>NW_023425350.1:5898342-8298342 GCF_014108415.1 Molossus molossus | reverse complement strand
GTTCGAATTGTGAATGATTTCTCTTTGGAATCCCTAACACATGGACACAACCTGGCACAGCAGGGAGGTGTGAGTGAGGGAATTAATTCCACACCCACAAGACCATCCATAGCTGGATCCAGTGTCTGTTTCCAATTGCACACCCTCTTCTGGTCCCCGGAAGGCCCTGCCCACCAGCTCACCTGGCAAGCCCGCCATTCACCTTGGCCTTCCTTCCCGGTCTGCGCCTTGGGAGACCCTTCCTTCTATGGAAAGTCCTGGGTGCCCTCTCTCTCCTACCCACCTACTGAAACCCTAGCACCGTCCAAGGCCCATCTCAAATGCCCCTTCCCCTAGGAAGACTTTTCCAAACCTTCTAATTAAAAACAATCAACCACCCTGCCTCCGCCATTACCCCAGACGCTCTCCCAAAGTGCTTTTTAATTCTGTTACAGCCATTTCCGGATACATCCTGTGCTCCTTACTAGACAGCGAACTCCCCGAGGCAGGAACTGTCGTTGTTTATTTCCCTATCTTCCTCCGGGCCCAGCCGAGGCCTGGCATTCAGCAACCATCACTCAAATTTAATTCCAGTCTCGGGGAGGGGCTGGCCGGCGTGATGGAAGGCATGTGACTCGCTGATTTCCCCTCTGTGCCCCGAGATAAAGATCACGGCTACTGGAAAACATTGCTGGTGATGCTGTTTGCAGAGGGAACCTGCCCCCACAAAGTCACTCTTCTTGACGAAAAGTGGGTCTGTTCGTTTCATCCAGAACTGACAGGCCTCCTGGCGGCAGAGGGTCAGGGGGAGCCCTTCGAGCCCATTGGGGCCAGAAGTGTCCAGAAGGGTGCAAGCCTTCACAGAGCTTTAAGACAAGAGGTCTGCGGTCCCCCGACCACAGGCGTTCCCGGCCGTCCGCCACACACAACACTGATCATTGCCTCTGTGGTTTAGAATCTGTGATTATACATTTTGTTAATAATTTGGGCTGTTATTTCGACAGTTCTTCTAAAGGGGAAAAAGCCTACGTCCCTGGATCCTGTAACAAATAATGGTACTAATTTCGCTTTAAAAATAATAAAACATTTGTGCACTTGGTAACTTCTCCAACCCCTCCGTGCCACCCTGTGAGAGAGGCAGGACCGGGAGGCCCGCCCTATCAGGCCCCCGAGGAGGGCCAGGAGCCGCCGGGAAGAGGTGTTGGTGTCGACGCCACCCCTGTGCGCCCATCGCCACGTGAGGGAGGAGAAAGGAGGAAGCATGCTCGGAGCAGAACCACCTGGGAAGGTGGGCCCAGGGCTCGGTGGGGCACGGCCTGGAAAGGGACCAACCTGCCACTCACTCTCTAGACAGCTGAGCTCCAGCAAGTCCCAGGGCTGCAGGAAACGAGCTGCCTGAACGGAGAGATTGGAAGGCGGGTTTGGCAGGGCTCTCAGGCTGTCGGTTGTCCGCAGGGTGACCGGCTGGGCCCGGAGAGGAGCAGCCATGTGACCGCAGCCAGCCAGTCGGCAGAGCCTGCTGAGTCCTGTCAGAGGGCGTGGGGAGGGGAAGTTAGAGACACCTTCGAGGCAGGTGCGAGTCAGCCTGGAGGAGCTGAACATGTGCGCTGTACGAGGGTCCCAGCAGAGCCGGCCGGTGGCCACCCTCCCCAGGCTGTGACCTACACAAACGTGGACGAGCAGAGACACCAGCGTGGCGGAGCAGCCCATGAACATCCGGTGTCCAGGGCTCGTGTCCTCGCCTGTGCACAAACGCACCCCTCCCTTGGTTGACTCTGGTGCCAAAATGGCAGCTCGGCCTTACTTTTGGAGTCAGACAGGAAGCTCCTTATTAAAATGCAGAAGCCATGGTCAGTCATTAACAACTTAGCTCAACTAATTATGGAATTAACCAGCAAGGAGCAAGGTTGAAGGGGGGTAGTCAGCTTCCGAGAGGAGGCAGAGGGGAACGGCGACCCTTTGCACAGCTCCTACGACTCGCACAAACACGCTTTGGCTCTGCTTCCTCCAGCCGCCCTTCACGTCTGGGCCAGCTCCTCCCACACGCGCAACACGTCCGAATCCGCAGCTTGCTTCGCCTTCCTCTGTCTGAGTCTCTCAACACCCTCTCCAGACAGACAAGGTAGGGTTATCATCCTCGTTTTGCAGAATGAAAAACGGGGGCTCGGAGAAAGGGGTAGGTTCAAGTTCAAATGGTTAGAGAGGAGCCCGGCTGGGTGCGGATGCTCAGCCCAGTGCCCCTCCCTCCTGCCCTGGTTCTCCCTGCTCACGCATTTTCCTGACGATGGCGTATGTGTCCGGGGGCAGTTCCCACTGACGTAGAAAGGACTGTAGAGGAAGTCCTGGGGCACACGTTTGTGTCTTTCTCCAGCGCCTTTTACAATCCCCTCCAGTTACTATGATGTAAAGGTCACCTTCAGAGTGAAGTGTAAGCCTCTAATCAAGCCCCAGTCAGAGTATGTCCATTCCCCCTGCATGGCAGTCGTAGCCCAAGCTCAGAGTGAGAGAATCCACACCGGGGAACCCAGAGGCACTAGGATGGGCACAGGCTTTACACTAAGATGAACACGGGCTGTAAACACAGCTTATTTAATAGCTGTAGGACCTTGGGCAAGTCACTTTCCCTCTCTGAGCCTCCATTCCCTGTCCTTCTGCAGGAGCAACAACAGCTACCCCCCAGCTGGTATGTAAATTAAATAAGATTGTCTGTGGGCACTGCTGATCCATTGCAAGCCCGAGCTAGAAGCTCAGTGGAAGGTGTAAGTCCCACTCTGGCTGTGCTCTCCAAGGCTCCAGCTCGGAGAGGGCCTATCAGACGCCGCCGGGTGTTTGGGGGCGAGGGGGATCATCCATGACTTTCCTAAAGATCGTATGACCTCAGGCTGGCCCCACTGCTCCAAAGCATCCACTTCCAAGGATCCCTGACTATTCACTCAACATCTTGGGGGGTGCATGGCCGAGAGGGCACTAGCATTCCCCTGTTTCTCCAGCACGACAAGCACGAGGAAGGTTTGCAAACGTGCTCTTTGCAGCAGAAGTGCAAGGAGTACCCGCCTGTCTCGCTCAGTGAGTCGGAGATGGAAGTCAGGGTGCCCTGGGGTGGGGCGAGGGGTGAGGAGGAAGGGCTCCATACAACATGCACGCATGCACACACGCACGCACATGCACGCACAGTGATGCCTGCAGCCCGCAGAGCTCCGGATCCAGAGCCAACGGGAATTCCGAGGGGTTTGCGCAGAATCACCCAGCTGGACCCTCCACCCCCCACTGCAGCCTCCCCCACCGCTGAAAGGTTAGCGGCGGGCATTCTCACACCAGGTCGCAATGTTCTCGACCCTTAAAGAAGCTAATGCTTCAAGGGGTCTCTCTGGTCCCAGGAGCATTATTTTCATGGATTCAGAAAACAAGTGTGTTGACTTCCTACACTCTCACCTGCAGTCAGAATTTCAGGGACAGAACCTCAGGCAGGACAAACATCACTGAGCGCAGCCAGCACTGGAGTCGGTCCCACAAGCTGGCCCACACCGCCTGGCGCCTTCTGCCGATCTCGCGGGAGCATCACACCCTGCGAGGGTGCGAAGGGACCCTCACTGCGCAGGACAGAACACTGACACCTAGAAAAGCTGACGTCACACGGGTAACAAGGGGCAGTCTCGGCCCCTCGGTACTGACTGCGTTTCGGCACCTGATGGGGAGTCAATGCAGCGCCAGGCAGAGGGAGGGGCCTGAGCTCTGTCCTGCTGCTGTGGCCTGTGGGAGGCTCCTCCCGATGGCTTCTCCCGTGATCCTGCCTGAGGGGCAGTGGACGCAGAGGGAGAGCCCACAGGAGCGGGCCTGGCCCCCAGCACGTCCTCCAGCTGCACCGGGAACACTGCTGAGCGGGAGAGGGGCTTCCCCCGAGACTCCTCCGCTTTCCTCTCTGCCTCCCCCCAAGTTTGCTCCTTTGGGCTCCATCCGTTGTGGGTGGCCGAAAAGCCTTCCACCCATCGGATGGCTGAGCCTGACAAACAGGGAGGTGGAGGGTGCCGAGAAACCCACCCCTGAACTCTGCTCCAAGGTCATCTCTCCTGGGAAATCCCTCGGCCTGCACAGGGGCTGACCCTGAGCCCCACAGCCCCACGCTGGCTGCTGGAGCCCAGCACGTGCTCGCTATCACACGCATCATCTCTGCTTCCCTCTCTCCGAGCTCGGCTATGGCGTCCTTCTCCGCATCCCCACCTCTGAACCCCCGCTCTAGCAGGCCCCCCAAAAAGTCCCTGGTCCACCAGGGAATCAACAAATTCCTGATTCCCAAAACCTATTCATGGGCAATGGCAGTGAGCCATTTTTATCCCGACTCCAGGGGTGGACAAGAGGAGGTGACCGTGGTCCTGCGGCAGAGAGGAAGGGGCACCACCGTCACGAGTTCCAACCCTTGTTCCCCCACAGGCTGGCTCAGTGGAAATTGGTACCTGAGCCTCATTTCACCCGTCTGTGCCCCAGTGTTCACCTCCCTAAGAAGAGAGATGACACGTTGTTGCTTCGCATGACATGATGCATAGACAGTACTTGACGCTCCGTAAATAGGGACAGTTAGTACCATCGGACTCTGAAGAAAGGTTGGAAGAGATGCTTGGGCTCGTCCACAGAAGATTCTGGGGGTCCTACTCCTTGGATCTCTCCCAGGAGCCCCCATGTGGTCACCAGAGGGACTGAAGACATGGACAAGGGTTGAGCAACTGGGTGTGTTCATGTGTGTGCATGTGCGCTCACATGTGCACGTGCATGTGTGCTCGCATGTGTGCATGTACACTCGCATGTGTGTGCATATTCACCCATGTGTGCATGTGTGCATGCATGTGCACGTGCATGTGTGCGCATGTGTGCATGTACGCTCGCATGTGTGTGCATATTCACCCATGTGTGCATGCATGTGTGTGCATGTGCACATGCATGTGTGCGCATGTGTGTGTGTGTGCTCGCTTGTGTGTGTGTGTGTGCGTGCGTGGGAGGAGAGGAGAGCCACATCGTCCTCTGACATGCCATGAAACCAGCTGGACCAACCCACCCCACCCTACCACCTGTCAGGAGGCTTGCTGGCTCCCAACAGGATTGTAAATCATTGATTTCATTTCGGATTTGAGGAGCCACTGCATGTTTGAAGTGGAATTTGAAGCAGAAAAAAATGGGCCGATTAATGGAGCTTGAAGAAAGCCGAGTGTCACCCGCCGTGGCTGCCAGAGCACAGAGTCAGCTGGCAGCTGAGCAGCATTTGAAAAACATGGCTCTCAAGTAAAAGCGCTTTCTCGTTTGTGCTTCATGCTGGCACTCACTTTAATTAATTGCAGGGACATCTGAATCCGCCCACCAGTGTTCTGTCTTGCAGAGTGTGGTCCCTGAATGTCCAGGTCTCCCCCGATGCAGATCCAAATGCTTCCAATGGCATCCAAGCCACCTGTGGGTCCTGCGCAGGTCCTGGCCCTCCTACCCCAACCAGCCACACAAGCCACCCGAACACAACGCTCTTTCGTGCCTCTTGCATCTCGTCCCTTGCACATGCTGTTCCCTCTGCCGGGAATGTCATTCATTTCCCTTCTCTGCCAGGAAAATGTCTGCTCATCTTCTGAAAACCAGTCAGTAATTATCTGCTCTGTGAAGCCGTCCCAACATCGCTGAGGGGGTGAGTTCGATGCTCTCTCCTCCGCGCACAGCCCCACCCAAGCCCTCTGCTCCTTGACAGCAGGGACTCTGTCATCAGTGTGGCCTGAAAATAACTCTGAGTCAAATGTTTGTTGACTGACTGATAAAGAGATGAATGGTCTCCAGGACAACCGGTTAAATGATCTCACCTAAAAACAAATGTCTTTTGCTACAGTTTTCTAAGCCTAAGAAATACCAGGGAAACATTTTGGTTACCTCCCTCCCCAAATTGTTTTGTCTTCCATGCCTAAGCTGCTCCCCCCACCACAAAGCCACCCAGACCCGGCTCTCACCTTCATGCTCCTTTTCCGTCTGAACCCCAGGCTTTCCAAGCGTGGCTGGTAAAGATTCAGCCTGTTCCGTCGCCAGTCCGCTGCAGACCCAGCTCTCTCTCCTCCCCCCGAACTGGGGCCCGATCAGGGAAAAGACAGGAAAGCCAAGAAGGTTAAGTCAGGGCTCCCGACCGAGGACACGAGGACTCGCGTAGGCAAAGGGGCGTGTGTTGGAGAGGTGAGGGCTCAGAGCCAGCCAGACATTGGTCCCCAAACACCGGGAGGGCTGACACATGGAAGCAAGTTCACCCTGAGTGGACTCAAAGCCACGCAGGCACCCAGGATGTCATCGTAGATTGGGGGTGTGCATCCCTGTTTGCTAGGGACAGGCCCAGCTTATGCCTGTCACCCCGACATAAGTATCTTAGGAACCTCTGCTCACTCTCAAGCATGTCCTGGTTTGGACAGTAATTACGTGATCCCTTTAGTTATCAGGCCTTTTCCAGTTCAGTAAAGGCAGAGTTTTCTGACCACCAAAGCTATTCAAGACCTAATAGGTTGGCTCTGGACCACAAGGCCTTCAGCAGAAGGAACTGTGACGTATTCATCTCTACGACCCAGCACTGAGCAGGAGATCACTACCCAAACTGGGCCTAGCGAGACTCTCAAACGGATGAGTGACTGATGCTCCCAAAGGGAAGGGATCCCCATCCCAGGAGAGTTTCAGCGCAGGCTGGACAAGCACCGGTCAGCTGACCGTGCAGGGGACTTGAACACCCCAAAGGAATTTTGACCAGAAGATCTTCCGGGCCCCCCTTTCCAACCCAGAGGTCACATGTGAGTCAAGTTCAGGAATTAAGAGTAAAGACCCCTGGAGGCAGACAGCTTGGGTTGGAGCCCTGGTCCGTTACTTAGCAGCTGTAAAACCTTGAGGGTGTCGCCTAACCTGTCTGTGCCTCGGTTTCTCAACTAGTCAAGTGGGTATAAGAATATCAACTTCCAGGTATGGTTGAAAGAATGTGTGTATGTCGATATATGTGAAATGCTTGGTCCACAGTTAGCACTTGATAACTGCTGTGATCCCCGTGGTGACGGTGGTGGCGCTGATCTTGGACCCTGTCCTATAAACAAGGGGGAAGTTACTAGGTGTTGGATCTCAGTGGTGCCGGTGGGAGGGTAATCAGATGTTGAGCCCAGGAACCAGGATTAGGAGAACGAAAACCCCTCCCAGCCCCTTTGAATTTCAGTTATGTGTACGTTTTCTTTGAACTGGTTACTCAACTCTCTCTCTTGGAGGGAGAACAAAGTGAGCGGGGTGGGACTCAGCTCTCATTTACAACTGAATTTTAAAACCGAGGAGATTTGCAGCATCGGAAAGGCAAGGCAGCAGGAAATAAACGGTACAGTGATCGCTCCGTTGTCCTTTAAACATAAGGCTTCGCGCTGCTATTTTTGTTGATGGTATTCAAATGAGAAGACGCCGCAGCTGCGGGACTCTCAGATCACTGACCGTAAGGTCTTCACTTGACACTGGAGGAAACCGCAGACCAGAGACGGGAGGTTCCTCTCCTGCCGCCCAGCGACAAAACCAGAGTCGGGTTGCGGGCCAACACTACCCCGCCGTAAGAGAAGTTTTTAAAAGAGTGTTTACTGAGACACAGAGACCCCTCCAGAAACATTGCATTTGGAGTACTGGTCCCCTTCCAGGGGTGCTTACCACAGGAAGTAGCCATGATGAGTCAGTTCTTAAAGTGTGTGAGCCCAGGAGGCCACATATAATATTAGGTCCATTAGACAGACAAGTCCATCGGGGAAGGGAGCTTTTTCTAGAATAAACTCAGAACTCCCTGGGCATCTCAAGGCCCATCTCTAAGGGCATGGGGACATCAGAGTAAGGTGCTCGTCGGATGCCCCACACTAGACAGTCCAGATAAAAGCCATGGTGCCGGTACCCCTTGGGGTGCTTCAAGGTGCGGGCTTTCAAACCTGGCTGACAGCTATGGGCAAGAGGACCGTTGTCCCCACCCTTGCTCTGCCTGGGGACTCGATGTAAGATTTTACTGTAACAACGCCTCTACCTGAGAGCATTCGCGGGCTGTGCCCACAAGGTCCCTCGTCGCTGCCCGTGAATGGAGGCATGGTGGCATCCACTGTCTGCCTGCAGTGAAGGGTCATAGGATGGTTTCCAAATGGCCCGCCAGGTTCGGGAGAGCTGTGGACACAGACACCTAAGCCCAGGCAGGAGCCGCTGTACCCCCGGGGCTGGGCCCACTGGGGCTGGTCCACAGTCCGGAGCTGCGGCCGCCTCTGCTCACCCCGGGCAGCCAGGGCCATTCCGATTAACCCTTCACAGTCACTCCACCTGGAACATGCATGTGCTGTTCTTTCTGTTGATTTAATTAACATAATATAATGGAAATAAAATAATTGAAGGGGCTGCCACTTCAGGAAAGATCATCCCAGGCGCTCGGAAGGGATTGTTGCACCGTTTCCAGGCAACGCCGGAGGCCCCGGAGGGGCTGGCGTCCTGAGCAGCCAGCTGGCCGGCCTCACCCGCGTCCCAGCCAAGGCCTCGCAGGCCCCAGCCGGGAGCCAGGGCGCGCGGGGTCCTTCTGCAGGCGTTCCCTCTCCACGCCGGGTGCCTCGGGCCTCGAAATGTAATTCTGCAGTTGGGAATCACTGAGAAAAATCAAACAGGAAATAAACACATCAGAAGTCCAACCACACATATTGCATTAAGAAAAATTAACAACAGTTATTCGCAAGCCCAGGATCAGCCTTGCTCTCTGGAAGAGATCTTTCAACCAAAAAGCAGGGTCATGTAGGCAGTGCGGATACGGCTCCTCTGGACATTTATCTTCAAACAATAGTTTCTGAGCTGGCAGAGGCCTGGGTTCTTCCCAAGGGTCTGGCCCCAATTGCTGAGAGACCTTAGACTCCTCCCTCTCCTCTCGGTACCTCGGTGCCCCCTCCATCACTGCATGAAGAGCAACATGGGCAGGGAGGATCGATGGCCGGACTGTCTTCGATGATGACAACCCAGCAGCTGAGTGCAGGTTCCCATCCGACAAGCCCCCCCAGCCCCACCCCGCCGCCTACTGCAGCGCCTCCAGGAGAGGACCCGTAGGGACCCTGTGAAGTCCTTGCCCGACCTCCAGCACAGGCCAGTGTGGGACAGCCACCCTGGCCAAGGGGGAGGCGGCAGGACAGCGGGATGACAAAGAGATTCACTTGGCAACCTGCGCAGACACATTCCTGGCTCCACCCCACAGCGCTGCAAATCCTCCATCACAAATACCTTCCACAGTGATCCAGCCCCGAGGAAAAGCCATTATTGCATGATTTATCTGTCGGGGGAGCGTTTTTATGCCAGTGACGCCAAATTATAGGCATGCTGTAAAATAAAACACCATGGTTTGATCCAATTTTACCAAGTCACAAAGCAGAAGGGCATGAGAAGAGTCCCTGCTCGCGCAGGGGACTTCGGGGGCATGGTGGCGGGGCTGGTTTGTCTCGTGATACAGATGCAAAGGAACAGGAGCTAATTGTGGAAGGTTTTAATTGCTCTGTACCTTGCTCATGTTCCTACCATATTGATTCCTATTAATTAGTCCAGTGCGATGGAAAAGTCAATTATGCTATATTAATGCCACTTGTTGTCGAAAAGACTAAATTAATGAATGCAGATGGGGAGCAGCTTCGTTATGATAAACATTTGATAAGTTCCTGTGTCAGCCTCCAAGATTAATTTGGCTTGGGGTGGCCAAAACACAGCCCATGTCCCCATGGGAAAAAAGAAGCCAATTATAGGTTGGGGGAAAGTATGAAGATCAGATGTTCATTTAAAAAAAAACAGGGAAGGAAACATTAGATGCTTCCGAGATTTGATCACCCCAATTCCCCTGCCCTCCCCACCACCACCAAATCCACGTGATTCTCAAGGAGCACTGGCCTAGGAGGCAGGAGGCAGACTCCCATTCGGACCCTAACACTCACTCGCGGCTCATGTCTCCTCCCAGAACTCCCTGCTAAACTCTGGACTGAGGTATCTGCTCACTTTGACAGACACTCCTCGGCCACACCGCTCGGAACGAGGCTCAGATGGCACCCTCCCCCCTCCGTCAGGGTCTCAGCCTGGGCAGCCACAGACACACTCAGTGAGTGCTCCACACCCTCCTCCTGAGCTGCCGGAACCATCTGAGGGGCCCCCACGCCCCTAGTATCCAAGCCAGACACCTACAAGTTACCTTAGGGTCCCTGCCTCTCTTACCCCACCAACCTGCCCTCACTGAGTTCCAAGTATCTAAATTACAACAGTCATTAAATTAAAAAACAAATATAAACGGGGGGGGGGGGGGGGGGGAGGATTGAAATTGTATGTAGAGTTTACATGCTTAATATCTGAACCCTTTCTTTTTTTTAAAGTGAATAAGGAAAATAATCCCACAAAAATTGGGCAAGGAAATTAACCATTTGCAGAAAAAATACATAAGGCAAATGAACATCAGAAAATTTTTTAACCTCAAACATTAAGGAAATCGAGTTAATGTAACTAACCAATTTTTCTTTCAAAATGTCTTTTTTTTTTTTTTTCAAGTGATCATTCTCGTTGTCCATGAGGGTTACAAGACAGGCATCATGGTGCCCTGAGGGTAGAGGATATAAAATGTGCACGACATTTTAGGAAGGCATTTAACCACAGGTATCCAGACTTTTTAGAATGTCCATTCTTTTTCATCCAGAAAGTTTTCCTTTAGAATCAATTCTTGGGAAATAGAGA
The DNA here is from genome assembly GCF_014108415.1 of Molossus molossus. Classification (NCBI taxonomy): domain Eukaryota; kingdom Metazoa; phylum Chordata; class Mammalia; order Chiroptera; family Molossidae; genus Molossus; species Molossus molossus. The sequence goes on along the minus strand of NW_023425350.1, from coordinate 8,287,632 downwards.
TGCAAATCAAATACATATGCATAGGGTGTTTAATTACCACTTTATTTTTAGCATTAAAAAATAAAAACAACCTAAATATCCCCAAACAGGGACATGGTAAACTCACTTGGATGTATCCCCTTGATGGATTATCATGTACAGGCACTAAAATGTTTGTGAAAATTTTGTTAATGATAGGTGAAAATGTTCACAATGTAATGTTGAATGAAAAGCAGACTAGAAATCCAAATACAGCAAAATCCTAATTTTGAGTTTTGTTTTTTTTTAAATTTGCAGTTGCTATGCAATATCAGCACAGAAAAAATAAAAAAATAAAAACTCAGGGTGTCCCACTGACCTTATTCTACAAGGCCCTTGGCAGTTCAGCACCTTCCATTGTTCCAGAATCTTCTCCAAATTACCTGCATCCCCACCCTTGATTTTCCTCAGTCCCCAGTTCTTGGCACCCCATACACTGCTGCTTGATGCCTCCATGCTTTTGCACAGCATGATTCCTGGGGGAGCCCGACCCCCCAACTCCATTCCCCTTGCTAACTGCCTCATAAACCTCTGCTGTACTCCCCAGACTCCGCTCACGAGTCTCATCCTCTGTGAAGCCTCCCACGGCTGGCTCTCCACTTCGCGATCCCACGCACGGCACCAGCAGACAATGAGCAGCCGTTGATGGATTCTGAGCAGGAGAGCAGCATGTTCTGTTCTTTATGAAGCAGCCTCTGGCAACCACGTTCTCAGCAGGAATGAGAAGCAGACTAGAAGCTCTCAGAGGCCACTGAGCAATCAGACTGGGGCTGGGGTGGGGCTTTGGGACCCCCCCTCACTGCTGGATTTCCAGCCCCCCTGAGTCCTTGCCTGGGATCCCGGCTCCCAGTCTGGACTGATGCTCCTCCTGCTGCCCAGCCTGCCCCACACTGGTCCCCTCGAGCTCAGCTCTACCAAGAGGCTCCACCCCTGCGGCCCATCTGGGACACGCCTCAGCCTGAGCTCCACCCCACTCAGACACCCACTAGCACTCCCCTTGTCTCTTTTCAATGGCACAGCGCAGGAAGGGGCCTTAGGGGCTCCTCTTCCCCCAGATGCTGACATTCAGCCCAGGAGCCCAGTCCCCTAAACCACCTGCACCGGCTGTCCCACCACAGGCAGCCCCACGGGAGAACTGGGCGTCACACTCTAACCCCCTGACCCGCTCGGAGCTCCAGGCCCACAGTCTATCCCTTGGACAATGATGGGCAGGAACAGGGCACCCTGAGATGCACCTCCAGGGGCCGTGCACCCCGCTGTGCCTGGCACTAGGCTATCAGCCTGTGAGCCCCCAAGAAACTCAGAGTCAAGCAAGGGTGAAAACAGAGAGAAAGGTCAGCAGGCTGGTGTGCACATGGCCCCAGAGGTGGCCCGCGATGCCGGAGTCTTTAAGGAGAGCTTCATGAAAGAGGTCACTTACTCCAGCAGTCCTTCCGGGAGGAGGCCTTTGAGCACGAGAAACAGAGTATAAAGACTGAAAACACCAAGGAAGGGCACGTGGTTCTCCCGGCCTCGGGCCGCTGCTTTGGAAACCCTGGTGGAGGCTCAGGACACAGATTCAGTCAAGGAGCTGGAGACCCAGGCTCAGTTCCATCGCTCGCCAACACCAGGACCTGAGCCAGCTTCCTTAACCCATCACTTAACACCTAGTCCAACATCCTCCCCTTCGTGAAGACTCCTTTAATCACATCGCAGAAGTCTACAAAAATGCACCATAGGTACTAAACCAATTAGTTGTGGTCTTGGAACACAGTCGTATTAGAAAGGGCTCAGACCGTGGCAGGGACCCAAGAAGTGTTTCTAAAACAACTTGCTTCCCCAACAAGAGAGCAAAGCAAGGGCCAGAAGTATGTCCTCCTCGGATGTTCTTTAGGACCAAGTACATCACCGGTGTTCAGGGAGGTCCTGCCAAGGTGTTTATCTTTCTCATTTCATCTTCCACCAGAATATATCCTTCTACAGCTTTGGTTCCATCAGGCAATTTTTACATTTCAAAGGCTTTCTGCAGGTCTGAAGAAGGTGCCACTGATCACTGATAACAAGAATGGAGAACTTGACTCATAGCCAGGCAGACAGGGAGCATGTGTCTGGAAAATTTCCTTGGAGATCCAAAAACAGGTGTCTGCCGCATTTTAAGCCCGCACAGACGGCTGGCTCCCACGTTGGAGGAAGAATTGCTTACCCACGGCCTGGGAAGCCTCCCCCAGACAGGTTCCTACAGGAACCTTTCTTTCCCTTCCTGCCTCCCCTGCCCCCCTCACTTCCTCTCCTACCCCTCAAATCCCCCCTCCCCTCTCCCTACCGTCAGGAATGAGGAGATCAGCACCTTCCAACCGGTATGTGCCAAGTGACCTGCTCAAACTCATTTGCTCTCTGAACATAATTCCGAGGAAGTACATTTTAATTAAACTTTCCACAAACACATCCTTTGCGCTGTAAGAACGCCACCAGAAGGGAACTAAAGGGGCGATTCTATCCACACACTTTGGAAATAGGTAAAGGGACTTTTGGAGTAGTCTGCTGGCGGTGACATTCTCCACCCCGCAGCCCTGGCCTCCGTGTGAGGGCTGCCTGGGCTTCTCCTGCCTTTGGACCTGTTTCCTCCAGGGATTCTCCCCACTTGGACTGCTCAGAGGCTCTCCCTTCACGGGATCAAACCCTCCCTGCCCTCCTGGGGGATCCCGCCTTGATGAGACCTCACGGATCCCTGAACGCTTTCCATGGCTCTAACCATGTGCCATGCGCCATGAAACAACCCTCCCCAGCACCATCCTTTCTCTCCAGGTAGCTCATAAACACCATGAGGGTGAGGACCAGGCCATGTACTGCCTGGGGTTCCCCAAGACCCCTCACCGAGATATTTGTGCAGACTAGAAATACCACTCAACACATGGCCAATACCTGGCCACCAGGAAATCTCCAGTTGCTAACAAAAATACAGAGCTAAAAGAATGCTCTATAATTCCTCTTGCTGTCTAGGAAAAGTCTTATGTGATTACTGCCTAGTAGAATCAGAAAAGGGGGTATGAGATGGTTGATTGCCTCTTCCCAAATTATTCTAAGATATGTGTCTGACTCTCTGAAGTACAAGTCCACAAGCCCTTATCTGCAATTCTAAAATTTAAAAAAAAAAAAAAAAAAAAAAAAAACTCCTTTAAAAAGCAGATTTTGTTGTTGTTTTAAGCTTTCTTGGCAGCAAGACATGACTTGATCGAAAATTATTTGGCAGCAAAATTTTATCTAAACTAAATTTGATCTAAACTAAAGCAAGTTTTCTACTTTGTGGAGAGTCTTCTGTCTTGCTACAAAAATACTAATGCACTGCCCTGGATCCTGCTAGGGGTGCTATATATTATACATATAGGAGATACACTGTATGTCTTTTCTAAAGTCCCAAAACTTCTGCATTCTAAAGTCAGCTCGCCCGGGGGATCAGCTAAGGGAGTGTGGAGCTGCACACTCAATGTCTGGAAGTTCCCTGTAAAGAAAACATTTGTCTCTGAATTTTATCTTTCGAATTCATGTATTATAATTTCTAGGGCATGTATAGCAGATTGTATTATCATCCCAAATGATCAGCTCTGTCCCCTGTAAGAGACTGTACATCCTTGCCATTGCCATAAGCATCTTCAGTGACTTCCTGGGGCAGAAGAATATTTACTGCCCCACTGACCAAATCAGTGAGAGTAGACACACCATATACCATGTCAGGGCTGTGTTTTTAAAAGCATTGAAGAGTTCAGCTTTTGTTCTTTCCCTCTCTCATGACCTTGGCGTGTCCCAGATAGAGAGTGTACCTTTCACCTTGACCCTGGAATTAAGAAGATACAATGACTTCACACCATAGATAAAACTTAACTCAAAATGGGTAAATGAGCTAAATACAAGAGTTAAGCCATAAAATTCTTAGAAAAGGAAGCATTGGGGTAATTATTAATGACCTTGGGTTTAGCAATGGATTTTTTTTTTTTTTTTTTTTTTTTTTTTTTTTTGGTACATGCCCCTAGAGGAACCGAACCCGGGACTCTCTGGTCCACAGGCTGATGCTCCAGCCGCTGAGCCAAACCGGCAAGGTCTAGCAATGGATTCTTAAACATGACACCAAAACCATGAACAACAAAAATATAGATAAGTTGAACTTCATCAAACTTAAACACGTTTGTACCTCAAAAGCCATCATCAAGATAGTGAAAAGACAACTTGCACAATGGGAGAAAACATCTGCAAATTACATATCTGCTCAGGGTTTCGTAGCCCAAATATATGAAGAACTCTTCCAACTAAGCACAAAACGACAAACAACTATTTTGTTTGGGCAAAGGAGTGGAATTGACATTTCTCCAAAGATGTACAAATGGCTAACAAGCACATGAAAAGCTGTTCAAAATAATTAATCATTAGGGAAACGCAAATCCAAACGGCAAGGAGGTGTCACTCTACACTCCCTGGGATAGCTATAATTTAGCCAGTGGGAGACGAGGGCTGGGGAGGATGTGGAGCATGGGAGCTATGCCTGTTGCTGGTGGGATGGTAAATTAGTGCAGCCACAGTGGAAAATAAGTTGGTGGCTCTTCAAAAAAGTTTGCCGTAGAATTACCTGTGACCCAGCAATTCCACTCAATATATTCCTAGATAATGTACCCTCACATCGGAAATGGGTACTTAAACAAACACGTGTTCCTGCACGCTGATAGCAGCACCAGCCACAAGAGCCCAAAAAGTAGACATGATCCAAATGTTCATCGATGAATAAATGGATAAACAAATTGTTGTATATATCTCCAGAGGAATAATCATTGGCCATTAAAAGAAATAAAGTACTGATACGTGCTTCAACGTGAATGAATCTCAAAAGCATTTGGTTAAGTGAAAGAAGCCAGGCACAAAAGGTCACATTATATGATTTCATTTATATGAAATCTTCAGAATAGGTTCATCCAAAAAGGCAGATCGCAGATCGGTGGTTGCCAAGGGTGGGCAGGGAGAGGAATGGGAACTTAATGGTACGGGATTTCCCTCCGGGATGATGAAGATGTTTTGGAGCTAGATATAGATGGTGGTTGCCCAACATTGTGAACGTACTAAATGCCACTAAACTGTTCACTTTACATAGTTAAGACATTGTGTTATATGACTGTCACCTGACTTTTAAAAAGGAGTGGGAGGAAAAGGTGCTGTGGGTCCATGCTGGAGGCCTGTAATCCTCCAGCTTGGAAATCTCCCACCTAGTGACCCAGATGGTCACCACTGTGTAAAGATACTGATCTCCTTGGGTCTGAGGGCAGCCAGGAAGGACCTACGGTGGCCAGAACCACAGACCGTTCCCTCTGGCCTGTAGAGCCTCGTTCATTTCACCAAGGTCATGTGATACAGTAATTTGACTTGTGGGAAAGTTGGGAAACACTCTTTTTGACGCTCCCTTCCCCACCTCCACTGGCGTCTGCCCAGATTGCCAGGCACTGAGAAGGTCCCGGGCCAAACGCTCCTCGTGGGGCTCTAACATCTGTTGTGGCCAGCAGGTTCCTGGCAGCCCAGACAATACAGCAGTGGCCTTGGGAGCCACAGGGGTCTCCTGATGGCCTGAATGCTCTGTATGATGATGGTGCAGGAAAGTCTGCCGAGGGGTAGCAGGTCTGCAGGGATGCTTAGTTCCAGTCCAGATCCCCAAGGATTGAGTGGGAGATGACATCTCTTAGAGTCATAATGGGAATTTTTGATGCTCAAAATTTTGTTATTACTGTGCAAGAAGAAGAAAAGAACTGGTTTTGGGGGTTTCTGTCTTTCTGAGGGAAAGACATCAAATATGTAAGAGAGTTAGCCAATTTCAAAGAGAATTTGGAGACTTTAAATCAACTATCCTGGAAGTCAGACTCAAGAACAAACTACCAGAAACAGCAAATGGGAAAACCATGAACAATGAGCTGGAAAGCCACAATTCTCTGCTTGGTCTTAAAATAGATTCTTATAGAAAAGCATGAAAAGAAGAGAAATCTAAATGTTTACAGCTAGTTCTGCTGATGGCTGACATAAACTGGTCTCAGTCCTCAGAAAACCCAACTCAGCAAATCCAACAGCAAGTGGCTACAACCAAACATCCTTGAAACCCCATGAGATGTATACAGAGTAGCTTCAGGGGCGCTCATAGAGTGTTGAAAGGAAAATGTCTATCTTCACAGAAGCAGAAAGCTGCTTACACAAGAATATAGAAAATGGAATGGACCAGCTCATTAAAAAGAAACAAAATCTCAGGACATCCTAAACCACCTATAGACAAGTTCTTACCAGTAAAGAGACACAGCCTCTAAGTAAACACCTGCTCAAGTATGACCAATTGGGCTGCTACTGGTAGTGAAGTCCACCTGGAGCGTGAGAAGTTGGAATTGGTCCTATCAAAGGCCTCTAATGGAGCTCTCTTACAAAATGAATCGAAGGAGTTGTGAAGAAACTGATTTATGTGGCAGAGTGAAATATGTACTTAAAAACTCTCTAAAAAGAAAAATTGAATGTACATGGAATTAACCAAAGGAGCTAAAATAATCAATGTGCTTAAAGCTTCACTGCAGCCAGAAAACAACCCCCTGAGCCAGGGGCATGCAAACGCTTCAGCAGAAACATCAGGTCCTTCCCGGATGGTGTCAACAGAGAGACATGTTTACCCCGTGTCCAACCTACAGAGAATTCACCCCTTGAAGATAGAGCGCATGCTTTCCAACACAGGTGAAAACATCAGCAATGTGCATGAAGAGTTGCACACCTATATTTCAGGCCAAAATTATTTCAGCCAAACTCAGAAGAATCACTGGATAGTCTCAGAGCCCCTTAATGTCCAGGAAAGAAAAGTTTCCGACAGTGGGATGAGAGTTCTGTTAGCTGGGAGAAACCTCAACCACAGAAGAGAAGAAAATGGACCCATCACACAAAAATTGACTGAGGTAAAATGAAAAGTTCTGAGAAGTTTTCCTTTTTTCTTGATGTTCCAAACAGGATGCATTTGACAGAGGCCTGGAAACTCAACCAGGAATCTTCTAAGCAACCAGATCCCCGAGGAAGGAAAAGCTTCAGGCGGTGACGGCGAGGTACTCAGGGCCCAGGGTTGACCAGTTGCCATTTCTGGGGTCCGTCCAGGCTGGACAATGCCATCTCAGTCAGCAGGTCTTCCACAAGAAGACAGCTCATCTCAGTTCCTCCTGTACAGGTAGAAGGTCAATATCTTCCTTTGACTCAACCATCCCACATAATGGGAGCATCCAGCCCAGCCAATGGCCCTTCACTTTGTCCTTCTGCCAGAGGTTGGATGCTGAAGAGGTGTCCCAGGGGGAAGTTCCTGAGAAGAAGACACCCTGTGCTTCTCCCTCTTCTGAAAGCACAGCAGAAGCTTCCCAAGAGTCCCCCCCACCAATGGTCCTCCCTGGCCAGTACCAGTCCCCATGGCAACAAGAGACATTTCAACACCATTAGAGTCTCTCTTCTGTCCGTATAACCTGGAGACAGAAGGGAGTCTCCTTCCAAGAGGATCCATCTTCTGTGGAGTCTCCTTGAAGATCTAGAACAGCTGCAAGATAGTTTTGTCTCTCTCTACAAAAACATCTTTGATTTTTTGTCTCTTAGAGAATTATTCTATTAAGGAATGATACAATGGCTCAATGGAAATGTGATAGGCTATAATCGTTACTACAACGTTATAACTATGAATCTTATAAGTTAACTGCTGCCACTTGATTCAATTTGTAGGTAGTGTATTTAGAATATTTGTGTTGTTGTTAACTAAAATAATCCGGAAATGCAGTATATTGGTTTTTGCTATTTAACATGTCTCCCCATAACATCAAATGTAACAAAAGTTTTACATTAGAAGTTTCACTATCTGGAATTCAGGTTTATTTCTGTACAACAAGGGCTTAATACCCTCTAGTTATAAGAGCAATATTATTTACCATTATAAAATTGAGTTAATCAACAGAGCTTTTTATTAAAATAAAATAAAATAAAATAAAATAAAATAAAATAAAGTATATGCAGCAAAGCAGAGTGCTGGTACACCTGCGGCCGAAGGGGTAAGTCTTGGCTGGCAGGAGGCATCAGGGTTTGGGGAGTGGCCGTATGTGCCTCCGCTGCCTGACCTAGGGGAAGCCGCGAATCCAGCATGCTACAAAGCAAAGGGAAAGAGATTTCCAAAACTAACGTGCTGAAGCACCATGGTAACTGTCAACGGTAACAGTCTTCTTGTCCCCTCCCATCAGCCCTGCAGCCAAGTCCCATGACATCTAAGTCAGGAACGGGCACAGGATCTCTCTGCATGAAGTGACTTTACCGGTAACCCCAGAGGACAGGTAGGGGTCGGGGCAGGTGAAACAGAGGAGAAAGTTCAGATATTCAGCTTCCCCTTGCTCTGGTCACTGGAGAGCCACTCAAACACTGGTACCCTGGAGTAAGCGCTCTTCAGGGGTGTGGTCGGAACTGAAAGTAGTCAGACCTATCCAGCTACTCTTCCTCCTGCATGACGCCCTTTCTCCCACGACCCTCTCCACTCTGTTTTTAAAGCCAAGGAAGCTTTAAAAACAACTGCATTCACTTGAGCCCTCACCACATGCCAGACATGATTCTAAGATGCTTTCTTACATCCTCTCTACATCCTTGCAACAGTCCATAAAGATGCTCCCACTAGAAGCCCCATTTTACAGATAAAGCCTCCCAGGCACAGGAGCCTCCATACCTAGGATGTGGCAGCACCAGATCCAGCCTCTACCATCCACACATTTAAGCTGTTTGCACCTCTGCCCGCTCCACAGGGAGCAGCTCACAGAGCAGACTGACAGCAGCCCCTTGGTCCTCATCATCCTCCGACGCACTGCTGTTGTTGCCAATGTCACCAAGCCCCAGAGCAGCTCGGGGCTCCCTCGAGGGTCCGTGGCTAGAAGGGAGTGTGAGGGGTGTCTGTTGCAGGTATGCCTTAGGCCAAAGCTCACCACCCTTCCACGGGTCACATGGCTTCCTGTTTAAGGATGATACCGGCCTTGAGTTCATGTGAGGGCACATCCAGGGTCACCTGAAGCTGCTGTGAGGAGGCTCCTCCCCTCCCTTTGTGGAGGCGGGACCCTCAAAGTGAAGCATTGTGTTTCATGCCTGTGTGTTCACAGTCCAAGAGGTAGGGATTCTGAAGCAATGAACATCCTTTCTGCACATGAAGATGCCAACCTCACCTTTCCACCATGACCTTAAATTGAGAGGTGTGCCAATTCTAATGATTAAACCAGAGAGAGAGAGAGAGCACGGGATTTGAAAAGTCAAGTTAACACTGGATATAAAAGGCAGCTCTTGTTACAGTACATATGAGGTACCAAATAATTGGCTACTGGCTTAGAACTCAATTTACCAAGTTCATTATCCAGAGATCTGATACATTCCTGATTTCAACACCTGCCAAAGGCTTGTTTTTAAGGTAGTAGGAGGTTTTAAAACCATTCGTGACCTAGTGTACGTGAAAATAATTTGAATTTTCATTGGAATGAATTCCATCCAGAGGCTTGAGCTCTCTCACCGCTTATTACTACATATTTTTGAATGATTGACTTTCGCAAGGAAAAATACAAAGTGTAACATCTCACGTGTGAGAAATGCACTTAGAGTTTCAAAACCAATTTTGCAATTATCCTCTTACTTGGGTTTTCTCGGAGAGGGAGGTAAGACGCAGCCCAAATCGCCCACCTGGGTATTTCCAAAGAACCCACTACGTGCCCAGGCTCTGGACACACCAGGGGATGCATGTCCCAACTCCCAGCCGCCTCATCCGAGCCACAGAGCCTTGTGGGTGAGCTGAAACTCTTGCACAACCATCAGCAGGTTGATTACAGACTCCAATCCAGATCTCCTGACTTTCGGTCAAAAGCTACGTCAGCACCACCTCCCTCTGAACCCATTTCCTACGTGAGCAGCAAGTGCGCAGGGGCAGATTAGGGCGGCTACGTTTAAAAAGCAAAGCACGTTCCCAGGGACTGAGCAAATGAAGTCCGTCCCTCCTCACAGTCCACACCTTCACCACCTCCTAGAAACCAGCTCTGCGGAGCTGCAAACTGCGCCGTCAGCATCCCTGGCCTCCTCCCGCTGCAAACTAAAGTTCAAACAAATTCTCCTAAAAAGACGGAGTGCAGATCGAGTCAAACATCCGCAGATAGCAGCTCCTATTTGCCCCACGTGTTTGGGACACAGGCAAGTACCCAGCAGCCCAAGTGTCCGTCGTTTCTATTCGAGAATGTGGGGTGAGTTTATTGGGTTAAAATCGGCTTTGTTTGGGTTTGTGCCGCCCTTGTTCCCTGGGGGCCCCACATGGGGTGCCCACATGGCCTGGAAGAGGGGCATGTCAAGTGCCCCCCATCACGCATTGTCGCTGCGCAGTGAACTGGAGTCTCAGAGGGGAAGGGAAAAAAAGTAATTCCTCATTTTCCTCCCGACCAGGGTTCCCCTTTTCTTTGGCGGCTCGGAGCCGCAGTAATCCGCATTCACGGCGCCGGGCCGGGTTCCTCTCCGAGTTCTGTCGCTCCCCGGCATTGTCTTCTTATCTGGGCCCGCTTCTTCCAATAGTGCTCCTTGAAAGCTTTCTCCCACAAAAAAGGACCAGCTCTATAATAGCCAACTTGGGCCCTTTCTTCTCTCTCTCTCTCACTCCCTTTTTTTAAGCTTTCTGACGGAGCCGGGCTATTTAATCTTCTTGAGGCGTTCAAGATGTCACTTACCTCTGATGGTGGAGACAATGGAGAAATCCTTCCAGCATGAATGCCAGGCCTTGCTGAATGGCTCTGGCCGCTTTGAAGAGGGTTCTTGGAAGTCTGTGTTTCAGCCGCTGTCCTGGTGGCCCAGTGCAGGTCTTTTTGTGCGACCCCGCGCGAGCCCGGGGGCTGGCCTCCCCAGAGGCGGCTCAGCATAAAGGGGAGTGGATGGCTCTCTCGGCAGAAAGACCCTGGTTCAAATCCCCAGTCAGACTCGCGCAAATCATTCGTTTCATCCTCTGGGCCTCAGTTTCCCAATCTGTGAAACAGAAGGGACAGCAGTTCCCACACGAACATGGAGCAAGAACTGAATGATTTTAGAAAGCCTGCTTCCTCTGCTTCTCACCCTGAGCGTGTGTGCAGTTAATTAATTGATTGATCATCTAAGTTCCTGGCAACTAGTGTGGAATTCTGACATTCCTCTCCCTTGGAAAGAAATGAGAAGAGTTTAATTAATGAATGAATTGGAGCAGAAGAAACCAAAGGCTCACAGCCTCTGTCACCTTTGACCCCTCTGTCCCTACATCCAGTGAGTCGCCAAGCTTTGCTGAGCCTGCTCCCTGGAGGTCACTCCTTCCCCGCTGCAGAGCCCCGGACAGGCAGGCCTCAGAGCACCCTTCCCAGAACGCAAGTCAGCGCTCCCCCCGGCTCCAGAACATGTCAGCACTCCCTAGTGCCTACCTCAAGACCCTTGATGATCTGCCTGCTTTTCCAGCCTCTACGCCAAATGTTCCTGCCAGGAAGCCCACACTCCAGCTCGGGCCGCATGCAGCCTGCTCCCCGGCCTTTGCTGAGCAGTTTCTGCAGCTTGGAAGGATGCCTTTCCCGTCATATCAGCCTCTCAAATCCCACCAGCCTTCCAGGCCCAGCTCAAATGCTTCACCACCTGCGCCATGTCCCTCCCTCCCCACAGCACCAACTCATTGCAGCTCAACGAGCACCACGCGGCTCTCCCTGAGCCGAGGCTGGAGACTCACAGCAGCTGCACCCCTGTCCCTGGAAAGGTGAAGCGAGCTGTTAGGTATAAATCCCTCTCGTCCTGCTTACGAGCCCCACTTCACACCCCCAGAGGCAAGAGGTGTCTAATGCACATTGGTGCCATTCCCATCACTGAGCAGAGTGACTGGAACTCAGGAAATGCCCAGGCTCTAAGATTTTAACTGAATGAGTGAATGAATGAATGAGAACACTTCATATCTATTGAGTACCTGTCAGTGCCAGGGCCAAACTCGTCAAGTCACATACTTTTCTGTGAAGGAGGGCTTATCCCCATTTTACAGCTGACCAAACTGAGATGCACACAGATTAGCTGTCCAGACCAGGGTCACACAGCCCCCACCTACGAAGAAACATCCCATCCCGTCTCAAGAACAACTCTTGAGAATTTGGTCATTTCCTGAGGTCACTGAGTTGGATTTTTCAGAGCACTCCCATTGAGGAGGGACATTTGACGGGCTATGTGACCTGAGGCGCAGATCTGATGTGTCCCGGGGCTGATCCGGGTGGCATGCATGCCACTCGCGTGTGTGAAATACGCACGACGCACCTTCTCGGAGGCCCTGCGTGCGGTGAGGCCGGGCAGGGCTGTCCCTGGCCGTGTACAACTTTTCATTTCCCATATCAATCATGAGAACAAGTTGAAGTTCAGATAATGGCAGCTTGGTTTCCCCTAATTGTTCGGGATTTAGACTGACTGTTTGCACTGCAGACTGTGGCCACTGGGTTCCCGGCGGGGGGCAGTGGCCCGCTCTTTCTCTAACAAACCCGTGTTCATGCGTCCATTCAGATCCATCACCCTGAGATAAACTGTGAATATTGCCCTTTGTCGCCGCCGCATTCTTCCCCGCATTGTGGGGGCACTATTTACGGATTTAAAGGTTCATTTGCACAATTCTTTTGTCAGTAGCCCGGGCGCAGAATGGCAAAGTGAGGGCTGCCTCCTCTTTCTGGGTTACTGCCCTGGAGCTCTCCCTGAGCAGAACGGACACGCCTGCCCCGGGCTTAGCAGGAAGAATGTCAATGCGAAAATTACATTTTTTAAATGACCTGTCTGCTGCCGTGGCCGGGGAGGTCCCCAGTTCCCAGGGGCGAGATTACGTGTTACAGCCTGCCACGTCGGTGGTGTTCACAGCCTCGAAAATCAGCCTGGGTAGGATGTGGCACAATACACTCTGCTGAGAGCTTCGCGCTCCGAGCGCCAGGCCGAAGGTCCTGCGTGCACCGCCCTGCTCAGGCCGAGGTCAGCGGAGTCCGTGGATGCCACACAGCGAGGAGATGGCAGGGCTGAATTTCTAACCCAGGGCTCGGGGACTCCAAGACCTGGTCTCTGAGTCCACTCTGCACTCTCCAAAGTTTTTACCAGAAGACCCTGGGCTGGGCTAATGACTGCAACAGTGAGGATTGGTGTCCAGAATGGTACAGCCCAGAGATGCCCATGACCAGACATCAGGGAACACGAGGGTCACACTGCACCTAGGAATAGCACCGCCTCTGAGCCCGCCCCCGAGCGCCACGTCCTCTGGGATCTCACCAAACCTATTCATGGTGGTTACTGGGTTTTTCAGCCTCCTGCTAGATTGCAGCCTCCCTGCGGGCATGACTAATCTGTCCTACTAGTATCTCCAATGCCCAGCAGGGGCCCCAACAAATAACACACACACATACGCACGCGCGTGCACGCACACACAAAGTATTCTCGAAAGAGTGACTGGGGAGATGACTTGTGTGCCATAAGGGGAATACATCTCCTGGAAATCTTTCTGAGAAAAATAATTATTCTGCACAGACCACAGGGCCCTGCAGCTCTGCTTGGAAAAGATCAGAACGAGCCAGAGGATGAAGATAACAATTCCGTGGGCTCTCTTTCTGGGGATGAAAAGAAAGAGCAAAAGAAAAAATTAAAATTCTCAGGCAGTCTCAGATTCAGAGCCCCACAAAGTGATCATCTGTTTCACAGGAAAGATCAGATTTTATCCTTTTTTTAAAAGAAATTAATCCAAGTTATTAATCAGAATGCAGCCAAACGCCCGTGCTCCCTGAGAGCCATGCTTTATCACAGCAAGTGGAAGACAAGGGAGGAGAAAAAGAAAAATTAGAATGGTGGTAGGAAGGATTTAGGAATGGTGCTGATTACAAAAAAAAAAAAAAAAAGATTTTTTTTAAAGGCAGGAACACAGAAACTATATTTTTAGCATTTTTATAAAGAATAGGTACATCTTGCCCTGGCCAGTTTGGCTCAGCGGTTAGAGTGTCGGCCTGCGGTCCGGAGAGACCGGGGTTCGGTTCCCGCTAAGGGCATGTACTTCGGTTGCAGTTTGTCCCCGGCCCTGGTTGGTCGTGCGGGTGGCAGCCACTCGATGTGTCCCTTTCATGTCGATGTTTCTCTCTCTCTCTCCCTTCCTCTCTCTCCCTCCCATTCTATCTGTACAAAAAATAGAAAAATACCCTCGGGTGAGGATTAAAAAAAAAGAATAGGTACATCTTTCAATAATCTCAGCAAATCTCAAAATGAATAATCCCAGATTTGCATAATCTAGGAATGAATTTAACCCTTCCTAAATACAAAGGATGTCTTTTGAATATTACTATTACTTCTGAACAAATATATATATAGTTATAACTGAACTAAGATATGTATAGATAGATAGACAGATACTTTATTCAGATGTTGGGTCCATGCTCTGGCCTTAAACATAGTTTTGTAGCCTATGCCCCATGCACCAATAGCATGACTAGTGTTTTCAGAAAAGGTTTAAAATGCATCATGTCCTATGTTCCTGTAATCTACTTCCAAGAATATGACCAATAAAATACAAATGTGATTTTGTGCAAAAGGATGTTCATCACAGTGTTGCTTATAAGTAAAAAATAGATCAAGTCACTGAAAGTAGAAATTGCATAAGCCCATTAATAAGGAATGGTTCCATAAAAGATGTGTGTTATGATGTCAATTAAAAACCCAAAATACAAAATTATATATGCTGTATAAACCCAATCATGCAAAAATATATATTCATAGGAAAGACAACAGGAAGCAAGCAAATTTAATAAATTATTGGCATTGATAAACTTCACCTAGGGATATGCTGATTGAGGGGTTTACTGTTTCTTCGTACTTTTCTATAATCTAAGGTTTTGTTTATTATTTTGATTGGTTTATGCAACACATTTAAATGAGCACCTACAATGTGCAAAACATTGTGCTAATAGTGAAGACAATGCCATGAAAAAGGCAGACACGGACCGGCTCTCTAGACCTGCTCTCTGGAGCTGGCATTTCATGGGGGGGGGGGGGGGGCATCAGATTCACTCAATTACTCATAGCAACGGCAACGGATGGTGTGAAGGAGAAGCAGGGGGCTGTGCCAGTATACAACAGAGAGGTCTGATATACACATGGGAGCTGTTGAGAAGAGGCAGGGAAGGTTTCTGTGAGTAGGTGACATTTGTGCTGAGCTCCAGTGAGCAGAACTTACTTAGATAAAAGGAGGTCACTACAGTGCTCTGTAGTACTGTGGCTTTCTCAGCATTCCTTCTAGACCCCTCCCCCTCCCGAGGCTAAAGAAGCCAGGTGGTGGATTTCATTTATGGTGATAAGGTAGGAGGAAAGGGGGTTCTCTTACCCAAGGACCCAGGAATAAATTCGGGCTACTTGACGCAGTCAAGGTACTCACCCTCCTGCGCCAGCCAGCCATTGAGATACCTTAGTCAACACGTGGCATTCCCATAGCCAAGGAATTAACTCAGGCATCGTCAGTTATCTCAGCAAGTCCTAAGGAGAGATTTGCCATGTTTCCTGGAGAGAGGGGAGAAAGGAGAGCATCAGCACTCGTTGAAGGGAGCTGGCCCAAGCCAGCCACCATTCTTCTTCTGGACAGAGGTGTGGATGGATATAAAGCCTAGAAGACCTCTGCAGCCATTTTGGCATTAGCTTGGGAGGAAGAGAGGAGGACGGAAGGAACCTAGGTGAGTTTCCGAGGTCAGGTTATGCAAGACTTCAAAGGACACGCAAAGAATTCGGTTCTGACTCTGAACACAATGAATGAGCATTGAAAGATGTTTGGCAGAGAAGTGACTTGTAAAGATCTGTGCTCTTGAAAGATCACTCTGGCACATTGTATACGTGAATTTGGAAGTAGGAGGGCAGGAGATTGGTGAAAGCAACTTGGGTGGAGGTGACGGCGGGGAAAAGAGAGAGAGGTGGCCAAATTTCAGATATACGAAAAAAATCGAAATAATAGGACTTGGTGACGGATTGGATGGGAAAGGTGTGGCATGGGGGGCGGAAGATGACCCTGAAGTTTAAGGCTGTCAAAATTAAGTGCATGTTGAGGGTATTCAGTGAACTAGGCCACCCCGAGAAAGACTAGGGTTAAGGGAAACATTGCTGAATTCTCTGTTGGACAGATTGAGTTTCTGGAACTTCTGTGCCATCCCAGTATGGCACATACTGGGATGGCACATAAGTGACTGAAATTCGGGAAGTCGTCGGTATCTAGATGGTAGCTGGACTCATGAGTATAGATAGAGACCTAGTCGGAAGAAGAGTGTTAAGGAGCTCAACATTTCAGAGTAGAAGTCGAGAAGACCACAGAAGAGGGCCCAGGGAGACCAGAGGTGAGGACTCCGAGAGGAGAGAGGACTCAAGAAGAAGAAGGGTGTCACTCGTGGTGTTGAAAGATGCTAAACGCAAAATGAGAAGATAGTTGAAAATGTGGTCTGTATGCATGATTTGGATGACTTGGAGGCATGATGGAGCAACTGGGCAAGTGTGTAGAAAGGAAGGAAAATATAACATGAGAAAGACCTGCAGAGAGAGCTGTGATTTGGCCACGCGTAAGGAACATGGTGCAGCTATTCTGAGCACTGACTCCCGTGAGTGGCACCAGTAAATGCAGCTTCTACCGAGGGCTATGTTATGCTCTTCATGAGTCTCCAAACCCAGGAATATTGCACAAAAATGACTCTTCTTTGAGCACGCTGGATAAAGAGATCTGCAGATAGCCCTGGCCGGTTTGGCTCAGCGGTTGGAGCGTCCGCCTGCGGTCCAGAGAGACCCGGGTTCGGTTCCCGCTGAGGGCATGTACCTCGGTTGCAGTTTGTCCCCGGCCCTGGTTGGTCATGCGGGTGGCAGCCACATGGTGTGTCCCTTTCACATCGATGTTTCCCTCTCTCTGTCTTCCTCTCTCTCCCTCCCACTCTGTCTGTACAAAAAAAAAAAAAAAGAGAGAGATCTGCAGATAAATAGATCCTTCTTTGTGTCTCTATCTTCTCTGACTTATTCATTTTGCCTGGTTGTCTATGGTGGTATTTATTCCTAGATTTTTATTTCTAAGTATGTTTATATTTGTTTCCTAGGGCTGCCATAACAAATTATCACATATTGAGTGATTTAAAAAGAAAATGTATCATCTTACAGTTCTGAAGACTAGAAGTCCAAAATCAAGGTGTTATCAGGGTCCCCCTCCCTCTAAAGCTTAGAAAGGGTGCCCTGGCCAGTTTGGCTCAGCGGTTAGAGCATCGGCCTGCGGTCTGGAGAGACCCGGGTTCGGTTCCCGCTAAGGGCACGTACCTCGGTTGCAGTTTGTCCCCGGCCCTGGTTGGTCGTGCGGGTGGCAGACACTCGATGTGTTCCTTCACATCGATGTTTCTCTCTCTCTCTCCCTTCCTCTCTATCCCTCCCACTCTATCTGTACAAAAAATGGAAAAATATCCTCGGGTGAGGATAAAAAAATATATATATATTAAAAAAAAAAAAAAAAAGCTTAGAAAGGGTGATTCTTCCCTACTTCTGCCAGCTTCTGGTGCCCCAGTGTCCTTGGCTTGAGCAGCATCACTTTAACCTCTGCCTTCATTTTTCATGGCCCTCTTCCCTATGTGTTTTCATACCCAGTTCCCCCTCTTCTTGTAAGGACACCAGTCACATGAGATTATGGACCCATCCTACTCAATGTGACCTCATGTTAGCTTGACCAATGAGATCTGCAATGACCTTATTTCTAAATAAGGTTGTATTCTGGGGACTAGGGCTTCAACATATCCTTTTGAGGGAGCACAATTTAACCCATCACACTAGGTATGAATATTCACAATAGGATTTGCAAGCTAATGACATAACTATAAGCTGGGAAAGCATGCAACCATCAGCTCCGTTATCTGAAGTCACCTTGGCTGTATCACCCACCATTTGGCAATAGGAAGACGAATTTCAGGTCAGACTAGGCAGAGAGCACAATGTTTCTTGAAGTAGTTTTTTTTTAAGTATATGCTCTCCGGGTCATCTCCTCCACACTGGGTCTGCCTCGTAAGTTCTCCTAGCCCATTCTTTAAGAGATAACAGGGACTACACGTCCCTTCTTGGGTCCCTAAGACATTAGAGATGAGACACAATGTCAAAGTCATTCCACAAGCACACACTGTGTGTCTCCCCTGTGTCAGGCCCCAGGATAGGCAGATGCTGGGACAGGGGCTAAAAATGACATAGCTCCTGGTCTAGTCAGAAAAACAGAACAGGCAGAGCAAGAGCCAAATGTTTGCTGAGCAGATAAGTATTAGAAAAACTGTGATATCAGAGGAGGATTTGCTTTCCTTCCTCCCAATTCATAATTACAATGATTATCCAAATCCCTGAAAATTACCACGAGGGACAGGCATACACCAGCTGAGCCAGCCAGGACAGTTGCTGAATGTGGCTTCTTAAATTTTTATTCTTATGGTTGGTCTGCTTGAATTATGAGCCCTTGGCGGTCCTCCCACAGGTAACACGGTCCCATTTCCTCTTCGTACATGTTCTTTCCGTTAACGAGTCCTAACTGATACCTGCTACAGGTGGAGAGACGCCCAGGGGCGTGGCTACCATGCTCGTTACAAACAATGCCCTGCAGTGTCTTGGGAGAGCCACAAGCTTTGTCTCTTATCTCAGCGTTTCATCCTCTGGGTCTGGTAATAATTCCAAACTCTTACACATATGAGCTTCTCGGAGACTCAGTTTACTTCACTGTGCCCAGTGAGCTAGTATTACCTAGTATTGTTGGAGGGCAAAAAAACAGGAAGGTGAATACGACCTCAGATGTAGTAGATGCTCACCAATATGCCTTGTCTTTGCCCCTACACTTGTCCATGTGTCACTGAGTCACAAATACTTATTGAGCACATCCTACACACTAGCCTCTGTTTGAGGCGCTGGGGATACCAGAGTGAATAAAATAAACCATTTTCTTGCTTTCTCAGAGCTTATGTTCTAGTAAGAGGAGGTGTTTTCCAAGTGAGGATGAGTGCTGTAGGGGAAGCAAGGACAGGGTAATTCAATAATAAGAGTATAAGACCTGTCTGTTCAGTGTGGCTCAGTGGTTGAGCGTCAACCCCTGCACTAAGAGGTCACCAGTTCAATTCCCAGTCAGGGCACATGCCCGGGTTGTGGGCCCGATCCCCAGTTGGGGGCATGCAGGAGGTGGCCAATCAATGTTCTCTCTCATCGATGTTTCTATCTCTCTCTCCCCCTTCCTCTCTCTCTAAAATCAATAAAGGAAAAAATACAAATGAAATAAAAAAGAGTACAAGACCTGATGAGGGAATACTCCAGAGAGCATGATCAGGGAGAGCCACTCTGAGGGGATCACATAGATCTGATCGATCAGGAAGACCTAGACTTGTGCTGATCTACAGACAGATCGCAGAAGGCCTGGGGAGGGAGGGAGATGGGTGGGCTGTAGCAGCAGCCAGCAAGAGGGGTTGGGGTGCAGTAGGCTAGGAGTCAACAGGCAGGAGGTCCGAATGGCCAGATGGGCAAAGGTCAGATCATGGGGGAATTTTAGACTCCAACTAGTGTTTGAGTGATTTTTACGTGTGGTGGGAAGCCACTGTCTGGTTTAAGCAAGAGGGTGACTGGAAAGATCACTCTAGCTGCTGTGTGGGGTGGCTGAGCAAGAAAGACGCATGGGGACTCTCGGGGATGCTGCTCGGTTGCCTGCGCAAGAGATGATGGAGCTCAAGCAGCTGGGTGTGGTGAGAAGCAGACAGATATAAAGACATTTTGGAAGTAGACTTGAGGAGAAGTGAAGAACGCAAGTGAAAACTCAAGACATTACCTTTCACACTGCCAGGGACAACACTCTGGTCAGTTAACAAGATTTATCCAAGTGTCTCGAGAACTTGGGAGGCACCAATAACTATCATCATGGTAAGAAAACCACTCACATGTACACTGCGCTCCCCGGAGTAAGTGTCACCCTCACCACTTTATTTCACATCAATACAAACCCGCACAGCAGTGCAATTCTGGGTATTTTTTGTCTTGAGAGAACAGACCCTGTCACACATTCATCACATGGCCTGTGGGCCACACTGTTGATATGTGGTCTTCTCCTTTTTATTTCGACATTTCCATAACCTGTCATCTATGTGCTTGTTTTTCAAAACGAACTAGCAAAAAGTTTTATCAATTTTTAAAAATCTTTTTACTGGTGTGTGCGTCGGGGTTCATCGTTAGAGCAAATGGGGCCAGATGTCTAAAGAATCCATAAATGTCTGTGGAACTGGACTGTGGTTCCTTGATCATGGGGTAAAGTGTTCAGCCAGCATTTTAAATTCTTTCACTAAGGAAGGAGTGTGCTTCCAGACTGAAGGAGTTGACACACCTTTAATGATAAGCTTTGGATTAGGAACCAGAAAATCCTGAGTCCAGTTCTGCCATTGGCTGTGTGTCCTTAGGCAAGTCACATCACCTCTCTGATCCTCTCTCTGGCCATTCAACAATAAGACCATTTGTCCTCCCATCACACAGCCTTGTTGTAAGCATCAAGTGGGTTTTGGAGTTTGCCGGCACTTGGAGAATAGTGACGTGTGAAGTTAAAGAGGGGTTGTTTACTCTCGAGGCTTTGGAGTCAGACAGCGCTCTGTCTGGGCTATTCCTTCATCCCAAGACAGCGCGGGCTTCATGCTCCTGAGCAGCGCCTGTGACTTCCTGCCAACATCCTCTCTGGCACCGATGCCCACTGGACCCAATGAGCTCGCTGGGCCCGCCGGGTCCAAGAGGAATCTGCAAGAGCACCAAGCTCCCCTCGCCACAGACCACTTTCAAGGTTTTGTGATTAAGAAGTTTGGAGACCAGAGAGTGCGAAAAGTTAGCACCTTAATTGTTGAAAACTCTCAAGGATTCCAAACTTGTAAATCATGAAAGGCCACTGTTCAGCAGGCTGGAATGCTTTTGAAAAAGGCCAGCGATCGGAGATTGGCCTCGTTAATAACCACAGTAAAACTAGCTCTTGAAGCTCAAAGACGCAGCTAATTAGGGCAGAAAAATTCAACCTCAAATTAAGAGTGTGTGTGTGTGTGTGTGTGTGTGTGTGTTTCCAAAGTGTAAAAGCTTTTCTCCCAGCGAAGTATGTCTAAGTATGTTTTGGATGTGTTCCAAGATCCACGGTAAGACAAAGCCAGGGCTGCAGAAATGCCAGGGTGGGCTTAATGAACTCCTGAGAGCATATGCATGCCCCTCTGTCCAGCAAAAAGGAACAACCAGCTTCCTCACCTAGAAGACGGCCTAATCCTGAACTTTCAAAGGACTGAGACGCCTGAGAACATGTATATTTCCCTGCGTTTTCTAAAGGAATAACGTCTGTACGTGGCGCAGCGCTGTGAGCATTTACTGGACATGTCAACAGGTCCCGGGTAATGGGGGCTGATAACTGAACCTCAGCTGGTCCCTGCCCCTGAGAAGCTTCTGTCTGCTCCAAAGCGGAGCCTGGTACCAAGAAGCAGCTCGGCATACGTCCAGGTTGTTCTCCTGAGTGAAGGTCGGTCACAACGGACTCAAAAGCTGCCAGTTGTGAAGACCATGCAGAGGTTTGGAGCCCAGCGCCTGTCTGACGGTGGTCTTTTCGGTTAAGCTGAGAGCGGTCCAGGAGCCCGAGAGGTTGGCCTTGTCAACCTCATTATGAGATTCTGTCCGTTAGTGGGATGTCCCAGCAGAAAGGAAATGAGGGTTGAAGACTTTCAGCCGAGCTGAGCCACCCGATGCACGCCCACTTTGTCACCACTGGTACTGCCTACCTGGTGCAAGGTCAATGACAAAGCAGTAAAGACACCACGAGCCCACCCCCGTGTGAGCCCAGCCCAGCAGGAGCCTCTGGGACCACAGGTCACGTCAGCGCAAGCAGCGTGTAACCAGTGTCCTGCCGGATGGCGTTGGGAGGGAGTGGCACTTTCAGCAGGAAACAGCGTGTTGGCGTCGTGGGAGCAAGGATGGACGACTGGGGTCTGACATGGAGAGAGGGCAGAGGGTGACTTGTTCCTCAGCGGTGGCCTCGGGATCCTAGCACGGGCCCTCCTGAAGGCGTGTCGGAGAAGCAGACTCTCAGGCACCACGTGGACCTACCGAACCAGGATGTTCGGTCTAGTGGGGGCCCAGGCGATCGGTTGTGCGTGGAAGGCTGAGAAGTGGGACGCTAACTGGAGCACACGGAGCTGGATTCTGCAGAGGGGAAGAGAGACCCTGGGCTGCAGGATCAGGACACCCCCACTCCTCCGGACGCTGCTGTGAGACCCCAGGAGAGGTGGTCTCTGTCTCTCGGGATCCTGGTGCCTTCGTCTGTCATCCTGGCCAATGAGGCCCGTTCTGCCTACTGCACAGGTCAGTTCTGCGAGGCAGCGAGATAACACAGGTGAGGACACCTTCGTTCTGAGTGCCCGTTTTTGCTGACAAAGAGCCAACGCTGTGCTGTCTCAAAGTGCTCTTGCTGGAAGTGAGTGCGTTAGATGTGACCACAGCTCCCCAGCATTGACTCTGGTTGTGTGTGGTGCAGACAGCCAGGGGACATCCCCGGGCGTGTCTCCCTCACAGGGACAAGCTGCAGTGTGGTGCGCCCACGTGGAGCGGCGCCCAGGAAGGAGCGCGCCGAGGGTGCGGCCAGTCTGTCTTATGGGACAGAGGGGGGGACAAAGCACCAGGTCACCCTCAAGGAGCCTGTGATCTAGCTGGAACTAGAATCTGTTCCATAGTCAACAGATGTTCTAAAGGACAAACCCAGGTGTCAGGGCCTCTTTATGGCAGATGGGGCCACCCTATGGTGACGGACCTAAGCTTGAGAAGGAGGCAAAGGACTTGAGTTCAAAACCCAGGCCTGCCTCTCACAAACTGGGGCTCTAAAAAACCACATCACCTGTCTGAGACTTGGCTTCCTCGCAGGGAACACGGGGGCTCTGATAACATGGCCCCAAGGGTTGGTGTGAAGGAAGATTGAGTTGGAAGTAAACAAGCCATACAGGTGTGTTCTCCCCTATTTTATTTTCTTCATAGCACTTAGAACCACTTAATCATTTTTATTTGTTCATTCTCTGTCTCTCACTTAAATGTAAAATTCCCGAGATCAGGCATTTTGAACGTCCTGTTCGTCGTGGTATTTTCAGCACCTAGAACAGTGACTGTGGCACAATAAGAGCCTGTTGAAGGAATGAATAAATATTAACATTCCTTATGCCCAGACACAGATCATTCTGGGGCCGATTCCGATCTTCAGTTTGCAGTTGGAGCTCCATCCTTCCAGCCTGCCCGGTATTCACAACGGATGCTTTGAGCCAGGGCTGCTCTGTGTGACCAGTGGCACAGCACAGATGCAAGGGTATGCCACTCGCTTCCCAGGTTAGGTTTTAAGAGGCTGGCGTTTCCATTTTTGCTGCTCCCTTGCTCTGTCACTCTCTGGCTCTTGGGTCATTTGCAGTAGGGGAAGCTGTGTCATCCGCAGCCCTAAGGAGAGACCCATGTGGGAAGGACTGGATTCTCCTGCCAACAGCCATGGAAGGGAGCTTCGAAGTGGATTCCCAGCCGCATCCAAGCCTGCAGAGACTGCAGCCCCAGCTGGACTGCAATTTCGTGAGCGGCCCTGAGCCAGAACCACCCAGCTAAGCCCCAGCCAGCCGCCAGCCCTCAGAAACCATGGGAGATAATAAATGGTGACTGTTCTGAACTGCTACGTTTGGGGTAATTTGTTTTACAGCAATAGATAACTAACACACTCCTACTGAATGGCCTCCAAACCCCAGCTGTGATCTCTGATATCCTTGGCCAGAGCAAAGGATGATTCCCAGGAGCAGGTAAATAGGATAGACTGAGACACTCAGTATACACAATCATGTCTCCAAGAGGATTTCTCTCTTTCCTTTCAGAACAAAACAAGCAAACAGAAACAGCATCCCAGCCCCCACATTGGACATGGGCAGGTCCTGCTGGTCCACAGACTTTTTCCCTCTGGTGCAGAAATTTCACAGTCCTGTGTGGGGGCGGGGAGGTGGAGATAATTGCTCCCTGCTTCTTAATGCTTTTTGTCACTTGGCACTGTGCTTTTAACACTCTACCAAACACAGCTGAGGCCTGGCTGTAACAGTGAAACATAACTTCACCAAAGGCTTTGGGGAAACAAGAAGAAACACAGAAAGAGAAAGTTGGGTTTATAAACAGAGACGTTTATTTTCACATGAGACAAGTTTTCTTCTTACCTTCCTATCTGCCTGCTAGAACCTCACAGAACCCAGTACCTTAGCCTGGGTAGAGATCTCAGTTCCTCGCAGTTATGATTGAGAATAAGTCTTACCTGCTGGCTACTTAGGTACTGACTTCTGTCTAAGCATCCATCACCTCGCTTACTTATCAGCACTGAAAATGACCAGCCCATAGGCAAGACTTGCATCCCACAGGCTGTAGTTCACAGAGACCTCCTCAAATACTCCATGCTCTTGAGTGATGCATCGCTATAGTAACGGAGAATGACCTCTATATCACCCAGCTCCCCCTGGGAGAAACAACCCCTCACTCTGTCCTCAAAGGAAGCCACTGTTTTGTAACATGTTCTTTTCCATCCCAATGCTTTTCTTCATGCTTTGACTGTTACTGTTTGTGTTGCTCAACTTTATATGAATAGTTTCAGATGCCACACATCCCTTTGAAACTTGCTCTTTTTTTTTTTTTGCTCAAAATTGTGTTTTTGCTATTTAGTCATGTTAATACACGTAGCTATAATCTACTCATTGGACCAAAGTCTGGGTAAGTGATTTGTTTTCGCATTCATGATCATTAAGGGTTGTTTCCAACCCCCACTATTACAAAATGCTATGTGCATTATTGCACATGTCTCTCTGTGTACAGGTACAGGAGTATCTCTAGTCATTTGCCAAAAAGGAGACTTGGTGGACTGCGGGCTGTGTGCAAGTTTGTTATTGTGGTTTTACTTTTCGTGTACCTGTCATTCGCCTCGAATCTTCTTGCCAACTGTTGACTCCGTCGCCCCTACTCACATGGTAAGTTCGTTAAATAGCTTTTGGCTACAAAATAAAAGCACTCAACTAAAAGCAACGTAAACATCTCATGAGAAGTCTAGAGGTAACGAGACTCTCTATTTGGTTAGCGCGGTGGCCCTGGGAGAAGGTTCCTGGTTTCCCTTTCTCCCGTCTTCAGCTACGGCCTTCAGCCCGTCCCGTGACAGCTCCACACAGCTGTGACCTGAGGAACACCTTTCCCAGAAGCCCCTTGACCAGATACCCCCAATTTCTCTTCGCACTGCCCTGGTTAGGCTAGCTTTCCCTAACCATGACGGAAGCAAAGACAAGAAGGGGATGGAACTTCCAGGGTCAGTTTATACTAACCACCACTCACCCTCAAAGACAGAACGGTCCCCCCAGCTGGACACGAGAGGGTGAACCCCTAAACAGATGCAGTGCTCTTCTGGCAATAAAGAAGAACAGGGACCGTGGGTTGGGGTGACAGAGACAAGTGTCCTCTGGAACTGAGGAGTGAAAGCCTTCAAGGCAGAATTCTAGAAACGTCCTCCACGCAGGCAATGATGTTCTCGTCACAGCACGTGGACACCAGCAGTGGTTCTTTTTTTATTTCTAGTCAAGAAAATGTTACTACTCTTACTTTTGAAACACGAAGCTCCATGAATTCTTCCAGCCTCGATTTTTTTTTCTCTTCTCTCCATCAACTGATTGTAGTCAAAGAATTACTAACTTTTTCTTAAAACCTTCACTTCGTACTGAAATCGCCACGAAAACAAAGGATTCCAGCTTCCCACACACTCCACCCCCTCTTGTGCCTCTTTTCCTAGGATGTAAACTGACATAAATGTTTATCACTTTAGCCACCCAGCCAATTCTTCCCATACTTGGCTATTCTCATTTTACTTGTCGTCTTTAAGAATAATGTTGTCTGCCCCGGAGCCTCAGATTGGTTTTGAGGCCATTTTTCTGAGCCCTTAAAAATACGAAACTTAATGTGGAAATGAACTTGCCATTGGTCCCTCTGTCCTCCGAGATCAGAACCAAAGACCCTGTAAAACTGGCACTCGAGACCAGAAGTTTTCCTGGGTGCTGATTCATTACTTATCAGCCACATCAGTGATTAAATATTTAAGTGCCAAGGAGTCTGTGATTAAATTTTAATTCCCAGCCAGTCTGCTATGAAATATTTAAGGGCTGGTGAGTCTGATGTGTGCAGTTTCCAGCTTGGAGTGGAGGACAGCCCGTCAAAGGCCGGATGCTGGATGATGGAGCAGGTGCATGAAGACAAGTTGATGAGGAAGTGCGCCAGGTCCGAGTGCCCCCGGACGCCCTGGGCACACAGCACCGAGACTGAGCACAGCCACGCCCGGCTGGTCTGCTCAAGAATTCACCAAGAATTCACCCCCATGAGGAATGCCAACCTGAACTTGTTTTCTTTTTACTTTTTTTTTTTTTCATTAATTTGAGAGAGAGAGAGAGATATCGATCGGCTGCCTCCTGCACATGCCCTGACTGGGGATCGAACCTGAAACCTGGGTATGTGTCCTGACCCAGCACTGAACCAGCCACCCGCTAGTGTACGGAACCACACTCCAACCAACTGGGCTGCGCTGGCCGGGCTGCCAAGCTGAACTCATTATGTGCGCGTCAGAGGTGAAAAAACAGAGGTTCGGAGAGGTGGCAGGAATAAGGGGCAATGTTAACTAACCTTTCCACTTGAGCGGCAATTGTTTTCAGCCCCAGAACCATGGACAAAAAGTACTCGTCCAGTCTTTGTATCAATCAGAAATCATTGGTTCTCATCTTTCAAAGGGAGGGAACTTAATACAGGAAGTTGGTTACAAAGGAGTTACCAGGCCGGGAAGACCAAACTCGGGAATGAGGGGCGTTGGCGGAACCGACAGGAACAGAGGGCAATGCTTGGAGATCGGATGCTGCGACAGCCCCTGGGCCGGGGCTCGGGAGCCCGGGCCTGCTGCTGAGTTCTTGGCGATGTTGCCCCAGCTGGTTCTGGATCCACCAGAAAGGAATCTTCTCCCCCAGAGTGGCAGATGCGGAAGAAGGTGCTCAGCATGCTGGGACTGACAATCATGCCATTCTGCTGCCACGGCGGCAACTGCCATGGATGCCACACTGCCTGAGCCAGAGCAGCCTTCTGCCCTCTCCTGCCCTCTGGCCAGTCTCCCGGGAAGGTCTCCCACAGGCAGACGCAGACAGAACGGCCACCTGCACGGGCAGCTAACCAACGTGGTTTGCAGACGTCCAACTGCAGCAGAGTCTGCAAGTTGGAGGTAGACCTAGGAAACAGGTGAGTGGTCACAGGCACAGCTCCCTTGCTACCTGGGGGAAAGAATCCAGAACAGACAAGTGACCGCTGGCCTCCCCACCTTGTTCTGCTGTTTCCTCATAAAATCAGAGCCTCCTGAGTTCCAGGAGTTCCTTCAGGGTTTGGTCTGAAAATATGGATGGATAGCTACTTCCCTTTCCTTAGTTAGCCCTAAAACCAAGAGAAGGATTGGTTGGGTTAAAAGTTGCAGATTTAGTGTTTGTTTAGCATTCTCGAATTATCCCAAATTGGTGTGATTAGAAGATCTGCAAAGAAAAACTTGGAGAGAAGCCCGTCCAGGTCGGATCACAGAAGACTTGAGTTGTGAGGGTGCTGAGCCATCAGTGAGACACTTCAACCTGGCGCTTTGCTGATCGGAAAACTGGATGCCAGAAAGGGCTGGGACGGCCCCCGGTGGGGTGGCTTGGACGACAGCAGCTCGCTCTGATCACTCGGGTCTTCGGTTCCCTGCATCGCCCTCCGCTGGGCCTGGATAAGCTGTCTTTCGATCGAGATGGTCTTGTCTCTGGTTCTCACCATTTCTTATGCTTTCCTTTCATCTCCCCGGGGAATAAAAAGAATAATTAATTTCACATATTTTACAATTTACAGGGCATTTTTACATCCATTATCTCTATCGATCCCGGAGAAGACCTTGTAGACTGAAAGCCAGGGCAGTTTTCCCGTCTCCGAACGCGTGAGGCACGGCAGGTGTACGTGCCTTGCTCAAGGGCACCGAGGACCTGCCGTATCGTAGATGGGCAGAAAATGTCTGTTGAATAAATTAACAAATGAAAACCTGAATGGGCCATTGTCACCATTCATAAAGCCAGGAGGAAGACTGTTTTAGGAGAGAAACCAGTGGAGTGTTGAGGAGATGGAAACAGGGAAGGAAAGGCTCCGTCCTGGGGTCCGAGGGAGGAAAGGGGACGTTGTCCCTGAACCCACGGACAGCTGAACAGCAGACCACTTCACGGTGGGGAGGAGGAAGAGTCCAATCACAGAGACCCCTGCAAACAGGCTACCAGAATGCCCATTCCTGCCCGTCACCCCTGCACCATCACGCACTCTTTGGGTTTTAAGAGAGTCGGGCTCAGGCCAAAGGGATCCCAGTGAATCCCACACGGTCTCTGATTGTCCTTGTCATCCCATGTCACCCCCATTTTCTACCCTCACCAAACTGTCCCTTGCTTACCCCTGAATGTCATGGGCCGCTGTCTTCCCAGTTCTGGCCCACCCCCCATTCTCACCACCCCCCACTGGTACGAAACAAGCAGAGCCTACTGGTGAGTGTCCCGATCCCTAATCCAGGGGGACATTCTAAGCAAACCACCACATCGCTCCCTTTCTTTCCCCGTTCAGGGCCAGCTTTATGCTGACTCCACTGCACTTGTTCGGAGACAAGGGGGAAGATGTGCAGTCTATTACCCTTATAAACCAGCCTCTTTCTTCCTCTCTCCGCCATTTAAAAGGGTCTTTCTATCTGACTGAACAAGAAAAGGAACTCTAAGAGGGGAATTAACATTGTCCCCATTATATTGTCCAATTAACACTTGTCCCGTCAAAGGCTGAGTAGGAAGCCCGGAGCCTTGGTCAATGAGAACTTTTAATCCCTCAGGTAAATGCAAAGTCGCATTGAACACGATCAAAGGGCAGATCTCAATATATTCTCTCCCTCAAGCCCCTCCCCTCCCCCCTCATGCATAGGACTGTATGAGGCTGCTAAATTCTGCTTTGAATGAGTCTCAACGTTCCTTTGTGGCCACGTTGGGTGAAAGTGTGGGGGATGGTTGATCAGACATTTAAAAACTCACACCAAAGCTCTTAATTACATTCAAGACAAAGACACCAACACAGACATGGTGAAGTAATGACGACCTAACCATCTTCTCTTTTAAAAAATTTCTATTTCCTCTCTGCAGGTACGAGGCCGGGCACCGTTATTAACAAAGTAAATTATGCAAATAATTAATCCTTTACATGGATGGAATCTGAGGGTCACTCTCTTCAGTCTGTGGAATGTGTGCCTTCACTGAGATCTGACCCAGGAGAAGCAGATGGAAAGGGGCCTTCAGCTGGAGGGCAGAGAGTCTGCGACACCTGCCGTCCCCCCCTCCCCTGCCATCCTGACGTGCTGCTTTGCACATAGCAGGTACCTGACACGTCCCGACACATCAAGGTGTTCGAAAGCGCGGTTTACGTAGGGGGTGAAGACCGGATCACTTCAAAAAGATTCAGATCGTTTCACTGCGATGACAAATGAATCCAGGAGGGAGGAAGAGGAGAGGGCACTGAAGGCAGAGGTGAGTAGTGCGGCGTTCTGGGTGGCTGCTGCCCAGTTACACCGGTGGCCTCGAGGGCTGGCCAGGAGCTCCCCGGATGTCGGCGCAAAAGAGAAACACAGTCACCGGCAACATTTATATTGTCCGGAGAATATCTACTTAAATGCAGTTAAAAAGAGGAAAGCAGCATGAACAATGTGCTAGCCTGGTACCAGCGTGTCAGCCGGGGCTTCTCGTCAGGGAAAGGCCTCGCCTTCGGCATCCACCGGCTGGTGAGTGTCTTTATGAAATTACACGGAATGGTAGCAAGCGGAGAGGTCACTCACTCCCCGGAGAGCGGTCTCAGTCACGGTCTGTGAAGCAGGCCGAGCTGCAGGAGGTGCCACGTGGCCCTTCCGGAGGGCGACACCCTCAGTGGCCGTGGGTGGGGAACGGCCTGGGATTCGGATTGTCTGGGTCCCTCTGGGAGCCCAGGAAAGGTCAGTAGTCTGGCCACACTGGCAAGGCTGGAGCCAGGCTGTCCCTTGAAGCTCTGACCCAAAGCCACAGTGACCAAGAGAACCAGACTGATGTGACCCAACCAATCACCACCCTCCAAGGCCATCGGGGTGTGGGCGTCAGCGCCAGGCCTTGCTGTGGAGAAGACAAGAAAGGTCGCCCTGGGGCAGTCCTAGTCCCTGTGCACCCTCACCAGCAGTGACGTCATCCCCACTCTCTCTGCCAGAGTTGTAACACCCCCTGTTTCACTGTAGGTGGGCAGGAAATACTTGCCGAACGAATGAAGTGGGGGAAAGAGTAGCCATGCACTGGGTGGGTGCCCTGGAGAAGGCACCTAAGCACTTTGGTAGCTGGTTGCCTGGCAGGGAAGTTCAGCTCAAGTTAGCACGGCAGGAGGGCTTCCGGGAGGAGGCATCAGCAAGGCATTGGGGTCAGGAAGCACTCTGATCATAATAATGATAACTAGGGTGACCATATAATTTATTGTCCAAAAGAGGACACTTGGGGAGTGAAAGGGAAGCTATTAATAATTACACCAGGGCAACAGGCATAAAATAGGACTGTCCCAGGCAAACCAGATTTATGGTCACCCTGGCGATTATTAACCAGTAAAAAGGGGACCCTCCCATCTGCAAGCGGATGTGGCTGGGTTGTATTCTGAGGATGACCCTGTAGGGTCCCTGAGGCCATTTCCCGCGGATGGGAAGGGTCACTGCCGAACGGAGCGGCCTCCTGTGTCATTCATCTTACGGAGAGGACACTCACACAGAATCCACGTTTTGAGCGCAGAGAGCTGCCTTTCGTTCAGTTCCAAGTCTCAGGTCTCCCTCTCTCAGGGCCATGTTTTAACTGGAGAAGATCTGGGTAGCCCCTGAGACAGTGCCCGAGAGGTCGGATGGACCCGCCTAGCCCTGGGAAACGAACCAGGTCTGAGGTGCCAAGCTGCCTCCACACAGGTTTCCATGTTCATTTCTCTGTTCGTATTCCAGAGACATGCAGGAAAGTACCTGATCGGGCGGCCTGCTCTCGGGTCCTTAGGGCTTGGGGACATAGTCTGTGTCCTCCAGAGGTCCGGGAAATAAAGGGGAGATGGGCCACCTGTCGGTCAAGGGAGTCCTCGCAAGGAGTTAGTAAGGTATCTCTTAAGACAGCGGTTTTCAAACTGTTATTTAGCACACGAGAAAGTAAATCAAGTGCTCCAAGTTCGAGTGGATAAAACTTGCTGAGATGAAGAGCCAGGGCTCCTGAGGGTAGGAGGTCGACGGGTCACTTCTCTTCCCCGCGAGGTGGCTCTGATGGAACCCTGAATGACTCTCCGCGGAGCGTGCTTGGAGGGTCTCTACCCGGCACAAGTGACTTCCTGCAGAGGCACAGCCACCCTTGTGGGGGTGCGGCGGGGCTGCCAGGGCCAAGCATGGCCTGGGTTTTTCACACTTTACTTTATTTCCCATTGTCTCATTTCATTTCATGTTTGTTGGTCGCCCTTCCATGATGCCTGCAGAGTCCACAGTGAGTGCAAGTGTAACATCACGAAGAAGAATGACTGGCCAGTCCCAAACGCAGAGACCAGAGTCTCACCCAGAGCGCCCTGCGCTGAGTCGCCCTGCGGTCCACACAGAGGACACCGCTTGTTTGCTGACTCCTCCACCCTCCCTGCAGAGCACCTCCTCCCACGCCCCTCCGCCCCCAAGTTCTCTGAGTCAAGGCCATAAAGACCTTCAGTGTTGGCTCCATTGGAAAGGAGACCTCAGCTCCTCAAAACCAGGGGGACTGAAACCCGGGGCCAGGGACCAGAGGGGGCCGGAAAGGCATCTGGGGTGCGAAGTGTAAGGAGCCGTCACTCTCGGGATAAAACTGGTCCCTACGTGAGTCTTAGGTGCCTCACCTGCCTCCTCCCAGTCCCCAACCTGCTGCTCTGTTTCCCCGGAAACCTGGACCCTGTCTTCCAGACCCTCCGAGTGAAACAGCTAGAATGCATTTTCTTGCTAATATTGACCCGTTATTGAATCACAGCATGAGTTACCATGCCGATGACTCTTCCCCATCAAGGGGGAGGAGAGTAAGCGGTGAAGGGAGGAACAGAACCCGCCCTCCTGCACTGTGACCCACAGGTAAGGCAGGTCTGCGCACCGGGGCTGCCAGCAGACCACCCTGTGTGCCGCCGGGTCCTGCAGCCCGAGGCCGCTTGGTCTCCGCTGCGCCCAGTCACGTTCTCTCCGTCTCTCTGGGTCCTCAGGAGCCACGTGGAGGAGGCTGGGCTGAAGCAGACACTAAACTTCGTGACCCATCCATTTCAAAAGCATTAAAATTCTCCCAAAGCTGTAAAGAAAGAGGTCAGCATGAAGAACGGTTTGAGAAAAGGCGAAATATAATTTGGAGAGCAGGTCGCTATCCATGCCGTGAGGGTCCATGTTTTCCTAAAATGAGTGAACTCCACATAAAGGCGAGCAAACGGATGCACCCTGACAGGGCTCGGGTCCTACACACCGTGTCTGCTTTCACCTGCTCCCAAACAGGCGCTACGTGCCATGCTCGGCCACAATGCCCTGGCGGAATCCCAGACGTTTCTCCCTCCGTGTGTGCCAAGGTGCCTAACCGCTCTGTGCCTCGGTTTCCCCACTGGTAAACTGGAAATGTAATAGCACTGATTGAGCTTGAGGGAGGATTAAATGGCATGTGTGCATACATATGTACAGTTCTTGATTACACGATGTGCGTCCTATGAGTGGTGGCTATTATTCTTATCATTCCCGTTTTGCACCTGAGGTCGCTGGAGGTCCGAGTCGCCCAGCCGGTGAGAGGTCCCTCTGGCACTGGCCTGACACGGCCGACCACCATCAGCCCTGTATGCGAGTCCTCAGTGCAGCACACCTTGTAGGCTTCTCTTTCGACCATTTTGTGCCATGAGAGCCTCGCGGGGGTGCTGTGAGGGACGAGGGGCCAGGGGTGGTCAGCTCCATGTGGCAGATGAAGAAACTGAGGCTGAGCTAATCAAGGACTCCCAGACTCACACTCAGTAAGCGGCATCACTAGACTTGGACTCGGGTGCCCTGGCTCCATGGTCCAGCTCTTGCCCATCCCTGCAGTCATTCTCCTCTGCGGACATCCCTTTTCCGGCTAGACAGTGGTCCTCGAGTACAGAGGTGCTGAGACCCTCCACTTCCTCCTGGGGCCGCCGAAAACCCTAGGGGAGCAGAAAACAACTGATCTAACCCGCTCCCTTGTTCTGTAGATGAGACACGGAGGCCCTGAGATGCGAAGACCTGACCCGCTCCCACCGGGGCTGCCGGCAGGAGAAGTCACTGACCAGATTCTTTGCCCCCGAGGCTTGTCACGGGGTGACGCTGTCTTCCTCCCTTTCTCCCAGGCTCCAGGCCACCCAAGAGTCTTTCTGCCCCTCTAGTTCCCCTCTTCCCATAAACCAGATACCCGGTGTCAGGACAGCCATGTGTCGGGTCTTCTTCCCTAGGGAATTTGAGTATTTACTCTAGTCACTTTTATCTGTTTAGCCAAGTATCTGCTGTGTGACTTTGGGCAGGTTACTTAACTTCGCTGAGCCTCAAATTCCTCGCATCAACAGAGAGGGGCTAGTGTCACCCATAACCTACTTTGTCTTGAGAATTGGATGCAAAAAGGGTCAGTAGAACATGTAGTGGACGGTCAGAAAATGACAGTAGCCTTCTCCCTTGTAAGTAGTTGTTTATTATCCACTGTAATATAGAATAATTATTACTGTTCATCCTGGATCGGTGACGTGTTCTCAATGCTGGGGACTCCCCAGGGAACAAGACAGGCAGAACACTGACCGCATGACATTGACATCCTGATGCGGGGGTGTCCAGGATGGAGACCGAATGTGTGTCTCTGTTAAAGTAAGATGAGACGAGTATGGCACACGGGAGCTAGGGAAGGTCTTTCTAGGAGGTGACAATTGGGCAGAGAGCCCGAAGAAGTAAATCCGAAAACAAGGGAGGAAAAGTCCCTACTCACCACCCCACTAACAACCGGGCTCAGACACAGTCCACGCAGGGCCCCAGAGGAACCGGGGGGCATGGCAAGAACGGAGTTCCTGCGACAGGCTTTGCTTCAGGCCTTTGAAGGCACCCAGCGTCTCCCCCCAGGCGTCCCCCGGTCATCGGAAGCCAGCCTGGGGTGTGCCCAGCTCCGCGTCTGAGGCAGCGTGGCACTTCCGCACACCTCAGACTGGGCAGAACCCAGGCATGCCAGTGAACCGATGAAGGTGCTGTATGATGGTGCAAAGCAACGAAGCCTGCCAGGAGCCCCGCTCCTTAAAGGGGTCTGTGCCGGTGACTTGTCCGCTGAACCTCAGTCTTGCACGTCGCATCACGGGGCACGCAGGGCGCACGCGAAGCCCCAGGGGCGGGCCTTGCCTATCACGCTTGATTGCAGTGTCGGTTTTTTTTTTCTCTTCACCCTCCTGCCAGCGTGATCTTGAGGCAGCCGGCAGGTAACTTCAGGGCAACAGTGCACGAGGTGTGTTTGCGTGCATGCGTGTCTGTGCACATATGTGTGCATGTTTGTGTGCGCATGTGTGTATTTGCACATACACACGTGCAGAACTTCTCACACTCTCTATCTTTCCTGCGTTCTTCATCTTTTAACCGTCGTCATCTCTGGCACATAGGACGTCAAAGATGGATCAAGAACCATCTCCAGGATGAGCACAGAGGAAAAGAAAACAAACCACGTATAAACACGCGGTGAAAACACAGAGCAACTGCCAAACACGGCTGCTCATCAGCAGCTGTCACCTACTGTCCTTATACCCCATGAGTCCTCTGCCGCTAGTTACATCGAGTGCTGTTACACTTTTTGAATGAGGAAGGTGTGGGCTAATGGGGTTCTTGGCGGTTCCTGAGGGAGAGGTGGGCTGCCCCTGTGGAGGGAGGACCCTGAGACCCGCCTTGGAAACCCTCCGTTCAAATAGAGAGCGTGGCTGCCCCTCCCCCATGCTCACTGGGAGCACACCCAAGTGGGTGCATCCCCACTGCCCGCTTTTCCCAGGATTCAATCCCTTTATGTCATTGTATTTTACAGCCTTGGGTTAAAAACAATAATTCAATTCAAATGGCATTTATAAAGAGGGCAATAATATTGATTGACTGATAGTAATTAATTCAATGCAACTTGGTGTTTTTATTGAGCAAACATTTCGTGGGGCATTTCTGAGTCGAGAGGGGGCGGATCCCCTTCTCCAGAAGCTTGGTCTTCTACGATACTGTGGAAATGTAAGGATGGACTCAGATTGGGGTAGAGGTCCAAATGCTTCCGGGGGGAGGGAGAAGGCAAAAGAACATGTGCATGTGAGGAAAGTACACCCCAGGCAGAGAAAGCGTGGGAGGAAGTGTCATGGGGCAGGAACGCACAGAAACAATGTTCAGAGAACGATGCCCAGACCCCTGGGCTAGATCAGAGGAGAGACAAGCCGCTGAGGTCAACGCATGAGAATTCTTCCTTTGTAAAGTGCACTAGTCGCCGATGCTAGGTGTTATGTTAAAGCCAGCAGGGGCCAAATGAGAAGCTTGGAGTGCCCCACCTGGAGACATGGTCCTGGTCAATTAGGAGCCAGCTCAGGGCTCCGGCGGGAGGCTGCCAAGGTCACACGGTAGCCGGGAGGGACCTTCTGGGGGCCAGGCAGTGGGTGGGCCGGGGAGAGATGAGACCAGGGTGCAACTCCGACACTGAGAGCCGGTGGAGTCCTGACTCAAGGCAGGAGAGAGGGGTCCGAGGCAAGAAAGTAAATGCGGGGGAGACCAAAACACTCCGTGGACCCGAGAGGGTGCGGTGCCCCCGTGAGAACAGGCTGCAGAACTGGACAGACCCAGATGCCCCCTCCCCCACGTGCCTCCATCACTGTTCAGGGCCCAGCGCCTCAGTGTCCCATTAGAACAGCGGTGCCCCTTAGGGTGTGGTTACTGCGAGGGTGAAGTGGATTGTGAGCCTCCTTAGAGCAGCGCCCGCGTCTGCTGCTCCCTCCCCTCCTGTCACTAATGGGAAGGCGGGGAGGGGACGCCTTGCCCAACGTGCACAGCCTCCGTGACCTGCCTCTTTTTGTGTAAAAAGTGCAGACTCCCATTGGCCAGTCTTGGAAAGAATGAATCAAAAGGGGAAAGAATCTCTCCGTCACTTACCTTCAGAGCCTACTCCTGTTAGATCTCACGGCAAAAAGAAAAGGAAAACAACACACTGGGAATAAATTCATTCTGCGCAGCTGCTAACCTGGGTTGAATGGAGGGACAAGTGACTCGGATGTGTTCTTCCCGCGGTGACTGGCTGACGCCACGCCCTGGCCTCATGCAGGAAGCTCCCAGGTTTGCCGACAGCCCTCACCCAGACCAGGGCAGCCTGCCACATCCCACGAGCTCCTTGTGACCACCCCGGGAAGCAGTCAGAAAAGAGTTCTCCTTCTTCAGCCAGACTCGCAACGTGGAGGGGCAGTCCCTCTGC
Source organism: Molossus molossus (assembly GCF_014108415.1). NCBI lineage: Eukaryota > Metazoa > Chordata > Mammalia > Chiroptera > Molossidae > Molossus > Molossus molossus. Next base: position 8,251,012 of record NW_023425350.1, on the reverse strand, counting down.
CCAGGAAACTGTGCATGGTGCCGGCTGGAAACCAAAGGACAAGCAAGGTCACTGGCCTGGATGGTCAAGGGTTGACAGTGAGTGTGAACAACCACAAACTGGGTAGATGGGGATCCCCGTCCACAGCCTCCTGGCAGTGTGGTCCTGGGCAGGTCACACAAAATTGTGTAGCCTCAGGTTCCTCGTCTGCAAAATGGGCATGAGCGAACCACCTGTAGAGCTGTCTGGAAAATGAAAGGAGATGTAAAAGTAGATGTGAACGTGCTTCGGAAATTAGGAAATGTTCCTTGAGGAGACACTACTTGGACCACGGGTCCCGGGAACATTAACCTTCTAGTGCAGGCCCCCCCCCTCCCATCCCCAGCTGCCCTTGGCCTGGCCCATCAAAGGGGAGCTCGGTTGGGATTCCATTCGACCAGCAGGCCTGCCCCCCACATCGTCACTGCCTCTCAAAGGGGACAGTGGTACCCTCCCTGCCCACCGTGTGAGGTGGTGCATTCCTTCCAGAAAATACACATCTGCTTAGCACACACCGTAGGCTCAAAACCTACCTCCCCTACCAACTCAGGAAAGTTACGTAACCACTCTGACCCTCGGTTTCATCCTCCATTAAATGAATATCAAAAGTACTTAGCGTTCAAGGCCATATGAGAAATGAATAACCTAATAAACAAAGTGCTCAGCACCATCCCTGGCTCATGATAGGTGTTTAAATCGTTAACCTCCTCTCTCCCTTCTCATTTCTGTCCCCTACTCTCTGCTCCCAGGGTGATTTAAATCCTTATATTGCTGCTCCCATTCATTGGTAAACCAGAAGTCTACCTGGCAAGCTTCTTCAATCTCCTTTATCTAGGATTTAATTCTGCCCTGATTGGTAAAAAGTTATGTCTAGTACCTCAGTTTTCCTGCCAACATCACCCAGCGGTACATGACTTGACAGGGACCTTTTTACTGTCTCCGTCTTGGGGGTAAGACCATAGGAGTCTTCTCTGATCCATAAGCCCACAAGCTCAGGCCAGAAGAAATGCAGGGGCATACCTAAAACCTAAGTAATTACAGTAATACCTACACGTATTTCAGCAAGTGGATTCTGCTCCTTCCTTCCACGAGTATCATAAAATGAAAAGTCGGGGGACTTGACCAAGATTAGAGTTTGCTGAGCACCTGCTATGTGCCAAGCAAGGTGTAGGAGAATTTCAAATGCAGTGGAGAAGAAAATAGTGATCGCTGTTGTCATGGAGAAGATCAACAAGAACACGTGAGAAACAGAATGGCCGATGCCGGGGGAAGAAAGGTGCAGAACTCCTGGACCTAAATGTCTTGGGGGCCGAGAAGCATTTGCCGCCACCTGAAGGGTGAGCGCTGAGGTTGGGAGAGGAAAACTTCCTGGCAGATGGACAGCTAGCTGAGTTCAGGACCTGGGCTCACCCCAGTACGAGGGGCACTGACAGGGAAGCCAGGGGACCCTTGAGGACCAATCAAGACAGCATGCCAAGTCTCTGTGTCTGCGGTGTGCGCACTCTCTGGAGGACCATCTATAGCTTCCTTGACCTCTTCAAACAACCCATTACGTACCTCGCCCCCCGGTCCCCAAGGTCAAGAACAACTGTACTTGGATATTTGCACACATCTCCCTGCTGCGTAAACTGTCTGACACTCGTCAGGTGGCTAGATAGACCACTCTGGCCTCTCCCTCGGTGGGGGGTGGGGGATCCAGGCTGCTCTGGGAGCCTCCGTGCCCCCTCCCATTAACACTCACAGCGCCCCGCTCAGCCAGAGGCTATGTGCAGGGCAGGGCCTGTGGAGAGGGCTTCCTCGGGGACGTGCCAGGGTCACTAATGGGGAGGAGTGTTTCTCACCAGAACCCACTCTAAAAGCTCGTCAATTATTCATGGCCATTAAGAGGCCAAACTTTCTTCCAAGGGAGGGACCCACAGCTCAGAGCCCAGCGGGCCAGACCAGAAGAGGAAGCCGGGGTACAGCCCCAGCGGGCAGCTTGAAGTCCCCCTCCTAGAGGACACCACAGGCTGGAGGCAGCCTCCGGGGAGCGGGGAGCAGGCCGGCCACCTCGCAGCCTCCTCCCGCGGGCACGCACGGAGGCCGCGCCCTCGGCCTGCCGGCAGATGTGTTCATCCACTAAATAATTTACACCCTCCAGGAAATGGACCACAGAGATGCCAGAGCCATTAGCCGCCCAGGGCTGGGGGAAGGGGACCGAAGGGAAGAAAACACGCAGAACAGCCACCCGGCCTCTAACAGCCGCAGGGGTGCCAGGCACACTCACGCCCGCTTCGCCTCTGAGTTCGCGGAGCCCCCCGGCCAGTCGTCCTTACCTGTGTTTCCAGGTGGGGAAAACTCGGCTCAGGGGAACTTACACGAGTCAGAGCCAAGCCAGGGCTTCTGGTCCTGAGGATGTCCTTTAAACTGAGCGGGTTTCACTGAGAAACCAAGCTCCTGATTTCTTTTTTATTACTATTATCTTAAGACAGGCCCCTGAGTGAGACCACATCCCTTGCTTCCCCTTTCTCAGCCCCTGCCCCTCGGCCCAGGTCTCCCCGCCCTGTCTGGATGCATCCGAGGGGCCAAACCCCTTTGGGACCCTGACACGGGCTGTGACAAGCTTATCCGTGGAGAACCGGAGGTCCAGGGCAGAGGTGTGACTTGGCCGAGATCCAGCAGGGAGGACGGGAAGGGAACCCAGCAGCCAGGACTTGCAACTCTAGCTCCCCTCCTTTACCGATGCTGGTGTCAGAGCTCAGACACCAGTCCCCTGTCTCACACCCAGAAGGACAGCTGGCTGCGTTTCCCCCACAGAGGCCATGGCTGGGACCTCCGTGCCTTCAGGAGCCCGGACATCCCCCGCAGCGGCCTACGCGAAGCCGGTGGAGCAGGTCTGGATGGTAAAAATCCAGCTCTGGGGTGAAAACCAGCTCCCTGCCCGAGCCACCAGCGAAATAAACGGCAGTGCCAAGGGAGAGGCGGAGAGGTGCAGGCCGCAGGCCGAGCCCGCGGGCCACTGGCCATGTCCCGGAAACCGCTCAGCCCTGGAGAGAGGGCCCAGCGGGTGCACGGAGTGTGTGCACACTCGGCACACCCACCTCCGCAGGGAGATGGGCCACACCCAAGCGGGTGTGTGCATTTCCTAAGCCACAGCCTGGGTTTCTTACAGCACAGAAGTTACTGTCTTAAGGTCAAAAGCAGTGTCCTCTGGCCACGCTCCCTCCCAAGCCTCCAGGGGAGGAGCCCTCCTTGCGTCTTCCAGCATCTCAGTCCCGAGCCGTCCCTGGCTGATGGCGGTGAACCGCCACCCTCTGCCTCTGTCTCCCCACGGCCGTGATCCCTACTCCAGTATGACCTTGACTTAACCAATCACATCTGCGCGAACCATTGCCAAATGGGCCACATTCTAATGTACTGGGGTTCGAACTTCAGTATATCTTTCTGAGCAGCATACTTTTACCCATAACACTGCACCAGATGGGAAAACGTTGGTTATAAGGGTGGTCAAGAATCCGTTGAGCCAGGTCTCCGGGTGCCGCTGTCAGGGACGGTCGCAGCAGCTTTGGGGCTGAGGGGTGTGGGCCACGAGCCGGAGAGAGCCCCGGGCAGAGTCTGCGGTGACCCCAAGGCCAAACCATCTGCCACTCACTGCTTTCGAGAACTGTATTGGCAAACAGCCTACTCACACTAGGTCTCCTAAGGATTTTCTTTTCCTCAGAACCCAAATAATGACATTCCTTTGATTGAACAAACATTTACTGCACAACTACTGTGTGCCAGCCCTGTACGGAGCCCTGGAGGCCCAGGAATGAATAAGACCTGCCCAACCCCACGCAGAGCTCAAGGACTTGAGGCAGAGCCTGTGAGTAGATGGACAGTTACACTGTAGAGAGATAAAGACTGTGATAAAAGGCGGTCCTGATGCCAAGGGGTACAGAACAGCCGCGAGCTGAGCTCCCGGTTATCCGCATCGCTCACTCCCCTTACCAAGCTGTCCCTCTGACCCAAAATAGATGCATTGCCTCCAGTCAATACGCACAAATCTGGGTTTTGCTCTGGCGATGACAGGTGGCTCACTGCAGAGTCACATGCCACTCCAGATGGGCAGAGAGGCTCGAAGCTCTCTCCCGGAGCCTTCAGCACTTCACACCACGGAGCCAGAGATGAAAGGGGGCAGTTCAGGCCAAACAGCCTGCAATTGCCCTGAAAACCACCCAAGCAACTCAGCCTTATGCCGCCCATTTTCCTCGTGGTCACAGCAGGTCCTTGTACATCTGGTACATTGAAAGCTCTCAAAATGCTTCTGTCATTTAAAGCAAACAAGCCCTAGGCGCACGTGGCAGAGAGGGCAGGACCCGGGAGGCACCTGCACACACGGAGCCTCAGGTTTGAGATGCCATGCCATCCTGTAGAAGAGGAGCCGGTGTAGCGAGGTCCTGGCAATGCCACCAGGCAGCAGCTGCAGCATGGCCATGTGCAGCAGCCCATTCCACAGGTATTTTTATAGGAGGTGACAGCTTTCCCACTGCACAGCCCGTGTCCCATGGGAGGCGAGGAGCAGCTGGTCAACCACAAAAGGACTTTGATGTCAATATCAATTCTAGTCTAGACCATGCACAGTCGGCTCACAAAAAGGGAAACAAAGAGCCAATAAGTGCATGACCGGTGTTCAATCTCTTCCAAACTCAAGGAAATGCTGATTAAAGCAACACTAGGTTATCAATTTGTTTCTTAAACTAGCAACAAATACACACATCAGATGATACTCAATGCAGGAAAGATAGAATGGAAAGAGCAACATGGTTCATGTATAAGGGAGAAAAAGTTAGAACATTCCTTCTGAGAAAAAAAGGAATGTGATAAGACCAATAAGACTTTAAAAATCTCTAAACCTTGCCCTGGCCGGTTTGGCTCAGTGGTTAGAGCGTCGGCCTGCGGTACAGAGAAAAAAATCTCTAAACCTTGGCTCGCTTATAGCAAGCTATCTTAACGAAGTAATCCAAATGTGTTTTATATAGAAAGATAGCTCTTATAGAGTTAATTTACACTAGAACAAAATAAAAGTCAACATAAATATCCAACAAAATTGGAAAAAATAAATGGTACATTCACAAGATGAAAATTAAAAATTACATTTCTGAAACATTTGAGAAATGAGAAAATATTTATATTAACATAGAAAGAATAACACAAAATTATATCTACCATTCAATATTTCCTATGTAAACAGGTCTGTTAAAAGACTAGAAATAATTATACTAAAACTATAATAGTGACTCCATCCATTGGTGGGATTCTAGATTCGATGAGAAATTTTTCTTCTCTATCATTTCCAAATTTTCTTTAGTATCTATGGGTTGTTGTCCTAGTTAGAAAAATATTTGTAATAATTTAACTTGTTTTTCAAAATACATGTGTGTGAACATGTTTAATTACTCTGACAGGACTCGGTTGTAGCCAAACAAAGAATATTTATGGAGGTGGAAGAGAAGACAGAGGTGATGTCTTCAAAATTTTTACTCAGTACCCCAGACTCCTTTGTATGAAACGGTTGGCATGACCGTTTTTCTAAGGACTTTGCTGCGTCAGAGTTGACTGAAATGCTGCTCATATGCTTTGAGGCCCAGCTCAAGTTTCATCTCTTGTTAAAAGACTCCGTGGAAACCTGGTCCATGGGCCTGCGTCCTCTTTGAAAACCTTTTGGAGGTGACACACGGTTCAAAGATGCTCCATCATCCGTTTCCGTTCTGCGTGGCTGCGTCATCTCTTTGCTGGATCTGGCTTCTTGGGGGCAGATGCATCAGGTAGCTATTGCCGTATAACAAGCACTCTAAAACGTGGTGGCTTCAAACTGCAACTTATGAATTGTCTGAGGAGGGGCTGGGATTGGTCGTTCGTGCCGGAACCCACTCATATGTCTGTGGTTGGCTGCCAGGTTGACTAAGGGCTAACTGGTCTAGAGAGGGCTCACTTGACACAACCTGACTTTGCTCCATGTGGGTCACTTAACCTCCAGCAGGCTGAGCTGGCTCTGGTCGTGGTGGAGGGCGGATTCAAAGAGAACGGTGGAAGCCCACAGGGCCTTTCGAGATTCCGGCTCATAAGGGGCTCACCATCACTTCTGCTGTATTTTGTTGGCCAAAGCAAATTCCAAGGCAACCCTAGACTGAAGAAGTGGAAAAACCAACCCCACTTCCTTTTTTTTTTTTTTTTATCCTCACCCGAGGACATTTTTCCATTTTTTGTTCAGATAGAGAGGGAGAGAGAGAGAAACATCGATGTGAAAGGGACACATCGAGTGGCTGCCACCCGCACGACCAACCAGGGCCACCAACCCCACTTCTTAATGGGGGAGCGGAAAAGTAACATTGCATGGACACCACAAGGAAATAACCAGGGCCATTGTTGCCCTGGCCGTTCCATGGTTTCAATTCTATATTGTGCCGAGTTACTAGACTGATGATAAAGAGATGCACCAACCATTTTGCTGACTTCTAACAGCTCCGTTCCCACTTCATGTTTTGCTCTGCTCTGACCTGCAGGAGGCTGGAAGCCTGGACACTCTAGGCAAGCCCAGACTCCTCACCAGCTGGCTCCAGACGTGGTCCTGCCAATGGGAGGCACCGCCAGCAGGAGAGAGGTGCCGTTTTGTTTTTCCTACTTTGCTTCCAGCAGCATCAATAGAAGCAGCAGGCAAGTATGGGCCCCGGGTTTCTGCCCAGGCGGTAAGGGCTGTGCCGGCAGGACAACTTTCATAGCTGTGGCCCTACAAGCAGCAGCAGCATGGCAGTGACCTCAGGGGCTTGGGCACCGGAGGGTCTTGACTCTGGAGGGACAGAACAGAAGCAGCAACGGTGGCCCCCGAGGTCCTGAAAGCAGTACTTGTGGGGCAGTCTGCACTCCGACGGGCCAGCGACACAAAGACGCATGGACTCTGGAGAACCGCCCTCCATTGGACACCTGAGCACGGTAGTGAAAATAGAATCCCACCAGCCTGTTTGCTAGTACTAACAGGCCACAGCTAGTACCGGTGCAGGGACAAAACAGGTACGTGAGTTATTGCCTGTGGTTGTTGTCTGTGATGAAGTGCTCAGAGCCGAGGTGGCTGGCGGTGTTGCAAATAATGATTGCAAGGACTTGGAGGGGCAGAGGGGCGCTGCTTCTGTCTCCACGGGAGAGTTTAATGAAGAGACTCACAGGATCTGACTTAGCCTCGGGTGCAGTCTGAACACCAGAAAGCTCCTGGGTCGGCCCTAAAAGAATCTCCATATCTTATGTCCTCAAGCTCGATACGGATGAAAGTTGGGTCCAAACCTTAATCCTACAAGTTGCAGAATTAGGATATAAATTGAATTCACAGCCTTGCCAAGTTTGCATGGGCCTTTGTTTGGGAAATAGTGGAATTCTGGGAGTTAGGACAAGTAACTGTAGATGACCTTAGATAAATGTGACGATCTAGGTCCATCGGATACCCTTAGGACTTTTTTTTTCCCTGTAGAAACATCTTGTTTTTTCCCATCTGTGAGAAAACTCTGCAATGCAAAATGACTGTCATGATATAATACATAAAATAATTACAGACTGATAGGTTTAGTATCTTCACCAAAAAGACTCTCCAAGAAATCATAGAAAGAGAATACTGGGCCTGTACAACTTTATCCCATTTAACCTCCTGAATCAATTAGGGAAACTGAGTCCCAGCAAAGCTAGGATTAGAACCCTAATTTTTTCCCCATCATACTATCCAAATCAAAGGGGAGCTGAATGCGTGTAGGCTCAAGTTGAAGGCATCTTTATTGGGTCCTATCAAGGAAGGTTCTCTGTCGTTCATTTCTTGAACATCACTCACTGGTCAAATGTCACTACTAGCTGCTACATTTTCTTAAGATATATTTCAGCCTGGCTTTCTAAAGATGTATTCAAAGGCTTTACATTCAGAGATTTGCCCTTAAAAGGTAGGCGATCACTCTGTGGAGAATCCCCTCTCTCAACTTTAACTTGCACGAGGGACGTTGGCCTTGCCCGAGCTAATGTTGCAGTAACGGAGAAGCTGTTATCTGGACCAACGCATATACAGTAGACCCTTTTACCCACGGTTTTGCTTTCGTGGTTTCAGTTACCCACAGTGAACCACACTCTGGGAATATCTACATCATTCACCTCACTTCATCTCACCCCCTGTTGTGTCATCTCACATCGACACAAGAAGGAGGGTGAGAACAGCAAGATATTTTGAGAGAGGAAGACCCTATTCATATCATTTTTATTACGGTAAATTGTTATCATTGTTCTACTTTATTATTAGTTATTATTGTTAATCTCTTGCTGTGCCTAATTTACAAATTAAACTTTATCATAGATATGTATGTATAGGGGAAAACATAGTATATGCCAGACTAGATACTAGCCACGGTTTCGGACATCCCCTGTGGGTCTTGAAATGTATCCCCGTGGATAAGGGGACCACTGTATTCTCTCATCTCCCTGCCCGTCATCCTCAATGTGATGCTGAAGCTTCACTCATGTTTACATTTGCTTAGACTTGATATATTTTCCAGGGCAATACAAGGTAGTGATTTAGCCACTGCTGAACTGATGACCCACCTACCAACACTCTCCTTGTGCCGAGTGACTGCCACATTGTGTACCTCCCTCTCAGGGGCATGGGCCTTGCACAGCACACTGGCCATGGTACGCTGAATCGTGGTCTCCAGGAACAGATTGCTTAAGCACGAAGGAATTATCTGAGATCCCGATCAGTCCTGAATGCCTGTAGTTCCAGCCTGAGTCCCAGAGTATCTGCCTCCTCCTTTGTAAAGTTAACACCCGATGGAACTTCCTTTACTCTAGACTGTAAGTGACTTACTTGAAATACGAGGACTGGGAGGGAGCTTGGGGATCACATGTCACCACCGCCATGAAGCACAGCTGGCTGCCACTGGACGGGGTCCGGTACTCTCCCCTGGGCCTCTGCGGGTCTTTGCCATCATTAGTCATGGAGGTAGCATTCTGGAGTGAAGAAAGTATGAGCTTTATTGTCAGAGGGATCTGTGTGTAGATTCAGCTTAGACCATTGACTAACTTTGTGACCATGACATAGAACTTCAGTTTCCTTAAATGTGAGACGAGAGTGGCAACATCTGCCTTGAAGCCTTGTGGCAAGATGAACTAGTGTTCATAACGTGCCTGCTAGAGAGACTGGCATGAGACAGCTGCGCAACATCCATGCTATTATTTTATTATTGCATTGTTTTATTAATTTATGATAATAAAACATGTCTGTTGTGGCTAGCCTCCAACAATGGCCCCTAATGGACCACACCCTCCTATATTCAAGCCATTGAATAGGGATTGTCTCTGTGAATTGTTTTACCCAACAATGTGTACCAAAGTGACCCTGCAAGATTCTGCTTGTATGCCTTATGACGTCAGCCACCATTCCAGATCAGACATCTGGGCATTTTTTCTTGACTCCTTTTTCTCCTAACATCCAGTTAGTAATCATCCCGCCACCAGTATCAAACCTATTCAGTATTTTTTTTTTTTGATTGATTGATTTTAGAGAGAAACAAAGGGAGAGGGAGCGAGAGATAGGAATATCAATGAGATAGACCATCGATTGGCCGCCTCCTGCATGCCCCTCACTGAGGATTTGGCTCACAACCTGGGCATGTGCCCTGACCAGGAATCAAACCAGCGACCACTTGGTGCAATGGTAGACACTCAACCACTGAGCCATACCGGCCAGGCAAACCTATTATGTCTTGAATGTGTATTGTGCGCACAACAACCCTCTGAACTAGGTGTTCATTGTTATTATTATCTCTGGTTCACAGATGAGCGCCCTAAGGCAGAGCAATTTTGAGACCTGCCCAAGGCCAGGGGCAAGGCTGGGAGAGCCGGCAGATCCTCAGCCTCTGTTCTCACACATGGTTGCAGAGTACCACTCCAACCACGACATTCCCGACATGTGTCCTACGATGTCCCCTCCTTCCTACTTCCTCTGCCACTGCCATTATCATCACTTCTCCCCTGAAGGGCTCTCTCTTCGTTCCTTATCTAAAGTCTCCTTCCGCAAACGTTCTCCACATTGCTCCCAGAGTGAGCTTTCTAGAATGTCAGTGTGACGAGCCACTTCGGTCAATGGCGTCACAGGTCTGCAGGGAGAGTTGCAAACAATATGGAGACCTGCACCCCCTCTGTCACACCTGCAACAACCCCAGTTCCAGGTGGACAGAATGGCTAGGAGTTTCCCCCGTGCACCCAATCTCGCATAACGGTCTTTTCTCAGCGTGTTCTCCTCGCCACCATTGCCCCACCACTGGCCATCCACCTTTACCTGACTTCCTCCAACTTCCCCTTTGCCACTTGGCTGGCTTGGTTGCTGTCTCATTCCCTGGGGAGCATTCCTGAGCCCTTCCTGTCCTGCTGTTCCACCACGTAAAGCATAGCTTTGTTCTAGAACCTACCGCGAAATAGTGTGCTTGTTTGTCATGTAACTCTCCCATCCAGTAAGCGCCTGAGCTTTCTGGAACCATCTCTGTCTCCTACCATAAATTCTGACAATAAGTTGGTGCTCGATAGTATCTAGTGGATGGATGGTAGAGGGATGGATGGTGGATGAATAGATGGTGGATGCCTGCGGATGGATAGATGGTGGATGGATGGTGAATGGATGATGGCTGGGTGGACGAATACCTAACATGCGGCTTTCTTTTGCTGAAAAATAATTACCTCTTACCCACCCCCAACCCTAGACTAGATTTTTTCCTTCAATGCACCAAATTAGAGGATATTATTGCTTCAGTCAGTTTCAGAAATGTAAAGATTAATACTCGTAAGAAGCAGCAAATGTTTTATCCTTAAGGTGCCACCGGAATAACATTTGCTAATTTGTATTTGCATTTGAAATTGAAACACAAATTGGCACAAAAACTATTACACACCCCGGCTAATTAATGTTCTAAAAATGAATTATGCAAATTAGGCGTAGCAGACCTCCAAAGCTCTTCCCACGAACAGCGAACGACGGGAGAGCGGCGGGAAGCGCCCGGGTTCCGCCGCCGCCTTCCTGGGCCTCGGGGTCTCCCTCTGCTCATCGGGAATGAGAGCGCCCACTCAATCCGGTTCTCCGAGACAAGGGAAGAAATGGCTGGCACGAGGCTCCTGGTGAAAGTGGCTGCCTCTGAATATCCGTTCCCTTCATCCTTTCATGAAACTGCACCATCGGGATATCCTCCTTCTTCTCGCACACCCACTTCCCTGCCTCTTTGGCCAACACTCATCTTGCCTCGAGCATGACTGTGCCCTTCAGATCCCTGAAACGGAAGCCGCAGGGCGGTGTGTGTTTCAACTCACGTCCTAAGCATCCCCTAAAGTCCGTCACATCCAGCGGGGCCACCGAGCATTCCTCAGGCCTCGAGAATGGAATGTCAGGACAGCTGGGAGGGTACGGTGACGGATGAGGTAGCAGAGCAGACAGCAGTGAAACGCTGGGCAGCTGCCTGTGTGGTCTGGGGCAATGCTCCGATAACCTAGCACCGTGCCCATCAGCCCTCTCTTGCTAGGGCTGGGCCAGACCAGCACCGATGAAACCATCGGCACAGTCCGATGCAACCATGTGGATCGGGCACACTGACTCACAAAGGATCTGTGGGCTCTAACTAGAGTCCAGCTGCAGCCCACCCCAGGCAGGCCTGATGGTGAACGCGACGCCTGGCAGTAACGCGAGGATGGGCCTCGAGGAGCCCCATAAGGATAGCATTGGGAGCTGACGGCTGGGGCCCAGCACCACTGTGGCCATCAGGACAAAGCAAGGGCTCATCAGAGACTTGCTGGTCAGTGTCGCTCCAAGACCTTGCAGCCAAGGGCATCGGCGCATGGAGATCTCCTTGGTTTTCCAGCCTCATAGACACAGAGTGAGGTGAACAGCATAGGAGAACTGACAGCCAGCTCCCTGCTGATGTCATTACCAGCCTCAGCGGGAAGAGCAGAGCGCCCAGGAGAGACGGCCACCAGTGGCAAGACTAGGACCCACAGTTCCTCCAGCCAGCCCCCACCTCCGGGCTAGAGGATCTGCTCTCTCTTGGTGAGGGAGACAGGCCACGGGAGCACCCCAGACCTAAGACTATTACAGGTAGTTAGTCCTTCCCAGGGACGCCTGCAGAGACCGGCTTCACAGCCTCGTCTCTCAGGGAAGGCAGTTTCATTTTTTTCCATTTCTTCTTTGATGGAAAAATTCAAGCTAAAGGCCCCCATTTGGGTATTATTTAAACAGCAAGAAGGGAAGCAAGAAGGGCCCGCGTGCTCACCGTCTCGGTACTAGGGGAGGTGCCCTCCACTGGAGGGAGCGGACCCCGTCTCACCCACGCTGTTTCCCTGTTTCAGACACACAAAGACAAGAAGAGCCTTGGGGTTTTCTGTACCGCCGAGTAGAAGCTAGCTCCGAATTGCAGCATTTAAGGAGGGATTATAAGAGAAAATCAGAAAGTCTCATGAGAGAGGCGGTCTCTGAAATACCTCTGGTCCGCACCGCGTCGCTTCGCACTGCCAGGTAGCTGCAGCCTGGTGGCGAGGCCACGCGCCAGCGTCGGAGCCAGACATCCTGGCTTCGCATCTCGGCTCCCCCGCTGGACGCTGTGGCCTTGGAGAGCGCATTTATCGGTCATTAAATGTCCATTTCCTCAGCTGCAGAATGAGGTTCATATACACACCCTAGGGCTGTGCATTGATCGGAACGGTGTCTAAACGGCCAGGGTTCGGAGCCTCGCCCCAGCTCTCTCCAGCCGGGCGCTCAGGCTTGCTCTTCCGTGGTGTCTCCATTTCCTGCACAGAGAAATAAGGTAATAATCACACTGCCCTCCTAGGACCAGTGCGAGGATTATGTGAGTCCGGCGTGGTCTGAACGTCTGTGTCCCCGACAAATTCCTATGTTGAAATCCTAACCCCCCAAAGTGACAGTGTTAGGTGATGGGAGGTGCTTGAATCGATGAGGGTGGAGCCCCCAGGAATTAGATTCCTGCCTTGTAAAAGAGGCTTCCGAGAGGCCCCTGGCTCTTCTACTCTGTGAGAACACAGCCAGAGTTCAGCAGCCTACGTGCGACCTGGAAAAAGATCCTCGCCCAGTGCTGTTCTCGGACTTCCAGCCTTCAGAACTCTGAGCAACTAATTTCCGCTGTTTACAAGCCACTTGGTCTATGGCATTTTTTTTTTTTTTTAATATCAGCCTGAATGGCCTAAGAGAGAGTTAATACATGAATTCAGTGCCTGGTGCATCGTAGGTTCTCATATGTTGACTGTTAGGACTATTGATTTCTTCAAACAGGCACTGAGGCACCAGAATACAGAGACCAACAGAACACAATACTCAAAGGACTGTCTGTCCACTGGACAACACACTGCAGAAGAGAGGCTGGCCCAGCCTAGAGAATTCCAGAACAGGTGACTTTGGAGGAAAGCTTTGAAGGACAGCAAGAACGTCCAAGATGAAAATGCATTCCGGAGAGCAAGACCTAAATGAGCAGACACAGAGGAGGGGAGAGCAGACCTGTGTGGTCTGCAGGGAGCCGAGTGTGTGGTCCAGATGAGAGGGGAGCATGGAAGAGGGGTGTGGTCCAGATGAGAGGGGAGCATGGAAGAGGGGTGCAGTCCAGCTCCAAGACCATCCCAAGCGACTGTGAACCAGGAGATCTTGGTTTTAAACTCCCAAGTACCAGCTCTGAGAATTTGGATTAATTTCCCAACATGTAAAATTAGAGTTTTTAAAGGTCCCTCCCAGAAATTTGATAATCACCACATTGCAAACTCTCAGGAGGCAATTGTAAGTTCTAGACCTGGACTCCTCTCCTGCTCCTGGGGGGATTTGGGGGGGGGGGGTCAGATTTGGTACTCAAGAAATGCCTTCTACACTTTCTACCTCTTCTAGGATTTTCTAGCTCAGAAATCCTTTATTTTAACAGTTCTTTCACAAACAGGTCCCACGAAGCACCTATTAACAGAATTTATCAGCCCCAAATCTTTATTTTATGTGTTTTCTCATTAAAACAAATCAACAATGCCTCTGCAGGTGATGTCAAGCCTTTTAAAACTCAAAACCACAATGTGCCCATCACCTGGACTGTGTCGTTGAAAGTGTGCGGAGCTGAGAGGGGCCTCTGGGACAAAGGCGACCAGGTGTCTCCAGAGCGGAGAACCGGGGATGAGAGAGCTGCTTCCAGCCCTGGCTCCTGCGCCCGATAAAATTAGCCCCAGAAATGATCACCATGGCAACAGCAAATTTGTTTCTTAAAGAAGGTTAGAAATAATGTTTTTGGAAGAAACTCAGGGCAGATAGAATATTCTCAGATTACATATAAATAGTGTCTATGCAGCTCAATTAGCTGGATAATTTAGGCCTGAACCGGTGATTTGTCAAAGAATGGGAGGCTTTTAAGACCTGAAGAATGGAATGTGGCAGGTGGGGCCCGGGCTCCCAGGCAGAGGCAGCAGAAGCCTGGACTCTCCCTGACGTTTTCCCGCGGATCTGGGACTCTGGACGGGTCGCGCAGGTCCAGGCTGTAGGTTTCTGCTTGCCAAGGAGGAGGGAGAGATGCGTGGAATTAGATGGACCATCGGGAAGGCCTTGGTGGTGGCCAGTAAATAGTGCAGGGCGCCTGGGGCAGAGCAACCCTGCATCTCAGGTGTTTAAGGGGCGGGTCGATTCCTGTGCAGGTAGGAACACACCCTCCCTATTGCCCAAACCAAAAAGAGCCAAGACCCCAAGATCCTCCGGCCTGCTTTCCTGTCTCGCTCCGTCTTTCCTTTCTTTATTTATTCCATAGCCCCCTGGAAGACTGAAAGCCCTTTGGGACCTTGAACCCCACTTTGCTTTGCTCAGTTTTGAGAGGAGACGCTGGAGCCAGGCTGCTCGGATTCAAGTTCTCCAAACTCCCTGCTTCTCAGTTCCTCACCTGTCGAAGGGAATGGGAGTAAAGATGACTTCCTCACGGCACTGAGGCGAGGACTAAACCAATTCATATCGGTAAGTGTTACAACAGTGTAAGGGCTACATACGCATTAAATAAGCCCCCTCCACATCTTCTAAAATACTGGCGTGACTACAAAATTCAGGCTAGACTCTCCGACGCAGAGGACCTGGCAGCCCCCGGGTTGAGATCCCTTTCACCTGGAGTGACTGAAGAATTCGGATGACGGGTCACACCTCAGGCTGTCCTGGCTCCTGGTTACGCTGCCCAGGAGCGGAAGGTAGCACGGGGTCCCAGGCAGACGCGGGGGTTTGCTGGAAGAGACTGTGGCCACAGCCTGCAGGAGGCCCATAAGAAGCCAAAGCTGGGGGCTCCCCAAGAAGCTTGTGTCCCATCTTTCCCTCCTGCAGGTCTCTCCCCCAACTTCTACAAAGCAGCGTCCTGGCATGTTAATAGGTGTTTCTAGAAACAAAATAAAAGAATAAAAGGCTGTCTGCCCTGGCCGGTTTGGCTCAGCAGTTAGAGCATCGGCCCTCAGACCAAAGGGTTGTGGTTTTGATTCCTGGTCAAGGGCATGTACCTCGGTTGCAGGTTCAATCCCTGGCCCCAGTCAGGGTCTTGTGGGAGGCAACTAATCTATGTGTCTCTCTCACATTGATGTTTCTCTCTCTCTCTCTCTCACGCCTCCCTCCTTCTCTCCCTTCCACTCTATCTAAAAATCAATGGGGAAAAAAATATCTTCAGGTGAGGATTAACAAAAATACATAATAGTAAAAGGCTGTCCCGGTCACCTGCATAGGGGTGCAGTGTGGACTCACTCACACTACTGGAGTTTCCAGGGCAGGGGACCGACAGAGACTCAGAAAGTCCTGCAGGACAGAAATCACTGTGTGGGACGCTGCCTGTCCCACACTCAGACCCTTATAGTCAAGCACCTGGTGAGACTGACACTCCCCACACGCAACACTAAGGACCTCCCGCCTCCCGCCCTCAGCCATGAGCGCACCCTGGGCCTGGAGTCGGAGGGGAAGGACCCTGCCTCGGAGCGCGAAGCCCCCTGCGGCCCCTGGCTCAGGCCCTGCCGCGTGCTCTGGAAAGGTTGGCCTGGTGGTCTTGCCTCCCCTTCGCCTGTGCTGTTTGTTTGCTAGTTAATGAATGAAGGTGTTCTTCGGGGGAAGAGGAGAATCCCAGTGGCCCCACTCCCTGTTTTCAAGAGCTCAGCATATAAATTATATCTCTAAAAAATTATTTTGAGTGATTACACCTGATGATACGTTCTGAGACCACCCAGCTATGGGGATTGCATGCACCACCCCAGCCCTGCGGTGTCTCAGCAGCTCCAGAAACTGGTGCAATCCAGAGTGTTTGCAGCAGAAGCAAAGTGGAAATCCAAGCTGTGCCTTGTCTCTGCTTTGTGAATTCTGAGCCAGGTTCTCCATCCTGAAGCATAATAATGGCCAACATTTATTGAGCATTTACAGTTTGCCAATAATTGTGTTAACAGGTTTACCCAAATTACCTCATTTAATTCTCACCATTTGAGAGGAGAGAACAGGGGCACTGAGAAGTTAATAACATGTCCATAATGCAAATTTACTTATTGTTTAGTAAGTAAAAGGCAGAACTTGGGCAATTATCCTCCAGATCCTCCTGGTGGTTGTGAGAATCAAGTTTTATAATGTATTGGCTCAGAGTGGGACTCAGCAAATGTTTCCCTTTTCCTCCTGACTCCAACTATTAGACTCGGTCCAGAGGAAAATGACCCTCCCTCCCTCCCTCCCTTCCTTTCTTCCTCCTTCTCTTCCTTCCTTCCTTCCTTCCTCCCTTCCTCCTTCCTTTCCTTCCTCCCTTCTTTCCGGTCTTCCTTCCTTCCTCTTTTATGTATCAATAAACATGTATTGAAAACATCTCATTGCTCCGTACCAGCCTCCTTATTCGCAACCACTGGCAGCAAAGGGCATCGGTCATTAGACCAGGGGTGTCGGCCCGGACCTGGGTGCGGCACCTGCGGTAGCTGAGTTCTGGCTAAGAAAGAATTCAGAGCCAAGACTCAAACTATAAAAATTTATTTAGAAAGCACAGAGGCAGAAGAAACGGGCTCAGAAAACAACTTAGAGAAGCAAAAAGAAGGGCCCGTGGAGCTCAGGAGAAAGAGAGAAGCAAGGAAAACGCACCTGGGGGAGCGGGGGGGGGGGGGGAGGTCCACCGTACGTGGGGCCCCGGTCGTGAGGGTGTTCATCCGGAGGTCTCGGGGGGGGTCCCAGCAGAACATTCGTCAGCTTTCCAGGTGTGTCTTCTCAGGGTAATGGTCTCTACTGACTGGTCGGTGTCAAGGCAGAGGGTCAGTAGTCAAGTCAGCTGGTCCTTTTCCGGTTCGGGAGCTGAAACCCAGCTGAAGCCTAGATGTATTGATGTGGGTCAGAACCTCCTTGTCCTGGGGGCTTCTTAATGCTTAAGGCTATTCTCCCACCCCCTTGTTCATTGGCCCTTTAAAGGAGTCTAACCCTCATGACTAGCAACATGCCAGGGGAGGAAAGGGCAGAGGAGGGTCCTAACCACATGACCGGAGATGTGAACGGGCAGGAGGTCTAAACTGCACAACCAGAAATATGCCAGGGGAGGAAGGTTCCCTGGGGGTGAGGTCCTTGTTTTCCCATTTCTGCCCGCGGCTGGGCACCCAGGGCTTCCCATCTGGCGACCTCTGTACCTGGCGCATCGTCCTCACTCTGCTCGTGCCTGTCTAACTGCCCACCGCACAACGAAGCCACGGAAACTGAATCGGGCAGGGCTGTCCCGGCCCTCTGGCGGCCAGCAGCCTTGTGCTCCGCTTTGCAGTGCTTGCTAAGTCCAAGGCAACCCAGCCAAAGAGCCCGGATCCCAGATTCCCGTTTTGTTGTCATTCGAAGAAGGAAAAAAAGGCGATTCATTTCTTGAGCACCTCTAAGAGGGAGGGGTTCCCCTTTTCCTTCATCTCATCTAATCATCACAGCCACCCTTTGAAGGGTGTCAGCGTGTCTATTTTTTAATGTAGAAATTATATGAAAAGGTGAGACTCGGCCGCCCGGGGCTGATCCCCGGTGCGCAGCGGCCTGAGACGGATTCCACCGAGACCCTCGCGCACCTCTTCCTGACGCCCAGGGTCCTCCTCCATCTCCATTCCTCGGGGCCAACTTCAAATGACGACTCGAAGACAACTGGAAACAGTTTCATCCTTTTCTGAATTTGGGGAGGGGGTGGAATTTAGTCAGCCACCGACATTCCCGCGGAGAAGCCTGCCCCCTCTCGCGAACGGTCACGACCCCAGGCCCCCAGCGCAGCTGGGAGGTGGCACCGGCCTGTCTGCCCCGCCCGGGATGCCTGGCATTGGCCCACCAGACCCCAGATTTACTGCCGGGCACACAGCTGCTGGCAGCAAGGTAGGGCTTCCTCTTAATGGTGTCGTTTACAAGTCAATAAAGCGGATGGAGCTCCATTTCCGCCGCTGGCCCCACCTCACAGGGCTCTGTTGTCTCACCCTGCAGTCGGGGGCGCTGGGGGCCTCGGTCCTGCTGTAATAACCCTGCTGTCATCCAGCAGCCCTGCCATAAAGGCCCCCTCCTGTCCAGGGCAGAGTTCAAAGCTCTCGGGTACCGGGATCCCATCCTAAACTGTCAGCCCCGCCTCACTTTATGGCCCCCGCTCCCCAGTCACCCAGCACGAGGGCCAAGGCGCGGGGTCTATCTCCGGGCAGAGATAAAGGCTCGGCTCAGGGAAGCCTCGTCGCCTGGCCACCAAAGGTGCCTTGGCCCGCTGGGCTCGGCTCCCACCGCTCTGGGGTGTAGTTAATGAGCTTGAAGAAAGACAGCCCTTTTCAAATGGCAGAGAGGACACTCCCTCTGGGCGCTGGGATTTCTCCGCTGACCTTCCCGGGGGCCACTTCCAGTGGGAGGAGCAGGAGGGAAACCTCTGAACTCCCAGGGGTTCCCTGCACCCCCCGGGCCCCCAGGCCGAGGCGATAATGAGGTGAGAGAAGATGGCAGCTTAATGGGCCCGGCCCGGGCCCTTCCAGCTACGGCACAGCAAGCGAGAGGGATCAAGTCAAGGTCACTAAGCCTTGGAGCAATCAGAACCGCTCATTCATTCCTGTGTCCATCTGTCCAGGAAACGTACCCTCGCAGGGTGCTGTCCCGGGCTCGGGGGTCCAGTGCAGGGGAAGAGCTCATCTACCCCACTGGTGTCCAGGACCCCTGCAAGAGGAGGGAGGGCATTTACAAACGGGGACAGTGCCCGCTGACCGCACGGCGCCCCAGCGAGTGGCAGCCTGCAGGGTGAGAGGGGGTGGCCATGGCAGGCTGGACCCTGTCCACTCTTTATGGTCTGGCACTCAGGGGGGGCGTCAGCTGCTCCATCTCACTCACTAGCCCTGTGGCCTTTGCCTGAGCCAGACGCTACATGCACAGCTTTCTCCTGTGTGATGGTCGCAGGAAGCCCAGGGGTGAGGGCCAGGGTCATCGCCGCTCACCACGTGGTCCAGCAGGGGCAGCCTGCGTTCACTGAAACCCACCCCAGTAACTGGCATGACCAGCAGGAAGCACCGTGAACCCAGGGCTGCAGAATCTAAGGACTATGTCCCCGTGCCACCTCGGGGACCAATATACCCTCACTCTGCGTAGCCGGGAGAGGATGCTGCTGTCAGAGAGCTCGCCCAGGTGGTCAGAGAAAGATTCCCACTTCTCAGGAGGAAAAACTGCGGCCTGAAGAAGTGACAGTGACAACAACTAAAAGGTCACCTCTCATCTATTTGGTGCCTTGGTGTGAGCCAGAGAAAGGAGCCTCCGCAGAGCGCGCAGCCCATGGGGAGGAGGGTTTCTGAGCAGACGGCACCTTTGTGCCGGAACCCGGTGCCTGACGCAGAAGCCGGCCGCACAGTTCTCGTTGGGGAAAGCCAGGCAGGCCTGCGGCCTCCTTGACCCGGCGTCCTGTGCCACCTCATGCGCCACCCTGCACGAACAAGAGAAAGTGCCCGTGCACAGACAACAGGTCGGGAGACCAGGGGGCTGCCGTCAGGAGAGCTGCCCTCCGTCCGCTCCGTGACACCAGTCACCAGCCCTGCAGCCGCGGCAGGCGAAGGCTGGTGACCCCTCCCTCACCGGCTGGGAACAGAGCTAAGGGCAGAGAGTAGTTGTTATCCCGGTGCCTGGAGAGAAGAAGGATCCTCCGGGCCCTGGATGGTTTCCTTCCTTCCTCACCGAGACACAGGCCCTGGTTGTTTGCTTCCTGCCTGCATGTAAGACAGCGCGTGGGCCGCACCCTCCACGCCTGCTTGGGGAAGGAGGAAGGAAGTCGCAGCCTCTTCATGCCACTTCCTGCTCAGACTCCAGCTGGGAATGTGACTGATCTGTGACTGCGGCCAGTGACCCCTGCGTGCCGCAGAGCAAGGTGCTGCTCCGGCCATTCAGGACTGCTCTTGTCGCCATCCATCAGCCTCTGTCCTCAGGGGGACCTCCAGGACACCAGTCCTCTTCCCGGTGGGGGAAGGAACTCCCTCCACGCACTGCGGAGCACGCCAGGCCTCTCCAGCCACCGGTGCTGTCGCCCTGAGCTAGGCCACGGAAACATCCCCGTGTGTCCCTCTCTGCAGGGCCTGTGCAAAGTGCTGGGTCAGAAAAGTCTGCAAATAGGCTCCACAGTGCAGGGAACCCACAGGGCCGGAGCTCTTATCTCGCCCTCCTCCTTCAGGGCCCAGCTTGGTGGCCCGACATTCCAGAGAGGACACTGGCTTTGTCCAGAGGTGTCCTGGGAGAAAGTCACGTCTATTGAGCCAAGGACAGTAGACACAACTCCAGGACGGGATCTGCTCTCTGACCTTGAGCAAGTTTCTTTCCAATCTGTGGCAAACTCTTCTCCAAAACCAGGGGGAGCACAGAGGCACCCCCAGGCCCCTTCCAGAGCCGGCCGTCCGGATGCTTCGATTCCGAGTTCCTGAGGATGCTCGCCTACTGGCCAGTGTGGATTCAAAGAGAACAGTATTCGTGAAAACTGCTGAGGAAAGTAAAAATATCAGGATTAAAAAAAAAAAGGAAAGAACCCTGGCCGCTTTGGCTCAGCGGTTAGAGCGTCGGCCTGCGGTCCAGAGAGACCCGGGTTCAGTTCCCGCTAAGGGCATGTACCTCGGTTGCAGTTTGTCCCCAGCCCTGGTTGGGTTGTGCGGGTGGCAACCACTCCATGTGTCCCTTTCATGTCGATGTTTCTCTCTCCCCCCCCCCTCCCCGATCTGAATAAAAAGAAAAGAAAGAAAGAGAAGGTCGTGCTTTGGAACAAGGTGAAAGAAATTCACAGTTTGATTCATCCTGAACTTACAAAGTGCCTGCCCATCATGTGCCAGGCCCTGTGCTGATCACAAGAGAAACAAGACACCCCTCCTGCCCCAAATGGCCTACTCTAAGGACCGTCCTAAGGAGCCCCCACATATTAGTTCACAAAGGACTTGGGGGAACATCACAGTTCTGGGAGGTGGGTTGGGCATCTTACAAAAGAGCTAACTGAGGCTCACAGAGGTGGGCTGCTCGGTGTAAGGGCACAGGGGAGGTTTGCGGATTCCAGTCTTCTGACGCGCACGCCAGGGCCCCTCTGTGTCCGGACGGCTGCTGCATCTCACCAGGGCCATGGCCCAGAGGTTATCCCCTCTGGGGCTTCCCGCACAGAGTGAGTGCTCCTTGAGTATTTGTTAACCTAACGAACCGGGGGCTCTTGGTTCCCCCTCTCTAGACAAAGGCTTGACTGCCTCTTTCTAAACCCTGAACTTACTTCTCTCCAGTTCTTTGATATTGAGTGTTTGTTATAGGATTGTGGCTTCTGCAAACAGAACACCCTAGAAGGTATTGCTGCTGCAATTCTCTTAATCCTGCTGGTATTCCAAGTACAAACCTTACGACACGCTGTTAATTTTCTCTGACAGTCGCCAGCGGGTCTGTGCCCCACGCGGCTGGAGGGCGAAGCGCAGCCTTGGAACCAGGCAGACCGAGCTCCCGCGCTGAGTCTTCCTGGGCAAACACCGGCCTTCCCGAGCCCCCTGCCCCGTCTGTGAAGTGGAGATAACCCTCACCTGGAAGAGAGGCTGGAGCCAGACGAAATGTATCCGCCGCTGCCACACCCCGGGTTTTATTTAGCTTTTTAACGATGTGCGTTTCCTTCACTAGCCCCACTTCAGTCACACTGGGCTGTAGGCAGTTCCCTCCCGGGGCTCGGATTATCATCGGCATTGATGACACAGAGTCTGTTCCTCTGGAATTACCGGTGATCACTGTGCTCCAGGCGGTGCGGTCCCCTGCCCACCGCGGACTCAGGGCAGTGTGAGTGGGCACACGGTGCCCAAAGGACGGTCGTAACTGGGGAAGGACTGCTCTTTGTGGCTTCCGTTCTGAAGACACACACATAGGGACTTGGGGGCTATTGTCACCGGGAAAACATTGGCCTCAGCACAGCCAGATCATCGTACCCTCAGGCCCACCATACAGACCTGGCTCATGAGCTTCCTGGGGTCCTACGAAAAGAATTATTGGCTCCAAAACACAAAAGGAAAACTGCAAAATCAAAGTGGATGAATGTTTAATTAAATGTTAAAAAAATGTAACATCGTTTCATACGTCACTTCATTCATTGTTAAATGTATCACTCGTGAAAATGTCATTACATTCGAAAATAGTTTGCAGGTTGTATTTTCTCACTTTGCATGAGTTTCTCAATTGACAGGGCGTGGGGGAAGATTAATTGGTACCCATTGCTAAATAATTTCAAAGGCAAAACTATAGACGTTCTTTCAAACTTTCCTATAACAAAAGAAAACAAAAATTATCTTGTACGTAATAGGGGATATAAGTGCTTTGCAACATATTTAATACGCTGTCAGGTAGGGTGTCCAGGAGGAAGGGTGTGACAGTCCACAGAGGTCACTGAGAGTCCAGACCATCGTCTGATGGGCCCTGATGCTTTCACCGGGAGGTAGGCGCCCACCTCGACCGCTCAGCAAGCGGCCGGGACTCTCAGACACCTGCTCACCCGAGAATGAGGCCCCGTCTCCAAAGGCTGGGCCAGCCAATCCACCCTTCTGCCCAGCCCCGTCTGCCGGGCATTCCTCCGGCTAATAAAACACCGGTCATCCAGCACCGGTTAATATTTACTCAGTACAAACCATTCTGGAGTTAAAGGCTGAAGGCCACACTGAAGTTAAAACATTAAAAAGGAAGTCTTACCTCCTGGATCAGGGTGACAATCTCCTGGGAGAAGAATGTGGCTCCCCAGTGGATTCTGACCACAAGTGGCGTGAGGTAGAGGAGAGGACAGACCCCGGGATTGGAGCAGGACACTTAGCTCTACTTCCAGCTCTGTCGGGTGCTGGAAGGAATTCTTTTCTGTTCCCCTCTAGGCTTCGGTGTCCACGGCTATGAAATGGGGTGACGGTCCGCAGCAGGAAACTGTGAGCCCCAAATGAGAGG
The DNA here is from genome assembly GCF_014108415.1 of Molossus molossus. NCBI lineage: Eukaryota > Metazoa > Chordata > Mammalia > Chiroptera > Molossidae > Molossus > Molossus molossus. The sequence goes on along the minus strand of NW_023425350.1, from coordinate 8,227,575 downwards.
AGTTCTGCTAGTACCTTCCAAACCCGAGAAATACCGCACGATGTCAACTGGTCATGCGTCATTTGGCCAGGAATTGTTTTAACCTTTAGTATAACAGTAAAGGACTCCCAACGGACATTGCTGTGGCCTTATGTAACATTTTAACAATAAATACTGAGATTTCATTGTGGCCGTCACATTTTTCTGAAGGTGGCCCTTCCATGTGTTCTGACTGCGGGATCAATTCCTCCGCTGAGAGGCGGGTCCGAGCTTCTGTCAGACTGGGTAGAACTTTGGAACTGCCTCCAGCAATGGAATCTGGCAGAAATGGGGCCGTGTGACTTCTGAGACCAGGTCACAAGAGATAATAGTTTCCACCTGACTCTGCTTCTTGGGACATGGACCTTTGGAGCCCTGTGCGGCCATGTAAGCAACGGAACTACCCTGAAGCCGCTGGGCTGGGGAGATCCTGGGGAGACAGAGAAGGCAACCAAGTGGCCCCGCTGCCAACACTCTATCTCTAAGTGGTGGAATGATGGTTGATTCATGTATTTAGTTTATTCTTTTAGCGTATCCGCATTTTCAACATAGCAAACATGCATTTCTTTTTTCAGAACAAGTAAGATTCTTTCTTTCCTTCTTTCTTTCCTTCTTTCCTTCTTTCCTCCTTTCTTTCCTCCTTTCTTTCCTCCTTTCTTTCTTTCTTTCTTTCTTTCTTTCTTTCTTTCCTTCCCTCCCTCCCTCCCTCCCTCCCTCCCTCCCTCCCTCCCTCCTTCCTTCCTTCCTTCCTTCCTTCCTTCCTTCCTTCCTTCCTTCCTTCCTTCCTCCCTCTCTCCTCCTTACCTTCTCAAAGCATCACCAGGTCTTTGCTGAGCTCTTCACAGAATCCCAACTGTTGACTCTTTGCATAATTCGACAAAATAAGTGTTTGCCCCAGAATCCCGACACGCGTATACTGCCCGACTGAAACCAGAAGCCACCGCGCGCCTCGGTCAGGCTGCGTGGAGCCGCTGTTCAGGATCACCCATCGTTTCACCACCGGCCCGGCTGCCCGGGGTGGAGCCACTCTCCTGAGGCCTGAGCACCTGTATTTTTCTTAACCACCAGAAGAAACTTTCATTCCTTCTGCTATTCATCATTCATTCAATATTGATTAAGCCCCACGTGCGCCAGGCACAGGGCTGGGGGCTGGGATACCTACACAAGCTCTGTCTTCATGCTGTGAAAATACAAGTGAGGCACCATCTGCATGTGACCTCAGTGCTGACAGCAGACAAAAAGGGTGAGCTTGCCCCCCGCCCCCCCCCCCCCCCCCCCGTGCAGCTTCAGGAGCGCGGCTGAACGACAGGGTCTGTGAGCTCAGGTGTGAACGCAGCGAAGACACCATGCGGGGACAGAGAGGAGAAGGGTTCAGGTGCGGGGAACAGCAAGGGACCGGGTGTTCCTCAAGCACCCAGAAGGCTCTCGCCTCTTAGACTCAGCCTGACTGGATTCCAGGACGACTTCCAAATGTGGCTGAAGAAGAGGACCTGTCAGCTCCCCATCAGCCCCAGCTCTCTGGTCCTCAGACTCCAGCAGCCCCAGCCCAGGATGTGCCCAAGCACCCTACTTGGCGGGACCCAGCCTCCTGGCACCTCAGGGGAGACACTGGCAGGGATGGAGACTCTGTCCACCACCAACGACATCAGCTCTCGTCACGTCCACACCCGAGAAAGGAGAGAGGCCCTGGCTGGTTTGGTTCAGCGGTTAGAGCGCCGGCCTGCGGTCCTGAGAGACCCGGGTTCGGTTCCCGCTAAGGGCATGTACCTCGGTTGCAGTTTGTCCCCGGCCCTGGTTGGGTTGTGCGGGTGGCAGCCACTCGATGTGTCCCTTTCACATAGATGTTTCTCTCTCTCTCTCTTCCTCTCTCTCCCTCCCGCTCTGTCTGAACAAAAAAATGGAAAAATGTCCTCGGGTGAGGATAAAAAAAAAAAAAAAAGAAAGAAAGGAGAGAGAGCTGGGAAGTGGGATTCAGGCTTTGTATAAGTCCCCATCTCTCCTTAACTTAGTTTCCTCGTCTGTGAAATGGAGATAATGTGTAATCCCAGTGTCGCAACGCGTTGTGAGGTGGCTACAGACCGAATGTGTATACTGTACAAAATTCATGTTGAGACCTCCCGCCTGCTGTGACGGTGTTAGGAGGGGCACCTTTGGGAGGTGATTAGGTCATGAGGGTGGGGTCCTCTGGAATGGGATTAGTGACTTTATTAAAGGGACCCCAGAGGGGCCCCTCTCCTCTTTTCTCCACCATGTGGGGACACAGCAGAAGATGAGCGTCTGTGAACCAGGAACCTGGCCTTCGCCAGACACCCAGTCTGCGGGCACCTTGATCACGAACCCCCAGCCTCCAGACTGTGAGAACGAAAGAAATGTGTGTTGTTCAAGCCCAACAGGCGATGGCATTTTTACTACACGAGCCGAAACTAAGACCAGTCATCCTGGGGAGGACACTGAGCAGAATGGAAAGGAAGAGGTGGCCACCGGTCCCTGCCCCACAGCCTCTGGCTGCGATTCTGATGGGGCGTGAGACCTCGGTTCTCCACATGGGTGCACACGGAAAATCGCGACTGCGACCCTGATCCAGGCCTCTGGTCACCACAGTCTCTCGTGCTCCTGTGCACTGTTCATTAGGAAGGCAGGGCATCGAGAGCCTTTCCTACGCTGAGGCCAGTGGCCAAGGTCCAAGCTGCTGCAGGGGACACCTCTCCCCTGCCAGCCCAGCTGAGCACGCTGCCGGCCAGGTGGAATGTACGAGACAAGTGCCCTTAATTTGTCCTGACGTCCAGCCAGGGGGAGTGCCGGTCCTCCGGGGAGCACGGAGGGCTTGTTCTGCCCCCATTATCCACCGGAACCGAGGGCCAGGACCGAGGGCCTTTTTCCTGTGGCTGCTGCCTGGTTGGGTCACTTGGGATCGTGGCTCTGGCTCGCCAGCCCATATGTGTCCCCCTGCCCCCCAGTCCCTCAGGAGGCTCTTTCTAACAAGCAGGTCCTGCCATCTGCCATCCCCTGTGGGGGTGCCTCCATGCCTCTCCTCCAGTCCCGGGACAAGGAAGCCCAAACTTGTTAGCCAGGCCCCCTATCTCCTGCTTCTCACCAGCTGCTCCCGCCCCCACCGTTTGGTCCACCCAAAGCCAATTCTGACCATTTGTTCCAACCGGGCCCCAAATGGAACCCATACCTCCCCCTTCATATACGTCCTGCCAATCCAATCCTTTCAAAGTCTGTTGAAGTGTCACTTCCTCCTAGAAGCCTGCCAGGAGCCGCCAGCCTCTGTGCCCACTGAGATCCTGCACATACGTATCGTGTGTTGACCATGCTCTGCCCACGTGACAGGACAGTGTTCCCCCACTGCAGTCTTTTCTCCCACCCCCGCCCCCGTGCGCTGGGAACCGGGTCAAACAGAGACTGCGTTTGTGGGTGGAGATGCTATGCGAGGAGAGTGGGTAATATTGGCAGGCGAAGCTTTGTTCGTCTTGCAGACCCTCAGCTCTGAAGACCTGCAGGGCCACCAGTCCCTGACCTGCTCCCCAGGTGGGGAGCGGAGCTGGCATCAGACCCTGGCTGACCTGGTGCTCTCGCTGAGTGGAGCCAGGACCCCGTGGGAGAGCACAGGGGGTGCAAGCCCACCAGACTCTCATACACTCAGTAGCTCTCCTAACCCAATAGAACCGCTTTCCTTGGGGAACATGACTTCTCAGAGAAATTGCCCCAGTTCCCAAAAAGTGTCCTGGGAAAATGTGTCCTGCCACATGAATTCAGGGATCCCCCAAATTCTGGTTCTGTGGCCAAAGACGTTTTTAGGGAAATGGTTGTTTCAACCAAATTCACCAGGTTTGGTTTTGTCTGCAGACCCCTCGGAGCCCTCAGGAGGATGGGATGACTTGCAAATGTCCAAGACGGAATGAGCGGGGTACTAACCACGCCCACCTGGCCTGGGGTCTGTTTTTGGGGAACCCCTCCTGACTTCTCACAGAACCAGTGTTTCGAAAAACACAGTCTGGAGAACGCTATTCTAGAGGTACTTATGAATTTGGGTGTTCCCAAAGCGCCATCTCTCTTAAATTCCAAATTTGGGGTGGAGGGCGGGGATCTGGTATAACGTTTTCAACACATCATCAGTGCTCTCTTTTCCTGAGGCCTTTTTGTGTCTTGTTGATGCTGTAAACCGTGTGTGCGCGTCTTTCTCTCATTCCTGTGGCTACTAGGAAGCTCAGAATTGAGTCTGGCCTGCATTCCATGACTGCCCAGATCCGTGAAGGGGAAATGTTGTCTTCCAATCTTTTCTCTGTTACCTTGTTATTTCCTCTATCTTTATTTAACTTTAGCCCTGATTCCTTTATTTATTCACTGCAAACCTGTTTTACTAGTATGTTAAAATCCTTTTGAAAAAGAGACAGGGTGTACCTAAATAAATGTAAACGAGCGTAATGTTATTAGCAGCTATGACAACAAAAACGCCTTCATTTTGAGAACAGGCGAATCTGCCATAGATACAAGCATTAGCTCTTTTCTGATAAGAAAAAGCAGACCCAAGATGGGGCTCCTTCCTCAGCTTCATTGTCATGCTTAACCCTTTCATCCTTCTCTTCAAAGTCAGAAGATAGGCCCCCTTCCCTCCCCCACACCCCTTGAGAGGCTGAAACAAAACCACCCGCTAGATCAAATAGATTACGTTAATGACACAGAGAAGAGAGGATGTCTGTATCCACTCTCCAGCTCCCCAAACAACAGGCTTTTGTGCTGGGGAAAGACATGGGGGGCAGGGGGCCTCCGCAAGTTGCATTCACTGGGCAGGGCCTGCGGAGCTGACACTCTGGCCCACAAAGTCTGCGACTTGGTGGACAGAGGGCCTCCAGTTCCCGGCCGTTGTCCCCACTTCTGAGGAGCTCTGCCTGCCTAACACCCAAATAGCCACCTCCGGGAACTTCCGAAGCCCCCAAAAGGGGGTGAGTGGGCCTTTAGAGGGCTCCAGCCTATTCGAATCATCTCCCTCTTGGGGTGGGGGGACCTTTTTCCTGCCAAGGGCCATTGGATATTTATAACGTCATTCCAGAGCCACACCCAGTGACCAACTTGAAAACGAGCCTGCTGTCTTTGGTCAGGCCAATCTGCTGGGTCGGTGGTGTTAGCTGTTATTGATTCCGAGGGTCTTGTAGGGCCCGTGGCCGGTGTCCCCACCCCGCTCAGATGGACTCAGTGTAACCCTCTTCTCTTCTGAGCACCTGACTGTGAAGTGACCCGCAGATAGCCGTGACGCCCCTGCCTCCCCCCTGCCCCCCCCTGCCCTGCACTGGGCAGCACATTGTCCCCCTCTCTGCACAATACACCTTCTTCCTCGTGGTGCTTCCTCCAGGACCGTGCCAGGAGCAGATCAGCTGAACCCTGTCCAGTTCTCCGTGGAGACCTTGAGCCCACGGGTGGCCAGGGGACCGATAGGGTCTGTCTCTTCCCCGTGTGCACCCCTCCCTCCCCAGGCAGCTGCCAGGCACCCCGGTAAGCAGGCGATGGATGTAAAAACAGCCGAATGCACAAAGCTGGGGAAGGCATCCGCTGGACCAGGAGGGCCGCGCAAGTGCTGAGCCCGCTGTCCCCTCCCGGAGCTACAAACACGGTGTGGCGCGGCGTCCGTGATCGCCTGCGGGCTGTGCGTCCCAGCGGGGTGAGCCCCTTGCGTGCTGGATCCTCGAGGGGTTCAACACTGAACCCGTGTCCTCCCCTCCAAGCCGGCCCCTGAGCATGACCTCAGAAATCAGGCAGGAGGAAAAGGGAAGGGAAGGCAACAGGAAGAGGCAGGAAGGAAGGTGTGAGTGCGGGCTTCCGTGCTCCGGGGGCCCACGCTTTATTCATGCTCTCCCTTGATCTGCAGAGTTTTGATGTCATTACGCCATCTCAGCGAGCGGGCGAGCAGGCTCCCCGAGGACGTCACCAGTCACGGTCTGAGCCCAGCTCCAGCCGCGTCCTCGGTCCCAGCTCTTCTGGCTACGCTGACCTCCCCAGGACCGGCCCAGGGGTGTCAAGTTCATCTCAGAGGCGGTGAGCCTGGACATCTTTGGGAACGTGTGGGCTGAGTTTGCCAAGCACTGTTACAATCAGACGAGGGGTTCAAAATGCCGAGCTCTCAGCTCTTGGCTGCAGTCTGAACCGGGCGTAAGACATGCTCTTGAAGAGATCGTGTTTGCTGAGCACTTATGTTAGGAAAACACAGGTCTAGAAAGCAAACATTTTCCCATCCTGCTCAGCCAAGGGTCCTTCCAGAAAGTCCAGACTTCCTTCCTAGGAGTCCCATTGCTGCCGGGAAATAAAAGGGAAGGAAGTATAGGCCGATCGGCCAGGTCAGCGTACTTCATTGTAACCAGCAAGGCCTCATTAGGCCCCCCGGAGCACCAGGGAGACCCCGAGGACACGGCCCCACCCCGGATCGAGCTGGGGCAGTGATGTGCTCAAGGTCCGCCACGCACAGGCGGAGGTTCATGTGCGCCTGGGAACGCTGGCCAATTCTGGGTTATAAAAACCACAAAGAGGCTGATTTGTGGCTGTCCCTCCAGTACACGTCTGCTCTGGGGGGGAAGCAGATCTCTGTGAGCGCCCCCTTGGCTCCTGTATACGGCTCACTTTGCTCAGAAGCAAGAAAACGTCATTTAAACGATTCAGTTGGCCTAATTTGTGTGCTTAAAAAATTAAAATGAGAAAGATGAGATTGTTATGGGTGGTGTTCCTTTTTTAATAGGCAGGTGTCCTGGGCCTGTACTTTTAATTGGAAAATGTCAAACAGCTGGTTATTGCAGGCTTCGGCGGAAGACGAACACCCACGTCAGCACGAGGTCCGCGTGCCTTGTGTCCGCGATCTTGCCGTTGTGCAAATGCTGAGGTTGATTTCAGTGGATGTATTTCTCTGGACTATTTTCTGTCCCCAGGGTGACTGGGGTGGCTAGCAGGTGTGCTTATGGAAGACACGGGTGTAGGCCTCGTGGAGGTGGGGGATCCCCATTTCGGAGTCTTTTCCTGAATGTAGACCTTGCATCTTTCTATGGCAGTTCTCCTGATGGGGGCCTGGAGATGCAGCCCGTCCCTATGCTTCCTGGGCCACTGCTGGAGCATGCTGACGCCCGGTGTGTTGGAACAAGCGCTGAACTGGGGGGTGGGGTGCAGGGACAGTCTCCTCTTAGCCGCTTCCCTACTCTGTGTGTTCGGACAGGTCTTTGTCCTTTCTGAGCCTCAGTCTCCTGGTGTGGTCCCACTAATTCCTGCCGTGCCTGACTCTCAGCATCACGCCACGGGTGCGGCTGATAGCGTGCGTGGACGCTGTGGGCGCCGCTGCTGTTAGTGCTGCATGCCGTAGACCCGGGCATCAGGAGGCCCAGGTACCAGCGGCAGCTCTCCTGGCTCTGAAATCTCGGACAAGTTACTTCTCTCTCACCGTCAAAGTCCGTATCTGCAAAGGAGTTCTTGGTCAGCGCCCCTCAAATTGTAGCTACCAGTCTATGGAGGCACAGGGAGCTTGTACTAGAATGTCAATCAATGTCTTGCGTCCCTCACTGAAGAAGTCTTACTATGAAAAGCAAAAAGATTCAGCTGAACTAAGCAGTGTGCTGGAGGGGTAACAGCACGAACTACGTCAGCCCTTCGATGACTCAAGGGTAGGATCCCAATGACACTGCTGTCCTGCTAGCAAGATAAACAGGGACCTCGGACATGGATTTCGTTCAGCGTTATTGATATTCAGATGAAGCCACTGTCTCTTCTCATCCACCCACAGGTCTTTACGGAGAACCTACTAGAGCCAGCAAGACCCCAAGTCCTCCCAGTGGTCCCTGTCCCGAGTTTCTTCCAAACTAGATCTGGAGATAAGATGTGAACAAGAGACTTACCAAGAACTGGCCAGACCCGTAGCTGAGGGATGGGCACAGGCAGTCTTAGACAGAGCCCATCTGTGTGGCAACCACGGAGAGAAAGGTCCCTGAAAGAGTGGGGGAGGACTTCCTGGAGGAGGAGGTATCTGCACCAGGGATCTGAGTTAACCTGCAGTAAGTAGAACTGGGAGAGGTCCAGGAACACAGTGCCCTACACACATCATCCTGTGCTCATTTCTCAGCAATCTGAAAGCATATTCTGGGGTGCATTTGTCAGCCAACTCTCGAAAGCAGATAATCTGGACTTCTACACATAATTAGATTCCTGTTAACACTGTGATGCACTTGTGTATACATCTATGTGTGCAAGCACCTGTGTATATATCTATGTTACCTACCAGAGCCCCTCGGTAGGGGAACCCAACGGGTGATTTCAGTCCTGCCGCAGCCTCAGGCAGCCCTGTTCGTCAGCTGGGACTCAGATCTGCTCTTGAAATGCAAACCTGCTCTCCTGTGTCATCAACTCTGTCCTCTCTGTGTTCAGTTCGCTTTGACAAATGGCAAGTTAGGCAGATATGCACAATTGGGCCCTTTGTTCGTTTTCCACACTTAGCTGTAAGAAAGGAGAAATTATTAATCAGAATATATAGGTACCTCCGTTGGAAACCGCCTTTCTGCCCTCCAGTTCAGAAGCTCACATTTGGGGATGTTTGTCAAATTTCAAATCAGCTGATGAGACTATGGTACCCCCCCCCCCTTTTGGTTTAGGGCATGAACTTGCTTTCTCTCTGACTCGCTGAAATTCTTTCCATCTGTCTTTTTTTTTTTTTTTAACACCTCTGTCTTTTGGTAAACTATCTTTCTTTCTTTTTTTTCTTTTTCTTTTCTTTCTATCTTTGTGGTTTTTCTACATAATCCATTGACCTTGCGATTGTTCAAATTTAACTTCCAACTTTCAAGTGACTGTGTGTGGATTGCCCCCCCTGCCCCGTCTAGAAAGGAAATATTCCCATGGGAAAGATAAGTGTGAAACAACGATGGCTAGGGTCCTATCTCTGAGGTGTCCAGACCCATACAAAGAACTTTTTAATGAATTGTTTTTTCTTAAAAAAGGAAGACGTGTAGGATCTCTCCCAGAGGGTTCTGAATTCTTGGCTGAGGCTAGAAAGAGAATGATTTCAACCCCTCCCCCCTCCAACCTTGTCTTTGAAAACTATCCCGTTCGGCTAAAGCCACATTTTCTTGTAAAGTTCGTACTAAGAATTCTGGGCTCCTTAACCATAAGGGCACAGCTGAGCTCACCAAGGGTGTCAGTGGCCTTGGGTTTAGGGGCGCCGTTCTAGGATTCTTGGGAAGGGCTTTCTTTATTCCTGGACTGCCTTTGATGACACATGACCCTTGACCCTGATCAATGCCTCCACCTCCCTGAGCAGCAGAGAGGAGAGCAACTCTCTCAGCGCCCAGAGGAAGAGCGGCCAGCTAGGCCCTGACCTCCCGCCCTGCCCCTAACCCCACTGATAATTGAGTTTTCCATCCGTGCTCACCAGCAGGCTCTGCACACAAAGGGGCAGCCCCTCCTGACTCTGTCTTTGCCCAGATGAAACCACGAGCCGAATCTGTTCAGCTAACTGCAGCATCCGCCACCGGAACACACACGAGAGGCCTCGGAGGGGGAGCCCGGCTCCCACAGTTCACCCCGGGCCCCCCGGCACCTCCCACGTCCCGACAACAGCCTGTCTGGGGACAACGCATTTGTCCCTCCCAACGCAGCCCTGGCGGGAGGGTCTGTCTCCTTGAAAGGTGTTCAGGCTGCAGAGCCGCGTAGAAAACACAGCCCCTCCCCACGTCCTTCTGGGAAAGCACTTTCCCCAAACTCTCCCTGAGCACTGAGCGCTGCCTTTCAGAGGACCTGAGGGAAACTTCCTCCCCTGCGGGAAGATTCCTCACCTGCAGTCTTTGGAAAATGTCTTTGGAATAAAGTAAGTGATAAATAAGTCCCTTTGGCCCCGGCTGGTAACTCAGTTGGTTAGAACATCGTCCCCATGCGCCAAGGTTGTGGGCTTCTCCTGGTCAGGCACATGCAGAGCAACCAGAGAATGCATGGTGGGTGGGAAAACAGGCCGATGTCTCTCTCTCCCTTTCTCTCTCCCTAAAATCAATCAATAAAAAATATTTTTAAAAAAACATTTGAAGCCACACCTAGGTGAACCCCACCGTGGAAGGAGCAGGTAGCCAGAATTACGCCCTCAGCTGATGGCCGACGCAGCCGAGACACTGGTGCAAGTCCATGGACTCCATGCCTGGGGACCACTGTCCGCGGGGAGCGCTGGGGACTCCCTCGCCACCCTCTGAGCGCACTGCGTGGAGAGGGGTAGCAACACCCCATGGGCGTGGTCTCTCTCCTCTTATAACTTACACTATTGCTTGCCACTCACACACCCCACTGAGGCAACTATATTTTGTCCCGAGAAACCAAGGGCAGAGGACTTGTCCAAGGTCACCCAAGCTCGGAAGAGGTGGAGCTGAGACTCGGAACCAGGTTTGGAGATGCTACAGCCCATGAACTTTCTGGAGCGTCTCGCTGCTCCAGGGGGAAACTTCCCAGAATGCAGAAGAAAGGGGGAGACTTCCAGGGTCTGACAAACACCCGAGAAAACATGGAAGCACAGACAGAACGCGATTGCCAGAGGGCAGGCGCCCGACTGCAGAGCACAGAGGACAGGCTGTGCCTGGAGCAGGGGCTGGGGCTGGGGCTGGGGCTGGGGCTGGGGCTGGGGCTGGGGCTCGGGGCGTGGGGCTCGGGGCTGGGGCACGGGCTGGGGCTCAGGGCGTGGGGCTCGGGGCTGGGGCTGGGGCTGGGCCTGGGGCTGGGGCTGGGGCTCGGGGCTGGGGCTGGGACTGGGGCTGGGGCTGGGCCTGGGGCTGGGGCTGGGGCTGAGCCTGGGGCTGGGGCTCGGGGCTGGGGCTGGGCCTGGGGCTGGGGCTGGGGCTGGGCCTGGGGCTGGGGCTGGGGCTGGGGCTGGGGCTGGGGCTGGGCCTGGGGCTGGGGCTGGGGCTGGAACTGGGGCTGGGGCTGGGGCTGGGCCTGGGGCTGGGGGTGGGGCTGGGGCTGGGACTGGGCCTGGGGCTGGGGCTGGGCCTGGGGCTGGGGCTGGGGCTGGGCCTGGGGCTGGGGCTGGGGCTCCAGGCGTGGGGCTGGGGCTGGGGCTCTGGGCGTGGGGCTTCCAAGGCAGGGAGGGCACCACTGAGTCTTCAGGGTGGAGGGCCAGGCCCTTCTGCAGAAGGATCTGCCCGGGCGTGTGCTCAGGGACAGAGGAGGGCAGAGCAGGGGACGCTCACAGACCCGCAGCCCTCAATAGGGGACAAGCTGGGAGAGAGAGGGAGGGGCCAGATGTGCAAGGTCTTGGGTGCCCAGCTAGAAGTTGGGGTTTCTTTCCACAGTCTTCTAGAACACCTAGGGAGGTAATGTGAGTGCAGCGTATAAGTCAGGACCTCCTCCCAGTGGAAAGTAGAAAACTTCAGCCCAAACGGTGCCTCTGACCTGGGTCTGCTGGAGGGGGCTCCCCAAAGCTGAGACCCGCTGCTATGCCCCGGTGTCTGCCATCTGCCCAGTGAAGACGCTCTCAAGGCCCTGGCTTAGCCTCCAACCTCCCGGGGCCCCTCTGGAGTGACCCACGAATCTGTAAGTTTACCAGGTGTCCTCAGGAGGTTATTAACCATGGACAAGTTTAAAAGGAAAGAACACAATCATGAAGATCACTCAGGGCACTGCAGGTAATAGGACTGTCCTCCGGAGAGACCAAGTCAGCAGGTCCGAGGGGGAGCCAGGAACCTGGGTTCTAACTGAAGCCAGGCCAGGACGGGGTGACATGAGCAAGGTCGAGTGCAGGTCAGATTCCACGTTTACTTAAAGACTTGCTCTGGCCCGGCCGATGTGGCTCAGTGGATTGAGCATCTTCCCAAGCACTGGGTGGTCCCTGGTTCGATTCCCGGTCAAGGCACATGCCCAGGTTGCGGGCTCGATCCCTAGTAAGGGGCGTGCAGAGGTGGCTCATTGATGTTTCTCTCTCTCTCTCTCTGTCCCTTCCTCTCTATCTAAAAAATCAATAAAAAATATATTAAAAAAAAAAAAACGCTTGCTCTTTTTATTTTCACGGTGCTTTCTAATGTCATATATCCTCGTGACTGAGTTTTTGAAACATCCTTCAATTTTGCACCCCAGGTGAGTACCTCACACTCCTCGCCCTAGTCCGAGCCTGAAAAAGAGCCTCCGTGTCCCTGGGATAAGAAATGAGTCCGGCCCCCTCAGCACCACCCTCTGAGCTCTTGCTGCATTTCTGGCCTCCTCCCCTTCAACTCCGTCCCCTCCCCGCAGCCCCAGCCCGCCCGCGCCCCTCATTCCCCTGGGCCCAGATCTGCTGCCCCTCTGGGTGCTCCAGGCGAGACAGCTTCTCCGGGCTCCATTTCTCCACTTATGAAAGAGGACTGCTGAGGCCGCCCGTGGAGGGTTGTTGTGAACTTGGAAGTATTTTATCAAGTGCCTGGGACACAGTGACAGATGCTCCCTACATTGAAGACAAATACTAGGGATCCCAGGGTAGGCTCCACTTCCCCAAACCATCCCGGTGACGTGCACTGAAGCCCTCGAGGTGGCCGGGGGGGGGGGGGGTGGTGTGTGTGCCGGGATCGAGCCCAAGCTTGGTTTGATGGGTGACTAACAGTGGGCAAGGCTGAGGAGAGGCTGGGTCCCCAGATCAACTAGATGGCTGCACAGTCTAAAGCCAGATGTAAGAAAGAATTCATGTGGGTTTTTGTCAAGTTCAAAGCCCACTGGCGCTGCCGGAGTTTCTGGGTCATTTCCCACGCGTGTGTGACAGTACTGTGCAAGGAACTACTCCTTGGTGCTGTCACAGGTGAGGCTCCGGAATTCCCTTTCAGGCCTAAATGTCATGAGAAAGATCTTACTTTGGAGTAGATTTATTCTGAGCCTCCCTGTATTAGTCAAGGTTCTCCAAAGAAGTAGGTTGATAGGACGTAGGGGGAGAATTTATTTCAGGGCTTCGGCTCACACAATTGAGGTACTGGCAAGACTGAAGTCTGTAGGGCCCACCAACAGGCTGGAGACCCAGGGAACACCTGATATTTTAGTCTCGAGTCCAGGGGCCATCTTGGGGTAGAATTCCATCTTCTTTGCAAGACTTCCGTCTTTTCTCTTAAGGTCTTTGGCTGAATGAGGCCCACCCCCACTAGGAAGGGTAATCTGCTTTACTCAAAGTCTACTGATTTCAATGTGAATCTCCTCTAAAAAAAAAAAATATCTTCTCAGTGACATCTAGACCAGCGTTTGACAAAGCAACTGGGCACCAGAGCCTAGGCAAGGTGGCACGTAACATTAACCATTACAATTCGCCCATCAAACAGTCGACAAGTGACGAAACGAGAAGCAATGATGGAGACGGCTGTGCTGTGGGCGTGGGTGTCCCACAGAGCAAAAATGCTGCTGGGGTGAAGGCTGCTGTAAGTCTGCTGTTGGGGAGCCACATGATACACCAGGTGTTTGACTAGACCACGTGAAGACGAAGAGGAGCCGGGGAGAGCCCTCCCCTCAGACTAACTGGTTCACCAAACACCATTGGCCCAGCCAGAGCACCAGCGCACGACTGAGCTCTGCAGTGAAGATGTGAGCCTGACAACAAGCGTCAGGACCGTCCAGGGCGGAGGCGGACACTCAGTACACTATCGCACCCCAGGGCAAATGGCTGCGCCAGGGAGGAAAGGCAGGCCTGTGCACCTCCTCACGGTCACAGACAGGAGGATATGTGTGGGGACAGCAGGCCAGCACCAAAAGCAGTGATTATCACCAGGGAGGTGGCTAAGGAACATGTGGTGGTGCACGATGTGAAAATGTTTGCAGCATTTAGAAGCAATGAACTAGAGACACACACAGCCTTAGATCTTAAAAACACAGCGCTGAATGGGGGTGAAGGGTAAGAAATGGAACAGTCAACAGCAGCACGTCCTGTGCACGGCTGTAGGGCAGTTTCCCAGAGCAGCCTGCTTTGGAGAGCTGCAGCTAAGTTCCGAGCACAGAGCTGCCCCTGGGGCACTTGCCCGCAGAGAGGGGCCTGGAAGTGAGGCGGGGTGTTCATTCGTGGGAGGAGGACCTTGGCATGAACCAGGAGATCATGAGTCTCCTGATCGACCCGAGCGGGAGAAGAATCACAATGAGACACCTCAACCTGGTTACAATGACTTGTCCCATGTCTGTCTTTCCTTCTAGACCTGAGGTTGCAAACTAGGGCCAGGCGCCAAATCCAGCCCAGCAGCTGTTCATGGAAACAAAGTCTCGTTGGCACACTGAATAGTGCCCATGGCTACTTTCACACCACACGAGCCCAGAGGTTAACATCTTGTGAATTTTGTGGCAGGTGGTCTTTTCTGTCAAATTTTTGTTTTTTTAAGGGCAGGGAATGCATATTCACCTATTGCATTCATTCAGGCATCCACCCATGTCTTCATGTCGTCGGTCAACAATATTTACTTAGCACCTATTTTGTGCCCAGGCCCTGACCTAGGCCCTGACCTAGGCCCTAGAGATACAAAGATAAATAAAATACAACCCTTGTTCCCAGAGGTCAAAGTCCAATGACAGGTACACAAATCATTAAACTTCAATGTGACCAGTGGGATATTAGAAATATACAGAGGTGAGTGGGAATTCAGAGGAAGACGCCTTTTTCTTGCTTCGGGAGATGCAGGAATGCATCACAGTGGAGGAGGCTTTTAAGCTGAGCTTTGAAGGATGACTAGGAGTCCGCTGCTCTCGTGAACATGTACCACCTTTACTGATGACGCCTCAGAGAACAGTGGTTCTAGAAGATGCTCGGGAACAGTCCCATCATGACCAACGCAGCCAGCCTGAAGACTGGGAAAGAGAGGGTGTCATCCTCCCTTCTCTGCCGCAAACCTGGAGACACACTAGAATCCCTCGGAGAGTCTTAGAAAACACTGACGTTCTGCCTGGCCCCAGAGATCCTGACACCACTGGCCTGCGATGCCACCTGCATCGAAACGTTTCGAAGCCCTCCGGGCGGTTCCAGTGTGCAGCCACATTGCAGAAGCCCTGGCGTAGACCAGTGTTTCTCACCGGGATGTGTGAATCCAGCCAGGGTCAGGTCTGGGTGGGGCCTGAGCGAGCACCTCCAACAAGCTCCTGGTGATGCCCAGGCGGCTGGTCCTGGGACCACACTGAGGAGCAAGCAGCTCTGCGGCTGCATCCCCACAGCGACACAACAGGCCTCGGGAACTAGCCTGCGCCCCGGGGTGATGGTTCCGCTCTCCCAAGGCACCCTTAAGTTCTGCACGGGGCCGGTGCTGGGGCGAGACGGCTGCGGGTGCATGGAGGGTGGGGAGGGCAGAGCTGGGCGCTCCACGGTGGTTGTGCCGCGTTTGGAGGCTGGCAC
The DNA here is from genome assembly GCF_014108415.1 of Molossus molossus. NCBI lineage: Eukaryota > Metazoa > Chordata > Mammalia > Chiroptera > Molossidae > Molossus > Molossus molossus. Next base: position 8,212,244 of record NW_023425350.1, on the reverse strand, counting down.
GGCACACCTGTCCCGTCCCCCAGCTGCCGCCCGCCAGGCCGCCCTGGAGGCCAAGCGGCAGCCCAGGAGCCGGGAGCGGGCTGCCGTCCAGTGCGGAGGGTGGCCTCCGCGGTGTTGGCAGGAACTGCCTTCTGGGTAAACACTGTTCTGGGTTTTTCTTTATTTCTCTCCAAACAAGCCCTTCCCAGCGCCGGCCACATAACCCTAAACAAGGCCTCTCAGTGCTGTTGACACAAAGGCACAAACGGTGTCATTCCAGCCCAGAGATAAAACTCTGATCCTCCCATAATGGGGGCATTTCCTCTTGGGAAGAACACCAGCAGATCAGGAAATTCAACAAGCCTGTCTGAGCCCTGCCTCCAGCGAGGCTCAGGTTCTCCGTTGTGGGGCGGATTCCGCGCTCTCCAGGCTCGGCGCGTTTCATGTGCCTCGTCAGCAGATATGTCAGCCCCAGACAATGGCCTCTTTCTGCAGACAATGGGCAGCGTGAGCACTGGCGCAGGAGGGCAGGGCTGAGGCGGACAATCGGCTTTCAGAGCCCAGAGGGTCCTCCCGGGCAGCCTCCTCAAAGGCACCATTTATCGGACCCGCAGCCTCTGAAAAATGGATGCTCTGGGCAGCGGTGGGCCCCGGGGGCCGCTCGCGGGCCAGGGCTGCAGGCTCGCCCCCTGTCTGCTTTATCGGTCTCGAGGGCCCCCAGCAGCCACAGCCCCTGCCAGCAGACTTTGTTTAATGAAAAAACAAACAGTCACCCCCAAATTAACCGGGGCCTGCTGTTCCCCGCGCAGCCTCTCCCAGTACCCGGCCTGGGCCTCCAAGGGCCGGCTCTCCAGAAAAGAAAGGGTTCATTCATCCCCTAAGGTGGAAACGCGCTTTCTCCGGGGGAAATTGTGTAACCGATTTGCAGTGGAACCAACGACGGTCCTCCAGGTCTTTTGGAAAAAGAAAAACAGATAAGGGGGCGGAGGTTGGAGCGAGCAGGCTCCTTGTCACATCTGCTCCCTGCAGATGACCGTCCGGACAGAGGCGCTGAGGACTCAGGAGGTGTTGGGCAGACAGCCATGCTCTCGTTTGTCCCCTCCCCCAGCACAACCGGCCGTAGTAGGTGCTTAGTGAACATTCGCTGAATAAATGAAACATGTGCATGTCTGATTCTATCTCTGCCTGCTTAGAAAACAAAGCAAAAACAAAAAGACATCTTCAGTAGCTCCCTATGGCCCACAGGATAAATTTCACTTTCCTTAACATTGCCTACTTGTCCCCTGGCCCCTCAAATCCCTCTCTAACCTCACAATTCCACCTGTTTACCCCCACACATCCCCACACACCCATCTCCACAACACACACACACACACACACACACACACACACGGCCTGCCGTTTTTGGAACTAAACCATTGTGCAAGCCCCTACTTGGCCTTTGTCCCAGCTGTCCCCAAGCCCCAAGGCCCTTCCAAAGCTTCTTGTAGAGATCTGGCGAGTTCCTCCTCACTGAAGACTCCCCTCCAGGGTTTGTTCCTCACCATAAAAGTCACCTTGGCTGCTTCCAACTCCACGGCCTTGCCCTTGTACATGGTGACCCTGTAATGACATTTACCATAATGTCATGTATCTGTCCCAACTCTATGTGGACTTGAGAACACGGACTGAATCTGATTTAACTCATATGTTCAGTGGGGGCCCAGGTCCTGGTCCATCATGGGTTCTCAGTAAGCAGAGGGCCAACCAGCCCTGGTGTGGCCTGGACAGTCTTCAATTTAACACTGAAATTCCCCTAGTTCAGGAAACTGCTCGGTCCTCGGTCTCTCTATTAGCTGGTCTCTCTATCAGTAAATGAGTAGAGAAGGAATCTTCGCTCATTCAACACACGTATAGTAAAATTCTGTGAGCAGGTCCCATGCTCACCCAGTTGTAGACGATCTGACGTCTCTGCGAAAGCTCGTGCCTTCGCTGTTGAGTGACATGAAGTCCATTAAGCACCTTTTCTCGGCCCTTGCTTATCTTCTCAGATCTCTCTTCCGGCAACTAGCCCTGCTGTTTATGACGCGTCTGTTGACATCTGCCTTATCTCCCGGATTTGCCCTGGGTCCGCCTGGGTCCGCTGCTCCCCAAAAGGATGAGCCGCCCAGACTCGCGTTCTCACCACTGCTTCACTCTCTCAGGTTTTGTAAGTCAGGGGCTACATGCTGGAGCTCTCTTCCCAAAGCAGCCCCGGCCCCAGGCCCCAGAACAGGGCAAGGGCAGCCGGGGCCCATGTGTCTGCTCGGCCTCCTCAGACCCTCGGGCAGCCGGGGCCCATCTGTTTCCCAGTTCTAGGTCAGATCAAGCTGAGAAAGGATCAGGCTTCATTTGACCCGAGATGGCTACAGCATCTGGCTGCTCTCTCCACCCTCCCCCTCCCCAGCCTGGCCAAATTAGCCTCAACGCCCCCACCCCCACCCCTCGGTGGGCATTCAGGGAGGACATCTCCCCTGGCAGTGATTTCAGCACTTCTGGGAAGTGTGGCCCAGCAGGAGCCTCACAGACAGGTACATCTGACTTGAATCCCGCTGGGTGACTGCAGGTAAGTTATCAGCTTCTCTGTGTTGCAGCACTTAAACAGGGACATTTACAGTGTGCACTTTGCAACACGATTGCAAAGATCACAGGGGATGACAAGGCACCCGGCTAAGTGTCGAGTGCACAGCAGATGTTCCAAAGCGCCCTCCCTCACCTCCACCCCAAGGAGACCAACTACCATTCAGTCTGACTCCTTTCCGCACCTTGAGCAAAGCCCGAAAGTTCTGGAATCTGACTGCTGACCAGAGAAGGGACAGGGCGCCACCCAGGAGTTGCCAAGGTCAGCCCCTCGAGAGTGTCACTTCCCAGGGGAACAGGGCCCGGGTCATACCCTCCAATCCCCAGCGTGAAGAGAAGACGTTGCTTTTGGCCGGAATGGTCCCAGGAACCTCTGACAACAGAGGACAAGAACGTGCAGTCTCCACACTCGGATTTCTACGGAGTCCCTGCCCCCAATTCACAATGGAAACGTTAAAATTTGACAAAAATGTGTTTTAAAGTACAGCACGCCCGCACACGTGAGGCAGGTCGATGTTGACATTCGGAGGTCCCCCTTCCCAGAAGAAAGGGTCTAAAATCTCTCGCTTTCTTCACGTGAAAAATGATTTTTTGTCATCCGAAAGCAAACGCCCTGGCTCTGAGGAGGCGAAGGCTATGAGTTGTGTGTGTGACGGCCCACCCTGTGTATATACAGCCTGGCCGGTGTGGCTCAGTGGTTGAGCATCGACCCCTGCACCAAGAGGTTGTCGGTTCGATTCCCGGTCAGGGCACATGCCCAGGATGTGGGCCCGATCCCCAGTGGGGGGCATGCAGGAGGCAGTCAGTGGATGTTCTCTCTCATCAATGTTTCTATCTCTCTCTTCTGCTCCCTTCCTCTCTCTCTGATATCAATAAAGAAAAAATAAAATAAAATGCATAAATATAACCCACCTGCTCCTTCCCACGGCCCCTCTGCCTTCACCCACTCCGCCAACCCCTGGCTCCCTTCAGGGTCTTCCTCTCCACACAATCTGAAGGCCCCACTGTAGTTCTCGCTTGCTTCTAGGAACACTTTGACTTTTTATTAAATCAAAATTAATAGCTTTTTACCCTGAGAAATCAAGAGCTGACTGCAAAACGGTATTTTTAGAAAGTCCTTCTAAAGTTTTTTTCTCAGTGGTAGCCCAGAATTAATTACTTCGGGGACATCTTTGTCAGGACACTGCGTGTCTGTCTGGACCCACACATGTTTAAGAACGTGCGGTGTGTGAACACACACCGGCGCATGAAGAAGGACTAGGACAACGGTCCAGGGATCGTGCAGCATATACAACTCAAGGGAACTCCGTGTCGAGAGCAGGGGCTTTCTAGTATAGTCTATGTTATTAAAAGTCAGGTTGGAGAAAAACGAAATTAATTGGGGCAGCCATAAAGACAATATTTGAAGCATTATTGCACATGCTATACTCATTTTTTCCCAATTAGTAACTTGAAATACTTGCTGCTGCTTCTCACTAATTTCTGGGTAATTGTCCACTTTGGAACTCTTACAAAATGGGTAGGTATTTGAGAACCGTGCTGACCTATGACCTTTGACCCAAGGTGATCTTTAGTGGGGGGATGCATGAAAGATTGATTTGAGCAGGGCTGAGCTAGACAAACAAGCCATTCACATAACTCCAAATCCAGAAGCAAGTCAGGTAAAATGTTGGCGACCTCTGTGGCCGGGAATGTCCTGCCCCTTAGTCAGCAGTCAGGACAGCCCTCCTGGCCTCCGCGTTACCGATGCAGAAGGGCCTTCCCCTCACATAGCCTCCGAGAACAGCCACGGGCGCCCTCGGTCCCATCAGTGGGGGAGCCGGCGTCTCGGCAAACACGCTCCAGGAGGCCCTAGGAAGAGTACCTTGCACATGATTTAGGGCAACAATTCCAAATAGCCCATCGCAGGCATTCTTTTTCTTTAATCTTTCCTGCAAAGAACCAAAGTGTGAGGACAACTCGGTGAAACAAACTGCACCGTTTTGATTCATTTGTTTTCCCAGGTTCTGGTCATCAAAACACAGGAAAATGAATACTGGAGGGAGCTTCTGCCGGGCTGGGGTCCTGGGAGCCGTCACAGGAAGATGCCACAATCGCAACCACTGAGAACCAGGTCCACGCCAGGCCCTCCGGGGGGGGGGGGGATCCCAAGTCAGGACGTGGCCGCAGCCACACTGAGGTCATAGTTCTGTGTCCACTGCTCTCCCTACTGCCACTCCAGAAATGTCCGCTGGGTCTGGCCAGTATGACTCAGCGGCTGAGCATCGACCCTGCACCAAGAGGTCGCCAGTCCGATTCTGGGTCAGGGCACATGCCCAGGTTGTGGGCCTGATCTCCAGTAGCGAGCATGCAAAAGGTGTCCAATTAATGTTCTCTCTCATTGATGTTTCTCTCTCTCTCCTTCTCTCTTCCTCTCTCTCTAAAATCAATAAAGGAAAAAATAAAAATAAAAACAAAAAGGAACGTTGACTGGTCTGGAGGCTCCAGGCTGGGAGCCACTGGCCTCGGCTTCATTCCTCCATTGCTGAGCCCGCGGAGCAGGCAAGGGGAGCCGGGCGGTGCAGACGGAGGGCTCAGGAGCCACACCCAGGCTTCCTGCTGGTTTTCCCCGAGGCAAATTCATCATACAATGACAGGGGACGCCTTGACGACATTAACCAGAACTTTAAAACAGAAGCATCCACGGCAACCTCAGGACCGCTGTTTTCACGTTCTCGACACTGCCTCGGTCTGCGTCCACCCGCTCATCCTCGTTGCTGGTGGGCTCCTGACTGCAGACTCCCCTGCCATGAAAATGTGTCACCCAACACCCTCGTCCTGGGAGCTGTCACAATGACTGTTGGTCATTGACAGACTTGCACAAAGTGGGCACTATTACATCATAAACACTTGTCAGTGTCACTCTTAATAATGCTCCTGCAGCGCGACCAATGTGGCTCAGTTGGTTGAGCATCGTCCTGTGCGCCGAAAGGTTGCCGGTTCGATTTCCAATCAGGGCATATACCTGGGTTGCAGGTTTGATCCCTAGTTGGGGGGTATACCAATCGATGTTTCTCTCTCACGTCGATGTTTCTCCTTCTCTCTCTCTCTCACTCTCCCTTCCTCTCTCAAGCACATCCTCGGGTGAGGATTAAAAATTATTATTAGTGCTCGCTTCGGCAGCACATATACTAAAATTGGAACGATACAGAGAAGATTAGCATGGCCCCTGCGCAAGGATGACACGCAAATTCGTGAAGCGTTCCATATTTTTAAAAAACAAGTGCTGGCGAGGGTGTGGAGAAAAGGGGACTCTAGTACACTGCTGGTGGGAATGCAAACTGGTGCAGCCACTGTGGAAAACAATATGGTGTTTCCTCGAAAAATTAAAAATTGAACTGCCATTTGACCCAGTGATCCCACTGCTGGGAATATACCCTAAGAAGCCTGAAACACCAATCAGGAAGAATATATGTAACCCCATGTTCATAGCAGCACTATTTACAATAGCTAAGATCTGGAAACAGCCCAAGTGTCCACCAGTAGACGAATGGATAAAAAAGCTGTGGTACATATACACAATGGAGTACTATGCAGCTGTAAGAAAGAAAGATCTCTTATCCTTTGAGACGACATGGAGGGACCTGGAAAGTATTATCCTAAGTGAAAGAAGCCAAGCAGAAAAAGACAAATACCACATGATCTCACTTATATACGGAATATAATGAACATAACAGTCTGAGGAATACAGTAGACCCAGACACATGGAAGTAGGGCACAGACTGACATCCCTCAGAAGAGGGGGTGGGAGAGGTGGGGGGGGGGTGGGAAGAGATAAACCACAGAACTTATATGCATGTATGCATGACCAATGGACATGGACAACTAAGCCGGGGACGGGGCGGAGGTGGGGTGGGGTGGGGGGTGCCAATGGGGTAAAAAGGTAAAATATCTGTAACAAAAAAATAAATAAATAATTCATTAATAAAAAAAAAATTATTATTATTATTGCAATGCTCCTACATAATCACCATCTACTTAACCATTCCCCTCGTGCTGGCCTTCAGGTTTTCAATATTTCAGCCTTATTGACAATGCCGTAGAGAGTATACGGTGCGTGAGCTGCGCGAGAACACTTACCCATCTTGTTCTTGTCTTCATCTGCAAGACATATCTCAGCGGTTGGCATATAGTTCATCTCAAGTAAATGTCTGCTGAGTGAATGAATGACTTAAGGTTAGACATGATTGTCAGGGACCATCAGTCCAGTATGGAAGTCTCTTAGCAGGTGTTCCAGAAACACCTGTTGTTGGACGTATTAACATCTGCTGACCACCTGCTCTGTGCTACATGGCCAACACCAGGCCTGCATCTTGACTGTCGTTACACTGTGTAATCCACATTACTTTCAGAGCTAAGTCTTATCAGCCTCATTTTACCAGTAAGGAAATAGACATAAGTAAGTCGTATGTGCAGTCACACGGGTGACTGGAGCCACCGCTACACGTCTAGCCCAGGTCTCCATGACTCCCGGTCCCCGTCCTTGGGCAGCACCAGGCTGAAGCCCTCGGTGTACGCTGAGCCACGGGGCACAGCCCCAAAGTCACCGGATTGGGGCGAGCCTCTGACAGAACCCACAGGGACACACGTCCCTAGGGCTCTGCTTTCTCCTCCCCTCCCGAGCCTCCACTGAATCCTGCCTTCCTTTCTCCTGGGATCGCACATGCCTGGCGTGGTGGCTGTTTGCTTCCTCCGGGCCCAGGCTCTGCCTTTGTGCAGGTCCCTGGTGGGCCCTCAGCCTTCGATACAGTTCCTGATCCCAGGACAACTGAGACCACACCTGGTGTGACTGTGCTGTGGGAATAGCTATGAGGGTGCAAACCGACGGGGGCCGTTTGATTCCAAGCTTTGCAGGTGGAAGTTTTGCTCTCCAATTTGGATTTGAATGGGTGGGGGTCGGGGTGGGAGGTCGGGGTCGGGGTGGGAGGTCGGGGTCTGGCCGTTCCTTGACATTCACAGAAGATGAGGTGAAGACGAAAATCACCTTTTCTCCACTCGATCTGCGTCTCAAAGACAGAGAGGTCCTCTCGACCGGTTTCTCCTCAGCCAGAGGTCTTCTAGCAGAATTGGCTCAGTCTGGTGGCACCTGAAGCAGGCGTCAGAGACTTCTGTGAATTCAGACGCACCCTGGTGGGCCTGCCAGTGCCATTTCTCACGTGTTATTTCACAGCCATGATGTCCTTGTCGCACGACGCCATCGGCAGGAATAGAGAAGGTGTTCCTCCCTCCAGGAATGTCCTTCGCTCACCTGTCTGGGGCTGCCCCACTCATTTCTCTTGCAGGACCCAGGGCCAAGGTTTTTCCTTCTCTGAAGACTTCTCCAACAAAACTCCCCAAAAGTAGTCACAGCACCCCCTTTGCCGCACGCTGTGAACTCACTGTACCCAACACACTGTTCTGAAAACATGGACTTATTATGTCTGTCTTTGTCTTTGGACAAAGGCCATAGCTCATACATGGCTGGGTCAGCAGAGCCTGTGTGGAACCTTCCACAGAGAAGGTGTTCTGGGAGCACTGAATGAACAAGGGGAGGGAACAGGTCGACGTCCTAGGAAGGAGGCGCACTGTCTTCGTGCACACTTATTTATGTACCCAGAATTCAGTGCTGTCCTGAGACACGGAGTCCTTGAAGGGAGCACAAGCTCCCATTTCTCCTACCATGCAGGAATCTTACTTTCAGCATTCTAGAAAAAAAAAAAATAGTTGTTCAATATCGCCCCTGGGTCTCCCCAGTGCTGGGAAGCAGGCAGAATTATGCATTAATCCTAACTTCCTATAGGCACTCTGACTTCTGCATCACCCAGGGCCCTGAGAATCGGGAAGATGGAGCAGCAGTTACAAGAGCAATCACGCTGCGCCCATGGCGATGATCGTTATAGCAGCTAATATTTATTTTAATTTTTTTTCTTTATTGATTTTGGAGAGCGAGGAAGTGAGAGGGAGAGAGATAGAAACATCAATGAGAAAGAACATCAATTGGCCACCTCCTGAACGCCCCCACTGGGGATTTGGCCCACAACCAGGGCATGTGCCCTGACCAGGAATCAAACCGGCGACCTCTTGGCGCCTGGGTCGACGCTCCACCACTGAGCCACACCGGCCGGGCGCAGCTAACATTTATTGAGCACCCACGTGTCATGCACAGTTCTTGGTCCTCAGTTCACTTATTCCTCGTTTTATCCTCATGTCAACTCTATGGAGTAGTATGATTATTATCTTCCTTTTATAGGCAGAAAGTTTGAGTCTCAAAGTGGTCAAATAACTTGCCCAAGGCCACACAGCTTGTAAATTGAAGAGCTGGGGTCAGAACCGGGCGATCTGGCTCTAGAACCCACACCCTGGCCACCAGGTGCTGCTGCCGGTATCCATGAATGGATACGTTTATGATGCACAGCATACCAAGTATGATGCTTCTCTTTTCCATGTGCTGTCTCTCCACACCGGGGACAAGCCTGTGACATAGACACGCAAATGCCCCTATCTGACAAGTGAAGCAGCCCTCCAGCCCTTCCACGGGGGATGGGCCACGCGTCCCACAACCTGACTAGGACCGTGCCAGGATGCTGCCTCACACACGAGACACTGTGGCTCATGAAATGCTTCTTCCTCGCTACGCAGAAATGGGGTTTCTACAAATTCATTTTGAACCTAAAATGTCCAGGAAATCTTTTTTCTGCCCTGGGCCTCAGTTCCCCACCTGTAAAATGCAGAGCTCAGACCAGACACCTGAGATCGTCTCCTCCTCCGGCACAGGGTTCTGTTTCCTCCTGCGGTCTATGGAAGAAACGGGGAGGGAAGGAGAGGGAGGGAAGGGTGCAGAGGGAGAGAGTGGGGTGGGCCCACTTACAGGAGGAGTCATTTGGCAGCAAAAGCCTTGGATTTTAGGAATGGGCAGAGAAGAAGAACCTAGAAAGAGCAGTAAAAGGAAAAATAAGAGACAGATCTCAGAATCTGGTGATATCCCAAGCTTCGGTTCTCTACCCCAGCAGGTAAAATTTTAAAAAAAGAAAACTGTACAGAACACCCCTTCCCAGACATCAAAGAGCAGACTGGCCTGGCTGAACTTCCAGGCAGTGGGGGCAGCTGGTGGCTGGCAGGTGTCTGAGCACTTCCCAGGTGAGCAATCCCCCTGCAAGCCTCCAGTCCCCCTGCCAGCCTCCCGCTCAAGCTCAGAGCAGCCTCAGAGAAGTCGCACCAGGTGGGAGGAGGTGGGTGTGCCCACTGACACCCGGGCTCGCTGAGCTTGACCCTGCACTTGAAGAGCAGATGGGGCCGGCTGCTCTCTGACAAATGTCTCACCTGTCGTGTGGGGGCCGGTGCCCAGCCTTCCACGGCCCTGACAACACTGAGGAAGCCTCTCTTCGTGAACACTCGCGATCTGAGCCTGCTCCACGGCTGGACTCAGTCCCGAGAGTCATTCGATACACACGGTCCCAGCACCCGTGTGCCGTGGGCCCCGTGGGGTGCCAGGGCTGTGAGGCACATGCCACGGGGCCCCTGCTTAGGGCAAACTGAAGGAGAAACAAGGGACAGCCGGCCCCTCCTGGGGACCTGTGAGGAGAGCCCTGCCCCTCTCCCTTAGGGAACCCTGAGGGGGCAAGATGCAGGGACCCCCCTTCCCTGGGCCAGCCTGGCCAGCGGTGATCTGCCCATGTTCCACGGCATCTTCCACTCGGTGACCCTGAATGCTGCAGGTCAGGGCCCAGCCCGCCGGGCAGTGTTAGGAAGCCCGACGCCAGCCACAGGGCCCGGCCGCGCCCCCAAGCCGACCGCAGCCATAAGGCTGAGACTTGAACCTCCATCAGCCCACTCTAGTGTCTGCTTCTCAGTTGGCCCCAACCCAGAGAGAAACCAGGGGTGTGAGCATCCCCATTCGAACCCCACTGCCACTATTTACCACCAGGAAGAACATCGGCTGTGCCTCCACTTACCCACCCCAAACCCCAGCTCGCTCCCCAGGAAGCGCTCAGGCCGAGAATGCCAATCAGGAGAGGGGACCCCAATGAATGACACACCACCCACCCTAAAAGGCGAGGGCTCCAAGTCACCTTTCAGGGCCTCAGTATGCGCATCTGTATAAGGAGCTTAAGAACAGCCAGTTCAACAAAACGCCTAGCAAATCGTGTGGAGAATATGCCCATCCTTGGAGGGAGTGAGGCCCGGCCCGGCCCAGACCCTCTGCTGTGGACCCTGGAGGCCTGAAAGCCATGTCATGGGCCCATCCACATCCAGAGACTAATGTATGGCCTGGCACACAGTGGGTACGGTCACGCTGGTGACAGGGACGAGTAGTGGGTGGACTTGGTTCCATTTATAAAACCGGGTTTCACGGTGGCCACGCCCCCCGGACACCTTTCAGCCACGCACACGAGGCCAGTGAGACCCTTTAGAATTCAGCAAGTGCCAGGTTCCAGTGGTAGGTTGATGTATGAAGCCGGGGCCTTCATTTCCCGTTCAGAAAAGCTGATGCGGAGCATCTCAGGGGCGAGCGAAGAGAAGCTAACCCGGGCTTTTCCACAACCAGAAGACAGTTCCTGCGCCCGGAGAGCATATGAGCAGGGCCCAGGTGAGCTCATCTGGGGAGGCTGCTCAGCCAGGGGAGGAAACACAGCCAGAGGACGGGGCGGCGGGGAGCCCCGCTCTCAGAATCAGCAATTGTCTGTGGCCCTGTTCCCGCACACATGTGGCAGGCAGAGATAAATTATTAGCAATCAACAATGAAACTTCAACTTTCTAATGAACTTGGTGGAGTGCGCCTTCTATTTTTAACTGGCCCAATTTCTCCGTCTAGTCACATGATGCCTGTTGTCTTGGCTGAGAATTATGAGAGAGAGAGAGAGAGAGAGAGAGGAGAGAGAAATTGGGCCATATTTTTTTTTCAAGTTCAGAGAAGTGATCCACTCTCTAGTTAACTGTATACGTTCTCTTTCGTTTCAAATTTAAGTAACTTTAGAAGAAAACAATGACTTTGACATCCTCGGTACTCTATTTAAAGGAACTAAGAGCTAGGAAATGACCTTATTGGGGTCATATATAATGTTCTGAAATAAATAATAACTTGCTTTGGAGAATATGTCCATGTTCTAGGTTCATTTAACAGTAGGAGTTTCAGGAACTATTGTGGTTTAGAGGTGAGGTGGGTTCATTTCAGTGTCTGACAGGTCATGTACTAGTCCCCCTGCACTGGGCAGCACGTGGGGCCCTGGAGGAAGCAGGGCCTCAGCTCCAGATGAAAGTGGGCTGTCAGTGAGCGTTAGCTCGGGGACCCCCACCGCACAGACGTGCCCTGTCATATTATGTCATGCTTTCGTCTCTACGTATGACCATTTCCAGGCGAATGTCAATGTCTTAAAGACAATGTGTAGCCCAGCCCATGTGGCTCAGTGGTTGAGCATCGACCCATGCACCAAGAGGTCACCAGTTCGATTCCTGGTCAGGACACATGCCCAGGTTGTGGGCCTGATCCCCAGTGGGAGGCATGCAGGAGGCAGCCAGTCTACGTTCTCTCTCATCGATGTCTCTAACTCTCTCTCCCTCTCCCTTCCTCTCTCTCTGAAATCACTAAAGAAAAAAAAAAGACAATATGTAACTCATATCTCACAATCCCTGAGCGAAAGGGAGGAGACTGTTGCTTCTCATCTCTTAGATATGAAAGAAAGAGGCTCCTTAAAATGCATTGATTTGGTCAAATCAGCTAAGCCACTCAGGACACAGAATTACCCAAGTTCAAGGTGTCCTAAGAGTCTGAAGTCTGAATGCCCTCGTTGGAAAGCTGGGTTTCTGTTAAGTAACTGTACTTTGGCGTGTCAATCAACTCCTAATTCCTGATCTACTATGTTTAAGCCCATGATTCTCAAAGCGTGTGCTGAAGAACCCAGACGCCCACAGAAACCATATGAGAACACTGAAGAGTGTTTTGTATTGTGGAGCAATACCTGACATCCATCAGACCCTGAGCTCGGGGTGGTTCAGTGTTTCAACATTAGATTGAGCTACATTCTTTTCAATGACATCATATCCTTGCAAAGCTGGGTTTCAGGTGATTTTAGTGATAACAAGCATGCGCTGTGTGAAAATCAATGTGGAACAGGAAATGAAGAGGTGGTGTCAATCAGATCCCAACATCTAAGAGGCTTTTCACTACCCAACAGGCTCTGTTAGTTGTAGTCATTTAAGAATGAAATTAAAATAGCACCTTTTCTTTTATGAGTATTATTATTTCAAATGGCTACTAATTTGTTAAGAGAAAAAGAATTATCTCTTGGGGATATAACAACCAAATTGACAGAACTTTAGGTATTTCTTTTGGCCGAGGGGCAACATGAACCAAAATCACTTGGGGAACCTGTTTTAAGCCTACAACCCTATCAGGTGGTCTTTCAGCTTCTTACTTATAAAGCTGTATTACAATACAATAATAATAATAGAAATATTGTGACAGATTGTATTTCCCCCCAAATGCCACAGCAATATTTCTAGTCCCACATATTTTTCTAGAATCTTGCCTCTCATCAAAAGATTGAGTTTAGTCTCCTTTCTCTTTGAACATGAGTCAGGCTGAGTGATGCTTCTGACAAATGCTATGGGCTACAAGGTGCAGAAGTGATGCTGTGTGACTCTCAGGACCCAGTAAAAAGGTGGTGTAACTTCAGCCTGTCTCTTTCTTGGGATGCTCACCCTTGGAGCCCGACCACCATGCTGTGAGGAAGCCCAAGCGCCCACATGGAGCAGTCCACATGGAGAGGAACTGAGACCTGCCAGCCAACAGCCTGCACCAGCTACCGGCCCCAGATATCATGTAGCAAAAACATATCATTGCTCTGTGTCATGTCAGAATTCCTGACCCAGAGACTCGGAAATCATAATAGATGGTGAATTTAAGCCTCTGAATTGTGGGGTGTTTTATGTTACGGTATTAGATCATCAGAGCACGTATGGTGGATACTTTTGAGATGCTTACCCGGCCCAGGAACTGCCAGGAACTCTCTCCACATAAACCCACCCCGTCCACACATCTTGCCTGTACAAGGTAACCCCACCCCGCTGGCCATAGGTGCTTGGACTGGAACAGGTCATAATAACCTGACCAAATTGGGCCAAAACAGGTCTCATCTCAAGAATTTGGAATGGACAGAAAAAACAGAGGGAGCTGGATGGGTCTCCTGCTGTGACGGGGCTCTGGGACATGTAAAGTCAGGAGCTGTGGGGTAGCTCTCTTCTACGCCATGCAGCCTGGCAAACAGAATACGAGAAAGAAACAGACATGCAGGGGAAAGCAGGGGGAAAGGAAAGAAAGTGTTGCCTGGGTCTCGGGGGGACTCACAGTCCTGGATTCCAGCCCTACCTGAGGCTCCGGAGAGCGAGCGCCAAGCCACTTCGTTCAGATCATTTCCCCTGTTTTCCTTAAGTTTGCTCAAGTTGGTTTCTGCAGCTTAAGGGTATTTTGCACATCTACCCAGCACTTCACAGCCCACTGAGCCTCTTTACATGCAGGACCTCACATGATCCTAACCAAAACTCTGTAAGATGTGTGCTACTATCTTCGTTATAGAGAAGAAGAAAGGAAAGTCCAGAAAAAGTGATGTAACAGGTTTCCAGGCAGAAGCAGAGATTAAACTAGAGCTAGAGCTAGAACCAGAGCTAGAGCTAGAACCAGAGCTAGAGCTAGAACCAGAGCTAGAGCTAGAGCTGGAGCTAGAACTAGAACTAGAATTGGAGCTAGATCCAGGACTAGAGCTAGAACTAGATTGAACTATAGCTAGAACTAGAACCAGAACTGGAGCTAGAACTAGAACTAGAGCTAGAACCAGAGCTAGAGCTAGAATTGAGCTAGAGCTACAAGGCGTCCTGTGTCTCCAGATGCTAAGCTCTGTTTAGGAAACATTTATTCCTCCTTCTCTGTCGGAGTGGAGTGGTGGCCCCAGAAATCAACTATGTGTCCACAGACTACCTGCTGCTGGGTAGGACTCAGATGTTGGTCACTTGGGCCAGTCCTGAAGAGACCAGACCTCATCCAGGGAGACGAGGGTGCAGAGCCAGCTCAGCACCCAGGAGAAATATGCCCAGTCGGCACTGTGGGTACTCCAGGCACGAGACTCCTTGGGCTTGAGGTGGCCAGAGAAGCTCCCAAAGGAGATGGAGCTGGAAGTTGAGAAGGTTTGGACAAGCAGGACGTGAAGGAGACGGTGCTCCACCAATTGCTATTTTCTTTCAAAGGTCTTCTCCTCGGATTCTTTGGGAATAAAGAGTCTGAACTTTTCAATTCTGAAGCCTCACCATTTCCCTTGAGGAAGTGCACTGAGGAAAATGTCTCGTCCAGCCACCAGCCACGCGTGAATCCCCCTGGAGGATCCCAGGAAGGCACAGCCCTCCTGCCTTTGAACAAAGATGGCTGCGGGGTGGCAGAAAGAGCAGGAGCACAGAATGACCTGGGTTCAAATCCTAGTTCTGCCATACATTTGCTTTGGTTCCCACGTGTCGCTTAACGTTTCTAAACCACAGTTTCCTCGTCTCTCACCTTCAATCAAGATGTTATAGAAGGTAGAGGAAGGGCCTCACATACGGCCGGAGACACAGGAGATGCCTAATAAAGTCCAGTATTTAAGTAATCTCATCTGGTACCCATCCGATCCATGTCCAGTTCTAACCGTTAGAAACATTTTCTTCTCTGTGGATGAGCTGGATCCTGCCTGCCCAGAGTGCCTCCCCTCGACCCAGCCTTTCCCTCCAGAGCTCAGAGAAGAGGGACAGCCCCGCGGCCCCCAACAGCCCCGCAGACACCAATGCTTCCCGCCTGCAGCCGCAGCCGGTCCCTCTCCTGCTCCCCACAGTGACATTTCTGACGCTGCAGAGGGCCTGTGTGTCTGCGGAGACTGCGCACATTGAAAGCCTTGTTTGCATGGTAACTCCTCTCTGAGCCGCTTCAGCTGCTTCCGTCAATACAGCCTCAGATAAGATGCTGGGACTCAGAATGTTTGGCTCGAGAGAAATCTGCTACAACTGAATCTCACGGCCGGCGATGAGTCCCCCGAAAGGCGACTTCAGATTCTCCGATCCTTCCTTCCCTGCTCCCCCATGCCTGGCCTCGCCACTGCACAGACAGAAGCCACGGGGGAAGGTCCGATTATTCCATGGAGGTTTAGCTACTGTATTGACAAAACTCAGAGTCAATTCCCAGAAAGCATTCAGGCCCCGAGGTGGGGGTGGGGGTGGAGGGAGGGAGGGCTCGCTGGATAACTGGGTGAGAGTCATCGCTGCTTTTCAGCTGAATCTGACCTAGTTTAATGAAATCAGGTCATCTGTGAGCTCTTCATTACCCTCAGACTAAACAGGACCCAACAGAGCAGCCAATGTCCCTGGCCTTTCCGAATTCTGCTCATTCGCATTATGACATTTTGATGTTGGGTCTTAATGCGTGTTGACTTAGTGGCCTGGCCCCTCCAAAGGTAGTAAACAGCCTGAGTGAAGGCAAGAAAGTAAACAAGAGGGCTGATTTGAAAAGCACACACGCACAAAGGCAGTGTAAATGCCCCAGGTCCCCAGCCTGCATCCTCAGGAAAGCCAGCAGACAAAAGGCACCGCGAGTGTCTGTGACGGGTGTCGCTGATGGATGGGTGGAACTCACCTATTATCCCGCCGCCTTGTCAGATGAAACGTGCCGTTTCAGCACATCTTTGGGGCAGAGGGCGGGCTGGGAGGGAAATGAAATTGTCAGTTTAGGGGTGGCATGTTGGCTTCAAGGGCAAATCACGCCCAGCCACTGATGGAGAAGGCAGGAACAGTACCCCTCTCGAGGCTGTGCAATAGGCTACGATGGCTTTATTTCAGCTCTTGCGCAATCTGCATGTTCCTGTCACCAAAGCCTGTAGCCTGGCAGGCTGGAAATGAACCTTCTTTTCTCGGTGGACGCTCATTAATTGAATGACTATTTACGGAAGTAAATGGTATGTGTGGGCTCCCTGCCCCTATCGGAAGCACCACAGACTGTCAACCCCAGACAGGCAGGGTGCTCCAGCAGCAGTAAACACAACAGAAACACTCTGTACAGAGGTGGTCCAAGGACTGAGTGTTTGGGTGTGGTGGTACTTTCAACTCAAGATAAACTTAACGACAGGCACAGACTGGTGCAGGCCGAGAACCCAGGGAGACAGGGAGGACGTTCCTATATACACTGGATGCTCTCCCAAGGCCCTGGTCCGGTGTGGGGCCGAGTCTCACACTGTGATGAATGTGGTCTGGGCCTGACTCACGGAGCACTGGCTTCTGCCTCTTGAGCAAAGGCCCACGGTGGAAAAACCGAATCCCCTCACCCTCTGCTCCTTAAGGAAATGCTTCTTGTCCATTACCCCAGTTAAGCGCCCAGTCCCTGCTCAGAGAGGCCTGAGGACTCACAAACATAAACTGAGAGATGAAATGTTCACTGTGAGTGGCTGTGGCTAGAGGTGTCCTTCTCTGGGCTTTAGGTTTTCCGCGTATC
Source organism: Molossus molossus (assembly GCF_014108415.1). NCBI lineage: Eukaryota > Metazoa > Chordata > Mammalia > Chiroptera > Molossidae > Molossus > Molossus molossus. The sequence continues at coordinate 8,195,152 of NW_023425350.1, read as the reverse complement.
CAATAAGGAGGTGCCGTCACACCATCTCTGAGGGCTTTCTCGGAAGGTCATTCTGACTTTACAGAGTCCTCGGTCCCACAGAAGACCAGGCTCTTTTTCAGAGTGTGCCCTGAAGAAGCCGTCTCTCTGGTCCCCTGGGACCTCCTGTGACGTTGGCTTCCTTAATCCTGGGTTCCGACACTGATCTCCTCCCTCCCAGACTCTGCAGTTGTTAGTAAGTAGTGTTTGGTCTATTGTTTCTTTTAATGATCAGTAAACACGGTAAACAGAGCAGAGAAACAGTGTTCTCTCCACAAAGCAAGGGACTGCGAGGTGGTCTATTGGGTCACCCTCCAGAGCCAGGGGGAAGGGAGGTGTGCGGTCAGCCCGAGTGCCTGGCCCGACAACCAGAGTGTGACCCTCCGTGAAGAGACGCAAGACCCAGCCAGCAGAGTGAAGGCTGAGGCTCTGGCTCTAACCCGTCCGTACTATCTAATTGGGCAAACGGCAGGATCGAGTTTCCTGTTTTATTGGCATTCCATAAAATATATTGAGTGACCATGTCTGCAGTGAGGCAGTTGGTTTAAAGGGGGCTATAAGGATTGACTTGAATTTAAGTGTTTAGAATTCCAGAATGGTAATTATCTCAATGTGCACCTTAATGTATAGGAACTCCAGAGAGCCCGACAGCATATAAATTTGAGTCCATCGAAGTGAGGCTCTAAGAACATCTGCAATCAGAGAGGCAGAAGAGCACGTGGCCCAAAGGAAACCTGGAGAAGGTTGGTCCACGGAACCTTGTTTCTGTAAGAACAACTCACGTGGAAAGCAAATACATCAAGTCAATGCGAGTGGAACTGCTCGGGAAGAAGCAGAGTGAGGGCCCGAGCCCGACCCCCCTTTCCCTGTTTCGGCATTTCAGCCCCTGCCCAAGTCCTGCAGGCCCGCGGTGCCCATGCAGCTTCTGGAGCTCTGAGGAATCCCGCTGGGAAAGCAACGACAAGGTCCTGCTTTGTAGAGGACACCGAGGTCTGGAAAGATGAAATGACTTGTCAAACTCGGAGTGTAAGTCGGAGAGAGAAGAAAAACTAGCTTTCCAGGTCTCCAAACGACTCTCCCTGGCCATTGCATTGAACGCCTGCTTTTCACTGGTGTCCCAGCCAGTCTTCAGTGCTCATTCCCACTCGGTAGCTAATTGAAAAGGTGCCCTTTGTAAAAGAGAGAGGACTCGTGGGCATGGACAAGAGTGGTGATGGCAGGTGGGGGGGGTGGAGGTGGAAGGGGGTACAGAGCGGATAAATGGTGATGAAAGAACTGAAATTTAACTAGAAAATTAAATTAAAAAATAATTTAAAGGTGCCCTTTTTGGCATTAAAACAAAGTTTTAACCATGATAAGATGGAAAAGCACAACAATGTGGTGGAAAGGCAGCTGACTTGGGAGTAGGAAGTGGTGTTACATTACCTGAGGTAAGTCCTTCTCCTTTACAGAAACGATCGTCTTCATCTATCAAGTTGTGGGTGGGACTGGAGATGGGAGACACCAAACTTGGTGATTTCAAGGTCCGTACAGATTTTAGGGTGAAATATCGTGGACTCAGATCACCAGAGTCATCTCCTCTGTGTTCTATTGTAAACTATTCCTTAGTCAGCTTAGCTGAAGTAGAAAATGTAATAGAAAGATAGGACAATAAAAATAAGGACTCTTCTCCTTTTTTTAGTACGAAAGAGTTCAGAAATAGGATGAAATGTCAGGATATTCAACAGCTGACTAATACTATTTACAGAAAGAGAAAACAGAAAATAAAACATTATTAAAGACATAATTTTCTGTTTTGAAAATTTTCCCAGAAAGAAAAAACATGAGCTCCAGGATTGAAAATGTACAAAAAGCAAATAAACAAAAGAATGAAAAAAGACCCATAGTTAGTTACCTCAGAGTAAAGCTTCAAAACCTCGGGATAATAAAAGATCTTAAAAGCTTCCAGGGAAGGACAGTAAAATTCTGTCTAAAGGAATGACAGGAAACTTCTCAATAGTAACACAGAATATTAGAAAACAAAGAAATGGCACTTTCAAATTCTGGAGGGAAAGCGCTTTTCAACATCGATCTCTATACCCAGCCCAACTAGCTAAATAATGTGAAAATATAAAAAAAAGAGATATTTTATTATGTAAGACGTCCAAAATTGTACCATCTGAAGGAAGTTAGCATGGGTTATGCTCCATCAAAATAAGGGATTAAATAAGAGTGTGGGGGGTGGGGGGACAGGGGATAGATAGAGAGAGAAATAGAATAAACAAGCAGACTAGGAACAGAATAGCCAACACAAAAAGGCAGCAGTGATAAGTCATGTGTCCCAGACAAAAACAGGCTCAGTTATATGCTAGGGCTTACAACTACAGAGATGTATTTCTTGCTACATATCCACTGTGGGTGGGTACGGCTCTGTTCCATGCCATCTTTACTCCAGACCTGACTTTGTGCAGCATCCTCCGTGTGAGATGTTGACAGCGGTCACAGCAGAGGACAACAAAGATCATGGCAAACCATCCTCTGGCTCTAAAATGTCTTCTCAGGAGTGATCCATACACATGCTACTTCTCACATTTTATTGGCCAACACACGTTACAACACTAAACTGATATCAATAGGACTTGGAAATATAACCATCATACAGGAAGGGACGATGAGTATGTTTTAAGTGCAGTCTACCACTTCCCAGGACGACAGCTGTGTATCAGGCTGTCCAAAGTAGAGCGGACGAGAGTCACGGGACGGAGTTCTACAGGTAGGAAAATGCATCTAATGGATCATCTGCTTTATATAAACACTTGCAAAATAAATAAATAAATACTGATAAAACTTTTAAAAATTAAGAATATGTACATATTCCTGGGTAAAGATTTATTAAATCCAGAAGAAACCAAAAAAATCTCATATTACAAAAGGAAAATATGCATAGTACAAGTTGGCTCTTCAGTGAAACAATACTTTTTTAGTAAAGTTAATTTAACTACAAATTGTGAAGTAATGATACTGGAAAGATAGAGAGGAAGTGAAGGGTGTAGTTCTAAGAGATGTAACTCCTCAAAGTTTACTAAAGTAACCCTAAGGTGACATGGTCTTCCTGGATTCTGACTGTAATAGCTCACTCTGGGTGTGCTCCATCAAGAATCAGTAACGTCTCGTCCAACCAGAGGTGCCCTGGCAGTCCACATGAATAACACCCCAGCATTTATAAATTTGAAAATAACATACGAGCCCTGGCCGGGTGGCTCAGTTTTTTGGAGTGTCATCCCATACACCAGAAGGTTGCAGGTTCTATTCCTTGTCAGGGCACATACCTAGGTTGCAGGTTCAAACCCGGACCAGCAAGTAGGGAAGGCAACCAATCGATGTTTCTCTCTCTCTCTCTTTCTCTCTGTCTCTCAAAATCAATAAACATATCCTCAGGGGAGGATTTTTTTTTTTTTAAATACCATACAAGCATGAAAAAAGTGAAAATACATCATGTGAGAACCAACTCAAAGTGCTGAAACTGGTTGTCATCAGGAAGTGAGGGGGTAGAGAAGGGGATTCCTGTTGTTAAAACCATGTACATTTTACTTTAACAAAAACACGAATAAATTACAAAAATATGTAGATTGCCTGCTCTCTCTGATTTGCTTTTGAAGTCGGCGGGGTTAGAGCATAAATAAATAATAAAATATTTATACTTAAATGATTGATTTTCAAGGCATCCAGACATAATAAATTGAACCTGGCGTTATTACCACCCTGGCAATAGTGCAATCTCTCTTGGATGATGCAGAAGGCACTTTAAGGACCTGGCAATGATCTGAGGTCATTTCGCTGAACCTTCTTCGTCATTCTTTCCTAATCTGTTGGTCTGGTGGGAATTGATTTCATGTTGGCCATTCTAAAATCCTGAAGCATCCTCTTTCTGTTTGGGAAATACGAAGTCCTGGCAGAGGCTCTCCTGACGGTGCTGGGACGATCCCACTTCCCTGAGCCCCTCAGCTGACTGGGGAAGAGCTGCGGGCCCCTGGCCCAGCCAGAGCCAGTGGTGGACACCAAGATGTGGAAATCAGGCTGAGGGGCTTCCTCACTCCCTCAGGGCAGAAACGATCGGAATAACAGTCACTCCGAGGAACTCAGAAACTATGGGTCATTATGCCCAAATATTAGCACATGGGTTCTATAGCCAAGCCCTCAAAGGCCCGGGCTCATGGTCATGGTTTTAAACAGATTTTACCTGGAAAAAAAAGATACAGCCAGTCTTTCAGATAAGTTCATTATGTGATATATCCATATATTTTATATAAGTATTAAAAATCACAGTCACAGAAAAAATCCTAACATCATGGTAAAATATGTATGATATAGTAAGCTAAAAAGGCAAAAAAAATAGATATGACTAATATCCAAAATATATAAAATGTTGGATATTATCCAAAATCATACAACTCAATAACAAAAACAAACAAACAATGTGGTTTTAAAATGGGCAAAAGCTCTGAATAGATATTTTTTCAAAGATGCTCAGTGGGTACATGAAACGATGTTCAACATCATTAATTGTCAGGAAAATACAAACTGAGATGTCACCTCACATCTGCCAGCATGGCTATCATCAAGTGAAGAAAAATATGTCGGCAGGACGTGGAAAAGGGAACCCTCGTGCCCTTTTGGTGGGGATGTTAACTGGCGCAGCCACTATGGAAAACAGCATGGAGGTTTCTCAGAAAATCAGAAATAGAACTACCATATGATTCAGCAATTCCACTTCTAGGTATTTGTCTGAAGAAAATCAAAACACTAACACAAAAAGATATGCACCCCGTGTTCACTGCGGCGCTATTTGCTATAGCCAAGATGTGGAAACAACCTAAGTGTTCATCTGTACATGAATGGGTAATATTTCATTATAAAATATATCATAAAATACTACTCAGCCGTTAAAAAGAATGAAATTTTGCCATTTGCAACAACATAGATGGCGCTCCAGGGTATTATGTTAAGTAAAACAAGACAGAAAAAGACAAATACTACATGATCTCCACTATTGTGGAATCTAAAAATAAATAAATAAATGAGCTCCAGATAGAACAGACTGGCGCTTCACAGAGGCAGGAGGTAGGGGTGAGAAGACTGGATGGAGGTCAAAAGATAAAAGGAAAAAAAAAAAAAAAAAAAACTTTACCATGGATAAGCTTTTTTTAAAAAAAGATATATAATTTATAAAGTGTCTGTATGTGTGTTTTAAATGTTAACAGTACCTATCTCTGGATAATTAGATTGACCAATTTTGAGTGAATTTTATGAAAATCAAATGCCACTCAAATAATAAATTTAAAAAGAATAATAAAATCACTATTAGAAAAGCAAGTGGAAGATCCAGAATTTAGTCCTGGTTCACCAACCAACCTGCTGGATGACCCTGAACAAATGTATTCGCCTCTGTGGCCTCCTTCAGTTTCCTCGTCTGTGCAAGCAAGCAGGTGAATGAGAAAAGTGGCCAGTTCTGCTCAGTGGTTAGAGCATCAGCCAGAGGACCGGAGTCAAGGGCTCGATTCCCGGTCAAGGGCACGCACCGCTGTTGCAAGTTCTATCCCCAGCCCCGGTCAGGGTCATGCAGAAGCCAATCAGAGTCAACGTGTCTCTCTCACATCAATGTCTCTCTCTCTCTCCCTCCCTCTCACATCAATGTCTCTCTCTCTCTCCCTCCCTCTCACATCAATGTTTCTCTCTCTCTCTCCCTCCCTCTCACATCAATGTCTCTCTCTCTCTCTCCCTCCCTCCATGACTTGTCCTCTTCCCCAAAGCCTGACACAAGTACCGGTTGGCTTCACATAGTCTCCAGAACTGTTTCATGCCCTCCACACCACCTTCATCCAAAACAGCTACCCTTCCATCTACACATACAATTATGTAACCTCCAGAGTCACTGCTGATCACATTTATGTGATTTTTTAATTTGAACAATTATGCAACCCAGCTTACTTTCCCTCTTGCCTTGGGATCAAGGAGCTCAAAGCCAAAGGCAGCCTTCAGTTACTCCATCATCCCAATAACCTGTTATGTTTTTCTTTTTCCCCATATAAGAGATTCTTTTTTATTTTTTGTATTTTTATTTGTTAATGGTTTTGTTTCACTGACATGAATACCAAAAGCTCTCTCCAATTCTCTTTTGGAAGAGGCGAAGTTTTAATGACAAGACTGAAGTACCATTCGAGCAGAAGTCAAAGCTGGCTCTCCAACCACCCCCCAGCGGAAGCTCAAAGGAAACTATTAAATATGCGAAATCTTCCTTTATGTCTCTTTGAGGTCTATGTTAGTACTTTTCTCATCCAAAGAATAAATGTGAGCTCCCATCCAAGCCAAGGTTTGGAGAACATACATACAAGAGGACTTGCTAACTGATTTACTAAAGAATAGAAATGCAACTCCTTAGTCTTCACACCAGAAGAAGGAGACCTCCTTGGTGAGTTAAAAGAAACAGTTGCACTTGGATTATGATTCTGGAATATTTCAGTCTGGATGAACTCCCCCTAGGAGTAGCAGCAAACATTATCGCTGGATGCTCATAAATGTTTACAGAGGTCAGAACAGAAGAAAAAACATGGACCTTGATATAGGTAACTAGGAGGCAGACACCAGCTCTATTCTCTCACAGGTCACCCTGGTTTGGCCTCAGCCTGGGCTGGAACCCCATGGAAAAGGTTCACGCCCCTCCTGTCTTCCAGGCAGTTCCTGCGCTAGGAATGCAGACCGGTGTCCTCAAGGCCACTGGCAGTGTCATCCCAAGGCCAGCAAGATTTCCAGGACAGCGTGGAAGCTGGCTGCCCAAGGGCTCACTGTACTGAATTCTGGCCCCACCATTCCGCAACGTTGCCCTCCCTCCCCAAGTTCACCTACCACCATATTGCATAACCCAATGGGCTTTATCAGTCTGTGACTTTCTAGAACTCCCTGCTGCATTAGACACATTGACCGCCGTCTCCTTCCTGAGATCTGTGTTCTCTTCTTGAGAGAAATTCCTCCTGTATCTCTGGATTCTCCTCGGTGGAGACCGCATGCATGTCCCGTCTCACCGTTCGTACATGTCCATGCGGCCAGGGCTCTGTCCTCAGACCGCTTCTCTCCCTCTGCTGTGTCTCCGGAGCCCAACCCTCTGACCCCTCCCCAGCCCTCTCTTCTGCATGTGTAGCCCTTCAAACCCTACCGCTGAACACTTCCACTTAGATTAATCACCTGTCAAAGCTACAAGTTTAACCCTGAACCCCCCTTCTTCCCTCAAAACCCTCTCTCAACCCTTGTGTCCTCCTTTCTCGGAAATGGTAGCACCGTCCAGGCAAGTCTCAGAGTCGGGAAAGTGGAAGTCAGTCCAGATCCTCCCTCTCGCCCCCTGCCAGTCAACCCCCAGCTGATGCTGTTCTTGCCACAAAGTACTTCTTCCGTCTTCCCTTTCTCTAGGAAGCCTTTCTCCACTCCCCATCAGGTGACGGCCCCTCCCGTGTCTTCCCAAGTCTCTTGCAGAAGTTTACCTCTATCCCATCACGCTCCTTATTCTCCCAAATTGTTTGTTTGCTGGTCTCCCCAATGAGACTCTTAGCTTCCTTGGCTCAGATTATGGAGTTTTTGTTCTTTTGGGGGGAGGGGTTGTTTGTTTGTTTTTGTCTTTGTAATACTAAGTACCAAACTCAGTGCTTGGCCTGATTAATACTCAATATATCAACATGAGAGGAGGGGAAGGGAGAGGAGGACAGGCACCTGGGTGCCTCTCCCAGCTTTGCCCTTAATTTTCTGTATGACCTGGAACATGCCACTTTAATTCGTTGAGCCTCGGTTTACCCATCTGCGGAATGAGCTGTTTCATTTGCTGAAGACAAGGAGGCCCTTCCTTTGTGGCCAGCACAATGCTTGCTACGGTGACTGTCACAGATGTAAACATGTCCTTCCCTTCTCTAGGACCTCGTGGTCAGAATCCTATTTTCATGGGTCTGTTCTGTAGCAGGGACAGATGGCTGGCTTCTAATGCATTTGCCATAGCTCTTCCATTATTAATGTGCCCCCTGCATCCCTCTCCCGGGTCCCCCGAGCTCAGAGGAAAGTGTGTTTTTCATCCCAACTAGGTTCTCTTTCAGACAGTGTTGCAAGGGCCGGGAAGATGAAAAATGACTCACTTCACCAACGCGAAGCTTCTCTAGAGATTCCCGGCCTCGTGGGTCACGTCCTAGGCTCTGGGGTCCGCATGCACCAAGCTCCCTTTCCATGGAGAATCTCAGCCCCAAATCCTACATTTGCCACAGTTCACCGAGAAACAGTTTATCGTCCTTGGCTCGGGGCATCTGGGCTCCACATTGTGTTTCTCATGTCCCTTCCTCATCTCTGTCCACAGCCGTGATGTGAGGGAGGAATGCAATGTTGACGTCAATAGACGCTGGAAAGAGGACAGTCACAAAAGAAGCCACGTTGTCATCTTCCATAGCGGGAAGCCGATAGATGGTTGCTCAGACTGCCACATCAAGAAGCCATATGTTCCCGAGAGATGTGGAGGAAGATGACAATAGTCAGCCAAAAGAGTTGAAAGACATTAAGTCATTACTCCTGAGGAAAAGGAAATTAGGAGGGAGGGATTGGGAGAAACTTACTTCTCGTAGGAAGCCTTGCAGAATTTTTAAATGATATGCATGCACAACTCTGATAGAAATGAAAATCTAAATTAAAGAAAACTGGAGCCCTGGCCAGTTTGGCTCAGCGGTTAGAGTGTTGACCCACAGACCAATGGGTCACGGGTTCGATTCCGGTCAAAGGTACGTACCTCGGTTGCGATTCATCCCCAGCCCTGGTTGGGGTTGAGCGGGAGGCAGCCACTTGATGTGTCCCTTTCACATCAATCTCTCTCTCTCTCTCTCTCTCTCTCTCTCGCTCTCCACCCCCCACCCCCCACACTCTGTCTGAACAAAAAAATGGAAAAATGTCCGTAGGTGAGGATAAAAAAAAAACGAAAATTGGAAACCACACTGAACTTGAGTCATAGCCCATATGTGTTGCCAATAACCCGAACCGTTGGCCGCTGTGGTATCTGATGACCAAACAGCCGTTTTGAAGACCCTCCGTTCTCACCCCCTACAGCCTCATGCTAAGGAGCCCTCCCTTCTCCCTCTGCTACGCACACCCCAAGATTCCACAGCACCTACAATGAGGTTCATCCTAAGAGACCCACATGACGGGCATCTTCAGCAACACCGCAGGCTGCAGCCCCGTCCAGACCCAACTCAAGTCCCGAGCGTGTCATTCCAGTGTTTCTGGCTGGAGGACCTGCTAACTTTCTCACTAGATTCACCCCACCTCCTCACCCGCTTCTAGGGGTCCCAACGAAGAAAGGCCTCTCCCGCTGGAAGCAGCACGTCTTCATGTCCGGGTGAAAACAGCCAGGCCCAACAGCAGAGAGCGATTTCTCTCATTACACCAACCCCTGGCGCCCCGGCCGGTGGCAGCTGCTGCCCCATTAGGAACGCATTCTCCACGGTGTAAGCCACCCTGCCACCCGCCAGGCTGCAGCCAGCTTCCGAGCTGCCACCAGATACAGCTGGAATGGGTCACTCAGATCCATGAACTGTGGCGCCTGGAGAAACATTAGTCCCCCAGATAGAGTGTCACCTTCTTCCCATGTGAGCGGCAGAAAGAGGAAGGCGCCAGGTGATGGTGGTGGCTGAGCCGCAGTGACAGGAGTCGCTGGGAGGGACGGGCACTCGCACACCCTGGAACTCACGCATGCCCACACAAATACTCACAGCCCGCGTCCCCGAAGAGGAGCGCGGGTGCTCAGTGGACACCTGACCCGTCCCGGAAGGGCACTTTGTTCAGCCGCAATATCCGTGGGCCCAAGGGAAAACACACTGAGTGTTCTTTAGGTTCGTGCCTTGCTCTTACTAATGGGACAAAGAATATTTTTTTCTCTCTTCTAGGGCAAGGATGGAAGTGTGGTTCCTTTGGCTTAAATGGGGAGGGGGAGGGGGCACCATAGTTTTATTTTACAAATGCTCACATCTCTTTCCCTCCACTTGTGCCAGCATCGTCCCCAGAAACGCTAATAGCATCACTTGAATTTTGGTCAAAGATCATAACTGTTTGATTTGGACATCCCAGTCCTAAACGGGTGGCCTGCCCTCGCCCTGGCAGACTGCCCCCCAACCTCAGAATGCTCGCCTGCATTTCTAAAATCCCCCGGAAAGCTCTGGCATTGTGAGCGGGTCCTGCTGACCCGGCTGGTGTTTTACGGCCCCTCCGACAATGCCGCTCACTGCACACGAAAGATCACAGCCGGCAGATGTGAGCGGCCGCGCTCTGGCCTCTTGAAATCGCATCTGTTTTGAAATGTGACTCGACTTCAATCCGAAGCTGACCATAACATCTACGGCACGGACGGGAGGTGTTTACCAGATAAGCTTTTGATATTTGATGTTTGCTAATCATATTAAAGCCTTGAAACAAAATCCCGGCGGCAATCAATCCTCACAATTGTACACAGGAGGCAGGAAATGCTGGGGAGCTCTGCGTGGGGTGATCCGGGGGCGGGGGGCTCTGTGAGCAGGACATGGGTCCCGAGGTCAAGGAAACAGCACTTAGCGACACACTTCAATTCTTTCCGCGACTGGCCGTGGGTGAGTTGCTGTCCCCACTGGGCCTCAGTTTCCCCATCTTGGAAGTGTGGCTCAGATATGCGAGGGTCCTTCTCAGAGTTTCAGGGACGCCAGGAGCCATCACATAACAACATGACAGGCCGATGGACGGACAGCCCTGGTACAGACCTCGACTCTGCCGCTGTTTCCAGCTCCCTCCCTTCTGTCCGGCCGACTGTGGCCGCCATGCTTTGCTGATCCGAGACGTCAGCACACCAGAAGCGGCCGCTCCACCGCAGTGCGCGAAGCCTGCTTCTGCCGACCCGGCAGCGGGAGGGCTCGGACCGGGACCAGAACCACAGCTCTCATGATGACTGGGTTCCTTCCCCGGAGTCGGAGCCTCAGAAGGGAAGGGGAACGGTTTAGGGTTGACAGTGGCTGGGGAGGTCATCGCGGTGACCCCGCCATCTCCTAGGTGAGCACGATGTCCCCCTTCCGTGCGTCATGCCGCAGAGCCTCTGCCTCACTGGCCCAGCCCATCCCCTCCCCTCCCTCCACGGAGCTGTCCTCCCAGATTCTCTCCTGCCTCAATCATAGTCTCGCTTTGGGCTCACCTTACACTCCATTTAAGAGTGGACGAAACCTAAACCCCAGGGGATCCGGGGGGCTGGTCTGCAGCCTCTTCACCCCGCTCTCCTGTCCATGTCCACTGTGCCTGGCCTGCTTCCCAGAACCCCGCCGCGCCCTGTCCTCACCGGGCCTGTCAGCCTAACCCCAAAGCAGTCACTACCAACGGCCGGAGGACGTGGCCTTCCTGAGACGGCCTGTCTTTCTCAAGGGTCCCAGGAGCCGGAACCTTTGTGGTGCGTGGCAGGCAGGTGGTCACCCCCACCACCACCCGCCTTCGCCACCACGCCTCCGGTTGGCTGGTCATCTAGGGGCCCCCGAGGCTCTCCCACGCCATCTGGCCAGAAAATGGGTATCATCGGCCTGTGTGAAATTCTCATGGGCAACACTGGCGAGGCTTTGCTACGTCCAAGGACCCTAAAGGTGTTTCCGGAACTGGTGCCAGGCAGGTAGAAGACCAGAGCGAGGCCCCATGAGCCCGCCCTCCCAGGTGCCGGGCCGGGAGCCCCGCCGGACCCCACAGCGGCCGGTCTCACCTCCAGTTCTCAGATCCCGTGAAACCCCTCGGCAGAGCGAAGTGGTTGGCCACTGGCTTTGCCTCGGGGGAGGGGGACCTTCTCGTGGGTATCAGTGCAAGACATCAGGAAAGCAATTTCCTTTGTGGGACTAATTTAGTGCTCGGTCACACAAGGAGGCCTGCCTGCTAGGCCATGTCATTAACCAAACCGGCCAATTTAAAACCAGGATTGTCACTGTGAGGGCTCGCAGCCCGGGACGCATCTCTCATGCACAAAGCAGGGGGCCGGCAGACCAGGACACAGCCCGCTGAGGCGCCCGCAGACGTGAGCTGCCTTGGCCGGGCCCCCCCTTCGCCAGGCACTTTGCAGATAGGACCTCACTGACGTCGCATTGCTGGCCGCTCCGAGGTCCGCGTCATAATTCTCTCTCTGACGGATGAAATCCAAGATGCCGGAAGGAACAGGAAGTAGAAACAGGATTCAAACCTGAACCTCTGACTCGGAGTCCGGACTCTGCCATGAAACCTCTCAGCCTTCACTGTTTCCCAAGAGACGTAAAGGCAAAGATTAGCCCTGGCCGCTGTGGCTCGGTTGGTCGGAGCATCATATACCAAAGGGTTGCAGGTTGGATCCCAGATTGGGACACACACCTGGGTTATGGGTTTGATCCCTAGTCGGGGCACGTTCGAGGGCACCAAGTTGATCTTCTTTCTCTCATCAATGTTTCTCTCTCACTCTCTCTCCTTTCCCCTCTCTCTAAAATCAGTGAATATATCCTTGGGTGAGGATTTAAAAAAAAGAAAGAAATTAGGCCAGTTAAGATTTCACAAAACCCTAAGTAGAACAGACTGACAACTTTCTCCACATCAGAACCGGACATTGCAGGTCCTAAGAAATGCTTGGCACTCAGTGTTACTGCTGCTGCCTCCATCAGATGCTGCCAGGAGCAGACCTCACTCCAAGCCTGCCCTTGGGTCTGGGGTGCGACACCCACCAACCACACTGTCTCAAGAGCTTCCTTGCACAGTTGACCCTCCCCAAGAACCTTCTGAAGCCTGAAGCTGCCGTCTTCCAAGTCGTGGACCCGGTCATAGTGCCAGAAAAAGGTAAGGACCGCCTGGCTCTTGTGCCAGAGATGTTGTTTTTGTTGCCGTTGTTTTGTGTTTTAGTTTACAAAGTACCTATCAATAAAGCTCATCTTTTCTATTAGAAAAGGGAAATTAATGTTGAATCCGCTATCGTACCATCAATCAAAACTAATATTTTGTTCTAGTTTTTTTTTCCTCTGCATAATTGTGTGTCTGCTGCTCCGTGAAACAGGGTGTTTTCATACTTGTGACCAAGCATAACTTTATGTCCTGCCACTTCCTCTTAATGTGATGACATAACCAGTCCCTCTGTCATCACAGAGTCTTCATAAACATCCTTTCAATAGCTGTATAAAAACCATTTACCTCGTGAATCCCCTATTGTTGGATTTCTAGGTTATTCCCACTTTCTCCCTATTATGAACAATGCTGTGACGAACATGCTTGTTTGTAGATTTCTTTCAGAAAGATTTCCTAAGTGGAATTACTGAGTCAAAGTCTACCAAGAGTTGAAGGTTCTCGATAGATGTGTTCAAACAACACTGCAAATATTTTTAAATATTTCAAACATTGACTCACAGAGTGTGAAAATAGGAAGGACGCTTTGACATCACCTTGTCCACTTCTCCCCTTTGCAGATGAGAAACTCCAGTGGGTCCATGAGGTCATGGTCAGCAGCTCACTCAACGAAATGACCCCCTCCTATATTTCACTCCCTTCAGCCACAGCGTGCATTGGCTTTTGTTCAATTCGTCTCTCTTTTCTCTGCCCGGAATATTCTTTTTTTTTTTTTTTTATCCTCATTCAAGGACTTTTTTTTGCATTTGTCTTCAAATAGAGCAGGAGGGAGAGAGGGAGGAAGAGAGAGGGAGAAACATCGATGTGAGAGAGGCACATCGACTGGCTGCCACCCACACAACCCCAACCGGGACTGGGGACAAACTGCAACCACGTGCCTTTAGCGGGATCCGAACCCGAGACTGACGCGCTAACCGCTGAGCCAAACTGGCCAGGGCTCTGCCCAGAATGTTCTCACGTTGCCTCTGGGCCCGTTCCTCCCTGTGGAGAAGACCACTCGGACTGCTCTTTGGAGGCGGCCCTCCCTGTCCTGGTCATCTGTGCTGGGAGTGTGAGGGGGACACAGAGGCCCACTGTGAGACCCCTCCTCCTGAGGACAACAGCCTGAGGGTACCCTCTCTGCCAGAGGTGTGCCTGCTTCAACCCATGAGCACCGTCGTGAGTGTGCGATCACATTGAACGTCTTCTCCTTTCCCGGCCTGGCCCGGCCCAGCCCTGCCCTCCACGCTGGGTCCGGCAGGAGGCCCAGCTCCACCAAGAAGCCAGCTCCTCGTCCCCTCCCTGGCCACTCTGCATGGGCCCCCAGAGCCTGTCAATATCTGGCAATGACGCCGCTGTGGGGAAGGACCAGCTTCTCAGTCGGAGACCCCGGTTCAAATCCCAGCTCTGACGCTCACAGCGAACAGGCCTGGAGCAGGTGCGGGCTCCCTGACACCGGTGTCCTCACTGTGGGACGTTCCAGGAACTCCAGCAGGGTTCCTGTGGGGAGCAGACATGTGTGGGGACCTGCTCTTCCTTTCCAGACACCCGACTCGGTTTTCTTGTCCCAAAGGACCATCCGTCAGGGTCTGGCAACCGTGGGCAAGCTGGGAAGATGCAGAATGATGCTCTCCTCCGCCCACAGCTACAGGCTGGCAGGGGCCTTGTCAGGAAACAGTGTGTACAAAGACACCGCGCCTAACTGTGTAATTATGCTGGGATTCCTTCTAGTAATTAGCTTTCCTTATGAGAAAGGCAAATAATTATCTTTCTGCCTCAGATCCAGACGGCACGTTCTGAGACGTCTCTCCGCATATCCGGGGGTGGGGGCGGAGGGGGCTGCCTCCCAACTGGAGGCAGCACTGTTTGTCGCCAGTAAATGTGCCGCACAACTCTCTGCAGACGATGCCACCTTGGGGAGGACGGCGAGGGTTTTCAGTTGCCAGGTGTTTTATAAACGGCAAAAGCAGGTTCTATTAGGAAAGGGCGTGTGTGGAGTGCTACCTGGGGCTCAGGGAGGCAGCCTCTGCCCGGAGGTGGTCCAGAGCCGGGTCCCCCCAGGACACACGGGAGGGTCCAGCCGAGGGACCGCCCTGGCAGAGCGGCGTGCACGTCCTCATGGCCGCTCTGGGCTCTGATTCCTGCTCCAATCTCCTCGCTGTCTCCCGTCTCCCACAGGAACACACCTTCCTTCTACCCGCAAACCATTCTCCACCCCACTCCTTCTCGTCACCTGGGCAATTCTTTAACCTTCAAGAATCATCAGGTGCAGTCCTGTCCGGCACAGCTGTTGTGTTCCTTGACGGCCCGGGGCTCAGGTGTGTGTTTCCCTAGCCGGGCATTTCCCGGTGCTCTGGGTGGTTCTCACTGCGATAATGTTCCCGATGGCAGGGACGACCCTGCACTTCTCTTAGACCCCCGGCCCGCATACAGCGTGTGGAATGAACACATGAAAATGACTCATCTGACAAAGAATAGATTATTGATTGGAAATGAATGCATGGATGAGCATATTAATGAAAGAAGTTTCAAAGTTTCCCTTTGGGACAGCGTTACATCTGGGCTAACAAGGAGCAACCGATACTCTAATAGACTCCACCCCGCCGCGGAGGGGATTCTAGGTAGATTCCCAGGAGGTGGGCACGCAGCACCGGCAGTCTGGCTGGCGGCCGACGGGCCGAGTTTCCTGAAGAGGCCCAGGGAGACAAATGTCAGCGGAGTCGCCCAGCTGTCTGGGAGCAGACAGAAAAGGCTGTATTCAACCGCTGCTTGATGCTTCCGCGTCATTTCCTCAAAGTCCTTCATTGGAATTTGAATTGAGATGATTCACTTTGGAGGAAGTACATTCATCCTCCCGGACTGCACAATATTGCCTAATGAATTTGTTCCTGTGAGCATTTTACATCTGCCTCCACAGGCTCCATCTTCCCTGTGAGGTCCAGCTCCTCTCTCTCCATGAAGGATTCGGCATGCCTGAGGATCGACCTGTCACACACCTCCTGACGGGCGAGCTGCCTCAGCCGCCGCAACGCCACCAGACCGGGAGCCCACAGGGACTAGGGTGTCCTCCCTCCTGCACTCCCGTGCGAAGAGCATAGTAATGAGCACGCAGAAAGGTGCTCGATGCCTACTGCAGAAATAAGTGAGCAAACGCATTGGTTCTTCCGATGTTTGGAAAAGCTCACCCAACCCTTCTCAATACCTCTTCCACCTCTCAAACCCTTAAGACCCGATTCAGAAGCATTTGTTGGGTTCATAAACCATAGTTATTCCCGTCTAGTTACCTAAAGCTCCTTCTAAAAAGATCTGAAGTCACCCTACACCTGCCTGAAGTGACCACTCCACACTCTCATTGTCCCAGGTTCTGCTGGAGGCTGGGGGCGGGAGGGAGGCTAATAAGGAACCATGGGGCTCCCGGTGGGGCGGGCCAGAGCTGGTCACGGAGGTGCTGGCCATGCAGGGGTAGGACTCTGCAGAACCTGTGTCCGCTCAGAGAGGCCAGAACAGTCCTGGGGACAAGCACACAGAGAGCCCTGGGAAATGTTAAGAGTGGAAGATGAGACAGCCCAGCAACGGGGGAGGAGCTGCAGGCTTTGAATGAAGCTCTGTCACCCCAGAGGGAAGAAGCCCCCCACCCCAAAGCTTCTGAGTCTTGAAAACAGAGGGCTCTGATGGAGAGAAAGACTGAAATGCCTCCCCTGGAGCCCACCCCCATTCTGACCCCCCCCCCCCCCCGTAGCTGAGTTCTCCACTCCTGGACCCAATCATGCCAGTGGGCACATCCTCTGGGTGGGAGGTCAGGCCCTGGTGGCAGCTGGGGAGCCGGGCTATAGGTAGGCAAGATCAAAAGGCCCGGATAACCTCTGGGGTCACAGTGACAAAATGCTCAGGGCTGGAAGAGGAGGGCGCCCTCCGAGGGAGGAGGGGCACTGCTTTCCCCTGAGCAGGCACCCCGGGAGCCGGCGGGAGCCCTGAGCGGGGGCGGCAGCGGGGAGCAGCCCTGCTCTCTGGCCCGGGACCTGATGCAGACCCGGGAACAGTGGAAGCGCTGACCCGGCTGCAGCTTCAGAGCGAGAACACTGCCGAGGTCAGAACCGCCTGACCCCGTGAGGTTAACCAGATCAAAGCCTCCGCTGATTGCCCGGCCCACTGGGCCCTAATGACTGTAAAATTGTAGTTTCCACCAGCACTGACCTGGCTACCTCTCCAGGTGGCCATGGAGCAGGGGTGGGAGCCACCAAGGTGGGGACCCCTCAGCCCTACATCTCACGAACTGGGCGACCTCACTCTTCCTCTTGAATTGTTCTGCTGGGACCACCCCCTCCCACCCACCCTTCCCAGAGCATCCATCACCCCTCCTGTCTTCCCTGTTCTGGTTTAGGTAGCAAAAATAACGCTCAGCTTTTAACTTGCTAAAGTGTTAGGCCAGGAGGTAAAGTGCAGTGACCCTCCTTTATATGGCTTTTGTTTTGCCTGTTGCAACAGGAAGGCACGCCCTTTCTGGAGAACAGAGAAAGCTTCAAGGAGATAAGGACCATCCCAGAGAGAAGCTCCTGTTATGTTCCTAGTGTATTTCTTACCAGCCTTCTCGCTATGGATTTGTCGCACAGAGTTAAGGCATGTTGTGTTTATAATTTCATACTCTGAATCTTTTGAGTTAAGTGTATCCTAAGAATAGTCTCATGGGATTAAAAACTCTCCATAAACATGGTGTTTAATATCTACATTAGGTTCCAAGGCCTAGAATAGCATAGACTGGACCTCTGTGTGGTTACACGTTCACCTTTGGGTTGCTTCTCATGTACTTTTTTTTCTTTTTTGATTTTAGAGAGAGAGGAAGGGAGAGAGATACAGAAGCATCACTGAGAGAGAACATTGATTTGCCGCTTCCTGCATGCCCCGCACTGGGGATTTGGCCCAAGACCTGGGCATGTGCCCTGACTGGGAATCGAACCGGCGACCTCCTGGTGCATGGGTCGATGCTCAGCCACTGAGCCACACCAGCCGGGCTCATGTACATATTATTGATATGAATACTTCTATAATGAACATCTTAGGTATAAAGTTGTGTTCATGTTTCTGATTATTTACAATAGACTCTCAAGGACACATAACGAAATGATCCAATCAAAAGGTAAGCATGTTTTGGAAGAAAATTTACTTCAATCTTTTTTTAAATGATTATAAACCAACTTACACAGTGATCACCAAGGATACAGAGACCCATAAAATATGGCCTCTACCCTTTGAGAGCCCACATTACGTATATTACTCTCCACTCTAAACCCATGCAAAATGGACCACCATCATCGTTCTATGTGGGAACAGTTTAATAAAAACACAATATAATGATGAAGGGCATTGGGCGGGAAATCTCCCCATAATCCTTGACCTTCCCTACAATGCAGTTCTTTTCCCACTGAAGAGTCATTTACATCACGTGCTTAATCTACCACCCCTTCTTCTTGGAGTCAAGCCTATGAAGTTGAATGACTTGAGACACTGTGGGTATCTGCCACCCCTTCTGCCAGTCTGGTTTGTTTCTGGGCCCTTGCTCACACCATCCCGGCTTCTTCCCAGGAAAGTTGTTCATCAGCCTCCAAAGGCCAGATCCAATGTCGTCCCAGAAGATTCCCCAGACCACCCAGCTCACTCTGATTCATTCATACCCACAGCCATGAAGGTCAGCCCTTAATGACGCATGAGCTCCTTGAGGACAGGGACCTATTCTTACTCATCTCACAAAACTTGACATAGGATTTGAACTCAACAAATGTTTGATGAATCAATAAAAGGCCTATTAACATTTTTAAGAGTTTATCTGAGCAGAAATCTTTCAGTCGTTGGGAGCACCAAACCAGAAATGGTTAGGAGCACTCTACCTACAGGAACCAAGGGCGTAACTGTTATAAAGAAGACATGGAGGCAAAGCAAGGAAATTATCTGATTGGCTGGAGCTTACGTGGGTGCCTTCTTTGGGAAAGCCTGGTTGGCTGTGATTGGTTGTCCTTAGGTTTAGATTTTTTAATCTTAAGGCAATACAGGCTGAGGTTTGGGTTTGCATACCAGGTTACTAAGACAGCAGAGCACCTCTGTCTAATGGCCTCTTTGTTATAAGAATATGAAACACTCTTTGCTATTTACTAATTCTTTCTTTTATATTAATCTTATCTTGTTAAGCAGACTATGTGGAGAAATGCTTAAGAGTTTGGAGTTGGGCCCAGCCAGTGTGGCTCAGTGGTTGAGCATCGACCCATGCACCAAGGGGTCACCGGTTCAATTCCTGGTCAGGGCACATGCCCATGTTGTGGGCCCAATCCCCAGTGGGGGCATGCAGGAGGCGGCCAGTCGATGTTTTATCTCATCGATGCTTCTACCTCTCTCTCCCTCTCCCTTCCTCTCTAAAATCAATAAAAAAAAAATTTTTTTTAAGATTATTTTAAAAAAGAGAGAGAGGTTGAAGTTGGGATTGAAGATCAAATTTCAGCTTCAGCCCTGGCCGGTTTGGCTCAGCGGTTAGAGCGTCGACCTGCGGTCCTGAGAGACCCGGGTTCAGTTCCCGCTAAGGGCGCGTACATTGGTTGCAGTTTGTCCCCGGCCCTGGTAGGTCGTGGGGGTGGCAGCCACTCGATGTGTCCCTTTCACATCGATGTTTCTGTCTCTCTCTCTCTGTCCCTCTCTCTCCCTCCCACTCTACCTGAACAAAAAAATGGGAAAATGTCCTCGGGTGAGGATAAAAAAAAAAAAAAAAAATTTCAGCTTCAACTTCAGTGACCTTTGGCCTTGGGTAATCCTCACTTTTATCATCAGCAAAATGCAAATAATCATAGTGCCTATCTCTGGAATTGTAAGGATGAAATAATGCTGTACTGGACAGCAAAGGAGGTCTCAGAGATTACTGGGGCTGTGTCAAAAGGACACAGGAGTCAATCTGAAGGATTGCCTTTGGCCAAAGCTGACACAATTTGAGCATGGAAAATAAAAATAACAAAAAGAAATGAAACGCTAAATATATTTTTTAAATCCATGAGTTCATAACAATGCTTTAAATTTCACTGGTCACCTTAGAAGTTGTTGGGGCACAAAGTCATTCTGAAAAATGATAAAAAGGAGAAATCTAGCATTTTATTTTTTTTATTTGTTTTTTTTATTTTATTTTTGTTTCAGATGTTTCTCCTTTTTTGCCCCATTGACACCCTCCTCCCCATCCCCCCCACCTCATCCCCAGCCTTGTTGCCCATTGGTTATGCGCACATGCATATAAGTTCTGTAGTTTATCACCTCCCTCCCCCCACAACCCCCTCTTCCAAAGGTTGTCAGTCTGTACCCTACTTCCACATCTCTGGGTCTACCCTATTTCTCAGACTGTTATGTTCATTATATTCTGCAAATAAGTGAGATCATGTGGTATTTGTCTTTTTCTGCTTGGCTGGTTTCGCTTAGGATAATACTTTCCAGGTCTCTCCATGTCGTCTCAAAGGATAAGAGATCTTTCTTTCTTACAGCTGCATAGTACTCCATTGTGTATATATACCACAACTGTTTTATTCATTCGTTTACTGATGGACACTTGGGCTGTTTCCAGATCTTAGCTATTGTAAATAGTGCTGCTATGATCATGAGGGTACATACATTCTTTCTGATTGGTGTTTCAGGCTTCTTAGGATATATTCCTAGAAGTGGGATCTCTGGGTCAAATGGCAATTTAATTTTTTGAGGTAACACCGAAATCTAGCATTTTAAAAGAGAATTCAATGATATAGTACATTTTTCTCACATTAAGTTGTTAGCACAGAGTAGGGATTCAATAATGTTATACTTTGCTAGACAATTAGAATATGATTTCTTGAGAGCAGAAAATGAATCAATCTTTTTTTTTTTTTTTGGTGGTACGTGCCCCTTGCAGGAACCGAACCCGGGACTCTCTGGTCTGCAGAGGCCAACACTCAACCGCTGAGCCAAACCGGCCAGGGCAATCTTTTTTTTTTAATTGTGTGTTCTCCTCCCCAAGTCAAGTCTCCTTCCATCAGAATCATCTTTTTATTCCTTCTTTCTTTCTTTTGATGAATTATTTCTCATTCACCAGTGACCAGCTTATGCTTAGGTTCTGAGTAGGTGCTTAACAAGTATTGATCAATTCCCATCTTGTAATTCGCAAAAGTCTTCCAATATCACATTCTTCTACCTTACCTTTGGCTTTTTAAAAGGCAAGATGAGAAAGTCCCACCGGCGGAGGCAAGGCTCGGGGAGGCCCCCCAAGTCCAGGCTGGCGACGCCCCTCCTCTCAGCCTCGCTGCTTAAACAGAAGCAGAGGAGGAGTCTGCTTCAGGAATCCAGATCATTAGAGCTAAAAAGGATCCTTGCAAACACCCCACTCGACCCCCTCGTTCACAGATGAAGCAACTAGGGCTCTCGAAGGTTAAATGACTTGCCCAAGATCACAAAGCCAGGCAGTGAGGCTCCAGCGGGGGCTCTTTCTGTGCCGTTTCTAGTAAGTCACCAGAAGAGAAACGCAAAGCTCAGTGTTAAGGTTGCTGAGGTGGCTCTGCGGAGGCCACCAAGCTCAGCTCTGCTTCTGGAGAAGGGAAGAGAACAGGAGCGGTCTCGGACACTCTGCACGGCATTCGGAATGTCTTTTGTGGAAAGATCGTGGGTATTTCAAGGTGGGATCACAGCTTCTTCCTGGGCCAAGGGGCCCCATAACAAGTTCCGCATGGGCCTGGCCTTCCCAGGTTGTACAGGAGCTGTTAGCCCCTCCTACCCCAGCTTGGCCGTGGTTACCAACCCAACACACCCAGAGCACGCTCTTGTTAAACATTCTTCCCGCAGTTTCCCATCTCGAAAGGGCACCCTCCACTCCTTGGTGAGGACACCCATCTGGAAGTCGTTTTGATCCTGCTCCTTGCTGTACCTCTAGATGTCCTCCACCAGCAGCCCACTGGCTCTTCCACCACAGCACTCCTGGAATCTGACGGCCACATCCTCCTTCACGGCTACCACCCTAGCCCAAACCACGGTCCTTTCCGACTTGGGCTGCACCTGTAGCCTCCTAACTGTTCTCCCTGCATTCACTGCTCAACTGCAACCCTCCATGTAGACCAGATCATAGCACTTCCTGCATCAAAGCCTCCAGTGGCTTCCTGTTGCACTTCAAATACAACCCTCAGCATCTCCAAAAGGTCCTCTGAGCCCAGCCCCTTGCCTCGCCATGCTCCTGGCCAGCCCCTCCTCCTCGATGGCAGTGCACCAGCCTCCCAGCCTTTCTGTCCCTTGAAAGCACAAGCTGTAGCCTGCGCCTGCAATGCTCTCCACAGGACTGATGCCATGTCATCCCTCTGGACTCAAATGTCAACTTTGCTGAAAGTCCTCTGAGCCCACCCCACCCTGGTAACTCTACACCTTTGCTGTTTTCTCTTCCTTGTGGCACTTATTACTGTTCTTCCTAGCATTGATCCTTCTGCATGTGTGTCCATCTCTACTCTCTAATGTAAGTTCCACGAGGACAAGACTTGGTTGTCCTGCTCAGGGAGGCACCCCCTGTCCCTCACACATCACAGGTCCCAATGACAATGTGTTGAAGGTATGGATTCAGCTTCTGACACGGGTCAATGAGGAACAGCTTCTATGAGCCAACACAAAGAAGACCAACCTCAAGAAAGCTTCCCCGGCCACTTCCAGGTCCCCGCTGGACCCTGATGGCCTGTCCTCCTGGTTCTCCAACCTGGCTGCACATTGGCACCACAAGGCAGTTTTGAAAACACAAATGCCTGGGTTCCATCCCCAGCCGATCTGGTTATTTGTCTAGAGTGTGCTCGGATATTGGCAATATTTGAAGTTCTCCAAGGGGTTCTTATGTGCTGGCAAGTTTGGGAACCACTGGTCTCCACCTCTTACACCACAGTAGGCAGAAAAGGCTCTTGGTTCCGAATGTTGAAAGGAAGGACACGGGCAAAGAAAGGAGGAAACAACATTCACTGTCTGTTCTATGCAAGGTCCTAAAATAGGTCATTTTAGATACTCGTTCTTTAACTTTGAAAGCAATACTGTGAGAAGGGCATTCTTTATTTCATTCAAGTAATGAACCCTTAGTGTTTACCATTATTCTAAGCTCGTTACACTATTAACTAATTTAATCTTCACAGCAAACTCATGAAGCAGGAAGTATGATCATGCTTATTTTCTAGAGAGGGAGCCGAAGCATAGAGAGGTCAGGTGACATGTCCAAGATCCAGTATCAGCACCGCCATCAGAACCCAGTCTGTTTGCAGTCCACTGCGTAGCCTCAGCCTCTATTACTATCTCTGTTTGATAAAGAAACTGCAGCTCAAAGACATAAAATAACAAGTCACAGGCAAAACTTGGAAGCAACCAGCATGTCCTGCAGTAGTTGAACAGACTGTGGGACGTGCAGACAATGGTGTAGCACCCAATGTCCAGTGCTAAAAAGAAATGAGTTAGCAAGTCATGAAAAGACATGGAGGAAATTGAAATGCACATTACTAAGTGAAAGAACTCAATCTGAAAAGGCTACGTACTACGTGATTCCAACTAGATGACATTCTGGACAAGGCAAAATGGGGAAACGATTAGTGGTTGACAGGGGTTGGGGGGCGGGGGATGAATAGGTGGAGCACAGAGGGTTTTTAGGGCAGTGAAGCTACTCTGTATGATCACTATAATAATGGATACATGTCAAATACATTTGTGCAAACCCGCCAAATGTACACCACCAGGAGTGAACCTTATTGTCAACTATGGGCTTTGGGTGATAATGATGTGTCCTGTAGGTTCATGACTTGTAACAAATGAACCACTTTGCTGGGGAATATTGATCATGGGGGAGGCTGTGCATGTGGGGGAGTAGAGAGTTTATGGGAATTCTCTGTACCTTCCTCTCACTTTTGCTGTGAGCTTAAAACTGCTGTAAAAAATAAAGCCTATTTAAGAAAAAGAAAGTCAGATGGCCCACGTACTCACCTCGTCCAATTTCATGTCCTGTTCCGTATGCTTTTCATGCAGATGCATCGACTACTGTCAGTTAGACTCTAAGAGCTTTGAGAGCAGCGACCTCATAGTTCACTGCTTCCTATTCTCCCAAAAAGCTGAGGCCACCTGCTAAGGGTCCGACTGATGCTTGATAAACAGTTGTTTAAAATTGTAGGACTACTCAAAATTAACGGAGTCAGATTAATTTCAAGTACATATGGTATATGTAAATAGGCTCGCCACCTAGCAGAAGTTGTTCTTTAATAAAAAGATCAGCATGATTTGCAATTAACACATCAAAGCCCCAGCGGATGGCCCAGCTCTGTGCTCACTGATGGACCGTCCTTCTTTATGTGCAAATGAGGGTCTGCAGTTTGTCAAGCACTTTTGTAAATCAGTAATCGTGGTAATGGTTTTAATAATTGTATTAATATGATCATCATCAAAATGATCAATATGATCATGAGCAGTTTTCTGATCAGTGAGAAAAGTATGATTCAGATCCCACAGCAGGTAAGCTAGTTTTGGAAATTGATTTTTGTCCGGCTGGTAAGGCTTAGTGGTTGAGTGTTGACCCCTGCACCAAGAGGTCACCAGTTCGATTCCCAGTCAGGGCACATGCCCAGGTTGTGGGCCCAATCCCCTGTGGGGGGCATGCAGGAGGCGGCCAATCGATGTTCTCATCGATGTTTCTATCTCTCTCTCCCTCTCACTTCCTCTCTCTCTAAAATCAATAAAGGGGGGGAATTTTTTTTAAAGAAATTGATTTTCTTTTATTCCATATTTAAATTCCATCTAAAATGTTTAGTGATTGAATAACCTAAGGGCAAGGTTAGACACCAAATATTATGCACACTCTGCATTGTAGGACCATCCCAGGCCACCCGTGCAGCAGCTGCAGCAAGGTTCCCTGTGCAGAGAAGGGCCTCCCACGGCTCAGCTCTGTCCCTACAGCTCTGTCCAGCCAGGCAGACCTCTTGTCCCTTGAAATCACTGACCCCCAGCTGGGGTGCCCTCCTCCACGTGCCTGGCATGGTCTCACCGTTCCATCCCATTTCTCTATCGAATCTTCTTCGAGCCATTTGTCCCTGAAATTATCCTCCTTTTACAGAGAAAGAAACTGAGGCACAGACGTGTGCAGCACACTGCCCAGGTTCACACCTTCCAAAGGCAGAGCTGGGACTGGAACCCAAGCAGAACGGCCTGAGGCTATGCCCTGGACTGGACGTCTCTGCGTGGTCTGCTGATGTCCCATCGCCTGGTGTTTCATTTACTCCAGAAGTGTTACGTAACTGAGTGGACACCAGGGAATTCGTTCGCGGTCAGCGTACTTGGGAGCCAGGCACACGCCTCGGCTGCAGAGCATATCACACAGGTCACGCGCATTTCACAGGCAACGCTGGCGAACCGCTATGGCAGACCTGCCTTGTGCCAGACGCCGTCCTGGGCTCTGTCTCCACACTAGAGGATGTGCCAGCCAGGGTGGTGCCTTTGCAAAGGGTCGGGAGCAACGGTGTCAGGGCTCTAAAGGCAAGTCTCCCTAACTCTTCCCCACGGCAGGAGCCCCTAGTTAGAGAGGATGCTAGGACCTCTGGGATTGCTTTGAAAAACTTTTGGGAGGGAGGCCCTGTGGGAAATGCCTGGAACTCTCTCAAATTGGCTCCATTTCAGACCCCCAGGACCAAGAAAGCATTCAAAGGGGAGTCTTGAAGGAACCATTTATATGGAGATCTTCTTGGGGGGCTGTTCAGGGCTTGGATGCAGTCCACGGCTAACAGGGCTATTTCTGTTCCAGCCAGAGACGCCTAACTATCTCTGGCTTCTAACCAGTTATAATGGCTAAATACACCCACTTTAACAAGAAAGGAAAGGGAAGAGAGAGAAAAGAAGAGAACGGGGTAGGGGAGCACAGAAGCTAGAAAGAAAGAAAATGTAGTCAAGAAAGAAAAAAGAGGAGTTATGTTCTTCCCTTATTATGGAACGTTACAGCTGGAAGGGACGCACGTCTTCTAACTCCGGATGTGTGGGGTTATAAGATCCTGACTCCTAGTCAAGGGAAATCCATGGGAGGGTGAGAGATGGACAATGAATGAATGGTCTGGGTCACTCATCAAAAACCACCACACATTCCCTCCCAAACTAGATTTCCAGATATTTCTGGGAGTCCGGTGATGCTGCCCAGAGGGCTCCCATCATCAGGGTCTCCTTCTTTCCATTCTTCCTCCTTCCCCTCCTCCTCCTCCTCCCCAAATCTGCAGGGGGCAGAAGACGCAGAGAGCTCAGACCTGGAGGGTGTTAGGTGTAAATCCTAGCTCCACCGAGTCTCAATCTCTTTCGTGTGTAAAATGGGGATGACAATATCTACCTAAGAAGGTCCTTGTCGGGATGACGTAAATCACTCGCTACAAGGGTCAGCCACAAAGGAGGTGCCCAGCCAGCAATGCTGAACACCTTTCTCACTACACAAAGCCTTCCCATAGGGTTCCCTTTGGCCCGTGAATCACTGAAAAATTTAAGGGAATGAAGTCCCATTGTATGTGTTTATTTTTTATTTGTTGATTTGTAGAGAAAGAGAAGAAAGGAGAGAGAGAAACATCCCTTTGTTGCTCCACTTACTTATGCATTCATTGGTTGATTCTTACGTGTGCCCTGAACAGAGATCGACCCCCCAACTTTGACATATTAGGACAACGCTCTAATCAACTGAGCTACCTGGCCAGGGCCTAAAGTCCCTTTTTAGATCCTCATCTTCGGTGTGTGCTCTTACCCAACACTGACTGAGAGTCCTGCTGAGAAGGTGGGCCTGAGCTAAGTCTTAAAGGATACGTACCTCATTGCACATTGAATCAAGATGAGAATGGAAGAGAAATGTTTCTAAGCAGGGAGACCCCCTCCAAGAAAGGTGAGAAAACACGGGAGTACCTGGGCAGACGATGAGAACCCCCTTGGACTGGTCTTGTAACAGTAAAATGTCAGGGTGCCTCTAAGTGTAGTTAACACAGACATCAATAGGGCCGGTTGACCTAATGATTAACTAATTGATGAGAAACAGTTCCTAAGTGCGATCTCCCCATTAGAAACCTTTGTGATATTGATCCAGCTGAGCAGGATCTTTGAAAGTATTTAGGGTCAGCCCAGACAGCTGCTCCTCCCCACATTCCCCCCCAGGATTTTTTTTGTAATTAGTTCTGACGTCGTCCCCAGAAACCCGAAGCACCAAAGGTGTGTGCAGATCACATGTCCTTGCTCCTCCTGGGACACAGCACTTCTTGTCTAGCTCTGGCTCATTTCCTCCGGCGCACACTTATCAATTCCTTCTTTAACACCAAGGCCTGTATTGACCAATGCTTCTTGAACTGTAATGTGGACTCACGGGGTATTTTGTTAAAATGAAAGCTCTGGTTGGGTGCCTGTGGGGTGGAGACCATGCTGCGGATGTCTAACAAGCTCTCAGGTAATGTCAGTGCTGCTGGTGCACGGACCACACTTTGAGCAGCAAGGCTGCACGCTGGGAAGGCATTGGCTGCCCACCTGCTCATTATAACCAAATCTCCTTGCAGGAGTACCTCGGAACTCAGGAAGCTCACTAATTGATGGGATTTTCTCCGGGCCTCCCTCCTTTTCGGGGAGCCGATAACAATCTCTTGCACTGGTATAGCGACTTACAGTGCGCAGAGCCGTTTCCTGCCTGTCTTCTCATTTTTCTTCCACCCACCCCGTGAAGTCGTTCAAGGAGGCATTTTCTCCCCGTTTGTCAAAGGGGGAAAGTGAGACTCAGGGAGATCCCCATTTTCCAAGCAGCTCAGATCTCCGTGGCAGCGAAAAGCTGACTGGCCTCCCCCGTGCCTGTCATCACCACTCTCTCACAGCCCACAGATCTGGTGGCTCTGGCCTGGAGCAGAGGGAAGAGGCGAGGGAGAGCTTCCTCGTAAGAGGACACCTTACTGTGCCCCGGGGATGGCGGAGGCGTCCCGGCCAGGGCTGCACTGTCAGAGCATCCTTCTTCCGAGGAGCTCAGCACACCCCCTACCCTTTGAAACAGCCTGCAAGGGTCTAGCGTCTCAATGCTAGGCATCCCCGCAATACCTCTACCCCCCTTTGTCAACAATCCTTGCAAGAGAAAATGTGTTTCTCTCTCTTTCACACGGAGGAAAGCTCAAGCTACTCAGTATCACACAGTCAATGACAGGGCAGGGCTCAGAGTCTGGGGCACGGACTCCCATGTCTGTTCCTGTAGTAATCACCTTGCATCTCTTAAAGGTATCAGTCCTCCTCCTCCTGTCCACGTTCCTCACCTCCTAGTGCCTTGCTCTTCTAGAAATCTGTTCTGTGCCAGAAATATCTGCTGAAAAGTTAAGTTAAATTGAACCAAACAATGATTTATAATACATTGTATTTCAATAGTGTATGGCCTCCTGAAGCGACTTGGAAATCAGAACAGAGCGTTTCATACCCTGAAGTTAGTACAACTTGACGAACTTGCTACAGAGGAAATGTTACAGATGGTTACAAACAGGGCAGCTCAGGCACTGCAGTTATTTGTTTCTGTTTGATACTTCCTTGTGGGGAAAAGTTCCAGCCTGTGCACAGGTTTATTTCATCCTTAGCAATAATAAATATAAATAATAATCACAACGACTCTTTTTAAGCACCTATGATTTGCCAGGGACTGCATTAGGTATACATTCTTTTGCTTAATCCTTACACAAAGCCCGGAATGGGAGTGTTCTCATCTTTGATGAGCTGTGGAAGTGATGCTTAGCAAGCTCAGTGCCCGCCCCAAACCGTGCCCCTAGCGGGAGGGTCTCCTACTTCCTCTGACTTCGTCTCCCCTCTTTGTTTCTGAGATGTGGAAGTGATGCTTAGCAAGCTCACGTGCCTGCCCCAAACCGTGCCCCTAGCGGGAGGGTCTCCTACTTCCTCTGACTTCGTCTCCCCTCTTTGTTTCTGTGGCCAAATCTTTCCAGTGATGATGCAAATTTATTTTGAAAATGAGATCCAATCGACTGATGTGGTCACACTGAAATCACCGACAATATTTATTTACTTATTTATTTTTTCTTTATTGATTTGAGAGAGAGAGAGGAAGGGAGAGAGAGCTAGAACTATCAATAAGAGAGAACATCGACTGGCCGCCTCCTGCATGCCCCCCAAGTGGGGACTGGGCCCACACCCCGGGCATGTGCCCTCACTGGGACTTGAACCTGCGAGCTCTTGGTGCATGAGTTGATGCTCAATCACTGAGCCACGCTGGCCGGGCATCACCAAGCATATTTAGATTGTTTTCTCGTATCTGTGGTTTCCCATTCATTCCTTCCCACCCTCATGCCCCAGGATGTGCCAAGGAGTAGGCCATGGGGTAATGCGCTGAAGCCGGAGAAGGGTTATCATCGCCCAGAGCCACCCGGCTTGGGTCCCAGAAGAAACCACATTACCCGGAGGTCTGTTCCCCGTGACGCCTACTTAACCACAGCTCACCTTTCCATTCTTGGCTAAACCAGGTTACCTTGCTCTTGGCCCGAGTCCAAGCAGGACTTGCCGTGAGCAAAAAGAACAGACGCAGAGTCGTTCAGAGAGAATCGTCACGGGGGCATATGTTTCTGAGCATGAAAAATATTAACATTTTGGAGTTAATTTTATAATAAAAACATTTTTTTAAAGCCATCACACGAATCCCTCACTCACAGCCTCATTCATTCAACTTAAATCCTTGTTGAAAGAATGAAAAATGGCACCTGACGTGAATTCTGCTCTGACTTTCCAAATGGTGAAAGGAAAAGAGATCAGAAAGCTGGGCTCGAGTCTGGCTCAATTTGTGTGTAATTTCCCTTTTATACAACTGATCCTCCGTGAATGACTTCGCCTGAGT
Source organism: Molossus molossus (assembly GCF_014108415.1). Classification (NCBI taxonomy): domain Eukaryota; kingdom Metazoa; phylum Chordata; class Mammalia; order Chiroptera; family Molossidae; genus Molossus; species Molossus molossus. The sequence continues at coordinate 8,165,397 of NW_023425350.1, read as the reverse complement.
TCCTGGCACCGTTTCAGACCTGGAAACGGAATAAAAATATTAAGGAAGGTTGCCGGCCGGTGTGGCTCAATGGTTGAGCATCGACCCATGCACCAAGAGGTCGCCAGTTCGATTCCTGGTCAGGGCACATGCCCAGGTTATGGGCCCGATCCCCAGTGGGGGTGTGCAGGAGGCGGCCAATAGATGTTCTCTCTCATTGATGTTTCTGTCTCTCTCTTCCTCTCCCTTCCTCTCTAACATCAATAAAGAAAAAAATACTTAAAAGAGTGTATATATATATATAGGAAGGCCCTTCAGTTCAGCCGTTCGCTGGTCTCAGGTTCATCAACAGCTGCTTCTGATACAAAAACAGTCACAGTCTGGAAACAGAGGGCCAGACACTAGGGTCTCGGCTCAAGAAGGGGGACTACAGTACTAAGGCAGGGGATCCTGCTGTCACGTCCTCTAGCTGCACGGCCCGGGGAAGAGTGGGAGGAAGACAGACAGGTTCCTCTCTCCATTCCCTTGTCCTCAGCGTCTGGGGGCTAGAAAAGCAAGGAGGTGGACAGGAGGGGGAGGAGGCTCCATCCTCTCATCAGGATCCGAGGGGACACGTCAGGGAGTGAAGACCTGTGAGCAGAGGGGTGTGAACAGCCTCACCAGGATGGAACCTTGGTGCCAGGGCAGGGCAGCAGCTGGACCATGGGGGTGTCCATGCCAAGCTAGAGAGCTTGGCCTTTATTCTCTAGATGACAACCGTGGCTGGTTGAAGTTTTCAGGAAGAGGGAGGAACAACTAGAATTGTGTTTTAGAAACAGCATTCTGGCCGAGTGGGCGAAGATGGGTTGGTGGGGGAGGAGGGCTAAGGTGGAGGACCTGAGTCCCACAGGCGTCCAGAGAAGCCAGGGGCGGCCGGGGAGCGCGAGGTCTAGGTGCCCCGGGTGCAGGGAAGCTGGAGGGAGGGAAAATCAAGGCGGACCCCAGATGTCTTATGCAGAGGGACGTGGGGGTGGGAAACAGGGTTAAAATGTCCAACGAGGAGCATGAGAAATTGCTACTCTCTGTTGCTTTCTGTTTCCCTTTCATTTAGTTTGGACAAGAGAGGCAACAGTTCAATGATGCCTTTCTCTCTTCAGCCACACTGGTCATTCAGGGCAGGCGGTGGCGGGGAGCCGCGGGGGGCGAGGCCAGGGTATTAGCGACCGCAGGCTAAGGCCGCCTGGGCTTCTTCAACAGAGCCTGCGTCGTGGCCGGGCACCTGCCGCGTGTGGGCTGCCCAGCGCCACCGTGCCCCTGGGGCCTGGCCACTCACCCAGGAGTTGTTTCCAGACCAAATGTGGTGGAGAAAAGCTCTGCGTCCCCAAGAGCAGAGCTCGGGGATTCGGGGACTTGTTGTAGAGACTCTTCCTCCAGTTTAAACTTGGGTTTGTTTTTTATTACAATGAGTTCTTATTTTTGTGAGTGGGTTTTCTTCTTTCTAAAGACAAACAGCAGCGACCTGCTTGTAACATTTTGATGTGGTGGCGGTGCCTTTTCTCCCCCAGCCCCTGTTCCCTGGCGTCCTGTACCCCGGGGGCTCCGGCAGTCCCTTCCTTCAAGGCTGTCCCCACAAAGCCCTTCCACTCCTGGGGGCCCTCGTGTCTTAGAAACCCCCTCCCTTCCCACCACAGCCCTGTCTGAAAAGAAAAGACCAGTATTTCCTCCATCCCTCGCCATCTCTCTTCTCCCTGTCTCTGTCTCTGTCTCTGTCTCTCATTCTGTCTCATCAACCTCTCTCCGTCTGTCTCGCAGTCTCTCATCCTCTTTGTCACAGTCTCTCTCTGGCTCTCAGTCTCTCTCCCTCTCTCTTTCTCTGTCTCTCTCTCTCTCTCTCTCTCTCTCTCTCTCTCTCTGTCTCTATCTCTGTCTCGTCCACTTCTTCATCTGTCTCTGTCTCTCAATCTCTCTCTCAGTCTTTCTCTGTCCCTCTTTGTCTGTCTGTCTTTCTCAGTCTCTTTCAGTCTCTGTCTCTATCTCAATCTCTCTGTCTCTCAGTCTCTCCTCTCTCTCTCTCTCAGACTCTTTCTTTCTCTCTCTTTTCAAATTTCAAAGCAGCCCCATGAATGACTGACTATTCAGGGCAGGCAGAATGAGACCTCTCAGGCTGGGCTGCGTCAAAGCCCTCACACTTCTGGGGGCTGCGGGCCGGTCTCGCAGGGTGCGGCGGGCGGTGGCAGCGGCGGTGGCGGGCGGCCCTGCGGCCGGACTGGCCATCTGTATGCAAATATCAGCAGACCCAGCAAACTTGCCTCAGCCTGGCCGGCCGGCGGGCTACCCTCCGGCAATTATCAGTGCACATCGCCTTTGTGCCCGCGGCCGGGCTTTGTGGGTGCGAGGCTGCCCGGCACCTGCACCTCGGACGTGGCAGATGGCAGGACTTGGCAGCAATATGGAAGTTTGCCTGAATGTGGCCGAGCCGCAAATGGACATCTTTTATTCCTTCCTGGGGGTGGGGAGCTGCAGAGAGGGGATTAGTGCAGATTACCCACCGTCCCTGCCCTGGGCTAATGTTTGTTGAGTGCCTACTATGTGCCTTTTCACCAGCTGTGGAAGGAAGAAAGAAAAAAACCTAAGAGGGAGATACTGACATTCAAAATTGCTACATATTACATAGGTGAGGGGTGGGGGTGAGGAACGTGTCTCTCACTCCTGGGGACTGGGACGAAGTTGCCCCCTTGAGCTCCTGCCCACGGGCCGCCCTCAGAGCCCACCTCCTGCCTGGCCCTGGGTGCCCACACTGTGCACACTGCCGGGTGCCGAGGTCTGAGCGTGCTCTTTCCACAGGTGTGCGTTGTCTCGAACCCCAGCTGAGACGGGCCTGACCCAGGACTCCCGATGAAGACAGGAGAGGGCCAGTTCTGTGTCCATCTGCCCTCAGGGACAGGCTGTGGTCACCGGTCCCCTGGAGGACTAGCCTTGCCCTCCACACGCCTGGGTCTGAGGCTCAGCAGAAGCCTAAGCTGTGAATTCCTTCAGCTCTGAGTGGGTGTCGCCTGCACGGGGCCAAGGAGGACGCTGGTTCAGAGACGCTTAGTGAAGACAGACCCCAGGCTGAGCTGAGCGGGGAAACCCCTGAACCTCGGTCTCCGTCCCCAGCATTGAGCTTTTGGGATGACAGGGCTGATCTTTCCTTAACATGAGCAGCCCAATGCCCGGCTACTTAGAGAAACTCTTTGGGCAGGGCTAAAAGTCCTATTGTATTTCCAAATAGTGTATGCACCTGGTACTGTCCCTCCACACCGGAGCCTCACTTCTTCCCTGTGCTCTGCTCATCTCTTACCTCCCCCGACCCTGGGTCTCACCCCAGCGCCCACCCTGTCATCGGCTCGGAGATGTCTGCTCAGTCGTATTTGCGTGAACTAGCTGGACACCTAGGGAGAGCGGAGCTAGGGCTGCTCGGAAACCCAGCACTCTCTGCTCCCCGTACCCGAGCCAGGTGCCCGAGAGCGTCACGCACGGCTGGGCCGATTCCTTTCCCCGGAGAATATCCAGGGGCAAAGTGACGGTGCACGTACGTCAGCGGCAAGAGTGCAGAGTGCGCACGGAAAGAGAGAAAGGAAAGACGCCCTGTGCAATGTGATGCCTGACCAGATGTCATCTTTTGAAAAATAGAAAGCAGCACGTGTGCGTGTGTGTGTGTGTGTGCGCATGAGCAGGCACGTACGTGTACGTGAATAGGAGAGAATGGGGACTGGGAACCAGAAGACGAGTTCTAGGTTCAGATCTGCCTGGAACCGGCCGTGCTGCATTGGACGTCAATCAAATTCTCTGGGCCGTATGGGAAATGCAGGAGGTCGGATGCCGTGTTTTCTTTTCTTTTTTTTTTTTTTTATCCTCACCCGAGGACATTTTTCCATTTTTTGTACAGATAGAGTGGGAGGGAGAGAGAGGAAGAGAGAGAGAGAGAGGAGAGAGAGGAGAAAAATCGATGTGAAAGGGATGCATCGAGTGGCTGCCACCCGCACGACCAACCAGGGCCGGGGACAAACTGCAACCAAGGTACGTGCCCTTAGCGGGAACCGAACCCGGGTCTCTCCAGACCGCAGGCCAACGCTCTAACCGCTGAGCCAAACTGGCCAGGGCCGGACGCCGTGTTTTCTGTGCTTCTATTGTACACATGCAGAGTCAGGCAGACACATGGCTGTTACCATATCTAAGCGATGCAGACATGTACACATGTGCTCCATCACCTGTTCAGTCTCTCAATCTTTCTAACATGGGAGCCATACATTTTTCCAGCATTCTCTATAAGAGGGAACTTACCTTATCTGTCTCATACGGAGGGTTAATTAAAACAAACAAACAAAAACAGAAGGGAAAGGAAGAAGAAAGGACGGGAAAAAAGGAGGGAAGCAAACTTTCAGACACACACACTGGGTATCAGGTCTTGGACTCAAAAGTTTCCCGTATGTTATTTCATTAAATCCTAACAACCATAAAAGATAGGCAGGCATTCTTTTCTCTTTTTTTTGTAGATACAGTCATTGAGGTTCAACTATGACCTTTCTGTAGTCCCACAGCTGGTCAGTAATAAAATCAGAGTGCAGTCTTAGGTGTCGCCGGACCCAAAGGCAGCGCCCTCTCCAAGACTCAGGGCTGCACCAGTAGGACTCACACCTGTGGGACCCGTCAGGGAGTGAGGCCCACCTTCTGGCCAGAAACATCTTTCCATTGAGGTCACAATTCCAAGTCTTCCAAAAAGAACTCAGTCCCTCGTGAATATGCTAATCCCCTGAAGAAAGAAATAGTCTTTTCAAAGCAAAGGCTACGTTCTAAAAACACCTGAGCAAAAGGATTTTGCCACTGCCCTAGAGAACCCAGCGGGATCGATGACTTCTTCTGTGTAAGAGATGAGGTGGCCATCGGCTGAACTGAAAGGTGATGGAGGGATGTGCCAGGAGCCCCGAGAGAGGAGACAGGAAATTTGGAAACAAACTACCAGAAACAGGGAGGAGGTTCCTAAGACCAAGTGTGGCAACTTCACGCCCTTTTAGAGCCCTGAACCAAAACCCAGCCAAACCACCAGCAGGCCACCCACTAACTGGATGAATGTAACACTAGTCCCTTCAGGCCTCTGGCCTCAGTTCCCCTACACCTTCAGCAAATATCTGTGGGGCTCACACTCTGTTATAGCCCTGGTCATTGGTGCTGGGATGAAATGGTAGAGAAGGGTCTTGTCCTCTGGGGTCTCACTGTCTAGTGGAGAAGACAGGGGCATGAACAGACCATCCCAATTCATTCCAAGGACATCCTGACAAGCCTTTGGGTCGGCAGGTCCCTTAGTGCATGCTGGTGGTTATTAATTTTCATTGCCCTCATGAGTGACAACTTCTGATCATCTAGATCCGAAATAATGGAATGTGGCATTATGGAGCTGACAAGGGCAGAGGGGACAGAGGGAACCTGTGCTTCGCAGAGTGGACAGCAAGCCATGGAGTTCAGGATATATTGTCTCCCTCTCCTCTACCAAAACAATCACTCTGACCAGTTTGGCCTCCAGGGACGTTGGATCTCGGACTGCCTGCCCTCTGGTCACATCCATGGATGCATGTCTAGCTGGCCTCCCTTGGTTTCCCTGGGATGTGGCTCCTCCCTCTTCCTCACCAAAGACATGGTAGCATCCACAAAAAAAGGACACTTTCCTTTCTGACTCTCTGGGGCCCACACCCACATCTCATTCTGCTCTGGATCCCCAGCACCCAACATCACCAACTGTTCTGACTCCAGCATCAACCCACCGCTGGGGTGCCATCTTGACCTGTGCCCTGGGGTCAGCCCGTCCTCAGACCCTCCAATTGCAAGCCTCCCATCTCAGTCTTCCTGGCCTCTCAGGCAAAAGTAGCAAACTAATCGGGCAGTTAGCTGTGCCCGGCACTGTTTCAATGGTTTTACAAATATTAACTCATTTAGACTTTTCAAAGACAGATACTATAATTATCCACATTTTACAAATGAGAAACTGAGGCACGGAGAAGGTCAGGAACTAGCCCAAGGTGGTCCAGTTAATAAGGAGCAGAATGGATGTTTCGCCCCAGGCAGGTTGGCTTCATACTATTAACAAAGGCCCTGGGTAGCTTCTCACCCCGGAAGCACCACTGACCTGCCACTCACACCCTTTCACGCTCAAGCTTACCATACCCACATGCTCACTCACACCCCATGCACACACCAACACAAAATACACACGCGTACTTGCACATTTAGAGTGCGTACTGTCGCCCTGGCCGGTTTGGCTCAGCGGTTAGAGCGTCGGCTTGCGGTACTGAGAGACCCGGGTTCAGTTCCCGCTAAGGGCACGTACCTCGGTTGCAGTTTGTCCCCGGCCCTGGTCGGTTGTGCGGGTGGCAGCCACTCGATGTGTTCTTTTCACATCGATGTTTCTCTCTCTCTCTCTGTTCCTCTCTCTCCCTCCCACTCTACCTGAACAAAAAATGGAAAAATGTCCTCGGGTGAGGATAAAAATAAATAAATAAATAGAGTGCGTACTGTCTTACCTTTCTACATCCCCAAATCGCTTTGCTTTTGTGGGGTTTTTTTGTTTGTTTATTTGTTTAGTTTTTAAGATGTTTAAAATTTTTAAGTGCATGTTTGTGTTTTCTACAATGACACAGATTTTTTGTAATAGGAAAACTCATTTTAATTATTAAAATTGTAAATGATAATTTGGCTGGGTATAGAATTTTTGAATCACAATTCCTCTCCCAGATTTTATAAATGTTGTTCCATTGACTGCCTTTATCCAACATTGCATAAAGAAGTCTGAGGTCTCTTTGAATTTTTTTCACTGTACTTATTGGGTTATTTTGTTTTCTTCTGTTTGAAGTTTTCTAAGATTCTTTTGTTATCCATGGAATTCAATATTTTCATCAGGACATGTCAAAATGTTTGTCAGATACTCTTAAATCTTTCTAATAAAGTTCACTTGTAAGTTCACAACTTACTTTAGTTTCAGAAAAATTTCATTCTGTACAACTTTGAATATTGTTTCTGATGTGTTCTTTAGGCCCAGCTGTTATTTATTTTATCGTCCGTGCTTACATCATCTTTCCTCTGATCTTTTTTGTATGTGAGTTCAATATCTTTTATTTCCCCCTCTGGGGTTACATTTCATTATTTCTTTTCAGTATTCTTTTGTATTGGTTTCAAGTGTACAGCATTAGTGATAGACAATCATATACTTTGCAAAATGGTCCCCCCACCCAGATATTTCCAGTGTCCGCCTGGCACTATGCATAGTTATTGCAATATTATTACATCCCCCACGCTGTACGCCCCACTTCCATTTCTTGAAGGCCTGATTTATTACCTCCTCCAAGAGCCTTGACCAGTCCCCCTCTCTCTCCACGACTTCTTCAGCACTTTATTTCATGCACACGCCCTTGACATTTGGTATTCTCTGCCGAATGCACCGTTGGCTCCTTGCGGGAGGCATCATTGTACTCATCTTGGGATCAGCGCGGTGCCCAGCGGACGGCTCTGCCATCTGACAGCACAGGTGAATGAGGAGGAGATGGTGTTCACAGTAAGCACTTTGCTTCCTTTCCTACCCTGACTAGCTCCCCAAACAAAATCAACAAAAGGGTTTCACTTGGTGCCTTTTCCTCAATTCTGAAGACAGGTGTGTTCTGTAGACTCATGATCAATTTTCCATCCATATTACACTCGATTCTCGTTCTCTGAGATTCCAAATCTGTGAATTCCCCTACTCACTAAAATGCATTGTGACCCCAAAATCAACACGCATGGCACTGGTACATCATTTCTGAGCATGGGCAGAATGGTGACAAATTTTGGTCACCCCATGAACACATCCCCAGCTGAGGCTGAGCAGGTGACGCTCTGCCTTCTCGTCTGAGCTCTCACACTATGTGAAGTGTCCTTTTCTCTGTCTAGAGCCGTGCTTCTGCATTTTTGTGCTCTGTTGGGTGACTTTGTTGTTTAAAGTGGCGAACAGCTCTCTGTTTCTAAGTGTGGGGAGGCTGCGGCGTGCCTCGTGGAGAGAGTGCACGTGCCCTGCGAGGGTCGTGCGGGCATGACTTAGGTGCTGTTGGTCCTGAGTTCGGTGTCAATAAACCGACGATGTACAACAAATAAGATTGCATGAGGTGTCTTTACACAGAAACACAGATGAAACCAGGCTATGGACAAAAATGTTGTGACCAGAAGCTCACAGGAACCTAACCCCACATTTCCCCCAGGAACAATGATTCAGTGTTTTCTGATTCAGTGTTTGCAGAGACTTTGCAGAACGTAACTATTGTTCATGGATATGGATATCCATGTGTTTATATGAATAAATATGTTTATATGTGTGTGTGTTTGTAGGGAGATATATATATATGTGTTGATAGGTAGATAGATAGATGATAGATAGATAGATAGATAGATAGATAGATAGATGGATTTCCCTTTCTATCAGTAACAAGCATAATTTTATTTTATTTTATTTTATTTTATTTTATTTTATTTTGTTTTGTTTGTTTTGTTAATCCTCACCTGAGGATAAATTTGCATTGATTTTCAGGTAGAGTGGAAGGGAGGGAAGGCGAGAGAGAGAGAGAGAAACATCAACATGAGAGAGACACATCTATTGGTTGCCTCCTGCATGACCACAACAAGGGCCAGGGATCCATCCTGCAACCCAGGCACATGCCCTTGACCAGGAATCAAACCCGAGACCCCCTGGTCTGCAGGCCGACACTTGAACCACTGAGCCAAACTGGCCAGGACCATCATTTTAAATCATTTCAAAACATTTAGAGAGTTAGCTAATGTTTTCTTTATGAGTAATCAATAAGAAAATGGCGACCCTATCTCCTAACCCTGAGTTGTACAATCTCCTTTGACGCTGAGCAGCACAGAGCCAGTTTCAGAGTGAAGGGAGCCTCAGCCTGCCTCCCGATTCTGAATTCCCTTCGGTGGGACCGGGACAGGGCATTCTCAGTAGGGCCCTTGCCTGGTATGCCTGGGGCTGCCAGCCCCTAAGAACAGGAATCGGCCCCCTTCCTTAGGAAGCTCCTCCGGTCCTAATGGATCCCACTACCAGGAATCTCTCCTCAGCAGGGAAGGGCAGGACAGTGCCGTGGACAAGCATGGCACAGCCACCCGACTCACTTGCCAACAGGACTCCAGCCTACGCAGCTCTCAAACCACGAGTCCGAAATAGAAAAATTCTAGCCAGAGCCCTTTCTGACTCCCCTAAACGATCCCTCGTCGACGGCCAGCCTTGCTCCCCGAATCTTCTCAGCAAGGGCTCACCTTAGTCCTTGGTGCTACAATTTCATCCCTTTCCTGGCTATTTGGTTCTCAGCCCACAAAGACAAAGCGTGGCTCTCCGCTGAATGACACCCATTCATGTCCCCCAACACTGTCATTAGACCCCCCTCGGGCCGGCCTTCTTTGGTTAAATGATCCTCATTCATTGAACTTTTCCTCCTCTGACCTATATCGCTGCCCTTATATCAACTTCCTGGCTCTTGTTTGGACCTGAGGTGAAGAATGCGAAAAACGCTTCCCCGTCTAGGGTCCTGTGACATCTCTCTGTCTCAGGTTCATCCTGGGAAGGTGGGCACATACCAGCCCCTCTTTTTAGAAAAGAAACGACCGCCCAGTTCGTTTAATTTGGCTCCACCACAATTAATTTCTGAGATGTCCTAAGACTCAGAAGAAGCTCTTCTAAGAAGCTCATTGCTATTAAGTATCTTTGAAAGTTATATTAGGATAATAGATTCCATTCTCGAAACCCCAGGTAAAGAGATGCTAATGATTATCTATATTATTCCTATTCTTAAGACATAGACACTCAGCAACTGTCACAATAAAGGGACGACTAAGCTATTTTCTGTGCCTAATTAATGTATTAAATACTCTCTCTTCCTGTCTCCATCCTTCCCCTCCACTTCCAAGACACATGCGTGTATGTCGAGTGCTCTTGGATTAATTCATGGCACTTTGAGACATTATGCTAGGTTCTCTCTTTCAGGTATAATTTACTGTAATCACCTCAGAAATTGAAAGCCGTTCTCCTGAAGCTGGGGAGTAGGCAGACACTCATTTTCTTCCCGCAATTCAAGCCCTAAATGGCTCTCTGGTCCCCAGAGGTCGAACGGGAGGAATGGTTGTCAGTTGGCTTCTGTTTTGCGCAGGGCTCGGGGCTCGCGGGGTGCCGGGGTGCCCTCGCAAACGCCGTGCTCCAGCCTAGCTTTCTCCCCAGGCCCTGGGGTGACTGAAAGCGCCCAGGCTTTGGCCACGGTCTGATACATAAAAGCCGACAACATGGGCACCAAAGGCACAACATCACTGACAGGGACCGCGGTGCGGTACATGGCCAGGCGCTGGCATGGCAGAGAAGAGCTGAAGACCTGGGCTGTCTGCCCGAGAAGAGAACCTTCGCCTGCCTGCGCCCGCCTGGGGCCGTCGTGGGAAGAGGGATTCGCCTCGGGCTGTGTCTCCAGGGGGAGGACAAGAAGCAGTGAGTGGAAAGGACAGAACAAACGATTTCAGCACAGCCGACTCTGCAAAGTGATGGAGCAGGCAGGCCCAGCTGCCACTCTCCGAATGCCTCCTGCGTGTCACAGGGCACATCACGTCCCTCCCTCCCCACCAGAGCTCAGCAGGGCGCCTGTGACATCCACACTTCCAGATTCGGGAGCTGAGGTTCGCAGGGGTGCAGGTCCTGTGCACAGGCAGAGGGAGGGTCAGGGTTGGAATCCAATCTACCTGACGGCAAAGCTCCGTGCTGGGAGGAGCTGCCTGGGGGTCTGAGACATGCAGGACCCTGCTGAGGAGGGCTCCGGGCGGGGAGAGAGTGAGGACCCTCACTCCCAGGGCACTCCCTGCCCTGAGGGTCACCACGTGGATGCTACCAAGCGCAAACCACCAGCAAGAAAGTGCACGGGGATTCTACTTTTTATCACTCTGAAGTCATAATAATAGCAACCACGGATGAGGTGTCTGCACGTCTGCAATATGCCGGGACAATACAGTAGACAGTTAACAGCATTGCGCCCACTTTCTCAAGCCTCACCCAGTCCCACCAATTAGTTGAAATAAACACACTTGGCTCAAAGAGGCCAAGGGACTTGGCAAGGCCACACAGCTGGGAACTGGCAAAACACCGCCAAATCCACCCGAATTCTGAGAAGTCAACTGCTCCCCTGAGCAGAAGTAAACATGAACACCATGAGGAGGAGAACGGTGTTCGAAGACGCTGGACTCTGGAGCAAGACCTGTATTCTACCCCAGCTCCACCATTCCCTGCTGTGTGACTTTTGGAGGTTACTTGACCTCTCTGTGCCTTGGCTTCCTCACCAGTGAAATGGAGATAGTGATAAGGATGGACTGAGTTAAATAATGTAGATGCTTGCCCGATACATGGCACACGCTATACAAGTGTTGGTTATCGCAGTTTATTTTTAGCTGAGCAGATCAAATTGCTCAGAAGTCACTACGGAGAGTGTGGTGAGAGGGGCTCCCCGAGTCCCCAGGCTGTTCCCCAGGCGGACCATCATTGGTCCCCAACTCTGCTGGAGATGGGCCCAACGGGAAGGTCTTCAGGAGGGTGGAACTCTCCTCAACAGCTTTGAGCCCCAGGCTTGCCTCTGCTGGAGCTCGTTGGTCTTGGCCACCCGTCCAACAGGCACATGTCACGAGCCACTGACGGGCTCTGCAGAGGGCACGGGGCGTAGAGCGGCGACCTCTGGTCCCAGCCGAGCTGCTCACTGGAACAGAGACAAGTGGGGCGTTCTCAGCAAAGGAACCCCTACGGGTGAAGACCAGCAAGGATTAAAATTAGGTGATGTCATTCATGACAAACACTAAGCGAGCAATGAACTTCTACTTCTGTTTGCCAAGCCCTGACTATTCCTTGCACCGATAGAGGACAAAGGGCAAGATTCAGGAGGAAGGTCCGAGCATAGAATGATCCCCAGAGTTGGCGGGAGGAGGTTCGCGTTGACGGAGCCTCCTCTTTGCTGGGCAGGTTACTCGTCTCATCTCACGGAGCCGCCAGGACGGGGCCGAGGGCGCTGAGGTTCAGACCCCCCGAGTCCCTCTCTCCAGGTCTTACAGATGGAGGGACAAGAACCTTGAGTTCAGCTGCACCTTCCGCCCTCACCTCACTGCAAACGGCCTGCAGGTCACCCACCCCGCGTCCTTTGGAAGAAAGGTCCTGTGTTCGGCCACCAAAGGCTGGGTTTTGCTCATAATGAGCTTCTGATCACAGGCACGCTTGCACACTCGTGCACACGCGCTGCCACGGAGCCAGGAGAGCAGACGTGTCCACCAGGGCCACCAGCTCTAGAGAGAAGAGAGGAGGGTCTCCCCTCACGCCACCTCTTGTGTCCTGGGGGCTCTTGCTGACTCTCCAGAGCCAGCAGCACTTCAGTTTGGCCCAGAGCAGGAAACAGCTGTGTGGGGAAAGGCACCACCCCAAGCCCCATCCCAAGGAGAATAAAACAAGGTCTATACTGTAATCCACCTCTCCACAGAAACCAGTCACTCCTCCTCATTACCGAGCGAAGCCAGGCCTCTCCGGGCTGCTTCTCCTCCTTGCAAACAAAATAAAACAAATCCTTCCTATGGATTTCATTTGCCGTGTAATGCAACCTAATGATTTCCAATTGAAACCATATTTGTATTTGTATTGACTTATTAAAATGGCACATCCATTTTCCACGCAATAAAGCCTGCCCATGAACTGATGACTTTGACCGAAATGCATTAGGTAGCATTAAAGATTAAATAAACACTGTTTCTATGAATAATATTTAATGTCGTCTATTTGCCAGTCTATTGAAAACTGATCTCCGGGTACCTCCAGCTGGGGTTCCAAGGAGTGCATTCCGAGCACATTGTGAGTAATGACTATGCATTAGGACGTGGAGTGGTTTCCAGGAGATTGCTAGGGTTTGTCACCACTCAAGTATATTCTGGTTCCTGTGCACAAACTGTTCCATTGTTGGCGGCAAAAGCAAAGCACCGTGAGGACTAAACTGAAATACATCCCCGGTTCCAAAAAAGCCAACTAGAAATTAATTAAAAGAAAAATGAGAAAAACGGTTCCTTTCCCCCCTCTCAGAGAGCCGTGGTCATATTTGTCCACGTTAATAAGGATTGATCTCTGCTCCTTTTCCTCCCTTGGCAGGCTGGGTTCCACCCTAGGGCTCGGACATGAGCTCCCGCTGGCTCTGCCACCAGGGAAGGGGTGACCTTGGTGGAGATGGCCTCTGGCACCCCTCTCCAGGTCCCGACTTTCTCCACCTAGAAAAGGGGACAGCTGGGTCAGGTGACCTTAGGGCCCCAAAAGCTCAGGCATTTCCTGACTCTGGGATTTCACTCGGTTTAGGTCCCATGAAGCCAAAGATGGTGTTCTCTCTGACTTTGTGTCCCCAGGGTCTGCACCCAAGGTCTACAAAAAAAAAGTCCAGACTGTCGGAAACAGGCCAAGTTTAGAAGTCAGGTTTTCCTGGTAGACATGCCTTCAATGCACCAACCATAGTAATAATGGTGATGATAATAATCTAGTCCTTACTGAGTGCCTCCTGTGGTCAGGCAGGATGCCGGTGTTATATATCTTACCTCTGCTCTTCTCAATAATCCTCCAAAGACGCTGTCAGCACTGCATACGCTGGGTGATGTCTTTCCTTTGTGATCATCGACATTAACCCCGACAGTCTTATTAGGTGGCACAATGCTTTCACTTGACTGTCTTTCTGGAAAGCAGACCTGTGCTCGCACCTTAGCATGTACATCTTGGAAGGCCCTCGCCCTGAGCCAGCCTAAACCCTCGATTTTCCAGACGAGGAGATGGAGGCAAAGGAAAATTCTCTTCCTCGGGTCCCTCCGCCGGGCGGTCCCCAATTCCTAACAGTCAGCGTTTTCATGTCAGAAAGGTTCCCTACCCTGTTGCCATCCCTCGCGCTGGTTCCTGGCCTTCCCCAGGCTGGGCCCAGAGCAAATCGGGTTTGTTCCGCCTCCCTCGGCTCTCCCTCCGTGGTGGGGACCACCTGTCACTGGGGGGGTGCCCTGGACACACAATCGGCAGATTGTCGGTACAGTTGTGCACAGACAACTGTATTGGTGTCCCTCGCCAGATGGCTGGGGAAAGGGCGGCGCTGAGTCTGGGGGAGAGCGGGCACCCCACCTGTTCCCTCCCTCGGAGGGGCTCTGCCCTTCCCCGGGCTCGGGCGGAATCGCCTGCAGAAGCTGCAGGAACCTTCTTCACTGTAATCACTCCGCTGCCCCTGAGCAGAGCCGCTGGGGGGCCGGGGCTTCACCTCCGAAGCTGGAGGGGTTCTCCCCATTCTGAGTTAAAAACAGCCTCGGGTCGAAGCGCGTGAGGTCACGGGGACACCAGAGTGGAGACGTCCGTGCCAGGCTTCGAGCTTGGCTCAGGGGCTGGTACTGTGTGTCCCTGCAGGACGCTGGGGCCTCCAGGGCCTGGCTGCTTTCCACACCGCCACTGGCCCTCAGTTCAGCTCACCCGGGCTGAGCGCGCCCCACAGCAGACACGCCAGAGGCCAGAAGAGAGCGAGCGAGACGGACGCCACCCCAGAGCTCCGGCCAACCATCGACTGCGTGGACGTGTGGCTCACACGTTGTGCTCTTCCACAGGTGACCGTTCTCATTTCCGTGGGGCACCGTTATTGCCACTGCACAGAAATGTTGGAGCACGTGGTCCATGGTCACTTAGTCCTGAAATAGAAGAGCCAGCACTGGAATCGACAGCGTTCTCCTGTCCATCCGGACCAGGGGAAAGAGCGGCCTGGAAGCCAGGTGTCCACAAGCCACGCGCTGGGCAAGGGGGCGAGTCCTTGAGCCGGGGACCACCCCGAGTCCCCTCGAGCCGGGGATCACCTCGAGTCCCCTCGAGCCGGGGATCACCTCGAGTCCCCTCGAGCCGGGGATCACCTCGAGTCCCCTCGAGCCGGGGATCACCTCGAGTCCCCTTGAGCAAGGGCCTCTGAGCTGGGCCAAGGCTGCAGGGGACAGACAAGGTCTCTGAGTCCCGGGAAGGGCAAGAGGGCGGGGCATGTGGGGGACAGGGAAGCCCCATGTGACCTCACAGGTGGGGGTGGGGGAAGTCAGACACCCTGGGGGGAGCCCACAGACGTTCGTTTCACGCCATGTACCAGCCTTGGGCTGACTGTTTTGCGCACGTTAGCTAATTCATCCTTTCTCCACCAGCCCCCTGAGGACAGCCTTCCTCTCTTCAACTCCCTGACGAAGAGCTGAGGCTCATGGTGGACCAGTAACTCACCCAGATCACCCAGCGCCAAACCACAGGCCCCTCTGTCATCTCCCTCTGTCTCCCAAGATGTTGCATTATAAGCAAAAAATCGGGCCCTGGCCGGTTTGGCTCAGCGGTTAGAGCGTCGGCCTGCGGTCCGAAGAGACCCGGGTTCGGTTCCCGCTAAGGGCGCATACCTTGCTTGCAGTTTGTCCCCGGCCCTGGTTGGGTCGTGTTGGTGGCAACCACTCGATGTGTCGCTTTCACGTCGATGTTTCTCTCTCTCTCTCTCCCCCTCCCACTCTATCTGAACAAAATATTGAAAAATGTCCTCGGGTGAGGACAAAAAAAAATAAGAAGAAGAAGAAAAAAATTGGTCCCTTGCACCGAAGGTCCTCAAGACCATGCGTTTAGCCCCAAGTGGCTTTGAATCCTTTGAGGGCCTGGCCAGGCCTGGGGACACAGGAGGCCCTCGGGACCAGCCACCACTGCACAGCCTGTCATGGCCTCGTAACTTCTGTTCACAAGGCCTGTGGAGCATCTGTTTAGCACACGGAAACGAAGAGGCAGGGTCCTCTCCCACCAGCATCCTCGGGAGGTTGACAGGTCTCTGAGTCACAGGCTTGGTGTTAAAGGCAAGACAGCAGGTGGACAGGGCTGGGGCCAGAATGTGTGGGCTCTGGTCCTCACTGCACACAGCCGGCCTCGGAGCTTGTACTGGGCAGTTCACCTCTCCGATCCTCAGATCTGCGTCTAGAAATGGGAGCTCTAAGGGAGTCGGTGACAAATGTCTGGACCTAAGGTGATGGGCGGCAGGGGGCGTGGGGGTCGTGAGGGAACGGAGAGAGGGCCAGTTTGCCCGAGTGCTTGCTGAACCTACCTGTCACCTGCAGCTCCAGGCCGCACGGACACATGTCCTCCCCCCGCGGCTTCCTCTTTGCCCAACCTCCTGGCCTTTGCCACCCAGGCGACCCCTCCATGTCCCTGGGGCCTGCTACACCCACAGAAAACCTTCCCTCCCATCACAACACAGTGCCAGCAAAGCCCCTGGACTCTCTTTTCCCTGGGACCTTGCGCTCTAATCCTGGCCTCTGTTCCCAGGAGATGCCAGGAGTCTCCTGTTGGTCGACATGACAGCGAACCCGGCGGAGGACAGACAGATCCCAGTGCTGGGCGCCCGGCGCTGGGCTCCGTCCGGCCTCTGAGCCTTTGTCTCCTCGTCTATAAGTGAAGGCCGAGGTGACTTCCAAGTCCCTTTCCAGGTCTCAAACTCTTGTTTCTACCAGCGTGAAGCTAGGAGAACCTGCTGGAATGGGCTGTGAATATTAGAGGCTTTTGAGAATGCAGCTCGACCAGTATGGTGGGTACGTTTAGACCCTCCCAAGCCTCCAAAAAAAAAAAAAAGCCTTCGGTGAACTTTCCTCAAAGGATAGCTACCCAAGTCCTCCTGGCTGCAGGACGCAGGTCAGCAGGAATCTCCCGACCCCCACCCACAGCTGCCGTACTAAACGTGCTCTCCTTACAACATCAAGTTCAAATACATACCTCATTTGAAGGAAAGAAAGGGATTCTTTGCACATAAACCTTTTTTTTTTTTTTTTAAGTTAAAAAAAATCCCTTTTTCTTTCTTTTGTGTTTCAGGGGAAAGTCTTTGCAAGGTACAAGAACGATTTTCTTTTCCCAAAAGATTCTACTTCAAGGTTAGTTAAACAGCATTTTCCCATAAATAAGCATGAAAGCCACGTTCCCTGGGCTGATCTCCTTCGGTTTATACACCGACTACAGTAACTGCCACTTCTACATGGGAGGCTGGCTCCCTTCAAATAACACGGGCTGAGACCGAGAATACCAGGACTTTGAAACGCGCGCACACGCAGAGCACTGAGCAGCCTCGGCCCTGAGCTGTGGCAGTGTTTGGGGGTGCTTTGCAACACTTCTTGATTTCGCCCATCTTTGCTTAAATCATCGGTTGCCATCAAGGTGTGTTATCCGGTTGATCGTTTTGTTTTGTGTATCCGAGTGCAAATTATTTATTTTAATGTAATCTTTCCCCTGGAAAATGCTGCCGCTCTGCCTCCACCATGTATTTGTGACGGGGCCGAATGATGAGTTCCAGCAGAGCGCGGCCCGGCGAGGAGGCAGAGCCTTTCCAGGGCACCTCGACCCACGCAGAGGACGAAGCTGACGGCTAAGGGTCCGCCAGTGGTGACAGACAGGACGGCCTCCTCTCTTCCAGGGGCGCGAGTCCTTCTACAGAAGCCTCCTCAAGCCTTCAGTCAAAAGATACCCAAGCGCCGTGGCCCTTCTCTCGGCCATTTGCCCGAGTCCTTGGAAAGACACTCTTCCTCCTTCTGCGACCTTCACCAAACGTTTTTACCTCCTGTTTTCATACACCAACGGTTGTGTTTCATGGAAGTGCCCGGTGTCCAAAGCCAGAGACTCCCTGTTCTGACCCTGGCGAGCCCAGCGGCGGGATCTGAGACTGCCCTGGCCTCCTCAGGGGGCGCAAGGCTCAGCCCCTTGTTTGGGAGATCTGGTATACCACGCATTCAACGTATAGGGAGCTTCCATGACCAGTCCAGCAGCTGGCCAGTCCTCCCAGCAAGAAGTGAAATAAGACTCAATTCAGTCGTCACCTCTGGTAAAACGCCTTCCCTCACTACCCTTCTCCCCGCACCCCGATAGTGTCCCCTCTGTGAGCATGGCCACTGCGATGACAGCCTTTCCCAGGCGCAAACAGCAACGGGAGCTGGAGGCCAAGCAAAGGCACGCGAGCGTGAGCAGGAGCAGCAGACAGGAGGCAGGCTGCGGATGTCACGCCCGGAGCAACGGGAGCTACAGAAGGAAAGCAAGGAACGAGGGACATCAGATTTGGGTTTTTAAATGTTCATTTTGCTTTTTTTTAATCCTCACCCGAAGACACTTTTCCATTTTTTGTTCAGGTAGAGTGGGAGGGAGAGAGAGGAACAGAGAGAGAGAGAAACATCGATGTGAAAGGGACACATTGAGTGGCTGCCACCCGCACGACCAACCAGGACGGGGACAAACTGCAACTGAGGTACGTGCCCTTAGCGGAAACCGAACCCGGGTCTCTCTGGACCACAGGCCGACGCTCTAACTGCTGAGCCAAACTGGCCAGGGAAATTTTGCTTTTTTTTCATTGCTAAAGTAATGTGTGTGTGCATGTGTGTTTCCATTTCCTTGAATATGCATGCAGTGCACATATAATTTTACAGAAGTGGAGTCATACCAAACATGCCGGGTCGTTATTATTTGTAATGTTTTCCTTCTTTTTATTTTTTTAAGCAGTTCGTTTTTTAGGACTCTCCCTCTGGCAATTACGTAACAAATAGTAATCATCGTCTAGAGTTAGGCAAGAATGAAGGGTGGACGCTGGAGGCTGCTGTTGGGGTCCAGGAAAAAGATGGGGTGGCCTGACTTGGGGGTGGCTGTGGGATAGCGTTGCATAGGGTTCTCTTGGTCTCCATCTGGGGATCGTAATTTAGAAGAGACACCCAACAATCGTGTGAGGCAGGGTGATTCAGGAGACATGAGTTTCCCAGTTGAATGGAGCTGCGATCCCGTCCACAGCTGGGTAATGCTGGGCAAGTCACTTAAACTCTCTGAGACTTACTTTTCTATCTACAAATCTGGGGTGATCATTTCGCCTTCACAGGGTCCCTATGTGGAAAGTATTTCGTTCCAGGCCTGATGTGCAGTATGCACGGGGTGAATGATTGACACACCAGCAGCCCTGCCCAGCCCAGCTGGCCCCTTACAAACGAGACCCTCCATCTCCCACAGCCCCAGTCAGGGTGCCCATAGTAGGACCCATCCGCCCCTCCCAGCAGGTCTTGCTGACCCGAGGTCTGTGTCAGGGCCTCAGGGAGACTACAGGCACCCAGAAAAGAACCTGAAACTCCCCCCCCCCAATATTTTTCCTGTATGTTTGCTGAGGCCTGAGATCCATTACCGGGGGCTCAGGTAAACTACAGAAACTAATTCCGCAGCTGAGATCCGGTTTGGGGTGCCCAGCCTGGTTTGAGGAGGAGGACACGGTCACCAACGCCTTCCCTGTGGTGCACAAGCGACAGACCTCAGGTTGTTTCCTAGCGGGGGCGGGGGCGTGGAATGGACGTTGTCCAAGCCTGGAGGGACAGACTGAAGTACAGACAAAGTGGCCTTGGCAACGGCTGGCCCTCAGACCTGCATCCAGATGCCCAGGACCTGCCCCAGACAGGGACTCGAGATGCTCAGGTGAAGGGGGGACAGAAGGGAGTGGACACAGAGTTCTCCTGTTTGCCCTCCCCAGGGGCTCCCCAGGAAGTCCGTGGGCGGTCAGGTGGTGTGGGGACCCGCTGAGGGGAGGCACCGTGGTCAGCGGGCAGTGGGCCCTCAGGAAGTACAGAGGGAACCCCGGTCAGAGCTGAGGGGCCTGGAGGGGCCCGGGCGCCTTGTGGGGAGGGGAGCAGGCGGTCAGGGCCTGGGCCTGGGCTCTGATGCTCCCACTGTTCGCAGAGCCTTGTCCGTCGGAGGACGGGGCTGGGTGCTGAGGCAGGAAGTCAGAGGAGAAATACCTCACATCCCAAGGCCACACTCACACTCACACTCTCACACACTCACACACACACTCTCACACACTCACACACACACTCTCACATCACACACTCACACACTCACACACACACTCTCACACACACTCACACACTCACACACACACTCTCACACATCACACACATAGATCCACAATTCATACACACATGCACACATTTACACACACTCTCTCACACACTCACACACACTCACACACACACACACTCTCACTCATCACACGCATAGATACACAATTCATACACACATTTATACACTTACACACATCACATACACCATCACACACTCTCACACACATCACACACACAGATACACAATTCATACACACATTTACACACTTACACTCACACACATCACATACACCATCACACATTCTCACACTCACACACGTACACACCATACGCACTCAGGTAACACATTCACACATATACGCACACGCACACATAACACTCACGCATGCACACGCATACACACAGCACACAGAGCCTAGGCCTCCCTGGAGAGCAGCAGGAAGAGACAGAGAAAGGAGGAGGAGGAGGAGGAGGAGGAGGAGAGGAAGGAGGGAAGGGTGAGACCGGAGGGAAGGGGGAGACCGGAGGAAAGGGACTCGGCGTCGGGGAACCCAGGCTCAAGGCCGATCTGGAGAAGGACTAACTAGGACAGCCTGGTGGCCGGCTGAGGCTGGGTGGGGGGACGTCCATGCATTGCCTGCGGTTTGCCCTGAGATTTCAACAAGTCTTCCCACCACCTCTCCTCCCAGCCCAGTCCCCCTCTCCATCTGCTCTGTGAGACCATCTTTGAGGTCACCTCCAACTCTGGATTCTCTGCTTCCGTCTGAGTTCCAGGGGTCAGAGCAGTGAGCAGACCTCCGAGAGCAGAGCGGTCAGGGAAACCTTCCAAAAGACGCAGAGCAGAGTGGGCCCCGAGGCGTTCTAGAAAGGGCAAGGACAATTTCAGAGGGGCCTCACTGGGACCTCACCCCTCCCCTCCCCCGACCCCACCCTGCCTGCGGCTGGGCCTGGAGACTGGGAGCCGCTGGCAGGCCAGGGAGCAGCCGGCCAGGGACAATGTTCCCTGGGCTGCAGACAGCCTGGCTCCAGGCCCACCTCCTGGTGCCCTCAGCTTGACATCTTCTGGGCAGAGCTTCGGTGCCCAGGGAGCCGTGTGGATGGTGTTAGTAAACATGCTTTCTTGCGCCCAGCCTGGCAGGGCCTGTGGGCAGCGGGAGGGTGAAGAGCTGGCAGCTCCCATGGCTGGGCAGGAGGGTGGGAGGGCAGACAGGCAGGCTGGCCGCCCTGCACAGCCAAGCCAAGGCCCAGAATGGAGCAGCTGCTCCCATCACCATGGAGACAGAGACTGAACAATGAGCAGCCAGCAACGCAGCATGGCCGCTTGCACTGTGTGGGGGGGGGTAGGCCCCCACCCGGCCTAACACTCACACACAGACATGCACGCATGCATGCACACCCACACATATGTGCACACACACGTGCAGCTCAGGTAGGTCTCCCTGCAGGAGCTGGGGAGTCAGGAGAGGAGGAGAAAGAGGAAGGAGAAGGTGAGGGTGTGAAGGAGATCACAGCTTCATGGTTGCAGAGTTAAACAAAAACCTCATGCTTTGATTTCAGCTCAAAATACGTTTTAAAAACCTGTCCAGCTTTTCAGAGGGTCATGTGGTGCCCTGGATTCCTGGGTCACAGGAGAGATAAAGGGGGCTTGTAATTAGCAAACGGCATCTGAGATCCAACCGCCTTATACTGAGAGGGGTCGCTGGGAGAGCCTGCCGGCGTCAGGCCCCAGGAAATCAGAGGAATGCTTTTTAAATGGACCTAAATCCTGAGTAATTCCTCCTTGGAGATAATGTGAAGAGGAGGCTAAAAGTTTTCGCCACAGTGTGGAAATGGGGAGCCAGAAAAAGCCCTGGTCTAGGTCCTCAGGAGGGCAAAGGGCAGCTGTGTCCAGAGGTCCAGGGGCGCGATGGGATGGGGGGCACGGGCCAGCGCAGCGGGAAGGTGGGCTAGGTTCCGGCGGTGCTGCTCGCTGGGCGTTACCTGGGAACGTGGTCCGTGCACACTGACCGGGAGAGATGAACACGTCCGCCTTGCCTTCCAGGAGCTCCCAGGACCCTGGGGAGGGTGGGGGTGCACAGGGAGCACCAGCCTTGCCATCCTGGGAACACACAGCCCAGTGGGGACACTCTCACAAGCCGGCCACTCCCCTCCCTTGTGTCCACGGTGAAAACCCAGGTCTGGGAGCACTGGACCTCCCAGGACTCTGTCCAAGAACTGACCGATCCCATCCGCACCCCATCAAGTTCTTCCATCCTAGGAGGTGCTGGGTTTCTGATGGCTTTGCCGGACTCCTTCCCGCTTCCCAGCAGGTGGGTACCTGCCAGACACTTAGAACAGACAGGACCGGTTCTATTGGCAAGATGACGCGTGAGAGCTGGAAGGGACATCTTAGGCATTACGGTGTCACTCCCTCATGCCCCCCCCCCCCTTCAGATAGAACGTGACTAATGCCGGAGCTGCAGGGCAGCATCACAGTCTGACAGCCTGGCAGTGCGGGAGGCTTGCAGGGCGCAGGGGGTGGGGACAGGAGACGGGGATACGGTGATGACCACTTCTCTGGGGAGAGTTTAAAAAGTGAGCAGGAGAGGAGGCAAGAGAAACAGCAGCACACCTTGGACAGGGAGGCTGTTTGGAAAGGAAGGGAGCCTGGGCGGGAAACAGTGCCTCCCAGCCATAAATCTCCTCCGTGGAGTCAGGTTCTAGCAGGTTCCAGCAACTGCATTAAAGCATAGCCGAGAATCCTGAAGGACCACCCTCAGCTTCCCCACGCCTAGGCACGACCAAGATAAAACAGAGTGGATCCAAAGGAAGGAATGATCCGGGGAGGGAGCCAGACCTCCACCCCAGCTCCCCTCCCCTCCGGCACCCCTCGCTGGAAGGTTCTGGGAGCTCTAAGGAGCCATCTGCGCTGGCTCAGAAGTGGCCGAGGGGGAATTAAAACCACGAAAGGAAGGATCAGAGAGAGACTCTCTCCCCCTCAAGAGCCACTTTAGTAGATGAAAAAAGCCAGGCGATTTTTAATCATCACAAATTGTTTGAGCCTCTGATTCCATCCTCTGAAGCTGGGCAGCCACCCCTGGTCCTGGCTGATGCTCCTGGATCTCTGGTCCTGTGAGCTTGGCCAGCAGGGAGCCCACCTACGTCCTCCTCCCCACTTCCTGGACCCCTCAGCCTGTCAACCTGGGTCCCGGCCGCCCAGCCCAGCCCAGCCCAGCCCAGCCCAGCCCAGCCCAGCCCAGCCCAGCCCAGCCCAGCCAACCCTGCTTATCTAAGGAGATCACACAAGACTCCGGCCCTCAGGGGTATGGCCGCTGGCTAAACATATGGTGCATCGTAAATAGGACTTCCTTTTAGGAAATGAGCGGCTGTAATTAAATCCCCATTCATTTTTTGTAACATACACACAGAGACAAATAGATCTTTATCCTTTGTAGGCACAGAAGAGAAATGGCTTGTGGGAGACAGAGATTCCCTGGTGTCAACTCCTATAAAAGGCTTCCTAGAGCCAGGTGGAGGGAGAAGGTGGAATTCGTAAACCCACCGCTGGCCCACGGGGCGTGAGCGGCTCCATCCCCCCACCCCCACCCCAGGGCAAACGTGGGAACGTTCTGGAAAGGAAGAATGTGCTCGCCTCAAATTTGGGTGAAGGAAGTGATCTCCTCCTTCCCATCCCACAGTCCTATAACAGAGCAAACGCGGGGACAAAGATTAAATTAGATTTATTTCAATTAGGTTTAATTTGATTCGGTTCAAATGAACACCGGCTGTGAGCTGTGACTGGGCAGGCGCTGGGGGCCGGTAGACCAGCAAGCGGGACCCTGGGGGGCGGGAGGGGGCTGGCTGCACGCGCACGCAGGACAGTGGGAGGCGCCCCTGCGGTGGTGGAGGTGAGCAGGACTCCCTTCACAGGGACTGGAATGAACTCACACCCCCGAGAGGAGAGGTGTGGCTTCAGGACTCAGAACGTGCTGGTGCTGAGACGTGGCCGGAGGAGTCACAGGTTCATGGCAGATAAGGCCGCAAAAGAAGAGACCAGATGCTCACCTCTCCTGTCTTTCGGAACCAACGAGAGTCAATGTTCAATTTCCTCAGCAGTGAAACTGGCTTTCATGACTCATCAAACATCTGTAGTCTTGCGCACGGTAGGCCAAATACATAACCCACCCCTGAACTAAACTAAAACTTTCTTAAATTGAATGGTAGGGGAAAGGCACTGAATTAGGTAGGTGGTGCGTGGTTCTCGAGGTGAAGAGATGCAGGGATCAGCCTCCAGTCGTTTGGAAACCCACAAAATTGCAAATACCAGGGGGCCCTTCCCTGTAGTTAGAGCATCTGAAATCAGTTGAAAACTACAAAGCTTCTTTGAGATGCAAATGGCCCTGCTGAGCTGGGCTCCCACACCATTCCGATTGCTATCTCCACAAAATGCGCTGGTCCACGGGGCAGGGCGGTCCCTTGGGCCTTGGCTGGTTCACCCCAAGGAGGTTCATCCCAGATACCAAGGCTCCCTATTAGGTAGAAAGTGCTAAGTGCCCGGTGAAAAGGACACATGAAGTGCTAGGGAAGGCAGCTCCATGCATTTGGATCAGGGAGAGCTTTAAAGTCCCCGGGGGGAGGCCTCAGAGTGGAGGACTCCAGACCCCTAGCTTGCCTTCTTTGAATCCTGACTCCAAAGCACACGAGCTGTGTGACTGTTAGCAAAGTACCTAGCCTCTCTGTGCTCCGGTTTCCTCCTCTGTAAAATAGGGCTGATAACAATACCATACCCCCCTCCTAGGGTGGTTGTGCCCATCACATGAAATAATCTGTAAAGCCAAGAAAACAGTATGAGGCACAGAGTAAGTACTATCAGAGTTTGCTGTTGTTATTACTGTTACCGAATGAATGTGTAAATAGCTGTACAGAGACTGTCAGGGAGGGATGAAGAAAATTCTGTTAATTCTTGACACCTGGACAGATTTCAAAAATAAAAGGTTTGCTGCAGTCCTTGTTCAAAGATGTCATGGGCCACCCAGAGAAGGTGCATCTGCATCTCGGCTGACAGGGACATCATCACAGAGGACGCGAGGACCAGACTGGCATTCGGACAAGCCGGCCTCGAGCTTCCTTTAACCCCGAAATTCTGTGACCTTCATTCCATCGCACAGAGAGGGGAGTCTTCTCCCAGCATGCCCTGGGCCAGAAACGGGAACAAGAACGCAGTGGCCATGACGACCTGACACATCCTCATGGCTGACCAGAAGGCCCCTCCCCCCAACACTCCCATCACCCACCCTGGACAGTACATGTCGCTCCAGTCTGGGCCTTGCAGTTCATCCTTATCTTCAGTGAGCAATAGTTAGGGTCTCTCTCTCTCTCTCTCTCTCTCTCTCTCTCTCTTCTTTTTCTCTCTCTCTTTAAAATCAGTAAATAACAAAATTGCCACTTCTCGAAGGCATAACCACCCTTAAGGAAGCACATACTCCTCAACTCCAGTCCCTGCTTTGCTTTCTCCTACCTCGTAAAATCTTCCGTACATCCCCTCCTTAATTTCAAATTCATTAAAGAAGCCGCAAAACTGTTCTGGGAAGCACTTGACATCTTGCTCCATGGTGTGTGCCATTGTCAGCTTGGCTCAAATAAACTCCATAAGAAGTATCTGTAGTTTGCACACATGTCTGACATAGACAACGTAGAAGACGCCGCTTTGTGTGTAAAGGGAGGTCTTCCCTCATCCTTTTCACCATTCTGCCCCATTTTCCACCCAACGAAACAGCGGTCTGCACGTGGATGATTGCACTTTTGACTCCCTACAGCACATCCCTACCGATCAGCTTGTTTTATCCTAATAAGCCCCGGAGAAGGACAATGCTCTCCCCACCACGCAAGCGCAGAAAAGGGGGCACAGAACTGAGGGTCTGCTTCAGGTCGCCCACCACGATGAGACGAGGACCTGGTAGATTTCCAGTCCTACATTCTTACAGCATTCACTTCTTGCCATGGGTTATGTTTCTTTCTCAAATGTGTATCATCCATCACTTCTAAAGAAGATCATTTGGGGTTTCAAAAATGTCCAGCTGGCCAATTTTTAGAAGAGAGAAAAATGTGGGCCTGGAGTCGGGAGTGGACGTCCTAAAGCCAGTTTTGCTATTTGCTCCACGCGCCACCCCAGGAAGCCCCTTCGCCCCAAGCCTCACTGTTCTCACCTGCAGAACCCTGGCCTCAGACCACGCCCTGCCAAGGACCTTGTCCCGCCCCTGAGCCCGGTTCCTATCTCCCATCTGACTCGGAGAAAATGGGCGGTTGTCCTTGGCTCCCCACCTTGGAGATTCACAGAAAGGAGCGGAGAAGGAGCCCTTGGGGGAAGTCACTTTTCCCCTAATCTTCGGCGTTTTCTGTGAAACCTTCTCAGCTGGAATGCCAGGTAAATGATTAAAACGTGAGTGGGCATTGTTCTGCCTTTTTCCTGATGCCGTCATTTAATCCCCACGCCGTGTGAAACGCAGTCCTGTTTGCACGGGGGAGGCCCGCCCCTTTCTAATTCTTCTGTGGGAAACAAAGGGCCTCATTCACCAAACAGTAACTCAAGAGGGTCGTTTCTGCTCTGACCAGTCAAAAAATGTTGTCTGGCCACGAGATCTCATCATCGAACTCAAGAGGCAGAAGAAAGCTCTTCTTACACTGGGTCCCTTTCATCCATGGTGCAGCCCGTGTTCGCATTTTCCTCTTTATGACTCGGGTCTCAGGTGGGTTTTGTAGAGAAGCCACATCAAGCCAGGGGTTCTAATGACAAGATAATGAGCAGAGGACTCTGTTTGTTGCAGAAGGGTTTGTGTTACAGAAAACAAAGTGACTTTGCCATTTGTTTTTGGAAGGAAGCCTCGGCCGCTCACTTCAATAGCTAGCTGAGAAGCGACTTCACACGTCCACAGGACAACATTCTCTCTCATTGACAGACGTTCCCAGAGAACGCGCCCTTTCTTCCCAAGGGAGCACACAGAAGCCGTCTAATTTATGGCCCCAGAGCTGTGATACGAATTTATTCATGGAAGACAAATATATCCTCTTCAAATGACTCCTGAAATGTGGAAGAAGGAATTGCATTCTCAGCGAGGGCCGTAACGTACAGGGGCTGTTGTCCAGCCGTTTGTCTTCCTCGTCGGTTAGCACTGAGGGTTTGCAAGGCACTGTGGGAGACCCTGGAGTCGGGGTGGGACCAGCATGCCCAAAGAAGTGCAACTGCCCCCAAAACTCGAACCCTGCCTTCCACCAGCTTGCAGTATTCAGCAAATCAGCTGAACACTTATCTATCTCAAATACAATGAAGAATTTGAAAAAGCCTTGAAAGGGGTCAAAACAAATAATTACAAGAATTCCAAGGAGGAAGTCATCACAGCTGATTGCAGCTTGGGGAATGTTTTTAAAAATAAGTGGGTCTGGAAGGGTCTGGAAGGGTCTGGAGCAACAGGAAACACTAGAACCTTCTGCAGTGATGGGGGTGTTCTCTCCCGGAACAGCATGGTCTCCACGAGCCAGGCTGCTGGGCACTGAAATGGACACAGTGTGACTGAGGGACGGCACTTCATCTTCTGTGTCATCTTCTTTTTAATTTTTAAAATATATACATATTTTTATTGAGGGAGAATACATATACCATAAAATTTACCTCTCACCACTTTTAAGGGTACAGTTTGGTGGCGTTTAGTCACAAAGTTGTACAATCGTCGTCACTATCCATTTCCAGAAATGTTTCATCCTCCCAAACTGAAAGGTTGTACCTGTTAAACAGCAGCTCCCCATCCCCCTCTTCCCCTCCCTGTCCCGGGTCACCTCTGTTCTACTTCCGTCTGTATGTGAAATGCTTATTCTAGAAACCTCATCTAAGTGAAATCATACAATGTATGTCTTTCTATGTCTGGCTCATTTTACTCAGCATAATGTTTCTCCAGGCTATTGCGTGTGTCAGAATTTCCTTTCCTTTTTAAGGCTGAATAATATTCCATTGACGTATACACCACATTTTGTTTATCCATTCATCTGTTGATTTTTCCGTTGATTTTCAGATAGAATGGGAGGGAGGGAAAGAGCAAGAGAGAGAACCATTGATGTGAGAGAGACACGTCGATTGGTTGCCTCCCACAGGACCCCAACCAAGTCAGGGATCAAACCACATCCGAGATATGTGGCCTTGACCAGAATCAAACCCTTGACTCTTTGGTCCACGGGCTGACGCTCTAACCACTGAGCCAAACCGGCCAGGGCAATATTTTATTTACTTTAAAGAAATTTAAATGTAAACAGCTGCAGGCAGCTGGTGGCTACTATATTGGGCCCTGTTGGTTTGTAGGACTTGGGCACGTCTGTGTGTTGAGGGCGAGTGTGTGTGTGTGTGCGCGCGTGCATGTGTGTGTGTGTGTGCGCGTGCATGCATGTGTGCTTGCACACACCAAGCTGAAGAGGCGGTGCTGGAATGAGGAGAATTCACAGGGCAGGAATCCCGGGGAGCCCAGGCGCAGGGAGAGGGTAGATAAGACCTTTGTGAACGAGGAAAGGGCTGGTGCCTAAAACACAAGGTCTGTTAAGAAGGTAGGAAATAAGGCCAGAAAGAGAGATTTGGCCGGACCATAAACAGTCCTGCTTACTAGGGTAAGAACTTGGAATTATTTCAAAGTGGCATTCTTTATTTGTACAATTGCACTAATACGCGGGTCTTCCGATCATCGTCTCCGTGGTTATTTTATGAAGAATCGGGAGCAGATGCTGGACAAATACCTGCAGGACTGCATTTGAGAAGAAAATAGCATGTATTTATTACCTGGGAAGCTGGTAAGTTCGTCAAGTGTTGTTCAAGCTGTGGGGGGAATCCTCACTTCCCCAAAGGACACCCTGGAAACATCCTTTATAGGGTACACTCCCTTAAGGCACTCAGAATAGGGTCTGATTTCTAAAAGGCATTACGACCTCCCAGACCCGGTCGACAGCACCCTGGAGAACTGTTGCTCCTTGCAGGGCCTAAAACACCCCGAGCCGGTCGGTTCTTCTCCAGATTGCTTAAACCAGGCGTCGCGGAAAGAACTCCGACTTCCAAGTGGAGACCTCTCCCTGGAGAAAGCGATTCACCTCCTCGGAAACAGGAGACATTCCCTGGCCAGCACCCAGAAGCTGCAGGACCACCACAAAGCCAGAGGTGGGAAGGCTGGGAGTCTAGGAAACCATATTGTTTACAAGACAACCCAAAACAGACCCAAATGGGCAAAAGGCTGCCAGGATTCAGGACACCTTACGGGGTGTGACTTCACGGCGGGAAAAGACAACAGCCCTCGGTCAGAAGTGTCACTGCCTCACTGCAGTCTCAAAGGGAAGGGCTGTGAAGTCTCCGGTCCAGGCCTCCGTTTGGGCTTCAGTCCCATGGGCTCCCTGCTCCTGAGAACTCTGTCCTCAGCTGCGCAAGGCTGGGGAGCACTCAGGCTACGCAAAGCGGGGAGAATCCAGACCCAGAAAGCGGCATGCCTCCTGGGTGGTACCAGGCTGGCAAGAGGATTCAAGGTGCAGAGCCAGGCAGACAGAAGTATGGTCGTCTCGTGATCCCCGCTTGAGAAACGTGGCAACTGAGACTCAGATTTCCGTTTCCCTTGAGACGATAGCGAAGGAGTTGGCGATTAGAGCAGCAACCAGATCTCGATGGATCGCCTGCGACTGGAGAAGACAGGCCTGTCGCACTCTGCCGAGCCCGGCTGAATCCTGCCTCTGCTCAGGAACTGGGAAGTGGCAGGTGCCTGAAGTCTCCAGGGCCTTGGAAGACATGAATTCAGCAGAGTCAGCAAGAAAGGGCCACTGTGAATGTTTTACTCTATTTCTAGGGGTCCTTAGAGATCACATCATCCCATTATTTTGAAGATGTGGAAACTGAGGCCCAGAGATGGGAACTGACTCGGGAAGTCGCTGGCAAAGCAGAGATTCGCAACTGCCACCCCCTCGTCCTTCCCTCTGCCCCGGGGAAGGCGCCCAAAGGCTCAGGTGGGTTTTCCGCCTGGTCTGCGGTGCAGACCCTCTCCCTGTGTCTGTGCCACGGATCTTTCAAAGGCACACGTGCCTTCGAGAAGAGCCTCGCGCGAGTCCCTCCAGGGAACCCGCCCCTCACGCCTGCTTCCGGCGCCTCCTTGACTCGATGTTGGGGACGCGTGAGACCTCAGTCGCGACTGGAGATTATAATGGCGGATGCTGAGCCTTAGGTAGAAAACAGTACATTTGTGAAATTAACCCAGAAGAAGCATGGGGAAATACACAGATAAAGCAGTTCCTAAGAGAAGCAATGCTCAGATCGGGGTGGGGGGGCACTCTGGCAGTCACAAATTGCATTTGCATGGTATTTTATAAATTCTAAAGCAGTTTTGTTCCCACTCAGTCATTTCTGTTCCATAGGGTGCCTTGACGGTCATGGGACTGTCAATATTTCTTTTCCTTTTTTTTTAAACTTGATCCCCAGTGAGCCCCATTTTCCGCCCTCCTCCGCCTTCCGGTAACCTGCCATTTCCAAGCAAACCCAGTTGGTTCAAATCTCCAAACCTCTGTTTGCTCTTCTCTTGCCTTCTGGAATGTTTTCCTTCAATATTGTTTTTCCCCTGAATATCTCCCTCTTATCTAGAAGATAAGTGCAGTTCCTCCGGGGAGGTCTTCCCCCTCCGTGGGCCACCACCAGGTCTGCACCGGGTTCTCAGGGCGAGGCCTCCGGACCTGTCTGCAGCCCTGCCTGACCGTGGCTGGAATGGAACCGGCACAGCCCCGCGCGACCGCGGAGGAAAGTGAGGCCCGAGAACCTGATGATTTGCTCGGGCTTCCCGCGTCCACTCACCCAGGGTGTGGACTAAGACACACACGTCCTAATTCCCGCTTAGCAGCAGCCCAGCAGAGGACTGGCATTTGGAAGCAGCGTGGGGCCCACTTTACAACTCCAGGCCCTGTACGAGGAGTTCCTGCTTCCTCCTGACCCTGCTGGGTCCCGAGCCCAGCAGCCTGTGCAGTGGGGCCCAAGCACAGGGAGAGTATTTCCCCTCCTCTCCCCTCGGCGGAGAACCAGCCGGAGAGGAATCGGGGCGCTCAGAGCCCCTGTCTTTCCTGCTGTATCCGTTTCTAATTGTGCCGGGAAGGGTCACCAGGGGTGTCCGGGGGTGTGTTCGTGCCGGGTATGGGTCTTCTTTTGTTTCTTTCCTCATTCCCAATAGCTCCTCCAGTGCCTGTCATTATTTCTAACCTCATTTTAAGTTGAAGTGAACTTTTCAGAGTCTCCAATTCCTTCACTGTGTTTACTTAGGCACAGGTAATACTATAATCCATGATGATGCTTTGCAAAGCAATTGTCTAGTAAATATTTGTCTGGTGGATCCTAATTGGTTACTGGGTTACTTGGAGTGAAAATCCTTTTGGTTGAGTCATGATGGTCTTCAAACCACTCACAATATACCTTCAGCACATGTGTGAAGCCTGGGGAGGGGTGGGGGTTCATGGGGCCCGTTGTGGCTCATGTAGGCTTCCTGCTTCCTCCAGGAACAGAGTGGAGAGGGAGAATGGGTGTAGTTAGAGAAACACAAATGAGTTATTAAAAGGACATAGGCATGCCTGGCCTGTGTGGCTCAGTGGTTGAGCATCCACCCAGGCACCAAGAGGTCACCGGTTCGATTCCTGGTCACGGCACATGCCCAGGTTGTGGGCCCGATCCCCAGTGAGGGGCATGCAGAAGCCGGCCAAACGATGTTCTCTCTCGTCGATGTTTCTCTCTCTCTCTCTCCCTCTTCCTTCCTCTTGCTCTAAAATCAAAATAAATTTTAAAATTTTTTTAAAAAGGACATGGGCAGGAGAAATAATCATTTGGATCATAAGAAGCAGTGTTGATATAAAACCGAAAGGCAGATTAATCTTGGTCAGATGAAAAGGAAGGAGAAGCGGGAACCGAGGTGCGGCAGGGCTAATGGGACCCGGGAACAGGGAGGCAGAGAGGCGGAGGGCTCCGTCCCAGACTCAGGGTGCATGAGGGAGACAGAAAGGGAAAACCAAGGGGAGAGGGGGGGGGAGCCTTTCGAGGTTGGAGAACGGAAAGGTACCTTTCTGACCTGTTCTTGTTCCAACACGGAACAAGGCCGCAAAGAAAGTCATTGATTGGTCGCTGGTCACTCTCGCCCGTCAACAGAAGTGGATTTTTCTGGAAAGTTGATGAAATTTAAGACTCAGAGCCCTCAACCTACTGACTCCTTCCAAGGCCTTAGCAATGGACTCACCCAGTTTTATAAAAATTGCGGAAGTAAAGCCATTTTAGTGACGATTGGTGGAGAACCCGGCCTCTCTCACCCCGACTTCCCTTCGGTTTCCTTCCCCTCCTGACCAGGGGCACTGCGGAGGTCAGTTATGTGAAATACCGACTCCACAAACATAGGCTCGACCTTACAACCCACCACTACACAAGGCTGTCGATGGCAAATGTATCAATGAACGCTGCCAATTCAAAAAATACTTGATTCATCACTGTACGTGAGTGTCTTGAAATCTTACTACTCATCTTTGAAAGAGACTCGATGGAGGTTTATCTAAAATCTATGATGATGAAACAGACACTTTTCCAAAGTATAAATGATTTTTTTAAAAGATTTTCCATTTCATACTAGAGAAAGGACTGAATTCTTTTTCCATTCTCTCAGTAGAGAATATTACACAATTTTTGTCATATGAAGAGGCAACCAGACTTGGGGTGGTGAACACACAATACACACAATACAATACACTGATGATGCATTCTAGGATCATACACCTGAAACCTATATAACTTTATCAGTCACTGTCACCACAATAAATTCAATAAAAATTTAGAGAGAGAAAAAAGAGGCAACCAAAAAAAAAATGTAGGGAACAATATTACAGAGGTGCCGCAGGAAATCAATAAAACAATCATGGCTTTTCTGAGGTTTGTGATAATTATCGTGTTCAGCCTTGTTGTATGCGACTTTTTTATGATTCATCCTCAATAAATATTTCTTTTCATATCAGATTTTGCTTTTATAATTTTATTTTATTTTTTTAATTTTATTTTTTTATCCTCACCCGAGGACACTTTTTCATTCTTTGTTCAGATAGAGCAGGAGGGGGAGAGAGAGAGAGAGAAACATCGATGTGAAAGGGACACATCGAGTGGCTGCCACCCGCACGACCAACCAGGGCCGGGGACAAACTGCAACCGAGGTACATGCCCTTAGCGGGAACCGAACCCGGGTCTCTCTGGTCCGCAGGCCGACACTTTAACCGCTGAGCCAAACCGGCCAGGGCGCTTTTATAATTTTATAAAGTGGATCTCCACATGCATAAGCTTCAGAACCCACAAACCTGCACCCACCTTGTCTTTACTCTGTCCCCCACCTCCGAGGGATTATGCCACTCGGGGTACCAGGATTCACTCCTGGCTCTCTCCCTTCCCACAGCTCTGGACCCTGGGGACCTCTGGCCTGTGGCTCCCACGCCAGTCACCAAGCCTCTGACCCCGCTCTGGTTCTCTCCCATGAGAACGTCCGGGGGCCTGGTTCTGCGTGGCCGCTCCAGAGCTGCCTTGCAAGGAGGACCCGTTCGCAGAGGCAGAGGCTGCCGGAATCCTCAGCCACAGCTCCTGAGACGGAGCAGAAAGCGGGGAGCTGAGGTCTCAAGCAGAGCCCAAGAGCCCAAAGTTTCCATTCAGAGGTACAGATGGGCCTGCCGTCCAGGCCCTGGGCGAGGTGCCGCCGGTCGGCAGAGGAATAAAACACGGCCCTGCCCTGGAGAGGTCCACAGGCTGCCCAGGCCAGCAGCTGTACGAGGAGGGCAGTAGCTCCACTACAATGAGCCTGGGCTTTAGAATCCAGATGTTCTGCCTTCTGACCCAAGACTGTTCATGATGAAAGACTCATCAAGGAGCAACCGGGTGACCCACCAGCTTCCTGCTAAGTCACAGAAGAGTGGCCACGGATCCTCACTGGGCCTGCCAGGGCCGGGTCTTCAAAGCTCCCCGTCACGTGGAGACTTTTTTTTTTTTAATCCTCATCTGGGGACATTTGTGCATTTATCTTCAGATAGAGCAGGAAGGAGAGAGGGGAGAAGAGGGAGAGAAACATCAGTGTGAGAGAGACACATTGATTGGCTGCCACCCACACGACCCCAACCAGAGCTGGGGACAAACTGCAACCGAGGTATGTGCCCTTAGCGGAACCCGAACCCGGGCCTCTTTGGTCCGCGGGCTGACTCTCTAACCACTGAGCCAAACCAGCCAGGGCACGTGGAGACCTTTTAAATGAACATTAAAAATGGGACTTATTGTGTGTCAGGAATTATCCCAAGAACTCTGTGCAAATTGACTAATTTAATCTCCATACGATGCTAGAGGTGGGTGGTGGTAGCCTCCCCTTACAGAGGGACGTTCAGAGCCATGGAGAGATTAAGGACTGGCCCCTGACCTCAGACATAGGGGGAGGCAGAGAGGGGCCCAATCCAGGCAGCCCGGCTTTGGAGCCTGTGATTCCCGCCCTCGGCGTGAAGCTGAGAGTCTTACTTTGAATCGCCCCAAAAGTCACAGGAGATCTCTGCACCTCAACTCCCTCACCTGTGAAATGGGGACCAAGTCCCAGTCTGTCGACCATGAAGTGCCAGGGGTGGATGCCATTCCATGCCAGAAAGGCCTTTGCAAAGAGGAAGGAAAGTAAGGGGGGAGGGGCTGTTCAAACAAGGAGGAAAAATGAAAAAGCAGATTTTAGCCAAGGGACCCTCCTGCTTTGGGTCCCCCCAGGGCATTTGATGGCAGCTTCAATTAAACACATTCCTAGGTAAAAAGGTTCATGTTTCAGATTCCAGGATGACAAATGTGAACAACTCTTGGAAAAGGCCAACCCAAACACAGACGCTCCTGCTTTCTTTGCGGGAGATGCCAGAGCCCAGCGGGCCAGGAGCACACACTGTGGATTGTTCGCGTCCCAGGCTTGGGCTGCCCGTGCGCTCCTCTCCCACCCCAGGCGCCCGTTCCCTCCACCCCAAGTTCACTGGGAGTCCGGTGGAGTCTCCTCCTTCCGCAGAACACGCTCTATTTCAAGGTACACCTACCACTTAACTTCACACATGTGAGTCATGGTTCACGGCTCCAAAAACAACCCAAAATCAAAAGAGTTCATTAAAACAGTGCAAAATGGCACATCCCACTTCCGTGGTGTCGGCTTTTCTCCCTCACCTGACGCAGGTGCGGAGGGGCCAGGGAAGCACACACGCAAGCCCGTCAGCCATCCTTCCGGGTCCGAGGATGGGGGAGGATGGGGTGGAGGCAGGGGCAGTTGGAGAACAGGGCAGATGTCAGAGGAAGGTTCTCCTGACCCACATCTGCTGAAACGGTCCTCTCTCTCAGGAGTTCTGAGGTTGGAATCAGAACATCTTTCCTGTCCCTGTCCCTGTCCTTGTCCCTCTGAAGTCACTGGCCTTCTTCTCTAGGGCACCCCTTCCTCCAGGAGGCCCCCCTCCATCATCAGGTGGGAGAGTGGTGCTTCCGTGAGGGCCCCCCTCACCGTGTAACCCATTCCCGGCGCGATCAGACTGCGTTATAACATCTATTCCTCCCATGCCGTCTCTCCCCATACACTGCAGGTTCCCCGAGGACAAGGGCTGTCCTGTGCACCCTGTAGCCCCAGAATAGAGCCCAGGGCCTGACACGGAGCAGGTGGCAAATAGAGGGTTGTCTGGCCTGAGCCCCTTGTTATGGGGTTGATCTGTGCCCCAGAAATGGCACCCCCTGTGTCTCAGAACGGGAGTTTTAGAAATGGACTCATTGCAAAGGTGATGAGTTAAGAGGCGCTCAGACTGGAGTAGAATGCACCCTCAATCCAGCGTGACTGGTGTCCTCCTAAGAGGAGGGAACTTGGGACACAGACACACAGGGATGCCGTGTGCGGGCAGATTCAGACAAAGCGCTCTGAGAAGGTGAAGGCAGGGACGTGGACAGGCGCAGGGATCCTGAGGATGGCGGGGGTCAACAGACGCGGGAGAGGAGCGGGAGCAGACTCCCCCAGAAGCCTTTGAGAGAGCAGGGCCGAGCAGCCCCTTGGTTTCAGCCTTCCAGCCTCCAGAAGTGTGAGAAATACGTTTCTGTTGTTGCGAACCACTCCGCCTGCACTTTGTTGTGGCGGCCCTGGGAAACTGTCACCCGCCCCGCCCCCACCCACCTCCTCTCCCACCCAGGCTCTTCCCCGAAACAGCGCATCTCAGCACGACTTCATCTCTTAACTCCTCTCTGCTCCGGGGGCCGCTCTCCTTCCTCTCAGGGCTGCGTAGCGGGAATGGTCGTTAATTTTAACCTACAGCTTTGCAAGTGGCCTTGAGGATGCCATCAGAATCCAAATCCCACAAGGAGGCATTTCCAGGAACGAGACCTAGCAGATCGTCACTCCAACAGCAGGCAGAGCCGGGGAGCAAGGGCAGGTCCGGCTTCGCCTCCCAGGAGCAGTTCCCAGTCCCCCAGGGAGGATCGGCGCCAGGGAGCAGGGACCCCCAGGGCTGAGATGACAGGAAGCCGGGTGGCATAATCTGTCCTCCACCCCACAAAAGACAGGAAATCCAGAGCCGAAGGTTGAAAATCTGACCTCCACTCACCCCTGCATTGTGTCGGGCCCAGAAAGAGAGAATGGGCTGCACAAAGGCCTCTCCAGAGAGCGATTAGGGCCTGGCCCCTGTCAAGGCGGGAGAGACACGGGCCCCGTCGACTGCCCAGCTCCACGGCTGGAAGGATGTGTGCACGTTTCCGAGCATGGCCTCCCCTGCACCCCAGGTCCCCGGGAAGGGGTGCACCCAAGGCTCCTCCAGGGCAGCCTCTCACAGACAGGCTCTGGCTCAGACTCCGAAGGAGTAGGGACCTTTGGCTGGGCTGGACCTCGGTTTCTGCATTTATACAATGGGAGTAATCTCTACCTTCTTCAGGGGTGATTGTGCAAATCGAATGTAACCCCTTGGATTTGGGTGGTGCTTTACAGTTGACATAACCCTTTATGCCATTGAATCCTCACAACCTTGTGAGGTTAGAATGACCTGGAGGTCCCTGAGTCCAGAGACCTCACATGTCCCCATAGCTCAGAGGCGAGGAAGAGGCAGCTACAAGCTCCCCCACACACCTCCTCCCGGGACCCGGACTTCAGGGTCCCTTAGCCTGTCCCTGGCCCTGCTCATGGCTCACTCCGCCTGGGGGTGGGGTGGACAGACCCAGATGAGCTGTGGACAGCAGGAGCTGGATCCGCAAGGTCTGGTCCTGTCTACTCAGATTTATCCTGGCATTTCTTAGATTTGTTTAAGTTATAAAATAATCGCTAACATTTATGGAATTTTGTAACTGGCCTTGTCACTGTTTTCACTCATGTACTCCTCAAAGCAAAGCAAAGCAAAGCAAAGAGCTAGATAGTTTTGTTTTGTTTTTTATCCCTGTTGTGGAAACTGAGGCCTGAAG
Source organism: Molossus molossus (assembly GCF_014108415.1). NCBI lineage: Eukaryota > Metazoa > Chordata > Mammalia > Chiroptera > Molossidae > Molossus > Molossus molossus. The sequence goes on along the minus strand of NW_023425350.1, from coordinate 8,128,007 downwards.
AGACAAAATAATGGGCAGAGCAGTGGGTGAAGAGTTTGGAATTCACACCCCGGTATGTTCATCCGAGGGCCCGTGGCCGCCCGTTCACTACAGCAGAGTGAGGGCCTGAGAGGGGAACCCAGCAACTGTGAGGGACCCAGGGGCTCTGGGGACTGAGGAGGGCAGTCACCCCCAAATACTTATATGCTAGTCTCCAAAACTAAATCTGTTTTCCTCCATCTTCCATCCTCACCGAGCCCAATCTACGGCTTCCAGGGGCCGCTGCCCGAGCACAGATGAGCTGCACGGGACCAACTTCTTTGGTAGCGGCTGTGCATTATATTTTTAAAAAATATTTAATGCCAGCCCTGGTTGGTGTGGCTCAGGGGAGTGTTGTCCCACACACTGAAAGTTTGTGGGTTTGATTCCCAGTCAGGCACATACCAATCGGGGTGTGAACAGGAGGCAACTGATCCCCATTTCTCTCTCATATCCCTGCATCTCTCAATCTCTCTCCCTTCTTTTCCCTAAAAGTTCATTTAAAATATAAATACGTCTATAAAGCCAGACACTGGTAGCAATTCTTCACTGTGATTTTCTTCCTTGAAGGAATAGGAAACAGAGTCGTGGGGGTAGGAAGGAAATGGCTTCATTTAATCTGTTCACCAAGATCTTCACAGTACTTTCCTGGCTGTGAAGCACAAAATTGGGTGGCAGGCAACGGAAGATTTTTGTAGGTTGTCTCTGGTGAAGACAGCTTCTGCACCAACCCCAGAGCTCCGGAGAAGTCCAGCCTCACCCTTCAAATAGCTCTCCCTCCTGGAAGGGCTCTGTTGGAGGGGAAGGAGTGAGCTTGACATTCTCCCAACGGCACATCAAACTCAGGCTTGGTAACGACATAGATAAATGACTCTAACTTGGAGGTTCTCTGCAGACTGCAAACCATTTTCCACTAGTGTCATGAGGTGGTGTTTAGAGTAGGAAACGCTGATTTTGAACAAAGGTCCCAAGTTCAAATTGCACGTTTACCGATTTCTAGGTATATACGTGCAAGTCTTAGTTTCTCTTCACTTCAATAAACCCTTCTCTGTCAACACATTGTGAAGCTTGGAAGCTAAGCAGAGCTACAGAATTGCAAAGGACCAGGAATAAAATACACCCACATGCTGGATTTATAGAGACAGTAAAGAGGACAAACGTATGGGAAGTTTTCTCGGGCCTCATGAATGGCACCATCTACACTTTCAGGCTCTCTAAATGGTTTCAAGTAAACGCTATGAGCACTAACACTGCATATCAGCACCATGTGACGACGGTGGGACCACTGATCAAGTCGGATAGTGTCTCTTCACTAGGACTTTCATAGGTCACAAAAGATATGTGTTATGCCCGGCTGGTGTGGCTCAGTGGTTGAGCATGGATCCATTCCACAAGAAGTCGCTGGTTCGAATCCCAGTCACGGCACATGCCCAGGTTGTGGGCCGATCCCCAGTGGAGGCGGCCAATCAATGTTCTCTCTCACTGATGTTTCTATCTCTCTCCCTCTCCCTTTCTCTCTCTCTAAAAATCAATTAAAAAAAAAAAGATATGTATTACAGTTATAACAATAATAATATTTCTTGAGGAACCTGGGCGAGCTACTCTGTCACCTGTTTTAATGAGGCGGGACTCGAGGCTCAGAAGGGTGCGGGGCTGGCACGTATCACCCAACACTCCAAGGAGACATGAAGTGGCAGTGGAGGAGGGCAGAAAGCCCACAAAGGGCGCACAGGAGGGGTCTTGATGAATTCCGACGGGTCATGGAGGCTCTGTGAAAGGGAAGCCTTTCGGACAGGCCACAGAAAGTGGGCAACATTGGGAAGGGAAAGGCTGGAGACAGGGTAGCTTCCAAACGGGGGGCCTGCTGAGGGAGATGCACAGAGGCTGGGGGTGCCTGAGCCCTGCCACAGGGCTGTGTTGTCCTGTGAGCTCACAGATGCTGCACTGTCTGGTAGTCACGGCATATTCCTGCTTAGCTGCTTAAAGAATCTTGAACAGACATATCAGGCTTTTAATTGGCATTTTCAGTTCTTCTAGATATTCTGACCCAGGATTGCCAGTGCAATTGTTCAGGTTGTGTCCTGCCCAAGGGTGCCCCACTGAGGGGCAAGGGGGGGTGACGTCCAGCTGCGTCCTGCTCATCAAGCCACGCACACTCGTGGGGTTGCGTCTGCCTGAGAGGAGAGGGAGCCTTTTTCTAATCCAGGCAAAGATGCCAGAGCCCATCGGTAGCACTGCAGGTGAGCAGGAATGAGGAATCCGTTGCATTCAAAACAGTTTGTTTTTCTCAGATTCTAAGTGTCAACTGATTTCCCCAAGATTGCCTTGCTTTAGACAAAATGAAAAAAGATAACAGTCTGCTCTCAACCAGGTGGTTCTTAGGTTTTGTATGCAAACAGCCTGAATACATTAAATCATCACTTTGGGGACATAACGTCGATGCCCAGTCACCGGATTTGGGGGGAGATTCTTCCTTCCACCCATGTCAGAGACATAATCCTCAGAAGTCTTCAGATTATTGGAACTAGGAAAGAGCTCAGACAGAACACATTCTAAGAGTATCATTTTAAGGACTGATAGAGAGAAACCATTCAGTCATTTATTTATCCCTTGTTGCTTGCCTGTGATGTGCAACAGGAGACAGAGACAAGAGAGCCCCTTACTCTAGTAAGAGAGGTAAGACCCAATATCATTACTTATAATGCATAATAAAAAGTAATTAATAGCCCTGGCTGGTTTGGCTCAGAGGTTAGAGCATCGGCCCGCGGTCCAGAGAGACCCGTGTTCAGTTCCCTCTAAGGGCACGTACCTCGGTTGCAGTTTGTCCCCGGCCCTGGTCGGGGTCATGAGGGAGGCAGCCACTTGATGTGTCCCTTTCATGTTGATGTCTCTCTCTCGCTCTCTTCCTCTCTCCCTCCCACTCTATCTGAACAAAAATGGAAAAATCCTCGGAGAGGATAAAAAAAAAAAAAGAATTAATAACTAACAAAGATACAAAATAGGCACATTTGTATCCATGTATGTATATATGGAAAAATCTAGAAAGATATACACCAACACTTGACTAGTGGTCCTCTCTGAAAGTTGGATTACGAAATGATATTCTTCTTTCTTGGTTTGCACTAGAAGGCAAAAGAAAAAAGTCCCTGCATGTTCTCTGTCTGTGGCAGCCCAGACCACATTTGAAAAGAAAAGAAAAAATATAATTCTTTCTCTTCTTCATTTCTTTTATTGTACAATTATTTGATAGTGACCAAGGGAGAGAGAAGGGAGGGCATTACTTCCATTTTTCAAGCACCAAGGAGTGTGGGGAAACCTGAGTGCAGTGAAGAGGAGAACGTGAAGGTCTTGTGCCCTCACTCTGGTCCCTGGAAGGCACGTGGGCTCGGACCTGTGCCGCTTGGACATGCGCAGAGGGAGGAGACAGCCCAGGATCATTCTGGCTGGAGGTGGAAGAAACTCGATTTGGTGGCCTCCCTAAGCCAAGACCCAGGCCCCCCAGGGTCCAGGTCTGAGCTCTCCCCAATGTCCCAGAGTGCTCAGTAGGCACCCTTGGGGAGCAGGCATGATGCTGCTCGTTACTGAGACTGAAAAGCACCATTGGGACAATTTTGCAAAGATTAAATGCAGCTGTGTATTTGGTTCTCAGAGTGCACAGGACCGAATCATGTCCCTCTCCTTCCTGATTCCCATGGGCCCGGAGACAGGCCTTAGGCCCCACCCATCCATCTCTCCTACTACTGCCAGATGCACTTGAGCCCTAAACATGCCCCGCCCCCTCCATGCTGCGCCATTCAGGCTGCCCCCTCAACCCATGACGCTCCTCCTGTCTTCCAGCCAAGCCTATCCACCCTTTAAGGCCACCTTGCACTTTATCTCCGCCTGGGGGAGGCTCCCTGTTCTCTTGCCCTAATTCCTGCACCCCCTCCTCTGGAAACGATTTGTGTCCACATCTTACCTCCAATCCCACAGGATGGTCGGGCATCTGCAGTCTTGCTCCCTCGCCACGTGCCCTCCATCTCATTCGCACGCACACACTCCCATCTCCGGACGGGTTGAGCGGAACAGTAGGGAGTTTTGCATGTCCCTGTGAAGCCCTCACAGGAGTGGGGGTGGTAGGCGGCTCAGGAGACATGGGAGCCTGGCAGTCCGTGAAATCAGCCATTTTTAATTCCAAGAAATCAAACCACAGTGGCATGTCTACTCCAGAGCGCATTCGGGGGTCATGCAATGGGGTACCCCTTCATGGGTGAGTGGGGAGCAGAGTGTGCTGGGAGCTCCGCGTCTGTGCAAAGAGGACCCCAAACTGCAGCCATTCTCCATCAGGACGGCCTCATGGTGGACTCTCCTGGGGCCCTCCCCCCACCCCACGTATAATAAGGGTGCCATCTGCATACTGAAGAGTCCCACACAGCTCTCTCTCCCAGGCCCTTTGTCCCTTTTCTTAATAATATGCACATGCCATTAACATGACAGACCCCGTCCCCTTCAGGGGGCCGGGACTGAGGAGGGTCTTCAGCTAAGCACTTGTGCCCCTCAAATAAGGATGCTTAACATAGATAAACTGTTGCTCACTGGGAGTTCATTGTGGGTTCCCCCCAAAGCTAAAGATCTCTTCAAAAGTTCCCTAAAAGGTCTGCTTGACTTTCCATCCAGTTCCTTTTGCAAAAGGACAGGACACACCTTCCAATGTCATCCCTCCACCCCCAACAGAAGTAGCCAAAGTGGTTTCACAACCACCAATCAAAGGCAAACACCGCTGGAAGGAGTTAACCTCCTGGACCCATTCATGGCTGTATCATCGCAGGGCCCTCCACCCAGAGAATGGAGGTCCAAGGCCGTTTCTAAGTGCCCGAACTTGCAGCTTCTCTGATGAAACAGCCTGGCGAGAACAGACTCTCGGGGAGGATTTTATTCCGCATCCCGAAAGCAAGCCCAGACTCCAAGAGCTGAGGACGGCCATTCCCGCAGTCTGGAGTTGTGCCAGAATTTGAAAACTGCTCTTTTTGCCTCCTTGCACAGACCTGGAGAGTGGAGGAGAGTGGAGGAGGCCAGACCAGAAGTCGGAGGCTAGCTCACAGTCCTGCTTCCGAAACGCTATCGCCACCGTCACCGTCACCATCACCATCGTCACATCATCATCATGGTTTGGAAGGAACCCCGGAGCCTGAGAGGAGTGGCCAGGCCAGCAGACTCTTGGTGTTGGCATCTGTTAGGGACTCGCCACCTTCACACTCATTGTCCCCCCTGCCAGTAGCAGCCAGAGGAAAACGGAGGTCTCTCCCATGTGCAGCCTCGAGGTGACTTAATCAGTCACTTGGCAGGGTTTGCTGAGCTGGAGTCTGCATGCTTGGACATGAAGTCGGTGTTCTTTCCAGACCTTCCTTGCTTGGCAGACTCTTCCACTCTGCAGGCTGGTTGAGCCCTCGGAGGTGAGCTGGGGAGTTCTCGCCTCCTGGGTAGGCACCTCGCGCCGCTGGTCAAGTAAGTGAGAGGGCCCCGGGCCCTGCTTTGCCGGGGACTGTTTACCTGGGCGCAGGACGTCCACCTCAATGCCGGGACAGTCACGGACAAACTGGGCCACGTCCGTCACCCCAGGTGAAGAGGGAGAGAGAAACCACATCCCTGCAAAAGGACGTCCCTGCCGCAAATGAAAACGTTGCAGAGAAAGCACTAGAAAGGCAGCAAACATTAGAATAAGCATTTTATGGCGGTTTCTGCATCCACGCCGCCTGTGAAACGGGGTTTCGTTTGCATTTGAGCAAATGCTGTTTCTTGGCTCCAACATTTTCACGTGTGGTTTGTCACGGTGGACGAGGAAAAAGTCCTCCCATGGCTGCCCAGCCCACGGAACTCAGGGCCACGCGACAGGGCAGCCGAAGATAACGGATCTCCAACTGCAGGACATCTGACATGTGCATATTTATTACCCAGAGGCATTTCCAAGTAACACTCCCGGAGAAATTACCCCCAGAAGTGTCAAGGGAAATGTGTTCTCGGCCAGCCCGGAAGTTTACCGTTCAAGACATCCAAGAAAACCTCCACCTTCATTATTTTAATAAGATGTTTGGGGGAGAGGGGTTCTGGCAGAAAGATGATTTTCCCTCAAGACACGATACAATATTAGTGCCGCAAATTCAGAACGACCCGCTCCGGATGGGAAGGGCTTATTTTCAGATCCAAATGCAATCAAACCATTTACAGTAGTCAACTCAGGTCTCAACCCTGCCCTCCTTCACCAACAGACAAAATGCCTCCGACGAGAGCTGGAGCAGTTTCTAGTCTCTAGTCTCAGTATAAATTGCATATTCTTCCCGGCTTTATGCCAGAGAAAAGTGGCTAAGCCAACCCAAGTAAACACTCAAGGTGCTCAGTGTCTGTTACCAGATTCCGCTTTCATGTGAGGAACCCAACTGAAAATCAGAGTAATCATAGTGTTCTCTGGGTCCAGGTGAGACAAGCCTGTGTAGCCAGTCCACTTGCACAGATCGAGAGCCTCTAGCTGCCTTTGAACAATTAATCCAGTCTTTTCCCTGGTGATAATTATCGAGCAAACGCTACAGAGCAGCTGTTCCGAGCAGAGCCCGGTCCTAGGTAGAGTGGATCACGCGCAGGTGGCCCTGTTGTCTCTAAAGACATTTCCCCCTGGGGGACCCCACTTAGAGGCGGATCCCGAAGGCGGACGGAGAAGTGGGAGGCCGCTGTACACAGCTCCTGAGGACTCCGGATTTCCCAAGTGCTGCACATTCTCATGTACTGTCATTGGTCCCTCTAAGAACCTGGGGCGGGGGGAGGGTTTCTGTTCTTTCAGGGGGTGAAGAATGTGAGATTCAAAGGGAAGCGACTTACCCTCAGCCACAGAGTTGGGGAACGGCAGAGCTAAGATGTGCATCTGGGGTTCCGACAGGAGAGTGTCCACAAACACGGCAGATGTCTGCAGGGACCCCAGCCATCAGTAAGGGTCAATGACTCCACCCTCAGAACCGAAAGGGAGCCTCGCAGATTACCAGCTCCCACGCGTTACACTCTACGCGACAACGGAGCAGCAGGCCATACGCCAGGGCTGAAAACAGCGAGTGACTAGACCCAAGCCCAGGGCTTCTGTGAACCAAGTGTTTCTGTTACTCGGGGCTGCCTCCCCGTCCACGGGCACCAGGATTTCGTAGGGTGGGGGCACCGCTTTTTGGCCTTCCCTCACAAAAATGGTGGAGGGCAGCGTAAGACACCAAGTCCAACCCAGATCAGGCTGTGGACTTGTGAGGGAACAGACTGGGTCCTCCACACCGCACCGCCCCCGAAAGCCTGCAGGAAACGTCAGGCCTGCTAGATTTTGCATTGCCTCTTTGAGCTCATCCCGCTGCAAATCCTGGGTTTTTATCATGGGGGTACGTGCTGTGTGTGTTCTCCAAAGATGCAGTGTACCAACAGGTCTGTCTGCTTCGACCATAAAAAGGCTCTGTTACTTCTCCTGGTCAAAGGTTTCGGGATGAATGTCTTGTAGCATGATCTGTCAATATCAAAAGAGATCAGGTAGCCCTGGTCAGTGGCCTATGAAGAGATTTCCTTTACAAGCAAGGAAAACTAATAAAGCATTGTGGACGGCGTAGATGTTCCGTGGCACTCAAATTCCTGGGCTCCGTCTTGAAAGCTCACATTCATTTGTTTCCAAGGTACCCGTTCGCAAGGTTTGCAAGGCCCCCTTCGGAGGAAAACAATCCGCCACGTTCTTGCTAAGCTCAGGCTTGTGAATTTGTTCTACTAGTAAATGTTTTTTAAAGATTCTTTGCCCCAGTAACATAGGGAAAACGACAGAGGAAGGATCGTGTCAACGAGGACTCCAATTATTTAACAGACTTCAATTGCTCCCATCAAGTGTGAGGCGCTATTCCAGGTGCCTTATAAATTAGTTTCCACGATCCCCCTAAAACAGGGAGAAGTGGGTGGTGCCATCATGGTAGCAGTGGGGCAAGGGCGCAACCCAGAGCTCATGGGTGTGGGAGTCAGAGTTGAACCGGGGAGTATCGCTTCAGATCCGCACCTTCCCTCCTCCACTCTGGAGCGTCCCTTGGGAGAGTGAAGAAGAAGTGGGCGGGCATTTGCCGAAGACCAGAGGGAGCTGGGGGAGTAAGGACCCCAACCAGGAATGCATGAGGCCTGGCTCCTGGTCTCCTAGCAGCCACAACAGTGCCCGGGGCTCGGGGTCCCCCCGACCTGGCCCCCAGCATCCTGTCTCACTGCACCTTCCTGACCATCCCATCCAAAACTGCCCCCCCCGCCCCCCGCTTCCCTCCTGCTGTGGCTTCCAGAATCCCTCCATTCTGTTCCACTTACCTTCACAACACCCACCACCCTCCTGAATGCTGTCTGAGTTAGTCACTTTTCATGTTTATGTTGTCAGTTTCTGCTAGACTATGAAGTCCATGAAAGCAGGGCTTTGGGGGAGTTTTGTCTCTTTTGTTCACTGATGTTTTCCCAAGTGTCTGGAACAATGCTTGACACATGGTAAGTGCTAAGTAAAAATTCATTGTGAGAAAGGGGGGGGGGGGTAAGAGGGAGGGAGGGAAAGGAAGAGAGAAAAGCACACTTGTGGGCACACGGGATGCTCACCCTTCCCGGTCTGGTACACCACCTCTGAACGGGACACTGATTTCAGCTAGATCGCTTTCGAGTTTCTCCCAAATCCAATAACCTCTGATTCTAAAGACAACGCAAATTCAGATTTTTCCCAAAAGATAGCCACCATCGAGATTAACAAAAGTCAAACCCAAAACACCTAGCTCCCCACACAGAAATGTGATGAACTGATCAACACTCCTGGAAGACCGAGGGACTCAAGCGTAAAAGCCGAGTGGTCTCTACAGTGCTGTGCAGAAGTGGGAAGCACTGTAACCATCACCATGCTGCAGTCCATCTGTGCTCTCGGACAAGTGTCCGAGGTGCCTCAGGCTTGTGGTAGACCAGCAGCCCGGCTTCCTCCACCAGAGTCCCAAACCGGGAGTCTGAGGGGCAGATTCTAACGCAGCCATGAGGCCCCTCGTATGCTCAACGGTGCCCCCACCCCACCCCGTCTCCCCTCCTCGCCTACTACACAAGGGACTAGACTCCCTTGCAGACGGGGGGCTCTTCCAGCAGCCAGGACCCGAGTCCACGGATGCCTGATGGCTGTGCCCCCACTTGTACCAGCCAGAGAGCCTGGAACCAGGCCTGGCGCAGACACACCTGCAGGGGAAATCTGCCCCACCTGCTCCTTCCTCCGCTGTACCAGCCACCAGCCTTTCTGCTGGCACCGCCAGGGCCCCGCCATCTGCCAGTCACCAGGCTGGGGCTGAAGGGCAGAGGCGAATGGGCCACCATGCCCGCCTGGGGAGCCCACGGGGGTTAGGACACCTCTTCTCTCTCCAGAGGTGATGCAAGATCACAAGTGGAAAGGGCCTTCCGGGGGGTGTGAGGAAGACTCCCTGGGAGATCACACTGGGCTTGCCACCCAAGGTTAGAGGGGATTTCAACAGACAGAAACTGGGTGACTCGGGAGGGGTGTGGTGAGACCAGCCGGAGCGAGGAGGCTCCGGATGTCTTGTGTGGCTGGATGAGGAGCACCTTGGGGGGAGGGGTGCAGAAGGGGAAGGAGCTGGCGAGCCAGGGTGGGGACAGCTTCTGTGCCAGGCTGATGGGTTTGGCCTTTATCCCCTAAGCAGTGGGGAACTATTCCATTTTCACACAGGGCCAGTGGTTTAGAAGGATTACCACGGACGCATACTGCAGGTGGATGGGAGACCGACGCCATGTAAAGACACTGGGCTGGTCAGACCTGACTCCATTCCTGGGCTTGGCCCGATTCCATGTGGGACCCCCAACTCCATTCCGGGAGACGATCTCTGCGCTCCATCAGAGCCCTGGGAGTTACTGATCACGCCAACAGAGAGCAGCTTCGAAGCTGCTCTCGGAATGCAGCTAGGCTCTCGCACGACCAAATGAGTGGTTCCATCCTCTGTGACTACAGCAAACTGAGTGTCACTTTCCCTCAGCGGGGCCAGGAAAGGCGAGGAAGGGGTGGTTTGAACATTTAAATACATACTCATGATCCACCTAACGCAAAAAACTTCCCTTCAATGTAACATAAATAAGAACAGTTACAAACATGGTTAAACTGAAGATCAAAAACAAAAGATCACAGTCATGTCCACAGAAAGGGAGAAGGGGCACTAGGCATGTAGACGAGACTCCGGAATCTGGCTCCGAGCTTCCCAACAGCCAGAGCAAACATGGGGCTTGGTAAGAACTGGTTCGGGGCTTCACTCTTCCGCCTCCATGGCCAGACCTCCAGCTCACCTGAAACACGCAGGTGAAAACAGAGAAGCTGGTCTCCAAGAATCTCAGGTGCTCAATTACTCTGAGGTCACTGAACTTTCTTTTGGCTCAGGAGTACACAGACAAGGTGATTTGGGGCTTGTAAAATGCAAATGGCCAGGAAGTCTTTTGAATGACAATTCTGAATGGACTTTCAAAGTAGGTTGGCTTTTTTTTTTTTTTTCCTAGGGGGGGGGGTGGTTCTGACCATCAGGAACGTCCATGGCGGCACCAACCTCGGGGCTCTGGGATGTGTGGATGTAAATGAGTCAAGAGGTTCCAGATCTCCCACTCGCCTCTAGAAAATGGCCAAAGACAGGGAGCCACGTGGCCCAAGTTGTCCTATTTCTGCCCCTCACAAGCAAAGCACATTCTCATCCCTGGCCCTGTCTTCTCGGCAAAGCAAAAAGGCCTTTTTCAAGTCAAAGCTAAAAATCTGAGATGGATGAAACCTTAGTGAAACAATCCAGTACCTTTCCCCTGAAAGAGAAGTAGGTGTTCAGGTCTAAGCAGACCGCCTCACAAGCTGTCACTTCCCATCAGGGAAAATGAAAAGTCCTTCCTAGCTGATGTGCCCGGCCCCCTACCCTTTGGCCCCTGCTGGTCCTCCAGCGCCTGCAGAAGTTAATCCTGCCCAAATACCAGCCTGTGTGGCAGGAGCTGCAAATGGACAGAGCTACATGCTACAACACTTCACCCCAGGGACCATCTTGAAGGAACATGTCGTTGGATCTGGGCCACACAGCTGTCACTTCATGAGTTACTTCTGTGAATCAGATCGAGAACTCCTTGAGGGGAGAGACCAACGTCATGTGTATTCTGCTACAATGCCCAGCCAGCACAGGACCTTCCAAGTCCTAGCGAACTTGGAAGAATGCATTCTTCTTGGAGACAAACCACACTCCACACCAATATATAAAGCCATCTGCCAATGGGACAAGTATGACCAACACCAAGCACAGCCAAATTAGCACAACCTTGTCTCCACTTTACTTCTGGGCCGATGGCTGACATCCTAGTTTAAGTCCATTAAATGCCCAACATATGGAAGTGCTTTGTAAGCGATTGAGTGCCATTGCTACAACGCAGGCACGAGTAACAGCTCTACTCTGTGGACTCTGGAAGAGATGTCTTAATCTGTGGGGACAACAGTCCCTCTCCAGCCAGGACTGCAGAGATGTGAAGGGCAGCCCGTGGAAACCCAGTACCCTCTGTAAGTTAGGTACTACACTGAGGTCACTGCTTAAGGGATAGAGTAGAACTCGTACCATCAAGGGAAAAAAAAAAAAAAAGTTGCATCATTTAATTGCTATTTATTTTCATAAACATGAGGTATTTCAAAGTGCTATAAGATGCAGCACTAAATATATACATTTTGAAAGAAATTAAACACAGAACTTTGCATTTACCCAGTTCTATGCACCAAACATGAACAAATACATTAACAGGAAGAAACAGGCTAGGAAAAAGGCATATATATATAGTAAATTTCTTTACAAAAGTTTCTTAGTTCAAAAAGTGATAAAGTAATATCTACTCAAAACTTTCACAACTCATTTTCATACGAAAATATAAGTATCAAATTTAGTTATGTATCAGCATCATACTAAAGTATACAGGCAGTGTAAGAATTAGTACAGTACATAACAGAGATTAACAATATATTTGTATACAAAACATGCTCCTCAAACATTGAGGTATTACAGTACTTAGGTATGAACTTCCAGTCTAATACTGGCCACAAAAGCCACCTCTCATTACCCAGGACGAATACAAGGCGGGTGTGTCAGTGGTATTTACAGAAGTGTTCTCTGGGGGTAATTAAATGGCAAACCCCTTCCGTGGCATCTGCTGGAACTTAAGCACCATTTTAAAAGGAATGACTCTCTGTTGTTTGGAAACTTGGAACAAGGTGACTTCAACAGCCCCAGAGGCTCCCACCTGTCACGAACTTCGACTGCGGTCTTAGAGGTGACTCGGAGGAAAACGTCGAGGGCCACACAGCATCCCACCACCAGGCCCTCTCTTGAGGTCCTGGCAGAACCCCACATGTCCTGCTCCCCACCCAGATCCAAACCCGACGGGGGACCGATTTGAAAGTAAACCAACATTCTTAATGTCAACACAATGTAAAAAAAAAAAAAAAAAAAATCAAAATGTGCAAAGTGGCAGTGACTGTCCAGTTCTGAGAAACGTTTAGCAAGTCCGAGCGTGTTCGATTTTCTTTAGCAACTGCTGCTGCCTTGCCTGCAACTTCTCCTTCTCCAGCAAGAGCTGGTGCTCCTCGGCCTGCAGGGAGTGGACGTACTCGGTGGCCTTTTTCAAAATGACCACCTTGGCTGCCTTCTCGTTCTTCACCAGCTCTGGCACGTGGTCCCTGAGCGTGAGGAAGCTGGACCGCAAGTCGTTGCGACGCTGGCGCTCCAAGATATTGTGGTTCCGGCGGCGCTCGCTGTCCTCCGAGTCAGAGTTGCGGGGGCTCAAGCTCTTAGCCTTTGGGGGGATGACACTCTTGAGGGGACGCGGAGACGCTTCACTCTTAATCTTCTTCTGGGGCGGTGCATCCTCACTCTCCACGTAGGGCGAGGGGGCAGCATAGTTGTGCTGCTGGTGGATAGGGACACAGCGTTTGAGGATCAGGTCACCCGACTGGGCTCTCCCGGGACCCAGGGCCGCGCTCTTGGGGCGCACAGTGATGGTGAAGGTGGTGACGGCCTTGCTGTTGGAGGAGGACCGCCGCTTCTCCACCGTCACCACGTCGATTTCCTCCTCTTCGTCTTCCTCTTCGTCATCTTCATCATCTTGGAGAAGGAGATGGGGGGCACAGGAAAATTATACATCTACATATAGCCTCTTACAAGACTGGCAGTTTGCTATTATTATGGTTCCATCAACATAGATGGGAACAGAAATGTATTTTAGATCTCTTTGAGATTAAATATCTGTAACTATTTTTTTTTCTTTTCCCATACTCCTAGCACTTTCCGCGTCCAGACTTTAGTAAGTGGCAGATATATACAGAAAGAACCTGGACTTTGGGGTCAGAGGCCTGGCTTCATCACACATTAATTGTGTGATCCTGGGCAAGTCACTAAACCCTTTTAAGCCTTAGTTTCCTCGACTATTAAATGGGACCTAATACCACAAGGTTCTTGAGATGGACAGGTAATAATATGTAGAGTTGGGCCTGGCAAACAGATGCTCCAAGAATGGTAGTTTTCAACACCATCATCAGTTCACCCCAGAGATGTTTTTATAGTTCCATCTCTACACTTAATAATGTAGGCTCCTCGTCTTAGGGGCCTCATTTAGCAATTTGACACATGGTTGAGTTTGATTTTAGGTCCTTCAACAAACGTAAAGAACAATTTAATTAAGCAGTTTTTCATCTAGCAAAGATCAAATCTTAACCAGCAAGTCCTCATCCACGGGAACTCTAAGCCCAAATATGGGAGGCACCTCTTCTCAAAGCCGCCAATAATCACTGCAACAAGAACGTGTAACATCATGTGTGTATCTTCCCCTCTCCTCATTTACTACGTGCTGGGGTAGAAAATTATTGTTTAAAAATGCAAGCATGAAAAATCAAAACACATTTTCTGCTTGATCTGAGGGGGACCGGAAAGCTGAACAATTGTAGGATTTGTTCTAAAGCCGAAATGTGAGGCTGTTCCAGCCTGTGGGTCCCTTTAAGCCTATGTTTTGGTTTTCTGCCAAGAAGACAGCTGTTGGAAGGAAGTGCTTCCTCACCGAGAGCTGTCAAGGCACAGACATTAAAGGGACAGACCAGCTTCAAACTGGAGGCTTATCACCAAGTTTCCTTCCAGGAGCCTCAGAGGAATCCGTCCTCAGCCTGAAGGAAATTTAGGCTTTTAATCCACCAGCATTCTGAAAACACTGGGTTTCAAAATTCCAGGGAGTGCAAGTTCCCAGCTCCAAGGACAAGAGCTGTTTAAGTATTTGGATAGAGTTTTTTTTTGTTGTGTGTGTTTTTTTTTTTTTTTTTACCTTCAGAGCCCCAGGCAATCTTCCGTTTAACCCTACTTCTCCAGACCGAGGCACATAATGGAACTTATCAATGAGTGCTTCTAGGGTGTGTGCATTCCTGGAGGGCTGGGCTAAGTGCCCGCCCTCACCTTGAAGGACACTGGGTTACAAAACACAACTCAGATCTGAAATCAGTCCTGGAATTCTGCCTCCGAGACAAAACTGGACCCAGCCTCCCTGCGCTCAGTGAGGCGGCAGCCCCTGGGGAATGTACACAACCTCTGTTGTGCTTGCCGCCAGCTGCTGAATGGAGGCAGGGGTGGCCCCACCACCCCCAGCCATTGAGATCCTTGGCCTGCCTTGAATATCGCCGCCTGCTGGCCAGTACCAGGAGCAGGAGCAAATAGCCCACCACCCACACAGGAAGGGGGAGAAGAGCACTTAGGTTTAAAAAAATGAAATAAAATCGCCACCAGTCACCCGTGCAATCTCCCTCTAACTCTCTGCGCCCTAAGCTGGATTTTGCACAGCGCCTGTATCTTCTCCGCTGTCTCCCCACCCCTGACCTGGGCCACAGTCCCTCTCCACCCCAGGGCTCACCGGTTTCTGCCCCGGCAAGCAGACAGCAGTCCCCCTAACTCCCACCCAGCTTCCACCACTCAACTTTTCCTAATTTTATGCCTCGGGTTGGCTGCAGAGAGGTGGACAACCGGACCGGGTAAGGGCCAATGATGGAGTCGGGCTCCCAGAGAGGGTGGAACTTCCAGGGAAGGTGACACTTTGGATAACACCCTCTTAGGCAACTTCCACTCATCCTCGCCTCCTAACCCTGGGGATCAGCTCGAGAAAAACCTCAGCCCTCGTCACTGCCTCCAAAATGCTCCCGGCCCACACCTAGACCCAGGAACGGTAACAAAGGGAGCGCACCCCCCGCAGCAGTTCTGCGGGGAGGCCGCGGACGCCGGCTCGGTCTGTACCTGAGTCGCTCAGAGTGTCTTCTCCAGAGGTGCTGAGAGCCTTGTGGTCGCCGCCACCGGCTGGGCGGCCGCCAGTGCGCGAAAGGGAGGACATCGGGGCGCCGGCGGTGGCTGCAGCACTCGCCCCCGAGGCGGCCGCTGTGCCCGCCGCGGGAGCGCCGGCCTGGGCGGCGGGCACGGGCGCGGGCTCGCGCTTGTTCACCGGGAACGGGAAGACCACGGCGGGATCTACGCACTCGGCGGCCGGGTGGGCGAGCTCGGGGGGCAGGGCGGCCCCGGCGCGGCCCGTGCCCGCAGCGTGCCCGCGGCCGGCAGGGCTGGCGGCGCCCGCTCCCGGGGCCGGGGTGGCGGGCCCGGCGGGCGGCCGGCCGTGCTGCAGCTTCTCGCTCACGGCGCGCTCCAGCTTCTCGCGGGCGGAAAAGCCGCTCCACATGCAGTCCTGGAGGATGACCGGGTTGGGGGTGAGACTGCCCAGGCCCCCCAGGCCGAATGCGTCCTCCTCGGCTGGGTTGCCCCACAGGTCGGCCTCGGGCAGCAGCATCTCGGTGGCCCAGTTCGGGGGCTCGGGGCTGTGCTCCGGGAAGGCACGGCTGGGCGACAGCGGCGGCGTGGGCAGCAGCTCAAACTTCTTCCAGATGTCCTCCCCGGGGGGGGTCGAGTCCGGGCCGCCGAAGTAGAAGTCATCTTCGTCCGGGTAGAAGCAGGGCTGCAGCGAGTCAAACTCGAGGTCTGGGTTCTTGCAGATCATCCCCGGCATGGTGGACGCGGTGCAGCTCGGCATCGGCTCGCCTCCCGGCCGGCGAATGAAAGCTTTTTTCCGCTCCTCTCTTTTGGGTTCGGGGGCGCTTCCTTCCCGTGGGGGGCGCAGAGGGCTGGGGCCCGCACCAGCCTCCGACACTGCAACCGACAGACACACCAGGAGACGGTTGGCAAGCGGAGCCGAATGGGGAAACAGGCGTTGGGAGCCCACCCGAACACCGTCCCTCCGTCTCCCCTCCAAGACCCCCACTCGGCCCTGCGCTCCCGAAGGTGGAGGAAGTTCTGCCTCTGTTCCCTCCCTCCCTCCTTTTGTGTACAAGCTGTCTACGACAGGGGTGGGAGGGGGCATGCAGATGCGGGGGGTGGTGGCAATGGCTCTGCAACTTTGGAAACTGCCATTTCATTCACACAAGGCACTGCCTGGGGGAGGGGGCTGCTCCAGGCTGCAGGATTCGAGCTCTTCAGCTCGCCCGCAAGCCCGGTGGCACCAATGTCGGGCCAGCTGCTCAAAGGCAGACCGGGGCTCCAACCCAGCTGCCAGGCGCGGGAGCCGGAGTATCCCAGTCGCCCTCCGCCCTCCGCTGTAAGATTGCAACCTTGGGAGTGCGAGAGATAGAAGGGGATTTACTAAACTTTACAAATGGAAAAATCCTTTCTCTACACTGATACCAACAACAGGCACCCAAATCCACCCCCACCCCCAATTTGAGCAGACCACCCTCAACATTCACCCGCTGAAGGGAGAGTTCTACCACCAGCTTATTTTGAACCTCTCTAACCCCACCCCCGCTCTTCCAAACCCCCAACAACGTCCTCTTCCAGGGCGAGAGAACAGCCTGAACCCCAGTTCCCGGAACGGTTGAGGGGCCAGCGCGGGGAGGGTCGGTGGAGAGCAGCGTCTCCTCCGAGCTGGAGCTGCCGTGACCCAGATTATCACGACTGCCTCGCCCAGCCTAACCCCCTTCTTCTTCCTCTGGGGGCACCGTTTGCAGAAGAACCCGAGCTTCGGGGTGGGAACACACCGGCTCTCCGTCAGGTCAAACCCAGACAAATGTTCTGGAGAAGGGCGAATTTCTTTCCGATGAAGCCATTAAGGCAAGGGCACTAAAAAGATTAGGGCGGGTCTCTTCCAGCCGGGGTGCCTTGGGGGCTAGGACTGGCTTTCCAGAGAAAAGCCGGAGGAGGTTTTGTTTCGGAAGCAGCAGAAGTCCCCTGGGTGTCCAGGGGCGCCCAGAGCGCGAGCCGCGAGCCGGTACAAGCTTGCCTTCCCGCCTGCTTACAGCTCCCCGGGTGCCGGGAGGTTTGCAACCCCCTCTCCTTACCTCCCGCGGATTGCTGGAGCTCCGAAGGAGATTCTGTGCGGGGGTCCCCGGGTGGCCCGGGGCGGGGGGGTGGTCCTCGGGTGGCTGCAGTCTGTGCGCGCTTGCGCCTGGCTAGCGCTCGCTCGGCTCCAACCCAGTTCCCAGGAGCCCCCCGCATCCACCCAGTGCGTCCAGACAGATGACTGTCACTGGCTGCGCTTTGAAGCTCGGGGGATATTATTAACTGAAAAATCTGACACACCCGGAGGGCGGGGAGAGAAGGGGGCTGCGGCACAGACAAGGGGGAGGGAGAAAGGCAGAGGAAAGGGGCTTTACCCCGCCCTCTTGATTTCCATAAAAATCAGGGGAGGCGCCAAGGCTTTCGCGCCAAAAGCCACTTGCTTTTCTTCTTTGCAGAGAGGAGGCTGCAAAGCTGGGAAACCCGGGGTGTGCTCCCCCGCCCTTTCAGACCCCCGGGCTTGCACCCGGTGCACTCTGCGAACCAGCTGCGTGTCGAGCGGTGCAATGCAGCACCCACCCCTGCAGGCCTGGCAATTGCTTGGCATTAAAAAAAAAAAAAAAAAGTCCAGACGGCTCCGGGGGAGTATGTTAGGTGGCGGTGCGGGGGGGTGGGCTCCTCACCCAGTCCCCGCCTTGGCTGCGTGTGTGTGCGGTCAGACGCAAGGCCGCGGTCCTGCAAAGCTTTGCGGAGCGGCTGCCCTTTTGTGATCTCCGACGTAGGCTACACCCAGGGTGCAAAACGGGAGGAAGAGGACGCGCCCACTTAGGAACGAGACCGCAGGATGTTTCAAGTTTTAAATTGAAAGGAGAGGGGCGCCCCCCCTTGTTTGAAAATAAATAAATAACTGCGGGCTACGAGGGTGGCGCCGCGGCGCTTTCTTCGGCCGAAGGCGACACCTCGCGGAGGCCGAGCAGAAAAGCGGGGTTGCTGGGCCTTGTCTTGGGGACTGAAGTGGGGCCACCCGGCAAGCTCTACCGGCGCCCCTGTCAGCCGGTCCTCCCCACGGCCCGGGTTCCGAAGGGCATGGGCGTGAGACTCCCCCAGCCACCCCCACGCACTCCCAGCTTCGCCTTTGGAAACCAGCCTTGTGCCTAATTAGGGGGAGGCGGGTCGGGTTCACCTGGGATTGCGGTCCACACCTCTTGAAAACCCAACCTCGGCTCAAAAACCTGGACTCCAAATTGTCGGCGCCAAAAAGGAAAGCTGTTATCACGACTTAGCCTCGGTGCCTCGTTTCCTCAATTGCGCAGTGGCCTCAGTAATGGGGCTCACCCACAGGGTGGGTGGTTCTGAGAAACAGTTATGAAGACGCTTAGAACAGTGCCCAGCACACACGCGTGTCAGCTGTTATTGTTATTATCAGATCATAGACTTCCGGGGAAATGAACACCCCCATCTCAGCCTCACTTCACGGGGCTCAAGCTTTCTCACAGGTGTGTTTGGGGGAGGGGAACGGGATTAAAGAGTATCGCCTCTACCCCCAGACTCCCCAGGAACAACTCAGGTCTCTTGGACAGCCCCCCCTCACAACCAAATCCACTGTGAAGTGGGATTTTGCTTTGAAAAGCAATCCTCGAAAGGTTCGGTGTAGGGGGCCTGGTCCCTGGCTTAGGATGGAAAAACTTCTTTACACTCCTTTTTCCAAACTGGAAATTCACTCATTTCCGCCAGCCACCCAAGCATTCAGACCAGTTGCACACGGGGATGCAGAGGGTGGGGGCAGCCGGTCAAAGCTCTCCTATTAGCATTTGTGAAGGCTCTTCCAGCCCTGACCCTGGATGCCTACATAATTCAGGGCAGAGAGGGAGGTCCCCAGAGTGCTAGGAAGTGGCCCATAAATGAGGGTGCGCTGTCCTTCTGAGCACCTTTATTATTATTATCACTTCCCTCACATATGTAAAACACTTTACTTTTGCAAAAGCCCTTAACACCCCGCGTCTGCTTTCCCCTAACCCCCTAATCTAAACCAAGCCTTCCTGCAGTATTCTCTCCAAGCATCCCTTACCTCCATTTGTAATTATATATTCCTGGGAGTGTTTGTTTAATGCCGGCTTCCCGCCGGAGTCGGTGAGGAAACAGGCCCTGTCTCCCTCCTCAGGCCTGTGAGCCCCTGCAGGGGAGGACCTGTTTCGCCCAGGGTACGGTCCTCCAAACAAAGCAGGGTACCCGTCTACAGAAAGTACTCAACTATATTGTTCAAGGCAGAGATCCCTGAATGGGTCCTTCTAAGCAGCCAGCTCTTCGAAGCTCATTTTTTAAAATGTTTATTTATTGACTTGAGAGAGAGAGAGAGAAACATCGATTTGGTCGCTTCTTATATGTGCCCTGATGGGCGATCGAACCCACAACCTTGGGGTATGGAGATGACGCTCTAACCAACTGAGCTACCTGGCCAGGGCCCAAGATAGTTTTAATCAGCAAAGGAGAAATGAATGTCCTTCCAGACCCTTCTTCAGGCCCTCAGCAGCTGCCCCAGAAAGCAATCGCCTGCCCTACCTTTTTTCTTTCTTTCTTCCTTTTTTTTTTTTTTTTTTTAACAAAATGGCAGGACTGTTAAAATAAGCAAGGATGCTCCCACCCACCCCACCCTCCTCTCCTACGTTTAAGTCATACCCTTGCCCTGGCCACTGTGGCTCAGTTGGTGGGGCGTCATCCTGCACCGAAAGGTTGCTTGTCCTCTCGCCAGACCTGTGCCTTTCACCACGCCCGTTGTCCTTTGTCAGGGGACAAAAAGTAGCAGAAAAAGGAGGGACAGGAAGACAAGAGACCCGGTTACTCTGTATGCCCCCAAGCAAATCGTGGATCCTTCCTGGACCTCAATCTCTAATTTCCATCTTTTAAAGCAAGCCAGTAATTACTGGCAAGTCTGAATTTGAAGGTTAACAGAATGATAAAACTCCACAAGTATTTATTGGTACTTTCATTTGCAAATGGAAAGATAAAAGACTCCAGCGGAGAAACCTTGTTCCTGCAGGTTCCTAATCAGCTTGGAGAGAAACCCTGCACAAATGTTTCTTAAAAACCTTGAAACACCCTCAGACGGTGTGGCTGCACACGAAATAAATCTTTAGATGGCTTCAAAGACACCTACCTTCCCGAAGCAGAACAGAGGTAAGACACAGCCTCAAAGAGCTCATCTCGGGTGGAAGGGGACACACACCTAAGATGGACCAACAGATAGGATAGAGTTGTGGACGAAAAGGGGGTTCTATGGAAGGTAACCTGACAGGGTGATCTGATCATAAATTCCTAACTGGGCAGTTTATGGTGGGGAGTCACACCCCAGGCATATAACTGTTTAATAAGAGGTTTGTCTTTGCCTTGAGCGAGCCCTGCCCATTGTTTCTGTGAATACAGGTTGACACACCTTTGAAATAAGCTGCAACCACCCATGAGAAAGCAGTCTTGTTAACGACCCTGTGATCCAATCACTTCTCCCTGGCTTCTCCCACCTCCAGGACCGTTCCTTGTGTCTGTCCCCCTGCGTGAGGTCTGGCACCCTGGCACATGTCGGTCTGTCCCCCTGCGTGAGGTCTGGCACCCTGGCACATGTCGGTCTGGCTCAAGTGAACTCTCACAACAATTCTGTGTAGGTCCGGGCGTTTCTTACGTGGACAGAGTTATACACAAGATTTGGCTATTGATAAGGAGATGTTTTGAGGGAGGAAACAGTTTTTCTACAAATCCCTTCTGTATTAAAAGAACAACAACAACACACACATTCAGTGTTAGCTCTTAACTTCCATACTACTGCCCTAAACCTCTCATTCCATGAAACCAAAACCCATCACTCCAGTCAGGAGGAACGGAATGATGGAACCACCCTAACCCTAACCCAAACTGCAAATGGTCGCTCTACAAGAAAAACAAGTTTCAGGAGACCCCAGCCCCCGACCAATCAAGAACTCGGGAGACCCCAGCCCCGACCAATCAAAGACGACCACGTCTTTTGGCTGAAGGACCACCCCCCCCCTCCAGCCCCCAGTTTAAAAATCCCTAGTCTGTACAAGCCGGTTGCTACTCTCTCCTTAGAGGGAGCCCGGCAGGCTGATTCCCAATACACCTGCGTTTCTGGAGACCCTGCACCGCCTCATTCCGCCTCGCTCTTACAATTTGAGGATAATAGAAATTTAAATTTATAGTTAGCACACACCCTAAACGGAATCAAAAGACAAGAGCGTGATAGGAAAAGGCTTGCCCCAGAGCCCTGGCCGGCTTGGCTCAGCGGTTAGAGCGTTGGCCCGCGGACCAGAGAGACCCGGGTTTGGTTCCCTCTAAGGGCACGTACCTCGGTTGCAGTTTGTCCCCGGCCCTGGTTGGGGTCGTGTAGGTGGCAGCCAGTCAATGTGTCTCTCTCACATTGATGTTTCTCTATCTCTCTCTCTCTCCTCCCCTCTCTCCTTCCTGCTCTATCTGAAGATAAATGCAAAAATGTCCTCAGGTGAGGATTAAAAAGAAAAAGACTTTCCTCAGATACGAGAGGAAGAGTATAGCCACATACACAAACAGCTTCTACACACTGGAAGGGGGGGGCGCCTGAGAGAACTGTGGGTCCAGAGTAGGGAACTCATTGAGTAGGAAAAGCCAAATTTCATGAACGTATGAGAAGATGCTCAGCTTCAGGAGCAGCCAGGCAAACACAATCCAGTCTCAAGAAAATGAACATGTTTTGGTCTAGCAGATGGGCCCTAGTGTGGGCAAGGCTGGAGAGGGGGCTGGGGTCCCTCCCCTACACTGTTGGGGCTCCAGCCCCATGAGTAAAAGCAAGCCCCCTCTTTCAAATCCATCCTACAAGACACAAATACAACAAATTCGTAAAAATACATAAACAAGAATATGTTTTGCAGCATCGCTCACGACGACAAAAATGTTGCAACAACCTAAATGCCCATCAGGAGGGGATGGTTGGATCCATTTCAACCGAGGCGTGCAGTGCAGACACTAAAAGAATGTGCTAGGTCTGTAGCTGTTGTCTTGGAAAATGGCCAGGAGTATGACAGGGTGTAAACAAGGTATAGGTCAATGTGTCTGGCATTTTGGATATATGTGTGCTTAAATATGTCTATATAAACCCAGGAACAAATTGGGTGGAATGTGTAACAACTTGTTAACAGTGGTTCACTTTGAAGAAGGGTGGCAGGTAGAGGGAGAAACGTTTTCTCTGGCTTTTATGGAAAATTTCCGAACCCTTGGTATTAGGGGCAAATGTCATGTTTTGTCTTTGCTACTCTTCAAAATATTTTTATTACTCCCCAGGAACGCTAACCATGAAGCTCGTCATTTGGAGAAAGGAAAGGATGCTTCCGTGAAGACTGAAGTCACCCCAAGATGTCTTCCGTTTCCCGGGCTGATTGGCATTCTTTCGGACCAGACTGGGGCGGAACTGAGCAGCCAAAGATGGAACAGTGTGCGCACTGGTTTAATTAAGATGAGAATCGAGCCAACCAGAGCCATTTAAAATATACGATGTTGCATGTGCCCAAAACAAGACATATCTTTTGGCTTCTGCGGCTGCAGGAAGATTTGAGACCCAGCATTGAATTGGGGAGATGGAGAATTTTTTGGTAAAGGCACAGCTATGTTTAAAACAAAAATTATCCTCACTTAATGGCAGTAATTTAATTACAGATTTAGAAAATAAGACGTGTCCAACTGTATTCCCCTCACAGACTGACTTGGCATCATTTGAGGGGGCTTAGCTACCCCCTTCCCCCGGAAGCTCCTCTCGGCTCGGTCCATTTCACACTCGGGGAGAACTGACCGCTGCTGAAAGTCAGAATTCCCTTTACTGTCTTCTCTTCATGCTAAAAGGCAAACTGAGAAAGCTGACCAGGGAGGCAGGCAAGGTGCTCAGGGCCAGGCCCCATGGGGGTGGGGCAGGGTACCAGGTCTCCACTCCTTAGCTCTCGAACTTGGGCCGCACCAGAAGGCTTTGCCAGGAGGGGAACCAGTCTTAGCAGGAGCCTGTGAGGGCTACAAGGATGCGGACTCCAGATGTGGATTCCAGATGCATCTGCACTGCCCTTCAGGAGAAGGAGCACGTTCTGCGCCCTATCTTCTTTTCTGGGGCCACGCCCTGTCTCAGTGATTTAGTTTGGGTATGTCCAGACCTCCTTTAGGCGGTTACATAACAGATGGCCGATTTGCCCATTGAGTCTTGCTGATCTCAACTTCCTTTAATGCAGGAGACACTCCCCATAGCCCCAAGGACTGCTCACACCCACTCTTGTATCTGCCTGGGAGCCTTTCGCTTCCTTGTGTTTAAACAGTGATCTCAGCCTGTCCATCTCCAGAAGCTGCTGCTTCTGGCCTGAACAGTCTCTCCTTCGTCTGGGTATTCAAATCCTGTCCTCAGGGAGCAGCGGGAGACGCTCCAGGAAGGAATGCTAATCTTTCCCCCAAGCCTCCCCCTCGCCCCAAGTCTCCATCGGCTGTTTATCGCCTGCCCTGCCCCAGCTGGCATGATCCAGCAGAGTTCTTTATCAGGGTCCTGTGTGTGGCTCTCCTAACAAGGTCAGCAGTGTCTGAGTGGGAGGACCTTCGCCACCTCCTCGTCGCATCCTTCCACCGCGTCTGCTTCAGCCCATGGTAGGAAGAGCCGCGCTCTGAGGCCGGACGGGTCGGCCAGTTCTTCCAGATTGGACCATGCAGACAGCCGCTCAGAGCATTGATCTCTTCGTCTTTAAATTAGTGTTTCGTCAGGATGAGTGGTGTGGCATTCGTACATCTGGTTTATGATGGTGCCCAGTTACCCTCAGTCCTCTGCCCTCACTCCAACCCCAGCTGCCTAGAGGGGCTCAGCGAACCCTCCATCCAAGACCACGGCGCTGGGCTCCAGGCTGAGCCTGCGGAAGTCGGCTCTCTGCTTGAATGGAACTAGTTAATAACCTTTCCCCGACCGAACCTCCCCTGGGTCACTGCCCTCCCTCTTAGCTTGTCCAAGACCCAAGTGACTCTGGACTTGGAAGCAGGTGTTGCAAAGTCAAGGTGGTGTGAGATGGTCCAAGAGATAGCACGAGACCACAGGGGGGAGGACTGGGCTTCTTTGAACCCTAGAGTTGTGAATTCTGTGTTGAAGGAACTGACATTGGTCATTTAACCTCTCGTGGCCTCAGTTTCTTGGTTCATGAAATGGGACTAAGGAGTCCACTGTGGGACATGAGGTCTGTAGAATAGTGAGTTTAGATGCGGAAAGTCAGTTTATTGTCCTGGTACGATATCGTCTCAGTTTTTTCACCTACAAACACAGATAATATTATTTTTACTGCAACAGAGCAGATATGAGATCTGGAATCAAAACAAGACCATGTATGTTATCTCACACTGTATCATAACCTCGTAGAAGCGGGAGGCGAAGGCTTTATTCTGATGTAGCAAGCACTCGGAAAATGGTACAACCTCTGCACAGGAGCAGTTTAGGGTTCTGGGTGAAGTTATTAAAACGGGGCTGTTGGGCTGGACGCCTTAGAATCATCTCACAATACCGATGATGGTCACATTTCCTGGGAAGAGATATCAAATCCAAAAACCTGTCAAAGGGACAGATGGCATTCTTAGCATAAAAGAGGAAAGCAATTAGAAGTTAAAAGTCAGAAAATGGGAACTTGTAAATGCTCACAGTGTTCCAGTGTGGGGACTGTGCTGTCCTTCCTAACACTAGTGAAGGAAGGTTCCGTCGGGTTTATCAGAGCTCACAGGGCACTAACCCTCAGGCCGTCCCTCCGAACCCCTAGGCCCCCAACTTCCACACCTGACCACAGCCGTCGGCCGACACAGGGACAGGATGTCCCCGCAGCGTGGAAATGAGCACCACAGGTTGGCCTGGGCACTTTCACGAGTGTTCTCAAAGTGAGCACGAAGATTCGAACCTCTCGGTTTGCAGGATTATGTGGGGTTTTCTGAGTCAAGGGAAGAGCAGCCCATTTTCAGAGGTCACCTCTGGCTGCTCTCAGGAAGAGTAAAATTCTGAAGTTCTTAATAGTAATTCTTTTAAAATGTGAAAGCTGTCCACTTATTAAGCAACCACAGTGCCAAGCATCATGCAGAGCATTACACACAACCCTAGTTCCCACTCTATTCTAGTGCACTCATGGGGGTACGACATCAACATCTGAGGGCACTGTCACAGAGTGGCCAGGTCTTCAAGAACTGCTCAGGAGACATGGTCCTGATCCACAGAAGTAGACCATGCAGGTTAATGCAGAAATCAACTGGTGAAGTTCCTGTCAGCTTACACTCAGTGTCCCCTCCCTGTGAGACCCTGCTCGTCCTCCTCCTCCTTTCCTTCCTCCTCCTCCTCTGCCTCTTCCTCTCCATCCTCCTCCTCCTCTCCCTCCTCCTCACCTTCCTCCTCCTCCTCTCCTTCTTCCTCTCCATCCTCTTCCTCCTCTTCCTCCTCCTCTCCCTCCTCCTCTCCTTCCTCCTCCTCCTCTCCCTCTTCCTCTCCATCCTCCTCCTCCTCTCCTTCCTCCTCTCCTTCTTCCTTCTCCTTCCTCCTCTCCCTCCTCCTCTGCCTCCTCCTCCTTCATTGCCCGTGCCACCACCACCTGGAGGTCCCTTCCCCCCTGGAGGTCAAGGTAAAAACCACTGCAGTAATTCTTTAAAGGACAATGCCTTCACGTTTTCTGACAATTTAACTGGAAAAAATCTCTGAGTTGTCCCAATATTTCATCCACTTTTCCAGTGGGTTCTTTGTATCTAAATAAACCGGAGCATTGAAACAAGGCACCTCGTCGTCACCGGTGGCACACTCACAAACATGTCGTCTTCACGGGAACGCAGTTACATGGGGTCTGATTTTAAAACAGTCGTCCATATAGCATGTTAACTTTCCTCCGCAAACACTGACCCCCATCGCCCCAGGGAGCAAAGGCGCAGGAGACCCTCGGGCGGCCGTTCTTCCTCGGAATTCCATCCGTGCAAAGCTGCGGTGGTAACTAACCGCTCAGAACTCCCGTAAGATTGCTCGCAGCCTGGACTTCTGTAGGCTTGTCACACCGCCGTGTGAAACGAAGTCACTGCAGAACTTCCCGGTAGTCAACGGGGAGCAGACTGTGGTATCAGGCGGGTTTGTTTGTTTCTCTATCCACGGAGACTCAGTTCTCAAAAGAACCTTCAGATCAGAACTGGAATGTAGCTGTGTTGCTCCAGAAAGTGAAATGTGTAAGTGACAAAAGGAAGTGACTGGGAACTCTATTCCAGCGTGACATAAAAAGAATGTGGTAACAATGGGGACGAGCCAACGATCAGCGGCGCTGTCTTTTTAGGTACTGAGATGCCCGTCACTCACAGGATTCAAAGAGAGATGAGTGAAGCATTGGACCTGCACTAGAAGGGATTCCCGCCCGCCCAGAATGGTTTATTTTTTATTTTAAGTTTTAAGAAGGGATTTTGCATAAAACTAAATTCTCAGCTGCATGCTTTGCATTTTTGTCTATTCCTTGTAGGACTCACATGTGGTCTCAGGAGAGAACATCCCTGGGGTGATAAGGTCATTGTCCAAATTCACTTTGCGGTTGGGATGCTGGGTTATGAAACTGGTTAGTTTCTGAAGGTTTGGATTTTAGAGACCATCAATCAACTGTTTGGTCCTAATTAATTTTGCTCGAGAACGTCTGACATGTGAACAGAAATGGCAATTAAAATTGAACGGTGGTGTAATCACCACCTCAAATATTTAAACAATGTGATTATATAATATCTATCAACAGAGTTCTAGGGAAATAAACATGCAGGGAAAATAAGTCTTGCTCCAGGGTTCGGAAAATGCAATTTCTCCTGCTGATGCCTCCCAGATCTTCAAGGCACCGACCGACCGGGAAGACAAGCTCTCACTGGCCCCGCACGCTGACTTCTGACAGCGGGGAGCCCCCGCCGGCCCCACAGCCTGGGTACTCCGAGCTGCAATCCGCCCTCCAGCTATCTGTTTCGATCATAATCACACAAAGGATATTCTGTGCTTCCCCTACACTCAGCCTGTGTGGGGTCTCCCCGAACATCCCCGAGCTGAAGTGCTGGTCGTGGGCGTTCTCACTCAGCCCAGGACACATTTACTGAGGGCTACTCTGTGCCAACCGCACCTTCTAGATCTGTTTGCATCCTCACCTTATTTCCTGAAAAACTCCACCCACCTATTCACAGGCATTGCCTCCTGGAGCCCAGAAACCCGGCACATCCAACGTGTCCCCATCTGAACTCAGTTCCTCTCCCCTGAAGCACAATGCCCTGAACGCCCTCCGTGATGGCGTACCTGCCACCCACACCAGAACCTGGGCAGTCGGGCCCGCGTCCTCCCCTTTCCATCCTGTATCTTGGCCATGACCGTATTTTGTGATGTCTACTTCCATCCAGGGTTTGCAGAAGGCACCAGACTGTCCGTACCCATTTTTCGGAGATTGAAATCCTTCCAAGCCAGTTGGTAAAGAGTCACAGTGTCACACTGCTCAAGTGCCCCTTTGCCCACCACATCGGCCCCTCCCTCCGGAGCCTCTGGCCCTTCCTAAGATCCAGCGGTCAAAGGGCTAACATCTGGCACAGCAGGGGCCCTCCAGGAACTTTGAACCTGCAAAAAGTGGGTTTTGATTGGCTGATTCCTTGGTGGGACCACTCATTACTGTTTGGCCGCCAAGTTCACAACTCCTGGCTGGCTTACCTATTAGGGCACAGTATGTGCCGTGTCTGGGGCCCGCTGGACTTTTAGGGGCCCATGAAAATGTCTTAGGTTTAATTGCCTCTAAAATCAGAAGAAAAAAAATTGAATGTGATATTAATAATGAATGTATACGGATGAACTGTGCCTGGATTACATTCGTCTTTATCTCGATACAGCAACATAATATCGTTTTTAAGTCGTTTCAGTGGCCGGGGCCGAAGCAAACTCAGATGCAGCCCCAGCCAGACTCTCCTGACCCATCTCCCATCTCCGTGGATACGCGATTTTATTTATCGTGTGCTTTTCGGTTCACTTCCTTCCTCTTTTCCCCACTGTTCTACTGTCCACTTTCCATGACCCCCCACTGGGTGCCCCGTCTGAGGATTTTGAATGAGGAGGCCACACTCCCTGCCCCAGAAGGGTGAAGCGCCAGAGACCACCATCTGGAGTACCTTTCCTCAGATGCTACAACAGGAGACCCAGCATGCAGAAGACGGTGGCCTCTCCACCCCGGGAGCTGAGAGGGACCTCCCCAAAGAGGTGATGCTGGAGGTCCAGGGGACGGACCTCAGCTTCCCAGCAGAACTGGCTGTCATCTAGGACCAGAAGGCCTGACGCTGAGGACCGTTTGGGTGCTTGACTTTCTTCCCAAACACTGCCGGTGCCCACACCTCTGGTCTCAGTGTCTGTCCAAGATAAGACCCTTTGGCAGGCCGGGCTTTGAGAGGGCTGGTGAGGATTGCTCGTGGTTTGATCAGCCTGGGTCGAAGAGTGCTTGGGTTTGGATGGAGGCCAGCTCCGTGGTGAGTCATCACCCTAGAGAATCTCCACCACCCACATCGGAGGAGGGATACCAGGCAGCTGCTGAAGGACCGGCCTTCCGCCGTGGGTGGGAGGGGAGGGTACAGCCAATGACCAGCCTTCCTAGACGTGGTGCTGTGCTGTGTGCTTGGCTGTGGGGCTTCGGCGACCCCCCTTGCTCTTCATTTAGACCTTCTCCAGAGGGAAGGCGGTGTGTGGACGGTTGTCCATGCGTGACGGCTGGTGGCTGCTGTCCCAGCAGCACCTTGTTGCTGCATTCTGGGGCAGTCTCCCTGGCCTGTCTCCGCTTCTTCATCCTCCCCATCTGCACCTAGGCCAGCCCCGAAGCCTACTCTCATGTCACTCACTTCCCGTGTTTTCACACCTCTGGGCCACCTCCTCTCTCCTCTGACACTGGACTTGGCCACCAAAGCTGTCAGGTCCTTCAGTGAAAGCCAACAGTGGCCCTCCAGTTGGAATCGCTTGCAACTGTCCTCATGCCCCCAGAATAGACGGCAAACTCACGAAGGCGTCACAGTCCTCAGAGATGTTGTCGTGACAAAGTTCGTTGTGTGAGTGGTGTGTCCTGCTGGCTATTGGACTCTCTGAGAGCAGTGACAGCCGGTGGCGGTCGCCTCCCCAGAGACCCGCACAGACCCAGGCCTCCCTCCCACGGGCCTGGAGCTGAGAGGGTCCCGGACCACACTGCCGACGCCTTACCTGCCCGATCAGGCCTGCATTCCGGCTGTTCTTGCTTCGAACAGACCAGGAGACGAGAGGTAGGAACGAGCCGCTGGGGCTGGGGACAGTGCGTCCTCGCTGTGACAGTTCACCATTGGTCCAGGGTAGAGCCGGAACGTCATGAGATCCCATAAGGCTCTGTGAGAAGCCACTGGGGTCTCCGTGACACGGTGTCGGGAGCAACCGGAAAAAAACTTAAAAAATCACAACAGGAGCCCACTCTCTCCTCCACCTTGAGACAAGACGACGACGCTCTTCCCCAAGACACCCCACCCTGTCCCGACGGGAAACTTCTGCTCACCCCTGAAGACCCCCCTTGGATATCAGGTTCTCCATGAGGCCAGCCCCCACCTTCTCCGGAAGAGTTCACTGTTTCTCCCTCTGGGTTCTCCAGATACCCCCTCGTGCCTCCGACAGACTTCGGCACATTTATTAAAACGATCTCTTTACCTGTTTGGTTTCTTCACTACACCAGACGCACAAGGCGGTTACTTCTGGGGACAGTGACTTAAGAGGAGACAGACTGGACGACACCCAGAGGGGAGCCGCGAGGTGGGGACGGGCTGGAGCGGTCCCCACGAGGTGGCCACATGCTGCGGCCGCTCGGGACAGTGCCGGGGTCGCCTTTCGACTCTGCCTATCCGGAGCGACATTGTTGCGCTCCGCCCTGCCTGGTCCGGTCCCCAAAACCTCTACCACCCTGTAAGGAAACCGAAGGTGTTCGATCCACAGGAGCCTCGGGGGAGCCCAGCCCCGTCTCCGGATATTGAAGGACCACGTTCAGGGTGCAGCCCGGGCGTTCCGTGCGCCCTCGAGGGAACCTGAGATACGGGGGCGAGGGTGACGTAACAGCAGCCGTCCCCCCGTCTGTTTTGTTTACTGTTGGGCACCCAGGACTTGGCACTGTTCCTGGAATATATTAATGCCCTGATAAATATTTCTGGGAGAGGGGAAATGGGGGAGGAGGAGAGGGAAACGTCCAGCCATCGAGTTTGCTGTGTCCGAGGCTGCGTGTTCCCTTCAGTGACGGTGCCGTCAGGAGCCCCAAGGCCCCTTGCCCGAGTGGCGGGGGAGGCACCGCGGGCTGACCGTGCCCCTCAGCAGAGTAAAGAGATGCTGAAGTCTCACCTTGCAGGGCCTGGGGTAACCGTACTTGGAAACAGGGTAGTTGCGGATGTGATTGGCTGAGCTGGATCTTACTGCAGTAGGGTGGACCCCTGATCCGCCGGGGCTGGCGGCCTCCTAAAGAGACAGCCGTGCGAAGACGGACACTCAGGGGGTGCTGGGACACAAGTCAGACACTGGGCCTGCGCGGCGGCAAGTCCAGGAACCCCGCAGGCTGCCCGAAAAGCCCGGGAGCCATGAGAGGGCGCAGGGCCCTGCGGCACCTCGACCGCAGACCCCGCGCGCCCAGGGCTGGGGCAGCAGGACTTGGTGTCGGGAGAGACCGCCCAGTCTGTGTGCTGCCTTGATGTGGCGTGAGTGGGGAGACGAGCGTGACGACCCCGGGGTCTCTCTCCTCGTGGATTAGCTGGGCCCGTGTCTGAGTCAGGCTGACAGAGTGGTGCGTCTGACGCTCTGCCCGGCCCGTGTGCCCATGGGCCCTGCACAGGGGGCCTGTGCCAGGGAGCTGAGCACCGGCTCATCTGGGCTACCTGCAGCTCCAGGGTCCTGGAAGCTCCCTTCTCCATCCAGCTGGCCGCGGGCTCAGGGCTCTTTGACCCCTAGAACGCAGAGCTTGAGGAATTTCATGGAGACAATCAAGTCCACCCCTCAATGGCCACCCCGATTCCAGGCCCAGTGAGGTGGGGCACCTGGGCCCTGTTCCCTTCTCTCTGCACACACTCCAAGTTTACTTTCACGAAGGTGTTTGCATATGATTCTCCCCACCTTGATGCCCATGCCCCCCATCCCTCACTTCCCTCTGGACTCCGCCCTGAGCTCCTGTCCCCTGCGCAGCAGGTCTAAACCAGCACCACCTCCCCCGATGCCTTCGCCCTGCCTACCATGTCTTACCAGCAACAAATCATACGGGCAGTCGCCCCCTTATCCGTGATTTCGATTTCCATGGTTTCAGTTACCTGTGATCAACTGCAGTCCAAAAATATTAATGGAAAATTCCAGAACAAAGCAATTTGTAAGTTGTCAATTGGGCTCCACTCTGAGTCTCCTGATGGAATCTCTCTGTCCCCCTCCGACTGTGTGGTATCTGGGTGTTTGCGTTCAAGTCACGCTATGGTGACTTTACAAATGTCCCCAGAGCACAAGAGCGGCGATGCCGGCGACTGGACTGCTTCAGAGAGAAGCCGTCCGCGCTTCCTCTACGTGAAAGGCGAGTGCAGTCCAATAAGATCCCGAGAGAGAGAGAGAATGTCGTCGTAATTGTCCTATTTTATTATTGGTTATTGCTGTTCATCTCATACTGTGCCTAATTTACAAATTAAGCTTTATCATAGTATGTACAGGGGGAAATATAGAATATATAGAATATATAGAATATATGGTATTGCTGCTATACCAAATTTTAGGCATCCACTGGGGGTCTTGGAATGCACCCCTGCAGGGAAAGGGGGTGACTGTGTTTAGCATGTACATGTGTGCTTGTTTCTGTCTTCCCACTAGAATATAACAGCACGCTCTTTAGAATATACTGAGCTCTGTATTTAGTAAATACTGAATGAATGCATGAATGAATGAATGAATGAATGAATGAAGGAGTGAAGGAGTGAAGGAAGGAATGACTGGAGCAGCATCCCCCTGGGTGGGCAGATGGAGAATGCCCCTGGCAGAGGGAAGAGCATGAACATGCTCAGCGGTAAGATGAGCACAGGCAGGTGAGAAGTCGCACACCGAGTGGAAGAATCCTGGGGAGAAGCGGGGCTCCCGCGGGCCCTGCTCGGCTCTGCCCTCAGCTTGGCACGGTGCCTGCTGAATGAATGCCTTGTGCTTCTTCCCGTTTCCTGCATCTTCTAGATGACGTGCCCACCTGCACTGACGCTTGGAGGGCAGGGGTTAAAGGGACAAAGATCCGTCCACTTTGGGCTTGTCATTGCATCAGCTTCCTCGACTTATTTTTAGAGTAAGGCCGGTAAAAATAAATATATAATAATCATGACATGTCTGAGTAGGAATAATTGTGCTCCTTGGAGAAGGGAAAACAGAGGCAGGATTTATTTCCAACAGCACAGGCTGGCTCCTTTAAAGCTATGGTATCGTTTAAGTCTGAGACCCATCTCTCCGATACAAGGCTCACTTGCTCTGTTTTACAGATGGCACAGCTGAGGCTAGGAGGACTAAGTAACTTACCCAGCCCTCTGACTCCACAGCTCGTCTTCTCTACTAGAATAAACTGCCCCCTCCCAAGTTCAAGTTTCCGGCTCAGACACCACGGAGGTGAGAGACAAAGAGAGCAGACGACTTGGAGAAGACCTTGGGCCTGGTGCTCCAGGGTGATCTTGAACAAGTCAGGTAGTTTTTCTGAGTCTCAATTCCTTTATCTAACATGTGACTGTGATCTCAGCCCTGCCAAGTTCACTGCGTAGAAAAATGTCTCTGGAAAGGCAACGATACCTCCAGGATCTGACATTCAACCAAGCCCAGAGCAAAGGCGGCATTTATTCTCAGCACTTCACCGTGTGCTTTGAGATTCGGTGATGAAGGTGGCCCGAGGGCCCTCCCTTCTGTCCCCCATCCTGTTCTATCCTTAGCTCTTCCGTAGCCCTAAAGGACAGCTCCCGAGGCTGACACACACACCGGCCACCCGCCGCTCTCCTGGAGCCGAGAAGTGACCACTCAGGGTCGAGAGACAGCCCGTTCCTGGTCGTGAACCGCCTGCTCTAACAATAGACGTTCTGCTCGGGCCTGGACTTCTGATGGCGTGGCAGCTCTAGAGAGTTCTCCGATTGCCAGGGCCCCCTGAGGAGCTGCACGTAGTCTGAGTGGAGAGGAAGCGGGCACAGGGCGGCAAAGGACTGTCATCCCCCCCCCTGCTGGTCACCCAAGTGACTCAGTCATTCCTTCAACACCCGTCATTAAGTTTCTTTCTTTCTTTATTTTTTTTTAAAGGAATTGAAATCAAGGAATTTTTTTTTTTTTAATCCTCACCTGAGGACATTTTTCCATTTATTGTTCAGATAGAGTGGGAGGGACAGAGAGAAACATCGATGTGAAAGGGACACATCAAGGGGCTGCTACCTGCGCAACCAACCAGGGCCGGGGGCCATCATTAAGTTTCTTGCCAGACCCCATGATACGTGGAAAAGCCTTGAGCTTGAACACTGAAGACCTGTATCACAGACAAGGCTCCACCTCTGACCCCCACCCCCCAACCTTCTACACAATTGAGACAATTTTAACATCCATCCACCTCCTGTGGTCTTTACAAGTGTGTAAAGTGATTATCTGCACAGTGCCCAGCCCATAACGGGCAGTGGATGCTGGACATTACTATCAACAACTACCACCACAGTGGCCACATAGGAGGTGATCAACGAAAGTCCAAGGAATGGAAATTAGATTCAAAGGGCTCCCTTCGATTCCCACTTGATTTCCACCCAGAGCAGGGAGGTGGGGGGAAATCCAACATCTCTGGTGTTCAGAAACGTGACATCCAAAAACGTCTGTTTTCAACTCCCATTTCTTTCCTTTCCTGCAACTGTCAGAGGCCAGATTTACTTAGTAACCGCGGCCAGCTTTCTGGGAGATGGGACTGTGGGGGAGAGGTCTACTCAGATGAAGACGATAACACACCAGCCAGCGGCCCCTCCAGCGGTGATGTCATCTGGCACAGCAGCCTCAGTGAGGAGGAATTTCCCTTGTACCTGACAATAACATTTTTTTCAAAATAAAATATGTTGAGGTTGAGAAGTTTATCTTGGCGGACCATTGTACCATTAACTCAAGATTAAATGCATCCTGTCCAAATTTTTTTGCTACTTGTAATGGGCTGGGGCTCCCGGCCTCCAGATGTTGGTTCTGCGGAGGCCTCAGGAAAGGAAGCTAATTGTTCTTTGCATTAGAAGTGTCCAAAGTGGGGCTGCGGTGGCGGTCCCCACGCACTCCCCTGAACCCCCTCCGGGACCAAAGCACGCATGCCTACAGATGGCTCCCAGCTGACCTCCCCCCCATCCTGGACACAGCTGCTGGCTGAAGTCAAGGTGCTCAAAAGTATGCCCCTTCCCTTAAGGCAGCCAGATCCAGTGCTTGGTTGACACGGGCTACAAATGCTTCACCATGGACTAGCTCTGAAGAGCCGCCCCAGATGTAGATCTCCCTGTGAGATCAGCAGAGACCCCTGTTGCAAAGACATCAGCGTTCGACTCCTTCGGGCCAACCTTTCCTCCTTCACTGCCCCTCGGGGTTGTCCAGAGGGTTCTCCCCAGTTAACCTACTGCACCACACGTCTCCCGCTTAGAGAAGGTGGCGCCAGAAATGGTTTAAGGACGCAGACTCTACGCTGGAGGTTGGAGTAGGTCACTCACCAGCCCGTTGGCCATGAGGGCCCCATCATGTGCTGTTGGTGGTTCCCTCATTGTTAAACATTTCTCCCAGGCAGTTGTTGAACGTTGCAGGATGAACTTGGATGGAATGTCCATGCAGAGGAATCCATGAGGGGTGCCGATCGCGGGTGTTTGAGAAGCTGGCAGGGAAGAGGAGAATAGAGTAAGGTGGCTGTTGTGGAGGACTCTGGAGGCAGGGAAGGGCTAAGAACGACTGATCAATAAGGTCAGGCGTGACAGCCAGAAGACCTCTTTGGTAGCACACACAGAGATCATCGTCTCCTGCAAACTGAAGGCAGAAAAGGCTGAGCTTCAGGTCCAGGAGCTCATTACAAGGGCAGCAAAGCTCCAGAGATGGTTGCATTCTCCACCCCAGCAAGTCTGCTCTGCCAAGGTCGGGGTCCTTTGTCCCTAGATCTTTCCACAGCTTGTCATTCGGGGTTCAGCTCAGACACTGCTTTTTCAGAGGCGCTCCCTGACCACTTACTCTAAGGCACCCACACCCCCCTCTGTCCAGTTAGTCTATCGCCTCGACCTGTTTCATTTGCTCCACGGTCCTAACATGGATCTGAAACTGTCCTGTTCAAACATCTGTTTCTTTTACTTTCCAGACCTCCCATTAGAGGTAAGTTTCATGAAGACCCAGACCAGTGTCTAGTGTCCTGCTTGGGTGCCATTAAATATCTTTGCAAAGAGAAACAAAAAAACAAAAAAAAAGGAAGGCTAGAAAGAAGAAAGGGGACAGGCGAGGAGAGAGGGGTGTCTTGGATTCAAATTCTGACTTTGGCGAACGTGCAAAGATTCTTTGATCTCTCGTGGCATTTGATTCTTTTTCTGTCAGAAGGGGATATGACTTAATTTTGGAATTCAATGAGCTAACATGTGCAAAGGACCCATTTTCTAGCTTTTTCCCCTGGAAACTTTGAGGAAGTTCTCTTGACAACGGATCTCAGCTCTTTCTCATTTCCTTCTCGTTCACGTTGCCGCCTTTCGACTCTCGCTTTCCTTCTAAAGGAGAGACGCCCGGGATGCTGAAGTTGCCAAAGCAGAGGTGTTCCTGAGGTTAAGTCTGTGGGCATGGGAGGGCAGCCTGTTGCAAGGGCAGGGCTCAGCCTGTGGGGTTGTGTTGTGGCTGCTGCTGTTGTAGAGGCCTGACCTTGCAGTGGTCAGCGAGCACCGGGCTCGCAGGAAGCTCGGCCGCTCTCCTGGAATGACCCGCGGTGATTTCCCAGGGAAGGCTGCCCCCGGGCACCGCGCGCCAGGAGCCCTGGCCGCTGCTGCAGCTCCGGGATTTTCCACCTCGCTTTCTGCTCTCTTTTCCAAGTCTTTTCCTCCACCTCGTTGCACATCGTAAACAGGATGGGTTTTGTTCGCTTGCATTTATTGACTCATGTAGTTTTTTTTTTTTTTTTTACGAAAGTAATAAATAGACTTGGAGAAGCTCTGGACAACTACAAATGAAAGGGGAAAATAAAGAGTCAAAACCATTGTTTTCATTGTTACTGATGTTCTCCCAGGATTCTTTCCATGCATTTTCTTAAATTTGTTTGGTCACAGGGGTATTTATATACAGTTTAAGGAGTCAGTTATTGGCTTCTGAGGACAGCCAGACAGCCCGTCTTCTTTCCTACCCCGGCTCCCGCCCCCAGGGGCAACTACTCCTCTCCGGGAGCTCCGTCTCTGCTATTGCTCCCTCTGTCTACACAATATGCCTCTATTACTGCTGGTTTGAGCTTTGCTGAGATATAATCGACATAGGCACCACGGAGATTTAAGGCATACAGTGTGATGGGTCACACACATACTGCAGAGTGACTACCACAGTCATGTTAGTTAGCGCATCGTCACTCACATGAGCCTTTTAGAGGTTTGTCTTTGGACTTCTCGGTGATGGGGTTGAGATTTTAGCCCTCTCACCCACCCACGATCTGCAAGCGCTCGGCTGCGTACCAAGTCCCGCTAAAACTCATGCAACCAGTATCACCCCAATTAACTGAACAAAAATTTAAGGCAAAATAAATAGTCTTTACTTACATTTTTATGCCTATGTGAACACGCTTGGAATAGAGCCCCTTTCTCTACTCCCATCGCATTTCCTGTCTTGTCCAGCTTTCTTTCGGAATTAATAATTGCCTCATTTGTGTACTCGGCTTCGCATTCATCTCTCCCTAATTCATCCTCAGAGATGTAGTTGATACAGCTGCATGTCCTTCGTATTTGCACGAGTGCACCGGAGTAAGCTGTCTTTCTCTTCTTCCGTAGAACTTGACCACCTTTCGGGGTGTGCCCACCTCCTAACTCTCGCGTTGGATTCCCAAGTCCTATACACCAGGTCTTTTCATTTTTTTTTAAAGGGTTTTGACTCTTTTCATTTTTAGCAGCTTTATTGAGGTGTAATTAACAAACAGTAAACTTCACATGTGAAAATGGACAATCTGATCAATGTTGACATGTGTGTACAATTACGAAACCATCACTACAATCGAGATCATGAACCTATTCTTCACCTCTTAAATTGCCCTGTCTCTGTAACCCTTCTCCTGTCCCTTCCCCATTCCCAGGCAACCCACTGATCTGCTCCCCGTCACTATGGAGTACTTGGCATTTTCCGGAATTTTATATAAATAAATTCGTAAAGTATGTGCTTGATTTCATCTGTCTTCATGTGCTCAGCATAGTTATTTTGAGCTTTGTCCATGCGGTTGTCTGTATCTATAGATCATTACCTGTTATTCGCTGAGTAATACTCCATTAGATGGCTGTCCCACAATGTGCTTATTCATTCTTCTGCTCAGGGCATTTGGGTTGTTTTTATTCTTTCATTATTAAAAAATAAGCATTCATGTGAAAATCACCGTATGGATAAATACACTCATTTCTCTTAGGTAAATAGCTAGGAGTGGAATGACTGGTCGCATCCAAGGTATGATTTTTGTAGCAGTTGTTATTGTTCTTAAAGAAACTGCCAAATTGTTTCCCAAAATGTTCGTACCAGGTCAGCCCCCACCAGGAGTAAGAGCTGCAGGGTTCCACATTCTCGGCAGCGCTTGGGACAGCCGGTCTTTTCCACTTCGGACCTGCTATTAGATGTTCAGTGGTATCTTACTGTGGTTTTCACTTCTAGTGGACAACAGAGTTGGGTCTTGGTTTTGATCCACTCTGTCTTTCACAGGTGCATTTAGATCATTGCTATTCAAAGTGATTGTTAACATAGTTGAATTAATATCTTCCATATTTGCTACTCTTTTCTTTGTTCTTTTTCCTTTTTCTGTCTTCCACTATTTTTCTGTCTTTCATGGCTTTTTTATTTTTTTAATGTCTTTCGTGGTTTTAGTTGAGCTTTTTATAGGATCTCATTTTCTCTCCTTTCTTGGCATATCAGTTACACTTTCTAAAGAGCACTATTTTTCATCATTGCCCTAGAGTTTGCAATATGCATTTACAACTAATCCAAGTCTACTTCCAAATAACTCTATACCACTTCATGGGTTTCATGGGGAGTGTGAGTACCTTAAGGTAACAAAATGGTCCTCAGTCCCCCTCCTGTCCGTTGTATCATTGTTGTCATTCATTTCATATGTAAACATACACATATATAAGCATATATGTGTGTATATATATTTACATAAGCATATGTAATCAAATACACTGTTATTATTTTAAATAAACTGTTTTCAGTTAAATCAATTAAGAGCCCTGGCTGGTTTGGCTCAGCAGTTAGAGTGTTGGCCCGTGGACTGGAGGGTCCTGGGTTCGGTTCCCGCTAAGGGCACGTACCTCGGTTGCAGTTTGTCCCTGGCTTCAGTTGGGGTTGTGTGGATGGCAACCACTCGATGTGTCTCTCTCACATCGTTGTTTCTCTCTCTCTCCCTCCTGCTCTATCTAAAGATAAATATGAAAAAAAAAAATTGTCCTCACGTGAGGATAAATAAATCAATTAAGAAAAAATGAATAAAAATTTTTATTTTATCTTCATTTATTCCTTTTTTGATGTTCTTTGTTTTTTTATGTAGAGCAAGAGTTTATTTTGTTTTTTTTAAATCCTCACCCAAGAATATTTTTCCATTTACTTTCTGACAGAGTGGGAGGGAGGGATAGAGAGAGAGAAACATCAATGTGAGAGAGACACGTTGATTGGTTGCCTGACCAGGGCCAGGACCGAGCCCTTGATTGAAATCAAATGTGAGATTCTTTGGTCTGAGGGCCGATGCCCCAACTACTGAGCCAAACCGGTCAGGGCTAGATCAAGAGTTTTGATCTTTTGTATTTCCGTACGAATTTTAGAACCAGCCTGTCAATTTCTACAAAAAACCTTTTAGGTATTTTCACTGGAAGTGTGTTGAATATGGAGAGATTTAGTGAGAAATGATCTCTTAAGAATATTGACTCATTGGATCCATGAACATATATCTCTCTCCGTGTATTTAGGTCTTTAATTTCTTTCAGCAACATTTTGTAGTTTTCAGTGTGAAGATTTTGCATATATTTTGGTCAGATTAATTTCTAGGTAGTTAATATTTTTGATGATATTGATTTTTTTTTTATCCTCGTCCAAGGACATTTTTGCATTTATCTTTAGATAGAGTGGGAGGGAGAGAGGGAGGGAGGGAGGGAGAGAGAGAGAGAAACATCGACATGAGAGAGACACATCAACTGGTTGCCACCCACGCGACCCCAAACAGGGCCGGGGACAAACTGCAACCGAGGTACGTGCCCTTAGCAGGAACCAAACCCAAGACTCTCTGGTCCTCTGGCCAACATTCTAACTGCTGAGCCCAACTGGCCAGGGCGATATTGATTTTTAAATCTCATTTTCTGATTCTTTATTGCTAGTCTATAGAAATACAAATCAATTTTTGTATATTGATCTTGTATACTGCAAACATCTGCTAAACATAGTCATTCTAGTAGTGTTTTTGTAGGCTTCAAAAATTTTTTTCTGTGTAGGTGATCATGTCATCTGTGAATAAAGACAGTTTTCTTTCTTCCAATTCAGATGCCTTTTGATTCTTTTCCTCACCTTTGTGCCAAAACGGTGAGAAGCGCATTGCCTTGAACCCGACCCTGGGAGGAAATCATTCGGTCTTTGTGTGATGTTAATTTGAGGGGTTCTGTAGATACCTGTTGTCTGATTAAAGAAGCTCCTCTCTATTCACACTTTTCTGGGAGTTTTTGTCATCAGTTTCTAGGGTCAGAAATCCCGAAGCAGCTTCTGAGTGGTTCTGACTCAGGCAGGGTCTCTTAGGAGGCAATAGGAACCTTCCGAAGATCAATACACTGCTGAGCCTGCCCTCTGGGCTTTTGTTCTAACGCTGCACACTGTACATGTTACCAACTTCGCAATACATTGTTCACACTTTCACGGTCATGAGTGCTACCTTGTAAGGAATTTCAATAACAAGACCAGTCTGTATATTTATCCACTCATTTTTCTTACCTTGGGTGCTGGATACTTTTGCATTGCTAACAAATATTCTCAAATGTTTTTCGGAGTTGAAGTTCAAGTACATGGAAACAACCCTTTGGGTTTTTGCTTTGAATCACTCTGAGGCTGAATCAAAACAATGGTCATTCTAGGCTTATTCTTCCCCAGGACTGGGGCAAAACCCTTCTCAGTACTTGAGCTAATGCCTCATGAACCGTGGTACCTTGCAGTCTGACCTGAGTCCCCTCTGATCCCTCTAATGGTTCTCTCCCTGACCTCGCGTAGTTTGCTCACACACATACACGAGGTGCAGCCGTCTCTCCTCAGTTTTACTTTCTGAGGTTTCAGTTACCCACAGTCAGCCGAGGTTCCAAAATATTAAATGGAACATTCCAGAAATAATCAACTCATAAGTATTACATAACACGTTGGCCATCCCAGTGTCTCCACGTGGTTTATGTTCCCTGTCTGTTAAGTTCGTCACTTAGTAGTCATCGGGGTTATCAGACTGATTGTCACGACATCACAGTGCTTGTGTTCAAGTCACCCTTATTTTACTCAATAATGGCCCCACAGCATAAGAGTAGTGTTGCCAACCATTCGGACATGCCAAAGAGAAGCAATAACATGCTTTCGTTCAAGGGGAACGGTGCAGGTCCTTGATTTAATAAGGAAAGAAAAAGAGTGTATGCTGATGTTGCTAAGATCTCTGGTGAGAACACATCTTCCATCCCTGAAATTGTGAAGAAGGAAAAAGAAACGCATGTGAGTTGTGCTATCGCACCTCGAACTGCAGAAGCTACAACCACAGGGCATGCTACGTGCTTAGTTAAGATGGAAAAGGCATTGGGTTTGTGGGTGGAGACGGGGACAAGCGTGTTGCAGCTGATGGCGATGTATCATGTATCACGCCGGAGAGCACCGAGCCTGTACGGAGACGTCAGCAAGGGACCCCTTGGAAGGAATGACACCATGTATTGCAAGTGAGGGATGGTTACACAGATTCAGGAATAGGTTTGGACTAGAAAATATAAAAATGGCTAGAGAGCGCAAGAAAAAACATTCACATAGCTTTTATTATAGTATATTGTGACAATTGTTCTATTTTATGATTAATTATTGGTGTTCATCTCTTACTCTGCCTAATTTATAAATTAAACTTGATCATAGCTATGTATGTATGGGAAAAAACATAGTATTCTATAGGGTTCCGTACTATCCATGGTTTCAGGTGTCCACTGAGGGTCCTGGAATGTATCCTTCATGGAGAAGAGGTTCTATTCTACTCAGTTGACTCCTTGGGGGGACCCTCTTCAGATGTCGACAGTTTTCTGTCTGCTCGGCGCTCTGTTCTGTACTCAAGCACTCTACTCTATGCATGTCAGCTGCCTTGATGTTCTCCAGGATCTTGAGAGTCGCGGTTTCATACATTTTGTCTGGCTCTTCACTGTTTCAGGAGGAAGAGTAGATATGGTCCCTATTGGTTCTATGGAAAGTAACCTCATAGAGTGATCTGATCATAAATTCCTGACTGGGTAGTTCATGGTAGGGAGTCATACCCCAGCCCTATAACCTGTTTAGTGAAAGATTCTAAGCCAGACCTGTCCATAGTTCTTGTGCATCTAGTTTAGCACACCTTTGAGATACCAGAAGTAACACCTCTCGAAAGGAGTATTAACCTCAAGAGAGCACATAATCTCAACTATCTTGAGATTCGATCCCTGCCCTGCTTTCTCCTATTCGCCCTCTTTAAAGACGTTCCCTCTTTAATTTGATATCTTGCTCCCCAACATATCCTCAATTTGGCTCGAATAAATGCTTATAATTTTTTTTTTAATCTGGTCCCTGTTAGTCCATCTTTGCTTTTTCTCATACCTTTTACTTTCTTTTTTTTTAATGTAAAATCAAAATCAGTGTTTATGTATATGAATAGTTTATTCAAATGAGCTTTTACACTGTACAGAGCCATGTAGACCCTGAGCAGTCTTGAATCTAGATGTACTAAGGATGACCCCCTACCCCATGAAGCCCCGAAGTCAAAATGGATCAGTGAAAACCCGTCTAGAAGGCCAACCTCCAAAAGGTCCAGGTTTGGTTTGGGTGTTTGGTTTGGGGCGGGGTGTCAGATAGTACTGATTACCTCCTTCACTGGCCAAGCAGCAGTGGAGGTAACAGGAAACAGGACAGCAAGTCCTCTCGTTTGCCTTCAAAGAAAGTGCACAGAATGTAAGCCTGTTACTTTCTTAAGTCTCCCATTTTGCATTTTGAAGAACATCCTGAGGAAGGATTTGCGGGACATCATTTTGGAGAACTTTCTTTCTTCCTCTTCTCCCCCTCCCCTCTCCCCCACCCCCTCCCCATCCTCCTCCTCTTCCTTCTTTTTCCCAAAAGCCTACAGCGCTATTCTCAGACTGTCTCCCATCCAAATCCTAACCAGGCCTGACCCTGCTTAGCTTCCAAAACCAGGCGAGACTGGGCAGGTTCTGGGTGGTATGGCCATAGATGAGATCTATGTGTTTTCAGTGTCTAGTTTTTTGGTTTTTTTTTTTTCCCCTGAAAAACTTTTAGTATCCTCTTTATATTAATTACTATTATCAAGTTTCATATCAATGTATCTTTTTGATAC
Source organism: Molossus molossus (assembly GCF_014108415.1). Lineage (NCBI taxonomy): Eukaryota > Metazoa > Chordata > Mammalia > Chiroptera > Molossidae > Molossus > Molossus molossus. The sequence continues at coordinate 8,084,854 of NW_023425350.1, read as the reverse complement.
ATTGTGTTGGGCTCTTGAAGGACAATTTGGACTAAAGAACATTATATCCTTTAGTTCTGGGAGATTTTCTTTTGTGGTTTCTCTGAAATTTTACTCTGGGTTTCCTAAAATTCAAATCAGGGTCTTCTGATGGGTTGGGTTCCCTTTTTCAAATTGTCTTGGCTTCTCCCTCATATTAGAGGCTTTCTACAAAAATGGGATGATCTCTGGCTGTATATCAGTGTTGAAGTGAGGCCCTAAACAGCTCTGTGAGCATGTGTAGAGCTTGTTAACTGGTGGGCTTTAATATAGAGCAATCAGGATAGGAGCTGAGGGGCACTCGACTGGGTATTTAGGTGAACTTTCAAATGTCAGTGTTTACAGATCCCTTTTATCTTGTTGTCAACGATTTCTGTAATGAGAATCCTCCGTTCTCTTGCCAAAATGTCCACGGGAGACGTGGTCTAAGCTGGGTGCCACCGTTTGGAGAGTCAGGCAGAGGTAAGGGCCTGGGGTGGGGGCCGTATCACTCCAAAGCTGCTACACTTTTACTTTGTCCCCATGCTTTTGAAACCAAACATCAGCCTGTTCTCAGCTGCGTCTGGTGTCTCCAAGGCAGTGTCCTCTGCAAGTCGATGCCTTCGGGGTGCAAACTCCCAGCGTCCTGTCCGGCGGGTGCGTGGGTGCGTGTGTGCATCGGACATCGGCTGCTCCTTATGAAGACGTTTAGCTGATGCTCCAGTTTTTGGCCCCAGTCTGAATTCTCACCTCCAGGGAAAGACGAGGCTTTGGATTTGGAATCTACCCGTAGTTCTAGGGCTCATAACAGCTTTTCTCCGGTTGGTCCAACGAAGGAGTTTAGATTCACTTTTCTTCTCTCTTCGCAGTCAGATACCATCTGCGGGGCTCTCAGAACTTGCTGACATCTCTTGTTCGCTGTTGTCTCCGCTTCAGTTTATCGGCCTCCCGAAGACAGTTAGATCCTTCTCTCTGCTAAGTCCGTTACCGCGGCTCCATCTGCCTTCCAGCTTCTCAGGTGCTGTGGGCATCCCCGTCCTGGGGGCTGGGCCTTGTGCAGTGCTGGGTATCATTTTGGTGGGACTCCAGGAAGCGGTAGAGACAGTCCGTGTGTCTGTCCAGGTGGCATCACTAAAAGAGAAGGCAGGGGCCCAGGTCACCAAAGTGCGAAGTGCGGAAACCTGCTGAGGGCGGGAAGAACAGAGTCCACCCCTGCTGGGCAGAGCGCGCTGGCCTCCGCTGACCGGTCAGGACTAGCTCCTGGAGGAGGAAGGAACGCAGAGATGGCGAGTGCACCGTGGAAGCAGCTGGCCTCCATGTCACCTAGACAGGAATTCACTTAGTTTATTCCCCGTGCCTCTGTTGGCACCTCCTCTGTGCAACCGCAGGCCGGCTGGCTCCAGTGCCCACTTTGATTTGCTCTATGTCAAGAGAGATCAGAGAGACAACTTCACTGGATAGATTGGCCCACTTCTAAGATGTCACAGTAGCGTCTCTTCTTGAACTGCTCAGAGTCCATTGGCCAGAGACCCTCTGTTCCACCCATGTCAAGAGGTCTGGTATTAAAGGCTGATGGGGACAGAACTTCTCCCTTATCTAGGTTTTCTGGTGGTGGCTGTAGATGAACGAGGTCCCTTTGATCTTGGGAAGCAGGCCACAGAGCCCTGCCACTTGCGTGGAGAGCAGTTGGAGGTCCTGCGGAGTCCATTTCCCTAAGGGTCGGAGCGATTTACATTTCAAAGGCACTGGATAAACTGCAAAGGGGCACATTGGGCAAAGATTAGTGCACATTTCTACGGGCTCAAAAAGGCCAAGGGCTTCTTTGGCCACCCAGCTGAAGCATGTCCAAGAGTTTCAGAGTGCAATGAGGTAAAATGCAGCCAAGCACAGGGAAGATGTAAGAGACATGGGGAGGTGGAGCTGAGAGGGGGTGGGGGTGGGGGTGGGGGTGGGGGTGGGGTGGGATGGGGGGTGGTGTTCTATGAAAAGTAACCTCACAAGGTGATCTGATCATTAATTTCTAACTGGGCCAGTCTGGTGGAGAGACACGCCCCAGGCACATAACTTTATAGTAAAAGGTTTATCTTTGCTTAACAAGCCCTGTCCATTGTTTCTGTGCATCTAGGGGAACACACCTTTGAAATAAACTGTAACCACCCCCAGGAGAGCACATAATCTTGTTAACTGTCCTGTAATCCGATCCCAGCCCTGCTTCCTCCCACCCCCCTGTAATCTTCCTTACCTTTCCTCCTTAATTTCAAACGCATTAAAACTGCAAAACTGTTATTTTCTAAAACATTTGAGATCTTACTCCCCGGCATCTGTCGTCGATTTGGCTCAAATAAACGCATAAAAATTCTCTACATGTTTGGACGTTTCTTACATCAACAAGCTGAAATCAGAAATAGCGTGTTAATATTTCACCAGCATTTCCACCGTTTCCCTTCATTTCCACTGGGAGAGCAGAAAGGGCCTTTCCTGATGACCTGGCGCATCCCCTGGCTTCGTGAATGGGGGAGCTGGGGTCCAGAAGGTCAGCCATCCGGTTTTTGGCCAAAACTGGTGAGGGCTGCGGAGGGGTTAGAAGTCAGGTGTCCAATCTCCTAGGCTAGGCTTGTGTTTTTCCCTCTACAGCAAATTTTCCAAAAATAATGGTTAACCCTATCTTTTGGGGGGTTTTTTTGTTGTTGTTTTTTTTATCCTCATCCGAGGATATTTTTCCATTTTTTGTACAGACAGAGTGGGAGGGAGAGAGAGGAAGAGAGAGAGAGGGAAACATCGATGTGAAAGGGACACATCGAGTGGCTGCCACCCGCACGACCAACCAGGGCCGGGGACAAACTGCAACCGAGGTACATGCCCTTAGCGGGAACCGAACCCGGGTCTCTCCGGACCGCAGGCGGACGCTCTAACCGCTGAGCCAAACCGGCCAGGGCTTGGGGTTTTTTTTTTAAAGCAAATGGTGAGGGGGAAAAAAAAAGAACATCTAAATTAGGGGTATAGTTAAGTAAATGTTGACATATTCATAGCTATTAAAGTGATTTTAGCCCAGCCAGTGTGGTTCAGTTGGGTGAGCCTTGTCCCATGGACCAAGAGGTCAGGGCACATGCTCAGACTTCAGACTGCATTCCCAGCGGGTGGTGTGTAGGAGGCAGCCAACTGATGTTTCTATCTTCTCTCTAAAAAAATCAATAAAAATATATTTTGATATTAGTGGGGAAAAAGTACATTATAGAAGACAAATAACATGTGCTCTATTCCTGGATAAATAATATATATGTGAATACCAAAATAATTAGAAATATATATCAAAATTCAATAGCAGGTATCTTATGTAATGGAATTATTGTCTTTTTGTATTTATCTGTATTTTACACATTTTCTAGAATGAATATATATTACTTTTAGATGAAATAAAAAAAATTGAAAGCCTTTTCAAAGTGACAATAAATTACCAAATAACATAACATGATAATGTTTAATTCACTCCACTTGCATAAAAGTGTGGTTTTTCTAAGTATCAACTCATAAACACCCCATAATAATCTGTCTTCTTACCTTCCCTATGAGGTCTGCCATATTGCATATGCTGGCCCCACACTTAGATTAAAAAAAAAAATCATTGAACTGAATAATTGTATTTTTAAAGATCACAGGATAATCCTTATCAGAAGACAACTAAAAGAGAGTTTTGAAGCTTTGAAGCAGAAGCAAGCAAATCATTAGGGATCTTGGCTTGCAAGTTACAAATAAAAATACATATAACTGTCCCCATTGAGTGACTTTCAAACAAAGCCTGTGATATCAAGCTGGGTTTTACCTTGTAGGTTGCAAACCAAATAAGAAGAAGAATTGTGAAGCAGCCCTGACGATGAGGTCTGAAGTCAACTGTTGCCAGAAAATAACCTTATTGGTGAACTTGTAGGGTGAGCTTCTCATCCAAACCAGGACACTTTCAAAACCAGGACTATCTGGGGCAAAATGGGACTTATGGTCAGCTTATGAATTTGGCTTTTTTGAAAAGACAATTTTGTTTGAGAGCCCATGTGGTGTTGGAGAGTGTTGGAATGTGGGACTTGGACACGCACTTGGAGGCTAGCTACTGGTTTGCCCTATGCAGAAACAGGTAGAGTGCGGGAGGAACTGACCCCAGGCCACCCTGGATTTGTGCCAGAGGAAGCTCCTAACTAATAATCCAAGGCTAAATGCTTTTTTTTTGGTACGTGCCCATAGCAGGAACTGAACCCAGGACTCTCTGGTCCACAGGCCGATGCTCCAACTGCTGAGCCAAACTGGCCAGGGCCAAGGCTAAATGCTTTCTGCTCATAGTTTTCTGTTAAAGAAACCAAGACCTTTTATCTAAGGCCATGCAGAGGACAAAAAGGTGTTCGGAGGAGAGGGCATGGCAGAGAGACCTGGCTTTAAATCCCAGCTTTATTTCTGGCTTTAATAATTTGGGGGCAACCACGTAGCCACTCTGAACCTCAGTTTCTTCATCTTAAAATTGAAAGAGTAATAACTACTTCACAAGATTGTGTTGAGAACTGAGGAAGTACTCAGTAATTGGTAGCCATCATTTTTATTTGGGTCCTACATTGACTTTGTTTTTCTATTGTGATAAAATATACATGACATGTAAATGTAAATGACCATTGTAACCACTTTTAAGTGTACTGTTTAGTGGCATTAAGTGTTCACATTGTTGCGCTCATCAACACCATCTATCTCCAGAACGTTTTCATTATTGCAAATAGAAATTCCATACCCACCACATACTAACTCCCCACTTCCATCCCTTCCTGCAGCCCCTGGCAACCAGCATTCCACTTTCTGTTGCTGTGAGTACTCTAGGTACTTCACATAGGTGGAATCACACAGTATTTGTTCTTTTGTGGCTGGCTTAGTTCACTTAGCATAATGTCTTCAAGGGTCATCCACGTTGCAGCATGTGTGAAAGATTCTTTCCTTTTTAAGGCTGGACGACATTCCATTATGTGCACACACCACATTTTGTTTCTCCATCCGTCCACTGATAGACATTTGCGTTGTTTCCACCTTTTGCTATTGTGCATCGTGCTGCTATGCACACTGGTGTACAAGTGTTTGTTGATGCCCCTCTTGATGGATATACCCAGAAGCGGGATGGCTGGACCACACAGCTGTGCATCACTATTAAGCGATGCCTGTAGATATATAAAACTTTGGACAGGTTACTAAACCTTTTTGAGCCTCATTGGAAATAATACCTCTCCGACCCTACCATAAAATTAGTTACTATATACAGAGTGATGATAAAGAATAACATCGGTTAAAAATCGGTGGCTCCGGGGTTGTGAGCAGGTTGGAGTGACCAGCAGCTACCGCTTCCACTGAGCTCCTCTTGCAAAATCCTGCAGTTCCAGAGATTCCACTTCTCACCCGACGTGCCCGCACTTCCCTTCAGCAGGCTGTGCTCCCGGAAAGTTGTCTTCGGTCATTTTTTAAATGCTCATTAATTCAAGGAACCCTGTGGTGGCTCCTTCTGTAAGAGGAAGGCTCCTTTGGTGGAGGAAATAATAAGCTCTCAATTACTTGTAATACATTAGAGCGTGGATGTAAGATGTCCTGACTTGTGCGTAGGACTCCGCGGTTTACAGAGTCTCTCACCTCTGCGAGCCCCAGTCATCTGGTGATCACGGGGGAGCGAGTGTGCGTGCGTGTGCGCTCGAGTGTGCGCGTGAGTGTGCATTGTGCGCGCGCGTGTGTGTCCCTGCTTTCTTTTTTTCTGGTTCCATCTCTCTGCCTCTATCCCTGCCTGCTTGGGTGTCCGTCTGTCTCTCTAAGTCCATCACCGTGGCCTCTTACCTGGCTCTTCTCCTGACTGCAGGGTGCTCAGGCTTCGAATGCTGTGTCTGTCTGTCTGTCTGTCACTCTGCCTGGCCGAGGATGGGAACTGTCCCGTGGCAGGGAGAGGAGCAAAGTGCTAACAACTGGCTGACAGCTGGTCGCAGCTGGTGACAGCCCGGGCGTGGGAAAACACAATTCGGGCAGCAGCAGCCGGGAAGGGGACCACACTCAGATGAGCTGACAGACTGCCACACAGCGTGCAAAGGGCGGAGTCCAAGCCCCTCTCCGCCCGCCGGGCCACTGTCCTGCGAAGCGAGGCAGACACGCAGCACAGCCCGAGTCTCTCCGGCTCTGGGCATTCCTGGTATCCCCCCCGGCAGAGAGGGCCGTTCTGTCTCGGACCCTCAGGCAGCTGCTCCCGCTCCAGCAAACGTGGGTATATTTGGTAGTTCACCCGTGAGGACACGTCCTTGGACGTGCTGTGTGCGTGTGTGAGCGTGCGGGCTCTGGGGAGGGGTGCGGCGGGGAGGGTGCTGGTGTCAGAGAGCTGACATTTCTGGAAAGCCAAGGGCCCACCGTGAAGGTTAATGGGTGAGTATAGCAGAGAGCAAAAAATATCAATGCTGGTTATCATCATCGTTAGTTTAAACACTAACATGTTCTTCCATTTGGAATAGAAATAATGATAAAATGGGCTTTCGCAATCCAGAGGTACTGAGCTCACAGACCACGGGCACGGGGGGCTGTGTGCCGCCCGCCCTTCCTGCCACCCCCACTCCAGGCAGAGACGCTGTGGCCGCCCCAGTGCCCCCTGCTGGCCCGCAGCGCACCAGCAGACCCGGGGCGCAGGGCTGCCAGGTGGGCGCAGCGGGAGGGCTGGCGGCGCCGCGAGGCAAGGAGGCTGTCTTTCTGCACGTGCGGCACGGGGAGGTCGGGTGTGCGTGGTGGCCCTGACCCCGGCTTTCAGAAGCTCCTTGTTTCTGACTTACCTACTTTGGGCTGATGTTGTAAGTGTGTGGACGGTGGGGGGACAAAAAGGCCCAGTAACCAAGAGCAATGATGCCTGCACTGGGCACCCAGTCTGACCTAGGGGCCTGAAGGAAGGACTGGACGCCCCCTTTACTGAGCCCTCTGCTCAGCGTGCTCGAGGGAGGGGACTAAGCGCGCTCCCCTCAGGAGCCCTGTGGTGTGCCGGGAGGACGCCCCAGGTACTGTGGCCACACCAAATGTCACCCAACTCACTGATCTGTGGGCAGGAATTCAGGCAGGACATGCAGGGACAGCGTGTCTCTGCTCCAGGTCTCAGCTGGGGGCCTGGAATCATCTCAAGGTGCGTTCCCTTCCGAGTTGGTGGGTGCTGGCCGTGGGCTGGGGCCTCAGCTGCCCTCCGTGGGGTCGCCCACTACGGCTCCCTTGCAGCAGGGCGGCTGATTTAAGGGCGAGCATCCTAAGAGGTCCCAGGAGACACCATCTCGCCTTTTAGGAACTCCCCTCAGATCGTGCCTCACGTCCGCCACGTTCTGGTCACCAGGGCAGCCGCACTGTCCACCCACACTCCAGGAGAAATGACCTTGACAAGGAGGGGAACCTTCTGGAAGACTCTGCGGGGCTGAAAACATGGCGGTGCCGTTTTGGGGAGATGCAATTGGCCACCAGGAGATAATAAACAATAACGGGATGAGAAGGGGCACTGTTACCCTCTAAGACCTCTCATCGTTGGGGTGGGCTTGGGACAAAACAGTCATCGTGGGAATAGCAGAGGGAGCGTGTGACAGCCAGCTGGCTGGCTACCTGCTTGTGTAACAGGCCCTGGGTGGATACTTTACATATATTATCTCACTTAATGAGGAAACATTCGCCGAGCTTTTCACAGCTTGCAAAGCATTTTCACACACAGTATTTTTAAATCCTCATTACAAACCTCCCAGCCCTGGAGTCTCAGCTCTGCCCACGAGGAGACTGAGGTTCAGAGCAAGAAAGGGGACAGTGGGGTCTGTTCCAGGCCTATAAGGATCTGTGCTTTGCACCCCCTCCCCCCCCACCCCCCACCCCCCCCACACACGGCAGATCTGACCACAGACAGATGCCAGATAGCATTTCGGATCCTTCAGACCAGGGGAAAGAGACAACTTAAAATCATTTTGCACTTTGTAGCTGGTGTGAAATAGACATTCTGCTCTGGGAGGTTCCTGTAATTTCCTCCCACAGGTACCCTGCTGTCCCCCAAGCCTGTGGATCACGCAGCTATTTCCGGCCAATCCTCAAGTCCAAGGTGGCGGAGCGCCCCCCCCCCCCCCAGCCTCACTGTCTCACAGAGTGTGGATTCCGAAGGCGAGCACCGGTTTCTGGGGCTCAGTGATCCCGCCCGGGTTAGTGCACCGCTGTGGCTGCCTCTCTGGAGGACAAGCCGCTTCATGTGACCTTCAGTTTTATGCTTTGGGAAATGGGAACAATGCCAGCTGCCCCGCCCGTCCCCATGTTGACGAGAGAGTGACAGGAAGAGATAGCAGGTGCTGGCCCATAAGGGAACCCATGGGGAAAACCCAGTCTCTTCGTTGGGGGCCCAAGCTTTGAATGTGTCCCTGATGGAAAATCTTTGTGTATTAGTCTGGACAGCACTTGCTACTATAACAAATACACCCAACTGCACAGCGGCTCAAATCAAGTGGAAGGGTTTGCCACGGACTGCCCCAGGCCCTTTCCAGCGCGTGGCTCGGCAGTCCTTCAAGTAGGGCTTCCCACACGATCATGCTTAGATGGGGAGGAAGGGAGGGGAGGAGGGGAGGAGGGAGAGGGAGATTGTTCGCTTGTTGATGACATTTTAAATGACAAGCTGTGTTGTGAGTAGGGCTTTAAAATGCTTTTTCTGTTATTTTAGAGGCTTCTTCAGATGGAGAAGATTCAAACGTGTGCTTGGTCTGAGTTCTGACCCAGAACTCTGCAGTTTCTTCTTTTTTTTTTTAATTAAAAAAATTTTTTTTCTTTGTTGATTTTTAGAGAGAGGAAGGGAGAAGGAGAGAGAGTTAGAAACATTGATGAGGGAGAACATCCACTGGCCGCCTCCTGCGTGCCCCCCACTGGGGATTTGGCCCACAACCTGGGCATGTGCCCTGACCGGGAATTGAACTGGCGACCTCTTGGTGTAGGGTCGACGCTCAACCACTGAGTCACCCTGGCTGGGCAGGTTTCTTCTTATTTTTTTTCAAACTTAAACTACACTTGACGTTCAGTATTTTGTACTGGTTTCGGGTGTACAGCATAGTGGTTAGCCAGTCATATACTTACAAAGTGTCCCCCAATATTCCCAGTGCCCGCCTGGCCCCCTATGCGGGTTTCTCTAGGTAACATTTTGTGATGGGAAACTTCGAAGGGGGACAGCCCATTGTCCATGATTAGCTTCAGCAATTCACAACATTTCGCTAATCTCCCATCCTCTAGACTTAATTTTTGACTCACTGGGATGTTTTGAAGTTAATCACCATATAACTTTACAGACATCAGGTAACATTAAAAATGTTTCACTGCAGAATTAGATACTTAAAGCTCAAATTCGTTACCCTTGCAGCTCCCCTCCCAGAGGCAGCCGCGGTTACCTGACTCCCGTTCACTCCGCCCAGGGCATCACGTGCCGACGGCATCATATTATAATCGCTGTTTTGAACCTTTCTTCTTTCCTCTAAATAACATCTCAGATCTCTTTCTATTTGTTCATAAGGAGCTCTTTCATGCTTAAAAAGAAATGTTTTTTTCTTTATTGATCTGAGAAAGAGAGGAAGGGAGAAGGAGAGAGAGATAGAAACATGGATGAGAGAGAACATCGATTGGCCGCCTCCTGCATGCCCCCCACTGGGGATCGGGCCCACAACCTGGGCATGTGCCCTGACTGGGAATCGAACCAGCGACCTCTTGGTGCCTGGGTCGACGCTCAACCACTGAGCCACACCGGCTGAGCTCATGCTTTTAAAAAAATGATTGCATGCTATTTCATTGTAGGGACACATTTTATTTAACCAGTTCCACTTTGGTAGGTCACTTCCCTTCTCTTGCTATTACAAGCAGTACCGCCGTACTTCGCATGTGCGCATCACACCTGTACCCTTATTGTCCAGCCCCAACATGCAATTCCACAGTCCCGTCCCCTTCCTCCCGCCTCAGAGTCCTCCGCCACCCGGATTTCAGCTGCATCGTTCTCCGCTTTTCTTTAGAGCTTTGACACCTAAGTTTGCATCCTTGCCCAGTCCTTCGCTCGGATTTGGAGGATTCGGAACTTTGTGTCAACAGAACCACACCCGCAGCATCCCTTTGTGACGTGCTTCACTCCTTCAGTACTAAGTTCTCGAGGTCTATCCGTGACGCGTCACACAGCAGCAGTCCACTCTCTCTTCCGCTGCCGTTCTGTGATGCCCTCTATCAAAGCTTTACTTCTCCGTTCGCGGCGGGTTTCTGGATGGCTTCCCGCGGGGCTGATACACGGCGCTGCCTTGAGCCTTCTTGAAGCACGTCCCTGCCCAGGAGGGAGGGGGGCTGCGGGGCAGTCACTGGGAGAGGAAGGCTTGGGTCCCGTGCCCACGTTGACCAGATAATACCGAACTGTTTTCCAAAGAGATTGTACCGATTCGTAGCCCCACCAACAGTGTCTAAATCGTCTGACTCCTCCAGCGTCACCAGTAATTATTTGCAGACTTTAATATTTTGCCATTCCCATGGATGTGAAATGTATTTCATTATAATTTTATACATTTTTCCAATTAGCAATTAAACTGACCATGTGTTTAGATGTTTCTTGATTATGAAAGATTTTGTTAGGTAAGGTGCCTCTTCAAGCCTCTGGGGGTTATTTTATTGTGGATAATAATCCATGCTTTGTCTGTCACATGTATGAGAAACGAATTCTCCAGATCTGTGGGCACCCTCACCCCCAGTCTGACCGTCTTTGCATTCTCTCCACGGTGCCTTCCTGAAAAGGAGTTTTACATTTTAATGTGGTCAAATTTATCTGCGCATTTTGTTATTTATACATCTTGTGACTTGTTCAAGAAATTCTTTCTTTTCTTGAGATAAAAAATGGGTTCTTTTGTACTTCATTCTAAAAGTTTTATAGTTTTATCATTTCTATTTATATATTTAATTCACTTGGAACTGATTTTGTGTGTGGTGTGAGGTAGGGGCTCTAATATTGGCCATATAGATAACAACTGTCCCGACACAACTTATTAACTTCTGCCCTTTCCTGTCCGGCTTGCAGTGCCTGTTCTGTCATCAGTGCAGGTCCGGGGGTGGGGGTCGGGTCCTGGCTCACTCGTCTGTCCTCACTTCTCTGCTCTAAAGTGAATCCCGCTCTTTCTGAACAGATGCTACATTGTCTCCATCATCACGGCTTCACAGTCGGTCTCGATATCTGAACAGAAGGGTCATGTCCCTCACCGTGTTCGCCATCTTCCAGAGTGTCTGGGCTACCCTTGGCCCATGCTTTCGTAGACACGTTTTAGAATCAGACACCATTCCAAAGTGAGGGTCGTTCCGACTTCTCAGGATGTCGTGAGGATGTCATCAGAAGGTGTGTGTCAAGTGTCCACCACAATGAGTAGGCCTTTGGTGAGTGAGTGGAGAAACAAGCAGGTGGAGTCGCTCAGGGGCAGGGTCCTTGCTGTCTGGGTCAGCTTCCCATCGGGACATTCTCCCCAGGGCACAGGGTCGTGGTGGCAGAGTGAGCAAGAGAACGGATGTGAGACACTTCGCAACCTGAAAGTCACAGGATACTCATAGGACACTCATAGGATACTCGTAGGATACTCATAGGATACTCATAGGATACTATAGGATACTCGTAGGATACTCATAGGATACCTTCATTCATCCACCGGAGCACCAGGCGGATATTAACAGGAATGAGACACCAGCCTTTGGACGAGTGATCACTCACCCTGAGGACCTCACCAAATACCGAGCAGACTTCGGAAATGTTACCAGTCCTATCCCGTAAGGAGCATTTTCTAGTTTCACTGATACCACGAGGGCCTTTCCGTGCACGTGGTTTTCGTCTGCTCGCCATGGGCTTGGCTCGCCAGAATGGCACCCCAGAGGGGTTCCCGGCACCGAGCTCTGCGGGAAGAAACTTCAGTGCCAGAAAAATTAGATGTTATGGTGCAGTTGACTTTGCTCCTGTAGGGGAAGGAAAACTTCCTTCTCTCCCCTTACGTTCTATGACTGGGCCTAAGAATTAAATGGACATAAAAACAGACTAACGGGAGAAAAGTATACAAATTCTTTTAAGTGTTTGTGTAGTCACACAGCAGTCTCCAAAAGGAAAATGAAGACCAGAAGGAACGGTTAGGCCCAAACACTTGCATACGTTTCACACAAAGGACAATACATGGTGGGGGTGTGACAAGACAAAGGGGCTTGGGCTGTGGCAGTAAGCTGTGCCACAGTGACCAGGAAATACAGGCTGGAAACTAAGAGGCGCTCTGGCTGGTTCAGTGGGTTTGTTTGTACAGGTCCACTTGGCGTCACCACGAGTCTGCGGGGATAAGAATATTCTTCTCTGCTTGGGACACAGAGGGCACCATTCTCATGGGAAATGTGAGGCCTGCTTTTAGGAAGGAGAGGTCGGAGAGCCCTCCCTAACACTGCTGCTTCTCAAGGGCCATCAGGTCAAAATAATCCTATGCCACCTTCTGGGACGGCGTGTTTGAATTCTTTCCCTCCCGAACCTGCAGCTGCCCATAAGTTTCTCCCAAGCTTCAGCAGCAGCCCGTGGTCCTCATCACTCATCCTGGGGCACCTGCGCTCCACCGAGGCTGTGTCCCCAGCTGGGCAGCAGCCGGGCCTTTCCACCTTGTCTGCAAAGCCCATCGAAGACATCACGGTGCTCCCGTTCCCCTCAGAATCTCAGCCAGTCCTGGGACAGCACTGGAGGCAGTCAGGGGCTGGAAGAAGAATGCTGGGTGGGGGTTTAAAGAACATGGAGCCAAGACCTGGCTCTAACCCTTCTGGGCTCTGTGACCAGGGGCATATGACTTCTAACCCCTGTAATTTCCTTACTAGAACATGGACATAAAATTACTTACCTTCTGTAAGGATAAGTGTCAAGCACCTAACACAGACTTTATGGGCACAAGGTACTCCTTTTGGCCACATACTCTTTTGAAGATAATCTTTCCTTTCTTTCTGGTTCATCTACAACAACATGTTGCGTGCGCACATGCATATGTGTGTGTGTGTGTGTGTGTGTGTGTGTGTGTGTGTGTGTGTGTGAACATTTTCAAATATTTAGAAAAGTTAGACGAACAGAACAATGAACATTGTACACCCATCCCAAGGTTCAACCACTGTTACTGTTTCCTCTGGCTGCTCTTCAGACCCTCTCTTTGTCTTTGGCAATTTGCAGTTTCACAATGACACATTTTGTTACAAATTGCTTTTCTGTGGGAATGGGTTCCAGTTTGTCATTATCATCTAAAAAGCTACTATGAACATTGCTCACAAATTGTCTCTGTGGGCAGATGTTTTCATTCCTCTGGGGTTATTAACTAAGAGTGAAATTGTTGGATAAATTCATGCTTAAAATTATAAGAAAAAAACAAACTGTTTTCCAAAGTGTTTGTTCCATTTTATACTCTCACTAGCAATTATATATATAATTGAGAGAGAGAGAGGGGAAGAGAGAGAGAGAGAGAGAGTGAAACATCAGTTTGTTGTTTCGCTTATTTATGCACTCATTGGTTGATTCTTGTGTGTGCTCTGACCAGGGATCGAACCTGAAACCTTGGTGTATTGGGACAACACTCTCACCAACTGAGTTACCTGGCCAGGGCCAATGAAATCTTGCTATTCCACACTTTGGTCTGTAAGTCTTTAAAAGGTCTTTCCCCATCCCACTTGATTTGTAATAATATCTCATGGTAACTCTAATTAACATATTCCCCATGAGTAAAGATGTTGAACGCCTTTTTATGTGCTCATTGGCCATTTGTGTATCTTCTTTTTGAAATGTCTATTAAGTCTTTAGCTTATTTTTAAACTGGATTGTGGTCTTATTATTACTTTGAAAAGTTCTTTATATGTTCTAGATATGTCTTACAGTAGCTATATTTTTTTGCAAATATTTGCTCCATGTCCTTTCATTAAAAAACCCAACAACCATGCTTTTTCAATCATTCTGTCACTCTTTATAATGTTTTTCTTTAGAGCCCTCTATCGTCAGACACATTAAATATATTTGTTGGCTAATTCTGTCTTCCCTACTAGGATATACATTTCATGAATGCAGGGTCTTTGTCTCTTTGTTTCGTGCTGAATCCTCTGCACCTGGAGCCCTGGCTGGCCACCTAATAAGCACCGAACAACTCTTTCTTTAAATGAATGAATAAAGTCCAATCCTGCCTTTCTCAGGGGAATAGCAGAGGCTAACCTGAACTTTTATTTTGAGTATACATACAACTGGTTTCCAAAATAAGATGTAGGAATACTTGCTTAGTTAAAAAGGATTTGAAAGAACTGCCTACACAAAAGCAACGTTGGATTCTTGCAGAGTTAAAGAAGATGCTTCTGGAAAAGCATGCCCCCTTCGAAAACCTTCAAAGCTATTGTCTTCAATAATTTTTTCTAGCCTGTTGAGCTTTTCACAAGAACAGTTGAGGCCACTTGCTCACTGGGAGTTATACGATGAATGAAAGCCATTATCGGTATTTGCATCGTCTGAAAATTGCAGCCTTGGATAATGACATTCATCGAGAGAAGTTTCTGAGAGTCAGAGAGAGGCTTCCATAACAAAATATATTTATAGAGTTCTCTTGTCTTGACTTAGAATAATTTGGTATCAAAATAAAACGCTGAGGCATTAACCCTTTGATTATAATCCTATGTTGTTGGGTTTTTTTGAAGCTTTCTGACAAAATACCAAGTATTCTAATATACAATCTCTGAATCTATAAATTCAGCAGTGACTATGAATCATATGGCAGGATATTATAATTGTGTTATTTTCAACATTTTCACATGACCTGGGCATGGTTTCAGCAACTCAATGAGATCTTGGTACTTGACCTACCCGACCAGGAAATCCACCTATCATGTACAGGTTTATCATGTACAGGTTTCTGTCCAATATCTGCAGGGTTTAACTTGGTAGTTTAATTTATTAACATATCTGTATATTTACATACACATATAAAAGTTATACTAACTTATAAATAAAATAATATGCAGACAGTCCCCTACGTACGATGGTACGACTTAGGACTTTTCGATTTCAAGTGGTGCCAAAATGAGACACATTCAGTAGAAACCATATTTAGAATTTTGAATTTTGATCTTTTTCCCAGCCAGCAATATGTGTATGATTCGTGCGATGCTGGGCGGCAGCAGCACCCACAGCTCCGTCAGCCACACGATCAGGAGTAAACAACCCATACTCGACAGTGTATCCATTGTGTGAGGTGATTTTGTCCAACCATAGGCTAACGTAAGTGTCTCAGCACATTTAATGTAGGCTAGGCTAAGCTATGATGTTCAATAGGTGAGAGGTATGAAATGCATTTTTGACTTAATGATGTTTTCAACTTACAATGGGTTTATCAAGACATAACCCCATTGTAAGTCAAGGAACATCTTCATATGTATAATTGAGAAATGGTTCTGGTGCTAACTAAGTATTGATCCCAAAATGTAGGGCTTGTGTAAAGTTCCTACGCAGATGCAAAATCACGATCAGCTCCAGTTGCTGTCTACATGAATGGTGCCCCCTGGAGTCTATAATGTGAATGGTGGTCATTCAAGTTATGTAAGTTGGTAACTTTGGGGTTCATAACTCTTTTTTTTTTCTATCTTTTTTTTTTTTTTTTTTTACCAACAGCTTTCTAGTGCCAATGCTGACAATGTGGAATGCTCTCAGACTCTCCATTGGAATATGCTCAGAGATCAACCTTTAAAGAACAGATGTGTTCTACCCAAACAATGGATATAGCAACTTTCCTCCCCCATTCCTTTGGCAATGGGTATTTTAAGTAACCTAAGATATGGAGGACTGTGCAAGGCCAGCTGGACTTTCCATCACTGCTTCTGTGTAAGTTATTATAAAATTAGCTGTGGTTCAAAGTGGGAAACATAATTTTCCAGATTGCATCCTACCCGGAAGACATCTCTCTTGTCTTGAGTTACCATTACTTACTGGCTGCTTTCAGGATTTTACTATAAAAGTGAGACTTCTGGCCACTGGCTGGTTTGTTAGCTATCGCAGTCACTTAGTAGATGAGTGATATTTACAAACTAAGTTAATTTATAAATCAGAAATGCTTCTCTTACTCTTGTAATCTTGGCACCTAGCTCAACGCCTGGCATAAGTTCAGTTAATATCGTCTTAACTGAATAAAATGGAAATTTTGTAAATGAGGTAATTAAATAGATCATGGCTTTTCTGTATTGGTTTTGCAGTAGAAACAATAGGTTTATGCACACCGAAGCAAAATACTGGATAATATATTTGTTGGGGTTGGTTAAAAAAACTAAGCAAACACAATCCAAGAGTTTGCCTTTAATAGAGATCTCCAGGAAATTGGTTGAAGTCTTGTCTTAAAGATTTTCTTTCTGACTAATAAGGTTGTTAGATATTAAAGGAGTTCCCTGAATTGTGGACATGAACTTTGGAAAAATTTTAGAACAGAAGAGGCAATGAATGATTCTTTGAGTGATTGGCATATCATCTTAAATGGTATGGGGGTAAAATTTGTATTAATAACTTATAATATAACATTGATTCCAATAGTTTGTCTCAGTTTAACACGTATCATTGTATAAAGTATATCATTTGAGCCACACATCAATCTTGAAACTGTGCGACTTATTTTCATTCCCATTTTGAAGACAAGGAAAACTGAGGCTCAAAAAGACAAAGTGGTTGGTCCAGATTTATCCAATCGGCAAGTGTTCGAATTCTAAAACTATATTCTTTCCTCTACCCACCCCCATCCTTTCTGATGCCAAAATGAAAATGGAAGGATTTATCTTAACAGCTTATTGATTAATATTGCAGGTGTTGTAAGGTGTTTGAGGGCCAGGCATACAAAGCAGAGTTGAGCTCCTGCAAGGACTACACCGTCCCTGGGAGGTACTGGCGGAAGACAGTAGCCGCTGCGCCGCGTGGTAAGTGCTTGGCGGAAGGGAGCTCAGCTGCGTATGAACAAGGACACAGTGCGCAGGAGCTTCTCAAGGACAGGGCCACGTCACATTCCTCTTCCAATCTCCTCGGAACCGTAGGCATGTAGCAGGTGCTCATATTCCATTTATTGGATGGACTGATGGCTGCTCTGATACACGGAGGAACGAGGGAGGTGACTGGATCCCAACGTGGGCAGAAATTTTCCAGGACGTGTTAGGTAGAGGAAGTAGTCAGGCCTCTGTGCTGTTAGAGGTCACCTGTTTTCCAGGTGCAAGAGATGTCTGTGCTCACGAAGACAGGGGAGGTGGTTCCTTTGTACGCCACTCTGCAGTCAGTGGAGACCCCACACAGTCCGCCGCCCCGTGGTGTCACTGCACGGCTTCTATGCCCTGGGGAGCGAAGGCTCCGCTTCCATGACAAAAAGCTCTGGAAGTTGTCCCCCCCCCCATTGCCTTCAGATCACCCCCCCCTTCCTGTTCCTCTGCAGCGCTGCTCTTGAGAGAACCGTCTTGGTCCCCCAGCGATTCGTTGAGAACATCGAGTGCCAGACCACATGCTAATTAAGGCTTGTCACCTACCATAATGGCACCTCAGTAATACACCAATTAACAGTTACTTTAATTGCACCACTTAACATGAAATTAATGAAGAGTCTAGCTGATGAGAAGTAAGAACCTGTACATTAGAGCAACACAGAACATTCGTCACGTTTCTGATGAAACAGCCTTTGAGAAATCTGTTCCTCCCCAGTGCCTAGTGAAAAAAATATTTTCGGAGGGTGGGGGATGGCTCTTTATAAAACGAGCTGGCAACAAGTGGAGAAGCGTACTCCTTGCTGCTGCCAGGGCGGAGCCCACAGGCTTTGCTGTCGGAGACGCCGGTTCGGATCCTGCATCTGCCCTTTCCAGCTGTGCTCTTGGTTACGACCTGACAGAAGACATCTGAGACCACTTACAGCTCACCTTACATGTAATGGCGAAAGTTTAGATGCTTTCCCCCTAAAATCGAACAGGGATGTTCTCCCACCACCTCGGTTCAGCATTCACATTGCAGTTGATAGAAAATGCAATGAGGAAATAGAAAAGGCATCCAGCTGGAAAAGAAGAAGCAAAACTTCGTTTGCAGATAACATGATCACCTAAGTAGAAAAGCCAGTGAAATCTACAGAAAGGCTACTGACATTAATCAGTGGGTTTCGCAGGGTTGCAGGACGCAAGATCAATATACAAAAGTCCACTGTATGTCTATATACCTGGGTCATTTTTTTTAGCCATTCTGGGTCTGTTTTCTTATCTGTAACATGGCGAGAAATGTATATACTTCTATAAAATTGCCCTGAGGGTTAAGAAAAAGTAGGTTCACAGAACCAGGTTCAATATATATTGATGGGTTCCCATTTCTCAAGCACACCAGGGGTCCCAGTGTGGTATCTGATCTCTCGGACAAGCATTAATGAAGAAATGACGGAGAGGAGAAAGTCATTCCACTCTGGAGTAATATCCAGGGGAAGCTCTAAAGCTGGAAATCATGGAGATGGAGCAGCTTTCACGTCCCGATCTTACAATCCAAGCCAGCCAAATCGGCTCTTGCTCATCCATGCCACCTCCCCCACCCGCCCCTTCCCATTTCCTTAGTTCATGCCTGTTCTTTTGTAACAACCTCCTGAACAGTCTTCCTACTTTTGATCTCCTTCCTCTTGACTTCAACCTTTTCACTACAGCCATAGTGATCTCTTTAAAATGCAAATCTGATCACCTCATTGTGCTTCTTAAACCCCCTTGTGGTTCCCTATTGAATTCAGAGTTAAGCCCAAGCTTCTTAGCTCGGCTTCTGCACAAACAGACTTGGCACTTAGACTGAACCACTGAGCTCTTCCCGAAACACCAAGTGTTTTCTTGCTTCCCAGCCTTCTTCAATGTGTTCCTGTTTCCCAAAATGCTTCCGATGTTCTTCTCCATACCTGTCAAGCCCACCCTATCATTGCCCAGGAATCTACCGTGCCTCTTTCCAGCCCGACATCAAGGTCATCTTCTGGCTGCAGGCTCTCCAGAAGGCTCCTCTAGGCAGACCGAATTCCAGCCTCACCCACTCTTCCCTCTAACAATAGAATGTGGTACTTATCCTATTCCATTGTGACCTTCTGTTTACTTGTCTGAGCTCCTTAAGGGCAGGGCCACACCCCATGTGTCTCTGCGTCTCCTGTACCCAGCAGAGGGCTCTCTAAAGGTTTGCTGCAGATGTTTGGAATCCTCTGCTTCCTGACTGGTTCCTCTGGCTACACCCAGGCCTCGGAGCTGCTACCTGCTCCTTTCCTGCCGAGGTGGCAAGCATTCTTTCCTGTTCTTTCCATCTCCAAGACCTCTGCCCTGCTGGAATTCAACCCTCAGGAGCCCGTCCAGGGTATTTCTCCACCGGCTTCTCAGGAGCCACGTTTGCTGGCTAATGGGGGACGGCTTCCTGGCTTTAGCCTCTTCTCTGCCTCCTCCTAGCACTGGGTTTCCAGCCTGGTCTGTTACGAAGAACCACCCAGGCACACAGATTCCTGGACCCTGCTCTCAGAGAGTCTCAGTCCTCAGGTCTGGGTTGGAATGAGACCCTTGTCAGCCAGGCTTGGGCACCTACACTGGTCAGTCCTGAATGGCAGGGAGCCCTGCGTGCTATCCACTGCCCTCCTCCGAGACTTGCCTGGCCGTGTTCCAATCCCAGGAGACTCGGATTTCTCCGTTTGTGAAACGAGCAGGGGCTCGGTGCTCACCATCTCGGGCTCCTTCCCTATCTGGCCGGCTTCCGAGGATCCAGTATAGGAACTGACTCCTCCTTGGGAGATAGGAGTTCAAGGGGAAGCTCCTCTCTCCCAGATGCGGCCCAGAAGATAACAGATGTGAGTAGTGAAAAGAAAAACAAAACAATAAAAAGAGAGAGAGAGGGATGCAGGAAAACTAGCCCTACCTCATTTCAAAACATAATGCTGGGAGGCCAGGGACTAGCCTACGCTTGAACACGTGCCAATGAGACAGGAGACTGGACCAAGGTGCTGTAGGGTATATAAGAATTCCATGTGTGCTACAGGAGGCCTACGGAGGGCTGGGGTCATTTAGCGGGTTGTAAAGGGATAACTTGAATGCTATGGGGGGAATATTTCGCTTCTCATTTCATATCATATTCCAAAATTAATTTCAGACGGACTAAATAATTAAATGTAAAACATAAAACCATAAAAAATCTAGAGCGTATACGTAACATTATATTCTGAGTGGGGAGAACCACCTAAATGTAGTGGCAGAAATCACAAAGTTCAGCAGATTTGAATACATAACATGTGCATAAAAATGACCAATATTAAAAGGGAGGGGGAGCCCTGGACAGTCTTTCTCAGTGGTTAGAGCATCGACCCACGGACCAGAGAGGCCTGGGTTTGGTTCCCGCTAAGGGCACGTACCTCGGTTTTGGTTTGTCCCCGGGCCCCAGTTGAGGTCGTGTGGGTGGCAGTCAGTTGATGTGTCTCTCTCACATTGATGTTTCTCTCTCTCTCTTCCCCCCTCTCTCCCTCCCTCTCTATCTGAAAATAAATGCAAAAATGTCCTCGGGTGAGGAAAAAACAAAAAAAGGGAGGGGGAGGGGGAGGAAGAAACCTATAACCAGTATAACAAAAAGGTTAATTTCTAATGTATAAATTATATATATGCATAAGAAAAACAATAAGACCCTGATTTTTACAAAGGTTATAAAATGGACTTCATTAGACAGCTTAAAAAGCACTTTCTAAATATTCAGTCTCTGGGGAATCAAGTACTGAGTAAAACTGTGACATGATTTTCACCAATCAAATTCTTCAAGATTTTAACAGGTAATATTACTCATGATTGGTGAGGCTGCCAGAAGAAATAGTGTGTTGGTGGAAATGCAACTTTATGAAAACCAATTTCGTAATAAGTACCAAGAGCCTGAAAAGTAATTGCAAGAAAACAGGTTTAAAATACATGAAACATCTCTGGCTCCTATAATTTAATTTTTTTATATTAATCTTTTCCTTTATTTCATAAGTTATCTATAATAAGCATGTGTTAACTTTATAATTAGTAAACATTTGTGTCTTGCCAGAAACCTTAAAACAAGACGTATACGTATTTTTGACCCAATAATTTTATTTAAGAAACCTATGTCAAGGAAATAATCCCAAAATGAGATCAAGATGATGAAAAAAAAAAGTGATCAGCAGAATGCTATTTGCAAGTCAAAAGATGTCAAAAGACAGTCGATTGGGCTATATCCACCTATCGAAGTATTATATGTAATTAAAATTACATTTCGGAAGAGTCTGCAACCACAAAGGGACACGCGTCTACTGTTCAGGTTGTTGGTTAGGGTCACTGTCACAAAGTGTCAGAAACTCGGTGGCTTCAGCAACAGAACTGTACTGCTTCACAGCTGTGGAGGCCAGAAATCCAGGGTCAAGGTGTGGGCAGGGCTGGTTCCCGCTGGCGGCAGGAGAATCTGTCCCCTGTCTGCCTCTTAGCTGCGGGGGCTGCTGGCGATTCGTGCTCACTGGGTTATAGCAACATCATTTCAGTCTGCTGAAAGGCAAGCTCCCTGTGCATGTCTGTGTCCACATTTCTCCTTTTTAGAAGGACCCCAGTCATATTAAATTAGGGGCTCACCTTACTCCAGTATGACCTCACCCCAGCTTGATTATCTGCAAAGTCCTTATTTCCAAATTAAGTCACAGTTACAGGTCTTGGGGCTAAGGACTTTGGGGGACACAAGTCAACCCATGGCCTACTGTGATATGATGTATTAAAAAAGTAGGACGTAAAATGATCTACATGGGTTCTACGGCCACGTATAGAAAAATGAGTGGAAAGCGATACGCCAACACGTTAACAGAGGTCATCTGGGAGAGCAGAGTAATAAGTGGTTTTCTCCCCCCGTATTTTCCATGTCCCCTGTGCCGAGACCCATTCGTAAGCCTCCCCCCGACCCGGCCCTGCCTGCCCTCCCCGCACAGGGGCGGCCTGGGCTGGGAGCTGAGCTGCAATCGCAGGAGCCTCTCTCCCTCAGCTCCACGCCACCTTCTAGAATCCTTCCCCGCCAGAGACCACATTTCTGCGCCAGCTGGCTCCCCACCAGGCTCTGCCAGCAGGGGGTCTGGAAGGCTGGAGGACTCGCTCTTCCGGGGAGTCAGGCGCCCCGCTGTGCTTGGTCCCCAGGCCGTGGCTGTCCTTCCCACAGCTGCAGCTGCCTCCAGTTTCTCCTCTTTCTGCCTCTCGCTGACCAGCCTCAATGTGCCCTCCTGGAGGGACCCCTGCTCCCACCAAGCAGAGCCCTCTCAGCAGCCTGGGCCCCAGGCCCCCAGGTCCCCAGGCCCCCTCCTCCAGCTCAGAGACCCAGCGCCAGCCAGTGTCCCCACCAGACGTTCAGCTCTGTGGACCCTTCCTCTAAACTCCAGAGTTTTAGACACCCCGATCCCCCCACTCTTAGTCAGCCTCAGGCTGGTGGGGTGGGGGTGCAGGCTGCTTCTCATGCCCTTACCTCTGTGGTACCTCAGGCTGTTTTCATTCCTCCAGTACGTTCTTCATATTCATTCTCTTTGTTCAGATAATTGGTGTCCTCTGTCTTGATTGGACCCGGATTGAGGCAGCTCATCCTAATCCAATCACAAATGTCCCCACCCAGCTGCTGGAATGTCTCAGAAGCTGAGACACCCACCCCATTCCCACCCCACTCCTATAGCTTCAGTTTATAGCTAAACTTGATTTTCTTTTATCCTCACCCGAGGACACTTTTTTTTTTTAATTTTATTTTTGTTACAGATGTTTCTCCTTTTTTACCCCATTGACACCTTCCTCCCCATCCCCCCCATCCCCCCCACCCCGTCCCCGGCTTTGTTGTCCATGTCCATTGGTCATGCATACATGCATATAAGTTCTGTGGTTTATCTCTTCCTACCCCCCACCACCCCTTCTTCTGAGGGTTGTCAGTCTGTACCCTACTTCCATATTTCTGGGTCTACCCTATTCCTCAAACTGTTATATTCATTATATTCCATATATAAGTGAGATCATGTGGTATTTGTGTTTTACTGCTTGGCTTGTTTAACTTAGGATAATACTTTTCAGGTCTCTCCATATCATCCCAAAGGATAAGAGACCTTTCTTTCTTTTTTTTTTTTTTATCCTCACCGAAGGACATTTTTCCATTTTTTGCTCAGGTAGAGTGGAAGGGAGAGAGAGGAACAGAGAGAGAGAGAGAGAGAGAAAGATCGATGTGAAAGGAACACATCGAGTGGCTGCCACCCGCACAACCGACCAGGGCCGGGGACAAACTGCAACCGAGGTACGCGCCCTTAGCGGGAACCGAACCCGGGTCTCTCAGGACCGCAGGCCGACGCTCTAACCGCTGAGCCAAACCAGCCAGGGCGAGATCTTTCTTTCTTACAGCTGCATAGTACTCCATTGTGTAAATGTACTACAGCTTTTTTATCCATTCGTCTACTGATGGACACTTGGGCTGTTTCCAGATCTTAGCTATTGTAAATAGTGCTGCTATGAACATGGGGGTACATATATTCTTTCTAATTGGTGTTTCAGGCTCCTTAGAGTATATTCCTAGAAGCGGGATCACTGGGTCAAATGGACACTCTTTGAGGACATTTTTGCATTCATCTTCAGATAGAGCGAGAGGGAGAGAGGGAGGAAGAGAGAGAGAGATACATTGATGTGAGAGAACTACATCGACTGGCTGCCACCCACACGACCCCATCGGGGCCGGGGACAAACTGCAACCGAGGAACGTGCCCTTAGCAGGAACCAAACCCGGTCTGTCTGGACCGTGGGCCGACGCTCTAACCACTGAGCAAAACCGGCCAGGGCTAAACCTGGTTTTATTTTAAGAGAAATAAAAGAACATCCTTGTGCCCCAACATCCTCTCTCCCAGTCCCTTCCTCCCTCTCCCTCCCTCTCTCCACGTCTGTTCTGCTCGTCCACTCGGAGAGAAGAGGAAACAGCTTCTCAAAGCGGAGGGACTCCCCTGACTGCACAAGGAGCGCCACCCTAGGGACTGGCTACTTCTGGAAGGAAATAATGAAAACAAAAGGGAAGAAACCTTCCGGGCATCGGGACCTGGGCCACAGCCACACCTGCTACAGCCTGCGACCCTCTCTGGGACCACGCCCTGCCTGGCGGAGACCACCCTCCATCACTTCCCTGCTGAGGACTCGCAGAGGCCCCTGACGGACCTTGCTGAGCCTGGCCTCTCGGGCCGTCCAGGGGCTGCCCGCCCAGCCAGCAGGGGAAGGCCCAGGACCGGGCCTGGCGCAGCAGGCATCGCTTTGACGGACAGCCGCCTGCACATAGACGAGTCAGTGCTGCTGTCACAGTCCTCGCTCTTGAGCTTTTAGTCCTCTCCGAGAAGCGGGACTCTCCAGGTGGCCCAAGAGGCCAGCTGCTGGGGCGGGGGTAGGGACTCCTTGCCTCTGGGCACAGCCATGGTCCAGGGGATAGGGACCTGGGGAGGCCGGCCCCCTCCACTGTGAGATGGTGCCCGAGGCTCCCAGACACACTGTTTGGTTTAAAGGCTTCAGGATCAGAGTGTCTTATAGCAGGACAACTGTCGGATTGCTCCCGTCTGGGCTGTGCTGATGCTCGGAGGACCGCCCTGCGTCCTCTGCCCCGGCTGGCTGGCAGGCCACCACCGCACCGTCTTCTCCCCGCTGCTTAGCTTGGGTGCAGAACAGCAGCAGGTGCTTTCGTGCTGAGCATGCTTATCTCTGGACTCCATCTCTCCCCTCGCCCATCCCCAGCCCCTGGTTTTCCAGAAGAGACTTCTCCGGGCGAAGTGTAAGTCTGCGTTAGTCATTCACGTCCCTGAAGGTCCTCCACGCCGGCTCCTGGATAGTCACCCCACGCGCTCTCCACGCACGGGCTCATGTTATTCTCCCAGGCATCCAGGGAGGGATGCCCTGGTGTCACTGCCCTGTGCAGGCAAGAAACGGGCGCAGAGAGGCGGAGCAGCTGCCCCTCAGCTGGTGAGCAGCGCAGCCCTGCCGGTGCAGCGCACTCGGTAGTTTGCATGGTGGGCGTTAGCACCGCCTTTTACAGAAGAGGGGACTGAGGCTCAGGAATACTTAGCGATGCCTTGAGAAGAGACAGGCACAGGCGCAGATACTTAGATGGTGCCAAATGCATTTGCACATTTGGGGGATGGCACTCTGCAGCTGCAAACAGGGAGCTGGAAAGAGATGGTTCGTTAGTGAAGGGCCAGGGCCAGGTGCGAGGAAGGCCGTGCCCCCCGAGAAGGCATGCGTCCGCCGAGAGAGGTCATGGGCTCAGCCTTGAGCAGCAGGGCCCCTGAGTGGGGCTGGGGAGAGGTGAGGGAGGAGGGGGGGCAGAAGCTGAGTGAGAGGGGCAGGCAGGCCCTGGCAGGGGACAGCCTTCTCTCTCCCTGAGCTCACTTCTGACCCACACAGGCCTCTTCTAGGGCAAAACGGAGGCTGCTTCCCGCAGATTTAATTCAATGTCAGCTGCAAAGCTCTATTAACTAAATTGGCCATGGGTTTGGTACAAAACGAGCTTTTTCACTGTGTTAAAAAGTGTCATGTTTGAATCAAAACTTATTCCAACATTCAGGCTAATGAAAGCCTCAAGTGAGAGTTGATCAATGGGGCGCAAGGTGTTTCCATGGAAACTGGAGCAGGGAGGCAGGTCTGATCAGAAGCCAAGTACACGAAGGTGATGCTTTGGGGTGCTCGTTGGTGGAACCTCGATTGGTGGGACCCACGAGAGGTCGAGACCTGGAGCTGGACGCACAGTGGGGGCTGGGGAATGGAAACTCCAGAGCGTCCTCGGCCGGCCCTGCACGGGGGCTGGAGGCTCCAGGTCTGAGTTTAGGACACGTGCTGAGGCAGCCAAACCTGTAGTTAAGGATTTATTTTTGCATTTTTACTGGGCCTTCAATGCCTCAGCTCCAGGGCTCCCCACACAAACCTGGCCATGCACTGGTCCTGCTGCGGCAGCCCTGGTGGCCTGAGCTCACTGGGGCAGGTCGCCAGAGCTCGGGTCACAGCGCCACACCTTGGGGGAATCACTTCCTTCTCTGGAGTGGGTTCTGTGTCTCCAGAACAATGATTAGAGCGAAAGCTGCTCTAAGCAGGGCTGGATCCGAATTCCGGCCCCCTCTGCCTCCGATGTGGGCAGACAACTTACCCTCTTTGAGGGGTAGTTTCTCTACCCACAAATCTGGGAGGAGGGTCTTGGGGACTTCTGGGAAGACAGGAGCAGCAATCCGACAGGTCTTGGGGCAGACGCACAGACAACTAGAGGTCAGGGTGACACCCACCAGGCTGGCAGAGAGGAGGGACCACGTGGTGCTAAGCCTGGGCCCCAAGTCCCTGCTGCAGACCTCGGGTCCCCTTCTTTCCTCGGTGGAGCCTCGGACGAACATGGAGCCCTTCCAACAGCCCAGCCCTCCCGGGCACGTTCCCCATCTCAGTGTCCTGACAACAGCCCCGGTCCCTGTTCTCACACCAGACGGGAGGCCACACGCTCGGGAGGCTGGGATAGCACCTCCACTGTCATGTGACACGTTGGCCCACAGCCCCCGACTCTCCCCGCGCCCCCTGCCCGTGTTCTCTGCTCGTCCACCCATGGTGGCATTGGCCCAGCATCCGCCCCTAAGCCCAGGCCTGGGCCCATGGAGCCTGGACACAGCCCTTCTGAGCTGGTCCATTAGGCTGCGCAGGCCTGGCCACCAGCCACACGTCCACCCAGCCTCTCCACACCGCCACATGGCCGAGGGGTCTGTTTTTCTAGGGGACGCAGGCCAGTGAATGGCCCCTTCTGTGCCAGGGCCAGGCCGGATTCCACTGAAACCTGCCTGTCCAGGGACCTGTCTGGGGCCATACAGACCGTTCTCTCTGAGGGACACAGGCAGGCCCTGCAGAGACCCTGTGGTCAGGTTTGCCTCGGCCTCGCCTGGCACCGTGCCCCATTATCACCAGCCTCGGGGCTCCGTGTGGCGGCGCACCCACCCCCTGGCTTCACCGGGCTCCTCTTTCCCCCTTAATCGAATCAGGCCCCCAGCCTGGCGTTCCCCAGGCCTGACATCACCTCCATGGGGAGGGGAGAGGACATCAGGCACGAAGAGCAGGCAGGGCTGGGGCACAGGGACCCAGGAAATAACTCACCCTCCAGAGAGGCAGGGGTCACAGCAGAGGGCGAGGCCGCCCCGCCGTGGCCACAGGGGGGCCCTTGTGGAGTGGGGAGCAGAAGGCTCAGGAACCCAGAACCCACACAGACAGGGAATTCTTTTTTTAAAAAATATGTTTTTATCCATTTTTTTAGAGAGAGAGGGGGAGAGCAAGGTAGGAACCTTGATGTGAGAAAGACGCATTGATTGGCTGCCTCCCAAATGACCCCAGCCGGGGTCAGGGATCAAACTGACAACTCAGGTTCACGCCCTTGACCAGAAATCGAACCCGAGACCACCTGATGCGCAGGCCGATGCTCCAGCTGCTAAGCCAAACCGGCCACGGCCAGACAGGGAATGGTTTTCTCCCACCGAAGGCTGAAAGGAAATGAAGAGATCACTGCCGCCCACACCAGCAGCGAGCTCCGCAGTGCAGGTGAATTCGCACCGTCACAAGGGGAAAAGGCAGACACCAGGGGACACACTCTCGTTCCACCACATGACGATCAGAAGTGAGGACAAACAGAGCTCGAGAGGTCACGTGTGGGGACTCTGTGATGGGGACACAGCCAGTGGGACTCCCTGAGGTGCTGCAGTCTTTCTCCTCGAGCTGGTGACGTGAGCACGCTGACTTGCTGAACACCGACGGAGCTGTCACTAAGGGCTGTCTATCTCTCTGTGTGTTATACTCCAGTAAAAACACAAGCAGTCATGCAACCACGGCAACCAGCAAGGTACGAATAGCCCCGTCACCCCCACACTCCCCTGGACCCCTTTGTAGCCGACCCTTCTCCCATCCCCAGCCCATGGCAACCACAGATTTGTCTCTTGCTCCCAGTTTTACCTCTTCCAGAACGTCCTCCGTGGCCACGTCTGTTAGTCCTTCCACCAGTGGAAGTCATTCAGGTCGCGTCTCGTGTTTGGAGGTTATGCACAGAGCCCCCTGTAAGCGTCCGCACACGGGCTTATGACAGTATGAATACTCAGTTCCCTTGGGTCGGAACCTGGGAGTGAGAAGCTGGGTCACGTGGCGCGTGCACGATCACCGCGTGAGAAGCTGGGTCACGTGGCGGGTGCAGGATCACCGTGTGAGAAGCTGGGTCACGTGGCGCGTGCACAATCACCGAGTGGGAAGCTGGGTCACGTGGCGCATGCACAATCACCGCGTGAGAAGCTGGGTCATGTGGCGCGTGCACCATCACCAAGTGAGAAGCTGGGTCACGAGGCGAGTGCACGATCACCGAGAAGCTGGGTCACGTGGCGCGTGCAGGATCACCGTGTGAGAAGCTGGGTCACGTGGCGCGTGCACGATCACCGCGTGAGAAGCTGGGTCACGTGGCGAGTGCAGGATCACCGTGTGAGAAGCTGGGTCACGTGGCGCGTGCACGATCACCGCGTGAGAAGCTGGGTCACGTGGCGCGTGCACGATCACCGCGTGAGAAGCTGGGTCACGTGGCGGGTGCACGATCACCGAGTGAGAAGCTGGGTCACGTGGCGCGTGCACAATCACCGAGTGGGAAGCTGGGTCACGTGGCGCATGCACAATCACCGCGTGAGAAGCTGGGTCACGTGGCGCGTGCACCATCACCAAGTGAGAAGCTGGGTCACGAGGCGAGTGCACGATCACCGAGAAGCTGGGTCACGTGGCGCGTGCAGGATCACCGTGTGAGAAGCTGGGTCACGTGGTGCGTGCAGGATCACCGTGTGAGAAGCTGGGTCACGTGGCGCGTGCACGATCACCGCGTGAGAAGCTGGGTCACGTGGCGGGTGCACGATCACCGAGTGAGAAGCTGGGTCACGTGGCGCGTGCACAATCACCGAGTGGGAAGCTGGGTCACGTGGCGCATGCACAATCACCGCGTGAGAAGCTGGGTCACGTGGCGCGTGCACCATCACCAAGTGAGAAGCTGGGTCACGAGGCGAGTGCACGATCACCGAGAAGCTGGGTCACGTGGCGCGTGCAGGATCACCGTGTGAGAAGCTGGGTCACGTGGCGCGTGCACGTTCACCGAGTGAGCAGTGCCGGTCGTTTGGCGTCCAGCGGTGACCGAGACCTGTCCACGTTCCCGCAGCCTCAGTAGGACCTGCGCTGCGTTGGTTTCCTCCCCTCAGACATTCTGATAGGCGCGTAACATGCCGTTTAATGTTATTTGAGACCAGGACGGCCAGGCACTATCCTTACCTGCATTTTACAGAGGGGAACACAGGCTCTTGTAACAGGCGTCTCCGCGTGATCACACTCAGTGACCGTCAGAACCGAGACACTGGCGGTCTTCTGACTGGGACCCCGGCGAGTGGGCGACGTTCTCCCAGGTCACGGCGAGGACCCCGACAGAGACCGAGCAGCGTGGAGGTGATCAGGGAAGCCAAGCGTGTTCCTTTGGGACCACCCGTGAAAGTCCCGATCCCAGCGGGAGCTGAGCTCGCGTGTGAAAAGACCAAGGCGGGGAACGCGACGGGAAAAGCAGGGCCCACGGTGTCCAGCTGAGGAGGGACGAGCCGTGCCCGGGCCTGCGCTCATGCAGGAGGGACGGGACGGCACCGGGCGGGACAGCGCAGCTGGGTCCGGATGGCGGGAAACAGCAGGGAACTGTCACATCGAGCCTCCTGGGCTGGAGACACACCTCCTGCACTTCCCATGTCTGACAGGAGACAGAAACACTTCCCTTGAAGTATCGTTGAGGGGATCAAAGACGGCAGGTGTGAAAACGCTATAACGGTGACATGGCCTCAGATCCGAGTGGGCACAGCACCGCCACACGGCCAACACTCCCTGGTCGCGTCCACGAAGGAATTCTAGCCCATTGCCTTGGTCCGTTCGGGCCCCCAGAACACAGTAACACAGACTGGGCAGCTTACAGACAACAGAAGTCCGCTTCCCGTCCTGGAGTCTGGGAGTCCGAGCGAGGGCCGGCGCGGCCAGCTGGGGGCTCTGTCCCAGGGGGAGATTCCTGCTGTCCTCACACGGCAAGGCCCAGGGCACCAGTCCCATTCACGAGGCTCGGCCCTCATGACCTGATCACCCCCAAAGTCCCCCTGCAAATGCCATCACCTGGGGGTTAAGTCTCAACATGTGAACTGTAGGGGACACAAATGTCCAGGCCATAGCACCAATACATATCGCCCTTAGACATTCAGAGGAAATCCTGCTATCCTAACCTGTGCACCGATTAGTGCTCATTAGGGATGCAGCCCATCGAAGCGCTTCTAAGACTGACAGAGGCAACGGCCCTCGGAGGCCAGCCGCCAGCGACGCTCTGAGGCCGCAGAGGCCACCGGGAGTGGAGGGCGGGGCCAGGCCCGGCCAGGCGGTGATGTTTCCAAGGAGCATCAGGTGTTGTCGCGGTTTCAGAATTCCATCCCCTTTTATGGCTGAATAATACGCCATTGTAAGTATAAGCCATCTTTCACTGATCTATTCATCTGCTGATGGGCATTTGGGTTGTTCCTACCTTTTGGCGGTTGCGCACAATGGTGTGATGCAAGCTGGTGTGCAAATGTTGGTTCATGTCTTTGCTTTCCGTTCTTGAGTACCTACCTCGGCATGGGATTGCTGGACCTGATGATAGTTCTGTGTTTAACTTCTTGAGCAAGTATGCCAGGGCTTTTTATGCCCTCCTGGGCACTAACCCGGGAGCACGAGAATGGCAGGGAGATGCTTCATTCATCGCCACGTGGCAAACCTTAAATTCGTCTTTGGGGCCAGTCAACCCTGGGTTCAAATCCAGCCTCCACTTCTCAGTGCCTGAGCCTCCGTTTTCTTGGTTTGGGAACAGATCGTAATGCTTAGCCCACAGGGTTGCTGTAAACATGAAATGTGCTAATAATGTGAAATGCCTGGGATCGTGCAGGTGTTCAATAAATCCTCGCCCTGCCTCCCCTCACCCACTTCTGTCTCCTCCTCTGTGAAAAAGCATTCTATATACGAAATACCTCGTAAACTCCAAACGCTTTCAGGACGACTGGGTGGAAATGTTCCGTGGCAACTTTCTTTAAAAAACATGCCCCCCCGCAAAGGAGTCCATAATTCCTCCACATGCTTCCCCATCTGTTCCCCCAAATGTGATAATTAGGAAATGATGCTGTCACTTTGCAATGTGAGAACGCTGCCCCTCCCACCCCATCTCTGAGCTGCTTGGCAGAAGGATGAGCAGACAGATCTCAGTGCCCACAGCCGGCCCAGCCCTGGGCCCCTGATTTCGATGAGCTTCAAAAGCCAGGTCACTCTGCCCTAGGAGGCAACCAAGGTGTGGGGGTGAAATGCTGAATCTCAGATCGGCATGGAAGGAGGCTTGGAGACCCCCGGGCACCCTCACTACTCATAGTTTTTCTCCCATGGACTCTTTTTAAATATTAATTAATTAATTAATTAATTTTGTTACAGATGTCCTTCCTTTTCCCCCCATTGACACCCTTCTTTCCACTCCCATCCCCCCACCCTTCACAGTGTTGCTGTCTGTGCCCATTGGTTTCACATACATGCATATTAGTTCTTTGGTTTATCTTTTCTCACCCTCCCACCCTCTGCCCTCTGAGATTTGTCAATCTGTTCCTTACTTCCATGTCTCTGGGTCTATTTTGTTCACCAGCTTATGTTGTTCATGATATTCCACAAATAAGTGAGATCATGTGGTACTTGTCTTTCTCTGACTGGCTTATTTCACTTAGCATCATAGACTTCAGGTCCCTCCATGCCATCTCAAAGGGTAAGAGAGCTCTCTTTTGTACAGCTGCATAGTACTCCATTGTGTATATGTACCACAACTTTTTTATCCACTCATCTACTGATGGACACTCGGACTGTTTCCAGATCTTGACGATTATAAATAGTGCTGCTATGAACATAGGGGTGCAATTATTCTTTCTGATTGGTGTTTCAGGCTTGTTAGGATAGATTCCCAGAAGTGGAATCACTGGGTCAAAGGGCAGTTCCATTTTTAATTTTTTGAGGAAACACCATATTGGTGTCCACAGTAGCTGCCCCAGTCTGCATTCCCCAGCAGTGTGCTAGTCTTGGCCAAGGCCGGAGCAGTGAGCGGCATGAGCACCATTTAAGATCAGAGGACCGAGGTCCAGGGAGGCAGCTAGTTGGTAGGAGAGCTGAGACACACCTCCCAGCCCCCGCCTCTGCGCTGGAAGACAAGGCCAGCACAGCTTCCAGCCCTCCCAGCAGGCTCAGAGGGTGCGGGTAGCCGTCGCGGGAATAATGCCGGAATCTGGAGCCCTGGGCTATGTGACCGTGTCCCCAGAACTCTCATGCCAACCCATCCTGTCGCCCATTCCCCTCCTAGACTGTCCCGTGCCAGCGTCCGGACCCGTCTGCGTGCAGCGCCCTGTCTTAGTTGGAGTTCCTTCCAAAGCGGAGCCTGAGGCGAGGCTTTGAGTGCAGGTTGCTTATTTGGGAAATAATCCCGGAAAACTGGAGTGAGGAAGAGGGGGTAAGAGGGAAAGCCAGGAAGGTGTTGCGCACTAGCTTTTACCACGGCAAGCGAGGCCCAGACCCCTGGGGCCCTCTGAGTCACAGTGAGCACTGCTCCTCCAGAGGGCGAACCCTGTCCCCACTGGACCCACTGTATTCGCTATCTATGGCTGAGTAACAATTTTGTGGCCCAGAATTTACTGGCTTAAAACAACAAACATTTATTGTCTCCCAGCTTCTGTGTGTCAGGGAGCTGGGGGTGGCGTAGCCGGGTGGTCCTGGCTCAGGGTCTCTCGTGAGGTTGCGTAAGGCTGTGCACGGGGACCGCAGTGTCCGGAGGCCTCCCTGGGGTTGGAGGATCCACTCCAAGATGAGTCACTGAGTCGGCAGTTGGCCGGAAGCCTCCGTTTCTTGCTTTGTGGGTTCTCGACAGGGCTGCTCACAGCATGGTTTCGTCCACAGAGAGGGCTCGGAGGGACAGGACGAGAATGAACACCTCTTTCAGCCTTAATTACTTCTAAAGGCCCCATCTCCAAATATAGTCACATTGGGGGTAGGGCTTCAACATGTGAATGGGGGGGGGTACAATTTAATCCAGAATAGGCTCTATCCGGAAGAACTCCTAGTCTAGTCATCCGTTTTCCAAGAGACACCCCAAGAGACTGAGGAGCAAAGTAAGGGGTCTGAAGAGGGAGTCACAGCCCCGGCCCTCGCTCTGACCCCGTCTTCCTTTCCAGGTCTTTGCTCACCCCATGACCTCCAGCTGAGGGTCGCTGGATGCTGAGGCTCAAAGGAGCTTCTGGGAGAAGCCTTGGGAAAGTTCGTCTGAGCCCCGGTTTGCTCGCCTGTCAAGTGGGACTCGAACCATCGCCCTTCTCAGCTCTCAAAGGAACCCAGGGAAAATGGACATGAGAGTCCATTCCCGTAAACAAGAATGAACACAGAGTCCTTAACAACACGAAGGAGACCAGGGGAATGCAGGCTGCCAATCTACGCTCAAAGGTCACGTTTACCTGGTCAAGGGCATATGTGAAAACGTCTGTGGGCGTTGGCTGTGCCTGCTGTTCCCGGAGCCCTGCTCCCCGGGCCCCTGTGCGCGGGGGCCACTGTGACAACAGAAGGGGACAGTTCCTGTCCCTGCAGGGTGGCCACCCAAGTGACACAGGGACTGCAGCATCACTTTTGTATCCTCACCCATTCTCACCTGAGGGTATTTTTCTATTTATTTTCAGATAGAGTGGGAGGGCGAGCGAGGGAGAGAAAAGGGGAGAGAGAGAAACATCGACGTGAGAGGGACACATGGAGGGGTTGCCTCCCGCACGACCCCAACCCGGGACGGGGACAAACTGCAGCCGAGGTACGTGCCCTTGACCGGAATCGAACCCTTGACTCATTGGTCCACGGGCCAGCGCTCTAACCGCTGAGCCAAACCGGCCAGGGTGCAGTATCACATCTTAAAGTTAAAACCCCCGACCACAGAGCCCGACGAGCTTCCAGATGGTTGAAGAGAATAGCTGTGCACATGCATTTGTCATGCAGAAAAGCAATTGATTGGATTTTGTTAAATAAGGAAGCGATTGAAACAGAAAAAGCTAAGCATGACACTCAGACAATATTGTCAAGAAACCCAAAATGAAACTCTGGTTTAAACAAATCACGGCAGAAATAGTTTAATATAAAATCAATAAACATATATGTAAGGCATGGCGAGAAGATGCATAGAAGATCGAACCGAGTCTGAATCTTTTAGTAAATTTCAGAAAAGTGACAATTTGATAGGATCTGGATTGCAAACACTTTATGAAATGTGAAAAAAAAAAAAAAGATGAATACTGGAGAAAACCTATGAAAATGGCTATTACAAGAATTAAATGGCAAAACCAAGGAAAAACCCTTCTCCGGGTCTGTCTTAGCAGGCTTGCCCGGCCCGGGGTGGTCACTCTTCCCTTTGGCTCCTGCCCGGTGCTTGTCCCCTTCGGCCTGTCCCGGGAGAAGTCAGATTTGCCATTAATAACCCACAATTGCCAATTAAGTTCAGCAGCAAAGCTGGAATGACTCAGTGGAGGTTCTGAATGTTACAGTTCAGTTTAGGGAACAGACCAGAAAGCCCGTTTGACGTAATCAGGCACATTTACCGTCATTAATGGCAATTAAGATACAGCGTTAATGACTCTGTTTACCTCGGTGGGAAAACACAGGGAGGGGTGCTGGAGGCAAGGAGAGCCCCGACACGGTTCTGCGGGGGTGTCAGACCTCGAGGGCCTGGTGGACGTCCTGTCTTCTGCCCTCACGGCGCACGGAAGACACAACTGCCCTTTGAGAGCGGCATCGCGCAGATGGGGACGGAGGCTGACCAGCCCACTCCGCTCCCTCACTGGCCTAGAGCTCTTGCTGAAGAGAGGCATCAAGACACAGGAAAGGGGCCGTTCAGAGAGCACCCCTCTTGCCAGGGTTGGGGAAGAAGGAACTTCCCTCTCCCCTCAAGGTTCTGGTTGGAGATGAGACAGACTAGCCGGAGAAAATAATCAAATTGCATACATACCTGTATGGGCACCCTGCACACGTGAGCGCGTTAGAGACCCCATGTGCGTGGAAGGTTCGTGGACAGAAAGGGGGGTGAGGTGTATGAGACACCTCGAGCTGGGGATTCGGTCACGCACCTCGGGGGCTTCAAAAGGTCAGTGCAGGATGATAAGAGCAGGTGTTTAGTAAACACAACTCTCCTGCGCCGTATAGAGGGGTCGAAAGGTTGTCACTGATGATCTCTAATTATAGGCAAGGCCCCTAATTCGAGTTCTCCTAGGTGCTTAAAAAGAGGGGCAGGAATTCCTCTTGAGCCTGAAGCTAAAATCGCCTTTAGCGCAAAGCGATCCGCACGCCACGGAAGCACGTCTTGGGATGGCTTGTTCTACACCCCCACGCCAGGCCCGTAGCTCATCACGCATGCACGTTACCTAATCAACCCACCTAACCCTGACAGCCACAGCCTTTCTGGAGAGACCTTCTTAGCTCCATTTTACAGGCGGGAAAACTGAGGCCGGGGAGAATGAAACCATGTGCACAAGGTAACACAGCCCTTAGTTCCTACTGCAAATCTCCGCTTGGGTCCGTTTCACCCAACAGCCTCAGAGTCATCCCGCGCAGCCCCTGGCCGCCGACGCCCACACAGCCGGGCTCCCCTCAGCCTGGAGGAGGCCTGGGCGGGAGGACGGCGATCAAACAGCGCTCCGGGCCTGACGGGGCCTGCCTGCCTCTCCGGGGCTGCCTGCCATCGTGGGACGAGTCCCTCCGAAATGGCTTCCTCTGCGGCTTCCAGGCTGGAAGGGGCAGGCTGCGGCATTCCTGAGCTCAGGAATGGGAGGCAGCAGGGAGGTAATTAAGGGGTAAGGATCGGGAGGGAATTGAAGCAATTATCCAGCTAATTGAGGCCCAGTGGCCCACTTTCCCTGCACATCTGGGTGCCAGGCTCAGAAGGCAGACAGCCCAAACCTCCAGGTAGTGGCGGCTGAACAGCCCCCAGCGGCCAGGCGCTGGGAGCCCACAAGTCTTGCTCCAGGCCGGTGTCTACAGCCTGCTACCCTCCGCGGGGAGGGCAGGTGGCACCCGAGGCTGCTGCCCACGGACCGGCTGACATAGGGGTGGCTGGTTGTAGAACACGGGATTGCGTCATTTCTGACCACTTGTGTCGTCCTGCTGAGTCGTCCCAGTGACCTCGTTTCACACAGGGAGAAACTGAGGCCCAGCCAGGGGGAGCCAGTCGCTCAGAGCCACACCCCCAGGGGTCTCTTGATTTCTGCTCCTGTATTTATTTATATTTATTTGTTTGCTTCCACATCCCAGCTCTGCCCTGGAACACGATCTGGACATGTGTCTCCCATTCCCACCCTACCCGCCCCCACCCCCACCCACCGAGACGAACCTATTGGCCATCCCCGGAACAAATGCGAGGTCACCGTCCCGGGAGCCGGAATTCTCCTCGCTGCCGAAAGCCCGGCGCTGTGTTTGTTGTGTACACAAAGGCAGCCCAAGTCGGCACATGTGTTCCAGAGCTTCCACCCCAGCCCCTCTCCGGGGACCCACGGGGAATTCTGCTAAGATAATTATCTCCAACTGGGGTTTTGTTCAGTCCTCTGGTAAGACAAGCTCCCGGTTTGGAATAATAAGGCCGTGCTGTTGAAGGCTGGGAAATACTTTCCAAACCAGCCGGCCGCCGCTGTCTCTCACATATGCCGCTCATTAAGGTTTATGAGACCTTTTGGTCTTCACAATAAAGCTTGTTTTTTCAGAGGTTAAAGTCAGCACGCCCGGTGACTGCCAGCACCCTGCTTCCCTCTTCGGAGGGGACAGAGTCCTGGGGAGTGTTGAAAGGGAATCAAAGGGGCTGGTGCCTCCCGACCCAGCGGAGGAAGGACCGGTGACCCCAGAAGTGACTCTCCTGCCAGGAGCAGGAGCAGGAGCAGGAGCAGGAGGAAGCCCTGCCTGACCCACGTGCACAGGGCTCCGCCGTGAAGAAGCCCTGAGGCATCTTTATCTCGGTGACTTGCAACCTGGCGGCACATTAGACTCACCTGGGACATTTAAGAAACACGCGCCTGGGTCCCAGCCCCCCCCCCCCCATCCTGGTGAAGCTGATTGGAGGTGTGCCCCTGGCTTTGGGTCGTTTTTAAAGCTCCTTGGGTGACTGTAATGTGCAGCCAAAGTTGAAACAATCAATCAATCAACTCCTGGGTCCCTGAAGCTGCTCTGCAGGTAGGGGGGCCAGGAGTCGTCACCCCATTCCAGAGGCAAGGAAAACAAGGCCTGCGGGGTGGGCAGCATTCCTGCAACTGGCAGAGTGGGGACTAGAACCTGGCTCTCCTGACGCCCTGTAAGCCTCCTGCTGGCAGTCCTGGTGTAGGTCTAGCTGGCGTTTCTGAGCCCCGGGGCTTTGCACATGTTCTCGCTCAATCCCAACACACCACAGAAATCAGTGTGAGGATAGCCGTTTGCAGACAGGGAACCTGAGGCTCAGAGAGGTTCAATGCCATGCCTCACGTCACACCA
The DNA here is from genome assembly GCF_014108415.1 of Molossus molossus. NCBI lineage: Eukaryota > Metazoa > Chordata > Mammalia > Chiroptera > Molossidae > Molossus > Molossus molossus. The sequence continues at coordinate 8,047,228 of NW_023425350.1, read as the reverse complement.
ACTACAGAGGATCTGCTTGCAAATGTCCTGCAGGAGACAGGTAACCGGGCCGGGACATACGGCCATTAGGCTCCCACCTGGGGGCAGTGTGACCTCTCATTCTTGGGTTTAAAGAGTCTTTGAGGTCTTTTAAGGACCTTCTGCAGAAAGAGGGAGCAAATGTGCGCCTGCCGGCCACCTACTATGTGCCAGACCCTGGGGTAGCTGTTTTGCCTGCGTTTTAAAAATGCAATTGATACGGCAGGTGGCGGTGCCCTGCCCATTGCGAAGGAGAAGCTGTTGAGTGACTCGCTCCAGGTCACAGAGCTTGTAAGTGTCCAATTAAAACTCCCTGGTCTGGGGGCTCCCTACCCCCACTGCCCCCCACTCTTGTCAAAACGGCAGGTGTGACCTGCCCAGACACGGAGAAGAGTTTCAGGCAAATTTGAAAACAACAAAGATAATTAAAAAGGGGAGAAACAGTTTTATTGTGGCCTTGGCTGGATTTCATTGTTTTTGAAGTCACTGTTAATTTGGTGCCAGGGCATTTTAATCAATTGGGTCGAAGCTCGCTATTTACAAACCCACTAAGACTGTGCCTTTTGCTTTTGTTATTAATTAAGAACGTCATTCTTTTTCAGCATTCTTTGATCAAACCCTTCTTTGCCTCCTAGTTTCATTTAAACATGGCCATGGAGACAAGTAAACGGAGGAAACCTTAGCATGGGGGAGCCCCCAGGGCTGGGAGTCAGGACAGCGGGTCAGACCCTGGCATTGCTCCTCCCGCTCAGCGTGACCTTGGACGCTTCACTTCTGTGAGTTCCCGTTTCTTCCCTCTGATCTCGGTCCCAGCATCTTGTCAGGGATGCTCTGAGAACGAAAATGAGAGAATCAGGTAAAACATTAGCAACTACCAAGGGACATGTAAATAAGAGGGTTTGTTGCTAAGTACGACTATTACAATATTAAAACGTTCATATCGGTGGTGCGAAATTCTCATTTGGAAAAAAGTTGTCAACCACTGAGGGCAACACTTATTTACTCAGTGTCCCTTGAGGTCCAGAGACTCAGCATCTGTGGGCTAGAGAGTCAGTCATTCATTCAACCTTTCTTTTTTTAATCCTCACCAGTGGACATTTTTGCATTTATCTTCAGGTAGAGCGGGAGGAAGAGAGGGGGGAAGAGAGAGAGAAACATCATGTGAGAGAGACACATCGAGTGGTCGCCACCCACACAACCCCGGCCAGGGCCGGGGACAAAGTGCAACCGAGGTCCATGCTCTTAGAGGGAACCGAATCCGGACTCTCTGGTCCGCAGGCCGACGCTCTAACCGCTGAGCCAAACCAGCCAGGGCTCATTCAATCTTTCATTCCGTGACTGGGGACCTACTGCGGGGCAGGCCTTGGGCTGGCCAAGGTGCCGAGATGAAGCACACTCAGAAGGAGACCAACATCCGAGCTCTCACCAGTGAGGCAGGGCAGGCGGGGCTACAGCGAGGGAAGGAGGGTTTCCACAGGGGCGCAGAGCCGTGCACGGTGAAGCGGGTGCTGAGTTATCCTAGCAGCGGGATTTGGCTGGCTGAGTCTGCGCTCCCCTCCGGTATGCCCTTGCTCTCAAACTTCCCTTTCCACCAGGGCCTCCCTGAGCTCTCAGACAGAACTACAGGGCAGAGGCCTCTGATCTACAGGACGTGATCATGACAGGGGGTCCTTTGGGTAGCAATAGGGTTTGGCTTGCTGGTCTACCTTAGGCTGTCCTGAGCATGGACCCCAGGAACTTCTCAGAGAAAACATTCCTGAAAGATCCTCTTAGGTCAGGATCTCCCTCATTCATCCCTCCATCCAACCTTCATTTCCTCACTCAGCAGTTCTCATTGACCAGTTGACATCCCTCAGCAGAAAGGCCTCAGCAGAACCTACACCTTCATTCATTCCACCAACGTCTACTGGGAGCCCAGTTCTGATCGGGCACAATTCTGTTACAAGGCCTTTTCGGCAGACTTCTTTTAAAAACCTGCATAAATTCAACCCGTCATTCCAAGGAGGTCCTTTCCTCTTTTCAGGTCACCTAATCAGGAAAAAAAAAAAAAGTGATCTACACCCCTGGTAAATACCCTGACTCGTTAAATGGATATGTAATGTTCCATACTGCCTAGTTTTGCACGTAGAATATAAAATCCAGATTCACTTAACTCTCGGGGCCGGACGGACTATAGAGGACCCCTCCCACCTTGCAGACGAGGGAACCAGGCTTAGACAGCAAAGAGTGGACTGCTCGGGGTCACACAGTGGGTTAACGGCCGGGGTAAGGCACTTACCTCCTTATCCAAGGCCAAGCTTCAACCCCATGTGGCAGGTTCTAGTATTTTTTTATTTTTATTTTTTATCCTCACCCGAGGACATTTTTCCATTTTTTGTACAGATAGAGTGGGAGGGAGAGAGAAGAAGAGAGAGAGAGGGAAACATCGACGTGAAAGGGACACATCAAATGGCTGCCACCCGCACGACCAACCAGGGCCGGGGACAAACTACAACCGAGGTACATGCCCTTAGCGGGAACCGAACCCGGGTCTCTCCGGACCGCAGGCGGACGCTCCAACCGCTGAGCCAAACCGGCCAGGGCAGGTTCTAGTATTATACCCCAATATACCCAGAATATACCCAATGAGCTTAGACACATTCTCTTTTGGTCTCAGTTTTGTTACCTGTGGGGAAAAAGTCTGCTACTGATTTCCAATCGCACTTCCAGCTGTATTTCCTAGATTTCTACAAAAAATACTAACCGGCAGGCAATCATGAAGGTTTCAGGGAGCAAAGCCTGCTTGTCACCCAGGAAAGAATGAATCTGCCAGTGGGTTCCGCTTAACTCAAGAGAGTTGTCCGTTACCACTAGTAACCATTTGGAGCCTTGGGTGGGCTGGCCTGGGGGTCGCAGGGCCAGGCTGAGCACAGGTCTGCTCGAGTCTGCAGCTCTGGCCCGCGCCCTCCTGAGAAGATGGCACGTCTGAGTTGGAGAGGCAGGTGCCAGGGAAGTAGGTGGAGCTAGCCCCTTTCTGATCCCTGGTCCTAAAAGCATGAGCACACGGTCACAGCACGAAGCGCCAGCCCAACCTCCTGTCTCAGGCAGCGGGGTATTGGTGAAGCTCGAAGCATCCCAACATCCAGTTATTCATGGAGCCAACCGACCATGTCTTCAACCATCAGACATCAGAGGCAAGTTGCTTTAAGAGGTCCGCAGACATTCAGATAAATAACACCAGACGACGAGCATATTGAGGACGGGGACTGTGTGATCATTTTGCATGTCACGTGCCCACACTTTGGAGGCACTTCATAAGTGGTTGTTAGTTGAATGGATCAGCAGCCAGGGAGCTCCTTGTGACCTGAAGACAGTGGCAAAAAATCACAAACGTCCCTCAATCTCACATCTCATGTCTCAAATGAGAAAACTGGTAACGCTGACCTGAAATGACCCTGGGGAGGTTTCAACAAGAAAAGCCATGTAGAAGAAGGATTTTGCAAGTGGCAAAGCCCTCAGGATAACGTTAGCCCGTGGCCGCGGCGGGGGTCCGGCCCGTACGAGGGAGGGCTGCTGGAGCACCCGGCTCCGGAGAGAAGGACCCGGCTGAGCAGACACGGAGGCCAGGAGAGATGCAATAGTTAGAACCTGAAAGTTAAGTCAGGCTACAGGAGATCCGGTCGGTCATTGGCTCGTTTGCTTTCTAGGAGGGAAAAAAACCAACAATCCAATGAAAGACAGGGTGGCCACTCACAGTCAGGACGAGAACTCTGGTGAGAAATGAGCTTTTCTTGGGTCTTGGTGTGGATGTGGGACCCAGCTGCTCGGAGGGATCGCACCTCTGTCGAGCCCTTGACAAGCACAGGGCCCTTTTCGTACCTTCGTACCTTATCCCATTTAATTAGGAATTTGAGGGAGATTCAAAACTGCCGCCCCGCAGTTATTTGGGTTCTGAAATCCAGGAATCTGGGCGGGCTCAGGTCAAAGGTTTTCCCATTATTAAAGTGTCCAGAATGACAGAAAGATCCAACGCCCGCCGCCTGACCTCCACCTCCACCTCTGTCCCCTTCCTCCCGCAGCCCCAGCCGCGGTCTTATTCAAATAAACAGTCTTCGGTCCCAAGCGGAGTCTCTCCGAAGCCAGAGCGAAGTCCTAATTGAGGGTTAATGAGGCCCGGGGTTGCTCCGACTGGGCTGTTTACTGAAGCGATCTCGGTGTGCTCCTTCTGGCCAGAGACCGCAGCCACCGCCGCCTGCTCGCGGTGAATGTCGCCACGGGCATCACGAGACGGGCGGCCAGCTCCCCACTTCCTTCTGTCGCCCCGCTATGCAAAAGGAACCGAGTGATAGAAAGAAGGAAGGTGCAGATCGTGTCTCCAAAGTCCAGGGGGACAGCAGCTAAAGACGGGACAGCACTCTGTGGGACTATGGGTGCTCTGGGGGACCGGGGGGGGGGCAAGCTCAGCTTCACCGGGGTCAAAGGAAAAGCGGGTCCCAGACAGCTTCCTGGAGGAGGCATCCCATGTCAGCGTCTCGGGCGCTAACTCGGAAGCGCCAGCTCCTCCCCGCAGTGCGTGGCCACCCCAGCAGCTGTCCCCGCCCTCCGCCGTGTGCGGTGCTACAAAGGAGCCCATTGCCCTCTCCAGCAAGGCCTCTGTACGGGAGGCATTTCAAAAACCTCCTGCTCAGAGAATCACAAGGAAACACACTGTTCCAGTGACCTGTCCAGTGTGATGCTGCCTCTGAAATGACAAGTGCTGCAGACCTCGAGGCTCGGCGGCCACTGCTCTGAGGGCGCGGCCCGCGGCCCACGTGCTGTCTTCACTCCCAGGGCTCAGAGAGGAGCAGCCAGGAGGAAGGAGCAGGGAGACAGCTTTCACTAAACACACAGACGCAAACAGTGTCTCCGTGACTGTTTTGACGGCCCGATTCTCACTGCCCACAGCCAGAGGGGGACACTGAGGCTTGGAGAGGCAGTGACTCGGCCAGGGTCACACAGGGGTGGAGCCCGCATGTATCTGGAATTGTCGTTCACTCGCCAAATGTTTCCTGAGTGCTCAGTCGGGCAGGCATGGCTCCCGGGGCTGGCGGAATATCTGGGAATAATCAAAGCCCCGGCCTCGCGGTGAGGAGATTCCAGGCAGGGAGACAGACCGTGAACACGCTGATATATACATAATATAACATCTGTCAGACCTGTCTGATGCAGACCCATGTTCTCGTCCACGACGCACCGCTTCCCTTGCAGCCATGAGCATCTGGCCCAGACGATTCCCTCGATCCTTTTTACTTCCAGGGGCCCGACATGCAGACTTAATAGCATGCTGCCTATCCACACGCCCTCCATAAACCCTAACTGCTCCTTTGGGGGTTTGTGCCATCCCCACAAAGGCGGTCACGGCATCAAAGAAGAACTCTGTTCTCTGCCCGATGCCTGCCGAGCAGCTGTCCTCAGCAGGCCTGGAATTCTCCCCCAAACAAGTTGGCCCCTGGGGTTCCCCCGTCCTTCCTGGAGGTACCCTCTGAAGTTCCTGGCGAGGAAGTTCTGGTTCAGATAAAGGTTACCCAAATAGCTCCAGCCGCCCAAAATGTGGTGGGAGATTTGCAGGAAGCAGGGAGGGGCGGCACTTCCAGGAGCTGTAAATCTCCCCTGCCTGGGGCTGAGGCCGAGAAAGCAGGCCGGCACTAAATCAATTTCATTGGCGTGCTCCGCTGTTTCTGCACTCGCAGGCTGGGGCTGGAGTGGGAAGGAAATAGTTGTCAAACATCAGGAATGATGAGGACAGACACTGGAATCAGAGGTTGTGATTTCCTGTGAACCACGGCGGTTGCTGGGTCTTGATCTTTTCTTAGGAACCCTGCAAAACTGCTTCTGTCCCGGGAAGGAAGTAGCCCAAACTCAGTGGCCCTTGGGTGCCAGAGAGCACTGGTCTACTCTGGGGTCTTCTGATTCTTTCCACAAAATGCCCCCTTCCGGGGCCCCCTTCTCCCAGCTCTGCACAGCTGACTCCTTCTCAGTAGTCGCACCACAGCTCCAATGTCCCTTTCCGGAGAGGTGTTCCCCGGGTGTTTTATCTAAAGGAAGCCCTGGATCCCTCTGCCCTCGCGGTGTCTCTGGTGTAGAGCTTTGGTGGACAGGCCCGTCTGAAGGAATCTCGTTTATTTAATCACTGTGACCGCCTGTGTATTCTCACTGTCAGCTTGGCATAGCTCGACTCTGCACGGCTGCATTCCTGGTACCTAGCACAGGGCTCAGCCGTAGTAGGTGCTCAGTAAACGTGCACAGGATGAAAGAACCGATGAAAACATCAATTACCAAAGGTGTCCACTCTAACCTTTCATTCTCTGTAGCACACAGGGGTGCGGGAAAGGGAAAGAACTCATTTACCCCAAACACTAGGCATGTTGGGGAGAACCCTTCCACCCGAAACATTCCCGGGAGAGATGCGCGTGTGTTCATCTTGTTCTACAAAGATCCCGTGAGAACAGACTTGTGCCTCTTACATGTGGGTCCTGAAGCCCTGAGCCTGGGTAAGCACCTCTGGGCTGCTCACCCCTCCCCCGACCTGCTTCCTTGTGTGTTGCTGTCTCCCGAATGGGGTCTCCCCAGCTCTCCAGGCCGTTGGAAGCTGTACTTGGGTCCTTCTTTCCCCCACACCCCTGCTCCGACTCCATCCCCACACCAGGGTCTTCCTGCCCTCCTGCCCTCCTCGGTATCGAGCTTACAAAGGCCTCTTTTCTTCACCTATAAAAGGGGGCCCTCCCTCGAGGCAGGGATCCCGTGGCAGTTGAGTCCTCTGGCCCAGATGTGTCATTTTTCAGCGGTTCTTCTCTTTCAGAGAAGAGAAGGGACTTTCCAAGCTCACGGGCCCATCAGAGATGGTGCAGCCTGGGGCCAGGCGTCCTGCCTCCAAGTCTAGTGCTCCTTGGGCCGCATCCATCCCCACCGAGAAGCAAGTGGCAGCTGGGAAGGAAGCGGGGGGGCTCCACTCCGTTGAAGAGCAGCCCCGTTGTTGGTGTGAAGGAGAAAGGAACAAGCTTTGGGGGTAGAACCTCAGGCAAATGGCTTCAACCTCAGAGGCTCATTTGCAAAACTGCCTGGAGGAGGAAGAATGAGGAAGCTGGGCAAGGTCCCCCCACAGAAGGGCTCTTGCTCCACTGCGTCCGTGTCCTTTCAGACAGGGTCCGGGACCCCCTCTCTCAGCCCCAGAGGTCCTCTCCTACCCACCCCCACGGAGACCCTAATTTGCCATCAATTCCAACTCGACACATGTCTACCATGACCCGTTTTAGGGATGATCCTCCCTTGCCATCTAACTCAGTATTTTTTTTTTAAAAATTATTTCTAATCCTCTCTTCCAGGAAGACCTCTAGGATTTTCAGTTCCAGTTTGATGGGGAAAAAAAGTCAACATGTTCATTTCCTTTTTCTGGTTTCCATGGTAAATATCCAGCGTCTTTCAACATTCAAGCGACATGTGTTGCAGACACAATCGTCAACCTCCAGAGGACAAAGACAAATCAGACGTGGCCCTTGCTCTCCAAGAACTCCCAGTCTAGCAAGAGAGAAAGGCCTACAAGTTGTTCCGGGATGGAGAGGTAGGACATCCACAGGGCAAGTCAGCTCGGCTAGTGCCAGCTGCTTTAACAACAAGCCCCCAAATGTCAGTGGCTTAACACACACATGTGTGTTATTTGTCACTCGTGAAAGAGTCCAGTGCACCTGTGCTGTGTGCTGGTGGGCAGGAGGCTGGGTGTGGGGACCGCCATGGGAGGTGGGGGGCTTCTCAGCAGGGGACGGAAGCCAGTTCAAGGACAGATCAGTTGTGCCAGCTCAGGGGCTGGTGGTGCTGCTATGTGCTAAGTTGTGCCCATGCAGGTAAAGCCAGAGATGCTTTTTTCTTAGGGTGAAAATCCATACTATTCAAAGGTGACAATAGGGACACCGGTTTGGAAAATCTCTGCTTGGCTGGCGTGTCCCCTTCCCAGGCGTAATTCCGCAGTGACGATGAAGTCACTTTGAGGAATTGCCGCAGCCTCCACTTTCTGTCTTTGCAGCGTGGTCCGATGGAGTCTAAGAGACCAGGGGGCCGAGGAGGGTGTGATCAGCTCAGACCCCCGTAACATCTGCCCCAGGGGCGTCGGTGAGAAGAACCAGGAGGCGTGTCTGCCCAGAGGCAGTACCTGCACGAGCCCGCGGTGTGCAAGGTGGAGGACACCCGCCAGCAAGGTGTGCTGCTGATTTTCAGGGTGGAAGACCCTCTGAGCTTTCCAAGGAACCAGAGCTGGAGGAGACTTGAAGGGCCCTGGGCCAATCTTCTCAGCATTTGAATCTGTTTGCGGCATTTCCCATGAGGGTGGCCCCGTCTTGTTCGGATTATCTCATCGGCAGACGGGCGTGCTGGGGAGCGCGGACAGGAAGGTTTCCTTAAATTCAAGTCCAGTGTGGCTCTGCGACCTTCCCAGCCCCAGGCCCTGTTCCCCCTCTTAAACCCACAGATCATCTTTGTCCCCGAGGGACCTGCCTGGCCACTGGGCAAACGCCAAGCTGGTCTGGGAGTGGAAGCCAGCGTCCTCACACCCGGGCTCGGCCCTTCCCACTGCGTCTGTCAGATCTGTTTACAGAAGAGAAAAACCAAGGAGCTGCGTTCCTTCCAGCTTGGTTCCAAGTCCCGATCTCGGAGGTTTTGCTGGTGAGACAGAAGGCACGTGGGAGGCTGGAGGGGCCCTGCTTCTCCAGGGGACGGGAGGTGTCAGGGAAATGCGACAGGAGGGAACACATTTGCACAGAATGAAAATGGGGAAAGGGAGCAATTTTCAAACCTTCAAGCAATTAGGAAAAAAGGCATCTCAGGAAATAAAAAAATGACCCTTTCAGGAATGTTCCTGCCGAGAGTGAACAAGAAGCCCACACATCTACCCCGTAAAGTAAATAGTCTGGTCACCTGATTTTCCGCATAATTGATGGTGATAGCAACATAATCATTCTGGCATTCGCGAAGAGATCTTGAAAGCTGGTTTTAACACGTGCCACACACACACACGCACACACACACACGCATGCACACACACAGCAGGAAAGTAACCCCTACTTGGAAGGAACTATTCACTGTGCAGGCCCACAGCCTGGTCTGCACAGATAACTACTGTCTCCTCACTCATGTTCAGGTGGCCCCGCTCCACCAACGGGCTGAACCTGTCCGGGGTGCTGCTCCCAGAACTCAGGGAGGGAGGTAGGGGAGACCAAGCCGCTTACATCCCTCTGCCACTTACTTGCTGTGACCTTGGGCCTCAGTTTCCTCCTCTTTAAACAGGTGTCAAGTGGACTGCCCACGTCATGAAATGGAGCCTGTGCAGTTCGTCAAGGGGCCAGGTGTGGTCCGTGCTTCCCAGAAGTGGCCCCTTGTCGTCTGGGCAGACACCGCCCTGCAGAGAAAGGGGTCCCAGGCCCTGGGGGATGGGCTCTGACGCCCGCCATGTGCCTGCAGGGACCTGGATAGGTGCGGAGCCACACAGAGGAGAGAGGGGCGATCAGTGATCCCTGGGAAGGCGGACTTGCTGATATGGTTCCGCTCGAGGGGACCTTGGAGGAGTAAGTGTGGGGAAGGGGCAGGTACTCCAGGCAGGAGGTCGGCCTGGACAAAGGCTCCGTCCGAGGAAGGGCACAGCAGGGCGGTGCAGACAACCGCTGGGAGTCCGGAGGGCTGGTGCGCCGGGCAGAGGAGGGGCTGGATCCATTTCTCGATCAGGGACAGAAAGGCTGGGGCCCACCCCACACGGGTGTCCAGAGGTCGCGGCCACGGAGTGCTCCTGAAGGGCAAGGGGTTCGGTCTGGGGCCCTGGGCCAGAGCCCCGTCCCCGCCGCTGCCCGCCCGGTCTGAAGAGTCACCGCCTTTGCAGCTGCCCAGGAACAAGCTCCAGTTGCCCAAATGAGGGCCCATCTGGGGGGCAGAGCAAACAGAACCCTCGTGTCATTCAAGTGCTTGGATCAGGGCCCACGGAGAGTCCTTAGGAGCTTCCGGCTGGAGCACAGAAGGGGAAGCTGAAGCCCAGAAAGGGGGGACTTGAACGGGGCCCCGTGGGGAGTTGCTGCTGATCCTGACGTGGGGGTGGGGAGCACCTAGTGGCCTGGCTCCCAGACCCCAGCGACTTGCATGTCGCTGCCCCCAACCAGCACCAGTGTGCTGCGCAGCTCCAGGGGGGAGGGGCGCCCTGCTGCTGTGCGGGAGGGGAAGGGCGCCCGGGGCGTCAGGACACAGCCTGGGTGGCCTCGTGCGTGCGGCCTTGCTCCCTGCTCTCCCGGCTCTTCGAGACTGGTCCTTCTTCCGTGGGTGGCTCCAGACTGTGTGGGCACAGAGCCCAATGGATCATCGACGGGCCGAAGCTCAGAACTCATCTATCCAGGCTCAGCACCGATGGCCGCATGTGAAGCCCTTGCCCCACCCAGCCCTGTCCACAGTTGGCAATGCTCACCCCAGACGTTCTGGCTAAGGAAGGGGGGTTCCCCATTCTCCTCCAGTCAGGGCCCCGGACACCCAGTGCTGATCCATTCATTCCGTGCAAGGCCCCGTTCCAGCTCCTGCTCAGGGTTGTCCTTGACCCAGATGCCATGTGCGATGTCTGACCACTCGCTCAGTGTCCACGTGAGAAGTCGAGGCCCAGAGAAGACGATGGCCTGACCGCAGTCACATAGCCAGTTACCAAACCTCATCTGACTCCCGGTCCGATTCTCTTTTCCATCTATCATGGTGCCTCCCCAGCTCCCCACTCCCCTAACTCTGTAACTAAACTCCATCCTGTCCGAGGGACAGATTGCTTTTCCCAAGTTTCTTGTCACCTGTGCCTCTGGAGGCCATATATGTGGCCGAATCCTCGCCGCCAGCCCAGATTCCCTCATCACTTACAAACAGGATTGAATTCAGCCCCACGACGCAAGGAGCAAGCCCATTTCACACACGAGGCTGCTGAGGCTCAGAGTGGGAGCTGACCTGTCCTCTGGGTCGTGCAGCCCACAGGGGCTGAGCGGAGACCTGAGCCAGGCCCCTGGCCGCAGTCTGAGCGTCTGTCCCCACCCCTGTGCCTTTCCACGCAGACCGAGGCGCTGCCGCGATGTTTAGCGGCCCCACTGGCTGCTGGACTTGGCACGTGGATGAAAATGTTCAAGTCTTCCCTTCGCGACATCCTGCCTTCGTCTGGCCTTGGCTGCTGCAGCTGTGCGTTCTGAGCACAACACGAAAACCAGCATTTCGTCAAGATGTAGAGCTTGTTAAGCGAGCTCTCGAAATCCCTAAAATTACTCTTCCAGGATCAAGAGGAACAAAGGATGCCGGAATTTTAAGCATTCGTTTAGAAAAAAACGGGAATCGAAATCTGTGAATTTCTCAAAAATAAGCACGTGTAGGACATCGAGGGGTTTTCTCACCTGTGACACGAACGCAGTCGTCACAGCACAGGGAGGATGGATGAGACCCCGGAGGGGGCAACCTGGGCCCCGGCTGTGTGACTCTGGACCCCGTGCCTTCCTCTCTGAGTCCACGTGGCTCCTTCGGTCCTGGGAGCAACTGGACTGGGTGCCCTTTCCGTTCTCTCCCGCCCACGACGGTCGGAACACGGCCTCCACTTGTGCATACTTGGCACTGGGGACAAAGGTCGGTGTCCCGGCCGAGGCTGCCATCTCTGCGGCACGCTGGCCCTCCTTCGGGAACTCCAGCTCCCCGTGCAACAGCAGGGAGGACCTTTGTGCCTGGGGGTAGCTGGGTGGCCAGCCGCTTGGGGAGTTCAACCCAGACCACCACCCATCCCGGGCCCTGGCCCTGCCGCACTTCCTCTTGGCTTCCCTGTAGGGGCTGGGGTGACAGCCTCCCCGTTGCAGTGACAGCCCCTCTGGACAGTGGGATTCGGAGGCAGAAGGTTCAGAGCCTGTCAGAACCAGGAGACTGTGTCAGGAGTTCAGCAGAAGGGCCCTGGCATGAACCCAGCGCGACCCGTTTGGAAGGCAGTGTGGCTTGGAGGAGAGGACACCCCTCTGCCATCGGCCGGGTCTTCTGCTCGCCCCCTGCGGGCATGGGGACCGTGTCCTCTGGGCGGGATCGTGGGAAGGGCTAGCCCAGGGCCTGTGTGGAAGGACGTGACGCAGTTTAGGGCACAGTGGGTGCCCGTCAGGGTTTGCTCGGTGGAAATGGAGGCTGGCGCAGTTCAGTGATGCTTCCGGAAGGGAGCACGGAATTAAAGGGAAACTCCCCTCGTCTTCGCTCCGTCACTGTTATGTCGGCACGTGCAACTGGCGGGGACACGGGGATCTGGGCAGCTTGTCAGGTGAGGCCAGAGTCCCGTCGGCCCGCCCTCCGTGCGTCTGCCTCACCCCTTCGCCCCGGACCGTAAAGAAGAGGGGATACGGCCAGCGTTTTTGTTTTAAACACACACAAAACTCCGAACAAACCAGAACCATACTTTGTTCTTCATCCCTCTGGATTTTACCAAACAAAACATTCCGCCGTATCTGTGACCTCGCTCTAGGCTTTGTTCTGGGGGCAGGGACATCCCTGGATCCTTGAACCGCTCTCCAGTCCCTGCCCTCCCCTCCTCTGGCTGGGTCAGCCGTGCTCCCGTCTCCTCGCACCCCGACTGGCGTCTCTGGTGGCGCTGTCCAGGCGGAATTGCACACCTGTCTCCCCACAGCTGTGGTCACCCTGGGCCAGGACCGTGTCCTGTCTCTCTCTAGATGCTCAGCTCCTGCGGCCCGGCGCCCGGCTGAGAACGGGGGCTCCTCGAACCGTTGCACCAAGTTCCTTTGACTCTGGCAGGTTTGCTCCTTTTAAAATGTTCACGGTGACCTGTGGGTCTGGTAAGAGTCTGCGGGGCAGTCAGATGGCCGCTGAGCCCGAGCCTGGGCTGGGATGACTTTGGGGCGGGACCCTCTCCTCCCTGGGGCAGACGTCGCCTGCCCTTGTCGCTGGAGGGTTCGGAACGCCTGTTGGACCCGCTCGCATTTGAGCTGTTGGATGTCCTCACGCAAAGATGCTGCACGTCGGAGAACGTACCTGACTTAGGGGGCTTCCAAAGGCACCCGGCACCTCCTCACTCTCTGGGGAAACGACGGTCACTCAGCTCTGAGGGACAGCAGGGCCATTTCACGTAGCCTCTCTGAGCCTTGGTTTCCTTGCCTTTACAACAGAGTTAATGACGCTGGTATTACCCACAGTGTTGCTGAAGGAAAGCGTGTGTGAGCAGCGGAGGTGCCTCGCAAGGGCTGGCTTCGATTCTGACTTTTCGGTGCTCTTTCAAGGTGGCTCCAGGCAAGTCACAGATTCCAGTTGGAGGGTACAAGCTGCTTCGCAAGTGGACCTTAGCCAGGTAAGTTGAGGGCAGCTGGACAGTCCCTGACTCTACCTGGGTCACTGGCTTTAGAAGACCTGAAGGCAGGCAGCTCAGGAGAAGTCACTTCCCTGTACAGTTCATCTGGAATATCCCAAGGCCCTCCGCTCCGGGGACACATGGTCCTCCAGGACTCGAGTGAGGAAAGAGAGGAGGACCATGGCCCAGTAGGATGCCCAGGAGGAGGAGGCCACCCCATTGCCAGGCCCCTCCAGTGATATTTATGCAGGGTCTAAGTATAGATGCTTATAGATCTCGACATCCTAACCCTTCTCCTACTTTCTGGACAGCAATTCGCAGACACTCCCAGACCCCGTTTTGCTCCTGCTCTGTGCCAGGCCTTAGGCTAGGAACTGGAGACAGAGGGAGGAGGGCAGGAGGGCTGCCCCCCAGGAGCCTGGAGTGGGGATCTGTGGGTTCCACAGTTGTACCCACACCCTTCCAGGAAGGCGCAGTCACAGCCCTGCTTAGGGCGGAGCCTGGGCTCAGGTCAGAGACTTGCAGTCGCCTCTCAAGCTTGAAGACTCGCTGGAGGCGCCGGATCCACCACCTGGAGGGAAACAGCCTCAGAGCCAGGACGGCCCACCCCCGGGGGCAGCCCCTGCCTGGGCACTGTGCAGAGGGGGCCACGGAGGGGCGGCAGGCTGGGAACTTGGAAAAGCCCGGGCTGCGAGCAGGGTTAGCCCGGGCCGGGCTGAAGCGAGGGGAATGGGAAGCTGGGCTTTGGGAGAAGACTGAAGTCACTTCATTAAAAGGGGATTTTCAGAAGCTTGGCTGTGTGTTGTGAACGCAACCTTCTCCCGTTTCCTTCAGACACCGAAGTCAGATTCCTGTAGCTTCAAATGCCTGGGATGCTGCTGCTGTTTGCTGGATGAAGCACGGCGCAGAGGTGGCCACCTAGCCTTGGTGACACTCTGCCTCTGGAATGTAATGTCATGAATGCAAGGACGCGCCTTCTATGGCCCCCGCCCCAGGCCAGCTCCGAGCCTCTCTGGGGGCAGGACAGTGCCTTGCTCATCTTTGACTCCTCGTTCGCCACAGACGCAGTAAATGCTTCCTGCAGGCGTCATGCTGAGGGCTGAGGGGGGCTGACATCCGCACCCCGACCACGTGGTCTTCTCGCGGAGGGGCAGGTTCTGGAGTCCAGCGTGTGCTGGACCCTCAGTGTGGACGTGACTCAGGACAGAGAGGCGCCGAGACTCTCTGACTTTCCGCGTGGTGTGTGGGCAGAGGGGCAGAGGGAAGCTGGCCTGACCCCCCGGAAGGCCAGAGACCAGGGGAAAGGGTGGGGCCGTGGCTGGAGGCGAAGAAGGAAAGTGACGGGTGAGAGAGGAGGAGCCGCGCTGGACACCAGAGGAGGAAGGCAGACGGGGAGCTGAGGGGAGGGAAGCACAGTGGGCAGGCCTGCCGTGGCAGAGCAGGGGAGGGGGCCCCCTCTCTCTGTTTCATGGCTCAGACTAGGCTGGTACTGGGGCCAGTGGAGTCCCTTCAACTTCCTTTCTTCCTGCGTGAGACAGACGAGGCCGCATCTGCAGCCGTGTACGCAGCCGTGTATGCAGCCGTGTACGCAGTCTCCCTAATGGCTCTGTGCGGTGAGGCCCGGCTGGGACGAGGTCCTGGTGACTCCCTGCTGCTCGGGCTCAGGGTGCCCAGGGCCGCCCCCGGTCCAGAGGCAGCCATGTCGCGAGGCGGGCCGGAGGCCCACGTTCTGGAACAAAGCTGTGCTTCCCTGCAGCGCCATCACCCCCCATCCTCGGGGAAGGGCAATTTGTGGAAAAGGAGCTGCTGGGTGATAGATTTCTCTGTCAACATGATGAGTGAGAGAAAGAGCGAGGTGATTACCAGTAATGCACTCCAATTACGGCTCGGCCGCCCCACCCCCAACCCAGCTCCCTGTCCCCGTTTAATTTTCGTTTAAAACAAAACAGTTGCCACAGACCCAAAGCTAAAAACAGAAATCCCTTTCAGCTCCTGGCAAATTAGCAGGAATGTCTTATTATGGAAGCTGTGGGCGACGGACCGTCTTCCAGGGCGACACAGGAAGCGGGCCTCCCGGTCACTGCATCCCCTGCCCCGGCCTCCCTTCTCCAGTGCTCCGAGCAATTAACCTCGTCCCCCCAGGACCCCGATCCCTTCCCCTGGCAGGCCCAGCTCAGCCTCTTTCAAAGTCCTTGCCTGAGGAATTCTGTCAAAAATCAGTAGCACCTTGAGGAGGCCTGAGGTCGGGGGACTTCCTCTCGGCACGGGGAGGCGTGTTCTATCAGAAAAGGGGAATGTTCCCGGCCCCTCAGATCTTGGGCGACTAAAAATAAACTAATAGGCCTTAAATTAACTTTTTCTTTCTTTTGCCCACCTCCCCCGCCCCCCACTTTCCACCAAGACTTTTCAACTTGAAGGAAAAGCATTTATTATCTGAGAGTGACACAGAGGGAATTAGACTTATAAATTGTGCTTAAAATGTTATAGTTTCCAACTTTCTTTAATGCTAATCTTAATGCTAATAGGTTGTGAGATATGTGTTTTGACTTGAGAGACTTTTTTTTCCTTTCTAATGAGTTCTGGGCTGCACCACGTGAAACGTCGTGGTGGAGGAGTCCCAGGGGTTCACACCGCTGCTGCAGAGGGGTCTCCTGCTGGGGCCCAGACGGCCTTTTCCTACCGGGAAAAACGCTTGGTCCGCGGTCGGTCAGTCCACCCAGGGAGTCACAGCCCTCCTCTCGATCGGTAACATGTAAAACAGAACATTCGTGTTGGCATTCCATCGCCACCCCAGGTTACCCCACAACCCTGGTCTTGCTCCCCCTTTCTCTCTCAGGTGCCTGCTGCCCCAGACAACCCTTCAGTGCTCCCCAAACGTACCAGCCCCTCCGAGCACCATGATTTTATTCACGCTTCTCTCCCACCTGGGATCCCCCTCGACCCCCCCACTTCCATGGAGAGTCTGACACCTGTGGCCCCTGCCCAGCCCCTTTGGCATTTGTACAAACTGTTCCTCGGTACAGTTGCTATGCAAGAAAAACTCAAGCCACAGCTGGGACGCACCCTCCTCAGGGCAGGGGCTGACATCTCGGCCCTGCAGCCGCGCCCTGCGCTGCCATGGTAACGCAGTGGCCACCCAATCAGGGCAGCGGCTGAAGGGAGTCAAGAATTCCGGGTGTCACCAGGTTCACGTCAGTCATCAGAGATGGGAGGATGGGGTGGTGAGGGAGGGAACTGTTTTCATGACTTTCCAGATGAGCCAAAAACCTTCTTGGAGGTTAGGTTGATGGACTGGGGACCCAACGGAGCCCCGACTGGTGATTTGGGAAAGGATATTTCATTATTATATCTACAGGAATAAAAATAAAAGACGTGGACTCTAACCACCCCTGAAGAGATTGGCTAGTGGTTCCCAAACCGCTTCCTTCTTTCCCTAGACGTGCAGTAAGCTGCCTCTTCCCAGCCTTCCTTGCGCTTAGCTGTGGTCACATGGCCGAGTCTGTCCAATGGAATGCGAGGAGCCCCGCTATCTGCCCCTCCACTCCGAACCCCTGAAACCTCTTACGCGACCCTCGTCTTCTGGGTGATGTGGGGTCCAGGGGGCACTGTAGGCTCGAGGGGACGGCAGAGTCGCTAGGTCAGTGGTTTTCAGCTGGAGATGATTTTGCATCCAAGAGACACCGTGAGAACTGGAGGTGTGTGTGCACTGGTGGTGGAGGCCAGGGATGCTGCTGGCACAGGACAGCCCCTTCCACAAGAATTACGGGGTTCCAAAGGGTCAGTGTGCCAAGGTTGGGAAACCCTGCCCTCGGCCATAGGAGCCTGGTCTCTGAATGACTGTGGAGCTCTGCAGCCTCATTGCACTGAGATAGCAGAGGAGGTGACTCTTTAAACTCGAGCCAGAGATGTGGTGTAGTTTCTTAGGGAGTAAGCCCACTCTGACGCATACCTCTCTGCCGGACGCGCGGCACACTGCACTGAGACAGGAGGTGTGCCTGTGCATTCCAGGGGAGCCCGCTGGACACCCCCAAATCAGAGCTAATGACTGCTCCGCCCTTCACATACCCACTCCCCCCACTCCCCCTGGAGAAGTTACTTATGTTCACAGGTGCCGCCTGAAACTCACTGCGAGCTCTTTGAGGGCAGGGACTGAGCCTCAGCCAAATTCAGATGAATTAATAAGCTCTTTCAGAGGGTCTGCTCTGTGCCACACTTCGCTGATAGCTGTGGATAAAGATCCCCCTGCCCCAGGCTGGTCAGAGCCCTCTGCTGCGTGTATCTGGGTGACCATGGGGGGTCTTCTGCCTCCAGTCATACGTTCAACAAGTACTCATTCAAATCCTCATGCAAATGCACCAGGAACTGCAGCAGGCCCTGGGACAGAGCATCACCTCTGCTGTCGCTCCTTCCCACGGCTCAGATCTGGTAAATAAACGAGAGCCAGAAAGCAAGGTGCAGGCTGCAGGGGAACCCGGGGCAGCAGCGCCTCACCTCGCCTTGGCGCCCGGGAAAGGTCCCTGTGGAAGGGACACTGAAGTCCTGCTGTGCAGGGGGCGTGGACTTGGGGGGACAGGGCTGGGGAGGTGAGAAGGGAAAAGAGAAAACGTAGGTGTGTAGGCCCAGTGGAAGGAGAGGACGTGCTCTCTGAAGAAACAGCGAGTGTGTTGGCATGCAGAGGGCCAGGTGAGAAGTGGCAAGAGCTAAGGCTGGCAGGTGACCTGCAGCCAGGCCACGCCAGGAGTGTCCGAAGGGCAGTGGGAACCACAGAAGACATGGGAAGACATGATCCCGCGTGTGCCCCGGAAGGATCAGTCGCACTGACGTCTCGGTGATGGATCGGAGGAGCGAGACTGGCGGTGAGAGGTGACGGCAACCAGACCTGTTGTGCTGGGAGTGGGGTCCAGAGGAACGTGGGATTGGGCCCAGGCTCCAGCTCCATCAGTCCTGCACCCACCTGATCCTGTCGCCCTCCTGCTCCGCCTTCTCCCGCGGCTCCCATTGCTCTCGGGATCCAGGACAACCCGCGCGTCAGGGCCCTGCAGATTCCGGCTCCTGTGTGTCGTCCTGGATGGCACGATGTCTCGTGGTCTCTAAACCCACACCTTGCCCGGGCCAGCCTGGACCGGCTCCCCGCCCCCGCCAGTCTCAGCTCCGTTATCACGTTCTTCAGGAAATGCCTCCTCGGTGTCCCTCCAGCCTGGGTGCCTGCCTCCTCTGCAAGTACTTGCATCCTGATTGGCGACCTGCCCGACCGGGCTGGCAGAAGCCCGCTCACTCATCCGTGTGCCCGGACCCAGCACGCTGCCTGGTCACACGTGCACATGCTCGGTAAGTGCCTTTGAAAGAAGGAATAGGTGGGTGACTATCTATCCACATGCTCACACATCTCGTCTCTTCCATCTGGAAAGACTTGTTTCCGTCTCTTCCTCCGGTGGCATGTCTGGCCTTCAAGGCCATGTCGGCCAGAATCGCCGAAGCATCTACCGTAAACAGTAAGAGTGTTGTGGCTTTGTGCACAGGAGGCTCGTTTCTTCTTCATACAGCCTTGGGGTGTGGGTGGGTGTCCAAGTGGTCAAGCCTGTAGTCAGACATCCAGGCCGCCGGATCGGGCAGGGTGCCTACGAAGATGTCTTCCGTGTCTATCATTCTGTGATCCTGGATGACCAGCTTCACCCCTCAGGCCTCGCCGGCCACGCTCAGCCCTGCAGGAAGTCCCACGATGGGCTCACCGAGGAGGGTGCCTACGAGCATCACCTACGCACGTGCACACCCGTGAGAGCCAGGAAAGGGGTGAGGACTAGACGGCCGGGGCGGGGGGGGCGGAGTTCAGGTCTTGACCTCAGCATCGCGTAGCCTTTTAACCGGGTGTGTGCATCTTTCTCTGAAGCTCATTCTTCTCACTTGTAAATGGACACCCCAACATCTGCCCCGTGCTGCTCTTGGGGGTCAGAGCACAGCTGGGGAGGCCTTTCGGAACCAGTGAAGAGCTGTGCGCAGTTCACCTCGAACAAGGTGCGCTGACGGCACGTTTGGTGGCATGTGGGGCAACGCGTCCACAGGACCCCACTTTCCTCCCCACGCTCCAGGAGCCTCCAGGGGAAGGTGGGGAGGCCTAAACAGAGGAAAGGCTTTCCTGAGACCCTCACTCAGAACAGCACACCCATATCTGGTTCCCCACTCCCTCCCGGGCACACGGCGGACACCGGTGCTGGTGGCCAAGGCCCCGAGACCAGTCTCGCCAACAACATGGCAACGAAGGCTCGCGTCACTTCTGGGCTGAGGTGTTTGAGGCTGTTGTGCTGGGATGACCTTGGATGTCACACGTAGGGACAGTGGCATAAGGGGACGGGGAAGCCTGGCTCCCTGAGTCTAGTGTCCATGTAATTTATCTTCCGAACTGGGGCACTTTTGAGAGAGGAGAGAGCCGGTGATCAGTGGGCTGGAATGGCAGCTGTGAACCAGCCCGTACGTGCGCTCGAACACCTGAGTCAGGTAGAGGGGCGTCCCCACCGACCTGCACTGGCCTCAGAGAGGGACGCTGGTGTCAGGCTCCGCCACTGACCTTTTGAGGTTCATCTACTGCGGCAGTTAGTGAATGCCGATCTGTTGAATACATTCCCATCATCCAACCCCATTTCACAAATATTCGGTGGGGTAGCATCGTCTCCCCAGGTGATACAAAAAGCAGTGTAGAATTTGGGCACTGAACTTGCCTGAGAGACCACAACTAGTTTGAAACCCAGCTTTGCCTGGTACCAAAGTTCATGCTTTTTCTCCTTCTCCATGCTGTTGCTTCCTCGTGTCTGAGCTGGATTCCCCTGCTCCCCAAAGACCCATGAGTAGAGGCTGCAGTTTGAAAGTGACCTATCTGTGTCTCCCCCACCATCACCCCCCCGTTTACCCCTCAGAGCGGCTCCTGTGGCTTCTCCCTCCACCTTCAGTGTTCTGGAGGGAAGTGCCCATATTTCATTCCAAAAAAAAAAGATCAGACGCCCTCCTCCCGTGGCTTTAACTTATTTATGGGTTTGATTTCTTTCTTTCTTTTTTTTCTTTTCCGGGATCATTTCCTTTCGCTCCTGCCAGAAGTCCTTGCCGGCCGTCCTCCGGAGTTATTAATAAAAGGAGTCGAACGGTAGCGAGCGCGGCGGAGCGTTCTTGGCTCCGGCTGCTGTGTTTAGTTTGTGCCGGGAGCACATGTTCTCACCCCGATCGCAGGCTCCTGCCAGGCCCCTCACATCTGTCCTGTTCCCACACGAGGACAAAAGGAGGGCCCAGGGCAGAGCGCGTTTCCCAGCCAAGTAAGCGAAAACGGAGAGTAAGGGTTGTCATTCAACCACGGATGACGGGCACCGGGTGCGCCCAGCTCTGTGCAAACGGCTGAGGACCCCAGGTGAGCAACCCAGTCCCAAGTGGTCCCCCAACGTCTCCTTTGGTTGAGATGTCCAGCAATGTCTGGGGTGAGGACTGTACGTGAGGGGCGCAGCCTGGCCGCGGACAGCCCCCTTTGACAGCAATGGCTAAGGCTTTCTCAACATCTCGGCCATTTTTTGTAGTTCTGAATTTTAAAAAATGTTTAGAAACTTCCGTGGAGAAGTTGCAGACAAATATCAAAGCCAAGCACCCTGCACGGGTCTTTGGAAGCTCAGACTCCTGTCCCGGAAGGGGCACGAGGTGGGCAGCCGGGCCAGGGTTCCCACTCTGCGGGTCAAGGAGACCTCCACCCTCACCCCACCCCCACGGCGCCCGTGGACACAGCGGGTTCATTTTCCCTCGCTGTCTGTGTAGACCGCTCTTCCCCTGGCATGACCTACTTGAGACATTCTCTCTTGGCCGAAGTGAATCACTCACTATTATCTTCCACTTGCTTGTCCTGGGCAGGAAGAGGCCCCGGACTGGCCCCAGCTGCATTGAGAGGACCCAAGGCCCGAGTCGGGCGAAACACAGTGACCATGACCTTTGAGAACAACGGGGGAGATCAGAGCCGGGCCAGGTCCAGTGAGGAACCCGCGGAAGGCAGACTTTTGGCGAAAAGCCACAAGGACTTGTTTCTAGTGGCGGCTTTCACCGCCTGGCAGGTCCAGGTGGAAGTCACCTGCCCTGGCCACCTGGCCAGGCCGCAGCATCAGCCTCTGGAAACACCTTCTGCTGCGTTTACCCCAAAAGGGGGCTGTGAGAACCAAGCGAGCGAGTGGAAAGGGTGGCCATGTGACGGCTGGTGTCCCCGACTCTGAGGGCGCGTTCTCATTACTTCCAGGTCCCATGAGGCTTCGGGGAGCTGCTGGGTCGGGGCACCTGGGCCCGGATCACCCGCATTCCTGCCTTTACCAGCGGGTGTGCGTGTCCGAGGGCACACACAGGCCGTTTGCGGAGGGAGTGCCCCAGCCAGGGCTTGAGGGGCAAACCCCACACTCCCGTGGACTTTGGACTCGTCTCCGTGGAGGGCACAGGCCCGGGCCATCCGCCCTGGGGCTTGGGGCGCAGTGTTCCTCGGGATGAGGCTGTGCTCCCAAGGGCTCCTCTCTGGGGCCGCTCCAGGCCGGCAGCAGGCCCCCATGAGGGCTCATTTGCATGTGGCCCTGTGGGTGTCCGTGACGGGTGCCCAGACAATGAGGCTGTTATGCTCACTCGGCTGCCCACTGGGACCCAGCCCAGGACCTGCTCTCGCACTGTGGGTTCTATTCATCCCAAAGGACACGCAGCCCCCGGCCAGAGCCCAGCCGCTGGAGAAGGCACAGGGCCCCACCTCACCCGGGCGGCGGGGGCCAGGGCCACACGTCATCCCTGGACATTGCTCAGATTCCTGGGGCAGGAGTGGCCGGCAGCCCTGAGCTTCGGCTCTTCCAGGGCAGAGCAGCCTGTGGCCCTCTGGAGACATCTTCCCCACCTCGGCACAGCCTCCCGTCCCGACTCTCGCCCCCCAGGCCGGCCCGTCACCCAGGGCGGACCAGGAGCGGGTCAGGGGCCGCAGCGTCCTGCCAGGCTCCACTTCTTCCGAGACAGCTCATGCAGTTAGGGGACACGTGGTGCGACTTTGCCCGAATCGCCTCAGCTCTCTGAGCCTCAGTCTCCCCCTTTATAAAGCGAGGACCTGGATTTCTGCCTCCCGAGGTCCTTGTGAACATTTAATCGAGGGGAGTGTGCAGCCCGTCCCCACGCCTGGTGCTGAGTCGGTGACGACAGTGATTGTGGAATTGAGTGGATGGTGCGACCTTGGGCCAGGCACTTTATCTCTCTGGCTGCTGTCCACCTGGGAACGGGAGTGACCGTCCTTGCCTGCCCAGAACACGTGGGTGTTGTGGCTACAGCTGGAGGATGGTGTGGGGACCTGTATACTCTGCACATCCCGTTTGGCTTTGTGCGACATCCTCCAGGGTACCGCCGTTTCTGCCCTGATTTCAGAGCCCTGAGCATCCACTGCCTGCGGGTGGGGGCGGGGTGGGTGGGGAGAGGGCTGTGCCTGATGCCAGGGGCCAGCCCAACACCCCAGGCTTGAACGTCTCGAATTCCAGCGGTCCATCTGGGGGGTCTTCCCTTCAGTGTGTAATTCCCGGGCTCACTGACCCACGCGGGCCCTTTCATGCATGTGTTTCTGATTCTGACGTCACTGGAACACTATGCCGGGGTTCGTTGCACGACCACCAAGCGGGGAGCGCAGAGATTTCGGTGCCAGAAAAATCGGAAGATGTGGGGCAGTCTGCTCTCCAACTTTCAAATGCTCTCGGGACACGTCTGGGCTTGCCTGAGGCTGTGGTCCCTGTCACTCATGCACAGGAGGATCCGGCCATGGTCCCGGCCACCAGGCCCCTGGCCCCCGCCTGCACTGCCTCGTCATCCATAGGGATCAGGACCTCACAGCTGTGTCTGAGGACCTGCCTGTCTGCAGTGCCCTTGACCGACCTGTGGTGCTGGCTCTTCCTGCCAGTCCCAGGACAGCCCTGGGGGCAAGGGCACGGGGGCATAGCGGGTGGGGTGGGGGGGTGCTGGGTTTGGAGGCAAAGCAACCTGGATTTGAGACCTGGTTTTGCCCCTTCTGGGATCTGTGACTGTGGGCACTGGTTTCTCCTCTCTGTCACAGTATCTTTTTTTTTGTTTTAATCCTCGCCCAAGGACATCTTTGCATTTATCTTCAGATAGAGCGGGAGGGAGAGAGGGAGGAAGAGAGAGAGAGAAACATCAACGTGAGAGAGACACAACAAGTGGCTGCCACCCACATAACCCCAGCCAGGGCCGGGGACAAACCGCAACCGAGGTACATGCCCTTAGCGGGAACCGAACCCAGGACTCTCTGGTCCGCTGGCCGACGCTCCAACTGCTGAGCCAAACCGGCCAGGGCTGTCACAGTGTCTTGATCTGAAAATGGGTTGCTGCGAGGGTTGGTGTCAAGCACTGAGCCAGGCCAGGTGGCCCCGGGGCCCGGAACGGGCACATACTCATCCATGCCTTCACCCTAGCGCTCAGGATGCCCTGTGCGAGCGCCAGAGGACACGGCCGCGCTGCGTACCCGTTTGCCGGCGCTCTGCCCAGCGCCCGTGCTAGGTCCTGCCAGGGACCACCTGGAGAAGAGCCAGCCACCTGTCACTGAGGGCGTTTCAAACCAGCAAGAGAAAGAGCGTGAGCGGCGCTCACACCTCTGACCGTGAGGCAAAACAGAGCCAGAGCCAGAAACCGAGAGCGGGCAGCCCGGCGCTGGGTGGGCAGGGCCAGGAGACCACACCCGCAGAGAGGATGCCATGGGGGAGGGAAAGTCAGGGCCTCCAGGTGGAAGGCAGTTCTGCAGATGGAGGGAGAGGAAGGACGACAGATGCAACAAAGCACCTGTCCTTGTGTCTGCCCAGATGGCTGCGTTTCCCCGGGGGGGGGGGGGGGGTTGCACACCTGTCCATGTCGGGCCACTGTTAGCCACGGGGTCTCATGTCCCACATCTTCAACCAGACCCTGGCAATGAGGGGCAGAGGTTTTGGAGTCAGATAAGCTGGGACCTTGGCCTCCTTCCAGCATGCACCATCTGCCTGGCCTGGGGCAATCCAGGAAGGCTTCCTGTAGGAGGTGCTATAGCAGCTGAGCCGGGGGTGGGGTATGTGAGCGGGTGGGACATCTCAGCAAGGAAAGGGGAGAAGCAGTGGGCTTAATAAATGAGGTCAGTTTCATCAAATGGAAAGGATGATCGCTCTGCTTCCCACTGAGGCGTGTTTGGAGAGTGAGTGCGGGAACTCCAGGAAAGAGGTCCTTGCAGAGCCTTTCTCTCTTCCAAGGGGGTCACCTGCAGAATCGCACGGAGGAGCCCAGCGGCTTGGGGATCCGTGGTGGCTGGGCAGTCAAGGAAGTCTTCCTGGGGGAGGAGAGGCCAGCAGGGGAGAGAAAGGTGGCCAGGGCACCGAGGGCAGTGGGAACAGGCCCCGCCTTCCAGGGGCTGGGGGAGACCGGAGCCAGGAAGGGTGGCCTGGGGTGCAGACCACAGGGTCTGCGCTTCCCTGGGGAGCCAAGGGCAGCCTCTCCCCATCCTCTGCTTTGTATTTCCAGCTCTGTGGTTTCCTAATTTATTTGGCTTGAAATTTGTGTCAAACTTTTTTTTCTAGGTGTAATTGAAACCAAACCTCTAATGCGTGTTCATTCCTGAGGGAAATTAAAGGTGATTTCAAGCAGGAAGATCACAGATCTCAGCAAAGGGCCCGGGGGTGTATTTTGGAGGGGAGGCTCAGCTGCCGGAGCCCCTCGGTTAGTTCGCCGCAGCTGACTGCACACTCGGTGGGGCGACTCCCTGCCTGGGAGCCGGGGTGATGCCGCCCTTGTCGGGGCGCTGCTAGGGTAGGGAGGTCTGCCGGGAAGGCCCTGCACATGGCCCCTCGCCCAGGAGAGAGCCCGGGTGGGGTCAGGGAGGGGAGAACTCACCCAGCTCAAACCCACCTCCTTCCAAAGCCGCTGCTCTGAGGAGCGGCTGACTCCGGAGACTCAGGGAAAAGGTCCCTGTTCCCCTCACTCCGGAGCCGTGTGACGTCAGACAAGTCACTTGGCCTCTCTGACCCTCTGCACCTCAGCTCCCTCATCTGTACAGAGGAATGAAAGGCAACCCGAGAGCTGAGGTGAGGGTCCAGTGGACGGGGATGGGGCCCACGAAGCCCTGCGGGTCTGGAGCGGTTTGGGAACCCACAGGTACGATGGAATCCAGGTTGGCATCCCAGTTTAGCGCTTTGGTTAAACACAAGGACTCAGCCAGGGTGCCCACTTCCCAAAGGGGTGATGGTGAGCAGCTCAGGTGCCTTGGAAACAAAGCCATCTTTTCCTCACCCTCCTGCCCATCAAAAAATACTGTAAAATGCTGTCACCTCTGCTGAGTGTCGGCACGGTGCTAACCGTGTGTCTGCACCTCTAGCAGTCAGAGCAGACACTAGGGGGTGGATTTCACTGCTCCCATTTGACAGATGAGAAAACACTCAGAAGAACAGTGTTACGGGCCCCAGGGCACGGCTGGGGGCAGCAGAGCCTGGAGAGGTCTCCACCGGTTCACACCCAGCTGGGAGCCCCGCTCCCTGCGTGGCCCGGGACCGAGGGTTGTGTGCCTGGTCCTCGGGCTCTGTGTGGCTCTGCGGGTGTCAGAGAAGAGATGCCGCAGCCCAAACTCCCCACAAAAGAGGTGCACCTGCCACCCCAACCTCCACCTGCTCCTCTTACTTCACCCCCTCCCGCTCTCAAGTCTTGGGCACCCACTTCTCTACTCATTCTCCACCATCCCTCCACCCCTCAGGTTGGCACCAGCACATCTTCCCAGCAGGGTCCTCTTGGGTGATCTTGGGTGCGTGCCGTCTGTTCCCCGAAGTCCCAGGCCTTCCCCCACAAGGACCGCCCGAAGGGCAGGTGCCACAGCCAGTGCCCAGCCCTCGGCCTGAAGGGCAGGCTGTGGGGTAGGCGTTTGCCCTGTGCCCTGTAGGACAGAGGTTTAGAGGCTGCAGGAAAGAAGGAAGATTCCCGATTGTCCCCAAGGAGGCTTTGCAGGGCGCAGAGGACTTGGACACAAGATTGGCTTCCTCAAGAAGAAGTGAGCTCTCTGCCCCTGGAGGTGTGCAAGCAGAGTGGTGCTTTGCCAAGAGTGCCACAGAGGGGGTTGGGGGTTCTCTGAGAGGTCACAGTGGACCCCTGAGCAAATCCTCCTACCCATGACAGCGTCAGACTTGCTTCTGAAGCCCACCTCTGTGCTCCAGGGCCGCTTTCTACTGGTCCTGCCAGACCACTCTCCTCCGAGCCCCCAGGTCTGCTCTCTGCTCAGCTGTGGCCCGGCCAGGAGGGACACGGGGCTGCTAATTCACCCAGCTGTTCCCTGCTGGCTCAGCGGGCCGGGCTCCCCTCGGCAGGACGTGCCCCCGAAATCATGGTGCTTCTGCAAGGGAACCATGTCACAGGCAGGGCAAGCAAGGGTGGCACCGAAACTGGAACCCAGGGCTCTCACTCCCGAACCCAGACTTGTCTGCCCAATGCCACGGATTTGCGGAAGCCACACCTCGTCAGAGGGTCCTGCTTCCTCAGCTCCCATCTCGCCCTCAGTCAGTCACTGGCCCTGGCTTCCCGGTGGCCCCTGCCAGTGTCCTCTGGTGCTTGTCACAACATCCAGGACAGAACTGGGATCTGGGCCGTCAGGTCGCGGGGGCTTGTGTCCACACCACACCCTGAGGGAGAACTGGGGCAGCAGCCCTGCCACGACCCTCCGTCTGTCTGAGCCCAGTGCGAGGCACCAGTGTCCGGGGAAAACATGACCAGTCCCTGACCTCCCCTCCTTCCACATCAGGCAGGACTGACGGACACGGAAACAGACCACTGACCACGCGGGGAGAGGAGTCAGCACACTTCTCGGTAAAGGAACGTAGTGAATGCGCTGGCTTCGCGGGCTGCACAGGCCCCGGAGGAACTGCTCAGCCCCGCCCCCGTGGCACAGAAAGAGCCACAGAGAACAGGCAAAAAGTGAGCATGGCTGTGTCCCAATAAAACTTTATTTACAACAGGCAGTGGGCCAAGTTTGGCCCTCAGGCAACAGTTTTGCAGACCTCAACCTGCAACATAGGTTATGCAGAAGGTCACTGGGAAGCAGAGGAAGGGGCGTTAAGCGCTGGGCAGTGCCGGGGTGCAGGGAAGCCTCCCGAAGGAGGAGCAGGGTGTTCCGCCAGGGCAGTGGTAGAGGAAGAGTCCCAGACCCCGAAAGCAGCGTGAGGAGGGACCACCAGCATGGACTCGCAGGGCTGTTGGGAACCATCCGGTCTGTGCGGAGCTGCAGGGGGGCAGGTACGAGAAGCGAGGCTGGCAACCCCCCTCAGGTTAGAAATACTTGGAGGCCGGGACAAGGGGTCTGCAGTTAGCCTGACAGGCAACAAGGGAGCCACCGTGGGCCGCAGGGGGTTGTCCGTGGAGAGGTGCCGGTGACATGATTATAGCTACGCTCGGGGTCGTCTGAACACGCCTGCGGACACTCCCACGCAGTGGCCCCCTTTCTGCCCGCAGCATGGTGGGGCCTGAGTTCTGCTACCGTCCAGGTCCAGATGGGCGGAGCAAGGCACTGCCCAGCTCTGGGCCTCTGTGCTGCAAATGTCCCCACCTGGGCACTGGCCTCAGAGTGGCGGTGGAGTGAGAGAGTTCGCGCCCCGCAAACTGCGCATCCGGACACTGCCTCACTCTCTCGCGCCCTCCCTGCACACTCTGCTCACTGGGGACGCTGCTTGCCAACCGAGCACCGAGCACGACGCAAGCGCCCGTCCTGGGGGGTGGCAGTGTTGCTCTGGGAAAGCCCCCGTTCTTCAAGCTGGGTTCCTGGCTCGGTTCCTCACTTACCGTTTGGGCAGGAGAGGGCCTAAGCTTTCCGAGGCGGAGTTTCCCGTTGACACAGCGGGGACGCCGTGCCTGCTTGCGGGGTGTCCTCGAGAAGGAGGGGTGGGCGCTGCTGCCGACACCGGGCACGGAACAGGCCTGGCACGCAGTAGGTGCTCACTGAATGCGCACCGGGTACAGAAAACCCACGCGACCACCTCAGGTCCCCGGCTCTGCTGCGGGAACGTTGCAGCCCCCCCCCCCCACTTCCTTCCTAGAATCCCCGTTCAGGAGGTCTCTGGCTGACCCTGGCTCAGGGCAGAAGGCCTCACTTCCATGTGGTTACAATTGGCTCTTTGAGGGGCCATCACCCGAGGGGACAGAACCAGCTTCCCCGTCTCCACATCAAGTGGTCGGATTAGAGCCAGCTACCAGAGTGAGGCATCCGGGGGCAGAGGCCGGGCAGTGATGGATAACCCCATCCAGGGACGCACACACAGGGCTATTCTGGGGCCTCCTGCCTGGGAGGCGGCCTCCTCGGGGGCACGGGGGCCGCTGACCCGGAAACAAATTAAAGGCACATCTGTTGGGAGGCCACTTCCAGCAGCGGCTCCAAGCAGCGCCTGCATTCCTGGAACAAGGGGCTGTGTGTGGGAGCCAGGCGCACACTGTTGGTGCCAGGGGCGGGGGTGCAGCCGCTGGCCAGGAAGGAGCAGCTGTGGGGATGTGGGGCCCCCACAGAAGGAAGGGCCATTTCTGGGCCAAGCTAGTCTCGCTCAAAGAGGGAGTTGTTTTTCAGGGACTTGAGGGACTCGGGACGTGAAAAATCAGGATATTGGATGCTGAGAATTTCCCAACACTGAGATCACCATGTCAGCTCTTTCCACTTGGAAGAACCTGAGGATTAGCTCTCCTCCGACTCCCTGTGAACAACTGAACCCCCTCGCATGATCACTCACAGACAAGCTTGGCTTACATTCTACAGGGGCCAGGAATTCACTGACCTCCAAACGGGGCTACAGGGCACCTCACATGCCTGCTTACTGATAAGATCACATGTTGTCTCTGGGGCCTCCACCCAGTGGCCTCAGTGTACCTCTGAGGTGCCATAGGGTAGTGTGTGTGCTCAGTAAGTACTCTATGAATGGATGGACAGATGGGTGGGTGGGTGATGGATGGATGGATGATGGATGGATGTGGATGGCTGGATGGTGGATGGATGGTGGATGGATGGAGGATGGGTGGTGGGTGGATGGAGGATGGGTGGATGGAGGATGGGTGGGTGGATGGATGGATGAAGAATGGATGGACAGATGGGTGGGTGGGTGATGGATGCATGGATGATGGATGGATGGATGGATGGATGGATGATGGGTGGATGGATGGTGGATGGATGGAGGATGGGTGGTGGATGGATGGAGGATAGGTGGATGGAGGATGGGTGGGTGGATGGATGGATGAAGAATGGATGGACAGATGGGTGGGTGGGTGATGGATGCATGGATGATGGATGGATGGATGGATGGATGGATGGATGATGGGTGGATGGATGGTGGATGGATGGAGGATGGGTGGATGGAGGATAGATGGATGGTGGATGGGTGGATGGTGGATGGATGGATGGTGGATGGATGGAGGATGGGTGGATGATGGATGGATGGATGATAGATGGATGGTGGATCGATGGATGGTGGAGGGTGGATGGATGGATGGATGGTGGGTGGATGGATGGATGGTGGATGGATGGTGGATGGATGGTGGATGATGGATGGATGGATGGATGGTGGATGGTGGATGGATGGATGGTGGATGGATGGATGGATGGTGGATGGATGGTGGATGGATGGATGGATGGATGGTGGTGGTGGTGGTGATGGTGGTGGATCGATGGATGGTGGATGGTGGATGGATGGATGGTGGATGGTGGATCGATGGATGGTGGGTGGATGGATGATGGATGGATGGCAGATGGATGGTGGATGGTGGATGGTGGATGGATGGATGGATGGATGGTGGATGGATGGATGGATGGATGGTGGATGGATGGTGGATGGATGGATGGATGGTGGATGGATGGATGGTGGATGGATGGATGGTAGATGGATGGTGGATGGATGGATGATGGATGGATGGATGATGGATGGATGGTAGATGGATGGTGGATGGATGGATGGTGGATGGATGGATGGATGGTGGATGGATGGTAGATGGATGGTGGAAGGATGGATGGTGGAAGGATGGATGGTAGATGGATGGTGGATGGATGGTGGTGGATGGATGGATGGATGGTGGATGAATGGATGGTAGATGGATGGATGGTGGATGGATGGATGGTAGATGGATGGTGGATGAATGGATGGTGGATGGATGGTGGATGGATGGATGGTGGATGGATGGATGGTAGATGGATGGTGGATGGAGGATGGATGGATGGTAGATGGATGGTGGATGGAGGATGGATGGATGGAACAAATAGTCCATGCTAGAGAATAAAAAGAAGATAAAAAGTTGCCTAGGCATCACCCCTGCTTTCAAGACTTAGCATTCTCTCCCCGTGAAAAAAAATCTAACATGAGCTTCCTCACACCTAAATCATCCCTGCTCCTTCTTTAGGGCCCAGCACAAACACTTCCTCTGTGGGAACTGCCATCACTGGCCTGCTCCCTCCCCCTTCCGGGAGAAAGAAAGTGACAGACACAGTCAGGGAAAGAGGAGAAATAAATCCTGGGACTTTGAGTCTGACCACTGCATCTGGGGGAAACAGGGCAGCTACCAAGAATTTCTCCAAAAGGAATACAGGGAAATGTCATCTGCTTCTGCTGCCTGCCTACGAAATCTGACCGTCTAGCGGAGTGTGAAAGTCTCCGTTGGTTGATTATGTTCACTGATCCGTTCCGTGAACAAATACATTCTCCGAGTATTCTGGGCCAGGCCCTGTGAGGAGCGGGGACTGAGCGTGAATGTCTGCGGTCCTGCCCCCTGGGGCCTGCAGTCTGGGGGGGGAGGCAGGTAACCCCCAGGTGGGCCGTGCCATGGCCCCAGCACTGTGCGTGGTCAAGGATGGAGCTCCGAGGCCAGGCCGTCTGGGTCCAAACCCTGGCGTCCACTGCCCAGCTGTGTGACCTTGGGAATGTTCTTAACTTACCGGCGCCTGTGTTTCAGCATCTGTAAAATGGGGAGGGTGGTCAATTAAAGAGAGTTATTTTATTGATTGATTGATTGATTGATTGATTGATTTTAGAGAGAGAGGAAGGGAGAGGGAGAGGGAGATAGAAACATGATGAGAGAGATCATCGATTGGCCGCCTCCTGCATGCCCCCCACTGGGGATTTGGCCCACAACCTGGGCAAGTGTCCTGACGGAATCGGCCACCTCTTGGCACGTGGGCTGATGTTCAGCCGCTGAGCCACATGGGCCGGGCTAGAGAGAGCGCTACACGGAAGCACTGAGAACAGTGTGAGGCACACAGGAAGGTCTGTGCAGGGGCTTCTTACATCAAGTAGCACAGTGCGGCGGGATGTGCGGCCGCCTGGGCAGCGTGCTGTCTGTCAGCTTCAGGACCAAGGTTTGTTTAGGGGTGGCATCTAGGCCGGGCCTCATTTCCCCAGAGGCTTCTTCTGTGTTCTCAGCGCCCGATTTCCAACCAGCCCTGGTGCACAGGGCGCCGTGCTCGCCGCACACGTGAGGAAGCTGCTCCCGCACGGCCGAGGCTCCCGCCCAGAGCGCAGCCCGGCCGCAAGCAGAGCCGGGCAGTCTGGCGTTGGCGTTGCCACTTCGCTGCTTGTGAGCCGAAACCCTGCATTCCCGCGCCTGGGCTTGCTCGACGTGGACACAGCTCCCTGCTCGGGCCCGATGTGCCTCTCACGGTGGCGGTGGTGGGGAAGGGCTTCTGTTCTCTAAGGACGGCATGTGGTTTGAGTTTGAAGGTTTACTTCCTGAAGTCTAATGAGCCTCTGAAAGTGATTAAGTAAAAGACAGAAAGGTTAAGCCAACGCCTTTTTATCGGAAGAAGTAATATCGAACTGAAGTCCCCAGCTCCTGCCGTCTCCTGAGAAGGGGCTTACTCCTGGTGGCGTGGAAATTCCAGCCAAGTCCTCCGACATCCAGGCCAGACCAGGGAATGGCTGGCAGGGCCCCCCCCCCCCCCGCACTGTGGCTTCCATCTGACCCATTGAGGGACCTGGGCTGGGAGCAGGAGCTCTGGGTCCAGCCCTGGACCAGCCCCTCTCTCTGTGCCCTCGGGACCAAGGCTCCTCGTGGCCCGGCTCTGCCCTCCCAGAGAAACTGACTGAATGCTAGTCCCTGAGCACTATGCCCATTACCTGCCTTGGCATAAAAGGCTTCAAACATGTTGGAACTGGAAGTGAGAAGTAGTTCTGAGCTGTGTGCATGTGTTGTGTGTGGTGTTACATGTATGTGTGTGTGCCATGTGTCATGTATGTTGATTCCGTGTGTGTTAGGTGTGCTGTGTGTGTGTTGTGTGTCCTCCGTGCCGGAGAAGAAACCATGGCTTATTCTTACATGTATCATTGTGTCCCACACGCGCCACCCTACATTCGTCCTCGGATCTACTGAGGACCGGCTCTGGGAGGGAAAGTTTCCTGTGACTGAAACTCTAAAACCTCTTACTCCACCCCCACCCCCCCATGGGCCCCTCACTGTCCTTCATCACGTCTCTACTAGGTCCCGAACCAACCCACGTGTGCCCGACTGCAGCGCGGGACCTCATGCCGCTCGGAGCAAGCGCTTCAGCTGTCACGCCCACGCGCTTCTGAGTAGTGAGGCGGCATCGGTGCCGACACCTGCCCATCACCTTCGGGCCGAGGTTCCTTTCCAGCGCTAGGCACCCGTCCTTGGTGCCTGTCTAGAGGTGCTGAGAGCCACATTCGGGTGGAGCCAGCGTGGACGAGGGACGAGGGAGCTCAGGGCCTGGTCCCCTTCTTACTGGTCTGTGCCTGTGACTTCACCTCTCCGAGGCCCTGTCTGCTCATCTGAGAAAATAAGGTTAATTTATGCTCATTTCACAGGCCAGTGAGGACGATCACACAAACTCCTGGGTGTGAAAGCACTTTGAAAAGTAGGAGGTAGACCGGCTGGTGTGGCTCAGTGGTTGAATGCAGACCCTGCACCAAGAGGTCGCCGGTTCGATTCCCAGTCAGGCCACATGCCCAGGTTGTGGGCCCGATCCCCAGCGGGGAGCACACAGGAGGCAGCCGGTCGAAGTTCTATCTCATGGATGTTTCTATCTCTCTCCCCCTCTCTCTCCCCCTTCTTCTCTCTCTAAAATCAATAAAGAAAAAAATATTTTTTTAAAGAAAAGTAGGAAGCACCTTTCAGTACTAGGTGTTACCATCAATCATTATATTGGTTAGCATTAATTCTGCTGGTGGTGGGATAATTATAATGTATCCCTTAGAAAGTCTCTAACTTCTGGAAGTAACTTGGAGCACAGAGGTAAACATCTGACCTGTTGTCACCGGGGAAAGATGGTAGCTCAGCCATCTGCCCTTCCAAGGAGGGGACCCCGCTCCCCTTGGAAAAGTGAGCCCCCCATCACTGGCAGTATCCAAGCAGTCTCCCAATAGCCCCTTGTCTCTGATGATACAGAAGGGATTTCTGTCGGGGAGGAGGCTTGGCTGAATGGAGTAGGAATCGGAGCTTTCTCAGAATGTTCCTGCTCACGTGGGGCACTCAAACGGTTATCTTGTTGCTTAATTCCTGCCTTCCACCGCCCTTAGCAGGACAGGCGCCAAGAAACCCAATTCTGGTTTCTGCAGGCTCCCTGCCCCCTATCCCACCCCCTCCCCTCTCACGGGTGTGAAGGCAGAGGTCCCAGGTTCTGCCTTGCATTCCTGTGTCAGGGCTTAAAAAGGCCCCAGGCCAGCTGGAGAGTCAGGGTGGTCAGGAACCCCCAGCCCCCCAGGGGGCTGGATGAGGGGGGGGAGGTGGAAAAGAGGACTGGGCGACCTTCCCCTGCATTTATCTCCTCCCATCTGTAAACAGCGGCCAGCCCTCCTGGGGGCAGCCGCGGCCTCACACTCAGGGTGACAGCCTGTTTGGACGTTCTGAGACCCTCACCCGGCGGCCTTTGTTCTCCAGGCTTAATGAAGGGACTGCTAAAACCCTGCTCACCAGATACGATGACAGGGCCGTCGTTTAGGGTTATGGATGGTGCACAGAGGTGACAGGACCATTCCCTGTGCCGAGGGGTCTGAGTGCGCTGCCTTTTGTCCCGAGGTGGACTCGGTTCAGCTGGGACACATTTGGCCCCAGCTTGCAAAACAGACATTTCTGACGCATGCGCATGCTGACAGATTAGAGGACACCGGGGGTCTGGCATTTGGGGGGGAGCAAAGGACATTGCCCCCCTCCCAAAGCAAAGCCTAACACACCCGGGAGGGGCTGTTTCCACCCTCAGCTCCGCTCCGTTGGCCTCACCTCCGATTTCTTTCCTATTCATGATACGGACCACGGCTCGCTCAGTGCGTTTTAGTTTACAAAGTGCTTTAGCTTGACTTGACTTGCTCGGCACAACTCCGAGAGCCAGGACGTGGAGGAGGAGCCTGGAGGACAGTATCTGCTTTGCCACTTAGTAGCTCTTTGAACTGGGGCTAAATCACTTACCTTCCATGTGTGCTGGGAACACCACGCGTGAGCCTATCGGGAAGCGTGCACGCCGCGGCCTGCCCTGGGAGCTGTGTTTACTGCAGGCCGGCCAAGCTGCCGCCGGGGAGGAAGGGATCCTGGGCCGTCTTCACTGCTGGCTGCAGAGCCTGGAAGCTGCCTGGGGCAGTGGGCGCGCACCGCACTTTGTGAGCTGAACACACCTTGACGGATGGATTGGAGGGCACCTGGGGCTCGGCCAGAACCGTCGTGGGGGAGCCTATGATGGACGTTAAGGGGCTCTTGTCCTGACTTTGAGAGGCCTGTGTGTGCCCCATAGTTCCTTGGGGGCATCTCTGCCTGTGGATGCAAGGCCTGTTCTGGAGGCTCATCCTCTCTGGGCCTGTACCTGTGGGTAGGGGGCTGTTGTCCCTTCCAGCCACTGGGCGCTACCAGGTGAGCCCAAATGTGCACCCAGTCAAGGTGTAGCCTCCTCCACTCCACACACACACACACACACACACACACACACCCTGAGAGTTCTGCTACTGCAGGTGGCTGGT
This sequence comes from Molossus molossus, assembly GCF_014108415.1. Lineage (NCBI taxonomy): Eukaryota > Metazoa > Chordata > Mammalia > Chiroptera > Molossidae > Molossus > Molossus molossus. Next base: position 8,011,927 of record NW_023425350.1, on the reverse strand, counting down.
CTAGAGACCAGGGCCTGATGCCCTGGGCCTGCCCAGTCTCAGGCTGGACTCGACTGTGACTCCAGGCACCTCTCAGGCACCACTTATGAGGTGTCCAGAGCTCTGGGGAGCAGCCCGTGAAGACTGAAGGGCTCAGAGAGACTAGGACATCATCAGGCTTGGAGGTGACGGTCCATTGGGGGCAGAGTGGTACCATGTCCCTTTTATTGTCTTCAGCGTTGCACGGTCTCCTCCCAGCTCTTTACGGTTTCCCAGAATCTCCTTCTCTTGCAGGTAAGACAGGGAACCAGCAAGTGGACAGTGCCTTGTTCCCAGGCAGATGACTGCGCTCGTGCCTTGTCACACTCTGATACACCTCCGCCAGAAGCGGGGTGCCAGCCCCACCCAGGAGCGCAGCCGGCTGTGCCTGCTGGCCCTGGGGAAACCACGGGGGGGGTGGGGGGGCTTCAGGAGCCTGTCAGTCCAGCTGCCCAATTACAGGCCCAAGGCCTGAGCCAACAAAGGCCTCTGGGGCAGTCTGTGGGGTGGGGGTCAGCCTGATGCATTATGTAACAGAAAATACACTGTGACAGAGAACAATAAACACTGGACTGGGAGAGTGACTTTCTTTGAGAGCAAGTGCCCTGATGGGGGAGAAATGCTTCTTCCCCCCTTTCTTCCTCCCACTAGCACGCCCACAGGAGGTGAGACTCCTCAGGAAGTCCCGTGGTCAGGTCACGCTCCTGATCTCCATCCGTGCGCACCACCTCTCAGCCGGGCTATCCCAACCGCGGCAGCCCTGGTCTCCCTGCCTGCAGCATGGCCACCTGGCGCCATCTGCGCTCGGGGATGATGGGTCTTTCTACACACGCGGAGCTGCAGCCACTCTCCTCCACCCTCCTCCACCCCATGGCTCCTCACGGCCTCAGGGCAAAGGCCGTCTAGCCTGGGGATCCGAGGCTGCCCTAGTCCCCAAGCCACGGCCTTCCCTTCGCCAGTTAACCTGGCATTTTCTGAACGCACCTTCCACTCTGGCCCTCATGCTGTTCCCACTGCCCGAGGTGCCCCGCCCCCTCCCTGGAAATCCTTCCCAGTATCCAAGTTCCACAAGCTCCCATGGCGCTCAGCCCACTCGGTACCACGAAGAGTCCCACTCCCAAAGCCTTCCCCTGGCACCTTTGTTTTATAGTTGGCTCTTACGTTTGTCTTTCCGGGTCACCGTTAGCGGCTCGAGCAAAAGCGCGGTGACTTACTCGTCGTTGCACGCCCGTGGGTGCTCTGGAAGAGGTCACATCAAGGGGGAGAGGCAGATGTTTAAACAAACACATGCAGCAAAGCTTGCGAGGTGCCAGGGCGGAGAGACGCACGGCGTATTTGTTTACACGTCTAGGTCACGGGAGCCACTGGGTCACGTTGGAGAGAGGGGAACGGCTGGCGTGGGCCAGGACCACAGCAGCGAGCTGATTGTTGCTGGAATGTTCCCAGGGAGAGGACCAGCCTCCTATGACATGCTCACAATAGGTCATTGTCCTGTAGGCAATGAGACTCTTTGAAAGATTATTTTCATTATAGATCAATAAGTATAAACTACTTTAATATCAATAAATATCACAAATCCTCACTTACCAGAGTTTGTCTCTACTAATCCAAGGTATCTAACACAGCACCAGTGGAAAGAATAACAAGCTACCAAGGAAAGAGAAAATGCAGGAGCTGTCTCGTCATGCCCTGGCAGGTTACTTGGCTGGCCAGAGGGGATGGGGCACCCACAGGACATGTTGAGCCTTCTGCTCCAGAGAAACCGAGTGGACAGGACGAGGGCAGGAGCGGGCAGGAAGGGTTGAGTGAAACGTATCAATAACTTCAAACAAGGGGAAATCAAGTTGACAGACTGATAAGAGACCAGGCATATGTGTCATATTGTGTCTCATTCCTGAAAGACACTTGACCTGGTAGAGAGAGAACAAATGTAACTAGCAAATAAGAGTAAGAATTAATAATGAAATGGAGGCATCGACAACATGGTACAAAATAGCCAGTAACAGAACAGTTTATAAATAGAGGGGAAATTGACACATCCCCGTTAACACAACATTCCTTCTGCCTGCTTAAGGACATAGATACAAAAAAGAACCACTTACAAGGAAGGATCAAGACACACAGAAAGCTCTCTGTATATTTCAGGTCACTTACCAAACCTTTGATCAGATCAGTCCTTGGAAAAGTTCTCCTTCCACTTACCAAATGGCCACCATCTGATTTACTGACCAACGATTGCACAAATGTCCAGCCTCCCTGCCTGAATGAAAATGCTACGTTAATCTTCTTAGTCCCTGGACCCATACACCTAAGTGCCTAGAACAGAGCCAGACAAAGCATGGATGGTGAAAATGCGTTGGTGGTAAACAAAACGTGGTGTGTACACATAATGGGATATCATTCAGCCTTGAAAGGGAATGAAATCTGGCATATACGGTACCATGGGCGCACCTTGATGACACTTTGCTAAGCTGTTATTAAAGCCAGGCAGGAAAGGACAAATATGGTATGATTTCACTTCCGTGTGGCACCGAGAATCGTCACATTTCCAGAGTCAGAAAGTAGCCTAGATGTTACTCGGGGTCGGGAATATTGTTTAACAGGGACAGAGTTTATGGTGATAAAAAAAAATTCCAGAGGTGGCCGGGGGTGATGGTTGCACAAGAATGTAGTGAATGCCCCTGCCTTGTGCACTTAAAACTAGTTGAAATGCTAAATTTTATGTTATGTATATTTTACTAGAAAAAAAATAGGTAGATCAACAGGTTTTAGTACGTGGAGCGAGGAGGCACACAGTTGCCCCCCACTCTGCCCTCCCCAACATAATTCACGGTCAGCTTTCTGGCTGGAGAGTTGACCAAAGGGGATTGGGCTGTCCCCTCCCCTGCACTGTTGACTCAGGTCAGGGAATTAAATAGTTGGCCAGTCGGGCTGGGCAACACTGTGGCTGGCGTGAGCACCTGGGCCCCACGGCCACCCCACCAGCTGCTCAGCAGGGGGAGGGCAGAGGGCCTAGGAAAGGCCAGAGGAATGGGCCATAAGATGGAATGACATTGTCTGCAATGTCAGCGACACACAGAAAGAAAATGCTGACGTGCTCTCCCGTGAAGCTGCACGGATTTTGTGTGCACGGACTCAAAGGAAAATTGTCTGTGGGCGAAATGTTGTCCCTCCACACTCTCCAGTCTTGCAGCCAATGGATGAGCCAGTGGTTGCCACCTTCTGACCTTCATGCCATGCTGTCTCCGACTAGAATTGTGGGCCACGCATTTGGAAGATCACCAGGGAGGCCACGTACCCAAGAAGGGACATAAGGGTTGCCTGCATACAATGGACCCAGGCATGCTTGGGCGTCCGAATCCTCGTCCAAAATCAGATGTGCAAATCCAGAGGAGAATTGGGCCAGAGGAATCCACCTGAAGGATTTGAAAGAGGAAACTAGAAGGCGCGATGGACACAGGCCCGCAGATGCGAGTACAGGGAGCAGGTCAGCCTGCGGCAGGAGCCTGGCATCCACCCTGGCGGCTCTGGACAGAGGGTTGGGCACTGTGGCAGCTGCTGTAGCTCAGGCAGAGGCCGGCACGTGCAGAGAGGCGGTGGGAGGGGAGCTGGAGGGAGACCAGGCTGCCCTGGGTGCACACTCACACCCAGGCGCTGGTAAGTGCTGGCTGCTCTGTCACCATCGGCCCCTCCATGCTCCCAGCTGTCCACTCTCCAGCCTCCCCTGCTGCTTCTCTGTGCCCAGCCTGACCTCCCCTGAAAGCTTCGCCCTCCTCCTCACAGGCAGCGTGCCCCCGTGGGGCTCAGCGGGCAGGGAGGGTGTTGGAACCTGCTGAGCAGTCAGGGTGATGGGCTGAGGCAGCCTGGGGCCCATCTGTCACTTCACAGGTGGAGCCCAAGGCCCAGGGGGGGCCCACCATCTTCCAGGCCCCCCAGGTTAGACGCCAAGCCTGACGCCACGGCTGCTGCTTGGTGCCAGCCGCCCTGTCAAGGCCAACCTGATGGGGACAAAAGGCCAGGGGGCGTTACCAGCAAAAGGATGACTCCCTTCCCCAGGGATTGGTGACGGGGAGGGTTTGCGATCCCGGCCCTGTGACAGGGCCCGGCGGGTGGCTAGGAGATCAGCCCCCAGCCCGCTGCCATGCTGGTGATGTGGAAAGACCCCCTTCATGACCTTCACCCTCCGGCCGCCCTGCCCAGCCCGCTGGGCTCTTGTGAGGCTGGAAGGAACCACACAGGGAGCTCCGGGAAATGTAGTTCTCGCTGGTCAGGCCCGAGGACGGCTGTCCCAGGCTGGTGTCCTTAGTCAGCGAACGTCTCTCTGCGGTCCTCGCCCCTTCTCCGAGGAAGGCCGGAGGGAGGCGGTGGGCCTACTACCTCCACTTACAGAGGGGAAAGCTGACCCGAGACACACCTCCGCACACAGTGATGCTCAGGATTTGCTGGCGAACGTGGACTGGGCCACACGGAGGGGCTAACGTCAGGGCAGGGAGGGCCGTCGGGAGGATTACATGGAAAGGCATGTTCAAAGGGCCCAGCACAATACTTGGCATGGAATAGGGGCTCGAGAGATGGGGATTCTCTCTCCTCCTCCCCACCTTCCTCTTCATTCTTGTTTTCTGGCTCAGCCCCCCCCCCCCCCCCCCCCGGCAAGCTCTGCTCCGGGAGAGCATCAGGGAGGGTAGAAAGGATGCTCAAGGGCTCCGGTTTGCCCCAGGAGAGTTTGCAGAAGGGAGAAATGGGGGCGAGGGGCCGGAGGGGAGGGACAGGAATGTGACCCACCCAAGTGAGCGCTGTGGGATTCCTGCCCTGTAATCCTGACAGCAGGTCCTGCAGAAGGGCCACCTCGCCCCTGCCACAGATGCAGAGAGTCTCCAAGGGGCGAGCTGAGCCGTCCTGCTGCCAGGGGCCTCCTGAATGCCAAAGAGCAAAGTGGAGGAGAGACTGTTTCCGGACAATAGCCTATTAACACTCATTGCCCATAAAACGGCTAGTTTTCAAATAGCCAGATAATTGAGGCCATTGGGTGGAAGGGGCTGGAATTACCTGATTAATTGCCTCACTTCTGGGCCTCACGTGTTCAGACACAGCCCGGAGAAGCCGTGGCGCTTTGAAGTCTCGCTGCGCCTTCCCTCCCTCTCGTCCTGCGGCCGGCTTCCTGCTGCACACAGGGGCCCGCACACCTCATCCGTCAGCGGGGCAGCCGTAAACTGTTAGTCCTCATCCCCGCTTGAAAAGCAAGCTGTGGGCCTTTGCTCTGCTTTTATCTAGATCCAAGAGCTATGGATTCATTCATGCATTTGTTCATACAAAAAAAATGTATCAAGTGTCTTCTGCCTGTCACATTCTGCTGGAGGCTCCCGGGGATACAAATAACAACAGCAGCAGCCACCAATCAGAACGAGCGGGGGCCACCTGGATGAAAAGCATGAGCCAGGGCTTGAGCGGAGGCCCACCCCAGGGCCCGTGTCCCTCCAGGACACTGAACCTCCCAGCCACCCGGTCCTCACACAGAGGTTGTCCCTGTCACTGGCCCGCATGCCAGAGAAGCAGGAAGGATGGGAACCAACCTCCCATTCTGCAGGTCGGGAAACTGAGACTCGGGGCAGAGGGATGGCTGCTTTAGGAGCACAGTTAGTGGTTTCTTCAGGCCGGGCCGTTCTGAGTGACGCCTTGGAAGAGTCATTTTGTCCAATGGCCATAGGAAAAAGAGAACTTCTGTCCCCAAAGCCCAGGCATGTCAGCTGCCAGGGGCCAGGTCCCGGAAGACACCCAGAGGTCTAGTCACGTTGTTGAGGCCCTCACCTTCCTCTTCCCACCTCTTCCCACCCCAAGTGGGCAAGTGTCCGCTGCAGGGGAGCCCCGAGAGAACAGGCCGGACCGCTCTCCCTCCCGCAACCTCGGCCCTGCTGCCCCTTTCCCAGGGGGGAAGAATTATTTGTTTTTCCTGCTGCCCTGATTTATGGGCCACTTTGTTCTTTATCTATTTGCACAAACTCAGTAAAGTGACCCCCTCCTTCCCAGAGGTCAGAGATTCTGTCAACACCTTAGGGTCACAGGTCAGTCGACCTGCCCAGGGTGGAAGGGGTTACAGAAGGTCACCTGGGAATGGACGCTACATCCCAGTGTTGCTCCGGCGAAGGGGCTGAGCTGGGACCAGCGGGCAGACAGCGGAGGCCGCCGGCCCAGGGCGCCTACTGAGCGCCAGGTTCCGCGCTCGCTCCTCCCTCGCCTTCCAGTCCCGATACGAAGACATCGGCGGCTCTGTTTTACCGAAGTGGAACCAAGGTTTGGAGAGGTGGGGTGACCTATCTAACACAACACAAAGTGGAGCCCAAATCAAGGTCTCCTGACTGCCAATCTTCCCATCACACTATGTCCAGCCGGGCCCCTGGGTGCCACTGACCAGCACAGATTTATGCCTCTTCTGCTGGGGCTCCTGTCAGAAAGACCAGCCCGGCTCACCATCTTCCTCGCATCTTCCTGTCCGTCAGGGATCGCGGACCTCTCCCCGCATGCGTGTGGACCAGGATGGCGCCCTTACAACCAGGGTCTCTGGGTTGTGTCAACACGAAGGGCAAAGGAGGACACCAAGCCACACCCTAAGCAGACATCACTATGTGCACGTTCCAACCCTTGCCTAGTCCCCAATGCCCCGTCTGGAGGCCTCTGCAGACGGCAGGTTCTGCCCCAGCTGTGTGACCTGGGAGAGCCCTCTCCTCCAAGCCTCGGGCTCCTCCATCAGTACAGTGGCGTCACCTTCCCAGGAATGGGGTGAGGACGCCATGGAACATGCATAGGAGTGCTCTGTGTCCTGTAAGGAAGTCCCCCTTTCTGTTTCACAGACGGGGCAGTCGAGGCCCAGAGAAAGGAAGCCCCCAGACAGGGGAGCAGACTGGGCACGTGTCAGCATTGCCTCCAGGCTGCCCGGAGTCCTTCCCTTCCTCACTCTCAAAACATTTCCCGAAGTGCACTCACCAGACCCTCTCGCAAGTTTTCGAAATCCCTCAAATGACCGGTGTTAGCCAGCTGATGCTAATCTAACATCCAATCTATTCCTGTTGCAACTGAGCCCCTGTATTTCTATTCAGACCAACCAATTCTTCTTTAAGCCTAAAACAACCAAAGAAATGCAGGACAATAAACACAACTCAATTAAATTTGACCGATGCCAGCCCAGTATTTGAACCTCAACTCCACAAATGCCATCATATTCCGATGAGCTCCCAAATAACATAGCCCCACCCATCTCATCCGGCTCATCCTCGTGAGAGCAAACATCCCACTCCACGCTGACCCCATTCAATCTGATTCATGCTGTAATGAAGCCTGCTGTTCCCTCGCCCCAAAACCACCCGATCCGTCCTATCACACCACCCATCCCAAGCAAATGTCTCTCGACATGTCTTGAAAAGAAAAATTATGATTTTAAAGCGACGTGCTTTAAAGAAACCAGCTTTAAAGAAAACAGCACCGCCCTGGCCAGTTTGGCTCAGCGGTTAGAGCGTTGGCCCACATCGTGCGGGTGGCAGCCACTCGATGTGTCCCTTTCACATCGATGTTTCTCTCTCTCTCTTCCTCTCTCTCCCTCCCACTCTATCTGAACAAAAAAAATGGAAAAATGTCCTCGGGTGAGGATAGAAAGAAAGAAAGAAAGAAAGAAAGAAAGAAAGAAAGAAAGAAAGAAAGAAAGGAAGAAAGAAAACAGCACCATCTGATGCTTCTGCCCACTCCGTTTCCCATCATTTCTTCACGGCAGGTCTTCCCTTGGTCTGTACCACCTGCTGCTCTCATGCCAGCCTCCGTCCGGGCACCTCTCCCTCCTGCTCACCCGCCGCCTGTGCCTGGCAGCGCGCTCTCTGGGAAGCCCCCGCCGCTGACCAGGATGACTTCCAGGAGATTTCAGCCCCACGGTGTCCCTTTGTCCTTGTCCCTTAGGAGCACTGAAACTCTTCCTGGCCCCACTGTCTGATGCCCTTCACTGTGTGTATGAGAGGGGTGTCCCCAGTCATCGAGTGAGCTGCGGGAGACAGGCAACAGCAAGCAGTGAATTCCGCAGGACGTACGGGGCACTGGATGGACTCTCATGATCACCCAGCCGTGCACACGTGCTCTGTGCCTTCGGAATCTCACCCATAGCGGTTGCAGTTTCCTATTGGACGGCTCCTCCCTCGCTCTCGCTCACTTCTCATTCATTTCCCCCTCCGTAGCTAGATTAAGTTGTGAAAAGCCTGTCACCCACAGCCTAAAAGTCCTTGGATGGTGTCCCGTTTTCCTTGACAAAGCCCAGAGTTCTCAATTCAGCTTCTAAGGTTCTTCACCACATGTTTGTCCCTCAGCTCCCCAAGCTCTGCCGCCGTTATCCTCTGCCTCTCGCCTTCCTCCAAGCCTGTGCATCTACGGCTACTAAAATATCATCTCTACCCTCCATCCAGTTACTTTATTCCATACTTAAGGAGTTTCTTCTCTTAGTACCAGTTTCTTCTCATACTAGTTTATCCTTTGACTTTTAGAGCCACTTCCTACAGGAGGACTTCCCAGACCCTTACCGGTTTGTTTCCCCTTGTGATCCACCCTCCATATCATCTTACCTTGTCAACTTTATGGCAGTTCTTTGGGTAACGACCCTGTCCCCATAGATGGAAAGTTCGTAACGGCAAGAACCACGTCCGACCCTTTTAACTTGACACCCTGTGTGCACAATTAATGTTGAACGAATAAATGAGATACTTTCCGTTGCCTCTGACCTACTACAAAGAGTCTCCAGTTCACTCATTCATTTATTGTTTCATTTATTGTTTCCACAAAATTCCTCAAATACAGTCCCCGCACCAGACCCTGCTATGAGTTAGATCGACACATTTCTACAAAAGGAGCTTCGAGTTTATGCGCTCACAACCGTGTCCCCAGCCTGGGAGGACATAGAGGAGAAAAGGGGCTGATTAGCTCAGAGTGTACAGGTAGGTTGGTATCAGGGAAGGCTTTACAGAGAGAGAGAGACACTTGAAGGCCCCGGAGAAGGAAGAACAATTTGTTAGGCTGCCAAGGGCACAAAGTCATGCTCGGCCAATGGAGAGGCAAAAGGTGAGCTATGACCCAGGATGGCCCTAAGAGAGGGCAGGTTGTAAGAGAGAGCTGGCCTCGCGACAGGACCACAACTTGCCCACGCAGGGAACACGCAGGGGCACCTGAGGGTGGAGCTCACTCCTGGATGTGCCTCCGCTCTGATTCGGCCTCACCAGGGACATAGAGAACGATTCCACAATGACAGCACTGAGTCTCAAACCTAGGTTGTCCTCAGCCCGAAGAATAAGCCCTCCCCTACGCTGTGACTTCCGGGGGAGCCCTGGGCCTTGCAGGAAAGACGTAGAAACCCTGTAGCTTGCTTTGGGGCAAACTCTCACTTTACTGAGACTACTTCTAAATATGCTAAGTGAGTATCTTAGGCAATTATCCAGATAATTAATGTCAGAAATACTCCCACAGATTTTTTTCTTCCCAATTATTAGCATATTTCAGGTGTAAAGTGGGGGGATTTTCACTTAAATTATTTGGTTAATTGTCATGCAGGTGTGGACACATTCCGGGGGGAGGAGATTGCCAACCTTGTGCCCAGCCCCCAGCCCCAGGCTCCTTGGCACAGAGAGGCCTTTGTGAGTGAACCGTCTAGAAATAACAGTTATTATTATTTGAGAACATGAGATGTTGGAAAATTGGCATGTGCACAAGTGTAGAAAACGTGCTCCCCTGCCCCCCGAAATTGCCTGGATGGGCGGAGAACACTAATGAGCTCCCTAGTCATTATTTCAAAACGAACCTGGAAGGGAATTTAGCCCCTGGAAATGCTGCCGGCGGGTCTGCAATGAGGACATTTGGAGAATGCCTAACCGCGAGGGGCGCAGAGAGCCCTTCGAACCATCTACGCGAACCCCTCACTTTACCGATGGGAGGGCCAAGACCAGAGAGGGGCAGCCACTTGCCCAGGGTGACAGCCCTGCCGGCTTGTCCCCACCCCCTTGCTGAGCAGCTCTGAGTGTCCCCCTCCTGTGGAGGAGAGCCCTCCACTTCAGCCTCCTCTGTGCCCTGCCGGAGACTCTGCCTCCGGGGACGATGGCGTCCGACAGGGACACGCAGGCTCGGATGCTGTCTGGGCTGCACAGCGGGGACTCTGTCCACACATCCCTTTCGGTGTCTTCAGTGAGCCCGGCATTTAATCTTCACGGAGGCTGGCGTTCCTGTCGCCATCTTACAGACGAGGGAAACAGGTGACCTTGGCAAAACCCTTCAGCGAGGGACTGAGCCGGCGCTGATGGGCTCCAAAGCCCGTGTTTTCGTTGTAACAGGCGCCTCTGCTGTGTGTTTGACGGTGACAAGCTAGAGTGGAACCCCACAAGATTAAGAAGAGACGGGGGTGCTGGGGATGGAATTCAGTCACTGCATGACTGCGGGAAGCTCCCTTCCGTGTCTGGGCCTGTTTCCTACCTTTCCCGTGATGCCCTTGAGGAGGTACTCAAGGTCTCCCACACACCACAGCGTGGTGGCCCGGCTCCATCCACTCCACCCTCCCGAGCACAGGGCGGCTCTAAGCTGATGCACTCTGTCATTCACGCTCTCCAGAGACATTCAATGGGGACTCATATACCGTATGTTGTTAAACTTTCTCATCTACGGGCTGATTCTTCCAATAGTATCATCCCATGTGAAAGGAGAGAAAACTGGGGCTCAGTACTGCTAGCTGCCCTGGCCCAGGGCTGCACACTTATGTCGAGGATCTGGGGCTCAGTACAGCTAGCTGCCCTGGCCCAGGGCTGCGCACTTACGTCGCGGATCTGGGGCTCAGTACAGCTAGCTGCCCTGGCCCAGGGCTGCGCACTCACGTCGCGGATCTGGGGCTCAGTACAGCTAGCTGCCCTGGCCCAGGGCTGCGCACTTACGTCGCGGATCTGGGGCTCAGTACAGCTAGCTGCCCTGGCCCAGGGTTGCACACTTACGTCGCGGATCTGGGGCTGGTCTTGGGGTCACGTGACTCCCAATTCAGTGCTCTTCCCCCGGAGGCCTCTCCAGGCTCACAGCCCACGTTGCCCCAGGAGTTTCGTGACGGCTCCGACAGGTAAGCAGAGCAGGTGAGCCAGGCCAGGGCCGGTGGAACATGGACCAGCCGCTCCTTTGCAGGGTGCTTCCCCCCCCCCCAGGGCCCACGGTCCAGGGCTGGGACATTCCTGCTGCGTTCGGGTGACCTCAGTAAACTGACCACGGGCCAGGCTCCCAGTGATGCTCCGCCTGTGGTCCTGGCCTTCTGCTCTGGGCCAGAGATTCCGTGGTTTGAACCCAGAGTCAGCTGAGGCCCCACCATGCCACAGATCTCGCCCGCTGTGTCCTCGGAGAAATGCCCTCCAAGGTCCCCACGGGGCCCACCCCGCGGGAAGAATGGGCATTCCTGAAGGCTGCCCCCAGCTGGCTGCATCCCACACTCCCCCTCCTGGGAGGGGCGCAGACAAGAGGCGGATTCAGATCGGGCACAATAACCACACAGAACATGTCCCGTCCCATGTCTCTGATCTGATCTGAAGCTCGTTCCCGCACCCACCTCCCCAGCCCAGATACTTGTCCAACAGGCGGAGCTGCTTCGGAGAAAAGCTGCTTCCCCCAGTGCCCTGGTCTCCATGCACTGGAAAGGACGGGGCTTAGAATCCAAATTCCTGAGATAAGACCCGCTTTCATTCATGACTTCTGCCACCTTGAGCACGTCCCGCCAATGGCTGCGCCTCCGTTTTGTTGTTTTGTTGTCTGATAAGCCCTGTCCTGGCCACCTTGCTGAGGTGTGTGTGTGTCCACTGGAGGGTGATCTGGGTTTAGAACCCAGGTCCTGGTCTCCAGAGCGGGGCCTCTCCCCACACAGTGTCTTCTTGGGGACCCAGGTGGACAGGCCTCACACGCACTGTGTGCCCAGTAATGACCTTGGTGGGCTGTTGTCATTCTCTTTGGCCTCAAAAATCGGAACCCTCTCTTGATAGCCACCCCTGAGTCTGGGTGGGAGGCAGAGCCCACGCCCACGATTCAAGCAGGAAATGGCTGGTCCTGACTCTGCGGACGCGGGGGCCCTGGCCTCCACCATCAGCCGAGCCGCCTGGATCCGCCGCAGGCTGGTGATGCAGGAAGTGGGGACACTCTGGTGGCAGTCAGGGGGACGGCCAGAGACAGCAGATGGAGCTCCTGGGCAGTAGTGGCTGCCGGGCTGGCGGCTGTGGTCATGCCCAGAGTCTAGTGTCCAGGGCTGGGCATGTCAGTAAGCAAGTGACAGCATCTAGTACTCAGTGGCTGAGCAGTCTGTGTTCTCACATCCGGTTCTGCTATTTGATTCTCGGAGGGACCTGGGCCTCCAGCCCTCTAGGGCTCACCGAGCCACCTTTCCAACGAACCGCTTTCTGTTCCTATGTACCTGCACCGTTTTGGTTGTTGGCAATTAAGAGCGCTGACTGCTAAAGATGCCAGTGATGGACCATGTCCTAAGCAGTGTAACATCTTGGGTTCTGGTCTTGACCTTGACTCTGACCATCTGTGTGACCTTGAGCTAGTCTTTAATCTTGGAACCTTCTTTATCTCCTTGGTAAAAATGCAAATTGTGATTCCCACGGGAAGAGCAAATGAGATCATGTATGCGACAGCCCTGGGCACGAGCATGTCACATGCATCCTCTTTCCATGATGAGGTTGGGGGATGGATCGTGGCCACACTGCAACATTCTCCACTTGCCTGGCTCTCACCTTGCCCTCCCCCTGCCTCCCCACCCAGGTAAATCGCACGCAACGGACCTTCCCAATCCTGTCTCCTCTCCCACCCAGATCATATGCTTTGTTTCTATCTATCCACTCACCATCCTCTCGTCCCCAAATCTTCCCCCTCCACCTGCAGCGAACGCCCATCCTCAGCTCTCTCGGAAAAGCCAGCACTAAGAGGGCGACGCACCCGAGTCCAGGGGCTCTATCTCAGAGCGAGCTGAACCAGTCCGCCCTGCAGGTCTGCGCAGGGCCACCCAGGCGCCCTGGGAGGCGAAAGGACGGGGACCACACTCCCCCGAAAAGATGAGAAAAGCTCAGCGTGGGAAAGGACATGCCCAAAGCCAGCGTTGTGCAGGTCCGACGCCAGCACCGTGCGTCCCCTCCACCTCACTGAACCCGCTCCTGTAGCACCTCCCCCCCCCAAGGGCTTTCACTGAGCTCAGTTCGCCACTGGTTTTTGAGCTATTACAGACTTGATGCTTTATTTCGCAGTTTCTTCACTCCGTATAAATGCCTGTGAAGAAGAAGGAGGAGGAGGAGGTGGGGGGGGGGCAGAGAATGAGGGACGGAAAGAAGGAAGGAAGGAAGGGAAGCTCTGGAGGGGAGGACACGGTTGCTGCTGATAGATAATTAGGGTTATTTTGGTGCTGAAGCAGGGGACAGGCTAAGGAAGTCCACAAAGACATTGTCACAAACAGAGAGGTGATTGGTCTGACTTTCTCTCGAATCACAAACAATTCACATTCTTTTCCTTCCTCTCCAGAAAGTGAACTCTGTCCGACGAGGATGACATTAGGCCTTGGGAGAGGCTGAGTCACAGGGCGTGAAAGGGTCCTTGGACCCTGTCCAGTCTTGCTGTGTAAGAGAGGAGACCAAGACCCCAGAGGGCAAGGGCGCCACCTAACACCCCCCGACATGGCCTGTGCGTAGAGCTTCTTAGATAAAAGGTGCGTTTGAGCCGAGACCGACATTAGGGAGCAGTCCAGCCAGATACACGGGGACACGGTGCCTTGGGCAGAGCAGCAAGCAAAGGCCCTGGGGCTGGAAGGCACTGGTGTTCTGGAGACAGGGGCGCTGGTGGCGTGGACCAGGGGGGAGAGAAGTAGGAGGTTAGCCTAGAGTGGCACCAGGAGCTGGCCGGTGCAGGACCTCACTGGCCTTGTGAAATGACCTCACACTCGGAGTAAACGCAGAACGAGGACCAGACATTGATATGACTGCGTGACTTAATTTTGTTTTTGTATTTCTTTTATTGTTGGTAAGACTGAACCTCTATCCATATGCTCAAAGCGATGAGTACCCCCTTCTCTGTGAACTGTCCAAACACTTTAACTATTTTTCTTTTATGAGGTAAACCACATCCACTTGGTATACAATTAACCATTTGAAAGTGGGCAATTCAGTGGCATTTTGTAGTCATAATGCTATATAACCATCACCCCCATCTAGTTCCAAAGCGTATTTTAAATATGTTTTTACTGATTTGAGAGAGGGAGGAAGAGAGGATTGAGAAATATCAGTGTCAGAGATACATCAATTAGTTTGCCTCCCGCAAGCACCCCAACTGACTGGGGACCAAACCTGCAACCTGGGCATGTGCCCTGACTGGGAATTGAAACTTTTGGTCCACGGGGGGTTGACACTCAATCAACTGTGCCACACCGGCCAGGGCTAATCCCAAAGCATTTTTATCGCCAAAATAAAACACCGAACCCATCAAGCCGTCATTCTCCATCACCCCCACCAGCCCTTGGCAACCACCAATCAGTTGTATGGATTTACAATCTAGTCTTGATTATCTGGTGTAAATCGATCACTCCTCTGGAGAGACCTGGGCAGGCCAGAGGGGCTCCTGCCCTGACCCGACAACCATACAGTATACGACCACTTATGTCTGTTTTTCTTCACTAAGCGTAACTTGACTCATCCAAGTTGTGGCGTGTATCAGTAGTTCATTCTTTTCTACGACTGCATAGTACTCCACTTTATGAGTAGACCGCATCTGTCTAGTCATCCACTGATGGACATTTACAATGTTTCCACCTTTCGGCTGTTGTGAACAGTGCTGCTATGAACATTCAGGTAGAAGTACTTCTTAGGAATTTTCCATCCTCTCAGGGTAAATAATAGCTACCTTCCCGAGACGTTACAGAGATCTCATCTGATTCAGTCAAGGTCTCGCCGGGGTGCCTGGCACAGGGTGGGCATTCTGCAGGTAGCAGCTCTTGTTAATACCGGTTGAATTGGCTGTCAGCGTCGAGCAGGGGAAGGCAGAGGCCACAGAGCAAATATCAAGGGCACAGCAGGCCGTCCTGTCATTCACGGAAGGGAACATCACCTCACATGGCATCAGGTGCTCAGAGGCTATCCGTCGTGCCCACCGCCAGGACAAGGGAGGCAGCTTGGCGTTTCGCTCTCTCAGCCCCTTTGCCCTTGCTCTTCTTGCCCATGAAAGTGCACCCACCAGCCTGGGGTGGGGTAAGGCACGGCCACCATGTCCTCTTGCTCGTGAGGCCTTAGGCCGCCCCACCACTGCACAGGGATGGACGTTGACCAGCTGCCGGGCGTGTACCACCCAGGACACCTAGAGACTCTTGAGCAGCGGTACATCTTTTAGCACCTGCATGCTGTTATTTGTTACATCTTTTTGGCTGAAGTCACCCCCACCCCAAGACCTTAATGAAGGAACACAAGTAAAGAAGCACCACAGATGAGGGAGCTCGGACCTGTATTCAGGTCGTGGTTAGCGCGACTTGCGCAAAACTCAGCAAGTAGACGACAGAATGAGGGGGGTTGTCAAAGAAGAGGTCAGACTTCCACTGGCTCCGGCTAGGTGCCCGGGCATCACCCGAGCAAGGTGACGGAACACGTCGGGGGGAGTGAGGTCCCTGGGGGTCCGTTAGGACAACGTGGACAGCACACTGACCTTGAGTACAAACCCCAACCAGAGAGCGCTGCCGACCCATGGTAACCAGGCAGTTGTTGACGGCTACTTGCTCTTGGTCTCCCTCGCGACCCGGAGGACTCGGCTGGGATGGCCCAGCGGCGGCCTCACCTAGCAGCGGCCTCACCTGCCTGGCGTGGTTTGTTGCTGGCTCTCCATTGTCTGGGGCCGCTGTCTGAGGTCCGGAAGTGCTTTTTCACACTTGGTTGGAACAGACAAAAGAACTCGGGGGCCAAAACAGAAGTCAGATGGTTATATTGTTCTCACTAAGAATGTGTTGAGTTGTTGCCAGAGATTCAAAAATGACAAGAATGGATACTGTGTATTTTGCGGCTGGAGAGTGAAAATATTATTTTTGGAAGGTGTCCTGCAGACACTCCCTCCACCGCTGCTCAGGAGATAAAATGTTTCAGCTAATGGGCTCGGGGCACTGAGCGAGGAGGGATGGGAAGGCCGTCTGGCTGTGGGGCCAGCTCCGAGGGTGCAGGCAGGCCTGGGGGCCGGGAGGCCGGGCTCAGCGGGCTCAGCCCGTGCACACCGCCACTCCCGGTCCAGGTGGCCCAGGGCCGGCGCGCCTCTCTGCTGGCAGGGTCCCTGCACGAACTGACAAGATCTCCCAGCGCAGCCTCCGTGGCTGCCCGCTGGCCGGCTGACCCGACTGGACTGAGGGCAGATCATGTGGACTGAGCTGTGGCCGGATGTCCCTGCCCCAGGGAGAGGAAAGAAGTATATAGGTGACCATGTGATGGCACCCAGCATGGAAAATGGCCTTTTCCTCCTCGGATTCGACTTCTGTGCTGGCCCCCCTCAAAGGTTTTCAGACGAGGCACCCGCTTGAGGCTCTCGGCGGTACAGGGCCTGTGGCAGCAGAGGTGATGGGCTCAAGTTTCCCCTTGGAGAAGCGGGCTTCCCGAGGCCCGTCTGCCTGACCCCTGGTCCCAGCATCCTTCCACGCCCCCGAACTGACCTGGGAGGCGTGTCAGGGAAGGAGACCTCAGCCCTGCCTCCCAGAGCTCACAGCCTCGTCTGCGGCCTGCAGGGCTGGGCGCCTTCAGGTGGTAGTTGGACAGGCCCAGAGGGGCCGTCACTCAGTACCTTAAATGTCACCGCACATGACAGGCCTTGTTCGAGGGACCCGTCAACTGCTGCCCAATTTAGGACTCCCGGGCTCAGGGGACCTCCTTCTTCTCCCTCCCAGCTGTCAGGTGCGCACAAGGCTTCGGGGCACAGGGGACGGAAGGAGCCGGCTGCGAAGGGACAGAAAGGGAGCGTCACCATGCGTGAGATCCCTGACAAGAGGCAGCCGACTCCCCCGAGAGCACAGCCTCAACAACTCAAAATGACCTTCATCTGTGACTTCACTCCAGCCCTAGCTCCTGGGTCTGTCCAAACGGCAGTCACGTGCGCTGGAAATGGGTTTTCCCTTCGCATCCAAAGAACCGTAGTGCTGCTGAGACCTTCACGGTAACAGCTCCTCCCTGGGCTGGCACTGTGCCCAGAACTTCACCATCGCGACCTGTGGCAGTAAAGGGGTGTGACCATCACTGCAGCCTGTGAGGCAGGTGATGGTCTGTCCCCATGTCACAGGTCAGGAGGTGGAGGTTGAGGAAGAGGGACATACTGCACCCAGCAGAAGTCAAAGTGATTGTCATTTATTCCAAGTTAGAAACATTGAAAACCAGCCTGTGCCCTGCCCACATTACCCTCTCCAGCATGATTTTGATAAGACCGGTTTTCAGAGCAGCGTCGGGTTCACAGGAAAACTGAGGGGAAGGAGCAGAGACTTGCCCCGCCCCCTGCTGTCGGCACCCCTTTCCGAGGCCAGAACACACCTCTCCGACGCCCCGTCCTCTGCAGTGAGGTGAGCAGATTGTTCCACAGAAGCCAACCCCCCTGACTACTGGCACTGTCCATTTGAAGCGATAGTTTTTATATGTTCACAGTCACTTGTATGAAATAGGTTACAGGCACTCCCGACGTCTGTCACTGTACACAGACTGCGGTACACGGACGGGCTCTGAAAACACCTCTGTGCCGGCCGGCTGCCCTGCCCTCGAGGCCCCATCTGCTTTACAGGACTCACCTGGCTTTCTTTCCCGGGACCCGTCCCCCAGCTGTGGCTCTGCGTTCCACCCGTCAATGTGTCCCCAGTTGATCTAAACCACATTCCCACGAGCAAGAAGGGGAAGTTCAGTTTTTCAGAACAAACCACTCGGTAAGATGAAGTCAATCACTGTGACTTCACACCATCCCATGCCACCAAACTCTGACAGGAAGGCCGACGGTGGCCCTGCCTGCCCCGTGGAAGAAGGCTCACCCTTCGTGTGGCGGTATCTTCCTTGTCACCCAGCAGCGTTTTCTGCCTCCTCTCAGGGTGGTGGCCGTGCTCTGGAGTTGAGAGGGTCCTACGTCTGACCCTCCCATGAGCGGAGTGCTGAGCAGATCCTATGCAGGGCAAAGTGCCAGCAGACCAGCTAGACATGGGGACTGGCGTGTCAGGCTGGTCCTGGACACGCACAAGAGGGAAATGACCTCAGGTACTCAAGGTGACACGACCCTCTCCAGGGTGGCCCTGTCTACTGCTCCAAGTCGGCACAGGGACCTGCAGCCTGGTGTGGGGGGAGGAAAACAATACTTTAAAAGAACCATTGCACCAGGAACAATGCGAGGTCTCTCTTTATGCACATCATCCCGTTGATTTGTGACAACAACCCTACGAGGGGTACGTTCGGTCCTCCTTTCACGCAGAGACACGGAGGCTCACAGAGGTTAAGAAGTTCACCTCGGGACCCGAACCTCCTGGGGTCTGAGCCGTGACCAACACCCAGGCTGCCTGGAGCTCGCGGGCCTCCCGCCGTGCCCACGACCACGCGATGCCAGTGCCCGGCCTCACAGGGTTGGCGAGCTGCCCTGGAGAGCCCGTCAGGATGGACTCATGACTCGTGCAATTGGAAACTGAGTCATCCGTGTTGGCGACAGGACCTGATGGACGCTGGGCTAATTTTAGATTCCCTCACAATTGCTCGCCTTAATATAGAACGTTCCCTGAGGATAACGCTGGCAAAGGTTTTGTTTTTGTTTGATTTGACCAGAAAAAAGAGGAGAGCAAAGGAGATGAGGTCATGGGTGTGTTGCCACCCACCTAACCTGCTGCTGTGTGGGAGGCCTTCAGGGAGCTCTGCAGGGGACCGCGGCCGGGAGCTCCGTTCCTGCTCCCAGCTGGTACTCAGGGGTCTCCTTCCCCGGGAGGTGGTGTCTAGTTGAAGAAAATCCAGCCCGCCCACCCTGAGCTCTCCGCTGTCTCCGGAGAACAATGGATGCTCTCGGCACCGCTGCGTTCAGCGCACAGTGGCAGGCAGGTGGGACAGCGAGGAAGAGAGGGGACAGTCCCTCGGTCACTGACACACACGCACCTGCACAGGTGTGCAGCCCACACAGCGCCCGG
Source organism: Molossus molossus (assembly GCF_014108415.1). Taxonomy (NCBI): domain Eukaryota; kingdom Metazoa; phylum Chordata; class Mammalia; order Chiroptera; family Molossidae; genus Molossus; species Molossus molossus. The sequence goes on along the minus strand of NW_023425350.1, from coordinate 7,992,741 downwards.
AGTGCAGTAGGAATTTTACACACGTAGTGAATGGACCATCGCAGCATGATTTAGAATATCGAGACTTTAAAAGCAACTTCCGTGTCCAGGTCAATTTGAAGCGCATCCATGTGTAACCACAAGTGATGGTTCTTGCTCGTCGTGTGTCTACTGTGAGATTTCCCTGGCCAGGAGCCTTCCGGAGCTCGGGGTCCCGTGAAGTAGATTCCCAGGGGCTCCCTCCCACCAGCATTGTCCAAAGACCTCCCTGGAGAAGAGCGCGACTCACACGCTTTTCTCGCCTCTGTGCTTGGGGACCAGCCACCACTTGTGAGTGGTCTGGAGTGGCCGACTGCTCCTAGAGGGCCAAGGACATCAGAACCGTCGCAGCCAACCCTCTCATTTCTAGAGCTGGGGAAACTGAGGCCAAGGGCCTGAGGAATCTTCTCATGAAACAAAAAAGTCAAAAGTTCTGGATGTGACCTGGGGCCCAAGACCCTTCTGCCACCAAATAAAGGGGCTGCAGAAGGTGAGGCCGAAATACCCTTTATATCTGGGACACTCAGAGGCTGGACATCGCCCACTCTGGGTCTCACCCGTAATGCTCATGGGTGGGGTTCAGGAAGCTCCGGCCCCCACCTCCCCCGAACTGGAAAGGACCAAGCCACCCCTCAGGAGCCCACGCACAGGTGCACCTCCTCATTCTTCCCTGGCCTGGGAGTGATTAGAGGGGAGATAACATTCCAGGGGCTGGGGGGGGGCAGATCAGGGCACTCAGCCGGCTGCCCCTGCCTGGTCTGGGCCTGTTCTCTCAGCTGTCTGTCCATCACAGCTCCAGGCACGCGGCCCCTCCCCGGAATGATAGGAATCCCTCCCAAACCGGAGCGGCTCCCCTCCCAGAGCTCCCCTCCCCCCAGGCATCCGTCAGTGCAGGCCCTCAGGAATGTGCTCCCTCCTGGCACGGCCGGGGCCAGGAAAAGTCGGCTAATCCCTAGGCACATCGATCACTCCTCCGGAGAGACCTGGGCAGGCCGGAGGGGCTCCTGCCCTGACCCGACAATTCGGCCCGGACGGAGGGATGGACGGAAGGAAGAACAGACACAGCCCAGGGGCAGGAAGGTGGCCGAGCAGGACACACTCAAGACCAAGCCAGAGGGCTGTTCTCTGAGTCTTGGCAAAGCTTTCATGCTTCCAGACACCCTGACATTCAGGAAACGGCTCCTTTGATGATGAGGAGGGTAGAAAGGGCCGACTGTGTCACTGTTGATGGGAGAACAGGTAAGACTGGTAAAGCTGACAGTGCCACGGGCAGGCACAGACGCCAAACACTTGTCTCGGCTCAGCAGCTGCCCGTGAGGGGGGACAATGTCCGGGTTCCCCGAAAAGCCTGCATCCAGGCCTCCTGGCCTTGCCCGGGGTCCCATGGCCCCCTCCCTGGTCCATGTCCCTTTTCCTCACAGGATGTCACTGTCTTAGTACCTGTGCGTCTTCCAGGCTGCACGGAAGCCCAGCGAAGGTAAGGGCCAGACATGCTTATGAACAATGAGAAAGCGCCAAATCGGCCGTTTCCTGGCTGTGTGACCCTAGCAAGTTACGGAGCCGCTATGTCCTTCTTTGTAGAACAGGGAGAAAGACCTCTCCAAGGGCCACCAGCAGCGACACCCTAAAGTTTAGCCCGAGCATCCCACTCAGAAGGAGGTGTCGATGTTAGCAGAAACGGCTGAGGGTCTGCAAGTCCTAAAACAAGGTCTGGAAGGGATGCTTCATCACTACCACCTGGACAGCGGAACGTCTCACTCCTTCGTCCGTGCATTTCTGGAAGCTAGAGCATGAAGTGAGCCGTACCACTCAGCCTTCACCTTCGTCACCTCTGCTTTCATGAGTTCATGCCCCAAACATGAGCGAGCATTTCTCATGTGACGGGCATTGGGCTGGGATTTGGACAACCACAGTGAACTCGTCCCTTCCCGCACGGAGATAGATTCATACACAGGCAGATACTGGCTGGTGTGAAGAGCCCCATGTGGGCTGAGGATTGGAAGGGGAAATACATGCAACCCAGATGGATGCAGGAGGGAGGTATACAAGGAGAGCTTCCTGGAGGAAGGGGCCTCTAGGTAAAGAACATCTGTGAAATAAATAGGAGTTAGCCAGGCAAATGGGATCCAAAGAGAAGAACACGGAGGCCCAGAGAACCCTCCACAGCTCAAAAGAAGACACGGGGTGGAGCACTGACCCCCACAGCAATCCTGTTTCCAGGGACCCTCCCAGCAAACTGGCCTAGGGAGGGCCCAGCAGCTGGGGGCACAGGTTTCAGTATAAATCTCCCAGGTCCACAGAGGACTCTCTCTGGGCTGCTCTCTGGTCCGGCCTCAAGGAGGAATGCAGGAAGGGTGGAGGGTGCGCAGCTGCGGTAATTTTAGATGCATTGTCCCTCGTGCCCCTGGCCACCCCTCAGCCAGGTCCTGCCTGAGCAGGGAAGCGCTTCAGGTCTCCCGACCTTCAGAGGATGTGAGCTTTGGAAGGAGGCCAGGTCAGCAGGGTGGGAGACCAGGCCTAGGCAGGGCTCTTCCTCAGTGGGGGCAGGACGCAGGCAGGGGCCTGGCACGCAGGCAATGTCTGTGCAAGCACTGAGACACCCTGGTCGGCGGCACTAACACCGAGGGGCCCGCCGACCGAGAAGGCGCCCTTAAAAGTGACAGAGCAAAAGCCGTCCGCCTGATGCAGAGGGTCCTGATGCAGAGGGACTGGAGTCACGCAGAGGAGCAGGAAAGCCAGGTGGGCACGCCGGGCACTCTGCTCGGCGCACCTGGACCGGCTTCCCGGCTCCCCTGCGCCCTGGCTGCCCTCCCTGCCTCAGCTGTCCCAGCTGGGAGACGAGCTGTAGGTCCTGGCAGTCTCTAACGGCAGCGATTTTCAACCTCTCTCAGCTCGTGGGACAGGGAAACTCATTACTCAAATTCTGTGGCACGCCAGAAAATATATTTTCTGCCAATCTGACCAAAAAAAAAAGTATAACTTTAATTGACTTACAATTATAATAATAGTATTTACCTGCCATTTTTACTCCAAAGTGACTTTTTAAAAAGTCAGGTGCAGCCCAGCCAGTGAGGCTCGGTGATTGAGCGTCGTCCTGTGGACTGAAGGTCCCCGTTGGATTCCGGTCAGGTACATGCCCCGGTTGCGGGCTCAATCCCCAGTAGGGGCGTGCAGGAGGCAGCTGATCCATGTTTCTATCTCTCCCTTCCTCTCTCTCCAAAAATCAACAAAAATATTAAAGAAACATCAGGTGCCTATGTTTGTATATAAGGATTTCTGGTACCAAGAATTAACCAACCAGACATAACCTTAATATGTGACATGACCAATAAGATGCAACTCTCTCATGTGACCCGTATATTTATGGTCCAGACAGGGCACTCACACCAGATGGCTATTGTGTTGGCTGTTGTCTTTTTTTTCCGTTTGATTATCTAAAGGAAAGCAGGTCATTGTCCCTGACTACACAGTCAGGTATTGCAGGTTTTTAATTTTTTAGTGACACACCACTTGGAAATGGCTGTCCTATGGTGATATGAAGAATAAATGAATCCATCCATGTAATGGCATTAATGGAATGTCATAGACCAGACGACATGCTCAATAAATGTCAATTATAATTAATTTATTATTAAAGAGCCACAAATCCAATCCCACATCCCCAGCTCCGGTCTCAGTTGTAATTCCTCGGCTGGTCTCCTTCCCGCCCTAGGCCTGTATTTCACTTTCCACGACATGAAAGTTCTGAACTAAATCAGACGTTCTCTCTCGGCACAGGGAGAGGGAGCCTGTCTTTCAAGATGGGGGTGATTTTTCAGACTGTGACGTTCTAGGCTTTTCAGTCGTCCTCTAGCCCAGAGATTTGGATCTACCCCCTTGAGGGACGGGCACCTTCCGGGGTCGCTGCACACGGAAGTGGAAACAGAGAAAAGTGAAAATTCTTGAGAATCTCCCATGTGATCTGGGAGGGCCCCATGGACGGGAACTTCTCAGAAAAGAAGACTGGACAGGACATCGTGGAAAACAGTATGGCGGCTCCTCAGAGGTTAAAAGCAGAACTACCATGTGACCTAGGAGTCCCGCTCCCGGGTGTTACACACAAAGGAGGTGAAATCGGGGTCTCCGAGAGACGTCTGCACCCATGTTCATTGCAGCACGATTCACAACAGCTGCGTCAGGGAAACAACCAGTGTCCATCAGCAGGTGAACGGAGCGAGAACACGGGTCTTCCCCGCAATAGAACGGGACTTCCAGAAGGAGCTCTTACCCTTTGAGACGTGGTGGAGGGACCTGGGCACTATTATGCTAAGCGAAATACTCCAGGTAGAGAAAGACAAGTATCCCATGATCTCACTTATAAGTGGAATCTAAAGAACAGAATAAACTGACAGACAAAATAGGTCCAGGGGTATGGATACGTGGAACAGACGAACAGATCGGGGGTGGGTGAGGGGGAGGGGACAGGAAAGCACATATACGCATGACCCTCGGACACAGACAACCGCATGGGAAAGGCCTGAGGTGGGTGGGGGGGTGGCGGGGGACGGGCGGATGGGGTGGGGTGGGGGTGGAGTGGGTGGGGCAAAACGGGAGCAAAGGGGAGACATCTGTAATACTGTCAACAATAAGATACAATGAAAATAAAAAGATTTCAGCTAACTTTGAAGAAAATTGTTCATCAGTGGGATATGTAATTAAACTCAATATGAGAAAGGAGGAGTTTCTTTGAGTACAGAATATTTCATTAGCTTAGCTAGTATTATGTCATGACTGTCTCCAAAGTTTTCTTCAAAATGTAAATCTCTAATATTCTATACTATTGAAAGTAAATATAAACTGAGTATAAAGATATTCATTTCTGGTTAAAAAAAAAGAAAGAAAAAAGAAAGGCACTTCCTCCTTCTGTAAAGGGCAGGCAAAGGGCACCTGCAGAACCTCTGCAGTAACATTGTTTCAACCTTGGAAAGCAGGGACCACAGCAGACTGTAGTTGCTGAAGACACCCAGCGGCGGGGTGACGCTTGGGTTACATATTATTATCTCCAATTTACAGTTAAGGAGATTGAACCTGATTAGGGAGCCCCGGAGGCAGGAACCCACAATGACAGCAGGGGAGAATGCTCCCGGGAGGAATGTGCTGGCCCCAGAGACCCTGAGAGGGGACACGCCTCCTACTGCCAGGGGCTTTATATGCACCATGTCCTCTAATTCTCCCAACCACCCAGTGAGGATGGAGTTGTGATCCCCAACTTAGAAACGTGGAAACTGAGGCTCACTTGGTTGAACTGCGTGCTGAAAGTTCTACCCCCAGGAGGTAGCAGAGCTGGGTGTGAAGCTTCGTCTGACTGCTAAGGGCATCCCTCTTCCTTCCACAGATTGGGTCCTAGACCTGACTACGTATAGAATTCTCCGGAGGCCTTTTTAGTTATTTATTTTAATTTTTTTTCTTTATTGATTTTAGAGAGAGGGGGAGGGAGAGAGAGAGAGAAACATCGATGAAAGAGAACGATGGGCCGCCTCCTGCACGCCCCCCACTGAGGAGTGTGCCCTGACCGGGAATCGAACCAGCAACCTCTTGGTGCAGGGTCAGCGCTCAACCACTGAGCCACACCAGCTGGGCTTCGGAGGTCTTTTCAGAAATGCAGATTCTAGAGCCTCACTCTAGGCCTTCTAAAAGAGAATCTCTAGAGCTCTAGAAACTCTACTTTTTAAATCCTCAGGTGATTCAGGGATGCTTGGAGGTTTTTAAAGGGACCGAAGCTTGGCCCTGGTCAGCTTGGCTAAGCGGTTAGAGCGTCAGCCCCAGGACCAAAGGGTTGCAGATTGGATTCCGGTCAAGGGCATGTACCTGGGTTGCAGGGTCTATTCCCAGATCCGGTCGGAGTCATGTGGGAAGCAACCAATCGATGTGTCTTTCTCACATCCATGTTTCTCTCCTTCCCTTCCACTGTATCTAAATTCAATGGAGAAAAAAATATCCTCGGCTAAGGATTAACAACAACAACAAAAAGCAAAATACAGAAGCATTGAGAGGATGGCATGTCTGAGGCGCAGGAAGAAGTCAACAACGGGGCGAAGACGTGTGGGAACGAGGCAGCTCATGGGAGCCCTGGGTCTTCATGGGGCTGTCAGCATGGACCACATGCTCCACACTAAGAACTTGGAGCCTGAGTGGAGCCATGCAGTACCACTGAAAGGTGTGAGCCAGGGGACGGACAGGGTCACATTTGTTTTTTGGTAAGGTCATCCTGCAGTCAGAGTGGACACTGGTCAACAGAAGACAGAGAGGACTTGCTCGGAGCCCCTCGTGGCCATGAACACAGCCCAGGGAAGGCAGTGGGGTTTGGAACCAGAGCCGAGCGCCGACCGGAACCCCGTCCCACGCCAGAGCCGCTGTGCGTCTGCCACATGCAAAGGCTTCGCTCAGCTCCTTGGGGAAATGACCAGAAACACAGGATCTGCTGAGTTCCATCAGCCACCTGTTTTGGGTCACGTGGTCTTCTCTGAGGAAGGCCACTGGGGAGAGTGAACATGGAACCCTCAGACTGTTCGAATTTTACTTCCTGCAAGAAGACCACAAAGTCACACCTGTGATCCAGGCATAAGTTCTGACACCAAAAATGGTCTCTCCCGTTGCTTCGCCCTCATGAATTTGCTGCTCGTTTGCTCCACAGGGACTACGCAGGGTGCTGGTCAGGCACGAGGGTAGGATGAGTCCTCACTCCACGGAGGGGCCGGGAGCAGAGGCCTTGGTGTCCAACCCAGTCTCCAATCCCTGCTCTCACGTGCGACGTAACCTTGGGCATGGAGAACACTTAGATCCCTTGGGCCCCAGTCTCCAGGGCTGAAAATGAGCGATACTAACGGCTACTGCATAGCCTTGTTTCCTCATGTCTAGCCCGCGGTCTGCCACGTAGCAGATGCTCAGGAATGCTGGTAGCACCATGACCACAGGCTCTCTCAGCCACAAAGGGGGCCTCTGTTGGACCTGACCCGGCACAATCAGAACTGCTCCTCTGGGAAGGTGAACACATACGAGGAACCGACATCTCTCCTGTCCGCGTGCACGGGGCCAGCAGGTCCGAGGACCCGTCCAGTTCTCAGCCTGAGGCTAAGAGACCCGACCGGAGCTGCCTTGAAGGAGAAGTTTCCATCCAGCACCCGCCTCCTGGGGAGCCGTTCCCCCCTCCTTCCGGGGAACAAAAAAGCAGCCAGATGCATGCTTCAAAAATAAACTCTGCAAGAGAAAGACACAGAACATCATGTGTCTGCTCCCAGGCTGTCTGAAACACTTGAAAGAGGGCGAGACTTCAAACTGCTGGGAATCCGCAGAGCCCTTTGGTTCGTCTCTGCGTTTGGAACAAGACACAAAGCGTTTGAGTTGGAGTCTGTCCTCCGAAGCGTCCGCACAGCGCTTGGCCAGAACAATAGGCGTGTTTCTCCCTCAGAAGGAAAAGTCAGACTGCGCTCCGCCTACAGTGCCAGCGCCCTTATTTGGTCCCCACCAGCGAAGTGACTGAAATCACGCAGACGGAACGTTTACTTTCCAGTGATTATGAGGCGAGCGTTAGCTGTGTGGCCAAATGAGAGGAGATGAAACACAACAAAACCCACGGAGCTTAGAAGCTCAGACCAAGCACTCTGGGCCCAGACAGCCGAGTCCCCGGCTGCACTGCTTCTGACTGTGTGACCTTGGGCAAGTGACCCACCTCACGGGGCCTCTGCCCGATCTTGTGCAAGTTAAATGAGCAAGTATTTGTGAAGCATAATATCTGGCTCCTAATAAATACGATACAGTGTTTGCCGGTTTGGCTCAGCGGTTAGAGCGTCGGCCCACGGTCCAGAGAGGCCTGGGTTTGGTTCCCGCTAAGGGCATGTACCTCGGTTGCAGTCTGTCCCCAGCCCTGGTTGGGGTCGTGTGGGTGGCAGCCAGTTGATGTGTCTCTCTCACATCGATGTTTCTCTCTCTCTCTTCCTCCCTCTCACTCTATCTGAAGATGAATGCAAACGTGTCCTCGGGTGAGGATTAAAAAAAGAAGAAGAAATCATGTTAAAATTAGGGATGAACCATCTTCAGCGTGCTCTGAAGGTTCTCTCGCACTCACTGGTTCTTGACACCTGAGTCTCCTCAAATCATCGCTGTGGAGTCCTGAAGGGTCTCTCAAGTCCAAGAGGAAGGAGCTCTGCGTTGAGTCTCCAACGCAAACTTTTTTCCTCTGGGTTTACTCGACGATAAAACTGGGGGAGGCACGGGGTGAGGGGCTCTTGTTTAACAATGCAGACGTGTCTGATCGGGCGGGTTTATCCTCAGACAAGCCTGGGAACCACCAGCTCAGGTGGACTCCTTCTCGACTAGCGGGAACAGCACAGTGTGGCTGGCCACTTTCTCCGGTGCCAGGATTGTGTCTACGCTTCTGTGGTGCAAGTGCCCAGCGCCGAGAGGGGACTCATGCACAGAGCCCTCCTTAGTGGGGCGTGGGGGTGGGAGGGGGGAACCGGAAGCCGGTCCCAGCACTTTCCTCCGGCCGGCCTGCCCCGTCGTCCCTGACCCCCACCACCGCAGTTCTCAGAGGAGAGGCGTCCAACCGTCCCAAGTCGTCCGCCAGAGAGAAGGGGGGAGGACACGACCAGCTCACCCGAGGAGCCTCCGATGCTCTGAGGTTTAAACACTGTTCAGAAGTCATTCTGAAACGGAAGAGGCAAATCTGGGCCATCGCTGGACAGAAAAGATAAGGAAAGATCTTTGGGGCTTTGGAGTCCCAAGTTCACCGGCTCAAGGCCAGCTTCAAGAGAGACAGTTGGGCTGGTTTGGAGACCTGAGACCCGACCCACCCGTCTTTAGTCTCCTGACCAGGACGGTTTCCCATCTGTGAAATGCCCGTCTCACAGTGAGACCCCACCTGTCAGGGCTGCCGACGCGGAGAAGGTGGAAATCGTACTGGGAATGATGTCATGCAGTCACACAGATGTCATGCCTGGAACTCGGCCACACGGCCAGGCCACCGACGGGCAGACAGCGGCTGTGTCCCGCCGGCACAGGGCGAGCGGGACTGTATGGGGGAGGTGACTCAGTCCCCGGGGACAGCTGATCGGGGGCTTCCCCTCCAGAAACCAGAGGTGATAGGCAGCTGGCAGGGCTCCCAAGAGGCGGGGCCAGGCAGAGTGGCTTATTTATGCAAATTACAAAGAAATACCACGTCATGATCAGGGCTCACGTGCTGTTTCCTCTGTGCTTGTTGGAGAAGCTGAGATGAACTCAGTCCAGTCTCTTCATTCATTCATTCATTCATTCCCCAATGGAGCATCCACTACCTAACAGATACCTTGTGGACACGCAGACACAAATACCAGCGTGACATAAATTCCATCTAGTGGAGGGAGCCCAATTCCAACATGCGCCCCGGACAGTGCAGCGAAGGTCTTTGTCAGGGGAGGGGTCTCTAAGCACCTGGAGGCTGTGGAGAGATGGAGAAGGTTGCCTGGAGCAAGGAGCACCTGCGCTGGGCCGTACCATGGAGAAGTGGAGAAGAGTTTGCAGGAAGAGGAACTGCGCTGACCACAGAGGACACAGAGGTGACGGCTGGAGGCAGACAGCCAGAAGCTGGTGGACCTGGAAGGGTTCGGTGGTGAGGGACCGGAACATAGAATCCTGAAGCGGAAGGAAGCGCCCAGAAGCTGGGGAACTGGCTGCTCTCAAGCTCACCTACCTGCTAAATGGTGCTGCCCAGGGGAGGCCCACCCCTCCCAGAATTCACTGTGGGGGTGACAGCTCCCGGCAAGAGCTTCCCCAAGTGGTAAAGCACTAAAGCTGGTGTTCATTTCCACGGAAACTGCTCGGTGCCCTCTTGCTCCATCCCCCACCCTGTGCCTAGCAGAGGGCCACCCAGACTGACAGCTCAGTGGCAGAGCCCAGGAGAGTGCGTGACCTTGGACCCAGGCCCAGGTCTGTGTGAGCCTGGTCAAGTCACTGTGCTCCTCAACACCCAGTGTCCTCACTTGTAACATCGAAACGGCGACATACCTAAGGTCCCGTGAAACTCGAGAGCACAAGGGAGTGCGAAGGGGCATGTAAACTGCCAAGTGCTGTCAGCTGCGAGGACCTGTGCCCAGGACGGTGGCTCTGCACAACCGCTCTGTGTGTACCGCTCTGCGCTACCGCTCTGCGTGTGCCGCTCTGCACGTACCACTCAGCGTTACCGCTCTGCGCGTACCACTCTGCGCGTACCACTCTGCGTGTACCGCTCTGCGCAAACCGCTCTGCGCGTGCGCCTCGCGTGTGCCGCTCTGCGTGTGCCGCTCTGCGCAACCGCTCTGCGCGTGCTGCTCTGCGCAACCGCTCTGCGTTACTGCTCTGCGTGTGCCGCTCTGCGCAACTGCTCTGCGTGTACCGCTCTGCGTGTGCCGCTCTGCGTGTGCCGCTCTGCGTGTGCCGCTCTGCGTGTGCCGCTCTGCGTGTACCACTCTGCGTTACCGCTCTGCGTGTGCCGCTCTGAGCAACCACTCTGCGTGTGCCGCTCTGCGCAACCACTCTGCGTGTACCGCTCTGCGCAACTGCTCTGCGTGTACTGCTCTGCGTGTGCCGCTCTGCAGAACCGCTCTGCAGCAGCCCCCCTCGCGGGGTCCCAGGACTATGTATGAAGCGCTGTGGCAGGAGAGCCCCCAGAGCCAGACTTGGCTGGGAGGGGCAATAAAAGAATGAGATTCTCACACCCGGTCGGTGTGGCTCCGTGGTTGAGCGTCGACCCTGCCCCAAGAAGTCACCAGTTCTACTCCGCTCAGGGCACATGCCCAGGTTGTGGGCCTGGTCCCCAGTGGGGGGCATGCAGGAGGCAGCCAATCGATGTTCTCTCTCATCCATGTTTCTCTCTCTCTCTCCCTCTCCCTTCCTCTCTCTCTAAAAAAAAAAAGAAGAAGAATGAGATTCTTGAAGGCTGGACACAGAAGGTGTATCTCTAAGGACCCACAGGAGCTGGGCAGGTGAGGAACTGGGGCTCAGGAACAGTTGTCCCAGGCAGGGGACGGGGTTGGTAGCTGACAGCCCAGCGGTACAAAGCCTGAGGAGGTCCCGGAGGAGCCGGATGTGGGCGTCCATGCGGGAGAAAGTGCGGGAAGACCCCGGCGTCAGTTTGGTGGCTTGGAGCAGAGCTTCCCAGGAGACCCAGGTGCCATACTGATCCCGTCATCCCTCGGGGCAGCCAGGGGGCCCCGGATGTACCCACACGTGCTGTCAGGTGCTGCCGCCACCCGGAACACCTGTGAGCAGCTCTGGGCTGGGGACATCTCTGCGGCAGGAACCAAGCGCTTCCTTCCTGGCTCTGAGGTGTTCGGTAAGTGTCGACGGAATGAATGCTGCTGGAGAGGCCAGTCAGCAGCCCTGTGGAGCCAGAGGAGGGCCGCCCAGATGGGCGAGAGTCAGCCCTGTGCAACCCTGGCTCTGAGCGCACTCGTGCAGAGCCCTTCTGCTCCGTGCGCCCGTCTGCCGCGCTGTGTGTGTTCTCTCCCAGCCTCAACTCCACCCGTCTCCGAAGGGTCCCGGAGCCTGGATTCCTGTGGACACACTGCCGTCCCCGCTGGTCAGCCCCTGAGGCCTCATCCCAGCTGCTGACGGGCTGCCAAACCACAGCAGCCGGCACCTGCCACCAGGGCTGGACGTGTGGCCTGGCTCTGTTCCCAGGCTGCACAGCTGGGGAAGAAAGAGTCTGTGGTGTCTTGTCTCTTGGCTTTCGGTGGAGCACGACCTACAGGCCACGGGAAGGGAATTGCTCAAGGAGGATCCCAGCAGGGAACTCCCTAAAAGCTCGGAGTCTCGGGGACCCAGAAAAATCCCAGAGGAGCTCAGACTCTGGAGCCACGTGGCCTTGTGCGACCTTGAGCAAGTCAGTGGCCCTCTGTGCCCCCATGTCCCCACCTGTGAAGCCGGAGTAGCAGTAGTCGTTATGTGAACGCGTTGCTGGAAGAACGAGTGAGCTGATGAGTGGAGAGTGCACACAGCACGTCCTGACACGTCACACTCGTGAGCTGTTGCGTTGTTCCCACTGCGACCTAGAGGCTCTGGAGGAGCCCCCCCACCACGGCTTCCGGGGACGTGGAGGTCCCCACGTGAGAGGCACCAGTTCATGCCCCAGGACGTCTCTCCCTAGGGCCTCCACAGAACACAACCGCGCCCTTTCAAATGGACGGATACCTCCCACCCTTGAGACAGCACGGGGGGACTTGAGCGCATGATGCCAAGTGAAATAAACCCATCAGAGAAAGACAAGTGTCACATGATCTCTCTTACATGTGGAATCTAATGAACAAAATAAACTGATGAACAAAACAGATCCAGAGACATGGAAGCAGGGGACAGGCTGACCAACCTCAGAGGGAGGGGGTGGGCGGGGAGAGATGAACGGAACTCACATGTATACGTGCAGAGCCACTGGGCACAGACAGCAGTGTGGTGAAGGCCTGGGGGTGGGCGGGAGAGGGGCCAATGGGGAAAAGGGGAGACATCTGTAATACTTTCAACAATCAAGAGACATTTTTAAATGACAGATATTTGTCGTCAGAACTGCTGGCCCCCTTACACCTCCTCAGCTCTAAGAGGAGCACCCTCACTCCCTTCAAAAACCCCCCAAAGGAAATGTCTTCGGGTCCCTTTGCTCCTCTTGTCCCTGTCTCCTCATCACTAATTTCTACTCTGTCCCCAAACCACTGAACACAAGGTTCCGGGGGGGGGCAGACGTGCAGAGGCACTTGGCAATGTCTGGAGACAGCTTTGCTTGTCCCAGTTCGGGGAGAGGTGCCGTATCCAGGGGGCAGGAGCTGCCAACGTCCTGCAGGGCACAGGGCAGCCCCGCAGCAAAGATGCCAGCCCGGGCCCAGGCTTGGAGACCTCTGTGAAAGTGACGGCAATCATCACCTCACTAAGTAGCAACTGGGACTTCGGCACAAGCAGACATTCGGACACACGGCACAGCACGTACTTCAACTAACCCAGGAGGGAATGCGGATGGTTTTCAAATGAGGCGTCTCAGGGATGCTGAGTTGCCCAAGATGAAAGAACCAGGTGCAAACCCAACCTGTCTGAGGCCGAAGTCCGTCCTCCTGCACACCCTGGTGCCTCCCACCGCGGGGGGATATTGAAATGAGGCCTTTCTTGGAGGGTCCTGGCCAGGAAGAGCCACCCGTCGACCACGCCCCCAGGAGGAGGGTTCGAAGGGCCACACTGCTGATCTTGGGGGCGTGACAAGCATCTCCAGCTTCACTGGACAGCCAGGGTTGACCCTTCTTGTCCTTACTTTGCTTCCATCACGAACGATCTTTATCCTCACCCGAGGATATTTTTTTCCATTTTTTTTTTTTTTTGTACAGATAGAATGGGAGGGAGAGAGAGGAAGGGAGAGAGAGAGAGAAACATCGACATGAAGGGACACATCGAGTGGCTGCCACCCACACGACCAACCAGGGCCGGGGACAAACTGCAACCGAAGTACGTGCCCTTAGCGGGAACCGAACCCGGGTCTCTCCGGACTGCAGGCCGACGCTCTAACCGCTGAGCCAAACCGGCCAGGGCGACGAATGATCTTTAAATCAACTCTGCACTTGACCATGGAGACGGGGTTTGGGTCTGCACACAACCTCAGAATCACGAGCGACCCCAGGCTGCATGTAAATAAATGGGTTTGTTTTCACATGCGGTGCTGTCTTTCCCACGGGGCGCCAGGCACGGTACTCTTCCCGAGAAGGGCACAGGGAGGACACACTGGTGACCCTGACTAAACCCTCCCTCCTCTTTGAACTCGGGTTGGCCCATCTGTAACCTGAGCCCGCGGATGAAGTGGTCTGTGGGGTTCTGCCCTGGGGGCGTTTCCCCAGCCTGGCATTCTCCAAGTGCCACAGGTTATCACTGCAAAGAAGGCTCTGAGCCTGTGGCCTTGGGGATTCTAAGGTTCCAGTTTCCAGTCCGAAAATAAACAGGCCTCTGAGTTCAAAGAGAGGCGCCGTCCACGGGGAGAGCCCACTCCGCGGCAAGAAACGTGTCCAGGGCCGAGCGGCGGGCCGAGCGGCGGGCTGAGTGCGAAGGACTTTGCCCTGAGGTCCAGGGCTCGCCGGCGGGGGGAACGCTGGCGGCATGCGGCGGGGCTTTCGCGAACCCGACACATTTCGTCCTTAGCCAAGCCCTCAGCCCCACTCTCCACCCCCAGCCCCACGCAGGGTCACGGGGCAACGGGATCCCGGTCCGCTCCCGGCCAGAGCCCTGGGAATCCCAGAGTCCGGGAGGAATGCCCAGTGGGGTCTGCGCAATGTCCTCGTGGCGTCCCGGCACCATCATGAGCAGCGCGCCCGCTGCTTCTCGAGTGGAGTTTGCGAGATACAGTATGCAGTTCTCCACCCAGAGGGCTCAGTGCTGCGGAACGTGCAACCTGGAAGCCAAGGCTCACCACTTGCTAAGCCATTATTTGGAAACCTTATACGAATGAGGAGGAGAGAGGGGAGGGAGAGGGTCCAAAATCAACAAAGGACCCAGCATGCATCTTGTGCCTGCTCCAGATTAGACAGAACTGCCTCCAGCTACACAACCCTCTGCCAGCGTCCCAGGCCTCCGTTCTGGCTGTGACCAACCTTTCTCCTGGCTCCCAGGACTCCTTTTCCCAACCTCATGCCACCATGGATTAAAACAAAGGAAGTGTGACCCTCTTGGAGAATAGATAAGTGAGCAGGTGATTGGTGAGCACCTATAGACACCAGGAAATCACGGTGCCCTGGGAACCCCCTGGGAGCTTTTAGGTTGTTTTCGCCCTGGCTGGTTTGGCTCAGCAGTTAGAGCGTCGGCCCGCAGTCCAGAGAGTTCCGGGTTTGGTTCCTGCTAAGGGCACGTGCCTCGGTTGCAGTTTGTCCCCGGCCCCGGCTGGGGTCATGTGGGTGGCAGCCAGTCGATGTGTGTCTCTCGCATCGATGTTTCTCTCTCTCTCTTCCCCGCTCTGCATGAAGATAAATGCAAAAATGTCCTCGGGTGAGGATAAAAAAAAAGAGTGAGTTGTTTTCAATGCTCTTAACTGGCTCCCTGGCCCGGGGCAGCAGTAAGACCCAGTAGATGAAATGAACCCATTCTCAAGCTACACACTTGGCAAAGTAGGTCAAGTTCTCCTTATGGACACGTTTGAAAATAGCAAGGATGCAAGGTTCATTTGCTAATGAACCAAAGCGAGCCAACCAGAGGGCCTCTCTGGGCTCAGGGCTCCATGCCTATTTAATTAGTCTCGGGCAAGGAGGCGGGTGGTGGGCTGGTCCAGCGCGTGGGAGAAAGGGAACCCCGAGTACCAGCGAAGTGAGCACGCACAGGATCCGTGGGGCAGGGCGACGGGCCTGACGCAACACAGCAGCCATGCATGGGACGTCTGCCTCCTGAGTGCAGACTAAGAACCGCAGCAGAAGGTGGAGGGAAGATGGAGGGTTTTTGTGGGTGTCAGGCCAAGGTCAGTCAGCACGAGTGAGCGACTCCGAGTGAGCTGAGACAGGTGAGTGCCTCGTGGGTCCAGTCGTAACACTCAGGATAAAAGATGACATGGCCTTGCCCTGCGATGAGCTGGTCTGACGTGCGAGAACAGACCCAGAGGTCAGCACCGAGCAGAGCAGAGGTGGTCCCTGGGGAAGAAACGGCGAGGCGAGGGCATTGTATGAGCTGCTGTGTGCCAGCAGGAACACCCAGGAGGCCGCGGGTGAAACACATGGGAAATGGTTTCCGCTCAGGGTAAGGCAGGGTTCTGACAACCTGAGCATGCATACCTGGTATGACTGACCTTGGCAGAGGGTGAGCTCCCTGTCACTGGGGGCATGCAAGCACAAGCAGGGGAATTCCAACCTGCGAGTTGTTGAGGGCAGGAGGATTCAAAAAGTCAGTGGGGAAGATGAGATAGTTCCTTTCTAGGCTTGTTTCCAGCTCAGAACCTGCCATGTACTGGGTCCTGAAAGATATTGATGGCGTCAACCTGTGGATGACCAAGCTACTCAACCGGGGACCCCGTCCCTCCCAGGCCAGAAGCACAATCAGACCGGCAAGCCATCTCTTCCCCTATCGGCCTTGTCGTCTCTCGGAGCTGTTACGAACATCATATCAGAGGAGAGTCTTCCGTTGGGCAGATCAGATTAATGGATCTGGGTTAGAGAGAAGAGCACAAAGCGCCACAGAAAGGCCCGCTTGTGTCCAATTCTCCGCCCAGAATGGAAGTCCCGCGACGAGTGTATCGTTCTCGTCATAACAACTCTGACAAGGAAAGGACCCCAAAGAGCTTGGCTCCAGCCTTTTCCAGGAGAAGACATGGGAGTCTTCAAAGAGAGATAAAGTAATTTGTATTTATATGAAGTCAGCAAATTCTCTTTTTTCCTCCCCAGTTCCCACAATTTAGACTGTTAAAAGAACCATATTACAAAACAAACCACTCTACATAAAGAGAGGAAATCAATCCCAGTTTAGATCTTGTTTAAAGAAATCATTTCAAATCCCACACAAGAAAAACATACACAGGGCCTGATAAATGCTCTGGAAGCCGGCGGGGCTGTCTGGGGCAGAAACGTAAACACACGCGTGCGCAGCGGGAGAGCGTGACCGGCTCCCGCGGCCTCGGGTGGCCCAGCACGGCCTGGGGGAGGGGCGCCCTGGGCCGAGTCTGGCAGGGTGAAGGGTGGCAAGCACCCTGCACCAGCACATGTCTGGGCCCCCTGGGTAGACAGAGCAGAGGGCCCTGCCCAGACACCCAGGGGCGTCAGTGACCTCAGAAGAAAGACAAACCCACCTCCAGGGGTGCGGAGATCCTGGCTCTGCCCGGAGCTGCTGAGACACACGGTTTCCTCACCTGCTAAATGCAGGTGGGAACACCAGCCCAGGCCTGGCCCAGGGGGCATGGCCAGTGCTCAGTGGGGAAGTGTCCCCCTTCATCGAGGTCCTTTTCCATCTGTCTCCATCATTGGTCCCCAACCCAGCTCAGCCCCAGGAACTTCCTCCAGTCCCTAAAGACCCCAAGGTTTTGCCTTGGCCTAGGCTGATCTCTCCCGGAACATCTGCCTTGTCATCTGCCTAACACTTTCCTCTCCGGCCGGCCGTGCTCCATGAGCCTGGGCTGAAAGTCCGGGGGAGAGTCTGTTGTGTTCTGGAGATTTCTCACCCACGTCAGCGCTACCGGGTGGTCGAGAGGCATGTTCGGGTTGGTCTCCCCTGCCAGGCTGGAGCTCCACGAGGGCAGGGAGGGTTCTATCGCTTACTGAATCCCCTGAGCTTATCACAGAGACAGGTAGGTGGGCAAGGAGCTGGGAGGGACTGCAGGCAAAGGGTCTGGTTACCAGAGGCAAGGTCAAAGAGGACATAGAGAAGGGAGACTAAAATGGGTCTTTTTTTTTTTTTTTAGCCTCACCCGAGGACACTTTTCCATTTTTTGTTCAGATAGAGCGGGAGGGAGAGAGAGGAAGAGAGAGAGAGAGAAGCATCGACGTGAAGGGACACATCGAGTGGCTGCCACCGCACGACCAACCAGGGCCGGGG
The DNA here is from genome assembly GCF_014108415.1 of Molossus molossus. Classification (NCBI taxonomy): domain Eukaryota; kingdom Metazoa; phylum Chordata; class Mammalia; order Chiroptera; family Molossidae; genus Molossus; species Molossus molossus. Next base: position 7,975,203 of record NW_023425350.1, on the reverse strand, counting down.
ACAAACTGCAACCGAGGTACATGCCCTTAGTGGGAACTGAACCCGGGTCTCTCCAGACCGCAGGCCAACACTCCAACCGCTGAGCCAAACCGGCCAGGGCTAAATGGGTCTTTTATTTATTTATTTTTCTTTACTGATTTGAGAGAGAGAGCAAGGGAGAGGGAGAGAGAGATAGAAACATTGATAAGAAAGAACATAGATTGGCCGTCTCCTGCATGCCCCCCACTGGGGATCCGGCCCACAACCTGGGCATGTGCCCTGACCGGGAATCAAACTGGCGACTGCTTGGTGCAGGGTCGACGCTCCACCACTGAGCCGGGCTAAAATGGTCCTTAAGGCAGATGGCCATCAAGCTCACTTCTCTTGTATCCCTGTTGTCTCGATGTTCCCAAACACGCCGAATTTAGCAGCAGCCGTCCTGTGTTCCTTATACCACGGCAGCACAGGAGAGGGGTGATCCGGAGCCCAGGATAGAACGTTCAGCTGGCGACGGAGGGTGTGAAGACGCACAATTAGAGTTCTGTCACAAAGTCCTGCCGCCTCCATTTCAGAACCGACGGCGCTTGTTCACACGCATTCCCTCTGCTACTGGAAATCCTTATTTCTCTAGTGTTCAGCCCAGCCTGCAAAACTGGGAGATTTCCACGCTGGGAAGGACTGAGAAAAATGCCTGGCATATGCCAGACTCGAAATACTTGTCGAAGGAATGAAATGAATGAGTGAATGACGGGAGAGGCCCCGCAGGCTGTGACCGAGACCCCTTTGCCTGCATCCTGGTCTCCTCCTAACCACATCCGTCACTCAGAGGGTTCTCCTTGGTATGCCTGTCCTCCCACCAGGCTGTGAACCTCATGGAGATACGGTTGGTGTCTGCATGTACCTGGCTCCCCTCCACATCCCCAGCGCAAGGCACAGCGCCAGACTCATCGTTGGCACTCAGTACATTTTAATTAATTACATAACTAACTCATCAATAGCATCAGGAAGAACAGAGAGCGGTGGGTAGACCCTTTGCCTTGTGAGTCCAGATGTCTGAGCTTAAGCCTTGACCCTGCCATTCACCGCGTGACCTTGCCTCTCTCGGCCTCCATTTCCTTACCTGCGAGACAAGGTAATGGTCTCTGAGCCCTGGTCCTGATACCCCACGGGGGCTCTTACTCCACTGAGACTGTCTGTTTACTGGTTTGTCTCTCCCGCGAGACTGTGAGCTCCTCAAGGTCAAAGGCCCTATGATTTTTGATCCTGTAACCCCAGCACCCAGCACAGCACCGGCATCTAGGAATGCTCAGCCAATGTCCAGCCAACCGAAAGTGTTTCTGACAGCCACCTCCTTTGGGGACGAGGCATCTCCAGGTTAAGTGTGATTCTCTGCATCACTTCTTACTCAGCTGGAAGTCTCCGTGCCGGGACCACGCCTGGAACTGTGGAGAGAGATGAGCACAAACTGACTTCTCCTTTGGGAGCCCCCGATCAGGTGGGAAAGAGGGGTGTCATGGAATCAAGGACAACTCTGTGTCGGGAGCACAGAGCAGAGATGAGGCCACAGGCCGTGGGGTGATCTTACACCCTGAGGGAAAACTATCTCGCCCTCGGAAATTACAGAAAAAGACTATTCGCACTAGGAAAAACTTCTCTGGGTTTAGCAGGTCGTTGGCAAGGTTTCATGGAAGGGTGACGTCTTCACCAGCTGGACGTTCACGCCTTGCGTCGGGACAGGGCCTGCGTCCCTCTCACAGGCCCAGGAGCCCGGAAGGCAGCCACGTGGGGCCGTGCACCCCAAGACTGGGACCCGGAAACACTGGGCCTCCTCTGCCACTCCCACCCCCGAGAAGATGGTGACAGGAGAGCGTCTCAGTTCTCAGAGTGGCTCGCAGATCTAGGAGGAGGGCAGCCCGTGGATGAGGTTCTTCTGCTTCCTCATTGATCCCAAGGTCCCGAATCTGGTCAGAGCCTAGCCTGTTAGAAGCCTCAGGCACCAACGCTGGGTGACTTAAACCCAGGGACCTTGTTGGAAGGATGTCCGGAGCGTCACATGAAGGGCAGGTGACCGGGGAAAGAGCCGAGGGTGCTCCAAGACTCGGGAAGCAGGAGGCAGGACACACACCGATCGCTGGCAGTGGGGTCCACTCAGGGCCACCCCAGTGACCTGCAACAATCCCTTTCACCCTGGCCCCTCACTCAGGAGCCACTCGAACTTGGGGGGGGAGGGCATAGTGCCTAATTCACTGTCCCCTGCTGTACTGGGGAGGGGCAGGGAAGACCCAGCTTGCAAACTTCGTAGTGGGAAATATTTTATCTGAATTTATCTTTCCACCAAGACTGTACATTGGGAGAAAGTAACCCCCAGTGGGGAGCAGGGTCATTGTCAGGAAAGGGCCATGGATCTGGGCAGCCTAAAACATTGAACAGCCGCCAGGTGCTGCCTCTTCTAGGAAGCTGAGGTGCGACGCGAGTCCTTTTGAGGCTGGCCAGGGACAGCCCCTCAATGCATTGCTGAATGAACATGCAAATTAAGAGTAAATCTGTAAGATGGAGATAATAGTTTCTTCCTCCCTCTTTTAGGTTGTTGTGAAGATTAAGTGAGATCATGTGTGAAAAGATCATAAGAGAGTGTCCAGCATAAGAAATATTCCCTAAAGGCTACTAGTAAACAGCTCAGCCCATCCGCCCAGGGCCACCAAGGCTCAGCATGTGGACGGCGTGGGCCGGACAGGTGCACAGACAAGGGACTCAATCAAGTGGCCTCTACATGACATGGGAGAGTGTCCCACCTCATGCTCCTCAGTCTGGGTAGAATAAAAAGGTTAACAATCTCAAGTGTTGGTGACAGCATGGGGCCAAGGGAGCTCGTTGATGCTGCTGTAAATGGCAATCATTTTGAAGAACAATTCAGCAACATCTAGACATGTTGAAGGTGGATAAACTCTGTGGGCCAGAAGTTTCATTCCCAAAGATAGAAGATAGATAGATAGATAGATAGATAGATAGATAGATGATAGATAGATAGACGATTAACAGATGGATGATTGATGGATGACAGAGATAGGTAGATAGATAGATAAATAATAGAGATAGGTAGGTATGTAGGTAGATAGATGATAGATAGATAGATAGATAGATGATAGATAGATAGATAGATAGATAGATAATCCAAAGGAAAAAAATTTACAAATGGGTTCCTTGAGACAAGCCTTGGAGGTGGTACATTCCTCCCGCGGGGAAGGAGGTTGTTGCTGGTGAACCTGGACCCTGACCAGGGCTGCTGGACCTCTCAATACACATCCCTTGCCCCAGCTGTGCCCTCAGGGACTCACTGATGACCTTTCTCCCCACTTGGAACAGCTAACCCTGTGAGAAGAGAGGAGCGAAGATCAGGGTGGGGCAACCCAGTTGCTAAAGGTCGAGAGTGAGGCCAGAAAGAGTCCTGAGCCTTGGAATCAGTGAATTCTTCCGGCCACCCGGGGCCTCCACCCGGGGCCTCCACCCGGGGCCTCCACCTGGGCCTCCACCCGGGGCCTCCACCCGGGGCCTCCACCTGGTCTCTGGTGTGGTGCAGCAGTTAGGCCCGTGCTCCTCCTGGCTGCCCCTTTGCCAAGACAGAGTGAGTGGCAGGTGAAGGGGCCCTGAAGGAGCGCCCACAGCGCCACGCCAGTGGTCCACCCCCAGGACTGCACACACCTTGGAAGCACATCTTGGCTGTCATTCCCATGTTAGCATACGCGGGGAGCGGGCACGGCAGGGGCACTGTAAGGTTCCAAACAGATCTCTGACACCTGAACCCACCACTTATTAGCTGTAAAACGTCAGGAAAGTCACGTAGCGCCATGGGCTTCAGCCGGATCAACTACCCCCTTCCGAAGCCTCTTCCTCTCTCATTGCCCGACCCGTCTGTGGACGCCCCCTTCCTCCCCAGAGCCCTTCCCCATGCCCCTGTCCACACCCTTCAAGGGGCATGTTCTGGAGGGCAGGGCAGAAACTTCTGGGGCTGGTTTCAGGCTCCTGCTCCCTCGAGGCGTGCCCCTCTGTGCACCCCGCTTCACCTGAGGGGTCCATTCAGCTGTCAGTGCCTGGGTCAGCCGAGTTTTGGGGTTGAGTGGCCCCTCCGGCCCTGTCCCAGCTCTCTGAGGCCTCCCTCCAGGCTGCAGGAGGCCGCTCGTCTAGAACCGCTCAGCGGGGCAGCCACGTGCTATCCCACCAGCCTGTCTCCCCGTGTGGAGGTTTCACACCCAAGTGGACTTCTGTGTCATTACCGCACGTCCCAGATGAGCAAACCGGAGTCCAGAGAGTCCCACAGGGAGACAGGGGCCCGAGAGAATAGAAACCAGGTTTCCTGACCGTGTCTGGGCCGCGTGCGGGGAACACCAGACTCCTGGGCCATTCCCAGAGGTCCCAGAATGAACACACTCCGCAAAGCACGTTAAGTGAGGACAGGAACGCCTCCCAGCGTCCCTCCCGGAGGTGTTCTGAGGATTGCTGAGCCTACACGGGTGCCAGCCCTTTGCAAAGCATAAAGCGCCGTAGGAACCCGAGTTCCCACGGGCACGGAGCTCGGCCCAGTCGCAGCCCCTCGGTGCTTTTCTCCAGCCGCAGAGAGAGTGCAGCAGGGGCCTCCCCGAGGGAGGCTGCTAACACCTTGAGCACAAGGAAATCCTTCCCCACGGGGCCGGCTCCAAGCTAAACAGGGAGGACTGTTTGGAAGGGCTCTCATTTCCTCCTTCCCGCCCCCTCCCTCCGGCAGAGCATTCAACAGCGCTGATTTCACTTTATAAATGGAAACTGAATCACTGCATTCCAGGCTGGAAAATGATTGGAAACGAGAGTGGGTCCAAGGTCAAGCCCTCGCCACTTCCTCTCTGGACAGGAAGTGGCCTCTTGCGGGGCCTCTTGGTGATAAAAGGCCTGTGTTGGCCCGGGGCTGGGGGACTCTCTGCTGTTTTCAAATCTCACTTTAAAGGGGAGAGAGGAAAAAGAACAACCCGGATGTCCCTCTCTAAACAGGGATGTCAGCTCAGGAAGGAGGGTCCCGCAGCTGCCTTGTGGTGGGGGGTTGTCGACAGCCTAAGAATTGTTTAAAATCTGCTCTAAACACAGGCGCAGTGATGGCGAGTCCGGTCCGGCCGCGCCCTCTCCCCAGCTCTGCGCCGGGCCGCCGGGGCCCTGGGGCCCTTCCCACACGGCCGGCCACGTGGTATTGTGAAGACAGCCGGGAACTCCGGCTTCTGGAGGGCCCCGCTCACCGGGTCCTGCGTAGGTGTCGCCGGAGATAAAAGGTGTCCATGCCTGTGGCCTTGGGAGCGAAGGCGGGGAGGGCCTGGGGAGCGGAGCTCTTCTTGCTGGGCTGCACTGAGTTGGGAGCCCCCAGGGACAAGGACTAGCCATTTGCCCCAGGCTCCCCAGCTCCCAGCTCCCAGCTCCCAGCTCCAGGGGGCACCAGAGCCCAGACCGCGGGTGCTGGTAAGCAGACCTCGGCGGGCACAGGTGTACGCGTTGGCTGCTCTAGATAACAAGCAAGCCTGGTTCCGCTGCGGGACAGCGTGTCAGCTCACTCAACCCTCAGGGTCTCCACGTCCACACCTGCAAGTTGGGCGTAAGGGCACCGACTCCTCAGAGGTCCTCCAGGGTAAGAGATCTTGCCTGGAAATGCAAACCCACTTGGGTTGGAAAGCTGAATCTGTTTGTTCACATACCCATCGACCAAGACGCAAAGGTCCGTGGGCCTGTGGTCGAGGAGCCTGGGTCTCAGAAAGGCCGCGCAGGCTGAGGCTCCTGGGAAGTCCATCAGAGAATAGCTAGGAAAGCAGCCACCAGAGGCCACCACCTTTAGCATGTTGGCAGGTCTTCTTCCAGTTCTAAACTTGTAAAAAAAAGTGATTATCTCACCTCTCAGTCCTTCTTTGTTGGTGCACAACACTCCCACAATCTCTGGCTTAGAAGCCAGCCGGTTCTTACCTCACAGTTCTGCCAGGGCCGAGGTGGAGGTGGGCTCAGCTGGGTTCTCGGCTCACACAGGCTGCGCCAGGGTGTCGGCTGGTCTCTGAGCTGGAAGCTGGTAGACCATCCCAGCTCCCTCGGGTTGTTGGCTGCATTCAGACAGCCGTTTCCATCTCCTTGCCGGCTGTTAGCAGGGGTTCTCCCAGTAGAAACCTGTCTCCAGGGCTGCCCCAGGTCCCCTCTGCCGTCAAAGCCAGCGACAGCATGTCAACCCCTCTCATGCTTCCAATCCTTGTTGCTCCTGCTAGCAGCCAGGGAAAGCCTTAGTTTTACAGGGCTCACGCGATTCCACCAGGCCCACCTGGACAATCTCCCCTTTGCCATGTAACATAACAACGTCAGCAATAACCCCAGGATGAAGGTCATTGGGCCGCTTTCAAGTTCTGCCCACACACTGTGTCCTGGGTCTTGTCTCTTTTCCTCCCTCTCACACCAGAGCGAGAGTGAATTCACCCACCGGTCAGGTACTGCTGGGAGCTCTGTGGGCCGTGCCCCGTCTGATTGGCCAGTTCGGAATGATGGCTTCTTCACTATTTTGAATACAGCCCAGGCTTATAAGCATTTTCTTCTATCAGTGACATATTTTCTCACATTAACTGACTGCAGAAGACTCCATTCACTGGATGCATCGTAATTCACTCGGTAATGTTGCGAACAACGAGCTACATTGTGAGAAGCTATAGATTTGATTTGATAGGAACGGTAAGTCATTGACACCGGGGAATAACATAATCAAGTTTGCATTTTATAAAGAGTACTCAGTCAGAAGTGGGAATGGTCGACAGAAGAAAGACCAAGACGAACTGGGGGGGAGGGGGCCCTTCAGGAAATCAGGTAGGAGAAAGGTGAGCCAGCAGACATCCTCACAGACCCTGACGTCGGTCACTCGTCCGTCCACAGACACACTCGGAGCCCCTGCTGCGCGCACGCGGTGCTCTGGGCCTGCGGCTGTGGGAAGTACGGCTCTCTCTGGCTTTCAGGAGCTGCGTGTCGTAAGTAAGAGAAGCACCCGCCTGGTCCAAAGGCAAGGCCCAGGTCCTCTGACGGTCTCATGTACAGGACCCAGCGAGGGCACAAAGGACAGGGGGCCAATTCTTCCAGGGGCAGAAAGACAACAGAGGGGAGATAAGAAAAGAAAGTCTTCAAAGTGTTATGGGTTGAACTGTGTCGGCCCGCCCCCAAATTCACATCCTGAAGCCCTCACCCCCAGACCTCACATCCTGAAGTCCTCACCCCAGGACCTCAGAATGCGGTTTATTTGGAGAATCTTCACAGCAGTGAGCAGGGTAAAATGAGATGATTAAGGCGAGCCCCCATCCAGTACGGCAGGCGTTCTTGTAAAGAGGGTACATTTGGACAGACACACAGGAAGGACGCCCCATGACCACGAAGGCACAGACCAGGGTGGCGCTCCCGTGGGACAAGGAACCCTGAGGGGTCAGCGCGCCCGCCAGGGGAAGCATGGATCAGGTCCTTCCCTGGTGCCTCCAGGGGACATGGCCTTGCCAATGCCGTGATCTCGGACTCCAGCCACCAGAACCGGGAGACACGCCTACAGCGAAACTAATACAGTTAGAAGACCGGGAAGGCTGGACCAGGGAGCTGTCACAGTATAAAGCAGGCTGACAAATTTGGGGCACACCACGTGGATGGGGAGGCAGGAGCTGAGAGGCAGAGGGAGGCAGGGGCCGGATCACCAAGGGCCCGCGCGCTGAGCTAAGGGTGTAGGTAGGGCTGCGTCGTCGGAGCACGATGGAGTCTCAGGGAAGGGCGTTGAGCAGGTAAGTGCTCAGGGCCTGGCCGCCCTTGGAGTGTGATGAGAGAGAGCGGCATTTAAGATGACACCCAGATTCCTGCTTATAGGTTCCCCCAAGCCCCTCTGACTCTAGAGGAGGAAATGCAGCCCAGGAGCCGAGGTGAATGAGCAGGCTGCTTTTAGTTCCTGCGTTGCCAGGGCAGCCGCCCCTGTGGGTCCCGTCCGCGTTCAGGCTGCCTCCTCTGATAACCAGCGTGGTCATCTCTGCCCGGAGAGAGGGCGCGAAGACCATCGTTACCCTGTGTCCTCCACACCCCTTGAGAAGAAAAACTCAGCGAGTGTTTCCATAATCACAGCCGCCTTGGGAGCCGCCAGGAAATTCCAGCAGGAAACTCCCGTTTGGAAGTGCTCTGTTTTGATTAGAACATGTTTATTTCCCTCCAAGGATGCGCTCTGGCACCGGCTGCGCCTGGTGCTCGGGCCTGACAAGGCTCCGGGAGGGCATCGGCCACCCCGAGGGCAGGCGGCGTGGCCGGGGGCTGCTGGGCCGGTCAGAGAGCGCCTGGCCCAGGCACAGCACAGGCAAGTTTGGGGGCAAGGCCCTGGGAGCCCCCGAAGCTGACATCTGGGGAGGCATCGTCAAGGACCAGATGAGCCGCGTCAAGCAGCACCAGACGCCTCTGAAGCCCAGATGAGCCCAGTTCCTGAGCCCCTGCTCCAAACGGCCACTTGGGGTGATACTTACTTTCCAGCCAAGATCCAGGAGATGATGAATCAGCCGGAGCCCTTTGTTTAGGAAGCTTGGGTTCAAGCTCTTCCCAGACCAGCTCCCTCTTGGTTTCCAGGCACCAGGAAGGCTGTGCCCGGGGGCAGGGCAGGGGCCAAATGGCAAGACCCAATGCAGCAGGATGCTCACCACTCCCTCTTCCCAGCACCTGGCGAGACCACCGAAACCTCTGCTCCTGCCCTCCACCCGTTTCACCTCAGGGGCCCTGGAGCAGGGGTTCCCGGAGCCTCGGGCCCGGGGACACCCCACGGGTCCGCCAGCCCAGGTCCACAGTGCCTCTGGTTGGGCAGCAGTGACTGTCCTTCCCGAGACGCCTTAAATGGGACTTCACAGGCCAAGGCTCCAGGAAAGTTCAGGGTCCAGAGCGCAGCCTTTGGCTCTGAGTGTGGACCAGGGTTCGAAGTGCTGGTGCCCACCACCCTCAGGCTCCAAGGGCTCTGGTCAGGGGATTCTAATCAGCTCTCCCGAGCACATCTGGGGCTCAGCATCAAGCATTTGAAGGATCCAATTCACAGCCCTGGCCGGTTTGGCTCAGCGGTTAGAGCGTCGGCCTGCGGTCCAGAGAGACCCTGGTTCGGTTCCCGCTAAGGGCATGTACCTCGGTTGCAGTTTGTCCCTGGCCCTGGTCGGTCGTGCGGGTGGCAGCCACTCAATGTGTCCCTTTCACATCGATGTTTCTCTCTCTCTCTCTGTTCCAAAAAAAAAGAAAGGATCCAATTCACAACCAGAACTCCCTTCTTCCTCGACATCCCAAGATGGTTAGATCGTCAGCGAGGCCCGGTGGGCAGGGACATGGGGGCTCTGGTCTATGCCACCCAGCTGGGGGCGCTGCTGCGGGGACGAGAGGTGCACACCCCGGCCGAGGGAGGCTTTCTTCCGTGTGGCCGAGCAGAAGCCTCCGTGTTCCCATCCCAGAAGAGGAGAGAGGTGCTGACTCCGCACCCACTCCCACCCCTCAGCTCTTCGAGAACGTAGGCTTTCTTCTTGTTCAGGGGGGGCCCGCAGATGGAAGGCTGGCTGCCGTGGAAATGAGCGTGTTCCGGTTCTCAAGAACAGGGGTGTGCCGCGCCCCGCAGGGCCACGCAGGGGAGCACAGGGTTGGTCAGGAGGCAGAGGGAAGGCGCAATGTGAGCAAGAGCTGATCTCGTGGCCGGAACGGCGAGGAGCGTGAGCAGGCTGGCCGGCTGGCTCGAAGAGCTCCAGCGGCTCGAGGCCAGGGGCCTGGCCTTGCTTGGCCGGTAGCTGGCCCTGGGTGCTCAGGGCAAGGGGATAGTGGCCCGGCAGGGTGAGACCCCATCATGGACGCTGCTTGGATGGGAACCTGGATGGGTTGGTTTGCATATGAAGGGCACACTAGAGGGTCGTTTCCTGTCTCTAGGAATTGCCAACCCAGGGAGGGGCAACCCCTCCAGAGTGAGCAAGTCCCAAATGCCAGCATCAAAATAAAGACATGCTTTGAACGAGGGCCGACGGGGTTGAGTGCAGCCCTGGTTGTGGATGCTGGTAGCCTTCCCGCGGAAGCTGTACAGCAGCTGACGGTGTGCAGAGCCTTGGCCTCCCCCGAGCCTCAGACAGTTTGGGCAGGTGTCGGGCAGAATGGCACCCAGTCCCCGTTTCACAGATGACTCAGGATGTGCCTTGCCCAGGTCGTGCAGAGCTGGCTTCATCGCAGGCCTCCTTGGGAACAGTCACGGTCCTCTTTCAAGTGCACGCCACTCCCTTCAGGGAGGAGGGGGTAACTGCAGTGGGGAGGCTGGGCCACAGGCTTGTCCTCAACACTGTTTGGGGAAGCCGACAGAGAGCCTGTCGGAAAACATCTGTTTTCCATTGGCCGTGCAGATAGCTACATCAATGACTAAATAAGTATCTGTGTCATGGAATAAAGCTCATTAAAAAGCAATTAACACTTTAGTGACTTCATTTATCAACTTAATACTATCTCAAGTTGCTGCTTGCTTTAGAGTTTATTGAACTTCTCATGTATCGTGCCTCCTGAGTCCATTCAGCTGAACACGTTTTAGTGAGGTTCGCTCCGAACTAGGCTCCGGCCTGTGAGCTGGAGAAGCAGGGAAACAAAACCTTGCGTCTGCTCTCAAGACACAGCGGCGGCAGGGGAGAGCGACGCTCACGTGACAGCGCGCCGGGCAACAAATACGAGTGCAGACACCGTGTGGTGAGCACACACAGAGGGACGTGGTGGAACCTTCGGGCAGCAATGATTCTACAGGATGGGCTCCAATAGGAAGTGACATCTGAGTTGACTTTAGGGACGAGTTCACCAGACGGATAAGAAAATAGTCCGGGGGAATAACATGTGCGAAGGCCCAGAGTAAAGGGAATATGTTTAATGACATTAGCACAGACCCAGGTTCCTTCTGTCTTTCCGTTCCGTCGTTCTCAGTGATGGACTTTTATTCTCAGGCTTGTCTCCTCATGGTCACAAGATGGCTGCAGCAGATCCGAACATCACAGCATCATACAACAGTGCCAAAAGGCCGGATGGAAGCACATCCTCCCTTTTTAGGAGTGAAAAATCCTTCCCCAGAAGCCCCCCTAGCAGAGTTCCCATAATCTTCATTGGCTAGAATGGCACGCTATGGCCATTCCTTAATTTTAAAAAATTACTGGCAAGGAAACTGAACTGGCATCACTGGTTTTTAGACTATTCAAGCTTCTCTCCTAGGGGCTGGGGAAGGACCTGGCTCCCCTGTGAACATGGCCTCCTGATGCCTGGACAAATTAGGGTTCTCTATAGGGGAAATGCAGGGCCGGTGGCTATCGCCCTTGCTGAGGAGAGAGGTCGCCTGAGTTCCGGTGCCAGCTCCAGCAGCCACTCAGGGGTGACTTCCGGCCGTCACCTGCCCCTGCGCAGCTTTCTTTTCCTCAGGCAGGGATTCTAACAGGTGGCCAAGTGCTTTGCTGAAGTGAGCCTGGGGCGACAGAAGCACTGAGAATGCGACCAAGACCCGGCCGTGGCGGGGAGCCCCCCGCCGTCCGTGGGCTGCGTTCCCTCAGGTGCCAGTCACCAGCCCACACCGCGGAGGGCACCAGGGCCACTGCTCGCTGCAGAGACGGCCGGTGCTCCCCAGAGTCGGGTGCTCTGACGACACCCCGCAGCCAGGGCGGGGAGCGTGAGTGGGTCTGGCTGGTGGCGTGTGGCTCAACTTGAACAATATTTTCAGCAGCCCTCCCCGGGCAGAGGTCTGGGAGCGCCCCGGGTTCTAAACGGCACAGGAGCGGCCTGCCCCGCGTCAGCCCACGTCCCGATGCCTCCCCGGGCTGTGAACAGGATGAGTTCACTGGAAGGACAGAGTCCTGTCAACTAGGCGGTGTTACTTAAATGTGAGTCCCTATTAGAATCAAGGGTCGTAATGGTGCTAGTTACAGTAACAGTGCCAGGGAAGGTGGCCCTCGGGGAGCAGGTCTAGAAGTCACGGTTGCAGGCGGGAGAGCGGCGAGGGCAGAGCTGGAACCATGGGGGGGGGGGGTCGTGAGGCAGAGGTGGGGTGGTGGTGGCGATTTCAGGGTCCCAGAAACACAGTCCAATGAGGACAACCCAGAAATGTGTCGTGCACACACAGCTCCTGTGGCCCGGGGCTGGGAGACCTGGCCCAGGACTGTCATTACTTGGGACTGGGGGTGGGGGGATTGGGGCCCCGCCCTAATGACGCAGGCCTGCCAAAGGGTTCCACAGCTCCTTGGGCCACAGTGTCTGCCTTGCAAAACAACAACGACTGTTCTAAAAACGGTGACAGAAGGAAGAAGACTGGCTGTAGCACGAGGTCCCGCTTTCTGGCCTGAGCAGACGTTTGTGCCAATGCCCCGCTGGGGAAGGCGCCTGAGTCGGGGAGCCAGCTCCCACCCGGAGCCCCGAAGGTTTGCAGCTGCTTAGGCGTGGCATGAAAGGGCACTGGGGATTCAGGGAGGGTCTGGGAACAGCTAAGCCACCAGCCAGCGGGAACTGTCAGCCTCAAGTAAGTGCCCAGGCCTCGGTGACGGACCCTCAAAGTCCACAGTCTCGTGAGACCCCAAGAGATTTTTTCATGCAAGGGGCAGCTGGCCAGGGGCTGAAACGCATCCTAAATGGCCACCACAGGCTCTCATCTTTGGAAAGAGTAGAAGTGAACACTTGAAAACAGCTCCTGCTTCCGGCAAAACCCAGACTCCTCACCGTGGCTCTTAGAGGGATCTGTGATCTGATAGTCCCCCTTCCCACAAAACTTTCCTCCAGATTTCCTACGGATCGGGGCCCCCCACCTACCCCCATGCCCTTTCTCCTACATCTCACCCACACTGAGTTGTTTGTTCCTCCCATGTCTGGCCTTGCACCGGTGCCTTCCCATTCTTCAAGGTCACCTCCTCCTTGAAGCCTACCACGATCGTCTCTTTGGCTAGGCCTTCTGCTGGGTCCCACCGCATTTTGTGTTTCTTTCTATCACTGCACTTATTTTTTTGAACTGCAATTTTCTCTGTATATGTCTGACCTCACAGCCGTGTGTGAGCTCCTATAAGCAGGAGTGTCGTTTATTTAAATGCCCTTGCCCTCTGGTGGGTGAATATGTGCGAAATGAATCAAGAGTAAATATATTCAGTTGCGAGGATGTAAACCATGGATGAATTGCCGAAAGGGCGAGTGTAGAGGTGATTTGCTTCAGTCCGGAGTGATATCTTGTGTTACTAAACTTCAGGGAGCCCTGCGTGAAAGGATCCCTCTGCCTGTGTCAGGGTCCCCCTCTGAAGAGGAGTGGGGGCACCTATTAGAATGGCCAGAATCTGGACACTGGTGAGGACGTGGGGCCCCAGGAGCTCTGTCGTGGAACTTGGTCCACGCACTGTCCAGACTTTGTAGACAGCTGAGTGGTTCTTACAAAACTAAACATGCTCTCACCGTGTGATCCAGCAGTGGTGCTCCTTGGTATTTACCCAAAGGAGTCAAATACTTATGTCCAGGCACAAACCTTCGCGTGGATGTCCATAGCAGCTTCATTCATAACTGCCAAAACTTGGAAGCAACCACGATGTGCTCCAGCAGCTGAATGAACAGATCCACTCTGGCACATTCAGACCATAGGATAGGATTCAGTGCGAAACAGAACGAAGCGATCGAGCCGCGGAGAGACACGGAGGAAGCTGAAATGCCTGTTCCTACGTGACAGACCTACATACCGTGCGATTCCCATGACAGGACGCTCTGGAAAAGGCAAAGCTGTGGAGACAGAACCCAGATCAGGGGCAGCAGGAGCTGGAAGAAGGGGGGACGAAGAGGGCTGCACAGAGGATCTTGAGGGCAGTGAAACTGTTCTGTGCGATGCTGTGGTGATCAAGGCATGTTCTTGGACATCGAAACCCATGGAACGTACACCACCAAGAGTGGGCCCGAACGTCACCCGTGGACTCGGGGATGGCGGTGTGTCCGTGCAGGTCCCTCATCGTAGCGAAAGCCCCATTCTGGGAGCAGGTGTTGGCGCGGAGCAGGCCGTGCGTGTTGGGGCAGGGCTAGGGCACAGCTCTGTGCGCACAGCTCAATGTTTCTGCAAACCGAAAACTCCTGTAGAAAACGAGAGAGGAGAGGGGACCCTCTCCGGGAGGCCCGTCCGGCAGGGGAGGCTTTGTAGCTGCCGCTGATGCTCACCATGTGCGCGTGCTGGGCGGCCGGCAGGCCACTTCATTACTTTGTGCTTAAGGAAATGCCTCCCAGCTCCGCACTTGCCTTTTTAAATTTCACAACCACTAAATCCACTCCCAGTGTTGTTTTAATAGCGAAAGAAAGGAGTGAGGGACCTGCAAGGGAGACCTTTCCCCACAGCCGGCCTGGGCGCGGCATGAGGTGCCGGGCGGCCAGGGGACCCACGGTGACACAGGCTGACACTCTCCCAGGACTCTGCACCATGAGCAGAGACAGCCGGGTGGGCTCAGGGAGAGATTCCTTCCGTAACTGAAGCCCGGGTCCCTTCGTCTAGGGACCAGATCGATGGGGATTTAAATTCTGACTTTGCCACTTGGGAGCCGGGCCCAGTGACTTCCCTCCGGGCCCCAGTCCGCACGCTGGCTTCTCCCCGGTGGGTCCTTGGAGAGCCCTTCCTCCCGCTTGGTTATTTCCCGCAGCCGCACACAGTGCCCAGTCCACAGTTAACACACGTGGGGCCGTGGAGGAGGACGACGGACCAGTCAACCACCTGTGACTCCCGGACCTCTTTCATCTGGAGCATGTGAAGCCCCCCCAGATGGGAGACTGCTCCCCAGTGAGAAATGACTCCAGCTGCCTGGTCTCCTTGAATGTGTCACCAGCCACTCTTGGTCTTTGTCAATGCCATGGGTGTCCTCGGTGTGCTCAAAGGCAAGATTGACGACAATTGAAACGTGGGAGGAGCAGGGACCTGGGGACTGTGAAGTCCGGGCTCCAGGAGGTGGTATTGTGGAGGACTGAAGGCCCATGCCCTAAAGTCAGGCCACTTGGCCGTCCCTGATTCCCGCAGGGCGCAGAGCCAGCCTGGGCACCTGCACCTGTGCCAAGTGCCACTGGAGGTCAGGTGGGGATGCAGCTCTCAGAGGCGTCACCTTGTAGGACCTCGTGACCTCGCGAGGCCGAGTATGACAGCGACCAGGCCCTTTGCCAAAGTCTCAACATTGGATCATATTGTCTAAGCCTCACAACAGCCCCCAGAGTAGGGACCATGATCTACTTTGGAAACCGACCCTCCGAAGGCCAGTAGGCTGCCAAGGTGCCCGCTAACAGGGGCATGGAACCCTGCCTCTGGCTGAGCCCAGCCCTGCGGCTCTGGTGCGCGTGGTGGGCTTTTCCACCCCCTTCCCCTTAGAGGCTCACTGCTCTGTAAACCAACTAAGTACCCTGAGAACCGCCGCCCAGGGCACGCCCACTGGTTCCCTGGATGACTTTCCTGGGAGTTGCCATCGGTCCGCTCAGGCCTGTCCATGTGGGTCAGCGGGGCAGATGCTGGCACAGCCCGGAGCGGCCTACACAAGAATGGCGGCTTGTAGCTGCTGTTCCCTGGGCTGGCCCTGGGTGGGCAGTGTCACAACCGTGGGGCTTCCTTTGGTTCTTAAGCAGAAAGAAAAATGAAAGGAACACAACAGAGATTGGCCCCCCCTTGCATAGCATCAAAGGCTCAACCCTGCTGGGTGCTCCGCTGCCCAGTCTTGGCTCCCAGCTCCCCTCCCACAGCCGGGGAGGATCTGGCCGCAGCTGCCCCATCGATGAGACTACCTGGCAGGTCATCAGCTGGGCCCCCTGAAGGCCACCACACTGGAGCTGTCCACTTCCAGAAGGCACACTTGCCTACAGTGTCATCAAAGGGAGGCTCAGAGTCCAAACATCAGCCGGAAGACATAGCTCAATGTGGGTGTGGGAGCCAGGTGACAAATAGTCCCTCCCTTAACCCCAGGTAAGCAGGGCCCATCTCAGCTCCTAGGCTTTTGGGGCTCTGCCAGGTGCCCCCCAACCCTGTGGCAGCGCCCCTTTCCATGAGCATGAACTTGTCTGGGCCAAGCCAATGCTCACCCTGAGCCTGTGCCCCCCTCCTAACGACACTGCTATCCAAGTCCCCGAGACCCTGCCGCCTACACAGCTCTGAGCTCGCTTCCAGGATCCATTCTCCTCGGGGCTGACTGGGCCGCTGGGGTGCTCACTCCAGGTCCTAGGGTGGTTGGGGGTCAGGGGGACAGAGCTGGGACATGAGGTGCCCGCCCATGTGCGGGAGATCCAGGGTCGTGGAAAGAGAAGGGAAGTCGGCCACAGGCTGGAGTCCTCATTTCTGCTCTGTCCTCAGCCCCGGATACACGGGGAGAGAGTATGGGCTGAGCTCCCCCAAACCGCCCTCCTCCCCGCCGCTCGCCCCTTGGGGCAGGCGCACAGCGGTGGCTCCCACTCCCGGCCCAGCGCTCGCTAAGCAACAGGGCGCTGCGGCCGTGTGGGCTCTTTGGCTGCTATGGGGGCTGCTTCAGTGACACCTTCCTGCCAGTAATCAAGGCTTTCTTGTCAGTCTGGCTCCGAGCACCTTGCCTGCCAGCAGGGTGGGCAGAGGACAGGGCTGCGGAAGCCCCGGCGAACCTCGTCCCTGCGCCTTTGCTGACTTTGCCGACCCCACCTTCCCGTCTCCGCCTGACGTGTTGTCCTGCCCCAAGGAGATCCTGTGTCCTAGACTCTGTCCTCCTCTTCTCTGCCCGCTGGCCTCTGGATCTGAAGGTGTCCGATCCGACCACGGCGGGGGACATGAGGGGAACCCGCCCTTCTCTCCAGGCCTGCTGCTGAGGTGCCTTCTCTTAGAGACAGTCAGAGTGCTATTGTGTAAGGGAGCTTCTGTCTCCCCCCCTTATTCAGGACCCCTCAGCCATCGGCTGTGGGAGGGCCAGGGTCCCAGGGCGGGGCCGGGTGTGCCCTTGGCTGGAGGAGCACTTGGGGGTTTCGAGACGCCGCCCCGTAGGTGCCCTGGAAGGCAGCCTGTCCATCCTCATGAAGAAAGGGAAGGTTTGGTGCCAAGGAGACTGGGTGCTCCACGGACGATTAGCCTTAGGGCTGGAAAGGGGGCTTCCTCCAGGCTGGGAGAGAGACCTGGGAGCGTGGCAGGCAGCCAGGGTTTCGGGGGTACCTGCCCCAGTGTGAGGGGTCCCACCGTCTGCTGGCTGTAGGGCCTGAGCTTCCAACTCAGAACCACTGCTCTGAGCCTGTTTGCTCATCTTTAAAATGGCCAGGACAGTTCCTACCTCCCACGGCCGTGAGGGGAAAATCGCGCGACGCCCAGCCCACAGGAGGCATTCTCTCTGCGTGGAGGCCCATCCCTGCTCCAGCTCTTGGCTCTGGGGCACCTGCAGTGTGGACCGTGGGCATCGGCAGGGCAGGTGACTCAGTGGCAGGCTGTACGGGGCCCATGGCTTTGCCTGCTCAGTTGGAGTGTGTGCTCCAGGGCGGCCAGAGCACACGGGACAGTGCCCTCAGCTCCGGAGAGGGCCTGGGGCTACGTTATGTCAGGTGAGTACCTGTGGGTGGACGGCTGTCGTCTCGATACCCAGCTCAAGACCACCCACAGTCTGGGTCCGCAGGCCCAGGTCCCCCTGGCAGAATCCCGTCAAGCAGGGCGAAAGTTTTTCAAACGTGAGAAACAGACCAACATTCTCGTTTCTGAACCACAACTGCTCAGGTGAGTAGAACAGCAAATGGGAAATGAAAAATAAAGAGCCGAGAGACAGAGCCACGTGACCCTGGGCTCCCCGGGCACCGGTCCGTGGCGTCCCTGCCAGCGGCCTGACAGGTGTCCCCTGCGCGTTGGCGGCCAGGGGCTCTGCTAATTACACCCCTGCCCTTCTGGCTCATTGTGATTTGGGCCCAAAGTACCTATTGAGGATCAATTTTTCTCCTCGAAAGAAGAATCAGAATTATTATGTGGGAGAAGTAAAACATGCTCATTAAAAAATAAAAGAAACACTCCAATAATTGCAAAGTGGCTCCATTAAAATAACACAAAGGCGACTGCAATTGATTTCTCGAAAGTCAGCGTTTATTGTTAAAATTTTGCTTTGAATTTGGGACTGAAAAGCTTCAAGAGAAAGAGACTATAGCGAATATAGCCTTTAAAGGATTTCTTCATTTTTAAAGAAACAACTTTTCTGATTCTAAGAAACCCAGTGGAATATTTAAAAATGTAATTTTTTTTTTTAAGACCAGGGCTTGTGTTCCTGACAGTCTCACAGATTTTCAGAGCTGGGAAAGTCTCAGCGGCTGAAAGTCCCAAACTCCAGCCAATTCTTTAGACTTCCTTGGAGTGCAGAGAACAGAGGCTTTGACTTCAGACAGGCCTGGGTTCGAATCCCAGCTTCACTACTTGCTGGGGGGCAACCTCAGGCAACTGCTCCGAAACTCTTAAACACGTCTCTGCAAAGTGCTGATAATTCCTGTCTTGCAGAGTTATGAAAAGTATTAATTGACACAATACAGGCAAACCCTTGAAATAGTGCCTGGGCACTTCTCTCGGGAAGAGTGACTGGAAACAGATGCTCTCACTGTGCTCAGGAACGGGCTCTGGTGAATTCGGTCCTCTCTCCGATCCCCCTGGAACATGGACCTTAACGCATGCGCCTGGGTCTGTTGCCAACCTGTACACCCACACGCCACACCTTACACCTGCTTCTCCTCAAGCTGAGCCCAGGTCCCACGTCAGCCATGCAGGACCCTCACTGCCCTTGCCCACCCTTTGCTTGTTCCCGCACCCACTACCACTTAATCTGAGCCTCCGACTTTGGAGCCCACCACGGCCACTTACTCCTCCCTGCCCGTTCCCCTACGCTAAGGACCTGGGCTTTTCTAGAGCAGTCAGCTTGGCCCACCTGCGTCCCCCAGTGTCCCCTGTTGCTGCAGGGAGGACCCTGTCCTAACCCAGCCCCTTGAAGTCCAGACCTCAGCTCTACCCACGCCTCACCCCACTGGGACATCATTGATTTCTGCTCAGGTGGGGTAGACAGTGGCAACTGCTTGGGGAGGGGGGCAGTGTGACCAAAAGACTTGCCTCGAAGCATCATCTACATATTTACAGCAGGTTTTATTTCAGGGGTTGGGTGAAGGTGGAGAGATTATAAGGAGGCTAAATCCCCCACCACCAACCCTTCACGTCCATCCCTACCATCACTGACCCCCGTCTCTCTGCCCTGTTCTCTAAACAACCTCACTCTCAGCTCGACAGACTCACCCAGTGTTCCTCCATCAGGAATGGCAGGAAAGGAAAGAATATTTATCAAGTCCTAAGCAAAGAACTACCTGGTCCAGACAGTCTTTTGGGCGCTTTCATATCTGAGTTATGTAAAGATTTTGTCCCTTGTCAGCTCAGATGAGCTGAGACTTCATTTCCCAGAATTCTCTCCCCTACACTGCAGATTAAGGGTTGGACACAGAAGACGTTTTAGGGGGATCTGGAAGGTTGATGTGAAACACCAGCCTTCCTGTGGTGCTCTGCAGGCACGGGGGCCAGGTGCTGTCTGGATTCCCACGTGTTGTTACTGATCTGCATGATCATCTGTTGGCCTGGGGTGGAGGCTCCTTCAGCCTCTCCAAATCCTGGACCAGGTGCACGAACAGCTGTGCGCTGAAGAGCAGCAGCTTGCCTTGCAGGTCACCTGCATCCCTGAGGGCAGGGCAGCGAGGGTCAGACACAGCCCCCTTTTCCTTGCTCATTCCAGGTTGGCCTTGCTCTCTGCTACTTCACACCCAGCCCTCCTGGCCCTCTGAGTGCAAGCCCACACTCTACACAGCCTCGCCTACCCTAACGGACAAGCTCCCGTAACTATATAAAGTCTCACTGCTATTTTTAAGCCCTTATTCTATATCACTGTGGCTCTGCCTTTTAAAGGCACTACTAACTGATATAGTTAGTCCAGTGCAATGGTTAGAAAGATGACTTCTGGAACCATACATCCGAGTCCAAATCCCAGCTAGTCTGCGTCACTTGGTAGCTGTTGACCTTTAATCTTACCATTATGTGCCTCAGTTTCTTCATCTGTAAAATGGGAGGTTTAAACGACTTAAGATCTCTAAGCCACCCACTATTCACCACCACAATGAGCATCATCACTGCTACCGCATCAGGTTCTCTTGAAAGCCGATAGTGAGGTAGATATATTGTTGTAGTCAGAGTTCAAGAAAGGAAGACCCGGAGGGTTAAGTGACTTCCCCAGGGTCACTTGGATGGGAAGTGAGATCTGGGGTTCGACCCCAGGTGGGTTGCCTTCGGACTACACTAGGCAGGGAAAAGTTCCCCCTTCCATCTCTTATCTCTCATCCTTATGGGAAGGTATCTCTTTGGAAAGGTTCCAAGCCTCTTATTTCATAAGGGCTCTTAATCATATTAATTAAGAATGGAAGTAATCACCAACTTAGGCCTTTTTAGACAGATTCAGAGATTGTACAGAAGAGATCATTTCCCCCTCAATACGAAACCCTTTACTGAACACAGTCACAACTTCACTCATGACTAATTTGGAATTTCCGTTAATCCACATGTATTTGTTCAGCACTGTGTCTCTCTGATGTTGCGCTAAATGCAGTGGGAGAAACCGGCCTCTGGGGTGTTGTCGGGAAGCTACTGGACTTAAATTGGGAAGATCAGCACCTGCCACTTCACTCTGCAGTGTCCTCTCCGAAAGAAAAGGGATAAAGAGACCTGCTTCTCAATCAGTTATTACAGTGGATTAAATGGTGGCTCCAAAAAGATGTGCTCACCTCTTCACGCCTAGACCTCGTGAATGTGAACGGACTTGGGAAAAGGGTCTTTACAGATGTAACTAAAAGTCTGCTTGCCCTGGCCAGTGCAGCTCAGTTGGTCGAGCATCAACCCATGCACCAAAACGTTACCAGTTCTGTCCTGTCAGGGCACATGCCTGGGTTGTGGGCCCAACCCCCAGTGGGGGTACATGCAGGAGATGGTCAATCAATGTTTCTCTCTCTCTCCCCCTTACTCTTCCTCTCTCTCTAAAGTCAATAAAAACTTTTTTTTTAAAGTCTGCTTGACCAAGAGAAACGGGTCCTTCCCACGTGCAGTGCCTCGGGATACTTGCTCTTGAACCCCAGCTGCCATGCTGTGAGGAAGCCCAATTAGCTGTGCGGACAGGCACAGGTGCACAGGAAGCAACCAACCATCAGTACCCCCCACCAACATGTGAATGAGCCCCCTTGAGAAGACGTCTCCAGGCCAGAGGAGTCACCCCACTGGAGGCCACATGGTGCAGAGATGAGCTTTCCCTGCCGAGACCTGTCCAAAATGTAGACATGTGAGTAAAATTAATGATAGTCCTTGTTTTAACCTTCTGAGTTTCGGGATGGATTACTATGCAGCAGATAACTGGAACAGATATTTGTACCTGGACGTGAGATGGTCTCATAATAAAATCCTAAAATATGTGACAGTAGCTTTCAGATAAGGCAGCGTATACAAGGTCAAAGGCATCCAGGAGAGTGTTTGAGAGCCTAAAGGCTTTGAGAAGCCTGTCAACGAGGGCTTTTAGGAAAGTCATGAAAATGTTCTAGGAATCTTGAGAAAAGGGAATCCTTATCACAGAATGGTAGAAAGTTTGGCAACACCAGAAAATAGGAAGGCACCTAATGATCTTAATGATCCAGCTAAGAAGACTCCAGGCGAAATATTGGAAGGGCCACCCGACTTCCTCCCACTACCTATGATAAAAAGTGCGAGGAGAGATGAGCTAGAGGAGCCGGGACTTGTTGGATTCAAAAATTAAACTGTTTCTTATTCCCAAGTCTTTCTGAATGGCAAGCAACCCTCAAATTAAGACAAGGGCTCAAGCCAAACATAAATCCAGGATGGAACTTTTAAGATCTTTGGTTAAGACCTCTCAGGAAGATGTAACGTGGTGCTCTTAGAACCTCTCAGACAGACAAAGACCCTCTAAGGATCTTAAGGGTTTTCCCCAGTCAATCTGTTCTGGTTGGTGCCACATGGTACGGGGATGAACTGTTCCCACACACTGCTACTTATGAACAAATTCATGATGGTGCTGTTTTAGGCCACTAAGTTTGGGGATGATTGGTTATGCCATAATATTTAACTGGACCAGCTATGAACCAAAGGGTCCCCCATCCTTCATCTAGTTCCCATTGACATGATGACCTCTCTGAGTCCACAGCCTGGGGTGCAGGTGGAATGTGGGAGTGGAGAGCTAAGGGCAGGGAACAAAAGTGAGGGTAAGTGATGAGAAAGAACAAGCTGGGAAGGAAGGTGGATAGTGGGCTCTTCCCCATCACCACCAGATGAGTCCCCCTTACAGAAGGAGCTTGGAGAGAATTTGCAACAACCTGGACATGCATGGAATGTTTAAGTGAAAGCAAATGAAACATGTATGATACATATGGGGTAAGGGTGAGGGGCATGCAAGTCAGGAATGTTTATGTTATGCTGTAGTGACAAACATCCCCCAGATCTCATTTGCTTAAAATATCAAGAATTGGACAAGACCCCCCGGCTGGTGTGGCTCAGTGGTTGAGCATCGACCCATGCACCAAGAAGTCGCCAGTTCGATTCCCAGTCAGGGCACATGCCCAGGTTGTGGGCCAGGTCCCTGGTGGGGGGCATGCAGGAGGCGGCCAATCTATGTTCTCTCTCATTGATATTTCTGTCTCTCTCTCCCTCTCCCTTCCTCTCTCTCTAAAATCAATAAAGAAAAAAACCAAAAAAATTAAAAGCAAAAAAGAATTGGACAAGAAATGTTATAGAGAAATTCCATCATTCTGGAAAGTTCTACTGGACAGCCTGGTGTAGAACAGGGATGTGCTAACTACCATCCTGTGGGTCCAATTTAATCGGCCTTTTGTTTTTGTCAATAAAGTTTTATTGGAACCCATGATCGCTTTCCCCAGACAATGGTAGTGCTGAGAAATGGCAACAGAGACCGTAGAGGCCATGAAGCCTAGTCTATTTACAGAAAAAGTGTGTTGACACCTGATTTAGGTCATTGCCCCAGTAGAGGCAGAGGGAAAAAGAGCCCTTATGATACCTCTGCTCACGATTCATTGGCCAACACCCAGCCCCCGCCTCTGCCTCGGCAGGGGAGTCAGAAGTGCAGTGCGTATTTACCGCTGGCCCAAGGAGTGGAAAATGTGCACTGTGACAGCCGCTGGGGCCACGCTGGGCGTAAGTCAGGAAGTTAAACTGGGTCTAAGGTGCGCTGAGGTTTGGACCTCACTGTGCCAAGAGGAATCAAGCATTCCCAGAGCTTTTTCGCTGAGGAAAGGGATGGGTTCATGACGTGTGTCATTCCTGGGGCTGCTGGAAGGTTGATGGGAGCGGGCCTGGCAGAAAGGGTGCCAGGGAAGAGGTGGGAGAAGGAGCTCAAGAGCTCACGAGAACCACGATGAGACCCCAGCTGCAGAAACTGCCAGGTGTGGGCTGTTCCCACAGGGCTGCTGAGCTGCCCTCACCTGGCCCTCACCAGGGGGAGGCCGCCAATCTCAAGGGAGCAGGACAATGAGCAAACATCTACCCACGCGCAGTCCGCATGCCGGGCGCCGTGCTAACCCCTTTGCCTGTGGTCACACATGTTAGCTCCCCACAAACCTATGAGGTGGTCATTATTCTATTTTGTTTTTGTGGTTGTTGTTGTTAATCCTCATCTGAGGATATTTTTCCACTGATGTTTAGATAGAGTGGAAGGGAGAGAGGGAGAGGGAGAGAGAGAGAAACATCCATGTGAGACACGTTGATTGGTTGCCTCCTGCATGATCCCAACCAGGGCTAGGGATCGAACCTGCAACTCAGGTACATGCCCTTGACCAGGAATCAAACCCACGACCTTTTAGTCTGTGGGTCGATGCCGTAACTGCTGAGCCAAACTGGCCAGGGCGAGGTGGGTACTATTTTACCTTCATTTTCCACATGAGAAGCTGAGGCCCAGAGTGATGAAGAACCTGTCCAAGGCTACACAGTGAATGCACGGTGGAGCACAGATTCGAACCCGATGCCTGGCAGCTCAGGGGTCCTGTGCCCAGAGCGAAGCCCGTTTGCAGCCGTCACAGCGCATCGATCACGGGTCTGGCATTCCTTCTGGTCCCCCTGTTCTGGCTCGATGGCCTCTATAGAAAACTGCCCAAATTTATGGATTATGTGGACGGTTGCCTTTTACTCTCCAAAACACATTAAGTGATTTTGTCTGGAAATGTTTTACAAGCCCCAATTATGCCTCCTACAATCCCTCCCCGGTACAGCCCAGGTCCCCAGCCAGGACTGTAAAAGAGCCTTTTCTTCTTTCTAAAGCCTCTTAACTCTGCCCCCGGAGAGGGCTGGTTCTCCCCGAGTCTGGGAAAAGCACAGCTCCCGTTCTGGCCCACGGGGAGATTTTAGACCGACCGTCATGTCTCAGCTCCGCTCTCCCTCTTTTCACGAGACTCTTTAATTAGGTTCAGAAACATGTTTATGATCCGGAGAACCAGCCCGTGTTATATTAGGCAAGTTCAAAGCTCCATTTCCCCCAACAAGTCTCAGAACATTTCAGTAAACTCGGAGGCCTGGCTTCCAGCCAGCTCAGAACAAAATCAGACTGTGGGCAAAGAGCACCTCCTGCACCCCTGCTCTGGGCGGCTTCGAAAGGATAGTGGGGCCGGGGCCTGCACAGACCGGGGTCTCACCCCGCCCCTGCCCACCGGCCGGATGACCTTGAGCACAGCACTGAACCTCTCTGAGCGTCCGCATTCCGATTTCTGGAATACAGTCCTGTTTAGAATTTAGAACGGGAGGAGTAATGGCCACGGAGCTGATGAGGACTGAATGACACTTAAGGGTAACTGCTCTCATTCTGCCCTGTTGTGGCTGTTTCTGATCCCTCCGGGGGGCTGCAGGGTCATGCTCTCCGAAGAGGTCAGCTACCATCACGAATGGGAGCCCAGAACCTTCTCCCAGGAGGCCGCGCTCTGTTCTCTCTCTGGGAAGATGCTCGAACACAGGGGCCCGTGCTCCAGGTGTTTCTGCAGCTGGGGGCAGCCCACTGGCAGCGAAACCCTCGTCATCGGCTCACACTAGAGCAGCACACAGGTTCTGCAGACGGTTCCATCGAATCCTAGCTGCGGGTCTCATCCCCGATCCTAAATCGGGTCTTATTCCCGTTTCACACGTGATGAAACTAGGGTCCGGCAAAGAGGAAGAACTTGCTTAAGACTTCGCAGTGACATGAAGACAGAACAGACTGGAACCCGGGTCAGAACCAACGTAATCCTGTGACTGTCCATTGTTGAGGGACGGTGCCTCCCCTTCCTTCCCTAAGGTGGAGAGGGAGAGAACCATCCAGGAGCATCACCCGAGCAGGTCTAATGGTATGTGCTGCTCCGTTTTCATCAGCGACCTCCCTGCCCTGGCCCAGCGGGTGGACCACTGCCCAGGAAGCCCAGAGCTCAGAGGGCCACGTCACTCTTGGACTCCTCGCCTGCTCGCCACCTGTCTCCACCCACAGCTCTTCCCTGGTCTTCCACGGACGCGGGCTCCCTGCCTCCCTGTTGTCCTGGGATGGGGGGTTGGAAGCCACTCTGCCTTCCGAGCACATCTCTTGTCCTCGCTCCCCATTTCTCTGCTGGCGGAAGGGGCCCACATGGTGCTGGCTCTTACCCCAGCTCCCCTCTGCTGCTTGTGGTCCCTGGGGAGACCGTCTGCTCCCTCTGAGCGTCCCACACTGCACATGGAGAGGAAGACTCAGCCCGGGCATCTCTGAAGGGGCTTCGAGTTTTCGTGCTCAAATCACATAACCAGGCTTCTTCAGCTCCGCCCAGAGGCCTGTCCTTCAGCTTCCTCGACATTCGACCTCAGCCCTAACATCTGGGAGGAAGCAGCCTGGGTCAGGGTTTAGGGTTGTTGTTTTTTTCGTTTTTACAAAAATCCTAAGTCTTTGGAGATATAATAACATAAACCAGTGGAGTCAACCTGAATTTGAAAGGCATTTCTCCGAGTTAACAGGCCAGTGACCCCTATTAAGTGACTCACCTACAAAGTATTGCCCTAGCTGGTGTGGTTCAGTGGTTAGAGCGCTGGCCCGTGCACCAAAGGGTCACAGGTTCCATTTATGGTCAAAGGCACGTACCTAGGTTGCAGGTTCAATCCCCGGACCTGGTGGGGGGGGCATGCAGGAGGCAACCAATCAATGTGTCTCTCTCACACATCAATGTTTCTCTCTTTCTCTCTCTCCCCCTCTCCCTCCTTCCCTTCCACTCTCCAAGAGAATCCGTGGGGAAAAATAACGTCTGGTGAGGATTAACAAAAAGAGAAAAGGTCTGGCTAACACCGTGCTGGGTGGCAGTAGGGAGGGCTCGGTGTAGGCTCTGCCTTGTCCCCGGCCACAGGGGCACTGGGACCACGCGTCGGGGTCTCCGCCGACAGCCCTGGAAAGTGGGCAGTTGGGCTGGAATCTGCTTGTCTCCAGGGCACACAGCTGTGCGAGCCTTTCCCCTGGTCTCTTTCCCCTTTGCCTGTTTGTTTTCAACAAGTTTTATTGAGATACAATATAGTGCGCACGCCACACACCTCGCCCACGCACAGCCTGGATTCCGTGGTTTTCAGTCCTGCCACACCCCTGCAGCCACTCTCCGAACACCTTCATCGCCCCAAGAGAAGCCCCACCCGGTGAGCAGTCACCCCCATCTCTCCCCAAGCCCCGGCCTGGGCCACCACTAACCGGCTTGCTGCCCCTGTGGGTTCCTTCACTCAGCATGATGTGTTCAAGGCCATTCCCACAGCAGCGCCGATCTGGCGTCCACCCCTCCCCCGGCCTGCTGGGTGGGGCCGCAGCACCCCCGCGTCCCGGCGCCCCTCCCTCTGGAATGCACCGCTCCCTGGAGCAGCCCCACCGCTGCCTGGCAGGCCATCTGGGGGGTGCACAGCCCCTCAGCCCACTGCCTGCCCCAGGAAACACATTTCTCAGTTCTTTCCACAATTTGAAAGGTTTTAAGACAAACTGACCTGCTGTTGACAGCACTAATTCCTTTCTTCCTCTCGCTGCTCCTGTCTCTTCTCTCTTTTTTTTTCTCCTAAAGGAATTTTTTTTGATGTTGTGTGTATGGGTTTCTTCCCTGCTCCAGGTGTCACTTTGGTATGGGGATTGATGTTAAGTAGCACTTACTGGCTCCGCTGCGTTCCGGGGGCCTGCGTGCGGAACCTCGTGTCCTCTGCGGGAGGCGGGCCTCACTTGCCCCATCTTACGAGTGGAGGCTCAGGGAGATGCTGGGATTTCCCAAGGTCGCTCCCGGGACAGGGCATTCACATGGGACCCTTGTCCGCTCTCCTCTTCTGCCTCCCCAGGGACCAAAGTCTGTGGCCGGCTGGGGGGGGGGTTCTGACGACATGACCAAACCTGCTGCAGACTCCTGGGCCAGCCCCTCCAGTGTAGTCACAGCGGCTCAGAGAGGGCCACCCCTCAGGCCTCCCTGACCCCAGGAGGAACGGGTCTAAGTACGTTCAGAGGGAGACATTTAACGACCTGTTTCCCAGCTCATTTTACAATCATCAGTGAAGTTAGCTATTGATAAGCTCATTGTTTCACTCTCCACACTCTCGTCCTGGCCCCGAAGCCTTTGATGGCGCCCCATTGCCTGCAAAAGCATGTTCCAACTTCCTCCATGGCCGCAAAGGCCCTTTATGATGAAAGAAACTACCTTTTCTCACAATGGATCCCTGTGACGTCCTCCCCAGTCCTCATTTTCCACTTCTCAAAATCTTTCAAAACAGTAGCATCCAGTGAAAATATCTGTCAACTGAGAGCACGTGGGGACCGCTGGGCTGTGACCTGGGGTGAGTGCGGGCTGGGCCACGGGCCCCTCACTGAGCCAGGGAAAGAGCCCCGCTCTATCCTGGCGCCCGGCAGGGCCACACGGGGGCCAGGTCAGTCGGTGTGCGGCCAGACTGCGGCCAGACCTGCAGCCATGGGTTTGGAGGGAAAGGTGAATCGGGCAGAGGAGGGCAGCCTGCCGGCTCTGTTGGTGGCTTCCGCTTTGCCTGAGACGCTGCTGGGGAGAGAGCCCAGGCGGGGATGAGAACCCAAGCAAGGAGGTGCAGGCCAGGCCGGAGAGCAGCAGCCGGAGTGGACGCTGCTCACTCGGGGAGCCGAGGGATCGGGGTGTGGGAGGCTGCCCCTGGGTGTGGGGCTTGCTCTGAGTATACCTCTCAGCAGCCCAGAAAGCCATCAGAGACAAGGAGAGTTAGGGGTGCACACAGGGGTGGCCCCAGAACTGATGGGCATGTAAAATGGCCAAAGGGCAAGGGGAGCTTCAGGGGGAGAGAGCAAGAGAAAAAAGGGGGTACTTTCTAGGTGAAGGGAGGTTCATACTAAATAGGAGTTGCTATCGCTAGATAAGAAGTCACCTCAAAATGTTGCACCAAGGTTCTTGATTATCTTCCCCCATTTCTGTGGGTTCAGATTTGGAAGTAGTGTGACTGGGTTGAGCAGATGTCAGCCAGAGGTGTAGCCATCTGAAGGTGTGACGAGGGGACCACTTCCAAGGTGGCTCACTCACACGCCTGGCCAGTTGGTGCCGGCTTTGATCACACCTCTTGGTTCCCAGCTGGGCAGTGGGGGTGTCCTCACAGCAGGGGAGCCGGCCCTCCTGGGGCAAGCCATCCTGGAGACCTAGGCTCGGGGGTCACACACCGTCACTTCCCCCGTAGTCTTCTGATCAGAGGGGGTCAGTCCTGATTCCGAGTGAGAGGGGGCAGCACAGGAACAGAGACAGCAAGAAGCAAGCATCCTTGGGGGCACCTTGGCGGCCGCTACAAAGTGCGTTTACTAAGCATCGTCAACGGTTAAGTTCTCTGTTCTGTTGTCTCGTTCATCCTTCAAAATCTCCAGCACCTAGCAGCATGCCTGTGCAGAGCAGAAACTCAATTAAAAACGTTGAATCGGTGACCCATCCTATAATACAGATTTTATAACGCATAACCCTCCACCTCCCAGCCCCTCTGTTTGTAATGAAGGAGTCAACGGAGGTCCAGGGCTAAGCCAATGGGGAAGGTCGCACAGCCAGCAAAGGAATGAGCGGG
Organism: Molossus molossus; assembly: GCF_014108415.1. NCBI lineage: Eukaryota > Metazoa > Chordata > Mammalia > Chiroptera > Molossidae > Molossus > Molossus molossus. Next base: position 7,946,144 of record NW_023425350.1, on the reverse strand, counting down.
GAGCCAAGCCTACAAAACCAGCACGCTGGCCGCCCACTGGGCTCCCCCACAGACACGGGCCTCCGATGGCGAGGATGCGTCCAGCCTCCCGGGCAGGGAGAGCCTCGGAACCAGACCCCCGGCAGGAAAGACCATCTCAGCGGCTCCTTCCGGAGCTCGGGGCCTGCGGGCTGAGGTCTCCCACCAGGAGCCTGGCCCGGCAGCTCGGGACCAGGGGAAGCACTGTCATCTGCTCACACCATTTCCACTTCGGCCTGTGTTTTTCTCTTTCTGTACACAGCTCTGCGCAGACTATTCCCGGCTCTCAGCCCTCAGGAACGTCCGGTTTCAGAGCCTGTCTTCAGCCAGGCCAGGGAGGAAGGACAGGGGACCCCAGGGGACTCAGGGGACTGCCGAAACCCACACTTCGGTTCAGATCTTCCTTCCCAGTGGGGCCTGGAAATCCCCGTTCCCTACCACACGCAGCACACCCCGTGCACTTCCAGGGCGCGTCCGGCTGCAGCTGGGCCCCAGCTTTGTCTGCCTCTGCACCCCTCAGCGTACCCTGGCTCAGCCAGGGGGCCCTTCCTCGAGGGGCAGGGAGAGGAGATGGCAAGAGGCAGACCGGTGGGTTCGAGTCTCAGCTCTGCCACTTTCTGGCTACTTCTTTGTCAGCTTAACCTTTCTGAGCCTCGGTTGTGTTTTACTTTAAAACAATTGACCTTTTAAGAATGAAAAAGAGAGCCGGCATTTGCAGTGGTGGGCTCCACAGCGGGGCGGGGTCTGAGACCTCGCCCACCCCACCTGCAGCAGAACAGCCTGGACCGTCTAAAGACTGGAATAAGGGGCTGCTCCCGGTAACCGGACGCTGTCGGTTTCCCGACGTGTCTTCCCCTCTCCCACCCGCCTGGCCTTCGGGGTCCGGGTCCTGCCTCGGGCATCCGGAGCCCGGAGCTTTCACAGACGGCGCCACGCCCGACGCCCGACGCCCGTAACAGCTCCGCCGCGCGTGGCGCTCTCTCTGTTTTGTTGGTAGCAAACAGTGCCCTTAACAGAGTCTGTGGGTTTTAAAGCCACCATTTGGCCACGAGGTTTTGTGTCATTTGATTCTACTGGCCCCCCCGGAGGCTCAGGGCGCCACGCGTCTATTGAGCGAACGAATGAGTGAGCGCAGACACCCTGCACATCCCTGGGGGCTCCTGGGGGCTGGCCTGGGCTGGGAGCAGGGCGCGCCGAGCCAGGGCGTTGGTGGTCTCCGTGTTGACTGAGAAGAACCAGCCTCTGCCCTTCCTCTGTGCCCCCTCATTCCCTGTCCCCATCTCCCCACTCCACATGCACACTCGAGCCCCCAGCTGTGTCCTGTGGGGCCCAGACCAGTTGACCCCGAGAACGAGACAGCCAACAGCCCGCCCTCCTCTCTCCAGGCCGATCTGCCACCCAGACACTGCGCCACTCAGAACACGGGCACAACAGACGCCCCATCCCACACCCCGCTTCTGAGGGTGCTGCTTGGACTGGGTGAAGAATGTTTTTCCTGGAGGGGAATTTGCAATGTGTTTTCTCAGCCCACCCCCATCCGACGAGAGGGGTGGGCCCTGGGCAGACCTGCCTCTCCCAGCGAAGCTGGCCCGCTCCAAGGACAGTCGTTACCGGGCTGTTCTAAGTGACCCACTTCTGAAAGCTGTGACCGCCTGCACGGACGCGAGCAAGGCCTTGGGGCTCACAGCCCCGGGAGGGGGAGGGGACGTGCCTCCCTCCCTGGTGGGACAGAAGTAGCCACTGCAAGTCAAGCCCATTTTGAGTTGGCCCTATTGCAACCATGGGGTGCGCCTGCCATGGCCTGCGGAACACCGCGTCAGGCCGCTGCTCGCCAACGCCGAGACCATTGCCATCGGCTGTCCCTCCACTTACCAAACCAGATCAGCAGGGGAGGAAGCCTCTGACCTCTGCTCTCCCACATACATCCCGTTACACACCCCGCCTGAAATCCTAACTGGCCCAACACCAAGAGTTGTGAGACCAACTCCCTGAGGACTTCCTCACTTTGCTCTTTCCAGCCAGTTCCTTCCCCAGCTACATCCTCTTTCTTATCACCCCAATCCCATTGGGCTCCTCCAGGCCACAGCGCATTTGCACTGGCTGTTCCCTGGGCCTGCCGCACCCTTCCCCACTTCTCCAGTAAAAACTCCCCCAATGCTCCCGGTAGTTCCTGCATCCCAACCAGGAGGTTGCTCCCGACACTGAATGACTCGTGTCCCTGTCCGGTTCTCGCCCCACCCCGCTCCCGTGAACCTGGATCGCTCATCTGTTCCCTTACATCCTGCACATAGTAGGTCCTGAGCACAGGTTTCTTTGGTCAATGGAAGAACAATGATTACAAATCGACTGGAGGGAGGCACTGCTATAAGATGGTGTAACTGCCAAGTAAAAATAACAGTTCAGGGTCCCAGGTCTCAATGAGCACATGGGTCTGTGAGCTCATGTACATTCAATAATAATCATCCATAACTAAAAGCAATAAAAACACAAAGGGACAGGGGACAGGACCCAGTCCTGGGGAGCTCATGACCTCCTTTCCAGAAAAGAACGTCTACGCATAGTTTTTGTGCTCTTGGTTAAGTGAGCACCCAGATGGAGGGGAGGAGGTCATCCCTGTGGACCAGTGGTCTGGGAAGGCTTCCTGGAGGAGGTGGGACTTGAGCTAGATCTTGAACAGTGGGCAGGACTCAGAAATAGAGTCATTTCAAGCACAGGGAACAGAATGAGCACAGAAGAGAGGTGGGAAAGTAAGTTCAGAAAACTGCCCCCACCCCCCCGACAAAAAAAAAAGACAAGAAGTTCACCTTAGTCTAAAGGTTCTATGAGCTGAAAAGTTGTCATGGGTCTTTCCAAATTATTACTTTTTTTTTTTCATTTTAAGTGAGCCTCAGGCTTGATCAAGGCCACTCCACCAGTCTCTGCTGACTGCTGATGGTGCACTCCCAAACTCAAGGGGTAAAGCAAATCATTTCTCAATGCTTTGGCTTTCATTTAGTTTGAGATATTTCTGCTTAAGAGTCTTCAGCACCTTTTTCTAAAGCGTAGGGCAGTGTGGGGGCAAGTGATAAGGACGTAAGCCTGGTAACTCAGGTTCAAAGCCTGACTCCGCTTTTTTCCAGTGACCATCATCATCATCATCATCTCCACCATCCTCCTCCTCACCAATAACATTGACCTGGTGTTGATTTTGTGCCAGACACTGTCCTACACAGTCTACAACAACCATGTCCTATTTATGACCTCATATCACAGACTGGGGAGACTCTTGCACAGACAGTAAATAACTTTCCCAGAGAGATCTGAGCTAACAAGGGCAGAGCTGGGATTTGAACCCAAGGAGCACTCTGAGCCTCAGTCTCCTCCTCTGTAAGTGACCATCAACAAACGCTCATTGTTAAGACATGGCATAAAGTGGTACCATGCCCTGAGCACAAAGCAAACCCCCTTCGACATCTCCAGAAGCATCCTTCCTCCTCCCCTTGAAGCGATCCAGACCCAGGCCGAGCATGAGCAGACTTGAAAATGCCTCCAGCATTGTCATCCCTGAGCATGTTTCTAAGAAGCCATCCTGTGCATCTACCTATTCCCTGCAACTCACAAAGTCCCTTCACCCCAGCCTTCAGCTGCCCTGCATCTAGCCTCTAACGGACAACGTGCCCACCACAGCTGCCTTGGAGAAGTCCAGCCCGGACACCTCCGTGTGCCTTCCGATGGCTTCCTTTCAAAAGCTTCCTGGACCAGGCAGGACTGTTCTGGGCTCATGAGCACTGGGTTTTTGCTGCGAGTACCTGCAGACAGTAGGAAGTCCACACATCAAGCCCACCACGCCTTTCTAGTCCAGACCTTCCCTGCAAAGCCCCTCTCCAAAAAAACCAAACAAAACAAACAAAAAAAAACACAAAAAATCAAAGCAGCAGAGTTGGGCAGGCATTTGAATCTTTTGCAAGCAGAGACATGTTCCCTCCATGCATGGAATTCGATGCTTCCTATAATAACAAACCAAAAAAAGGTCGCATTTTTTTTCCCTTAGTGCCTCCTGTGCACTGAGCACTGTTTCAGGTCCTTCACAGACACTTTAATTGAACGATCACAATCTCACTACGGACTCAGCACTGTTCCAAAGCCCGCCCGCCCACCCTCATTTCACATGTGAGGAGACGCATCTCCCTTCCTTTAGTGACCCTATCAATAAACAACACACGACGCCTGGCACAGGAAATGCTCCGAGTATCAAGGAAAATCACTCACCAAGACCAAGCGGGGGTGTAGGAGCACCGGGTGGTGGCACATGTTATCACCAACTCAAGCATGACGGTGCTCAGCCACCCCGGGCCGGGAAGTGTGAGCGCGGGGATGAATGGGTGGTTTTCCCACGCCTCCCTTGCTCACTCCCAAGGGCTGAGGCTGCCCCTAGAGGGAAATCGACCTCCCCTGTTCCCTGGGAAGAGGGCACAGCAAAGCTGTGCCTACAGAGCACCAGGAGAATGGGCAGATGGAGAGCAAGCCTGGAGGGTCCAGCTACAGGTTACTGCGCACGTACCATAGGGGTTTGTGTGTGTTTTGTTCTCCGTGGTACCCTCAGTGCCTAGATCCACGCCTCGCACACAGCAGACCCCCCAAGAAACACTTACTGAGCAAATGAGTAAATGCATAAATGAGGGAGGCCGGTAACTTGCTCATGAGCCGTCCGCAAGCAGAGTTGGGATTGGAACCCAGAGTAACTCTTGAGGTTCATGAGGGCAGCTACCTCCCAGAGATACCTACATACGGACGATGCAGAGGTGCCAGGAGACCCTTCAATAGCAAAGCAGAAAGGATGAGCCCATCAGCCTCTGGCCAGCCCCCAGTCTTGTGACCAGAGCACTAGACAAGCTATCTGGAGACCCATGCCTGGCTGTGTGCCGTGCGGCCAGTCCCTTCCCCCGGGTGGTCTTCACTTTACCCGCATGCTCAATAGAATTCCTAAGGCCTGCTGCTCCCAGAGTCCGGTGCAGCAAGGCGTACAGAAGTGCTTTGTTCCCTGCAAGAGTGAGCTAAATACCACTGGGCCAAGCCTCCCTGGGCCTCGGTCTCCCCACCGGCAGCTCGCACACGCCAGGGTCCCTGCGGATCAGCAGGACCTGGGGTGGCTCCATCACGGAGACCTGATACCTGAGTCTCCCGCACCCCCCGGGAGCTGGCCAGCCTGCACAGCTGGGTCGGGTCTGTTTCTGATGGGAGCAGAACTCGGTACTGTGGGCGCAAGGGGAGAGGAAAGCTGCCCCCTCCCCCAAGGAGCTCTCGGAGAAAACAGACTCCCAGACAGCAGGACGGGTGAAGGCCCCCGGCCCTCGGCTGCCCGGACGCCTGGCCCGGCGGGTCAGAGGAGCAGAGGCAGGTCCTGCACCGAGAAGGCAGTTCCAGGTCCAGAGAAGCTGTTCTCCACCCTCACACCCAGCACCTGGCCCTGCTCCCCTCCCCCAGGGACGGCTGAGCCTCAGACCCCTGGGAGGCTGAGGAGGAGAAGTTCTCGCCCTGGCCGCTGGCCCTGTGCCTCCACCCAGCCCGTCCTCAGCACACAGCCTCGCCGTGCGGGGGGGGGGGGGCCCAGGTCCATGGGGCCGCGAGCCCAGCCTTCCGTGGCCTCCCACTGCCCATAACCTGACCGAATGCCCAGGGAGGAGATTTCACCCATTGTCAAATGTGAAATCAGTGGACAGTCCTTCCTCTGGCCCTTGGCTGGGGTCTGGAGAGAAGGCTGTACGAGGTGTCCTTGGTGACACCACAGTCCCACTCATGCTCCCCGGGGGCCTCAGCCCAGACGGCCCAGCACACCTTCAGTCTGGCCGCTCCGGGCTGCCCACACCTGTTCTGACGCTGGCCACTGCGCTAGACCAGCCTGCTTTCGCGTCCCCCCCGCACGGCTTTCTGCGTCCTTGAGGGAAGAAGCCAGTGTGACCCTGAGGCCCGCCTAGAGCGGTGAAGGCCGTCCCTGCCCACCCTGGGCGGCACCCTGCCAGGCTGGGCCGAGTGCCCCGCGTCAGGTGCACACCTCAGCCCAGCCCGATACCTGTGTCCCCAGGGCTGGCAGAACATCAAGGCCCCGCGACCAGGGGCCCTCGAAGCCCTCGAATGTGGCCCAGGGTCCCAGCCCCTCATTAGGCGGTGGCAGCCCCCACGTAAGCCCTTTAATGTGGTGCGATGGTATTTTTCAGGCTTCTTTTCAGAAGGAAAAAGTTAATAATGTGAAAGCTTTATGACCTGCTCCCCCCCCTCCGAGACATGCCCTTTGGTAGTGCAACGCCGGGGCTAGTTAGGCCGAAGCCCGGGGATTTCCTTCTCTCTGGGAGCGCCTGTAATTACCCACACGGAGCGGCCAGGCCGTAAAGTGGCAACACACCCAGGCCTTCACCTCCGAGGCTGGAGGAGCCGAGGTGTTGGCCACAGTGCCCCGGTCTGCAAAGCAGAAACATCTGGGGAATCCATTACCTGCTCTACAAAGGAGGCGGCCCAGCTAATAAACGTATTTACTGGGTTAAGTAAATACGCCGGGGGCTGTTAAAAGCTTGGCTGGCCTGTGACTTCAAGTCGCCAACATTTTTCACTTGTCAGAAAGGGGCTTTGGACGTTTTCAGGCAGCCTGCCTTCCTGCCCGTGTTTACGCACCCACAGTGCCCCTCAGCTCCTCCTGACCGTGGGGAGAAAGAGTCTTTGTCTAGCAGCGGAGACCCTATGGGTGGGCAGGAGGCACACGCTCCGATGGGAGTCGCTGCCCGGAGGCGGGACGCGGTGGAGCCGGGAGGGGGACCCGGGACCAGGTTCAGGCCAGATTTTAAAAGCAGCTCTTACCAGCACGACCCGGACTGCTACACAGCCCTCATTGCCATATTGCTATTTCCCTCTTTTAAAAATGTTGTGGTAGCCCGGCCACTGTGGCTCGGTGGATCGAGCACCACCCCTTGGACGGAGAGGTCCCGGTTCGATTCCTGGTCAGGGCACATGCCTGGGTTTCAGGCTCGATCCCCAGTAGGGGGCGTGCAGGAGGCAGCTGATTGACGTTTCTTTCTTACATCAATGTTTCTATCTCTCTCCCTTCCTCTCTGTCTAAAAAATCAATAAAAACATATCTATGAATAAATAAATAAAGATATTGCGGTAAAATTCACCTAACATCAAATGTATGTACCGTTTTAACCATGTCAGAGAGTGGCATTCAGTGGCACTGAATACATTCATCATGTTCACCATGACTACTGTTTCGCTCCCGAACGTTTTCATGACCCCAAAAGGAAACCTCAGACCAGTTAAGCAGTCAGCACCCCCTCCTCTCTAACTCCAGCCCCTGACGATCACTCTGTGGATTTGGCCACCCTGGGACATTTTATGTCAACGGACTCAAACGCTATGTGACCTTCGTGTCTTCCACTCTCCCCCAGCGTAATACTGTGAGGGTGCGTCAGTGTGGTCCACGTATCACTGCTTCATTCTGCTTTAGGGCTGAGTGATATTCCACTGTGTGGTTACGCCACATTGCGTATTCACTCCCCGGTCCCCGGACGCCTGGGTGGTTGCTACCTTTCCTCTGGTGCGCTGCTGTGACCTGGTAGGAGACTTTGAGGGAACACCTGTTCCCGTCCCCTGGCGCGGGCGAGGAGTGGGCGTCCTGTGGACCGGATGGAGGAAGGGCCGAGCCGTTCGCTCTGTCCTCTGTACCCGGTAGGAAGACATGTTTCACTCGAATTTTCAAGTTCTGGTGAGACACTGACTTGACGTTTCCAGGGTGAGGGAAGGTACGGCCTGATGAAGTCACTCTCTGCCCCCTGAGTGGGGGCGACTGTCCCCGTCTTACAGACCAGGAAGCCAGAGACTCCTGATCACCCCAAGTACGAGCTTCAGAGATTTCAAACCTGGTCCTGCAGACGGCGGAATCATGGGTGCTCTTTCCGGCACCCCGGTGACTCGAGAATGTAGAAGTGGCGGGAGCTCCCGGGGCCCGGAGGTCTCGATGCCGCACAGCAGGGGAGCGGAGGGCCTGGTCAGTATCTGTCTGCTCTGCATCTCAGGGAGCCCCCGGCAGAGGAGGCCCCAAAATCTCCACCAGGCTCGGGCCCATCAGGGAAGCACAGGGCTTCGAACGCCCCCTCTGGACACCGGTGGGCATGGAGACTGTGCTGGGAATTTGTTCTCAACCCAAAGGGCTCTTTTCCTCCAAAAGGGGATGTCAGGACATTGAAATAGGATTTGTTGATTCTCGAAACACGGGACGTTCCACGGGGTGCTCCAGGGCTACCTGTTGCACGCACCCGGCTTTCAGACCCTCCCGTGGGGAGAGCCCCGTGAGAACTGCCGCTAGACGCAGCGTCAGGTCACCATTTCCATCTGCCACATGATGGAGTTTGCCTTGTCGCCTTGCTCCTTGCCACACCCCAGGTGCTTTCTCGCAGCAGGTCGTATTCTACCTTTTGTTGGCTCTTGAATCCTGTGGCTCCCTGCCCCCGCCCCTACCTCCTGCCTGCAGGTGCCCCTGGGGGCCAGCTGTACCCTCTCTACCCACCGAGCCCCGGGTCTGGCGGACGTGACAGAGGAGGAAAGGGGTTTAGGCGTCTTGATCCCTGGGCTGGAAACCCAGCTGCAAGCCAACCGGGCCGGCGTCCTTCAGCAAAACACACAGCCCGTCTCAGCCTCCGCTTCCTGCCTGTGGCGATACCGCAGGTCACGCAGGGGCGCTGTGATACTTTCACAACACGATGTCGTTTCTAACGGTCCGACACCCAGCACAGCACTTGGCTCCATGTGAGGGTCACCATTCCATTTTCTGTCTTGTTTGGAGGGGCCAGATGGGGGACAGGGGGAGGGCCATGAAAACAGGAACCAAACACTGGAGGTTGAGATTAGTCCATGAAATGCCGACCGTGTCGCTCCCGCGTGTACGTCAGCTATCACACATTATTACGACATGGTACCCTTATGATGACTTAATCTGCGTACAGTCCACACTGCAGATCCTCAAAGACACCACCAAACAGTTGGCAAACCGAATAACCCTAGGTGGCCACCCGATTCTGTCCTCTGCCTCCTCCTCTTCGGGCCACGTGGGTGGGAAGCGGACCTCCAGCAGCGCCCAGGCCGTTTGGACGGACCGACTTCCTGGCTTAGCTCACACCATCCACTGCTCTCCTCGGAGTAAAGCTGGTGTGTTTCCTGGGTAAGTGCCTTCTTTGGGAACAGAGAAGAAAAGAAGTTTCGAGATAATGAGCAGAAGTTTGCCATCAACTTGATCCATGTCAGATTCTCCGAAGACGAGCCGTGTGCAGCCCACTCCCTTCTTTCAAGTCCTGTTTATGGTTGGTTAAATAAGCAATGGAGTGATCTGTCACCTTCGCTCTCCAGCCGGTGAGCGGAGAGAGCAACAAGCCAATCTGATGTGAAGTGATGTGGACAGTAAGTAAATAAATTCCACCCTGATAAGCTGGCCTCTGCTGTGGTCTCCCACGGACCCCAAACATTTTGATTACGGACTGAGGAGGGCCTCCCGGTGGGGGTGGGGGCAGGTACTCCTCTTCCCTGGAGGTCCCTGCAAACCGAAACTCACCTCTTCTGTTGGTGGTGGTTTGAGTGGGGAGGGTAAGGGGGAAAGGGGTGTCCCAGGTGACCTTTTTGGTTCTTTTCCACCAAGGCCTCTTGGAGACAACATCAGATGGCTGCCAAAGGCAACGAAGTCCGCTTTGGAGAGCCAGTAGACACAGGACTTGCAACACATTTCTGTTCCGTCAAAGCGCTGACGGACAGAGAGATGTTCGGAGGGAGGGAGGGAGGGAGGGAGGGAGGGAGGGAGCTTGAAGGCTGCTTTGCCCAAGTGATCTTCATAAACCTCACTACATAATCTATCTTCTCCCTGAAAGGCAGATTATTAGAGCAGGATGTATAAACACAAAGTCACCACTTTATTCAGTAAAGAGGATCACTTCCTGCTTGGGGCTCCCCTATGTCCTCAGTGGAAACTTTTTTTTTTCCCCCAGCGAGAGATGGAAATGTTTTATTTATGTGCAACCTTTCCTAGATTTATACCTATTTCCTAATCACTAACCATTCCAAAACATTCCCCCAAACCAAGAAGCCATTTCCTTTAAAATGCCCCAAACTAACAGCTTCCCCCTTTTTTAAAAAAAATGTTTTGAACTATTCCAAGCTCTTCCTAAGGTATTCTTCACTCAAAGCTGAAGGATGTCCCTTCGAGGCGCGAGAGCCCGGACCCTGATCCAGGCAGGCTGCTGGATTGTCTGCGGCCGTGCTCGAGCTGCGCAGGGACTCATCTTCCCCACCTGTGCAATGGGGTGATGGTGATAGTTAACGTACAGGGGTGTCTGGAAGCTTAAACGACTCTTCCCCAGTGAGGGTTGCTGTCCTCGCACCCACAGCCGATTTCAAAGGTGATCAAGCAGGTGCCGCGCTCCCACTGGGCAGACGGAGGCATGAGGGGAGGGGCTGCCGAGCTCAGAGCCCGGCCAGATGGCCTCTCTGTCCCAGTCGGGGCTTTTCCAGGACCACACATGCTCACCTACGCCCCATCACTGCTCACCGTTGAGTGGGCTAGCTGCAGTCAAGGTTATTTTGTCCTGGGCGTTCTCGGAGAGCTTAGCGGAAAATGAGAACTGTAGGTGTTTGCAGGCCCGCAAAGAAGGGCCCATCCAGCACTGCCAGTTCGGCTCAGCAGTTAGAGTGTTGGCCCTCGGACCAATGAGTTGCATGTTCGATTCCGGTCAAGGGCATGTACCTCGGTTGCCATTTGTCCCTGGCCCTGGTTGGGGTCACGCGGGAGGCAACCACTTGATGTGTCCCTTTCACATGGATTTCTTTCTCTCTCTCTCTCTCTCTCTCTCTCTCTCTCCCCCTCCCTCCCTCCCTCCCTCCACTCTATCTGAACAAAAAAATGAAAAAATGTCCTTGGGTGAGGATAGAAAAAGAAAAAAAGGGCCCATCCAGTGAAGCTGTAGGTGGTCCAGCCAGGCCAAGGTCCCTTCTCTTCCTTCCCTATCTGAATTTTAACTACAATGGGTTTTTTTATTTCTCTCTCTCTCTCTCTTTCTTTCTTCCTTTATTATTATTTTTTTCTTTTTATTGATAAGAAATTTACTTACTCTTCTTTTCTGAAACGTTCATGCTTCTTTAGATTATAATATAAGACATTTCATAGTATTGAGAATGTGGGAAATTCATGGAAAACAAAAAAACCTTTTTAGCTACATACTGAAACTCTACCACTCAGAGATAATTATTGTTGTGATATATTCCTCTCGGGTCTTTTTTTCATGCATGTGATAAGCATATGTACGGTGCTTTTTTTTTTTTTTCCTTTTACATAATTTGGATCCTGATGGTGGTGTTAGCGGGTGGGTGGTTTATGTAACATGTTGCAAGCATTCTGTTTGTTTGCCTTTTAATTGCTTTGGGGTGAGTTCTTCAAAAGATAGACAGAATGGCAGAGTGCAAGGTTAAGAGCAAGGGCAGCTTGGGTTTGAGTCCTGGCTCCGGCTCCTATGAACTGTGTGACCTTAGACAAGTTTCTTAACTTTGCTGGGTCTCTATTTTTCTCTGGGTACCTCAGAGGGGCGCCATGCTCATCGACTCGAATGAATTGATGTTTGTACTCAAACACATGCTAGCTAGAGGCAATTATTTCCAATAGCCTTAGAAATCGATGCTTGTATTTGCTTAGTCTGGACTAGAGCTACATTTCATGTAGGAGTTTTGGTTGCAGACAACAGACACACAGGTCCATGTAAAGCAAAAAAAAAAAAAAAAATGCAACTTCAAAGGATATTGAGTAGGATACCTAGTCTTCCCGTGGCAAAGACATTTAGATGATGACAACAACCATTTCTTAAGTAACAACGGTGTCCCAGACACGGTGGCACTTCGGGTCGGTACCACATCCTTCCATTTGTCCTCATAAGCTCCTCTGAAGTCATTAAGAGGTTCTTCTTCTTCTACATCTCAGGAAACTGAGTCTCAGAGGGGTTAAATGATTTGCCCAAGTCTCCTAAAGAAGTAGCGAAACTGAGAGTCAAGTCCAGGTGTGGCCTACTCAACGATGCAGCCCCTCCACTCACTCGTACCTTGACCGTAGCAGCGTGCTCACTCTGCGCCGGCCCGGGGCTCCTCGGTGACCGCGCAGAGCTTGCAGTCTAGTGGGGCAGAAGGGTGTTTGTGCAGTCACCACACAGGTAAACATGACGTTGCAGCTGGAGCACAGACCCCGGAGAAGAGATCCGTGCTGCTCTGAGAAGCTGAGCTAGACATCTGACCGGGAGAGGGAGGTCATGGACGATGCCCTTACAGAGCAGTGTTTGAGCCGAGGTGGGAAGTGGGAGCGGAGTTGACGGTCAAACATTGGGGGTGGAGAGGAGTGAGTCACAAAGGGGAGACGTCCCAGTGTGGAAGGGAAGAAGCGTGTGGGGTGAGAGAGACTGACAGGGGAATGGAGGGGGAGGGGTGAGAGAGGAGAGGGCAGATCATGTCATAGTTTCAAGTCAATGAAGGAGCCTTGACTTTCTCCTAAGGTCAGTGGAAGTCACTCAAGAACTGGAAACAGGGAGATGGCGTGGTTCAATTTCATCTCAAAGGACTGACTCTGGTTTCGAAGGGGGGATACAGCCGGGCGCGGCGGGAGCACAGGCAGGCCCTGGTTCTCAGTCTGGGCTTGTAGCAATAGCCCGCGGGGGCCGGAGGGCCGGACAGCGGCTGGGCCAAGGATGTACAGGGAAGTGAACAGACCGGGGAGAGCGTTCGGAGTGGAAATCGGAGCTGAGTGACGGGCGGACTCTGGAGAGCTGGGGTGGGGGTCGGGGTTGCGGCGATGTCAGGACTTCTGGTTTGTTTAACCCGGACAAGGACGGTGCGACCCATGGCCCTGGCAGGATAAGGACTGAGAAGGCTGAGCTTCAGCTGAGGTTCTGAACATGCTAAGTTTGAGGTGCCTTCAAAATACCCTACGTCCTACTTTCTGCTTAAAGATATTAAAGATGTTAAACATAAAGCAAGCTGTAGAGGTCTAGCGTTTACAAGGGCCGTGTGGGGCGGAACTGTATACGTGGGCATCGTACTCTGTGGATGAAGGTGAGTGGACAGCCCTGGCCAGTTTGGCTCAGTGGTTGATCATCGGCCTGTGGACCAGAGAGTCCCGGGTTCGGTTCCCGCTAGGGGCACATAACACACACACACACACACACACACACACACACACAAAGAAGGTGAGCAGACATTCTTTTGGGCTGTCCCCATCTGAACCTCCTCCTCCGGTCTGGAAAATCCCTCCTCTTTCGAAGCGAAGTCCACCTCCCATGAAAGAGGCTGAAAAGCCAGCTTTGGGAACGACCTGGAACACTTTCGATACATCCCTAACTGCCGGGATGTCTCCTTGCTCGACATTGCATCAGCGTCTCCGCCACACAAGGGCAAGGCGTTCCCTGCTCTCCAGCCGGTTAGACCAAGGCTTGGGGTCAGAAAGAGGGGTGTATGCTGTTTGCTGAGGAGAATGAGCTCAGGGGAGGAGTCAGGGGTTGGCACTGCCACAAGCTGACCGTGTGGCCTTGGGCGAGCCCTCCCCACCTGCGTCTGCCACCCCTGCATGAGGTCATGGACCTCAGGGATGCCCAAGGCCTGTGCTGCCCCCAGTAGTCTCAGGTGTGCCCTTGCCCTTAGCAGCTTAAAGACAACCAGCCAGAGCAATTGCCCGCTTCATTCAGACAGAGGCGTTGTTGTTTTGGGATGAGAACGCAGATTTTATTTCCTGGCTCTGAATAATCGAGATTATTCATCCCCAAAGCTGAAAATACGCCACCCAAAATAGCCAAGAGTTGAAGAAAAAGAGCGAGCTCATCAGCAGATTTAAAACAAAGCCCCCCCCCTTTTTTTTCTCTCATTAACAATAGGGTGGTTTTTTTTTCATCTATATTTTCCTTCCGTATGAACTCCGCTTCATTGTGCTTACCTAGACTAGTCCCGGGGAGGTACGGTTACTGATAATTGAGACAAAACAGAAGTAACCCGGCCCCGAGAGGCTTTGTCTGCATACTAGGTCAGCCCTGTCCAAGAGAACTTTCTGCGAGGATGAAATAGTCTGCCCTGTGCTGTAACTTAGTAGCTACTGGCCACATGTGGCTGGTCAGCCCTTGAAATGCGGACAGTGCCACGAAAGAACAGAGTGAACATTTTAGTGAACAGAAATGTAAGTAGCCACACGGAGGGGTGGTGACCGCCCCGGACAGGCCCGAAGACATGACTGGCCAAGCCGACCTTGTCTGCTGCCCACAGCAGAGCTGAAGGTGGCCCTGCCTTCCCTGGGGCTAGCCACTGGGAGCCTGCCTGGGGACAGGGGGACGGAGACAGACGTCACTCTTTCCCAGTGCTGTGTGTGGGTTTATTAATTGTCTACATGATTGCTTTTGTAAAGGGACTACCTCGCTGAACTCAGAATTAGGAGCTCTGAATTTGAAGCCATTTATTAGGCTTAAATTTATGTGGTGTGAAATCTGTTAGATCATTTGCTCATCAGTAGGTTGTCTAGAAAAAAGGCCCATCTACAAAGGCTCTCCAGGGTGAAGGTCACCGGTGTAATCAGAAACATACTGAGCCTGGCCTCCAGCAAAGACTGTCTGCTTTCAAGTAAATTTTGAGTTTGCGAAGTGGCCTTTTGAAGACCTACCATTGGTAACATTTCCTCTCTTATTAAAAAAAAAAAAAAAAGTGCAATTATTTTTCACTATTGTAAAACTTAACCGAAAGGTAGCGCCCCCTAGTGGTTCCTGTTGGAAACACGGAGCCCATGGGACTGCCATGCTGGACGAAACCAGTCAGAGCTCGGGATGCGAGCAGGGTGGATTAAAGTTTGGCCACACTGAGCGAGAAGACTGGCCAGCCAAGCCCGGCAGTCAAAGGCACGGCTGATACTCACTGCAGTTTACCAGGAGAAAGGATCCATCTTGGTCTGAGATCAGCTCATTCATTCAGCAAACGCTGCCCATGGCCACAGGCCGGCTGTGAGTGAGGCTCTGGGGAAATTCAGACAAAGCAGGGCAGTTCTGGTCCCCGGAGGCCACAGCCCAAGGACAGGGGCCCAGTGTAATCCTGGCAGCAGCCACCTGTCCTTCAGCATTGCTTCCCAAACTCCTCTGACCCTAAGAGTCACCTGAGGTACATTTTGAAATGCAGATTTTCATCCAGTCCCTTATCCTCAAATATTCTGATCCCATGGGTCTGTGGCAGGGCCATAGAATATGTATTTTCATACGGTCCGTGGGCTTGAGCACAGTGAATGCAGCATCTGTCTACCCTTAGTTCTTCCTCTCGACCCGTCATGCCCACAGGGACACGGAGCCACCAGCGACCCTCCCCCCCTTAACCACATCACTAAGGCCATCACTAAACAGTCCTAGAATCGCCTTGTCACCTGACAGCCAGACTGTCATCGCAGCCTCTCCCGGGCTCTCTTCTCCCCTCCGGGGAGCCCCTCGGTGGAGGGCTCAGCAGGGTGGTTCTGGGAGGGAAGCTGGAAGGGTGTCTCACTGTCCGAGAACCGTGGCCTGTGGCAGCCTGGCCTGCCCTCCTCCGACTCCCTTCCACGGCCCTGGTTTCGGGTGCGTCTCACCTTCTAGGCTCACCCCACATGTCTCCACGAAGCCCAGCCAGACCCTGCCCGATGGTCTCATTTGTCCGCCAGCCTCTGGGAACTGGGATGGCAGCAAATGGTCCATGGCCAGGGCAAAGGGCACGCAGGGATGGTGCGGTCACAGGGGGACGTGCGCGGGGAGCTGACGGGCACCGCGGTCAGGCAGGGGAGGCGGTTCTTATTCTGTAGGAACAGGGGTGAGATCTCACTAAAAGGAGCTTCCCTTTGAGGGGAGAGCACAGACAGCCCGCGGTGGGGGACTCATTGTCATTTGTTATTTGCTGTTTTGACTTCTTATTTTGGAAAATGTCAAAAGTGTTTCAAAGCAGAGAACGTAGTATAACGAATCCTCATAAATACTTAAGAACTAATGGAACTGGACACCTTGTATTCCTTCAAGGGGGAGCTGGGGAGCAGGGGAGACTCTAGTGACCCTGGCTAGTGCACAGGCACCCCGCCTGTCCCCCCAGCTGTCAGCACCCCTCACGGTGCCTTTTCCTGGGGTCTCGGCCTGATTCAGGGAAGTGCTGCCCCAGGGAAGAGGGGGCCACATACCTCACGCTCGTGTGGGGACCACTGCGGCCCAGGAGGCTCCCAGCCGAGATGGCAAGACCGACGGGGCACCCTGTCCTTCCATCTGATCGTGTCACAGAAGTGCTGGAAGAGGCCGGTGCTGGGAGCCCCCAAATAGTGGGCATTGCACCGGGGTTGAAGGATGACCTGTGCTGGGAGCCTCCAAATAGTGGGCATTGCACCGGGGTTGAAGGATGACCTGCACTGGGAACCCCCAAATAGTGGGCATTGCACCGGGGTTGAAGGATGACCTGCGCTGGGAGCCCCCAAATAGTGGGCATTGCACCGGGGTTGAAGGATGACCTGCGCTGGGAGCCCCCAAATAGTGGGCATTGCACCGGGGTTGAAGGATGACCTGTGCTGGGAGCCCCCAAATAGTGGGCATTGCACCAGGGTTGAAGGATGACCTGCGCTGGGAGCAGGGGAGGGACCAGGCTCAACAGTCAGACCCTTGGGTGACCGACCAAGGCAACTGGAGGCCACGGGCAGCCACCTGGGGCTCATACGCGAGGTGGTGACAAGCTCAGACTGTGTGGGAAGAACTGGGGGCAGCGTTGGGCCACACTCCTGGAGCCAGGGCCCGAGGTCTCTAGCACAGGACCTGTGAGAGGCCACGTCACGTAAGCCAGCTCGGGGGCAGGGGCAGGGGCAGGAGCACCCAGGGAGGGAGGGAGGAACTCCAAGGCCTTCCTCCGCGGCCACCAGGGGGCAGCCCGAGCCCGCACCGCCCCTCCCCAGAACACCTCGAAGTCCAGCCCCGCCCTCTGGACTCCATTAATGCTAACCACCTGGCACCTGCCATTTGGTGGCCTGACACTGGCCAGGCCTCCTCAGGCACCTTTCATGTGACATTCCTCCCTCCTCGGCTTCACAGGACAGGGGTCACTGCCTGTGGCGCTGGGAGATGAGAAGCAGGCCCCGGGGGGGAAGGGGTCTGCAGGGACCCGGCTTTCCTGGGCAGGGGCCACCGCTCCGGTTCCCACAGAGCTCCGAGCTGCGGGAGTCGGGCTGGAGGTGTGAAGCCTCGGAGGGGTTATTTGTGCGGTCACCACCAGGCGGGGGCCAGGGGGCGGCTGTGTCACCGGAAGGCCAGGAGCTCCTCGGACAGCGCCCACACTTTCTGAGGGACCCAGAACAGGCGCCAACGCTCGCCTCTTCCCAGAACCCCTCCCGTGGGCGGCACCTGTGCCTCACCTGTGGCTCCCTCAGGGGGCAACCCGCACGAGGTCCATTGACAGTTTTAGGCATCAGTCTCTCCGAGCCAAGGTAACCCATGAGGCAGGAAGAGAAGAGGGAACTGGGGGTCGGGTCGAGTCAAGTTCAAGTCCAGAGGCTGACGCTTGTAGCCAGGTGACCGCAGCTGAATTCTGGAAGCTGTATGTCCTCCAGGGGCCGAGACTGTCCAGCCTACCTTGCGAGGGCTGTGCCCTTCAAAGGACATGACAGGTGCAAACTTTCTCAGAGGGCTGGCGAGGGACCACCCGTTGGGGTTTGGGGCATGGGATCCCAGCGTAGTCTCTCCGTCCCTCCATCGCACACGGACAAGCTGCTCCATGTGGTCACTGGGCCGTCTCATGGCCCAGCCAGGACTGCCCCCCTCCCACAGTGGCGCATGCTAATGACTGGGGACCCCAGTCCCAGGCTCACGCAGAAGCCTCGCCGGCAGATGAGGCCTGTGAGGACGGTGTCCGGTTCCCAGGGCGAGGAGGCACCCACCGCGGGCCCGCAGGAGGACAGCTCAGGGTGTTGGGTGTCTGGGAATCTCGGCTCGCTGGTCATTTGGAACTGGTGCTCTCTGAGGGGTGATTTACGCCCACTTGGCTCTCACCGCCAGGCTGTTTGATCTCCAGCCCAGGGCCGAGGGCTGAGAGGGGCCACCCGCCCCACCGCACTGGGCTCCCAGGACCAGCGGCAGCTAGTGTCGCCAGGCAGGGCTGTGGGGGCAGCCGAGGGGCAGAGCTGGGAGGCGAAGGGTGTTCTGTATTATTTCCAGGGAGGCAGGGCAGGAAGCGCACCCTAGTCAGAGACCCCTCACCCCCCCCCACCCCACCCCACCCCCGGGCTCGAACTCACCAGGCGGGAGACTCTGGGCACTTTCTTAACTTCTCTGAGCCCCTGTTTCCTTATTTAAAAAGTTGGAGGTGGCATGGCCTACTTTGAAAAGATTTGGGGTCAAATGATAATGATGATGATGATGATGATGAGCTCAGAGTCCCTGGGTCAGGGAAGACACTCCGAAGGAGCTACCTGTGATTTCCATTGCTGGTTAGCCAGGAAAACTGTCCATGACAGCAGCCCAGCCCCCGAACCCCTGCCCGGCTTCCAGTTTGCAGCAGTTCGGTGACACGGAGCTTCAGGGGACTTTCATCTCAGGTGGCTCACCAGCAGGTCCCCGCACTGAGACTGACCTGCCCAAGCTGGGACTGGAGAACTGACTTGCGGTCCTGACCCAGCCTCAGACCTGCTGTGCACCTGAACCCTTTGAGCCGAACCACGGTGGCAAGAAGCTGGGCAAGGACTCAGATGGAGCTGCTCCCCCCGCAGGCTGGACGGAGGCTCACTGGCCAGTCAGAAGCATCAGTCTCCCCGCTGAGAGTTCTCAACCATCAGCGCTATTTAATGCTACGTAAGTGACGGACTGAAGCAGAAGAGCTTCCGGAGACAGCTGGAGGGCTGGCAGGGACGGTGCCTGGCCAGTTAGTCTGTGTCAAAGATGCAAAAAAGTGAGGGTATAACAGCAGTGGCCAAGCAGGTGCCATTGAGCCGGCACCGATGGTCAAATCAGGGCCTGTGGTATTGCAGAGAGACACACGGGTACGCGTCACCCACCCAGGCAGTGATCGGGGGTGGATGGGGGGAGACTCAGCTGAGCTGCCCCTGACTTGACAGCTGCCACCCACTAAGGCTATATTAATAGAAGTCAAATGTCCATTTGGAAGGAGGTGAGGCCCATTTCATCCCACACCAGCCAGACCCCAGTTGGAGCATAGTGTCAGTCCGGGGCTCATCTCGGATCATCTGAATGTATTCAGAGCAGGTGACCAGAATGAGGGGGGCCCTCGAGTCGTGTGAAAGGAACAGAGCCGGCTCTTGGGCTAGGACACAGGAGCCCAGCGCTGTCCTTCTGAAGGGCTTCATGGAGTCCAGAAAGACTGATCTGGGCTGGGGGGGGCAGTGAGGATCAGGGAGGGAATGACAGGAACCCCTATTTCAACATGGAGTTAGAATCGGTCTAGCAGTGAAATTACGGCCTCGCAGAGAGTGAGCTTCCCATCCTTGGAAGCATGCAACTGAGGCGGGCAAACACCACTTGGAACGCCGGGGAGAGAGTGGGTGCATGGGGTGCAGGGGGATCCGTCGCTCTCCTCTGCATCTGTGAGCTGAGATAGCACCGTCAGGACTCCCTCCAGCGGGGCACCCGTAGGTTCAGGTCCAGAGGTGCCTGTGTGGATGTGGGAGAACAGCAGCTGCCGAGCCTCCCTCTCGGCAGGATGGACTGTGCACCTTCATCAAGCCCAGGTGCCGAGCCTCAGGTCTGCAGCAGAGGCGATGTCGCCGTGGAAACACGAGCACTCCGGCCCCCACCTTTCCAGGTCCCAGAGCTGTCCCTGCAACAGGAAGAAGCATTTCCTGGTCCTGGGCTCTCAGGGGTCCCCGGCCGGGTATCCTGTTTCTGGTCCTGCAGGGCATCCTGTGGGGGTCCCTGGGGCGTGGGAGCCTTGCAGGGGGAGGATCTAATAGGGCCCTTGGTGCCTGGCACAGAAACCTCGGCGCTTGGGTCAGCTGGGGGACCTGGCAGGAGCCCACGCCGCTGAGGACAGCCTGAGGAAGTGCCGCCCAGGACCCCAGAGGAGACCCCTGCTGTCCTGTCCTGACCTCCGTCCTCCTTAGCGGACGCTCTAGGCAGAACTCTTTCCAGTGTGTTCGAAGCTGCCCTGCAACCTCACCCCGCAGCTGCCGTGCGCCGGCCAGTCAGGCTGGCACCGGGCCCCTGGCGGCGGCACCCCAGGCCTGCCCAGGGCTGTCCTGGGGACACTCCGTCGGGGGGGACACCCTGGGGGGGGGGCGTCTGATCCCCAGGAGGAGCAGGCAGGAGGCTGAGCCTGAATCAAAAGCAAAGAATGTCCGAGCAGAGTGAGAGAGACCACGCAGATCACGTTGTTCAATGTGAGGATAGGGAAACTGAGGCCCTGGCCAGGCCAGCTTTGTCTGCCTCTAGGTCTCAAGCCCGATTCAGTCCCTTCCCTGCGAAGAGCCACCAGGCTGCGGGCGTCTGTGGCAGAAAAGTGATTCTCACCCCCAAAGACAGGCAGCACCCCCAAGGCCGCCTCCCGCTCCTGCCGGCGGCAGGGCCTGTCCTTGGCTGCCCACCCGGGTGGGTCCCCACGCTGAGGGGTGATGGCTCCTGGTGCCGCCTTTGCCACTGAATGGGTATGGTCCTACCATTTCCCTACCTCCTGTGAGTCCTTGGGCAACTTAGAGGGACAGAGAAAACCCCAACCCCGGGAGACTGGCGCGCTGGGCCTCGCTCACCGCCCTCTCTGCCCGGCAGCCACTGCCCCTGCAGGACACACCCACGTCAGGTCCAGTGGGCGGCCACCTGCACCTAGGACACCTGGCACAGCTTCCCTCAGCAGGAGCTGTAGGTGAGGAGGTTCAGGCAGACACAGAGGGCATCCCAGGTGGACACCCCCTTAGCTGTTTGGAAGGTATCGTGAAAAACTCTCCTCCGTGATTAACAACGATTGGCCCTTCCAGGCCCAACCCGGTTTTACCTTCTGATCCCTTCCTCACCTCCCAGGCCTGGGGACACCTCTCTGCTGTGGCTGCAGCGTTGCCCTGGGATGTCTCAGCAGGACAGGGGGTTGGGTGTCTGCGGGTCCATCCCCACACTGTGGGGAGCTTGCTTCCTCCCGCACCAGCGTGCGGTGCAACCCGAGTCCTTGGGAGGATGACTAAATGGCTGAACAGAACAGAGGCGACCGCAGTCGCTGGCACAGCGCACAGCAGATGGCAGACAGCAGTGAAGACCACTGAACCGACACACGCGGGAGGAGATGCATCGAGGCGCCTCCGCTCCACGATGACAAGATGCCAGGGACGCTCGCCACGGCGTCTGCGCAGCCAGGAGGCCGGCACCAGAACAGGTCCTCAGGGCGTGGCGGCCAGCTGGACTCTGAAGGGCTGTCAGGGTGCCGAGCCCAGCCCCGGGAGAAGGCCGAGAGGGCACCCCCCGGAAGATCCGAGGAAGCCAACGCCCAGAGAAGGTCCGTCCGGGCTGCGTCGGGGATGGAGAGGGATCTGGTGGGGACGCAGCGGACCTCATGGCCCAGACCTGTGGAGAAGTGAGGCTGGGAAACTGCTCTGTCCCCTGCCCCGGCCCTGAAACGTGGCTGCTCCTCAGAGTCTACGCTGACACCGTCCTGCAATGAGGTTTGCTCACCCAGAGCCGGCTGCTCCTCTGTGCTTGACGGTCTGGCTGGCACCTCAGACTGAGCATGCCCAAACGCACTCCAAATGCGTGCCCTGGTGTTGTCTCAGGGAGAGGCTGCAGTAGCTCTCCCGTCTCCCCAGGGGTCATCAGTGAGTCCTCCACTGGGTCCTGTGTATCTCCATGGTCAAGCAGAAAGTAGATCACCACCCACCCTAAAACCTTCCATGGCTCCCTACTGCCCTCAGAATAGATCCGTATGAACTGACATTTCTTATAACCAGAGTGACCACATAAGTTAATGTCCATACCCAACACCTTAGAGAGGGAGAGGGGCACCAGCAGTAAAATAAAGGCCAGGACAAGGGTGTAAAACAGGACTGTCCCGGACGGAACAACATTGGGTCACTCTGCGAACAAGGCCCGCCAGGACCTGGGCCCTCTCGTCAGTCTCTGTCCCCACCCTCCAACTAGGTCCAAGTTCTCCTGCAGCATGAGGACTTCCCTCGCCTCCTCGAATGTTCTCTCACACCCCGACCTCTGTGCGCGGTCCCCGTTCCTCGGGCCTGAACACCTGTATTTCCTAGGGTTCTCTGGAAACATCAACTAGCTGTCTTGTCTGGAAGGTCCGGTCGTTGCTCATGGGAGTTCCCCTCTTCTCCCTAAACTGGGTGGGTTTCTGCGGTGCCGGGTGCAGTGCCCAGCGCAGAGGAGGTTTTCTCCAATGCCCACTTCATTCAGGTATGAGTCACGGACCCACAGCTCACCCCTCTGAAGAACACAGTTCAGGGGTTCACCTAGGGGCAACCAGTGTTCGCTTTAGAACACTTCCATCACAGTCATTAATTCTTGTTTTGTTTTTTAAAACTCCAGTTTTGTTCTTAGCACTTTTTTCTTTAACTGGTTTAACCATGTTTAAGCCTACGAGTCGGCGGTGTTTAAGTCCACTCGCCATGCTGTGGACCATCCCCGTCATCAGTTCCAGAGGTCCTCGCCATCCCGTTCACGGTGGTGGGTGTTTCTCTTATTCTCAGTGTAAAGTTGACATTTGAAATCCACGTCCCGCATCTGAGCAGCACGCGCCCCGTGTTCTGGCGGCGCGGTGGTAGGGAACAGACCCAGCAGAGAGCGAGGCAGCTTGCAATCGGTCAAAACGCAAGTACCAGCTCCTTGCTTTCTCTGGGAAAAAGGTATTGTTTTGCTAGTTTTATGGTTTGGAAATTAGAGGTTGTTAATTTTGAACTTAGAGTCAAAGCTCGTATTTTCTTACGTTTAATTCCGGCCCCCCCACCCCCCGTCAACAGCAGGTGGAGGGCTCTGGGCGATCGGAGTAATTTCTCCACATCCTCCTGCCCAGAGCCTCAGTGGATTGAAAGGCCGGAGGATGAGGGGACTGTTCTCCTTCCGAACAGCTCCTTGGCCCCTTGAAATGAACAAGCAGCTTCTTGAACCGACTTCTCCCCAGCTCACATTCCCCGCGGTCGGCGAGGTGGAAAATTCACAGGAACAAAGCTCTTGCCCTAAAAAGATCTTCTTTTCCAAGTAGGGTCAGCTCCACACTTGGGGCTTCCAGACGAGTCACCTTTAAATTAAGAAAAGAAGGAAGGGAGGAGGAGCATAGAAGCCAGGGGAGTGATGCACACGAGTGTGCGCAGCCCGCCCTCCCGCCGGCACCACACACGCATCCTCCTTGGAAAACAGGCTCAGACCCCACCGGACCCGGGACTCCAAAAAACAGATTCATTTCCCTACCTCCTGTGAGTCCTTGGGCAACTTCAACTCTGGTCCTTGGGCATCTGGTCCTCCTGATGAAGGGGCACACAGCCTCCCACATGTATGGGTTGTCCGGCCAAGATGACACGCCCTCTGTGGGGTCACTCTGCGCCCTCCGGGCCCCAGGAAGAGCGGTCTGGTCACTCCAGCAGGAACATGGGGTACTGCTCTGGCATATAATCTACCTGGCATCACCTTCTCCTCCCAGACTTTCGGGACATATCAATATGCACTCGAGTTCATTAAAGTCAACGTTCTTTACATTTTCCCCCCTTACGCAATGTCAAAAGCTAGACCCCACGTGGGGCCGCGCTGGTCCGGCTGGGGTGCCACCACTGAACCCTTGCTCCTACTGTCTCAGTCTGGGAACGGGGTTCAGCATCCTGGGCTCTCTGGGATCCACAGCTCCCCCGAGCTGGGCCAGCCCTCACTGTGAGTGGTAACCGGGGGGCCAAGCATACTCCCCACCCAGGGGCCAGGTCGAGGTGATCAAGTTTCTCACTCCAGTCAGAAACCCCATCACCCCTGGCTCCAGGGTAATGAACTCAATCTCAGAGCTTGAGCTATAACATGGTTCATTTCTGGGCCAAATCCCTGAAGCTGAAGGGTTTATTTTTAAGGACAAACAGTTTGCTGTTTTCAGCATTTCTCATCAGAAATAGTGCAATTCAGCCCAATCTGCATCGGGAGCATAATTTATCATCTCACACAGATGGTTGACTGAGGGTGGGGAGAAGGTTTGCTTTTCATTTTGGTTCAGCAAACATTTCCTGGGCCCCTGCGTGTGCCAGGCACAGAGCACTGGGGACGCACAGATGAGCAAGGCAAGAGCCTGGTCTTTGAGACACTCACAGTCTAGGTGGGAGACGGACCCCCAACCTCAGCTTTGGCATCAGACAGTTCTAGTTGGGAATCCTGGCTCTGCCATTTACTATTGCAGTCACGTTGGGAAAATGATCTCACATCTTTCTAGCTAAGATTTGTCAACTTTGCTCATCTTTTCTAAAAACCAAGTTTTGGTTCTGTTAATTCTCTCTACTGTTGTTCTATTTCACTGATTTCCACTCTGGTTTTCATTATTTCCTTTCTTCTGCTTTCTTTGGGTTCATTTTACTATTATTTCCCCCAGGGTCTTACAGTAGAAGGTTAAGTTATTGATTTGAGATCTCTCTTCTTTTCTAATAGTCACTCACTGCTATAAATTTCCCTCCAAGAACTGCTTTACCTATATCCCATAAGGGTCCCTATGTTGTGTTTCTGTTTTCATTCATCTCAAAGGATTTTCTAATTTCCCCCTTTGATTTCTTCTTTGACTTGTTGGTTGTTTGGTAGTGTATTGTTGAATTTCCACATATTTGTGAATTTCCCAAAATTCTCTCTGGCATTTTTAATTTCATTCCATTGTGATAGAAGAACATATTGTATATAATTTCAATATTTCTCAATGTCCCAAGGCTTATTTTATGGCCTAGTGTACGGCCTATCTTGGAGAATGGTCCTTTCGCCCTTGAGAAGAATGTGTGTTCTGCTGTTGTGGGGTGGAAGGTTCTGGAGGTGTCAGTTTACAGTGTTGTTCAAGTCTTCTGTTTCCATGATCACCTTCTGTCGAGTTGGTCTATCCATTGTGACAAGTGGGACATTGAGCTTTGCAACTGTGATTGCTGAATCGATACTTCACCTCTGTTTCCGTAGAGGAAAATCATTATTCCTGCCTTGCAGAGGCTCAGAGACGAAGAAGGCACAGCAGGGTTGCACAGCCTGGAACAGCAGGTGGCACAGCCTGGCACAGCAGGTGGCACAGCCTGGCACGGTGGGTGGCACAGCCTGGCACAGCAGGTGGCACAGCCTGGCACGGTGGGTGGCACAGCCTGGCACAGCAGGTGGCACAGCACAGTGGCACAGCCTGGCACGGCGGGTGGCACAGCACAGTGGCACAGCGGGTAGCACAGCACAGTGGCACAGCCTGGCACAGCGGGTGGCACAGCCTGGTACAGCGGGTGGCACAGCACAGTGGCACAGCCTGGTACAGCGGGTGGCACAGCACAGTGGCACAGCCTGGCACGGCGGGTGGCACAGCCTGGTACAGCGGGTGGCACAGCACAGTGGCACAGCCTGGCACGGCGGGTGGCACAGCCTGGTACAGCGGGTGGCACAGCACAGTGGCACAGCCTGGCACACCGTGGATGTAGCTGCCATGTCTCAGGATGACTTGAGAGCACAGACAGAGCTGGTGAGGGTTCCCTGCTCAGGGAACCAGGTGGCTCTCGGTTAGGCTGGCACACTCGCGTCTGAAAAGCGTAAACCCTCCTACATGAGGAAGCGGCGGCTCAGAGCCTGTCTACTCTGTGGCCTTATATTCAGGATACGCAGCTCCCCGTGCAGATAATAAAAATCAAGTAGCTAACAAATCCTAATTTCTCCTCATTGCCGGCTGATGTCTAGAATTCTTCCGAGGAGTATTTTATGACCATACATACATACATACATCTACTTTTTCTTCTTTCCTTCCAGCTCAACTGACATTCACCAAATCACCTGTTCTGGGCCAACCCCTGCCAGGAACTGAGGGTACGGAGCCCAGACCTGTAAAGGGCCTCCTTCTCCAGGAAGACGCCGACACGTGGCAGGGACACAGAAGGTGGGATGTAAGTGCTCTGAGGAAGAAGGAACAGAGGCTGGGAGGGCGCCGCAGAGGAGCGTGGCCTGCCTGGTGGGGAAAGAGCAGGCGAGATCGTGACGGCTGTCCCCACAGACACTAACAAAGCACGAAGGCGGCATCAGCAGAGGCTGAGTTTCCTAACCCTCCTGCCCCTGCCAAGGCTCAGGTACGAGGGGGCCCAGGGGAGGAAAATGAGGAAAACAAGAGGATGTTGCACAAAGTGAGTCATCCAGCCTCAAATAACTGCGAACTGCAAAGGCAGAAAGTTCTTGGCTGGAGGTATGCCAACTCCCTGCTGCAAAAATAGCCGGACGAAGCCACACGTTGCTGCACGCGCTGGTCTGCCACGGCGCTGAGCTCCCAGCCACAGGAAATTGGAGCTTTCAGCCCATCTGTTCAAAATCATGCTCATATTTTGGTCAAGAGTGTCTTGAAGAAACTCCATTTTCCCACTGAAAGCGGTCTGGCCGTCCATCCTGTCCTGGGCGAGACCACAGAATACTGACTCCTGCTCAAGGTTAAAAGTTATGCGGTGCCTTCTGCTTGGGACCCCACAGATTCAACCTGATGGACTTGGACTTAACCTCTCTGGGCCTTGGGATTCCTTATCTGCAAAAATACAGAGAGAGAGAGAGAGAGAGAGAGAGAGAGAGAGAGAGAATATTGGCTCTTACATGATGCTGAGTATAAAATATCTGGATTGTGGTTGGTATTTTGAACGTGGTGTTCCCTTGCTCCATGAAGGAGGTAGGACTAACTCCGGTCCCTACGGACGGTGGAGCCCCGACAAGCAAAGGGCTGCTGGGAAGGCCTTCAGGCAGCAAGAGCTGCAGGCTGCAGTGGGTTAGCACCCCAGTCCTGGCTCCGCCGCTTACCAGCCGGGGCACCATCAGGAATTCAGTAACCACTTGGTGCCTCAGTTTTCTCAGCTGTAAAATGGAAACACAGACAGAACCTGTCTTCTGGGGCTGTTCTGAGGGTTGAGTTGAATAAACACTGAGGACAATACCTGGTACATGGTGAAGGGTCAGTTCATGGTAGCTATCGCTGTTCGAGGTGGAGGTAGTGAGCTCAGGCTCCATATGAATTGAGCAACATCGGAGATAAGAGTGGGAGGCTGGGACCCCATTTTAGGTGGCCCGAAGTGCCCACAGGAGCCTGGACTTAGTTAAGGTGGTCAAGGCCCACTGCGGGTCCTGGATGGGGTGACATGAGTTAGTCATAAACGGAAAACGGTGGGGGCGAAGGGTCCCCCCGTGTTGGTGGCTGTCAACTGCGCCGGATGCGGCTCCTCATGAGCAGTCACAAGTCTCCCCCTGCTTCCACTCCAAGATGGTTCTCTCTGGAGGAAAGGAGAAGGCACAGGACACATCCTGTACCTGGTCACTTTTCCAGTCAGACAGCCCTCAACCTGCAGTCCCACCAGATCCCTCGGTCAGCAGAGACTGGCACGGAGGTGTCCGGACATCATTTAATGAGCAGCCCTGAGCTCCTTCCGTCTAAGCCCACACAGGCTGCCCTCACCCCTCCGCCCCACCCACGGCAAGCAAAGTCAGCTGCGGATCCTTCCACAAATCCCACCCCGCTCTCAGCAGGCGTTGCCATAATTCCGAGGCTCAGCGGGAGAGTGGCAGGAAGATGGTGGGTTAACACAATACCCCCGTTCACCTCCTCCAGGCCTGGGCGTTCAGAGACAGGCAGAGTGGAAGGAGGTGAGAGAACAGAGCACCCTGCATGCTGGGGATGCTGACGGGACTGGCCCCCGAGCGTGAGCGCGGTGTTGACAGTGTGGACGTTCTCTGTGCAGAGAATCCCCACACGGGGCCCAGGAGAACGCGGTGGGGCTGTCTTCCAGGTGCTTTGTGACAGCAGAAACCACCGGAGCACAAACTGTGTGGGGCCAACTCCTGGGGGACAAAACCCCAATGCACATTTCTTGGCCTTCAGGATCCAGAGAAAAATACCATAGACTCTGACAGATGTAATCAGAAATCATTCCTTTGAATTTGTGATTTTCTTAGCAGAAAAAAAGGAAATCAGATAATCCTTAAGTGACCCCAAGTGGTAAAAATACACCAGCAGTAAGTGGTTCCTTGTGGGTGTTCACGGTGTGACACTAGCGCCACCTGGTGCACCTGACTGGAAACGAGTAACCACAGCCCCCAGAGCGGGCACAGGGAGGTTCCGCTGCATCCGTATTTCACAGGTGATCATAATCTTGGTGTCGGGCTGCTGCCAGCCATCGGTGGGAAAACGAATAACCATTTATCGACAGAAGGTATAATAGGGTTTGGTAGATACTAACACCGGTATTTTAAGTGAACACTATTTCATAATATGGGTGTAATCCAAGGTCTCCAATTGCTAGCCTTAAAGAGCCAAACAAAATAGCCAAGCTTCCAGCCTCTGAGACGGCGGCTTAGCCAGTCCTCGCCCCAGATGCCTAAGAATCCTCACAAGTGCCTGCCAAGCAGGATGGTCACCTTCCAGCTTGCACCTAGCGCCCCTCACTCACGGGTCCCACCCCCGCTGGGCCCCTCTCTCCCACGCCACCCTCCAGTCCTGCTCGGGTCATGATCTCCCCAGATGCCGGACTCTCTTCCTAGAGCCTGACCCCACCCCCAGACTGGGAAGCCCTTCACAGCAACCATTGCCCAGCAGAGGTGCCACCTCTGCGGCTTCTCCGAAGTTCTACATCAGCAGCAGCAAACTCTTCTCCTTCGATGGGGATTTAATTTAAGGAAACAGACAGCCAACAACTAACTAGAGTCTTTTCTGGTGAACAGGATGCTTTACTGAGCTGGGGAAGATTTAAAGCAAATTAGTGGATTGAACCAATAATTCCTAGAGGCCTATAAAGAGACTGTCCACAGAAGTGGAAACATTTTATTGGTTTTAATCCTCAATCGGGGACATTTTTCTATTTATCATTAGACAGAGTGGGAGGGAGGGAGGGAGAGGGAGAGGAAATGAGAGAGAGGGACACATCAACTGGTTGCCTCCTGCAGGACCCAACCAGGGCCCGAGATGAACCGCAACCGAGGTACATGCCCTTGACCGGAATCAAACCCGCAACTCATGGGTCCACAGGCTGACTCTCTAACCGCTGAGCCAGACTGGCCAGGGCAGTGTAAATGTTTTAAAGACAAAGTGACAACATCGAAAATAGGAAGGCCAGGAGGAAGATGGAGGCGGGCAGGACCGGAGGGAGGGAGGGTGTGTGAGAGAGTGAGCGAGTGTGTGAGACAGTGTGAGTGGACGTGAAGGTGGACAACCAAACACGAGCAGAGCAGAGACGCGGAGCAGAAGGTCCCTGTGCTGTGGACGGATCAGTCGGCTACCGCAGTGAGCAGCCCTTCAGGGCGCTTCTCCCTACGCTGCAGGGAGGTCCCAGCATTTGGAAGATCCTGGGTCTCCCTGGGGGGAGGCAGTGGGAGCGGCTAGGGCCCAGCAACCTGAGCCACCAGCACACCTGGCACCATCGGACCAGTGGACACTGTGTCAACACAGACATGTGCACAGTAGTGGAGCTGCCTAGTCGCCGGTGGCGGAAGCCATGGACAGCCCGGAGCCCAGCACCATCCCCCACAGTAGCAGCCCGATCAGAGTCGAGATATACCCCCAGCAACAGAGGCTGGGGAGCAGACATCCATCCCCAGGCAACAGAAGCACAGACCAGCAGCTGAGACCCAGCCCCCAAAACTACAGCAAAAGCTGAGCGGGAGTTGACCCCACGGGGCAGCAGCACTCCCCAGCCGCCAGCAGCGGGACCTGGGGCTCCACAGAGGCCTGTGCGGTCCAGCAGCTCACAAGAGCAGTGGGAAGCCGGAGCCCGAGAGGGACTGGGGCGATGCAGCTGCCCGTGGGTCCTGCGGGGTGCTGGGGCACCAGAGAGCCTGTGCGACCCAGAGGGACTGTGCGATCCAGTTACCCACAGGACCTGTGGGTGCTAAAGCACCAGGGAGGCCTGTTCAACCCAGCACCCAAAGAGAGACATAGAGACAGGTCCCCAAAGAGACTGTGCAATCCAGTTACCCGCGGGACCTGCGGGGTGCTGGGGCACCAGAGAGGCCTGTGCAGCCCAGCTGCGCATAAGATAGGCGTAGAGGATGTGAAAATGGAGGCGGAGTAAATAGAAGCTACACAGACGATCTCCCAGGACCAAACGGGAATTACAACTAAAATAAAGACAAATCCTCAGAAAAAAGCAACAGAAAAGCAGCAGGACAGGACCATATAACCAGGGACACGGGTAGGATCTGAGGCGGCGCAAGAGGGTGGGGGCTGGGAGCCCACGGACAGCAGCGGTCTTGGCTGTGAGCAGCGCCCCGGGGAATAAAGACCAAGCCTGCTCCACAGTGCAGAGAGCCTGGACAGAGCACTAAAATAGCCACAGCCACTCACCCGGAGCTCTGGCAGAGGGAGGGCTGACTGGGCTGGACCTCTGTGGGGACACCCAGGATTTGGAGGGCACACAGGGTTTTTGCTGAGTTGTGGCCACAAAGGACAGTGGCCAGTGTGCTCCTTCCCAGAGCAGCCCCACCCCCACCCTGACCCCACCCCCACCCCGTTGGAGATTCAGCCTTTCCCAGGTGAGGCAACGAAATACAAACTGAGGCTCATTAACAACCAGCATCTATCCCACTCTCTGGAAATCCTCTTATGCAGGAAACCAGGGCTACATTCCAAGGCAGTGAGTAACTGAGACTACTAGCCTCCAGGAAAAAGCTAGAGGATAACTGAACCTTTCCTGGGCTTGCAAATCTACCCAACAAAGCAAGACTTGACAGTGCTGTTTAACGTGGGCCCACCCAGGCTCATCCAAACGCAGTAAAGGGAGCCACAAACAGCAGAACACCAAAAATTGGCAGGCTCCAAAACCCACTGAGATAGCCAAAATGGTGAAACAAAGAAACAAATCCCAAATGAAAGAACAAGAGAACTCTACCAAAGATGAGATAAACCTCGGTTGCAGTTTGTCCCCAGCCCTGGTTGGTTGTGCAGGTGGCAGCCACTCGATATGTCCCTTTCACGTCAATGTGTCCCTTTCACATCAATGTTTCTCTCTCTCTCTCTCTCTCTCTCTCTCTCTCCCTCCCTCCCTCCCTCCCTCCCTCCCACTTTATCTGAACAAAAAATGGGAAAATGTCCTCGGGTGAGGATTAAAAAAAAAAAACCTGGTATACTGGCACAAGAACAGGCAGATAGATTAATGGAACAGAATAGAGAACCCAGAAATGGACCCAAGACAATATGCTCAATTACTATTTGACAAAGGAGGCAAGAGCATACAGTGGAGTAAAGATAGCCTCTTTAATAAATGGTGTTGAGAAAATTGGACTTCTACATGTAAAAAAAATGAAACTAGACCATCAACTTACACCATACACAAGAATAAACTCAAAATGGATAAAAGACTTAAAAGTGACTCATGAATCCATAAACATCCTACAAAAAAATATAGGCAACAAAATTTCAGACATCACACGCAGCAGAATTTTCACTGATACATCACCTAAGGCAACAGAAACAAAGAAAAAAAATGAACACATGGGACTACATCAAACTCAACAGCTTCTGCACAGCAAAGGAAACAACCACCAGAAGGGAGAGGCAACCCTCTCTACGGGAGAGCGTAACTGCCAACGATACATCATACAAAGGGTTAACTTCCAAAATATAGAGTGTTCATACAACTCAACAAAATGAAGACAAAGAACCCAATTAAAAAATGGGCAGAGGAACTAAATAGACATCTCTCCAAAAAGGACATACAAATGGCTAAGAGACATAGGAAGAAATGCTCAACATCACTAATCAACAGAGAGATGCAAATTAAAACAACAATGAGGTATCACCTCACACCTGTCAGAATGGCCGCCATCAACAAATCACCCAGTAGACGAATGGATAAAAAAGCAGTGGTACATATACACAATGGAGTACTATGCAGCTGTAAGAAAGAAAGATCTCTTATCCTTTGAGACGACATGGAGGGACCTGGAAAGTATTATCCTAAGCGAAACAAGCCAAACAGAGAAAGACAAGTATCATATGATCTCAGTTATTTGTGGAATATAATGAACATAACAGTCTGAGGAATGGGGTAGTCCCAGAGACGTGGAAGTGGGGTACAGACTGACAATCCCCAGCAGAGGGGGGGGAGATAAACCACAGAACTTATATGCAAGTATGCATGAACAATGGACATGGACAACAAAGCTGGGAACAGGGTGGGGAGGGAGGGGGAGGAGAGAATCAGTGGGGGGGAACATCTGTAACAAAAATAGATTAATTAAAAAAAAAAACTGGTGAATAAAAATAAATAAAGAATACAATAAAATAAAAGGCCAAATGCGTTTTGAAAAATGGAAGCATCCCTAAAAGATGTGTCTGAACCCCAGACAATACAATCAGAATTTCTGGAGGTGAGGTACAAATACTGGTCATTGGCTCTAAAGCTCCCTCGGTGACCCCACCGTGAGTGCCACTGACCGAAGGCAAGGGACCGAGCTGCTCATTTCGGTGTCAAGCTGTGGGCCAGCCTGGAAGGCAGGTGATTCTAGCACAGAAGCATCTCTGAGCTGTCCTTTTTCATGGTCTTGCATGGTCTTAGGGTGAAAGATGGCAGCGAGAATTTAAGTTCGCAAAGCCACTTGTCTGTAACAGTGGGTCTTGATTTGTGGTTCAAGGTCTGTCAGCACCTCCGCCATCTGAGGGACCTGTTAGAATGCAGATCCCCAGGTCTCCCCTTAGAATGGACCATCTCTGCACATGATTTAGCGGCCAGGAGTCAGGAGCTGGGGCCAGGACTCCAGGTCCTTCCCAACTCCCCTCCATACTTCTGACCAGGAAGACTGAATCCCTGGCAGGAAACACATAACTTTGGACAACTTTAAATGAAAGGTAATTACTTAAAGCAGCAGAATAGAGACAACAGCAAAAATCCCCTTCCCCACCTCCCTCCAAAGGAATCCTCCACCAATTACTTTGGAGTAGCAGAACACCCTCCCTTTCCTTCCTGTTCCACTACATTCTTTCCCGTCTAACAAATATTCCCTTTTCTCTCTAATAAGGTCACTTGGAAAAAATAAAACCAGAACTCTGGTAATACTTTAGAAATCATCAGCATCTATAGGGAAATGATAAAAGCACTATATAAGGGAGCCGACCCCAGATCTCATTTTATGTGTACACATTTTCGTATTTTACATATCTCATTCAAACTGCAATAAAGTGTACTGTAAGTCAGAAGAGTAAGGTGGACATGTGGTTAGAAGGTGTTTGCCCATTTGGAATTGGTTGGGAATTTTTTAAAATCTGGGTGTTCTCAGTCCAGTACTTCCACGTGTACTTCTATGTTAAAAACCAGAACCATAAGGGAGGCTTGCACCTTATTCACACGTGGGTCCCTGTGCCGTGGAGTGGAGGGCAGGAGCGTGTTGGAAAAGCTGCAACGAGACGGCAAACCACCTCCACTCACGGCACCGTTCACACGCCGGTGCAGACGGCTCGGAAACACGCTTTAACTGCCACGGCTGTGATTTCAGTTTGTGAAATAAATTCTGCAGAATTGTTCCTGTATTGTTAGTGCGAATGTCAACTAGTACAACCCTTTCAGGATGCAATCTGGTAATGACCCTTCACTTCAACTTGATCCAGGAATTAAAGTCAGGGACCCCGCGGAAGGAAACAATCCGACAGATCAGAGATGTTCAGAGAAACACGATATGTAACAGGAGGCATGTGGAGGTGTCAACACCACAAACTAGGGCACAAGTGCCTCTTATCAGCTGGACTTCTGCTGAACGTTTAACAGAATCCTGAATGATGCAAAGTATTTCCACCGTTTATTTTTATAAACAAAGAAGCCAAGGAGGCGCTCAAAGGAAGAAACGGGTGAAGGACCTTGCCTCCTGTTGTCCGGCTGGTAAGAGCCGAATCTGCGCCTGGGAAGGTGGGGGAGGGGGTCTCCGATCCCTCCACAAGCTCGTGAGCAGGGAGAGTGAAGGTTACACCCACCAGTGTCCGATGGCTCGCGCAGCCTCTGAAGTCTTTGTAACAAGAACTGTGCTTCTGCTGAATGAGGATATTGAGGATGTGAAGCCTTATGTACAGTGGGATCTAAAATGCATACCCCGAAAATTTACAGAAAAAAGAAATGGACCACAATGTTAGCAAGGACTCTGTGTGGGAGTGGAGCTACAAACAAAGTAGGCAGTGGGGGACACGCTACTCTGGTTTTGTTACAGGAACAGGTGTGTGAAGAACGAGGAACAGACAGGTTCTGGCCACCTGGTCGTTACCGCCACGGTCCATCCGTGGGAATCGTCTCTGCAGGCAGACTGTGTTGTCCATGCTCTCGGCGGGTCTGTCCCAACAACAGGCTGAAGGGTCGTCCAGGTCAGCAATCCTGCGAGCACATGAGCCCGAGTCAGAGGAGAGCCTGAAGGGACGAAGTATGTCCCAAACCCAAACCACAGCAGTCCCCAGGAAAGTGACCAGCAGTCGAGGCCCGAAGGCGGCTTGAGAGACGGAGCCATGAAGGGGAGACCAGCCGGTGAGGAAGCTGCCGAGACCGACGCCAGCGCTGAGGCTGGGGCCCGCCTGGCATCTCTGGGGCGCGGGGACAGACATGAGGGCGACACGAGCGCGGTCTGAGCACTCGTACACATTCTCACACCGCAGAGCGCACGAGGCTGAAGCCGAGGCAGAAGCACTGACGTCCGACGGTTACATTTAGCTCTTCCTGGACTTCCCAAAGCCTCTAGTGCTTGGTATGGGCTGCAGCCGTGGCCTAAACATCTCAGGTAAGATCAAGTTCCTGTGACAGGCAGCCCTGGGGGGCGGGGGGCTCTTTTCCAAGGCCCCCCAGGCCCCCTGCCTTGCTGCTCAAGCCATTTCCTAGGGATGACATTCCTCTACCGGGCAAACTGTCTTGCTAATACCCCAATCCAGCTCCAGCCCGGGGGAGGAGGGAAGGGTGGGTGGAAGGACGTGACCCACTGTACACTTCATGTCCACTCACACCCCACGGACCAGAACCCAGGAAGCCTGTCTCCAGCTGGGCAATCTATACCAACGAACACTTTTCTAAAAGGAAGGGGAGCAATTGGCATCTCTCGTGGCTCAGTGAGCACCTCTGAACCAGTGTGGCAATTGCTCACATCCTTCACAGGAACAGAGAGAGGCCTGGAGGAATCAGCTCCTGGACACAGGGACTGAGACAATGGGAAGGAAGGACGATGAGGGGAAAGGGTGGCTCAGACCTCCAGGCCATTCCTCTGCTGGTCTGGTTACATGAAGCTTCTTCTTTAAAGGACTCTGTTCCCTGGATAGTTCCAGTAGGTGGTATTTTGAAGAGAAAAAAAGAAACCCTCCACCACCTCCCAGCCCTGTCCAGGTCCTCTCTGGCCTGCCCACGGGGCCACGGGGCCACTGTCCACAGGGGGACCAGAAAGTGAAAGCTGTCCCCAGGAAGCCCGGGGTCTAGTTGCAGCTCTACCAGCCAGGCCACGTGGACGTGAACTCCGCTGCCGCGTCTACAGAACGGGGAGGCGAACATGGTGGGGAAGCCCTCCCAGCTCCCACACAGAAAGGTCTGAACACAAGTCTTTCCTTTGCTGCCACGTCACCTAACCACTCATTTCCAAAGCAGCGAGTTTGAAAGAATGAAATCCTCACCATTCCACACAAACTGTGACTCTATACGAGGAAATGATTTTAACGGTACTGGCTTTCCTACCGTTTATATATTTAGTTTTGATCAAGATCGTGTTTGAAGAAAATATTTCAGTACTAAAAGGTTTGAAACCATCATACAAGAAATTATAGTAATTTGTGGTCTTAAGAAATCTATAGGGTGAAAAAAAATTTCCCCAAGAAACAATTATTGAAGAGTCAAGTGGCACAAAAGGACAATTTGATGACATGTTTCAGTTCTCCCTCCTGGTGTTTTAAGAGGGTCTGAGGAAATCCATTGCAGAGCACTGCTCACGTTTCATCTGAAGACCTGGAGGGACGTGGAGTAGCTGTCTTTGTGGGTGTGCCTCATCTAGGAAGGTAAGCTTTCAGGGCCCCGCCCCCTGTCACCTCACCCTGCGCCTGACAGACCTCCCCCAGCTCCGGCCTTCAGCCGGCCCAAGTCCCCGGGCAGCCCCAGCGCCACCCTCCAGCTCCCGCCTCTCCCCCAGCTGCTGTCCACACACAGGCAACCCAGCCACCCCACATGGTCCCCACGCAGGACCACTGCCTGTGACCACTCCTCCTCTTGGGGTATCACCAGTGTTCCACACAGGTCCTCTGCCTAATCCCGTGCCTGTAAACTGTACTGCATAAACCCATATAAACCCACAGGATTCCGGTAGACGAAACATCATCAAATGCCGTCAAAGTAAGACACACAAATGACGTCAAAATAAGACACAAACCTTCGTGAAAATAGAGTCATCAAATTTATTATTTTCATTAGGATGCCATTTATGGAGAATTCCTAGGACTAATGTTGCATGTTTCTCGACACACAAGAGTCAGCACTAATAGCTTAAGTTACTATAAATACTGCCGCCTGGAAGCAGGACAGGGTGTCGGCGTTCGGGA
This sequence comes from Molossus molossus, assembly GCF_014108415.1. Taxonomy (NCBI): domain Eukaryota; kingdom Metazoa; phylum Chordata; class Mammalia; order Chiroptera; family Molossidae; genus Molossus; species Molossus molossus. The sequence goes on along the minus strand of NW_023425350.1, from coordinate 7,909,445 downwards.
CAGACGCTTCGCCAAGCCTCCCGTGATGTTACATCAGAAGGTTCGGAAGGGCTGGTTCGGGAGGTAGCCGAGGTGCAGGAACGATGTCTGCGCCTCCTTCTCAAGGGCAGCCAGCTCCTGAACGGTAGGCGCCAAGACATCCACGTGGCCTTTATAGCCTCCACCTGCATCACACACGTCACGGAGCAAGTGAGTGACATGCCTGGAATAACCTGTCAGCATACTCCGGGCTCAATCACATCCGTTTAAACATTGCTTCTAGCAATAAAAATGTACTACTGGGCAAGTTATCTCTAAAACTCAAGAGTTCTAAAAATGTTAAAGCAATGTAAATGCACGATTAGGCCTCGCTAACAGCTTTCCTGAGAGCTCCCTCCCTCCCTCCCTCCCGTATCTTCTTGATTTGGAAAACCACTAGTTTACATGCATCCTAACAAAATGTCAGGAATGAGGTAAGGGCCTCCAGGCAAAGGGAAGGGTAAGCTAGGTTACCACTTGAATTAAGTCAAAGAATTCTGATTCTTCATTCGAAATGACCACTCTACTAATTTCCTAGTGATTCTGTAAACGTCCGACTACTCTGGCGACGCCTCAGGAGAACCAGCGGTGCTGCCGCCCTGCTCGCACGCAGCCACGGGCAGGGGTGGACGCGGTGCTGTGCTACTCGAGTGAGACACACGTAGAAGTGCCCACTAACACGGCGAAATACACTCCCTTCTTAAACTGATGCTCAGAAAGGAAATATTAACATTTAAAATTGATTAAAAGTATTCAAAGCTTACCAGTAGCTGCCTTTTTTTGACCATAGGTAACCTTCCCGTCAAATTCATCCACCGATACCTTTATATCTGGCTCAATCTGAGAAATGGTGCAGTTCAGGTGTTCTTCTATATCAGACAGCAACTAGAAAGGGAGAGAAATAAAGCATTTTCAAATAAAAATTTCACTTTGACAGAGTCGCCTCTTAGCAGCATTTACTAAAACCAGGACACTATACAATATTTACTATAAATAGAAGCTAGATTTCTGAAGAGGAATCACAGTTACAACCTACAAACTCTAGTTAACAGCCCAGCTGGTGTGGCTCAGTGGCTGAGCATCGACCCAGGCACCAAGAGGTCGCTGCTTTGAATCCCGGCCAGGGTCCAGGTCGTGGACCCAATCCCCAGGGGGGGCATGCAGGAGGTGGCCAATTGATGTTCTCTCTCATCAATGTTTCTCTCTCCCTCTCTCTCTAAAATCAATAAAGAAAAAACAACAACAAAACCCTGTAGCTAACATTACCATCCACCACTCAATACTTTCCCCCCATAAGTGACAAGATAAATGCTAATAAACGTTTGCAGATCAATGCAGTCTACTTCCAGTGCCATAAGCTTCTGGCGCGTACCTGCATCTCGTTGTACCATATGGTGCAGCCGCCATCTTCCTTGAGTCTGGTGTTGTAACACCCTTTTCCACGACTGCTGCACACATGGTACCAGACCTAGAGGGAAAAGCATGAGCATGTGCAGAGACTGAACACGCAAGACAGCTCTGTTTTCAACTTGTTTTTTAGTATCTTCTGTCCTTAAGGCATAAGAAAAATAGATTGCAGGTATGGCAATTACTACCACCATTCAGTAGCTCATTAACTAGGTCTTCCAAAAAAACAGTTCTTGAAAATAAGCCAAACGTTTTTCTAAAATGGATGTCAGTTAGCCTGGCTGGTGTTGCTCAGTAGCTTGAGCATCGTCCCATGGACTGAGAGGTCCCAGTTCGATTCCCAGTCAGGGCACATGCCCGGGTTTCGGCTTGATCTCCAGTAGGGGTTGTGCAGGAGGCAACTGATGGATGTATCTCTCTCACGTCGATGTTTCTCTCTCCCCTCCTCTTTCCCTACGAAAAAAAATCAATAAGAACATATTAAAAAAAAAAGGTGGGTGTGAGTTACAGAAAGGCGCTCTCGGCAAACACGAGATGGAAGCGTCCCTTCTGGAGGATGCTGCAGCAGGTGGGCACCACAGCCGAGTTCGAGAGTCTTCCGGAAGAGGACGAAGCACAGAGCAAAGGGAACAGCTAGCTGGGCAACGATGTGTGAGAGTTCCTTGTTCTCACAACGTGTCATCTTATCCAAACAGTAAGATGCGCAGCCCCCGTCCCACCTCCCACCACGCCGGACAGGGTTTAAATATGTTTTGGTAACAACAATTACTTTGAAGCTATTAGATAAAATGACACTGTGCATCTTTCCTTCCAAACCCCATCCTATTATTTGTCCATTTAATGAACACAGTTTTTAAAAAGGCCACAAAAAGTTCATATTCTATGTGCAACCAAATTCAATGTAAATGGAAAAATCCAACTGCTTTTATTTCAACATCTAAAATAGCAACACAAACAGTGAATGTGATACCACACTGAAAAGATTACCTTCTCTTTTTCTGTCGCCACCAGGGAAATGGCCAGACCCATCCTGAAAGAGGGTAAGTGTGCATTAGAGCCTGGCCCCGAAACGCAGAAGCTCACACGAAGACGGGGGGCTGCCGTACCTTTCAGCTCTCCCCACTCGGCCAATGCGGTGGACGTAGTTTTGCTTCTCATCAGGCAGGCTGACGTTTATAACTGTAAAAGAAATCGGTTAGCACCAACTGCCACTGTTTCTAAATGTTTTGAAAATATTAGGTTTAGACTTTAAATTCCATACAATTCAATCTGCAGGCATAAAAGTTTCTTTTTACCATAAGGAACACCATGGACATCGATTCCTCTGGCAGCTACATCCGTGCAAATCAAGAACCTCACATCTCCTTTCTAGAGAACAGAAGAGAAAAGAATTGATTACCACACATGCAAAAAATAAACATCAACACTGTCTTTCCACTAAATGAGAACTCTGTAACTACCGTTACTACCAGAGGAGAAGTCCAGATAGTCCTAATTCTCTGGGCCAATTCTTGATTTTAAAGCTATGATTCACTAAATAAGACATTTAAGGTGAATAAATAAAAGACTGGATTCATTTTTTGCTTTTCTTTTTTCTTACATCAAAGGTATTAAACCACTCTAAAGTTTGGCTTTATCTTCAGAAATACTGAACAGTGATTCGAGAGGACAGAACAAACTATAAAAACATGAGCATTATTTTCACCCTTGCATTTAAATAAACTCGGAACACTAGGTGCTTTACCCTGACGTTACAGTTTCGTGAGGACAAACCCTAAAGGGGTGGAGAGTGCCTCCTGGTGCTCCCTAAGGAAACACATTAGCCTCCGGGCAGGGGCGCAGGGTAGAGATCTGGGGAGACAGAAGGGCTCGCTGGCCGCTGATCCAATACAATGCCAGATACAGAGGGTGGCACCTATGCGGAAATGAGGCCATTCGATGCTTTACCACCCACATCAATCCATGGGAACACGACCCAGAGTTCCTAAGTCCAGTACTTCTCTTCTCACCTCTCCCTACGATGCGTCAGAGAGAGTACACTGTGCACCAAGACAACACACGGTGAACAGCAAAGATCCTTGTGGGTGGAGGCTACTGACCTGGAGTCTTAAAGGGCTCAAGCCCCACCACCTACACCCAGAGATATAACCTATTCATGTGCTGTTAGTTGGGATGGTCTGCCCCAAACAATTCAAGCTATATTTAATTCTACAAAACTGTATTTTGACACCTGTCTTAAAATAATCTACATATAAGTTCTCTATGGGTATTACTATAAATTATTTTTTTAAAGGCTCACAGACCCAGTTTAATTATCAGATGATGCTTCTAAAAATATCTACCTGGAAGAATTTAACTAAAACTTTCTCAAATTGAAAATTCTTCTTACAGCAGTGTTATGTTGACAAAGAATGTGTAATTTACCATTTGACCTTAAAGATGACTAAGCCCGGCCATGAAAAGGACACACCAGAGTTGGGACAGAAATACTTTGAAATTTCTAGGACAGTAATTGCTTTATGAATGTTAACTGGAACTGATTAAAACCAGATACACTGCCTCTCCAATATTAAGGAAATGCAGACAACTACGTATCAATACCTTAAATCGTTCCAAGTTTTGCTTTCTCTCATGAGGCTTTCTGTCACCATGGAGACAAACACATGAGAACTGGTGTCCTTTTTTATCAGATCCTGGTGAAAAGCAGATTAAACTGTTAACCGTGGAAAACATTACGCCTAAAACTGTGATTACAATGCCACCCTACGAGTCTATTAAATCTTTGCCACAAACCATCGTGAACACACTAGGCAAAGTGCCCTGGCATTAAAATGGATTTTGCTTTGAAGGACATTGTAAGTCATCTGGCCCAATCTGCAGGAGCAAATAAAGCAGAATGCCAACAAAAATGATTAATAAGAGGAAAATACACGTGGACACCAGGAACTTCACCCATACCATACAAAGTGAAAACCCAAAAAGTAGGCAAAAGAAGTCATTCTTGACAGAACCAAAAGTCCATAACCTTACTAAAGGCCACGCCCACAAGCCTGCCCTCCTCAAGGTGGAAGCAACTCAGTCATGCGGTTTCCTGGCCAAAGCCGATTGAAGCAGCAAACTCAAGGACAGGGAGGTGCCACCTTAGAGGCAGATGCAGTGGTAGCCAATCCTAACAAAGAAATTTTTCTTTTATTTTTTTGAATCCTCACCTGAGGATATTTTTCCATTTATCTACAGAGTGGGAGGGGGAGACAGAGAGAAAAACATTGATGTGAGAGACATCTACGGGTTGCCTCCCGTATGACCGACCAGGGCTGGGGACTGAACCGCAACCGAGGTGTGTGCTCTTGGCCAGAACTGAACCCGCGACTCTTTGGTCTGTGGGCCGACACTCTAACTGCTGAGCCAAACCAGCCAGGGCACAAAGAAACTTTTCAAATAGACACAGGAACAAGAAGCAGTACAGAGTAAGGGCAAACAGCTTTCTGGAAGTAACAGAACCTGTAGATACAACTACGATGTAGCCCAGAACAACATTTACAAAACTCAAGGAAACAGGACATTCTGAAAGGTATGGACAAGTGACTAGTACAGAAATGTATCACGAAGCGGAGACACAACAGCTCACCAAACTTACACAGCACACTGAGGTCACGCCCCACTGGGAATTCATGGGACTCAGGGAGCATCACACCCCCCCCCATGCCCTGGGTGAGGTGCCTGCAGACTAGGGCGGGACCCTTTCTTCCTCTGAAACCCTGGAAGCAGGTATCTGTTGTTTTGAGTTTAGTAATGGTTCAGGAAACTTGTTTTCTTGACAGAGGCAACCAGAGTACGTAGAGAGAGAAAGAAAAACGAAAGAATATTACTGCTTGCCCTGGCCGGGTGGCTAAGTGGTTTGGAGTGTTGTCCTGTACATCAAGAGGTTGTGGGCTTGATTCCCAGTCGGGGCACATATGGGAGGCAACTGATCGATGTTTCTCTCTTACATGGATGTTTCTCTCTCTCTCTCTCTCTCTTTCTCCCCCCCCCCCAAAAAAAAAAATCAATGAAAACACATCCTTGGGCCCTGGTCGGTTTGGCTCAGCAGTTAAGAGCGTCAGCCTGCGGTCCAGAGAGACCCAGGTTCAGTTCCCACTAAGGGCACGTACCTTGGTTGCAGTTTGTCCCCGGCCCTGGTTGGGTTGTGCGGGTGGCAACCACTCAATGTGTCCCTTACATGTCGATGTTTCTCTCTCTCTCTCCCACTCTATCTGAACAAAAAATGAAAAAATGTCCTCGGGTAAGAATAAAAAAAAATATATATTCTTGGGTAAAAATTAAATTAAAAAAAAAAAAGAACATTACTACTTATCAACAACATTTCTAACCACATAATCAAATCCTCCACTCAAAACCAAAGCAGACAAGAAGAAATTTTTATTACAAAACAGTCACTATAACTAAAATAACCAAACAAGTCTGTCTGTCAGGGCTTAAACATTAATAACTGTTCACTATAAGGAGTGACATTTTCTTTACATGATTAGTTCAAACTTTTTAAATGTTCGAATTTTTCACCTTTCCAATCTCCTTGATGTACATACAGTAAGAGATGTGCTAAAGTCTTCTCCACTATGAGAACAGGATTTGTCCTTTACCTTTAAGTCTGTCAACTTATATTTATATATTTTTCCAACTTCTATATTTTCGAACGCATAGCCAAGCTGACCGAATGCTAACAGTGAGTAGCTAGTATCTCACCACCTAAATTCTAACATTTACTAACCCTGCTGCACCACTTCTCTGTCTATCCTGCCTGTCCTTCTAGTCACTCATCTCTGTATTCTCCACGCATTGGCACGCAGACTGCACATATCAGTGCACACTTCAGCATGGCACCATTAAGCAGAGTGCAGGGTTTGCTCAGTTTTTTTCCTTTCTTCTGAGGTAAAAGTTACATATAATGTACAAATCTTAAGGGCACATTTGCTGAGTTGATAAGTGCACACACCTACATAGCCCAACGCCCTATGAAAAGACACTGAACAAGAACACCACCCTGCAAAGTAGCCTGGTGCCCTTTCTCAGCATTCCCCACTCCTACCCCCGAGGACAAACACCGTTCTGGAGTTCCCCCAGCAAAGATTAGTCCGACCCTTCCCAAACTCCACACAAATCGAGTCATGCAGTATAAAGATTTCTTTCTTTCAGCATAAAGTCTGAGATTCCCCCACAGTCGTCGAGTCTATCTGTGGCCCATTCCTTCTCATTATATTCCCATGTATAAATATTTCAAACGTTGTTTAGCCATTCTCCTACTGATGGTTATTTAGTGTTTTAGTTCTGAGTCACTATAAATACAACTGCTATGACCATTCTTGCACACATCTTTTGTCAATACACGCTTTCACTTATCTTGGGTAAATACTTAGGAGTTGAACTGCTAACCTGTAAGACAGCAATGTTTAACTTTAAAAAAAATAATAATTCTACTGATTTTTCAGAAGAGAGGAAGGGAGAGAGAGAGAGAGAAACACTGAAGTGAGAGAGATACATTGATCGGCTGGCTGCCTCCTGCACGCCCCCTACTGGGGACCAAGCCCCAAACCCGGGCATGTGCCCTGACTGGGAATCAAAGCGGGACGGCGCTCAGTCCTGAGCACGCCAGCCAGGCTGGAGGCCTTTCGCCAAAGTGGCTGTGCCAGGTGCAGCCTCAACGAGAACCTGTAGGTGCTCCAGCTGCCCCAGATCCTCACAAAAGCTGGTGCTGTGTTTTCACCTGGTCATCTCAATGTGTCAGCGGCATCACACTGTGATTTTATTTGAACTTCCTTCACAGTGATTATGTTGAGGATTCTTTCATGATAGTTTATATATTTGATGTATAAGGAGCATAAAATTAGAATCATTGTGCCCTTTCGCTCAGTGGTTAGAATGTCAGCCTGTGCACTGAAGGTTAGTGGGTTTGATTCTGATCAAGGGCACAAACCTGGGTTGCAGGTTCTATCCCCGCCCCAGTTGGGGTCAGGCAGGGAGGCAACAAATCGACGTGTCTCTCTCACATTGATGTTTTCCTCTCCCTCCCTCCCTCTCTCTAAAAATCAATGGAAAAATATCCTCTGCTGAGGATTAACTTGCCTCTCCTGCAAAAAAATGTAGAATCATTGTCTTCATTGTAGACTTATTATTTTATTATACAGTGACCCTTTTCATTTCTAGTAATATTTTTGTCTTAAAGTCTATTACATCTTCGACTAATACAGCTAGACTTAAATCATAGCTTATTCTTTTGGTTAACATATAAGCTGATATAAACATAAAGATGTTTTCATTCCCGTCCTCAAGTTTCAGCTATACTTCTGGTAAACAGCATATAACTAGATTTCATCCACTCTAACAATTTGTGCCTTTTAACAGACTTCAGTCCAATGATACACTAGTGTTCATGCATATATTCAGGTTTTTCCATCAGCCACTTTACTCTACAATTACTGTCTGCTTTTTCTCATTTTCCCCTTCTTCCTTTCCCTATTAGCCTTTCTTTAAATTAAGGTTTTTTTCCTCATACACTGACTCAGAAGACATACATTCTATTACTTAATGACCTATACTTGAAATTTTAACGTTAAAATTAATAACGTCACCCTTCTTCCAAATGACTTAAGGTTGAAGCCCAGGGACCCGCGCTCACTGTGACGACACTCCCTGTGGAAATGACCGCATGCTGAGCAGGCACACAGTCAGGGCGTGTCACCGCTCTCGAGTCTGGGTGTGCATCCAGACTGCATCACATGACACTGGCAGCCGACTAAATGAGGGAATAAGCACAACTTATTTCAAGTAAGAAAACATTACCTCCTTCTTGTTGCATAAAATACTGCTCCAAGTTATCACAGTCGATCTTGGTTCTGCAGAAAATAATCGCTTGATCCATCTTGTGCTCCTTGACTGCTCGGACAGCATACTCCCCCTTCAGGATCTTAATAGCTTCAGACCACATCTCTTTACACCACAATCACAACAACAAATAAACAACATTGCAATATAAAATCGCCGTGAACACAAGTAATCATTCTCAGACTTACTGCTCAACTCATCTAAAAAAAACTGCTCTACTTCAAGAACTTCAACTGCTTTAATTCAACAAGAACAAGAAATAATAAGATAGGGTGAAATGGTGAGATATTCCTTTTGCTCATTTAGTTTTGTTTCTGTTAATGTTTTTGATGCCAGTTTGTGGGGGTACCAAAACACCTATAACCACACCTCTCATGAGGGAAACACACACACACACACAAATAAATAAACAGAAATACCCACAAGCTCTGTTCTTACCTCTTATGGAAAATTAATTCTATTGTGCTTCACGTTAACTTCCCTAAATGTGCCATAAAGGTTTACTCAGTCATTTTAACCCCATTAAAAATAAGTAATGTACTTTCTAAATTAACCTAAACACCAGAAAGTTCACACTTCCCTCTATGGAGGAATAAAAACCATACATCAGATCTAGTTAGTAATTTCTTAGTCACCAACCCCCAAATCTTTATTTTTCACTGTGAAGCTGGGCTATAACTCAACTACCTAATGCAAACTTTAAATCTGTAACCCAAAATATTTCTAAGGTTTCCGTGGTCATCTCTAACTGTAGCATAAAACCAACCAAAGTTTTACAAGGAAAAATAAGCGCAGCAGCTGACACCTCTGTGGTGCAGAGCGCGTTCTCTCGCAGCTGGATCCCGCGCGGCTCTGGACCAGCAGGCTCGCTCCGCTCCAACAGCAGGCTACCTGAGCGCACACCTCACACGTGGAGCTGGTGTAACTCGGTCTGAAGGAACTCTCTTAATTAAGGCTCCAGGTAGCCCACCGAACCAAATGCAGCCCAACCCACGCCAAGCACCCACTTGAGGGATCTGATATCAGACATGCGGCCTAATGGGTTTAAGATCCATCCCAGGTTCTGAGCACTGTCCTTGTATCGTGATGCAGCTTCATCAGTTTTTAAAACATTATGTACATAAAACAAATTGTCTCATCTCTGCCCACTAATATCTTCATTGGATTGGGCTTTAAAATAAGTCTTTCTAAAAACTGATGAATATTTAATGATATGAAGTTTCAGTTTGGGAAGATGAAAAAGTCTGGAGATGGATGATGATGATGGTTACACAGCAGGAATGTACGTCAGCCCACTGAACCGAACACTTAAAAATGGCTAAACCCACCCAGCCAGTGTGGCTCCGTGGTTGAGCGCCAACCCACACACCAAGAGATCGCCGGTTCGATTCCCAGTCAGGGCACATGCCCAGGTTGTGAGTCAAATCCCCAGTGAGGGGCATGCAGGAGGCAGCCAATCGATGTTCTCTCTCATTGATGTTTCCATCTCTCTCTCCTCCTCCCTTCCTCTCGCTCTAAAATCAATTAAAAAAAAAAAAAAGGTTAAACCCAACTTGATCTGAAGTGGATATGACAGAATGAGGTGTACGCAGATGAAAGGTGCTGGTGAGAAAATTAACAGTAAAGAATTGACCTTGTCCAAAAGGTTCTGGGAGGTACCCTCTAAGCCCCTGAAATGTCCTGCCTGTCTTTATTTACATGGTGGGCATGGCCTATGCTATAATCCATGCTAACAAAGCTATTTACGATGGGGCCTTGCGCCACACAGCATCAGCTCAAACTCTGGAGGGACTGGAGACCACCCTCTCTGTAACTCTTTATTTTTTTTATCCTCACCTGAGGACATTTTTCCATTTTTTGTTCAGATAGAGTGGGAGGGAGAGAGAGAGAGAAACATCTACCTGAAAGTGACACATCGAGGGCTGCCACCCACATGACCCAACCAGGGCCGGGGACAAACTGCAACCGAGGTACGTGCCCTTGGCAGGAACTGAACCTGAGTCTCTCTGGACTGCAGGCCGACGCTCTGACCGCTGAGCCAAACCCGCCAGGGCCTCTCTGAAACTCTTTATATATGCCTGCCTTCCACTCTGACCCTGCTGCTCACCACAGCAGTGGCAATCTCTCTGGCTTCTTACGATTGTTATGCCACCTGGCCTGTGTGTGGGAGAGGTGGGGCCACCCTAACATCCCACTGCAATCACTGAGCCCAGTTCAGAAACAGCTTCCCCTACTATTAACCTGGTCTACCGAGGAGAGCCACTGTGGAACTTACGATTCCGGTACCTATGATCAGTGAGAATTCTATAATATACAGTATCTGTGATTTAGATGCCAGAAGACTATTATCTTTTTTTTTTTATTATCCTCACCCGAGGACATTCTTTGTTCAGGTAGAGCGGGAGGGAGAGAGAGGAGGAGAGAGAGACAGAGAGAGAGAAACATCAACGTGAAAGGGACACATCGAGTGGCTGCCACCCACATGACCAACCAGGGCCGGGGACAAACTGCAACCGAGGTACATGCCCTTAGCGGGAACCGAACCCGGGTCTCTCGGGACCGCAGGCCGACGCTCTAACCGCTGAGCCAAACCGGCCAGGGCAGAAGACTAATATCTTAAATTCAATCATTAATACTCCTCTAAGTTGGTTTTATTTTCATATTTCCTGTCCCATTTTTAGAGATCACTTCCAGTCCTTCAAGAGGGTAAACAGGCATAAACTCAATAAATCAAACCAATTTGTTTTCCTAATCTTTCAACGTATTCTATTGATATATTTTACTTACCTGGACTGTTACCACCAGGTCTTGTGTTATCTTTTGCATGTACTTCATCTGTCTACCAAAAGGAAAGAATAAAAAAGGGGTAAGGATTGGTTAAGCAACAATTCAGAACAGGTGCCATTTTTTAAAAAAAGAGAACTGTATTTACCTTTAGACCGCATTTCCGACATACACCTCTATAATCTAAAGGCAAAACTATTCTTGAGATTCAGAAAAATTGTTATTAACTGCAGGTCTAAGGCTAACCAATTTTAAATACAATAAAAACACAAAGGTGGTTTTTGTAATTTTGTTCACAATGAACATACCCTTATATAAAGACCAATCTAAACGCAATGGGAAAAACAACACGATGCATACGTGAAGTTGATTTTTGAAAAAATAAGGCACATCAAGAAAACACTGAAGTACTACTAAAAATGGAAATCATTGTGTCTGAAATCAGATTTTTATATGCAGGTAATCAATCCTATTTACTTATACACATCGTAGCAAAAGCAACTTTACATAGAGAAAAATTAGAGAGGCGTCCACCATTTATTCCCTGCCTTAAAGGTCTCAAGTTTTCCTAAACTTATGCTAAACTTCTCTGTACTTAGGTACAATATCTGGTTGTCTTAACATCACTAAGAGCCCAAGGTTAAACTAGTTTATGACTGCTTTACCGTACACAAATGGAAGCATTAAGAAGCACTCACTCGAATGTGGTTTTTCCCAAGCCTCTCCCAGAGCCTGTCAGCTTTGGGATTCACTGGGACAACCACATGGTGCACAGTATCTGGAACGGAATCTTCTCCTTTTAAATCAACCCACATGGGAAAATGCATTATCTTCTCAGACAGTTTCTTTACATCAAAAGAATGCAAAGTAGCAGAGCAAACAATCACCTAAGAATAAAAAAATCAAAATTTAGATCACTTTTATAACGACAGTAAGTCTGCCTATGAGGCTGATGGTCACGGTTGCATTAGCCTGGAATCTAAGGCCCAGCCCGACGCCCGACTCCGCACCGCAGCTGTGCTGTGCGCCCGAGCCCCGGCCCTCAGCGCCAGCGATCACCACAGCTGTTCCGCAGGCCCTACGAAAGCTATGTGAGATGAGAAGGTTTGCAAGACCTAAAACTGTAAGCTCAGACTTACCTAAAAACTTACAAACTTATCTAAACTATTTTTATCTTTTTCTCTTGAAAACCTCTATCAATCAAATTCGTCCTAAGAGAAAGATGATAAAAATAAGAGTAATATTTTTTAAAATATTATTAAAGAAATAACTGTTTTTCAACAGCTCAAGGTATTTTCCCTTCAAATAGAAACAGTATTCAGTCTGGAATATAAACTCTAAATGCTCTGTAGAAAAAACATTAAAAGCTTTTTAGTACCGTCTTCTGTAACACTTAAGTAACTTTCTCCGATTCCCTTCTTTATTCCCAAAGCAGCTTCACGACGGTTCCCTTTGTGTGCGCTGTGCTATCAAGCACTGAAAAAATGTGCTACAGAGCAGTCAACTTAACCAGAGAACACTAACACAAGGTGTAAACGTCACACAAAAATTAAGCATTAACACGCAATGATTATTTACATGTCTTTAAGATGCGTCTGTCATTTCTTACCTGGAGTCTTTTTTCATCAGAGGTAATCTGAGGAATCTGACTGTGAATCCTGTTTATAAAATCAGAGTAACCTTGCGAAAGAAGCCCATCCTGCATGGGAAGCAAAGAAAAGCATAAGTTTTTAAATCAGTATCAAAATCCTTTTTTCTAAAACAAACACAAAATGTAAGATGTGGAAACTAATTCATAGAGATACATATCCTCATATTTTCTAAATGATGATTTCCTATTGATGCCCAGAGACAAGTTATAAATTCAGTCTTAACCCCGTGTGACTGACACAGGAGAAAGCTGGCACTAATCAGCGCAAACACCACACCCGATATTCGTGAACGAGCACAGGAGTCAACAGCTCCTACCACGTGGCCTGAGCACAGGATTTTAACATGGAAAACAAGACAAAAACCGGTGCTGAAAACTACTTCAACCCATCCTAAAAATAATCTGGGAGCATGTCTTAAGAGCCTCAAGCACATTAATGTCTTTTTACACAGTTCACATTTTGCAACTATGATATAAAAAAATAATTTGTAATGTATAAAATAATTATGTACAAACAAAAATAACTATTTAGAAAGAAAAATAAACCTACATATCTAGTAATAAGAGCAGTTAAATAAACAGTTAAGTATCCATATGACAGATCATTAGACAGCCTTTAAAATCTTTTATGGCCCTGGCCGGTTTGGCTCAGCGGTTAGAGCGTCGGCCTGCGGTCCGTAGAGACCCGGGTTTGGTTTCCGCTAAGGGCACGTACTTCGGTTGCAGTTTGTCCCCAGCCCTGGTTGGTTGTGCGGGTGGCAGCCACTCGATGTGTCCCTTCACGTCGATGTTTCTCTCTCTCTCTCCCTCCCACTCTATCTGTACAAAAAATGGAAAAATATCCTCGGGTGAGGATTAAAAAAATAAAATAAAATAAAATAAAATCTTTTATGAATAACATGAAATATTTATAATACTACATTAAAAAAAAAAAAGATTTCCTAGATTCCTCAAAGTCTGATTTCAACTATAAAAAACATTTACATAAATATAAGAAGTGGATGAAAATATACTAAACTGATAATGATTATCTCTAGATATTGGAATCATGACTGAATTATATTTTCAATTCATTTTGCAGATTTTATCTCCAAAAATAAAAGCCAACACTTTTAAAAAGTATAACTAATTTCAACGTACGGCTTCATCCAGAACCAGGAATCTCACTTGGGATAAGCTCAGCTTTCCAGTTGACACCAAATCATCTAGTCTTCCCGGAGTCCCCACGACTATGTCCACCTGAAAAACACCAAACAAAGCCCCTGATGAGAACTGCAGAACCGCTGGATCACCATAAGCAGCACCCACCAACTGTCCACTGATGATACACCGTGCACACGAGTGTCACCTTTAACTCGGAATTTGTAAATACAGGAAATAGATCGTGCCATATTATCAAACTTATATTTGGTTTGAGAATAATCGGAAGAATTTGGCCAACTGAGTTTGACATCCTTAAATGTTATAGTCTAATATATAAAATTTGTATTTTCAAGCAAAAATCAGATGAATTTATAGGAACGCTGAAATTCAAATCCCAGTTCTGCCACTACCCAGCTGTGTGACCTCAACCTACTCACTCTCCCCTAACGTCCCTTGTCTCATGTGTGAGTGGAGTGCACTTCTGCTCTGCAGAGATGATGTGGCAACCGAGAGACGAGGCAAGCACTGGTGCCAGGGCGCTCGGAGCCTCGGCAGATGTGGGCAGTCAGCGGCAGTGACGCTCCGCTGTCCAGGAAAACAGCAACAATTACCACTCGCCAAGTGCTTCTCAGAAACAGGCACTGTGCTGAACTTTTACAAGTACTATGTCGTTTCATGTTACCACTAAGGTACATACTACTATCGTTATCCCTATTTTAAATAAGAAACTGAAGTTTAGAATATGAAAGTCAAAGGCACTTAGATGATACAAGTAGTAATAACTACACTGGGATTCAAATGTGAGAAAACAGTTAATTCAAATAAAAACAAGTTTTACTTAATTCTTTATTATAAAAATTTTCAAACATACAGCCCTGGCTGGTTTGGTGCAGTGGTTAGAGTGTTGGCCCATGGACCAATGAGTCGTGGGTTTGATTCCAGTCAAGGGCACACACCTCGGTTGCAGTTCGTCCCTGGCCCTGGTCAGGGTCTTGTGGGAGGCAACCAGTCGATGTGTCCCTCTCACGTTGATGTTTCTCTCTCTCTCCCTCTCTCCCACCCTATCTGAAGATAAATAGAAAAATATCCTTGGGTGAAGATATAAAAAAAAATTTTTTCCAAACATACACAGAGAGAATAATAGTACGATAAACTCTCATGCCCATACAACTAACATTCCCATTCTGCCCCTATACGTGTTGTACTCAGGCCCCTAGATATAGTGATCAGGAACATGGGCTTCGCAGTAAGCTCCGCCCTGAGCTGTAATATCGAGTACAAGCCCTGGTCCTACTCCGTAAAACTGGGGATGAGTGCCATCTCAGAGGGCTACTGGGAGAACTAAGTACAAAAATGAGGTATTTAGCGCCAGGCCCATTCGCTGAAAGCAGTCAATAAAAGTTAAGTTTTTTCAAAGTGCACTCGTGGATGGATAGATGTGAAAACAAATAAGGTTTTACATAAAATCATTCAAACAAGTCAAACCTTCCACTTCTTTATCGGTAAGCACGAAAAATCACTTGTACTCTTTTCCTTTTCTCCACTCAGACTAAAAGGTAATGTCCTCCTAACAAATGCATCCCTCTAGCCTCATTACTGCCCCATCTAGCCCTGGAAAGAGTGGAATTCTGCTGAATGGACTTTCCACTGGCTCCAATACAAGGCATTCAGATTCCCATGAAAAATAAGACAGACATTTCTGAAGTTACTGTTTCACTTGTCCTGATAACCAGATGTACCCTAGAGAACTGCTTCAGAACAGAAGGTAAAGCCTGTCGCTCAGTGTATGAAGAATGAACTCGATGCCAAGCGGTGTGACAGGTGCAGGGCACAACAGTGAATGAAGTGCCCTTCTGGTCTGCGTGTATCCTCTGTTGAGTGCAGGACTCTAACACACCACCTGAGTTCCCTCCCTCCTCAATTTCAATAGGTAAAGTCAGCATGAAAATCGTAAATTCGCTCAGGTTTAAAAAGAAAAACAAAAAACTCAGTTAAATTGGAAAAGCCTGAGCGATATATGAATATGACTTACATCATGATACCAACTACTCCACCAGGTCTCAACCACACGTCACATAATGCTGCAACTTTAAAAAGTTTTTTAAGCCCTGGCCAGTTTGGCTCAGCAGTTAGAGCGTCAGCCTGCGGTCCCGGGAGACCCGGGTTCCTTTCCTGCTAAGGGCATGTACCTCGGTTGCAGTTTGTCCCCGGCCCTGGTTGATCGTGCAGGAGGCAGCCACTCGATGTGTCCTTTTCACGTCGATGTTTCTCTCTCTCTCTCTCTCTCTCTGAACAAAAAATGGAAAAATGTCCTCGGGTGAAGATTAAATAAATAAATAAAAAGTTTTTTAAATTAAATAGTTCTACTCTTTCACCCAAAGCTGACTTCTGCACAGCACATACACAGGCTGAGCCAGAGGACAGTGGAGACAACAGACAGACAGAAGGTAAGATGGGAAGCAGCACAGCAAGGGAATGTGCTGCATCCCTGAAACAGAAGGGAACGGAGTCCTCCAAGAAAGCTAGGAAGGACACTGCCCTGACTGCCCTGCCATTAGCTTCAGCCAACACCGCGTCTTAGCTGTGACCGATGGAAGCAGATCCAAACCTCCAAAAGCTCTGTAGCTGAAAGATATGAGTTAAGAAATTTAGTAACTAACAAAAAAAAATGGATTTGGGTTTAGGGACCCAAGACTGGGAATGAACATGTAAAATATCTCTTACCACCACTAAAATAAAATACACTAAATAAGAACATATTAAAGTAATATTACTATCTTAGACTAGTATTAACAAGTACAGTATATGATTCCTTGCTCTTAATATGCCGTGCCAGGCCAAGTCTAAATCAGCATGCAATTTCATTCGGTGGGTGCCCATGTAATGGGAGGGAGGACATATCTGACCTCCATGACGCAGTATCAGGTGGTTTAGTTGAAGAATAAAATATTTAGAGAAGGAAATGGAAGACAAATTTGTAAGGAAGAAGTTACTTCATACATATAAAATATTTTGTAAGGTCCTACCCTTATTTAGCTTCACAGAATTGATGAACACAGTTAATTTATCAAACTTCTCCCCCACTAATAAAGACCACTCTTAGCTCTCTCCTTTATAAACACATGGCTGAGCACAGCCTTTAAGACTTCCCCTTACAAGTATCGGAACTTATCTTCCTCCTACTGGACGTCTGGTCATCCTTCATCCATACTAAGGACCTCTGCCATCCATTCTCTTTCCATTTCTATTCTTTTTTTTTGTTTGTTAATCCTCACCCAATGATACTTTTTCCATTGATTTTTAGAGAGAGTGAAAGGGAGGAAGGAAGAGGAAGAAAGAGAAACATCGATGTGAGAGAGAGACACTGGTTGCCTCCCCACACACTCCAACGGGGGCTGGGGATAAAATCTGCAACCCAGGTACATGCCCTTGATTGGGAAATCAAACCCATGACCCTTCAGTGTAACCACAGAGCCACACCAACCAGGGCCTATTTCTATTCTTAATTCATTTCTTCTTTTTCAATTATTCCTCCTTCCTCCCCCACATCCAAAAGAACACTTAATTCATGAAAGTGAGAAGGAAATTCTCAGGTGCTCAAAAGGCATGAGGGGTTTGGAGGAGACTGCTGCTCTGAATACTTCAAGGAAGAAAAATCGTACCTGTGAGATGTCTTTGAGCAAATTTATGCTTTTTTTAAAAATTATTTTTGTTACAGATCTTTCTTTTTCCCCCACTGACACCCTCCTCCCCATCCTCCCTACCCTGTCCCCAGCTTTGTTGTCTGTGTCTGTGGGTTATGCAATACATGCACACAAGTTCTGTGGTTTATCTCTTTCCTCCCTCCCACCCCCTCTTCTGAGGGCTGTTAGTCTGTTCCCCACTTCCACATCTCTGGGTCTACCCTGTTCCTCAGACTGTTATGTTCATTATATTCCACAAATAAGTGAGATCATGTGATATTTGTTTTTCTTTGCATGGCTTATTTCGTTTAGGATAATACTCTCCAGGTCCCTCCATGTCGTCGCAAAGGATCAGAGAACTTTCTTTCTTACAGCTGCATAGTACTCCATTGTGTACCTATACCACAGCTTTTTTTTTTTTTTTTTAATCCTCACTCGAGGACATTTTTCCATTTTTTGTTCAGGCAGAGTGTGGGGGAGAGAGAGGAACAGAGAGAGAGAGAGAAACATCGATGTGAAAGGGACACATCGAGTGGCTGCCACCCGCACAACCGACCAGGGCCGGGGACAAACTGCAACCGAGGCACATGCCCTTAGCGGGAACCGAACCCGGGTCTCTCCGGACCGCAGGCCGACGCTCTAACCGCTGAGCCAAACCGGCCAGGGCTACCACTGCTTTTTTATCTATTCATCAACTGATGGACATTTGGGCTGTGTCCAGATCCTAGCAATTGTAAATAGTGCTGCTACAAACATGGGGGTATATATATTCTTTCTGATTGGTGTTTCAGGCTTCTTAGGGTATATTCCTACAAGTGGGATCACTGGGTCAAATGGCAGTTCAATTTTTAATTTTTTGAGGTAACACCATAGTGTTTTCCATAGTGGCTGCACCAGTCTGCATTCCCATCAGCAGTGTACTAGAGTCCGCTTTTCTCCACACCGTCACTAACACTAGTTGTTTGATGATTTGTTGATGGCGGCCATTCTGACAGGTGTGAGGTGATACCTCATTGTTGTTTTAATTTGCATCTCTCTGATGATTAGTGATGTTGAGCATGTCTTCATATGCCTCTTGGCCATTTGTATGTCCTGTTTGGAGAGGTGTCTATTTAGCTCCTCTGCCCATTTTCTAATTGGGTTCTCGGTCTTCCTTTTGTTGAGTTGGAAGAGCACTCTATATATTTTGGAAATTAACCCCTTATCTGATGTATCAGTGGCAATTATACTCTTCCAGAGAGTGGGTTGCCTTTCCATTTTGTTGGTTGTTTCTTTTGCTGTGCAGAAGCTTTTCAGTTTGACATATGGACAATACTTTTTTGACCTTGTTTTAATTTCAGCCACTTTTGACATTTCTTGAAACACAACACAACTATATTGCCAAAAAGACCGCCCAAGATGTTACTTTTTAAAAATTAAAAGTACAATTCGCAAATCCATAAATGTGATACATCACATAAATAAATTGAAGAATAAAAACCACATGATCATATCAATAGATGCTGAAAAAGCCTTTGACAAAATCCAGCATCCATTTCTGATAAAAACGCTCAGCAGTGTGGGAATTGAGGGATCATACCTAGACATAATAAAGGCCATATATGAAAGACCTACAGCCAACATCATACTCAATGGGCAAAAACTAAAAGCATTTCCCTTAAGAACAGGAACAAGGCAAGGATGCCCACCTTCGCCACTCCTATTTAACATAGTACTGGAAGTCTTAGCCACAGCAATCAGACAGGAAGAAAAAATAAAAGGGATCCAAATTGGAAAGGAGGAAGTGAAATTGTCATTATTTGCAGATGACATGGTACTGTACATAGAAAACCCCAAAGACTCCACCAAAAGCTTACTAGACTTAATAAATGA
Source organism: Molossus molossus (assembly GCF_014108415.1). Taxonomy (NCBI): domain Eukaryota; kingdom Metazoa; phylum Chordata; class Mammalia; order Chiroptera; family Molossidae; genus Molossus; species Molossus molossus. The sequence goes on along the minus strand of NW_023425350.1, from coordinate 7,890,008 downwards.
ATTTGGCAAAGTAGCAGGATACAGGTCTTTGAAAAAAGAAATAGAGCAAGATGTAAAAAAGTGGAAGAACATACCCTGTTCATGGATTGGGAGAATTAACATCATTAAAATGTCCATATTACCCAAAGCAATCTATAGATTCAACGCAATCCCCATCAAAATACCAACGGCATACTTCAAAGAATTAGAACAATTACTTCAAAAGTTCATATGGAACCAAAAAAGGCCTCGAATAGCCACAGCAATCTTGAAAAGGAAGAACAAAGTTGGAGGGATCACAATACCAGATTTCAGGTTATACTACAAAGCCACCATAATCAAAAGAGCCTGGTACTGGCACAAGAACAGGTATATAGACCAGTGGAACAGAATAGAGAATCCAGAAATGGACCCTAGGCAATATGCTCAATTAATACTTGACAAAGGTGGCAAGAGCATACAGTGGAGTAAGGACAGCCTCTTTAATAAATGGTGCTGGGAAAATTGGACAGCTACTTGCCGAAAAATGAAACTAGACCATCAACTTACACCCTACACGAGAATAAACTCAAAATGGATAAAAGACTTAAATGTAACTCATGAATCCATAAAAATCCTAGAGGAGACTGGGGGCAACAAAATCTCAGACATCATACGCAGCAGAATTTTTACTGACACATCACCTAAGGCAATAGAAACAAAGGAGAAAATGAACACATGGGACTACATCAAACTCAAAAGCTTCTGCACAGCAAAAGATACAATCATCAAAACGGAAAGGCTACCCACTGTATGGGAGAGCATAATTGCCAATGATATATCAGATAAGGGGTTAATTTCCAATACATATAGAGTGCTCATACAACTCCACAAAAGGAAGACAAAGAATCCAATTAAAAAATGGGCAGAGGAACTAAATAGACACCTCTCCAAACAGGACATACAAATGGCTAAGAGACATATGAGGAAATGTTCATCATCACTAATCATCAGAGAGATGCAAATCAAAACAACAATGAGGTATCACCTCACACCTGTCAGAATGGCCGCCATCAACAAATCATCAAACAACAAGTGTTGGCGAGGGTGTGGAGAAAAGGGGACTCTAGTACACTGTTGGTGGGAATGCAGACTGGTGCAGCCACTATGGAAAACAATATGGTGTCACCTCAAAAAATTAAAAATTGATCTCCCATTTGACCCAGTGATCCCACTTCTAGGAATATACCCTACGAAGCATAAAGCACCAATCAGAAAGAATATATGTACCCCCATCTTTGTAGCAGCACTATTTACAATCGCTAAGATCTGGAAACAGCCCAAGTGCCCATCAGTAGACAAATGGATTAAAAAGCTGTGGTACATATACACAATGGAGTACTACGCAGCGGTAAGAAAGAAAGATCTCTTATCCTTTGAGACTACATGGAGGGACCTGGAAACTATCATCCTAAGTGAAACAAGCCAAACAGAGAAAGACAAATTTCATATGATCTCACTGATTTGTGGAATATAATGAACATAACAGTTTGAGGACAATCCCCTAAGGAGTGGGGAGGTGAGAGAGGGATGAACCACAGAACTTATATGCATGTATGCATGAACAGTGGACATGGACAACAATCTGGGGAAGGGGCAGGGAGGGAAGGGGGAGGGGGGAATCAGTGGGGGAAAAAAGGAGAATCATTTGTAACAAAAATTAATCAATAAAAAAAAAAACACTGAAAAAAAAAAAAAAAAAGAGTACAACTTACCCCATTTTCTAAAACAGAGAGTTGATCCCGGGCTGCAACACCTCCAATTATCAGAAGCTCCCTGAAACAAACACCATAATAATAATGTAGAACGAGATTCGAGTGTGGTTCACTGCATTTGCACATCTTTTAGGTGGAAACTCAAGGTGACAGTAACTGGGGAAGGGTCCACAAGGAAAGCGCAGGCAGGTGGACAGTGTGCCTCTCACCCAGTGGCCGTATGGAATGCTAAGTGGGGAAAGTGAGCAGAACGGGCAAGTGTGGAGCACAGCACCCCAGCCCTCGTCTACACAGCCTTCCAGGGGCTCCGAATCCTGTTCAATCACCTTTTCACACATATATGGTTGCACGTGTACAGAATATCTCTGAAGTAATATATAAATATTAATTTTTAAAAGGTGCCACCAGGTAGAATAAGTAAAAACTGGGGGGGGTGGGGGTGAAATGAGACTTTTCACAGGTTATCTTTTACTTGTTTAAAATTTCTCATTCAAAATACTTCCCAAACAATGTTTAGGTTAAAAAAATTGCCTTATGTCAAGACAATTCAATGGAGGAGAGAATAGTATTTTCAACAAATGGCACTAAAACAAATGAATAAGCACATGCAAAAGAAAGAAGTTAAGCCCTGGCTGGTTTGTTTAGTGGTTAGAGCATCAGCCCACGGACCAGAGAGTCCTGGGTTCAGTTCCCGCTAAGGGCATGTACTTTGGTTGTGGTTAGTCCCCAGCCCAGGGTGGAGTTGTGCAGGTGGCAACCAGTCAATGTGTCTCTCTCACATCGATGTTTCTCTCTCTCTTCCTCCCACTCTATCTGGAGATAAACGCAAAAGTGTCCTCGAGTGAGGATTAAAAAAAAAAAAAAAAGAATGAAGTTAACTCTTCCCTTGTTTTAAAGATCTTTAGAGAGCCCTGGCCGGTTTGGCTCAGCGGTTAGAGCGTTGGCCTGCGGTCCCGAGAGACCCGGGTTCGGTTCCCGCTAAGGGCATGTACCTCGGTTGCAGTTTGTCCCCGGCCCTGGTTGGTCGTGTGGGTGGCAGCCACTCGATGTGTCCCTTTCACATCGATGTTTCTCTCTCTCTTCCTCTCTCCCCCTCCCACTCTACCTGAACAAAAAATAGAAAAATGTCCTCAGGTGAGGATAAAAAAAAAAAAAAAAAAATCTTTAGAGAGGAGGGGGAGGGAGAGAGAATTACCAATTGGCTGCCTCCTGCATGCCCCCTACCAGGGATCTGGCCTGCAACCAGGGCATGTGCTCTGAACAGGAACTGAGCCGGCAACCTTTCAGTATATGGGACAAAGTCCAACCAACTGAGCCACAAAGGCCAGGGCTTAAAATTCTCCTTTATAGCATACACAAAAATTAACTCTAAATGAGCCACAGACCTAAATGTAAAACCACAAAGTATAAATCTCTTAGAAGAAAACATAAAAATAAATTTTCATGACCTTGGGTTAGGCAAGATTTCTTTATACGTAACACCAAAAACAAAAGCAACAAATGAAAAAAAAGGCTGAACTTCATCAAAATTAAAAACTTTTGCATTTCAAAGGACACTATCAAGTGAAAAGACAGCCCACAGAATGGGAAAAAATATTTGCAAATCAGACAAAGTGTATCTAACATGTAGAGTGTGTGTGTGTGTGTGTGTGTGTGTGTAAAGAACTCTTAAAACACAGTAACATAGACAAATTATCCCACTGAAAAATGGTCAGGGGAACAGACATTACAAATGGCCAACAAGCACTTGAAAGATGGTCAACATCATTAGCTACAGTGAAATGCAAATCAAAACCAAAGTGAGACACCACCTTACACCCATTAGATGGCTATAGTAAAAAAGACAGGTAATAGTTTGGTAAAGATAGAGAAATGAACCCACATACATTATTAATAGCAATGTCAAATGGTGGTATCACTTTGGGAAACAGTTTGGGAGTTCCTGAAAATGTTAAACCTATAGCTACTATATGATTCAGATATTAGACCCCAGGGGCCTTATACAGAGAAATGAAAATGTCCACATGAAACCTGTCACTGATGTTCACAGCACAGTAGCCAGAAAGTGGAAACAACCCAAGTACCCATCAGTTAATGTATGAATAAATGTGGTATATGCATATGATGGAATACTTTTCGGCAATATAAAGTAATTAAGTACTGACACATGCTACCACATTGATTAACCTTGAAAACATTATGCTAATTCAGGGAAACCAGTCACAAAAGAGCATATACTATCCACTTCCATTTGCATAAAATGTCCCAAATAGGCAAAATCTAGAGACAGAAAATAAATCAGTGGTTCCACCCACCGTACGGCTGAGGAATACAAAAGAACAGCCCCTGTCTGAGGGAGTGTAAATCTGAAAGGGACGAGTAACTGTCTTTACAACCCGCCAGTGCGCAGGGTGAAGGCGAGGCATCCATGGGGGCGGTACTGGGAAGGACGGGGCTGAGACAGCAGGGCAGCTTCCCAGACAGACCAGGACTTGAGCTGGTTTTCAAAGGAAAGGCTCATTTGTACTGAATACCAAAATAAGTAACCCACAACTTTACCATCTTAACAAATAAATTTCATTATTCATGTTCCCTTCCAGCCTTAGTCCACAGGCATATTAACCTTTACAGACAATTACAGCACAAAATCAAGCATTTTACATTCTTCCAAACACTCTCTCATGAAGAGTTCCGAGCCTCTTGTATGAAACAGATGCCCTGGCTGTGCTCCTTCAGTGACTTTGCCTATCGCATCCCCAAGGCATTTCATCACCTTTGTTTTGTGCTCTCTCCCCCTCCACTCCCACACCCACTCCTACGAAAGCAAAGACGAATTCTCCTTGTTCTATCCCTGGTCCCTAGCCTAAGACTTCACACACAGCAGGTGTTACTCAAAGTCACTGGGGCTAAGTTTCATGCATCAATCCTGAACACAAAATTAGGAATTATTTTACCTAAAAAGTTTGATTAAGTATCACTTATCCCTGAATGAGTTTCATTGTAAGAAAGATCAACATTAACAAGATGGGTCTGCATGATGCCAACGATTCGAGTTCCTGGAATTAGCCAGTGGCGATGGTGCCGTGTGGGGCTCTGCTAGAAACTCCGAAACTGGCCCATCTCAGTGATGAATTCAGTGTGTGAAAAGGGTTTCAATAAAAAATAATTCACAGTGAAATGAACAAAACTCAAGTGACAAATCAACTGACCCAGAGCGTTACTTCTATGATAGGGCCTCCTTTTCCCCGATTAAAAGGGAGTCTCCTGAGCAAGGAGTTCCACAAGATCACTTAACTTTGGTAGAAAGAGCCCCCGACTAGACAGTGACCAGTCTGGGTACCCAACGGGCAAAGGTCACCACTGTGAGAAAGGCGACCGCCTCACTGAGTTATGTTTGCCAGCATACTGCAAAGACAGCAGGATCTTCTCCATGCGCACGAAGGGATGAATCTAACACTGAATGAAATGCTCCCTTAAAAACAAATTTTTACTGATACCGTTGGGCAACCATGACTCTTCATGTAAAAGACATAGAAAAAAAAATCTCAATTTACTTTTCTTTTAAATCAAACTTTTCACTTCAGCAGTTTTACAGAGAAACTAATTGCTACTTTATGTCAAGGTGTACATATACGTGTATAAACATACACGCTGAATTTCTACCTCATTGTTTCTACCTTACCCTTCTTCTCAAACACCTCAAACCTAAAGAGAGTAGACATTTGAGCAAGACAGGAAACTTTACCTTAATTTAGGGTTATCAACGTATTTCTTAAACTGCTTGATGTTATTCAGAGTCTGCTCGGCCAGCTCTCGGGAGGGCTCGACGATGAGCGCCTTGGGAGCGTTGGGGAGAAGCTTGGCCTGTGCCACCTGCGCGTTACCTTGGGGAACACAGAGCAGAGCACATGCACACACTGCAAAGCACCTTCGTTGTAAAGCATGAGTGCAAATATTCCAACATCAAAGATTTAAACAGCAATCGTCAGAAGTATAGGAGAGTCAAACAAAACACAATACAGCTAAGATTGTTCAAATGAAGTAAGGTTTCTTTAAATCTACTTGCAATAACTGCCACTGATAGATACGTTTTTGGATAAAGTGAACTAAGTTATGAAATGTACATACTTCAAACAACTGAAAGAGATTTGGCAGTACAACGGGTAGGGGTCTGAGCTCTGCAGTCAGACTGCCTGGGTTAGAATTCAGTTCTACCACTCACTTGCTCTGTGACCTTGGGCAGGTAACTCCAGTCCCTACTCCTCAAGTTCTTTGTAAAACGGGAAGAGTACCACCTTACAGGGTTGTGGTGAAGAGTAAATAATCTGTGTAAAACACTGAACACAGTGCTGTGGCACTTAATGTACACATGTTAAAAATACTACCATCATCGTCATCATCAGGATCCCAACATGCCTAAACTAAAACCAAATTAAGACTTTATGAATTAGGTTTTGAAGTTTAATTTTACTGGTGTGTTTAATAAGGACGTGTGCCTAAACCAGCAAGGGGAGTATATGTAACTAACCCCTAAGAGAAGCCTTGCCTACTGGAGCTTTCACCCGGACCCCACCCTCCAAACCCTTGCCCCTCAGGTGTGATACCTGTGCGCTGCGATTTGACAACGCAATTGTCCGGCGCCTTGGAAAGAGCTACGAAACCGTCCTTTGGTGCAAACTTAAATTCTTCTTCACCAAAGTTAAATTTTATTTCAGCATTCTAACATGGAATAAAGGAGAAAATAAAAATTTTTAATCTAATAGTAAACTAGTCAACACACAATAATGCAGATCAAAGTAGCTATGATCACGGCAACATTCTTCTATCTGGATTCTCCCTTACCTTCAAAACACAGGCAGGAAAGAGGGCTTGGTTCTTCATATGTGGTGGGATTTCAAATGCCAAACCAAGGTCTTTACCTTAAAAAAAAAAAGAGTGTTCACCCGCCCACCTGCCCGCTTCCTTCGTGCTACCCTGTGCGGCACCTCGTGCCACCTCTTCACTTTGTCACTTAATCCTGAAGTTGCATATTTATCTACTTACTTGATTTCACCATTTAGATGATAAGTATCTCAAATTTATTATGTCCCAAAGAGAACTCCTATCATCCAACTGGCTCCCCGCCTACTACCACAACCCACCCACCCACCAGTATGTTCTCAACACAGTGGCTACAATGATACTGTTAACTAAAGACAGACGATACGAATTCTCTACTCAAAATCCTAATGGCTTCTAATCATACTCAAAATAAGAAGTACGTGTCATGACCAATAAACAAGGCCCTAGATGGCCTGGCCTCACTACCTCACCGACTTAGCTTCTACCACCCTCCTCCATGCTCAGTGTCCTTCAGACCCATTACTGCCTCCTCACTGTTGCTCAGATACCCCAAGCACATTTCCACCTCAGAGCCTTTGCATTTACTTCTCCTCTGCCTGAAACACTCTTCTAAGATATCTGCATGGCCCACCACCAACCCATTCAGATTTCTACTCAAATGTCAACTTCTCAGAGAAGCCTTGTCTGACCGCCCTGTGTAAAACAGCACCCCCACACTGCTATCACCCTCCATTCCCTTACCCTGATGTAGTCTCTCCCTCATGCACCTGTTCCCACTTGACATACTAGGTATCTGCTGGTCTCTCCCCACCAGAATGTAAGCCCCACAAAAGTAAACATGTTTGCTCCATTTTTTGCTCATTCTCCAGCACCTACCACCAGGGTGGCTGGCACATAACAAATGCTCAACAAGTATTTATTCAAAAAGAGGCAGGGAATGAGAGAGAGAGGACTGAAGAAGAGGATGAGGAAATTAAAACATCAGAAATAGACCTTCTAACAAGACAATCCATAGAAAGCTTACCATTTTTGGAGAATTTGACATGTCCTTTATCTATGTCTAGGTAACACCCAATAGTATCATGCATAGTAAATTCCTAGAAAACCAGAAAGTCAAGTGCTGTTAATAAAGCAGATTCATAAAGTGAAAAGTTCAAATATACCAGCACCAAAAGTATGTGTTAGCATTTTAAAATAATCCCTTGGAGCTCCAATGTGTGGTTAAAACACGTCTATTACATAGGCATCTCATACAGAACAGCAGACGCGTCTGACAGGCTTTTAGCGTCAATGTGACTTTGGACTCCAGAACAAGTATATTTAGATGACTGTGATTAAAAATAAGAAATCAGAATAATATGTGTAAGTCAAGCCCAATCAAAATGGGGTAAAGACAGAAGACAGAGTAAAATACTTTGGAGGGCTAGATAAATTGTGTAACATCTCTTCACTGAGTCCAAATCCAACCTGAGGAAAATATGGGGGGGGGCAGGCAAAAGTAGGTTTACAGTTGTGAGTACAAGAAACAGTTTATTTATTACTATTTATTAATTATTGTATTTATTGTTGTTGTTATTATTAACCTACTTTTGCCCACCGCTATATTCAGATGGTCTAGTTGAATTTGAGAATTTCTATATCCTCAGTCATGTCACGAGTGATCAAGTAAACACATATAAGAAATACTATAATTAAGTCAATAAAACAACTTACCTCTCCATAATTATCAAATTGTTTATTATGGGATTTCTTTCCAGTCCCACCAAAGCCAAAGCCAAACTTGTCAGTACCTAGATTTAAAAAAGTGTTTTATTTACGTGGCGAGACAGAAATATACAGCTCAAAGCCCGGTGAGGGAGGCTCACAGACCCCGGAACAAAAGCACCGTGCAGCCCGGCGTGGCGTGCCCTCACACACACCACCGTACCCACCCGCCTCGTCTGAACCCGGTCCTCCGCATTTTACAGTTATGTATTTTTGGGTACTTCAAATCTTTTTTGGTACAGATTAAGGTACAGATAAATTCTGTTTCCATGTTTCTAAAACATATACTCTGTATGGTCAAGTTTATTATCTCCCCATTATAACAAAAATGTTAACTCCACACATACAGATCAGGAAGTCCAGTTCTAGAAACACTTACCTAGATCTAAGGAAGCCTGCATGGAAGACCACCCGACTCTGCACAATCCCTGGTCATGACAGGACACTTCATAGTAGTGCTTCCCTACAAGGGCAAAATGCTTTAAGATTTGTATCAGTTACAATGTGATTCATTTACCATGTAGCCACTTTCCCACTGTTTCTGAATTATAACTGTATGATCCAAAAGAAGAACTGTAGGCCTTCTTGTAACCTTAAAAATCTTTTCAGACCCTAGCATAAAGCTGTATTAAGAAAGTTCACTGACACATGTACAGATGCTGTTAAGTACCTTTCGTTAGCCCTTTGGTAGCTCGACATCCGTGCCATTCCTTTATTTCTCTGCTCTGACAGCAAAGGCCATCTGACCCAATGGCTGGATTTTAGAAAAACAGAGAACAATGTCAGTACAGATGATCTAAGTCAGATTCTGAAATAAGTATCATTCAGTCTCACAAACAAGGTTAATTCCTGTGCTTGCTGCAATGTTCCAGAGAATGAGACGTGCGGACTCCTGAGTGACAGCAACATTTCCCCCATGAGTAACTGCCCCATTCATCCCCGGGAGGGCCTTGGCCATGTTGGGGACTAGTTTCTACAGTCATCTGTTCACCAGCATAAGATTTTATTAAAACAGGTCTAGAAAGAAATCAAAACAGCACCTGAACTGTCTTGCACTAATAGTAGCTGTATCACCAATACAAACGTGTTCAGCCAACTATTCTCTATAGGTCTTCAAAGAAATGGGTACTCAAGGGTGACACAGCACCCACTCATAAATACTTGTTGCTCTGATTTCATGCCTAAATTAGAGCGTGAGTGAATGCCACATTAAAAGGAAATCAGAAACTGTCTGGATTGCTCCCCAATCCATTGATCCAGAAATCATAAAGGGGGAGCGGGAAAAAAGTACGAATAAATAACCTGTAATTTGCTAATCTCACGATCGACCACAGTGCTCATTGGTACTTAATGGCTTTATGTAAACTGACTCTTGTATATACTGCAAAGAAAAAATAACGTGTGTCCTGGTTCAGTCTTGCACTCATATTCTATACCTGAATACAAAACAAACTTTTTAAAAAGCACTGCATCACACATTTTCCTTATCAGAAATTATTTATTCAAAGTATAAATTCTTACATTATATAAAACTAAACTTTTTATGAAGTTCTTTAGAATGACAAATCCTTAATATTTTGTATTTAAAATTCTATATGCAAACATACAGATATAAACTTCATATAAATTAGGCATCATACGGTGCAGAGTAGCAGTTTGGCGTTTTCTGTGTGGCTGGTTGTTTGGGGCATGATTCCTCATGCCCACTCTACATTTTCCTGCATTCTGCTTTTCTGAACAGCACCTGGCAAAAATTCCTCAAAGTCGACTCTATTCTTGACACTTGATCACTTATGACAACTCTACAAAGTACTCATTCTTTGTAATGGCTTCACAACAGTCCTTCAACACACCCTAGTCTTTGTTAACCATTCCTTAGCAATAGCATTCACTTTGCCGGCAGTTTTAATCCTTATAAATAGTGCTCCATCAAAAAGCTTTGAATGCATACTCTTATACACTGCCACTTCATTCTAAAGGGTAAGACCTTCCAGGAATATATGTTTTTTAAAATGTATATAGTTAATGCCAAACTACTTTTCAAAACGGGAATAATTCATATTGGTTATCACTCTTTTGGATTCCTGCCAATCAGATGGGTAGAGGACATCTCATGGTCACTTTAATTTCCTGTAAACTTGATCTCTGCATGTTTACTGGTACTTGGACTGGCTCTGCTGTGAACTGCCTATTCACAATCTTGGTCCACTTTCCCTACTGGTTGTTTATCTCTTTCTTCCCCAAAACAATTATCTACACAAGAACTCCTTACAGTTTATATAGATTCTCTATCTTTCATCAACACTGCAAGTATTCTTTCCATAATTATTTTTTGTCTCAACTTTTTCCTGTTATAGCTTCTCCACATACTTTTTAGAATTTTATACAAACATACTTGAATCTTTCCTTTTACTATTTCTGAGTTATTTGGGTAGAATTTCCCCACTCCTAAATTGTACACGTTGTGTGTATGTGTGTGTATTTAAGTCTTAAATATATAGAGAATTTGTTTCTAAATAGGAGATAAGTCAATTTCCTATTAGTTCAGATGGATCATCAATTGTGCTAAAACTCTTACTAAACAAAGCATCCCTTTTCCTGTTGAAACAAAGTATTATTTTTCTACATATTAACATTTCATATACACTGGGACCTATTTCCATTATATTCCATTGACATATTTGTCTATTCCTATGTCAGTACTAAACTATGAAAATATAGTAACTATATTCTAAAATTTGGTAAATTAAATCTTCATTTACTATTCCTTTTCATAATTTTCTTGATATTCTCAAAAATAAGTTTCCGGCTTATAAATGAGTTGCTAAAATCTATCCACTTACCAAAAGCAGATCCTCTGTCATATGGGTTCATTTGCCATTTGTTGAGTACTAAATGAATTAAAATAAGAAAGTTACCCACAAATGTTATGAAATGAAAAACTTTATCAAAAATAAAGCATAGCCCTGACCAGTTTGGCCGGTTGGAGCACTGGCCTGTGGACCAGAGAGTCCCGGGTTCGGTTCCCGCTAGGGGCACGTACCAAAAAAAAAAAGCATATATTTTAAATAATTTAATTCCACTACATTCAATTTGTACACAGTATTTCAAACGTACAAGTGTTGCTGTTTCATTAGCAGCCACACTGAAACTGAGCACTGAACTATGCCGAAGACAACCTGGGGATAAACCTCTCCTCCTCCTGCTGCAGTGCACGTTGCATCAGGCAGCACTAACCTTTGCTGAAACGCTGACAGCACTCATAAAATCAGGGTCTGGCGACCCAACCAGCTGATATCAATCAATATGAAAATAAATGACCAACATATTAAGAGCTAGGTAAGCATTTTTTTTTTTTTTTTTTTAAGATGGAGTGGAAGGGAGGGAGGGGAGAGAGAAAAAGGGGGGGAAGGGAGAGAGGAGATGGGGAAGAGGGGGAGGGGGAGAGAAGGGGGGTGGGGAGGGAGAGAGAGAGAAACACACATCAAGTGAGAGAGACACATCAATGGGCTTCCTCCAGCACAATCCCAACCGGGGCCAGGGATTGAACCTTCAACCCAGGTATGTGCCCTTGACTAGAACTGAACCCAAGATGCTTTGGTCCGAGGGTTAATGGTCTAACCACTCAGTAAAACTGGCTAGGGCGTATTCCTCTTTACTTTAATGGGATCAGTATTTTCCTTTTCTAAAATATCTTAATAGTATATGGATAATCAACAAATCATAATAGCTATAGAGAACTCTACATGTTTTCAAGCCAACTTCCCACCCAACGTAGAAATATTTTCTCAATTTCTGATCAAACGATATCTATCATCTGCTTAAACACTTTAAATAATGGGAAGTAACTTTCTCTTGAGGTTCTCTCTTTCATTGTTGGCTCAATCTAGCTGCTCAGAAGTTCAAGTTCAACAGAAACCTTCATCTAGATTATTCTAAGTAGTATTCCTACTTTATAGAACAATTATTTTCTCTCCTGATCCTGTCAATGACTTAACAATTATCTCTTTTACTTGTGTCTCCATGTTTAAATATCCTTTCTTTATTCCTCATTGGACATGACTTTTGGAACTATTCCCATTCTGGTTATCCTTTGGAAGCATTCTCTTTTTTAACCATCTCCAATAAATAACAGTTTAGAAATATTACAAGTTTTGAAATTATTTTTGAAGAGGCCATTCGTCTAAATAGTTCATATCCATTATCCACCTTACAATTCACTTACAAACGAGTTCATTCTACCAAGGACATCACATTGTTACTTCCAAACTACTGGGAAGAAAATGCTGATATGCCAAATTCACTCAAGCTTATAATTTTTTCATAATCATACTTTGTATTATGAAACAAAGGTGACATAAAATACAAAATAAATTTTGTTAAAATATAACAAAGTCATAAATTACTCAAGAAAGAATGGAATTCAGAAACTTTTTAATCAAACAACATAATTTAAAGATGATGAAACTGATATAAGATTGTTCTTGGCACAGATAGGACCAAAGACATAGTAAATAACCAATTTCCACGCAGACAGGACTGAAAACTAGAAACTGACTTGCTTCATCCTTCACACCCTCAACTGGAATCTGGCCCAAACCTGGGCATGTGCCCTTACCGGGAATCGAACCAGCAACCTTTCCGTACAGGGGACGATGCCCAACAAACTGAGCCAGACCAGCCAGGGCTCCTTCTTTCTTATCTTAAAGGAAAATGCATGACTCTTTTCCTTGCGAAAGGCATATTTCCTACCACCATTAGTTTTTAATTCCTACCACCATTAGTTTTTAATTATTTGTAAAACCATTCCTTAATATCTTAGTAAAACATTGTACCAATTTAATATTAGGCGTAAAAAAAATCAAGTTAATAAAAACATTAAAATAATTAAATATAATTTCCCAATTCTGGAGTTTTCTCAAAAAGAGCACTATTAGTATTTAGGATGGACACTCTTTCCCTGTTTATGCTCTAAATAACATTTAACACCTCGTTTCCAGTGCACTGAACACCAATAGCGCACACCGGACACTGACAATAAAAACGCACACTCAAATCTCTCATCTGTACGTATCAGGGATGAGAATTACTAATTTATAAAAAATGAAAATATTACTATGCAAATATTACCTGAAGTACCAGTTTTAACTGTTGTTTTTCCTTTTTTGCCTTCCTGCTGGTCTTTCAGAGTTTCATAAACAATCTGGATAATTGGAATACTGAAAGCCTATCAAAGAAACAATAGTTCTCTATATCAGTATTCCAATATTAATGCCAATAATTAATATAAATTACAAAAATTAGGCATGCACATTAAATAATTACACATATTTCAAATTGCTGCTCCAATCTGCCCAAACTCAAAATACCAGTAAGATGCACAAGAGAGCTGACTGAATGAAGACAACTGGAGCCAGCTGACAGTCCCAGAAAATAAAGAATGGAAACCTGCAGAATGAACCTAAACTCAAGAGGAAAAACACCACCTGTCTGACAGGCTGTTCCTCTAGTCTAGGTCCAAGTGAGATCGACCTCTATGTGCAATTTCTATTACTAGAGCCATTGCAATAAAATTCAGAAGGGAATACAAATACTAAAGATAATGTAGCTGTCTCCAAGACCAGTTTAAAACTATATTCTTAAAGCTGTACTCTTATAGAAGTTATTTCAGAATTAGCTGGCAATAAAAAGATCCCTCTTAGTGACAAGCAATCAATCCATCACATTCTGGAGGAGGCTGCTTTATTAAATATTTCCAAGTCAAAACGACTATACAAAGTTGCTGTAAAAATCAACTCTTACAAAGTAAGCCAATTTACATTTATTACTTACACCCGTTTTTCCACTTCCTGTTTCTGCAGCCTAAATGGGGAAAAAAAGTTGATTTTACAATTTAAGTTGTCAACTAAAGAAGTCAAATTAACAAATGATACCATGTAAAAATCGTTACCACTTAACTAGCTATCCTGACGTTCACGGTGCCTACAGGTGACTCAGGTTTTCTCCTTCAACTGTGATTACTGCCCATCTTGCCACTTCACCCCATTCCCTCAAGACTCTGTTCCCATTGCTACCATTCAAACCTAAGGCCTCGTCATTCTAATCGAGATTACAAAAGCATTCTAACAGTATCAAGTCTCTCAGAACTATACTACAAGCTGCTACCAAATTAATCTTCATAAAAACACAATTCTAACCATAAAACACATCCATACTTAGATTTTCCAATGATCCCCACTACCAACAAATACCGAATTCTTTTGAGAAAGAGCCCAAATAACCTGAGCCGCTATATACTGACCACGTTATCTGGAGTCCCACACCACCACACATATTGCATGCTTCCATCCAACAGCACTACTCCGGGATCACACCTGCACTCTCCTCTTCGCTTTTTTGACTGATGCACTCCCTACCTAGAGACCATTCCTCTTCCATCCTCCCTTGTCCTAAATCTACTTCCTCCTGGAACAGTCGCTTATGGTCCCCTCACCCAGGAGGAAAAATGGCCCCCACTCGAATCCTGTAGTACTTTGCATCCCTTATCCAGGTGCCATGTTCTCTCTTTATGAGAGTTACCTGTGTACATGCATTACTGTGCTACTGGGGTTAAGCTTCTTAAAGGCAAAAACTGCATCTTATTCACCTTTGTTTTCCCCACAACTTCTACCTTGAATACAATATATGTATCCTAAATGTACATAAATAAATAACATTAATTTGGTGAAAATATCATTTTTGAAGCTTATGAAGCTCTTCTGGTGGTTCACAAATAGCACTGCAATTGTGTGTCCCCAGCTCCCAACCACCTCACCAAATTTAAACATACCATAAGTACATCACCGCCTCCTAGAATCAGGGGGATGGATTCTGCCTGGATATCAGTTGGGAGACTAAAAGAATCATATTTAGAAAAATTTTAGTTAGTAGGAAAAAATAAATCACCTAAGCTAATTAAGGCATGCTAAACTTTTCCAGCTAGAACTATATCAAAGTTTAAAAAGGAAATGTTCTATAAGTTAGAGAATCACAAGAAAAACTGAATTTCACTTACCCAAACTACACTAAAAAATATTTGATAAAATTACCAACTGTTTAAATGACAAGGCATCCCTGTGGCAGGTACACTAAGCTTGGGGTACTTACAGCCAATCCATCTCTTCCACAGCTTGCGCAATTTCAGGCATAACACCCATCTCTGAAAATAAAAATTAATTTTTAAAACCACACATACTAAATTTAAATCCTATTGCTCTTAAAATCATTGTTTGTAGAAGAGAGAAAAGGCTTTGAAGCAGAGCTCAGTTATACAGCACTGATGAAAAGAGTGTATGTTTTGGAGAAAGACTTGAGCTCACATCCAAGCTCTCACTAGCAACGTTACCTTGGGCAAGCCAAAGACTTGTTTTCTCCACACAAGATGGAACTAACGTTACCTACTCTGTAGGGATATAGGAAGACGACAGGTAATATGCAGTACATCTACACATAGTTATCACTTAATGCACAGGAACCACCAGTATTTCTAGGACTAATAACAAAATCTGCTGGAGTTAGAGGGTTCTAGACCAGCATCTTGCTTGTTTCATCTAGAGATAATGTGGAATTCATGTGCCTTGGCTATTTGAGGACCATGTGAATACCCTCAGAGAGCCCACATAGATTGGCAGGCATAACAAAACTCTGGATAACTGAAAAGGGAGGAGACAGTGGTAAAAACTTGGGTACTTGGAAATGTCACATGAACAATTGCTCTATTTTTAGTTGTTCACACATATTTAGTAATTCTACTTCAAAGCCAGTCCTAAAGGAATAGATTGGACCCTACTTCTGATTGGGTTTTCTCATTTTATCATTTCTCAAATGAAATGTAAAGGGTAGTTTAGATGGATTACTTATACCTCCTTCCCAAAAAAGAAGTGATTTTTATTTTAAGTCTACAGTTATAAAAATGAAGTTTTCATTATTGTTATTACAGAAGTATATATTCCTATTAAAAATTAACAATACTCAAATATTCCCAAGCCTCCAAAATAACCAATTTGAAAAATTTGCATTTCTTGTAATTGTTTGTGAAGACATAAAACAAATTTACAGACTGACTATATCCATCGCAAAAGTAGCTTTTTCTTTGCATCAGGTGAGAAGAACCATACCAGCAATGAACACAATAGCTACAACACTACAATTTTATATTGTAAACTAGTTGATATAAACATAGATGACATGGGAAAGTATAAAAACCTTTTTCAAATCTCCCCAGGAAAATGCATAGATCAAAAAACGAATCAAGATTTAAAGCTATATATGCAAGCAGACCTTTCTAAGAATCGTTCCCATTAGAGTCCAGATGATTCTCTCTCCCAAAAAGCAGTCTTAAATATGCTGCACACTGCCAGCCAGCTGAAGCTGCTTATGAAACTGTTCTATTGTGAGCAGCAACCAGACTGCTCTCAGCAAATTCCAGACTCTTTGTTCCATGCTGATCATGTTCTCTGCATATTTGCTATGAAACTATGTTTTCTTTAATAGAACATTTTTAACGTTTATGGAATAAACAGGAATATTCATGTTCCTTAATTCTACATTTGTCTTTATTTCCTATCAGAGACTCCTCTAGTCTTCTACCCTAACATCCCTTAAATCTGCGCATGACTCCCAGAGAAGTGAACCTATAAAATGACAACCTGAAACTGTTCAACACACCCTGGCTCTAAAATCATCTTTTAGGAGAGGGCTGGGGGGGAAAAAATTAGCTACCACTGAGTAGATGTCCCCTTGCCTCCTATTATAAGACGCAACTACAACAACGTGAAATCCTATCTCATAACTAAAAATTTGGATTTCCTAACATTCTTATAGGAGAAAAACGAAATACAGTAACATTTAAGTCATCTTAATAGATTAAAAACATTTTTAAAAAATTGTAGGCCTAACGATACATTTATTGCCGTGTAAATTCACCACGTTTAAGCAGACAAAGCTTCTGCAGCTTCTTAAAACTGTGGTGTACACAGGAATGACGACAGAGGATGAGATTAAAAATAGCAACTGTTAGGTTAGATACGCTGCCACAAATTCCTGTTTGGAATACAGGAGGGTATCATACTGTAGGTCAGTAACTATTTTTCAAAACCTGTGCTGGACTAGCGTGTAGGAGAATGAAAACGCGTTTCCTTCTGGCTTCAATGCTATTTATTTAACATTCATGTTGATAAACTAGCGTTTAACAACGAATAAATAACAGGTTTCTGCCTGGGACGTGTATCTTTTGGAAGGACCTGGAAAAAACCGGACAGAGGAAGGAGCGTCCTTTTCCCCTCGGAGCGCGCCCCGCGCCCCGCGCCCCGGCGGCCTGGCCAAGCCCCGCCGGCCGCAGGCAGGTTCCCGGGCACCACTGCCACGTCCGCCAGGCAGGAGGCCTGGGGTCGCAGACGGGCCGGGGTCACGCCGCCGCCGCGGCATCGTCTCGGGGGGCGGGGGGCCTGGCCGGGCAGCCAAGCGCAGGCTGGAGGAGGAGAACGAGCAGGAGGCCGGGGAAGGCCAGCGCCCGCGGAGGAGGCGCGGACCGCAGCACTGAGCGGGCCTCGGGGGCCGCCACCGGGCCGCCGTCGACAGCTCCCTCCGAAACCGCGCGGCGCTGTCCACCCCCACCCACAGGCTCCCCGCCGGCCGCCCGGAGGCCGCGGCGTGGACCGGGCCTCCCGCACCGGCCCCAGCTCGGCACACGCACCGGAGAAGGCCGCCATCTTCGCCCGTCCTCCGCGGCTGGGCTCGCGCGCCCTCCCTCCGCACGGACACGCTGCGCCGTGGCCGCGCGTGCTTCCGGCCCCCGGCTTGCGGCTTTGGGATTCCGGGCGGGGACCCAGCCCCCGGAGAAGGGTTCCGACGCAGGAAATGCCCCGCCCCGGACGCCGGAGCGCGGACCCAGTTCCGGGGGATCCTGTTAGGACAGGTCATCGTTGGTTGGAGCACGCTTGTGTCCTCAGGACCACGTTAGCCTCTATAAGGAAGCAGAGGAGGGCCCCACCATGGCCCAGGATGGTCTGAGGACAGAACTGTGCGCTCTCCGACCTCACTCAGCCCCCAGCCTCTCAGGGCTTTGCTGTGAGTGGATGGCCCGCACGGAAGGCACCGAACTCCTGGCCCAGAAGACCAATACCCCTGAGCGCCGGCACCCAGCAGGCATGCACTTCGTATGTCGGACTGAAATAAATAATGGTTTAGGTCTCCCAGCTTCCTTTCCACGGTGTTTGGTGTAATATTGATAATTTCAAGTTGATGGAAAATTTGAGTTTCATGAAGTTTTGACTCCTTTCCCTTTGCAGAAAGAGAGGAAAATACATGAATATTTAATTCCCCCTGTCTCTCCCCCACCCCCCGCAACAACTGTCTCAGGTAGTATTAGTATCTTTAGATGAGAATACTAAGACTCAGGAAAGTTACTTAACTTACCCAAAGCCACACAGCTGCGAAGGGGCAGTGTGGGATCTGAGCCTCCTCTGCCTAACTCCAGGTCCCCGGTATCATCAGTGGCCTGGCACAGAAGACGTGGAGACAAGTGATACCCTCAGGCACAACGTATTGGGTGGAGTTAGACTTCGGGAGCCATACTCCCTGAATATGAATTCTAGCTCTGCCACTTGCTAGCTGAGTAACCTAATAAGTCTGGGCTTCAGTGGACTCATCTGTAAAATAGTCGAGAATAACAGTACCTATCTTGTAGAATTGTTATATGGATGGGATAAAATAGATAAAGCACCTAGAACGGTGCATACCACATGGCAACAATAGGTCAGTGTTAGCTCTAGTATTACTATTACATATGTAACAGGATTCACCTGACTCTTCAACAGCCAAGGTCTGCAGCTTCCCACCTCCAGGGCCAACATTCACATTGTATTTTATATGCTCATTATATTTTACATAAGTTTATATAAGTGATGTCCCTCGGAGTTATGCGATGTGGCATTTCTGAATAGATGCCATGTACGCCACATTTCAAAGACAGGCACAGGACCACATATTATGGAAGACTTTCAAAAGGGAAATCTGAAATCTGATTTTTGTGCCTTTAGCCAATCCCCATCTTAAACATACGAAAAGCTTAAAGGTGCAAGTTACGAGAAAAGATTTCTCTGAAGAGAGTTGTTGAAGCACCGTGGCATTTCTCCTCCCTCGGAGGAGGAAGCATTTTCCAGGGCACTGCGCAGAGAAATTTCACCTCTGGAGTGCGGGAAGCAGAGCCATGCTGTGAGAAGCTGTGGCTAGAAAGCCCTGAGGTGGCAGGGCAGGGAAAGGGGCAGAGGGAAGGAGAAGGCTGCTGTGGAAGCAGATCACAACTCCAACAGCTGTGGGGAAAACGTGTGACTTTCTCCTCCAGGGCTAACTGGACCCTTGGGGAGTGAACCCAAAGCTGTCTGCAAACAGAATGTGCCTAGAGAAGCTAAATGATGCAGCAGACAAACCTCCTTCCCCCAAAGAACCCTGTTGTATTCATCTTATAACTGGAAGAGGGATAGCTGTTACCTGCTTCGTGTAAGTTGCACTTGGAGAATACCAGCTGAAGAATTTCCAAGATACCCATAAAAAGTACCCCCTGAATGAAAGAATAAACCTTAAGTATGATCGAGGCAGAGAGCACCAGAGTCACATCACCGCGGCACCAGATAAAAGTGGGTATCTCCCCAAGCCTCACCCGAGACTTTATCTGTCCCCCTGGGCTCAGCGCTAATAGGAGAGGGGAGGGCAGAGAAGAGACTGACCACACCCTCCACCTCATTGCAAGCTGGGGAGGGAGGAAAGTATAGTTTGGTAAATGTTGTGCATTTTGATCACTTACACTGTTTAAGTGCAGCTATGAGGCTATAATTGTGATGAATGTAACCAGACAAATTTTCATTATCTGAGAGAGACCAGAAAAGCTCTGGAAGATACCAGAGGCTCCATCTGGGTCAGGAAAAGAAATAGCCCATGGAGAGGGTTTCAAGGTAATGCATAATGTTTTCTGCTCATGATCTATCAAGTTTAGCTCATTTAATATACTGCTTTAATAAATATAAAGGAGAGAGAGAGAGAGAGAGAGAGAGAGAGAGAGAGAGAGAGAGAGAGAGAATACCCTCAATAATGTGAATTGGGGTAAAATGTGATTGGCTACCCTCCTTGACAGGTAGGACAAGACCAAGCGGAGAAGTGGCAGGCAACCCCCTCACCAAACCAAAAGATAGAGGATGGGTGCCCCCCGTCCAGTATCCTTCTGGTCCACTCTCCCCAGAACAGGCTGATTAAATGGGCACCTACTAACCTGGACACAGATCCCCCTGCCTGGTCCCCAGAAACCCAGCGACAAAGTTAAGTAGGAAGACAACTACCACGAGGTGGTGCCAAACTGCATCTGAGCCAGGTATCTGAACGTGTTTTAAAACTCCCCGTGGAGACTTCCCCGATCCTCTTCCCCCCAGCATATTTCTGTAACCTCACAGTAACCCTGCATCTTATGTAATTAATTGGATCTTTTGAACCTCACTAATCATGTTGTGTGATTTAACTATGTTATCCATGCACCCAGAAAAATGTGCTCTGTATCTTCAAGTCAGCTGTGCTACATACAGCTCACTGCAGAACGTGTGGCCTCTTAAATATGCCCTTCAGACACCCAGGATAGCAAGAGAGGGTAGGCCCTGTGACGGACCCTGTCATCCAAAGCCACACACAGTCCCCTTTCTCTGTCATACGGGCTGGGGGCGGGGGTGGATTACCACCTTTCCAGATTCCCTCGTAGAGACAGCCAGCCATAAGACCCAGCTCTGCCCGGGGAGATAGAAGTGGAAGTCCCAGGCAGGGAATCTTTAAAAGAGAAAGACGTGGCCCTGGCCGGTTTGGCTCAGCGGTTGGAGCTTCGGTCTGCAGTACAGAGAGACCCGGGTTCGGTTCCCGCTAAGGGCACGTACCTCGGCTGCAGTTTGTCCCTGGCCCTGGTTGGTCGTGCGGGTGGCAGCCACTCAATGTGTCCCTTCACATCGATGTTTCTCTCTCTCTCTCTTCCTCTCTCTCCCTCCCGCTCTATCTGAACAAAAAATGGAAAAATGTCCTCGGGTGAGGATAAAAAAAAAAAAAAAAGAGAGAAAGACGTGATTGGCACGTACTCTTCTTCCTTCTGGAACGGGAACACAGTGCCTGGAAAAGCAGCCATGAGTCACGACCATGACTTTGTGCCAAGGCTACTGAAGTGGCAAACAGAAGCTCGCATCCGTGATGACGACGGTGACCTACCTTACCAGGCCAGGTCTGTCTACCTGTAGACCTCTTGCAGTTTGAGAACGCCTTATGCAGCTGAGCACCTGTTAATTAATTATCTCTTGCTTGCAGCCCAACACATTCGTAACAGGTACAGGAAAGAAAGGAGACGAAAGGGTCATTAGTAAGGATTTCATGTGATGAATCAGACGGAAGTCGTTTTCAAACGTTCTAGAATGGAGTGATAAGTAACCTACGGTGGCTAACAGGAGGGGGAGACATTGGCCTGGGTCATGGAGGCACCATCAGAACAGTCCTTTCATATCTGGTCGTTTGCTCACGAAGAGAATGCAGTTGAAATGCGCCGTACACAGTGGAGGACGTGCCCCTGAACCCAGCCTAGGGAATGCAGGTCACATCAGGTTGTTCACTTTGTTCTTTCACTGACACTCAGCCCCTCCCCCCAGGCCCCATTCCCCTTCTGGGACGAGGAAAAGTAAGCTGCCTGGTTCATAAAGGTTTAGCAGCCAGGAAGAAGGAATCACGAAGAGGAAAGTTATTGTGATATAAAATAAGTGGATTAGAAGATGCAGTATCTCTATTTCCTTAATCCCTGGGAAGCGTGTGCTCCGATCTACGTGTGAGAAGAGAGGACCTGCCCTGGGTCCTGCACCTGCTGCGAACAGACCCGAAGTGGCAAACCTTCCATCAGTCAACCCCTCCTCTTGGATAACAGCTCTTGATTGGTAAGGTTTCTGACTCCACCTTCTTTAGGATGGCACCCACCAGACCCTCCATGTCCAGTCTCCTGCTTACTCCCAGCTTATACCCTGCATTTTACCGTAGTACATCTCAAACTAGATAGAATTCCTTGTCTGTATCAGATAACCTTTCATCATTGTGTATTTTCTCATGCTGTTCCCTTTCCCTAAAATAGCCTCCCCTTTTTTAGTTTCAGTTATCAATTGTTCTGTGATAACTACCCCAAAACTTACTGTCTTAATGCAGCAACTGGTTTATTTGTTCACGATCCCTTGAGTCAGCGAGTGGGGCAGGGTTTAGCCAGCTGGCTCTTCTGCTCCACATGGGCTGGACTCAAAGGTCTGAGACCTGACTCCCCTGTGCGAGTCCACAGAGCTCCCGAGTGTGGCCTCACATGGACCTTCTCACGGCAGCATGCCATCCAGGGAGGACAGACTCCCTACATGCTAGCGGGGTTTTGAGAGGATAATGTCCCAAAAATAGAAAGCAGGAGCACATATCTCTTAAGCCAGCCTTGGAAGTCGCACAGTGTCACTTCTGCCAAATTCTGTTGGTCAACACAAGTCACATGACCAGCCCAGATTCACGAGGAGGGTAAATGGATGCAACGAATGGCAGTTTGCGGGCACTTCTGATGTACCACACCTGTCTTCTGGACACACTGCTCATTCACATTCGGCTCAGCCAGCACCTTGCCGCAAATCCTGGTTAATGCCAATTCCCAAATTGCTAGTTTGCCCCAATAATTATTTCTCTTTTTCCTTTCACTTTTAGTTGAACGTATGGCTGCCTAGAATACTTGAGTTCCCAGCCTCCCCTGATAGCTTGATATAGCAATATGCATGTGCTCTGGCCAGTGGCATATAGACAGGGGTGTCCTTAAGGGAAATGGCACATCCTTCTTGCTCTTCTTTCTTCCTGTTGGCTGGAATGTGGACGTGATGGCAGGTGTCTGAGCAGCCATATAGGACCATGAGAAGAGAGCCATATCCTGAGGATAGCAGGGCAATACAAGAGAAGTAGCTTGAGTCCCTGACACCAAGGGGCACCATACTCCTCAAAACCGACTTTAGATTTCTTACGTGAGAGACAAATAAACATCTGTATTCCTTGTTCTGTGTTTTCTGCCCTACTTTGCTGAACCTAATCTTAATTCGTATATCCCCACTAGTTATCTCTTGCCATAGAACACATCGCTTCACAATCTAGTGACTTAAAGCGTAAACATTTATGATCACTTGCAGCGTCTGGGGAGCAGGAATTCAGGGGCAGCTTGGCTGGGCACTTCCACTCGGGGGCATCCTCGCTGTTCCAGCAAAGCTCCTGGCCAGGGCTGCAAGCATCTGATGACCTGTGAGGGAGGCTCAGGTCGTCCAGGTCGCTTGCTCTGGTGACTGCCTCTGCTGCACACAGACCCCTTCCTGGGTTGCTGGAATGGTCTCCTGGGATGGCTGCCCGTGCCCCACCCCACCCACCCCCATGCCATCAAAACAAGTGATCTTGAGAATGAGGCAGAGTAAATGGTCTTTGAAGACCTAGCCATCAAAGCCACCCACTGTCACTTCTGCAATATATTATTGGTCACAGATGCCCATTCAGGGTGGAAATACACAGAGGTATGAGTGCGAGCAGACAAGGACCATTAGACCCTCTTGAGGCTGGCTCCCACACCCCACTTCTTCCCTAACGGACTCGGAATTTGTTCAGGTAGTGGGTGATAATCCCTCAATATCAGGAAAAGATATTTTCGTACAGTAGCCTCCAGGATAAATCACGTCCCTTCCAGACCAGCTATTGTTGTCATTAAATTTGTTGGCTTCGCTTACTTATCCTATTTTTCACCATTTACCTGATTCAGAGAGCGGTTGGGAGATAGCTCACGTGTAAGCATCCTCTTTTTTCCCCTCTGAATTTCCTACAGCTTCTCAGCTGAGCAACAATCATTGGATTTTATGCCTTTGTCAAAATAAGCTGTCAGAAACGGGCCCAGATCTATTAGAATGCGACATCATTTTCGCTGCCCCGACATTCGCCTGCGGTGCTGGGACCAGAGGGAGCCGGGCAAACACACATAAATCCAGAGGTCTATCATTCTCTCTCCCCTGAAGAAGTGGCCATAAAGCCCATCACTCCAGATATATGGGGAGAGAGAGACAAAGGACAACCATCGATGAGTTCCAGAGGGACTGTAAAACAGAAAAAAGAGACCTCACTAACTGTGTCGGTCTCATTATCAGCAAGCCAGGCAGCGACATGATTTACGGTTGGTTGCTGACTGGCCCACAGGCGTGAATGTCACTCGGTCCCACGCCAGCCCAGCCGTCTTGAGTGCTCCTCACACCCCTGTGACTGATGCCGATGGGTCTTGGGGAAATGGTGGCGCTTCTGGAGTCTGAACATGGCCTGGAGGTTGTGGGTGTCTAAGAACAGACTGTGCGCCAGACAAATAAATGTCGTGAGTCCAGCCGCCCCAGCTCCGCCGGGAACCTTGAGCTCCGGCACCTGTGGGAGAGTCCTTTTGTGTCAGCACCCAGGGTGCGGGTTTGTGTGCTCCAGCATCCTTGCCTCACTACACCTCCCCATGTGTTCAAACCGAGCACAGGTTTTCTTGTTGACAAAGCCTGGGAGTTTTGTTTCAAGCAGACTGAAACAAGACAGCGTGCTATATTTTAAAAGGGGGAGAAGGGATAAAAAGGATGGTCAAGAATTCTTTTAAATACCTGGAGAAAGCAATTCTGAATATGGAAATCTATGCTGCCTGGGCTGAGGTGTCTTTGATGTTCCGACCATAAGACTGGAAATTTGTGAAGGCTGCTTCAGGTGTAGCTCTGAATAGCGATGCCCCAGTTACTATGGCTACATAACAGATTACCCCAAAATGTAGTGGCATAAAACATCCATTTATTATGCTCATAGACTCCGTGGGTGGGGAACCTGTACACGCACCGCAGGAATGACTTATGTCTGTTCCTCAATACCCAGGGCCTCAACTGAAAGACACGGAGGTGAGGGGTTGGAGTCATTTGGCAGTTTCTTCGCTCACGTGACAGCTGATGCTTATGTCGCTGAGACAGCTGAGACCCTAGCTGAGGCCTCTCCATGTGGCCTGGGCTTCCCCACAGTATGTGGTTGTACTCCAGAGGCAGCCTCCCAAGGGCCATGTGATCTTCTGTGGCCCAGTTTCTGAAGTCAAGCGGTGTCACTTCCTCCCCATTTCATTAACTGTGGCAGTTACAGAGATCTGCCCCGGTTCAAGGAGATCACAGATCCCACCCCTGACGGAGGAGCATCAACATTTCATTGTAAGAAAAGCACATGGGACAGGATATGGGTGGGTGTGGCCATGTATTAGAGTTCCCAGAGAAACAGGAGCATTAGTATGTATGTATAGAAAGAGAGAAAGGTTTAGTTTAAGAAATTGGTCATTAGATCATAGAGGCTGGCAAGTTCAAAATCTACAGGTGAGCTGTCAGACTGGAAACCAGGAATTACTGATGAGGTAGTTCAAGTCTGAAGTCTGTCTCATGGTAGAATTTTCTCTTGCTTGGGGCAGATCCATCTTTTGTTCTATCAAAGTGTTCAACTGATTGGATGAGGCTCAACTTTACCCAAACAAGTTGACACATAAATAAGCCATCACAAGTGCACCCCTTTCGATCTGAAACCCATGTGCATCTCCTTAAACTATACTTAATCTCCAAATAAAGACAATAACCAGGTCACACGTCCACCTAACACGATGAAACTGTGCACACCTGAAACCTCACCTTTTCCACAGACAAGGATACAAAGCTCTTCCATGATGCTTACTCTTTTCCTTTATATCTTATAACTTGAATACAATGATCTAAAGTTAACGGTATTTAAATACTATGATATAAAATGAACGCATCTTGCCCTGGCCAGTTTTGCTCAGTGGTTAGAGCATTCGCCTGTGGACCAAAGAGGTGCAGGTTCAATTCTGGTCAAGGGCACGTACCTCAGTTGAGGCTCAGTCCCCGACCCTGGTCGGGGTCATGGGGGGGGCAACCAGTCAATGTGTCCCTCTCACATCAGTGTTTCTCCCTCTCTCCCTCCTTCTTCCTCTCTCTCTCTCCCTCCCACTCTATCTGAAGTTAAGTAGAAAAAAATGTATAGCCACCAGTGAGGATTAAAAAAACAAACAAACAAAAAAGAATGTATCTTATGTCACGTGGTCGTCGCTGGAATGTACGACCACGTTCTCCCTCTCTCCATCCCACCTGCCCTTGCGCCTCACGCCGTCAGGCCTCCAGCGTCCCCCTGCTTGCACAGACCCCCATTCCATGTAGAGGGGATGACACACAGGCATGAGTGCAAGGAGGCCGGGCTCACTGGAGGGCTGTGTTGGAGGTGTGCCATCACACCTGCAAATAACAAATATTTCTGTAGTCCTCAGGTGCCAAGTTCCAAATGTGAAATGAGCAGGAATAAAGATAAGAGTTTGGACCTGGACTAGATCAGAGAGGACTACGGATGCCAGGTTTAAGAAGATGGTCAGTGGCTCTCACCCTTTCGTGTGCAGAGCTGGGCTACTGATCTTTAAAGTCAAGTAGGTCAGTATTTTTCTGGGGACAATGGAACTCTTTTCAATGGAGATTCCTAGGTCTAGCCTTCAGGAATTTGGGTTGCTCAGATCTGAGGTGGAGCCCAGGAATGTGCTTTTGAAATACATTCTGATGCAGGTCGGCTTCCTGGACCACATCTGTGGAAAGGTGATTTCAGAGTGGACTATCCTTTTAAGGCTTACCATTGGGTCGTGTTGATTGCCTGGCTTTGTTATTAGCTGTCAGTTATACTTCCCACTTCCTGAGCAGGCAAAGGTAAAGGTGGACACTAACTGAAGTGGTAAGGAGAGACTTTAATTAGTAGTACACTACTTCAGGAGGTAGTATATGAACCGAACTGGAGGAAACTGATTTGTACAGAGGCAGCTGGGCATTTGCAAGGAAAATGACAGAAGAGGAAGGGGACCTGCAGGGCGCTTGAGCAGAGTCGGGAAAGTGAAGACGACAAGAGGTCGGCGGCTTGGTGAGTGTACATGCAGACCAGGCCCTTGTGTGTGTTGGCTGGCAGTGTTCCAGGCTCAGTTTCCATCCTCCCGCGGAGCCTGGGAGACAGAGGCCCTGCCCCGCCTGAGGGTTGCATGTCAGAGGAATGAATGGCTTTCAGGTCCTCAGGAAAGACACACCTGTGTTGTGGGAGATCCATACGCCTCTCAAAGGGGTGGGGGAGCCCTAAGAAAGGATTTCAGGGGCCTGTGTCAGGTGTTGGGTGGCACTAACTAAGTTTTTTGGGGAGCCTTGAACTTTTTCAGACTGACGCTTTGCGGGTGGAGGGATGGTTAGGGTCATCCTAACAACCTTGAGCTGTTAGAAACGATGTCAGCATGTCTTTTAAGGTAGAGGTTAGGGACGGGACAAAGTCATTTGTGCCGAGAATCTATCATTTCTAGTAGGCCGAGATTGCGACCTAGTCAAGAAGAGGGCTCAGAGGAGCCTGGGTAGAGTTCGTTAGGGAGAGAATCCTTGTCAGAATTATGCCTTACTTCAGGTCCCACAAACCCTATAGATTAGGAAACCAAGGCTCAGAGAGATGGCATAATTTGTGCAGGCAAGGGAAAGAGTCAGTAACAGAATTATGATTATTATCAAGTCTTTGTTCGCGGCTCTCGGTGTGTCTACGCCAGAGGCAGGAGAAGAACCTGGAAGATTGTACAAGTCACGATCAGTTGGAGGAGGAGAGAGGACATTCTATAAATGTGTACTTATTGCAAAACTGTTGAGTTTTGTCTCTGAGGTTCAGTGTAAATTCTAGAGCAATTTCTCGTATTGTGGTACATTTGACTTTAACATCCTGTTTTCTTACTTGGTTACTTAAGTTTGGCAAAGAGTTTTGTCTCCCCCTAAATGCCTTTAATATTTCTTTTAGTTAATCCCTTCATGGCTTAATTAGATGGCCAAGCCTCCTTTTTAATGATCAATCTATGTCTCAGATTAAAATTGTATTTAAATAACAATTTAGGCTTTGCAAACTTTAAAACATTGAACTCTTAAGAGTTTAATATTGGGTATACATTTTTATCTACAGAGAAACCATAAATGATAACGACTTCAACAGGGAACGGTTTGCTGCATGAACTTCCACCGAGGAGCTAACATCGTTAAAACGGAGAGACATTTAGTAATTCCACCTCAAATGGTTCTTAATCCTTGGTGTTTAATTTAGCTTTTCCAGAGAGTGTCTGATCCTAATATTTTAATAGCCTCTACATTTTCAGTTAGTACTTTGCCCTATCAAAACACATTATTAATTCCTCATCAGCTTCCTTGAGTCCTTGTTCTGTTGGTTAATGTTTCCCCTGTCATTTTTTATCCCCCTGTCATTTTTTTATTAGCAAAAAGCTCAAGGATAAAATCAAGACTTGGCCATAATTTCATTACAACAGAAGAAGAAAAAAATCAGAGCTCATGAATGATCTGCTTACTGAGAGAAAATTTCCTTGAGCCTCTATTACTTTGGTGGGGAAAAGAAATGATTTTTAAAAGTTGCAGTCTCTCTCTTTTAAGCCAAAAGGGTAAATCTGTCACAGCATCCCCATACCATGAATAATACATGCAGTCAATAAAATTGCAGTATTTAGGGCCTACCCTCAAGCTGGGTTTGTAGAGATTAAAAGAAGTTGTCCACAAAGTATTTACTACAATATTTTAGTTTTGTAGCTGCCTTTTGAACTCTTGAAGTATTGGTGTTAGTGGAGACTCCCTAGGCACCCCCAAACTGTGGACATGAATGGTAGTCATCCCTGTAACATGAAACACTGTCATTTCCCTGGTCTTGCTCCCAGGTGGTGACACAGGGCCCTCAGTCATTTGGAAAATTCCCTACCAAACATTTCTGGGGAGCCCAGAGGTGGCATACACCCGTTGGTCAGCACGTGCGTTCCTTCCGGACCTGCCTGTCAGTCGCCCTCTGGAGCCCTGTGAGCTGCTGTCTGTGGTTGGGCCCCTGTGAGCTGCAGGCTGTTTGTGGGAACTTTCCGAGAATGCCTTCCCCTCACACTTCCCTCTTGAGGCTCCGAGAGTTTCGTTTCTGGCAATGAGTCAGACAAGACATCCTGAAAGACTCCCGCAAACACCAAGAGTTCTTCCTGAAATATAAAAATAAAACCACAACCTCAAAAATGAATGGGTGTGTCCGGCTGGTGCGGCTCAGTGGTTGAGCATCAACCCACACACCAAGAGGTCATCAGTTTGATTCCCGGTCAGGGCACATGCCCAGGTTGTGGGCCTGGTCCCCAGTGGGGGGCATGCAGGAGGTGGCCAGTCGATGTTCTCCCTCATCGATGTTTCTATCTCTCTCCCCCTCTCCCAAATAATCAATAAATAAAAAAATAAAGATTAAAAAAAAAAAAAAGGGATGGTTGAGTTTGTCAGAATCCTAAATCCTGGCACTAGGCAGAAGAATCACTAGAAGAAGCAAGCGGTGACGTCATCAGCGGCTTAGGGTCCAGCTTGGATTTCAGGGCTGATTATAGAGGTGGGGTGGGAGGCGGAGGCTGGGGTCAAGGCCAAGGGTCTATGAAGGGAGGGGAGTTGGATCACTGGTCATCCCATATGAAGGTAGGACCCAAGAAGAGCTACACAATTAATATAAAATCTCATAAAACAGTCAGATGGCAACCAGACCTGTCTGAGTGAATGTGAAAGTCTGTGCGGATGTGTGAAAACAGCCTGACCCTTTTGCAAGTTTGGGGCCTGAGTTTTCATGATTTGTAACATCTGAAATAATTTGGAATTTTGATTTAAAGTGGAGACAAGTCTCACAGGTACCTTACGACCATGAAGGCAGGTCTTCCAAGGAGGAAGGCACCCTCTAACCCCAGGGCTCAAAAAATACTCACAGATGTTAGAAATATCAGGTGGAAAATATAAATTATGCTTGGTGTGTTTCTAAAAGCAAAACTTGAAACATGAGGAAGCAGTAAGGAACTAAAATGACCGGCATACTGGATATCAGAAAGGAGATATGGAATAATTGATATTAAAAGCCGGACGGAAAGATGAAACATAGACTAAGCTGGAAAGTGAACGAGGGACCTGGAAGAGAGATCTGCAGAAATGACAGTGACTGCAGAGCAGGGGCGCAGAGAGGGAAGTATGACAGGGCGGCTGTGACATAGGAGGCTGCAGAGTCTGACACCTGTCTGAGGAGAGCGGTGTGCAGGCAGCATCTGAAGGTGTGATGACTGAGGATTTCCTAGGGAAGAAATTGCTTTCCAGAGTTCTTACATTACTCTCTATGAGGCAAAGCGGGGTTGGATGACAGTCTGGGGTGTGTGTGTGTGTGTGTGTGTGTGTGTGTAGATGGCTATGAGAGTATGTGAGTGCTCTGTTCACTTTATGATGATTTGACCACCTTATTCCAACAGGGTAATATTGGTTTATGTTGACTTATGTATTCCATCTTTCCCTGCCTTAAATTGATAGTGGCCTTATTCCAGTCTATGGTTTGGAAGATACATGTTGTATTTCGTTCTTTCCAAGAAAACATATAATTAACAGCCTATTTTTTTCTGTTGAAATCTGAAGTTAGTTAATATCTCAGTCCTGCTCCCAAATCAGGAAGGACTTGATCACACTGTTCATTGGACTCCCCTCTTCCATCCCCTTTGTTAGTGTGGTCTAAAATGATAGATTTACCTTTCCCCCTAACATTTCATTATTAAAGTTTTAGCATAATGCAAAGTTGAAGGAATTGTACAGAGAGTATTCAAGTGCCCACCACCAAGATCCTAGCATTAATATTTTCCATGCTTGTTCTATCACATCTTTCCACTTAGTCATCGTCAGCCTACCCATTAAACCATCTTATTTTATTTTTTTAATCCTCATCCGAGGATTTTTTTCTATTTTCAGATAGAGTGGGAAGGAGGGAGAGAGAGAGATTGGGAGAGAGAGAGAGAGAGAGAAACATCAATGTGACAGAGACACATCGATTGGCTGCCTCTTGCACAACTCCGACCAGGGAAGGGGACGAACCACAACCAAGGTACGTGCCCTTGACCAGACTCAAACCTGAGACTCATTGGTCTGTGGGCCAACACTCTAATTGCTGAGCCAAACCGGCCAGAGCTCCATCTTATTTTCGATGCTTCAAAGTATATTAAAGTTCATCTACTTGGTTTTCAAACCAAATAAAAGAGCTGCTCTTCCATATAAACCAATAATTGATTAATTTACTAATGCATTTTTTTTACTGATTCGTTCTCACCTCTTGCACTTGCTGCTCATTCTTGCACCATCACTGGTGGCTCTGGCGAGGCCAGTGTGTTGTTCCTTATGGTTTGGGAGTGAGGAAAATAGGGGAACATAACCTGTGTGAATCATGTAGCAAATTAGAGTAAATGAGCTCTAAGTAAGGGGCTGGAGATTTCTTCTTACCTAATACCATGCGCGAATGTTATGGTACCTATTTGGCTTCCAAGAGATATCATGGCAGTCTTAGAATATTTATGGAAGGATTGACTGATATTCTCCAGGCTTTCTAGGAGAAACAGAATTCCTTGCATTGCTCTTAATATTATTATATTATTACATTTACAGTGTATACTCTTCATGAAGAATTAGTTTATCATTCAACCAAGTACAAATTGTGACACCTATAAGAAGTAGCATTTAAGTATCCCAGTTCAATTTCTTAATGCAATTTCAACTTTAAAATGAAAGCCACTTGACATGATCAACTCTCTTTGGTCTCTGCTATGCAGAAGCCTAAGAGGGTTAAATGCTGAATCATTAATGGCTTTTGGCCTAATGGGCTTTTTAGCTGATAGAAGCCAAAAAAGCTGAGCTCTTAAAAAATGAACCTGTCAGTGAATAATAGCGCTGCATGGAAGAAGAGAAGAAAAATGATTCATTTGTGAGATATTGTTACACATTTTTGGTCTGATTTGAAGGTGGAAGTGTCCATAGCCATCAGTAAAGTGAATGAGAATTATATTTTAGTTCAGTTGAGGCATACTTGGTACCCTATGAGAATAGGAAGCAATGGGAAAATTTTTGTTTTGTCTTTCCTTCTTCTCATCAAAGGCTTATAAAAACATCAGATTACTTCTCCTTAAAATGGGTATATCATAATTATTAAAATTATGCCTTTTCATTCTCAAAGTGTTTCAGTTTGGACAATTAATTATATAGTCAGTGTAAATGAGACCAATTAGCAACTGAACTTCGGCCACCCAGCCTGTCTTAAATCTCCCTACTCCTTTGACTCAGCTGAATTTAGATTTGAACTTTGATCACTTATCTGCCTTTGCTTTTTTCCAGCCCCGACATATGGTATTTTACATTTGCAGCTCTTCTCTTGGTGTTTATCACGGTCTTCCTTCTACTGGTCAGCTCACTTTCTTCTCCTTCCAGGAGCTCCTCTGGATTTCATTCATTCATTCATTCATTCATTCATTCATTCATTTTTTAAATCCTCACCCGAGGATATTTTTCCATCTATTTTCAGACAGAGTGGGAGGGAGGAAGGGAAGGAGGGAGAGAAACATCGATGTGAGAGAAACACACCGATTGGTTGCCTCCTGCACGCCCCGACCAGGGCTGGGGACTGGACCACAACTGAGATACATGCCCTTGACAGTAATTGAACCTGCAACTCTTTGGTCTGCAGGTCGACTCCCTAACCACTGAGCAAAACCGGCCAGGGCTCTTCAGGATTTTAAATAATGGTGAAGAAGGCTTCATAACCTGTCTGCTCAGAGCACCTCTGGTGGTAGTGTTGTAGCTCACTGTCCTTAGAATCCAATAAAGAAAAACAACTTGTCTTTGAGCTGCCCTAATTAACAACCTCAGGGACAGCAAGAAAAGGGGGAAATGTTATAGACGGCTTTAGCCCCATAAAAAGTAACCAGAGTTTGACCTTCACTGGGAATTTGAAAAGCAACATCCTTCAGGAAAAGGGAGGACAGAAACGGCCCCAAGGCCAGAGTGTCCTGCATGCTCTGTGAAGAAACTGATAGGGAGAAACTGAAGCTCCCTTTACCCCATTAAACTGTAACTGTTCAACATGTGTGTATTGCACCTGACTGACCGCTGATATCCGTCTCGAACTTCTTAGTTTTTAAAACCTGGATAATGGAATGAATAGCAGGATAGATGTGTGCTGACCCAGTTCACCCAGTTCCCTTTCGCCTCAGCTCCCTCCCACCTCCGTTCCCTCCTGCTTATTGCTAACTGCCTCTGCTTCTGTACACGCAGCTTGCTTGCTCTGCTAAACTCTTGAATGACCCCTGCCCTCTATAAGCAACCCTCCCCCTGAGCTCGGGGCTGCAGTTCTCCTCTGTGCAGGTTGGCTGCAGTCCCTGCGCAGGTAATAAAGCATCCCCCAAAACTGAAAAATTGAGTCTGAGTGTGGTCGATCTCCTGGGTTACAACAGTAGGATTTCCTTTCCAGGAATGGCTCCCCTGGAAATGTATATTCACTTTCCAGATGGTGTAGTTTCAGCCTGTGCTTTTTGTGTTTGCGGAATATAAGCTCCCAGGAGTCAGCTGGGCATGGCTTAAGGTTTCCTGTTCTGTGGTACAAACTATGGGAAATGGGGAAGGGTGAGGATGAATAAAGCAATGAACAGTGTGATGGTGGTAGGAAAATAGCAGTGCTTGGTGATGTGTTTGCCATTGTCCCTTCACAGAGAAGAAGGAAGCATCCTTTGTCAGTTTGGGCACTCACCTCCTGTCTGTGAGTATGCTGAGCAGCGGTGAAGAGAATGGATGAAGCAGAAAGCAATCTGATTTTGAGAAAGAATGAGATAGTGAACTTGGTGTGCAGAAACGGGGAGGGACAATGCTGATTCCTTGTCCCACTCCAGGGGCAACCTTTCATACCAAGTGAATGGCATTCCTAGCTGTTTACATTCTACAGCGCACCACGTGAGAAGGGCTCCCCGAGGCTGTGCACCTTGCCAGTCCTCGTGGGATGGGCAGAGATGTCTGGTGTTTGCAGCTGAGGATTTGATAAAAAGACAGCTGCTGAGGGAAGCACTTCGGGGATATAATGTGTCGAAAAGGTTTTTTGGGCAGCTTTTCATTTATTCAACAAATGATATATTTTGTCCTGTGCTCTGTTCCAGGCACTGTTATAAACTGGAGATGTCGTCATGGGCCTTATGTATCTCTTCAGCTAGCTGTTCATGGTATCCTTTAATAAACTGGTTAATGTTTCCCTGGGTTCTGTGGACTGCTCTAGCAAATTAATCAAACCCACGGAGGAGGTCTTGGAAATCTCCGATCTATAGCTGGTTGGTCAGAAGCACAGGTGATAACCTGGGCTTGCAACTTGCATCTGAAGTGTGTGGGGGGTTGGGGGTGGTGGGAGGTCTTGTGGAACTGAGTCCTGAACCTGTGGGACCCATGCTGTCACCAGGTAGATAGTGTCAGAATTGAGTTGAATCCTTGGACACCTTTCTGTTGTCTGAGAATTGCTTGTTGGTCTGGGGGGAAAACCTCCACACATTTGGTGACCAGAGTGTCAGAGTGAGGTGTTTTGTGTGAGTAATGAAGAAGACTCACAGGGAGGAAGCACATAGCAGGGAAGAACGGGGTTTTTCCCTACACAGGCGGAAAGCTGAGTGTTTTCCATTCTATTATCTAAGTGGGTAATAGTAGACAGAACTCTGTTCTGGCAGAGCCTACATTTTAGAGAATGGGGACAGACAATGGACAGATATAATAACACAGATTGTAGGGCATTTTTGGGGATGACAAGTATTAGGGAAAAAACACAGAAGGTGAGGGGGATCTGGAGAGCTGGAGTTCAGGGAAAGTGATGCAAATTTAAAAAGCAGTCAGGGTAGACTTTGGAGAAGAGGTGACATTTGAGCACAAACTTGGAGTGGAGGGAGAGAACCAGGCAGATATCTGGTACAAAGCCTTCCAAGCAGGGGGAACAATCCATGCAAGGTGCCTGAAGTGGACGTGTGTCTGGTGTGTTCAGAAACAGCAAGGCCACTGTGGCTGTAGGTAGTGGGGGAGGTGGGGAGCAGGAGATGAAGTGAGAGTAAGGAGGATTAGGCAGGTGATGTCGGCTTGCTTGGAGGTCAGTTAACTTTGAGGGAAAAGGGAGCTCTGGGCTCTCAGCAGAGGCTTTTCATTGCCTAATGCATGTTGATGGATACTATGCAATATAAACCCTGCAAGAAATCGTCAGTATTTGGTGTGTGTTTAATGCGACACAGTGCTAATTCTTTGTATGCTACACGGAATTACAGAATTGCAATTCATTCGTATTACAATAGGCTCTGTTTGTAGTACAAGGCTTTCCGCATAGAGGCACTTGTTGAATGAATGAGTGAACAAAGGAATCAACAGATGAGGCTGGCATTCTAGCCCCCTCCATGTAGTCCTCAACCTAACATTTCAACCCTACTGCCCCATCCACACCCATTCTCAACTTGGCTTCTATCCAGCTGCCTGCCCTTTCAAGTATGCATTACTGCCTTTGTCTTTGTTCACCCCATTTCCCGTTACTTGAAATGTTCTGCCTAAATCTTCTCCATTTGGTTCAAATTCTGCCTGTTGTTCAAGACCCGGGACACACCCCCCTTCCCCCGGGAAGCTGCTCTGGCCTTTTCTGAGCGTCCACAGCAGCACTCCCGATACTGTCACTGTTGGCGTCGCATAACTTTTCGGTGTTTATTTAAAAAAACACCGTTTGCACTCTTTCTACGTGATAAGCAACAAATACATAGATACATGCTAGCATCTCAAGAAGATGCTTCTTTCTACCATTTTCATTTTACGGAAGCTCACTGGAGAAGAGGGAGTCAGACTTGGCCGATCCCACGCAGATTCATAAGCCAGGAGCGCAGTGGGACCCAGTCGGGCCCCAGGCCAGCCGCAGGCATCGTCCTTTCCATTCACGAAAGGGTTAACCGGGCTCTCCCTTCCACCGCCGTTGACTCCGCCCTCTGCCCGCGAACGCGGAGCGGCCGCCGCCGGGGAAGCGTGTCCCTCGCGGGAGGCCGTAGCGCCCCGCCCTCCGCTGTCCCGGGCGGGCATGGCGGCCCCCGAGTCCGCGCCGGCCGGGCTGCCAGGCGCCGCGGAGAGCGAGGAGGAGACGATCCTCTACGACTTGCTGGTCAACACTGAGTGGCCCCCGGAGACGGAAGTACAGGTGACCCCGAGCTCTCTAGGGCTGCGGCCAGCTCGGCGCAGACGACGCCCCGGCCGAGCCACGTAGGAAGGGCCACGTAGGGCAGTGGCGCCGGGTGGGCGGGGGAGCGGGCTCAGCCGCGCGTCGGGTTGCCCTAGCAACGGCGCGGGGGGCTGGCGGGGGTCCGGGTCCCCTCGGCCCGGCTCCCGAGATTCCTCGCGGGCTCCGAGTGGGCTTGTCGGCGGGCGGCACCTCGGGGTCTGGTTCGGACTCCCTGGCGGTGCCTGGCGGGGGCTGCGGCGTTGGCCCCCAGGGCCCCGGTCGCACCTGACGGCCGGCGGTCCCTGCCCGCGGTGGGCCAGCGCCGGTCCCCGCAGTGGGAGAGGGTGCCAGGTCGTCTCCGCTTCCGGCCGGCCGCCCCGGAGCGTGGCCGCGACCCCGCTTGCCCTCGGGGCTGCACCGCGCTGGTTCTGGTGTGTTTCAGTCCACAAGCACTTCCCGCGTGTGTGTGTCCGTCCGTGTCCCGACCCTGTGCCAGGCATCGGGCGCTGGGAGACGACCCAGGGGACATTTCGGCAGTGAGCACAGTGACACCGCTGTGAGCGCAGCGCCTTAGGATGAAGAGGAGGCGCTGCGGACCCGCGTCGGGCTCTGCTAAAGCGGGGGTCCCGGGCTTGGCGGCCTGAAATGGACCTTGGGGTCATCAGTCGTTCCCTAGGGAGGACTTCCCAGGCGCTGGGCGAACAGTGGGAGCCAGGAGGCAGGAGGCCACACTGACCCAGCAGCTATGTGCCTCGCGTGCCAGTCCCTGGTTAGACTGAGGATGCAGCGAGATGGAAAAGCGCCTTTCCTGAGGATCACCGAGCCCAGCCCCTAAGTTCTCCTCTACAACACTGTCCTGCAGTGTTTCTGTCCTGCAGAAACTAGTCATTCTACGAAGTTTGTCGTTTTTCTTGCACTTCCTTCCCACTGCACTTTCTGCTTGTCCTAAATAATGTATTTTGTAGGCTGGCAGAGATCTGTGTATGTTATTATTTTTCAGGTATTTATTTAGGTTCTCTTTGTCTTGGACAATGGAGTATTTTATAGGTTATGCAGCCAGGAAGTGGTTTATTGGTTAAATAAGGGTATGTTTCTGCCCCTTAGCCCTCACTGGTTAATTGCAGTAATGTTTCAGAAAAAGCACAGCATCAACTTACATTGAAACCTTCATGGCACCCTTTTTGGTTCTGTTGTTTTCAGCTGTCAAACAACAGGCTCTTGGAGGGCAGCTACCTCTGATTTATCTTCTGTATCCATCTTTATATCCCTCCCCAAGACCAAATTGTACCTTGCATAAAGTGGATGATCAGTTCATGTTTGTTGAGTGAAATAACTTTTCTGTGCTTTTCAGTCATTCTGTCTGCATTTACCGTATGACCTTGTTCCTTTTCTAAAGCACATTAGTGCATCTTACTCAGTATTTGTAGTGCCTAGAATGGTTTAGCCCACACAGCCTTTAATCTACATTTAACTATTTTTTTTCATCCTCACCTGAGGACACTTTTTTTGCATTATCTTCAGATAGAGCGGGAGGGAGAGAGGAAGGAAGAGAGAGAGAGAGAGAGAGAGAGAGACATTGACATGAG
Organism: Molossus molossus; assembly: GCF_014108415.1. Taxonomy (NCBI): domain Eukaryota; kingdom Metazoa; phylum Chordata; class Mammalia; order Chiroptera; family Molossidae; genus Molossus; species Molossus molossus. Next base: position 7,851,868 of record NW_023425350.1, on the reverse strand, counting down.
AGAGACACATTGACATGAGAGAGACACATTGAATGGTTACACACCCACATGACCCCAACTGGGGCTGGGGACAAACTGCAATTGAGGTACGTGCCCTTAGGGGGAACCAAACCCAGGCCTCTCTGGTCCTCAGACCAATGCTCCAACCGCTGCGCCAAACCTGCCAGGGCCATTTAGCTATTTAGTGTAGCAATTATATATCAGTATGTGCCTTAGTAGCATTTTCTCTGTGGATATACAAAATTCAATAAATCTGCCTCCAGACATGAGTTTATTAATCTATATAAACCAGTTTCCTGCAAGCAAAACTTGTTTTAGGCCTCTCCAGCCCCCAGAGGAACTGAACTGGGAACCAGTGTGATCTTTGCCCTTGATTTCTCTTGTCTTTGGACTGGTGTTTTGATTTGAAATAGTTTCCAGCCTGAATTCTTCCTTGTCCTCTGCAAAATTCATCCTCACAAATGCCTATAACTCCGTTATGCTCACTTGTACTCCCACCGTTACCACGCTTGCTTCTACTTATTTCTGCCTATAAGTAGTTTTTAAATACTGGTAATTTGTACAAGTAGAACTTTACATATTGTGTAAGGATTACTGGAAAATTCTTAAATGTGTGTTTTTTTCTCCCCATTTGCAGCCTAGAGGCAACCGAAAACATGGTGCATCCTTCATCATCACAAAAGCAGTTAGAGGCAAGTATAGCTTATTTATTTTTTTACATGTAAGTATGTAGTTAGCAGGTAATTCTGCACCCCCCTCCCCCATTTCTTTCGTAACTGCACTGTTTGAGAAAGTTTAGGAATTTTGAGATGTGTTTTTAGATTTCTGATGTAGAGCCTGATAAAAGTGAAAAGCATACATGTTATCTGAGTTCAGTTTTATATATGTGTATATTCTAATGCTATATGATATGTGTATATACACACACATGTGCACACGTATATGTATGTAAATGTGTGTCTGTACACACACACTCTTTTTTAAAATATGTTTAAAAATTTTTTTTTCTTTATTGATTTTAGAGAGAGAGGGAGAGAGAGAGATAGAAACACTGATGGTCCGCCTCCTGCATCCCCCTCACCCCCTCGCCCTGGGGATATGCTGTGACTGGGACTTGAACCGGTGACCTCGTGGTGTGTTGATCGATGCTCAACCACTGAGCCACACTGACCTGGTTGTGCACACACACTTTTAATGCAGTGGAGAGCTTATGTATGGTCTGAATTAGCCATTATAGATGTGTTCTAGAAGAAATGAAGAAAATCAAACTGAGTATGAGTCTTGTGAGAATGGACATTGAGGATGAAAAGACAGTGACAGGCCCTTTTAAGTAGTTTATGTGATGTTTCAGGTACATCTGGTCAGAGTTATTAAAATTACACAATTGATTGACCAGGGCATTCATTTAATTGCTGGCAGACTTTACATTGAGCTCACAGGCTCTGAGGAAGCATCTCTCTAGCAGTACTGAGCAGGTGCTGGGAGGGCTTTATGGGTATTCATTGATACAAACCTTTACCAGGCAGGCAAGGTAGGTGCTGATGTGAGTTTATGTATTTAGGTGAGGAAACTAGCCCAAGGTCATTCATTTGGAATTTGACTACATGCCTTCCCGGTTCCAGAGCCTATCCTTATTATCCTGGTGAATATGAGCTACTTATAAAGAGAAGATTCAGTTTCAACGGAGTAGAGTATTTGAACTTAACTATAATTTTATCCTCTGATAAAGATAAAATAATTTTATCTTCTAATACAAGAAGTGCTAGCATCTTTAGTTGTCGTTATCACAAATGCTTTGAAATTCTGAAAATGTAGAGAATGTATACAAGTAAGAAAATGTAGAAAATTTAGAGAATATAGATGACCACAAATTAGAGTGTAAATTATTCATTTTGCCACCTACAGGTGATTGATTTGTTATCCTTCAGACCGTTTTCCAGTGATACACACGTAACTGCATATACATGTTCCCACACACAAATATATTTTAAATGAGAGCATATAAAACATTATTTAAAACATTGTTATTATTAGTGTATTAGAGATTGTTTTTCATGGACTTCCCATTTTTGGATATTGTTATTTAAATTTTTGCTATAAAGTATAAAATAAAATTAATTTTTTATAAAAATACATTGCTTTGAAAGGGTGAGTACTATGATTTCTACTCCATGGTTTATTAAAGCCTGTTTGGCAAAATTTAGCATCTAAAATCAGTTTTACTTTTTGTACTATTGGGAAATATTGCAAAGCTTTGAATTCACCAGTTTGAAATTTAATATAAACAAATATATGATCTTGTAAAAGTTATAGTGTGTTTTAGATTTTATTTATTCTCTTATTTTAAGAGTTGTACTCTCTCTGTTTTGTAATGACTCAGTCTACAGTGTATTTTAGATTTATCATCAAGAAATCTAACTTGAAATTGATTTCTAAGGAACTCCTGATTCATATTTGGCTTTACTTTTTTTTTTTTTTTTATTACAGATCGTTTATTATTTTTACGCCAATACATCTGGTACAGGTGAGTCTTCAGTTCCACAAAGAGTCTGAACATTGCCCTGGCCGGTTTGGCTCAGTGGTCAGAGCGTTGGCCTGCGGTCCAGAGAGACCCGGATTTGGTTCCCGCTAAGGGCACGTACTTCAGTTGCAGTTTGTCCCTGGCCATCGTTGGTCGTGCAGGTGGCAGCCACTCGATGTGTCCCTTTCACGTTGATATTTCTCTCTCTCTCTCTCTCTGTTCCTCTCTCTCCCTCCCACTGTATCTGAACAAAAAATGGAAAATGTCCTCGGGTGAGGATAAAAAAATAAAAAGAGTCTGAGCATCAAATACAAGCAATGTTGTCCTGTTTATGATTTAAGTGTTCAGAACTGAATTGTGATACTGATGCTGACATTCAGGTGAACCCAGTTTATAAAATAGACATTTCAAACATTTGGCGTACCCTGGCGGGATATCCTCGTAGACTTAGGGGAGTTTTTGTTCCCTTAATCATTACTGAGAATGTCTCCTGACAGCTTCTGCTTTCACTGTTGTGCTTTCTCAGCCTCGGGAATGTCTGCATGATGGATCTGTAGCTCACAAAATTTTCAAACAGCTTTTGTCCCAATTGTCCTGTCCCCTCTCATGGTCAGGACTCAGTTGCTGTGCACCGGAGACGGTTCTTTAGGTGTCAATTCTTGGTTCCTTTTGAATTCTTTTGAGTGTTATGTATGTTTTCAGGCACAGTGCTAATTTTGAGCCTGAAAAGGAACAGAAAAATGATTCTGACAGGATAGAATTCAGCTCTTAGATACATATGTAGGGATTGTTTTATGCAATTAGTTATCACAGATTGCTTTTTCCTTGAGGACATCTAATCTTACAAGCTCTAGAGATAATACAGTTCTATAAAAGAGACCTTTGGCACTTCTCTAGGACTACTCCAGTGCTTTCTGCATTTACTCTGTGGTGTGTGTGCTTCACAGTGAGGTTTTAAACTGGCTGATGTGTTGTGGTTTCAGCCCTGCACCGTTTTTGCTCCCTGATGGACTGATTCGCTTGGTTAATAAACAGATCAACTGGCATTTGGTCCTCGCAAGGTAAGGATGTATGAAATGCATATAATGTTTCTCTACTGGGATTAGCATTTAAATTTCATGGTGGCATTAATTTTGGGGTGTTTATGGCTTACAATTTTGATATTTACTGTACATAAATTCCCTTGCACACACATGTGGTCAGTATTGTTTAAATATGTTAATTCAAGCTATATGTGAATTACTGGGTGCTCTTGTACCACATGCTCATCTAATTGTAAGGTTAGAAGATGGATAGTGAAAGCATGTGGGAAAATTTAAAGATGATTTTAACTTGTAAATGTCACTCCATCTGTGTGGAAGACTGCTACAGATGTCACACCGATTTTTCTCTTCTTTCTCCCCATGAAAGCAATGGAAAGCTTTTGGCTGCTGTTCAGGACCAGTGTGTGGAGATCAGGTAATTGTTAATATTCATATGAAAAAATCTCCTTTGAGAAGCATTTGACTTGACTGATGGGAACTGAGTCTTAAAGGTGGCACAGCTAAAGGAATTTTCCTCTTAACTCACGTTGGTGAGGTGTCAGACACCGAAGTACAGCGTGAAGGACACTTTCTTAGAGGAGCACGTTCGTCTGTCCACTTCCCCAGATCTCTCCGCTGTCTCCTGAGGAATTTTGCTTTCCCAGTAGGTGCTGCCTATTTTCCAGAACTCTGGAAGTCACTCTTGTTTGACTGTTTGCTGAGAGGTCAGCTAAGTAAGTGCTTAGGGAAGTATGAAAAAGCAGGATCCGTGTTGCTCTGTCATCTTACAGCTGTGAGTGGACTATGGGTCTGCACAAGACCGAGAGTACATGTCACTGGACACTAGTGACACTCTCTGTCCTCTCGAGACATTCAGTGGCATTCCCATACACCCAGAAGGCCTCTCTAAGCTGGGCTTTCCCTGCACTTTATTTTATTTTATTTTTTTTAAATATGTGTTTATTGTCCTGGCTGGGTTTCTCAGTGGTTAGAACATCAGCCTGTGGATCAAAGAGTCTCTGGTTCAATTCCGGTCAAGGGCACATGTACCCCAGTTGCAGTTCAGTCCCTGGCCCTGGTCAGGGTCACACGGGAGGCAACCAATCCATGTGTCTCTCTCACATCAATGTTTTTCTCTCTCTCTCACTCTCTCTCTCCCTCCCTCCCATTCTATCTGAAGATAAATGGAAAAATATTCTTGGGTGAGGATTGGGAAAAAAAAAAAAAAAAAAATATATATATATATATATATATATATATATATATGTTTTTATTGATTTTTTTAAAAAGAGAGGAAGAGAGAGAGAGAAACATCAATGTGAGAGAGAAACATTGATATGCTGCCTCCTGCACGCTCCCTACTGGGGATCAAATCGAACCAGGACCTTCCAGTCCATGGGATGACACTCAGTCCACTGAGCCACACTGGCCAGGCCATGTACTTTATTTTAATTTATCAGTTATGAAAGTGATGAAACAATAGCAACTAACTCGGGAAAACACGTTCATTCTTTGGGGATTTAGAAACAGCAGACAAAATGTGTGGCGCCTCTAAAAGTGGGGCCTGCCCCTTTCTCCAGACAAGGCCTAACCTCCTAGTTCTCAAGAAAGAAGCGATGAGGCAGAAATTTCAGGGTGCCTGGACACTTCATTATTCTGGACTAAAATCAGTATTAAAGAAAATTCAGTTGTGACTGCACTGGTTTTTAGCTTTCTGTTGTAAAATTTCTCTCTTCCCATTTATCCAAACAGAACTGGACCTCTCAATTTTGGAGGGACTAGTGAAAAGGTTTGCCCCATTGGGGTATAGACTTTAGAGGGGGAGGCTTCGAGATCCCTCTTAAAGTCATTAGGATAGAAATGATTGGCAATAATGACAGCCTTTTAAATTTCTATTTTATTTTTATTTATTGATTTGAGAGAGAAAGAGAGAGGAAGGGAGAAGGAGAGAGAAAAACATAGGTTTGTTGTTGCACTTTTTTATGCAGTCACTGGTTGCTTCTTATATTGTGCTCTGACCCGGGATCCAACTTGAAACCTTGGAGTATCGGGGTGATGCTCTAACCAACTTAGCTACCTGGCCAAGGCCAATTATCCCAGCCTTTTAAACTACATTGCTTAATTTGGCATGGCTTAAAGGGCAGGTTCCTTTTTTTAACAGCATCATTAAGCATCACGCTGGTGCAGTATTTGACTTACATTATTCATAGAAATAGGCTAGCATTCCCTCTTCCGTGTGTTACAGTAATGTGAAATGCATCTTTTTGAGAATTGTGCTAATGGTGTGACTTCTTTTTTTAAAATGTATTGGGGTGACATTGGTTAATAAAATTATATAGGTTTTAAGTGTGCAGTTATATGGTGTATCATCTGTATATTGCACTGTGTGCCCATCACCCGAAGTCAAATCTTCTGTCACCATATATTTGACCCCCTTTCCCTCTAGCACCTCCCCAACCCCCTTGCCTCTGGCAACCACCATACTGTTGTCTGGGTCTGTGAGTTTTTGTTTGTTTTTCTTATTTTTTCATTTGTTGCTTTCAGTTTTATATCCCACATAGAAGTGAAATCATATGGTTCTTGACTTTTTTTGACCGACATATTTTGCTTAGGACAGTATTCTCAAGCTCCATCCATGTTGTCACAAATGGCAGTATTTCATCTTTTCTATGGCTGAGTAGTATTCCACTGTATGTATATGTACATCTTCATATCCACTCATCTGTCGAAGGCCACTGGTTGTTTTTATGTTTAAACTCACTTGTGCTTGTACCACTTTATTCTTGGTATTGCTCCATTCCTGATGTAAAAGAACTGTTGGAAGAAAATATTGTCACTAATGAAAGGGTCTTCTTTGAGGCACAGAAGTGTCTCTGTAAGAGAAGGACTGGTTCAGTATTGTGTAGAGGAGCTGTCCAGGTGTAGTATCTGGGGTTGTATAGTAGTACACAGGAGTGTTGTTAATGGTGAAACAGTTGTCTTCATTTTGTACGTATGTTGCAGGTCTGCCAAAGATGACTTCACATCTATTATTGGGAAATGCCAAGGTAAGAGTTTTCAACATATCTAAGAAATGAACATTTCAAATCTGCAATCATTTATAGTCTCTCTTAAAAGTCAGAATAGGTATTAAGTAAATATTTATTAACAGGGATTATTAAAACTGCTTATTAAGATAATTTTCAAAAACCTTAACTGATTTCTCTTGCTGTCTTAATTTTGCTTTAGGATGAGCATTTTGGAGAAATTTGAATTGAAACTTAAAAAAAATATATGTTTTTATTGATATTTTAGAGAGAGAGGAAGGGAGAGAGAGATAGAAACATTGATGTGAGAGAGAAACATCAATTGGCTGCCTCCTGCACGCCCCCTACTGGGGATCAAGCCTGAAACCTGGGCATGTTCCCTGATGGGGAATTGAACTGGGACTTGTCAGTGCATAGGATGCTGCCCAGTCCATTGAGCCACACTGGCCGGGCTGAATTGAAACTTTTAAGAAAGTCTAAGCCAGTTTTGTGATCAAGTATTTGTAAGTGTCTGTAGTCTTTTATTTTGAATTCAATGAAGGAATAATATTTTGGTATAAACCAAGAGTTGGTCCGATACAGATTAGTAAAAACAAGTCTGGGATTTGATCATTCTTTGATATAGTAAGCAAGAATTTACTGAGTGTCTTTTATGTTTATGAATTGTGCCTGGCTACTTGGGGTGTAATTGTGAACAAAAAACCTGGTCGCTTACCTCGTACAGATGATCAAATATGTGGTTATGAACTTTGGCAAACCTGATGGAGGAAAAATACAGAGTCTCTCACCAGGAGCGTGAGATGAGATTGTTGAGAAAAAGTGACTTTTGGAAAGCAGCGCTGAGCGCGAGTAGAAGGTGGGAGCCTCGGGGAGGGTTTCCATCTGCAGGAGCTGCAGGAAGCAGGAAGCGCCTGGGAGGAAGGGAAGAGGACACTGTTAGGTAAACGCATCTGTTGCCGTGTGTTATTTGCAGGACCTGCCGTTCCATCTGCCTGACCTTGTGTTAGTTTAGCAGGGTAGTAGCTGTAGGGATCTTGATGATGGTGATCCTGGTCATTATGATGACAAACATTTATAGTGTCTTTACTGTGTGCCAGGCACTGACTTTTTAATTGGAGGAACATGGTGCACATAGTTTACCTTAAAGCAGCATTAGGATAAAGTAAATATTTGACAGTGAAAGGGAGCCTGGAGAAGGGAGGCATGGGTCCTTATGAAATCTACAAAATGCTGAAATAGCATTCTCGGAACACCCCATGGAAGCGGGTCTTCAACCTCCTTGTCAAGTGCACACTGGTGGCCTGAGGCCAGTGTCCTTCTGATTTTTCTCATCCTTAGCCATCCAGATGTATTGAGCGGATAAAAATGAAATTTTTTTTTTTTTTTATCCTCACCCGAGCACACTTTTCGATGTTTTGATCAGATAGAGTAGGAGGGAGAGAGAGAGAGAGAGAAACATCGACATGAAAGGGACACATCAAGTGGCTGCCACCCACACGACCCAACCAGGGCCAGGGACAAACTGCAACCGAGGCACATGCCCTTAGTGGGAACCGAACCCCGGTCTCTCTAGACTGCAGGCTGACGCTCCAACCGCTGAGCCAAACTGGCCAGGGCTGAAATGACTTTTTTAAAAAATATTTTTTCTTTATTGATTTTAGAGGGAGAGGAAGGGAGAGAGAGAGAGAGCTAGAAACATTGATGAGAGGGAACATCGACTGGCCGCCTCCCACTGGCGATTTGGCCCACAGCCTGGGCATGTGCCCTGACCAGGAATGAATGGTGATTTTCTGTTAGTGTGTCAGAAGCAGTATTTCTAAACAGTGCTACACATACTAGTGCATAAGGCAGGCGTAGAGTTTTTATGGAGTTACATTTTTTTTTAGTTGAGTTTTTTTGGGTGACATTGGTCAATAAAATTATATAGGTTTCAGGGGTACAATTCTATATTATGGAGTTATCTTGACATATAGTATATACAGGGTAGGGCAAAAGTAGGTTTACAGTTGTTTGTGTGGGAAGTAATACATTAATTAATAAATAGTAATACAGGAATAAACTTTGTGTTCCCCGTACTCACAACTGTAAGCCTGCTTTTGTCACACCCTGTGTTGTGACCTAACAGCAAATGTAACACTTCTTACACATTTATATAGACTTATCTCCCCTTGTTAGTTCCTGTTCCTTCTGCCCTGTTCCCTGGCTGGCTAGTGGCAACTTTATCTGCATCGAGCTGGAAATCCAGACATGTTTTCTCCTATTTCTTTCTCTCCCTCCCCTCTTTCTTCCTTCAGCACATCTTTATTAGGCTGCCCCTGCACGCCAGGCACTGTCCCGGGCGCTGTGTGTGTCTGCGGTGAGGAACTGATGCGGGCGCCCTGGTGTCAGGCTCGCGGTCCTTCAGGGCAGGGGGTGACTTAGTCGTGGTCCTGCTGAGTGACACGGGAAGGTCTCACTGGGGACCCCACCGAGTCCTGGGACTCTGGGCAAATGGCTCTTGCCTCTCGCTTTGCACTCAGCCCTCCCAGCCCTAGTTCAGGCTTTGAACACTTTTCTCTGCTTTGTGGAGGTTGTCTCCTGAGGGGTCCTCTGCAGGCTTTGCACTGACCCACACTGCACTGCTTGCCACCTGCGGCACTCTTAACGGAAGTCACCAGGTGAGCCTTCCCGTCTGGCTCCCCGGTCATCCCCATATGTAACCTCGGACAAGTGATGTTACCTCTCTGAGTCTCAGTTAACTGTAATATGGGCCTAATTTTATAGATGGGCTTGTGGAGAAGTTATATGAGCTAATATAAATAAATAAAGCTCTTAGCATGATGTCTGACACCTTCTAAGTACTGAGGAGACTTTAAGCTATTACAACTACTGCTGCTGCTACTCTGCCCAAAACCTGTCAGTCAGTCGTCATTGACTGTAGGACACAGGACAGATGGTCTAAATCAGGACATGAGTCTGTCTGTCTGTCCTGTAAGATGCCCCCGATGCATGTCCTGTGTTGTAGTACAAAGCAGACTGCAGTTTCCCAGCCCCATCATGCATTTTGTGCCTTCTTACCCATAGTTCCTTCTGTTTAGAAGCTCCCACCTTCATATGTAGTTAATTAGTTGTGCTTATTTAAGTTCCAGCCTCAGCTCTTCTGGGACCCTTCCCCCCCTCACCGTTGGTGCATCTTTTCCATCGTTTCCCTGGGACTTGTTTGTACCTATATCACCTGTGTATCCTCATGTACGTTCCTTTTTAAAAAAAAAAAAAATTTTTTTCTTTATTGATTTTAGAGAGAAAGGAAGGGAGAGAGGGAGAGAGAGCTAGAAACATCGATGAGAGAGAACATCGATTGGCTGCCTCCTGCATGCCCCCCACTGGGGATCAGACCCACAGCCTGGGCATGTGCTGTGACCGGGAATCAAACCATCGACCTCTTGGTGCAGGGTCTACCCTCAACCACTGAGCCACACCAACCAGGCTGTACTTTCCTTTTTAGTTTATTTGCTTGTGTGATTCACAATTAAATTGTAAATGCTTTGAAGACAGGGCTCCTGTCTTACTCAACTTTTAAAAATTTTAATTTTTTTTTTTTTTTTTTTTATCCTCACCCGAGGATATTTTTCCATTTTTTGTACAGCTAGAGTGGGAGGGAGAGAGAGGAAGGAGAGAGAGAGAGAGAAACATCGATGTGAAGGGACACATCGACTGGCTGCCACCCGCACGACCAACCAGGGCCGGGGACAAACTGCAACCGAAGTACATGCCCTTAGCGGGAACCGAACCCGGGTCTCTCCGGACCGCAGGCCGACGCTCTAACCGCTGAGCCAAACTGGCCAGGGCTAAAAATTTTAATTTTAATTCTCATTATTTTTTTTATACCTAGTGCCCAGCATGGTGTCTGACTCAGCAGGCACACAATTTTTGGCATACAGGTTTTGACCTTATCAAGTGGGTATTGGCACTTAAGAACTATTAAAATGATTTTATGAGTGAATGTATGAATAAAATATATTTGCCTATTTCTTATGAATTAATCTTAGAAATTAAAGAGTAAATATTTATTATGTATATTTATATTATGCATATATAAATTCATGATAATTGTCATGGTATTTATGAGTTTTATACCGAATGTACACAAATGTGTGTACATACCACGAAGGGGACAATAAGGGCAGATCGGAAGTCCTGTTTGCTTAGTGTCCTTTTGGTAATAATAGAAGGGAGTAGTGAATTTCTACAGCTTGGGGCTCTAGCATTTTTTGAATTTACTTTCTATAGTTTCTTTACTAACGCGTATTGAAATAGACCACATCTAGCTTAAATAATGTATAAGGATCAAAAGTTCCCAGAAGAATAACATGAGGATGGTGTTCAGTGACCTTTTCCCCAGTGCTGCCCTTTCGTTGGGTGAGGTTTGGGGAGCCTTCGTGGGCTTCTGAGCAGCATGCTGGGAATGTTCAGATTCAGACATGCAGGGCCCTTGAGCTTGGGCATTAGACATCTGCTAGTAAGTAACTGAGAAATACACAAGTTAACACGAAAACGGGAAGCTGAACTCTTCTGTATTCCACACAGATTATAATATTTGTTAGAGTATTATTTTATTAAAAAATTTTTTTTCTTTATTGATTTTTAGAGAGAGGAAGGGAGAGGGAGAGAGAGATAGAAACATTGATGAGAGAGGACATTGATTGGTCGCTTCCTGCATACCCTCCACTGGGGATCGGGCCCACAACCTGGGCATGTGCCCTGACTGGGAATCGAACCAGCGACCTCTTGGTACAGGGTCGATGCTCAACCACTGAGCACCAGCCCGGCTAGTATTTGTTAGAGTTTTAGTGGGTACAGTTAACGTGGCAGCATGGATGAGATAATAATACTTTGAGAGCTAATGCTTTATTTTGTTGGCTTCTGAATGTGAATTTATGACCTTAATGCTGCATTAATGGCTTCTTTCTATTTCATATAATGTGCAGTAATGATCATTTGCTTATTACCTGCCTCATTTTTATGGGAATGACTCTCATATGCCAAATGATGTTTCATGTGTTTGCCTGGAGAAACGCAGCCAATTGTTGTTAATGCATTTTTGAAAGTACAGAGTCTGCAGACCGAAATAGGAGCTGTTTGGTTCCATTTTGATATTTTTCAGTCATTGTTTTACAACATGTAGGCCATTTGAGAATGTTTTAAATATAGATTGCAACTTGTTTTCGTTCTGTTTGCCAGGCCATAAAGAGGAATTCAGGCTTCTCATTCTATCTGGAAGAGTGACCCAAAACTAGAGCATGGAATTAGACTTTTTTTAAAGCTGTACTATGTTGAGATTTCCCTTCTGTTTCTGGTGTGGAGATATGGCAGACCAGAGCTTCCTGGCACTGAGCCCCGCTTGCTTACTCTGGGTGTGCTGACACCCAGCAGCCCCGCATTGGCCCAGGGGCCCTGCGACAGCCCGCTCGGGCCAGCTCCTCGGCTTCCCAGCAGCCGCCTGGGTTCGCTGCTGGGAGCCGCACAAACACGGCTCTCTGTGCGTCTTGACAGGACAGAGCTCGCGAAGCATAGGCTCTCGGAAGCTCCCAGATTTTGAATGAAACCTTTCATTACCGGCTGTGCTGCAGGGGCCTCAGGCTACATGATGACTATTACCCCTTCTTGTATGTCTTTTGGACAAAGTATTTTCTTGTTAAAAAAAAAAAATAATACCCCTTTTCAGAAAAAACTTGAGAAACTAAGAATGAGCAAAAAGTAGAAAATAAAAACACCATCCAGAGGTAAGTAGTAGTAACATTTTATGATCTGTTCTTTAAGATACTTTTCTGTAAGTACCCGTTCCTACACATAGGATCTGTGGAAGGAAGATGTTTTAGAATCTGCTTTCTTCATAGAATGACAGGTTAAAGTCTTTTAGGTTGACGTTTAAGAGCTTTCGATAGTATCTTTTTTGTTCTTCTTTTTTTAAAAATTGATTAACATTCGAGGTGTTAGAACATAGCCATCATTAGACCTTAGTGCAAACAACTGTGGAGAACATAGGCAGCGGATTATTGCATCTGTGTTCGTGGGGATATTGTTTGTTGGTATTTTTATTTTTTTAATGTCCTTCTGGTTTGGTATTGGAGTGTTGCTGTCTCAAAATGTAAGTTGGCATTGTTCTTTCCTTTTCTGCTTTAGCAGAAGTTTGTGTAGAATTGGATTTTTTTTTCTTAAATATTTGATACAATTCACCAGTGAAATTTGAACGTATTTTTTGTGAGTACGTTTTTAAGTCCTAATTAAAAATTTAAAATAGCTATTAAACTCTTTAAAATTTCTGTTTCCTCTTGTTCCAGTTTCAGTTTTTCATGGAAATTTCTTCTAAATTGTAGAATATATTGGCTTACAATTGTTTATAATAGTCCCTTCTTATTTCCTGTTTGTCAGATTGGTGCTGATGTCCCTCTTTTGTTCTGGGTGTTGGTAATTTGTGTGTTCTCTATTATTTCTTGATGAGTCAGGACAGAGTTTTATCAGTTTATTAATTTACTGTTCAATAAGGAAACTTTAGGTTTTGATTTTTTGGTTTGTTTTGATTTGTGCTTTTATGTTTATTATGTCATTCCTTCTGCCTTCTGGGTTTAACTTCCTCTTGTTTTTCTAGATGAAAGATAGAAGTTTAGATTATTGATTTTAACCCTTTTCTTATATGAGCATTTTAGGCTGTTCTAATTTTTGTTATTGATATCTAATTTAATTCTTTTTTTTTTTTTTAATCCTCATCCGAGGACATTTTTCCATTTTTTGTACAGATAGAGTAGGAGGGAGAGAGAGGAAGAGAGAGAGAGGGAAACATCGATGTGAAAGGGACACATCAAGTGGCTGCCACCCGCACGACCAACAAGGGCCGGGGACAAACTGCAACCGAGGTACGTGCCCTTAGCGGGAACCGAACCCTGGTCTCTCCGGACCACAGGCGGAAGCTCTAACCGCTGAGCCAAACCGGCCAGGGCTAATTTAATTCTTTAGTGGTCAAAACGTGACCCGTCCCGCAGGTCGAGCAACGAGGACTCTAGAGGGGGAGTGAGGATGAGGAGGGACAAGAGACACGAGAAATGGAGACAAGACAGGGTTCTGATCAAGTCTCGTTTATTCAGGGGGCGTTCACATAATATATAGGGGAAAACAGGTGAAACAGTTAATGAGTATCCCACCTGAAGCAAATTCCAGTAAATACCCCAGGTGGAACAAATGATAAGCAAAGAATGGAGTAAACAATTATCTAGAGGAATGCAGGCACTGTGTGCAGAGAGACCCCGCCCTGGGGCCGGAGACAGCAGAGCAGACTTTAACAAGATGGATGCCATGCAAATGGTCTCCCACAAAAAGGTATACAACATGATTTTAATCTTTTACACTTACTGATTTATGGCTCAGCATGTGGTCTGTCTTCATGAGCCAATTTAAAAAAAAAGAATTTGATTAAAATAATTTAAAAGAATCTAACTTTTCGGTATGGTACAGTAATTGGGTATTTTTTTTCCTAATTGTCAATTATATTGAGTTGAGTGTTAGAACTGTTCAAAATTTTATATTCTTCCTGATTTGCTCTGTATGTGTTAAATCAATTACATACAGAGGTGAATTGAAATTTCCAATTATAATTGTGTATTTGTTTATTTTACCCTTAGTTCTGTTAGTCTTATATATCTAGGAGTTCTGATTTTTAGGAGTGTACACATATTATTTTCTTCTCTTGTTGAAATGGGCTCCTTTGCCCTGAAGAACTGTCCCTTCTTATCTTTAGTAATACTCTTGTCCCAGGGTCTATTTTGTCTAATAAAACATGGTCACTGTAGCTTTGTTATGATTAGTATTAGCATGACATTATCTTTTCCTCTCATTTTGCATTTAACCTACGTACTGATATTTAGTGTAAGTCTCTCATAGGAAGCATATAATTGAATCTTGCCTTCCCCCCAGCCTGACAGTTCTGTCCTTTAATCGGAATGTTTAGAACATTCATATTTTATGCGATCATCGGTGTGGTTAGGTTTGATTCTACCTTCTTGCTATTTGTTTTTCTGTTTTTGTTTTTGGCATTTGCTCTAGGGTTTAAAATGTGCATTTAAAAATTATTTTATTACACAGTGTACGTCCTTTCACTCCTGCTCTTTTGTACTATTTTCAGCTTTTTTTTACATATGTTAAACCGTAGTACAATATATTATTATTTTTGACAATAACTTTTTTTTAAAGATTTATTTTACCTTTATTATATTGCTGCATAATATAGTATAGCAAAGTGTACATATTGTAAGTATAAAGCTTGATTAATTTTCTTTTCTTTTTTTTTATTAATTAGTTTTTGTTACAGATGTTTCTCCTTTTCCCCCCACTGATTCCCCCCTCCTCCTCCCTCCCTGCTCTGTCCCCAGTTTGTTGTCCATGTCCACTGTTCATGCATACATGCGTATAAGTTCTGTGGTTTATCTCTTCCCCCCTCTTCTGGGGATTGTCAGTCTGTATCCCACTTCTGCGTCTCTGGGACTACCCCATTCCTCAGACTGTTATGTTCATTATATTCCACAAATAAGTGAGATCATATAAAACTTGTCTTTCTCTGTTTGGCTTGTTTCACTTAGGATGATACTTTCCAGGTCCTTCCATGTCATCTCAAAGGATAAGAGATCTTTCTTACAGCTGCGTAGTACTCCATTGTGTATATGTACCACAGCTTTTTTATCCATTCGTCTACTGATGGACACTTGGGCTGTTTCCAGATCTTAGCTATTGTAAATAGTGCTGCTATAAACATGGGGGTATATATATTCTTTCTGGTTGGTGTTTTAGGCTTCTTAGGGTATATTCCTAGAAGTGGGATCACTGGGTCAAATGGAAGTTCAATTTTTAATTTTTTGAGGTAACAACATAGTGTTTTCCATAGTGGCTGCACCAGTCTGCATTCCCACCAGCAGTGCACTAGAGTTCCCTTTTGTCCACACCCTCACCAACACTTGTTGTTTGATGATTTGTTGATGGCCATTCTGACAGGTGTGAGGTGATACCTCATTGTTGTTTTAATTTGCATCTCTCTGATGATTAGTGATGATGAGCATTTCTTTATATGTTTCTTAGCCATTTGTATGTCCTGTTTGGAGAGGTGTCTATTTAGTTCCTCTGCCCATTTTTTAATTGGATTCTTTGTCTTCCTTTTGTGGAGTTGTATGAGCACTCTATATGTATTGGAAATTAACCCCTTAACTGATATATCATTGGCAATTATGCTCTCCCATACAGTGGGTAGCCTTTCCGTTTTGATGATTGTATCTTTTGCTGTGCAGAAGCTTTTGAGTTTGATGTAGTCCCATGTGTTCATTTTCTCCTTTGTTTCTATTGCCTTAGGTGATGTGTCAGTGAAAATTCTGCTGCCTATGATGTCTGAAATTTTGTTGCCTACAGTCTCTTCTAGGATTTTTATGGATTCATGAGTTACATTTAAGTCTTTTATCCATTTTGAGTTTATTCTTGTGTAGGGTGTAAGTTGATGGTCTAGTTTCATTTTTCTGCATGTAGCTATCCAATTTTCCCAGCACCATTTATTAAAGAGGCTGTCTTACTCCACTGTATGCTCTTGCCACCTTTGTCAAATATTAATTGAGCATATTGCCTTGGGTCCATTTCTGGGTTCTCTGTTCTGTTCCACTGGTCTATATACCTGTTCTTATGCCAGTACCAGGCTGTATTGATTACAGTGGCTTTGTAGTATAACCTGAAATCTGGTATTGTGATCCCTCCAACTTTGTTCTTCCTTTTCAAGATTGTGTGGCTATTTGAGGCCTTTTTTGGTTCCATATGAACTTTTGAAGTAATTGTTCTAATTCTGTGAAGTATGCCATTGGTATTTTGATGGGGATTGCGTTGAATCTATAGATTGCTTTGGGTAATATGGACAGACAATAACTTTTTAAAAACTTACAAAACAAGGACAAATCTCTGTTTTCTATTTTTATCAGTCTACTTTGTGCAAAACTGAGTTTTTATTTGATAGTTTCCTCACCTTGAAAAAGTTATTTAATATTTCTTATAATGCAAGTCTGTTGATAACATTCTCTCAATATTTGTTTATCTGACACCATCTTTGATTTTGCCTTCATTTTTGTAAAATATTTTTTCTGGGTGTAGAATTTTAGATTGTTTGTTTTTGATGAGAAATCAGTCATTGCTGTGATTGTTTCCCTGTATGTAATGTGTCCTTTTTTCTTTGGCTACTTTTAATATGTTTTCTTTATCATTGGTTTTCAGAAATTTGATCATCATGTGCCTTGATTTCTTCTCTCCCCCCCCGCCCCCCGAGTTTATCCTGCTTTAGATTCATTGAGCCTCTTATATGAGTGGATATGTAGATTTTTTCCAATTTACTTGATTTAAGGACATTATTTAAAGTTGAAATACAATTTTCTAACCCTAGTGTCTTTTTCCCTTTCTTCTGGCACTAAGTATATGTACTTTAGACTGGTTGTGATGTTCTGCTAATTTCTTCATTCTGTTTTCCTTCATTCTTCATTTTGGATAATTTTTTTTGCTAAGTAGTTAACGTGGAAGCTTAGATTTTTTTTCTTTCTTTCACAGTGTTTAATTTGCTTTTAGATCCATTAAATGGATTTTTCATTTCAGATACTGTCTTTTTCATTTCAAAACTCTGATTATTTTATACTTTTCATTCAATTCTGTTGAGATTTCCTATTTATGTACTCCCTATATTTATGCTTGCCTTTGAGTCCCAGACAGGTTTTGAAGTCCTTATCAACTCATTCTTCGGTCTGTGTCATTTCTGGGTATGTTTCTACAGACAGAGTTTTCTCACAGTTGTGGGGTGTATTTTCCCCCTTCACATGTCCAGCAACCTTAGGCTATATACTCTGCATTATGGACGCTATGTGATTGCGTGTCTGGTATTTTTCATCTTTCTTAATAGAGTATTGAGTTTTGTTCTGGGGAGTACTTCATTTCTTTATGAACATGCTTAGTTTTTTTTAATCCTCATCCGAGGATATTTTTCTATTTATCTTCAGGTAGAGTGGGAGAGAGGGAGAGAGAGAGAAACATTGACATGAGAGGAACACACCTATTGGTTGCCTCCCACATGACCCTGACCAGGGCCCGGGATGAACCACAACCGAGGTATGTGCCCTCGACCGAAATTGAAACCGCAACTCCAATATTGGTCTGCAGGCTGATGCTCTAACCACTGAGCAAACTGGTCAGGGCATATGCTTAGTTTTTTAAGGTTATTTTTAAGTATTGGAAGATACGGTTTAGAATAGCTTTTATGTAGGGGTAGATGAGTCGGACTTTAAGGTGAGGCCTTTCTGGGATCTATTCTGAGTTCTCAGTGATGTTTCCATGGTGACTGGATGGAACTCAGACATTTCCAAATCCTCTGAGAGTTCGGTAGGTGTTTTCCCTGACGCTTATCTTCTCCTTGCCTCGTAGAATCTTTCCGTGTGTGTGCAGCTTTGTGTTTGGCCAAGGACGCAGGGTTCCTCTCTGTAGGTTACTTTTCCTTTCTTTTTTTTTTTGTTTTTTTTTTGTTTTTTTTTCCACATCTTTATTGTTGGATGTAAAATGTATTACAGATGTTCCACATTTTTCCCCCATTGACCCCCTCCTCCCCACTCCCGCCCCCCTCCCACCTTTTCCCAAACTATTGTCCGTGTCCATTGGTTATGCATATAAGTTCTTTGGTTTATCTCTTCCCACCCCCCCAACCCCTTTCCCTTTGAGGTTTGTCAGTCTAGCAATGAATTTGTGCTTCTTAATCCCTTCACCTTTTTCACCCATTCCCCCAACCCCCTTCCCAACTGGCAACCAACAAAATGTTCTCTGTATCTATGAGAATGTTCCTGTTCTTCCTGTTCATTTTGTTTGTAGATTCCATTGTTGATAGATATGTATTCATTGCCATTTTGTTTGTTCATACATTTTATCTTTTTCTTTAAAAAGACCCTTCATCATTTCATATAATAACGGTTTGGTAGTGATGAACTCCTTTAACTTTTTCTTGTCTGGGAAAGTTTTTATATGTCCATCGATTCTAAATGACAGCTTTGCAGGATAGAGTAATTTTGGTTGTAGGTTCTTGCTTTTCATCACTCTGAATATTTCTTGCCACTCCCTTCTGGCCTGCAAAGTTTCTTTTGAGAAATCAGCTGACAGCCTAATGGGAACTCCCTTGTAGGTAACTAGCTGCCTTTCTCTTGCTGCTTTTAAGATTCTCTCTTTGTCTTGAACCTTTTGCATTTTGATGATGATGTGTCTTGGTGTGGGCCTCTTGGGGTTCATCTTGTTTGGGACTCTCTGTGCTTCCTGGACTTGTATGTCTCTTTCCTTCACCAAGTTAGGAAAGTTTTCTGCCATTATTGTTTCAGACAGGTTTTCGATTTCTTGTTCTCTCTCTTCTCCTTCCGGCACCCCCAAGATGCGAATGTTGGCACGCTTGAAGTTGTCCCAGAGGCTCCTTACACTATCCTCATTTTGTTGGATTCTTTTTTCTTTTTGCTGTTCTGATTGGGCGTTTTTTGCTTCCTTATATTCCAAATCGATGGTTTGCTCCTTGGATTTGCGTACTCTATTATTGAAGCTATGTAAATTATTCTTTATTTCAGTTAAAGCCTCCTTCGTTTCTAACTGTGCAGCGATTATTTCTGACTGGTCCTTTTTTATGCTCTTGAGGCCCTCACTGAGTTCATTGAGCATCCTTATAAGCAGTATTTTGAACTTAGCATCTGTTAGGTTGCTTATCTCCATTTCGCTTAGTTCTTTTCTTGGGGTTTTGTTCTGTTCTTTCATTTGGGACCTGTTTCTTTGTCTCCTCATTTTGGCTGCCTCCCTGTGTTTGTTTCTGTGTATTACTTAATGAGAGGTTTAGGGCTCGCTGAGACCCGATGCTGCCCGTTTGAAAGAATTTAGGAAAAACCTGAAGCAGGATCCAAGACAAGCCGATCCTATGGTTAAGCAGGTGGCAACAGCTTGGGTGGGCCTGAAAGTTGTGTGGGGTGGGGCGGGGCCTCAGGGCAGGGCTACCAGTGTGAGCCAGGTTGCTGGAGTCCCAGATATGGCGACTGCCGCCCCAGGGAAGGGCTCACCAAAGGAACAAAGGCCTCTGACAGCACGTTTGTCCCTGAGGAAGCCCCCTCTCCTGCCCTCGCTCCAGTGCCAAATAGCTCAGTTCTCCCCTGTGTGTCTCTGGCGCCCTCGAGCTGCCTCCCCTCCGAGCTTAGAGGGAGAGAGTCCGACCAGTCCGTGCGCGGGCCCTTTAGGGAGCTGCCTGGGGCTCCAGGCAGGTCAGCTTCCCTGAGCCTCAGTCTCCGCTGGTTTTTCCAGCCAGAAGTGATGGGGACTTCTCTTCCTGGCACTGGAAACCTGAGCGGGGCACCTGGTGCGGGACGGGGACCCCTCAGTCCTCAGGAAGGACCTTCCCAGCCGCGGGATCCTCCTGATTTTTATCCGCCACACGTGGGTGTGGGACCACCCGTCGCGCTGCCGCGCCGCCTCTGCCGCCAGCCCTCGCGCCGCCGCCCCTCCTACCGGTCTGGATGTAGCTGCTTTTTTTATTTTATTTTTTTATTTTTTTTTAATTCCGTAGTTGTAGGACTTCCATTCAGCTTGATTTCAGGCGGTTTTGGATGACGGTTGTTCTGTAGTTTTGTTGTAACTTGGATGTGGTTGTGGGAGGACGCGATACTGCATTTCCCTACGCCGCCATCTTGACCGGAAGTCCTCCTTTCTTTTTTTAAAATTGAATTTATTGGACTGACATTGGTTAATAAAATTATATAGGTTTCAGGTGTACAATTCTATAATACTTCTTCTGTGTATTGTATTGTGTATTCACCACCCCAAGTCAAGTCTCCTTCCATCACCACTTGTCCCTCCTATACCCTCTTCTACCTCCCTCCTCCCCCTCTCCCTCTGGTAAGCACCATACTGTTGTCTGTGTCCATGAGTCTTTCTTTTTTTTTTTTTTTTTTTGCTTAATCCCTTTACCTTTTTTTATCTAGCTCTGCAACCTCTCTCTCCTCTTGACAACTGTCAGTCTGTTCTCTCTCTGAGTCTGTTTCTATTTTGTTAGTTTCTTTTGTTCATTAGATTCCACATATAAGAGAAATCATATGGTACTTGTCTTTCTCTAACTGGCTTATTTCACTTAGTGTAATTCTCTCCAGGTTCATCCATGCCATCAGAAAAGGCAAGATGTCCTTAGTTTTTATGGCTGACTAGTAGTCTGTTGTAAATGTACCACAGCTTAAGGTTCCTTTTCTGCCTCATTCACTTCTCTCTGGAATGCTGCCCTGCACATCTTTTTAAAACATTCAATTAAATGTACTGGTGTAACATTAGTTAATAACATTATCTAGGTTTCAGGTGTACAATTCTATAACCCATCATCTATATATTGTATTTTGTGCTCACCCTCCAAAGTCTAGTCTCCTTCCATCACTGTATATATTTGACTCCTTTTACCCTCTTCATCTTCTTCCCAACCCCTTCCCTCTGGTCACCACCATACTGTTGTCTGTGTCATCAAATTCTAGTCCAGCTTAATAGCTCCAAACTCTAATCTTTATCTCCTCAGTTCGGTGAGACTTGCATGTCCTGTTTGAGGTCCCTCTTCATGCATCGTGGTCCGGAAAGTGCTTCCTGCCAGAAAGTAGGGTGATCCTTCTCCCAGAGATCACAGACTTGTACTGCCTGCAGTATCACGTTCCAAAACAGTTCTTCAGCATAGATTTCTTCTCTGGTGGGAGAGCTAGTCTGAAACCGGTTACTCTGTGCTGTTTTTAAGTTACGAAAGCCGTACATATTTGGAACAGTGCAGAAGTAGAAAAAGCAAAGACAAGATTATCTTCTCAATTTGCATTCTTCTCCACTGTAACAATGCGAACCACATTTTATTTATTTTCCTCTTGATAGAAATCTAGGCTGTGTATGGTGGCTTGTTTTCTGCCTCTGTCTCTTACCCATCTTTGTCCCCTCCTGTGTCTAACAGTGCTGGAAATGACATCCTGTTTGTGGGTGTGGGAGTAGTTTTCACAATGTGATAGCTGTTGCCATAATTCATTCCTGAAAGTTATGCCTATTTATACCACCATGAAAAAGGTATAATTGAAGCTATTTCTTTTCTCCATTTTCAGCACCAGATGTTACCTATTTTTAAAATATTCATCAGGTTCACAGGCAAGGGGAAAGAGCATGTCAGCCTCAATTTGCATATCTTTAGTTATTAGGTAGAGCATATGTTAAGTGTCTACTTTTATTTTGTGTGTGTGTGTGTGAATTGTTAGATCATATCCTTTTGCCTGGATTCCTCTTAGAATACTTGACTTTTTCTTACTGGTTTGTACCATTTCTCTGTGGTATGAATGGTAACCCTGGTCATACAGTTTTCAGTTTGTTTTTTAAATTTGTTATGGTAACTTTCTTGGTTTACTTTTTAAAAAAATTTTGGTAATCGCATTTGCCATGTTTTATTTTTTTCCTTTATAACTTCAGGGTTTCTTATCATGCTTAGTCATTTCTTATTCTAGGATTGTAAACTTTATCTCATGTCTTCTACCTACACTATTATTTCAGTCATATAAATATTTAGCTTCTCTTCATGTTGTTCTAGCCCCACTGGTTTGCTTGTTGTTTTTTTTAGAGCGAAGGGGGAAGGGAGAGAAAGCAGGAGAGAGAGGGACACAGCGATGTGAGAGAGAGAAATTGCTTGGTTTCTGGTCATTCCTCCAAACCCGCACAGGTAGGGAAGAGTCCGGTGATAAAGTCTATTTTCCAGTTGATGTGTAAAATCTCACCTGGTAATGACAACATATCTTTGTCTGGGTCAAAACACATGCGAAGTTTTCTGGAGCCCCTGGGAATGACTAGGTGTGATGGTGAAAGCCAATTCCCTTCGGTGGAATTTACGTCGGAGCACACACAGGGTGTGGGACATAAATCCGTTTATCACATCAAAATGAATTAAGAGGAGCGGTCTGTTATGACAGGTAAAGCAGTAATAAAGGGAAAATGTTGCTGTGTTTCTCTTACGCATGAGAATGTTCAGGGCATTAAATTGCCTTCTCGATGGTGTTTATGGAGCATCTGTGTATATGCGGGTCCTGTGTTCTTGGTGTTGATCATTTTGTGCCCATGTTTACATCCAAGTTTGATTTTTTTTTAAAGCTCTCTGAAGACAGAGAACTCATTTGTTTGGCCCATTTTATTACCATTAAAAAAGAACGCCTCTCAGAGTATATGCAATACCTCCAATACCCTCCTAGGCTTTAATAAAATTCACTGGACCCTCCTGTGTTCAAGGGCCCCTTGGATGTTGTCGCAGGCTTTTTGCCTGTTAATAAATAGTCAGAATGAAGAAACGCATGGACGTCTGGTTCCTTTCCCCATGTGCAGGGCACAGACCCGGATACTACAGAGACAGGAGGGAAGTCTGAGCTGCAGCACCTCTCTCGGGTGGAGTGATGCCGGCTGTACGACTCACGCTAATTGTTTGGTGGTGCTTGAGCCCTTAGTCCTGACTGTGCTAATATGGGTTTTTCTTAGAGACTTCGATTTGTCCATCAGTGAAACATTAATCACTCTGTGTGTCGGGTCCCAGGGTGGCGGTGGTGAATGAGACCTTGTCTCTGATTTCAGGGAGTTGAGGAAGCTGTGGGGACGTGGTCGTGTCAACAGCGTGATGTGACGTGATGTGGTTCGTGCTGTGAAAGGTTTTTACAGCATACGTGGGGCACAGAGAGGAGAGCAGCTTCTGAGCAGGGTCAGGGACGGTGGTGACAGTTTGTCACCCCTGGCTGTGACGAGCGAGAACCCTCTGAGTGATGCTGCAGGTGAGCGCTCCAGGTGGAGGCAGAGCTGCACAGAAGACAGGCTCTGTGTGCACAGTCGTGTTGGTGGGTTATCAGACGTGTGGAGGAGGGTAGGGAGGTGACACTGGACAGCTGGGATGGGACCGTTGTGGAGGTCCTCCCATGTCTGTGGAGGAGTTTGGACTTGATTCTGTTGGAAATGGAGACCCATCAGGGATCTTAAAGCAGCAGAGGATGTGATTGTCCCTCTTTCTCTTTTAGAAAGATGTCTTCAGTGGTACTGAGGGGGGAGTAGAGGGGAAGAGAATGAGGTAGGAAGGAAGACCTTTGTGAAAGTCCAAGCAAGACATGATGTAGCTTGACCTGGGACTTTAGCAAAGCAGTAGAGAAGGTGCGATGTTGAGGAAACACCCCTGAGGCTGTCGTAAGGCCGAACCAAGCTCCGCACTGTGGGGAGGTGGGATGCTTAGGTTCTGGGCTTTGTTCCACTCTTGGCTGATGCTGTCACCTGGAGTCCCCTCGTCACTGGGAATTCTTGTTGGTGAAGGGAAGGCACTGCTCCTCCTGTCTCTTCATTCATCCCTGGATTCCGGGACAGGGAAACTGAGGCAGACAAAACACTGAACACCACAACCTAACACAGTTTAGAGTTTTAAGTGTCTTTTTCTTTTGCAGCTGATAGCCTTCTCTCTGTTGTGCTGAAGAATTCAAAACAGAAAAATTCAGGTGTTGGATTATTAAGGTGTTGATTACCAGAATTTTATAATTGTGTGATTGACTAAGGACAGTTCTTGATTCACTTGTCCAGTATATATTATATATTTCTAAATGTCAGCATAATCCTGCTTTGCATTCCTTGACATCTATATTTGATATACTTAAAAGCTCTCAGTCGATATTTTATTATTTGTTTTCATAGGAACTGCATTTATTGGATTAGAGTTATTTTCTGCCCATTCTCTATGCTTTTGATCTCTTAATTCCATGTGTGTTTGAGGTATATTATTCCCGGGCCTTTACCAGACCAGGGCGTGCTCAGCATTCAACAGATTGCTGGTATCTGGGCTTTGCTTCAGTATGTGGGCTGCACTTGCTGTGGCTCCTGTTTCCGGCTCGTACTTGAAGTGGGCTTCCGGGAGCTGTTCCTTTCTACTGAACCGAAGCATGAGAGACCCTCAGGAGATGATGTAATATTGTTGAATACTTAACTGTAGTTGCAGTGACTGTGTTACCTATCTTTCTAATACATTGTTAAAAGCTTTCTTTTCGTTCTAGTTCCAAAAGACCCGAAACCGCAGTGGAGACGCGTGGCGTGGAGTTACGACTGCACCCTGCTGGCCTACGCGGAGAGCACGGGCACCGTGCGCGTGTTCGACCTCGTGGGAAGCGAGCTCTTCGTTATTGCCCCGGTACGCACGTGCCCTCAGCTGACCACCTGTTTAAATGTCTTTACGTGTCGGTACTGAGTGAATGAATGTGAAGATGGGAAATAGAAATCTGAATAATAAATCAAGATGTCCAGAATCTAGTTAGACATCTATATACATGAAAGAATTTATTCTGTGTATTTTGTAATGCAGTATCCAGGTGCAGTCCACTGTTATTAAAATAAGGTACTAAGTCAGCGCTACAGGGAGACACTGAACGTGGTTATAGCGTCCACTGAGGGGAAGAAAGTGGCTGTCACAGGAGGAACAGCTTCGAGAGGAGTTAGAACTTGTTACCCTAAAGGGGGTAGAAATGGAAGGGGAGAGTGGAGAAAAACATTAATGGTAGTAATAACTTGTAATTGTAGAGTGCTTTATACTTTTTTTTTTTTTTATCCTCACCTGAGGACGTTTTTGCATTTATCTTCGGATAGAGCGGGAGGGAGAGAGGGTGGAAGAGAGAGAGAGAAACACCGACATGAGAGAGACACATCGAGTGGTCACCACCCACATGACCCCAATAAGGGCTGGGGACAAGCTGCAACCGAGGTATATGCCCTTAGCGAGGTACCGGGCCTCTCTGGTCTGCGGGCCGACACTCTAACCACTGAGCCATACCGGCCAGGGCTAGTGCTTTATTAATGATTTTTATGTATACTGTTTTTTTTTTTCTTTATTGATTTTAGAGAGAGAGAAGGAAGAAGGAGAGAGAGATAGAAACATTGATGAGAAAGAACATTGACTGGCCGCCTCCGGCGTGCCCCCCACTGGGGATCGGGCCCACAACCTGGGCATGCGTCCTGACTGGGAATCGAACTGGCGACCTCTCGGTGCATGGGTCAACGCTCAACCACTGAGTCACACCAGCCGGGCTATACTTTGTTTTTATTTAATGTTCACAACATTCCTTTGGGTAGATTGGGCAGATGCTATCCTCATTCTACAGTTCAGAAACTGAAATTGGGAGAGACTTTTTCCATGACAATGAAGTTAGTGTCTCTTTTAGGAACCCAGTGCTTTTTACTTTGTATCCTTCTTCCTCAAGTGGGCAAGGTCCAGGGCCAGATGAAACAGTGGTTCGAACTCTGGCTGCATTTTAGAATCACCTGGGAAACTTTAGACAGAAAAGAAAAACAAAAAACTTACTGGATTGCCCAGACTCCACCCACCAAACTTCTGATTTAATTGATCAAGTGGGCCCTGGGCATTAATATTGTTTGCAAGTTGCTGAGCTGATTCTAATGAGAAGCTAGAATGAGAACCAATGATCTGGGGAATTATTTTTGTGCAGGAATAATGAATGAAGAACTTGAAAAAGTGCATTGGGTTCATACATGGAAGTTCGGTGAACCAAACTCAGATGTTTGGATTACTGTGTTCTAGACTAGCACTATCTGATAGAACTATAAATGAGGTATCTGTGTGATCACGTACAGTTTTAAATTTTCTAGTAGTTGCATTAGGAAGAGTTAAAAGAAACAGGTGAAATGTATTTAATATATTTTATTTAATCCAATAAATTCTAAATATCATTTCAATATGTAATTAGTGTAAAAATTATTGAAGTATTTTACTTTCTTTGGTAGACATTTCTTTGAAATTTGGTGTGCATTTTTATTAATTTATTTATTGGTGTATCTTTTTATATTTGTAGTGTATCTCAGTTGGGATGAGCCGTGTGTCAGGTGTTTAGCAGCCACCTGTGGCTATGGTATTTCATTGCATAGCTCAAGGTGATGAAGGGCCAGCCACTCAGGGCGATGAACTTCATTTTCTGTGCTTCCCAAGCTGCACAGCCTTCAAGTCCTTAGCAATATAACCTGATAATTAGTTGATGGAAAGATTATCATTAAGTGCGTGTTGCTAAATGTCCTTTCCCTTAACGTTGCTCATTAGGCAAATGGAAAGTAATCAGAGCCGAGACATTTTTTTTTTTTAGCTTTGGTTACTGCTTTAAATAGAAATCAACATTTGAAGGCCTATATCTGAATTCTGTATCTTAGAATTCTTTGAGGCCAAATGGTGGCATTACTTTCTTTTATTTTCCCCACGGAAGACCAGTGAACAAAGGTTCACCTGTCTAGGTGAATATGTCATCCAAAGAGGCAGCTGTGGTTGCAGCCTGTGGTTGGGAGGTTGGTGTAGACTTAGTGTCTACTGTAGGCGTTCTCATTTGCTTGAGTCTTCAGTACACAGATCCGTTCTGGGGCTATCTTATCTACAGTGCGCCTGGTAAGGCCAGTGTCTCGGATAGCTTCCAATTATACGTATGTTAACTTCTGTCTCTCTGTTTAGTAACTTATTTCCCTTTCTTCTGCAGGCATCTAGTCTAGCAGGTGATTTGAGCTATGCCGTTGCTGGGTTGATATTTTTAGAACATAAAGGAAGTGCACAGTGGTCTGCAGAACTCCTAGTCATCAATTACCGAGGAGAACTTAGAAGTTACCTTGTAAGGTAAAAATAAAACATTTTATTTGGGAAGACCTGTTTGACAAAATAATGTTTATTTCTCTGTCTTAGTGTCTGATTTTGTTGTTTCCTTTCAGCATTTGATTACAAAAAATTGCAAATATTAATAGGAAGTTTGAAAGAATTGTATAATAAAAACCCATCTACCTCAACTTAAATTCTGTTCCCAGTTTTACTGTACTTGCTGGGGTCACATTTCTGTCCAGCCATTAATCAGCCTTGTTTTTAAGTGAATTTCAGAGTCACTACTTAAATACTTTAGTATGCTTATCATTAGTTAAAGTTCAATGTTTGCTTATAGTTTTCTTTCTTTTGAGATAAAATTTGTGTACAACGAAATATACAGACCCTAAGTGTACCAGCCAGTGAGGCTTGACAAATGCATGGACTCACATAGTTCTAAGTCCTCTCAAGGTACAGAACGTTACCGTCGTGCTAGGGAGTCCCTCACGCCCCTTTCCAGCGTCTCTGTCCACACTCACTCCCTGAGCAACCACTGTGCTTCTTTTCTATCAGAGACGAGTTTTGCCTGTTCTAGTGATTCACGTTAATGGACTCCGACTTCTGAGTCTTCCTTCATTCAGCATGTTTTGATTCATCTTATTTTGGGATGTATCAGTAGCTTATTCCATTTGATTGCTGACTAGTAATTCATTGTTCAACTATGTCATGTGTCTTAGTTTGCGTTGCTAGAACAAAATACCATAAACTTTGTGGCTTATTAAGAACAGAAGTTTATTTCTCACAGTTCTGGAGACTGGAAGTGTGAGTCGAGGGTGCAGCCTGGCTTGATTCTGAGTGGCTTGCAGGCTGCCGACTTCTTGCAGCCCCATATGATGGAAAGAGAGTTAGCTAGCTCTCTGGCCTCTTATTAGGGCACAAATCCCATTCGTGAGGGCTCTGTCCTTATGACCGACTTACCTCCAAATACCATTGCATTAGCTTTAAAGGTTTTTTTGGGTGGGGGGTACGTGCCCTTAGTGGAAACCGAACCCGGGACTCTCTGGTCTGCAGGCCGACGCTCCAACTGCTGAGCCAGACCTGCCAGGGCATAGCTTTAGAGTTTTAACATATGAATTCTGGGTAAGATACATTCAGCCCATGGTGGGGCGGGGAGGGGCAGTCACAAACATTCAGTCCATAACATTTATGATTTATTTATCCATTCGTTTATTGATGGTCTTCTGAGTTTCCAGTTTTGGATTGTTGCAAATAAAACTACCATGACCATTCTCGTACAGGTCTTTGTGGATATCCATTTTCATTTCTATTGGTTCAGTATCTTTGGAATTACTGAGTTACAGGGTAGATGTAGTTTCTCTTTATAAGAAACTGCCAGACCTTTGTGTAAAGTTTTTATATCATTTCCATTCCCACCCTAAGGTATCAGAATTCTGGTTGTTCTACACCCTCGGCAGTACTTAGTGTTATCTGTCTTTTAATTTAGTTAGAGTGAGTATGTGGTGGCATCTCACTGGTTCAATGGTATATATTTCTTTTTTACCTCCTTAGTGTTGGAACACATCAGAGCTATCAAGAGAGTCACTGTTTCAGCTTCAGTGGTCATTATCCTCATGGAATCAACACAGCCGTCTACCATCCTGGTCACAGGTAAGCATCTGCTTGCTCTCGCAGGGGGTGGGGTGTCAGGGGCATGTAGAACTCGCCGCACGGTTTTGGAGAGAAGAAATTGTTCTGATTCTTCCTCTGGCATAGTTACCGTAATATCTGTAATATTGCTGTAGTCACATTTCTGCCTGTCTGTGTGGCTGACTAGGCTCCGAGCCAGGTGGGGCACGGGGGATGTTCACTGAGGAAATTCTTCTCTCAATCTCATTTTTCTCATCTGTAAGACGAGTTTAATACCTGACTCCCATCAGTGTTGACAGCTCCGATGTATGGCGTGTGGAGTGCCCTTGCGTGGAAGGGCCTCCCTCGCAGATGGCACGGTTCCCTCCTCCCCCCTCTGCGAGTAGGGCTGCACTGATTGTCGCACAGACTGCTGCTCCCTGGGTTTGCACGTCCACTGAGGGTTACTGCGACTTTGGGCATTTTCTCCTGCCAGTGATTGCTTCCCAGTACATTTGTTCTTGGAGAATAAAAGTTATATATATTTTATAAGTTAGCTGAACTAACCTGTCTGTTTCTGTAAACCAAAAGAATGTCACATTGTGAGTCAGGCAAACCTAGCTTGAGTTCTGGATTTTGAGATTTACTGCGTCTGTTTACAAGTCCTTTCTGACTGTCAGATATTTTTGTTGTTGTTAATCCTCTTTTTTTGTTAATCCTCACCTGAGGATACTTTTCCATTCATTTTTAGATAGAGATAGAGAGGAAGGGAGGGGAGGGCAGGAGAGAGAGGCTGCCTCCTGCATGACCCCGGGGATCACATCTGCAACCCAGGTACTTATCTTTAGCTGGCCTGCATTCCATTACTCTCTCATTTATTGTGGTTTGGTTTGCTGTGTGCAACACACCTGTTAGGTGTTGTGGAAGATGTGAAGATGGAGGACAGTTCTGTCCTCAAGGTCTCATATTCTTGCATGGAAAATAGTTTACACATATGTTATAGATATGCGTTTGTATCTAATCTATTTCTAAGGTCTACTGCAGTTTTGTGTGTGTGTGTGTGTGTGTGTGTGTGTGTGTGTTATGCGGGAATGCAAGCTAGAAAGAAGCAAGGGCCTTAAGGGTGCAGATAAAGTGATGTGGGATCCGGATAGAGGAGATGGTCCTTCTGTGTGGGGTCAGGGAAGTGTGCAGGTGGCACTTGCTTTGGAGAATGGGTACGGTGTGGGCATGATGGGCATTCCAGACAGAGTGACAGTGTGAACAGAGACAAGTGTGTTTTTGTGAGCTTGCAGGAGGGGTAGCTTGGCAGATGCTGCAGGGTGTGTGGGAGGGGAGGGCAGGCGCTGGTTGTGATGGGAGGTAGGGTGTTGGAAAGACAGCTTGAGGTCAGGTGATGATGGGGGGAGCATGACATGGTGCCTGTTCTCTGGGGAACGCAAGTGTCTGAGATGAGGAAATGTGATGAGCATGCTTCGAGGAGTGGTCATTCGGCTGGGAGGTACCAGAGGCTGGGCGACTCATACGTGATAATATACATGTTCGGGCCACAGGCAACACAGGGCTTCTTCGTTTTCTTACATAGAATTGCTGTTCTGTGTTCTGCCACATTTGGGCACTATTTATGTATAGCTCACATTTCATTTTTGTTGTTGTTGTTCTGATGAATATGTGTCTCACATTAGAATGTCAGATACTTGAAGACAAAGAATGTGTAGTATACATCTTTGTAAAAGTCACGGTTTCTAGTTTAAGAGCTTCGTTAATTGATACCTCTCCCTCTGTTGGCTCCTTGGATAAGTAATTCTCATTTCCTGGGTAGAGAAGAAAATGGTTTTTTTCTTTTGATTTTTCTCTTCCCTGTTTCTTCTCTTCTATTCATATTCTTGTCCATTTTCCACTTTTCTCTATTTTGTTTTATTTTTCATGTCCTTTTTAAAAGAAGTGTATTTTATATCTTAATTCGTTGCTGTTTTTTTTTTTTTTTTCTGGTTTGGTTTGTTTAGTTTATTTCCCACTGACTACACTGTTTGGATTTTTCATCAGGGTCACTGTTTGATATATTTTTTCCTAGCAGTATTTCAGAAGGGTGAGTGGGACCATGGGTTTGAAATGATCGTACACTAAATAGTTATTACATGATACCAGTTTGTTATAAGTCAGGTTACATTTATCACTCTTAAGGCTTTCACTTTTTGGACCAGGATCTAAGCAAATTGTAGGTATATTTTGAGGGGAGGATGGTCTTTCAATACACATTTTGGAAAGTCAGATGTATTTTCTTTTTTTTTTTTATCCTCACCCTAGGATATTTTTCCATTTTTTGTACAGATAGAATGGGAGGGAGAGAGAGGAAGGGAGAGAGAGTGAGAAACATCGACGTGAAGGGACACATCGAGTGGCTGCCACCCGCACGACCAACCAGGGCCGGGGACAAACTGCAGCCGAAGTACGTGCCCTTAGCGGAAACCGAACCCAGGTCTCTCAGTACCGCAGGCCGACGCTCTAACCGCTGAGCCAAACTGGCCAGGGCAAGTCAGATGTATTTTCAAATCACAGAAGGGGGTTCTCTTCCTGGTTCTGCACCATCTACAGATGATGGACAGCAGTGGGCGTGGGATGGGTGACTGCGTCGGCTTTCTGAGTGAACGCTGTTCAGAGGAGGAGTGTGTGTGAACCCCGCTTGCTGTGCGCGACAACAGTATTGCTGGGGTTCTCGTATTTTCCATTATGCGTCCTTATTTTATTTATTTTTTATCCTCACCCTAGGATATTTTTCCATTTTTTGTACAGATAGAGTGGGAGGGAGAGAGAGGAAGGGAGAGAGAGAGAGAAACATCGACGTGAAGGGACACATCGAGTGGCTGCCACCCGCACGACCAACCAGGGCCGGGGACAAACTGCAATCGAAGTACGTGCCCTTAGCGGAAACCAAACCTGGGTCTCTCTGGACCACAGGCCAATGCTCTAACCGCTGAGCCAAACTGGCCAGGGCTATGCGTCCTTTTTAAATGAGAGAAGCTGAAATGTTCATCACTGTTTTCTTTATTTTTGTTCACTCTGGTAATGTGAGCCTGCGATATTCATCATCCACAAGGATTTGATAAATGTGAAATAAATCAGCCGGAGTGGAGTTGGGATAAGTCGGTAATGTACAAACTCAAAGTTTTATGATATTCATTGTTTTGCCTGATGCTGCGAGCCCTGTTGAATAAGAGAAATTGAGGTGGTAAATGGGTAATATAAAACAAAGATTAATTGCGAAGCTTTGGGATAAGCTCTATGGATTTGTTCTTTTTGACTATTTTCTTTGTTATATATCCTAACGAACTTAATTTGTCCACCCCAGACTGTCTCCTGTTCTAGTCCTGCTCCCCTCCTGCAGCCACCTCCCCGTTCCTGCCTTCTTTGTATTTATTTGTTTATTTAAAGAAATGTCCGCCCTGGCCGGTTTGGCTCAGCGGTTGGAGCATCAGCCTGCGGTCCAGAGAGACCCGGGTTCAGTTCCCGCTAAGGGCATGTACTTAGGTTGCAGTTTGTCCCTGGCCCTGGTTGGTCGTGCGGGTGGCAGCCACTCAATGTGTCCCTTTCACATCGATGTTTCTCTCTCTCTCTCTCTTCCTTTCTCTCCCTCCTACTCTATCTGAACAAAAAATGAAAAAATTTCCTCGGGTGAGGATAAAAAAAAAAAAAAAAGAAATTTCCTGGCCGGTGTGGCTCAGTGGTTGAGCACTGACCGAGGCAGCAACAGGTCGCCAGTTCGATTCCCAGTCAGGGCACATGCCCAGGTTGTGGGCCCGATCCCCAGTGGGGGGCATGCAGGAGGCGGCCAATCTGTGTTCTCTCTCATTGATGTATCTCTCTCTCTCTCCCTTCCTCTCTCTAGAAAATAAATAAATAAATAAATAAATAAAAAATTTTTTTTTCCATTGATTTTTTTTGGAGAGAGTTGAAGGGGTTGGAGAGAGAGAGATATCACTGTGGGAGAGACACATCGACTGGTTGTCTCCAGTGTGTACCCCGACTAGGGCCGGGGAGAGAACCCCAACCCTGGTACATGCTCTTAATTGGGAATTGAACCCAAGACCCTCCCATCCACAGGCTGATGCTCTAACCACTGAGTCAAAACGGCCAGGGCCTCTTTTTGGGTTTTTAGTGTACTCGTCATTCTGTTGATTTTGGCGTAGCTTGTGCCCTGGTTCCGCCTTAGAGAGGCAGCATTGAACTCGCAGTGCAGGTGGCGTGTTGCTGGGGCTGGAGACTCAGTGATGGGAGCCACATCCGCTCTTCACAGAAGGGCGTCCCTCAGCGTGAGTCACGTTCAACTACAGGACTTTAT
This sequence comes from Molossus molossus, assembly GCF_014108415.1. Classification (NCBI taxonomy): domain Eukaryota; kingdom Metazoa; phylum Chordata; class Mammalia; order Chiroptera; family Molossidae; genus Molossus; species Molossus molossus. The sequence continues at coordinate 7,818,660 of NW_023425350.1, read as the reverse complement.
CTGCGTGTTTTGAAATCACATTGCTTTCAACAGTATACAGCTTTTAAAAAAGGTTTTATTCCTAATTTCATTGTACATTTCTACAAGCAAAGCTGACTTACTCAGTTTTGAATCTCAGCATTTCCTTGGTAACTACACAGAGATAATTAGTGTTTGAAGGTAACATCTTCTAGACCCTAATTTGCATTTCAACAAAGACCAAAGAAAACTTAACTTCTTTCTTGAGCCCATTTGGGAAGTTACCATGCCCAGAATCCTTGGCGACTCTTTGATATTGACTTCAAGTGTATAATTCAGTGATTTTTTTTTTTTTTTATCTTCACCCGAGGACATTTTTGCATTTATCTTCAGATAGAGTGGGAGGGAGAGAGGGGGGGAAGAGAGAGAGAGAAACAACGTGAGTGAGACACATCAACTGGTTGCCACTCACACCACCCCAACTGGGGCCAGGGACAAACTGTAACCGAGGTACGTGCCTTTAGTGGGAACCGAACCTGGGATTGTCCGGTCCGTCCATGGGCCAGCGCTCCAACCGCTGAGCCAAACCAGCCAGGGCTAATTCAGTGATTTTTTAGTAGACGTGTAGGTTTGTGCCACCACTGCTACAATCAGTTTTAGAATATTTTATTACCCCTAAAGATCTCTGGTGTCTGTGAGTTTTATGGAATGCTAATCCTACCTCAGTAAAGCTGTAAGAAAAAAGGAATAAATAAGAAAAAAAGACCCTTTAAAGAGGCTTTCATGTGAACACTTCTATCTTTAAGAGAGACTCGGGTTTGTGGTAAGAGAGGCACTCATGCTTCCTACAGTCAGTGGGGAAGGAAGAACTGGGTGATTGATGCATGTCATGGCTGTGCAAAGTGAGAATCCAAGTATTTGGATGATTCAAGTTTTTCTTTTTCTTTTTTAATTCTCACCTGAGGACATGCTTATTGATTTTAGAGAGAGGGGAAGGGTTGGGGCGGGGGGGGAGAGAGAGATGTGAAAGAGAAACATCAGTTTGTTGCTTTCAGATCAGTTGCCTTCCACATGCACCCCAACTGGGGATTGAACTCGCAACTTAGGTATGCGCCCTTACTGGGAATCGAACCCTCAGCCTTTTGGTGTGTGGGACGACACTCCAACCAACTGAGCCTCGCCGGCCAGGGCTGGATGATTCAAGTTTTTTCTCTCTCAGTCAACTGTATTTTAGGTCAAATACCGGTTCTCCAGAAAGAACTTGAGACATTTACAGGGAGTAATCAGCTGTGGTTTCAGACTGCCTTAAAGTAGATGACAACCAGATGACACACTGCGCCGGCCAAGAGCGGCTGGGGTCTCATTCTCCCACCTGCAGCAGGGCCTGCTGTTCTGGCGACGGCTGGGAAGGTGGAAGGGTCACAGTCTGCAGACTTCACGGAGACTGAGGGTACCTTTAATAGGGGCATGCGGCAGTGTGGAGGGCGAGGCTTTGTGTGCTGGTGGGCTCGTCTCACGTGGGCTCCTGATTGCCCCTAAGCAGAGTCTAAGTACTTTAAATCAGGAGTCTCTTACTCTCATTGGATGAAGGGAGTATTCCAGATGAATAGGTTGTGCTTCCCGGGGGTCAGGAATGTCTGGTGTGTGAAGGAACTCTCGGGTGACATGGTGGTAACTTCACTGGCCCCAAACGGAAGGGAAACAGTCTTTACAGAGAGGGGAGCAGGGGGAGGGCGGTCACAGTCTCTTCTTAGCACTGTTATCTAGGGAAATGTAGGTTGGTTCCACCGATGTTTAAATTTGATCCTGTGGAGAAGATCGTGTTGAGTGTCCCCTGCCTGAAAGGCTTACCCAAGGGCATGGGCACATTTTGTTGTCCTTCGCAGAGTGGGCGTTCCTGGTAGACCTGCCATGCTTTGGGGAGGTCACAGTGGACTTGCGCAGCCACTCCATTGCTGTGAAGCGGCCGTCCTCCGTGTCCCAGGAGAACCAAGGCAGTGCCGTGTGGGAAGGTGCGCTGTGCTGACTGCTGGGGGGCAGAGAGGTGCACGCCGCTAAGGAGGGTTTCATAAGCCCAACCCCATCAGATTGTTCCTTTTGTGGAGGGTTGGAGAGGAAGGAGAGCTGTGGTCGCGGTGGCCGCTGCTCATCTCCCACGGCAGGGGCAGCACACTTGGCCCTTGGTCGTGCTGGGATTGGCATCCGAGAGGTCACCGCGCAGCCTTGTACCTGAGGCGTATGCACGTCAGTGATCGAGTTAGCCTCGTATTAGGAGTTTTCATTTTACCGTTCAGTTTCTCATTCCTGCAGCATGAGAATATTCATCTTCCCATAATCCAGGTTGGTTATTTGAAGAGAAATGAAGAGGTGCTGTGGAGAAAGCTGCATTGTGGCGGAGGTGAGAGCCCTTCGGCGGGGATTGAGGGATTCCTGAGCTGTGCAGATGACTCTTTGGTAGGGGTGTGGGGGTTTGTCGGCATCTGTTTCTAGGGAGCCAGGGAAGTGAGTCTTGGCATCTGCTTTGGTCCAGAATGTCATGGGTGGGTAGACACTGTGACTAAGAAGTAGCTCAGTAATTAGCAGCCTTCTGCTGGCTGTTTTTTTTTAAGTAGAAGACAATGCTTTATTAATTTGACCTTTTTTGGTCTTGCGTTGAAAAACATTAAATTTTTTTTAGAAATCAGCTTTCACCCATCTATCACTCCTACGTTCAGAGATTCTTTGATACGACGGGCTAATTCTCATTATGTTACTGTTGCAATTAAATGGACCTTTGAAGATCTTTATAAATTTTTGAACCTGTTCAGTTGGTAAATCAATTAACCAACCAATCTATCTCTCTATCCCCTCTTTCTTTCTGAGTGTTTTGGTGGTAGTTGTTCAGCTTGGTATGACTTGGGCCAGATTGAATTTTTTTTTTATCCTCATCCGAGGACATTTTTCCATTTTTTATTCAGATAGAGCAGGAGGGAGAGAGAGAGGGAGAGAGAGAGAGAAACATCGATGTGAAAGGGACACATCGAGTGGCTGCCACCCGCACTACCCAACCAGGGCCGGGGACAAACTGCAACCGAGGTACGTGCTCTTAGCGGGAACCGAACCCCGGTCTCTCTGGACTGCAGGCCGAAGCGCTAACTGCTAAGCCAAATCGGCCAGGGCCAGATTGATTTTCTTCTTATACTTGGAGTGATGTTAGATTAGCTGTGCAATTCCCTCTTGGGAGTAGAGAGCGGAAATAAGGTTATGGAATCTTTAGTTATTTTATAGGAATGAAGGAGTGATGCTTTGTTATGTTTTATAGACAGAAAAAATTAAAAAAATATATTTTTGTTGTAATGGGTTATGAGACAGGAGACCTGAATTTTGTTCTTGGTTGTACTAGCTATGAAACCTCAAGGCAGGTCATTCTTTTGGTCCACACTTTGCTAGCACTTTACTGGGCAGGGACAGTAGATGGTGTTTGAGCAAGCTACTCAATTAACAAGGAAGTCTAGTGTGGACTGCTGGCATTTATAAGAGGAAAATTATAGTGGGGGTATGGAAATTGCAGCAGGCATTGTAGAAAGACCCATTATCAGGGATACCTGGCAGGCAGCAGTTAGCAGTGTTCAATAGAGAAGGGGGGCTAGGGTTCAAAGACAAGATGTTTTTGCCCTGGCCAGTTTGGTTCAGTGGTTAGAGCGCCAACCCACAGACTGGAGACTCCTGGGTTCAGTTCCTGCTAAGGGAACGTACGTTGGTTGCGGTTTTTCCCCGGCCCTGGTTGGGTCGTGTGGGTGGCAAGTGCTCGATGTGTCTCTCTCATGTCGATGTTTCTCTCTCTCTCTTCCTCCCTCTCTCTCTCCCGCTCTATCTGAAGATAAATGCAAAAATGTCCCAGGGTAAGGATTTAAAAAAAAAGAGACAAGATGTTTTTCCTAGGAGAATAAGTTTGAGAAATACTTCAATAATTAAGCTTCTGGTATCGGAACAGAAGGTAAGAGTTTGGTGTCAGAACCTGGGTTGTTCTGAAATCAGGATGCAAGGTAATGTGATAAGTGGATGGACCAGGTAGGTGGATGCTGAGCGGACTGCTTTTGCATGGGGTTGCTTAAATCCATCCTAAGGACTGGAAGGGAATTAAGTCTTTAGATGATGACCACTGGCACAAGCTGTGGGTGGAGGGAAGGGAACGGGCAAGGACATCTAAGAAATCTGAACTGATTTGTTACTATTTTCATTGACATTCTGTTTACTAGGCTAATGGTTCTTAACAAGGTGTGGATGACAGAACTGCCTGCCGAGAATTAAAGAGACAAACACACGCCTAGGCTCGTCCCCAGAGGCTCGGTCAGGTCGCTGTGGGATGGGATCTAGCATTCGTTTTGATAGAAGCCTCTGCAGGGGGTGCTGATGCCCCTGTGCAAAGGCTTTGGGAGATGAAATACAATGAATAGGGGATGTCCTTTCCTTCGAAGTGGCCCCAGTGAGGGACAGGAATAAATGGTGCTTTAGGTATTGCCTCCCTCCCCTTGGTTGTGGCTGCCTCGAATCCTGGAATGAGAGGTGCTGTGGAGCCAGGTCTGAGCCCCTCAGGAGCTGCCTGGCGTATGACCCGTGTGCAGCGGCAGAGGGGGTGTGTGTGTGTGTAAGCTCCCCTCCCATGGGTGTTTATTGCTGATGTATAGGAATACGGTTGATATATGTATATTGATCTTGTAGCCTACAGCCTTGTTGAACCTGATTACTAATTCTAGTAGATTTTTAGTGGAATCCTTTGGCCGTTTTTTTTTCTCTTACCTACTCTATACATTTTTCATAGGCAACTTGAACCAAACTCATTTAACCACTTAAATGCATATGTGATGTCTCCTAAATCTGTATCCCATGAGTCACCCCTGGGCCACGGAGCTGTTGACCCACCCCCACAGAACATCTTTAGGATACCTAGCTCATAGATGCCTCATAGTCATTAGATTCTAACTGCATTAATCATATTGTACCTCCAAACCTATGTTTTCTCCTGTAGTCCCAAATCTTGATTTATGGCATTTCCACCAGGCGAAACCTGAGAGTCACTTTGGTTAACTTTCTTAACTCATTTTTATGACTCTTTAAGACTTGTTGATTAATATTCTCTAATGTATCTCAAATTTCCCTCCTCCTCTCCATTTCTACTGCCATCCTTATAGTTCAGAAACTCATTGCTTCTTATCCAGTTTATTACCAGGCGTGTTCTCTGCTTTCTGCCTGATCCTCCTCTAATTCGTTTTCTGTTGTATTTCCAGCAAGGGACACAGGTCTTAATCTACACGCGTGAAGCATAAAAACTCATCTCTAATTTCCTTTTGCCATGGGGACAGAGATGTAACTCCTTAGATTAGTATTATAGGCCACTGTCATTGGTCTTTTGACTTCTCCAGCCTCTGGCCACACTCCTTCGTGTTTCTTTGCGCCAGACCAATGGCCAGCACGCTTTCTGTAAAGCGCCAGATGGTTTGTGTTGTAACTACTCACCTCTTCCATCGCCGTGGGAAAACAACTGTAGACAAGAAGTAAATGGACACGTGTGACTGTGTTCCAATAAAGCTTTATTTACAAAAGTAGGTGGCGGGCTGGACTTGGTTCAGAGGCCTGGTTTGCTAGGTGCCCTCAGGCATAGGGGAACCCTTGCATTTCTCAGTGTCTTTGTTTGCTAAGCCTTTGTGCCTCCTTGTTTTTCCCTCCGCCTGGAATGCCTTCTTGCTTTTTTCTCGTCTACCTGCTCTATGACATTTGGTTGGGCTGACCCTTTAGAGTCCATGTTTAGGGTAGTGAGGAAGAGACGTTCATTTTCGTCCACAGGTAGTAGTCTGGGAGGCTGTGGCCCTGTGTCGTCACCGTATCGTCAGTGCCCATTGCGGTGCTTCTCAAGGACTGTCTGGCAGTAGATTGTGGTTCAGTTGTTAACATTTACTTGGCTTTGTCAAAACAGAAAAGGGGAGAAGCAGTACTGATGCACTGAAGCGTAAACTCCCCGAGCGCAGGCACTTGATCTGCATTGTTTGTAGCTCCATTTCAGTGTTTGGAACAGGGCCTAGCAGGTAGGGTGCTCAGTAAGTCCGCGTTGGGTAAATGAATGAAAGCCTGACTTTGGCAGAAGGAAAACTTAAGAGTTTATGTTGAAGAGCTGTGTGAATGAAAGACAGGCCCTTAACAGGCCTTCTCAAGACTTTCTGTCTCATTGATGCACAAGACTGCAGGCTCCTTTGGGGGAGGGAGAATTTGGTTCCCTATGCATCTGTGTCATTGACCCACAAGACTGCAGGCTCCTTTGGGGGAGGGAGAATTTGGTTCCCTATGCATCTGTGTCATTGACCCACAAGACTGCAGGCTCCTTTGGGGGAGGGAGAATTTGGTTCCCTATGCATCTGTGTCATTGACCCACAAGACTGCAGGCTCCTTTGGGGGAGGGAGAATTTGGTTCCCTATGCATCTGTGTCATTGACCCACAAGACTGCAGGCTCCTTTGGGGGAGGGAGAATTTGGTTCCCTATGCATCTGTGTCATTGACCCACAAGACTGCAGGCTCCTTTGGGGGAGGGAGAATTTGGTTCCCTATGCATCTGTGTCATTGACCCACAAGACTGCAGGCTCCTTTGGGGGAGGGAGGATTTGGTTCCCTATGCAGTATTTTCTATACTGCCAGCACAGTGCCTTGCGAATTTCAGGTGCTCCTTAAACTGGTATTGAATTGACTTGACTTTGAAGTTAAGATTATAATTGAGATAATTAACTTTTTAGAGTCTTGACTGATTGCTAGATACTTACTGAATCCCAGTCTTTACAGTGCTGTAAGGTAGTGTCATAACGGCTGTTCTGGGGCGAGAAACTGAAGCGCCAAGAGGTTAAGACCCTTCCTGGGCGGCATGATGCTCAGTGGTCAGCTCACGTCTTCTCCTACCCATGCTCGTAACTGTTTCTCTGCCCCACGGCTTGGCAGACTGCTGCCTGTGGACCAAATCTGGCCAGTCTTGTATGGCCTGTGAGCTAAGAATAGATTTTACTTAAAAAAATGAAAAGAGTTTTTTATGATCTGTGACAATTATATGAAATTCAAATTTCCGTGTTCAGAAATAAAATTTTATTAGAACATAGCCACACCTTTAAGAAAAATGTATATTGTCTATGCTTGTTTGTACAATGACAGAAATGAGTGGTCATGGAAGAGACCAGAGCCCACAGAGTATAAAATGTTTTATCTGCCCTTTGCAGACTGTGTCTGCCACCTTCTCTTCTCTGTCGTCCAACCGTCTGTCTGAGCGTGGGCCAGTCTGCTTGGGAAGGGTAAAGTGAGGAGTATTGAACTTCACAGACTGTCCTATCCCTCTTGATTCTAGATTCCAGATCGCGTCTTAAGGAATTTATAACCAGGTACCACTCAATTTTAAATACGTTAAATGCCTAGTTACCAAATAACCAGGAAAAATAAATTTTATTACTGAACTAAGCAGTCTCCCATAGTGCTTTCTCCATCCAAGAACAATTCTCAGGCTTTGTCTCAATAAGTAACCATTCAGTATCATCAGTTTTCTTTGATTATCCTCAAGCCATGTTGACTCAGCAGTGTGACGCTGCCCGTTTTGATTGAGAGCGAACGGTGTCTACTGGAGCTCGGCTCAGCCTCCAGCGTAACGTGAGCTGTGCGTCCTCCAAGCGTGTGCCAGTGGCAGCAGTCACAGAGGGGTGGGTGGACACCCATGTTCTCGTTCTCGCCTCCACCCTAGACCCCTGAGTCAGCCCCCCCGGGCGCTGGCCTGGCAGTCTGCATTTTTACCAGCTCCCCCACCCCTGGGGTGATTCTGATGTTTGAGAACCGTTGGTGGAAATAGTCATGATTAGGTGTGTTTCCTTCTTGTAAGTTCTTTATCTAATACGTAAAGATAAGCAGAATTTAAAATATTGAACAAGATTTTTATAGTAAAGAATGTTTAAGATACAGTGAAATGAATTAAAATTGGAGACATTTCAATGATTCCAAGAGAGGAAGGGCTTCTAGCTTTATAGAAGGCACCGATTTTTGAGCCCTTATTTTGGTCTTAAGCATGGTCTTAAACACTTTTCAATTTTGAGACGTCGTTTTGTTTTGTTTTCTTTTTTCCCCTTCCTTGCTGACTGTGTGCTGCAGGCACATTGGTCATGTATATCCAAAGTCTCTCCCACTGTTACTGCAAACTTCCTTCCTTGGCTTTAAGGAGTTTTAAGCCACTAGATGGCAGACTCTTCCAACAATTATTAGATTGAAGAGCCTCTTAATAAACCATTTATAACCCTTGGAAATAACTCGTGGTGCCCCATTTAATTTATTGTTGTTACATACATGTGATGCTTAGGGGCCCGCGTCCTGTCCCCGATTCCCACTCCTCAGATGGTCTCACCCACCCCTACTCCTCCCCGGTTCTGCCCTGGCGTCTGCCTGCACTGCTGCTCATTGGATTCACTCCTCCCTGTGTGTGTATTCTTGCTCCATCAGTCACAGTTTAGTTTTGTTGCCTGATACCCATGCTCCTGCTTTGAGTTTAGACTCTTAGAATGTCAGAGCTGGAAAAGAGTTTCATCCATCACTGGGCTTAGCTCCTTCCTTTCTCAGGAGGGAGAGCTGAAGCCTGGAGAGGTTAAGCCAAGGACAAAGACTGTCTTCTTTCTCTCTGTGCCCCTGTGGGTCTCCGCACAGAGAGCCCAGGTAGATATTTCTGGAGTGTTTACTAACTCTAACACATGCTGCAAAGGTGCAGATGCAGTTGCTGTTCCCAGGTGGCGCACACTTTAGTAATGGAGGCATGATTTAAATAACTGTCGTAGTCCAGAGGGTGGCAGGGGGACGGTGCCCAGGAAGGGAGCGAGATGGACCGTCGTGTGTGTGGAGACCCACGTGGAACTTTCTGTCCTGCTGGCACTGCACAGGCTAGAGGACCAGTGCATGTCTTCCCTTCCTCGGAACACAGCAGGTGCCCGCCGGTGTCCCTGCTCTTGTGCATCAGTTCTCCTGGCTAAGAACGCTCTTGCCTCTCTGGGAAATTGTTTAAAGGACACACGTTTCTCTGGTGTGACCCAGAAGAGCCTTCCTTGGCCTCTTCCTCCATGCCATTACTCTGTCCTTTAGGTGTCTTTGTACCCGACGCAAAGGTCACCGCAGAGGTCCTGACAGTAGAGGTCTGCGTGCGCCTCCCTTTCCCCTCGCCGGGCCTGAGCTCAGTTCCATTCCCGAGTAGGGGTACACGTCCGAGGCCCTCCGAGGGAGCGAGGGAGGACAGGGGCCATGCCCCTGGCCATCGCACCACGGCGGATGCCGATGAACTGCACAGCTGAACCTGACGCTACAGACTGATCCCAAGAAGGATACGTGGTTTCTTAAGAAGGTTCTTCAGGTGCTCAGGAGAGTCCTCGTGGCTTAGCACTGGGTTTGCATTCAGTCACTATTGATGGGATGGAGGAATTTCTTAAGATTACACAGTTACTTTGTTGCAAAGGCACCTGATATCTCTGATTTTAGACCCGTGATTTTCCTATTTTCCACAAAATTTTGAGGGAGAAGATTATTGGGAAAGTTAATTTCTCTCTCTCCCTCCCCTAGCCCCGTTTTTGTTAAGAAGTTAAGCTTGAATCCATCATGTGCTTTAGTATAAAGAATCTCATTTGTACCATAGGGATTCTGCTTTGCTTTATATCTTTATAGAATACTTTAAAAACAATTATTTATCTCATGTGATTCTTAAACTAGGCACTTACCAGCTAAATACTGCGAATATTCCAGGAGATACTCGTTCACTCTGCATGTGAATATTCTGGGTGGAGGAGCTCACTGCAACAGAAAAGAACATTAATGATACAAATGATTTTCTACAGTGTTGTCTGCTTGTGGATGTAATTTCTGCAAACATCTAACAGTCCTCTCAGTAATAAATCACAGATGCTTAGATATAGCCATTGATATATAAACTAGCTCCAAATGTCACAAAGTAAATTACATGCTAATTTTATTTTCAGCATTTGACTAGACTTGTGGGTTGATGGGAAGAGTTAAAGCCAGTTCACTGAATTTTTTTCTCCTGGACTTTATTAATTGGAAACATTTATGTACTTAATTTGGGATACTGTATCTTGATATTCCTTTTTGAGTTAAAAAAGAGAGAGAGAGAGTGAGAGAGAGAGAAAAGTATAGGAATGATGTAATAAATACCTAAGTACCTACTGCTCACAATTGACAGATATTAAGAGTATCTTTTTTTTTTAACTAACGATGTGTGTGCATATAATACACAGAAATCATAAATAAGAGGCAGTGGTACAAACAACATTTCCTACTTCCATTTCTTTGTCTCATTTCCCCTTTCTGGAGGCAACTGCTCTCGTGATTTTGGTGTACGACCTTCCAATACATATTTTTATAATCTTTTGACCTTGTATGTGTTTCTCTGAACAACTTACTGAATTTATGTACCCACGCCTTTTAAACATTAAAGTATTTCTAGTTTTCCTGCATTATAAATAGAGTGCATGAAATGTCCCTTTCACCAAGAGACACATACGCCTGTGCAAGAATTTCTCTGGTCCTCAGGCCGACGCTCCAACCGCTGAGCCAAACCGGCCAGGGCTGTGCAAGAATTTCTAATTTTCCTGCATTATAGGAAGTGTGCACAAAATGCCCTTTTACCAAGAGATAAATACGCCTGTGCAAGAATTTCTCTAGAGTGTCCTTAGAATACAGCTCGTGCGATTGCTGGGTATGTGCATTTGCTAGACACTGTCACGTCATTCTCCAAAGGACTGCTGCAGTCTCGCCCATGGTTTATAAGTTACTGTGGATTTGTCCTCTTGTGAACTTCTTATTCGCTGTCCACTTTTACTTCGGGCTGCTTATGGGAGATCCTTATAGATGCTGTCTGCTAATAATCTGTTAGTTTTCTGTGTTGTAAATAACCTCTCCCGGTGTGTGATATGTCTTTTCATTTTATGGGCAGAAGTTTTAGAGTTTGATGTGGTCAGATACAAAGGAGATGTCTTACTGATACGAGGATAGGAAAGTATTTATGGGTCAAGGTGCAGAAGGCACAGCTCATAAAAGAAAAGATCATCAGTGTGAGCTGAGTTGGCTTTTCTTAATCTGCTTTCCCATGTGAATTTTCTGTTTGTCTAGTTCTGCGTCCGTTTGCTCAATTCCATGAAATATTCTGTTGGGATTGTATTTGAAATTGCATTCAGTAGATAGATGAAGTTAAGGCTGATTGGCACCTTCACGGTATTGAGTCCATCAGGGAGTGGCCTTTCTCTCTCTTCACATCTGCTATGTCTTTCACAAATACTTTGAGAATTCTTCCTGACGCTTTCTTTCCCTTACTACCTTCTCGACTTGGCGCTGTGGTCTGCGGCCCCCTCCCGGCTCTGCCCGCCCTGTTGCCACGAGCCCTCCCTTCCCCCTGACTCACTCTTACCGCTGGAACCCCGCAGGGGTGAGGACGGGCCCGAGGAGTCTCTTTGGCACCTTCACTCTGTGTTATGTAAGGAGAAAGTTGGGGCTTTAAGTTCTCAGTCACTCGGGAAACATTAGTTGTGTGGGCTGTGCTGGGCCTCAGACTTCCCTGTTTCCCACCGTTTTCATGTAAGTGACATGGTCCCACCAGTGGCAGTCACTCCTCTTCAGCGTGGCTGGCGTGGCCCAGGCAGCCTGCTCTAACACGGGGACCGTGCTGGAGAAGGCTCATTCACTAGGCAGGCGCCACTGGTGACCTGCTCTGCTTCGCTTTTCCTGATCACTGCGCATAGCCGTGGTCAGCACTGCGTCCTGTGAAGTAGTAAAGTAACAGACCAAGTTAGCATCTGGAATTGGGGTTGATGCCTCTTGGCACGTACAACTTAATTAAGGTGGCTGTTCAGTCGGTGTGGACTGAGTTGTATTCAGCTGTGTCTACCGTCTTTCCCACCACTTAATTCCAGGCTCCCAGCTCCTCTTTCCTTTTATTCTTCCCAAATCAGAGAGTGAACATTTTTTAAATCCTCACCTAAGGATATTTTTCTATTCATCTTCAGAGAGAGTGGGAGGGAGAGAGAGAGAAACATTGGCGTGAGAGGGACACATCGACTGGTTGCCTCCCGCGTGACCCCGACCAAGGTTGGGGACGAATCACAACCAAGGTACGTGCCCTTGACCGGAATTGAACTCAAGACTCATTGGTCCGCGGGCCGATGCTCTACTGCTGATTCTGACCGGCCAGGGCCAGAGTGAGCTTTTTGGGTGAGCCCACCTTATTCATCTCTGTGTGCCCAGTGCCCTGCACAGTGCCTGGCACACAGTAGCTGCCAGTACCCACTTTGTGAGTGCGCTGATGAAGTCGGCCAGCCCCTCCTCCCTCCTCCTTTAGTCCACATGTGCACGTCTGCATCCTTGCAGCTGGAGCAGCAGCGTCCCCAAGTCCAGCGGGGGGACATCGCATGATTGGTTCCATCATTCTGCCTCTTTCCTCTTACTCTTTAGTCTGCCATGGATGGAGGCGGGGTTGTTTGAAAGCAGATTCTGAATTTCTGTTGTTCTTTTGGATCTTATTATATTGCAGCCAATTTGATCTATGTCTGGCCATGATATCTGTGAGAAGTTCGTTGAGAGGAAGTGTTTTCTAGTATCAAGACCAGGAGATAACAGATCTGAAATCTCAGCTCTGTATCTCCTTCACTAGTGAGGCAACTTAATTTTCTATGTATGTATATATTTTTTTTATTTTTATTTTTTAAAATTAATTTTTGTTACAGATGTTTCTCCTTTCCCCCCCACTGATTCCCCCCTCCTTCTCCCTCCCCACCCTGTCCCCAGCTTTGTTGTCCATGTCCACTGTTCATGCATACATGCATATAAGTTCTGTGGTTTATCTCCACCCCCCCCCGCTTGGGATTGTCAGTCTGTACCCCACTTCCACGTCTCTGGGACTACCCCATTCCTCAGACTGTTATGTTCATTATATTCCACAAATAACTGAGATCATATGATACCTGTCTTTCTCTGTTTGGCTTGTTTCGCTTAGGATAATACTTTCCAGGTCCCTCCATGTCGTCTCAAAGGATAAGAGATCTTTCTTTCTTACAGCTGCATGGTACTCCATTGTATATATGTACCACTGCTTTTTTATCCATTCGTCTACTGGGTGATTTGTTGATGGCGGCCATTCTGACAGGTGTGAGGTGATACCTCATTGTTGTTTTAATGTGCATCTCTCTGATGATTAGTGATGATGAGCATTTCTTCATATGTCTCTTGGCCATTTGTATGTCCTGTTTGGAGAGATGTCTATTTATTTCCTCTGCCCATTTTTTAATTGGGTTCTTTGTCTTCATTTTGTTGAGTTGTATGAACACTCTATATATTTTGGAAGTTAACCCTTTGTATGATGTATCGTTGGCAATTATGCTCTCCCGTAGAGAGGGTTGCCTTTCCCTTCTGGTGGTTGTTTCCTTTGCTGTGCAGAAGCTGTTGAGTTTGATGTAGTCTCATGTGTTCATTTTTTTTCTTTGTTTCTGTTGCCTTAGGTGATGTATCAGTGAAAATTCTGCTGCCTGTGATGTCTGAAATTTTGTTGCCTACATTTTTTTGTAGGATGTTTATGGATTCATGAGTCACTTTTAAGTCTTTTATCCATTTTGAGTTTATTCTTGTGTATGGTGTAAGTTGATGGTCTAGTTTAATTTTTTTTTACATGTAGAAGTCCAATTTTCTCAACACCATTTATTAAAGAGGCTGTTTTTATTCCACTGTATGCTCTTGCCTCCTTTGTCAAATATTAATTGAGCATATTGTCTTGGGTCCATTTCTGGGTTCTCTATTCTGTTCCATTAATCTATCTGCCTGTTCTTGTGCCAGTATACCAGGTTTTTTTTTTTAATCCTCACCCGAGGACATTTTCCCATTTTTTGTTCAGATAAAGTGGGAGGGAGGGAGGGAGGGAGGGAGGGAGGGAGGGAGAGAAACATTGATGTGAAAGGGACACATTGACGTGAAAGGGACATATCGAGTGGCTGCCACCTGCACAACCAACCAGGGCTGGGGACAAACCGCAACCGAGGTTTATCTCATCTTTGGTAGAGTTCTCTTGTTCTTTCATTTGGGATTTGTTTCTTTGTTTCACCATTTTGGCTAACTCAGTGGGTTTTGGAGCCTGCCAATTTTTGGTGTTCTGCTGTTTGTGGCTCCCTCTACTGGGTTTGGATGAGCCTGGGTGGGCCCACGTTAAACAGCACTGTCAAGTCTTGCTTTGTTGGGTAGATTTGCAAGCCCAGGAAAGGTTCAGTTATCCTCTAGCTTTTTCCTGGAGGCTAGTAGTCTCAGTTACTCAGTGCCTTGGAATGTAGCCCTGGTGTCCTGCATAAGAGGATTTCCAGAGAGTGGGATAGATGCTGGTTGTTAATGAGCCTCAGTTTGTATTTTGTTGCCTCACCTGGGAAAGGCTGAATCTCCAACGGGGTGGGGGTGGGGGGCTGCTTTTCCCCACAGCTCTGGGAAGGAGCACACTGGCCACTGTCCTTTGTGGTCACAACTCAGCAAAACCCTGAGTGCCCTCCAAATCCTGGGTGTCCCCACAGAGGTCCAGCCCAGTCTGCCCTCCCTCTGCCAGAGCTCCGGGTGAGTGGCTGTGGCTATTTTAGTGCTCTGTCCAGGCTCTCTGCACTGTGGAGCAGGCTTGGTCTTTATTCCCCGGGGCGCTGCTCACAGCCAAGACCGCTGCTGTCCGTGGGCTCCCAGCCCCCACCCTCTCGCGCCTCCTCAGATCCTACCCGTGTCCCTGGTTATGTGTGGTCCTGTCCTGCTGCTTTTTTCTGAGGATTTGTCTTTATTTTAGTTGTAATTCCCGTTTGGTCCTGGGAGATCGTCTGTGTAGCTTCTATTTACTCCGCCTCCATTTTCACATCCTCTACGCCTATCTTGTGCGCAGCTGGGTTGCACAGGCCTCTCTGGTGCCCCAGCACCCCGCAGGTACCGCGGGTAACTGGATTGCACAGTCCCTTTGGGGACCTGGCTCTATGTCTCTCTTTGGGTGCTGGGTTGAACAGGCCTCCCTGGTGCTTTGGCACCCACAGGTCCTGTGGGTAACTGGATCGCACAGTCCCTCTGGGTCGCCAGGCCTCTCTGGTGCCCCAGCACCCTGCGGGTCCCGTGGGCAGGCAGCTGGATTGCTCCAGTCCCTCCCGGGCTCCAGCTTCCCATCGCTGTTGTGGGTTGCTGGGTCGCACAGGCTCTCTGGTGCCCCAGCACCCCGCAGGACCCACGGGCAGCTGCATCGCCCCAGTCCCTCTCGGGCTCCGGCTTCCCACTGCTCTTGTGAGCTGCTGGACCGCACAGGCCTCTGTGGAGCCCCAGGTCCCGCCGCTGGCGGCTGGGGAGTGCTGCTGCCCCGTGGGGTCAACTCCCGCTCAGCTTTTGCTGTAGTTTTTGGGGATGGGTCTCAGCTGCTGGTCTGTGCTTCTGTTGCCTAGGGATGGATGTCTGCTCCCCAGCCTCTGTTGCTGGGGGTATATCTCGACTCTGATCGGGCTGCTACTGTGGGGGATGGTGCTGGGCTCCGGGCTGTCCATGGCTTCCGCTACCGGCACCTTGGCAGCTCCACTACTGTGCACTGGTCTGTGTTGACACAGTGTCCACTGGTCCGATGGTGCCAGGTGTGCTGGTGGCTCAGGTTGCTGGGCCCTAGCTGCTCCCACTGCCTCCTCCCAGGGAAGACCCGGGATCTTCCAAATGCTGGGACCTCCCTTCGGTGTAGGGAGACGCGCCCTGAAGGGCTGCTCACCGCGGTCGCCGACTGCTCCGTCCACAGCACAGGGACCTTCTGCTCTGCGTCTCTGCTCTGCTCAGATTTGGTCGTCCACCTTCACGTCCACTCACCCTGTCTCACACACTGCTCACTCTCTCTCACACTCACCCTCCCTTCGGTTCTGCCCGCCACAATCTTGATCTCTGTATGTATATTTTTTAGTCTGAAAATTAGACATGACATCTGTCCCCTCCATGACATAGTAGTGCAGATTAAACAATAATGCTCAATCCCTTGAGAAAAGAATTACACCGTTAGTGTAAATATATATGTTGTACCTCCATCAAACGAAAATTATTTTGGTTGTTAGTATCTGCTTTATCCTGGCCTTTTGGGAATGTTGAATTTTCAAACACTGCTTTTATTATAATTACATGTTGCTGTTAAAAAAATATTTTATTGATTTGTTTGTTGTTTTTTTAGAGAGGAAGGGAGAGAGAGAGAAACATTGATGTAAGAAAGAAACATGGATTGGCCACCTCCTGCACGCCCCCTACTGGGGATTGAGCACGTAACCCAGGCGTGTGCCCTGACCTGGAGTTGAATTGGGATCTTTCAGTCCATGGGATGGCACTCAGTCCACTGAGCCACACCGGCCAGGCCATCTTACTGATTTTTAAAGATACGTTTTATGAATGACATGTTTTTTGTTTGGAAAAATACACTGAATAAATTTGGAAAAGTAGATATTCAAAATTAAATGTTTTGTTTCTTTTTAGTCAGAGGCATTTTTCCTGATGAGTTGACTTTCAAAAAACAAAAATTTCTTTATAGAAAATCTGAAACTTGTCCATAGCGAGAGCAGAATCCTGCCTGTCTCGTGCCTGTCCCGCAGTTCACATCAGTGCGCGGCAGCCTCTCCTGCCCTGGTCCCAGGCGGTCCCCGCCGCCTCTGCTCCTTGTGAGGGGCTCTGGAAAGATACTGTTTCATACCTACTTCAGTGTTTATCTAAGAAGTGCCTCTAAAAACATAAACGTGAAGCCATTATTAGATTCGAAGATAATTAACAGTAATTGGTCAATGTCATCAAATATCCAGACTGTGTTCTCTTTTAATTCATTAATCTGCTCTACATTTTCTCCCTTTCCCTTGTTTTTTTTTTTTTTTTGCTGAGAGAGACAGAGAGTGTTGGGGAATTCCTGCGAAGAAACCAGGTGATTTATTTTGTAGTTCCTTACTGTCTGGATTTTTAGATTTCCCATCGTTTAGATTTCACCTCTGTAGTGCCATTTAAAGTATTTTTGTCAACTGTATTTTCTTCAAATTGGTAGTTAGATCCAGAGGAATAAAACGATTTTCTCTGCAGTAAATGTACCTTTTTGGGGAAATTATTTTAGTGTAAAAGAATCATTTGAGCAGAATGGATGCTCGAGGCAAGTCATTCTCATACTACTTACTGGCTTGACTTGGGGCCCTCATGTGCCCTGCCCTGGTGAACAGGGCTAATTACCTGTTAGCTCTGAGGA
This sequence comes from Molossus molossus, assembly GCF_014108415.1. Lineage (NCBI taxonomy): Eukaryota > Metazoa > Chordata > Mammalia > Chiroptera > Molossidae > Molossus > Molossus molossus. The sequence continues at coordinate 7,801,426 of NW_023425350.1, read as the reverse complement.
TTGGCCTCGGGCAGAAACAGCCAGATGGGTTGCTTCAGGCCATCTTCTCAAAATGTGCTGCTTCCCGTTTGCTGTGATGCACACTCAGAGTGTCTCAGAAAGCAGTACGCAGGGCTTTGAGTGACAGCTCGACGCGTCTCTGTGAATGAAGCACATTTGCCATACTTTGTGAATCTGGAGCGTTTGCATTGGCTGAGCTCCGTGGCTGAGCCCAGAAGGATTTTGTGCATTGTTGAAAGGGTTACATCTGAGGGTATATGGTAGAGCTGAGGGTTTGTAAGAACACCGTGTTGCCAGCTTAGTTCAGAGACAGATGGCAGAGGTGAGTGGTGGAGGGACAGCCTGAGGGTCGCCTGGGGCCCTGGACTGGGAAGGACACCAGGTGTGTGTGTTTTCTGTGTTTGCCCTGACGAATCGCCACAACGTAGTTGTGGTCGCATAGGCCTGGAGCTGAGGAGTCCTAGATGGGTCTCACTGAGCTCAGATCAAAGCCTGGCTGGTTTGGCTCAGCGGTTGAGCGTGGCCTGCAGACCAGAGAGTCCTGGGTTAGGTTCCCACTAGGGGCATGTACCACCAAAAAAAAAAAAAGGCTGTTTTTTCTGGAAGCTCTGGGAGAACCTGTTTTCTCAGCTTTTCCAGCTTCTAGAGGCTGCTCAGCTTCCTCATCTTGTGGCCCCTCAACCTTCAAAGGCAGCCATGGCTGGTCTCAGGCACACCAGGTTGGCACGGACTCTGCCTCCTGTTTTGGTTTTGAATACGCTGTGGTCACATTGGGCTGCCTGGATGATCCCCGGTAATCTCCTTGTTCAGAGGTCAGTTGATTAGTAACCTTAAATCCCTGTAATATAACATGTTTACAGGTCCCAGGGACTGCAATGTGGGCATCTCTGGGGGCCATTTATTCTCCTGCACACAGACTGGGCTGAATGAACGGGCGCCGCTTTGCCCAGCAGTACAGTTTTTGGGACTGCCATCAAGGAAACACTTCTGCTGGTCTGGAAGGGACATACCGTCACAGCTCCCGGTGTTACATCGTGAGGCACTTCCGCTTGCAGTAATAAACATTTGAAAGTTAACATTGGTTACCATGACCATTTAACCGAGTCAGCCTTCAGGTGTAGCGACTGCAAGGCACCTCGCGAAGTATTCTCTCTCAACCTTTCGATTTCTGCACAGAAACTACAATTTTTTGTTTTTCTCTGAACATGACCCAGAAAAAGGTACATGCTAATTTGTGGACGAAGTGCATCTGTTTTTGGCAAAATGGGAACGTGGCGATGACAGCAGTTGTGTACGTTTTGATGCAAAGGGAGCTTGATATTGTCTCCTGCCATTTGGGACATGGTGGCTGTGTGGGGGAGCAGTGTGGGCATGACCAGTGGCACCCCTGTTTTGAATGTCCTTCTCCCTCTCAGGCGGCAGGGAGCCCCCAGAGCGTAGGGGAGGGACTTGTGAAGTGGGGACCCTGCAGAGTTTTCACTTTCCCTCATGTCTGCGGCCTCAGTGTCCCTGGGCACAGCGGAGTTCTCTGGTAGTGTGCAGTGTCCCCTTAACGGCTCAGACCTTTCACACTTTTTAGACAGTTTGGTGCCAGGTTTACTGAACATAACTTACCTTTAAAAGGCAGGACTGACGGTGGCTACGATAGTGAATAACACTGTCTCGCTTATTTGAAAATTGCCAAGAGTCGATCTTAAACATTCTCTTCACAAGAAAGAAATTTGTAACTACATGTGATGGATGTTAAGTAGGCTCACTGTGGTGATCACGCCACGAGATACCTACAGATACCGAATCATCAGTTGTACACCAGTAACCAGTGTAACGTTATACACCTGTTACACCTCAGCAAGAGAAATCATGGCTGTTTGGGTTCCGTCATTATTCTCCGCTCAGTTTGGATCGTGATCACACGGTGTTTTAACTCTGTATATGTCAGGCTGTTTTCCCTTTGGCAGCTGGTCTCTAATTCTAACAGCACAACAAACAGAAAAGTGAGCCAGTTGCGATGCGCGGCTGAACCACTGAGCAGTCTGTTCCCAGTGTCGCTGTTCCTGTTCCACCTGCAGCTCCCCCGCTGTCTTTCTCCTGACAGTTGTGCTCTCATTGTGTCCCATGTTCTGCTGTGATTAACACACTCGTGTCTGGGCCAGGTGATATGTCTGTTTATTCAAGTTTATTGGTTTTGATACAGACAGTTTCTTCAGTATTTAATGGCCAACCTTAAAACATATTTTCTCATTTCTAAATCCCCATCTGGGTTTCAGGTGTTGAATGTGTAAGCCTTACCCCTGTGCAAGTGAAGGTGAAATTCTAATGGGAAACTTCCTAGTTTCTTTTTTTTTTTTATCCTCACCCGAGGACATTTTTCCATTCTTTGTTCAGGTAGAGTGGGAGGGAGAGAGAGGAAGAGAGAAAGAGAGAAACATCGACGTGAAAGGGACACATCGAGTGGTTGCCACCCGCACGACCAACCAGGGCCGGGGACAAACTGCAACCGAGGTACATGCCCTTAGCGGGAACCGAACCCAGGTCTCTCTGGAACACAGGCCGACGCTCTAACCGCTGAGCCAAACCGGCCAGGGCAAGTTTCTTTTGCTTGTTTCTTCTACTTATTTACCTTCTAGGTTTAGTAGGTGGTAACTTTTCTTTGAGTTTCTTTGAGAAGGTAACTCTGCTTTCTCTGTTCTGATGTTGTCTTGTTTATATTTGCAACTCGTCAATTGCTTTTCTTTTTCTCTTTCTAAGACTTTTACTGGTTGGTGGATGCGAAACTGCCGACGTGGGCAGATGGAAGGCTTCCAGCTCCGGCCTGTCCGCCTGGAGAGCCCTTTCAGGCTCACCGTACTATAAGCAGGTTGCTGAGGGCGGAGACCGCGCCGCCGCGGTGAGTATGAATGACGGTCCCCTGGCTCAGAGTGGAGGCCGACGGCCGCAGTCGGCTGAAGAGGAGGGAAGAGTTTGTCCTGGCTGAGGAAAGTGACGCAGTGCTGGTGAAAGTTTAGTGCTGCTTTTGAGCATCGAATTCACCGAAAGCCTATTGCGTGCAGCTTGTTCTGATTAGAAGAACAAAGAGCCCAGCCGCAGCCCCGGCGCCAGCAGGCGTTGGCACTCTGTGCTGGTGGCGGTGCCAGGTGCGGTGTGGTTAGCGCACCTCTCATCAGTAACCCTTCCAGGTGGGTGTTGTCGCTGGCCCCTGTCTGCTGATGAGGAAGGTGCACTGAGTAACTTGGCCTGGGTCACCCAGCCAGCACGTGGCAGAGTCAGCGTACAAGTGGCAGAAGCTCCCGGTCCACGTCCTAGGCCCTGAGGTGCAGCCCCGCTTTGCTTCATGCTGACATGGGCTCCCCGGCCGCTCGCTCACTCGCCCCCGACGCGGCTTCCGCTGCGCACCAGGCACCGTGTGCTGTGGTGGGCAGTGCAGGCTGGGCGCTGGCACGGCGACATGGCCACGTGCACACGGACTTCTGGTGACGACACAGCCATGTTTCCTTACCTGGGCAGAGCCTGCTGGTCGTGCACGGCGCTCCCGGACCCCTGTTCCACGTGAAGATCGAAGGTTCCATGGAGGCTGCGACCTCTTGGGGTCCCACCATCTCAGTTTGTGGTCTTAAGAGGGGAAGAGAGGGCTGAAAGGTGGAAGGTGTTACTGGCTCAAACCAGAACCGATACCGTGTCTGCTCTCAGTTCATTTATTGTAACCGATCATGGCACCCCCCCCCCCACCGCCTAGAGACCTGGGAAGTCGTTTTCTGTACGTACGTCCAGAAAGGCGACAACAACTAGACATTGGTGAATACGAACGTGTCTATCGCATTGGCCACCCTGTGGTGGCGAGAGCTTGAGAGTTTGTGTAAACTGCATGGGAGCATGCGCTTGACATTTGTGTGAACTGCAGGAGAGCATGCGCTTGACGAGACTGCACACCCTGCTGAGCACTGCCCGACCTGGGCTGGGCCGGCTGGCTCCAGTGAGGGGAGCCAGCCAGTCAAAGTGAAGCGCAACAGAAGTGAAGTTACGCCGCTGCTTCCTGTAATGAGTGTTGTCTCGTTATTTTCTTCTTAAGAAAAAAAAAATGTGTGTGTGTGTATAAAATTTTCTAAAACAAAAACTTTTTTTGTATGATGTATGAATCCTAACCCTTGGATACTTTTTCATTGACTTCATAGATAGAGTAGAAGGGAGGGAGGGGGAAAGAGAGAGAAACATTGATGTGAGAAAGACACATCTATTGGTTGCCTCCTGAATGACCCTGACTGGGGCCAGGAATTAAACCTGCAACCCAGGTACTTGCCTTGACCGGGTATCCAGCCTGAGACCCTATGGTCCATGGGCCAACCCTCTAACCACCGTGCCAGACTGGGTAGGGCTTCTTAAAATATATTGATTTTAAAATAATCCCCTAAGACCATGAATGGTTAAGGTTTTAGTGTCTGAAAGGAACTAATGAAGTACTTTTGAAATCTGTAGCAATTATAGTAAGCTTCCATTAATTTTTTCTTTAGCTTTTATTTAGCGTGTACTAAATTATGTGATTATAAATTTAACCCAACGAAGTGGAGTTTTTCTTTTTTTTATCCTCACCCGAGGACATTTTTCCATTTTTTGTTCAGGTAGAGTGGGAGGGAGGGGGAGAGAGAGAGAGAGAGAGAAACATCGATGTGAAAGGAACACATCGAGTGGCTGCCACCCGCACAACCGACCAGGGCCGGGGACAAACTGCAACCGAGGTACATGCCCCTAGCGGGAACCGAACTCGGGTCTCTCTGGACCGCAGGCCAACGCTCTAACCGCTGAGCCAAACCGGCCAGGGCCGAAGTGGAGTTTTTAAAAAATAATTTATTAGGTCTACTCACTGTTTGTCTGGCACCAGGCCTTCAAAGCATTTATATCTGTAGAGCAGCTGATGTCAGTGCTGTGCCCTGTGCCTGTCCTTCCCCTCCCTGCCCATGTCCTCGTTCCACGCTCACTCATTCTCTGCGGGCTCAGTGCGGGCTCAGTTTGAGCATCACTAGCCCCATTTCACAGACGCGGAGCCTGTGGCCCCTGAGATCCTAGGAGCTAAGAACAGGGACGGGGTGGCCCCAGGTCCTCTAGTTCCTGTTTAGCGTCTTCTCCCACTACCCTCATGCAGTCATGTGCGTGTCAGCGGCATTGTCAGATGTGTGCTCTGAGGATTACCCCATGCTTTCTATGTAAAGAGTGAGGGTGGAGGTGCTTGTACGTGTGGACATACGTCTGTCTGCAGGAGTTTAGTCATGCTTCTCTCTCTGCTGTAGTTTGTACCCAGCTTGCACGTTTGATTGTGAAATATGTCAGGGCAGATCTTGGAACGACTTCGAACAATTTTATATTTTGAATCGAAGTATGATGTTACTTGCATCTATTTATTTATTTTTATTGATATTTAGAGAGTGGAAGGGAGAGAAAGAGAAAGAGAAAGAAAAAGAGAGAAAACATGGATCAGTTGCCTCCTGCACATGCCCCAACCGGGGTTGAACCTGCAACCCGGGTATATGCCCTCACTGGTAATTGAACCAACTACCCTGTGGTATACAGGGCAGTGCTCCAACCAACTGAGCCACCTGGCCAAGGCTGCAGTTTATTTTATTTTTTTTATCCTCACCCGAGGACATTTTTCCATGTTTTGTTCAGATAGAGTGGGAGGGAGGGAGGGAGGGAGGGAGGGGGAGAGAGAGAGGGAGAGAGAGGGAGAGAGAGAGAGAAACATGAACGTGAAATGGACACATCGAGTGGTTGCCACCCACACGACCCAACCAGGGCCGGGACAAACTTCAGCCGAGGTACGTGCCCTTAGTGGGAACCAAACCCGGGTCTCTCTGGACCGCAGGCCGACGCTCTAACCGCTGAGCCAAACCGGCCAGGGCTGCAGTTTATTTTTAAACGGTTTAATCAGAAGATAATTTACAAAATATGTATACGCACAGATAAAGCAAATGGGGCAAAAAGTTAATAACTGATGAACTCAGGTGGAAGGTATACTGGTGTTTCATTATATAATCATTTCAACTTTTCAGTTGCTGTGAAATTTGTCAAAATTAAAGGCTAGGGAAAAATAAAGAAAGGAGGAGGAAAGTGTGGCGCATGCGCGGAGAGAGGAAGCGGGTAAACTGCAAGCACGGTTAGATGTGACTGGGGCAGGGACTGCCACAGAGTCCCTCGCAGACCAAGAAGCCTGCCTTCCCCGCGGTTCGATGTGACTGGGGCAGGGACTGCCACAGGGTCCCTCGCAGACCCAGAAGCCTGCCTTCCCCGCGGTTCGATGTGACTGGGGCAGGGACTGCCACTCAGTCCCTCGCAGACCGAGAAGCCTGCCTTCCCCGCGGTTCGATGTGACTGGGGCAGGGACTGCCACAGGGTCCCTCGCAGACCCAGAAGCCTGCCTTCCCCGCGGTTCGATGTGACTGGGGCAGGGACTGCCACTCAGTCCCTCGCAGACGGAGAAGCCTGCCTTCCCCGCGGTTCGATGTGACTGGGGCAGGGACTGCCACCGAGTCCCTCGCAGACCGAGAAGCCTGCCTTCCCCGCGGCGGCTCTCAGCGCCTGTGTGTCCATTACTGCGTCTTCCCGAAGCACTGAACCTGCTCTCCGCGGCGCTGCTCCCCTCCGCCCTGACGCTTGGGTGGAAGTCTTACAAAAGAAATCGCTGGTGCGCTGACAGAGTAAATGGGGAAATGCTGAACTACTTTATGATTAACGTCCTGAAATGTTGCGAGTGCATTCTAATTACGTTAGTGGCTTTTAAATGTGTCTTGCAGCTAAACTTACAGTCGTTCTCCACAGCCTTCCCCTACTCCAAAGTCATCCGCATTGTAGGATCAGTTCCTCTGTCAGGTGGCAGACACTGCCCTCACGGAACCCCCTCTCACTGTGTGTTGAAGGTCGCTATTGTGTTGGGGTGGCTGTGGGCGGAAAGAGGTTGCTGTCATGCAGTCTGGTCTCTTGCAAGGCTGCCAGGTTGTAAAAGAGACTATGCAAAATTCAGTATGTGCATTGACCGAAGTTTCCAAATTAATGTTAGTGTCATCTCTGTGATAGTTTTATTTATTCGTTTGTTCAACATTGAATCACTGCCCCAGGTAATAGAATATAAAGGGAGCAGCCCTCAGGGCTTTACTGTATTGGAGAATACCGCTGTGTCTACAACTAAGGCCAATGAGCTGTAGCAGACACCAGGTTAGAGTTCAATTACTGGGAGGAAGGAGTAACTCAGATTGGAATTTCAGCTCTTTCCTGCCATTGTGTTGTAAGGCTTTTTGCCAGGATTGAATGAAGTCATATGTGCCGAATGTACTTGATAGATTGTAAAAGGATCTACAGTGTTAACTATTATCTCTTTCTATTTTTAAGATACGTAGTTTATTTATTTTTTTATTTATCCTCACCTGAGCACATTTTTCTATATTTTGTTCAGATAGAGTGGGAGGGAGAGGGAGAGGGAGAGAAACATCGACGTGAAGGGACACATCGAGTGGCTGCCACCCGCACAACCCAACCAGGGCCGTGGACAAACTGCAACCGAGGTACATGCCCTTAGCGGGAACCGAACCCGGCCAGACCGCAGGCCAATGCTCTAACCACTGAGCCAAACCGGCCAGGGCAAAGATACGTAGTTTAGAAAAAAGTGTGAAAGTGAACAGAGCTGATGGTATTTCTTGTTATTGATGCTGCTTTTCTGGTATAGAATGTTGTGGAAAGAATGCAGCTGTTTGGAATCCTGTTACCCTGAGAAACTCTTGTTCTGAGCAGGCAGAGGTGATGAGGAGAGTTATGTCCATCAGGCCTCACCACCTGCATCTGTGCCTGTGAACCTACCTGTCCTGCGAGCACAGACCGACTGTCCTCAGACCGACTGTCCTCGCGTCAGCTACGGCCGAGCCCCCACGTGTCCACTAGAGCTCACGCAGGCTCATCGAAGGCTGTTTCCTGCATTGTCAGTTTGGCTGTCTGTTAGATTTATCAGCATGACACATGCTTTTATTCTTCTCATTGTGGAAACTCTTCAGTTTAGCTTCTGGAGGGTTTAAACACCCCTAAATCCTGCTGCCACCCCTTTATTTTCCTGCCTTCAGCATGCCCCGCTGTCTGTGCTTCTTCCCACTTCCTCTCTTCAGTTCGCTTGAACGGGGATTTACCTTTATCATTCCACTGAAGTTATCCTTTTGATGTTATCAGTGCCCTCTAATATTGTACGAGTATATTGGTTTCACTGATATTCCTGTTTTTAATAATTTTTCTTTATTGGTTTTAAAGAGAGGAAGGGAGAGGGAGAGAGAAACATCGATGAGAGAGAACATCGATTGGCTGCCTCCTGCATGCCCCCAACTGGGGATCAGGCCCACAACCTGGGCATGTGCCCTGACCCGGAATTGAATGGGTGACCTCTTGGTGCATGGGTTGACTGACGCTCAACCACTGAGCCACACCAGCCATGGTTCATTGATACTCTTAACTCTTGCTAATTACTTATCCAAAAATTAGTTTATTTTCCTCTTTCCCTTTCCTTTCTCCTCCCTTTTTTAGTTGTGTCATTTCTACTTTGTCAAAACACATAATATTTACACATTAGTTTCTGCCTTTATCCTCACCTTTTCTGTCTTGGCTGTCCATTTTTATATTTCAAATACTCACCGGTCACTTCTGTTGCTCAACTTTTATCAGACATCTCTTGGTTAGATGAGATTATCTTCTAATAGATGTTTTGAGAAAGGATCACAGGTGAAAAGTTTCTTATGTTCTTGTATGTTTAAAATTGTTTTTCCAGCCCTGGCCGGTTTGGCTCAGCAGTCGGCCTGTGACTGTTGTGAACAGTATTGCTGTGAGCACTTGTGCACAGGTGTTTGAACATTTAATTCTTTCGGGTGTGTACTTAGACGGCATTGCTGGGTCCATGGTCATTCTGAGTGCAACTTTGTGAGAGACTGCCATCCCTTTTCCATGGCGGCTATACCGTTTTATACTCCTACCAACAATGTGCCAGGGTTCCAAATTCTCTACACCTTCAATAACACTTGTTACTTTCAATTTTAAAATTATACCTATCTCCCTCTCATGCTTTTATCAGTATATTTCATAAATCTAAAGACAAAAATAATCTTATGTTATTTCAAATACTGGTTTCTAAGTGATGATTATTTTTCTGGAATTTTTCAAGTATAGAATGAATTCCTTAATGAATTGAATTTCCATTGGAGGTGCTGACTTTTTCCGCAGGAATGTTAGGGTAGAATGATAACCTAGGGCAGTCTCATTTGAGAAGAACTTGGAATAGATTCTACTTTGCTTAGATTGTGCTAGACTTATTGTGAATGTATTTAAAAAGCATTTGATTATGGGTGTATTTGTAAGATTTACCACTTGGTGGAATTTTTTTCTTCCCAGATAAAAATAGTCTTACCTATATCTCTGACACCTAGCAATTTTCTTAACTATTTCTTTAAATACTAGATTTGCAATAGTTTTTATTTTATGATAAAAAGGACTTTATACAATGAGAAAACATTAATCCTTCTGTGTGTGATGTGCCTTTATTTTGTAGGTTCCAGCGACTCTGGGATTATTGAGGATGTTAAGCATCAAGTTCTCCGGGCGCCCAGGACAAGAACAGGTGACTCACAAGCTCAGTCTGTGCTTCTCAGACATTTTCACCAGCACACCATGAAGGGCAAAGTTGAATGGACCTTGGAGCTTTCGGTATTTGGTTTTTGGGTCATATGAAAATTATAACCCTATAAAATAGACTTGAAACTCCTCCTCAAGGGTACAAGTCCTGTTTCTGTATGCTGGAGCAATTTATAATGTCATGAAGCTGTTGGGACCCTTAATTGTGAGGGACCATTGATGACATGGCACCCTCCAAAGTGTGTGATGAAATCCCAGAGGTTATTTCCATTGAGCTGCACCCCCGAGCTCTGACGTTAATGTCATGTAATTGTGTGTAGGATGGGATCTTTAAGATGAGCCTCTCTCCAGATGGGACCCTCCTTGCAGCCATTCACTTCTCAGGGAAACTCAGCATCTGGGCCGTTCCATCCCTGCAGCAGCAAGGGGAGTGGAGTCAAAATGAGCAGGTGTGTCTCTCGATTCTGATTCTTCTTAGACTGATTCTCACTTAAGGGTGAGTACTGACAATACTGATTTCATTTTGTGGGCATTTTACTGTAGTGCACTATATTATTTGTCATCATTTCGGAATTTTAGTTAAATTATAATGTTATCAGATTAAGAACAGAGTAGCAGTGTGTACTGATTTTAATATCTAGTGCAGTACACTCTGTATTCAGAGTGTAGTCTGGCCATTAATTCTCCATTTTCTACTTTTTCTCATTCCAGAAATACAGACTGGAGATGTTAGTTTCTTAGCAAAAAAAAAAAAAAAAGTCAGCCATTGTGATCAAGGCTTTGGAGGGTCGATATTCTAAAATTGTTAAGTTCTTCCCAAATTTTGAAACACTAGTAACATTGGGGTTATTTATGGCTTAGAGGGAGTTATGGTCTCTTCACTCATAAGGTAGATAGTGAAAATATAGAGAAAGATAGAACTGTTTTAACTTTTTAAAAAGTTTATCTTTATTGTTGAAAGTATTACAGATGACCATCCTTTTTCCCCGATTGAATTGCCACCCTCCTTCCCACCTTCCCTACCTGCCTTCACTGCACTGTTATCCGTGTTGACTGGTTATGTATAAATGCGTGTAAGTTCTTTGGTTTGTCTCTTCCCACCCCCACCCCCTTTCCCTCTGAGGTTTGTCAGTATGTTCCCTACTTCCACGTCTCTAAATCTGTTTTGATTGTCTGCTTATTTTGTTTATTACATTCCACAAATAAGTGAGATCATGAGGTACTTGTCTTTCTCTGACTGGTTTATTTCGCTTAGCATAACACTCTCCAGGTCCCTCCATGTCGTCTCAAAGGGTAAGAGATCTTTCTTTCTTACAGCTGCATAGTACTCCATTGTGTACATGTACCACAACTTTTTTATCCACTCATCTACTGATGGACATTTGGGCTGTTTCCAGATCTTAGCTATTGTAGATAGTGCTGCTATGAACATGGGGGTACATATATTCTTTCTGGTTGGTGCTTCAGGCTTCTTAGGGTATATTCCTAGAAGTGGGATCACTGGGTCAAATGGCAGTTCCATTTTTAATTTTTTGAGGTAACACCATATTGTTTTCCATAGTGGCTGCACCAGTCTGCATTCCCACCAACATTGTATTAGGGTCCCCTCTTCTCCACACCCTCGCCAGCACTTGTTTGATGATTTGTTGATGGTGGTCATTCTGGTGTAAGAAGTGACAACTTTTTAATGTCTTGCAATGACAGGTTTTAAGAACATCAGTTATAGTTTAAAATCATGATGGGCAAGTGAGGTGAGCTCATAAAATGCCATATATTGCAATCCAGTGAAAATTTAAAGAAAAATCTTCTCAATTACATACAACTGTATTATAAATCTTTTACTTTTCTGATGATGATTTTGGATTTCAGCACTTTAAATATTAATTTCCCTTTGTTCTCATCCCCATTCCCCCTTTTCCATAGACATGTCCCGTCACAGCATTGGTGGATGGTTTTGTGATTCTGAGCTGGAGCATTTTCCCTGAGGGATGTGAATGCAGTATGTCCTTCCTCAGAATTCGTGTACATTTTATTTCATCACTGAAATTGCACTATTAAAAGAATTCTTAATAAGCTAACAGAACTTTATTTCCAGAATAGTAGAGGAAGTTAGAAAGTGGATCTATATTTTCTCTCTTTCCACAGACTTAAATGTATTCATTTTTTTTTTTAAATCCTCACCCGAGGACACTTTTGCATTTATCTTCAGATAGAGCTGGAGGGATAGAGGGAGGAAGAGAGGGAGAGAAACATCAACGTGAAAGGGACACATTGAGTGACCACCACCCACACAACCCAACCGGGGCCGGGGACAGACCGCAACCGAGGTACGTGCCCTTAGCGGAACCCGAACCTGGGACTCTCTGGTCTACGGGCCGACGCTCTAACCGCTGAGCCAAACCGGCCAGGGCTAAATGTATTCATTTTAGTCATTTATTTCTTCAGTCTGTTTAACACAGGCTTCAGAAGAGTGTTTTTCTGCGTATCCCCCACCTAGAGTTTAATTTGGTCTCTGCGTGCCCACCGCCCTCTCTCTCACGGGGGCTGCATTTGTTCCGTAGAGGAGGTGCTTCTCGGTCTCCATCTCGGCAGCTGAACACCAGGGACAGTCTCTCTGCAATCACAGCGGGTTCGACTGTGTCTTCCCTCGCGCAGTGGAACGATCGGTCAGCTCCCAGGACTTCTTCCTTAGCACGGTTAGCGAGGCTCGCCAGGTGCTCGTGTTCACACGCTGCACAGTGGTCAGCTTTGTCATTTGGGAAGATCCTGATCGATTGTATGTGGGAAATTTTACATTTGGGCAGATTTTTTTCCTTATATGGTGAAAAATTTTAATATGAAAGGCATTTCCCCCTCCCCTAACTTCCTGTTTTCTTAAATTATTTTCATTCACCTAATAGAAAGCACACTTAACATTTTATTTTGTGACTATCCTAGAATGTCATGCGTGTGCATAAGGGCTATTCCATGAGCACAATCCATTACTATACTTTTTTGTTTGCTGAAATTCTGGATAGCCTCTTTTGTGTGTCTGTAAAGATAAAGATAAATTGCTTTTGTCGGAGACCTTATTGACTTACACATATCTTTTTAACTGGTTAGACCATTTCTTTTTTGGTCTTAGTTGCCAATTAATGCCAGTATAATCTATTACTCTTGAATGTATTAATAGTAATCACTAATTAGAATTTAATAATGATTCTATTAAGGGAATTTAAAAATTGTTAAAAAAATCTTGAAACCTAGAACGAATAACTATAAATGTCTCAGTAGTTGGACTAGGTCGTCAGAAAAGGAATGGGACAGGACAGGAAGTGAATTCGGAAATGCTACACCGGTGCATGATGGGACGAGGCGCGGTCAGGCTAGACGTGTGGCACTAGTGTTGTCCTGGTGCGAGTTGGGAAGGACACTTCGTCAGGATTGCTGTGGCCTGACTTTTCTGTTGTACCTGTGGCTCTGATCCAGTGACCCTGAACAGTCTGATTGTTACCTACTGAACACTGTCCCAGGTTCTTCAACAGATAGGCAGTGGAGCTCAGATAGGATTTCATGTCTCTCAGACTCTGAGGTCCATGCTCCTTCCATGAGCATGTTGGAAAACAAATATTTTTCAAAAAGGTGGAAAAAAGACCCCTATTTATTAGAATTTATTTGATGATCCTTTATCTCTCTCTCTCTTTTTTTTTATTTTTTTATCCTCACCCGAGGACATTTTTGCATTTTTTTGTTCAGACAGAGAGGGAAGGAGAGAGAGGAAGAGAGAGAGAGAGAAACATCGATGTGAAGGGACACATCGAGTGGTTGCCACCCGCACGACCAACCAGGGCCGGGGACAAACTGCAACCGAGGTACGTGCCCTTAGCGGGAACCGAACCCGGGTCTCTCTGTACCGCAGGCCGACGCTCTAACCGCTGAGCCAAACTGGCCAGGGCACTCTCTCTCTCTCTTTTTTTGGTACGTGTCCCTAATGGGAACAGAACCTGGGACTCTCTCGTCCGCAGGCCGAGACTCCAACCGCTGAGCCAGTCCGGCCAGGGCTATTTGATGATGTATTAAAGAACAGACACATCCTGTTCTTCAGTGAATGTAGGAGATTTCTTCACCCCTTCTCAGATATGTTGAATTCTTGAGCTAGTTCTAGAATAAAGAATTGAATAAATAATTGAGATAGGCTGTCATTGCTGAACCCTTAGCTTTTTAATAAATGTCTACAGTATATGCTGTGGGGGGACATGATGAGGATGGTAAATCTTTGTCCAGCGAAAGGAGTTTGAACAACCACACTTTACGTGGGTCTTCCACCGTGTCCTGGGACTTCCCCACACTGGACTGGGCAGGTGAGGTTGGGCTTTACTGTAGGAAGGGAGTCACTTGAATCCAGCATGCTAGATTCCGTGCTATGAGGCTCTATGTAATAGTACTAGAAAGACTAGGTAGCTACTATATTCATAAAAATAAAGTTCAACTCTTTTTTGAATCTCTACCAAATGCTAGAGTAGAAAATGCAATAAGTCACAGTCCTTGCCCTTAAGATGTTCAGAGTCTTGCAAAGGAAATGATAAACAAATCAATAAAATAACAAGTTAATATTATGAAAGGACTTAAGCTCAGAGGAAAGGCGCATAAATCCAGTTGATGGTGTCGGTGGGAAGAACGGTTGGGAATAAATAGTGTTTGTACAGTGAGGCCTGGCTGTCCTTAGAGCAATTTTATCTATTTCATTCGCTTCATAGAAACCCTATCCAGTGAAAAATGGGTTTATCCTCCTTTTAATAGGTAGGAATAGTGCTGAAAGCAGTTAAGTTAGATCACTAAACGTTAGTGTTAGAAGCAAGATTTCGTTTTGACCCCGGCCTTGTGATTTCACAGGTGCAGCCTTTTTTCAGAGTATCTGCTCTCGGAGCCTCCGTGGAGAAACACGGACTCTCATCTGGGCAGTCAGGCACTCGCCAGGGCGTCAGTGGAGGACGCGGGTGACCCCTGCCCCGGACAGGAGTGACTCCGCCTGGGGCTGTGCACTTCCCTGTGTAGAGACGCTGGAGATGTGGCGCTGTAGTGCGAGCCTGGGTAGGCATCGCAGGCCGAAACACCGAGAGAGCCCACGCCGCTGTCCTCTCGCCCATCTCGCAGTAAAGTGACGTTGGGTCACCCAGGCAGGACAGGGCTCGGCTTCCCTTTACGCTGCTCTGGGAAAGGAATGAGCAAGCCACGTGGCAGTTTGAAATAGAAGCTGTGGTAGCCCAGCATATAGTAGAGCTTATCATTGTAGCCGAAACGTTGCCGAGAAGAAACTAACGTGCCATTGCCCTGTGCAGCCTTGACTTCGTCTACCGAGTTCTGAAGTCAGCTCATCTGGGGCTTTCTCTATGCAATTTGCTACTGTATTAGATTTTCTCAGGTGCTTTGTGGGATTATTTTCTCTGTAAAATCAAATGATGAAAGAGTGTTGTGCAAGTGCCCATTCTGATTTATTTCTCTCCAGTTTTGAGTTGATTAAATACGTTGGCTTTCATTGTCAGTATGAAAATCCATCTGGCTGGAAATCTGCAAGGGCTAAGTTCTGTTCACGTCTGGAATATAGTAACTCGCTAAAGTGATTACCACTTCAAACATTTCCCATATGTTATGTTTACATATTTACATCTCATGTCTGGCCTTAATTTTTCTCTGGAGTTTGATTACTTGCCTATTTGTTCCTCTTTAGATGTAGTAGACAGGAAGCTTACCTTTTCCATTTTATTTTCTCTGTGGCACATAGTAGGTAAGGACTGATTTGGGGACGTCAGTGAAGGATGAGTGAGAAGATGACCATCCGCGTGACGTAACCCTCAGCTGTTTCCACAGCCTCCCCAGACCGTGAGCTCCTTGGCAGCAGGCTCCGAATACACACTTCTCCTGCGGGGTCCAGCGTGGGGAGGGCTTGGCACGTCACATGCTGATAAATGTTTGTGGAATGAATACACTTTTGAAAGGTGGTTTTTATGTTGTCGGAGGCAGGGGCTTCACTATATTTAGCGTCTAGTCATTAAAAAAAATCTGATAAAATTCCTAAAGGTGAAGAAAATTCTGGCTTAGCCATAATAGCTTTTCCATACAAAATCTATAGCTGTTTCTTAGGACACCTTTCTCCAGGCCTCCACGACACTCTGCAGTGAGCGCACCGGAGGCTGTTTGCAGACGTGTGGTGGCCTGTCATACAAACGGGCGGCATGGAGGTTGTTTCTCAATGTGTCCACATGGTGTCAGGAGAGAGCTCCCCTGCTTTGCCCTTGGGGGCCTTGGGAGTGTGGCGGTCCGCCCTCAGAGCACCGGCCTGCAGAGTATGTCTCCCACGTCTAAAGCGTGGCCAGGCCACGGTTCTCTGGAATTGAAGGTGGTCATTTTGGGCCAGTTTGAACAGTTTAAGGGGAGCAGCGGGAAAGTCAGCTTTGAAAGGGTCAGGGTTGTGCTGTCAGGTGGCCCGTCTGGCCCAACATCTCTGCCTGAAGCAGATTTAAGTTTGGAGTTTGGTTTGGGCTTCTTTCTGAAACATACTATACAAATATTTTCAAAACTCTATGTAGTGTGAGGTTAAGCATTTTGTTGCGATATCTAGAATGAATGTGTTACGTTCTGCTAAAGCAGAAAGACATCGGTATATACCCCAAAGAATTAAAAACAGGTACACAAACAGGTACGCCTGTGTACATGTTATAGCGGCATTGTTTACAACAGCCACAGGACAAACAACCCAGGTGTTCATTAGTGGAGGATGGATAAACACATCAGGGCACCACCCACAACAGTATTACACAGCCATGAAAAGGGCGAAGTACTGACGCATGCTGCAACTTGGATGAACCTTGAGAACATTTTGCTAAGTTCAAGAAGCCAGACACAAAGGTCACATCTGATGTGAACCCATTCATGTGAAATATCTGGAGTAGGTCGATCCATGGAGGCACAGAACAGATTGGTGGTTGCTGGGCTGGGGGAATGGCAAATGGGAAGGAACTGCTGAGTGGGTCAGCAGCTTCACTCTGGAATGATGGAACTATTTTGGAACTAGATAGAGGTGACAGTACACGGTGAATGTACTAAATACCACTGGGTTGTTCATTTTAAAATGGTTAATTTTATGTTATTTGAATTTCACCTCAATAAAAAGTGACGCCATTAACCTACTCCCCCTCCTAAAACCCCCGAACAAAAGGGCAGATAATTAGAATCTGATGTCCTGTACTTTAGTTAAATTGATCTACCTTTTCCCTAAATAAATCGAGTCTTTTCCTGCGTAATTTTGTTCGCGTTGTGGTCTCTGACTGGGGTGACTGGTCACTCATTCTCCGTATCCAAACCTTAATCGGACATAGAAATATTTCGGCATAAGGCTTCCTTTGTGCCTCCTGTATCCCCTTCGTCGTTCTCGTGCCCACATGAGCTCTTTATCCTTTGAAGAGCCCTGACACTTTTATCTGTACATCTCTCAGGCAGTTATTTAGCTGGGCTTGGGTCACAGTCATTTATATTTGTTTCTTAGCCCTCTACCTGCTTGAGTGTGGGGTCTGTAGTGTCTGACCTTTTCTCCCCTCTCAGTGCTGGTATGCAGGAGTCACTGACTAAATAGCAGAAGAAAGCACAGCTTGGAGAGGGTGTAGGGAGAGTGGTACTGTCAGCTGTTTTTTCTGTAGCATGGCATTCCAATTAGGGCTCGGTGATTTAGATGATCAGCTGTTAGCTACTATGACAGGTGGACTCGCCATGGATCTGGGAATCCAAGGTTGGCTCTAACAGAGTTCTGGGTACAGAAGAACAGATCTTCTCTTCATCTTTAAAATGGAATTTGCAGGAGACGCCCATTGTTTTAGCAGTCTGCACGGAGCTGTTGAGTCCCAAAGTGTCTGGAGACTGGCTCTAGCGGACCATTGCTGTTTGTTCATGGTGCTCTTTCTCGTGGGCTTGATGGAGACAAGGCCACGTTGAATTCTCAAAGTACTTACACCAATGAGATGATTTCTTTAAAACATTTTCTGAAGACTTTTTGGCGATATTTTGTGGTGATGTGTATATCCTTAAATTTACCCAAGGCTGAATCATAGTTGTTGTTGTTCGCTGGGCTTAAAGTTTTACAGTGTTACTTCGTATTCCCCTTAAATACTCCCGAATGTACATGGGGAGACACACAGGTGGGCACAGAATAAATGGTGGTGTGCTGGCGTGATGGGAGCATGCAGGGGAGACTCGGGCACTGAGAGCTGTGACCTTCCTTACCAGTGATCAAGTGAGATTTTCGTTCCATTGATTGTTTTCGATAACGTGTACCTTATTGTGTTCTCGTTCTTTGAAACTTAATTTTCTTTTTCAAGATTAAGTCAACCAGGACAATCTGGTTCTTCCCTTAGTGTATAAACGTAGCCTGTGATGGTAACTTTTATCCCAGATAATGTTTAAAGAATTACATCTTCTGTTCTCAGGACTACTCTGAGTGACTTATGATAGTGGTAGAGGGGAGGAAGTTCTTTCAGGCAATGGAAAGAAATAGCAATTTTAGTACTCTGCAGGCTTAGCCGCTGATACATTGGTAATAGCACGTGTATGCTAATTGTGTCATGTTAGGCGAAAAGCACATTTGACTTAGATATAGCATCACTTATTTTTAGGCTTAAGATTTCAGATAAATGCCCAAATGATGTTTTTGGGTCTTTGTCTATCCTGTTGCAATTCTGAAGATTAAGTGATGCACAGTGAGCCTCAAGGGTGTCTGACCGCGGTGCACTCACAACTGGTCATGGTATCTCAGAGATCATGGTGTGTCGTTGTAGCCACAAAGGTGGGCAAGACATTATGTTGCCATGAGATTAGAATGCGAGCGGATCCAGTTTAGAGACTGCATGCTTACATCTTTCACTTAGTAAAGTTTTAGTCCTGGAAGGAACTGGAAATGACATGGAGGTCGTCAGTCCAGTCTCGGGCTGTAGAAGCCAGGGCTGGAGGGGTTGCTCGGTTACAACTGGCAGCGGTAGGACTGTATCCAGGCCGGTGTGTGTTCTCGTAGCACAGCTCTTCTCCCCGTGTGTCAGGGCGAGTGTGTGTGAGTGTGCGCAGCAGCATTTGCTGGTGCATCTTGCTTCCATTGGTGTCAGTTGTATACTTGCTGACTTATTTCATACACACTGTTTTCATCAGATCGAGCCCCAATACCTGTGCACGCACATGGTAAGTGTAAGAACAGCTGTTTGCCAAGATCATAGGGAGGCGTAGATTTCAACGAGGTGTGACTCAGGGATCGAAGGAATGCATGTTCTTGAAGATGTTCTGATTTCCTTACATTGTTGACTCAAGTCATGCGTATGTTTTTCACATTTAGCCAGGGTATGATGACCTTAATCCTGACTGGAGACTCTCTGTGGAGAAGAGGAAAAAAATCAAAGGTGAGTTGAATGAAATACGATATTTAAAAACTTTAAGAGACTCTTATTGTATAATACAGGTGGTCTTTAGTTGACATAATATATGTAGGGGAGGGGAAGAAATCTTTTTCTTTTCACTCTCTAGGGTTCTCTGGCTGGGGCCCTGTAAATGAGGTGGACAAAAGACAGAGTGACAGAGAAAAACACTAGAAGTGGGGCTAATACATGGGAGCTCCTGCAGCTGAGGCTCCAAGGGTTGGTTGGAAATGGGGCTTGTACAGCATCTTAGCAAAGGAACAGTGTATTTTAGGTAAGTGACAAGACAAAGGAAAAGAACACTGAGTTTCTTGAATTCCTTCATTGCCGTCTCTCGGCCTGCCGGGATCGGTACAACGCAAAGAACTACAAGCACACGCCGCTTGGAGTGAGAGGGAGCTTTGCAAGGGAGCAAATGCTTCAGATCTTTGGACACAGTCCCATTCATTTGCAGATTGGTTCCCCAGGTTACAAGTGGATTTATGTAAATTATATCCTTAAGATGGTATCTGTGCAAACCATACAGCTTAGCTTTGTTGCTCCCTTTTTATGGCGGAAAGAGAATTTAAAACCAAAAAGTAACAAACCCAGACATTCTTGAGTCCTACAACACATTTGTCCACTTGAGGTGGTGTTCCAGCCAAAGTCATGCAAACCTTATCTTATTCACATGCAAAAGAAGCATGCAATGCATGCAAGGTGGTCTTCCTGTTTATCAGTTGAACCTGTCTGTCCACACACACACACACACACACACACACACTTTGATCCTAGGCTGGCCAGGTTGCGAGAATGCATATCACAAGGTTACAAATCCTCCATCTACCAACCCCTCATCCCCACACTTCAGTTTATTTTTTATGTCAAAGTGGCATATAATGGGTTGGCATGGTATCTTGATCCCCTTTATGTGAACACTTTGTATACACCTACCTTTCAATTTATTATGTTAAAAATGATGAAGTGTATCTCTGTAGTCTTCATTTTTTTTAGAGGAAAGACTTTAATATATTTAAGTCTGCATCCCTGTAATTTTGAATTTTGATCGGCAAATTCTTGATACTCAGATGCTTATTAAATAAATTACCATTTTGTAAAAATTAAAGTGATGACTTGCAGTTTTCTGTTCTCATGATTTAACATATCTTTAGGGCCCAAATATGGTTCATAAATTGATCATTGGACTAACTGTGTTGTATTTAAACCACACTGACAGCTACATTTGTGCTGATTTACTTTCCCCTTAGATAAAGCATCCTTTTACCCCCTGATCGACGTGAACTGGTGGGCAGACAGTGCTGTGATTTTGGCTCGCTGTTCTGGTGCTCTGACTGTTTCCTCTGTGAAAACTTTGAAGAATTTGCTGGGAAAATCCTGTGAATGGTTTGAACCGTCACCTCAAGTCACTGCTGCCCACGATGGGGGATTTTTAAGTTTGGAGGTAAGGCTGTCCCTCTCAGCGTGTCTGAAAGTAAACGTGTTTCCCCAAAATGCTAAAGATCTGTTGGTTTAAATTGGTTAACCCATTATCTGTTGTCGGCTTTAAGAACAAAAGTCTGTGGTTGGAATCACAGATTGAGTGCAGTATAAAAAAGATCTATTGTTTAGTCAATTAAACATTTGCATTGTAAAAGAATGACGAAAACCTGTAGTCATTTTGATGTCTATAACTATTTTTTCTTCACTGACATGATAGATTTTTTTCTAGATTAGTCATTTTAAAATGTAAAAAGTATTGCTACCTAAGAAATATAGTCTTTAACCTGTTTTTATGAATATGACAACTGAACATTTTTTATCCTTTTAGAAAGAAAAGCTTGTTTATCATGACAAAAGACTGGAAAACAGAGGCTACTAAGTTAAAGTTATGTTTTGGTTATTTAAAATTCTTATTTTAAGTCTTTGAAGGGTAACGTTTTTCAATAGCTCTTACTTCAATGTAGATGGACAAGTGTTTTTCTTTTCTTTTTTGGTACACGCCCCTAGTGGGAACTGAACCCGGGACTCTGGTCCACAGGCCGACACTCCAACCGCTGAGCCAAACTGGCCAGGGCTGGACAAGTATTTTTTATCTAAAAGTTTGTTACAGAGTTTAAAGATGTTATTGAGAGAGAATTAAGGCCTAACTTCTAAGCCAACTCTAAAGTCTAGGATGAAAGTCATCTTTAACAGTCAGACGCCCGGACTCAGAACTTTGTCAAACTATTGGACACTTTTAAAAAGGGGAGGGCAGGGGCCCATTCTCAGTCGAGGAAATAAATACGTTCATGTTCCTTTTCTAAACAAATGAAACAAATCATCAACTTACTTTTCCACAGCTGGTATAAAAATATCACAAATGAACAAATTAACACTCCCAACTCCTTCATTTCCCTGGAATAATTACCAGGCATATATTTACACGATCATATTAATGACATTATTAAAACAGACGTTAGTTTTGGGGATGAGGAGCCAGGAATGTATCTGACGTATCTCACGTCTGTGGTTGGGTCCCTTTGAATTCCATTTTCAGTTTTAATCACATGGTGATGTGATCAAACCAGCGTAGAATGAAAATGATTTTTCTCATTAATTCTAAAACTTGTCTTTGGTTCCTCACTGTTAACACCTTTTCCCATTTAGTGTGAGATCAAACTTGCCCCCAAACGCTCTCGTTTGGAGATGAGGGGTGGAGAGGAAGAGGAAGGAGAAGAGGATTCGGATTCCGATCAGGAAGTATCTGCCAAGGCCCGCTACTTCGGGTACATCAAGCAGGGCCTGTACCTGGTGACAGAGATGGAGCGGTTCGCGCCACCACGGAAACGCCCGCGGGCCATCACCAAGCACTACCGCCTCGTGAGCTTGCGCTCCACCACGCCCGAGGAGCTTTACCACAGGAAGGTGAGAGCAGCCTTGCTGGCCGGCTCTGGGCACCGGCTTTCCCGGGAGAGCCACGGGCGACCTCGTTCCTTCCTTTCCCATTAGAAGTAATATAGATTGAATTAGCTTGTTCCAGACCCCAGGTGACTCCCGCTTTTAACCTTTCTTCCATACAGTACATGTCTAAGGTACTGCTTAATCTATAAACAAACACTTGCTTCCTTAAGTTCATGGGCCCACAGTGATTAGCCTCAGACGAATCACTCTCAGCACTCATTCCAGGGTCTTCCAGGAGGCCGGCCTGTGACTGCTTGCTGGCTGCCCCTGGCCGACCGCTTCCCTGTCTCCTGCCAGCCGCAGTCTTCCTTCCTCCCCAGCTGCCTGTGACCGTCGTTTCTTCCAGAACCTTAGCAACATCGCACTCTTGATGGCCTGTTTATGTTTTAAAATTTTGCTAATCATCCATTTCACCAGCAACTAAAGCAAAAGAACAACAACAACAACAAAACTCAGCAATACAGCACAATTTCCTGAGATGTTTACAGTGTCAGGTGTAGCTGTGAACTGACTCGCGTTCTCGCCTGTGCCTGAGAGAAGCTGTTTGTCATGCTGATGTGTCAGCGCGAAAGGGTTGTCAGGTCACGAACTGAAGTTTTGTTCAAAGACTGAGACTTTTTTTTAATGAACATCTTGGTCAAGAACCGAGTTTTTCCAGATGGGAGACGTTCGAGAACCGAGGTCTGACTGTACTTTTTTAATAAAGGAAAGAACTTAAAGAAAAAATTGTTATATTATTGACATGTTTGAAATATCAGTGTTATCCAGCTTTTGAAAGTAGAGCTGGTCTTTATGCCTGAGCACTCAGAATAAAAAGTGATGAAGATGAGTTCCCTTTGTGTGTCCGCTTTGGCTCCGCCTGCTGCCTTTCCCGTGGCCTTGTCTGTGCTGCTGTGCAGTGGTCTCCTCTGTGCCAGTCGGCGGGGAAGACCTGCCCACCTGCTGTCCCGTCAGGCTTTGCTTAGAGGCAGGTGGGGGCAGCCCGAGGACTCCTGTTAGCTGTGCTGTCCCTGCAGCATCCTGGGCGGACTCTGCCACACGCGAGGCCATTGGCACCGCCCATCCTGGCTTTGCATCATTTCACTCTGTGCATGTGGGCATTTCACCTTTTGTCCCTCAGCCTTCTAATTAAGTGTGAAGACCAGTACTGGGTCTGTCTGCCCCTCACAGTGTGTGTGAGCCTCTAGTGCCACCGTGCCCACGAGAATAGTTGGGAATGGGTGGCGTGCTGCACATGTGAGGGGTATTCATCTGCCCCTCACGTCATCACAGTGACCTGGGGACAGCTCGGTAAAGTAACGTTCCTGTGTCCCTTTCCTCGTCCACAGATCGAGAATGAAGAGTACGAGGAGGCCTTGTCTCTGGCTCAGACCTATGGCCTGGATACGGATCTCGTGTACCAGAGGCAGTGGAGGAAGTCGGTGGTCAACGTTGCTTCAATCCAGAACTATCTGGTATGTTCAGACATTTGGTAACATGCTGAAATTCAAATGTGTGGAATACCTTCTGGTTATAGGGCTTCACATTAGAGTACTTTCTATTGTTGATTTTCTTTTTTTTTTTTCAATCCTCACCTGAGGATATTTTTCCATTTTTTATTCAGATAGAGTGGGAGGGAGAGAGAGAAACATCGACGTGAAAGGGACACATCGAGTGGCCGCCACCTGCATGACCCAACCAGGGCCGGGGACAAACTGCAACCAAGGTAGTGCCCTTAGCGGGAACCGAACCCGGGTCTCTCTGGACCGCAGGCCGACTCTCTAACCGCTGAGCCAAACCGGCCAGGGCTATTGTTGATTTTTCTATAGCGGATGAAATATGTTTTACTCTGCATGAGTCAGGGCCCCGCCAGGAGCCAGACACCACAGTGATTAGAACAGTGAAAGTTCTATCTGGAGAATTATTTTCTAGTAACAACAGGTTAACTGTAAAGGGGTAAAGAGAACACCAAGGAATTCCTTCGACCCTGAGGCTGAAAGAACACCTCCGGGAGGAAGCAGACTCGGAAGGGAGGCCTCCTCCCCTGGCTGGGACTCAAACCCCCTCGGTCCAGGAGTTGTTGTAGCACATTGGACGGAAAAGAAACCCTCCAGGATGTTAAGGGCCAGGGTGGTCTTTCTTGTCGAGGTTGGTGCTTAGTTGCTGAGGTTGGCCTTACTTGCCAGGTTGGTCCATAACGCCACAGTTGGCAGGCAGAGAAAGGTGGGATGGGTGGGCAGGCTGGCTGGGCGCCTGTTGCCAGGGTACATCAGTGAGTGGAGGTTGGAAAGCCCTAGAGACCGGAAGGAGGAAACCCTCCCCAGGCATTTTTTTCAGCTCATGGTTGGTAGATAAGGACCATGGCCGGGACTGAAAAGAAAAGACTCCCACTGAAATGGGCAGGCTTCGTCTGGGAGGGCCCCCTTCACCGCCCAGGGCGCACACGTGAAATTCAGTGAGAGGCTGTGCAGAGCAGGCCGAAGAGGTCAGTAAACGCCCCTGGATGTCCCCTACTTGCCCGAAGAAGGAGTAGAGCACCCCAGGACCAGAAGCCCAGAGCTTCCCACTGCAGTGGCTCTCCATCGCCCTCTGTTGACAAGGCTCAGTGTGTCAGCTGCAGAGGGGCAACGCTGGCTGTCCCAAAGCTGGCTGGGAAGAGGAAGTTTGAAGATGAGAGGCAGCAGACAGGTAGCTGACACAGTGAGCTTGGCTAATACCTACTATGCGTTTAAATCCTACAATGGACCCCTCTTGCCAACTGCTGCCACAGTTGTTACGTGGCCTGTATACTGTACCCTTGGCTCCTTCGTGAGGAAGTTGTTGGGCTTCAGTCATGCTTTTAAAAGAGTGTGACTTCTCATCTGACATTTAGAAAGGAAAATAACACTTGCTTTTAGGAAGATTCTAAGAAATGTTGGTAAAATTTCATAATTGTTTTTCCTAAAGATTTATGTACACGGGTAATTAAAAATAAAGGAAAACATAATTGGCAAAAGTTGTATGTAGGAAGTGAATGCTTCAACCAAACAGGAAGATAAAGTATTAATACAAGTAAGACATGGGCCATGAGAGAGCAGAGAGATAATTAAACAAAGGAAGTTGCTTGTGTTTTCTTGAGAATTTTGGAACACCAAGGCTGTGTACTCTTCCTTTCTTCTTTTGTGACGTGGGACAGGAAGCTTGTGAGTTCATGTACACCATTTCATGGCCCTTTCTGGAACACAGTAAAGGCAAGCTTTGGTCCTTGAAGGAGAGGCAAAGCAAGTACATTTTTTTTTTTTAATTGGGGGAAATACTTAATTTAGCCAAATAAATAGGCAGTGAAGAGTAAAGCACTACACTAGGGGTGGTGAAGGGGCAGAGAGGCTGCTTATATATGGGAGTTGCATTTAGGGAGCTTCTGATCTTACTGAGAAGACAAGCCTCATTCCTAAGATATAAAGAACCAGTGAGGGAACAGTCATTATAGACCCGGTGGTATGTGCAGGGATTTGAAAGGATTCAGAGTAGGCCTTCTAGAGTTGGAAGAGAGGAAGACATTTTTAGTGAGACACATGGTATGAGCAAATTAGAAAAAAATGAGCATGACTCATGAGGCCAGCAACCAAGTCTGTCTTATTCATTGCTGTGTCCTTGAGTCCAGTTCAATGCCTGGCAATCAATAGTTTTTGAATGAATCAACGAACTCTGTAAGTAAACCAGTCTGCTGGGTGTAACGGTCCACAAGAGGGAAAATTGTGAAATGTGATTCAGAAGACACACTGGTTTGGGTTCGGGAGGGTGTTGAAAGCTTGTGGTGACCTAGGCTTTTATCTTTTGGAGAATGGGGGGCGGTGGTGGAGTTTGACCGTGGAGTACGGAGGAAGGTGGTGCAGAGGATGAGCGAGGTGGAAGGAGCGGGGTGGGGGGAGCCTGCTAAGGGCGAGGCGTCCCAGGTGTTCTGTGTTGGTCACAGAGACAGGTGCGCTGGCCATAGACCTGGAAGAGGGGACGTGAGCTGCGAGACATTTGAGGAAAGAACTGCTATGGTAGAATGTGTAAAAGAATATAGGGTATGAGTCAAATTTCAAATTTGTAACCCCAGTGAGTCTTGTGTGAAGTCGGGTTTTGCATGGAGGCAGAGGAAGCACTCCGAGCGAGGACTAGGCCCTCGGTCTTTCCAAAGAACAGCGTATGACTTTCTGATTAAATTATCACCCGTGCTTTCTGATGCAGCTCATGGTCAAAACTGTGCCTCACTAGTTTGCTTCAAAGTTAATCATGCTGGTTACATCTAATCTTGCCTTTCTTCTTTATTTTCTACTCTGTTATATAACTCTAATGAAAACTAAAGAGCAACTATAAACATCTGAAAAGATTTTTTTCTATCTTTAAAAATGAGTACTTAGCTTTATGTTTAGTCAGAACTAGAAAGACAGCAGTTGGCACCACATGGGCTGCCTCCAGCTCTAATCACCACAGGAATGGGAGTGAGCTTTTTCCCGTGGCCTTCTCAAGCAGCCACCTGTACTCCTGAGGTATAGCTTTGTGATTCTAGAAGGAGCTGTCAGGTGCTAACGGATGACACGGGTTGCTGGACGCCTCCGTGTTTTGTCTTCTTTGTATCCAGAGTAAAATAAAGAAGCGGTCCTGGGTTCTGCACGAGTGTTTGGAGCGAGTTCCTGAAACTGTGGACGCTGCCAAAGAGCTGCTTCAGTACGGACTGAAAGGCACAGACCTGGAGGCTCTCCTGGCGATCGGGAGAGGCGTGGACGATGGCAGGTTGGCTGCAGAAGGATTTGGGTTCAGCAGTATAGGGGACTTTGTGACAGCCTCTACGCTGAGACACTGGAAAAGGGAAGCTGTCCTTGGTTTAGGTTACTCTGTAATGAAGCAGTTGCCTTTGATCCGTGCTTTCTGCTCCGAGGTCAAGGCTTTCTGTCCTTCCAGTTGAGTGTGTTCACATAGGGTGGCCGGATGCCAAGGAAAGGGCACATGCTACACACATTGACCGAGTGCGGCCACTTCCTAGCGGCGGGCTCCAGGCAGGACCTGCTGTGCCTGTGGGCACACGAGCCCCCGCGCACGTCCGAGCCTCACTGTCTTTTCCTGGGACACCCTGCCGGCTTCACAGAATCACCGGGAGTGATCACATAGTGCAGCTGGTGGAAGCACCTCGTAAACTTCTAAGCACCCTACAAATGTCAGTTAAAATAAAGTTATTTGCTGAGAGTCGTCGCTCACCAGAAGTTTGGACCTTTTTGTGGGATCTCAGTGTGATAGAATGTCTGATACATAAATATGTAAATGAGACTGACATTCAAGACCATTTGAGACCAAATAGAAGGGTTCGCACGTGAACCCCGGGGCGCCCTCCTTCACAGGCTCACGCTGCTGTCATTTTCCTGAGCTGAACGAGTTCTAACTGCGCCGGCTGCTGATCACCTGATGACTTTTGCCCATCCTGTGGATTAATCAGTGGTCACTTTGCTCACAAGAGCAATAGCTTTCTTTCAAATAATGGGTGGTTCCTGTGGAAATCCCGTGAATAATAAAATCAGTCACAGTAGGGGGTAGTGGGTTTTCATGTCATGAAATAAAAAAAAAGTAATCAGCATGGAGTTGGGTTTCCTGTCTTACAGATTCACGTTGCCTGGCGATGTAGACATCGACGGCATCTCCTACGAGGAGTTTCCCCGCGAGGACGAGCCCGCCCCGAGCACCGGGGAGCAGGAGCGCAGGAGGCGGCGGGAGCTGCTGAGATTAGTGCACTTCTCCGAGTAAGCCACGGGGACTGTTCGGGTGGTGCTTTCTTTAAGTGATTACTCGTCTGACTGTGCTCTTTACTGGAGATGATTGCTCTCAATTATTTCAGCAACTTAAATCAAGTGCATGCAATATTTACCCAGGTGCTTCTGTGTACTCTTCCGTGAATTTGGGGCTTAATAGAACATCGATCATTTTTATTTTATTTTAACTCTTAGAGAAGTGTGCTTTTATGTAAATATAAGCAGCCTAATCTGTTCATTCAAAACAGGTTAACCCTGGAACAAAAGGAACTTTGTCGCTGTAGACTGAAGTTACTGACCTACTTAGACCGGCTTGCAACCTACGAGGTGAGGGCTAGTGAGAATCAAACCAATGATGGGCATTGGTCTGTCACTATAAATGCTGTGTCTGGCCTAATAACTGATAATCTTGGTCTTTAGAGCTGTGTAGGTGGGAAAGATTCACGATGTACAGAAACAGGTTCTCTCGTACCCCGGTTTTGGTATAGATGAGGGGTTGTGAGAGGCCAGCGTGGCTGTGTTAGTCTCGGGAGCAGAGGTGCTCTGGCTGCGGCGCTGCTCTGTCCTACGTTTACAGTCTTGCATTTGCTTTGATTTCACATTTGGATGTTAAGGTTAAGGAATACAGCTATCTCCAGTGCCAAATTTCAGTGTCTATTGTGTTTTAATAATCTTAATGTAAATTTTGTTGTTGTTAATTCTCACCAAAGGATATTTTTTCCATTGATTTTTAAATTTTTTTAGAGAGAATGTGGAAGGGAGGGAGGAAGGTAGTGGGAGAGAGAAAAAGAGAGAGAGAAAGAGAGAGAGAGAGAGCGAGAAACGTTGATGTGAGAGAGAGACATTGATTGGTTGCCTCCTGCATGCACCCTGACCTGGGCCAGGGATCGAACCTGCAGCCCATGTACGTGCCCTTGACTTGGAATCCAACCCCCTGAGACCCTTTGGTATATGGGCTGATGCTCTAAAGATGCTGAACAACACCAGCCAGGGCCCAATAAATATTTTTTATTCATTTTATTTTAATGATTTGTTAGTGGGTTGAACTGAATTGATTGAACTTTGATCCCATTATGGCCAAAAGTAGCCACTTGAAGTTAAAACACAGGTGTGCAAACACAGACGTCTCCGTGGTGGCATTTCAGTAGCACTGTGTGCTGTAAGGTCAATTCAGGTGTTGTGGAAGGCGTGAGAAGCATTCCAGGGACACACACGGCTGGGGCTGCTTCCCCCGTGACCCTCACCGCTGCAGCTGCCAGGATTTCATACACTTTCTCACCTTCGCAGTTCGACTTCAAGGACAGGTCGCTTCCTCAGCCTGTGTCACGCCGCCTTTCTGTGGGCACACTGTCACTGGCCCTGGGGACTGGCACGTGGTCCTCACTCCCCAAGTGTCACACCTGAAGAGGTGATGCCGGTCCCCAGAATAACAAAGGGATTTTGTACTTCTGATGCCTGCAGACAAATCCTGAAGCATTCAGTTCCCACCTGCTAGTACAGTGGAAGTGTGTTCAGACAGAATGCTAGTGACAAAGGAGGGCTGTCTCTGTGGTTCTTAAAAACCATAGCAACGAGGAGAGCATTTCAGGCAAACGGGTCGCAAAAACGTCCTGATAGTTTCTCTATGGTACAACTGGTTTGAATGTTGGATGGTCATACTTTTAAAGCATATCATTTTACTTTTGTCTGGGATCTGTGATATTTGAGGTACTATATAAAAGCATGTTGTGAACTGCGGAAGCCAGTATAGGTATAGTTTATCATTCTTTATTGTTAGCTTTAGTTTTACCAATGATGAGATATCTCACAAAGAAAAGTTTCATGAAATGTTCGGTGTTTGGCTACCCGATTAATTTTCTTTCATTGTTCTTTAGTTATTGAATTGCTGATTTCTATTTGACAGCAGTAAGGACATCTATTATTACATGGTAACTGATATTTAAAGTGTTTGTTGGGCTCACTTTTTCAGGGAATTAGCTAAGCTTTTGAAAAGTAAATGAAGTTGAATTTGGCTGTTGAAACTTAGAAATGAGGATATATAGGTATAATGGCTAACAGGTGGATAGTTGTAGATAGAGGCATTGCACTTTAATCGTAGGGCATGGCTTATTTTATTCATTCTGTGGTAAATGAGATAAAAATGGATTCATTTAAATTTTATTCAAGTGCCTCCTATCTACCAGATATTAAGCCAGTGCTGGAGATCAAGAGATGACAAAGGAACAATCCTTTACTATATAGGCATTAATTGATGATAATGAAGATACGAAACATTGATGTGGGAGCCTAATGGAGAAGAACATTAAATTTTTCCTGGTGATGTCTGAGATGACACTGCATAGGAAGAAAGAGGAATCCTATTTCAACTAGTCCTTAAAAAAAGGAGGACAGATTTAGGGGCTTTGGGGATCCGAGAATGGAAGCTTCATAGAGGTGGAGCTTTTGTTTGCTGCAGTGTCCCCAGAGCTCAGACTGCCACCTGGTGTGTTGGGGAGCTCGGTAAATGTTTGTTGAGGCGATGACTGGGTAAGACTACTATCTACAAAATACCAGCACGTTTGTGAGGAGTTACTGCTTGTCAGCCAGCGTCTCCTGTACTTGATCCAGATCATTTCCCAACACTTTCCAGAGTTAGGTACTATTATCCTCGCAGTTGTATGGATGTGAAGATCGAGGCTTAGAGAAGGCAAGTCATTTGTCTAAACAGTTAGGGAGCAGGAGCACATGGCTGGGCCTCCGGTCAGGGGCCAGTGTGGGGATCGGCGCTGTGAGGGCGGGCCGGACCCGTGGGGCCAGTGCACGGGGCGCTCCGGTCAGGGGCCGGTGTGGGGATCGGCGCTGTGTGGGCAGTGCGGACCTGTGGGGCCAGTGCACGGGGCGCTCCGGTCAGGGGCCGGTGTGGGGATCGGCGCTGTGTGGGCAGTGCGGACCTGTGGGGCCAGTGCACGGGGCGCTCCGGTCAGGGGCCGGTGTGGGGATCGGCGCTGTGTGGGCAGTGCGGACCTGTGGGGCCAGTGCACGGGGCGCTCCGGTCAGGGGCCGGTGTGGGGATCGGCGCTGTGAGGGCAGTGCGGACCTGTGGGGCCAGTGCACGGGGCGCTCCGGTCAGGGGCCGGTGTGGGGATCGGTGCTGTGTGAGGGCAGTGCGGACCCGTGGGGCCAGTGCACGGGGCGCTCCTGACACAGTGAGCCGTAATGAAGGGAGGAGCGGGGTAGGAGGGTTGGTGGCCATCCGTGGAGAGGTGCTTATGCTGTGGAAGGAGTAGCTTTACATTGCGTTTCTGCTAGAGGCCGCCCGGTCAGTTTGGGAAGGAGTGGACGTGGGGGTGGAACAGTGGTTGTGGGCAGCGCTCCCTAGAGGCTGGACTGTGAAGGGGAGCAGGGAAGGTGGTGGTGGCCGGAGGAGGAGAAAGGGTTAAGGGTGGTCATTTGAACAGAAGGAGGAAGAAGCACTGTTTGCATGCTGATGGGACGAGCCAGTGGAGGGTGGGGGGTATCGAACAGGGGAAAGAGGAGGGGAGGACGCAGGAAATTCTTTTCTCCCCTCCCCTCTCTGTCTGGGCCTCCATCTACCTTGCAGATCCAGACTCTTTTCCTTGCTCATCTTTTAAAGGGTGGTGTTCCTCAGTCTCCTTTCACTTTGTTCTGCTTACTTTCCCTGGGAAGCATCCTCGCTTCTGTGTGAAGAACTCTGCATCGTTTGTGTAACTCACATCTGATTCCAGGGTTCCTACCTGTGTACCCACCTGCCTCTGGGGAGCTCCTGCTGGACGTGCTGTGGGTCCAAACCCAACATGTTTACTTCCTCCTCTCCACCTGCCCTCACCTCACCACATCCTCCCCCTTCCCTCCTTCCCATCTCAGTGCATCGATGCAGAGTCAACAGCATTTACTGGTTATTTATCATGCATGCTCTGTGCCTGGGGACCAGCACTGAGCATGGCAGACACGAGCCCAAAGCCGCGTGTCGTCGTGGGGAGGCCTGTGCTTGCTGTTGCCCGGCCGACCGCTCGTCCTTCCTGCTCTGCTTTGGTGCTGTTCCTGGGAGCCCTCCCTGCCCTCCGGAGCCAGTGTTCCCTCTCTGCCCTGTCTGCTTGTCTGTCCTCCCTACGAGATCTTAAGCCACACGGAGAGCAGGGTCACGTTGTGTCACCTGCCTGTGACGGTGCCCCAGCACGTAGTGGGCACTCCGGAGATGTGTGTTGAATGAGTGAATGGTTCCTTCTGCACTTTGCAGAGATCACTCAGCAGCAGCCAAGCTCCAGTTCTCATGCAGCTGTGCCTGTAGCACCCTGCACGGCTGTTGTCTGCTTGTTCTTTCCAGGTGATGCGTGTTGGCTGTCCTACTGTAATTTAATTTTTACGGCCTATTCCATTTACTTCTGCGTATTAAACACTTAACAGCAGTTACAAACTTAGCCATTTTCAAGATAAAGGCAAGATTGCAGATGTACTACTTCAGTGAACAGTTATATTGTAATTAATTCAGGCCTTATTTATTTAGGGAGGCAGAATTGTAAAGGTTTTTAATATTTTCTTGTGATTGATATTTCAAAGGCTTTTCATAAAATCTCTCTTTCCTTTCAGCAAATCCTAGGAGTATCTCATGCATCTGAACAGAGATATGATGCTGAATTCTTTAAGAAGTTCAGAAATCAGAATATTGTTCTCTCAGCAAGAAATTATGCTCGGGTAATTTCTTTTTTGTAAATAAAACAATTATGGTTATTAAAAATTTCTAAATCTTTGAGCCATACAGTTAATGTTATCGCATGCATATACCACTACATTATTGTAATATTAATAAATGTATACTGAATGGAATCATATTTTTAAAAACTTTATTCTTCATTCTGACTTATAAAAATAATTGTTTTTATAGTTTTAGATTGAGAAACATGATACAGCTAGGAAGAATCAGGAATATTTCAAAATACTTCACATCAGAATTCCATAAAAAGTCAAGGAAAAGTTTTTGAATGTTGCACAGAATCACCCTCTTGCCTCAGGCTCACGTGGGACCCTTGCCCTTGCTTTCTGTGCAGGAGAGCAACGTGCAGGCCCTGGAGATTCTCTTCACCTACCACGGAGCCCACCTGCTGCCTCACCGCCTGGCGCTGCTCTCCAGCGTCCCCGAGACCACGTCTCCGCACCAGTATTCTGTCCTGCTGCCCGAGGCGTGGTACGTGACATTGTTAGCTGACTTTTTCCTACGTTCTAAACCAAAACCGTTCTTTGTTTCATGCTGAACCCCTTAAATTGAAAATTACTTTTAATATCATCTATTTAAACTTTTTTTTTCCTGATTATAAAGTTTTTGTAACTTATTTTCAAATGATCCTGAAATCAGAGTGTATCTAGCACACACAAGACCACCTTTGCTTAATGAACACGGACTTTCCTGTCTCTGCAGTCCTCTTGATTTGACTGCTGTGCACTGGGCAAGAACAGGTTTTGAGGATTACTGTCTGTCCGAGTTAGTTATACCTTTCAGAGACTGAGGTGTAGCTCTGACG
Source organism: Molossus molossus (assembly GCF_014108415.1). Taxonomy (NCBI): domain Eukaryota; kingdom Metazoa; phylum Chordata; class Mammalia; order Chiroptera; family Molossidae; genus Molossus; species Molossus molossus. Next base: position 7,768,174 of record NW_023425350.1, on the reverse strand, counting down.
ACATTAGAAAGTGGGCCCCGGGGACTGAGGCATGACTGAATCCTGCTTCTCTCAACAAGCCTTTCTCCCTCCGAAATCCCAGAGGCACAAAGACCAATAGAAAGTCAGAGGAGCACTTGACTGTCCCTTAGACTAGTGTTTCTTATCTCAACTCAAGGCTGTTTGTGTTGCAACATGTGACATAAACTGGAAGCTCACAGGATCCAATCAGTCTCAGTTGTACCACCCAGGGGGCTTCTGGAGGCCAGCCATCTCTTCTGAGACTGAAGAGCAGAGAAAGTATTTGCCCCAGTGCACACAGCTCAGAGATGGGCAGACTCTCAGCCCCGGGCCTGGGCAGCACCTGGGAGGGAGGGGTGGACGGAGCACGTCTTGCTTGCCAGTGACTACAGAGAGGCGGAGGGCCAGAGGATGCACCTGCGACCGTTCACCTGCAGTGAACCAGCCCACTAGTAAGTGTGGCTCAGTCATCAATTGCATGATGCATCCTTTCTGAATTTGAGTTGACAGTCTTGCTTATTTGTATTGCATGTTTCTAGTAACAGGTGAATTGATGTATATGAAATCTGTTCTTAAACTGTAAAACCCTGTAAGAGATTATGACAGATCTGACTGAAATCATTGTTAACAACCTTCTAGCTATTAGCAGTTTACAATTTTAAGGAACATTATTAGAATTGGGATCATTTAGTTTCCTAATTCTTTCCCTGCCAACTCAACTCAGTATCATAGTTCTAGGCTTAGGTGTTGATGATCGTGACCAACATTTATAGAGTCATTACTATGTATTTGACACATACTTATGTCTGGTCTCCAAACACTTTTGGTATTATCCCACTATTACAGAGAGCTGAGATTTACAGACTTATTAATATGTTAAACTCCATGCAAGTGCAGCCAGGGTTTGAACCTATATTTATTTAGAATCAGTAGGCTCTGAAAGTATAAGTTATAAGCTCCTTATTTTGCACTGCTCTTTGAGTACCAAAAAGGTATGTTTTTGTTATGATAAAAGTGAACAAAAAGAAAAAGCTGGGAATGCCCTTTTTATTTTCAAAACATTTGTTTTAGATATGAATAGTGATATGTAAGTATAATTTATAAATGTGTATTTATAAATATTTCCTAATATAATGAATTTATTTCTGCCTCTTTGCAAAATAGATCTAATCTGAATGGGAATAAATTTTTCTACTGTAAATTGTTAATATAAAGGGCTACTGTTTCTTAAAGTATTTGTAAAGGTAATATCTTCTCAGATTTGAATGCATTTATTGTTATTGTCATCTGATGATTGCTTAGGTAAACACTTGATTTTTCACTTGAAATTTCAGAATTGGTTTGTGCAATGGTTTTACAGTGCACAGTGCTGCGTCCTCTGAGTGCCCTGTGGTTTCTGTGGGAAGCCTCCATCAATTGGTTTAAGTTGTGGTAAATGCTTTAGGTATACCATACTGCGGTGAAGGGGAATCAGAAAATAGTTATTTTGGATCTTTGTTCTGGGATATGTTGTTAGACAAACTTTGGGAAGACCGATTTCTTATATTCATTTTAAACACATTGAAAAAGTATGGACTTTTTGGGTGTTAATCTTTGTTTCTCAAGACAGTCTTTCACCCTGAGTATACTCTTGGTCTGTCTCCCAAAGGATGTGTGACTGCATCGCCAACCACAATTAGGTTTCAGGCCTAGCCTCTTTTATGAGGTCTTCCGTAAGTTTCGCCTTTCCCTGTATCCTCATAACTCTGTTCATTCTTGTAACATGCCACTTTCTCCATGGTATTATGGTCAGTCACTTTTGTATCTGCCTTTCTTCCTCTTGTTCCCTTCTGTAACAAACACCCAGCTTGAACCTAAAACAGGCTCTTACAGGCGGAGACCATCTCTTCCTTATTTTAGGATCCCCAGGGCCTAGGGTGGTGTTTGTGTAGTGGGTTCTCTGAAAATGTATATTAACCAGGTAAGTGTGGTCTGCCTTGTGCCCTCCTAAACAAGGGATTAAAGGGTGTCCTGAAGGGAGTGCAGTTTTCTTCATCACTTATACCTAACGTATGGTATATTGTGTGTCTTCTCCACTGTACCTGGTCATCCTTGGCCGTCCTATTTACATTTTCCCTGACTTTAAACCCTCCTTTTTAGCTTTATTTCTTCATAGCATTTATCACAAATCTATTTTAGTTTGAGTTTTAACTTACTTATCCTGTTCATTGTCTGTTTACCTTTCTAAAATGTCAGTTCCCGTAGGACAGAGATTTTTGTGTATTTTGTTTCTTTCCATACCCTCTGCACTTAGAATAGTGCCTGGCACATTGTAGGCACTCAGTAAATACGAGTTGGATGAATGAAGAAATGAATGAATGAGCATGAACTCTGCAGGGGCAGGACTTTGTGTCTTTTTCCTTGATGTAGCCTTAGTGCCCGGAAGAGTGCTTGGTACAAAGCAGGAACTCAGCAGGTTGCTTTGAACGAGAGCCTGACCAGTTGGCTAGGTGGGGCTTCACATTAGCCAACCTAGTTCAAGCTGTGGGATATTTTGGAAAGCCATAGTAAGTTATGCCAACAAATTGACCTTTTAACTACTCTCTTTTGAGATTCCATTGGCAGAACTTAGGCCTTGGCATTTATTTATTTACTTTTTGAAGATCATAACTATTTTATTATAAAAAAATAAAAAAATAATCAGATGACTATTGCAGGCCAAAGTTAAAGGTTTTTCACCCAGCGATTGAAGAAAAGTCAAGCAACATCTCTTGCACTCACACACCAGAGTGTTTGTGAAATAGGCAAACTCTTCAAATTCGTATTGGTAATACTTCAACGTATTCATAGTACTTGTATGTTGATTGGAAGATGGCCAAAAAAATTCATGGTTCTGTACATGCCTTGGCATTTAAACAAAATTTGATTTACCAATTTTCATTCAACAGAATTTTATGGTTGCAGTTGCCAGGAAACCTCCATGGCAGGTGTAATTCTGTGTTGTAGCTCGTCACTCTTAAGTCATCATCGACACTGATGAAATGTGACTGAGTTTTGTAGAACTTGAAATTACATTTTCTGTCATAGATGATACATCTTTTTATTAGCTACACTCTTAGTTTGTCATTGCTATAAAACATTTACAGTTTATATTCTAGGTAGCTGCTTTAGATTTTTGTTGTATCATATTTATTAGCTTCCACAATTTGTGGTAATAGAAGTTTTTTGTAAAAAAAAATAGCAATATATATATACATTTTTTACTTTAGTATTTTGATGTTTGTAGCACATTTTATCAATTTATTTTTAATTTTTTAAAATTTTTGATTACAATTGATGTTCAGTATAATATTAGTGTCAGGTGTTATAGCGCATCTTAGAAGGATTATTTAGATTGTTCATTTACACCTCTTTTCCTGCTGTAAAACCTCCAGAGTGCTGAAAGGGCCTGTCTCAGAGGTTGTGTTTCAAGCAGTTGTCTGTTGAAAGAGGCTAGCAGGGGGTGAGGGCGGAGACCAGAGCCACGTGCCTCGATGCATGGTCTTCGGTAAGGCCCCATCTGTCCTCAGCCTTCTCACCTGTCAGACGGTGGTGAGCGCAGCACTTAGTTCCCAGCGTTGTGGGAGCGGTTAATGAGTAGTTGTATACAAAGCACTGAGAACAGTGCATGGTGCCAAGTAAGTGCTACTTAAGTGTTGACAGTTACCAAAGTGGAATTTCATGCTAAGACCATGGCCTCATAGACTTACATACATCATGTACTTATTATTTTAATATTTTTATTGGAATAATTCTATAGTTACAGAGAAGTTGCACAGATGATTCAGAGACTGCATGTCTAGCATACCCTTTCTTACATAATCATAGCGCATTTGTCAAAACTAATACAGTGATACCTCGGTTCTCGAACATAATTCGTTCCAGGAGGACGGTCGAGAACCAAATTGTTCGAGAACCGAAGCAATGAAACCCAATAGGAAATAATGGAAACTGGATTAATTCGTTCCAAGCCCCAGAAAACGCCTATTTACTGGCCTAATTTGTATATAATATGTAGAAAAACATAAGTCTCAACAAGAAATAAAAGTGTACAGTATGTCTAAGGGTTAAATTCAGTGTAAAGCGTGACTCTCTCCACAAAGCGTGACTCTCTCCACAAAGCGTGACTCTCTCTCTGCACTCACACTGAGGGCGCAAGCAAGGCGCGCTGGGCCGAATGAACGCCATTCGGCTCAACTCGGCTCATCTCGGAAGTTCGAGTTCCAAATATTTGTTCGGATTCCGAGACAAAAGTTTCTCGAATCTCCTGGTCGAATACCGATTTGGTCGAAATCCGAGGCGTTCGAGAACCGAGGTATCACTGTAATTACTGTTGGGACAGTCCGTTCTGCATGTAGTGGGACACATGCATTCCTGAAAGTCACTGCACTCTGCGAAAACCACAGGACTGATGGGGAAAATGGGTTAGGGCCCAGCATTCGAAAACTTTGTGCATGGAACAAAGTTAGGAACCTAATGATATCGTCCCAAAGTTTTGCCCGTGTTAAATGGTGAGAAACATGTAAGTACTGACATATGGTACATTACCTTGAATATGACCTGAAAAAGACTTTGCTTGTGGACCTGGGTCGGAAGAGTTGCAACTCATGTGTTACTGGGAAGTGGAGGGAGAGGGTGATTAGACATCGGTCGGTGAGTTGTAATACCACTGTGATGGGAGTGGCCGCTGACTCCTCCGGGAGCTGCGGTCTCTGGTAGGTGTTTGGGACGTGTGTCTGCACACGGATCTGACATGCTGTGGCCCAGTGGAGTGCAGATTTGTGTGTTTACTTAATGTTTCGCGTGATGAAATTGTGCACCAGGAAACACGAAATTTGTGCCATGCTCAGATTGTTCCCTAATGTATCAAGTGATTGGAACCTCCTTGCATTTTCAAAACATTGTAGCAGAACTGACTGTACAATACTATTCACTAAACTACATATTTCTGGGGGGTTTAACCAGTTTTTCTAGGGATATCCTTTTTCTGTTTCATTTTTCAATCCAGGATACAACACTGCATTTTTAGATGTCATTTCATTTACTTTTTAATATGTGGAAATAAACTATGGTTTATATGTCTGTCAGTCAGGAAATCCTTTGACACATATATTTACTAGATAATGAAAATTGATACTCATATTTATATTCCTGGATTATCTCCAGAGTGAACATGGAAAGACTGAATTATATATAGTGTATTTTGAGATATTGCAATATTTAAATATTTTATAGTGTAACTGGCAAAACTGCTGGTGGAAATAGAATATCCAGAACACCTTATTCTTTTTATCATCCTAGAAAAGCTGTTACTATAGTAACTTGGCACTTTGTTTGCTTGTGAACATTTAAACCGAGCTTATTTGATGATTGAAAGTTGGATCGTGCAAAGCACGCAGTAACATACAGATTGACTGTACTAGTGTGAGCCATGAAAACGTTGTAGGTGTTTCCATTTTCTTGTCTGAATTGGTGAGTACATGAATTATTTGTTGACTTCTGATCATTCTCTACCTTTAGTTCCACCATAATTCATGTGACATATTGTTAAGGATGAAAATAAAAAGTGGCTGAGAGAAACATTTAAGTCACCAGTTATTTAGACTACATAGAATGTCAGTCTGATCTGATGTCAGTATGTGCCTGGACCCACATTCAGAAACTGCTGTTGTTCTAGAGCAAAAACAACACTTGCACCGGCCTTAATTTAGCGCGACCTTGAAAACTGTAGGATAAGTTGCATGACAAACCTTCCTGTGACCTGCAACCCAGGGTCTCTGTGCCGTTAACTGGTGTGTTTGTCTCTAGCATTTCCTTCCCTTGCTAACCCTGAGTCAACCCTGCTTTTCTTAGACCTTTGTCCCTTTGGTGCCGAGAATCCAGGGTGTTTTTCTGTTTTCAGAGGTTGCTAGTACTCTGTGGCATTATTATTTTTTTAATGACCAGACTAATACATATCTTATAATAAAGTGCTATGACCATATTGACGCATGCACTGATGGTTAATAACTGTTAAATGAATATGTGATTGTTATGTAAAGAGATTTGGAAAATACAAGGTATTGGTGTGTTGTAACCCAGGAGATCGACCACACTCAGACTCAATTTTTCAGTTTTGGGGGATGCTTTATTACCTGCGCAGGGACTGCAGCCAACCTACACAGAGGAGAACTGCAGCCCCGAGCTCAGGGGGAGGGTTGCTTATAGAGGGCAGGGGTCATTCAAGAGTTTAGCAGAGCAAGCAAGCTGCGTGTACAGAAGCGGAGGCAGTTAGCAATAAGCAGGAGGGAACGGAGGTGGGAGGGAGCTGAGGGAACTGGGTGAACTGGGTCAGCACACATCTATCCTGCTATTCATTGTATTATCTAAGTTTTAAAAACTAAGAAATTCGAGACGGATATCAGCGGTCAGTCAGGTGCAATACACACATGTTGAACAGTTACAGTTTTATGGGGTAAAGGGAGCTTCAGTTTCTCCCTATCAGTTTCTTTACAGAGCATGCAGGACACTCTGGCCTTGGGGCCGTTTCTGTCCTCCCTTTTCCTGAAGGATGTTGCTTTTCAAATTCCCAGTGAAGGTCAAACTCTGGTTAATTTTTATGGGGCTAAAGCCGTCTATTACATTCCCCGTTGTTCATCTTGCTGTCCCTGAGGTTGTTAATTAGGGCAGCTCAAAGACAAGTTGTTTTTCTTTGTTGGATTCTAAGGACAGTGAGCTACAACAGGTGTGGCAAAGCAAATAATATGCAGGTGAAAGCACACTCCTGGAAACATCCTGGAAGGATTGGTTCAGACCACAAGCAAGGTGATACACTAATTATGTTCAGCCATCCTGTTCACATTGAATGTGTATATATATCTCTCTTTTGTGTGTTCTTAAGTCGTATTTTTGGCTCACTGTATTTTTGACTCGGTTAAGCATTGGGACCGTCAGGATCATTTGGCTGCACTACAATTTTAATTTTATTTAAAAAATATTTTAGTTGTAAAATGCACATAAAGTGGGCCCATATTAACCACTGTCATGGAAAAGTACCTTCACCTTGTTGTGCAACCAGCTCTTTTATCTCGTGAAACACACTCTGTCCCCACGAAACAGTAACTCCCCACTTCCTCCCCACCCAGCCCAGACAACCATCATTGTACTTTTTGCTCTACGGATTTGACTATAAAGTATTTCTATTTTTGTAACTGGCTTATTTCACTTAACAATGTCCTCCAAGCATGATACTGTCCTCGTAAAATTAATACTACTCTTAAATAAGATTTAGAGTGGCTTCCATCTGTGGGTCATGTTTCTCTTTTTGCTGCAAAAGTATTTCTTTCTTTCTTTTCTTTTAAATCCTTACCCAAGAACATTTTTCCATTCATCTTTAGACAGATTAGGAGGAGAGGAGAGAGGAGAGAGGGAGAGAGGGAGAGAGGGAGTGAGGGTGAGAGGGTGAGAGAGTAACATCTACGTGAGAGAGACACATCAACGAGTTGCCTCCCGTGCGAACCGCAACTGAAGTATGTGTCCTTGGCCGGAATCAAACCCTGGTCTTACTGGTCTGCAGGCCGATGCTCTAACCACTGAGCAACACTGGCCAAGGCTGCAAAAGTATTTTTTTTTTTATCCTCACCCGAGGACATTTTTCCATTTTTTGTTCAGATAGAGTGGGAGGGAGAGAGAGGAAGAGAGAGAGAGAGAGAGAAACATCGACGTGAAGGGACACATCGAGTGGCTGCCACCCGCACGACCAACCAGGGCCGGGGACAAACTGCAACCGAGGTACGTGCCCTCAGCGGGAACCGAACCCGGGTCTCTCTGTACCGCAGGCCGACGCTCCAACCGCTGAGCCAAACTGGCCAGGGCGCAAAAGTATTTCTTAAATAAAGTAAAGGAAACAGTTAAATTCTAGTTGGAGGTGGGAGGTTGCATCACGGTTATGGCTGACTCCTTATGGAGAACCTCTAGGGAACTTGTGATGTCTCTTCTAATACCTTGTTTTCTAAATCTTGGATTTGAATAGCCAAACTTGGAGACTTATTCTGTTATACAACAGCATAAAATTTGTCATAAAAGCAAAACATCAATATGCATTTTGTTAAAATTCCCAGTAGGACAAATTTGATTTAGGTCAAATTGATTTACTTTATAACTTAAATCACTAATAAAGAATTTACCTTTAAAAAGATCAGATGAGCCCTGGCAAGTTTGGCTCAGTGATAAAGCTTCAGTCCTCGGACCAATGAGTCTTGGGTTTGATTCCTGCCAAGGCCACGTACCTCAGTTGCAGTTCGTCCCAGGCCCTGGTTGGGGTCCTGCGGGAGGCAACCAATTGATGTGTCTCTCTCCCTCCCACTCTGTCTGAAAATAAACAGAAAAATATCCTTGGGTGAGGATTAAAAAAAAAAGATCTGATGACATTATTCTTTTCTTTTGTTAATCCTCCCAAGGATATTTTTTCCATTTTTTTTGTTTTGTTGTTTTTTTGAGAGAGTGGAAGGGAGGAGGGAAGGGAGAGAGGGAGGGAGAGACAGAGAGAGAAACATCAATATGAGAGAGAGACTTTGACAGGTTGCCTCCTGCACATGCCTTGACCAGGGCTAGGGATCAAACCTGCAACCCAGGTATGTGCCCTTGGCCCAGAATGGAACCTAAGATCCTTCGGTGCGTGGCTGACACTCTCACCACTGAGCAACACCGACTAGGGCTAGATGACATATTCTCGTTCTTCACTACTGAATGATAGATAGTTTACCGTTTTCAGTTTCAAATTGACATTTGGATATTTTATATTTTAGAGATAAAATAATTTGAACTATCTTTTTCATTGAAGTCAAAATTGACCCTAAGCAGCTTTCAGTTTAGAAGCTAAGTTATTGTGTGGCTGATGTTTTTCTTTTATTCCTTGAAAGGCATCAGAAGACAGTATCGGAATCAGCTACTCTGGCCTTAATTTCATACTTTTTTTTTTTAGTTTCAGACTTTTAAGGATATTGTGGAAGTTTTTCTCCCATAAGAAACATCAATGTTTGTTGCAAAGTAGATGTTGATTTTTGTTTTGTTTTTTATTATTTTTTAGAAAGAGAGGAAGGGAGAGGGAGAGAGATAGAAACACTGATGAGAGAGAACATCAGTTGGCCGCTTCCTGCATGCCCCCCACTGGGGATTGGGCTCACAACATGGGATTGTGCCCTGACCAGGAATTTAACCAGTGACCTCTTGGTGCATGGGTCGACTCTCAACCACTGAGCCACACCAGCTGGGATAGATGTTGATTTTTCAATTTCAACTCTTTTTTTTTTAGTTTTAAATTTTGTACTCTTTTTTCCTCAATTATTTATTTATTTATTTTTGTTACAGATGTTTCTCCTTTTGCCCCCATTGACACCCTCCTCCCCATCCCTCCCTGCCCCGTCTCCAGCTTTGTTGTCCATGTCCATCGGTTATGCGTACATGCATATAAGTTCTGTGGTTCATCCCCCCCCCCCACCTCTTCTGGGGACGGTCAGTCTATACCCTACTTCCACATCTCTGGGACTACCCTGTTCTTCAGACTGTTACGTTCATTATATTCCACAAATAAGTGAGATCATATGATATTTGTCCTCTGCTTGGCTTGTTTTGCTTAGGATAATACTTTCCAGGTCCCTCCATGTTGTCTCAAAGGAAAAGATCTTTCTTACAGCTGCATAGTACTCCATTGTGTATATGTACCACAGCTTTTTTATCCATTCCTCTACTGATGGACACTTGGGCTGTTTCCAGATCTTAGCTATTATAAATAGTGCTGCTATGAACATGGGGGTACATATATTCTTTCTGATTGGTGTTTCAGGCTTCTTAGGGTATAATTCTAAAAGTGGGATCACTGGGTCAAATGGCAATTCAATTATTAAATTTTTTGAGGTAACACCATGGTGTTTTCCATAGTGGCTGCACCAGTCTGCATTCCCACCAGCAGTGTACTAGAGTCCCCTTTTCTCCACACTCTCGCCAACACTCATTGTTTGATGCTTTGTTGATGGTGGCCATTCTGACAGGTGTGAGGTGATACCTCATTGTTATTTTAATTTGCATCTCTCTGATGATTAGTGATGTTGAGCATTTCTTCCTCTGTCTCTTAGCTATTTCTATGTCCTGTTGGAGAGATGTCTATTTAGTTCCTCTGCCCATTTTTAAATTGGGTTCTTTGTCTTCTTTTGTTGAATTGTATAAGCACTCTATATATTTTGGAAATTAACCCCTTTTCTGATGTATCATTGGCAATTATGCTCTCCCATACAGTGGGTAGCCTTTCCATTTTGATGGTGGTGGTTGTTTTTTTTTCTGTGCTTTTGAGTTTGATGTAGTCCAATGTGTTCATTTTTTTCTTTGTTTCTGTTGCCTTAGGTGATGTATCAGTCAAAATTCTGCTGCGTGTGATGTCTGAAATTTTGTTGCCTACAGTTTCTCCTAGGATTTTTATGGATTCACGAGTCACATTTAAGTCTTTTATCCATTTTGACTTTATTCTTATGTCTAGTGTAAATTGATAGTCTGGTTTTATTTTTTGGCATGTAGTTGTCCAATTTTCCCAACACCATTTATTAAAGAGGCTGTCTTTATTCTATTGTATGTTCTTGCCATTTTGTTGAATATTAATCGAGTATAATGTTTTGGCTCAATTTCTGAGTTCTCTGTTCTATTCCATTGATCTATGTGCCTGTTCTTGTGCCAGTACCAGGCTGTTTTGATTACAGTAGCGGTGTAGCATAACCTGATATTTGGTATTGTGATCCTACCTACTTTGTCCTTCTTTTTCAAGATTTCTGTGGCTATTCGGGGTCTTTTTTGGTTCCATATGAACTTTTGAAGTATTTGTTCTAGTTCTGTGAAGTATGTTGTTGGTATTTTGATGGCAATTGCATTGAATCTATAGATTGCTTTGGGTAGTATGGACATTTTAATGATGTTAATTCTTCCAATCCATGAACAAGGTATGTGCTTCCACTTTTTTATATCTTCCTCTATTTCTTTTTTCAGTGACCTGTAGTTTTCTGTGAATAGGTTCTTTATTTCTTTGGTTAAGCTCATTTCTAGGTATCTTAATTTTTTTTGCTGCAATGGTAAATGGGATTATTTTTTAGTTTCTCTTTCTGTGAGTTCATCATTGGTGTATAAGAATGCCGTCGATTTCTTGATGTTAATTTTGTATCCTGCTACTTTTCCAAATTCATTTATTAAGTCTAGTAGATTTTTGATGGAGTCTTTAGGGTTTTCTATGTATAATATCATGTCATCTGCGAATAATGACAGTTTCACTTCCTCGTTTCCAATTTGGATCCCTTTTATTTTTTCTTCATGTCTGATTTCTGTGGCTAAGACTTCCAGTACTGTGTTAAATAAGTGTGGTGAAAGTGGGCATCCTTGGCTTGTTTCTGTTCTAAAAGAAAATGATTTTAGTTTTTGTCCATTGTGTATGATGTTGACTGTAGGTCTTTCATATATGGCCTTTATCATGTTGAGATCTGATCCCTCTATTCCAAAATTACTGAGCATTTTTATCAGAAATGGGTGCTGGATTTTATCAAATGTTTTTTCATCATCTATTGATATGATCATATGGTTTTTATCTTTCATTTTGTTTATGTGGTGTATCACATTTATTGATTTGCGAATATTGTACCAGGCTTGCATCCCTGGGATGAATCCCACTTGGTCATGGTAAATAATTTTTTTGATGTATTGCTGAATTTGATTTGCTAGTATTTTGTTCAGGATTTTGGCATCTATGTTCATCAGGGATATTGGCCTGTAGTTTTCTTTCTTCGTAGTCTCTTTTTCTGGTTTTGGAATTAGAATTATGCTGACCTCATAAAATGAGTTTGGAAGTCTTCCTTTTTCTTGAATTTTTAGGGATAGTTTGAGGAGAATGGGTGTTAGTTCTCCTTTGAATGTTTTCTAAAACTCCCCCGTAAAGCCTTCTGGGCCTGGGCTTTTGTTTACTGGGAGAGTCTTGATTATATCTTCAATTTCTTTTGTTGTTATTGGTCTGTTCAAGTTTTCTATCTCTTCCCGGTTCAGTTTTGGGAGATTATGTGTTTCTAGAAATTTGTCCATTTTGCTTAGATTGTCCAATTTGTTGCCGTATAATTGTTCATAATATTTGTTAGCAATTTTTTGTATTTCTGTGGTGTCAGTTATTACTTCTCCTCTTTCATTTCTGAATTTGTATATTTGGGTTCTTTCTCTTTGTTTCTTAGTGAGTCTAGCTAAGGGTTTATGAATCTTGTTTATCTTTTCAGAAAACCAGCTCTTTGTTTCATTGATCCTTTGAGTTGTGATTTTGGTCTCCATGTCGTTTATTTCTGCTCTGATCTTTTTTTTTTGTTTGTTTTGTTACGTGCACCTAGCTGCTAGGGCCTCAGGGAAACCGAACTGGGGACTCTCTGGTCTGCAAGCTGATGCTCCAACCGCTGAGCCAAACCGGCCAGGATTCTGCTCTGATCTTTACTATTTCCTTCCGTCTACTTGCTCTGGGGTTTTCTTTTTGTTTGCTTTCTACTTCTTCAAGTTGTGAGGTTAAGGTAGTCAGTTAGAAATTTTTCTTGTTTCTTGAGATGGGCGTTTAGTGCTATGAACTTCCCTCTCAGAACTGTTTTTGCTGCATCCCATAGATTTTGTGTTGTTGTGTGTTCATTTTCATTGGTTTCCAGGAATTTTTAAATTTCTTCCTTGATCTCCATGGTAACCCATTCATTGTTTAATAACATGCTATTTAGCCTCCATGTTTTCAAGTGTCTTTGCATGTTCTTGTTGCAATTGATTTCTAATTTCATGCCATTGTGATCTGAGAAGATGCTTGATATCATTTCAATCTTCTTGAACTTGTAGAGACTTAGTTTGTGCCCTAACATTGTGGTCTATCTTTGAGAATGTCCCATGTGCACTTGAGAAGAATGTGAATTCTGCCGTTTTGGGGTGTAATTTTTTGTAGATAATCATTAAATCCATTTGGTCTAGTGCTTCATTTAGAATCTATGTTTTCTTGTTAATTTTTTGTTTAGATGATCTATCCAATGATGTGAGCTGGGTGTTTACTTTCAACCTATGTGAGTCTTTTGTTGTGAGGTGGGTTTCTGGTGAACAACATATATGTGAGTCATGCTTTCTTATCCAGTCAGCTACTCTGTGTCTTTTTATCAGAGCAGTCAAACCATTCACATTTAAGGTGATTATTGATATGTACTTATTTATTGCCATTTTTGTTTAGTGTGGTTCTATTTTTCTTCCTATTTCTTCTACTAATTACAGCAGTCCTTTTGACATTTCTTGCAGTGTTCGTTTGGTGCTAATATATTCTCTTAGCCTTTTTTTGTCTGGGGAGCTCTTCATTTGACCTTCTATTTTGAATGATAGCCTTGCTGGGTAGAGTAGTCTTGGATTCAGATCCTTGTTTTTCATGACCTTGATTACTTCATGCCATTCCCTTCTGGCCTGTAGTGTTTCTGTTGAGAAGTTAGTTGATAGCCTTATGGGTGTTCCTCTGTAAGTAACCTATTGCTTATCTCTTGCTGCCTTTAGGATTCTCTCTTTGTCTTTAATTTTTGGCATTTTAATTTCTGTGTGTCTTGGTGTGGGCCTGTTTGTGTTCTTCTTCCTTGGGGCTCTCTGTGCTTCTTGAACTTGAGTGCCTTGTTTCTTCACCAAATTAGGAAAGTTTTCTGTCACTTTTTCTTCAAATATATTCTCTAACCCTTGCTCATTTTCTTCCTCTTTGGGGATTCCTATGATGTGAATGTTATTACATTTCCACTTGTCCCACAGTTCTCTTAAGCTGTCTTGCTGGGTTTTTTGTTTGTTTGTTTGTTTTTTGTACATGCCCCTAGCAGGAACCAAACCCAGGACTCTCTGTTCTACAGGCCGATACTCCAACCGCTGAGCCAAACCAGCCAGGGTTATCTGGCTGTTTTTAAATTATTTTTTCCCTTTGGTTTTCTGATTGGTTGATTTTTTTCTACCCTGTCTTCTAATTCACTGATCCGGTCCTCAGCTTCCTCTACTCTGCTGGTTAGTCCTTCCAATGTGTTCTTTATTTCTGCTATGTCATTCTTCATTTCCACTTGGTCGGTTTTCAATGTTTCTATATCTTTATTCATGGTGCTGATGTCCTTACTCATGCAGTTGGTCTTCCTCAAGATCATAGCTCTGAACTCTACTTCTGATAACTTGCTTCATTGCATTTTATTTATCTCATCTTTGGTAGAGTTCTCTTGTTCTTTCATTTGGGATTTGTTTCTTTGTTTCACCATTGTGGCTATCTCAGTGGGTTTTGGAGCCTGCCAAATTTTCCCTGCTGGGTAGATTTGCAAGCCCAGGAAAGGTTAACCTCTAGCTTTTTTCTGGAGGCTATTAGTCTCAATTACCCAGGGCCTTGGAATGTAGCCCTCTGGTGTTCTGCCTAAGAGTATTTCCAGAGTGTGGGGCAGATTCTGGTTGTTAATGAGCCTCAATTTGCATTTCTTTGGATCACCTGGAGTGTATTTTCTTGAAAGAACACTTTATAGAAGATGAATGACTCATAGAAAATTTTGTGTTAATAAAAATTTAGTGAATGGTTATGTGCCATATAGAGGCCTTGCATTACATGAAAAAGGTGGATACAGAATGAGTCAGATGTGGTCCCTGTCCACCAATGAATTAGAATCTAGTAGGGAAGAACCCACAGGTTATGTATAGATAGGGTTAGAGATGGGAGAGATCACTTCCTGTTATAAAGAATGTAAATCAGTAAGAGGTAAGGTTTGATCTTGGTCTTGAAGGTTGAGTGTGTATCTGCTGTGTGAAAGTTTGAAAAGGTAAGAGTCATATGAGTAAATATTTAATGCGAAGTTGTTCCACTTACTCATTCCTCACCTCTGTCATATTGTTTAGTCACAGAGCCCAAAGATATTCACAATTAATTTGTTAGTTGAAAGTGAATTAGTGTAGACGATTTCCAATAAACGGTATAATTCTCTCTTTACTTATGTTTTTATGTAGCCTATTACTGGTTCAGAACGATTTCTTTTTTCTTTCTTGAAATTTTTAAAAATCCATTTTTATTGGGCATTCTATTCCCACCATAATTTTGTTGTTGTAATGAAATATCATCACAACTGTAGCCTTGATCGTTAAATGTTATGGAAAGAATGGGGCATTGCATTCACTTTTTGGTTCTCACAGGAAACATAAAAATGTTTCTTTTCCCTTTAAAATGGAAAAGTTGATTAGTTACCTAATCAAAATTCAATTCTCCTATGTGCAGTTTATTTCTGAACTGCTGTGAGCAAAGAACAATAAATTGGTTTGTATTTTAGTCTTGGAATAAGGATTTGGCCTTCATGAGGACTGTTAATAGAGAGGAAGACACAGAGTTCTTTACAGAATTAGGGTATGTCAGCAGTTCTGAATCCAAGAATGACCTGGTGTTTGGATCAGGAAGGAAAGGCTTAATAGCTTCTATCTGCTGGGTGCCGGGTCTGGCTGGCAGTGGGATAATTGATTGGCATGTCTCCTGGCACTGTGGGCATGTTAGATCTGGACTCAATTAGTTTTTGACTTTCTGTTTATTTGAAGCAACATAATGGATTTAGGGCAATTTCTCTGATTAAGAAGTTAGAAACAAAATTATTTCAGAGTAAATTTTATGGGCTTTGTAAAGTATGTTGATACTGTATTTGTCAGGCATTTGGTACTCTCAAAAGTTGGAGGGAAAGTAGTTGTGCTGATTAAATTTATTTCCTCTTTTATTCAACAAACATATCATGATTGAGTATGAAACATTTAAGCAATATACAAACAAATTTTTTTGTTTCACCTATAATTCTCATAGCATGTTAATGAGAAGCAGAAAAGGGATTATCATCCTGCTATGAGAGCAAACAAATTTGAGGCATTAGTGAAAAGTGTTCTGAATTAAGGAATCTTTTAAAAATAATTTTAATTACATTGTCATTTTAGTGTTATGTAACTATTGTCAAATGTTTTAATGTGGTTTAATACAGTTGAAAGTTTCTGATTTTTATTTTGCTCCCCTAAAAAGTGTTACTAGGTTCAGCATTATCTCGTAATATTACATGGTGCTGTTTTCATAGAGATGAGATTTTTCTTTCATTATTCACTTTCTTCCAAAATTTAAATGCCTTGACCAATAATTTCAGGACATGTGATCCTTAAGAAGATTATAACATCTTCTGAATGGTTGAACTACCTCTGGGAAATAGTCTCTATAATTCTTTTTGATCACACAATATCTTTTCCAGTCAAGATTTCATTAATATGTAAATATGTGTCTGTAACTTCAGCGAATCTCTTTATCACTCTGTATTTAATTAACATATAAATAACCTTGCGAGACACTTTTCCCAATTTCTGATATGGGAAGCCTGTGTAAATATTGTATTTGTAATAAGTAAAGTTCTATTAAGAATCTAATTCATGATTTGTAGACAAAACTTATGCATTATTTTAAGAAATGTTTTGACCTCAGTGGGGTACCCTTTTTGAAACCTAAAAGTTTCCATACTATCTGTCCTGTGGGGGGGCATGACACATAAATGGTGGAATCACGACAGGACCCTGGCATACATTTGACGTGCAGAAGTGACAGTGTGTTCCCCGGGGAAGAGCAGAGGCTTTCGTCAGAAACGTGGTGTATGTCTTGGTCCTGTTCCCTCCTAGCTGTGTTACTTTTGGGAAGTTACTTAGCATCGCAGAACTTCAGTTTCTGTAAGTGTGAAATGGGGAAACCGTATTGGTGTTGTGATGATACACTAATCTACGAGCTCTGTCCTGGGGCATAATTCTTAGCGTATAATTGGTGTTCAGCAGTGGTGGGGGTCATAGAGGAGGTGGCAGCCACAGCAGCAGTTTTTGGTACATTTTGGTAGGAATGTCATGTTATAGATATGTTTTAGTGTCAAGTGCATTAAGTGTTGCAAAAGACTCATGGATAAACAAAATGCAAAATTATACTAGGGACTGTTCCTCCCTGGTGGCCCCAGTTCCATGGTTTCTCATCTGGGTCAGCATCCTGTTCCTGGAATCAGGTACCAGAGATTTTATGTTTTTCATTTATGTTCAGATGAAGTTTTATGTCTTCATTCCATTTTATCTTTCTGGTTCTTAAGAGTTGTTTTTTTTTGTTGTTGTTGTTATTTTTGAGAGCTTCAATTTGAGAATGAAAATGTCAGTGGATCTCTTCCCCCTGATTGTTAAGTCACTCATTCAGAAAGTCAGTGATGAGTCTTGAGCTCATGCAGTTTACTTACTTGCAAATGTATCACTGTAAATGTCATTTATGGGGAGTTTCAGGATTAAATGAAATAATGCATTTATGCAAAGTAGTTAAAATTATTTCCTTATTATCGCTGTGCGTGTAACACTGCTAAGAGTTGTGATGGGTGCAAAGCAGTACTTGCTAGAAAGGAGCATTTACTTTTCATGCTGAGGCAAATTATTTACTAGGAACTTCACAAAATCATAGAGAGGAACTCCAGGAAAACGGGAACGGACATACCACATCATGTCATCATAAAGTTAAACACGAATAAATGCCAGATGAATTGCCCAGTTATAAGTAGTGAGAATTCAGGAAGAAAGTAATCTTGTATTACTTTGTTGGTTGTGGACATGTATCCTCAGTATGACGATGTTCTTTGTCAATCCTTAGGTGACTCAAAGACCTCAGATCTTTCAGTCACATCACAGTGCATATGTGCTGTCTTTCACTGGATGAAATACCTGCAACACTGAGTCTGTAGTTTAATTACTTGTGAATGAATGTTTAATCCATTCATGTTAAGTTGAACCCATGTTTTCTATAGGTGCAACATTATAAATATGAAAATCATCATAAAAATAAAACATGCATTTATAAAATGTAAAAATGATTACATAAATGTTTCGTTTGGGGAAATGTTCTTCTTTATGTTGTTTGTTTTAGCTTTTCGTTGTTCAAGTGCAGGCCATTGAAATTGGGTTTGCGGATGCCTTTTCCCCGCTAACTTCTCTCGTAGCAGCCGGCACGGGTCTTCCCCAGTGTCCTCCCAACCGTCAGGGTCTCTTCTGCAAATCGAGGGTCTTCTGTTCAAGGGCAGGTGATACGCTGGTGATGTGAGGGCAACTTTCAGAACATTATCTCTGTTACCTGCTGCCCTTGTTTTGTTGACATTAAACACTTTTGGGAAGAGCAGCCTTTCTCAGTATTTAGTTCACTTTTCTGAAAAATTCTAGGGTTCTCCACTGGCGTTTTCTGTCTCCCAAACATTATGTTTGGCTGGCTCTTCACCATGCGTGATTTTACAAACGAGTTCTCAGAAATATTCAAATCATCCTTTGCTCTTGGTCAAAATATAATTTCAAACTTGGCTTTAAGCATTTGGGAGAGACGCCTTGCCTTGTGGAAACTGTTCTTTATTTGCTCTTCAGAAACCGGCTGGTCAGCTCACCACGTTTTCTTGTGTGTGTTGCATTGGCCATGCCCTCAGGATGGTACACGGAGCTTCCTGCACTTGCTGAGCATTTGTGAATATAATCATCGATATGCTGATTGGAATGGCGGATTTGGGAATGCCAGCCAGCCCCGTGTTTCGTGTTCACTGCCCACGAGCAGGCTTCTTGCCGGTGTTAACGGTGACAGTGCTGTGGTGGCGGGTTAACACTTGCTGTGTGCCTGCTGCTGTTCTCCTTTTTTTTTTTATCCTCACCCGAGGACATTTTTTGACATTTTGTTCAGATAGAGTAGGAGGGAGAGAGAGAGAGAGAAACATCGATGTGAAAGGGACACATCGAGTGGCTGCCATCCGCACGACCCAACCAGGGCTGGGGACAAACTGCAACCAAGGTACGCACCCCTAGTGGGAACCGAACCCGGGTCTCTCCAGACCACAGGCCAGTGCTCCAACCACTGAGCCAAACCGGCCAGGGCCCCGCTGCTGTTCTAACGGCTTCATGTGTGCTGGAGGGTTTGGTCCTCCCCTGATCCAAAGGAGGTTGAAACTGTTATTATCCCTGTTTCACTGATTGGAGATTGAGGCACAGGCAGATTAACTTACTTGATCAGGGTGGAGTCAGAGGCCTAATATAGAGGTTAGACTTGAAGAGCATACTCTTTTTTTTTAATGATTTCTTTTTTTGTTAATCCTCACCTGAGGATATTTTCCCATTTATCTTCAGATAGAGTAGGAGGGAGGGAGGGAGAGAGAGAGAAACACTGATGTGAAAGAGACACATTGACTGGTTGCCTCCCACACGACCCTGACCAGGGCTGGTGATGAACCGAAACCGAGGTACATGCCACTTGACTACAATTGAACCTGCAATTCATTGGTCCGTGGTCTGATGCTCTAACCGCTGAGCCAAACTGGCCAGGGCTTTCATGATCTTTTTAAGATTATTGTTTTATTGATTTTTGGAGAGTGAGGGGAAGAGAGAAACATCAATGTGAGAGCAGCGCATGGATCAGCTGCCTCCTGCACGCCCCCCACCAGGGATCAAGCCTGAAACCCAGGCATGTGCCCAGACTAGGAATCCAACTGGCAACCTTTCGATGCACAGGACGATGCCCGGCCAGCTGAGCTACACCGGCCAGGGCTAAGAGCGTACTCCTAATTATGATGGATTAGGATGCAAGAATGTATGTGCTGGTCTCGCCTTCATTTGGGGCAGGTGCTGTTCAGCATGCACTGCTGAAGCGATGGAGTGGCTGGGTCCCAGGCCTGGGGCAGGGGAATCCAGGTCCTCCGCAAGGCAGGTGTTTTCGCTCTTGCCTCTTTGCACGTTGTTACCATCAGGGAATACTGGTTAGGTTCAGGTCTTATTAGTCTCTGCTCTGTTTTCTAAGTAATTCAGTAATGGAATTGAGTTCCGTGGTCCAGAAGAGACTGAAAGATGCCTTTAGATACTTTTCCCATCTTGTCATTCTGAGTGATAACTAGCTTCTGGATTGGTTTCCCATTGAGTGAGGCTTGTTCAGTGATGGTAATAATAATGTAGGCCCAAATTATTATTAGTTTTTTGTCCTTCATTAACCAGAACATTTTCTTCTACGCTAATAATGAGAATAAATACAGTTCTACATCTTAAAACCAGTGCCTGAAAGGTGGCAATCAGTAGTAACACACTATTTAGCTTTTTGTTTCCAAGGCATAAACCATGGATAAAAGAACTTTGGTAAGTTTGTTCCTGATAAAATTTCCTGGAAATAAAACATGTATACTTGGTGTGAGAAATAATTGGTGACAGAAGAGTTGAACAAACCAGAAATTGTTATATTCATTTCTTTCCTGCTGACAGATAAATGTTACCTTCAGGTGAAACTGGCAAAGTTGACTGGGATAAAACAATGAACAGGGATCTAATATAAAGAATCCTGAAATTAAGCAAAAGCAGTCATTGTTTGGTAAAGCGATAATTTAAGTTTACCGTGTACTTCCTTTTTTTTTTTTTTTAACAGGGAAGGTGCATTCAGATTTCAAGACTTCTCAAGCAAAGTGGAAACAATAGAAAAAAAGATGAAATAAAATATGTAACTGTTGCTTTGTGTTTATAGAATCTGAGATTCCAAGTGTAACCAGACTTCCTGCAGCTCTGTAGAACAAAACAGCATGTTTTCCAGGTTTTTCTGTGGAACCCCGATTCCACCCATCTAACGATTCATTTGCATGACTAATGTTTTTGTTGTGAACAGAATTAATGAAAAAGGTTGTCTCTGAATTTTATTAAGCATTCTATCATTCTGCTTACCTTATGGAAGAATAAGTAGCTGAAATGTGGGTGCCTTTTTTTAGAAAGTAATGACAGAACTCACCAATTATTTTAAAATGTAAACTGTGGTGAGATTTAGGGAAATATATATTCTGACATGCCCCCTCCCCAAGTATAATGACATGTCCAACTGCCCAGATGGCCTGCATTACTGTATTGCGTGCCGTTCCTTCAGTTAGTGATGTGAATTAGGAGAGCATTCTGCTCATTCTCCGCTCTGCAGAGTCCATATAGATCAGTGCACCTCCTCGCCAAGTCGGTTTTTTATGAGCACACTGTCCCCTTTCATTGCTCTATTCAGGCTTGCATTTTTGTGATACTCATGAGATCACCCGAAAGACATCTGTTATGCTGTCAATTAATTAATTCAACGGACACCTATTATTTTAGAGTCTGTTAAACTCCAGATACCTAGGATATGGTGATAGATAAAACAAACAACAATTCTGCCCTCAAGAGATTGAGATTCGGGCTGGGGATGAGGTCCTATTTGTTTCTTAAACGCTGTTATTTGCAGCATGAACCTGTGGTGTTTTTATAGCAGGCATTTAAACTTTAAAGTAGATTCTAAAATAATTTGCTTGATAGACATCCTGTAAGAAAATGAAAGAGCAGAGAGGGTTTTTTTTGTTTTGTTTTTCCATAATCGTTGATGATCAAAAACGAGATCAAGCCATATTTGGTAGAAGTTAGTTTCATTAGACTAGGAACCGACCGACTGGTTGAGATTGGTTTTACACCTTAGTTTAACTGTATCCTTTAAATATGCGTGCCCATGGACCCACTGGCTTGTTTGTGTTACATTTGGGAAGGCTCAAATTGCCCTGTCTCCTGCGCACAGGTCTAGCTTGGTGGTTCCTATGTGTGAAGCACAGGGATGCAGGATTGAGTATGGATTTGTGTGGGACTAGATTATAGTCCCCGTGTCCTCTCTAGAGGCAGCGTTGCCTGCTAGCTAACAGTGCGAGCGCCGGGTTCTTTCTAGAGGCAGCATTGCATGCTAGCTAACAGTGCGAGCGCCGGGTTCTTTCTAGAGGTAGCATTGCATGCTAGCTAACAGTGCGAGCACCGGGTTCTTTCTAGAGGCAGCATTGCATGCTAGCTAACAGTGCGAGCACCGGGTTCTTTCTAGAGGCAGCATTGCACGCTAGCTAACAGTGCGAGCGCCGGGTTCTTTCTAGAGGCAGCATTGCACGCTAGCTAACAGTGCGAGCGCCGGGTTCTTTCTAGAGGTAGCGTTGCCTGCTAGCCAACAGTGCGAGCGCCGGGTTCTTTCTAGAGGCAGCGTTGCCTGCTAGCCGACAGTGCAAGCGCCGGAATCTTTCTAGAGGCAGCATTGCATGCTAGCCAACAGTGCGAGCGCCGGGTTCTTTCTAGAGGCAGCGTTGCATGCTAGCCAACAGTGCGAGCACCGGGTTCTTGCTGTCCCATCGTGTTCAAGCCTAGCCCTGTCATTTATTAGCTGTATGAGGAGGGGCAGATTAATCTAGGCCTCACTTTGTCTCATTAGGACTAAATGAGGTGTTGTGTGTTAAAAGCGTTTTATCCTATGTGGTCCATAGTAAAAAATCAGTACATGTTAAAGATTATTATTGTTGCTGATCATCACTGGTAATACTATGAGGTAATCAGCACATTTAGAAACATTTAGTTGTGCTGTGCCTTGAAATGTAGCAAAAGCACTTTATACTGCCTGGTGTGGCTCATTGGTTGAACATCAACCCATGCACCAAGAAGTCGCTGGTTTGATTCCTGGTCAGGGCACATGCCCAGGTTGTGGACCTGATCCCCAGTGGTGCAGGCCAGTCGATGTTCTCTCTCATCGATGCCTCTCTCTTTCTCTCCCTCTCTCCCCCTTTCCCTTCTTCTCTCTCTAAATCAATAAAGAAGAAAAATTAAAAAACAAAACAAAACACTTTATATTAACCTCGGATTCTTCAGGCCCACCTTTTGGAGAGGGTCTTGAACGGAACTTGTCTTTAACACGTGTTCTGATAAAAATAGATGTGTTTTCTCACCCATTTCTGTTCAGTGAAGCTTAATAAAGTCTCGCAACTTTCTAGTCTTTAAATACCAAATAAATATTATTTTACTGAGGGTCCCATGGCCATTGCTAATCACTTTAGTAATAACTCTGTATCTAATACTTACTTTGTATAGAAAATACAAATCTTGGCTTGTGATACATTTTTCTGAAATGCTTTCTTTGTTTTTTTTTTTTTTTTTTTATCCTCACCCGAGGATATTTTTCCATTTTTTGTACAGATAGAGAGGAAGGGAGAGAGAGAGAAACATTGACGTGAAGGGACACATCGAGTGGCTGCCACCCGCACGACCAACCAGGGCCGGGGACAAACTGCAACCGAAGTATGTGCCCTTAGCGGGAACCGAACCCGGGTCTCTCCGGACCGCAGGCCGACACTCTAACCGCTGAGCCAAACCGGCCAGGGCTGAAATGCTTTCTTTTAGAAAGCCTTTTTTGTAGCCGGTGGAACCCTGTCTGCGTTAATTAGAAAAGCAGTCATCGTTAATGAGGTCTGTGTGTTTTCCAACTTCCTCGTTCATTGCTGTAATTTATTCTTATGTTGGAAGAGTAAGCATTGTCATCATTGTGCCCAAATGTTCTTTTCTTACTTTTTACTGCAGTGGTCTGTGATAAAATACTAGTTATGGACAAGGATGAAAATAAAATAGCTTTTCATTTGGTGACAAATGAATAGTGTGATTGTGGTATTCATTCTAAATAATCATCTGTGTGATTCAGAAATTTAAAAATCTGAACTCAAGTGCCTCAAAATGTCTTATGTCTGGGACAAAGTTAGGTAGGATATTATATGCTAGCTAAAAAGTGGGTAGAATACTGTGTTTTTAAGATATTATATGATAACATTTTTACTGTATATATCTAATGGGTGACTTTGACTTTGGATAATCTGCACCAGTAATAATACTGCAGCGGTGGTGCCCAGCGCTGCCCACTTCCAGGCTTCTGTGTTCTACTTAAATCCCTGAGGGGGCCCTGGCCAGTTTGGCTCAGTGGTTAGAGTGTTGGCCCGTGGAGCAAGGAGTCAAGGGTTCGATTCTGGTCAAGGGCATGTACGTCCGTTGTTGTTTGTCACTGGTTCTGGTTGGGGTCATGCAGGAAGCAACCAGTCGATGTGTCTCTCTCACATCGATGTTTCTCTCTCTCTCCCTCTCCTTTCACTCTGTCTGAATAAAAAAAAAAAGGAAAAAATATCCTCAGATAAGGATTAAAAAAATAGTAATAATAAAAAATAAATAAACCCTCTAGGGGTCTCCTGTTACCTTTTACATGAGGACCAATCTCTTTATCAGCATAATTTTCCAACATTTATGAACTGTTTCTTGGCAAGTTGTGATTGATAACCTAGTGGGATAAGAGAATAAAACATAACCTAATAATATACAAAAGTGCAATAAATTTAGGAAAATGCTACTATTGATACTCAGACATATGAGGGAGAATATTTTCTTGAACTATAAAAGCAAGGCAATTGAAACATATATTTTGAACGTTTGTCTTCTTCTTAACTCAAAATTTTCCGTTGTATTTGTGGATTCCTGGGTTGTGAGGTTTAAAGGGACCTTAGCAAAAACGTTTGAAGTGCTTCACTTAAGAAAGAAAGTCACGTGGCAAAGGCCGCAGGCTCCTCAGAGACCCGAGCCTCCGTGTCCCTCGCCGCCTGGTCCTCCACTCTGCTGTATGCACCTGTTACCGTGCTGTTTGATCACTTCCCTTTCAGTCTGCCCTTCCTTCCCCTTTGGTCTTGTACATTATTTCCTTGTTTGAACAGCTTATCCTTTTTATTGAATTTATTGGGTTAACAGAATCCTGTAGGTTTCTAGAGCACAGCTCCGTGCACTGCATCGTGTGTTGCTTATCCAGCCAGCTCTGCCCCCCAGCATCTTTTAGATGCTCCCTGTTAGCTTTTAGTGACATTAAACATTTTTTTTTTATTGATTTTAGAGAGAGGAAGGGAGAGGGAGAGAGAGATAGAAACATCGATGAGAGAGAACATTGATTGGCCGCCTCCTGCATGCCCTCCACTGGGGATTTGGCTCATAGCCTGGGCATGTGCCCTGACCGGGAATCAAACCGGTGACCTCTTGGTGCAGAGGTCGACACTCAACCACTGAGCCACACTGGCCGGGCTTTAGTGACATTTTTAATCTGCAAAATCATTTCTATACTCTTGCTATTTCCTGTCCTCTGTGTCTCTGCTCTCCAAGATGTAGCCATCAGTCACATGTGGCTTTTTCAATTTTAATGAAAAGTAATTAAAGTTCTGTAGCCCGGCCAGTGTGGCTCGGTGGTTGAGCATCAACACATGCACCAAGAGATCACTGGCTCGATTCCCAGTCAGGGCACATGCCCAGGTTGTGGGCCCAATCTCCAGTGGGGGGCATGCAGGAGGTATCCAGTCGATGTTCTCTCTCATCGATGTTTCTCTCTCTCTCCCTCTCCCTTCCTCTCTCTCTAAAAATAATCAATAAAGGAAAAAAAATTTTTTTAATTGAAGTTCTCTTTCTTAGTATCAGTAGCCACATTTGAAGTGCTTTATGTATGTACATGTAGCTAGTGGTTACTTCTCCCAATCATAGAAGTTGTATCATAAGCTTTTTGAGGGCAAGCGATCATTTATGTTGGTATTAAGAACATGAAATAAATGTTTTAGTATGAATGAACACACACCCATACCATGCTTTAGTTCCTTGCCAAATGTTTTCTTTTTAAATTTTATTTTAATTTCTTTCGTATTGTTGTGCAGTATTACAGATGTTCCCCATTTTCCCTCTTTGTCCCCCATTTGCCAGCCCCCACCCCACCCCTGTCTTCACCATACTGTTATCTGTACCCTTGCCACAAGTTTCTGTTTTGAATCCTCCTTTTCTTTTGGACCATTTTATGATAGGGGAGAGATCTGCAGTTTGGTCTTTTCCATTTACATAGTGTATCTGATTTATATCATTGTACCATGTGACATACCATAAACAGGCTCTTGGAGATGAACAGTGAGAGAGGTCGTTAGCTACATGTTCCTTGTGTAGCCAGTCGTTGAAGTGGTGTGTATTTTAAATTCTTTTGTATTTTTTTTTTTTAATTTTAGTTACAATGGTGACTCCTTGGTGATCCTTCCTTGGCATGAACGGAAACACCGAGATCCAGATTGGAGTGAGCGACCGGAGTGCAGGTAAGAGGGAGGCCGCACAGGGCCCCCCCCCCCCCCCCCCCCCGGGGCAGGGCCTCGGTGGCCCTGTGATGGCAGGGTGCGCTGTGTGACTACTTGATGGGAGTCCTTGATTGACAGATTGAGTGAAGTTTTTTAAAAAGTCTTGACTTTCCTCAGTTAAATTCCTTTAAAAGAACAGTATGAAATGCTACAAAGGGATTATTCTAAAAATGGTTCTTAGACAACAACTCCTTCATTTTGAGGTATTCACTCTCAGTCTTTGACATAGGTATATTTTCGTAGCTGTTATCATGGTATGCACGCAGTTTTGTTCTTGACTCAGCTTTATTTTTGTTTTTTATAAGCTTTAACCCGGAAAGCCTCAGAGTGTGGGGGCATCGGTGCTGCAGAAGGGCTGGGGGAGGGCTGGGGGAGGGCTGGGCTGTGAGGCCTAGCGGGGCGCCACCCCACCCTGCTCCCCGAAGCCAGGTCAATGCCCGCCAGCTCCCTCACGTGGTCCGGTGCGAGCTCAGAGGTGCAGCTTTGGGCTCGCGAACTGAGCCAGAGAACCCTCAGATCTGGACATGGGCACAGCACAGGGTGGGGTGGAGTGATGGGACGCAAATCCGGGCACTTGGTGAGAATGATACATTGAATGTTGACACTTTGTTTAAAGCATTGTTTTAAAAAGCAAAGTTGTTTTAAGAAAAGCAGAAACCAAAACCATAGTCCTTTGTTCCCCTTCCTTTATATTCTGCTCACCAGGAGTAACTGCCTTCGATTCTGTTAGATGATTATTTTGGCATTTGCTCTGTATCTCTGAATAACATAATTGTACAGCTATTTCTGGATGGTTTTTTCAGTTCTGGCTATTATCTGTGGACATCCTAGGATGAAAAATTATGGTTTAGTTGATTTTTACGCATGTACCCTGTTCTTCCTTGAGTGTTTCAACCCCCTTTCTCTCCCCAACTCCCCTTTGAAAATTTTTTACTGTCATTTCAGTGGAGTTTCAGGAGACAGTGGAGCTTGAAGCATGGTGTTTATCAGCCACATTTCATAGAAGTCTTTCCTTACTGATTGTACAGGGAGTTTAAAGGGATGGATGAGTTCAGAATGGTGGGGGGTTGATGCCAGCGGACGTGGTTGTAGGGAAAGGTGTGGTGACACTGCTGCCCACAGCTCTGTCTGCACTAGACGGCCCTTTGACAGGGTGGCACTGGTCGGGCACCTGGCCCATTCACCACGCACTTCCAGGGAAGGCCAGGGCCTGGGGGGGGGGGGTGTAAGGAAGAATTTCCTGGGGTCCTGGGGAAGCCATGTGAACGCTGAGGCTGAAGGAGGAAGAGGCTGTGGCTCCGTGGACGATGAGTCTGGGGGATGGAGGGGGGAGTCTGGCGGATAGAGGGGGGAGTGTTGTAGCAGAGGAGGGGGGAGTCTGGTGTATGGAGGGGGAGTCTGGCGGATGGAGGGGGGAGTCTGGCGGATGGAGGGGGGAGTCTGGCGGATGGAGGGGGAGTCTGGCGGATGGAGGGGGGAGTCTGGCGTATGGAGGGGGAGTCTGGCATATGGAGGGGGGGGAGTCTGGCGTATGGAGGGGGGAGTCTGGCGTATGGAGGGGGGAGTCTGGCGTATGGAGGGGGGAGTCTGGCGGATGGAGGGGGGAGTCTGGCGGATGGAGGGGGAGTCTGGCGGATGGAGGGGGAGTCTGGCGGATGGAGGGGGAGTCTGGCGGATGGAGGGGGAGTCTGGCGTATGGAGGGGGGAGTCTGGCGGATGGAGGGGGGAGTCTGGCGGATGGAGGGGGAGTCTGGCGGATGGAGGGGGAGTCTGGCGGATGGAGGGGGAGTCTGACGGATGGAGGGGGAGTCTGGCGGATGGAGGGGGAGTCTGGCGGATGGAGGGGGGAGTCTGGCGGATGGAGGGGGGAGTCTGGCGGATGGAGGGGGAGTCTGGCGGATGGAGGGGGAGTCTGGCGGATGGAGGGGGAGTCTGGCGGATGGAGGGGGAGTCTGGCGGATGGAGGGGGGAGTCTGGCGGATGGAGGGGGGAGTCTGGCGGATGGAGGGGGAGTCTGGCGGATGGAGGGGGAGTCTGGCGGATGGAGGGGGAGTCTGGCGGATGGAGGTGGGAGTGTTGTAGCAGAGGGAGGAACATGTTGGAGGCAGAGGGCCAGGCCCCCTTCAAGGACTGAAAATAGGCAGGTTGCTAAAGAATCCGGAACCAGAGTGAGATTGGCCCCAGGATGCGGGCTAGCATTTTACAGATTATGAGCTGGAGAAGTAGGCGATGATACACCCAGGTTTCTGCTTCTGAAAAGATAGTGTATTACCTGACAAGGTATCATGGACTCCGTTTTGATCTTGGGGCATTTGAAGGGCCTACGAAACATCTGCAAAGCAAATAGGAAGAGTTTGGAGCTTCTAAGTGACGCCCGGGTTCGGGGTAAAAACATGGCAGTTGTGATGTCTGTGCTGACTTGTATTTTGTAGTCAAAGGGGGGACCAGCGAGTACAGAATGAGAAGCGAGGTGTTTGGAAGGGCTGCTACTTAGTGGTGGGCCAGAGGAGGGAATTCGAGCAGAGCCGATCAGACAGTACGCCCCCTGGAAGGGAAGAGCTGTTTCCAGAAGGATCAGGTAGGTGGGTTCCACAAATGGTGCTAGAGGGAAGTGAGGGCTGAAATATAGCGAAGGAACTCAGAGCAGCTTTGGGGATTCCCCTGCTGCCTTGGGGCAGCTTTAAAGGGAAGCTTCCAGAGGAGTGAGGA
The DNA here is from genome assembly GCF_014108415.1 of Molossus molossus. NCBI lineage: Eukaryota > Metazoa > Chordata > Mammalia > Chiroptera > Molossidae > Molossus > Molossus molossus. Next base: position 7,739,420 of record NW_023425350.1, on the reverse strand, counting down.
GACTTTCCCCACTGTGGGGAGACATCGCTGGTCAGAATGTTAGTGGCAGTTGTGAGACTAGGTAAGTAAAGGGCTACCAATTACTACTATTATTTTTATTTTTATTTTTTTTTATCCTCACCCGAGGATATTTTTTCATTTTTTGTACAGATAGAGTGGGAGGGAGAGAGAGGAAGGGAGAGAGAGTGAGAAACATCGACGTGAAGGGACACATCGAGTGGCTGCCACCCGCACGACCAACCAGGGCCAGGGACAAACTGCAACCGAAGTAAATGCCCTTAGCGGGAACCGAACCCGGGTCTCTCCGGACCGCAGGCCGACGCTCTAACCGCTGAGCCAAACTGGCCAAGGCTACTATTATTATTATTATTATTATTTTTTTTTATTCTCACCTGAGGACATTTTTCCATTTTTTGTTCAGGTAGAGTGGGAGGGAGAGAGAGGAACAGAGAGAGAGAGAGAGAAACATCGACGTGAAAGGGACACATCGAGTGGCTGCCACCCACACGACCAACCAGGGCCGGGGACAAACTGCAACCGAGGTACATGCCCTTTGCGGGAACCGAACCCGGGTCTCTCCGGACCGCAGGCCGACGCTCTAACCGCTGAGCCAAACTGGCCAAGGCTACTATTATTATTTTTTAAAATATGTTTTTTTATTGATTTTCTAGAGAGACAGGGAGGGAGAGAGAGAGAAAGAAACATTGATGTGAGAGAGATACATTGATCAGCTGCCTCCTGCACACCCCCCACTGGGGATGGAGCCCGCAACCAGGCATGTGCCCTGACTGTGAATTGAACCGGGACCTCTCAGTCCATGGGACGAGGCTCATTCCACTGAGGCACACCAGCTGGGCAAGGGCTACCAATTACAAGCATAAGAGGCTGTCTTAGACATATGGATAAGATGCCCCAGTATTTATGGGCTTTGCCTCTGGTCAAATATTACAGCTACTAATCTTGCCAATAAAAATAATACCTATAAATAAAAACTAGGCACCTGCCCTGGGCCAGCTAATGTTCCCTGTGTACTTTATTTATATTATTTCAGATATTATTCCCATTTCTCTTAGGAGTAAAACGAGTCTCAGACGGCTTGTGATTTACTAATTTGGACAGTGTCACAGCTTTTAGCGATGGAATTGTGCTTCCGCCTCAGTTCTGACTCCAGGCTAGAGCACCTGTCGTTCTAGACGAGCGCATGTCCCTGCTGGGAGGCAGCCCCTTCACGTGTGTCTCTGAAATGTCTTGGGTTAAGTCATTGTTTTTCTTACTTAGTCCTTAGCCATGGAAGGCCACAATTTTTGATCTCTGTGATGTTATTTCAGTGTACATTCTCTCAGATCAGTGGTTCTCAACCTTTCTAGTGCCGCAAACTGTAATATAGCTCCTCGTGTTGTGGTGACCCCCAACCATAAAATTATTTTCGTTGCTACTTCATAACTGTAATTTTGCTACTGTTATGAATCACCATCTGAAATATGTGTTTTCCGATGGTCTTAGGCGACCCCTGTGAAAGGTTGTTCGACCCCTAGAGAGGTCACGACCCACAGGTTGAGAACCGCTGTTCTAGATGTTTCTTTTCCCTTCTGATGGTGAGTTGTGTCAAGTCAATCATTTTGCACATGCCAATGTAGTAGTGTATTGCTAACACCTACTAAAGGTATATTAATATAAATAAGGCATATTTTCTTTTATTGTTATGAATATAGAAAACAAGGGCTTCTTAATTTATATTTGCATCCAAATCACCTGGGGGTGTTTTTTCAAAACTCGGCTGGCTGGCTGGCCATCACAGGGCATTCTGAGTTAGTAGGCCTGTGCCAGGCACCTGGCCATGTGCATTTTGTGAAAGCATTCAGGGTGGTTTTCATTTTGCTAATACTTATTGATAGATTTGTGGCATAGTTGTTTTGATTTATTGTCTATTCTGTTTTTCTGTTGTTCTGAATCCTCCCCTGAGGATATTTCTCCATTGGTTTTTAGATAGAGTGGAAAGGAGGGAGGGGGAGAGAGAGAGAAAGAGAGAAACATCGGTGTGAGAGAGACACATCAATTTATTGTCTTCCACAGGACGCTGACCGGGGCTGAGGATTAAACCTGCTGAGCCAAACTGGCCAGGGCTGTTCTAATTTTTTAAATTGGGAAAACTAACAGGAAAATAAATTAAGCATCTCCAAAATGTCCCATTTATCTTATAAGTGTGCATGCACATATAGGGAAACACACACACACACACACACACACACACACACATTTCTTATCTCTGTAACCGGTCCCCCCCCCAAATCCCCAAATTGTAATTTTTCCCAGCATTCCAATCAGTTATTAATTGTTCGTTTTGTGTTTTACAGAATGGTGGTTGAGCCGAACCTGCCAGATGAAAGTGAATTCTTGTACGCCGCACAGCCCACGTTACTGAGGTACAAGACCACCGAGCTCGCGGTGGAGACGGCCATGGACTGGTACCAGAGCCGAGCAGAGGAGATAGAGCACTATGCTGGACAGGTGAGGACCGGACAGGCCGGGAGAACAAAGGCCGTACCCAGGAGGAGCGTGGCGGTCTAATGGGTGCCCTGCAAGTGTAAGCTCTCGTCTGCAGCTGGAGGGAGCAGTGGGCGAATCTGAGCACAGTGCCGAGGGCACTTAGAAACCTGGTTCAGGGTCTGGCCAGTGGGCGATCTTTCTTTCCACTTGCAGTCTGGGGTTTGGGCATCTGTCCCACCGTCCAGTTTTCAGCTGATGGGAAGAGTGTCTCAGAGGGTCTGAGTCCGGTGCTGTGGGAGGAGCAGGTGCCCCTTGTTTACCTTTCTCTGCAGTGTTTCTGGCCCCTTCTCCGTCTGGTAGCCTTCCTAAGATTCTGCTCAGTCTGGTGCCTGTTTGTAGTGTTCCTAGCATTGAAGGGGAATTATTTTCTGGAGCTGATGGGAATATTATAGATCACACTTTTGGGGGGATGGCCAAGAATATTCATGATTGACTTTCTAAGTTTTTGGAGATGGCTAAGGACTATAGAAAGTGTTTAGAATCTGGAACTATCATGGTGAAGAGTCTCCGGAGATGATCTAGTCTGATTTTCTGTTCTGTAGGTAGACAACCTGAGGTCCACAGGGGTGAGAGTGACAGAGCCAGCGCCAGGTCCCTGTGTAAGAGTTGTCACAGAGCCCACATGCAGAGTGAGCAGTTACACAGGCCTTAATGGCTCAGAGCAGGATAAGTTAATCTGAAAACGTGGTCTTAGCCCCACAGTAGCAAATATTTTATAATACGTATTACCTGATGAGAAAATCATAGACATATTCTATTAGTAGAACACTTCCAAAAAGTTAATATAGTGACTTCACGGCAATATATAGGATCAATGAAATATGTAAATGTTTCGTCCCGACTTTACTGGGAAGCAGAGTCAGGGAGAAGTCACTTTGAATAAGACAGCTGAAGATGCAGATGTGGATGTTGTTGGGTTAAATGCCACAGATTGCTCTTGGGGATGTGAACACCTCATGGTAAACTTTTTAACAAAACAATGGAAATCCTCCCTTGGTTATATAGTAGCTGCATTCCAGGAAGTTCTGTGTAAATGAAACCATACAGAAAAGCATTTTGTAGAAGTATGAAATGAGGTTGAGGTCTAGACTCTGATGGTTGTGAGTAGGTTTTTCAGGATATCCGAAAGGTGGGCGGGATGCAGGACAAGGTGGTTACGTTGTGGGGCGTCTGGCTTCCGCCCACTTCACGTCAGTGTGTCCCATGGGTTCTCGTGATGGGCAGAAATGCCTCTTCAGATTTTCTGGATGCCTCCTGGTGGACCGTTCTGCTTCCCTTGGGAACTGTGGTCTTAGACCCATGTCATGCCTCTGGAGAGGACCCGTTCATACTGGTCACTTAAGCAAAGGCATTTTATTTTGCGAATGCAGGAGAAACTCACTCGGGAGTAACTGATGAAGAAGGCTCTCAAGTGAGCCACTGAACACATTTTTGTACAGGTCAATGTATAACTTGTATCTAGACATCTTTTAAGGTTCTGGAGGTGTCCGTGACTCACAGGAAATGCGTGAACTTTACTACTGTCTCTGTCTAACAAGCCAGAGGATTCTGTTTGAACCAGTTTGCCGGACCAGGTCAAAAAGCTTTTTTACATTTATCTATGTTCTTATTTATTTGTTTGTTTTATTAATACTATTTTTTAGAGGAGTTTTAGGTTTATAGAAAAATGGAGTAGAGAGGACAGAGTTCTTGTGTACCCCTTCTGACCCCCCCCCCCGTTTCCCATTTTTAACATCTGCATTGAGTGCTGCCTTTGTTACAGGCGGTGAACCAAGATGTAGGTCAGTGGGAAATAAACATTGGTGCAAACACAATGGACTATTCCTCAGTGCTAAAACGAAAGGAGCTGTCAAGAAAAGACATGGAAGAAACTTAAATGCATGGGGTGATTTGAGGTGCTTCATTCAGCTGCCTGCTGTTCTTTTTTCTCTCTCGTTTACTCAAAAGCACTTCTAATAGAGGTATTGTTCACTAGCTTCATTCGCGTATTGACGTCTCACGCGGCTTATGCTGCAATCAGAGTGACATCTAGCATAGTTTTACCTTTTTCATTGTAAAGATTTAATTGATATGGCACTTCTTTATCCTTAGTGCCTACGGATGCCTTCAGGTAAACATTTTTGTTGGCTTAGGATACTGTGTCTGGTGGTGAAATGTGTCCAGTGAGGGCTTGGGGTTTGTGGTATAATTCTTTAAGTTGCCTGCGAGCCTACATTCATTAAAGGTGTCAGTTATTTGATTCCAAAACATTTTGACTTCAGTAAGTATTGGGAAAGCGACAAATTCGAAGCTGATGTTAGAAAGACAAATCTGGATCACAAAATTGGTGAATGTATTACAAACCGCTAATGTGCTGTGTGTTCAAACTATTACTTGCACAGAGTTACATGTTTTATGCATAGAGTTTTCCTCACGCTTTCTGAAAATTCACCTGAGAGAGAGCATTTTTGTAAACTGATGTACAGGGAGATGGGTCCTCTCAGACACGAGTTACATCTCCATGACTAGGCATTAGGTGAGCACTTGGATCTGTTTGCCTCGTGCCTTACCTGCCTACAGTCCCCTCCGTGCTTGTTTGTCCCACTCTCCAACGGAAAGTGTGTTTCTTTTTTCATTTCATCTGCACCTGTCCGTCCCTGGGGCTCTGAAGGGTGGATCTTGAACATGGCTACTCCCCTCCCCCCCACTTCTCACACCCACCGCCTCCTTCCTCGTCCTCAGCAATGATTTTGTTCTGTGTCTCATTGGGAAACTGGAGAGCTCAGTTCCATTTGCTCCTACTTTTTCCAGCTTTTCCCTGAAGACGTGGTCTGTCTCCTTGTCCTCAAGCTACTTTCTTCCCCTGTGCTCCGAGCCCACCCGCCCACCCGCCCAGCCATCTACTCTGTCTTCCGTATCGTCAGCTCTGTCGACTGCTTTCCCTTTTTTTTTTTTTTGATATAAAGTTCAAATCAATCTTATTTCATACATAAAGAAAATTGAGCCATGTTCGCCCTGCCTTCTGCCTTAGCTGCCTTCTTTCCACCACAGTTCAGCGCGGGCGCTCAGCTCTCTGTCGTCGCTTTCTCAGTGTCCCCGGTCCCCCTGGAGGCGGGCTGCTCCTGCCACTCTGTGCGCCCCCAGAGCTGGCTCCCTGCCTCTGTTCACCAGATGGCCCTTCACCACTGCCTCTGCCGAAGCGCCGGCTCCCAGCGCCCCCAGAGCCGGCTCCCTGCCTCTGTTCACCAGATGGCCCTTCACCACTGCCTCTGCCGAAGCGCCGGCTCCCAGCGCCCAGAGCCGGCTCCCTGCCTCTGTTCACCAGATGGCCCTTCACCACTGCCTCTGCCGAAGCGCCGGCTCCCAGCGCCCAGAGCCGGCTCCCTGCCTCTGTTCACCAGATGGCCCTTCACCACTGCCTTTGCCGAAGTGCCGGCTCCCAGCGCCCAGAGCCGGCTCCCTGCCTCTGTTCACCAGATGGCCCTTCACCACTGCCTTTGCCGAAGCGCCGACTCCCAGCGCCCCCAGAGCCGGCTCCCTGCCTTTGTTTAACCAGATGGCCCTTCACCACTGCCTCTGCCGAAGCGCCGGCTCCCAGCGCCCAGAGCCGGCTCCCTGCCTCTGTTCACCAGATGGCCCTTCTCCACTGCCTCTGCCGAAGTGCCAGCTCCCAGCGCCCCCAGAGCCGGCTCCCTGCCTCTGTTCACCAGATGACCCTTCACCACTGCCTCTGCCGAAGTGCCAGCTCCCAGCGTCCAGAGCCGGCTCCCTGCCTCTGTTCACCAGATGGCCCTTCACCACTGCCTGTGCCGAAGCGCCGGCTCCCAGCGCCCCCAGAGCCGGCTCCCAGCCTTTGTTCACCAGATGGCCCTTCACCACTGCCTCTGCCGAAGCGCCGGCTCCCAGCGCCCCCAGAGCCGGCTCCCTGCCTCTGTTCACCAGATGGCCCTTCTCCACTGCCTCTGCCGAAGTGCCAGCTCCCAGCGCCCCCAGAGCCGGCTCCCTGCCTCTGTTCACCAGATGGCCCTTCTCCACTGCCTCTGCCGAAGTGCCAGCTCCCAGCGTCCAGAGCCGGCTCCCTGCCTCTGTTCACCAGATGGCCCTTCACCACTGCCTCTGCCGCAGCGCCGGCTCCCAGCGCCCCCAGAGCCGGCTCCCTGCCTCTGTTCACCAGATGACCCTCCACCACTGCCTCTGCCGAAGCGCCGGCTCCCAGCGCCCAGAGCCGGCTCCCTGCCTCTGTTCACCAGATGGCCCTTCACCACTGCCTTTGCAGAAGTGCCGGCTCCCAGCGCCCAGAGCCGGCTCCCTGCCTCTGTTCACCAGATGACCCTTCACCACTGCCTCTGCCGAAGTGCCAGCTCCCAGCGTCCAGAGCCGGCTCCCTGCCTCTGTTCACCAGATGGCCCTTCACCACTGCCTGTGCCGAAGCGCCGGCTCCCAGCGCCCCCAGAGCCGGCTCCCAGCCTTTGTTCACCAGATGGCCCTTCACCACTGCCTCTGCCGAAGCGCCGGCTCCCAGCGCCCCCAGAGCCGGCTCCCTGCCTCTGTTCACCAGATGGCCCTTCACCACTGCCTCTGCCGAAGCGCCGGCTCCCAGCGCCCAGAGCCGGCTCCCAGCCTTTGTTCACCAGATGGCCCTTCACCACTGCCTCTGCCGAAGCGCCGGCTCCCAGCGCCCCCAGAGCCGGCTCCCTGCCTCTGTTCACCAGATGGCCCTTCTCCACTGCCTCTGCCGAAGCGCCGGCTCCCAGCGCCCCCAGAGCCGGCTCCCTGCCTCTGTTTACCAGATGACCCTCCACCACTGCCTCTGCCGAAGCGCCGGCTCCCAGCGCCCCCAGAGCCGGCTCCCTGCCTCTGTTCACCAGATGGCCCTTCTCCACTGCCTCTGCCGAAGTGCCAGCTCCCAGCGCCCCCAGAGCCGGCTCCCAGCCTTTGTTCACCAGATGGCCCTTCACCACTGCCTCTGCCACAGGCTCTTCTGGGGAGGCTTCTGTGCTCCGTTTTGCGTCTTGTCTTGTCTTTGTCTCAGCCATTCATTTTCGCCGCCTCCTCGTGGTTCCTGTCCTTGGGCTTGTCCCTTAAATATTGCCATCCCTGGGCACCACGCTTGTCACACAGCGAATCCTCTAAAGCCCATGCCTGCAGTTCCCCTAATTTTGTGGCCCGTTTTCAGTCCGGCTCACCCCCAAATCATCGTCCATAAGTTCTTACCAAGCATTCTTCCCAGCGTGTAAACCGATGACACGCGCAGCGGAACAGCCTGTCAGCGCTGTGGTTCGGGAGCCGGCTCGGCTCGGCTCAGCAGACAAGGGCCCGTCACCGTCCGGCCCCTCCCCCACGCCAGCCACGCGTCCTCGCTTCCGGTCACACCTGCTGTGGCTGTCACAGCGCATCGTGGGCCGTCCCTGCTCTCTCACGCCTCTCCCTTCGCCTGCTGCTGCCCCTGATCCTCGGCGAGCTGCGTCGCCCTCGGGGTGTGCCCTCTGTTTAGAGGTCCTAGTCCTCCGCAGGACTTGGCCCCTCCTCCCTGCCACCGCTTCTCCGGTGGCTCTTCTGAGGGAGGGGCCTCGTCTTAGCGGTGTCATCTCCCATCCCTGGAATGGTGCTCGCTCAGTCGCCTCACTGAACCTGTCCGTCTGGGAGGGGTCGGAAGCAGGAGGAGAGGGGCTTTGGGCTCAGGCCGCGTGACACCGCGCCGTCCACCAGAATCTGTCCCTCTGCATCTGATCAAACAGTAGAGTCGGACTCTGTCTCCTGAGCACCTATACGGAGGTCCTTCTTCATTTGGTCTAGGCGTCTTCATACTCGAATGGAGGCAAGAACGTGTGTGTCAGTTTGTCACTCAGCAGTTTTTCTCGACTGCCTTCCCGACAAGGCACACGGAGGGAAGGAACTGGGACGAGTGTGGCAGCGAACGGGTTTTCGGAGCAGACCGGTGCAGGGACGTGGGATCGACTTGGCGTTTCCCCTGCCAGTAATGTTGTCAGAATCAGACAGACAGGTATCCGCGAGACTGCTCTGCACACTCACGGTCTGTGAATTTAAGGTGGTTGATTCTCTCACCATCTTTGCCTTCAGCATCTCTTGCTGATTGTACGATTCTTTTGAAACAGTATGATCTGATATATTTAATAAATAACTCTAAAGTTTTGTACTGAAATGTATGTTGCTGATGCGGTCGTATGTAAATTGGTGACGAGAACTGGATTCTGTGCAGAGGTTTTTACTGGAGGACGTGTGGCCAGCTGCCAGCCTCACGCTCACTGTCGCCTCTCTGTTTCAGGTCGACTGTGCCTTGTCGCTGGTTCGGCTCGGGATGGAGCGGCACATCCCCGGCTTGCTGGTTCTGTGCGACAACTTGGTGACCCTGGAAGCTCTGGTCTATGAAGCCGGGTGTGACCTCACCCTGACCTTGAAGGAACTCCAGCAGATGAAAGACATTGAAAAACTGAGATTGCTGATGGATAGTGTAGGTTTTACTTTAACAGTCCTTTACAAATGTTCCTTTGATTAATGAGTGCCTCAAAGCCACAGATGGAATGTCCTCCAAACCTGAGAACTTAGTAAATTAAGGAAGGTTTTCTGGCTTTCTTAAAACTGTACTCAGTTTTCAGGGTAGGCTACTGAACTCTTCCGCGGTTCTGTACCCTGCCCGCCCTTCATTCACCGCGTCCACGTGCAGCTCTCTTCCCGTCCGGCTCGGCGTGCTGCTAAACCAGCTCATTCTCGTCATGCTCCAGCCCTTCGCTGTTAAAATTCACGACGACGGATATATCTCAGGGTCTGAAAACCAGGCTCTGGAGTCTGGAGGGCTGCGCGGGTGTGGGAAGGAAACTTGGCTTCAGCGTTAGTATGTTCAGGGGAATTTGCCTGTTTTCTTAGATTTTTTTGGTTCATCCTGGGGAGAAAGTACATTGCTAAAGTTAGGATCTGGCTCCTGCTAAGCCCACAGAGCAGAGAGCCGGCTCTGACTCAGGAGTGATGGGCTGAGGAGGTGCCCAGGAGCCTTTTGGTCTTGCTGTCCGGCAGCCTGTGTGAATGGGCAGGAAGGGGGGGTCACAGCGCCTGATGGGATCCCCTTGCTCCCTCACTCTTCTGTTCCTCTCCGGTGCTTTGTTGTTATTAATCCTCATTCATTCATTTTCATATAAAGTGGAAGGGGGGGAGAGAGAAACATTGTCATGGTTGCCTCCTGCACAACCCCAGCCTGTTGATGGTCCGCAGGCCGCACCCTGAGGCTGGGCGCTCCCCTGTGCTTCCTTGTTCTCTCCTTTCCCGTTCTCATCCCTCTCTCACCGTGTCCCTCCCTCTCATCAAGCCTTCTCTCCGTCTCCCTCCGCCCGCCGTCCCTTTCTTTCACCAGCTCTCTGACCCTCTGCCCGCGGACGTGATCCGTGCTGCCGCAAGCCTCCTCCTGAGGGGTGGAGTGCATCTGGGGACAGAGGGGGTCGTGTGGTTTCAGGGACGAGGAGCGGAGCTGTGTGCACCGTTTGGGGTTCGTGAAGGTGGGTGTGAAGGGGCAGAAGAAAACAGAGGAGGAGGGCGAGGGCAGGAGAGAATACAGGTGAGACTGTTGTCAGGCGGCTGCATTCCAGAGCTTCTCCGGGCCTGTCCGTCTCTGCCCTCCTGTTCCACACTCTCTGCTGTTCTGTGGTCTCTCCCTCTCTTCAGCCCTGCCCCCAACACATGCGTGGGGCAGAACCTCGTTTGCTCGGAAGGCCTCCTGCCTCAGCCGTAGGCCTCCAGTCTTCCGCGCTGGCCTGGTGGTGAGGGACCCGAGTGCAGTGGCCCTTCCAGCCTCGGGGGGCAGGGGGTGAAGCCGAGTGTCTGTTCTAGAGCATTGGGGTTCCACTGGCACCTCAGTCTGATTTCCTGGGAGTTCTGGAACTTTAGTCTGGTATACACAGGTATTTAATTTAACTTAATGTGTGTTTATTTTTAAATTCTATTTTCAGTGTTCTGAGGACAAGTACGTGACAAGTGCCTACCAGTGGATGGTTCCCTTTCTTCATCGTTGTGAGAAGCAGTCTCCTGGTGTGGCTCAGGAGCTATTAAAAGAATACTTGGTAACTTTAGCTAAAGGAGACTTAACACTTCCCCTGAAGATATTTCAGCATTCCAAACCAGACGTAAGTAGACACGCTAACATCCTGAACATCTCTGCGTTGTTTCCTCTACAGAATTAGGTTTTATTCACTAATTTTTAAATAATAGGCTTTGCAAATAATTTTCCTTTAAATAGAAAAGGAAATGGTCGTCATTTAATTTTTTAAAAATGTTTCAGTAGTTCGGTCCAAAATTGTTTTGGAAGTTCATAAAATTGTGTTTATTTTAACTGATTTCCACCCAGGTTTGTTGGCTATTATATGTTGGAAATGGGCGATTCCCAAAAGACTAACAGTTGATAGGTACTGAATTCTTGTATCAGCAGGTGTGCTGCAAGTGTGACAATTCAATCCGTGTGCCAATCTTAGGGGGTAGATTTCTTTTTAATCCTCACTTGAGGATAATTTTCCATTTATCTTCAGATAGAGTGGGAAGGAGGGAAGGATGGAGGGAGAGAAAGAGACACACACACATTGATGTGAGAGAGACTCATTGACTGGTTGCCTCCCGCACAACCCCGACCCGGGCCGGGGACTGAACCGCAACTGAGGTACCTGCTCTTGACCAAAATCAAACCCGAGACTCTGGTCCACGGGCCGACGCTCTAACTGCTGAGCCAAACCGGCCAGGGCTGAGGTAGATATTTTTATTATATCATGTCATGGGAAACGAAAGTTGTGATAGAGGTTATGCAGTTGCCCGGGTCCCATAGTAAGGAGTGGAACCCGGGCTCACGCATTCTGATCTCACAGTTACGTTCTTAGCCATGAGATTTACCGTAACACCAGCGTTAGAAGAAGAGATTCCTGCCCTTGAGGACCTTCAAAATACTTGTGAAAATCTTTAGGACCCCACAGGGAGATCTTGTAACTATTCTTAATAACTCTGTTCGCTTAAGATGACTTCATTGCTAGCGCTGTATCTAGCGGTCCGGGTTTGCCAGCGGTGAGCCGTTTAGCTAAGGGCGCACCTCTGCAAAGCAGACCGGCGGTGAGTCTTTAGCTAAGGGCGCACCTCTGCAAAGCAGACCCCCTCATGCCCGGGGTCCGCCAGTGGTTGGCGGGCTGGCGGCTCCCTCCCCCAGAGGGTCCAGCAGCAGGGCAGTCTCCAGGCGCAGACCTCTGTGCGTGAGCCCCGGACTTAAGCCGAGGTCCTTTATGGCCCCTTCCCACCCGCGGCTCTGCCCGAGTGCCCTTCCTTGTGCAGCCTTTGCTGGCAGAGTCTGAAGTCCCCTGAGGCGCGCGGTCCTGACCAGGATAAGCAGGATGAGAAGGGAAGCGTTTCTGTGAACCCGACACATTGTTTGTTTCTGGAAGGCTCACTTGTCAGAGATGTATCTGTTCATTGGCTGTTTACAGTTTCCCACCTTCTCATGTGCAGCTACTACTTAGTATTCTGATTTTAAATCCGGGAGCTTCCCGTGAGCCGGGGCGGGTTGCTTGTGCCAGCAGAACACTGTGAGAAGCAGGATGGATTGACTATGAATGTTTTATGAGGAAGAAGGAAGGGACTTTAAATTCTTGTCAGTAATCTTGTTTGTGATACTTCTTCCTTACAGTCTTATAAATCCTTTGTATATAGTCAATTTTTTGTTATTTTACTTGGCATTTTAGCCTGTGCCTTTTGAATAAAACATATAGCCTGAGAAACAGCGTCAGCATCGCAGGAGAGAGCAATGGTGCTGCTGGCCCTTCTTCTCCAGTCCAGCCCCCGGTTTCTCCGGGGCTGCCTTTCTGCCGCACACGTCTGTTCATGTCGCCCTCCGTGGCACCTCCGTGACTGCCATTGCCCAGGGTCACCCTGGGCTTTCTGGGGTGGCCTGAGGTTCTTTTGGTCTGCTCTGGCCTGCCTCTTCAGCCTCACCCCCTTCACCAGTGCACTAGGTCACTGGTTCCGAACTTCTCACCTCTGCCCCCCTCCTTCAGGACCCTGCTCCCTAAGATTTCCTCTCCGTGAACCTCCATGGTCTATCTGTGATAGGACAGGTCTGCTCCTTCCTCTGCTAACCCGTCTCAGACTGGGCTGTGATGTTTGTTCACATGCTTGCCTCTCCCTCCCTGTTTCCTGTGCATGTTCTCTGTCTTCCGGATTTGTTACTGCAAGGGGCTGACACGGAGCCTTGGAGAGAGCATGCGCTTGGTAAATTGTGGCAGGGCGAGTGAGTGAATGAATGAACGAACGACGGATGGAAATTGGGTTTTATTGTGATGCTTTAGATGACTTGTTTACATCTGATGCTTTACTAGGAATGTGCTTAGAGCATTGCTTTTATTTTACTGGCTTGTTTATGAAAAAAGTGTACCTGGGATCTGCCATGAATCATGCACAGAGTATTTTTAGTAATACAGTAGGGACAATGATTTCTTTTTTTCTTTACTGATATATATATATATATATATATTTTTTTTGTAAGGAGAGAGAGGAAAGGAGAGGGAGAGAGAAATAGAAACATCGATGAAAGAGAACATTGATTGGCCACCTCCTGCATGCCCCCCACTGGGGATCGGGCGCACAGCCTGGGCATGTGCCCTGACTGGGAATTGAACCAGCATCCTCTTGGCGCACGGGTCAACGCTCAACCACTGAGCCACAGCGGTGGGGCGGGACAATGATTTCTGTATTTGACAGCTTAGGCTAAATTATACTGAATTAACAAGTGACCTCTAAATCTTAGTAGCTTACAACAGGAAATATTCATTTCTCAAGTGTCATATGGACTGGTTGGGCCTCTGCAGTGTTCCATGTCTTATTCATTCCAGGACTCGGGCCGAAAGAGCCATGCCCTTCTCTCGCTCGTGGCCCAAGAAAAAGAGCAAAGCGGACCACTCAGTGGTTCTTCAAGGTTTAGCTCAAAAGGGTTCGGATTACTTCCTCTCATGTCACAGGCCAGAGGAGGTACATGCTGGTCCTGATGTTACCAGAGCAGAGAAGAACAATCCTTTTCTTAGGAAGACGGGAGTGTATAATCGGGAACAAGAATACAGATACAGACTTGTCATTTTTACATTCTCGTGTGCCTCAAACTTTTCTTCCTTTTTATAACATCTTAAAGCACTCATCTATGATTTTAGGCCTTTGCTCTTTGCTTGATCTGCCTTTGGAAAGTGAAACTGGATAGAGATGATTAGGAATAAAATATTCTTCCTTCTCCTCTTGTTCTCTGTCTTCTAGCCTATACCCTAGGAATGCATTGGTGCATCAGACTGTGTGAATTTTTTTGTTAATAAAATATATTTTCTAGGCCCAACCCATATACATAATAGATTAGAATTTGGGGAGCAGGCATTTCTGTGATGTGCATTTTCCAATTCATCCAGTGATCCTGATGCTAGGGTTAGGAACAACAGCTTTATTTATTTTTATTTATTTTTTATTTTTTTATCCTCACCCGAGGATATTTTTCCATCTTTTGTACAGATAGAGTGGGAGGGAGAGAGAGGAAGGGAGAGAGAGAGAGAAACATCGACGTGAAGGGACACATCGAGTGGCTGCCACCCGCATGACCAACCAGGGCCGGGGACAAACTGCAACCGAAGTACGTGCCCCCAGCGGGAACCGAACCCAGGTCTCTCCGGACCGCAGGCCGACGCTCCAACCGCTGAGCCAAACTGGCCAGGGCGGAACAACAGCTTTAAATGGAATTCACTGCCCAGCAGTTTCTTAGGTGAAGTTTTCAGTTCATTTTTGAATTACATCATTCAGTAGGCACTTTCAAATTTTTAAATGACCTTTTCTAACTTACTACCTATTGTAGAGTATTTAGAAAACTCAAAAAGACATACAGATGAAAATAAAGTTTTTGTGTTTGGCAGTATCATTGACTGGATAATCTAGAAACCCTTGTTCTATAAAATATCTAGATGTGTTCATTCAATTATTTTTTAAAAATCTGCTTACCTGCATAGCTGAGCTCATAAGGAAGTGGAGGAAATCCCTACAGGCCAAGCAGAGAGGGAGGTGGGTGGGAGAGAGTTCCTGTGGGCTGGGGTTCAGTGTTGAACACCTCTGCAGGGGTGAGTTCTACACCTGAGACAGAGGTGGAGTCTGTTAAGCTGGTGAGTTTGAAGTGAGGCCAGGGTCCTCTAATAGTCACATTTCTCTAATGATGAGTGAATTTGAACATTTTGTCACATGTTTGAGAGGCATTGTCTCTTTTTTGGTGCATTGTTCATTCCTGCCTTGTTCTTATTTTTTCACTTGGATTTTTGTTCCTTTGAGCCTTATTATTTTTAGACACTTACTTATGTCAGTGTAATGATCCCTCTTTCTGTGATGTATATTGTGAATTTTTCTCCCTGTTGGTAGGTTGCCTTCTAACTCTGTTTAGGAGGATTAGGTCACGCAGCATCATCTCTGTGTCTGTGTAGTCAGACTGACCGGCCTTTTCTCTCATTGTCTCTGTATTCTGAGTCAGCCCGAGGAAGGCCTTCCCACAGCGAGGTTAAAGGACATTCGCCCACGAGGCTTCATTTTTATGTTTAGAGCCTTAATCTGGAGGTTTTTTTTTTATATTATATGAGAGACAGGGAGTTACTTTTGTGTTTCCCCAAGGGGCTGCCTAGGTGTCCCAGCACCATTTATTAAAAAATTGATCTTTACCTGAGTGATTTGAGATGATACCTTTGTGATATACCAAGTCTGTGGGTCTGATTCTAGAGTTTCTGTATTGTTCTGATGATCTTTTTACCTGCCCAGGCACTGGTACCACACGGCTTTACTACAGAGATTTTGTAGTTTTTAAATCTGAGAGAGGGAATACTCCTTGTAGGGTTTTTTTTTTTTTTTTCTTTTTTGGCTCCTTTTATGTTTGTTTTCCCACCTGAACGTCAACATTCACTTGTCTAATTCTATAAGATGACTTGTGAGTATTTTTATTGTGATTGTATTGAATTTATAAATTAACTTATTGAAGCCAGTATCTTTATAATGTTCAGTCATCCTGTTCAGGAAGGGAGGATATCATTCTGTTTGTTCATGTCTTTCTTACTGCCTTTCAGGAGTGTTTAAAATTTTCCTCACAAAGGTTTTGCTCATTTCCTGTTAAATTTATTTCTAAACATTTAATTTCCTCTGTTTTCTATTATAAACGGAGTTTTCTCTGCCCTGATTTTCTGTTTATTGTGTGTTATATGAAATCTGTTGATTTTGTATGTTATTTTGTATCCGTAACTTTACTAATTTTTACAAAATTTTTATTAAGTTTATTGAAGTGACATTGGTTAATAAGATTATATAAATTTCAAGTGTACAAGTCTATAATCCATCCTCTGTATATGCATGGTGTGTTCACCCTTCAAAGTCAAGTCTTCTTCTGTCCCCATATATGAAACCCTCTACCCCTCCTCTGCCCCCTGCTTTCCCTCTGGTAACCACCACACTGTTGTCTGTCTGTGAAGTTTTTGTTTGCTTGTTTGTTCGTTTGTTGCTTTCTGTTTTGTGTTCACATGTGAGAGAAATCATATGGTTCTTGATTTGATAATGTCATGCTGAGTGAAATAAATGAGACGGAAAAGGTCAACTAATTTTTTTTATTGGTTGATTCTATGGTGTTTTCCAACTATCTTAACATCTGTTTTTTTTTTTTTTTTAGTTGTCTGTAGTGCATAGTTTTAAGACTAATTAAAATTTTTTTTTTTAGCCCTGGCCAGTTTGGCTCAGCGGTTAGAGCGTCCGCCTGCGGTCCGGAGACACCCGGGTTCGGTTCCCGCTAAGGGCACGTACTTCGGTTGCAGTTTGTCCCCGGCCCTGGTTGGTTGTGCGGGTGGCAGCCACTCGATGTGTCCCTTTCACATCGATGTTTCTCTCTCTGTCTCTTCCTCTCTCTCCCTCCCACTCTGTCTGTACAAAAAATGGAAAAATGTCCTCGGGTGAGGATAAAAAAAAAAAAAAATTGTTTTTATTTGTATACCTTGCTATACAATATGGAGAGTCATTTGCTATGCATGGTGGGAAAGACTTATTTCATTGACTTCTCAGAAAGTCCTAGATGGGCTCTATTCTATTAGCCTGAGGTGGATCTAGTGGTGGTTTAATACTTACCACTGATGTTAGGCAGGAATAATGGCAGTAAAACAAAGTGTGTCTTACACTATATGAAGTTAACTTACATCTTGTAGGGAGTCTAACAAGGCAAGAATGAGAAGTGTCTTAAACATTTGAGCAGTGTGATTTACATACACAATAGATTGTCTTAAGATAGCTATGCTGAGTCCTGGCTGGTTTGGCTCAATGGTTAGAGAGTTGGCCCGTGGACCAATGAGTTGCGGGTTCGATTCCAGTCAAGGGCATGTACCTCAGTTGTGGTTTGTCCCTGGCTCTGGACGGGGTCGTGCAGGAGGCAGCCAGTTAATGTGTCCCTCTCTCATTGATGTTTCTCTCTCTCTTCTTCTCTCTCTCCCTCCCTCCCACTCTATCTGAAGATAAATAATCCTCAGGTGAGGATAAAAAAAAAAGATAGATATGCGGAATGGAGTAAGAAGAGAAAAAAACAACAACAAAGAAATACAGAGATGAAAAAGGATCTGTGCATGAGAATCGTATGAGGATTAATTCATTGGGCCAGCATGTACTGAGCATGTGCAAGTGACCGTAGAAAACAGACTGGGAAAGTCCAGTTGAAGTGAAATCCAAGTGGAGCCAAACCTGGATGATTAGGGGGTTCTAAAGAGGGCAAGTCTAAGTTCCGGAGCAGAATTCCATGTGGGGCAGAGTAGGGCAAGGAGACATAGTCTGACCACCAGCATGGTTGGGTGAAGGCCAGGCAAAGAGTTCGTTCTCGACCTTTCACTTGGAAGGACCACCGCAGGGTCTCCAGCAGAGGATGCTGAACGTAAGGGTGTCCCCCCGAATGTACACAGGGCGTCTGTAGATTCTCTTACATTTTGCAAATGAAATGTATTTTAATGAACACTGGCTTTATAATTGCACTTCTTTTGTGTATCCCTGTTTTGTGGGATACCCCGTATATGACTAACCGTGGATGCCAGAACGTTGCACTTTCAGGCATCACTTGAAAGTCTCGGGGAGGGAAGACAGGAAGCAGAGAGGTGCGAGGAGGGGCGTCGAGGCCTCGGCTTCTGTTTCTGCTCATTTCCCCAACCGTTCCCTTGTTTCCCCTCTTTATTTTATTGTTGTTGTTTTTTAATCACCATTTACTACCTCTTCCACATCCTTGGGTCTTCCCACCCCCCAATCCCAAATTGTTCTTCGACTGAAGCTGGTTTCACTTCTTCTGTCTTCCTGGGACACTTTCTTACCACATGGGAGGGGTTTATCCCGGTTTTCCCTCAGTCCCTCCCCTTCTTCCTGAGTGGGAAGGATTCAGAAGGCTCGTGGAGCTGGCGTTGCGTCGGGCCGGCTTGGCCTGTGTTGGCCTCCTGGGCGACCCGGCCAGTGCTGTGCCCTGTGCTCTCGTCACCTTAGGAAACAGCTTAGAACCAGTGCTCACCTTCTGGTACTGCTCACTAGGCTTAGGCACCAATACCTGTAAAAGACTTAGAAATAGCAGCTGGCACATGATAAGAGATCAGGAAAAATTAGTGATCTTAATCAATCTGTAATAACACCTTTATGACACCTGCTTGTCTCCAATTCACCAGTGTGTCACTTTGCAACCATGCGCAACTTTTTGTTAAAGGTTGATGTCACATTAATGATATATTTTTTTTCTTAACACCTTGAAGAAAGGTATATAAATCCTTTAACTGAACTACTTAAATAAAAACTTTATCCCTCTGGTAACCTTGACTGTTTCTTCTTTCCATCCACTGCTGTGATTTTTCTGCTGAGAAAATGCCTTTGTTTGGCATTTCCCTTCATCAAGTCTCCTGTCTGTTTTGTGTTCCTAATAGAATGTTGAAAACAGATATATCTTGCCATGGAAAAATGATCTTAAACTTATTTTGTCATTGAAAAGAGTTAGAAGTTTCTAAGGAAATAGTTAGAAGTTTCCATTTTGTTTTCGGTGGTGGTAATAATATAAGCAATCTACGTGTACTAATTTACTTAATCCACAAAACAGTGCTACCTGCTAGGAAGTGGTTACCATCTCCGCTTTGTAGACGAGGAATGACACGGCAGAGATCTGTTATTTTTATGTCCCAGAACTCTAAGATTGGAATCTGGGGTCTGCAGTGGGAAATGGTGTGTGCTGTGTAGAAAGTGACCCAAAGTAGCTGTCATTCTGCATCAGAGATCAGGAGCATATTCCAGGAGCTGAATATTCCTGCATTACAATGCGACTTCTTTCGAGTAAAATGTCAGTGCTGTTTAGTTAAATGACTGATCTGTTAGCATCTTGAAAAATAGTAGGTCCGAACATCTCTGAATATTAGTTAAGGAATTTTATGTATTTTTGTAATTGAAACACATAAAATTTGGCTTTAGGTTAAAAATGTTTTTAATGAATTGCCTTTTCAATTTACTGTGTCTCTTCTATCCTGAATGGGTTGTAAATGGAAGAATCTGCTTTCAGCAGATGCAAAGCTTATGGGTACACATGATCTTTTCTGGCTGCTTCTGTAATTAAAAAGTGATTTCATTTAGCATTATTAAACATCCCCAAAGTCTGTAAGCTAAAGAAATATCAAGATTTGTTTCTGCAGCTGACTATCATTGGCCGATTTAATATCCTGTGGGCAGTGGTGCGGGGTTATGGCAAAAGCGACGGCAGGTCTATTGACACTCAGCACCGTGTGCTTTATTTTCTCTAGCTGCAGCAAAAAATCATCCCCGATCAGGACCAGCTGATGGCAGTGGCTCTGGACTGCATCTACGGCTGTGAACGCAGTGACCAGCTCTCCCTTTGCTACGACGTGTTAGAGTGCCTGCCACAAAGGGGCTATGGGTGAGAAGCCACACTGTGCCCGTCGTACTATGTGTTTACAGTCCCGCAGTTAATGAAAATGCTGCTTCCCTGAGTGTTCATTACAGAGCATTTTGGGAATAGAAAACGTATAAAGAAGAAAAGGAAATAATCTGCAAATCTGTTGCCCTCAGATAAACTTTTGTTTTTTTAGCAGTAGATGGGAAGTCACTGTAATTTTGTCAACCTCATTAATTAATTATCCATTAAAAAGCAAACAAAAACACCACCGTCACCACGACAAAACATACTTTTTAAACACATATAGACAAGGATACAGCTTTGTCTTAAGTTGTGTTTCTAATTAATCATTTTCCATATTTGCGGGCTAATTGTATTTCTTCTATGA
This sequence comes from Molossus molossus, assembly GCF_014108415.1. Lineage (NCBI taxonomy): Eukaryota > Metazoa > Chordata > Mammalia > Chiroptera > Molossidae > Molossus > Molossus molossus. The sequence continues at coordinate 7,719,573 of NW_023425350.1, read as the reverse complement.
ATTGTTTGTTTTTCGAGCATGCCTTCCAGTAATCCCTTTACGTAGTATGTATTTATATATATAATTCATTTGATTTTTCTCTTTCATTCTCATTGAACTTTAATTAACATACAGCACCATGTAAGTTCAACATGTGCAGCATAGTGACCTGACTTGCATATGCTGTGAAATGATCAGCACAATAAGTGTAGTTAACATCCGTCACATCATGTAGATGCAAACGAAAGAAAGAAAAACAAATGTTTTTTCCCCCTTGTGATGAGATCTTTTAGGACTTACTCTCTGAGCAATTTTAAAATATAACATACAGCAGTATTGACCCTAGTCATCATGTTGTACATTACTTTCCTGGTTCTGATTTGTCTTATAACTGGAAATTTGTATTTTTTGACATCTTCATATAATTACTCCACCTCCCATTCCCTGCCTCTGATAACAACGGATCTGATCCTTTTAACTTTGAGTTTAATGGGGTTTTAAAAAAATTCCACAGACAACATACATTATTTATCTGGCATATTTCACATAGCATAGTGCCCTTCAGCCCCATCCATGCTATAAATGGTAGGATTTTCTTCTTTTTTAATGGATGAATAGTATTCCATTGTGCTATGTCTCTCTCTCTCTCTCTCTCTCTCTCTCTCTCTGTCCCCCCCCCCCAACACACATGTACACACCACATTTCTTTATCCATTCATCTGTTGATGGACACACACTGAGGTTGTTTCTGCGTCTCAGCTATCGCAAGTAATACTGCTGTGAGCACGGGTGCAGATATCTCCTCGACATGGCGATTTCACTTCCTTCGTCTGTGTGCCCAGAAGTGGAATTGCTGGATTATATGGTAGTTCTGTTTTTAATTCCTTGAGGAATTAATTTACATAATTTTTAACTGGGCTTATGTTTAAATGGAAATTTATATAACATGCCTTTAGATCATTTAGTTGCATGCAAATTAGATTTATGTTTTCTTTCTGGAGGTCAGGTAACATTCATTCCTTTCATCTCTCTTTCAAATCTAGTAAATGCTACAGCTTTAACATCTGGAGAAGTTAATGCCCACACATGAAAAAGCCCTCATGAGAAATGAGTAGACATGTTTCTAAGCCTTTGTGACTTTAACCAAGTCACTTAACTTCTCTGGTCCTTAGTTTCCTCATTTGTAAAACCAGATATTTAGATGTGGAGGCCTCCTCATGCTCTGTTTCTTCTTTTTTTTTTCCTCCCCCCTCTCTCTCCTTTTCTCCCTTTTTCCTTCCAAGGAGATTTTTATGTGTGTGTGAAATGAATGATAGAAATCACCGATTTTGCAACCCACTATGAAATACTAGTTTTATGCCTGAAAGGTTTTGTAAAAAATAAAATTTTTATTTTGTTTGTTTGTAATTTCAAAGAGGAATTTACCCTTATAAATCTCCCATCAAGTATCAGAAGTAGCAGCACCTGGAGTCAGACAAGCTGGCCGTGTGTGCGGCCTGGTGAGCCGCAAGAGGGAGTGAGGTTGTTTACCTGAATCTGATCCGTCCTTTGAACCTCTGGCTGACAGTACAGGCAGGGGATAGGGGAACAAGGTAGATGGCACCATGAAGAAAGCAGCCAGATGAGGACACAATGGAGCTGTTCTATGAGTCCGTGGTCCTTTTACTTCGAGAAGTCAGTATCCTGGAGGAAAACAAAGGGATGGGGATGGGGAGCTATTGTTCTCATGTGAGGACGTCCTAAGGGACATGACCCCCTTCTGATTTTTAACTAAAACGATGTAGGAAGGATTTGAAGTCAGGAGACGGGAAGACTTGTAATAGATACACAACCGTTGGCTGCCTCACCTTTCCCGACCTTGAAAACCTGTCTTCTGAAAGCAAACACTCGTTGTGGGTAACGTTTTTCTTCTTGACTTGGCCCTTGTCGGCTTGAAGCCTTCTGTGTTGTCCCGGAATCACCTAGGTAAAATCATTGCATGTATAATGCAATGTATAATAATACATCCGGCATGTATAATAAAAAAATTATAATAAATTATAAAAAATTATAATAAAAAAAAATAAATGTATTAGACTTTGTTTTTCAGTAAGATCAAATAAGCATACGCTTATGTGTTAATTTTTAAACAGTAATTTGTCTACCATGAGGAGATAGCCATGGTGTCAACGGGATGATGATATTCAAAGAACATTTATTATGTAGACATGACAGGTCGGGAATGAGTATGCTCATTTTCAAAGAGCATATAGGCTAAAAAATGCCTCTTCTGTGTATGTGAGGCTAAAAGCTTTTTGGCTTCAGATGAATGATTTCTGGTCTAACAGATTTTTTTTTGGTAAACACACACAAAACAGCTTGTTTCATTTCTTTCTTAATGAATGTATTTCATAATTAAAATAAAAAAAAATAGTTTATAATTGTAGATCAGCCCAGTATTAAAATATGGGGCTTCAGAACATTTCCGGTGGTTCTTGTTTTTTGTGTCCAGTCGTCAGTTTATATTCTCACAATGAGTGGGTGGTTTTCTTTTTGTGGTTAAGTGGTTGTTTCTTACCAAATAGTAAACTAAATATTGTTTTGCCATTTAGAGAATGAGCAGTCATTTATTAAACTGAGTTAAACTCCTATGCACCCAACCTAGGCAGCATACTTCATCCGGTTGGGAGACTTGTCGTTATGTTTGGAAATGTCAATTCACAGAGGAAGAACGCTGTATTTTTGCCAATGATAAATGTTTATTGTAGAGCTATAAGCTGATAATTAAAAAAATATTATTCCTGAATGAGTATGTTAATGGAAGTTAGATCTGACAAATGATCTTATTTTCTTTTAAAAGACCTTCAGTGGAACATACCCTAATTTATCACTCTAGTCCAAGTCCTTAACTTTGGTTCAAAGAGACAGTATAATCTTTGTCAATTGCACTAAATAACTGCCAGATATAGATTTAGAGCAGGACCGATTGATAGTTTCCAAAATAATGAGGCTTTTGTGTTCACGTTAGGTCATTATTAATTGTCCAAGTCCAGACAAAAGGTTTTTACTTGGTCCTTTTGTTGGAAAACCCTCCGGTCCGCTGGAGCAGTCGGATCAGCACTGTGGCTCTGTCGAGAGCGTCCCTCCGCGGCTGACACAGACTCGTGCAGGGTGGAGGAGGACTTTCACAGCAGTAGCAGTCTTCCCGCCCACTCCCTGCCTTCACCGCTGTGTGTGCCGCGCCATAGGGCACCTGCCTTCCGCACCTGTCATCGGGCACGCCGTTCCCATGCTGCTTCTCCTGGGCCCCAGTCCACTTGCGTCCTCCCTCGGAAAGGGCTTGCTTTCACTGATGCCTCTTCTCCCCTGGTCCTTTCGTACTGATGTGGGTGCGGAGGGGATGGGGACATGAAGAAGTCCCAGGAACTTAGACTCCCGCTGGGAGCTTCCTAGGGCATCCCAGCTGGTGTGGCAGCCTGGGAGGAAGCCATCACGCAGGGCCGCTTCCGTACCCATCTCCTTGGTTGAAAGAACAGAAATAAGTGATGGTGTCTCCCTCTTCCTCCTTAAAAAAAAGACTACAATTGATTATAATTCTCTTTTTGTCTTTTAGCAGAACTGAACTTAGAGTTCTTTAGAAAATAGTTGCCCATATCTTGCTAACACATAGTAGAGAATATTGTTCTGCTCCATTATGTTCTAATTTAATCTCTTGAGACGTGAAAGATACTGAATGAGGTAAGACTGAAATTTCACCTGGACAGTGTAAAATTGTGATATATTAAGTACAAGGGAAACATTTCTTTTTTTCACTTGAGTTTTGAATTTTATTTTTAAAAACTACTACTGGAATTTAATTTTAATTTATTTCTCTACTCCTTTAGCCCGAAGACAGAGGTAACCACTGCTCTTCATGACATGGTAGACCAACTGGAACAAATTCTCAGGTGAGAAAAATGACAGTCTGTGGCTCTGTGCTGCTTAAGGAGGTCTGCCCAGGAATATTGCTTTAAATATGCCTAGCAGTCCTTTAGAGTATAACCCTGTGTATCTTTGACTCATTAGTGAGTGAATTTTTTTAATAACAGTGGTACTATTAGCTTATTTTACAAATGCTAGAGTAATGAGGTCGTGGACTTGGAAAACTGGTAGACCCGTGTTCAAATCCAGGTGCTGCCACTCACCCTGTGTGTGATCTTTCAGCCTGGGTTTCATATCTCTGATATCTATCTCATGAGATCTTGGAATTAACATTAGATTAAGCATTTAAAATACTTCACATGTAGTGGGTACCCAAGAAATATTAGTTCCTGCAGTAATGATTGCATTTATCTGCACAGTGTTTATTATACTCCTCTAACTTTTCAGGCACAATACATTTGATTGAACATCTAGTTTATAGCAAACTACACTAGAACTTTAAGTAACTGTAGTAACATTCTTTCCCTGTCAGAATGAAAAATCAAACTGTCTCTTTTGGAGACTGAAATTTCCCAATTTGCCATTTAGGAAGTCTGATATTGTTTACTAGTATTTATTTTTATTATGTATATGTAATTATGCTTGTGTGTAATTTTTAAATATTTGTATAAAAAATAAGATTTTAGCCCTGGCTGGTTGGTTCAGCAGTTAGAGCATCGGCCTGTGGACCAGAGAGTCCTGGGTTTGGTTCCCGCTGAGGGCACGTACCTTGGTTGCGGTTTGTCCCCGGCCCAGTTGGGGTCATGTGGGTGGCAGCCACTCACTCCATGTGTCTCTCTCACATCGATGTTTCTCTCTCTTCACCCCTCTCTCCCTCCTGCTCTGTCTGAAGATAAATGCAAAAAATGTCCTCAGGTGAGGATAAAAAATAAATAAATAAAAAATAAAATTTTAGGAGTAATAAACTTTGTTCTTCCAATATGTAATTATAGGAATTATAGATAACATTGCTTTATAGTGGTAATATGTAAAGTGTAATAATTTGGAATCTACTAATTTGAAATTTGTTTCATTAAAATAAAAGGACCTTAGTGTAAAGATATTTTGAGTTGTATTTAAGGAAACATGTTCTTTCTTGTGTACCATAATATGTGAGTTTAACGAAGAATTAACTGTTCAGTTTCCTCGGGACCTCTATTATTACCTTGCCTGATTTTTGTTACCCTCTGTTCTGAAAGTTATACAGTTTTTTTCTTGAATGTTTCATAAATCAAGCTTTCCTATTATAGGTTGGCTTGTGTATCTCCTCTCCTCAACCTCCCTGAAAAATTGAGCATAGTTGGAATAAAGTTCACTTGGTCAAGTCTGTCCAGATTCCTTCCTTAAAATCTGCGTGGTTACCCTTGTCTCCCTAATGAAATGGAGAGGAGCTCCTGCAAAGTCTATGGTGCAGTAAACACAGTTGATTTTACCGTGTTACTGGTTTAACTGTGTGTGTTCCTCAAAGTCACATTGTGCTCTCAATGCCTCAAGGAAGCAGGCACGTCCTAGAGGTTCTGCATGATACCCAGCTCTTTCACTGTTGAGCTTAATTTACTGACCTTTTAGAAGAAGAACTTTTTAGTCCTGTTTCAACTCATAGCCATTAATAGGTGATACATGTTTTAACATACATAACAGCAAGTGACATGACCCGTTAAACCTGTGTTTATGAAGACTGATTGAATTCTCTTCAGCTTCTTTATAAGCCCAGTAGTAGTAAATTTGTAAGTGTGAAGTTTGGTGAGATGGCCCAGGTTTGTATCGTACTGATGGTTATGGAATGGGATATCTCAGGAAGATTCATATGAGACCAAGAAAAGTTCGCAATATATTTTGTATTTTTATAGAATGGATTCTTGAGGGAGATTGAGCCATATGATATTTCCATGGCTTTTCAACTATGAAATTCTTTGCTTATTGCTTTTTTAGCAGCCTTGCCTATAACAAAATACTCAATTGGATTGTTGAGTTAAAGCTGGGTATTGAAATTATAGATTTGGTTTATTTTACTGACTTGGAGCTTTTAGAGGACAGGAAATTGTTCTAAAAGATTTGGAGAGAAGGAAATGTTATCCTTTAAAAAAAAAAGTGTTACTTCTTCCAAGTATATTGTAGTAAAAGTCAGTAGGGGAAATCAGATTTTATATATAATTATGAGCTTTTTTTTTTTTTGTCTGAGAATTAATGTAATATATAAAATTGTGTCATTCTATTTTTTTTTTTTTAGACAGTAAATAACTACTACTTATATATTTAAGATGCTTAGACTTTATTTGGTAGCAAGATTTTTAAAAAATCTTTTTTCACTTCCAGTGTGTCAGAGATTTTGGAGAAACATGGACTTGAGAAACCAATTTCATTTGTTAAAAACACTCAGTCTAGCTCAGAAGAGGCACGCAAGCTGATGGTCAGATTGACCAGGCACACCGGTCGGAAGTGAGTAAAAAAATTAATTGATCCTTGTCTATGATGAAAAATACTGCTTTTTTAAAAACTGAATTGAGTTATAAATGACCCATAAATAATTGTACATATTTAAAGAGTAGAATTTGATAAGTTTTGATATATGTATATCTCCATGAAACCATTCCATTCAAGCTAATAAGCATATCCATAACCCTACAAGCCTTCCTTGCCCCTTTGTAATTCCCTCCTACTGCTTCTTTCCATCACATTCCGTCCCCTTGCCAGGCTTCCACTGACCTGCGTTCTTGTCCCTATATATTACTTTGCATTTCCTAGAATTTTATGTATAAGGAATCATATAGTACACACTTTTTTTGGGGGTGGAGGTTGGCTTCTTTCACTCAGCATAATTATTTTGTGATTCATCCATGTTATATCATGGGTCTATAATTTATTCCATTTTATTTGCTCAATAGTATTCCATTGTATGGATTTATCACACTTTGTTTATTCACCTGTTGATGGACATTTGGCTTGTTTTGAGTTCTGGCTTTTACAAATAAAGCTGTGAATTTCATGTACCAACCTTATATGGAAACGTACTTTCGTTTGGAGGAATCTATGAATGGAATGGTAGGATCATTTGGTAGGTGGATGGTTAACTTTTTAAAAAACTGTCAAACTGTCTTCCACAGTGTTGTACCATTCTGTTTTCTATCTGGTCTTGTAGGAGGGTCCACTCATTCCACATCTCACCAACACTCGATGTGGTTGGTCTTTCTAAGCTGAGCATTCTGACTGATGTATGTAGTGGTATCTAAGTTTGGTTTTACTAGCTTTCTCTAATAAGTAATAATGTTGAATGCCTTTTTATCTGCTTATTTGCCATGTATATATCTTCTTTGATCATTTAAAAAATTAGGTTGTTTGTTTACTTATTAATTTTGAGTTTTCTTATATATTCAGGCTACAAGTCTTTTGTTAGATATGCTCTGCAAAGACTTTTTGTTGCCTGTGCCTTGTCTCTTCATTCGTTTACCTGTGTCTCTTAAAGAGCATACTTTTAAAATTTGTCGAAGTCCAGTTTATTCATTTTCTTCTTTTTTGATTGTACTTTCGACATCATATTGAGAAACTGTTATCACAAAGATTTTCTCCTACCATTTCTAGCAAAATTTTATAGCTTTGTAGATTTTATATAGTAGGTCTTAAAATTAGATAATATTAGTCTCCCATCTTTGTTTTTCTTTTTCCAAGTTGTTTTGTTTATTTTGGGGTCTTTGTATTTACATATGAATTTTAGAATTAGTTCGTCATTTTCTGCAAAAACATTTGTTCTATTTTTTTAATAGGGATTATGTTGAGTTTATAGATTAATTTGGAGATTATTGCTATCTTAAATCAGTCTTAAGTCTTCCAATCAGTTAACTCAGGATGTCTTTTCATTTACTTAGGTCTTTCATTTCTTTTACTGATCTTTGCAGTTTTCAGTGGATAAGTCTCGTACTTATTCTGTTAAGTTTATTCCTAACTACTTTATTCTTTTGGGTGTTATTGTAAATGGAGTTTTTTTTTTTTTTTTATTTCATATTTGGATTGCTCATTCCTAATGTGTAGAAATACAATTGAATTTTGATATATTCATCTTGTGTCTTCCAATTTTGCCGGATTCATTTATTAGCTCCAATAGGTTTCTTTTTTGCAGATTCCATAGGATGTTCTGTATACAGGATCACGTCATCTATGATCAGAGATGGCTTTATTTCTTTCTTTTCCATGTGTATGCTTGTTATTTATTTTTCTCTTTCTTTTTATTGGTGTCAGCACGGTATATTTTGTGGTAGACAAAATATATACAGCATGGTTCATAGCTCCTCCCGTTAGCGTGATATATCTTTTACTTTTAATTAATTTGTGTTTTTGTATTTGAAGTGCGTTGCTTGTAGGCAGCATATAAGTTGGGCCTTTCTGTCAAGATCTGATTTGGAGAGACCCAAGCTGCCAGTGCTGCTCCATTATACTGGGACTGTAAGGGAATTAATGCCCATTATACCTGACCTCATGCAATACCAGCCCTCAGATGGCAGATGAGAGAACCCATGTCTCGCGGGTGACTCCTGCAAGAAGAGCCTCAGTGCACACGCTCCTCCAGGGCAAGTGTTATAGTCCCCATACATCTGATGTGGGACCTCTCGCAGCAGCGGTCCTCTCTCAGTAATTATTGGGTAATTTTAGAAGGTTTTGGCAACTTATGTCTTAAGATTTCTTCACGACTACAACCGAATGGTCAATATTTCTGATCATGCCAACTCTAGACCCTGCTGTTGTGTAAGAAAGCTCTGTTGTGGCTGCTAGGTTATCCACTGTCTCCCCACTGAGCCCCTCGGACACTTCTGAGGTCCTGCAGTTGCTTTCTGTTCCTGGCGTTCTGCTCTCTGCGAATGTGTAAGATAATGGCTGCTCTTTTCAAAGCTGTCAACTGGAGATGAGTCTTAATCATCTCACATATGCTACAGTAGCTTTGCACCTATGGACCATTCTTGTGCACGTTCTAAATTTCTTTTAATCTGCCACAAGTCAAGTGTTACCATCTCGAGTGTAATACTGTTTTTCCCTGGAAAATGCACTTCTGTTGCAAAGCTGTAACTGCAACATGATGTTTGTATTCAGAGATCTCTCTGTTAATTTGCACACCTCTCTTATAGTGCCTTCAAGTTCTGCTCTTGGTTCTTACTTACTGAACGTATTCGGAAAAGGCCATTGTAAATAATGTCCTGTAGTCCGTTTTAATTAGAACCTGTACTGACGGCTAGCCATGTGTGAGAAAGCAATGCTGCCATCTGTCCTGGCGCCGATGGCTTCCAGAAGAACAGCTGGGCGGTGGGAACGGAATTCAGCTGGACAGTACCTAGGTCTGATTGCATCGGGCAGGTGCCAGGTGGACACTCACTTTATCAAACGTTTTGCCACTTCTCTGCGGCCAAATCTGAAAGAACCTATAATTCTTTGAAGCCCACTGAAAGAGTTCACATACCAGGGTCTCACTGATGGCAACATTTCAGGGATTATCCTGGAAGACAGGCAAATATATCAGTTTTCTGCATTTGTATGCCAGGGTGTGGGGGTCCTTTTATGCTTTATTGCATGTGGGATGGAAGTAATTGCTTATTTTGTGTAATAAATATAAAATGCTATGAGCAAATGTAGCAAATGCTTATTAATAGTTTTAGGTGAAAAATTCCTGCAGACTAGAATCCTCACAGGAATGATTCTAAATATGCACTTTTCCTCCCGTAGCAATGCTGTTAGACACAAGCAGTTGATTTGCCCTGTTTTTAATGCATAAGGAAAAGGTGCATGAAAAAGAAACATTGATTTGGTTATTGACAAATACCACAACACAAAACAAAGTCTGCCTTTTCAAACAATGAGATTCAGGATTATGCGGGAGTTCAAGACTAGAAAGTAAACGTAAATGGTGATTCCAAGATCCTGTTGATTTACTGAAGGTGAACATTCAAAAGAGGCAGAGAGGATTAAAGCAAGTCTTCCTCCTAGGAGATGATGTCAGTAATCGTGTGTCTGATGACAAAAACAAACCAGATAACTTCGTAACTTTCAGATTCGTTTACTTACATTTATTGAATATTATTTTATACCAGAGAAATGGGGGGAGCGTCTTTGCGGACATTTTTGTTTAAGCGAATCCTCACAGTATACAGAAAGGATCTGAAGCCCAGAGAAATTAAGAAACGTATTTAAATCATACAGGGGATTGCGTTTGTTTGTATAGTACTTAGGAACATCTTACTTCGATGCCTGTGTTTATCAAAGTTATCGCACCCATTGCTTGTCACTGTGAGGTGGGCTGTGAGGACACCGGACCTCAGGAGTATTAGACGACTTGCTCGGGATCACGCAGCTAATTCGTGACTGGGTGAAACTGTTAACAAGCCCTTGCGCCGTGCACTGCGGAATCTGACTGTCAGTTCTCCAGCTCTGTGGCCCTGGACACCACCGGGATCGGACAGACCTCACCGCTCGTGTCACGCTGGTCCCTGCCCGTACCTTGCCTCTGCCCTGAGAGAACTGTGTGTGACCCAGAGCACCTGAGAGGACCGTTCCTGGGTGTGGTCACTGCTGTGTCCTTGACGGGGCCCTGGGCACTGCCTGTGGAATTGTTAGGAAAGATACTGGCCCTTGAGCGGGGAGCTCCTTCCTAGGCCAGCAAGGAAACTTCCTGCACCTCCCTGGAGGCTGGTCTTCTTGCACTGGGAGGAAGGGCCCTGCTGTGCTCTGTGTCATTGCTCTGTGGGCTGCAGCCAGGCCTCCCCCTGAAAGAACAGCTGATGTTCCCGCTGGTGAGCTGGGGTTCCAGGCGGTGGTGGCCTCCTGGGTCTGCATGTCTAGTTGAAGTTAAGCAGCCCCTGCTGAGGAAGGACAGTGTTGAAGATGGGGTTCCAGACTAATTCTCCTGTCTCCAGGGGCTTTTTCTGCTGGATCACAGCGCTTCATCTCCCTGCATTGTCTCACCCCAGAAGCACCTGTGTTCACCGTTGCCATTGCCCTATGTGCTCTGCCAGCCTGGTGCCCGGGTGGCCGGCGGCAGGGCCGCGTGGCGGCATCTCGGTGCTGATGCAGCTGCCCCTTGCCCTCTGTCTTCTCTGACCTGGTTCCTGCAGGTCCAAATGAGACACATTTCTGTTGATTATTTGGGAGGTTGTGTGGCGTACAGAATGTGGTACCAGTTTTTCCCCCCAGCGTCGGCCAAGGGGAGAGAGCCCATGAGTTACTGTTACGACTTTTCTCCTCCGTTTCCCCAGGCAGCCTCCGGTCAGTGAGACCCACTGGAGGATGCTCCTACAGGACATGCTGACCATGCAGCAGAGCGTGTACACGTGTCTGGAGGCGGACACTTGCTACGAGGTAACTGCGCGGTCACTTACTGCCTTCAATTCAGACATTTCGGTCCTTACAGATCGTTGTTGGACACAAAGGTGATGAGCATGAACTGTTGAGTAAGGCTGCTGATCGAGCGGCGTTTTACAGTTTGAGTCTCCTCGTGCCTGACTTCCTGTCTTCTCCACCTCTGCTCGCTGCAGACAGCATTTGGTTAGTGGGTTAATGATCCTCAGCTGGGAAACTGGGACTCGTACTGGACCCCTCTCACTCCACAGTTTTGGTCACTACAACTTACTGTGCCCAAGAAGTGTCTGTCAAATCCATCCTGTCTTCCTCTCTCTCACTTGTCTCCCTACTTCCACATCTCCTTCAGATTTACTCTGACTGACACTCTTCTTCTAAAACAGACCCTTTCCTACGCGCCCCTTCTTAAAATCTGCTGCTGGTTCCAACCGATCATCAGTTATCCTCATTTCGCGGACAGCCCCGAAAGTCCCAGCAGATTTCTGCTTTCTGTCCCCCTCGCTCCTCTGGCGCTCCGCCCCTTGCTCCTCTGGCGCCCCGCCCCCTTGCTCCTCTGGCGCCCCGCCCCCTCGCTCCTCTGGCGCCCCGCCCCCTCGCTCCTCTGGCGCCCCGCCCCTCACTCTGACACTCCGCACCAGCTCACCAGGCCCCCATGCTCCACCTGTGCATCCATCCTGTCCTGAATCCCTCCCCAGTGGTTTTGTGTTTCTGTGACTGCATTGTTCCCTTGGCCTGGATATATTTCTTTCTCTTTCCATTATTTGAAAACTGCTACGAATTTTCAGGACTCAGCTCACTTTCCGCGCTCTGCGAAGCCGCCTTGTTCTGTCATGTGACGTGTGCCTTCCCAGTGAGTCCTGTTTCCGTGTGTCCCTCCCCTGGCCATGCGCTAGGCAGGCGTCGCAGGCACGCTCGCGCTGGGGCTCACCGAGGCAGCGTGGCCTCTGGGACGGAAGAGGCTCAGGCTGGTTGCGGGCGGACTGGGAGGACAGCCCAGGGAGCTTCCTCGCTATTTGGGAGATGCGTGAATTACGCCCAATTTCTCATAGTTTGCATGGAAAAATGATCTAAATAATCTGCTTTTAATTGTAAGTCCAAAAGAGGGTTCTCATTTGAATTTTTCTGTCAAATAAGCTAGATGAGCAATATAGAATATTTCTTGTGTCACCGCGCTCTGCGTCACATGACCCATTGATGAAAGGAGAGTTCTAGAAGTAGGTCTCTATTTTATGCATGGGGTTGGTATTTTAATTCAAGGTGATTTTAACAAAAGAGCTTGCAGACTGTTGGGAAATGAATGGTTTTTGAGCTTCAGGTTTTAAATGCTTGAGTGAGTGTGAAGTTTATATCTGTGGTTAGTTTTGGACCACGTACGGCTGTATGACTGTTCCTCTTCTGTATGGAACGGGAACTTGAAGTCCAGTTTCCAGAGAAGAATCTGTACGCACATGGTCCAAACCTGACAGTAGTGTGTCTGAGCGGTGTGTTCACGTTGCAGTGGCATTCCCTTAGCATTTTGCTTTTTCTGTTAGAAAAATTGGTAATAAGTGGATCACACTTGAACTAGCTCCTATGTAGAGTAATCAGTCAAAAACAACTTGATTTATTAAGTTGGTTTTGTTATATTTCAGTACCTTTTTATAGGCTTTGATGTTTTAGTGACTTCTGGCCACTCGTCTCCCCGAGAAGGCATTTGAAAGCATATTGTAGCGTTGAGCCCATTCTAGAGGAAGGTAATATACAGGTTTGGTGAACTTACGCTGTTAAATGTTGTTTAGTACCTTTTAAATTATGCTGTATTGTCTTACTGACTTTTGGCCATTATGTTAGGTTTTGTTGTTCTTGGGAAATAATTTGAAAGCTCAGTGGCACAATATTGAAAATGTTTTACAGCCTTGAGAGGGGAAGTTTATATTCTTCATTTTAGCAAAGCCTTTTAAGTTTTCGAGTGAGTGAGTTGTAGTTTCAGTACTGGGCACTGACTCCTTATGGCTTGAATAAACCAAAGGAACAGAGAAACTGTCACAGTTAAGTCATTTTGGTTGCTTGGAGTGAGCCCTTTTCACTTGTAGGATGGAAGTGATTAGAGTGCTCACTGATAATATGCTTTCTATCACAATTAATAATTTTATTTTTACCAGTAATTTCAGTAAAGGCCTGTCTAAACATACCTTCCTCAGAAGCCTAGAAACATGAAAATTGGGTAGTCTTACATAATGAAAAGGAAACCCTTGTTTCGTCATGAAGTCTCTTTCCATCTCTTCTATTTCTGTGCTGTTTTTATCCAGGTGGCATTTCTGGGAAGAGCATTCTTAGGGCAGTCCTTGTACTAATTTTATATTGATGTTATTAGTGTATATTTACAATTTTTTTCTTTATTGATATTAGAGATGGGGGCGTTAGAGGGAGAGAGAGATTGAAACATTGATGAGAGAGAACATTGACTGGCTGCCTCCTGCATGCCCCCCACTGAGGATTTGGCCCACAACCTGGGCATGTGCCCTGACCAGGAAGCGAACTGGCGACCTCTTGGTGCAGGGTTGACGCTCATCCACTGAGCCACACCAGCTGGGCTAGTGTATATTTAAAAGGCTTTCTTTGTTTAAGACTTTTGTGGAGTAAATAATCTTTTATTTAATGATTAGTGGTGGTTTTAATGTTTTTACACTCACATTTTCTATAATAAATTCTGTATTCATAATTGTAGTATTATTTTATTTTTTATTGTTAAATTTATTGGGGTGACATTGGTTAATAAGATTATATAGGATTCAGGTGTACATGTCTATGATACATGATCTGTATATTGCATTGTGTGCCCACCACAATCCCTTTTACAATCTTAATTATAGAAAGAAATTTATGTTAATTGATGCTGTTAGTTACCTAGTAGAATACGGTGATATTTGTATGAATACCTTCCATCAGTAGCTCTTGTTTTATTTAATTAGCTTTAAATTTGCAGGTTGGAAAAACAAACCTCAATGTTATATGATACCTTGTAATTTTAATGGCTAGGTGTGAGTATAACATCGGTATAACATTGGTAGCTTGGCTATTTTAGTTTGTAAGACTGAATTCAGATGTTTGAGCAGTCATGAATTATATGTTTTATATTCAGATATTTTATTATGAAAAATTGAAGTGGTTATAAATAGTTTAAACAGAGTGGCCCCGTTGAGTGTAGGGCAATATGTTTGATAGATTCTGTTTTTAAATGAGAATGAACTTTAGCTATTTTACTGAAATATTCATTTTAACACAATTAAAATATGGTTAACACTGGTTTGTTCAGTTAAATTGTTCTTTCTAGAAGAGGGCTTTTTTTTATTGAGGTGAAATTTACATAACATAAAATGAACCACTTTAAAGTGTGCGTCATTGTCATTTAGTACATTCTCAGCGTTGTTCAGCTGTTACCTCCAGGGTGGCTGTATTTTTAATTGATTTCATTTGGATATCAGAGCCTTCGTTGGGTTGAGAATCTAATCATCCTTTTTAAAGCACTAATTCCAGTTTCTTGTTTCCCCAGATATTTGCAGAAAGCCTCCTGTGTTCCAGTCGCCTAGAAAACATCCACCTGGCTGGGCAGATGATGCATTGCCACGCTGGGTCCGTGAACCCGCCAGCCAGCGCCGCCCAGAAAGGGAAGGCCCCGTACAGGGTCAGTTACGAGAAAAGTATTGACTTGGTCTTGGCTGCCAGCAGAGAGTACTTCAATTCTTCTGCCAGCCTCACTGACAGCTGCATGGATCTGGCCAGGTAGAGTGTCTGGGTTCTTCCACCAGAGGGAGGGGCGGCAGTGCACGGACAACGCTGGCGGTTTTACTCTCCACTCACAAAAGACACTATCACATGTGTGAACTGACGATGCGGTATGGGGCTCAGTTGTTGACTACTTGAATATAGAAAGAAAGCTGATGTTAGGACTAGTCATCAGCTTCCTCGTGACCCCCTTTTCCTAGTACGTTCCCCTTTGCACCTGTGCTGAGCAGCTGCAGGTTGTACTTCTGCTGGAAGAGATTCATGTAATCGCCTGAAAATTCAAGTTCTGGCAATTTCCAGCACACTTAGGTGATGTCTGTATCCTTCACATGGCTTCCGGACCTGATTAAATGGTAAAGCACAGAATTCCCTACCAGGTGGAAATTTCTGGAATATGAATGTAGTTCCCCTCTTGGCCTGTTGTACTGGAAATGGAGTGTTCATCTTTTTGCCATTGATTCTTTGGACCTTTTTTTGCATAGGGACATTTGCTCTTTGCTTGTCTTAAATATTTTAACTGTGTTGCCAAGTTTTTATTATATACGATTTATCTTTTAAATTGCTATCAGAATTTTTAAAAAATTTGGTTGTTTTTCTTCTATAGTTTCAGTCTTTTGTATCATCCTTTGGAAGGCCTTTAAATCCCAAGACCATTAAAATAGTTTTTCATATTATTTCTTACTACTTTGATGGCTTTATTTTTATACTGTAGTTTTAGGCCCATTTGGAATTTATTGTGATTGTAATGACTGTGGAAGCTATTTAGATTTATTTTACCCCCAAATTACTAGTTGTTTCAACTCTAGCAAAACTTAAAGGTAACTTGTTTTTTCAGCGCTATCTTACCACAGAGAGAATCATGTTTTCTCAAACCATGTTTTTGAACTTGACACAGTTGTTTAAATAGTAAATTTTTCTCTTCTCTCCCAAGGGATTGCATTTCAGATGATGAAAGTACCAAGGAGAATAACCTTTGAAACGGGGGTGTTTGACCTACATCCGTTGGGCAGGTGTTCTCAGAGATCATTTTAAAAACCACCCTTCCTGTATGTCGCCTTCATTCCATCCCTTTTCCTGCCTCAAGGATACACCTTAGCTTAAAAAAGATTTCAGGTGTATATAATATGGCGCCAAACTGACTGAGACCTATGAGCCTGGATATATTTAAGTGTTCACAGTTTTAGTAAATGTAGGAAATAGCCCCTATCTTCTTATTGATCAAATTGTTATTTATTAACTAATATTTCCTATTGGGGAAGCAATACATCTCAAGCTAAAATAGTCAAACTTACAGAAAGGATATCTATTTACAGTAAGTCTCTCTCCTCGTTCTAATTTCCCTGACTTTATCCCGCAGTTATTTTTAAAACCAGTTTTCTGTGTATTCTTTCCAAATATAAAATGCTATCTTCTTTCTTAAATCACAAATAAATGATTACTACTTCTGCATACCTTTCTGTATCTTTTTTTTCATTTTTCATTTATATTAAAGATTTTCCCATATGAGTACATAGAGGTTTGTTTCATTCTTTTTTGATAGTCATACAATATTCCATTCCTTGACTTTTATGTACCTCATTGAATTAGTTCCCGATTCAGTGTATTTTATTTTACTTTAAAAACACTGTGGTAGTGAACATTCATAATTCAAGTCTGTGCGTGCATGAGCCTAGCTGCATCAATGTCTTGAGCTGGAATTCCTGGGTTCCAAGCATAGTGCAGTGAGAATTTTGGTGGGTACGGCAGAGGTTCTGTACCTTCACAGTGGATCAGCAGTGTGTTCATCCTCATCTGGCTTCAGTGCGGTGTCCACCCTGGTGCCCAGGTATCTTCACCTGATCTCGACGGCATCATCAGCTCTGCGGGGACTGGTCTCTAACTGCCTTTCTTGTCTCGTATTCCAGCATCACTCTACCTGCACCCTTCAGAAAGCACCTTCGCTCGTTAATAAAATATTTATTAAGTCCACTGTCTGTGTCTGGGGTTTTTAAGGATTTGTTCAAAACGTGTTGAAGGGATCACAGATTCCTAGGTAAGCGAACCACTTTCTCCGGTTTTCATCGAAGCGCTGCATTGCCGGCTGCTCCTTCCTTCTCCGTCAGAAAAATGTCTCCTGCAGTTGGTTAGGTTGTTCCTGTTTCAGGTCGAGGGAGACACAGTTGTTGCCGAATCAACATGTTTCTGTTTTTGCTGGAAGAATAGCTGGAAATCATCTGCATTCCGTCTGTGACTTTATCTTTCCCAGTGTCGTGCTTTCTGCTGCGATACTGTTGCCAGCCACGTAGCCCCGTGCAAATCATCCCGTCTGGGCTTGGGCCTGGGCCTCCTTAAAGAGCAAATGGTGATGTTTTCCTATCTCACGGCTTGTCCTGAAGCGTGAGAAAGATAACAGGAAGCGCCTGCAGAAGACTCGGACAGCAGTAGGCTTTTGATAAATAGGTGTTGGATCTCACGTTGTTGAACGTGAGCAGTGCTTAGCCAAACACATGTTGTTGCCGCTTCTTAGAACTGTATCTTATTTCTCCCAGGTGCTGCTTGCAGCTGGTATCAGATAGACCTCCTGCCATTCAGGCGGAGCTGGATCTTATCCAAGCCGTTGGGTGTCTGGAAGAATTCGGGGTGAAGATCCTGCCTTTGCAAGGTGCGTTATCTGCTTGGTCTTGCACCGTGATTTGTGTTTTTCATTAATTTTCCAGTCTTCCTTTTTAGTTTTTTAAATTCATTAGCAATAGATCCTGCCCATTTTTCAAATGAAATTTAGGTTGGAACCCAGAAGAACAAAGAAAACCAACATTTTATCACAATTTTATTTTTTTAAGGTCATGGTTATGACACTGAAGGAAGTAACTTCAATCCTGGCGGTGAGGCCCCTGGGTAAAAACAAGTAGAAATCTGGGATTATGGGGACGAGTTGCAGATGTACATCTGTTTCGGAATACATTCATTTCTGTATTTCGTTTCAGCTGCATAGATTTAGAAGTAGCTATAAGTGGTAATAGTTTATTTCTTTTTATGCTTACTGAAGGATATTCTTGATTAGGTTGATGCTGTTATTTTAAAAGAGGGAATGACAGGAAGTTCCTGTTTAGAGTTTAATTATTGGCGATATCCTAACATTGCTCAGGACTTTTGACCTAAATGTAAATATCAGGTGAATGTCAGCCAAATCGACTTACCTGTCAGCATCTAGGTTGTGCTGTGAGTGCAGTGCCCCCAGGGCCCTGGCCGGTACCTGGCAGGTGGGAGGCAGAGTTCTGTCGCTTGGCCCTGGACCTCAGTGCCCTGCCAGAAGGTTGGCTTGGTTCTTCGCAGTGTGCTTGGATGGCTCCAGTGTAGTTTGTCTCTCTTCTTACCTGTGGACATGTTTGGAATTGGGGGTGGGGGTAGTATAGCTGAATTTCTTTCATCTCTGGGTTTTGGTACATTTTCACCAAAATTGTCACTCCTCGCCCTGGCCTATTTGGCTCAGTAGTTAGAGCGTCAGCCTGCAGTCCAGAGAGGCCCGGGTTCAGTTCCTGCTAAGGGCACATAGCTCGGTTGCAGTTTGTCCCAGCCCCAGTTGGGTCGTGTGGGAGGCAGCCACTCAATGTGTCCCTTTCACGTCGATGTCTCTCTCTCTCTCTCTCTCTCTCTCCCTCCTTCCCACTCTATCTGAACAAAAAATGGAAAAATGTCCTTGGGTGAGGATAAAAAGAAAATTGTCATTCCTCTTTTTATTACTTTTTTAAAATTCCGAGTATCTTGGGATAGTGATGGCCTGTTTCAGGCTTCGTGGTGTCTGTGTCCTCGAGTGTTCTGAGTAGATGGAGCACAGTGGCTACGCAGGGAGGGCGGCCAGCAGGGACCTTTCGTGCTCCCATGTGCGTTTCCACTGGAGACTTCCTGAGAAGTGACGTTTGCTTGTCAGACAGATGCATCAGGCTTGAAAAGGCAGTGTTGCTATTACCTCGAATGTCATTGTTTATAAATAATTTGCACGTGATTGTATATATCCTGACGCATCTTAAATATATTTAAGGTGATTGTTAAATAACTAGAAAATTCTTTTTAGTTATACCACTCATGTAATTGTTGAACTCAGAGCTTCTTAAAATTATGAAGATTAATCTGAGTTATTAAAAAGCATTTTCAGTTTATTCTCAAATGCCTTAATCATTAAGTACCTTCTCAGAAACACTTATGTTTTTAATTGAAGTTTTCAGACACAGGAGAGTCCAGAGGACTATGAAACTTGAGCCTGCCTGCCTTCCTTCCTTCCTTCCTTCCTTCCTTCCTTCCTTCCTTCCTTCCTTCTTTCCTTCCTTCCCTCCCTCCCTCCCTCCCTCCCTCCCTCCCTCCCTCCCTCCCTCTCTCCCCTCCCTCCCTCCCTCTCTCCCCTCCCCTCCTTCCTTCCTTCTCTCTCTCTCTCTCTCCCCCCCTTTCTCTCTCTCTCTCTTTCTCTTTCTTTCTTTCCTCACCCGAGGATATTTTTTCATTTATTTTCAGAGAGAGTGGTAGGGGAGGAGAAGGGAAGGGGCGGGGAGAAGCATGAATGTGAGAGATACTCATCGATTGGTTGCCTCCTGCATGACCCTGACCCTGACTAGCGCCAGGGCCCGAACCAGAACCAAGGTACATGCCCTGACCAGAATTAAACCTGTGACTCTCTGGTCCACGGGCTCATGTTCTAATCACTGAGCCAAACCGACCAGAGCTTGAGCCCTTCTTATATTTCTTGTTAGGCCAAGTCATTATAGCTTTGACTCGTGTGTGTATGTGTGTCTATATTTTAGCTACTTATATAATCCAACCAGATTGATGTACTGCAAAGAAACTTTTTCTTACAATCCCCAAATGCTACTAAATTTAAAATACTACATTGGCCCATTTTTTCTATGGTGCTCTGTTAGCATTGTTCTGACGGGCGGTACTTGCACACCGCTGATGGGTTGGCACCCCTGCGACCAAACCTCCAGTCCTATGGCAGCATCTGAGAAGCTTCCTGACTGAGGAGGGGTGAAGGAAGACGCCCGCTTCCATGTCCCCACCGTTGTCCAGCGTTTGTTAGGGTGCCCGTAGAAAGGCTTCGTGTCCCCACCGCCGTCCAGCGTTTGTTAGGGTGCCCGTCAGAGAGGCTTCGTGTCCCCACCGCCGTCCAGCGTTTGTTAGGGCGACTGCCAGAAAGGCTTCATGTCCCCACCGCTGTCCAGCGTTTGTTAGGGCGACTGCCAGAAAGGCTTCATGTCCCCACCGCCGTCCAGTGTTTGTTAGGGTGACTGTCAGAAAGGTTTCATGTCCCCACCGCCGTCCAGTGTTTGTTAGGGTGCCCGTCAGAGAGGCTTCGTGTCCCCACCGCCGTCCAGCGTTTGTTAGGGTGACGTCAGAAAGGCTTTCGTGTCCCCACCGCCGTCCAGCGTTTGTTAGGGTGACGTCAGAAAGGTTTCATGTCCCCACCGCCGTCCAGCGTTTGTTAGGGTGACTGTCAAAGTCCAGCTGTGGAGACAGAATGTTTCCTTTGTATATATTCTGCTTGTTGCATCGATACTGCAAATACACTTGACATTTAAGCTGCTTTTGTATTCATCAGGGATGCTGGACAAATAAAGCAACCGGATATTTCAAGACAAATGGTCCAGATGTTTTATTGTAGTCAGCGGACAACAGTTCCTTTTGTCACTTGCTGTGTTTTGGACCCTTCTTTGCCTACCCTTCAGGAGTTACTGTTTCTCATCCCGTGAAGCCTAGTGGTACTAGCTAAGTTAAAGTTAACAAGTTAATAGAAAACAGGAACGGAAACATTGTGTAAAAATGATTCCTGATGTATAAGTCTCTTTTGAATCATTTGTATGTGTACACGTGTGTGCTTCCCTAAGATTGGGTGTTTATGTGTGAATTATTTTTACTACTCAGATGAGCAGATTGATGATATTTTAGCTTCTCCCAGGTTTTTTCTCTAACAGGCAGTGTTCCGGGCATGTGGTTAAACCCGGCCTGGGGCCAGTTCCGCGCTTACTGCCGGGCGAGTGGGGGCCTCGCAACCTCCCTCCGTGTGCGAGCTGTGGCTGTGTTCTCCGTGACGGTGGCATCGGAGCGGCCTCACCTACCTTCTCGTTCTCCTCCCCCTTCCTTCCCCACCACCTCTTCGTCCTCCTCCCTTCACTCCGCTGTCCTTCCAGCCGGCAAACGTTAATTTCGCCACTTCATTCCAGGAACCGAAATAATGAGGGGCCTAGGGCACAGGTCCTGACTTCGAGCGGCTGACATACTGATAACAAGACAGAGTCACACCGGACTGTCACGTAGGGGTGTAAATGCTGATTCAGCCACGTCGAGCTCTGTGACCTGTGGCAACTTACTGTCTTTGAACTTCACCTTCCTCAGGAGGGGATAAACATTCCCTAGACAGTCCTGAAGGTTTATCTCGAAACATTGAAAATCCTTACATTATAGGGTCCCATACTTAATAAGCGTTTCTGTGAATGCCAGTAGTAATAATAACAACTAATATTTATTGAGTAGTTTTTATGTTCTGTGTATATTTCACATGTATTTATTCTCATACATACCCCACGAGGTAGTGACTGTTATTGTTTCTGTTTTCCAGAGGATGAAGCCAAGGCACAGGGAGGTTAAATAGCTGCTTAGGTCACACGGCTGGTTAGAGGTGTGGCTAGAATTCAACCTAGGCCGCCTGGCTTGTGAACTGCCTTGACAGACAGCGGACAGTGGTCTGCTGAGGAAGAGATGTGCAGGTCAAAGGTCCTTGAGAGGAACCTCTGATCTATGCCCTCACCCATCAGCGAAGTGGCTGACTCCGCAACCCCTTCCTCTCCTACGCGGTTCAGACGTGTGCTTCTGTGGCGTCACAGCTACTGGGCGCCCTGCACCTGCGATGCCGTTCTGCCTGAGTGCAGTTCAGGGTTTACGTCTGTGGCTGCTGGGCATGCGCGCTCCCTGCCCCGGGAGCCTGTGATGAGAGGGTTTGGCATGTGGATAGCTAGTCAGTAAATGCTTCGTATTTCTGGGACGTGTGTGTATACAGTAGCTTTTCCTTTGTTTTAACATTTGAGGTATATTGGCGAGAGCCACAGGGATGTGAGATCTTCCATTATTAAAAAATAGATACGTGCACATCCTTTCGTATTCATTAATTCCATTTAAAAGGAATTTTAGGAACATAAGACCTTTTCCCTTCAAGAAACATACCATTCCTGCAGCTTTTCTGTAAGTTTGAAATCGAACCATCATAAAGACTTACCAGTAAAGGTGGGCATGCAGACTGGTGCAGCCACTATGGAAAACACTATGGTGTTACCTCAAAAAGTTAAAAATTGAACTGCCATTTGACCCAGTGATCCCCACTTCTAGGATGTACCCTAAGAAGCCTGAAACACCAATCAGAAAGAATATATGTACCTCTATGTTTACAGCAGCACTATTTACAATAGCTAAGATCTGGAAACAACCCAAGTGTCCATCAATAGACGAATGGATAAAAAAGCAGTGGTACATATACACAATGGAGTACTATGCAGCTGTAAGAAAGAAAGATCTCTTAGCCTTTGAGACGACATGGAGGGACCTGGGGAGTATTATGCTAAGTGAAACAAACCAAGCAGAGAAAGACATATATCACATGATCTCCCTTATTTGTAGAATATAATGAACTAAACAAACTGATAAACAAAATAGACTCAGAGATATAGAAGTAGGGTACAGACTGACAAACCTCAGAAGAGGGAGTGGCGGGGGAGAAGACATAAACCCCAGAATTTATATGCATAACCAATGAACACAGACAAGGGGACGGGGCGGGGAGGAGGGTGTCAATGGGGGGAAAAGGAGAAACATCTGTAACAAAAATAAATTAATAAAAATAATTAAAAAAAAAAAAAAGAAACAGACTTACCAATAAAAAGGGTCCTGTCCAAACAAAAAACACTGCCTCTCTCCTTTATCCAGAAGAAGTTTGGGGAGAACACAAGATGTGTGGGATGTGTTAAAGAAATGGACATATGAAAAACATTTAAGGAACAGTGTTGAATTCTGGTCTTACCACTTTTTCAGTGACCTCGGTCAAAGTACTTAACCTTTCTGGACCTCAGTTTTTTCCCTTGAGGATAATAGTATCTGCTTTGAAAGGTGGTTCTGCCTTATAGGGTTGGTACAATAAAGCACTCACATCGGTGTCTGGGACGAGGGTCCTATTCATGTAATGCCTATTCGTTTAAGGTGTGTTGTTACTGTTGTATTTATTAGGGCCCAGCCTCCTAGGTAGTACCATGCTTCTTAAAGATGGTCACCTAGCCCTGGCCGGTTTGACTCAGTGGTTAGAGCGTCGGCCTGCGGTCCAGAGAGACCCGGGTTCGGTTCCCACTAAGGGCATGTACCTCGGTTGCAGTTTGTCCCCGGCCCTGGTTGGGTCGTGGGTGTGGGAGGCAGCCACTCAATGTGTCCCTGTCCCATTGATGTTTCTTTCTCTCTTCCTCTCTCTCCCTCCCACTCTATCTGAACAAAAAATGAAAAAATGTCCTCAGGTGAGGATTAAAAAAAAAAAAGACATCTAAATAAATACCATTTCTTCCTAGCATACATGTAATGCTTGTTGACTGTTTTTCCCTCCTTCATTTTAAGTGTTTTTAATGACCTCATAGTCATGGAATGAATTGGTGTGATCAGACGTGTTACATTTCCCTAACAGCTTGCAGACGTGAGAGCAATGGGTCTGTTGGGAGAAAGGGTAATGGGCTGGAGTAGGGAGTACTTTGAGAACTCCTGTCTGCACCCTGGGGAGATGTTCATGGAGGGAGACAGCAGGTGTTTGAACATGGATTGGATTTGGGGGGCGGGCAGGTGTAACAGGAAGTCTGTGAAGTTTTCAATGATAAATAGTGCCTTCTTCAAACTTCCCCTAAAGCCTGACATGGCACTTGAGAATGTGACATGTTTCCTAGTTCCCAAATGCCAGTTCATTTGCTGTTTCCGAAATTTGGTGGCAGAAAAGATTCATGTCGTACGTTATTTATTCAGAAGCAACAATAATTTTTACTTTTTAAAAACCGTGTGTCTGACCACTTAGTGACCTGGATCTAGCATGGTTTTCGTTTTATCTGGTTGCCTTGCATCAGGAAGGTCATGATAGCCTCGTGATGCCCGGTCACAAGTCTTGACTGTCTGTCTCCCTCTGCAGTGCGCCTGTGCTCGGACCGGGTCGGCCTCATCAAGGACTGTGTGTGCCAGTCCCCCGCGTGCTACAAGCAGGCCGCCAAGCTGCTGGGACTTGCAGAGCTGCTGAGGGTGGCCGGTAAGTCTGGGGTGCTGGACTGCAGAGAAGTCTCCCTGCTATGCTCGTCAGTCTCAGGCGAACCTCACAATAGGTGTGTACCGGTGTGAGGATAGCTCTTTGGGCAACGATTTGTCTTCTTCTAGAAAGATTGGCATGTTACCGAAATGTCACATGGACCTCTCTACAGGACTTCTTGAGTGTTAACATGAACTCATTTCTCCTGGAGCAGTCCATCCACCAGAGAGGAGGGGGGAGCCTATGATGCCTCTGACCGCGTCTTGGAAATCACACACCGTCTTTTCCACCTCATTCTGTTAGAAGTCAGTTGCTAGCCAGCCTCCACTCACGGGGGGCGCATTGGTTCCATCTTCGGAGGAGCGGGTCAGAGAATCTGTGGACGTGGGTTAAACTCCATCCCAGGCACGCGGGGCCTGTCCCTCGTCGTCAGTCCTCTCCAGGCGAGACGGCGCGCTCTTCTCAGTGGCGCCCAGTCCCGCCGCCCCTGCCCTTCTCCTGGGGTCTCGCTTCCTGGTTGTGACATTTTCTCGACACCTTTCTTTTCAGGCCTGTTTTTGGTTACGTTCTTCCTTTTAATCAACTGCTCAGATGGAACCTTCTAGAATTAAAGCAGTTAAACATTTGTACTTTGGACTTCTAGATGATGGTTTGACTCATCTCCACTTGAAAGTTTACATTGAGACAACAGTGATTCTCATTTTGCCCTTTGGTACTGATCTAAGTTACTTCTTCCTGTGTCCCTTACAGCGAAGATGCGAATCTCATTTTGAGCATAAGGAAACAGAAATAAAGAAGTTAAATAATGTATTCCTGACTTTGAATCCTTTCCTCTTACTGGGATCAGTGGGCCCTTACTTACAGTCAGCTGACTGGGGGCTTTGATTACATCTGTAGACCACCTTCACAACAACGCCTAGATCAGTGTCTGTAGCCTAGCCAGGTGACCCATGGGAAAAATCACACCTGGCCCTCTCATTTTTAATGCAGATATTTTGAATAAATGCCAACATTTCAAGAATGTTATTTAGGGAATTGGTTTTCTACTAATTGTGATATGTTATTGTTGATAAATGCATACATATTGTTCCATTACCCATATTACATATTATATGGGGGGGGTCCCTTCTTTCCTTCTAGGTTCTTCAACTGGTCTAATCACTGATTTGGCATAAAACAGATTAATGGGGAAAATCAAACTTAAGGGCATACGTGCTGGAGCCCGTGAAGACGTGAGGTCAAAGGCAGGCAGGCACTTGAGACTTACGTGCTGCCCTGAGCTCAGGAGAGGGGCTGGCATCCGGGGCTCCCAAGGGGAGGAAGACCATTTATAGGAAGGTGGGAAAGCAGGTGTTCGGTAGACAGATGTTGGCCATGCCAGGCAGGTGCGCTGTTCAGACGTGAAAGTGATCTCTGGTCACAGCGCTCGCTCTTTCTGGCCCAGGCCGCCTGTCTACGTTCTTCCAGGCAGTTGACGGGGGAAGCAGAAGCTCTCCTGAGTCGGCCTGGTCTTGATGGCCTTCTGGGGTAGCAGTTCCACTCCCCTTAATTAGGGTCACTAAACACGAGTGTGTGGTCCTAATAGTGCTGTGCCTCTTTGTGCTAGATCAGCTCTTTCTAGAGAAATATTTCAGACCAGCCTGGGCAGTGCTTAGCTTGGGTTTTATTTAACCCTTAAGCACAGAAGGGAGATAGATTTGTGGGGACATACTTTAAAAGTTTCCTTCAACGCTTTCTGTGATGTTTCCTTATGCTTTCAAACCATTTAATAGCTTAATGCAAAGACCAGAGACATGTTTTTTGTTTTGCCCTAGAAATATTGAAAATAATTTTAGGTTTTGTTATCTCATTAAAATAGTAATTTTTTTTCTTTTTAGCCTAAATATACAAATCATCTTTATTGTAACTTGGAATTATTTGTGTTAGAATTGAAAATTACATTCTGAATTGAATCTGTGCCCATTTCATTGAGGATGTTTTTTGAGCCTCGGTTATGTGCAGGACTTGGGGCTGGTACTGAGTGTTCAGCAGCAGCCCTGTCTTCTGAGAGCTTACAGTCTTGGAGGAGGTGTGGGTTGGGAAAAGGATCATGGCAATAAGTTGGTGTCCAGTGAGTGAAAAGCAAAGGGACATGTAGGAGACACACCTAATCCACGCATGTTATGTGAAGAAAGCGTGGTGATGTCAAAGAAGGAAGTGATGTCCACGCTGACTTCTACGCATGACCTCAGGAAAGGGATTTAAGATCTTTGTGTTAACATAAGCCGAATTGGGTATATTTTCTTAGTGTCTGGATGTTCACTGTGATAAATGAGAGATGCATACTGTCAGTGAAACTTCAAAATGACATCTATTTTACTTTGTGTTTACATTTTTTCCTGTCCTTATAGTTATCTTAAATTATATTTATAATTAGAAACAGAACATTCAAAGGGAAAAATACAAAAGTGAAATTTTCTCATAGCAAAAGAGTTTAAAGTCCTTGTGGGGAGGAAAGCTTTTCCTCTGCCTTCTCAGGCTGGGCTGCTGGGCTGGCTGCTGAGAATCATTGATTGCTTAGGAGTCTGAGACCTGATCCGAAGATTAAGTGGATCAGAAGGTGGAAGTTGCTGTGACCTTTTGTCCCGTAATCTTTTAAAATCAGTCTGATCGTTACCTTTGATTTTTGAATTAACTTGAAAGATGGTGTTCGTGAACTCTTTTATGAATCCATGCTGTCAAATCATTAAGTCGTATGTATGTGTTTACAGGCGAAGACCCAGAAGAAAGGCGTGGACAGGTTCTGATCCTTCTAGTGGAGCAAGCACTTCGTTTCCATGACTACAAAGCAGCCAGTGTGCACTGCCAGGAGCTGATGGCCGCAGGTGAAGTAGGCGGCCACTCAGCACTTTGCTCGTCCCCTTTATGCAGACAGGAAAGGTCTGTTCTCAAGTCCACTGGCCTAGTTGGCCAGCCCGTCACCTTGCGTTCGTAAGACTGGGGAGCAGCTTGTGAGCATAAGTGTGCATGCCATGAGCTCGTGTGTTTACTGAGCACTTCAGTGCCTCGGGTTGTATTTTGTCTGAGATTTTTGGGTACTTTCCATTTCCCATTTAAATAGTCTCAGAAGTTTAACAACAGGTTTCTGCAAAAAATGGCTGCCTTTTATGTGTTTGTGATTTAAAAGAAACTTTAAGTTTTTGAAGTATCCACTGTTTGTGATTCTATAGTCAATATTTCTGTCATCTTTTAAAGAAAATGATGCTGTATTTTAAATGAATATTGAGGAATTGGGAAGTGTTTTGTAACCCTAAAGTTTTGTATATTGAAATTCTAATCCAGGTCTCTGGAGGATATGCAGATTTTACTGTAGGATAGTTTCTATTAGAAGACACACGCATTCACTCCCCAGCGAGGTAGGAGTGATCTCGTGGTCTCACAGGCCCTGTACGGAGTGACCTCCTTCCTGTAGCCATGCCCAAGCATGTGGGAGCCCCGGCGCCCTCTTCACCCCCGTCGGTGCCTGCGTGGCGAGTGGCCGAGATGCAGCGCTCGCTTCGTGATGATTCGCAGAGCCGTGCACCTATGATTTGTGCACGTGTATGTGACACCGTTACAGCAGATATTATTCTGACACTTGTTAAAACGGTCAGGAAAACTTTATTCAAGACTTCCGCAGTAGATGCTGAAACTATTGCAATAGGGAAGAGAGAGCAAGGTGAACTCTGGATACAGGAGAGACAGTTTGGGGGTTATAGCCGCGGTCAGAGTGAGGGGATCACTGGATGAAAAACTGCTGTGATGAGACACCAGGGGTAGTGGCATTCTTGCTAAACTGCCGTAACAGGATTCTTGCTGAAGGCAGGCCAGGGTGGTCAGATGTCAAGGGTGAGGGCTGAGGAATTTGATCAGATGTCAAGGGTGATTGCTACAGGCAGTGGGAGAGTCCCTCTGAACTGACTTAGCAGGTTCTCGCTAATGGCTCAGCAGGGACTGGGCCGAGGTGTAGGCCTAGTCCGGAAGGGGGCAGAGAGAAGGTGACCGCAGTTTAGTTGGGGGAGGGTCTTTGTCGGTACAGCTCTGGAGATGTCCAGAACTCGGGGAGCTCACTGCTTTACAGCCTCAACATTAGAAAACTGTTTCCATAAAAGAGCCGTGTTCTGTAATATTAACCAAGTGATTTTGCAACATTAAGTTGCAAAATAACTGCGGTTTGCTGGAAAAACATTATTGTATTACTCTTCAACTGTTTATTTAGAGAGGTTTGTAATAATTTTATTCCTGTTAATACTGGTACCTGGATTAATTTTTTACTTTATATATTTAGAGAAGTTATTGTAGACTGAGGCCTTTGTGCTTAGGGAAAACCCTACTTTCAAACCGGAACTCCTTTGAATAAGAGAAAAGTATATTTGCAGAATTCACAGTGTAGAATTGTGTAGGAAAAGGACCTTTGCCAGGAGTTAGGGTGAGTGTATCCTTGGCATGTTCCTTGGGTCTCTGTCTTCTACAAAGGGGATGATTCTGGTAGCTGTCTAAACTAAGTTCTCTTTTCCTAGCACTTTCCAGTTTACAGAGTACTTTTAAATACAACTGTCATTTAATCCTTTCCACAGACCGACAAGGAAGACATCGCTGTGTCTCTGTAGTAGTGAAGGAAGTGTGACACTTGGAGCTTTCTCCAGCTCACAGGTGTGCGGAGGAGGCTGGGGCCAAAGCCTCCAGTCTTCTGAATTCCGTTGGCTCAGCACCAGAGCAGATTATTTGTAGTCATTGTCAGGTAGCCCGAAATGTAAGCTTATCAGAAACCTGTCTGGAGTAGCGTTGACCATGCTGGACGAGAAACCAACATGCTCTTTCTGTTGTGCCCTGGATCCTTGTGTGTTTCTGGTTCTATAACATTACGCGTTGCCGGTGGCTGTGGTTTTGCTTTGGTAACACAACACCTGAGCAGAAAGCCATTGAAATCATCCTGTTAGGTTGAAGATGTTTCTTCTTTTGAAAGTCATGTGTTTTGTCTTGTCAATTTTGCAGGCTATTCTAAAAGTTGGGATGTTTGCAGCCAGCTAGGACAGTCGGAGGGCTTCCAGGACCTGGCCAGTCGTCAGGAGCTCATGGCCTTTGCTCTGACGCACTGTCCGCCTGGCAGCATTGAACCCCTGCTGGCAGCGAGCAGCTCTCTGCAGACAGAAGTAAGTGCGCCCCGTGGACACGCACGGCGTTTTTTGGGTGTGTGAGGTTCGTGGTCATTTTAAAAAATAATAGAAGAAATTGAATTTATGGAAGAAAACTAGCTTGTTACTCATGTGAAAAGGAATCTGAAGATACCCCGACATAAGATAGTGCTGTTTGTTATAGTAGGAAGAAAGGGTGCAGAGCGGGTTCCACTTCGGAGACTGTTGTGTCCGAGTGATGCTGTCCCTGGAGTCCTGTTCCCCAAACCACTCATTCAGTTTTTCTCCAAAGACCACTTTTTAAATTTCCGCCCACATTGTGAAGAGAGGCAAATTTAAAAACATGATTTGTTCACACTGTGTTGCCTTCTCTTTTCAGATTCTTTACCAAAGAGTGAATTTCCAGATCCATCGGGCAGGAGAAGAGAGTGTCAGTGCTGGGCCGTTCCTTAGTAAAGTGCTGCCAGAGGTGAGTCGGCGCTGGGACCAGGGAACAGGCAGCTGGGAGGCTGGCCCTGGGTGACAGGGCATCACCTGCCCTCGGGCTGGGAGGGCGTGTGTGTGTGTGTGCTTTTTTCTGTGTCTGTAAAGACTGTTTTTCCTTCAAACTTTCGTGTGTGTGAAATGCAGGTGGGGCAAAATTAAGTTTCCAGTTGTGAGTCCTCGAAACACAGTCTATTTTTGTATTATTATTGATTAATTATTGTATCATTTTCCATATAAACAACTGTAAACCTACGTTTGCCCCAGAAAAATACAGAGAATGAAAATACCCCAGGCTGTGCTTATGTGATTTGTGCTGTTACGGGCAGTGTGGTTACCTGTTGTTACTTCATCGCGGTGCGCCCATAGAAACTCATCGCGGTGCGCCCATAGAAGCTCATCGCGGTGCGCGTATAGAAACTCATGGAAGCTCATCGCGGTGCGCGTATAGAAGCTCATCGCGGTGCGCGTATAGAAGCTCATCGCGGTGCGCGTATAGAAACTCATCGCGGTGCGCCCATAGAAGCTCATCGCGGTGCGCCCATAGAAGCTCATCGCGGTGCGCGTATAGAAACTCATCGCGGTGCGCCCATAGAAACTCATCGCGGTGCGCCCATAGAAGCTCATCGCGGTGCGCATATAGAAACTCATGGAAGCTCATCGCGGTGCGCCTGTAGAAGCTCATCGCGGCGCGCGTATAGAAGCTCATCGCGGTGCGCGTATAGAAGCTCATCGCGGTGCGCGTATAGAAACTCATCGCGGTGCGCCCATAGAAGCTCATCGCGGTGCACATATAGAAACTCATCGCGGTGCGCCCGTAGAAGCTCATCGCGGTGCGCCCATAGAAGCTCATCGCCGTGCGCGTATAGAAACTCATCGCGGTGCGCGTATAGAAACTCATCAAAGCTCATTGCGGTGCACGTATAGAAACTCATCACGGTGCGCCTGTAGAAGCTCATCGCGGTGCGCTCATCGCGGTGCGTGTATAGAAACTCATCGCGGTGCGCGTGTAGGAGCTCATCGCGGTGCGCGTGTAGAAGCTCATCGCGGTGTGCCCGTAGAAGTTCATCGCAGTGTGCCTATACGCCAGTTTCTCGGCTAACGTTGAGTGACGTTAGTTTTCCATTTTAGCATCTAAGAACGTGTTATTGTCTCTAGTGCACATGCGCCTATCTTCCGTCTTGCACCTACAACCTGGCCCTGGAGGTGTCTATGCCACTGTGCGTTTGCGCAGCCTGCACCGGCTCTCACGGGAAGGTCCCACTGAGGTCTCACTGGGCCACTCTGGCAGCAGAGTTGGAGAGAGCCATGCACTGCCCTCTGCCACCCTGCGCAATCCGTGTTTAAAACGGGACCTGTTCTCTAAAGTGTCTAGTGACATCCGTTTGTCACTGCTGATCTGTTTGATCTGACAAACACTGCAGAGTTTGATGTACATTTTTCTGATTACTAATGAGATGGGTTATCTTAGGAGGGATCCTGTTTTGTGAGGGACCTGTTTGATTTGCCTGCCCATTTTTTTATTGGCTTTTTTCCTTCTTTTTCCCTTCCCTCATTGAGATTCTTCCAAATAAAAATGAACTGATGAACAAAATAGAAATAGAGGCATGGATACATGGAACAGACAGACAGCTTTTGGTGGTGGGGCGGGGCGGGGCCGCACTAGATGATAGAAGGTGAAGGGATTAGCCAAAGAACATATATGCATAACCCATAGACACACAACAGTGTGGTGATGGCCACCTGGAGGGGGTGCTGGGGCTGGGTGGAGGCGGGCAAAGTCGGGGGTAAATGGGGACAGCTGTAATAGTGTCAACAATAAAAGTAAAGTTTAAAGAAAAGGAGAAGGTACATACCCATTGACACCTCTCTCCATTGGTTTGCTCCTTGGAATCTAACTTTTCATGGCTGTTTCTATAAAATTGACATTTCTTTAGGTCAAAGAAAGTAGTCCAGTCTCTGATAATTACATAAATTAAGAGATGATATCCTCTTGACGGATTGGTTTTCCACTGGATTCCTTTAATTAGTAAGCTTCACTTTCAAAGTGTGAACTGTCATGCATTTTTCCAGCGAGTACTTTGGAAGACAGTTGGCTGTATTTTGCCCAACTCATTTGTACTTGTACAGTTACTTTTAAAAGTCTGATACAAAGCTTCAGATATGGAACCTATTGATGGAGTTAGGGCAAAGCTTTTGCTTAGAGTGGAATATGTTTAACAACCCCATTTCCATAACTCTTTTGTCTTAAAATGCAATTTCACAAACGTACATTGAATATACACATGTGTCCCCCGTTCAATGCTAAGTGATTTGAGGTCCTCAATGTTATTTAGAATGTGACCTTTTGCCCTTAAGGAGTTTTCTCCTAATAGTCCTGCAGCGGTGCCTTCAGAAAAGCACTGAGCCATAGGATTTTCCCCAGTGAGGGGAAAGTGTTGTATCCACACTGTCGGGTGTGGTAACCACTGCTGAGTACTGGAAACGAGGCTGGTGCTGCTGAGGTACCAATTCAAATAGCCATGTGAGGCCACTGGCTGCCAGATTGGACACCCCAGTCCTAGAAGACTTGACATTCAGTGGGGTATTATGTTCTGCCATCACCACCGTAGACAGTGGCCTTTTTGGGGGGGGGGTGCACTCCCTCTGGATGGAAGCCATAGTATTTTCCAGGTGCCCAGACTGGTGTGGCTGCATTTTGTCACTGGGCACACTGACTTCCTGTTTCACTGACCGCTGCCTGGCTTTCCTCCTCGGGTGTGAACGCACACGGTGCTTCCGCGTGGCAGTCAGAGTCGTTCTCTTACTGGCCAGTGGTTGCTCAGCGTTCTGTTAGGAGCTGGCAAGTTCTCCCATGTTTCGAGGTCTAGTTGAAGACCTCCTTTTAGTGAGATCTTCTTTATTCCGAGTTTTCTCTTCTGAGCCTCTGATCCTTCCCTGCTTATCCTGCACATTTTGGCTGTCTCCACAGCCCCATCTCTTCCTGCCTTCCAGACACGTGCCGTCGATCACGCTGAGCTCGCCACGTTCTCTGAGCAGGCGCCTTCACGCCTCTGGTGTTTGCATTTCCTTCCTACCTCTGCTGCCCTCTTGTCCTGGGCTCTGGTCCCCTCATCTGGAGTATTGTCGTCTTTGTGGGGTTTCTTCCGCGTCCTCTGGCGGCTCCCTGTTCTTCATGCCGCCCATGCTCGCAGCCGTGTCAGCACAGGAGTGGTGCGGATGGTGTGTCTGGTCACTGCCAGTGTGTCGTTTAGCTTGGTACTGTCTCCAGGGAGGCTCGTCCTGCAGGGACTGCTTAGGACATGCTCGGTAAGTCAGGTGGACACTCCCACCGCATAAAATTAGTCGGTGGCATAAATGAACCAGAAAGTAGCTTTCAGCCTCAAACTGAAAGGCATTTCCTGTTTAGCTCACCTGTGTGTGGTGTGGTGCCTGAGGTCTGTTGTGCTTTGGCCATTGTCGGGGGTGTAGCGTTTCTCTGTTCAGCACAGAGCTGCAGTGTCCGCTGCGTGGAGCCCTGCAGCTTATTCTGGATCCCCACCCTTCCTTACAAAACCCAGGAAAAGCCTTTGAGACGTTCTGGGTTTCCTATTTTCTGCTTCTACAATGAATTAGAAAGTGTCAGCCTGACCCCTTGGTGGCTCCTTTGGAATAGGACACGCTGTGTTACCACAAGTGGGCACGCAGTGCTCCATTAGAATCTCTTTATAAATGAGGCAGCCCTGTAGTCCTTTGCATGTTCGGCTTGGCAAGGAAAAGGAACTCTTTCAAAACGACTGCCCCCCACCCTTTCTGTATTTAGCTCCTTAAAAGCTTTCCTGCCTTCCTTTGTCCACGTTCGGCAAGTCGTACTACCTCCACGTCTCCTGAAGTGCTAACCCACGCCCGCGGGAGCACACCGCGGCTTCGATTCACGCAGCACATCTGAGTGTTACAGCTGCCATTATTAGATTAGAATATAGTGCCCAGCTCTCAGATGCGGTTGTCACACATTAACAGCTATAATAACCACATTAAGTTACAACTCAAAGATGAGAGCTCACTGTGTAATCTGCTTAATGCCCAAGACTTTCATTACCCAGTTGTGCAAAGAATGATGCTATGTATGTATCCCAGCGAAGGGAAGTGTGGTCGCCAGCAGGAAGTGAGGTCCGCAGCAGCGCAAGTGTCGCCCACGAGGTGGGAGACACTGGCTGTTGTCCCTCGTAACCAGATGCTTGTCTATAAATAGAACAAAATGCATTGTGGAAAACCACCAACAGTTTCTTATTAATGTTGGTTATTATGTTTTTCAGAGGCAACAGTATCCCATCAGTTCGACTATATTAACATTTTGTTTAGCTAGGATTAGTTGTATCTCTTAGCCAGTCATGTTTTCCCCAGATAAATCTAATTAGAGCAGGAAATGGATTATATGCAAGGTTCCCATTAAAAAATCATTTGCACTCTGAGGAAACTTGTTCTGAACGTTTTAAGTGGCTACAGATTTATATACCTGGACTAATGAATGTTTAGAACTGGGGCATGGACGGAGCAAAGAGCGATTTTGAATTTATAAAAGGATAGATGGGAAATACTATCTAAATGAAAGTGAGCAAAATGGCAGTTGCATTTCAGGGTCATGGACCGTCCTTCCCTTTCCCGTCAACAGTTGATGGGTATCTGGTTTGTTTCCACTTCTGAGCCCTCATGAGCCATGTTGCTGTGACGGTCTCTGTGCAGGTGCTTGGAAGTGTGCTGTGATGTCTGGGCTGGGTCCCTGGAGCGGGAGGGCCGCCTTGTGTGGTGTGTTTCTGTGGAAACCGCCTGTTGTTTTCTGGAGTGGCTGCCGCATCTTCCTACCCGGAAGCATCAGGTTCCAGTTTCTCCACATCCGTCCTGGCCAGCCGTGCTCTTGCGGGGCTTTTTGACTAAAGTCATCCTTAGGGTGTGTGACGTCTCAGTATCATTTCTGTGTGCGTTTTCTAAATGACGAATGACAGTGGGCATCTGCTAATGTGCTTATTGCTGCTCCTGTACCTTCTTTAGTGAAATGGCCATGGGTATTTTGTCCGTGGTAGAGCTGGATTATCTGTGTGTTCTCAGTACTGAGCTGTAAGAGTTTTTTTTTGTTTTTGTTTTTAAGTTTGGATACAAGTCCTTTATAAGATGTATGGATTGAAAATGTATTTCTCACAGTGTTTCACATGACTTTTTACTTTCTTAAGGGTGACTCTGAAGTGCGAGTTTTTAAAGTGGCTGAGATCTAGTTGATCATTGTTTGCTTTTGGTGTCATATTTAAGAAATCCGTGCCTACCTCAGGGTTGTGAAGATGTATTCCTGTGCCTTTTACTGAGTTTTACAGCTTTGTTTTTTAAAGTGCTGATAAATAAGTAACAGTAAGAAGCCACTTTGTTGTTGTTAATTCTCTCTTGAGGATAGTTTTCCTTTGATTTTTAGGTAGAGTGGGAGGGAGGGAGAGAGGGGGAGAGGGCAAGTGAGAGAGAGAAACATCCATGCGAGAGAGACATACTGATTGGTTGCCTCATACAAGACCCCGGCTAGGGTTGGGGATCAAAGTTACAAACCAGGCACATGCCCCTGACCAGGACTTGAACCTGCAACCCTTTATCCTCAGGCCTATGCTCTAACCACTGAGCAACCAGCCAAGGCAGAAGTCACTTTTTATATGAAATAAGTACAGGCTTGAAGAATATCCACATGCAAAAAGATGTCTTTGGACCTTGACCTCATACCATACACAAAAATTAACTCAGTGTTATCTTACTTGTTTTACTTTCTTTCGTTTCATGATAGCTGTTCCTTCTTAAAGGCCTTTAAACCTCGTATTTAGTATGCAGAAAGACACAAGTGAACACTTCGAAGTTTTCAATGAATAACTTCATCTGGAAAGGATCTTTGTTACTGTGATTGCTTTCCTGTCTTTTTCTGTGAGTGTGTTGGAACTTTGGAGGGAAGACTCGTTTTGGCTCATCTCAGTCTGTTTGATAATGATCTCCACAGACCGTGAGGATCCCATCCTTCCTGGTCTCCTGGTTCAGGGCAGACGCTGTGCTCCGGCAGCTTCCACGTGGGACTCCTTCCCCTGCAAGGTGGAGGACGAGAGGAATGTAGACTGGGAGCCAAGGAGG
Organism: Molossus molossus; assembly: GCF_014108415.1. Classification (NCBI taxonomy): domain Eukaryota; kingdom Metazoa; phylum Chordata; class Mammalia; order Chiroptera; family Molossidae; genus Molossus; species Molossus molossus. The sequence continues at coordinate 7,683,507 of NW_023425350.1, read as the reverse complement.
GACTTGGCCCAGTTCCTTTGGCCCCGTCTTTGTTCTCTGCCTCTCAAGGTTGCAGCTTAAAGACAGCCCCAGGTAGTGAGCCTGCCTGAGTTCTCCTTCTCACTGGGGGTCCTTTATCTCGGAAAAGGGGTGTCTGGCAGCTACCGGCACCTCCACATTTGGAACCTCAAACTGTTGGATTCTGTTGAACTTGAATGTTTTCTGACTCTTTTTATCCTGTTATTCTCAGTAATTTGGAGCACCCTGAGCACATTGAAACATGATTTCATTGCTCCATCGTGACTAATTCTGAATGTTTTCTTTAATTGCAGCGATAGTGCAGGCTTTTATCTTAACAATTTGTTTAGGGGGTCATGGGGGCTCAGATAATTGACCCTGTCTGGCATACTTTATTTCTTGAAAGTGAAAAAAAAGATTTAAAGCATCTTATGATAAAATGTTAACGTTGGTTAACTTTTGATAAGAAGTGCATGGAAATTTGTGATAACTTTGGTCTCTCTGCTTTTAAAAAATATATAAATAATCTAATCAACAATCCATTAATATATTAGTGTTTTCTTCTCTGTCAGTTCTTTCTCTCCACCCATACCATGAATCCCACTGCTCAGATGTAAGCATTCTTAAGTGTATGTGTCTATCTTTGCAGACTTTTTCTGAGTGTACAGATTTTCTTTGCAGCCCTCCTCTGTCTCTTGGACAATGACTGTTTTGTTTTGTAAACTAAGAGGAACTCATATTCCTCTGACGCTCACCTTTTTCACGTGATGTTGTGTGTCCTGGACATTCGCCCTTGTCATTGCACAGACCATGTGCGCGGCAGGCCCTGACGCACGGACCATGTTTCATGGAGAGTTTTCTTTGTCTTTGGACGTTCTGATTGTGCCCATTTTTTCTCGAATTAGTCCTGGGATGAAGAGGTAGCCCCGGGGTCCCGAGAGAGCTGCCCTTGCTTCCTTGTGGTTCGTCCTCCGCAGCCATGTGTTAAGTCCTGACTTGGCCTTGCTCCCTGTGGCCATGTCAGCTCCTCAGGGAACACATAGGTCCTCCTCACTTGTGCTGTCATTTCTCTGTGACAGCGTTGCCTGGTGAGAATTCTTTGGGAGACTGAGTTCACGGGGTCATGACATCCGTGTCCTGGATGAGCGCAGTGCCGGCGCTGCTCGGAGCGCCCCTGCACATCTCTGCCACGTGGAGCCTTTCTCCGGGGCCGAGCGCGGGCACCTGGCTCCTCCGCATGCTTGTTGGAGCTCTCTTAGCCGAAAGCTAAGGATAAGGACTGTGAGTCATACTTCGATTGGGTTGGCAAATCTATATCACAGATTAACATTCTTCAGACAGGTTTAAATGAGCTGCCTCCTTTCTTAGCACCACTATTGGAATTTTCTTTATTTTTAAATCCTTACCCGAGGATAGTTTTCTTCAGATAAAGTGGGTGGGAGAGGGGGAGAGAGAGAGAGAGAAACGTAGATGTGAGGAGACACATTGATTGATTACTTCCCGCACGACCTGGACCAGGCCTGGGGGTTGAACTGCAACTGAGACATGTGCCCTAGACCAGAATCAAAGCCTCGACTCTTTGATCCGAGGGCCGAGTCTAACCAGTGTGCCAAACCGGCCAGGGCTGAGATTTTCTTTCATTTTGCACTTTGTTCCTATTTCTAATGTATTTGTGTCTCCTTTAAATTTTAAAATAACTCTTGTAGTAGTAAGAAATCCATTTTTACTTTTTATTTAGATTGACTATTTAAATCTACGTGCAAAAGATGTTTTCCAAAAATAATGCAGTGAAGCTGCTGATCTCAGTACAGTGGGGTCAGTGGGATCAGCAGTTTCCTTTCCGTGTAAGGCGGGAGGGGGCGTGATACGACCCCTTGCCCCTGAGGGCTCAGTACTGTGCGGAGGGACTTTGCACGTGCTCTGGCTTTACGCTGAGCAGTGGGCACATCGTTTTATCCAGGTCTTTCCCTGCGCTTTCCCATGGGGCTTTCTCTCCGGCTGCCTCGCCAGAACAGCTGTGTCTGGGCCACCAGGGACCTCTTGTTCCTGGGTCTGTGGGTCAAGCTCAGTCTGTTTCATGTGCCCTGTCAGTAACATTGGGCACACACTTGGTTTCAGGGACAACCCGTCCGTCGTCGTCGTACCTCACTGGCCACTTACTCTCATTGTCTCTGCTGGTCCTTCCTCATCTCCCCAAGTGAACCTTAGCTACCCCAGCTCTCTCTGCACTCATTCCCAGTCGATGTCACCCACCAGCGTGACTTAACTGTCACCACTGTGCTCAGGAGTCTCTGCTCTCGCTCTAGCTCTGACCTCCTGAGCTACAGACGTGTATGCACGGCTCCCACCCGAGCTCCACACTACGTGCTGAGATGTCACCCACCAGCGTGACTTAACTGTCACCACTGTGCTCAGGATTCTCCGCTCTCGCTCTAGCTCTGACCTCCTGAGCTACAGACGTGTATGCACGGCTCCCACCCGACCTCCACACTGCGTGCTGAGAGACGTTCCTGTCTCAGTGTGTTAAGTGGAACCGCGGTCTTTCTGTGGTCTCTCCTGAGTCAGGAGCGGCAGCTCCAGGTCCCACTCATCCGGCTTCCTTCTCACTTGTAACACGTCCAGTGCACGAAGAAACCCCGCAGTCTGCGCCCCCCGGTGGACTTGGACTCGGACCGCGTCTCACCATCGCCCGTGCCGCCTGGAGTCTCACAGTGTGCGCCACTGTCTCCTGCTCTGCCCTCCCCTGCTGCGTCTGCTCAGCAAGGCAGCGGGTCCTTTAACAATAGGGTAAAACCCTGCGTTCCTCAGAGAACAAACCAAGTAGTTACAGTCTTTTGCAAGGACTCCCATGATCTGTCTTCCCACTACCTGTTTATATCTTTCCTCTTTCCTGTTCCTCCTCCCCACCCCCTTGCTCTGCAGACGCCCATCAGATTGGCCTTCCTGCCGTTCTGTAAGCATTCCCAGCACCTCCTGCCTCTGGGTCTTACCTGGAGTGTTCTCCCAAATATCCGATGGCTCGTCTCTCCCTTCCTCCAGGTCTCTGCTCAGCTGTCTCCTCGTCGCCAGCGTCCCTGGTTCCTGCATGCACAGTCACAGCCCCCAGCCCCTGCCTTGCACCGCGGTGTTTCCCGACTTTGCGCTGTCGGGGCGCACGCCTCTGACGGCGTCGTATTTACTGTCTGCCGTCTTCTCTGGGATGCGAGCTCTTCGTGGCAGGAGCCATGGCTTTCCACTGCGGTTTTCAGCATCTAGTAGGGCGGTGTCTGCCATTGTTACGTTTGAGGTCACGGGCATTTGTTGAAGAGTCAGTGAGTGAAATAAATGAGGAAGGAAAGGTGTGGGTATTGTATGGATGGGGATAAATTCTGTTATACATGGGAGGCGTGCTTGAAGGAGGTCCAGTGTGATGAGTTCTTGGTTCATTATTGAATTAAGGAAAATCGCCTTATTTGCCTTTGTTTTCTAACGTGCTATGAGTTCCTTGAGAGCAAGGAATATACCTTAATCGTCATGGTAACCCTGTTGCCTAGCACTGGGTCTTGAGTACCGTATTCGTGCCAGAATACGTGTTCAGTAAACTTACTGTGTGGGTATGTTCGCTGCCGTGCCCCAGAAACCTGCATTTTACAGGATGGCCCAGATAAGAGTTCCTGAAGACGACCAGGTACTTACATCGCGAAAGGACGGGAAGCAATGCAAGCTCCTTCTCAGAGACTCGTTTCATAAAGCCAAGTATTGATGAGCCTTTAGAGATGAAGAGGGGAGGCCTGGGGACGGGGAAGGAATTGGTGGGGTCGAACTGTTTTGGAAGCCACTCCTCTGGCCCTGTGAAGACCCCATTTCTAAACCAAGGGCTGGACACTTACCTCAAGAATTGAGTTGCCACCTAGATGTTGGCAAAGGATTTACAAACCCACCCACCCATTTTTGGAATGTTTCTTTCTATCTGGGTACATTTTTTTCTTCTTTCAGGCTCTGTAATTGGGGGCGGGGTCTAAGGCAGCTGCTGTGAGTACTGTAGAGCAATTACAGAGGGTCTAGTTACAGGTAGTATGTAGCTTACGGTCATCCCCAAAGGCCACGAAGGCTTGGATAGATGGAACCTCTGTCAGTTTCCTTGGGAACTGCAAAATAGGTCTTGTTTTAAGATGGTATTAAAATTAATACCATGCTGCCCTGGCCTGTTTGGCTCAGCGGTTAGGGCATTGGTCTGCAGTTCAGAGACCCGGGTTCGGTTCCCACTAGGGCCTGTACCTCGGTTGCAATTTGTCCCCAGCCCTGGTTGGGTTGTGCGAGTGGCAGCCACTCAATGTGTCCCTTTTGCGTTGATGTTTCTCTCTCTCTCTCTCTCCCACTCTATCTGAAGAAAAACCGAAAAAATTGTCCTCGGGTGAGGATAAAAATGAAAAAAATTATTGGTGCCATTGACTGGCCAAGTCTCTCCATCCCCTAATTTATACCGGGACCAGGCTTTGTTGCAAAAGATTAGCTTCTTTTCTTGAGGGACTTGGTCATATTTCTCCCAGTTGGCAAGTATGCACTTCAAAGGGGTGTCCTCGGGCACTGTGGACTGGTTTCCCATCCATGGAGAGACAGATATGTAATAAGCCAAGAGTTGGAGACATCTCTGCAAGTCTCTGGACGGGTTTGGGCCATCCTGAGGTATAACAGGGTGGGTATCTGCCACCCTGGAGCCACCCGGGTATGAAGTGCTTGCCCCATGCTCTGAGGGCAGCCTTACCTGTGGTCACAGTGGCTAGCACTCTTGCGTTGGACTTACTCCGCTCAGATAGGTGGCCTTCATGCCCCATGGATGATGAGTGTGGCCCCTTCCCCCAAGTTGTCCCTCGCTTGGCGACCCCAGCCTTAGCTGGCCTACAGGAGGTCCCCTTCATGTCTTTCCATATAAGGAGTGCCCAGTGCCTCCGTCAGTTTGGACAGAAAGCCTGTCCTATAATTCTGGCCTTCATTTCTCCGGCCATTGACCCTTTGCCTTGCCTTTCCTGTTCGCAGCAGCTCTGGTCCTGTAAGAGGCCTAGCAGGGAGAAGGCAGGCACCCCTGGGAGGGAAGCAAAAAGGGTTCCATTTTGGCCATCTTAAGTTGATAACGCTTCTAGTTAAATCTGCCCATTTCTATAAGTAATTGCAGGTAAAGACTGCCTGTTAATTGTGTGTCTATAGGAGCATTCATGGGGGCTGAGAGCTGGGATTTTTCAGCCTAGGAGGCATGATTGCTCATGTTAACTTTAGTTTTATTTTGAGATGTGCAGAGTCTGAACACATTTCTGGGGACATTGTGTGGTGGGTTGAAGGGTGCTGCTTGTGGGTGGAACTCCACGGGGCTGTCACCTCCTGAGTTGCTTCCACCTTTTTGTGGGTCTTGGTTTCCCTCCCCAGCTGTCTGATCCAGCCATGTGGACTGGGAGCACTAGTTCACCAGCTTTCGTGTGTGGTCCCCAGACGAGTCAATTACTGAGCTACATTTGTGTTGGACTTCCCGATGGGGCTTCTCTTATCTGGAGGGGTACCCTCTGACACCTCCACATAGATTCCTCATCACCTGAGAATACCTGAAATTTGAGCTGGAGGAAGTAACTGCCTCTTATCTTCAGAGCCGAGCAGGTTCAGGCTGTCATTTATCCAGCCAGAGATTTTGTTCAGATCCTCAGAAAGCAATTCCAATTCAAAGTCACCCATTTTGTCCTCCTGTCCTGAGGCATTTCGGCTCTTTTGCCTGGGTAATCTCAACCTTTAACCTTTAGTTCCACCTCAAGGATTTAAAAACAAAACAGCTCAGGTGAAGTCAGGGCCTTTTCCTTTAACACAGGGAGGTCCAGCATTTGAAGTAAAACTCACTCAAGCTCACTTGATGCGAAGCGAGGAGCCGGTGGAGCACAGGGGCCTCCATGGTACTTGCCCTGGGCCGTGTCTGCAGAGTGGTCAGGGTGGGCTTCTTTGGAATACTGCCATACCACACCAAGTAGTGTGATCTGAGAAAGGTCCACACCCAGACGGGGGTCAGACAGACTGAGGCAGGCATCAGATGTTAGCAGCGTTGTTGGCTCCTGGTGCTTGAATAGAGTGAAGGAAGAATTCAAAACCAAGAACTCTAGTACAAAGGGAAGTTTATCCAGCATACAAAGTGAAAGTCCGGTTGAAGAGAGGATTCAAGTGGGCTGCACAGAGCTGCCTTGGCCTTTTAGAAAGAAAGTCACAGAGGCAGAGTTGTGAGCCAGCTGGGCTGCGTGGACTCAGCAAACAAGTTACAGAGTCAAAAGAAGGGTCTCTTGCAGACAGGTTCAGAGGTTAGCCAGCAATGAGGTGCTGCTGCCCACTGCTTCCCCGGTTGCAAGTCTCTAGGGGAAAGAAGCGGAGGTGGGGCGATGTGGCTGTGCTCCGGGGAGAGTGCCATTGGGTCCTTTGTGCTAGGTTCTGTCGTTTTCTAAAGGCAGGTCTCTGGGAAGGATCTCAGGAGAACATACATCAGCTTTCCAGGTGTTTCCTTCAATATGGTGATTCATCAAAATGAGCCTAAAGGGCTAAGGTCATGGTTTCTGCTGATTGGTTGGCGCTAGGATTGGGGGGCCACTCTCATTGTATCTGGTCCTGATGCCAACCATGGTGTCACTTTATCTGACTTGCTGCTTTTCTGGGCCTGACGCTGAAACACAACTGAGCCCTAGATGTTATCTCTAGTTTGACCAAAGCTCTGTCTCTGATCAAGAGACCCTTTATTCCTAAGATTATTTGATGCTGGTCAGAACCTCATTGTCCTGAGGGCTTAATGAGTAAGGAAGTGGTGTGCAGGGGAGAAAGGAGGCAGGTGAGTCAGGGTGCTGGATGGGGCCAGTTTGAATCAGCTCTCTGCCTCAGTTTCCCGAATTTTCCTAGCTTCTTATTATCTGTACTGCCTCAGATACAATTAGAAATAGTGATTAAAAAATTGACTATGGAAAAATACATAAAAATATACTTCTTATCCCTCTATTTTTCCTTAAACTACAGATCTCTTAATCTGGGTCTAAGACTGTTAGAAGATCCAAGAAGGTTTGGTCCCAAAGCCCCTAAAATACTGTGACAACTTTGGTGTGTGTGTACTTACTTGTGACTGTGTGTTCATATGTGTGCATACGCATGTGTGTTCAGTTTTCTGGGGAAAGGACTGACAGGTTTTATCAGAAATGTGTAGGGTCCGTGACTCCCAAGAGGAGAACATCTAAAACGTAGCCTGGCCTGGGAATTAACAGGTGAACTGAAGCAGAGTCAGACTTGAGAGTGATTTACTCTGTGGGGCATTTTCACTGCGCCTTTGGACAGATACTTCTAAGAGTGGCCTCATGGGTGACAAAGATTGCATTCTTAACATTTTGAGTTCAGGATGAAATTTGCTCTGAGTGTTTGGAGCAGGTGGCTTATTTAAAGATATGTTGGTGAGAAGGAGTAGTGGTTGAGCCCGGGTTGAGCTCTGTCTGCCAGCTCAGCTTCGTGGCCGTGTACCACCAGCTCAGTTATGGTTGGCAGACACGTTGCTCAGAAATGAACCCTGATGTTACCAGACACCAGAGAGAGCAACTCTTAAATAGGTTATTCACTGTAGAGATTAGAATCGTTTCCGTGAGCCAAGCTTGACATGTGGAACTAGCCTGTGAACCTGGACCCATTTGGCAAAGGTGTCTGTTGTAGGGTTTGAAAATAGTATTAGTGCTTAGTAAGTTAACCTTTGAGCTCTATAATACACTTGACACTAATGAGATTTCATGCTAAATTTTATGCTGGGAGTTGTTGATTTGGTTTTGGGGATTAATCTATTTCTGCTGCTGTACTCTCTAAATTAATTAGCAGCATGCAACTATGAATAAAATGTGCCAGAGTAATCATTTCAGGATTTTGCCTAACCTCTTTCTTCTTTCTTCATTACATGGAGTTGAAAGAGAACTATTTTCCTCATTAATGCCTCTGGTTACACTATAATCGTGGTAGATTGCCCCCAAATGAAATCTCCTCTGTGGTCCAAATGAGGTTTTTATTTTACTTCTCTTTGCTAATTCTCATTAGGGGATCTTTCATTGAAAATCCTTTCATCATGCTCATTTCTGCATATGTGGGCTTCGCTCATTTCCTGGAGCAAACTTTGACCTTTCATATGTTTTCAATGTTCTTTCTTGAGTTAGCCTACGCATGTGTGAAATTTAGGTTCATTTTATGAAATGGAATAATTGTCTTGTGGGCTGCATTTTTTGATATTTTTCAATGGAGTTGATTTTCCTGTGAATGAAGTTGCATTCTGTTCAAGTGCCCCGTGTCTTACCATGTTTTGTTCGTTGGATTTGTTGATGACATTCCAGTCATGTGCTACACCCTCTCAATTATGCAGATTCTCAGATGAACAGGAATCAAAAGTGTGACGTGAACTGTCATTTGAATAACTTGGTAGGCTTTAGAAAATGTGTCTTCAGACGTTTAGATAATGCAGTGACACTCGACTTCTTACTTCCATCTGTAGAGACAAACGACACATGGGATTTCACACTGAAAAGCTATTGTCCAGTTGGGAAGGCAAACAGAAAACACTCACAGTGTCAGTGTATCGTGGTAAGTGCACTAAATGTGCCTGCGATGCTTGAGTGCCTAGGATAGGGGTGGGCACTGTCTCAGCGTCACTTTACTTACAGCAAATCTGTCACCGTCAAGAAAATGTAGAAAAGCATCTTTGTGACCTTGGTGTAGGCAAAGATTTCTTAAATATGATACAAAAATACTAATCATAAAGTGGCAAAACTGATAAATTGGACTAATTTAGAATTTAAGAACTTCTATTAATCAAAAGACACCATGAAGACAATGAAAAGATAATCTGCGGAGTAACAAAATATTCCGAGTTCATGAATCTAACAGGAAATGTGTATCCAGAATATGTAACGAACCCTTACAGATGAATGAAAGAGAAGAAAGGATAAGTCAGTTTGAATGTATCCACAATGCAGTGCGCTGTTACATCAGCAATGTAACAGCATTACACTATAGTGAATTGGATGTTGTTCATCTACTTGCAAGAATATGAATGAATGTTGTTGAAAGAAATCAGACACAAAAGAGAACATAATCACATTCATATAAAGTGTGAAAATAGGCAGAATTGATTTATGCTGCTAGAAGTCCCGGTAGTGTTTACGTTGGCGTCGGTGGTGTGGAAGTGAGCCCAGGTGTCTGGGATTCTGGTGGTCTGTTCCTTAGTCTCAGTGCTGGTTACATTGTGTGTTACACTGTACACTTACATGTACATGTCTGAGCCTGGATTGAGGACAGAAAGCAACTACTGTCTTGGCGTCATGGAACTGTGATATAGCTCCCGATCCCCCCCTCTCTTTTGATTTTCTCAAACCATCTGTAGTGAGATGATAGTAATTTTATAATGCAGAAGAGTAAATAACCTTAAATAATAGAAATATCAGTCAGTGGCTGTGTGTGAGCGAGAGCTTGCCGACGTGTCAAAACCCCACAAAAGACAAGTGGGGCGCCCATTTTTCTAGCCAGACCTGGTCAGGAAGAGAGGAGACCACCGAGTGGTTGCCTGTGGGCGGCGTAGGCAACTTATTTGACCTAGAGTTTGTTTTGTGCCCAATGGTATTCTGATACCTACTCTGCAGTGCTGTTATGAAGCGTTGTTCGAGTGAATAATTTATGTCTTGATCTAAATAATACATACTTTAAAAGGTCTTGTCAAAGAACAAGCATGAGTGGATCTCACGGGCAGGATATCACGTGGGTAAAAAGTAAAGAACCCGTTCTTACCTCCGCAGGGTTTCTGGAAGGGGTTCTCTGCGGCACGGGGCTCTTTCCTGCAGTTTTCTGTGCACCGTTCACAGAGGAACTGTGCCGGCTGGGTCCCCGTGCTTGGTTACGGTGGAGAAGGGCTTCCGACGTGTCTGTCTTCATGTCTGGTCATTTCAAGTAGTCCCGTCCTCACTCTGTTCTTACGACAGCCACATCTTCGCTCTTCTCGTTTCCCGTCTTCTCCCAGGATGAAGTCGGTGTCCCAGACAGCCGCTCCTCCGACCTTCTGCACTGGACCACGGCCACCACCATGAAAGTCCTTTCCAACACCACGACCACCACCAGGGCGGTGCTGCAGGCGGTCAGCGCCGGGCAGTGGTGGAAGAAGTCTCTGACTTACCTGCGCCCCCTCCAGGTAGCCCTGCCTCCCTTGGAGCTCAGCTGTGCTCCACGGCAGCTCCTTAGCTCTGCTCCTGTTCTCACGTTACAGCTTCGTCTTCTCCGGATGATTAAAATCATCTCCTAGGAAACCTGGGCCTCCCGTCAGGCGGGGATGAGGGTTTGTTTCCAGAACATAATGTGTGCCCGCAGAGGACTTGCAGCAGACACTGATGTCGGTGGGGTTTATGTCAGAATGAAGTTCAGTGGGACGGAAAGGAAAGGATGATGCAGCGCTGACTCACTGTTGTACTTCTACAGGCCGGTGGTGAAGGAACGTGCTCAGCACCAGCCCGAGAGCTGTCTTTAGGCAGTTGGGCCGCTGGGACAGAGATCCACGGCTTGGGAGGGCTCAGCAGCAGACACGTAGTTCTCACTATTTTGGGGCTGGGAAGCCCAGGGTCAAGCGCCGGCAGATGTAGGTGAGGGTCTGCTTCCTGGTTCACAGCCGTCTCCCTGCTGCGCCCTCACGTGTCAGGAGTCCCTTGTACAAGGGGCCAATCTCTGCCCACTGCCAAAGGTGTCGCCTCCTGATACCATCACCCTGGCACCCGAGCTGACAAAGCAGTCCGACAGACCCCCCTCTATCTGGAAGTAGGGGTCAGGCGAGCGGCGGGTCCGCTGTCCGTGGCTGTGACCTGGCCACCCGCTGCCCCTGCTCCGCAGCCGCACACGCACTCCTGCGGTCTTGCAGGGAAAACGGGAGAGGTTACCCCAGACACGCACGTGGCTGGCCCTCTCGTTAGTGAATTCGCTCTCCATTTATTCTACACACGCTTACAGGCATTTTCTGTGCCAGACCTGGGATGGGGAAATGGTCTAATTCCCGTCCCTGGAGAACTGGTAGAGAGCCACAGATAAAGCCACAAATAAACTGTTTGTGTAATGATGCCATGGAGGTGGTGGTGAGCACTGTGAAGACACACATGATCAGGGAGTGATGGTGACACTGAGGAGTGAAGTTCTGGTTCCGATGGGGATGCTAGGGTCTCAGAGGGGCAGGCTCTCCGAGCAGGAACCTGACAGCCAAACAGAGCATACAGAGCGCTCTCTGAGGGCCTGCTCGACGTCCTGGTGTAGCAGGAAGGAGGCCTGTGCAGTACGAGCAGAGTGGACGGGGGTCAGAGAGGCCCACCGCACAGCCTTGTGCACGCTGACGGGGACCGCGGACCTGACTCTGGGGAGATGGGGCGCTGTTGACTTCAGGCAGTACAGTCGTGCGATCCAGCAATACTTTTAGTAAGATCGGTGGCTTCTGTGTGGCGGCTGTGTGGCGGCTGTGTGGCGGCTGTGTGGCGGCTGTGTGGCAAGTTGGCCTCGTCGCTGCAGCAGCTCTACTCTTGCCTGCGGCTGCGCTCAGTGTCAAGTGCTCAGGAAACGGGAGGAATGGGGACTGCCTGTCGCCTGGCTCTTCCGGTGAGGAGATTTGCACTCTGTGGAGGAAAGTCACTAACCAGATGGGAGACACTAAAGTACTTGCAGATGAGGACTGCTGATGACAAGTGTGAAAGGCATTTGTGTGGCTTGTGTGGGAGAGAGGGAGATGGCAAGGGGCACACTTATCTCGCCCTCGTCTGGTAAGGGCTCAGCAGGGGGGTCTGGGGTGGGCCTGGAAGGGCAGCTGGGACCTAGGTAGGCAGGCAGCGTGGACAGGAGCCTGTCAAGGGAGCGAACCGTGGAGGTAGATGCATCAGTAGACAGTGGATTGGAGTGAAGAGTTAGCCTTTAGTGTTAGTTCACATTCACTGACTTAAACGTTATTCTGCACAGTTTAGACTTGATGCTGTTGGCTGTTTGCATTGTTCAAAGCTACTAAAGGCCTTTGGAGCAGGGGAGCAATATGTATGAAGTGATGCCTTAGGAAGGTTATTCTGGCGGGAGTATGGAAACTCATTATGTGTATCATACCGATTGCTTCCGTATTCCTGATTCATCGATGTCAAAGTGACCAGGAAAATCGAAGGCACTGCAGGGGTGAGGTTGGAGTGCAGCTCTTAGAATGTAGTTATTATCCCTCCATTCTCTGCTGGGTGTCTGTCTGTGTCACTCTGACACGCTCTTCTCAGATCACACAATGCACTTTGATTGTCACTCCTGAAATTCCCCCCCGCCCTCCTCCTTTCTTCTCTCCTTCCCTGCCTTGCTCCACTCCGTCTCTCCCTTCTTTCCTTCATCCCCCGAACCCCAGTTCTCTGACTTTTTACCTGTTTTTTCACTTTGATCTATTTAGGGGCAAGAATTTGGTGATGCTTATCGAAGCGGAATCAAAGGCAATGAAGGGTTAGAAAAACAAGGCTGTCATCCATTTTATGAATCTGTCATTGCGAATCCCTTTATCACAGAGGTAAGGACAGGGTGCCTGAGCCCACACCTTGAACTGTCATGCTGTTGTGGGCATTTCAGTATAAACAAAAACTGAAATTTTCCTGAAAATATTCTTCTTTGGCTCTGTTCTTAACCATGTTATTTCATGGGTTTCACATGACTTGTTCTGTGTACAGCATACTATGAGATTAAAATCGACGGGAAGTTTTGCACAAAATAATATGCTTTAGTAAGTCAGAAGTTATAATTCAAGTCACCAGAAGATTTAAAATTTTACAATTGTGTTTTCTAAGAATATCTTCATAGAAAAAAGGACACCCCAGTGAATGGCCTTCTTTTTTTGTCTAGTCTGAAGTAACCTATGACACCTATCAGCATGTCCCCACAGAAAGCTTTGCAGAGGTATTGCTGAGGACTGGGAAGCTGGCAGAGACTAAAACGGAAGGAGGAGAAGTATTTCCAACAACAGAAGGTATGAAACATGCTGTCCCTTACATGTGCAACTCAGTGTAGGAGGAAAGTGAAACTAGGAATGAATGGGAGGGAAAGCAAGAAGACATAGGAGAAGCTTAACTGGATGTCATCATTCATTTATTTTATTTATTTAAAACATTTGTTACCTTCTCCTCTCCAGTTACTAATATCGAGGCTTTAAAAGGGTACATATGATACAGTTCCTATTTTAAGCTGCTAATTACATAAAGTGATTCTTACAGTGAATGGTAAAGTGCTCAATAAATGTTTCTTTCTTTCTGCTTGTGTGTGTTAATTAGCAACTCTTAGGCATATGCCTTACAGCATGTAGATGTGTATTTCATCTTGAGGATTTTCTGCATGGTAGCATATCTTTCCATGTAGAGTTTTTTGAAAAGAATTAAGTCTATGCATATTTTTCCATTGATTGTTAAGAGAGGGCGGGAGGGAGGAAAGGAGAGAGAAACATCCATGTGAAAGAGACATCCACTGGCTGCCTCCTGCATGACCCCAGGGGATGGGGATCAACCCTGCAACCTAGGTGGGTGCCCTTGACCGGGAATCAAACCCGAGACCCTTCGGTCCCCAGGCCGACGCTCTGACCTCCGAGCCAAACTGGCCAGGGCGGCCCCTGTGTCTTTATGTTGCTGTCTGGTCTCTCCCACGTGGGTAAGACCCTGAGTGCCACCCACACCACCTTCTGACGCATGGAGGCGCTGTCTTAGCAAGGTTCCTGCATGGCGGTGCCTGCCCTCGTGTCGTCGCGGCGAGGGCGGGGTCCGGAGCCGAGGCTGTGCTCCCGAGAGCCCGAGCCCAGCTCCCACGGGCCTGCGTGTCCCCGCGGTGTCTCCCCCGGGCCTGCGTGTCCCCGCGGTGTCTCCCACGGCCTGCGTGTCCCCGCGGTGTCTCCCACGGGCCTGCGTGTCCCCGCGGTGTCTCCCACGGCCTGCGTGTCCCCGCGGTGTCTCCCACGGCCTGCGTGTCCCCGCGGTGTCTCCCCCCCGGGCCTGCGTGTCCCCGCGGTGTCTCCCCGCCGGGCCTGCGTGTCCCCGCGGTGTCTCCCACGGGCCTGCGTGTCCCCGCGGTGTCCCCCACGGGCCTGCGTGTCCCCGCGGTGTCTCCCCCACGGGCCTGCGTGTCCCCGCGGTGTCTCCCACGGGCCTGCGTGTCCCCGCGGTGTCTCCCCCACGGGCCTGCGTGTCCCCGCGGTGTCTCCCCCACGGGCCTGCGTGTCCCCGCGGTGTCTCCCACGGGCCTGCGTGTCCCCGCGGTGTCTCCCCCGGCCTGCGTGTCCCCGCGGTGTCTCCCCCACGGGCCTGCGTGTCCCCGCGGTGTCCCCCACGGGCCTGCGTGTCCCCGCGGTGTCCCCCACGGGCCTGCGTGTCCCCGCGGTGTCCCCCACGGGCCTGCGTGTCCCCGCGGTGTCCCCCACGGGCCTGCGTGTCCCCGCGGTGTCTCCCCCGGGCCTGCGTGTTCCCGCGGTGTCTCCCCCGGGCCTGCGTGTCCCCGCGGTGTCTCCCCCGCGGTGGGCGGTGGGGCTTTATCTGCCCGGTTCGCCCCGCGGCTCTTTCTCACGTTCAGATGTTGGGGCTCCACCAAAGGGACAGGCTCCAAGTCCATTGAAGTATTAACATTTTTTTCAAATCTTGTTGAATTGAGTGGGAAAGGCATTTTAGAGCACCTACTGTATATATTAAGAAGAGATGCTGTAAAAATACAGAGGTGATTTCAGTAACCATCCCTTTAATTTACATTTGGCTTTATAATTTATGAAGCATTTTCCTAAACACATTGGTACCAATCATGCTAATAGATCTTAAATAGATATCTTTGACTATCACAGGACCAAATATTTGTCAGAAACATAGCAGAATTGAAGAGTTACGTAGGAAAAATGACCCAAATCAAACATCATCAAAATGTAGTTCTTGACTTTGGCTCAGAAGTGGGTTGTAATATAATTACACTTTCCAACATGATCTGACTTTCCAGAATTTTTTAATAAAGTTGATGAAAAGGTTTTTATGAAGACTATCTGAAGAAAATTGATCATTATTTATTTAGCTAAATGAATGATTTAATGGCTAATGATTTCCAAATCAATAATATGGGTAGCTTTCCTCTGTGAATTTAAGTCTGGAATTAAATTGCTCACAGACTCTTTTAGAGGCCCCCATCCTGCACAGAATTAGTGGCTGCAGGCAGGGGCACAGATTCCATCGGATTTTGGCTGCACAGCTGTTTTAGAACATGCTTTGCACTCAAGGTTTGAGAACTCGCATTGCAAATTACATTCATATGCTCTGATACATGGAGGGCAGGTCTTTTCTTAATATATCTTAATGGTAATGTAACATCACTCTGACTCCATCTGCAGCAAGCATGGATCTGGGGGGTCCCAGTGCGACCCTCCTCAGAGTCTTACTGAGAATGTTGTCTATTGTTGCTTCCAGTGGCTCCCACACTCAAACACCGAGAGCTTCCTAGAGGTGGGGTCTGAGTTCTACTTTGCAAGGATCCTTGAGTCTCAGTGTGGGCTGCAGAGAAAGTTTTGATGCCCAGGAGTGGAGTGTGGACACTCCCCTCCCTCCCAGTCAGCTTCCTGTAAAGTCCAGCTGTTAGGAGGGGTGTTGGGCTGGGCACTTGGTTGTGGAGATGACTGTACTGTGATCCACCTGTGGGAGGAGGAGATGTCCCGAGGTAAGGGCAACATTTGTGGTAGGGGTGAGGGAAGAGATGGGATCCCTGTCCTTTCAGCCTGGGGACATGTGGGTGGCGGTGTTCTTGACACTGGCGGTTTGTCTAGTCTTGGAGCAGCAGGAGGTCACAGGCTTTGTGTGTCTGAGAACTGGAGAGGAGGCGTGTTCAGCTGGGCCAGCACCTTCCAGGAAAACCCATTTGGGAGATAGATGACTGGCAGGGAGTTTGAACATTTGACACAGTTGCCAGAGAGGATGCTTTCCTCTGTTCTTCCCCCAGTATTTTATTAAGAACACTTTCAAATGCACAGAGTTGAGAAAATTCTATAGTGAACTCCCGTAGACCTTCCCCCGAGATTCGACAGTGATCATTTTACTGGTATCCTCAGCCCGCCAGCTCCCCACCGCCCATCTGTCAGCTCAGCACAGACTAGACAAGTGACTGAAATTCTAGTCCGAGGAAGACAGTTAGGAAGGTAAATCTTCTGGAAAAATATTATGAAGTGTGTTCCTCAAGTCAAATGTTACTGACTTTGGGCTGTTCACACAGTGTTCTCCTTCCTTAGAGCAGGTGGGGAGAATCTGTGCTCCTCAGAAATCAAGGATTTACGCTGCAATTGCCTGTGACCACCTGTCACTGTTCCCCAGACCTAAGCGAATGGAGTATGTCCCTGCTTACACCGCTGCTGATGAGCACAGACTTCGTTGACCTCTCGTTCATTAAAGCTGTGGCACTCACAGGTGTCACTCACGTCTGTTTCTGTGTGGAAAGGCTGTTCATGGTTGGATGTTTCATGAGACTATGTAATGAAAGCAAGAGACTGCTATTTTTTCTGTGGATTGTGAGGAAGAGGGGTGTTCTTGGCAGGAACAAACCATGGTAGCAGTCCAAAGATGTGTCCTCGCTTGGCACGCAGAAAGCTAGCTACGTTGTTGCTCTGATCGTCGGCATGTGTGGCCGGCCTCACCTGCCATTGACGTGCATGCTTTCACGGCCTGGCCTGGGCCTGGGCGCCACCTCATGGACCTGTCTGCACTGGACTTTGCAGCTACACTGGCAGGATTTCCTTGTGTCTAAAAGAAACAGCATCGTTTGTCTGAGATAAGGCAAGGTTACCATTTAACATAGTTTCATGTGGTCTGTGTTCAGATAGGGCTGAATAGACTCTCATAAAGTGTCTCAGACAGTCCTCTGAAGCTAATTGTTGAAATTGTGTAGGACTGAAAACATGGTACTTAGTGACTGTGAATGTCATGCGGATCCTCCAGTAAAGTAATGCCACTTTTCCCCGTGTTCAGTTCTCTTGCAGCTAGCAAGCGATGCTTTACCAAATGACATGACCTTGGCCCTCGCTTACCTCCTGGCCTTGCCACAGGTGAGTGTATCTTACCAAGACCGAAGGACCGACACGCGAATTAACTAAAGATCTGTTGTTCATAACGATCGTTCATTTTACATGAACACCGCAGTCAGTATCCAGAGAGTAAATTCTGTAGTGTTAGCCAAAATGCTGATTTTAAATCTGCTTTTATATGCATAGGATCTATCTGCCTTTATAGTGTCTTCACAGTTCTAATGTTGTCATATTAAGATGAGATCGAGTTGATGTGATGGCAACTGAACCAGAATTCTATGGTAATGACCAGATAAGTAACGGTTCACGGTCTTGCTGTCCTTGCACTGAGCTCGTCCCGCCATGTCCCCTCTAGATGCTGGATGCTAACCAGTGCTTCGACACGCAGTCCTGCTCGGCCCTGTCTCTCCAGCTGGCCGCCTACTACTACAGCCTGCAGATCTACGCCCGGCTGGCTCCGTGTTTCAGGGACAAGTGCCATCCTCTTTACAGGGTGAGTTCTCGTGGTTTCACTTTGTAACGAGCCGGGTTAAAGTCGTTCTCGGGTAGTTGAACTTGTGCCGACCGCTTTGGACGTGCCGTCTCCTGTGCGCCCGGAGCATTCCAGGTGGCCGCCGCCTTCCTTCGCGGCCGCTTCTCCGGGCGGCAGTAAGAGGTCCGGTTTCTCCTGTTTGTCGTGAATGCTGATTCTTCCCCAGACTTTGCTGCCACTTGCTTCGTTTTACAAAGGTCCCAGGAAGGGCTAAAGTAGCAGGTGAGGCGAAATGAAGAATTAGTTTTTACTTCACTGCCCGGAAGGAAGGTGGCCTGTGTGGTTCTCTGAACAGCGCTGCGCTTCTGGGTATTCTCGAGCCATAGGTATGAGAGGAGTAATTGCACAGGTGACATGTTGAAACTGTACTTGCCCCCGAGTTTCGGACAGCTTTCGTGGAACTCCTGTTCATCTCGGAGGGAAAGCACCTTAGCCTGGCCTCAAGGCACCTGTGCCGTCTTTTGTGGACACAGAAGTGTCCAGATGCCCTGTAGATCAAAGCCTCAGGTTTACTTTATACCCAGTTTGTCAGTGGTCAGCGCTGGAAATTCTCTGCTTTTGTAGTGGATTATTTTAGGAGAATTACCACCTGAAGAGCGATGAGCAGAGATCAGACTTTCGAGTGCACTGTGTGCCCACATCCAAGGCGCACAGTTTGTCGAGGAGGGTTTTTACCCCCGACCCAGAGCAGGCGGTCAGGGAATAATTTCACATGGGTATCAAAGGTCCAGCTGCCTCAACTGTGCAAAACGTCTCTGAGAACCTGTCAGTACGTGAAAACATTCCATTGGTGGCAAAACCTGTGGCTCTATTCACCAGTGTTATTTAAAAAGAGGAGGGTGCTGAGGAACACCCACCACACAGGTTGGTCTCCCAGGGCATCATCCCCGTTGGCAGGGGTGTTACTCTCAGACATGGTTTTAGGAATAGGAATGTTTTCTTTTTAGCCTCTTGATATAAGCTATTACTTTCTTTTGGGAATTTCGAACTTTTTTTTGTAGTCAATTTTATTTTATTTTATTTTATTTTTTTAAATCTTTATTGTTGAATGTAGAATGTATTACAAATGTTCCTCATTTTTCCCCCATTGACCCCCTCCTCCCCACTCCCTCCCCCCTCCCGCCTTTTCCCACACTGTTGTCTGTGTCCATTGGTTATGCATATAAGTTCTTTGGTTTATTTCTTCCCACCCCCCAACCCCTTTCCCTTTGAGGTTTGTCAGTCTAGCAATGAATTTGTACTTCTTAATCCCTTCACCTTTTTCACCCATTCCCCCAACCCCCCTCCCATCTGGCAACCAACAAAATGTTCTCTGTATCTATGAGAATGTTTCTGTTCTATCTATTCATTTTGTTTGTAGATTCCATTGTCGATAGATATGTATTCATTGCCATTTTGTTTGTTCATATATTTTATCTTTTTCTTCAAAAAGACCCGTCATCATTTCATATAATAACGGTTTGATGGTGATGAACTCCTTTAACTTTTCCTTATCTGGGAAAGTCTTTATATGGCCATCGATTCTAAATGACAGCTTTGCAGGATAGAGTAATCTTGGTTGTAGGTTCTTGCTTTTCATCACTCTGAATATTTCTTGCCTCTCCCTTCTGGCCTGCAAAGTTTCTTTTGAGAAATCAGCTGACAGCCTTATGGGAACTCCCTTGTAGGTAACTAGCTGCCTTTCTCTTGCTGCTTTTAAGATTCTCTCTTTGTCTTGAACTTTTTGCATTTTGATGATGATGTGTCTTGGTGTGGGCCTCTTGGGGTTCATCTTATTTGGGACTCTCTTTGCTTTCTGGACTTATATGTCTGTTTCCTTCACCAAGTTAGGAAGGTTTTCTGCCATTATTGTTTCAAACAGGTTTTCAATTTCTTGTTCTCTCTCTTCTTCTGGCACCCCCAAGATGAGAATGTTGGCTCCCTTGAAGTTGTCCCAGAGGCTCCTTACACTCTCCTCATGTTTTTGCATTCTTTTTTCTTTTTACTGTTCTGATTGGGCATTTTTTGCTTCCTTATATTCCAAATCGATGGTTTGCTTCTTGGATTTACATACTCTACTATTGAATCTTTGTAAATTATTCTTTATTTCAGTGAATGCCTCCTTCAATTCTGACTGTGCATCCATCATTTCTGACTGGTCCTTTTTTATGCTCTTGAGGCCCTCACTAAGTTCACTGAGGTTCTCACTAAGTTCATTGAGCATCCTTATAAGCAGTATTTTGAACTCAGCATCTGTTAAGTTGCTTATCTCCATTTAGCTTAGTTAGTTCTTTTCTTTGGGTTTTGTTCTGTTCTTTCATTTGGGACTTGTTTCTTTGTCTCCTCATTTTGGCTGCCTCTCTATGTTTGTTTCTGTGTATTACTTAACGAGTGGTATGGGGCTCGCTGAGACCAGATGCTGCTCGTTTGAAAGAATTTAGGAAAAACCTGAAGCAGGATCCAAGACAGGCCAATCCTATGGTTAAGCAAGTGGCAACAGCTTGGGTGTGCTTGAAAGTTGGGTGGGGCGGGGCCTCAGGGAGTCACCAGGGCGGGGCTACCAGTGTGAGCCAGGTTGCCAGAGTCCCAGATATGCCAACTGTCTGCTGCCCCAGGGAAGGGCTCACCAAAGGAACAAAGGCCTCTGACAGCACTTCTGTCCCGGAGAAAGCCCCCTCTCCAGCCCTCGCTCCAGTGCCAAACAGCTCAGTTATTCCCTGTGTCTCTGGTGCCCCTCGAGCTGCCTCCCCTCCAGGCTTAGAGGGAGAGAGTCCAATAAGTTTGTGCCCGGGCCCTTTAAGGAGCTGCCTGGGGCTCCAGCTGCATCAGCCTCCCTGAGCCTCAGTTCCCGCTGGTTTTTCCAGCCAGAAGTGATGGGGACTCTCTTCCTGGCACTGGAACCCTGAGCTGGGTACCTGGTGTGGGACGGGGACCCCTCAGTCATTAGGAAGGACCTTCCCAGCCGAGGTGTCCTCCTGATTTTTATCCACCACAGGTGGGTGTGGGACCAGCCCATCCGCCTCCGCCCCTCCTACTGGTCTCGGTGTGGCTGCTGCTTTAATTCTGTAGTTGTAGGACTTCCATTCAGCTTGATTTCAGGCGGTTTTGAATCATGGTTGTTCAGTAGTTTAGTTGTAACTTTGATGTCCGAACTTTTTTTTTTGATAGCTCCTGCTGCTTTGTACAATTACATTATTCCGTACTCTAGTAATTTTCCTTTGTTTTGTTTTTATATCGCAGGCATGTTATTATGTGAACTAAGACATAGACCTGTGGTGGTACAAACTGAGGGAACGAGGTGATTGTATGGGTGGGAGTTTATGTCTGGAGGGTGTACTTCATCTCCTGCTTCATTCGGCTGGAGGGCCGGCAGAGTACTCGTGGCGTGTGTGCTGCTGTCGGCTTCTCAGTGTGTCCTCCTGTCCTCAGGGCTGTGCGTGTGCACAGCACCAGGTTGTTGCTCCAGCCGTCCGGGTGCTGGAACAATGACGCTGGACTGTGGCCGGAAGCGCTGTGCGGTGCTACAGATTTGAATTCCTCCCCAGCAAGTCATTGTGTGCTCAGTACATTTGTCTGAGATTTCTCAGTGGGTACCATTGAGTGGGACCCCAGTGCTGGAAGGGCATCTCCCTCTTTAAGTCACAAGTATCTTATCTTTCCTGAGGTCATACTGTGTGCCTGGTACTGTGCTCTGATTTCCATGAATATAGAGGATGGAAAGGTCACTCAGGTCAACTCCTCTGTCACTAATCTCCTCTGAGCATGGGGGTGGGGGGACTGTGCTTCCTGCTGAGCATGGGGGAGGGGGGCTGTGCTTCCTGCTGAGCATGGGGGGGCGGTGCTTCCTGCTGAGCATGGGGGAGGGGGAGGACTATGCTTCCTGCTGAGCATGGGGGAGGGGGGACCGTGCTTCCTGCTGAGCATGGGGGTGGGGGGACTGTGCTTCCTGCTGAGCATGAAGCGGGGGGACTGTGCTTCCTGCTGAGCATGAAGCGGGGGGACTGTGCTTCCTGCCTAGCATGGGGTTGGTGGCGTGTTTATGGACTTGTCCTGGACTGGGAGGATCAGACTAACCCTCAGAAGGTGCTGTAGGCTTAAGGCGCCTTTCACACTCATTCTGCCCCTTGATCCTCTGACCGACCCCATTTTGTGCAAGTAATTTCTTTGTGAAAAGAAAGACCCGGAGAAATCTGGATCCTTATTCAGGTTTGCTCTGGTGGAAAGTGTCATCCTGTCACCGAGGGGTCCTGACCCCAGCTTTACCTGTGCTACCTTGACATGCTGCCGCTCCAGCTTTGTCTCAGGAGAACCCGTGACCCCGGTTTGGGCCGGAGTGGTCTCTGGCACGCAGGTGGCGGGCCATTCCCAGCAGCGTGTTCTCGTGCTTTGCTGCGACCTCTGGGTCACGTTCAAACTCCTGCGTGTGACGGGAACCACCTCGGTGGACTGGCTGCCCTTCCTTACCCCCAGCCATGATTCGCTCTTCTGAAGTTTATGTCCTCACTGTTCAGAGTTAACATTTCTCTGAATTGAACATCCCTTCACACCTCTGCCTGTCTGGAATCCCTCCTCCTCCCCACGGTCAACAGGGGAGCCTCGGGTGTGCTGCCGCCTCCTCCGTGCGCTGTCCTGAGACAGGCTGCCTCGGGGCGTCTGGCGGGGTCCTGCGAGGCAGCTGCTCCCCGTGCTCACAGAAGGCAGGGGCCACCCGACGCCGGGACCTTGCCCACTGCCGTTCCTGGGGGGCCTGTGCAGAAGGTCAGGGTCATCAGCCGCGGTGCCTGAGGACAGCCTTCAGGCTTCCGGTTTGCAGTTTTGAGGGCTGACTCCGGGTCTTGAAGGGATCAGAGGGCACAGTAACCGGATGTTTAAGGTGCATCTGTGTTTCCCATCGACTGCCTAATGGCTCATTATCTGGGTCTTCTCAGCATCTTCTGTGCATAGCCAGCACTGCCGAGTGGGGTTGGATGTGGCAGACTCCTGATGCGTCACCCTGGAGATGGAAATTGGGTTTCAGTTTGCTGACTGCACGTGACAGCACAGCGCGTGATCCCTTCCCGTGCGCCCCCGCTTCCTCTTCCCGCGCCCTGCGGCTCTGTCTGCGGGACGGTTATGGAGGTAGATTGCTGGGTTCGAATGGAAGTATTGGTATATTGGTCAGGTTATTTCTGATGAAAGGCCTGTGCGTCTTGAGGGAGCAGCGTCCTGAGCCCCCAGCACAGGCTCCTGGCAGCTCTCCTAGGGGACCCGTGGAGCAGCCCGCGCCGCCCGCATTCTCTGCGGTGAGGAGAGGGCGGCTGGCAAGTGGCCAGTGGGACAGACATTTTTCTGCTAGTATTTGTCCCAGTTAACTTGTTTTTTTTATCCTCACCCGAGGACATTTTTCCATTTTTTGTTCAGATAGAATGGGAGGGGGTGGGGGGAGAGAGAGAGAGAGAGAGAGAGAGAGAGAGAGAAACATCGACGTGAAAGGGACACATTGAGTGGCTGCCACCTGCATGACCAACCAGGGCCGGGGATGAACTGCAACCGAGGTACGTGCCCTTAGTGGAAACCGAACCCAGGACTCTCTGGACCAGAGGCTGATACTCTAACTACTGAGCCAAACTGGCCAGGGCTCAGTTAACTTGTCTTTATGTTCAAAGAACAATATACACGTGGCCAAAAAATTTCTGTGTAAATGGTGTACAGTAAAGAGTCAGTGTTTCCCTTTTGTATCCTCCAGAAGTAGTGGGTGGGTATATATATTGTTTTGTACCTTTTCTTTTTTTTTAATTCTTACCCGAGGATATTTTCCATTAATTTTTTTTCAGATAGGGAGGGAGGGAAGGTGGTAGAGAGAGGGGGGGGAGAGAGAGAGAGAGAGAGAGAGAGAGAGGGAGAGAGAAACATCTATGTGAGAGAGACACGTTGAATGGTTGCCTCCCACACAACCCCGACCAGGGCCAGGGATCAACCCTGCAACCGAGGTACATGCCTTTGACTGGGAATTGAACCCATGATTCTTTGGTGTGAGGTCTGATGCCCTAACTGCTGAGCCAGACTGGCCAGGACTGTACCCTGTTTTTTCACTGATATATTACCTTTATAATTATTGTAAATGCTCTTTCTAGCATTCTTTTGGAAAAGTTTCAGAAGATAAAATCAGTTAAAAATGGAGCATAGCCTTTCATTTTGTATTCTAGAGAAGCAAACCCAGCAGGGATGGAACGCAAAGCTTTATGGTAGACTATTTCTCAAATGCGTTTTTTTTTTTTTAGCTACTTAATTGAAAATACTGAGTACAAAATTATCTCAAGCAAATAAGAACCCTAGAGGGGAAACACACCACCTGTTTAAAACTTTCCCAGCATTATTACCCAGAAATGGAGACTATTAAACCAGAATGGATTTATTACCTCTAACTAGTAAGCAGTAGATTAAGTCATGGAGCATTCTGTTGTCATGAATATTTATGAATCTTTTGTTGTTACAGGGACTTGACCATATTCTTTAAAGAAATCATATTTTATTCACCCCTCTACCCCCCCGAAGAACTACATTGCCAGGTTTTGGAAAAGTAATAGAATAATTTAACTCTGCACACTTTCGTTTTTAAATGTGGGTGCCTGTTTACGTAGTTAGCGTTTGCAGTCCGTGATGTTTTGCAGTATCACCGTGGATGCTGCATACGGAAGGTCTGAAGCTCGCTGTACAGTCCTTCAAGAGCTTCTTGGAGGCCAATAGTGTTTGTACCCACGGTCGTGCCGCTGCCTTTGCTGGGACAAGGGAGAGAGGTTTGAATGTGCTCCACACAAGAGACAGTGATTTTAGGGGAGAGCCGGGAGGTTCGACTTTTTCCTTCCTCCAAGACAACAGCAGTGGTGGCCGCGGACCGGCCCCCGGAAGTGGGCGCAGTGTCTCGGTGTGCGTCGCAGGGTGGCACGGAGGTCGGGAAATTCGTGTGAGAGGCTTTAGAAACTGTAACGTGGTTCACTTGGGGGGTAAAGTATTGGGGTGTGTAGGGGGTGCTTTGGAATATTTTGAGAGGAATTGTGATGAGCGTAGGGGTAGACTTATTCAAGTTTAAACAGAAAATTGGCAGTCATCATGAACAGTCAAGTTCCTTGAAGAAGGGGTAGGAAGTAGTGACCTTGACAAGGACATAATTTGTGTAGAGAGCTGGAACTCACAACATGCCCAAGTCTCATTTCCTCCCTGCGAGGACTCTGTGAAGGAGGGATTGCTTTGCCCTGGCCCGTGTGGCTCAGCGTTAGAGCATCAGCCTGCAGACCAGAGAGACCTGGGTTTGATTCCCGCTAAGGGCATGTACTTCGGTTGTGGTTTGGTCCCGGTCCTGGTCGGGGTCGTGTGGGAGGCAACCAGTTAATGTGTCTCTCTGACATGGATGTTTCTCTCTCTCCCTCCCACTCTATCTGAAGATAAATTGGAAAGTATCCTCAGGTGAGGATTTAAAAAAAGGAAGAAGAAGGGATGGCTTGGTTTTAATCATAGAACAGGTGAAGCTCAGGAGGCCCAGCAGTCTGCTTTGAGATCACTTCCCATAACTGCTTTTCCTTTTCCTGGGAAGGCTTTGTGAGTTGTGTCTTCTCAAAGGTGTTATGTTTTAACCCAATAAATGGAATTCTGTACACTCAGCAAATACTTGATGATCCACAAACCTTAAAACACTTGGAAACCTATTATCAAGGAATTAATAGGATGCCCCTCATTCACGACTTTATTAGGACATAATTTTAAAAGGAGGTGTGTTTCTGTCAAGGGATTGAGCAGGCAGTGGTATTCTTCTCATGAGGCTGGAATCTCTGTTGTCACTGGAGAGGAAAACTGAAAGGCTTAGAAATACAGCTCCGATCAGACATCCAGAGGAACACCCCCCTGTGTGTCCCTCGTGGTCTCGGCATTGACACACATGTGAGCCTGTGTATAAACGGGGTGAGAGAGGAAGAGTGTGCGTGTCGCAGAGCCAGTCGGGTGTGCCGCCGAGGGCAGCGTTCCGTCTGTTGGTGGGAGTCGGGCGTCCGGGAAAGGGCTCTCATTCCAGTGCCGAGTCTCAGTTAGTTGGTGGGCACTCTGTCTGCCCTGGTCCCGACAAGATCCTTGTAATTTTAAGAGAACCCTCCCTGCTACCCATATGAAGGCTGGTTCTCAGGAGGCCGAGCCTTGCTCTGCCGCTGGCCCCGAATGGCCTCAGGCAGCTGACCTCCCCACACATCTGTGAGACAGATGACACCCACAGACACCTGTCCCCCAGCGCTGTCAGGATGGAACGAGATTCAGAACAGTGCCTGTTCTGCACTGAGGACTGAAATAGTATTTGTTCTTAAATTTTTTCTTATAAAAGTGAATAAATGTGCTGTACCAAGAATAGGAAATAATTATTCACAGAGGGCTAGGCGGTTTCCACTCCCGAAAGGAGGAGAGATGAAGGTCGTTTAAACGGCGTAGGAGCCTGTCGGTCCGGAGATGTATCGCTAACAAATACGTCTGTTCCGCATGTCTGGTGGAGGCATACATGAGGTGACTGTGGAAGTCCCCCCGTTGTCCACCTGGAGGGATTTGCAAGGTTTTACTTTATTGTCATGATTAGATTCTTACACATTCATAGAACTTTAGTGTTAGAAAGGTGGTCACCTGGTGACGCTCCTTTGTTTCACGTGGGAAGAAACTGAGCCCAGAGGAGACAGCAGGGAACCGTGCCCCCGGAGTGCACAGCACCCTCAGGTGCGGCTGGAGCGGCGCTTGTGTTCGGAGGCCTGTGTTTGGTTTGTGTGGATATCTTGGTCACTCTCTACTGTTTAATTCCTTGAGAGAAAGTTGTGGGCCCAGTTTGCGTTCATATAATAATGGAGAAAAGAATGCTTTAAAATACCTTATTTTAGCCTGGCCGGTGTGGCTCAGTGGTTGAGTGTCGACCCTGCACCAAGAAGTTGCCAGTTCGAGTCCCGGTCAGGGCACGCGCCCTGGTTGTGGGCCGATCCCCAGCGGGGGGCGTGCAGGAGGCGGCCCGTCGATGTTCTCTCTCATCGATGTTTCCATCTCTCTCACTCGCCCTTCTTCCTTCTCTCAAATCAATAAAGAAAAAAAATTTTTTTAACAATAAAACACGTTATTTTATTTGTGCCTCCCAGCGAAGCACGAGGGGAGTGTGTGGGGTGCTCACTGATCCTCTCACGGGTGGCGGGACAGAGGTACGACGCGCCGCGCCCCAGAAGGTGGCTCTGCCAAGTGAGGGGCTGCAGCGTGAGCCGGGTCTCCTGACCCGAAAGCCACTGCTGCCGGTGGCCGTCCCCTCTTCCCACGCCGGCTTCGCGAAGGAGACGAACCGCAGAGCACACGTGGTCTCTGCCCTGCAGGAGCTGTGCTTGAAGATCTGCGAGGAAAGGCGCGTGCATTGTGCGCCAGGAGCACAGCGCAGGGGGCCGGCTGTGTGCCTTGCAGGAGCCTCGCGCCCCCCCCCCCTTCCCGAGCATCCGCTTCCCGCCAGGCCTGGGTTCTGTGCTCACACGCCGTCCCTCCGCCTTCTCACCCTGCAGGCTGCTCGGCATCGTCGCGGTGCAGGGGCCGGCTGTGTGCCTTGCAGGAGCCTCGCGCCCCCCCCCTTCCCGAGCATCCGCTTCCCGCCAGGCCTGGGTTCTGTGCTCACACGCCGTCCCTCCGCCTTCTCACCCTGCAGGCTGCTCGGCATCGTCGCGGTGCAGGGGCCGGCTGTGTGCCTTGCAGGAGCCTCGCGCCCCCCCCCCCCATCCCGAGCATCCGCTTCCCGCCAGGCCTGGGTTCTGTGCTCACACGCCGTCCCTCCGCCTTCTCACCCTGCAGGCTGCTCGGCCTCGTCGCGGTGCAGGGGCCGGCTGTGTGCCTTGCAGGAGCCTCGCGCCCCCCCCCCCCTTCCCGAGCATCCGCTTCCCGCCAGGCCTGGGTTCTGTGCTCACGCCGTCCCTCCGCTTCTCACCCTGCAGGCTGCTCGGCATCGTCGCGGTGCAGGGGCGAGGCGGCCACGCTCGCAGTTCAGCGACGCGCACGAGGTCCCCAGCGGGCAGCTTCTGTGTGTCTGCTTCCTCCCCTGTGCGTGCTCCTCATTGGCCGAGAGAGGAGACCCTTGCTGCCACGCAGGCCTGTGAGGGTCGTGTGTGGAGGTCGGCCCTTCCGCGGGGTAGTGAGAAGCCTCTGCCACGTCAGTGCTGCCCTGGGCTCTCGGCCCCTGTGCCACCCTGTGGAGCTTTCCTTCTGCCTGGCTGGGGTGTGTCTCATCCACTGTAGGAGACGGAGAGAAAGAAAGAAGGAGGTGCTACCCTAGGACCCAAGTGCCAAATATGTAGCCACTGTCCCAGTACAGCACCAAATCTGGGATAGTCCAGAAAACAGGAAGTGCAAAGGAGGGTGGAGTAGAAACTGTGAACCCTTGGGAGAGGGAAGGTGACCGAGTGCGTGAGTCGGGGCCGGGAGGGAACAGGAGCGTGGCAGAGAGGAACACGGCACACAGGCGGGGCTGGCATGGCCTCCTTCAGACTGCACGGGCAGCTTCAGGCGGGCTTTAGTCTGAAGCCACATGGGTCCGCGTCCGAAAGGAGAAAGTGTCTGCGTCGTTCTGGTGAAGCGGGTTTGCTGGTGCGGTCAGGACGGGCCACACGTCACTCCATGACAACCCAGAGGAGCTCTTCTGTCCCCGAAACCCGTCCCTGGATGTTGCCCTTGCTTTCCCTGCTGCGAGGCAGGAGTGCTGCCCAGGAGAGGCCTGGGAACAGCAGGCCACAGCCGCACCCTGGGTGTGGGCAGGGTGCATGGGCCCGGTGGCCCGAGCCACGTCCCTGTGCCAGGTAACCTCGAGGCGGCTGAGCCCATGGTGGGTGACTCAGGGTGGTGCCTCAGGCTGTAGTCAGCAAGCAGGGAGCTGGTCCGGTGGGACGTCGTCTGCAGAGGCGCTAAGCTGGGATCCCCTTGGCCTAGATCCACTGCCAGACATGCCATCCGTGTGCTCGTGATGCCCAAGTCACTGTCCAGGTGCATGAGATTCCCTTACTCACTCCGTTGTCCATCAGGTCTTAGCCACTGGGGCTTAGCACGTCCTCTCACCTCAACAGGAATTTGTCTACTTTTTGCAGATTTCCTTGCTGCTGCGATCCGGGCAGTAAGCTGCTTGTGGGCCCTCCGGCTTCCTGGGCGCTGGCCGGAGCCCCTCTGCCGCGTGTCAGGAGCCCCTCTGCCGCGTGTCAGGAGCCCCCTCTGCCGCGTGTCAGGAGCCCCCCCTGCCGCGTGTCAGGAGCCGCGTGTCAGGAGCCCCCCCCTGCCTCGTGTCAGGAGCCCCCCCCGCCGCGTGTCAGGAGCCCCCCCTCCCGCGTGTCAGGAGCCCCCCCTCCCGCGTGTCAGGAGCCCCCCCCGCCGCGTGTCAGGAGCCCTCCCTGCCGCGTGTCAGGAGGCCCTCCCTGCCGCGTGTCAGGAGCCCCCCCTGCCTTGTGTCAGGAGCCCCCCCCGCCGTGTGTCAGGAGCCCCCCTGCCGTGTCAGGAGCCCCCCCCCGCCGCGTGTCAGGAGCCTCCCTTACCGCGTGTCAGGAGCCCCTCTGCCGCGTGTCAGGAGCCCCCTCTGCCAGCAGCACCGTTTAACAACTGCTTGCCTGTCTCTCCCACCAGGCAGCATTCTGGGAGGAAAGGGGACATCTTTATACATTGCCTGGTACTTAATAGGTGCACAGAAATATTTGTTGGATGAGCTGAACAGTGGTTTTGTAGCTTACTTTGGAGAGTTCGTTTTCAAAGCCTGGTCTTTGGACTTGAGACACGTATCTATGGTCTATAGAGTGGGATTCGGTGTCTGCCGAGACGTCAGGGAAAGATTCTAAAAAGGTTGACTTTTTCTCAAATCCACCTGTTGGAGTCCAAGATTTCTTGAACGGGTTTCTATTGGTACTCCGGGGTTGCTCCTCGGCAGGGCCAGGCGAGAACAGCAGGCTAGGTTTGCAGTGTGGACTCGGCACTGGCAAGCCCTGTGGCTCAGATAATGGCTTACACAGGAGGAATGTGGCAGCTTACTGTCATCAGGTACATTTCTGAGACCCAAAGGTGCATTCTGCAGTTTTTTCCTAATTTGCTGATATTAATATATAGACTGTGTTTCCCCAGAAAGGGGGGTGATTGAGTTAATGTTTGCGCATCAGGCTCCACAGTGATTTCAAATCATAGCTGACCTTTGCTTTGTTGACACCCAAACCAACTTGAATATAAATAAATGTGCCCACTTAATCACTTATCTTTCTTTCCTGTCAGCTGTTAGATTCTGGGTTTTGTTCTCTTTGAATAGCTTTACCATTGTCAGAGAAGCTGCTAAGAAGTGTAGCACGGTATCCCATTGAGCCCCAAACGGAGCAGAGTGAAAATGGGTCGGGTGCTCTTCTGCACCAGAGTGGTTATGATTTCAGGAAGAGGGATGTTGTTCCCCAGCGTGTCCCCAGAGGGAACATTCTTCTCCGCGGCTGTCTGGGCTTTATTAGTGGGTCAGTGACCTTTAGCTTCATTCCTGAGAACACAGAGATGCTTCAGAGAAGGTTTGTCCAGGGGTAGTGATGGCAGAAACGACTCCCAGGGTGAATTATTGTCAGTGATCAGGTAATGGGGACCGAATCTGACGTAGATCGGTGGGGGCTGAAAAAGCGGGACTGTTTTTATGACGTGGGTGGGGATGTGTAAGGTGGAGGAGGAGCGAGCGGGAGGCCGGGCCGTGCTCTGGGCTCGGTCCCGTGAGCTGGCTTTGCCCTGCGGCCTGCTCCCGGTGCCGGCATCGTGAGCCTCGGTTCTGCGCCACAGTGTGGAGGGCCGCGCAGGTGCCAGTGGTCTTCTCCCTGTAACTCTTCTGTTTTGTCTTTGGTACTCACAGGCCGACCCTAAAGAGCTCATCACGACGGTCACCAGGCACATGACTCGGTACGGACAGGAGGCCTGGCCCGAGGACGTCGTCTCCCTGACCAAGCAGTTGCACTACTACAACGAGCGTCTCCTGGACTTCACGCAGGCTCAGACCCTGCAGGGCCTGCGGAAGGGCGTGGACGTGCAGCGGTTCACCGCCGACGACCAGTATAAGAGGGAGACCATCCTGGGCCTGGCAGAGTAAGGGCTGCTTTGTCTCGGGAAGGCGTGGGTTCGAATGGCAGAGCAAGCTGCATGCGCAGGGCCCTTGTTCACTGTTCCTTGAAGACTGACAGGACTTCCCCCACCCTGTCCAGTCACATGAGGGGCGTGTCTCCCGAATGGGCCCGTAGACGCAGACGCCTTGAGCCTGCAGGTCTGAACAGTAAGGATGGGAATCATTGTTTTTTACGTTTCCCGATTTGGAAAGCCTGATACCAAGATTATTACCACGTCGAAGGTGAAAAGGGCAGATTGGGGTGAAAAGTGTGAAACTCATTGTAGAACTTCAAACGAGATGCCTTGTACTCCTGGATGGGAATCTCCCTTCTCCAGCCCGTGGCAGCTTCATTCCCTGAGTATGTGGACACCAGATCCAGCGAGGGAGGGGCAGGGCCGGGGCTGTGGGCTCAGCACTGCATCTGCCCTGGGTCCCAGAGGGGAGGAGCCCGCACAGCCGCCGGGTCCGTGTCCTTTCCGGGAGAAGCACGAGCCTGTGAGACCTGCCCCGCGACGGTCCCTTCTTGGGGTGGGATCCCCTGGTCTCAGCACTGCTCTTCGGCTTTTGTTTTACTTCCAGTGAGATCAGATCAGATGAGAGTCGCTTACATGTCAGAAGGTGGGAAAGGGGTTCGCCCATGTGGTTACCAAGAAGAGGTGTTCTGTTTGTGACACCGGAACTTGTGGGCTGTGTTAGGTGCCTGTGGACATCTGTTGGTCCTCCAGGATAGCCCTGTGACATGAGTGCTGCCCCCAGTGTGGCTGGGGAACACGGGGTGAGGCTCACAGCTGTGACCCGACCTTGACCTGACGCCCCGTGCAGCTGCCGCAGCCCCCCATTGTGCCTCCCCTGCCAGCCGGGCCGGGCTCTTCACTCGCGGCGTTTAGCCTCTGAAGCACAGGTTACTTGGTGCCTACATGTAATGGTTATTCCTCCCTCCTGACGTTATTTTACGGTAACTGAGGTCGTCCTGGTGTGGCAGCGGTGTGTCATTCCTCACCATTATTCTCTGAGTCCTTGAGAAAGTGGCCCAGCTGCTCTGGTGCCCTGTAATAGTTTTATATTACCCTGGGCTTCTTCCCTGCAGAAGACTCTTAGGTCGGAATAGCGAGAACAAAGACGGATAGTAGGAATAACCTGTAGCTGGGCTCAGTTAAGGAAGGAATATTCTTTTCTCTTCCCCTCTGTCCTCCTGGAGGTGATTTCATAGTCATTTAACGTCCAGTGTGAAAGGGACCAAGGGGTCATTTAGTGCAACTTCTTTGCTCAGAAGAGGTCTCTGAGAGTCAAAGAGCTTTGAAGAGCAGTTCAAGGTCACACAGCCAGAGGTCACACAGCCAGAGGCTGACCATGGGCTTCCTGTTTCCAAGTCCCCTGAGCTTTCCTTTGGCCATTTTGTAACCCTTCGTGCTGTGCTGATGGTTGCGTAGAAAAGGGTTTTTTTATTTTTATTTTTTTATTATTATTATTTTTTTATCCTCACCCGAGGATATTTTTCCATTTTTTGTTCAGGTAGAGTGGGAGGGAGAGAGAGGAAGAGAGAGAGAGAGAGAAACATCGATGTGAAGGGGACACATCGAGTGGCTGCCACCCGCACGACCAACCAGGGCCAGGGACAAACTGCAACCGAAGTACGTGCCCTTAGCGGGAACCGAACCCGGGTCTCTCCAGACCGCAGGCCGACGCTCTAACCGCTGAGCCAAACTGGCCAGGGCAAGGGTTTTCTTTTTCTTTTTCTTTATTTTATTTTATTTTTTATCCTCACCCGAGGATATTTTTCCATTCTTTGTACAGATAGAGTGGGAGGGAGAGAGAGGAAGGGAGAGAGAGAGAAACATCGACGTGAAGGGACACATCGAGTGGCTGCCACCCGCACGACCAACCAGGGCCGGGGACAAACTGCAACCGAAGCACGTGCCCTTAGCGGGAAGCGAATCCGGGTCTCTCCGGACCGCAGGCCGACGCTCCAACCGCTGAGCCAAACCGGCCAGGGCAAGGGTTTTTTTAATTAACTTTTTTAAATTGATTTTTAGAGAGAGAGGAATAGAGAAGGGAGAGAGAAAGAGAAACATTGATGAGAGGGAACATCGATTGGCCGCCTCCTGCATGCGCCCCACTGGGGATCGGGCCCACAACTTGGGCATGGCCCTGACCGGGAATCGAACCAGTGACCTCTGGGTGCAGGGTTCGGCGCTAAACCACTGAGCCACACCGGCAGGGCGAAAATCGTTGTTGTGCAGAATAGAAGTTTACAAGCCAGGGCATGGCTCCCATCATCAGTCACACTTTGCCCGGGTTCTGCCCTGTTTTGTCTTCCATGTACCGAGCTGGTGTTGGACATGTGTCCTAGAGGACAGACACACGCTCTGATAAATGTGCAATGGGATCTTCTCCGTAACCTGGTGCTTAGAGAAGCACAGCACCCTTTGGGTAGCTTGTTGGAAATGCCTCCAAGTTTGCGTGGGTTTTCTGAGCTCGCGGTTGGCTCGTGGGCGGGGTTTCCGCGTCTCGTACAGAGGAGTTTTTGCCGGACGTGCTCCCCTGATTCGGCAGCCCTGTCGGAGGCGTGCACAGTGCGACCACTCAGTGTTTTCCCGTTAACAGTACATGCATCTTCATGGCTGTTGTTTCTGTCAGTGCAGTATGTCTGTCCTTTCCTGTCTGTACGTCTTAGGTAATACCTTCCCGGTGGTCAGTCAGGGTGACTTAGGAGAGGTCATAATACAGTTTGGTTTCTTCTCACATTGTCAGATGACAAAGATATCGGTGCTCAGAGCGCGTCCCTGGCGCCAGGCAGTGCGCACGTCCCGCGGCAGGAGGATGAAGGGCCAGCCGTCCCCCTTCTCCAGGATTCTCGTTCCATCCTGTGGGATAGTTTTCAGTGGACAGTGACCTCATAGTCCACGTGCTGACAGACTTAGTCCAGCCCTTGGCTTCTTTTTTATAGTCCATGAGCAAAGGGTCGATGGTTTCTGCATTTTCAAAGGTCTGTGGAAAACAGCAGTAAAAAGAAGAATATGCTGCGGAGTCCGTACGGCAGCAAAGCCGGGAAGGTTTGCTCCCTGGCCCTTCACGGAGACGTCTGCCAGCCCCGGCCAGTCTGACGTGTCAGTGTTGTGGTGACGGGCCCAGCAGTGTCACTGAGAACAGATGCTTCACCCCTGCGTGTGTGGCTTTGCCCACCGTCCTCCCAGCCAGGATCCCTCCCACATCTCTGCTTTGGGACCTAGACGGCCCTGATGGGTTGCTATGCGCCTGGGCTGTCCAGTCTGGTGACCCTTCCGGCTGTGCCTCCCGGGCTCCGTGGCCCTGAGGACAGGTGCAGGTCCCTCTGCGCCCAGGGCCCTGCGCATTCCGAGTTGTGACACCCCCAACCCGGTCTGCCCCCTCTGTTAGAAGGCCACCCGTCCCCTTCCTGTCCCTCTTTCCACCCGCTCAGTCACTGCTCCTTTACGTTCCAGCCCTCAGGTCGTCGGTCACTGTTGTCTCTCCTCACAGTGTTTTCCAGTCCTTGAGCACTTAATTACGGGTCCGCGTTCCACATCCTCCTCTAGGTCATGCGTCCTCAAGAAAACTCTTGGTGGTTTTTATATCCTAGGCAGCTGACAATACCTGGAACAGTGTGGAAAGTAAAAGTTTGTTGAGTGACTGTGTTCTCAGATACCTGCCAGGGCGGGGCTGCTTCCCTCTGCGCTGTGTGTGCTTCAGGTCGTCGTGTCTGGACCAGAATTTTTCCGACCTCAGCCCCTTTGGTCTGGGGAACTGTCGGGGGACGGCTGTTCCGTGCCTGGCAGGGTGGTTAGCAGGGTCCCGGACCTCCGCCCCCTGGATGCCAGTGGTGGTCTCTTCCTGCCTCCCGCTGTGACAGCCAGAAGTGTCTGCAGACACTGTCAGCCCCTGAAGGCCAGGTCACCCCGAGTCGAGAACCACTGGCCTGGACAGTGGCCTGGTGGTTCGCAGGGCCCCGCAGTGGACAGGAACATGGACATTCTGGGTCCTCGAGTCCTAGAGTCTCCTTAGGGACCGTGCTGGCTGCACCCTCTGGCTGGAGCGTGTTCCCGATGAGCATCCCTGTGCGGGCGCAGCTAACGTGTCTCTCTTCCTTCCCGTGGCTGTGGCGCCCGCAGGACCCTCGAGGAGCACGTCTACGGCATCGCACTCTCGCTGGCGCAGCGCTACAGTGTCCCCCGCTGGGAAGTGCTCATGACCCACCTGGAGTTCCTGTTCAGCGACAGCGGGTAAGCGCACAGGGCGCGGGAGTGCATGGCCACGCCATCTTCTCCGTCTGTTCTGAAACAAGTTATAACGTGTAATTTCACTTTCTCTTTCAGCTGCAGTAGACCAGTGTCTCTGTACGTTGTCTCTTTGTTCACCTGTGGTACACCAATATTCTCCTAATGCCTGCTCATTAAGAAATACATTTCATTGGTTTTTTAGAGAGAAGGGGAGGAAAAGGGAGGAGAGAAACATCTCTTGCCCGCCTCCTGCATCCCCCACTGGGGACCGAGCCCACAACCCCAGCACGTGCCCTGACTGGGAATCGAACCAGCCACCTCTCGGTGCATGGGTCGACCCTCAGCCAGCTGAGCCACACCAGCCAGGGCTAGTCTGCTCATTTTTGGTTTCAGTGAAAATAGTCCTGAGTTAGATACTGTACTATTCATTCATTCAGAGGTTTTTATTGAGACGCTATTCTGTGCTGACAGCTAGATACTGGGGTCATGATAGTGAGCGAACGCTGGCTTCGTCCCAGCGGTCTCGGAACCTGGAGTGGGAGACAGGTGTGATGGAATAGTGATGTAAGCAAGCACGAAGTCAGAACTGTGGCCAGCACCCTGTGCGAGGGCCCGAATAGGGTGTCCGGCATTGTAGGGGAGGCTCTCCCGAGGGAAATAAGTCTTGGCTGAGACCTAGATGCTGAGTTGTAATGAGCTGCACTGCAGAGAGAACAGGGACCCGTCTTCTAGGGGACCAGGCAGGCAAGTGCAAAAGCTCTTGGACAGGAAGGAGCACCATGTGCCCGAGCGCCAGCAGGTGGGCTGTGGGGGCGAGGCCCCGGGAGTGGGGAGCTGGTGTGAGATGGGACCACGGGAAAGCCGGAAGCCAAGCCACACAGCGAGACTCTGCAGACCCTCTCCAGGGCTGGGATTTGGGTCAGGGAAAAGGAAACGACGTGATCAGATCTACATTGTGATTAAGGTTATTTTGGTTACTATGTTGAGAAAAGATTTTAGGGAGGCCAGAGGTATGTCGACCATTTACAGAGCTATAATATTGGTAGACTGTGTGACAGGTGACCGCAGCTTGGAGTAGGGTTTTGAAAGCCCAGAAGGAGAGGTGAGCATGAGTTTCAGAGAGCTCCAGGAGATGAAATCAGCAGTACTTAATACATTGATTAATGAGCATCAGCTAGATACTGAGGCGAGTGGAAAGGGCGGGGTCAGGGATCATCCCCGGTTTTCCGTGGCTCTGCCTGTGGGCTGGTGACGTCACTCGGGACGGGAAACAACAGGCAGAGACAAGGTATTTTGAGGGACAGTGAGGACCAGGCGACAGAAGGAGAGGTCGTTCACACTGAGACACCCAGGAGCAAGGCCACGTGGGCAGTGGTTCTGATGGACCTGAGTCCGAAGGACAAGATGGACCTGGAAACACCAGTTTGGGGGCACATGGCCCCAGCCGACGCGTGAGCCGTGTCGTGGACGTGCCGGGGTGCCCACAGAGTGAGCAGGGAGGAAGACTGAGCACAGACCTTGAGGGCCGCCGGCTGGTGGAGCTGCCAGCACCAGGGACGGAGCGAGCGGAGGGGTCGAGGAGAGCAGGTCCTGTCTGGGGGGCCGCGGGAAGAAGGGGGCTGGGGGCAGACTGAACCGGGTCAGGTGCTGCCAAATGGTTCAGAATGCTTACTACTTAGCAACTTTAATTTTTATTAATCACTTTGAAATGTTAACATCTACATTTAAGTATTTATGAAATTGCTGCATGGGGGTTTTCTCTGATAACTATTGACCTGAATTAATCAGTTTTGAGGCCCAGGACTAGGTTTAAATACATGTTTCTTATGATGTGCATATTGGCATTTAAAAAATATCTTGAATTTGCCCGGCTGGTGTGGCTCAGTGGATTGAGCATCATCCCATGGACTGAGAGGCCCTGGTTTGATTCCTGGTCAGGGCTCATGCCCAGGTTGTGGGCTCGACCCCCAGTAGGGGGCGTGCAGGAGGCGGTCGATCCATGTATTTCTCACATGGATGTTTCTCTCTCTCTCTCTCTCAAAAAAAAATCAATAAAAACAATTAAAATAATACCTTCAATTTTATTAAGTATCTTTTCCTTTCTTTGACTGTTGCATAAAAGGGTGTCAGATCTGTACAAATGGGAAGCTCCACTGGCCCCTGAGTATATTATGCATTATCTGGCAATTAAATAATATGCAAGACTGTTCAGGGCATGTCATCGTACCTGATGGCAGTGTGATTAAGCAGACGTACAGCAATCGCACGAGCAGGAAGTCATTACCTCCGGGCTCGGTGCTGAGTGACAAAGCGCCTCACACTGATCTAGCCACTGGTATTTGGGGCGCCCTGTTCCTGACTTCAAAGGCAGGAGTCTGCCTTGCTATTCAAGCCGACTGCGCCACACAGGTGTTAGAATCTGCCTTGGGAAGGTGGTGGGAATGGCCACATGTTGACTTGAGTCGGCGCCAGTGGGAAGTTACCAGGTCAGAGTCCCAAGAAGAGGGATGTTGTTTGCCTGAGCATTTTGTTTCACTGTTCCTTTATTTTTTTAATCCTCACCCGAGGAATTTTTTTTTTTCAAATGTCTTCAGATAGAGTGGGAGGGAGGGAGGGAGGGGGAGAGAGAGAGAGAGAGAAACATCCATGTGAGAGAGACACACCCATTGATTGCCTCCCACACGATCCCTACCAGTGCTAGAGACAAACCACAACTAAGGTACATGTCCTTGGCTGGAATCAAACCCAGGACTCTGGTCCATGGGCCGACACACTTGAGCCAAACCGGCCAGGGCTTACTGTTCCTTTAATAAGAACCACCACCCCCGAAGCTGATTTTTCTACAATTTTACAGTTTCCTTCCTCTTGGTTGAATTTGGGGATATTCCCTGCCTCAGCACAGGGACAGCTGAGCACGCTCAGACAGGTTTGGGGGAGCACTGGGCACCTCTGCGCTGTCTCTCTGGCTGTGTCCCTGCACGAGGGAGTTCAGTTCCCAGACTCGTTCTCTAAGTCTCGGTGTAATGGGGGCTGAGGGACTCCTGGTGGGAGACCCAGCTTGCAGGGCCTCCCGTGACGGTGCTTCATCGCTCGTGGTTATGCCGGGTTCCCCTGTGCAGAAAGAATCTCATCGATACCCAGGCTTGAGATCCGTTCTTTATTTTCTTTTGTTGTCTCTCTTTTTTTTCTCTTTTCCTTTTTCTTAATGGTTTGAAACTGCAGTGGTGGCTTTCAGTGGCGGTGTGGCAGACGCCAGCTCATTCAGCCTCTTGGTTCCACTGGGGCGAGTCCCGCTCCCCAGACCGGGGGCTGACCTGTCGCTCGCTGCCCGTTAGCAGCCAGCTCCATCTCTGGGCCGCCCTGGACACTTGGGCGGCCCAGGGACAGCGTTACCTCCCTGCGTGTGCGTGACCTCGTGGTTAGGGCCTGGTGTTGGGGGTCAGACCTCACTTCCCACATCTGCCCCTAGCCCCAGCTGTGGGCACTGAGCATCTCGGTCCTCCCGAGTCACTGTTCTCGGTGACGGGCCTGTCGCCTCTCCTCAGGGGGCGGAGCCTAGGGGAGGTCGGGGCTCCTGGCCTGCTCTCACCGGTCCGGCTTTCTCCGCCTGTGTCCGAGCTCTGGACACGGGCCTTTTGGGAGGCCAGAGGATGCTTCTAGCGGATGGAACAGCACCGTATTTTTACATATTTCTCATAGTGTTATTGTGTTCCAAGCATAGGTTTAAATGCTGAACAAGACAAGGTAGATACATCTTTTTTCCTCATGGGGCTTATATTCTGATACGGAGCGCGCTCTCTCTCTCTCTCTCTCTCTCTCTCTCTCTCACACACACACACACACACACACACTTAAAAACAGCCCCAAAGTAAACTGCTGTCACAGGAAGGACAGTACGGGAACTGACAAGGGCAGGTAGAGAACGCTCTTGGCTGTGGAAAGGTCTCAGGACTGAAGGGCAGAGGGCGCAGGTCTGCGGCAGGGACGCGCTCGGTGTAACTACAGGCAGACCTCCTGGCCGGAGCTGGGTGAGCAGCAGGGTCAACGGGCCAGAAGCACCCCGACCTGCAGCCTGGGTGACTCTCCACCCGTTCAGGCCAGGCACCCCGCACTTCCGTTTCACCCTCACACCTCCCTGGTAGTCACCAGGCGATTCCCCAATGATGTTGCTTGGGTGGCGGAGGTCATGATGCCATCGTCCTCTCTGTCGGTGACTATCCGTCTCCTGCAGACCCTGGGAAGGGGTCCTGGACACAGGGGCTCCGACAGCTCCGCTGGTGTCCATGTCACGTCCCTGCTCTCTGGGGGCTGGTTCTCCTGGTCTCAGGTACAGGGATGGGTACGAGCAAGTTCCAGCTGCGGGGAGTTGAATGAAGTCGGGTGCGCCTGCTCTCTTCTGAAGTGAAGCAGAGGACAGCCAGCCTCATCGCCTTCCACAGGGTCTGTGGTGCCCGTGCACCCTGATCGTGGCCATTCATCTGGGTTCATGTGTCTCCTGACTTCCAGGATCAGCCTTTGGGGAGTGTGCAGAAGTTACCACGTCGGAACTGGTGAACCCTCTCCCCACCCCTGTTCCCCCTTCAGCCTTCCCAGCCCCCCCCCCCCCCTTCTCCTCCATCCTCTCCCCTCCCAGGGACTCCGTTACTCAGTCTCAGACTGAGTGAAGAAATATGCATTTAAATAAATTTGTTTTCCTATGCAAATGTAAGATCTTTTAGTACGTGCTATTCTTGGATTACATTTTGGGGTGGTTGACAACTTGAAGCCATTGTAGCACACGTTGGCCATGGACTGAGTACTAACGGTTTGTTCCTTGTGCTTTGAGTACAGCTTCTGCCCATTTCTTTCTGTAGCTAATCTCTGGAAGTTAAATATGCATTATATGCATGTACAAGCTGCTTATGGCTAGGTCTTGCTTCAAGAAAAAGCCCTGACACAGCTTCCGAGGGTGAGCATTAATTAGATTAGTGGAGAGTCCACAGCGGTTTCCTGGTATTTCTCCTACTCTCTTGAATGTGGGTTCTTTGGAGTTGTTTTTCAACTAGAGATTTCATTTTTTGTTCCAAAGGGAAGATAACAGCTTCTTTCAATGGAAACTATTAAAATGGGTTATTGATTACTGGCATCTATAAAAGATCTTGGCACATGGTAATTTACTGAAGAGGGAGGTTTTGGTATTTATCATGTGTCAGTAAGTCATTCCAGTATCTCTCTTGACAAGATAATTAGGTAAAATTGCACATTGGGCAAACTGAATCGTAGGCACAGGAGAATAAGTGGGTGGGCGAGAGAGAAAGCCGACTGAGAGAGACTGTTCAGAATCAAGTCAAACACAGATGAAGTAAATTGTTACGATTTAGTCACTGTCCACTCTGTGGATGAGTCTGTGTTGAATACTCTGTTCTCAGGGTTGTTAGGAATGAAGTATGATAGGAGAACCCTTAGATCATTGCCCTTGGACAGAGAACTAATGCCTGTGTCACAGAGTCCAGTTTTTGAAATGGTTGTTATTGCGGGCACATGGCCTCATCAGTCGATGGCTGCGTTTCAATAAGGTGAACAATGTCACACCGCGTCCAGGCGGATCTGACCTCAGTGTTAGGCAAGTCACCTGACCTCTCTGACCTCTCGTCTGCCGGGTAATGACCTGGATTTAACGTGCCGACCACTGTGACCACTGCACAGTAAGGGCAGACTTCCCTCCTCCAGTGGCGCCTTGTTCTGCCTGCAGCGTCCCTAAGCGCTGCTTCTCAGCGGGGCCCCGCGGTTTGGTGTTCACTTCTTCACGAAACTGTTCGCAGACTTCAGTTTGCAAATTATGAAGGACACGCAGAAATTCTTGAGTCGTTTTCCTATTGCACTGTGTCCACAGTCTCTTCCACAGATGACGCCTCGTGCTTCGGACAGTGACAGTACCAGGAGTATTGTCTGACCAGCCGTCCACACCCACATTCCACTGTTTCCTGTTCAGGCTTGGTTCTTCCTTGTCTTGATACTTTGTGCATCTTGTTGTCGCTCCCTTCCTTCCTGTAGTGCCAGGCTCGAGCACCTTCAGTGAGCGTCTGTCACCGTGGGTAGCGACTGCTGTTGAAGTGAAAGCTTCCGTGACCCTGCTCTCGGTCGGAATGTAATTGCGAGCCGTGTGCCAGCCCACCCATCACTTGCGTTATTAAAGTTGTACATCTGTACACCTTTGCGGTGCCGGTCCGTAGAGCACACCTGGGTTTTGTTCATCCCCGTCTTTTCGGCACGTGTGCAGAGCCCGTCCTCGGTACCACGCGCTGTGCTTGTTCCTGAGGAACTGGAGACAAGATGTGATAGCCCCTGTGCCGTCAGTGGTGCACAGTCTAGTGGGGGGACAGGTGTGACGCAGTCAGAGCATGCTGAGGGCCAAGGTGCAAGGCTACCCAGGGAGACAGGGACGTCTGTATTCATCGGGATATTTTTCTGTAAATGTGTGAATTGTGTCTTAACAGAGAAATAGCGTTTCTCTTGAAGTGAAAGTTAAAAGAGCATTTTTAAATTACTTTATATTTTGACTTTATAGATGGGTGCTGTCATCGTATTACCCCACTGATAAAAATTTTAAAACATGATTTTTATTACCTTTATTTACATAAACCAAAAACATGTCTTGGCATTTTCTTAAGGTGTGGATTCCAGAAAGCGGTACCACATTTCAAAGGGGCTGCTTCGAAACCATGTGAAATCTCTCTTGGACAGTGCGAGGTCTCTCGTGCTGCAGCTGCCCGGTGGAGGCTGCCTTTCCGTCCTGCGTGGGGGGTTACACTGGGCTGGGCGCTGTGTTCTGTGCAGGGAGAAGCACAGGCCGGATTCAGCCCTCCCTGCCCCCAAATACAAACTGATCAACCAAACACAACTCCTTACAATTTTTCTAACAGTTGAACGTTAAGGAACATTTTTATTATATTGTAAAGACATCTTAAGCCAAGATGAAAAGAGTGTTTTTATGTAAGTGGCATTCATGGCTACAGCTAATTCCAGAGACAGTGCACATACTTCTTCTTGCTCGATTTTATACTGTTTGAACCTCGTATCAACTTCGGATATCTCCAGTATCAGTTCAAGGCTCGGGGTGGGATGCTTGTGCCTAAAAGTTGGGGTTGCTGCTCTCCCACACGGATTCCTAAGTTCCCGAAATAATAAGGCTGTTCACATTTCTGTGATGAAGCTCTGATTTAAAATTTTTCTAGGGACATGAGTAAATAAATAATGCATAGTGGAAGCCGACAGATCTGGGTTCATTTCCTAGCTATCAAGCACTGGGCAACGGCCCAGCTGCAGGACTGGGAAGTGAAGCCCTAGGGATGCTGTAGGCCCGTGGGAGCCACGTGAGGACTGTGGCTCCACGTAGGCGTTTGACATGCTCGTTCCCGTTGCACAGACTGCCAGCATCTTGGTGGTTCATGGTCTTCGATTCGGCAGGAGGAAGAAGTAGACTTTTCTTCCAGATTACAGAGAATCTTCTTTATAAAGGAACCACATTTTAACACGATTCCTTTGTCTCTAAATTTCAGTTTGTCCACAGTAGAAATTGAAAGTCGAGCCCAAGTCCTTCATCTCTTTGAGACATTGAAGACTGACCCCGAAGCCTTTCGCAAGCGCATGGTCAAGTACATTTACCCCACTATCGGGGGCTTCGACCACGAACGGCTGCTGTACTATTTCACTCTTCTGGAGAGCTGTGGGTGTGCAGATCTGGGGGAATACGCCATTAAACCAGAAACCCACATTCGGTTGCTGAAGAAATTTAAGGTAGTTGCATCAGGTAAGGGGACCATTTCCTGTCTTGAACTCATTTAAAAAATAAATAAATAAATAAATATACATATGTTTTTATATATATAATATATATATTGTATATATTTACTTATTGATATATATTTACTTATTGATTTGAGAGAGACAGCGATAGACAGAGACAGAAACATCGATTTGTTGTTCCACTTATTTATGCATTCATTGGTTTATTCTTATATATATCCTGACTGAGGATTGAACCCACAACCTTGGCATATTGGGACGACGCTCTAACCAACAGAGCTACCCGGCCAGGGCCTCTGTGCTCTTTGAAATGAAACCCGGGGACTGACTTTCGGGGCACAGCCACGTCTGTGTGCCGTGGCTGGCATAGCTCCGAAGCCACAGGACGTGGGTGCCCGTTGTCGGTAGTCATGGTCTTCACCTCCTTCACGTGTGGTCGGGGAATTCCATACCTGAGGGACTGAGAAACCTGTGGGGGGGGGGGGGCACACAGTGGCTTGTAGCAGACCTGGCACTAAAATCCGGAGTTTTGGGCTCCAGAGGTGTTTCCCCTACGCCCATTGCTTGTATTTTATGTATGTACATGGCGAGGCCGGGACACTTCACGGAGCAGCTGGGCAGGACTCCGCTCGGTGGGGCCTGTGTGTCTAAAGCATATGCGGAGCCGTTCACATAAGAGCCTGAGCCTGTGGTCAGTCGTGGAACCCTGTAGCATGGTGTCCGCGTATCCGTGCTCATAGCAGAGACATTAAACACGTCGATGCTCCTCAGATCTCTACAATCCTTTATAATTTACAAGGCACTTTCAAATCTATATTTATTTAGTATTCATGACAATTATGAGAATTTACTTCAGGTTCCTAGCGGGTTACTGAGAAAC
The DNA here is from genome assembly GCF_014108415.1 of Molossus molossus. NCBI lineage: Eukaryota > Metazoa > Chordata > Mammalia > Chiroptera > Molossidae > Molossus > Molossus molossus. The sequence continues at coordinate 7,639,914 of NW_023425350.1, read as the reverse complement.
CAAATTAGACAGAAGCAGGCATAGAGGACAGGGAGTTGGAGTCATCTCTGCCTACAAGTTGTGAGGTGGATGCCAGGGGAGGACCAGGGGAGGACTCTGCTAGCACAGTGCGGCTTGGGGGGCGCTGACAGAGGACACTGAAGATGCCAGGAGGCGGAGGCTCCCCGAGCGGGGTTGATGGAGTGGCAGGCAGGGACTGGAACCCAGACCTTCTGATGGATCTGATGGGCATGTGAACAGTTGCCTCTACCTGAACTGGCCCATGAGTCTGCCTCCCGCCACACCGAGGGCTGCGTGTGTGTGAAGCCTCTGGACGCTCGGTTGGGGAGAACGACTTTCCTCTCCTCTCCTCTCCCCAACAGGTCTTAACTACAAACAGCTGACAGAGGACAACGCCAGCCCCTTGGACGCACTGCAGCCAGTTCTTTCAAGTCAAAATATCTTATCTATTTCCAAGCTCGTTCCCAAAATCCCCGACAGGGACGGACGGATGCTTTCCCCGAGCTCCCTGTACGCCACCTGGTTACAGAAGTTGTTCTGGACGGGGGACCCCCACCTCCTGAAACAAGCCCCAGCGTCCTCCCCGGAGTGGCTCCGTGCCTTCGAGGTCTGCACAAAGTACTTCGATCGCCTGCACCCCGGGGACCTCACCGCCGTGCTGGACGCAGTCACGTTTTCTCCAGCAGCTGTGACCAAGGTACCCGCAGCCGTCGCCAGTGTAGACACAGCGTTTTAGAAGGGATGAAGGTTGCTCTTACCTCCGGTAGATTCTGCTTTTATTTCCTTTCTTGAAATGGCGACTTTTGACATGCGTGGCGTTTTGGTTTCTTGCTAAGCAGGAGGTATTTGAATTGGGACAGGTCTGTCCTCTGTCACAGGTGTGCAGGGATCTAAATCAGACTTGTTCTCGTCATTCACACGCACATTTCATGCATGTTCCGGTTCTCATGACACACATTTCACAGTAGCGATGTCCTGTTCTTCCCAGGCGGCAGGGGGAACCGGAGCGCCCAGCCCCCCTCACATGCACCCATAGGCAGGCTAACAGCTGAGCTGGTTACAGTGGCCTCAGGAAGCTCCCACGGCCACGGAGCATGTGATGGTGACAGAATTGTCTGCGGGAGTCTGTTGCATTTTCCAGTGTCTGCTCCATGCTGAGGACTGGGGCCTTCAATGGGACTCTAATTCCTGCTGTAGATCCTTCAACGACGTATCGTTTCTCTGCAAACAGATAATGTGGGTCGTCATTTCTCCCTTCTTGCCTGCTAACCCCGACCTCACTGTTCAGCTGTAAATTTCCCACTGGAGTTACCCCTGCTGGAGACTCGCCCGGCATCTGGTCCGAGCTGCTGGGTGTGCTGCCTTTGCCGTCTCTGGTCTTCTGGGCCATGGTGGCCACTTGCTGGCAAGTCTGCCCAGCACCTGTCCCAGGGATTTTTGTTATAGCTAGTATTACCCTGAAAATTGAACAGAAAGGCTGAGACATAGTTCTGGGACATGCTAGTCTTAACAAACCTGCTAGATTCGTAGTTGTGAATAACCAAGGACTTTGTTTTCTTATTGGTGTTATGGTTTTGCCTTTTACAACCTCTGCTATAAGAAGGAGATAATCATTTTTGTGGGTTTTTCAGGAAGAAAATAAGGATGATTTTTAAGGGAGGTACCATGATATATCTGAAAAGATCACACTTTGGGGTCATGTAAACCTGGCTTTGAGCTTTGAAGGGGCCACTTACCAGCTCTGTGGTTTTAGACTCAGGAATCTCTGGTGGACGCTGCCTCCCAGAGGCAGAGGCTGTGGCTGAGTAGTCTGTGAGCTAGAGACAAGTGCTCTGGTTTGAACAGGTGAGTCCAGCGAAGTTAATCTGATGCCAGACGAGCCACAGTGTGCACTCAGCGAGGCTCATTCCCGGGCCTTCGCTGTGAACAGCGAACTGTCTGTGTCTGGGGTCCTGGGTAGGGAAGCAAAGCGAGTCGGGGCCTGAAGCCATTCTAGGGACTGAGAGCCGGTGGTCAGGAGCCCCGACAGCTTGTCCTGGGGTCTGTCTGGCAGGGCTGAGTCTGAAAGAGGAAGGCCAGGCAGGTCCTGGCAACCTGTGGGAAAAGACAACAGTCCAGCAGCATTGGCTTTGAATCTCCGAGACCGAGAAGAGGTCGAAAGTGCACGTAAGTGTTAGCAACGCAGGATGTATGTATCCGAGAGAAGGGCCTGGGCGCCGGGGAGCTGGCATCCCAGGAATGCTCCAGGGCTGGGTCCCGGGTCCCGGTCCTGGCTGCAGGAGTGCGACACGGGAGCAGACCAGCCGGGGAGAGGGAGGGGCCTTCACTGTCCTCGGCCAAGGGGGCCTTCACTGCTGTGTGAGGGCGGGTCAAAGCCTGGCAGGGCCAGCCCAGGCCACATGCTCACTGGACACGTGTGTGGAGGTGGACAGACGGTTCTGGACTTCCCAACAGCAGTTATTTGCTCACGATTAGAGTAGGAGTTAGCTGTAGAGTCCACTTAGAGTTTTAGTTGTTTCTTATGATGTTTTTGTTTTTTCTTTCTTTAATTTATCTTTGTTGTTCTAAGTATTACAGATGTCCCCCCTTTTTCCCCAATGACCCCCCACCCCCGCTCCCCACCCTCACCTCACCACACTGTTGGCCGTGTCTACTGGTTATGCATATATGCATATTAGTTCTTTGGTTTATCTCTTCCTGCCTCCCCTTCCTTTTTGTGATTTTAAGTTACAGCACATTCTCATCACCTTAGTTTCTTAATCCGATACCTCCAAGCTGTCCTGTGGCCACCTGCAAGTGCATGGCAGTTGTGCCTGGGGAGAGGGGCAGCGCTGCCCGTGAGGACCCAGGCCATGAGGCACTGGTCGCTTTCTCTTAGTTCAGGACGTATAATCCTCAGCAAGATACTCTGTTGTTGAAAACTGTCCCTGGGTGGCTTTCGGTGCATCAGATTAAGCTGTAGGAAAGTGAGACAAGGCATTAGAAACTAATTTTATATCTTCGATCTGGGTTTGTTTTTTTCCTCATTTGATTAATTGGCAGCTTTAAATTTTTCAGAGAGGAAAAGTATAAAGTTCAGATACAGCGCGTGTTTCACATCACACCACACCACTCTACAGAGAGAGAGAATAAAATTCTAACCGGAGCAGCCGCACACGTCGGAGGACACATTAGGGCAAGGAAATGCAGCTGGATTCGGCCAAGTTTGCAAAACACCAGATGTTCCCACAGCTTGTGCCCGATGTTAAGAATGTAAAGTAAGGGTGTACTACTCATGCACAGTGTGCAGTTTTTAACTGTGTGCCCAGATTGGATTCGGAACCAAACTGTGGAAGGAGCTGGTGAACTAACCCTAGAGTGCGCAGCCAGAACAGTCCGCAGTTGTTCAGGGCCAGAGTCCAGAGAGGAGCAGCGCCAAAGCCTGAATTTAGTGCCCATTCCACGATAAAATAAGCCAGAAAGGCTCTTTGCCCTCATGATCATAGTCATTCAATTACCATTTGCATTTGCAATCTCACAGAAATTCTGGGGAAAATATTCACAGCGTGGCTTTATGTCACGTCGGCAGAGGTGGAATTTGCATGACATTCCAGGTGATGACGATGCAGAAGGAAAGAATACAAATGTGTAAAGTGCTCTTGCTCCAATTCTAAATTGTTTCTTTTGGTTCAGTCCGGTTAGAGTTGCTTTCCTATTGCTTTTGCAATTCAGTAACTAAAAACATTTTTGTAGAAGGGACAGAGAACACATTCGTGGCTTACAAATCCAGGAAAATGGCCAAAGAAGCTGAAATGCAGGTCAAACACCATGTGCCTGGTTCGGGCAGGGTGTGGTTGTAGGAGAAGCGTCTGTGTGTCATCTCAGCCTCCGTGTTTTCTTCTTCCCACTCGCTTGCAGTGGCTGGTAGAGCTACAGGCATAAATAAGGATGTGAAAGGTACTCCTCTGGCTTATTAAATGCTCCCCAGAAGTTTCTGGCCTTGTTTGGAAACCCAAGGTAACCACAGAATGAGAAGAGGCCCTCGTATCCCGCCCGGAGCGTTCCAGCCCGGATGCTCCCTCTCCCCACCCACGCCCTGTGTTTCCGCTCCCACTGTTTCTGGTGGGAGCACCCTGTCGCCTTTGGATTAGAGCAGAGAAATATTTGGCAGCCTCTTATCTAGTTTAACCTTTGACCTTCAAACATTATTTCTACAGATAATTAAGCTACTAACCCAAATATATATGTATACACACACACACACACACACACACACACAATATAGTTTCTACTTTTTGGTTCCTCCTTCTGGAGCTATAGGAACAGCATCAGGGAATCTATTTTTCATATTATGGCCGTTCAAATTCTTGAAATAAGCTTCTGTTTTCTCCCTTATCTTATTATCCAGACTATTTAACATAAAAATCTAGAAGAATGCCCTGGCCAGTTTGGCTCAGCGGTTAGAGCGTTGGCCTGCGGTCCAGAGAGACCCGGGTTTGGTTCCCGCTAAGGGCATGTACCTTGGTTGCAGTTTGTCCCCAACCCTGGTTGGGTTGTGTGGGTGGCAGCCACTTGATGTGTCCCCTTTACATCGATGTTTCTCTCTCTCTCCTCCCACTCTATCTGAACAAAAAATGGAAAAGTGTCTTTGGGTGAGGATAAAAAAAAAAGTCTAGAAGAATGAATTTATCTCCAAAACCATGATATGATTTAAAAATCCAATTTATTTAATAAGTTTAAGTGTCATTTAGAAGACTGCTCTGTAGCTGTGCCTTTAGGGTCTTTACGGTGCTGATATCATCTCATAACTAAGGACAGCCACGCATGTCACCACAGTGACCAGTCGGTGTCTACAGCCTGTGTAAACATGTTTGGATGATGCATAGCACCTGATCGCACGTCAGTGTACGTGGCTTTCTGCTTCGTTGGTCAGCGCATGTTGTATAGATTCAGACCGAATCACTAAGTGTTTGGCATTGGTTATGTGCCGCATATAATATTAACTGCCACTGGCGACATTGAGATGTAAAGCCATGGCCTGGCCGGTGGGGCTCAGTGGACTGAGTGCTGTCCCATGGACTGAGAGGCTCCGGTTCGATTCCTGGTGAGGGCACATGCCCCAGTTGCCTGCTCCATCCCCACTAGGGGGCGTGCAGGAGGCAGCCGATCAACTTTTCTCTTTCACATCAATGTTTATTTCTCTCTAAAAAATCAATGAAAACATATTTAAAAAAAAAAGATGTAAAAGACATTCCTATAAGCAATGTTAAATGAAGTTTTTTTTCTTTATAGTGATATTATTAATATTGTGAATTTTAATGAAAATAGAAATTCTTGAGGGTAGGAGTGGTGCCATTGTCTCTAATTTCCTAGTTCCTAGCACAGTGTAAGCAGGTGTTCCTTGAGTGGTCACGGATTGGTGGTTGCTAACCTTTTGATTTCCAGATGCCTTAACATTCTTAAAAATTAATGAGGAGCCTAAAGAACTTCTATTAAGTTGATATTTATCATATTAGAGGATAAAACCAAGAAATTTTGGAAATATTTGTTTAATTCATTTAAAACTGCCAATAATAGGTTAGAACATATTTTTGTGGAAAATGACTCTACTTCCAAAAGAAAAAAAAGTTAATGAAATGTCTATATCATTTTACATTTCTGTGTCTGGCTTCACAGAACATTTCTCTGTTGTTTTGGTGGAAGGCAATCACAGATGTGAGGCTGGGGAAGAGAGGAGTGTGATGACAGCTATTATTTCAGGTGTTCTTCTTCCAGCCGAAACTCCCCAAGTGATGGGTCCGCGGGGCTAGTCACGTGGGCTCTCAAACCGTATCACTGAGATTTGTGCTCTGCTTACATTAAAGCCATTGGTTTAGATCAGCGGATTTCAACCTTTTTCATCTCATGGCATATAAACGAATCACTAAAGTTCTGCGGCACATCCAAAATATATATTTTTTGCCAATCTGACCCCAAAAAAGCAGCTATAATTTTGATTCATTCACACTGGCAGCCATTGTTCTGTTGGCCATTGTCATTTTTTAATTTGACAGTCTGAGGGGAAAGAGGCCAGTGCCCCTCACCACACAGGCGGTGCATGTTTTGAACTGGCACCCTGGTGGGACATCGCTGGTCTAGGTGACAGTGTGACTTGGTCTCGTGCCCCTGCCTGGTTTGCAATAGAATGCTTTAGGCATTTGGGAAGTGGTGGCCGACTGAGTTACAGAGATTGTCCAGATGTTGATATGTTGCATTATAGAACATCAGCACAGTCGCGTGCGCTGCTACGAACACCCGTCTCTGAAGGTGAGTCTGGTGTGGGGAAGCTGTCGAGCTCTCAGTGGTGGACACAGATTTACCAAGATTCAGTTTTTCGCTTGAAAGCTCAAATTTTATCATTGGCAATAAATATAATGAGTTGTTTTTATTGAAGTGACAGGCTCACTCTGGTCATTTTGGAGGACTGCCTGCCAGACGCCCAGGGCAGAGGAACCACAGTTTGCCCACAGTCACTCTTTCAAGCCAGAGGGGTGACGCTGCGGAAAGCAGCCGTCCCTGCTCACAGCCCACAGCCACGCGGGGCCTGTCCTGCTACACGTCCGTGGACAGGGAAGTGCTTTGCGTGTACAGCTCAGTTCTTCGCACGGCATTAGAAACGTGCACTCGGTGGCTGAGAATGGATGAAATTAACCATTTTACTCCTTTTTCGAGAGCACGCGTGAGTGCCAGTGCCAGTCAGTGCAGTTGGACGCACTCCCTTGACTTGTGCCCATGTCAGCACAGTGGAAAAGAGGAATAATAAAAAGATACCTAAATGTCATAAAAATAATTTTGACTATGCAACCCTCTCGAAAGAGTCCAGGACTCTCGTGGTGCGGGGACCATGCTTGGAGAACCACGGTCATAGGTCATCGTCCCCAAACCACTGCCCTCTTCGGTGCCCACGTGGAAGAGCATCTCAGTGTGAAGTTCAGATGCAGCGCGTGTTTCGAGTCACACCACGCTGCTCTACAGAGAGATAAGTTGTAACCGGAGTAGCCGCTCACCTCCAAGTCCTCTGCCATCCTCGGGCATCACTGTGCCCGCTGTGTAACAGTGGCTGCCACATGCCCACGGCTCACCTCATCTCGTCACCACACCGGCGTGGCGGCAGAGGCCTCGAATGTTGTTTCAGAGGTGAACGGACAGAAGGTTGGAAGTTATTGTCCCCAGTCAGTGTCTGAGCCAGAAAGTCTGTCGCAGTCTCACCGCCTCAGCGTCAGGGCCTCCAGGCAGTCCTTCCTCCTGCGACAGGGCCCACTGCTGCTCCAGGCGGCTGTTTGTGTGTTGGACACGCTCATGTGCTACGGTGCATGTAGTCCTCATCTGCCCTTGACCCGTCCTCCTGCCTGTGACAGCAGAGACACAGACCACCCCCCTCCCATGGCCGCTGTTTGGGTAACGGAATGAATTATACTGTGGGACCCCAGAAAACCCCATCTGCAGTTCCTCCTTATCCTCAAATAACCTGGATTTTTGTGTTTTAATTCTAATCACCTTCTCTTTGACACAGTTTATTTTAAAAGTTTTTCTCTTTGTGCCCTGGCCGGTTTGGGTCAGTGGTTAGAGCGTCGGCCTGCGGCCTGGAGAGACCCGGGTTCGGTTCCCGCTCAGGGCACGTACCTCGGTTGCAGTTTGTCCCCAGCCCTGGTTGGTCGTGCGGGAGGCAGCCACTCCATGTGTCCCTTTCACATCGATGTTTGCCTCTCTCCTTTCCTCCCTCTCTCCCTCCTGCTCTATCTGAAGATAAACGCAAACATGCCCTTGGGTGAGGATGAAAGAAGTCCCTCTGGGTGTCAGTTTTCTGGTTGCAGCTAATGACCGTGAAATAGCACACTTTTGTTTTTAATCCTCACCTGAGGATATTTTTTCCCTTTATTTTTAGGCAGAGTGGAAGGGAGGGAGGGAGGGAGGGAGGGAGAGAAAGAGAAACATCAACATGAGAGAGACACATCAACTGGTTGCATCCCACATGACCCCGACCAGGGCCGGGATGAACTGTACCCCTGGCGGGAGTGGAACCCGCGACTCTGGTCCAAAGGCTGACGCTCTAACCACTGAGAAACCCGGCCAGGGCCACAGCACATGTTCACTGCCTTGTACGTCTGTAGGTGAGAAGCAAGTGAAGGCTCGCTGGCTAACATCAAGGTGCAGGCGGGCTGCGTGGCTTCCCTGAGGTTCTGGGAGTGTCCGCCTTGCCTTCCTGGGCCCAGAGGCTGCCCCTCACTGCTTGGCTCAGGCCCCTCAGAGCCAGCAGCGCTGCCCCGCCCATCTTCACGACTTCCTCACCAAAGCCGGGGACAGTGCTCACTCGTAAGGATTCAGGTGATGAGATTGGCAGCCGCGTGCGTGGGCCAGGGTGAAATCCTCACCTCGAGGTCTGTACCATCCACTGCATCTGCAAAGGCTCTTGGCCCCATCAGGTGACGCCTGGTGATTTCAGGGATTAGCATGTGCACCTTTGGGAACCATAGTTCTGCTGCCTGTATCCTGGCATGTAGTAAGGTTTTAGAGACTTTATAGCAGCGGATCTCAGCCTGTGGGTCGCGACCCCTTTGGGGGTCAAATGACTCTTTCTTTCACAGGGGTCGCCTAAGACATAACAGTAGCAAAATTACAGTTATGGAGTAGCAGCGGAAATACTGTTATGGTTGGGGGTCCCCACAACGTGAGGAGCCGTACTGAAGGGTCGCGCGTCAGGAAGGCTGAGAGCCCTGCTCCAGAGGCTTCACAGGCTCGGTTAGTACGGGTTATGACTGTGCTGAAGTTAGAACCAAAATGGACAAATGATCGGAGTCGTTGAGAAAATGTTAAACTCAAAGCTGAAATATACTGTCATAATATATAGATTTTTTTTTTACCTGTAAGTAACTGGATTTTAGTTTATTCGAGATACAACATTTTTATTTTAAAACCAAATAAATGACATGTATCTCTATTTCTAATCACTGGTATGTGAGTGCATGCGCGTGTGTGTGTGTGTGTGTGTGTGTGTCCACACTGGTCTCCATGTATAGCTATTGGAGCAGTGAAGAAAGAGTTTTGTAGTCATCATGAATTTATAGTTCAGAGGCTGTGTCCAGTCTCCACGTGTGTCAGAGGACAGCACTTCCGGAGCTCCTGTTTCTGCGGAGAGTGGACGCTCATGTACTCGTGGGTTCCCAGAGAAGCTGAGAAAAAGTACAGAGAGGTCGCACATGCCTCCTGCCCCTTTTCCGTGCCCAGTCTCCCCCACTGTCAAAGGTGCCTCACCACAAGGCACAGTTGTTACCGTTGGTGAATCTCTATTGACACATCGTAATCACCAAACACCTGTTGTTTACCAAAGGGCTTCACTCGGTGGTGTGTGTTTCGTGGATGTGGCCAAGTGTATGATGCCTTATGTTCATGTATCTGACATCGTGATGTCTCCGTGGACGTGGCCAAGTGTATGATGCCGTATGTTCATGTATCTGACATCGTGATGTCTCCGTGGACGTGGCCAAGTGTATGATGCCGTATGTTCATGTATCTGACATCGTGATGTCTCCGTGGACGTGGCCAAGTGTATGATGCCGTATGTTCATGTATCTGACATCGTGATGTCTCCGTGGACGTGGCCAAGTGTATGATGCCGTATGTTCATGTATCTGACATCGTGATGTCATTCAGTCTTGTCACTGCCCTGGAAACCCTCTGTGCTCTGCCTGTTCACCCTCCACCCGGACCCTGGCAACCACCCGTCTGCGTACTGTCTCTAGTTTTGTCTTTTTCACAGTCTATGACCTTGGGACTGTGCACTAGCCATCTGCACATCTTCTTTGGGGAGGCATCCATTCAGGTCTTCGGTTCATTTTTTTAAGTCGAGGGTTCTATTTTTTTAATCGTTGTAAGAGTTCTTTGTATATTTTGTGAAATGTCTTTTAAAAATATTTTCTCGCAGTCCATGGCTTGTCTCATTTTCTTGATGTTGTCTTTCATAGAACAAGTGTTTTTAATTTTAATGAGGCAAACATTTTAAATTTTATTTCTCTCACAGGTTGTGACTTTGGTGTTTTTGTCTCTGAAAGCTTGTAGTCATATCCACCGTTATCTAGATTCTCTCTCATGTGACCTTCTAGGAGTTATAGAGTTCTGTGTTTTACATTTAGGTCTTTGGCCCATTTGAGCTGATTTGGGGGGGAGGGGGGGGCGTTAGATCTGTGTCCCGATTCTTTTTGTTTTGCATGTGGATGTCGAGTTGTTCTAGCACCATTTGTTACAAAGACTCTTTCCTGCATCTCATTTCCTTTGTTCTTTTATCAAAGATCAGCTGACTGTATTTAGTGGCGGCATACTCATGTTAGCCTTTCCCCCTAAATTTTATCATGTTCACTTTTGCTATTTTATAATCATACTAAACTTGACTATGAAGGTGTTATAGAATGTTTATTCAGTGTTACAGGATGACTAGATGTTAACTCATAACTGTTTCTTCTTAATCTCCTAAGTATTTTGCCCATCAGTCTTTGGTTTTGGTATGGTCATCAGTTGGCTTCTTTGATTCTGAATCGAATGAGTGTTATTGATTCCGGATACACTGGAAAATGTCTGCATACGCACGCGGGCCTTGTCCTAGTGCTGTGAACAACGAGGCTGCCTGGCTCCTGCCTTGAGAAGGTCACCGTTGTGGGGTTAGATGTCCGCACGCATGTCCGATGAACTGTGATGAATGTGAGGAGTCTGTAAGGGCATCAACACATGCTGTGTGCACAGAGGAAGACAAATTGATAGTCTTTATTGACTGGCTCCTACGTTCCAGGCATATAGTTGTTCATAATGATCCTCATGATGATCACTTCCGTGTTGTCCCATGTGTAATGTCCCTGTGCACTATAGTTGTTGTAAACATTATTCTCCTTTTAAAAAAATATGTTTTATTGATTTTTTTAGAGAGAAAGAAATGGACAGGGAGGGAGAGAGAGAGAGAAACATCGATGTGGGAGAGAAATATCCATAGTCGTCCAGCCTGAAATCTGGGCATGTGCCCTGCCCGGGAACTAAACCAGCGACCTCTGGGTGCATGGGACACACCACTGAGCCACACCGGTCAGGCTTCCTTTTTGTTCTTAAATATCTTTGCTTTAAGGAACGCTTTCTTTTTAAAACAAAACAAAACAACACATTTTTCTATATTGATTTTAGAAAGGAAGGAAGAGGGGGAGAGAGGTAGAAGCATCGATGAGAGAGAACATCAATTGGCCGCCTCCTGCATGCCCCCCACTGGGGATCGGCCCGCAACCTGGGCCTGTGCCCTGACTGGGAATCGAACCGGAACTCTCTTGGTGCACAGGATGACACTCAACCACTGGGCTATGGAACACTTTCTTTTGTTTTCCAAAGTGAGAGTTTGGTTTGATAAGCACATTTCTACCTTGCACAAGCCAGGAGCTTGGGAGATAAGCATGGAAGAGCAACTCTAACAGGGGGTCATTTTCCCAGTAGGACGGAAGGCACAGAACAAATGGTGGTGGACGGCACACCTGCAGGGTAGAAAAGAGTTTTTGAAACAATGTAGCATAATTTACTCATAAGTAAATATAATATAGATAGTCCTGAGAAAAACGACCTTTTGCACACGTCTCTGCAGGAAGGACAGGCTCCCCCGTCAGAGGTTTTACGTGGTGTTTGCGCTTCTGACGTTATTTGTCCCTCTCACCCTCTTCCCGTCTGCTACAAATAAGAGCCCTGTGGGTTCCGAGCCAGGACAGTGTGGCTTTCCCATGTGGCTTGTCTTCTTTCTCAGGTGTGCACCATTCGTTATAGCGCAAATGGGGACCGAGTGCGAGGGCGGCAGCCCCCCACCCCCGATGCCTTGATGGCCCTCCCTTCCCGTGTGTGCTGTGTCGTCCCCTCCCCTGGAGGGTGGGCTGGACTTCCTGGCTCAGCTCTGATGATCAGCAGACCGCAGAAGTGATGGGCAGCCGCTTCCAGATCAGGGATGAAGCCTGGCTTCCTTGGTGTTCTCTCCCTCTCCCTGGGGTTGCTCGTGGGGCTGGGGCTTCCGGGTGGTGCAGAGCCCGCACGACAGGAGACCAGGCTCTTTATAGCCACAGGAGCCAACGGGGAAGCGGCTCTTCCTTATCCCAGTCGCCAGAGGACACCACGGTCCTGGCCAATGGGTTAGAGTAACCTCATGAGAGACCTTAATCCAGAGGCACCTACCTGGGCCACAGCCAGGTTCATGGCTCATAGAAACTGTAAGGCAGTCGGTGGTCTGAGGGTCTGCACTTGGGTCATTTGTTACGCGGCCGTGGGAATCAGGAGCAGTGCTTCCTCTGTCAGGAGCCGTCCCGGTGCTGGCTGCGGAGCGCTGACCAGGACAGACCAGCATCTCTGACCTTGGAGACCGTCCACCGCGCAAGGTGGACACCAGACAATAAGCAAACGTGATTGAGGTTAGACATGTGACATGGTAACACGCGCGCATGGAAAGTAAACCTGGGAAGGACTCGGGAGTGCAGGACAGCTGGCCGCAGCGATCTGAAACATGAGGGTCAGAGAAGACCTCACTGGACAGGAAGGCTCGGAGCACAGACCCCACAGACGTCAGGCAGCAGCACGCTGTTCCGTTGTCACGGTAAATGGACTAGAAAGTGAGGCCCGGTGGGGAGCTTGCTGGGACTGTCTGAGGAACAGCGAGGGGCCAGGGTGGCTGGAGTGGAATGCTCCCAGTGGGCTCACACTAGGGACGCAAGGCAGACAGTCACGAGGGACACAGGCAGCGTGCATTTGAGTCTAACGACATTTCCGTATGTCAGGTTATATGACACTCAGACATTTTGTGGAGGTGGTTATTGCACAAGTATTGTCACCTCCAGTCTAGGGGTCGTATTCTTAAAGGATGCTTGTCCAGAGTCTAACAAGCAGTACGTGCCCAGCCCCGTTTTCCAACCCAGGTCTCCTGCTTGCGGACTTGATGACGTTGCAAGGCGCCGTTCTGTCAGGGACTGAACGGGGCAGAGGAGTCACTGCAGCTGTGAAGCCCAGGACCTAAAGTGTTTTGCACGTTCATGGGCCTGTGAAGCATCTCACCTTTGGTAAGGTGGAGAGTTTGATCCAAATCGGGCACATGGTGAGGACTCCCTAGGAGACCGCCACAGCGGGTTTGAGCCTGACGTGGAAGCAAGAAGCCAGTGCCATGCTGAGTGGAGGAGGGGAAGAGAAGTGGCATTTGTGTGCCAGGTGTGCCAGGGGCTGGACATGCATTCTCACACACTCTTCCCGACAGCCGTGACCATCAGCCTCGGGCTCACAGAAGTTAAGGGACTTGCCCCAGAATGCGAGCATGTGAGTGACAGCCAGTATTTGAACCTGTTTTTCATATTCTGAAGCCTTGTTACAAATCCCGTTTATACAGAAACTGCGGCTGGAGTTTACAAGTTCATTTTCTCTTGTCTCCCTCTGGAAGCGCATCAGAGTCGTCCTGACTGCTCCTCAGTCTGGCGTAGCTGAGCCCATCCCTGCGTTTACCTTTCGGACCCACCCTTCCTGGTAGACTGGCTGGAGAAAGAAGGGGATGTTTATTGTGATGTAACCCTGTGAAGTAATACTTTTATCACCATTTTTAACGGAAAAGACAAAGAAGGCTCAGAGAAGTTAAAAAGTGCTCCGGTGTCTTATGAGGGAGGACTGGAAGTCGGGATTCGCATATAGGCTGCTCCCAAATCTGCCTTTCCACTGTTTCCCTCGCCTGAGGAATTTGGCTGCGAAAGCCCTCTGGGGTGATCATGATTATTGGCCTGTCTGGCAGGCTGGAAGCTCATTCTCTGTTTGTGCTCGGAAAATTATTGCAAATTGGCTAAGGTAATAATTTAGTAAGAGATTGGACACTGGCCAGAGGAGCGTGTGCAGCCCAGTCCTAGCGCTGAGCTCCGCCCGGCCGGCTCCCTGCAGCCCCGCAGGGTCTCCGTGAGCTTGTGCGAGGAGGACCGTCTCCTCCTGGGAAGTGTGCCCCCGAGTCACAGCGGGGCACCCTGGGGGAGAGAGAGGGCTTAGTAAACAGCCTCAGGATAATGTGCAGCAGGCACCAAAGCACATTCCACCTGAGCAGAGCAGAGGGGACAGGAGTGTGCAGATCGGCTCCCTGCTGAGTGCTCACCCTGTCTGGCGGACCTCACAGCGCCAGTCAGCGTTAGGCGGTGACTCTGCAGTGCTGGCCCCTTCCCCCTCCGTTCTCCGCCCTCCTTACCTCAGTACCTCTCCACCCTAGAAGCAGATTTGTCTCCTGGTTGCTGTCGTAGAAATGCTTTCTCCAGCCGTGAGGCAGAGGAATTGTAGTGGGAAGCCAGGTGTCCCTTAGTGAGCACCTGCAGCACGGGACGCACAGGAGACCCCGTCCTCGGGAGGCCGGCGCAGGAGGCCAGGCGTGCCTGCTGGTCAGCCAAAGGGAACTCGGCGCAGACGCAGAGGGTGAGCAGATGCATTAGTGAGCAATCCCTCGTTGATATGATAAATGGCTCTGCTGTGGAACAAGGTGTAGGGATGGTCAGTAGCTGAGTCCATAGGGCCCAGCATGTAGCCCGGAAAGGGTTCAGAGAAGAGGTGTTTAAGCTGAGTCCTAATAGATGAGGACATTTGTCATGATACCACAAAGGAAGGAGAAGAGGAAGAACGTTCCAGACAGATTTAGCAGTTTTAATAAAGGCATGAAATAGCCTAGTACCTTCAGTTAACTGTGAAGTATGGTCTGTGTGGAAGTGTGTGATGAGGCTAGAGAGCTAAGGAAGGGCCTGGTAATGAAACGCTCACGCACCTGCCAGAGGGTTTGGATTTGTCCTGGGCATGGCTCAGGTAGACGTCAGTTTTAAGCCAGCTAGTGACCTTGTCCCATTATCACTTTAGAAAGATCACTTTGGTGGTGACTGGAGACAGGGACCCTCCAGGGTGACGGCTGGCCACTGTCTCACGGTGGGTGATGCTGGACCACGCTAAGGCGCCGATACCGAGCTAGCCCGATTCGTGATAATTGATAGAGTACAGGCATGTGTGCTGTGTGTACTCGTTTTCATCGTGCATTTAAACATTTTACTAAATTTATTGGGTGACATTGGTTAATAAAATTATGTAGGTTTCAGGTGTACGATTCCATGATACATCATCTGTATATTGCATTGTGTGTTCACCATCCCAATCAAGTCTCCTTCCATCACCATTTATCCCCCCTTTACCCTCTCCTACCTCCCCCCCTTTCCCTCTGGCAATCACCATGTACCGTTGTCTCTGAGTTTTGTTCATTTATTTGCTGCTTTCAGTTTTATATCCCACGTAGGAGTGAAATCACACATTTCTTGACTTTTCCTGTCTGACTTAATTTACTTAGTATGACACTCTGAGATCCATCCATGTCGTCACTAATGACACTAGTTCACCCTCTTATGGCTGAGGAGTATTCCACAGTGTGTATGGACCACGTCTTCTTCATCCAGTCATCCGTCAAAGGACACTTGGGTTGTTTCCATGCCTTGGCCACCATGAATAACACTGAAGTCAGCATAGGAGTACATCCATCTTCAAGAATAAATGTTCTCAAGTTTTTCAGATAGATACCCAGAGGAGGGGTTGCTGGGTCATACAGCAGCTCTATTCTTAATTTAACATTAAAAACAAAAAGGCAACCAACTGAATAGACAGCGGTTCTCACCTATGGGTTGCCACCCTTTTGGGGGTTGAATGACCCTTCACAGGGGTCGCCTAAGACATAACAGTAGCAAAATCACAGTTATGAAGTAGCAACGAAAATAATTTAGTGGTTGGGGGTCACGACGACATGAGGAGCTGTACTAAAGGGTCGCGGCATTAGGAAGTTTGAGAACCGTTGGAATAGAAGATACTTGCAAACAGCACCACCGATCAGGGATTAATATCCCAAATATATAAAGAACTCATACAACTTAACAACAACAAAGATAAAGCCCCCAAACAATCCAGTTGAAAAATGGGTAGAGGACCTGAACAGACACATCTCCCAAGAAAACGTGCAAACGGCCAGTAGATACGTGGAAAGAAGCTCAGTTTCACTGTCTGTCAGGGAAATGCAAAGCGCATGTCCATAAACACCCTTGGAGCACACCACCTACACGATTTCACCTGTATTTCACTGGACAACGCAACAGAGCCCCTAACTGCCGTCTCACCAGCTTCTTGTCCAGTGCGCCCGCCTGGTGAGGGGCTGTTCATGCCGCCTGTGTGTGTAGCAGCCAGATCGACGCCACTGGTCAGGCGTGAACAACCCTCAGGAGCAGAGCAGAGCAAAACCACCTAAATCAGCACAGACCCCGGGAAATCTGGGAAACTCCTTACAGGAAGGTTGTGGCCTCGCATGTTGGACGGAATTGAATCTTGATAGATCTTACGCACATTGTAAGTTCTTCTAACGGTAGCACAATGATGGAGAAAAAGACAGGTTTATAGGCAGACCTTCCCGAGTTCCGTCCACCTTGACCTTGGGCAGATGACTCCGTCTTCTGAGTTCCTCCTCTGTGTGATGGGGAACAACCGTCTCTACTATATAAATATAGATTAATTTTAGAATGTTTTTAGACACAATTAAAAACCCAGTTGTGTTGGCTTAACTGACCTGAACCTGTACTGGCTCGTGTACCTCGGAGGTCCAGAGGAGGGGCTGACTTGAGGGTTGGCTGGGTTAGCAAGTGGGTGGTCGTCAGGGAGCCAATTCTTTCCATCTCTTCTCTCTGCTGCCTCTGGTGTGGGCGTCATCAGAAGGTTCTTTGCTTCAGGGTGATGACCAGTAGTAATTGGGGATGCCTTGCTTCCTACTTCACATCCAGCCAGATAGAGGGAGGGAGCCCCCCACAAGCACCAAACAGAAATTCTAAGCGTTGTGCTGGCTAGCTCACCCCTGAACAGCCCCCCTGGTGCAGCTCTGCCTTGGTGTGGATCACCTGAACCATCACCGTGTGAGAGGGCTGATGTCCCCAGGAGCGGTCTCGCCCGTCAGGACCCAGTCCTGGGGTGCACGGAGCCCCTGCACACACTGCGTGGTCAGCTCCGGCCAGAGCTGGCGGTGAGCGGGGAAGGAAGAGGGCCACGGCACCCGGAACACGCGCCACGAGAGACCGTCGTGGGGTGAATAAAGCGGCACACGTGGAGATCTTGGCGCAGTGGGTACTCCGTGTTGGTTGGTTCCCCTCTGCCTTTCTTTTATCTCTCTTCCTACATTACGTTTACCTTTAAGGTCAAAAAATGACATTCGGAATCTTTTTAGCTCAAGTTCAAAACTCCAGCAACTCTAGTTTGGTTTTTAATGATCCTGACTACTTTCAGGTGTTGGGATAAGAGCTGGATTTTCAAATGTACGCCTGGTTCTGATGTAAATTCAGTGGCTCTTCCTGAAGTGACCTCAGCAGCAGCAGTTTGTGTTGGTCGCACACGGTCTGCTGGAGGAGAGTCTCTGGAAGCCGTGCACGGTGCCCCCAGTGCGGACACGCACAGCAGCGCCATCAGAGTTCTCTGCGGAACGTCCCTCGGCCAGCGTCCCCGGCCCCTGGCCGCTAGGTGACTTTCAAGCAGTGGGAAAGCTTGGGAAGGTATGAGCTTCATTAACATACTGCTGAGAGTGAGTAGTGACAGAGAGGGCCATTGTCCTTCCCCGAAGAATGACAGTGGTTCTAAGGTCACAGTAGGAGGCAAAGGGCAGAGAGAAAGGGGCCGTGGATCATTCATGTTTATTGTCCTCGCAATTGATAGCGAAAGCAAAAAAGCAAAATTGTAAGGGTGATTTTTGTTTTTGTTTATATAATTGAATGTGACAAAACTCACCTTCTTACTGTTTTTTTAATATTTGAATATCTCATTAATTATATTAAAGAAAAATTTTTAAAACAAATTTTTTTTGGTAACATGATATTTAAAATATTATTCCATAACATTCTATATTTACAATTTTAAAGCAGTGCTTGAAATACTCTATAGAGCACTACAAATAAAGATGGAGCCCTGGCTGGTGTTGCTCAGCGGTTAGAGCATCCGCCCTCGAATGGAAGGGTTGGGGGTTTGAATCCGGTCCAGGCCACGTACCTGGGCTGCAGGTTTGATTTCCAGCCCTAGTTGGGCCCTGTGGGAGGCAACCAATCGATGTGTCTCTCTCACATCGATGTTTCTCTCTCTCCCTCCCTCCCTTCCATTCTATGTAAAAATCAATGGGAAAATGTTCTTGGGTGAGGATTAACAACCACAATAAAAAAGAATGAAGTTGGAGGCCCTGCTGTGATGGGCCTCATATCGCACGGGGTGGAGGGCAGGTAGGCAGAGAGCATCCTGGGACCTCCAGGGGCTGCAGAGAGGGAGCAGCTGTCACACTACTGGTAAAACATAAAGTGGTTTCTTTTTTAATGAAATCAGTGAAATCTAACCTAGATCATTTGATACCTTGTTTATAGTCCCGACATTTGCTGGCCCCTGCAAGTCATTGGAGCAGATTTAGAGGTTTTTAGACACTGAGTTATAACCCATTAGTGGGTCCTGTAATTGAAGTGCTGTGACTGGCATGAAAAACAAACAAAAAGAACACTAGAGTGCAGATGAATCTAGAAAATACCAGAATGTACCTCACCACAGTAAGGGTTTGTTGTTTCACGAGACGTTGGCTTGCTTTTAGTATAATACACACGTATGTACACATGTTGTGCTTTTACGGAGTTTGACATGTAGTGCCTTTCTTAGGACGAGTCTCGGACAGAAAAGTTTGTTTGCTGCTGAGTCAGCGGACAGCACCTGACTGCAGGCATCTGGGAAGCGCCCGCCCAGCGGCTGGTGTGCGACGGCAGTCGTGTCTGTTGGCTCCTTTACGGGGTCATTTAATCCAGAACTGCCCTCTTCTTTCAGTCCCCACCCAACCTGCCTTGACCTCTTTTAACCAGTGAGCTCCGCACTGTTGCTCAGCCCTCCGACCCAGGAGCCACCTCCGGCCACGTCCCACATTCACCGCCCGCCAGATGGTCGGGCACTCGGAAGCTTTGTGACGTGTCACACGCTTCCACCGCTGTCTGAGCTGACCAGAGAGGCTGCTGCAAAATACACGTTTCTTCCCTCCAGTTCCTGTGCCTCCCCCACCCCACAGGCGGGGTCAGAAATATAACAAGCGCTCTGGAATTTGCTTTTTTGATGGGCCTGAGTTGATTTCACTACAGGTGGCCTAAAAAAGCACACATCAGGTAAACAGTGCTCTTGAAACAGTTTTACTTGTGTGCCTGGGAGAATTTGGAATAACTTGCTCACCCGCTCCCACGTGGTCTGTTAGGGCTGCGCAGCGTGCTGCAGACAGCGCGCAGAACGGAATGCGTCGCTCAGGCCTGGAGTGAAGGTCCAAGGCCCAGGTGCCCGCGGGCCGGGCGGTCTTCCTGGCTCACAGCTGGCACCCTCTTGCTGGTCCTCACGTGGTGGAAGGGGCCAGGGATCTCTGAGCCTCTCTTATAGGTACTGAGCTCGTGAATGAGGCTCTACCCTAGTGATGAGCACCTTCCAAAGGCCCCACCTGCTAATACCATCACCCTTGAGGGGCTTAGGATTTCAGCATTTGAATTTTGGGGTGTGGGGGGACACAAACATTCAGAGCATAGCACTTGATATCTAAAAGTTGTTATCAGCCTGGCTGGTATGGTTCAGTGGTTGAGCGTCGACCCTGCACCAAGAGGTTGCTGGTCCGATTCCTGGTCGGGGCACATGCCCAGGTTGTGGGCCGGATCCCCAGTGGGGGCATGCAGGAGGCGGCCAATTGATGTTCTCTCTCATTGATGTTTCTCTCTCTCCCTTCCTTCCTCTCTCAAATCAATAAAGAAAAGTTATTTAAAACAATAAAAAGTTATCATCATTTTAAAGCGTTACAAAGGATGGTGTAATTTCCGATCTTTTAAATACTGACATTTAAAACTGTCGTGTAGCTCTGTATTCAGGCAGTCTACATGGACGGCGTCAGGGAAGGGAGTCCGCGTCAACTGAGTCTGATTTTGCCAAAACCAAAGGCAGGACACTTTCCGAATGCTGGGGCGTGCTAAAGGAAAGACCTGAAGGGCATGGAGGGGGGCGGGGTGCCTCCTGGGTTTGCTGGTTGACACTCATCTGAAGACAGACTTCTGACAACCACGTGGTGGAAGATGTGCAGGCGGATCAAGGCGCCTGCGTTTCAGAGAGAGGAGGAGACAGCTCTGGTGGGAGGATCTACATCGCACAGGGGCCAGGGAGGACTTGTGGTCGTGAGTTCTGAAGTGACTGTTCTAAGGGGGGCGGGTGCCTGTTGGCCTGTCTCCAGGTTTCGTCTGGGAACAAAGGGTTCGTTCTCCTGACGGTGTGGGCTTTCTCGGGAATTTTAAGAGGGACTGTGGTCATCCTAGTGACCTTGACTGCTGGAAGTCACCCTAGGATTGGTCAGGCTTAGCGAAGGAGTTTGGACAGAGCTGTTTTGTGCTGAGAGTTTTTGCAGTGCACTTTAATATAATTTTATCATAATGAGGTCTTTTATGCTTTAAAGTCTTGTTTCTCTGCATCAGAAATAACTCCAGAAATAGAAATCAACATTTAAAGATTTTTTTTCTGGTGACCATAGGGTTCTATTTTCTTATTATAACTCTGCATTGAGTTATTGTTTGAATTACTGCTTTGTACGTTAGATCAGAACAACACAGATGCATGAAAATTTTTGATAAAGAAGTATTAACTATAAAAATAAAATTGTATTTAAAATGTACATTTTAATGAGGTGGGTAGGGCTTTCAACACTGTTTTTAATTAGTTTATGTGCCCTTGGATGACTTACTTATTGCTGGATTGAGACTGCATTCAACATCAATTCTCTCCATTTTGCATTTTTATGGATATGAATATTTAAAAGTCTTACTCACATAAGTGGATGGGGAGGGAGCCATGTCCTAGCCGTGCTGCTCGGTCCTTTGAATGCCCTCCACGCCATCGGCCAAAGATCACATAGTGATCTAGCGTTACAAATGGTGTTTAATGACTTTTCAGCTGACAACTCAATTAGATTCTTCTAAATTTTTTTGAAAGTAAAAAAATTGGAAACCATGTGACATGCATGAAGAAATTTGCTGTCCAGTTGTGGGATCCTTTCACACACCAGTGTTTCGGATGATTGGAGCTTTCATCTGTTGTTTCATCCGTTGAGCTTTCCAGACCCCGGGACAGTGTATCCAAGTCAGATTCGGGAAGAATCGGAGGCAGGCTGCTGTGCAAGGGAGTAGAGAGAGCAGATTTGACACCCTGACTTCCGGCGTGTTCTCAAGAGGGTCCGTTTTAGGGAAGAGTAGAGAAGGTGAGCATTTGGGAACCAATTCCCTTAAAACTGTCTGCATCTGTGTGTCCTTTGAAAAGACAGTCTAGCCCTGGCCGGTTTGGCTCAGCGGTTAGAGCGTCGGCCCGCGGTCCGGAGAGACCCGGGTTCGGTTCCCGCTAAGGGCACGTACCTCGGCTGCAGTTTGTCCCCAGCCCTGGTTGGTCGTGCGGGTGGCAGCCACTCGATGTGTCCCTTCATGTCGATGTTTCTCTCTCTCTCTCCTTCTTCTCTCTCCCTCCCACTCTATCTGTACAAAAAATGGAAAAATATCCTCGGGTGAGGATAAAAAAAAAAAAAAGATAAGACAGTCTGAAGACCATGGTCCTAAAGGTGACCGTTGTTTCCCACACATGCCATGGTGACCCCCGGCCCTCCATTGACAGGCCCAGGCCTGAACACAGACCTTCTGTGTGTTACCGGAGAATGGCTCGGGTGGAAATCCTCCATTGCTAGCGGGGGTGGGGTTCTTGCAGTATATTGAGAAAAAGAATTTTCTAAGACTTACATGGGAGAAGGAGTAATTTTTCTTTACGTAGTTACATCCCCCAGTTTGCAAAGTCCCATTTCCCTTAGTCCAGTCCTGAAAGAGGGGCAGCTGGGGATTCAGCGGAGCTAGAAGCAGAGCCAGTGTCCAGAGTTTCCATTCTGTTGTGTTGAGTCCCAGGTAGCATCAGGTGCCAGGCTAGTCACAGTCCATTAGTCCATTGTGTGGGCAGATGGAGGACATGGGAGTCCTGCAGGCCAGGAGTCAGGTTCGAGCAGAGAGGAAGAGAGAGCGAGAGAGAGCGAGAGCGAGAGAGAGCGAGCCAGCTCGAGCTCCCCTTGCTCAGGAGTTCAGCTCGGATTTTGTGCCCTTGCAGTACCCATTCCTATTCTGGCCAGTTACCTATTTCCAGGTGTGATTGACAGGCAAGCACCTTCCCACGTCACCCAGACCTTAGTGGCCATGCTTCTAAACTGCCTCTGTCCGGTCCCTTCCCCCACTGATCAGAGGGGAACAGACTGGAGATCCCAAAATTGCAGCTTTCTGGCAAATCGGTATAAAAGGCATGCCTATGTTATCTAGTCTCCCATTTGCTCCTTTCCTGTTAATTAACAGCCAGGTCATTACAGTGGTGTCACATGCACAGGGCCAGGGCCTTTCCTGACCCATATCAGTGACTGCAGTGAGCCTGCTGCAGGAAGAGGGTCTGACTTTTCTTGGCAGTGAGGTTAGGGGGGATCCAACTCCTGGGATATTTTGATCTCTTCTAAAAAGAAGTCTTCCTCTTTCCCCAAATGCAGTGTTAGCTGCTGCTCTGTACCCACGCCCCACGCCCTCGAGGCGCCTGGAGGTGGGGAGCCACTGTGGGGGGATGTGACGGCCCTCGGGAGTCAGGTGGAGGCGCCCAGCCAGAGGGCATTCTGTCATGAGGGTCTGTGCGAGCCCTCCTGCTGTCCCTGGCGGGAACCTGCCGCAGCTGCATCCCCGTGAAGACTTGCTTGTCCTTCCAGTCCTGAGCTGGTCGCCCCCCGTTGTGAAGACGTCCTTGCCTTTCTAAGACAGACATTTTCCCAGGGGCACCACATCCTCAGTCTATACTTGCTGCATTTTGTGAGTATTTATCTTTGTGTTCGGCCCTCCCGTTGGGATGCGTATTCCTCAAAGGCAGGGCTGTGTCTTCACTCACCGGTCCCCTGTGCCGGGAGCGGCCTCGCGTGCGCTGAGGCTGGTGCGTCTGTGCTGAAGGAGGGAGAGATGGAGCAAAAGTATGAGGTGTGAAGTGGACACCACATCGAGTGGCTGTCTGTCTGTCTGTCCTTGACTAGTCGAAGATTTTTCAGTCTCTCAGAGTAACTGAGATGTTAACGATATGAGTGGAATGACTGTGCTCTCAACTGCTCCCTTGACGTGTTGCTGTTAGCAGTGTAAACAGTGGGCCACCCAGCTTGACTCTGGGGCGGCAGCTGGGCTTTCTTAAGTCCCCTTCATGTCCGGGGTCAGCCTTATCTTCAGAGCGATGCTGTTCATTTGTGAAGGAAGAAAGAAGTGTGCGCTTAGCAGGATTGATCAGCCTTGAGGCGCCTGCCCGTGAGGGAAATTGTCTCCGTGGATTGTAAGCGGAGCCGGGACCTGAAAGTAATCATGCCGATGGTGTCACTCTTCTGCTTAAGCTCCTTCCGGTCCTGCTTCCTGGGCTTGGAGCTGGTCAGGAGCCGTCCATCAGCCTGGCGTCCCGGCCCTTCCCGGGCTTGGAGCTGGTCAGGAACCGTCCACCAGCCTGGCGTCCCGGCCCTTCCCGGGCTTGGAGCTGGTCAGGAGCCGTCCACCAGCCTGGCGTCCCGGCCCTTCCCGGGCTTGGAGATGGTCAGGAGCCGTCCACCAGCCTGGCGTCCCGGCCCTTCCCGGGCTTGGAGATGGTCAGGAGCCGTCCACCAGCCTGGCGTCCCGGCCCTTCCCGGGCTTGGAGATGGTCAGGAGCCGTCCACCAGCCTGGCGTCCCGGCCCTTCCCGGGCTTGGAGCTGGTCAGGAGCCGTCCACCAGCCTGGCGTCCCAGCCCTTCCCGGGCTTGGAGATGGTCAGGAGCCGTCCACCAGCCTGGCGTCCCGGCCCTTCCCGGGCTTGGAGGTGGTCAGGAGCCGTCCACCAGCCTGGCGTCCCGGCCCTTCCCGGGCTTGGAGCTGGTCAGGAGCCGTCCACCAGCCTGGCGTCCCAGCCCTTCGTGGCCACCGCTCTGCCTGCCTCCTGCTCCCCGGCCTTTCGGGTGCTCTGCATCCCAGCCCAGCCCATTTACTCCCAGGCTGCCGCTGGCTTCTGCGACTGGTGACCTCTCTGGATGCTCTGCTCGTCTCAGTGCCCCTTACTCCTGAGGACTCCTACATGCAGCCCCTTTGGCCAGCCTTACCTGACGCCCCAGCCCCGCCCTCCCATCGGGACAGGTGCGCCTTTCAGGACACTTCGTAGCATCTCGCCTTCACCCTGTTGTAGTTTTATGATGGTCATGCTTCTCTGTATTTCCAGCCAGACTCCGACCTGCGGGGTGGAGGGGGACAGGGCCTGACGTGAACTGTCTGTGTCGCCGGCACCAAGCCCAAGCAAGCGCACAGCGTGCACCCAGTGGAGGTCTAGCGAATGAGAAGACAGAGTCATCGCTGGTTCAGTGTCCTTGCACCTCTTCCTGTGCCTTCTGATGACCACGGCCTGCGTTGTCCAGATGGCACGTAGCTGGTCCCAGTTGTTTTGATTCAAGTCCTGTGAAATGTCCTTCGGCAGTTTTCGTCTCTTGGGGCCTCATTCGGGAGCAGGGTATTGAGAGTCGCCAGGAAATCGGAGCCTTTTGGCACATTCTGGACACAGGTTTCTAGGGACCCGTTGAGAGCATGTCATTTCATTGCACTTTGAAGGACCTTTTCCCCTGCACGTTGATCAGAGTTGTTCAGTAATTTAGCGGCTCTGTTCTGTTTGTCTGCAGTGCGCCAGCCATTGTATTGGGTGTCAGGGATATAGAGGGTTAAAAAGCGCAGCTTCCCCCCCGAAGGGTCTCACTGTTCAGTCGGAGCAGTCAGAGCTGTGTGGTGCCTCCATCAAAATCGCTTAGGTGTAGACTGAGTTTTGTATTGAGGCCAAGTGAGCTTAATATTTTTAATATTATTAGAAAAATATAACCCTGCATATCATCGAAGTTGCTGTCACATGTCAGAATTCAAGGAACACTTGGTAAGTAGATTAGTGACTGCAGCATTGTTGTAGAAAATTTGGAAAGTTGAGGACAAAGTGGCTTATCATTCCAACATTTCTACATGAGAGTCACTAATTTCTTTGTGGGTACATGTATATTCATATATATTTTGTCTTCAGCCATATGCACACATGTAGTTCAGGTTTTAATTTAAGCATGATGTAGACAGTTTTGTGATTTCTGACTTCTAAAATTTAATATCTTATGGTAAACACTTTCCGAATTGCTGCAATGTTTTATGTAATGCTACTTTTAATGACTGCAGAATATTTCGTCTAGTAATTTATCATAAGCTAATTATAATTTCTCTTAATATCAGACAGTCAGATTGCTTTTGAAGTTTTATTTTTATAGTCTTATTCCAGTTAAAATCTTCATGCCTGTACTGTTTTCTCCTTTTGGATTCTTTCCCTTAATAAACGATTAGAACTGGGAATTGCAGTTGTAGAAATGACTCCTCATTTTTTGCACTGTGACCAGTAATATGTTTGAATACTGTTTTTTTGTTTTTTTTTCATAACACTGCCTGCATTTGGGTATTAGCATTTTTAAAAATCTCTGTTCACTAATTTAATAGCTGAAACGGTATTTCACTGTTTTGGTTTTCTTTACAGAGGAAAAACCAGTGTAACCAAAGCCCTACTCGTTGGTTAAAGTTGCATGTATTAAATTCACTTGCGTCCTGTCTCACTAGCACCTTGTTGAACATGCCGGTACAATACCGCAGGCCGGGTGTCTCACTCTGCTCCTTGCTGTCTCTAAAGCTTTCAGTGGAGGCGCGGAAGGAGATGACTAGCACGGCCATTAAGGCGGTCAAACGTTTCATCGAGAAGCCAAGGAAAAGAAACTCAGAAGAAGACATTCAGGAAGCCGGTGACTCTGAGGTGACCTATGCAGATGCCTTGAGTCATCTGGAGAAATCCCTCGCTCACCTGGAAACCCTGGACCACAGCTTCATTGTTGCTCTGCAGAACAGTGAGCAGGTAATGGACTGAACACTTCTTCTGGAAACTCAATCGCCCAGATAATGTCAGCGTTTTCTTTCATTTATCCTTTAAAGCTACATTAGTAGTTCTAATGGGGTTTTCAGTATTGCAGATACCCTTGGAAATGGTCCTCAAGCTTTTGTCTGTTTTTTTTGGTTAATCCTTACCCTGGGATATTTTTCCATTGAGTTTTAGATAGTGTGGAGGGAGGGAGGGTAGGAGGGAGGGAGAGACGGAGACGAGACGGAGACGGAGAGGGAGAGGGAGATGGAGAGAGGGAGAGGGAGAGGGAGAGGGAGACAGTGACGTGAGAGAGACATGACAGGATTGGTTGCCTCCAGCATGACCACGACCCCAATGACCATGACTCCAACTGGGGGAAGGATTGAACCTGCAACCCAGGTATGTGCCCTTGACTGGGAGTTAAACCGGAGACCCTTTGGTCCGAGAGCCAAACTGGCCAGGGCCTCAAGCCTTTATCTTTAACCTCTTTATTATCACCTGAGAGTCAGTTCAGTTTTCACTTCTTTTAAAAGGATTTCAGGCCACTTTACACAGTTGATAAGCTGGGAGAAAGGAAGGGGGGGCAGGGGAGGGCGTGGTTGCCAGGCTGAGGATGGGACAGGCCTTGGTTGGACAGACACTTCTAGCAGCTGCTGTTCTAACTGAATAGTGATAGGGTTTCCCCTGAATTTTCAGAAAAATTCAGAAATAACCACCCCTGCCTGTACTCAGCCTGTTTTTATGTCCATGTTTTCCATATAACTTTATTATTGGTATGATTTTTTTTTTTTTGCTAGTAAAATTGTTCCCAGTGGGTTTCTAGTTGAGCCCCTGGTGGTCTCAGAAAGCACTCTCGTGAGATGAGACTAGGAGCCCCTGCCTATGACGAGGTCTCTATTTCTAAAAGATGCATTGAAACCTAACCGCAGCAACATTATCACAGTCAAAAATAGCTACTAGCGATTCCTCAGTGCCGTCAGATGGCTGGTTCACAGTCACATGGCTGTTTGGAAAGACAGACGTCATACGTTCAGGACGACCTGTGAACCCTGAAGAGCCTGGAAAGTGTCATTAACAAGAAGCGGCCCTTTCGGGTTTGCTGAAAGCAGTAACTGTCCTATTTCTTCAGTCATTGTTGTCGCGCGAGTTTTCGCGGATGTTATCAAAGAGGGACAGGCAGTGGGTCGTGGGGGCTTGGGGAAGGGCTGTCAGATTCCATCCCTGATTCCCTCGATGGCTAGCTATGTGAGTTTGGGCACATTAACATCTTCAGTTTCCTTTTTGAAATACAAAGTAGAGCAAATGAAAACCCCTTGAGGGATTACTACAAGCATTAAATGAGATAACATACAGGCAATACCTGGGTCTATGTAGCTGATGCTCGATCGATTGTAGCTCTGGCGTGATTGCAGCCCAATGATACTAATAGAGAAATTTGCACCTACTGAGCATTCGTTACCTTGTGCCTCCGTTGTGCTGAGGGACTGACTATATTTTTTAATTCTATTTATTTTTGTAATATATTTTTATTGATTTTTTTAGAGAGAGAGAGAGAAACATCGATGTGAGAGAGAAACATTGATTGCTGCCTCCTGCACACCCCTGCTCGGGATGGAGCCCATAACCAGACACATGCCCTGCCTGGGAATGGAACCGGGGCCTTTCAGTCCATGGGATGATACTCAGTCCACTGAGCCACCCCGGCCGGGCGAGGGACTGACTTTATAGGATCTCAGTGAGTGTCCACAACACCCTCCATTCACAAGATCCTGTTGTCCTCATCTTGGTTTATGGTCTGAGATCAGAGATCACAAAGACCCACTAGTAAGTGGAAAAGCAAAGATTTGCCTTCCAGCCTGGGTGGCCCTGCTTCACAGCCGGTACGTGCTCGTCAGTGTGGTTTGTGCTTGCCCTGTATTTGCTTTGAAAAGCTTCTCAATGCTTCACTATGTACACGTACACATTGAATTTCTATTGGATATTCAGGTGTTGAAGATCACTTTTTTTTTCTCTTCAGGAAATACTACAGAAATACAGTCGCCTCTATGATCTGTCCCGGTCAGAAGAGGGGAAGCTTCATGATCAAGCCGTGGCCATGTGTTTGGACGGTCAGCCTCTAGCGATGATCCAGCAGCTGCTGGCGGTGGCCGTGGGCCCGCCTGACCTCTCGCCCAAGGACATCGTACAGAGCGCGGTCACGAGAGTCGTTTCCGCACTGAGGTAAGCCCGCGGGCCACTGGAGGCCCAGGTGATGTTCTGCCAGCACTGCTTGTTTCATGGCTGTTAGGAACATGAAAGACCAACGTGCATGTAGAAGCATTTCATGAACTGTGAGGTACTGTGAGAGAGAGGGTTAGATTTCCCAAAGTCTCATCTGGAGAAAAGAGAACCATGAACATGTTTCAGCATCGGTATTGTGTGTGATATGTCAAGAAACTAGCTAACATCTGGCTAGGACCCCCCCCCCCCCATTATTCTTGAAACAAGGGAAGGCCAGAAAGGCCTGTGAAACAGCGAATGTCAGGCTGTCGTGGGGCCTCAGGCTGCATTTTCAGATCTCGCCCTTTCTCATTTCCCTCCTCGCAGCCGTGGGAAGAGGGTTCCCAGAGGTTCTAAGAAGTAAAGGCAAGGTTAATCACGTACTGAAGAAGTCAGACTTCCCTAAGTGTCTCAGGACGTTAGGTACCTGCAATGAATGTCAAAAGAAAAACAGCAACTAAAAACCCACAGTGGAGAAATTCTGGCTCTGTATCAGTGTGCTGGTATCTTTATAGGAATGCATCCAAGAGGATTAGAAAAGGGGGGGAAGTTAAGCTAAGAAAATAACGAGGCATCAAGTGCTTTCTGTGAATAATGCAATTAGGCTAAAAGATTTAGTTGTGTTTAATTCTTTCTCCTTTTAAGCATTCTTTGTCATTCTTAAGGCTCTTGAGAACTTTTGGATTAAATGCATGTCAGTCCTCAGCAGCTGAGCTGAAAGCAAATGAGCCTTTATCAGTTTAATTACCCCAGCTTCATACCGTTCCAGGTAATGCTCTGAGGTGTCTGCTGATTTTCTATATAGAGCGAGAAATACAATGTAACCTTTTTTAGAAATAATAAATGCCAAGTTAATAAAGCTTTCTTCTGTTAACATTGGTTGGTGCTGGTTGTAGAACCATGTTCCTTTTAGGTGAGGAGATACTTGTTTGCCACAGTTTGTACCTCTTGATTCATAGTTACTTTTTATTGTGTCTGAAATCAAGGGTTTACAGGAAGCTCACAAAATTAAACATTTGGAACATCCGTGCTTGATGAATTTGGTTTATTTCCCCCAAATTCTACATTTTTGTTAATAGTTAAAATAAAATGATGTGGTATTTTTACGTTTATAAAATTCTGACGTGAACCGTGCGTCTCCTTCCTTTGCTGCACCCAGTGTCACTCCCGCAGATCGGGTCTGGCTCCGATGCAACGGACGTTATCCTGCGCACACTGACGGTGCTCCATAGATGGGAATTAAACATTTCAGCAGTGGAAGGAAAGGGAACACCAGTTCAACTATCTCTTTTTCAAAGGGAGAGAAACTTCTATTGACATTAACCTTGGAGAAAGTTAGTTAAAATGTAGTTGGCCTAAAATAACAAAGGCTTGAAAATAACTGAATCCAGCAGTTGACTTAAATCAGATAACTTAAATTACTCAGAAAACTCATCTGAAGCTTCCCTTTCCTGTCTTGCATTTTCAAAATTCACCGGCGCTTCAAACTCACACATTCGTACAGTGGATATGACATTACCCTGGCTCCCGGGCTGCTGGGACTACGGAGTGGAAGACACTCACCAGGGTCTGATGTCTACTAAGTACCACGAACATAGGAGTATTTTGACAAGAAGGCCTACCGGAGAATTCGGATGGCTATTTACATAGTTAATGTTTAAAATAGTTCATGTATTTAATATCCACTGAATGTATTTTGAACGAGGGAAAGCAGGTAGGTTTTTATATTCTCTTGATAGGAAAACACGAATATGTTAGACTGTGTTTCCTCTGGCAAGAAAGTGTTTTATTGTCCTGACCTTTCACATGGTATAGGGCCAAGTACGTTTGCAGACTGCACGTACCACGGACGGCGATGAGCTGGGCAGAGGGTTGTGCGAACATCCCCCTGGGTTCTCTGAGTGTGGATGCGAAGCTTATGTCTGAGGCTTGAGCACTTCTCTTCGTAATCTTTCCTCTCTTCTTCCCTCACAGCGGAGGCAGCGCTGACCTCGGGGGGCCACGGGACCCACTGCAGGTCCTGGAAGGTGTGGTTGCAGCCGTCCACGCCAGTGTGGACAAGGGGTAAGGCTGGGACAAGTTTGTGATCTCACGTAGTGGCCTTCCTCAGTCTCAGAATTCCTTTCATGTTCATGTGCAGGCAGATTGCAAGACTGAGCCTCGTTTCTAGGCGTTTCTGAAGAAACTAATGAACATTTATTATTCTATGCCAAGACCTTTAAAAAGGTTATTCTCAGCAACTCACTTAATCCTCAGAACAATTCCATTATACAGATGATGTTATATCCATTTTACAGAGTAGGAAGTGAAGCTCCGACTGGTCATGTGACTTGTCCCGGGTCCCAGGTAAGGGCGTGCTCTGGACCTCTCCCACCATAGCCGTCTCCTTCCGACGGCACCGAGCCAGCAGTGGGATGGACGGTGCTGCTCCAAGGTCATCGTGCGTAGGGATCGCCTGATGATCTTATTCAAAGACAGAGTTGACTTGAGTAGGTCTGGGTGGGGCTTGGAAGTCTGCATTTTGTTCTTTTTAAAAAATTAATTTATTGTATAGATTTCAAGTGTACAATTTTATAATGCATTGTCTGTATATTGCCTTGTGTACCCATCACCCAAAGGGCCAAATCTTGCACCCCCATACATTTGGCCGCTTTCCCTTTCCTCCCTGTCCCCCTTCCCTCTGGTAACCACCATCCTGTTGTCTGTGTCGGTGACTGTTTGTTTGTTTGCTTTTCTTGTTTGTTCATTTGTTGCTCTCAGGTTTATATCCCACATAAGAGAGAAATCCTGCGGTTCTTGACTTTTCCTGTCTGACTTACCTTGCTTACTAGCTGGTCCAGGGACTGGGCTTTGGGCAGCAAGGCCTCAGGGCATTACTCCCTCAGCTTTCTCTCCTCTCCACAAGCTTCGCCCGGCCTGGGCCCTTTTAATTAATTAATTTATTTATTTACTTACTTCCTTACTTTCTACCGTTAAAAACATTCCCTAACTGGAATGACCCACAAGGTGAACCAGTACATTAGTGATTCGCAAAAGGACGCACAGGATGCAGTCCATTCAGAAAACTGAAGAAGGAGGAATCCCACTGTGCAGTGTGCAGGTGGGAGGAACGATCTCCTTCCGGACCACGGGCTGTGGCCGGAGTTTGCTTGTGGAAGTTGCTGAGTCACGGCCAGCCTCAGCCCTTAGGCTGCGTGGGTGCCCATGGGCGTCCGATCACTCAGCCCCCCGAGCTCCTTGACGGCGCTTTGGGATTTCACATTATGTTTAAAGCTCAGAAAAGACACAGAGAAAGAAAGGGAGACAAGCCCACTGGAGCAGATTAAATGCAATTTCTTCTTACTCTTCATGCTCTGTGAGGCTACAGAAACCGCCAGGTGTTCTCTAAGGACCCTCGGCGCATGCGCACTGTGCTCTGTGCTGCTGAGCCCCCTGGAAGCCATGGCACCAGCCCGGGGGCGGACCCCTCTCCCCCTGCAGGCCATGCCGGTGACTTCACATTCACCGCTTCTGCCTCGTTGCAGCGAGATGTGCCCGTGCTTTACCGGTCAGGGAACCTCAGGAAGATGCTCTGTGTTGGCAGGCCTTGGCGAGCAGCCACAGTGGTTACGAGTTCTAATCGAAAGCTACGATTGGCGAATGGAATTGTATGCACACCAAGATTACTGCCTTTCCATGAATGTCTCTTTTAATACAATGTGATGATAATCCTTTGAAAAGAATCACACTTTTTACCCAGCGGGGGTGGCTCAGTGGTTGAGCGTCAACCCATGCATCAGGAGGTCACCGGTTCGATTCCCGGTCAGGGCACATGCCCAAGTTGTGGGCCCGATCCCCAGTGGGGGGCATGCAGGAGGTGGCCAGTCGATGTTCTCTCTCATTGATGTTTCTCTCTCTCCCTCTTCCTTCCCCCTCTCTAAGATCAATAAAGAAAAAAAAGAATCAGGCTTTTTATACTACTGGGGTGGCATGAACACATTATGCATTCATTCGTTGCGGTTATTTATTCCGTGCCAGTTGCCTTCGCTGTTTCGTGGCAGCTGAGACGTGCGCTTCGCCCAGCTCCACACCGTGAGCAGTGTGCGCAGAGGGCGGGCAGTTCGCTGCGGGACCGGCCTGTGTGGAGGAGGAGCATGTGTGTCTCCCACTGTGGGCCCCCTTCCCGGCGACCTGCCTGCCCTTCCCTCCCTTCTCCCCGCCAGCCCGCCCCCCCTTTCTTCCTAATCTAGTCCCGCGTATTGCAGATTCTTGAGACGTAAAATTGTATCAAGTCCATATTAGTAATTTGGAGAAGAGTCAGTTTTAAAGTCTTTCTGTTCCACTTTATTATTAGTTCTTTGAAGGCACAGCCCGTATACGTTTTCATCTCTGCGTCGTCACGCACAAGCTTCGGTGATGTTAATGATAATACAGAGATGACCAGGGTGACGATGGTCACTGTTCCAGTGCCTCCTCTCCGCCACATGCTGTGCGAGGGCTCCTCAGACGTTTCCGCGGTTCCACCCGCTCCCCCAAGAGACACACTTTTGGGACCTTTGTCTACTTCACTATAACATGAAAATGACATTCCTGGATTTTGTCTGGAGTTGTTAGGAAAGGGTGGGGCCAGGGGTCACAGGTTCCCTGGGTTCCGAAAAGGCGCTCTTTCTCTCAACCGTACTGACCGTTCACTTTGCGCGGCGGTCGACAGCCAGGGAATGTTTGTGGAGTCTGCTTGTTTTGCATTGGAATTTTGCCATTTCTGATGCATTTTATAAAGGACACTCTGGTGAAACTAACAAATGACTTTGTAAGTTTAGGAAATGCTTATGCTAGTTGTCCACAGCATTTTGAAATTTCTGCTGTTTCTAAATACAAATAATAGATTCTGTTTTTTTAATTTAAATTGCCATAAAATTGTATTAGTAATTACATATACTTAGTGTCATTGTAGAATGTTCTTCTCAGAGATTTAAAAAGATTTCTTGTGGTCTTCTTAGGGCCAGAATTTGGGACTTGGTCTAAGTGATGCTGGAAGGCCATGAGGGTCTGGTTGCAGAAAACCTGCGCGATCCAGTGCTCCTCCTGGGCTCCAGGCCCTGGGGGAGCCAGGCTCCGGTGCCCGACCTCGCCGCAGCCAGCCGTGGTGGCTCATCCACGTCACCCCCAAATAAGTTGTTTTCCCGAGGTGGTCCACTTGGGATTAAAGAGGGGATTCTCATACTGGACAGAAAGTTGTACAAAATATCCTCTTCTCTGAATCCTTTTAAACTACACAGTTCTTTGAAACCCATGTGTTCATATTTTATCTTAGGGTGGTATGAAGTTTGATATTCTAACCCCATGTGGATGTTCTGTTACTGAGAAAAGTGATAGGAAGAACACAGGCTTTGAGGTTTGAACTGTTATTGATGTTTGTGGGCAAATGGTAGTGACTATAGTTAACAGTTCTGTTATGTTTATTTGAAAATTATGATGAGATCTTAATTCTCATCTCAAGGAAAAATTTTAACTATGTTAGGTGATGGATGGTAGCTAAATTTTATCGTGCTGATCATTTTGCAATATGTGCATGGATCAAATTATGTTGGACACCTTAAACTAATACAACGTTATATGTCAAGTATTATCAATAAAAGTGGAAAAAATAAAATAAACTGGAACTTATCTGCTTTGCATAGTTAGTGTCAGTAGTGTTAGTTTATGTAAAGTTACTGGAATGATGCCTGACACTATTAGTGTCATTAAATGAAATAAGCATACTGCTTAAGATACATGAGAAATACAGTAGCTAAGGACATACTGATTAATGATTATTTTGTATCAGCTTTATGGAGCTCAGTCCAATACTGTTTACAAATTACATTCATGTCACATAGTTTTTAAATAGACAGTGTGGTTTGCTCTAAGCTGTTGAAAACCTGACTTTTGGCTTCTCAAGGGCAGAAAGGAAGTCACCCTGCAAACACGCGTGTGAGCCGGCCAGCACGCTTGGTTGCCGGAAGCTAAGAAAGACTTGGGCGTTTCTGTCTCACCGTTGACTTTGTCCTGCAGAGAAGGGCTGGTGTCCCCCGAGGACCTGCTGGAGTGGCTGCGGCCTTTCTGTGCTGACGACGCCCGGCCTGTGAGGCCCCGCCTCCACGCGCTGCAGATCCTGGGACAGTCCTTCCACCTGAGCGAGGAGGACAGCAGGCTGCTCATGCTCTTCAGGACGGAAGCCATCCTCAAAGCCACGTGGCCCCAGAGGCAGGTGAGGGCATCTGCTGGTGATTGGATGTTTTCCCGATGTACAGTCATGAGATGTTGTTTCTTGGTCATTTTGCACTGCCTTCGGGCGAACAGCTTGGTGACACAGGCTCCCAGGGCGTTCATCAGTCTCACTGTTCAGTTGTTCAGTTGTGCAAGAGTGTGTTTTTATTTTTCCATGTGTCTGAATATGCCTGTCAGAGTAGACGTTTCCCTACCTCACATGTGTGTGTCGCTTTTCTCTTCATAAGATGCAGGCAGGATTTTCCCAGTATCAGTTCATTGTGGCAGCTCCCCATTCCCTGGAGAGATGATCGATGGTCTCTCCATCTCTCTCTCTCCTTACCCCTTCCTCTCTCTAAAATCAATAAAGAAAAAATATTAAAAAGTTTTGCAGATGCGGAGGGAAGTGCAGTGTGCAGTTCAGCAGGTACTCACATGCCCTCTCTGGTCTCCGGCACCCAGAGAGAAACAGTGTAGCGACCACACGAGACTCGGTGTCTCCACACCATCCATCCCTCAAGGTTCACTCAGCCCATCTTTTCTCTGGACCCTTCCCTGGCCATTTCAAACATAATTGAACTTTGAATCTCACACATTTGAGCTTTACTGATTTATTATTTTTGATACAATTATTACAAGTTTTGTCTCCCACTGTGATGACACTGAAGCCCTGGAGGACGCCCTCACTGTCGTCTGTGGGCCCCTCTGAAGAAGTCCCGTGCTCCGAGCTTAAGGACTCAGTGACGGACTAGACGGGACGCTGATCCCTGTCAGAGAAATACGATAGCTGTGGAAGTTCGGCTTAAATTCGAAATTGATGTATCCTGAAGATACGGGATCTGAGAGCCAGGAGCCTTGGTCAAGGGCTTCGGGTGCAGCGTAGACCATATGCCGATGAAAGACAGAAGCAGGCTCCCCAGCCCATCTGGTCTGCAGTCGGGCTTCCTGGAAGTCTGACTCCACCCTGAGTTACCTTCTAATGTTAAAGCTTTGCTTTGTAGTTTATATTTATATCCTTGTTAACGCCCTTAAGGGACAATGCTTTTTTTTTTTTTATAAATGAATGAACATATTTTTGAGATTCATCTCCGAGCATCTTCATAATTATTGTCTCATATATTCTTATTTCCCTCCATGAGATAGGTAAACACAATTATCTATTTTTCAGAGTTAGAGAAATTGAGATTCAAAATAGATGGCCTTATCAAAGATTCTCTGATTTCACCAGATTGCTGAGATGGATTGTATTAAAAATTGCTACTATCTGAAGAATGCTCCCTCTGGGCACTGTCACCTTACCAACATACTTAGTCCGTCATTTTCCCTGGATTGTCGAGACCACCACGGCCTTCTAAAGAGTAGACTCTGAACACACACGGATAGGACATAAAACATGTTCCGGGTCCTCGACCTAGTAGACGTTAGTTACAGCAGCGGTTCTCAAGCTGTGGGTCGCGAACCCTTTGGGGGTTGAACGACCCTTTCAGAGGGGTCGCCTAAGACCGTCGGAAAACACGTATTTCTGATGGCGATTCATAACAGTAGCAAAATTACAGTTATGAAGTAGCAAAGAAAATATTGTCATGTGACTGCACATGAGGAGCCGCTCTTAAGGGCCGCAGCGTCAGGGAGAGCCAGGCGTCAGGGAGAGCCACGGCGTCGGGGAGAGCCACGGCGTCGGGGAGAGCCAGGCGTCGGGGAGAGCCAGGCGTCGGGGAGAGCCAGGCGTCAGGGAGAGCCACGGCGTCGGGGCTTGTTTTCGCCAAGTGGAAGTTTGCACAGCATCCCTGAGCTAAGCGCCCAGTCAGGTCAGTCCTTTCTGTCTCGTGGAACTTCAGACTCTGACTCTTCCTGAAGCAAATGCATGTCCCCACAGTTGGTGCTGGCAGAGCACTGTTCTCCAACTCCTCGCCCTCTCCACTCCCTCCTTCCTGATGGCGGACGATGAGCCTGCTTCTCTTGGGGAGCCTCAGCCCCTGCTGTCAGGTCTGCACCCTGAAAACCTGCAGAGAACGTGGGAAGCAGGGAGGGAGCGCACCTCTGACCTGTCACACGGAAGCCCTGGAACGCACACTTCAGCATTCAGAGATACAACATGTCTTCTTTTAAGTGTTTCTCAGTGTCCAGTTACCCTAAGAACAAGTTGCAACTTTGGTATGATTTCAGTGATTTCTGACCTTTTAATTTCTTTATCGCATAACTCTGCAAACCCAGCACGCAGGGCATCTGCGGGCGTCTGGTCCGTGAGCTTTCTAAGCAGGTTTGACTCATTGCACTTGGTGCACACGGTCTTCTCGTGTTCCGAGTCCGTGCGCAGCTCTTGGTGCACACGGTCTTCTCGTGTTCCGAGTCCGTGCGCAGCTCCTGGTGCACACGGTCTTCTTGTGTTCCGAGTCCGTGCGCAGCTCCTGGTACACACCGTCTCCTCATGTTCGAGTCCGTGCGCAGCTCCTGGTGCACACCGTCTCCTCGTGTTCGAGTCCGTGCGCAGCTCCTGGTGCACACCGTCTCCTCGTGTTCCGAGTCCGTGCGCAGCTCCTGGTGCACACCGTCTCCTCATGTTCGAGTCCGTGCGCAGCTCCTGGTGCACACCGTCTCCTCGTGTTCGAGTCCGTGCGCAGCTCCTGGTGCACACCGTCTCCTCGTGTTCGAGTCCGTGCGCAGCTCCTGGTGCACACCGTCTTCTCATGTTCGAGTCCGTGCGCAGCTCCTGGTGCACACCGTCTTCTTGTGTTCGAGTCTGTGCACAGCTCCTCATTCCATCGCTGTTCCTCAGGGGTGCAGACTCTTCCAGACCCTCAGGAGAGCAGCTCTCCAGACCTCTCAACTCTGGTAAAACTCATCTCGTGTCCCCCCATCTTCTATTCCCACGTAAGAATTTCCCTGTTCTTAGCAGCCCATGATCTGAGTTTCTTCAAGCATTTGGTAGTGGAAATAAAACTACCCTACTGCCTTAATTCTGCTGTTCATCTGTGGTCTTCTTGAGGAAGAAGTTAAATCAGTGAGTGTCTTCTCCTCTTCCTCTTTTCAAATGAAGAATTTTATGTCAGGTTGCCATTGGTGATTGAAATCTACTTTCAAGGGCAAGCAAACTTGGTGGGGGACCCTGTCTTAAAATAGTAAATACCACCTGCCACGTGAGGAGTGAATGCAGAAAAATCGTGGCTTCAGGATGGAATAGCAGCAGCTGCTGGATTGCCACAGAACCGTGCCTGCGGTTGAAAATCGAGTTTGTCTCTTTTTATTATTTTTTTTTAATTTATCTTTTTAAAAACGGTGCTACCTTTCACAGAGCAGTGGAAAGGCCAGGGCACTAGTGACCAAACGGTACGCATGCGCCTCCACCCTCCCTCCGCGTTATTTTATAACCTGGAGAAGGTTCTCAGCTGTGAGCCCTGGCTGCCCGGTGTGAAGCGGAGCCTTGAACCCGAGGAGCCAGAGGAGGCTTTGCTCACCTGTCTGTCATTTCTGCCACACACATTCCAGTGTCGTCCTCACCTTCGCATGCCAGACACCAAAAGACCCCAAAAGGTCGATCGGCCAGCTTGTCAGTTTTTCATCTCCCCTCCCCGTCTCCGTTCTCACAGGGAGTATTGAGGATGACGGTGGATGCTTGGCGTAAAGATAAGAGTAGATCATGGTGTTGCAGTGCTCAGTGGCTAGAAAATGAGCGCTGCTGCGGCCGCAGTCCTCTTCGGCAGACTTTGCAAGCGTCAAAGAGGGACTTAATATTTAATTATCCCCGAGGTGCCCAGAGTGGTGGCCCCACAAGTCAGTGTGTTGCTGGGCAACCAGCCAGCTCCTGCAGAATTAACAGCAAGTCTGTGGAGCTGCTACCTCGCTGGTGCCCGGAGAGACAGCAGTTTCTAGTTTCCTCATGATTAGTTAACAGAATTAAAATTTCAGGTGCCCTCATTTCCCATAGTTGGAGAGGCCTTCATTTCCATTCCGGAAGTGTGTCCCAGCTTGGGGGGGGAGGGGAGGGAGAGGCGAACGGAGCATGTGGGGGTGGGGGGTGGGGGGGTCTGTTGTGTTAATCCCCTTGGTACAATTTATCTGAGCTTTTCAGGTTTTGTAATTTTCTAGTTAACTGGTGCATGAAAAATGTGGGTCAACATACTGATGTTTCCTTAAATAAAAACCCATACCCCATCATCTTAGTATATTTTCCTGTGTGTGTTTTTTATTTATTTATTTTTTTATCCTCACTCGACATTTTCCCTTTTTTTGTTCAGATAGAGTGGGAGGGAGAGAGAAACATCGACGTGAAAGGGACACATTGAGTGGCTGCCACCCGCATAACCCAACCAGGGCCGGGGACAAACTGCAACCGAGATACGTGCCCTTAATGGGAACCGAACCCGGGTCTCTCTGGACCACAGGCTGACATAACTGCTGAGCCAAACTGGCCAGGGCTATTTTCCCATGTTTTTATGACAAAAGGGACCTGTAGCTTAGAGTTTTGCCTTGTAAAATGTCAGTGTCTCAGTCAGTTGTAAATGATCACCAGAAAGATTTAGTGTAAGATAAGGTCCAGCCTCATTACAGATTCATTAGTTTGCCTACTTTGAAACAAGCAGAAACATATTTACCCTTCTGGTCAGAGGCCAGTTTGGCGTCATTTGCCAAAAAAAAAAAAAAAAAAAAAAAAAGCAGCTGTCAGAGCTCGAAAAACAGCAGAAAAATTTAGTGTGCAAAGCTATATTTAGTTTCTTTCAAAGAATTTACTGCTACCTTAAATGTCTTCAAAGCTGAGACCCACTGCCGTAAATTATTTGCTTAATCAAATAAAGGATAGTATCTGATGTTTAAAAGGTATGCTCACTCACACCCAGTATATTCCAAATAACCATAGAGTCAGATTTTCAGAACTAAAGACGACTTTCAAAAGCATCCCAGTTCCGTAGTCACATTTTGAGATTTTTTTTTTTTTGTACGTGCCCCTAGCGGGAACCGAACCCGGGACTCTCTGGTCCACAGGCCAACGTTCCAGCCGCTGAGCCAAACCGGCCAGGGCAATAGTCACATTTTGTAGTAAAGGAGATGGATGTCCAGAAAGGAAAAGTCACTACCTCGGACTTTAGCTTCAGTGTCACCATTTCTGAAATGACTACATCTTACATTAGTGACCCGGTCACAATCCGTTCTGTGGCCATTTTAATTCTCTTCTAATCACTTACCACTACCTGCTCTGCTACCTATCCCTGTATCTGCCTGTCTGTTTATTACATGGTGTCTGTCTCCTTCCCTTAGAGTATAAATTCCATGACAACAGTGATCTTAAAGACACTCATTAAATATTAGTTGAATACATGAATAGTAAATCTTAAAAGCCTGTCCAGATCACCTTTAAAATGACAGGGTCCGGGCCGCTGGCATGCCGGGTGATATTCTCGCCGCGGACGGAGAGCTGGACCGCGCTGCTCCCCCTTCGTGCACGCAGGATGGAGGGTTCCGTGCAGAGGGCCAGCGCGTTCGCACTGACACTGCTCTGTGTGATTTGCCGTCATCGGCCGTCCGTATTTCTGAGCAGCCCGGTGCTCTTCTGTGGAAGTGAACAGGTCACAAGAACGTGCGTCCAGAACGTGTGTCCACAGGAGCAAGAGGCCTGAAAGGGCGGAATGCAGCCCAGAGCTTTCCCCCAGGACGATTGAGACGGAGGGAGAGCAGCGATGCTTCCTGGGCCCTTCCAGCCCGTGAGGACCTTGAGAATCCCTCTCTCTGAAAGCTCTGCGCCGGCGTCGCTGGGAGAGGGACAGTGCGTGTGTACTGAGTGCGTGTTCCTGCCCTTGGTCCCGCAGGCAGCCTTGCCAAGGAGTCACCGCGTCGTGTGTTGGGCGTGGTCGCATGGCCTGGCTGAGGTCACATGGGTCGTGAAGGATGGAACTGGAGTCCAACCCAGCTCTGCTGCCCCCACCGCTCGTGTTCCCGGCCCTGCAGGGCCCTCCTTCCCTTTGCCAGGGGGTGCATTCAGCGCTGACGCGTGGCGGTGGGCGGTGGACAGTGCGACGGAGCCTCCGCTGGTCCTTCCTTTCGCTGAATTCTCGTGGGCACGGGAAGTCAGGTGGGCCAGAGCCGGAAGTCACTGCCCCGAGATCTTAGTGTTTTCGCCTCTTGGTGGACAGTGCTGTCCTGTTAACTGCTCCATTCAAGCGGTGTGAGAAGTGCGGGTAACTGTTGTTGGAAGCGAGCGCTGTGACGTCACCGGCGTCGCCTCTCCGGGCCTAGACCCCTCCCCACTGTGCTGCGCGCTGGCAACGAACAGTCCGGTGTTTGTGCTCTTCCCCGGCCCGTGTTAGATCCCGGGGTCACCACTCTCAAACCTTGGTCTCCTTGTCTGTGAAACGGGAACAGTGTACGGTTGTTGTGGGGGTTACGTGGGCTAATGCACGCTAAGTTCTGACTCCAGTCCAGGTAGATGGACCTCATCCTTGCGCCTCTAATCGGACAGAGAACACTGATACCTTCACGAAGAAGTAAACGCCCTAAATGCCCAGGGGCATTGCTAGAAGTGTGCGCAGCTCAGGCCTGAGCGAGGACGTAGCCTCTGTCTGCAGGGAGACCACTCGGAGGAGGGACTCTGAGCTCAGCGCAGCACTGCAGGTGTGTGGTGTGAAGGCAGGAGCCACCGGGAGAGAACACGGCCAGACTGGGGAGCCCGTGTCCGGCTGAGGTTTCTCCTCCATGGTGCTCAGGCCACAGACAGGTGCCTAAGAAGCAGTGTGGTCAGATGTGTGCATCAGCAGGCCCCTGGCCTCAGCAGCCACGGAGGACCGGGGGGGTGCAAGCTGTGGGGCACAGGCAGTGGTCAGGTTGCCTGAGCTTGGCCCCGATCTTGGCACCAGCTCTGAAGCTGGAAGAGGGTGGGAAGGAGGGCCGGAGGAGTTCAGGCCACTGGACTGGGCGACTGCTTGGATGGATGGGGCGAGAAACAAGTTGGGTGCTCCTCTGATTCTGCACGTGTTGCCAGGGAGGAAGTGGAGAAAGACACAGTTCAGGGTAGTCAGCACTATGTTTTAATTCTGAACATAGTTTTTTTGGCAGGGGATGGAGAGTTAGGGGGGGTTTTATCGCCTTCACACAGGCAGGCTTCCTCCATAGCCTTACTGCGTCTTAGTTAGCAGCCGCCTCTTCCTGAGAAGTGAACGCACTGGGAGGGCGCTGTGCCTCCAGCCAGGGCGCCTTCTGGGCTCAGCTCGGGTCCCAGCTGGGCTGGGCTCGCAGTGGGATAATCACCTCCGAGTGCCCACTGCCTGCAGGTGTGCACACCTCCGAGGTCACGCTCCTTAGCTAACATGCTGCGTGCACTATTGTGTCTTC
Organism: Molossus molossus; assembly: GCF_014108415.1. Lineage (NCBI taxonomy): Eukaryota > Metazoa > Chordata > Mammalia > Chiroptera > Molossidae > Molossus > Molossus molossus. The sequence goes on along the minus strand of NW_023425350.1, from coordinate 7,598,055 downwards.
GTTCCTCCTGTGGGTTAGGGAGAGAGTGGAAGGAAAGAGGAGGGCAGGAGGCAGGGCACATGCCAGTGTTGGAATGTCGGCGAGCGGTAGGGACCGTGAGGTGGCTGGGGGCTTCACTTTTCATTTTGAAATACTTTACTTTCAGCTTTACCCAATACAACTGCGAAATTCTGCAACTAATTCTATATATTCTTCAAGCAGTTTACCAAAGTGACCAAATCTCAGGCAACCACAGCCAACGTGGATACAATGTGGATATGCTGTCATCCCATTTCCACATACTCCCCTTCCGTCAGTTGCCCTGATGTCCCCTCTCTGGTCCACGTCCGATCCAGGTCATACGTTGCCTGAGCATGTGTCTTCCTCGTGCCCTTTCACCTGGAGCAGATCCCCCGGCTTTTTGTCTTTTTCCTTTTGTAACCTGGACATTTTCTTTTTTTTGAAGTACCAACCAGTTACTTTGTAAATGGGCACTGCATTTGACTCTGGTCTTTGTGTGTTTGCGTTTGCATTTTTGGTGAGAACACCACAGGCGTGGTGTGTCCTTGTGTCTCGTATCAGGAGATACACGATGTTGATTTGTTCCAAGGCAGCTTCCGTCACTGGATTTATCTCCATACAGTTATCATTTTCCACTTTGTCATTTACGCTTCTTGTGGGAGATGCTTTGAGAAGGTGTAAACTGAGATCATTATCAGTCCAGTGTTTGCCAAGTGGTGTTTTTCCTGTCAGTGTTCTCCTTTCCATATGCGTGTGTATTTGTTCACTGTGCTACACGCTGAAGGCTTCTCATTTTGTCTGTGGTTGTAATTCATTACTATTGCCATTCATTTAGTTTTGGCTCAAATTATCCCACATTTGGCCTTTTGGAGTTTCCTTCAAGTTTTCCCCTGTATCTTTTTGACATGTGCCCATCATTTTCTAAACGCGAGCTGTGTGATATTCTGCTTGCACCTTCCCTGCCCAGCTCTGGAGTCAGTCGCTGACTTCCAGGGGCCCGGATTCGTGTAATGAAGAATGGCATTTAGAAACCGAGAATCGGATGCCAGAGGTGTTCATTGATAGTGTGGTATTATCGCATCTAGAACCTTAAGGGGACAGAACATACCTGTATCTACATCTGTTTCTGTATCTGCCTATATTCACTTTAAAAACCATGAGTTTAGCCCTGGCCAGTTTGGCTCAGTGGTTAGAGCGTCGGCCTGCGGTCCGGAGAGACCTGGGTTTGGTTCCCGCTAAGGGCACGTACTTCGGCTGCAGTTTGTCCCCGGCCCTGGTTGGTCGTGCGGGTGGCAGCCACTCGATGTGTCCCTTCACGTCGATGTTTCTCTCTCTCTCTCTCTCTCTCTCTCTCTCTCCCCCCCCCTCCCTCCCTCCCTCCCTCCCTCCCTCCCGCTCTATCTGTACAAAAAATGGAAAACTATCCTCAGGTGAGGATAAAAAAATAAAAAAAATAAATAAAAACCATGAGTTTATATTTCTCCAGATCCAATCCAGCTCCACAGAGTTCCTTCTAGCCTCCTCTCTTTTTTCATTGGTAAAACCCTGTCTTGATCAGTGGGGAACCTGACTGTCATTATCCACAGTATATGTATGTATTTGCTGAAACCTAGAGCACACGCACAGTGGTTTGGGGAATGCCACCCACTTACTAGCTAGAACATTTGTATAGAGCTCTTGTCTTTCGCTTTAAAGTAAAAGTGCTCAAAAATACTGTTTTTTCAAGGTTGCTTCTCTCTTTCACTCACACACACACGCCACCCTCTGTGATTATAGCACTCACTTATAGAACAGTTAGTTGCATTTTATTTCTGTTTGTGTAGTTTGCCTTCTTTTTTATTTCAGTTATGTATCTACTTTTTGAACATGTGAAACATTTACCTGGAGTGTGAGATCATTCTCTGGAGATTGGTGTTTTTTTTCTTTGACTTTTTTTCTTAGGATATTCTGAATTTTGGACATTCTCAGACTGTTGTGGACAGTGTATGGTTTTTGTGTAGTTTCATTTGCTGTTGTCCCTTCTTGTTTGGGGGAGTATGTGGGTATTCTGTAGACTACTCAGGAGGCCACCTCAGTCGGGGGCCACCATTTTCTTCTGTTCTGCAGAAGTCTCTCTGGACAACTTCTGACAGGAATAAAAATTACAGTCAAAATAAAAACTCTCAACATTTCAGCAAAAAAATCTGTTTTCACTTAAGCTGAGAAGATGCTACAGGTACTGTTAGTTTTCATGTCTTGGAGCCTTCTATGGACCAAAACATTAGGCTTTGAATGCCTGTGACATCATTTAATCCTCATGACAACCCTCTAATGCAGGTGATCAGTCATTTCATTTGACACAGGAGGACATAGGCGGGGAGTGGCTCAGACGTCCGTACAGTGTCTCAGTACTAGAGTGAGGGGGGTGGTGTGGAATAATGAACTCCCAACACCAGGTAGTGGCTCGGGCTAACTGTTAGTTACCTAGAAAGGTGTGTGTGTCTGTATGTGTGTTCTGTTGTATTACGTTATGTTATTCTCAAAGTAACCTGATGAGATGGGTATTTTTGCCCCATTGTTACATATGAGAGACTTAAGACACTCAGAGCCGGTAAGTGGCAGGGCCGACATTCAGATCTGAGTGTGAATTGATATACCGCCATGAAAGCATCTCCAGCTGTTAATACTTCATTAACTTTAACTAAACACGAAGCCTGGCCTGGAAAGGTGAGCTTCCCTAGCAGCTCTGTAAACACAAGGTACTTAGAAGGGCTCACGTGGTTTGACCGGGTCTTCGTCCCAGAGGAGATTTGTACGGCGAAACCTTTCCTGTTGTCTTAGCACACAGTATTTTTCCCTATCACGTGTCTCATTTTGAAAAGACTTCATCAGTTTGTATCTGTATCCAAGTGAAAAGATGTGTCGTGCACTGAAGTACAGCGGCACTTAGGTGGACCCCCTCCCGGGGTAGAGCATCCCCTCCCGGGGTAGAGCATCCCCTCCCGGGGTAGAGCGTCCCCTCCCCGGGTAGAGCGTCCCCTCCCCGGGTAGACCGTCCCTTCCCGGGGCCGCCACCCACAGGTGCGCCTTGATCACGAGCAGAGCAAGCGTGGGCACCGGGGATCTCTCAGCACCTGCACCCCCTGCTCGGTTCTCCGCCACAGAGAAGGAGCAACCTGCCAGGGAAGCCACCTGCTCTTAGTACTTCACTTTAGCTCTGTGTTCACACTTCTGTATTTTCATTTCATAGAACCCATACATCTTCAGAAACGGACGTGATGATAATGTATGTGCTGTTTTTCTCGTGTCCAAGAATAATAATTAATTACTATGATTAATAGTAGTACTGCTGTTGATTGAGCACTCAGGCGGGCCAGGCACAGGTCTGAATGTTGCCTACGTGGGTGGCAGGCTCCCTGCTCACGGCTGCGGCCCGCAGCTAGCCCAGCGCTGGTGCCTGTCGCTTTCCTGAGACCGCCCTTCCCTGCGGCAGAGGTCTTGGCAGAGCGGGGGCTCTAGGCAGCGCTGGCTGCCTGCGACCTCACAGCAGCAGTGGTCCTTGCAGGCCGGCCGTGTCCCAGCAGCCCGCTCTGCTGCGCTGGGTGCCTGTGGAAGTAGCGATTTCTGTTTGTGTATTGAAGCTCTGCAGACAGCTCCGTCTCTAGAGTGTGTCCATGAACGGCACACTCTGCACCTTTAAATCCGGTGTCATCACCTGAGTCCCTTAGAAGTGGCCCGTCAGCTCATGGGGAAGAGGAGTGTGGGGACTCACGTCCCTACTGCCAGTAACCGTCCTCTCCACGTTGGTCGTCATTTCTGATCACAGGCACTTGCATGTGCACGGACGTCTGTTTCATGTTCGCAGATGTCCGACGGTAGAAGAAGCTGCTGTCAGAGCCCCTGGGAGGATGCAGATTGCAGGGGCGGTGCCCCGGTCAAGGTTTTCTGGTCACTTCCAGCAGCACAGGGAAATGGAGGCTAAAGCTGTCCTCCTCTGAGAGTGGGTGACTGTCCACTTTCCCAGGACAGTGCCTGAGTGCGATGAGGCGGCTGCATCCCTTGACGAACGGCTTCCACGCGGGCTGAGTCACCCAGTTCGGTGAGGAGAGAAACGTCGCTCCTGAGGCCAAGGGGAAGCGACGTTCCTGTGTCTGAGTCGCACTGGACGTCGCCCGTTGTCCCAGGACATGATGCTCGTGTCAGTGCAGTCTGTCCAGTGCCTGTGAAATACGGGCCTTCCGGCCCCGGCCCTCTGCGGAAGGAACAGAGTATTAAAAGACGTATATGTTACTTTCTTTCTGCTGGTAAAAAGGACAGAATACAGCAAAGTATAGTAAGTAAAAATAGCAATTTCTCTCCATTTAATTTTCACTAATCTGTGGAAGGCAATGTTTAAGAGTTGTTTCAAATGCTACATTTATTGCACAAATAAATGTTGAAAGATAAAAATTAACCCTGGATTCTGTTGTCCTAAAACAGCTGTATTTCTTTTCTTTTCCCCTGCCCTATCTATAGACATAATAATCCCTATTAGAAGAAAGCATATCACACATCCAGCTTTCTACTTTTTAAAAATATGTAGCATATTATGTACTTGACACTATAAATAATATGTATTATTTATTGTGTGCCTACCACGTGCCGGTCTATTTGCTAGCTCTCCTGTTCACATTTTCTTATGTAATCACAACCGTCATGTAAATATGTAATCTTCATCCCACAGCAGAGGAAGAGAAGCCGGGAAGAGATCCAGGAATGCCTTCAAAATGAACATTTTTCTGTGTTACTTGGGCCTTCCAGCATGCTTTTGAAGGCTGCATATTTAGAATCAAATTGCCCTTCATCGTTGGTTTCGCAGTGTCCTTAGGAGGTGTGTTGGGGCATTTGCTAGCTGCCTCCGGGTAGTTTTTCCTCTCTGAAAATGCGTCCTGGGGTCATTTCGGAGCTGTTTGGGCACCTAGGTCGGTTCTCTGCACCTCTCACACTTTGGTGAAATAGGGTTAGACCCTGGGGCTATATATGTTTTCACATGGACTGCACTACTTCCCAGGAGGAGAGACCCTGGTTCTTTCCCAGGGCCACACTGTGCTCAGCCAGGTGCCTTGCTCTCGGGTACTGCAGGGCATGTGACCCCCCTGGCATCAATACCAGCTGCTCTCACAGCTTCCGTAGCCTCTGACAGCCGTTTGCGTTAACTTTTATGGTTTCTGAGCAATACTTTTCTCCCCGTTTCATTTCTCAGATGATTTGTCGGATTTATGACATAGTGATTTTCTTAAACTTAAGATGGGTTAGTTTTTTTTAACCGTTGATGAGCAACATTACTGGTTGTGATATGAAAATATATTGGGCCAAAACTATCTTCCAGAAGAAAGTAGAAACATTATTTTTATTATAGTATCTATGCAAGAAATTTGTATTGATCATTTGCCATGCTATGTGTTCTCTGCTGACCACTAGGACTTAATTATGGCTGACTTTTCCAAAACTGAAAATTTGGAGGCACTTTCATTAAAATTAAGAACAAGAGTTTCCAGTATTATTTTTTTAGCATCGTTTCGGAGGTCCTAGTCAATGTAGTAGGACAAGAAACAGAAACAGGAGCTGTAACATTTTAAAAAATCTTCATTGCCATTATTTGTAGATTATATAATTCTAATTATAATTAATAGAATTCACTATAAGGACTAAAATAATAAGTGAATACATATAGTAATATATGTGAAAATAACTCATAAGTCACTGGTATAGGGTCTTAGTAAATATGAGTCTAATTATGAAGACATCTTTTCTAACTTAGTGTCATCATTTTCTTAAATAAAATTTTAAAGTATATATTATTCTTCAGAGGAAGAAGTGTTAACTCTTTTATCATCTAGAAATCCATGTTTAAGAACCTTCATTTGAGATAATGACCCCCTTATCCATGGGGGTACATTCTACAGCCCAACAGATGCCTGGAGCTGCAGTGATCCCACTCTGTGCAGACTCCGGTGTTCCCTGTGCATAATATGTGTGCTACAGTTCAATTTATGTTAGACATAGTAAGATTTATACAATAACTGATAATAAAATATAGAACAGCTATAATTCTATGCTGTAATAAAATCATGTGAATTTGGTCGCTTGTTTCAAGGGATTCCTCGCTGAAGTCTTCATATGGGCTCAGCGTTTTCCGGGCCCGCACATAGCTGTCAGTCACAACACATTTCCTGTTCAGGTCTGCAACCCACAAATGTCATGCCTTTTTTATCCCATGAACTGTGGCGGGGGGACTACTGAACTCTTTTCTGAAAAACAGTTTGGGATTAAGACAACTCGTCTTGGACTCTTTCCTAGTAGGATGAGTTACAAACCATTCTCCATGGAGCTCACATTTCTGCAAATCTCATGAGCAGAAGCACTTTGCCTGGTCAATCCTATATCCCTAAGGTTTTCTCTTACTTTTTCCTAAAACTTTATAATTTTACATTTAATATATTTGAGTAGTTTTTGTATAAAGTGTGAGGTTTCATTTCTTTCTCTCTCTCTCTTTTTTTTTAAGCATGAGATCAGATTCCTCCAGCACCACTGGTTGAAAACACTGTCTGTTGTCCATTGAAATGCTTTTGCCCTTGGTCAGACATCAGTTGGGCATATTCATTTCTGAGTTCTCTGTTTGTATGCCATTGATTTTTACCTGTTCATTTACCAATACTACACTGTCTTTTATTCTGTAGCTAAATAATGACGCCTTGTAGAGTTATTCTTCTTACTTTACTTTTCTCTGTAAGGATTGTTTTAGCTACTCTAGGGGGTCTTTCAATATGCATTTTATTATTTATTTATTTATTTTTTATCTTTATTGTTGAATGTATTACAGATGTTCCTCATTTTCCCCCCATTAACCCCCTCCTCCCCAACCCCCACCCTTCCCCTGCCTTTTCCCACACTGTTTTCTGTGTCCATTGGCCATGCATATATGCATATAAGCTCTTTGGTTCATCTCCTCCCCCCCCCCCCTTAAACTCCCCTTCCCTTTGAGGTTTGTCAGTCTAGCAACCAATTTGTTCTTCTTAATCCCTTCACCTTTTTCACCCATTCCTCCAACCCCCCTTCCATCTGGCAACCAACAAAATGTTCTCTGTATCCATGGGAATGTTTCTGTTCTGCCTGTTCATTTTGTTTGTAGATTCCATTGTCGATAGATATATATTCATTGCCATTTTGTTTGTTCATATATTTTATCTTTTTCTTCAAAAAGACCCTTCATCATTTCATATAATAACGGTTTGGTGGTGATGAACTCCTTTAACTTTTTATTGTCTGGGAAACTCTTTATATGGCCATCGATTCTAAGTGACAGCTTTGCAGGATACAGTAATCTTGGTTGTAGGTTCTTGCTTTTCATCACTCTGAATATTTCTTGCCACTCCCTTATGGCCTGCAAAGTTTCTTTTGAGAAATCAGCTGAAAGTCTTATGGGAACTCCCTTGTAGGTAACTAGCTGCCTTTCTCTTGCTGCTTTTAAGATTCTCTCTTTGTCTTGAACCTTTTGCATTTTGATGATGATGTGTCTTGGTGTGGGCTTCTTGGGGTTCATCTTGTTTGGGACTCTCTTTGCTTCCTGGACTTGTATGTCTGTTTCCTTCACTAAGTTAGGGAAGTTTTCTGCCATTATTGTTTCAAATAGGTGTTCAATTTCTTGTTTTCTCTCTTCTCCTTCTGGCACCTCCAAGATGCGAATGTTGGCACGCTTGAAGTTGTCCCAGAGGCTCCTTACACTATCCTCATGTTTTTGGATTCTTTTTCCTTTTTGCTGTTCTGATTGGGTGTTTTATGCTTCTTTAGATTCCAAATCGATGGTTTGCTTCTTGGCTTTCCCTACTCTACTATTGAATCTATGTAAATTATTCTTTATTTCAGTTAGTGCCTCCTTCATTTCTGACTGGTCCTTTTTTATGCTCTTGAGGCCCTCACTAAGTTCGCTGAGGTTCTCACTAAGTTCATTGAGCATCTTTATAAGCAGTATTTTGAACTCAGTATCTGTTAGGTTGCTTATCTCTATTTCACTTAGTTCTTTTCCTGGAGATTTTTTCTGTTCTTTCATTTGGGACCTGTTTCTTTGTCTCCTCATTTTGGCTGCCTCCCTGTGTTTGTTTCTGTGTTTTACTTAACGAGTGGGGCTAGCTGAGACCAGGTACTACTTTTTTGAAAGAATTTAGGAAAACCTGAAGCTGGATCCAAGACAGGCCAATCCTATGGTTAAGCAACTGGCAACAGCTTGGGTGGGCCTGCAAGTTGGGTTGGGCGGGACCTCAGGGAATCACCAGGGCGGGGCAACCAGTGTGAGCCAGGTTGCTGGAGTTCCAGATATGGCGACTGTCTGCCGCCCCAGGGAAGGGCTCACCAAAGGAACAAAGGCCTCTGACAGCACGTCTGTCCCGGAGAAAGCCCCCTCTCCAGCCCTCGCTCCAGTGCCAAACAGCTCAGTTCTTCCCTGTATGTCTCTGGCACCCCTTGAGCTGCCTCCCCTCCAAGCTTAGAGGGAGAGAGTCCAATAAGTCTGTGCGCGGGCCCTTTAAGGAGCTGCCTGGGGCTCCAGCCGCATCAGTCTCCCTGAGCCTCATTTCTCGCTGGTTTTTCCAGCCAGAAGTGATGGGGACTCTCTTCCTGGCACTGGAACCCTGAGCGGGGCACCCAGTTCTCAGAGAGGACATTCCCAGCCGAGGTGTCCTCCTAATTTTTATCCACCACAGGTGGGTGTGGGACCAGCCCATCCGCCTCCACCCCTCCTACCAGTCTCGGTGTGGCTGCTGCTTTAATTCTGTAGTTGTAGGACTTCCATTCAGTTTGATTTCAGGCGGTTTTGAATGATGGTGGTTCTGTAGTTTAGTTGTAACTTTAATGTGGTTGTGGGAGGACGCGATACCGTATTTACCTACGCGCCATCTTGACTGGAAGTCCTTAATATGCATTTTATAAAAGCTTATCTAAGTCTACAAAAAACCTGGCTGGGCCCTGGCCAGTTTGGCTCAGCGGTTAGAGCGTCAGCCTGCGGTCCGGAGAGACCCGGGTTCGGTTCCTGCTAAGGGCACGTACTTCGGTTGCAGTTTGTCCCCGGCCCTGGTTAGTCGTGCGGGTGGCAGCCACTCGATGTGTCCCTTCATGTCGATGTTTCTCTCTCTCTCTCCCTTCCTCTCTCTCCCTCCCACTTTATCTGTACAAGAAATGGAAAAATGTCCTCGGGTGAGGATTAAAAAAAAAAAAAAAAAAACCTGGCTGGGATTTTGATAGACATTGCATTGAACCTAGAGATCAGCTTGATGTCTTTACGGTGTTGAGTTGTCCCATCCATGAATGTGGTGTATCTCTTCACTTGTTTGATCTTCTTTGATTTCTTTCATAAACACTTTATAATTTTTAGAACTAGATCCTGCACATGTAAATATTTAATTTTCTTTGAAGCAATTATAAATGGTGTATTTTTCTTGTCAATGTTCACATGTTTTTAGTATATAGAAATTTGATTTCTGTACATTGATTCTCTTCTTGTGACCTTGCTGACTTATTCATTAGTTCTAGCTTTTGGCTTTTGAGTTTTTTTAATATTAAGATTTCTTGGAACTTTCTAAGTAGACAACCATGTTGTCGGTAAATAGAAAAATTTCCCCCCATTTGTATACCTTATATTTATTTTTCTTGCCTTATTTCGGTGGCTAGAACTTCCAGTATGATGTTGAAGAAGAGTGATAGAAATTGACATCCTTATCTCACAATGTAATGTGGAAATATATCTTCAATTTGGGTCTTTTTACCTTCCCACTATTAAATGGCATTGCCTTGAATATCAGTTATTATAATCTTTGTTCCAATCATCAAATACAGTGATACCTCGGTTCTCGAACATAATTCGTTCCAGGAGGACGGTCGAGAACCGAATTGTTCGAGAACCGAAGCAATGAAACCAATAGGAAAGCGTGACTCCACAAAGCGTGACTCTCTCTCTGCACTCACACTGATGACGCAAGCAAGGCGCGCTGGGCCGAATGAACGCCATTCGGCTCATCTCGGAAGTTCGAGTTCCAAATATTGTTCGGATTCCGAGACAAAAGTTTCTTGAATCTCCATTTGGTCGAAAACCGAGGCGTTTGAGAACCGAGGTATCACTGTATAATTTAGAAAACTCCCATGAAAAAGGATAGTCTATTGTATATACTCATATTTCTTTTTACATTCTTCATTTTCCCTTCTGATGATGCTCCAATGTTCCTTTCACCATTTCCTTTCTGTTTGAAGAACTTCCTTCAGCCAGTCTTTAAGATGAGAACTGATAGTGATAGATTTCTTTAAAAGTTTTTCTTCATGTGAGAATGTTTTATTTCCCCTCTTAATGTACAGTTTTGCTGTATATAGAATTTGTAATTGACAATTCTTTTAACTCTTGAAAAATATTGTGCCACTTCTTTCTAGCCTCCATGGTTTCAGATGAGAAATCTGCTGTTATTCAAATTGTTGTTCCTTGTAGAGAATGTGTTGTTTTTTCAGGCTGCTTTCAGTTTGTTTTCTTTGACTCAGATTTTCTAGAGTTTGATTGTGATTTTTTAGCATGGACTTCTTTGGGCTTACTCTGTTTGGGGTTAGTTTAGCTTCTTAAATCTGTAGGTTTGTATTTGCCACCAAATTTGGGGAGTCTTTAGATGTTGTTTGTTAAAATACTCTTTCAGCTGTACTCCGTTCCTCCCGTTTCTTCGGAACTCTGGTGAGAAGTGACCGTTCCTGGGCTCTCTTCTCAGGTCCAGAGTCAGGAAGCCCTGGGGCTGAGTGTCTTTCTCCCACTGGGTGAAGGGATGCCCGGTGCTCTGTCCCACACTGTCCCCCAGTCCCGGAGCCTCAGACCAGCGTGGTTTCATGGAGAACCACGACGAGTCCTCCTTGGGTTGTCTTCTCTGTTATTTCCCTAGTTTATTTTTGTGCTTCTCAGAGAGGAATAGGGAGAAATGGGTCAAAACTGCTTTGTCTAGGCTGGAAGTTCTGTGCATATGTGTACCTTTTATCTTTATGAAAATTCATTTGGAGTTTTGGTCAGAATTTTTTTTTTTTTTTTTTAAATCCTCACCAGAGGACATTTTTCCATTTTTTGTTCAGGTAGAGTGGGAGAGAGAGAGAGGAACAGAGAGAGAGAGAGAGAGAAACATCGACGTGAAAGGAACACATCGAGTGGGTGCCACCGCACAACCGACCAGGGCCGGGGACAAACTGCAACCGAGGTACATGCCCTTAGCGGGAACCGAACCCGGGTCTCTCAGGACCGCAGGCCGACGCTCTCACCGCTGAGCCAAACCAGCCAGGGCGATGAAGTTAAATATTATGTGGACACAGATCTCTCACAGAAGGTAAAGTTCCTGCAGCTACAGTGGTAGAGAATTGAAACGCGCTTTCCTGAGAGCTGAGCTCCTGACAAGTCCTCGGCGACGGGGGTGCAGGCACGCACACACTGTGTCTGTGACTGTGATTTTCACCTTTGTATTTTACAATTGGGGATCAGTGCTCTGAAAAGTCACTAACAGTTGCAGTGATGAGTGAGCATTCAGAAGAAAATGTTTCCCGACAAAGACATACTTGTAAAAAGTCTGTGCATACATTAGAAATGTGTTAGACAAAGACATTTATTACCAAACCTTTTTAAAGTGGAAACTATTATTTGCACACTAATATAAAAACAAACATATGAAAGTTTAATTTATAATTTCTTTTCTCTTTTCATCTCTTATGACAGTTAATGTACTTAACACGTACAAGCTGTTACACTTTCTGAAAAGAAAGAAATCTGATACTGAAAACATGAGTCGCTTTCTCCTGATCTCTTCGTTTTTATGGTCTGGAGCAAATAACCCATCATACTCTGCGTGTCAAGTAAAGGGGAAACTTACTATTCTTAATTACCCTGCAGCTAATTATAGGAACTGGGATTTTGACACTGCTAAGAACATCAGAGACATAGCATTTCTTTGTCTTTAAATATTTTGTACATGCCAGATGTTCTCTACAAATAAGCTCTGTGAAAACTTCGATTGTAACTCAGGAAGGAAAGAGCAGCCTTTACCAGCTGCAGCCCTGCGGAGACCTCATGTCTCGGACAAGGACAAGGAGGCTCAGCGCCTGCTGGGCTCAGCGCGCCAGACGAGGCCGGTGGCGGAGGTGGCGTCGGTCAGCATGCCGCCTCTGGGTCTTCCAACCCCTTCCTTCTTGGTGGCATCTTTTTAAACCATGTGTCTCTCTTTAATTTAAAAAGAACAGCCCAAAACTTATGGCAACTCTAGGAACATTTGATGTCATTCCGTGCTAAGATATTTTCTAAACGATGGCGTTCATTCATTCATTTGTGTAGCTGTTCATTAGTATGTCCTTCCGCTCAGTCGGCGCTTGCTACGCATTGACTCTGTCCCACGTTATTGTAAGCGGTGGGGATAAGCCAGTGAACACATAAAAGTCTCCGACTTGAAGGGGTTTCCATTCTAATGGGAGAAGAAAAGGAATAAACAAATATCTATCATGTCTCATACTTGTCAGTGCGGAGAAGGAAAACCAGGCGGTTGAGGAGACAGGTAGGCAGGGGTGCTGCTGCAGGGGGGCAGCCGTGAGCACGCCCTTGGTAAGGAGACACTGGAGAAATGTAAGGAAGTGAGGCCCGTACAGCCGTGTGGGGGGAGCGTGCGGGCCGAGGGCACGGCCGGGTCCTGGGTGGACCTGTGCTGACGAGCGGAGCCTAAGGGGCCCGGGGCTGGACACCAGTGGAATGAGGTCTGGCCACAACGGAGGGATGGCTTGAGTCCGAGGTTTTTACAAAAACATTTTAAACAGGTAAGAAATTGTTGCAAAACTCCCAGTTAGATGACCAATTTAAAGAATTCAGAGCTCATTTAGCTTCCTGAGTCTCTGGATTCAGAACTCCCTGGTCTGGTTATAACTGTCCTTCGGTCCTGCCGCCTGCCGGCCACGTCGCTGGGACAGGTGAGCCCGTGTTCTCATCCGTAAAGTGAGGTGAATACCTGTGCTGTTCTCCACACAAAACTCCTGAAAGGGTCAACTGACTTGCTGGATTATGCAGTTATTTCAAACACTATCAGGTGCTCTGAGGTATTCTACGGAAGAATGACCCGAGGCTTCAGGGCGGGTGTGAAGGACCTGACCGGCCACTGTGTGAGCAGGACTGCCCACAGCAGTCACCAGTCATTTCACAATTCCACCTTCCGTGGCAATGCAGGATGCGTGGCACGGCCTTTTCAGATGGCTGCTTGGGGATCAGAGCCAGAACGACCGCTCAATTCAGTGTTTTGGAAATACGCAGTAATGGAGACATTTGAGCGAATGTATAGGTTAGCCATTCATCCTCATCACCTTTCGAGGTATCATCCGAGCCTGTGTCAAGGGAGGCCAGGGAATGAGGGAAGAAGCCTTTGGTCTCCTTCTATATTGAAAACTGCCTGCGAACTTGAACCAGCATTTTTGTCCCCAGAGCTGCTAGGATGTGATCCAGTGTGGGGCTGCCGCCACGTGAGAATGATGTCACCCAGCGCTTTGGGGAGGGGAGACATGAGCGTTCTCAATTTGCAGAGACTCCTTTTACATTAGAAATGGAGACGAGAATGGGGGTGTTTGACTTTATTTCAGTTTGTAGAAAAAATATCAAATGCCAAATGCACTTTAGTAAGATCTTCCATTTCAAATTAGAGAAACTTCCTGGACAACAGGAGCACTTAGCAGAAGTCATGCTAAGCGAGAAGCAGACATGCGTGCAGGGTCGCGTGCAGTGGAACAACAGGCTCGTGCTGAGTAGGAGCTCTTCTCCGTCCACAGTTCTAAAACCATCCGGCATCGTGATGCCACGTGCATCGGGTGCCAGTAAGCCAGTTCTGTTTGAAGTTATGTGGGAAAGAACATTAAAATTCATCCTGTCATTTGTTCCAAACAGTTTTTAACTTGTGGTTTCAAGTGGGAAAGGTGTAGCGCTTCGAATGCGGCGGGGAGAGGTGCTGTTGGCTCTTTCCGCAACACCTTGTGAAATGTTTCAAGTGTGTGGTCAAAATCATCCCCTCTGTGCTCTATGCGCTGGCTCGCGAGCCTTCGCCCGGTCTCACGTGTGCTTTCCACCAGGTGGACGTGGCGGACGTGGAGAGCGAGGAGCGGCGCGGCTCACTGTTTGCGGAGCTGCTGGAGGCCAGCCGCCGGCCACACGAGTTCCAGCACCTGGCCCTGCTGCTGCAGGCCTGGCCGCCCACGCGCCAGGAGCTCGCGTAAGTAGTCCCGCGCCGTGGGCGCCTCGCTTCCTCCTCCTGGACTCTACCTTCAGAAGGGCCAGTGAAAGAAATTGATAAAGTCCGTCTGGCCCCCAAACCCACATATTTTATTCGAAAACACCGGACAGTGTTTGGTAATCACATCCGATTTGTGATGTTGGCAAGATCCTTCTTTTCCAGAGTTTTCACCAGAAATCTTTTGACTTTTTTTATATTTGTTTGTTTGTTTGTTTATTTATATCCTCACCCGAGGACATGCTTCCATTTTTTGTTCAGATGGAGTGGGATGGAGAGAGAGAAATATCGACATGAAAGGGACACATTGAGTGATTGCCACCCACACGACCAACCAGGGCCGGGACAAACTGCAACCGAGGTACGTGCCCTTAGCAGGAACCGAACCCGGGTCTCTGTGGACCGCAGGCCGACGCTCTAACCGTTGAACCAAACCGGTCAGGGCTATTTTTATTTTTTTAAATTCTCACCGAAGGATATTTTTTCATTTTTCTTCAGATAGAGTGGGAGAGACAGAGAAAGAGAGAGACATCGATGTGAGAGAGGACACATCAACTGGTTGCCTCCTGCACGACCCAACCAGGGCTGGGGACCGAACTGCAACCAAGGTACGTGCCCTTGACCAGAATTGAAACCGCGACTCTTTGGTCTGTGGATGTGGCTGCTTTCCTCTGAGCACACACGCTGAGCCAAACCGCTGAGCCAAACCAGCCAGGGCTCTTTTGACTCTTTTAACGTGGCTTATAATGCTGACGTTGAGAATTCCCATTTGTTGAGATCACACAGTGTTATGTGCAGTTTGCACACACCTGTTCCCACGGCAACCCTACACGAGACGGAAATGGTACCTCATTCTGTAGCTGAGGACACTGAAGTCCAGACGTTAACTGACTGGAGGCATCATCACCTGGCTAGTGTGTGACAGGCGGAGTCTGACCGAGCACTGGCTGCCTTGTGCCCAGCATGTCCCGCTGACCTGGCAGCTGCGTGGGGGCCGCCCCAGCTGTGCCGGCAGCCGGGTTCCTCGAAGGACGTGGCCGCTTTCCTCTGAGCACACACGGTGTCTGCCATGGGCAGAGCAGAGCACGTGGGCCTGTGTCCCACGCCCGCCGGCCCACGCCCGCCGGCCCACGCTCGCCGGCCCACAGCCCAGGCGGCCGCAGCAGCCAAGCTGGAGGCTTTCCCGGAGAATCCGCAGCTCAGGGCCGCCGAGGACCACCTGGGAAGGCTCTCACCTTGGCCCGGGATGAGACTCGGGGCTCGGGAATGGTGGTTTGGTTTTGTTTCAATCACATTTTGCATTCATGACTATTTTGTATTAGTTTTAGGTGTACACACAGTGGTCCCACAATCGTACTTTATAGAGTGGTCTCCCTGGAATGTGCACCTGGCCCCACGCGTAGTCATTACAGTATTACTGAGTGTCCCCTGTGACCCTTCCTAGAGCTCTGTCATCCGCGTGAGATGGCATGCTGACGCACGGCTTCTGAGGACAGGTGGTCAGACCTCGTTCCTGTGACACCACATCGGGCCAGCGTTTCCATCTGCTCCCCCGCGGTGTCGGCGGGGCTGCCTCTAGACCACGGGGTGCTTGTCAGAGCAGAGACCGGGCCGGGCAGGCTGAGTCCAGTCCTGCAGGGGCCGGGAATGAGTTTCTGAACAAGTCCACGTGGTGATAGTGTGACGCAGCGTGGGACCCCCTCGGCAGGTGGTCAGCCAGGGTGTCTTCATGCCCTCAAAGCGGATCTCTCAGTCGAGCGTTTTCCAAGTTCGAGACGGGACAGCTCCGGGAGGTTGGTGGCTGTGGTCGCGGCTGCTCTCATGCTAGGCCTGACCACCTCAGATCCCTCGCTCACCGAGGAGCAGTCCGCGTCCCCCAAAACATTCACCGTGTGTGAACATTTCATGTATTTGTGGACACCAAAAAAATCTTAATTTTTCAAGGTATATTTCTTGTAGTCACATATGAAATGAAATTTGCTAATTGCTAGCCTGTTTTACAGTCCTCTGCTGTGCAGTTGTTAGACTAGAACAAAGCATTCCCCGTCTGCTTACCCCCGCCCCGCCCCGTGTCCTCCGTCTGAGAGGGAACAGCAAGTCAGGGACAGCTGTCTGCTTCTGCTTTCTCTCAGGCTCCCGCTGTGTCTACCCAGGAGGACATACGATGGGGCACTTTAAAAACAGGTTCTCAGGAGTACTTTTGACAATCCAGTGTATGAGTTTGGCACTTCCAACATAACCAAGACAAGAAAAGGGGGAGGGGGAGAGCGAAAGGCTGGAGGAGGGAGGGTTTGTGACAGTGGTTGATGTTGCCAGTCAACAAAATCGAGTTAAAAACTTAGGAATTGCCCAGCTGGTGTGGCTCAGTGGTTGAGCATCAGCCCATGCACCAAGAGGTCGCTGGTTCGATTCCCAGTCAGGACACATGCCCAGGTTGTGGGCCTGATCCCCAGTGGGGGGCATGCAGGAGGCGTCCTATCTATGTTCTCTCTCATCGATGTTTCTCTCTCTCTCCCTTCCTCTTCCTCTCTCTAATACCAAAAAATAAAAAAAAACAACAAACAGCCCTGGCCAGTTTGGCTCAGCGGTTGGAGCGTTGACCTGCGGACCAGGGAGTCCCTGGTTTGGTTCCTGCTAGGGCCGCGTACCAAAAACAAAAACAAAAAAACTTAGGGATTTACTCAGTCCGATTCTTATGACTGCTAATTTAATAGCACCAACTTTAGATTTTTTAGTGTTAGTTCCCCGTAGGAAAGTACAATAGATTTGTACTTATGGAAAATTCACATTTTCATCCGGTGCATCGTGACTGATGGGTGAAACGTCATCTTCATCAGTGTTGATAGCCTCTTGCTCTGTGGGACGTGCTCTTCCTTGAGGGGGCCAGTCAGGACCCCCGGGCACTGGGCCCAGACCTGGGAAGAGGAAAGCGAGGGCCAGTCCGTGGGTGAGAGCAGACCCTGTGCAGCCCACACCAGCA
This sequence comes from Molossus molossus, assembly GCF_014108415.1. NCBI lineage: Eukaryota > Metazoa > Chordata > Mammalia > Chiroptera > Molossidae > Molossus > Molossus molossus. The sequence continues at coordinate 7,580,802 of NW_023425350.1, read as the reverse complement.
CCGAGCGCCTTGTTTGCACGGGGAGGTCAGCAGAGCGAGGGCCAGTCCGTGGGTGAGAGCAGACCCTGTGCAGCCTGCACCAGCACCGAGCGCCTTGTTTGCACGGGGAGGTCAGCAGAGCGAGGGCCAGTCCGTGGGTGAGAGCAGACCCTGTGCAGCCCGCACCAGCACCGAGCGCCTTGTTTGCATGGGGAGGTCAGCAGAGCGAGGGCCAGTCCGTGGGTGAGAGCAGACCCTGTGCAGCCCGCACCAGCACCGAGCGCCTTGTTTGCACGGGGAGGTCAGCAGAGCGAGGGCCAGTCCGTGGGTGAGAGCAGACCCTGTGCAGCCCGCACCAGCACCGAGCGCCTTGTTTGCACCGGGAGGTCAGCAGAGCTTCCCCTCCCAGGCCCAGGAGTGCTGAGTGATCCAGCACCCTGTTCCCGGTCCCTGGAAATGTAAATCCTGGTGTTTTTGTGAAACCGGATGGTGGCGGCCAGAGAAAGGGAACAAAAGGCAACTTTGTATGCTTGTAAGTCTTAGAAACTAGGGAGCGATTGAAGCTCAGCGAGCGCTCCCTGCTGCGGTGTGGCTTCCCCAGTGCCTGCCCTGCTGTCTACCCTGCCGACCCCAGGGTCAGAGTCGTCAGAGTCACCATGATTAGGAAAAGCTGGTATCGGGTAGTAAGTCATAAGGTGGGTCTGCTAGCAAGAGCGACCCTTCACCAGTTTGGCTCAGTGGTTGAGCATCAGCTGCGGACCAGAGAGTCCTGGGTTTGGTTCCCGCTAGGGGCATGTACCATGAAAAAAAAAAAAAAAAAGAGTGACCCTTCACAATGGCAAACGGCTTATTAAACAAAGCAGCCCCGCGGGGCAGACGCTGAAGTGCCTTTTCACGGGGAGGAACCCCGAGGCCCAGAAAGGTTGTGTGGCTTCCTTGGAACCGCCCACCCGGCGCAGAGTGTGCGTGTCCTCTCAGTCCGCCAGGGAGCCAGGGAGCCAGAGTGAGCCCCGCGGCTGGGGCTGCGAGCGCCCGTGCCTCCGCCTCCAGCTGCAGGCTCCTCCGTGGGCTCCTCCGTGAGATCTTCTCTCCTGCAGGGCACACTTGAAGGGTCACGTCTTCCGGATCATGAGTGCAATTTGTCAAAAGTGTTCTGCTTCAAAAGTGGGATTTTTTCTATTTGAAAATGCCTTATCGCGGTTGACACAGCTTTAATCATTTCCAGTGTCTTGCATTTTTCTCCCGTAGAACCAGCCGCACGGAGAATCCTTGGGTGAGACTTGCTACAGTGATGCTGACCAGAGGCGCAAGGGAGCACAAGGAGGCGCTGGGGGCCGAGGTGCTGGAGATGTGCCGCTCTCTGTACGGCACCAAGCACATGCTCCCTGCACAGGTGGGTGCTCCCCGCGCCCTTCCCCCCCACAGCAGCCACTACGTGGGAGCGTCTGGCTCAGTTGTGGGTGGGAGGGCGCCACAGTCCGTAGCAGACGAAGCGGAGACAGGCAGTCTGCTAGGGTGCCCCGGGAGTCTCTGCTCTGTGTGACCGCCGAAGAGGGCGTGTCCCCGTTACAGACGCGCGAATGACCCAGCTCCCCTTGTGCGTCTCACGTTTATGTCCCAAGGGGTCGCAGCAGCTCACGTGTCCCTCTGTCTGAACCAGGCCGGTGGGAAGTAGCAGCCTGAGCACCCTGGGCCGGTCGCCAGCCTCTCTGATTCTGACCTACTTCTTGACATTGTGATGAGATTGCAAAACCTCAGTATTTATTCTGGGTAAACATGCCAAAACACGTAGCCACCTCCATGTTGTAAAATATGTTTTTATTGATTTCAGAGAGAGAGTAAGGGAGAGAGAGAGAGAGCGATAGAAACATCCCATGAGGGAGAGACATCTGTGGGCCACCTCCTGCATGCCCCCTACCGGGCATTGAACCACCACCCTGGCAGGTGCCCTGACTGGGAATCGAACTAGTTACCTTTTGGTGCAAAGGACATAGCTCAACCAACTGAACCACACCAGCTGGGCAGCCAACTCCATTTCGACCTTACTCTCCATCTGACCCCCTGATTTGACTGCCGCAGGGGTCTGTTGTACATGCAGATGCACGGGTATCTGTACATTCTGAAGTACGCGCTTGGTGACCAGCCTGCTGTGGACCCTGCCTCAGCAGCCTAGGCTTCGAGCGGTTTGCGTGTCTTCTGCAAGCGTTTGGGTAATGGCACTAAATTGATTAATTGGTTTTTGAGTTTCTACCACATAGGAGATAAGCTTGAAAATAAAACTGTAAATAGGGTTGTCTGAATCTTCATTGTAATCACTCAAGGAAAATATTCTCATTCTGAATGCACATTTAATGAATTGTTTCCTGAACGAGGGACCGGCTAAGTGTTTTTTGATTGAATTTTAAAATACTTTATTTATTTAAAGAAGTCTTTCACCCACCAGAATGACAACACTCTTCTGTAAACGATTTAAAGTGCCAGCACCAAGGACAGCGCTCCTTGATTCCAGTGGCATGAGACTGGCTGGCGTCGGCCGCCTGTTTGCCTGTGCTCTGCTCTGCTGTGCGGGCACCCGAGGGCGGGGACCACAGCCGTCACCTGTTCACCCACGGAGGATTCAACACAGCACAGAGTGGGCCTCAGCATAGTTGTTGCCCCGCCAGGGCAGGACGATGTAGATAACATGGGGTCCTCTCTGCCTTGACAGGATGCCAGTCCTATGGGTCTAGGTTAGGAAAACATCGTGTAGGACCTATTGTTAACCTGTAAGGAGAACTGGTATTTGCTCGCACTCTTGGGCTCTACTTTCATTGTCCCATGTGACCTTCGCCCCCACCTGATAGCTGATGAAATAGCCCTGGTGGCGAGGGCCCTGCTCCAGGTCACCCGGGCAGGAAATGGTGGGCCCAGCCCTCACACCAAGTGTCTCCGCTTATATGCTTGGAGGGAAGCACTTCCCAGTGAGCCGGTCTTACCGCACGAGCATGTGCATGTAGAGTGTCTGTCTTCAGTAGATGTTGAACCTTTACTGTAAATCGTTTTCCCTTTTCTATGGTACTTCCTTCGAGAATGGCCTGTAGAGGCTGCGATCTAGGTTATCAGTGTTTATCTAAAGTGTTAGGGTCTGATCCTTGCCTGGGGTACTAGGTTTGTCTTTTTAAATATCCTCATTGGTTTGGTTTTACTGCATTTGGGCCTCAGGTAAGGCATGTACATTAGCTGAGAACATGGCCACTGCACCCTTGACCCTGGCATACCATTAGCTGTGCAATCAAGGGTCAACACAGTTACATACATTATCTCTCAGCCTCCTGGGAATGGCTCATAGACGTAGCTGAGTGCCTGTAACAGTAGTGAGTCCTGCTAACATTGCCTTTATAGTTTAGGGAAACCTTCCAGGACATAGAGGGAAAGGTGTGTTCTTTCTATTGACTGATGTATAGGACGTTATGCTTTCTGTCTCCTATTGTTTAATAATGTGGTTCTGTAGCCAGGTTGAGCTACTTTAACAAGCAGAGAAATACACTGAGATTATTTGCACTGGTCCAGTTTGACCTCAGCATCACCAGGCCATGATTGCCTCAGTGTGAAGGTGGTCAGGGATAGCACGGGTGTTGGAGTCCTGACAGACACCACACCACGGAAAGGGATGTGCTTGCCTCTCCACCTCAGGACCAGGAGCCCCGAAGGGCAGGGCTCATCAGGCAGGTGCAGCATTAGGACCAGGGGCCCCGAAGGGCGGGGCTCACCAGGCAGGGTGCAGCCTTAGGACCAGGAGCCCCGAAGGGCGGGGCTCACCAGGCAGGGTGCAGCCTTAGGACCAGGAGCCCCGAAGGGCGGGGCTCACCAGGCAGGGTGCAGCCTTAGGTCCAGGAGCCCAGAAGGGCGGGGCTCACCAGGCAGGGTGCAGCCTTAGGACCAGGAGCCCCGAAGGGCGGGGCTCACCAGGCAGGGTACAGCCTTAGGACCAGGAGCCCCGAAGGGCGGGGCTCACCAGGCAGGGTGCAGCCTTAGGACCAGGGGCCCCGAAGGGCGGGGCTCACCAGGCAGGGTGCAGCCTTAGGACCAGGGGCCCCGAAGGGCGGGGCTCACCAGGCAGGGTGCAGCCTTAGGACCAGGGGCCCTGAAGGGCGGGGCTCACCAGGCAGGGTGCAGCCTTAGGACCAGGGGCCCTGAAGGGCGGGGCTCACCAGGCAGGGTGCAGCCTTAGGACCAGGAGCCCCGAAGGGCGGGGCTCACCAGGCAGGGTGCAGCCTTAGGACCAGGAGCCCAGAAGGGCGGGGCTCACCAGGCAGGGTGCAGCCTTAGGTCCAGGAGCCCCGAAGGGCGGGGCTCACCAGGCAGGGTGCAGCCTTAGGTCCAGGAGCCCCGAAGGGCGGGGCTCACCAGGCAGGGTGCAGCCTTAGGACCAGGAGCCCCGAAGGGCGGGGCTCACCAGGCAGGGTGCAGCCTTAGGTCCAGGAGCCCAGAAGGGCGGGGCTCACCAGGCAGGGTGCAGCCTTAGGTCCAGGAGCCCAGAAGGGCGGGGCTCACCAGGCAGGGTGCAGCCTTAGGACCAGGAGCCCCGAAGGGCGGGGCTCACCAGGCAGGGTGCAGCCTTAGGTCCAGGAGCCCAGAAGGGCGGGGCTCACCAGGCAGGGTGCAGCCTTAGGACCAGGAGCCCAGAAGGGCGGGGCTCACCAGGCAGGGTGCAGCCTTAGGTCCAGGAGCCCAGAAGGGCGGGGCTCACCAGGCAGGGTGCAGCCTTAGGACCAGGAGCCCCGAAGGGCGGGGCTCACCAGGCAGGGTGCAGCCTTAGGACCAGGGGCCCCGAAGGGCGGGGCTCACCAGGCAGGGTGCAGCCTTAGGACCAGGAGCCCCGAAGGGCGGGGCTCACCAGGCAGGGTGCAGCCTTAGGACCAGGAGCCCAGAAGGGCGGGGCTCACCAGGCAGGGTGCAGCCTTAGGTCCAGGAGCCCAGAAGGGCGGGGCTCACCAGGCAGGGTGCAGCCTTAGGTCCAGGGGCCCAGAAGGGCGGGGTCTCACCAGGCAGGGTGCAGCCTTAGGACAGGGCCCCGAAGGGCGGGGCTCACCAGGCAGGGTGCAGCCTTAGGACCAGGAGCCCCGAAGGGCGGGGCTCACCAGGCAGGGTGCAGCCTTAGGTCCAGGAGCCCAGAAGGGCGGGGCTCACCAGGCAGGGTGCAGCCTTAGGACCAGGAGCCCAGAAGGGCGGGGCTCACCATGCAGGGGTGCAGCCTTAGGACCAGGAGCCCCGAAGGGCGGGGCTCACCAGGCAGGGTGCAGCCTTAGGACCAGGAGCCCAGAAGGGCGGGGCTCATCAGGCAGGGTGCAGCCTTAGGACCAGGGGCCCCGAAGGGCGGGGCTCACCAGGCAGGGTGCAGGCAGGGTGCAGCCTTAGGACCAGGGGCCCCGAAGGGCGGGGCTCACCAGGCAGGGTGCAGCCTTAGGACCAGGGGCCCCGAAGGGCGGGGCTCACCAGGCAGGGTGCAGCCTTAGGACCAGGGGCCCCGAAGGGCGGGGCTCACCAGGCAGGTTGCAGGCAGGGTGCAGCCTTAGGACCAGGGGCCCCGAAGGGCGGGGCTCACCAGGCAGGGTGCAGCCTTAGGACCAGGGGCCCTGAAGGGCGGGGCTCATCAGGCAGGGTGCAGCATTAGGGCCAGGAGCCCTGAAGGGCGGGGCTCATCAGGCAGGGTGCAGCCTTAGGGCCAGGAGCCTTGAAGGGCGGGGCTCATCAGGCAGGGTGCAGCATTAGGGCCAGGAGCCCTGAAGGGCGGGGCTCATCAGGCAGGGTGCAGCATTAGGGCCAGGAGCCCTGAAGGGCGGGGCTCACCAGGCAGGGTGCAGCAGCAGGAGCCTGAGTGAGGCCTGCCACTGGATGCCCTGCTCAGACTGGGCCAGGGCATGATCCGTTGCCATGAGAAAGGCACTCTCTCTGGACTTGCGCTTTCTGGTCTCTGAGGCCAGGGGTTAGACTGGGTGGTCTGGGACCCTCGCCCTGAGCCCCCACGCCTGTGAGGAGGGAGCTGGAGCCACCTGCGTACACTTCACCCAGAGCACAGACCCATGACCTTTCCCAAGGCCATAGTCTCCTGGGTGAGGAGAAGGCACTGGATTGAACCCCACTTTTAGGTAGGCCATTGTCATTCCTCTCTTCCAACGTGATGAGATGAAAAATGAGTCTCAAATGAGTTTTGTTTCCACAGTGGCCTTGTTTTCCTCACGCTGCCTGTTTCTGTCTTTTCATCGGGAATGTTCACGGAGATTTTTTTAGGATACCACAATTAAAGGAACTTTGCAGATGTTGTGTGCTCTTTTTGTTGATCACTAAATGTGCTCAAATGTGAATTAAAATTATCACACAGGAAGGAACCTTATTATTTCAAAATGGAAATGTCTGATTAAGTTTACTTGACCACATTTGAAAATTTCACTGTGTAATTCCGTTTTATAGTATGCATTGTCACTGTGCTGGTCAAGTTAGCCATGACTCACATTTAAAAAAAAAACTTTTTTTCTTTATTGACTTTAGAGAGAGGAAGTGAGAGGGAGAGAGAGATAGGAACATCGACGAGAGAGAGCATTGATTGGTCGCCTCCTGCATGCCCCCCGTTGGGGATCAGGCCCACAACCTGGGCATGTGCCCTGACTGGGAATTGAACTGGCAACCGCCTGGTACATGGGTCCACACTCAACTACTGAGCCACACCAGCCGGGCTCACTATTTTTTTTTTACTCCAGCGCCTCTAATTGCCCTTCTCCCTGGAGTGTGGAGTGCATTTCCTACTTGTCTGTGGCAGGGACGTCCTCCTGCCTCCCATCCCCCACCAGGTTCCCATAGTTAGAGATTTCTTTCTTCATGACTCTTCAGACTGCCTTTTTGTGATGGCCTGCGGTCACTCATGCTACTTGTTTGTTTGTGGCCGTATTGGTTTTGCTGATGGAAAACAGTATCAGGAGGATAAAGTCAGTTTCTCGCAGGTCACATGCCCCTTAGTCTCAGCTCGTATCCATGGCAACATATTGAGCATTCTCTGGAGTGGGGTTATGTAGAATGAGAAGTGGGCACAGAACAGGTTCTTGGCATTTATAGATTTAAAGTTCCCAGTTCCAGTTCTCTGTGCCTGACCCTGAAGGTGTAGGATTACTGGGCACCGTGTCAGCTGGGTGGGATGGGAGTGTGGGAGCAGACGCCGCCTCTGGGGTGAGCCTCACTGACCCCGGCTTCTAAACCTCAGTGTGGCTGTTCTCCCTCGTGAGCTGGATGCCATCAGGAGCTTGGTTTTTAGAATCGGATGACACAGCCCTACACGACTTGTGCACCCCCCCCCCACTGCCATTGCAGACGTGCAGCACCTTGGGGCGTAGAGACCCCAGGACCAGTGGGAGGCTTGTGTGAGGACAGAAGGACTGTTGGTGGATGGCCCTGCTTCTCTGACGACTGTCCCCGCAGAGACCAGGCCTCAGGCCTCAGAGTCACGTCTGCTCTGGCCCAGCCCCCTGCTCCTCTCCATCCAAGGCCTCTGTGTGTTCTGTGTCCCCGTGGCCACACAGGGCTGAGCTGTGACCTTGCCACATGACGTGCCTTGTGCTTCTCTTTGCTGCCTAGACCTTCCTGGCAGCTCCCCAGATCCCTTCATGAATCTCCTCAATGAACTGCCCTCCGGCAGCACAGGACTTACAAACACCTGGCAAACACAGCGTAGCGTTGAAACCCAGAGTGAGGACTTAGCCCGTAACTGTGAGCTAAGAGATCACAAGTAGTCAGCAGCTCTCGTGCAGTGAGGTTCTGCCTTCCTGGATTCCCGGCTGTGGGCGTGCACCCACTATGCCCACTCGGGGGCACACAGGTCAGTCCAGTAACACGGCCATCAGAGCTAAGGTCAGCCAAGGGGCATGCTGAACCTAAGTCTTATAAACTGCCGAGAAATACCTGTGTACCACGTACTGATGATTTATTGGATAAGCAAATGTGAGTGTTAAGAGGAAAGTATATGCAAATGTTTTTAGCATTTGCCAAGCGAATTTGGATTTGAGAAGGAAAAATATTCTTGCCCTCAAGTGAGGCAGATAAACGAACAGATCATTAGAATAATGCAAGATGACAGATAACGTGGGAAATATTTGCGGAATCTCGTTGGAGTAGAGGAGAGCGACCCCTGGCAAATTGGAGGCTCCTACAGAGGAGGCGGGGTTTCCCATGCCTTTTAAAGCTGAGACTTACGGAGCAGGGTTCATGGGAGAGAAGGGCAGAAGCAGCAGTGGGAAGACGGGGGATGGGAGAGCCCACACTGCCCCCTGCACGTGTCCTTGTTAAATTATGACAGAGCCGGCACCACCGAGTGAGACTGAAAATGCAGGTCCCCAGTTGCATGAGCCACATCTCAAAGGCTCCCTGGCCACATGTGGCTCGTGGCTGCCGTGCTGGGGGCTGGACGGCGCCACTGTCTCCTGGGGAATGAGCTCTGGGACGTGCAGGGAGGGAGCGTTGCTGTCCTGTGGGGGGAGGGCGGGACAGGTGGGTGCACGGCAGCCGGGTAGATTGCCGTGCCTGGGATGTGTATTTCGTCCTCCCGCAGGTTCCCCCCCACCCCCGCCCGCCCCCTGAGTAAACATCTGCCTTTCTCTTTGTCCCTGATGCTGGTGAGACACCTCTTTTATGTGCTTTTAGGCCTACAGAGCACTTTTCTGAATTAGAATCCACCACGTTGGAAGTACATATTTTGCAGAACTGTTACCCTGCTGATAGGCACAACCTTCCAATCTAGAATGTGGAGGCTTTGTTGATTTCCAGCAGAGACACGCGGGGTGAAGGCTGGGAGACATGACGGGGCGTGGGAGTCCAGAGACCTTTGTCCTCAGCTTGGCGCAGGAGCATCTGTCTGTGCCGTCCTTCTGTCCACACTCCACACTGGAACGGAGTCATTGGAGTGTCACTCTGAGGGTCTCTCTTCTGACGCTGCTGTCAGAGCAGCACAGAGGAGCCTCAGCCCTCGGAGGACGGTGACTCTGCCCTTTCAACAGCCCTTCGCTGCCTGGTCCTGGGTCCCGGAGTTCTGTTCTTCACGCTGCAGCTGAGGTCCGGCGGGGGCGGCGCACGCTCGGCAGAGAGGGGTGGCCTGCGTATTCAGTTTTCCTGTAGCCTTTCGTCCTGAGGGTGATCATCTTGTCGTCTGTGAAAGCATGCTCTCTGACGAGTTCGGCCACCATGACAGCGAGCAGAGAGCAGAGCTCACACGTCTGTGGAGCTCCAGACAGTCTGATTTCTCTGGACCACCAGTATTTTCCTGAAGCTGAACTGTCTTAAGTAGGAGTATGCTGTTCACCTTGACATCAGGGTTACACACAGGTTGTTAAAGATTTAAGTGGTTGCCCGGCCCGTGTGGCTCCCTGGTTGAGCGTCGACCCATGCACCAAGATCACCGGTTCAATTCCCAGTCAGGACACATCCACAGTGGGAGGCATGCAGGAGGCGGCCAATCGATGTTCTGTCTCATTCATGTTTCTGTCTATCTCTCTCTCCCTCCCACTCTATCTGATGATAAAAGGAAAAATATCCTCGGGTGAGGATTAAAGAAAAGAAAAGTGCTGTCACAGAGGAAGGTCTGAGCTCAGAAAGGTGTTCACAGTGTAGGGTGACATGAGTGAGGCAGGTCCCAAGCCTGAGTCGGCAGGGTGCCGTGTGGCTTAGACCCGCACAGGGACGGTGTGGAGACCAGCCCAACGTCACTCACCCGACCTGCTGTGCTTTCAGTGTGTGGAGGAGCTGTCGGCGCTGCTGCAGAGCCAGGCCCTCCTGCTCCCCGCCCTGAAGCTGCTGCTGGACAGCGAGGACGAGCACCTGCACGCCGTGGCCCTGGGGCAGGTCACCGCCGTCACACAGGTACTGTGGGCTTGCCTCCTGCCCCCTCGGAGACGGGCGCGGGCGCTGCGGTTCTCGTAAATAATGCGTGATTTATCCACTGTTTCGTCCCGTGTTCTCTGACCACAATAGCGATCTGTTTTGTGTAAGAAGCGGGTATTTGTTTATTTTGCAAACATTTACTGAACTCCTCTGGTTTAGAAACACAGACGACACTAGACTCTGTTCAGGTGCAGAGACTGTCAGTCCAGAGGCCAGAGCTGTTTCCAGAGAAGCAGCGCACTGAGCCTTCAGGAAGGTGTCAGCAGCCCGGGTGTGTGGGACCAGTGCTGGCCCTGGACGTTCGTGCTGTAAGAACTCCTGGCTCAGGCCGGTCTTCTCTGCCTGGGCGTGTGTGTTTGGTCACCTGCTGGTGAATGGTGAGGGCCTGGCTGCAGGCAGGGTGACAGGCGCCATAGGAATCTCCAGCCTGAGTGTCCTTGGGGCTGCTGATGGGCAGCCGCTCAAGCAGGGTGCGCTGGCCGGCGGGAGAACACGGCGTGCTGGCTGAGAGCCTGCATTGCTGCACGTGCGGGTGGTACCAACCCTTCTTCGCAGGATGATGTGCAGGGCGCGGGCCGGCGGGAGAACGCGGTGTGCTGGCTGAGAGCGTGCGTTGCTGCCCGTGCGGACGGGTACCGACCCTTCTTCGCAGGATGATGCGCAGGGGCCCACGGCAGAGCTCCTTCTGGCTGCTCCTCCGGAAGCTGTTCTCATCTTCTCTGAGATTCTCGAGCCTGCAGCTCCCTGGGGATGAGTGACCTTTTACAAACGGCCAACAGCCTTTTCCAGGACCCACACAAAAAGTCCTTGAGCTCATGGGGCTGATGAATAATTAAAACCCCGTAGGGTGTGGACTGCCAGGTCGGCCCTGCGCTCACCTTCAAAGCGCCTTCTCTCAGAGAGGGCTTCGCTGCCTGTGCTTTTGAAGCTCGTCTCTGGCATGTTTTCTACCAGGTGGAGGTCCTTGGCTCATCTTATGGAAGTAAGCAGATTGTGTTTTCAACAGTTTTGCACACTGACAATGTCTTGTTTATAAAGCCAGATCCTGGCTTCGCCTTCCCTCTGGTACCGCTCAGGGCCTCTGCCCCGCCCCCACCCCCACCCCCCTGGGTGGGCCTGTTAGGAGAGCAATTCATGGGGTGCAAAGGAAGCCCTTAAGACCTTTACCACCCAATTAAGGGTTCCTCCCTGATGCTAATAATAACTGCCATCTTGTAGGAACAGCTTTTTGCCAGGCATTACAGTAGGCACATCCTCACTTCATCTTCTTACTCGCCTGTGAGAAGGCAGCATTCTGGCTTCACAGATGAAAACACGGAGGCTCGGGTCACACAGCTGGTGAGCAGCCAGGGCTGAGACTGAACCGCGGGGCCAGCCTTCAAAGTCTACTCCACCGCGCTGCCTCTCAGTGTGACCAGCAGCTGCACTGTGCTGGGAAAGGGTGATCTCCGCAGAGAAGTGAATTGCTGCAGGCATCTCGGGCCGTGTAATACTAACGGCACAGAGGACGATCGCAGAGCTCGACTAGCGGCTTACCCAGTGCAGGGCCTCCCTTCCCAGTCCCCGAGGCCGGCTTGAGCCCCTGAGCTGTAGACCTCGTGGGAGGAGAGCGCCTCTGACCGCAGGCTGCACCCTTTCTCCACCTCGGTGAGCTTCGCCTGCCCTGGGGAGTTGTTCAGAGTTAGTTGCCTCCACGGGCCAGGCCTGCACATTTTTAATAGATTGGACTCTCATCCCCGTTGATCATGCCACCAAGGCACCCGGACCTATTGACACTCTGTACAAGGACCAGTGTCTGGGTTGGAGGGAGGGCCTTCGAGAGCCTCAGAAAAGCAAACTTGGATGAACATCTCTGTGTAAAACTGGATCCTTCTTGTTCCTCTTCTGACGGTGTCCAGATTTCCCACGAACTCGGCTCCCCTGGCGCGAGCCTGTCCCGCATGCGGGGCCCTCGGCACGCCTTCTCCACGCTCACGTTCGGCTCGCTCCCTCTCCTCTTGCCCTGCCGGGGTCCCAGCAGCCTGGTTTGGTGCCTGCGCAGCCCTTTGGTTTTAGCCCTGAGGTGGGCAGGTTTCCTTCTAATTGTACCAAACCCAGCCAGCTGACGCGGTCCAGTTACATGGAGAGAAGGGGATGAGCGCCCCATTACCAGCTCTTAATACAGTGACCTCTTCTTACAGTCGCTGTTCCTTGGGCTCTTTTAGTACCAGGCTCTTTTTCTCCGAATTTTGGGCCTATTTATTTCTAAATATCATTTTGTCTTGCACAGACCTAGATTTGTTACTTTAACCCATCACCATTCATCCTCAGCCTGTGGTTGGTCTTCTCGATGGAGGAGGCCCTGCAGCCGCAGAGCTCACAGAACTCCCAGCTGGATGCCTCTGGTGACAGGCAGCTCACTCCCTGTAGGCACACGGGAGTTTGCTGGAGTCACTCAGTGCGGACAGACGCAGGCCTGGTGGGCGTGGGAGTGAGGAACGGGCAGGGTGTGTGCGGAGGCAGTGAGGTGCCATCGCTGGGAACCGGGACCGCCTCACGGGAGGATGGACATGTGACACCAAGGAAGTGAGCAAAGGAGGATGGGTGTCCGTCCAGAGTGGCACTGGGCAAAGTCAGAGCCCGAGACGGAAGGTCTGCTGGTGGTCACAGAGGCGGTCAGGCTTGGGTGTCCAAAGCCTCTCCCACTGTTGGCTTAAGGCAGGCGATGTGTCCTTACTTTGGTTTCAGAAGAGGAATACTGCTAAGCTCCGTGCGGGTGGGGCTGAATAGCATTCAGATGAAGAGGGACACAAAGTCATCCACAGGCGTTTTTCTTATTCCAAGTGCACACTTGTGTGGCCCTTTTATCTTTCTGCCCTTGTTGTTGATGTATTTACTGACTTTATTAGTAATTAGTAATTGTAACACTAAGACAAATATCCTTTCCTAAACAGTAAGATACTATTAAATAATCTTCTTTGAAGTAATTGAAACGAGGTCCCGCATACATTATGCTACTGGAGTTTCAGCTCAGTTCACTACTGTAATTACTCTTAGTTTCGTACAGATCCATAAAAATCAGAGTTCAGTTCAGAGAAGGTTCATTACCTATTGTTGAAACAGGAACCGCGCAGATAACACGTTAATGGCCTGGGAGACAGCCGTGCTTTGTGCTCTCATAGATCTCTTCCCAAGATCTACGAAGCTTCCTTTGTTCTCAGAGTTACTCACTGACGCCCAGAGGATGGCTGAGGTGCGGTGGCCAGCGCCTCCTGCCCGGGTGCTTCCCGATTCCTTTGACTGGAACAGCTGCAGCACTCGTTGAACTTGAGCTCTGCAGGCCTTGTGCGGGCATCAGCTACCGCCACCCGTACAGGTTGTCTGCACCTCAGATGTGGAAACGGGAGCCCAGAGAGGTGCCCTCAGCGTGTCGGCCAGGATTGGAGGTGGGTCCGTGGCCCCACAGCCTATCCCTTTTCCCAGGGCCACTCTGCTCTCACTGACTCGGAGCTAGCCGTCAGGGAATTAGGTGAGTGTCCTCCTGGGCTTGTCCGTAGCTGTTTCAAGCATCCAACTGAGTCCGAAAATGACAGATTATATTTTCTTCTTCAAGCTCTTAATGCGTCGATGGAGCCAAGGTCAGGGCTACGTGCTTTTCCACTGCCTGTGACCAGGGTAATTCCAGATCGATTAAGAAGGCAGATGTTTTCTGCCTTCTGTCAGAAAATTTTATGCGCGTGCGCGCACACGTGTACATACACACACGCGCACACACACACGTATATATACATGCACGTGTATATATACACACGTGTGTATATACGCGCACACACGTGTGTATATACATACACGTGCACACACGTGTGTGTATATACACACGCACACATACACACACGTATCCACACGTGTATACACATGTGCACTATGCACACATGTATATGCACATGTGCGCTTAACACGTGTGTGAAACATACACACACGTGTACACAGTGCATCATGCACACATGTATACACACGTGTACACATACACACATGTACACACACAGGTTATACACATGTGTATATGTACATGTGTATATATATATATACATACACACACATCAGATCCTCCAAGGGAGTATAACTTCTAAATTTAAGCAATCGAAAGAAATAAGGGAAAAGATTCTTTTCTCACGATATAAAAATGTAAAATTTCTAAAGAACAAATAACCAAAACAGAAAGGTAAACCACAGATTGGAATATTCACTGTAACTAAAAGCAGGTTAATATTTAAGTTACACAAAGAACTTAATGTGCAGAAGAACGATGTTAACCACGTTAGTAGACGAGCAAAGGGTCTGTTTGATTCTTCCCACAAGAAATGATAAAAACGATAGGAAGTCTATGGAAAAAACCCATCCTAGCAAATAAGCAAATTCAAATGAAAGCACCTTGGAGGTACCGTTACATACACCCTAAGTTAGCAAAATGACTTTCTTTTCAAATAGTAACACCCAAAGCGAGAGTTGGCAGTGAGGCTGACAGCCCTGCAGTGGTGACCCGCGACCCGCGACCCACACGGGGCGTCTCCAGTGGCTGCACTGGGGCCACGGCCGAAGGGGTTCAGACACCGCGCCCCGTGCAGTGGTCTGCTCAGGCCTCCCTGCAAAGGACCACAGGCTGGTGGCTGGAACGGGCACTGTTTGCTCTCAGCTCTGGAGCCAGAGGTCTGAGATCAAGGTGGCGGCAGGGCTGGTCTCTCCTGCGGCCTCTCTCCTTGGCCCAGGACGGCACCTTCTCCCTGGGTCTGCACACGGCTGCCTCAGGCCTCGTGTGTGTGTGCACCTCCTCTTCTTATTTGGACACCAGTCACATTGGATTAATATCCCCCCAAATGACTCATTAAACCTTAATCACCTCTTTAAAGACCCTGTCTCCAAATCAGTCACATTTTGGGGTACTGGGGGTTAGGACTTCAACATATGAATTGGGGGTATGGTTCATCCCGGTAATACCTCTGCTTGATAGTTAATCCTAAGGAAATGATTCAAATAAAGAATGTATATGCATAAAAACATTCACTTGTAGCGTATCAATATTATCCAACAAAACTAGCTGAAATATCTGTAGTAGACAGTAAAGAACTTGTTACATCCATTGAATAGACTACTTGGCAGCCATTAATTTTTTTAAGAATGAAAACTGTAAAAACATTTTTAAAAATTCTTAACATACAGCGAGGAAAGTAGAAGACAAGTATCTCGTGATTGTGGAAAAGTCTCTGCACCTGAGTGATTACAAGAGGCAGGGATAGGATGTCCAGTGGTGATCCAGATGCAGACGGCTTCTCTCTTTTCTGAAACGGTGTCGTTTCTCTTCTTGTCTTGTTTCCTTTTTATTTCAAAAAGGGAAAGAAAGTAGGTTACAATGAGCAGTGGTTAGTAGCAGACTGTTAATGCCTTAAGTTAGAATTTGAGCCAAAAAACAAGAGAAATGAAGACAAGTTAAGGCTTAACAAATGAATCAACCCGGGCTCTGCTGACCTGAGGAGAGGCCCTCGTCTGGCCTTGGCGCTGGGCTGGCCGCCAGGGTGCGCACAGGGGCAGCTGTGGCTCCCTGTGACCTTGGGCTCCTGTCTTCCTTGAGTCCCACCCAGCCCCTCTTCTTCGAACGGGCATTGGAGAAGGTCCTTACAAATGCCCCTCTTCACTTCTGTATTCTTTCATTCTCTCTTTTGACTTAAATATGCACAGAATTTTGTCCATGTGGTATTTTTCTTGCACATGACAAGTATAAAGTGTACTCTGGCCATTCTGTGCATCTTCTAAAGAGTCAGAACCAGGTAGAAAGTGAGAACCAGGTAGAAAGTCAGCCACTGCCATTTTCTCAGCACTTGAGTAGGAGAAGCCAAACCAAACCGTAACCCCAACCTTTCTGCGGCCGCTGCCCCAGCTCCGGGAGGTGCTGGTCTTACGTTCGGGAGCCTCTGAGCGGGCAGGGCCACAGGGGACACGAGTTCACGTCCGTGACTTCACCTCAAGCATCCTCAGCCAGGACAGCAGAGAGCGTTTGGAAGGCAGCCGCCCCGTCTCTCCCTTCCGCCCCTGCAGCTGCTCCACCGGCTGGGCGCCGACCTGGGGAGACCGAGACTTGAGGATGTCGTTGCACTGGAAGAAAGGAACAGGAGAGGGGGCGAGAGGAGCAGCCGCTGCTGGGCGCAGAGCCCGTCTCCCTCGAGCTGGAAAAATCCATCACCCCGAAGGGAGGGCTAGTGAGTAACAGGAGGAATAACAAAGGTGCCCCAGCCTTGAAGACTTCTTCAGGGCAACCAAGGAGGTGCCAGCCCTGCAGCCTCTGGATTCCGAGCCTTTTATCCACTGCGTTGTGAGACGCCTGCCTGCAGCATCCTGGCGCGCGCTGTTCTCCCGAGGGTTAGGCGGGGGAGTCTCGATTTTAAGGGTGAATCACAGTAACAACACCCCCAGTGACTGGGGGCAGCGGTGTGTGGTGCGAGGGTGCGAACTCTGCAGCCTCTCCATCATTCATGGGTTTGCCCCACAGATCTTGCTGAGCTCCAGCCCGCGGCCCGCGGCCCACGGCGTCCTGGGCGGGGTGGCAGGTGTGAACGGGGGAGACGAGACCTCTGCTCCGGGGGAGCTCCTGTCCTGGGGGACAAACAAGCACACTAGTCCCAGCTCGCCAGTCATGTCATTCGACAAGTGACCCACCGGTGAGCCTGTTTCTTCATCTGTCAAAGGAGAGTGTAACCGTCCAGGCGGATCTTCCAAGGCTGAGAGAAGTGCCGGCCAGCAGACCCTGCAGCTGGACGTTCTGATGAGGACAGCCCCTGGGGGTTGGGGTTCTTGGTTCTTACCTGTGGAGCGAGGAAGTGAAGGAAAGAACGCGCGCAGAGCTCATGAGCCACCCCCAGGGGGAGTACGGTGCCCCAGTGTCCCTTTCCGCAGAAAAGCTCATCTTCGTACAAGTGCTTCTCCTGCCTCCAGCCGCCGAGAAGAAAGACACACACAAAGTGCTCGCTGAGTTCTCCCCCGGGCCTTCCCGGGTCAGGTGCCGAGCCGTAGGCACGAGTGGGTGAAATGGAAGAGACCAGGGTTCGCAGAGACGGTTCCGCCCCGGTCCCCTCGGCTCAGATTCTCCGCAGAGACCAGGTCTTGCGAACTGAGCCTTGACCGTATCCGTTCAGTATCGTAGTTCGTTCGGCCCTTTCGCACAGTGGCGAACACTGGGTGCCGAAATGGGACGATACAGCTCCGCCCGCAGCCCCCGGCCTGGGACACGGGCGTGGAAAGGCGGATCCGCCGCTCGGGGTGTGGAGGGAGGGGTCGGCCTGGCCAAGAGGCTCAGAGCAGAGGTCACCGCGAGGACGCCCTGGGAGTGGACATTGGTGTTGGGTCGTGGGGGTCCCTAGGTTACAGGGGAGACAGGCACTGGCCCCGAGTGCCGGGCCCTGACTCTCCGAACTTGTTTGCCCGATTCTCGCGTCCGGTGGACACAGCCGAGCCTCTGGGAGCCGCCCTGGCGCAGAGCGCGGACGGCGTGTGCGTCCGTCTGCGCCGCCGCTCTGGACATTGGCCATCGGCCATCGGCTTCACCTGCAGCTGGTCCGAGCCTCCTGCTCCGAAGTGGCCAAGTGCACCGTGACCACCGTGACGTCGGGAAGAGCCCGTGGCGGGCTGTCGAGGACACAGCGTCCGTGGGCGCTGACTTTCGGTCCACGATCGGTACTGACTTGATTTCCGGCAACAGCGCGGACAGTCATAGGAAGTGGAAGCAAGTGCCAGGGCCGTGGAGGACCACTCGGACTAGGAAGACAGGACCAGGGGACAGCAGGGAACACACGAGCCGGAGGAGCCCGTAACACCGGGTGGGCGTGGCGCTGAGCTGCTCGAGCCCACGTCGTCCTGTTTACGTCCGTGGGGTTGTCGGATACGTTTCCTCGGGGGAGGAGGAGGATTTTCTTGTTCCGTAAAGCACCTTTTTCTTGGGCCTATGTCCAGGGCAGTGTTGGGGTTCAAGAACATGGACCCTGGTGAGAGACCGAGTGAAACGGCCCACGTGGCTGTGCATAGCCTGGCCGGGGGTCGAGGCTGACCCGATTCGGGTTCAGGGCCCGTGGTGCCCTGACCACGCCGTGAAGCAGGGCCCTTACACCCCCACATCCCATCCGAGACTTCTGGGGGCGCTGGCAAGAGGCTGCCTGGAAGACTCAGTTAGGTCATGGTCTGATGCTCGGGTGTGGGAGCGTGGCCGTAGTTCCGTGGGCATCGCGGTGTGTGCTGTGCCTCCTGCTGGCTGTGTCCGAGGGGCCCACGCCCACAGCTGCTTGGGGAGCAGCGCGGTGCGCAGGGGAGAGGTGTGTCTGAAGGTGGGCGGGCAGGGCGGCGCCTGCAGGGGGCGCTGAGGGCCGTGCGCAGTGGGCGGTGCGCAGGGGAGAGGTGTTTCTGAGCGCGTGGGGCGGACAGGGCGCGCCTGCAGGGGGCGCTGAGGGCCGTGCGCAGTTGGCGGTGCGCAGGGGAGAGGTGTGTCTGAAGGCGGGCGGGCAGGGCGCGCCTGCAGGGGGCGCTGAGGGCTGTGCGCAGTTGGCGGTGCGCAGGGGAGAGGTGTGTCTGAGGGCTGGCGGGCAGGGCGCGCCTGCAGGGGGCGCTGAGGGCCGTGCGCAGTGGGCGGTGCGCAGTGCCGGCCTCACGTCTTGTCGTCTTGTCTGTTTCTTCCCTCGCAGGTGAACGACTCAAACTGTGACCAGGAGGTCCTGTCCCTGCTCCTGGATGCCAAGCTGTTGGTGAGGTGCGTCTCCACGCCCTTCTACCCGCACCTCGTCCGGCACCTCTTGGCCAGCCCTCAGCCGGGGCGCTGGGACGCGGAGGAGCTGGCCGGACACTTGCGGGAGGCCGGCCATGAAGCCGAAGCTGGGTCGCTCCTCCTGGCCGCGAGGGGGACGCATCGGGCCCTGCGGACGTTCAGCACGGCCCTGGGCGCGAGCCGGCACTGGGTGTGAGCCCGGCCCGCGCGGTCTCGTCCCGGCCCGGGGGCACAGGTGCATCCGAGCCGAGTGCTCTTCCAGAGGCAGCGTGTGCCTGCTGGTGGTTCTCAGTGGTTCGGCAAATTGCAAATAAAGATGCACATCGATGATGAGCTGCCATGTTCACACGTTGTCACTGACTGAGGGAGAGTCTCCTCCTGTTCCCGGAGCTGCCTTTCCGCAGGGAGAGCGCGGCGGGCAGGGCAGGCGGGTGGGGGCAGCTGTGGGGGGGGGGCAGCTGCGTGGGGGGAGGTGGGGGCAGCTGCGTGGGGGGCGGGGCAGCTGCGTGGAGGGGGCGGGGGGCAGCTGCGTGGAGGGGGCGGGGACAGCTGCGTAGGGGGGCAGCTGCGTGGGGGGAGGTGGGGCAGCTGCGTGGAGCGGCGGGGCAGCTGCGTGGGGGGTTGGGGGCAGCTGCATTGGGAGGGTGGGGGGCAGCTGCGTGGGGGGTGGGGGCAGCTGCGTGGGGAGCTGGAGGGCAGCTGCGTGGGGAGGTGGGGGCAGCTGCGTGGGGGGCGGGGCAGCTGCGTTGGGGGGGTGGAGTGCTGAGGGCCGGAACAGGCGCCCTGGGGCAGGGGAGGTGGCCTTGGATCGAAGCCTCCCTTAGTCCTGCGACTTTGGGCAGATTGCTCCCCCTGACCTGTGTCCTGAATGACGGGAGGGCGTGTGTTCACCTTCTGAGGCTGCTGAGTGTTTTGTGAGGTTGTGTGTCTGAGGCTGTAGGGGCCAGGAAACGTCACCCCTCCCCCGTGACTGTGGACAGTTTGTGAGGTGTGACTTCCCGGATGGTCGGTACCAGGACTGAGGCCTTCACACGTCAGGGCCCCCAGACTTACAGCGTGGACGTGAAGGGTGTGGAACCCCTGCACCGGGGGTGGTGAGCAGAGCTGCATGGACACTTGTCAGAGGCAGGCTGGGCCTCTCCCAGCGAGGGTGCGGCTAGCAAGCACCCCGGAAACCAGCACAGGAGGGGTTCCCAGGGGGCGGGACCCCGCTGCCGGCTGCAAGAGCCTGTGCCCAGGCGGAGGCTCAGGCTGTGAGTTCTGGACTTCACTCCCCCGAGAGCCACGTCACGTCCAAACCAGGGCAACAGCTCAGGCAGCGCTGGGGGACGAGCTCAGTGTCTAGGGTGCGTCAGAGGGTCCCGCTGAGGCCGGGGTCTGACCTCGGCCCCAGCCAGTGTCTGGAGGAGGGAAAGGGTGTCCATGTGCCATGAGAAGAGTTGGGCTAGGTGGGTGAGATGCTGTAGAGGACAAGTCCTTGTTGCAAGGAATCGTTTGGATCAGTGTAAGTGGCTGCAAGGGCTGCCTCAGGTCCGTTTCCGTGTTGTGCTGTCAAGGCCGGAGGGCGGTGGGCACAGGGCATGTGGCGCTTCGCCGGGCAGCGGACTGGGGCGGTCTCCACACCTCCTCCCCGCCCTGTCGGGCCACCTTGCGGTCTGTCGCCATCATGGGCTCGACCTCACCTCCACTCCCGGGGTGCAGCCCTGTGATAAACAGACTCCCGACCCGTTGTCTACCCCAGGACTGCGGGCTCTGCCCGAACCTCCAGCCACACCCGGAACGTGGAAATAGTTTGCACGAGTCTCCGAAATGCTCCCGAGGAAAGGGGTCAGCCTGCTTATCCCTGTTAGGCAACATCTGTCCAGACAGACCCACGAGGCCGAAATGCCCATCCGCTCAGACGGCACCAGCTGTATCGATGGTCCGGCCGCTGCCTCCTGGTACCTCAGGCTTCCTCTAGCCCTCCCGCTGACCTCCATCATCGAGGTGATCGGAAACACCTGGCGGGCCGTCGTCGGCGATGACATGGTCCCTGTTAGTGGAATCCCTGGGAAAGTGGCCCCCGCGGTGAGCAGTCAGGAGCGAGCGAGGGGTGTCGGCCTCCCTGCGAACACGGTAAGACCGGGGAAGCCCCGCTTCCCTGCCCCTCCTGCCCTCGTGCATAGGAGGGGTAGTAATGCTCTTCCGACACCGGCGGTTCAACACAGTCCTGCCCTTGCCTCCCGGGACCCCGCCGGCTCTGTGCCTCCCGCCAGGGTTGGGCTTCAGCTGGAGAAAGTCTCCCAAAATATGTGCCCCAAGCTTTAAACTCAGTCGGTCCTCAGGATAGCCGTATAGGGAAACGAGGTGCAGAGAGGACGGGAACTTGCCCCGGGACACAGAGCTGAGATGCCATGGACCCCAGTGCACGCTGAGTAGCCTGGCTCGGGACCTCGCCGCTGGCCACACACTGTGCTAAGTTTCGTGATCACAGCTCCTCAGGTCCCTCTGCTCAGGAGCCTGAATGAGTTACCTGAAGGGCATTTGGATGACGCTGCTATATCTTCACCCCTCCCTTCCGTTCACCACCTGAGTGTCATGGCAGAAGGGGGCAGCTGGGAAGCAGCTTTTGCCTCTCAAACTCCCGGCCGTCACAGAGGGGGCCCGTGCCACCTCCTCCCTGTTCACCTGCTCTCCTGCTGACCTGTGCAAACTCCCCCCACGTCACCAGGCCCCTGTTCGACCTGCCCTCGTGTTCCAGAGGCACAGGTGCGTCCACCACCACTGACACTCCCTGTAGGCAGTCATCACCCGGCTGACCAAAGTGAGCTCCAGCCAAGGACGTCTACGGGCCCATGTCCTTGCTGAAGGTCATCGGGCCCAGAGGTGGGCAGCCATGGCCGTGAGGGGGAATCATCTCGGAGGGATCGTCACAGACACTGAGCCCCCCACCCCACACCACCCCTGAGTAACTGACTCAGGATGTAGGGGTGGGGCCCTCACTGCCAGCTGGGGGAACCGGATTGAAGCCGCTGACTCTGATCACTTGTTGCCCGTGTCTCTGTCCGCTTGCCATGCTCAGAAGCAAGCCAACCTGGCCCCTTTGTCCACTCCAACCCCCTTCTGGAAAGGTCAGCCTGGAGAGGGGCCTGGAGCTCGCTTTTTCTGGGCCTCGTGGGAGGGAGAGCGGGAGCCCACTGTCAAAGGAGGGGAGCAATCAGAAGAGAAGAGAAGAGCCCGAGGCTTGTGGAGCTTGCTGCTAAATTTAGGTCTGGAGTTGAGGTGGCCGAGGGGTCAGCGTGGTTCCGGCGTCTAGTGGCGGCAGCCTGTGGTGTGTTGTGTTCCCCCCTCACCTTGAAAACTGGGTCTTCCCCTTGGAAAGAAAAGTCATTGTTTACACTGCCCCCTGTATCAGGAGAGCGTTGGGGAGGCTGCGATTCTCTCGACGTAAACGCAACAGCGCCTCAGCCCTTTAGCTCCAACAGCTGCGGGTGCCCTGTCTCCGCAGCAAGTCCAAACGCATGCACTGCAGATGGCATTGAACAGGACCAGGGAGCAGGCCCCTGGGTGTGCACGGCTTGAGAGGAAGCGGAGTGGGCTCCCCCCTGAGGACCCCTGCCCTGGGCGGGCTCCCCCGACGGCTCAGGCAGGAGTGTGAGTTCTCAGACAGACGAACACCACGCACTTGTGAGCAGTACCTGCTCACAGCTGGGAGCCTGGGTCACCGTCAGGCTCTTACTAGTAGAACAAAAAGCAACTCGGACTTCAGTGCTAGTGACCTTGGGGGGGGGGGTCTGAGATTCCCTCCCCAGTGGCGGTCAGAGTGCTGGGAGGGGCATCGAGGCACGAGAAGCAGATTCAGAGACCGGCACCCTCCCATAGGGTGCGGATCCAGAAGGCCCTGGGGGTTCTAGAGGTGGGCCAGGCTGATGCAGAAGCAGCCACGCTGCTGCCGGGAACCCTCAGCCGGGCTGATGGAATCGTTGACTTGGGGGGGCATGCCTGTGGCCGAGGCTGCATGGTTTGAGGGAAAGCCCTGGATTGAAGTTAAGGATCTGGGTTTGAGAGCCAGGTTGGCTAACTTATGAATCTTGGAACTCCAGTTTCTCCTCTTTCTCCGTGTGTTTGCTGTCCACTCTGTCGTTCTGAGGCACCGATGCTGGACGCTGCAGAGGGTGTGTCTGGAGCCCTGGGTGTGGGGGGTGCCGGGATGAGGACCTTGGCTGGTCCCTGGGGTTACCATCGACAGGTGGGACCGGGGCCTGGTCTCTAAGGTCCTCAGGTGGCTTCCCAGGCTCCCTCTGGGGCTCTCCTTGGCTCTGAAATCGTCAAGGACTCCGCACTGCCCCTGAGCTGGGCTGAAGCAGACCTTCGGGACTGCGGATCCTGTCTTTCTGGGAGGAGGTCAGCCACTCGGTTTGTGAATCAGGAGCCTTAACCAGGCATGCCAAGGCCCGAGGCACGTGGCCGGGGCTGAGCTGCCTGGACCCCAGCTCAAAGCCCACCGGCGCTCTCCATGGTTCAAGAGCAGCTCCCAGGCACGATGAAGCCTTTTACGTCATGTTTGGATGGGAGGCTATTTTTTATGTAGCATGCAACATCCTTCATAGGTAATGTTTCCAATGACCTTATTGCTAGATATTATTGTTGTTCTTAAAGTGCATCTTATAGGGCATGATGAGGCTCACAGGCTAACTGTTCTCCCAAATCACATAGCCAGTAGGGGACAGAACTGTAACCTGTGTTCTGAGGCTCAAACCTTTATTTCTGTGTTCTCAGCAGTGTGTGTGTGTGTGTGTTTTCTGTGCCCCCCCCCCCCCCCCCGCATGCTGGTTCCCTAGTCCTGGCCTGGCACTGCAAGAGGCTTTTGCCCTGGCCTCTGTCGCCTGAGGGGTTGGCAGGAGTCTGTGGGATCCTCCACCACCTCCTGGGAGACCGCTCATTGCTCAGGGTGTGTGGCAGGGGTGGTGTTGAGAGTCGCTGTCAGTACGTTCCTTCGATCCGGTCCCATCCGCTCTCTAACTAGCTGCTATTCCTGAAAGTCAGGGCCGGGTGGACGGTGCCCGCCCTGGTTGAGTCCGGGAGCCCCTCCTTCATTAGTCCTCGTCTCTCACGGTGAGTGCTGGGGGTGGGGGGGGCTCGGGCCCTGTGCCCACAGCTCCTGGCATCATCTGCTTTCATACTCAGCTCGGCGAGGGAGGTGGTGTTAGTCCCAGCTTCCAGACGAGGAAACTGAGGCACAGAGCGGTGGGGTCACCCGCTTGTGGAGCTCTCCCCGCATCTCACTCCCAGTGCCCGGGGGGCGCCCCCACCCGCGTTCCCTGGAGGCCAGTGGCTGCCTGCAGGGTGTTGTCGGGAAGCGGACAGTCCCCCCTACCCCCCCCCAAGCCCGACTTCCTCCCTTCTTGTTCCTAATGCCTGTTCCGAGGGGTGAGGCTTCCAACTCCCAGAAGCATGGAGACCCGAGACTCCCTGAGGGGGCTACGCGCCACGCTGGGGTCTCCACAGCCTTCAACAGTGTGGGAGGAGGGAGAAGTGTGGGTGCTGTTGACACAGGACGGCTCAGAACATGGGAGGGGCGATAGTTACCCTCATAGCCAACCACAGGGTAGTGCCCAGGGCCTCTGGGGACACTGGGTCAAGGGGCTCAGATGCCTCCATGGGCCCCTCTCCTCCTTTATTGTCTGCATCTCTGCCCGCCAGGCACCGTCTGCTCCTGCACCTGGCCTTCTGCACACGGCCGGGCGCACGGATGGGCTGTCTTCCGGCTCAGCCGCAGCGGGAAAGGGCGCCTCCCCGCCCCTCCCAGGGTCGGTGGGTGCTGGGGGAACTCTGCTGTTCCGGGGGGCAGTGCTGCAGGGAGCCGGCTGGTCACCACCAGCAGGAGAGGACTGGGCACTCGGCCTGGCAGTGGCCCTGGTTTCATCTCCTTCAAACAGCGGCCAGAGGAGGCTCCTGAGGTCTGCAGGGACGCAGGCCCCCAAGTCCCAGGCCCGCCCTGGAGTGGAGGGCGAGCAGGCTGCCCACAGCCCTAGCTCCGCCACCTGCCAGCTGTGGAACCTCTGCCTGCTGCCGGCGTTGGGCTGCCCCCGCCTCTGACCGTCTCGCTTGTAGACTTGCTGGAAGGGGCAGAAGAGCAGCCCAGCCTGCAGCCTTGCCATTCCCTCCAGGAACACCTGCAGGAGTTGCCATGGCAACGCGAGGCGGCCCTGTTCTGCTCCGCCCCACCCCAGGCTTATCAGCTCCTCACTGGCTGGTAACCAGGGGCCAGAGTGTGCCGCCCAGGGCAGCTGCTGGCCCCAGAGGGCCTGGAGCTCGGCTGCCCCAAGGGATTGAGGTCACCGGGATCAGTGCTGTGGCTCAGGCCCCTCAGCTTGTGGGGTGACCTTGCAGGGCGGGGTGCAGCAATGCTGACAGTCTCCAGGCCCCTTGGGCACTGTGCCCGCTCCCTGGCGGCTGAGCGGCCAGCAGTGGGACCACTCACATTCTCCTTCCTTCCAGCACTTCTCCCTGCACAGGGCACATCCGGGCTTTCCCTGCGCGGGGCGCACCCGGGCTCTCCCTGCGCGGGGCGCACCCGGGCTCTCCCTGCGCGGGGCGCACCCGGGCTCTCCCTGCGCAGGGCACATCCGGGCTCCCCCTGCGCAGGGCTCATCCGGGCTCTCCCTGCGCAGGGCACATCTGGGTTCTCAAAGCAGTTGTGCAGTAAACGCTGTTTCCTCCCGTTTACAGAGGAAGAAACAGGCGCAGATGGGCTCAGTGACAAGCCCAGGGTCCCCTCATGCAAGCAGCAAGGGAGGGATGGGGCCCGGGAATTTTCCATCCGGGTCCCTTCTTCTTCCCCCCGTTCCTCTGCCCTGCCCCTCCCCCGCGTTCTCCTGCTGGTACTTTGGTTCATCCGAGGCATGCTTGCCGACCAACTCTTATCTCTTGAGTCAAAAATGGCCTTGACACAGCTTCCTAGGAGCTCTTCAGATATTTTCTTCGTCTTCTTTTTTTATAAAACATATTTTTATTGATTTTTTAGAGAGAGAGAGAGAGGAAGGGAGAGAGAGAGAGAAACATCGATGTGAGAGAGAAAGACATCAATTGGCCGCCTCCTGCACGCCCCCTACTGGGGATTGAGCTCACAACCCAGGCATGTGCCCTGACCGGGCATCGAACCAGGACCTCTCAGCCGTGGGATGATGCTCAGTCCACTGAGCCACACCGGCCGGCAGGATATTTTCTTCTGATGGAGAAAGGGTGCCGCTGTTTCACAGCCGGCGCTGCCTGGTGCCTGGTTAGTGTCAGGAGACCCCTGGGAGGGCTGATCTGGACAGGAGGCAGAGGCGGGGGAGGGGTCATGCCGCGAAGGTGCTCAGAGTGGGTGCTGTGGAGGCTCGGAGCCCGAGCGCCGTGCTGGGTCTGTGGGGGACAGTGTGTCTGGTTCAGGCGTTTACTCCTTCACTCTGCACAGTGGGTGGGGCTCCTGCAGTGACCAGAGTGAGCAAAGTGTCCCGGCGGGTCCTGGGCCCGCACTGATTTAGACTTGAGGCCGATCGCTCACAGTCACTTCGTCCTGGGTCACGGCTGTGGGACGCACGGGGCTGAATGGAAGGCGAATCTGCCCTCAAACTGCTTCCACTCGGGAGGCAGGACGACTTGGGAGTTGTTTCCTGGGACAGCGCAGATCAGGGCCAGGCTGTCCACTGGAGCCCTGATGGCCCCGTGGGTCACGGGAAGGCTCAGCCTCCAAGCAGTCTCTGCGTGGACACTGACATGCACAGCTGTCCAGGGTGTGCGTGTGTAAGAGGGAGAGAGGAGAATGCCCATGGGTTTCTCTCGATTCTCAAGAGTGCAGCAAGGTCAAGAGACACGGCATGAGCACCTTTTTGAAGGTGACCTGAGTGTGTGGATTCAGGACCCGGATGTGCCTGAGGAGCTTCCGCGGGGTGCGAGCCCGGCACGGATCCCACGTGGAGGCAGGTGCTGCAGCTGTCCTCTCTCCTGACCTGCACAAGCCAGACCAGCTCCCCACACCGCCAACCCCGCTCCTGGGGACCTGTGACCCCTGCGCTGTGGGCCGGTCCACCGCTCCCCTCCTCCGGGGGGAGGCCTTGGACGGGCAGTGCGGGCCCCACAGCCCTGCTCTGGTCTCAGCGCGGACAGCGACATTTCTCAGCGTCGCTCGCTTCCTCCGCGCGGCCTCCTGTCACCTGGGCTGGCTCAGGTCAAGGAAACAAAAAGGACTCCGAAGGCAGCCGTGTGGGGACGGCACACGGTTGCTTTTTATGCTTGTCAAGCGTCGGGTGAGATTCGGAATAAACCCAGCACTGGGAGAGAGGAGAGGAGACGGAGGGAGCTTTCGGTGCCCTGTTCTGCCTTGTTGGAGATGCTCACCTTTCCATCGTGAAACAAGCCTTCTGAGTGCCGGCCCGAGCAGTGCCTGGCGATGAGTTGTGGGGTCTTCTCGGAGCCCATCTGGCGCCAGGCCAGGCGGCAGGATGCCTGCCGGGGGGAGGGGGCAGGGAAAGCGGCCGAGGCTTCCATGCAGCCAGTTTTGTGCATGTGTGGCAATTACTTCTGCAGGAAGGAGGAAGATTTACTGCGCCTGGAAATGCAGACCCTGCGAATATGGTGCCCATAAAATGCAGCGTCCGGAGCACAGCCTGGCCGGGGAGTGGGTGGTCTGCTTTCTGGAGCCCTGGCCCGGCACCCTCTGCTCCCCGACTCGGAAGAGGGCCATCCGGGGGCCACAGCAGCTCCGGGGCAGACCAGATGGAGGGCGGGGGAGGGGGAGGGGCAGAAGCTCCTGCAGCTGACTGGGTGGTCTGCAGACGTCCCACCTGGGGGTCAGAGGGAACGAGGATCTCTGTCACCTAAGTCCCCTTGGCATTACTGCCGGCCAGCTGATGGACCCGTCCTCCTTTCTGAAGGAAAACAGAAGCTCTCGTTGCGGACGTAGGGCGACGGAAGCAGCGGACATTTACTGAAGCCCTACGAGGAGCGACGGAGCTTGTAGACACTCGACGTGCATGGTTTTCTCTGGAAGGCAAATTGGTTCTGGGAGGGAAAGGTTTCCGTCCTTAGTCAAGGTGGAGAATGCAGCGCCGTTTTCAAGTATCAGGCGATTCCTGGGGACAGTCTGGAGGCTGAGACAGAGCCCAGAAGCTGGTGTTTTGTGCTGCATGCTGTTCTGATGGGTTAGAAAGTGACTCTTCGGCAGCAGATGTGTGATGTCCTAGCACACGGAAAGGTCCTGGGACCCCCCCATTCAGCTACCCTTTCACAGCGGGAACCCTGAAGGCTGGGGAGAGCCTCCGTCACTGGTACACGGGTCTCGAAACTCGAGGAAACAACAGTAGGAAATGCGCGGTCACCTTGGTGACTCGGCTCTGGTGACTTCTCGGGCAATGGGGTCCTGTATTGGGCAGGGCTGGGCCCAGGTCTGTTCTCAGGAGACACAGAGCTTTGCTGAGTCGAGTCCGTTTCTCAACACACTCCCCGAATTGGATCATACGAGACGGTGGAAGGTACACCGTGAATCAGAAGGAAGTGAATTCATGCCCCGACACCAGAAGCGACCACCCCAGCTGGAGCTCCCTGCGGAACTCCGTGCCAGGCTGCTGGAAGTCACAGCCCCGGAGCAGAGCCCCCCACGGGTCCCTGCAGCGGGCAGGGGAGAGGGAGGAGGGCAGCCCTGTCCAGCCTCCCTCCTCCTCCCAACAGAGGGCCCAGAACAGCCTGGCAACCTTGCGCCCCGCAGTGAGCTGGGGACACAATGTCATGAAACTCATTTCCATCTGTCAACTTTTTAATTAGGTGGGGAATTTCATCGATGTCTCTGGACAATGAGACAACCCAGTAGATCATTTTTCAAACTTGGAATAAACCAAAATAAAAATAGGCCAACTTGCAAGCTGATCCTCCGGCCTGGGCCCGATGCTGTAGAATAATCGTTACGATGGAGGAGGGTCTGGGTGATACTCTGCACCGCGAGCCGGAGCGGGTGCCAGCATCGTGTCCCGGAGTCTCTCCGCAACACCGCTGGCCCAGAGCCTGTGCTTCCAAGCTCCTGAAAGCTTAACGACAACACATTAGGACAACATTTTTTAGTTTATGAAGGGCCTTCATGGACCTGGCCTCATTTAATGTATGACGTACAACCTCCCTGGAACCCCCAATCGAGAGAGAATTCTTCTCATTTCGTCTGGAAGGAAGTGAGAGTTAGAGAGGGTTAGTGAAGTTCCCACGTTCACACAGGCAGTAGTCGGCCAAGTAGGTCCGTGACCCCCGCCCCCAACCCTGTGCTCACCTCTAGGGCAATGATGTAGATGCCAGTGCAAACGTTAGTTGAGTACAGCTGGTGATGGGGAACTCATTCTCAAAGAATCTCGCATCGTTGAACATCTCTGACTGAAAGTGGGGGCAAGATGGGCTCCAGAGGGGCTGCAGGAGCCAAAGCCTGTCTGTGGTCCCAGCAACAGCCTTCGAGAGGGACAGCCCTGCCCTGCGACGGCCCCTCAACCACAGCGTGGGGCTCGTCCCTCCCATCCGGCTAGATTAACTGTCCACAGCACAGTCCGACGGCCCAGGCAGCCTCCGCCTCCCCCGCTGAACTCCCCCCATCTGGCTAATCTCCACTGACTGATGTCTGCCAGGCACGACCTCGGGCTGACCGGCCGGGTTTCTGAATCTCCACCAGCCCGCACTTCTGGAATCACGTCCTGCTGGCTTCCTACCTGCCGGGGCTCTGAAAACCCCAACCACGTCCTTCGGCATCTCGGTGCACAGCCCTGTGACCCTGGAAAGGCAGCAGCTGTGTCTCGTGTCCTCTCCGTCCCGTGGCGGCTCTCAGCGCTGCCTGTGCCCACTGTCCCTCCGGGGAAGGACGTGCTCCCTTCCTGCAGCCGTCACCTCGGGCCCTGGGCTAGACGGGCGGGCCAGCATCCTCCAGCGCGCACCGGGAGAGCCCGGCCCGACTCGGGACGCACGGAACCAGCCACAGACTCACTGGCCTTCTGCATCTCTTCACTCAGATTCTCAAGGGCTCGGGGCTGAGCCAGGGGTCTGCCCTGGTCTTTCAGGAGACCATCTGCCGGAAGGGGCTGGGCGTCGCGGTGCCGGCTCATCTCCAGTGGGTGTGTTCGGGGTGAGCCCGGCTCACTGCCTGGCCCCTGCCTGGCCCCTGCCTGGCCTTCACTCTGTGAGACCCTCCACGCCAGGCTCCTGGGGCCCTGTCATCCTGGGAAGTGTGAGATTCCGAGGCTGTTCTTACAGCAGGACAGAGCTTGGTCTCCTGATGAGTCCGACATCCTCGGAAAGTCGGTGTAGGAGAAAGCAGACTCCACAGGGTCTGACTTCCCGGGGATGCCTGGTGAGCGGGAAGAGCAGCCCTCGAACCCGGGCCCCTCTGATCGGTTCCAGCGCTCTTTCTCCTGACCTGACGCATGCCCGCGGGGCTCCTACACCCCCGCTGCCCGCCCCTGGCTGAAGGAAGGCCAAGTCCGTCATCCTCGAGACCATGGGCCGTGAGTGCCCATCCCCCAGCAACTGTGTGCAGGGACCTTGACTCTGACCTCAGGGTTAGCACTAAAGGAGCAAGGGGCTCGGTAGGTCGGGAAGGCCTCCTGCAGCAGAAGCGGGCGGGGGCCAACTGAACGGAACTTCCGGACCAGGATCCATCTGGGCAGACAGCCACCCTGCTGCGAACCCAAATGCTTGGCCCGGCGGCATCATCCGTGCTCGGGAGACTGGATTAATGGGCAGCCAAGATTTGGGTCTAAGATGGTTTTCTGTTTCCGAAAATCAGGATGAGCAATGGACTCTGCCTTAGTCATTTTATCTGGTTGCTGTGAAGTTAAGAAATAAATCTCTAAGCTATGAATTTAGATAAAGAAATAAATCTCCAATCTCTAGGCTACAGGTCGTATTATTTTTGCTTCCTTGTTTCTGTGACGTCAGACTTGGGCGGCCTGGAGCTGGGTCAGGCGTGCACCTCAGTCACTGGCAGCTGGCGCCGCAGGGTGCGGTTTGCTTTCCACTGCGGTGCAGGTTCGGGGCCCACGCACGTCAAGTGTCATCTCCCTGTCTCACTTTTAAGGCTCAGGAGGCCCCTTGTCCACTAAGCCCCCTGCCTCACCGCACCCCACCTTCCTTCTGGCGGAGCTGCAGGCCCGGAATGCCTTCTCCTCACCTCCTTGCTTCTCTGTCCTGTTCTCCGAATTCGGGTCAGGCTCCCCTGCTCCTGGGGCTCGTCTGATACCCCAGCCTGGGTTCAGGACCTGCCCTTCACCTTCCTCCAACCTAAGCTTCTGATGCAGGAACTCCAGTAATCACTGAGAGTGTCTGTGTCCCTCTACACGGGCCCTCAGTGGCCGCGCCCGGGTCCGACTGCCATCTGGCCCCGCACACGGTACCGGGTAGGGAGCCTGCGGCTGGGGACTCGTCCTGGCCGCGGACTCCACTGCCCTCTGGCTATCTCCTACATTGTGTCTTCTCCCCAGCTGGTCCCCACGCCGGGCACAGAGCTGGGCACGGGCAGGCTGGAAACACACCCCCGCACCTCTGCCTTTTCCATTCTCAAGGTCAGCGTTTAGCCTATTTCCAGGCCCCAGGTAAAATCGTCCCGTTCCTCCTGAGCTGAGCCTGCTGTCTTGTTTAAACTCGACAGGAGACCCAGGAAATGAGTCGTCTGCTCCTAATTCACTCAGAGGTGACGGGACGAGGAGGTCTCAGCGTCCCCGCAGCCGCTGCCTGTTTGGGGCTGTGGAGATGGTGAAGTCGGGGGGCCTCCGAGCTTCCTCTGCGGGGCGCGTGGGCAGGTGTCTCCACACGTCTGTCCGAGGCCCCTGTCAGTCCCAGGCCAGGGCTGGAGGGGCCTTTGTCCAGCCTTCCTCTGTGAACCTGTTTCCCGGAAGCCAGTGTGCTCCGCCTCTGTGTGCAGGGGGTGGGCTGCAAAGCCTCCATTCAGAGAACTGTCCCCGTCCTGGGTGCTCACCTGCCCCCCAGGGGCTCCCCACGGCCTGTCTGCTCTGCTCTGCAGAGCTGGTCCTTATGCTCGGAGGACTGGTCTCGAGAAGCTCCAGGGAGATTCTCTGGGCCCCTTCTCAGCTCCTCACTGCGCAAAGGGACGGGCGGTCTGGGAGCCTCGCAGGCCAGGACCCGAGGGACGGACGGACAGCCTCCGGGCCTGGCGGAACTGCATAATAACAGTCACCAGGCGTAGAGGGAAATACGGTTAAAGGAGGACCACTCAAATCAGTGACCAGAAAGCTGACGAAACCGATACAGATTAATCATGGAGACACAGCGGAGCACTGGTAATGTCGCTGGCCGTTTCGCCCGGCGACACAAGCCGTCTGCTCTTCGTCTCCTCGGACGTGGGCTGCGCACCCGCCTCCACCGAGGTCCGGTTCCGGAGACCGTTTCCATCCAGACGGAACATCTGCTTGCGTGCGGCCCCTTCCCGAGTCTCCTGATGCCACACGGGCTGTCTCCGCTCACAGGTCACCGGACGGCTTCCCCTCCTGCAGGCTTAGCAGTGGCCTCTTGCCCGCCAGCCCTGGGCCGAGAGAAGGGCGCTTCCGGCCGTGGTGAGCTTGACCAGAAGGCCTCGCTGCGGTGTCCTCGTGGGGACGCGCCGCTGCCCCGGAGCTCTCCTGGGGACCCGCGGGACTCCTGTGCCGAAACCCGGGTCCGGTCTGAGTGGGCAGCACCCCAGTTAGAGCCTGGGGCTGGCTGGCTGCAGAGCCGGGCACTGTCTCCTGTCCCACGGCCTTTAGCAGCAATGACCGCGCCAAAGCGGAGCCAGCGCCCTGCAGAGGCGGCCGGCCCGTGGCCGCGTGCGGGCACCTCTGTGGGCTCCGGGCCGGCCGGGCCTCCCTCCGTCTGTCCGTGGCGTCTGCACGGGGTCACCCAGGGCAGGTGCCCATACAGGTTTCCCGAATGGACTCCCGAGTCAGCAGCGATGAGAGCAAGCCAAACGGACATGCTCCTTGAGTGAGCAAATGCAGTGTGTCCGCTGACCAGGCGGGCTGGGGGGCCGCCGTTGACACTCCGGTCTGTGGCAGGCTTTCCTGCGTGAGTTTCGGAAATGACCTCGGTGTGTGTGGCGCAGAGGTTTGCTGAGAGCTGTCCCACGGGGCGCTCCTGGGGCACAGCCACACGGCGTGAGTCGCGGGCGGCACGGGGGTTCCTGGTGCTGTCATGTGTTCGCGCGCAGGAGCGTGGCCAGGGGAGGGCCCGGGGCCAGGCCCCAGAGACCACAGTCCGGCTGAGGGTGACTAGAGGGATAGACCCGCCTCCGGCAGACCTCTGGAGCGCTGTGGAGGGAGCAGCGCGGTCTGTGCGGCCCCGAGGGCAGGGCGAGGCCCCCACGGGACTGCTGTGCCGTGACCGCGGCTCCAGTCCTGCCCGGCATTCAGTTGTCCTGCTCCCTCCTCCTCCTGAGGTTCACGGACGCCCGCGAAACCCTGAGGGCCTCAGGATCGAGACGTCACCCCGCCATCAACGTTGTCTCTTCCTTGCTGTGTGACAGGAAGGGGGTGGATGTCTGGGCTCAGGGTCAGACAGGGTCCAGCCCCCCACCCCCAGACCCCAGGACTCAGATTTCCTGTTTGTAGAGGAGGGTCCTCATCGACGCCACAGGGCTGTTTCAGCCTCAGTGAGATAAGGAATTCCAGACGGGCGCTGAGCGCCAGTAAACCCTGTGGAGGCACAAACGGGGAGCCGCCAACAGCAGGCTTCTGGAAGCTTCCAACCTACTCGGGGTGACAAGACACACTTGGGAAGCAGAAACCACTGTCTACATTCTCCTCCATGCTGGTGAAGTGGTCTAGAGACTAATCTATGAATCGGGGTGTGTCCTTCCCCAACCGGCACTGAAAACAACCTGCGAGGGAGGGGCCGGAGGGGCCCCAGGTGCCCTTCTCAACCTCTAGTCGTAACACCTGCAGGGGGAGGTGGAGACTCGGTCCTCCTGAGCTCCCGCATCCTCTCTGTTCTCGTCCACGTGCAGATGTCGGCGCAGGAACGGAAACAAAGGTGCTCCTGAGATATCTGGGGAGCGGGTGTTTATCTCCACCTGCTGAGTCCTCCTCTTCGGACGTGGGTGGACGGGCCAGAAAGGGAGAGACAGGAAGCTTCTGCAGCAGGCAGCGGGGACTAGCCCCAGGACGGAAGGTAGTGGCACAAGGAAACCTGTGTGGACAGCTGTCCTCGGGGCCCAGCAGAATGACCGGGACATGGCAGATGTCTCTGCAGAATGGTAGGTGGCCAGCGAGGGTCCCTCACTGCCAGCCTGTGGGCACTGTCAGCTCTCCAGCAGGTTGTGGCTCTCTGACGTCATCTGCAAAAGCCTCACTTGGCTTTAATGGGGATGCGTGTCTGTCTGAGCAATGCACACGCCCGTCCCAGGACACGACGTGCATTTCACTGTGCGCAGCCCACACACCCGCGCCTCGGTGAAGCCAGATGCGCCTGCCCCGGAGAGGCTGACCTGGTTCGCCCTCTGCCCTCCTCCCTGCTCCGGACGGTGGCTGCCGGCTGGGGTGCCAAGGGTGGTTACCTCCTGCACGCACCTCCCCGCGCCCTCCGAGCATCACCAAGGCAGAGGCGTGTGCCCCGCACGCGATCGGAGACGAACGATGTTCCATATTCAGGGACTGCAGCTGAGGCCGATCTTCTCTCTGACGTGAGTTTAGTGACTTAGATGTCACAGTCTCACGCTGCCCTTAAATATGCTCACGACTTCAGAGTCGATGGAATTTGAATTTTGAGAGCTTGTTATTTCTCTTTCGAGGAAGAGGGGAAAACCCCATACAGATGTAGTAGCATGTGGGTTTCCACGGTGCCTGACGCAGTCACGCTGGCCGTGACCGGCTCCCTGCCACGCGTGGCCCCTCGTGGGGGGAGGGGCACGACTTGGCAAAGAAAAGGCTGGTTTCAGGTTCTTGTCTCTGCACGTGGCCTGAGTACACATGGTCCCTATAGTGAAAACAAAACCAAACTGAACCAAAAACAGGTTTTGCTGATGAGCAACAATATGTTCACATTATACGTAAGGTACCTTGGTTCTGTATCAGAACGAGTCCAGCCGTCATCAACCACCTTGCAAACACAACACCCCCCCTTTAGTTCCAGGGGCTAATTGGAAGTCCTGAGAACAGAATGACATCATCTCAAGCCTTTAGAATGTGGACTTAGATGACAGGAAGAGGACCCTCACCTCGGCGGGAGTGGAGAGAGCAGGCGGCCAGGGTCCTGGGCTCCAGGCTGGGGTGGAGAGAGCAGGCGGCCAGGGTCCCGGGCTCCAGGCTGGGGTGGAGAGAGCAGGCGGTCGGGGTCCCGGCTCCAGGCTGGGGTGGAGAGAGCAGGTGGTCAGCGTCCCGGGCTCCA
Organism: Molossus molossus; assembly: GCF_014108415.1. Lineage (NCBI taxonomy): Eukaryota > Metazoa > Chordata > Mammalia > Chiroptera > Molossidae > Molossus > Molossus molossus. The sequence goes on along the minus strand of NW_023425350.1, from coordinate 7,545,785 downwards.
GGCTGGGGTGGAAGGAGCAGGTGGTCAGGGTCCCGGGCTCCAGGCTGGGGTGGAGAGAGCAGGCGGTCAGCGTCCCGGGCTCCAGGGAGGGGGAGAGAGAGGGAGAGAAAGCCAATTCATCCAGAAACACCCCAAGAGATACTTACTTCAGAAGAAATATTTTACACAGTAATAAAGCCACTTCAAATGGTACCAGAAATACGAGTTCACAGTTATTGAATGTTCACGAAATGCCAGGCTCTGTACACTTTCTCTGGAGGAGAGGCCCCTGCCCCCCAGGGTGGGTACACCTGGCTCCAAGTTAAGACTCTAGGCTTCCCTGAGAAAGTTTGTATTTTCAACCTCACTGTGACGGTACAATACCATTAATGCTCAAAACGGTCCCATTTAGTAGGACTATGGAATTAAATAATATGCATTTTTACTTTCTTTCTGGATTCTTGTGACTACCTTTTTAGTCATTCAAAAGTAAAGAGCAGAGACACCTGCCCCGAGGAGCCCACGAGCACTGTTACCTAGGACACAGGATTCCTGCTGAATTTGCCGCTGACTCACAGAAGACATTCCTAAATATTAAAAATAACAATCCCTCCTACTTGAATAGTGTCTCATTATATTCATCAAATGCTTCTCTGTACAAAGTTTGATATAACCCTGAACAGGACCTTGGGAGGCAGGTATTATTGCCGCTTGCAAATGAGGAAGCTGAGCTCCTGGAGGTGAAATGACTTGTTCGAGGTCACCGAATGCTAGCACGGCATGATCGGGGACACCGGGTCTCCTCTCCACTGTGTTTCGGTTACTAGTGACGCCTTACAGTGTGGTCAGACAGCCCCCCGTGCATGAGGCTCCTGGATCCGAGGGTCAGGAACTTGGCAAGGTCAAAGCAGGAGGACTGTTCATGCTCCACTATGCTAGGCCCCTGGTGGGCAGACTGGACGGCTCAGGTGACTCGGCAGCTGGAAGGTAGAATTCTCTGAGAACTCATCACTCACGGTCGCATGGTGGAGGCTGGCTCTTGGCTGGAACCTCAGTGCGGGCTATTGATCAGGATACTCACACGTGGCCTCTCCGTGTGGCTGCTCGTGCTTCCTCATGACGTGGCGCTGGGCTCCGGAGCAAGGGTCCTGAAAGGAGCTGGCAGTCCTCTCCCCTGCAGGACCCAGCCTCGGCCGTCACGTGACATCACTGCCCCCTACCCACAAATCCGCCTGGGTTCGTGGGAGGGAAATAGAGCTCGCCTCTCTGGGGGGGACTGTCAAGTCCCTTTCCGGGAGAGCGGGCGGGTGGGAGGTGTTAGTGTGGCTGTCTTTGTGACACCCAGGCTGCCACACACGGTCGTGACCCCTGCTGAAGGAAGCAGGCTTTTTGCTCTCAGGGGGTGCTGTTGGGGGAAGGGTTTCCTGGGAGAAAAACTGCAGCCCCTGTCCTGGCTCCCAATCACTGTCTGCTCTCGGGGGGCTGTTTGGACAGGGGAGGGCCCTTGCTCAGTTACCAGGACACGGTTTCTCTTACCTTTCGGTTCCCCAGATTGGGGCCAGCAGATGGTCATTGCAGCAAGTGGCGGGATGTTCCGGTTTCTGAAATAGCTGGTTCCTGCCTGACTCCGCAGAATATTTGAGGTGGGTCTCCATACAGCGTGCACACACGCACACACACACATGCACACGCATGCACACACGCGCGCACATGGGGGCACAGTAGATCAGATGCCAAATGTAGAGGCAGAAAACAAAAAACAGCAACTCCCATGAAAATCACATTCACCGTCTTAAAACGCACTTTGCAGTGCTCGAACCCCAGGTGAAGCTCTGAGCTTCCCGGAAGGAGGGCAGGAGGGCAGGAATGTTCCGGAAAGGGGAGCGTCTTCAGGCTTCTCGCACCCCTCATCCCCATTATCTTTCCAAGTCTTGCAAGCAGCTGCCAGCTGACCCCTTGCCTTCTGGTAGTTTTAAAAAGCTTCTTACTTTTTCAGAAAGTGACCTGCCTGAGCTGGTGGCTTTGCAGAGGAAGAAAGAGATGGCAGAGGCTCAGCCGGGCTCCCTGCCCACGCTGAGGTTGGAGTCACCTGGAGGGCAGCCCACAGCCCCCTCAGGACATCCGTGGGCACTTGAGCAGAAATACCTCCACCTCCTCCCCTCCACGAACAAACAGAAACCCAGCGGAAGAAAGTGAAGACGTGAAAGCTGCATCTGACATCTCAAAGACAAAGGGGAGAAGACAAAAGACTACCTTCTCTCTCCTTTCTTTCCGGCAGAGCTGCGTTCTTTGAGGGATTCTTTGTTTCACAGGGAGCCAACCAGCTGGCCTCCTTACCCCCCTTCATTCTTCAGAGCGGCTCGTGCTCTTTATTATCCGAAGGGGTCCGTCTCCCCACCGCACCGTGGTTCTGAAGAAACTGGCCCGGGAATGAGCATCTCCGGGCTGGTAGTCACCGTCCCTGCCTTTGGTTCTGTTCCTGCTGTTCAGGATCACACGTCTGCGGGTCTGGCCCGAGGTCTGCCTGCGGAGGAGCCTGGAGCTGGTCTCTGGATCCCAAACTCCCTTTGCGCCCGCGAGAGGGACGGGGGTGTGTTTGGGGAGCGCAGGTCCGCGCGGAGTGGAACGCTCCGTGGTTCCCCACAAGCACCACTGATTGTGTTTCCTTCTGCTCACAATGCTGTGGGTCCCCTTCCGAACAGCGTGACTTGACCTTCACCCCCTCGCGTCATCTGGACCCCACTCACCTCTCCAGAACCACCCTGTGCTCTCCGCTCAGGCCTCGCCGAACTTCTCTGAGGTTCTAGAAAGTTCTGGGCTCTCTTCCTCTTCAGGGAGAGAAATAGCACCTGCTCTTTGCCCTGTGGGAATTTTCTTCCCTCCTCTCTCCCTCCACCTGGCTGATTGCTACCCAGGCTTGACTCCTCCAGCCCTGAGCCCGGGAGGTGTCCAGCCCGTGCTCTGCCCAGGGCCCTGCCTGCCCCTTGGCACCGCACGTGCAGAACAGTCCGTGCTTCTGTTTACTGCGCGGGCAGTGCGGGCGGCGGCCCCTGAGCGCCTCCTCTGCGGTCCTGCCGGCAGCGGGACCACATCTCTGCGTCTCACGGGGCAGAGAAGCAGGTCGCCCTGGGCAACGGGGGTGCTTTTGTTCTGAAGAGAAATCTCCTAAGAGGCCCTTTAGTTACGTAAGTGTAACGTTAATACCCTCCTGTTTTGTTCAGAGAAGCTTTTCTGCCTGAAGCTGACCCTTGCAGGGTGTCCGGCCAGAGCCGTGTTCTGAGGAACGGGCGCGTTTTCCTGTCCTCCTGAAGTCCCTGGCCCTGCTGGGTGCGGAGAGCACTTCGGTGCCAGCTGCCCGACCCGAGGGACACGCACGTCCTAGGCAGCTGCCTCCAGCAGACGGTCAGGACCAAGGTCCCAGGTGTCACAGAAGACAGGCAGGCGTGTCCCCACCTGCTGGAGAGGAGGCCTCGAGCACCGGCTGCCCGTGAAGTTCGGAAGAGGATGCTCCGTGTCGGGGAGACACGCTGGTTGCCTAGTCGGCGGCTGGCGAGGCTGCGGGCCCCTGGGCCAGCTCCCACCCCACGTCTTCGCGGAGGAAGCTTTATCGGCGCCGCTGCACGGATCCGGGGACGCACCGTCCAGCTGCCTTTCTGCCACCGTCGGACACGTGAGCTGCTGCAGCCGAGAACACGTGCCCACAAGCCAGAACTGTTTCCTATGCGGCCTCCGAAGACGAGTCGGCCACCGCCTGCCTGCCCCCTGCGCTCTGTCCTGCCTGTCCTGCGGAGTGCACGTCCGTGGGTGCTGTGGGGTACCCCTGGAGGAGAAGACCTGCCCCGGCTGGAAATGAGGCTGGGAAGGCAGGCCGTGGTGGGGGAGGCTCTCCTCTCCGGGGCTCTTCACTCCAGGCCTTCGCTCCGGCCCTGGGAGGGGACGAGTTTCTGCTCTTTCACCCCGAGAAGGGCCGAGCGGCGCGGTGTCTGCTCCTGGAACCCGCGCGGCCACTCCGTGCCTTGGTCACGGGAGGGGTGTGGACGTCCGAGAGAAGGGTTTCTTCCACTCGGGGTGAGCGGAGAGCAGCAACCCCGCGGCCCCGGACCAGATGTTCCCACCCCGTCTGGTGATTACAGTCTCCCCTTCGCCCCCACTCACAGCTCTCGCACCCCACCCAGCCTCACCCTGCCTCTGGTCCCTCTGTGCACCGGGGCACAGAGTGGGAACGGCCTCAGCGTCTCCCCGTCCCCAGGGACCCCAAGCACGGGTGCCCTCACTGCCAAAGGACCACGCGGCTGTGCCCCGGGAGCTCGGCTGCCTGGCCCGCCCTCGGGTCCCACGGGCGGCAGTGGTCACCGCTCCGAACTCACTGCTTCTGCAGGAAGAGCTGAGCCGAACGCTGGCCAGCCTCCGGCATCCGTAGTGAAGTCCGTCTCCTTTCGGACCCTCCGAGGCCCCCCGCGGGCGCGGAGCTCCCGGTCTCCCCTAGACTTGGACATGTCCCCTCCCGTCTCCGTGGCGTCAGAGCTCCTGACGGAGGAGCCTCCTCCGGTCCCACGGTCTGCGGGTGAGGGTGCTGCCCCCCAGGGGGCCGCTGGCTGGAACGAGCTTAATTTTTCATACAAATGTGGGCTCCTGGCAGGGAGCCACGCTTCTCCAGGTTTAAAATCTATTTCATCTCCCCTAATTAGGAGAGTACGCGAAGCAAGAGGGGGAACGGTGTTCAATTTGCCATAAAAAGCCAACCCAGTGGTTTATGAGATCACACTTTCCAAACAGGTTCAGGCCCATTAGAGGGAATCATACATAATTCAGGACCACCAGTTACCGCGTGGATCATGCAGATTCTCTCAGATTACATTTAGGAAAAATGAGGTTCATCTTCCAGCTTTGAATAGACGTTGGGAAGAGGGGCAGATGTAAAGGCCAGAAAGAGGCGAATGATGTCGGGGGCAGCGGTAAGAACGTGGGGTGAGGAGGCTGGAATGAGTGACAGGCCCCCAGTGGGGGGCCCCATGTTAACGTCCAGTCCAACGGGTACCTCCTCACTGACGTTGCCGTCTGTCTGCTCTGCAACGGGGTCTGACCCGTCAGAGGTGACGGGCCTTCCGTTCTGGGTGCTTCTCGTTTCGGAGATGATCTGCAGGTTGACCTCCAGGAGGGTCTCTTCTCGGACCGTAGAGGTGTGTGTGTACGTGTGTCTGTGTGTGTACATGTGTCTGCGTGTGTACGTGTCTGTGTGTGTACGTGTGTGTCTGCGTGTGTACGTGTGTCTGTGCGTGTGTAGCCAGAGCGACTTGGCTGGTTGGAGCTGCCTAACAAAGCTCCATTCTCCGTGGCTTATGAACAATAGACACTCATTCCTCACAGTTCTGGAGGCTGGAACACAGATCGGGGGACAGCGCAGCCTGGCGGGGTCTGGTGCGGAGGCTCCCTTCAGGTTGTAGATGTGCCCTCCTGTGGCCGACAGAGGAATAAAGCCCTCCCTGAGGTCCCCTTTATGGGGACACTGATTCCATTCCTAGCTCCCCTTTCATGACCTACTTACCTCCCCAAGGCCCCCCTCCAAATGCCATCAGATTGGTGATCTGTTTAAACATGCATTTCAGGGGACCCAGCACTCAGCCGTAGGCAGGACTCCGAGCAGGCAGGGTTGGTCTGGCCTGGTGAAATCTGTCCGGCCAACTGTCCATCTTGAGCAAGGCACCGGGGACGTGGAGGTGACAGGAAGGAGTCCGGGCAGGACAGGTGCTTTAGAGAAGGTAGAGCTTGCCTGGGGCCTGGAAGACGGAGGGATTGAGTGGCACAGGGTGGGTGGTGTACTGGGGGTGGGCACCGGCCTGGGGAGCCTCGTGTCCGGCCAGCGTGTGGCACCGACTGGACGCTCACGGAGACGGGACCCCCAGGCGCCTCCTTTCCTGCCAGCCGCCTGTCCTGGCCCTGCACCGTGGAGCCACCGGGGCAGTAGACGGTGGGCACAGGGCCTGGCGCTGTGCCCGCACTGTCCTGAGCTCCTGCTGTCGGCTCTGAGGAGAACCTGCTGGCTGAGTGATCAATAAGCCAAACAAGGCCACGTGCCGGGGGACTGGGAGGAGGTAATTAAGCACGTTCTCCTGCAAGCGCCCTTGCGGGAATTAACTGAGATTTGAATAATGAACCCTCACTGGGGAAGCTGGAGAGAAATACAAATGAAGGAGCAGTTTGCTGACGGCTCCGAGGCCTGGCCCGTGAGGGGGACACAGTGAGCACCCAGGCAGCCCGAGAGGAGGCCACCCGTGGGCACCCAGTCCCTGTGTCCTGAGAGCGGGGCTCCCCACATTTCCCTGCGCCCTATCTTCTACCTCGTGGTCTCTTTCCAGTCTCTGCCCATCCTGACTCCGACAGTGCTGGTCCCCTCCCCACCTTCCCCTTGGGTCTCCGTGCTCCTCCCCCGCCAGTCACCCACGCAGGCTCCTCCCCGCCTGGCCAGCCTTCACTTCCAGAAAACAGCCCAGGGCTCCAGCCAGCTGTGCTCAGTGTGGACTGCGGCCCCTCCAGGGGGACTTTTCCAGTTGATTTCCTGTTCTGCCCGTGGCTCCTGTGAAGTGAGCTCCCTCATCCCAATTTCCCTTCTGCTTCCCGCCCCGTGCCTTTGCACACCCGGGGACGGTGTTTCCCTGCCCCGTGCCTTTGCACACCCAGGGATGGGGACGGCGTTGCCCTGCCCCGTGCCTTTGCACACCCGGGGACGGCGTTGCCCTGCCTCGTGCCTTTGCACACCCGGGGACAGCGTTTCCCTGCCCCGTGCCTTTGCACACCCGGGGACGGCGTTCCCTGCCTCGTGCCTTTGCACACCCGGGGACGGCGTTCCCTGCCTCGTGCCTTTGCACACCCGGGGACGGCGTTTCCCTGCCTCGTGCCTTTGCACACCCGGGGACGGCGTTCCCTGCCTCGTGCCTTTGCACACCCGGGGACGGCGTTTCCCTGCCTCGTGCCTTTGCACACCCAGGGACGGCGTTTCCCTGCCTCGTGCCTTCGCACACCCGGGGACGGCGTTTTCCTGCCCCGCGCCTTCGCACACCCGGGGACGATGTTTTCCTACCTTGTGCCTTTGCACACCCAGGGATGGGGACGGCGTTTCCCTGCCCCGTGCCTTTGCACACCCGGGGACGGCGTTTCCCTGCCTCGCTCGTGCCTTTGCACCCCCAGGGACAATGTTTCCCTTTTCCAGGAGGTCTTCTAGTTCAGTTGTATCTCCTCCACGACGCATCCCCGATCTCCCCTAACCAGTCGTGACTGTGGAATCATTTGTATAATGATCATTATGTGCATGTGTTGGGGGAGGTCGTGGAGAGGACAAAATTGCCAGTTGACCCTCAAACTGGACCCGGCAATCAGAGGCTCCTCACCCCCCGCTGTGCTTGGAATGTACGCTCTGCCCACCGTCCCCAGAGCCAGAGCCATGCACAGACAGCCTTCAGGGAGTACGGTGTTGTCAAGACCATCTGGACGGTGTACATGACTGAACCCCACTGAGGCCTTCCCATAAACTGCTGAGATCCTGGCAGGTGGCACAGAAATCTTTGCATTTTGCCCAAGACAAGTGAGTTCCCTGGCTTGTTACACCTGCCACCTACCAATCTGGGGTGACCTGCCTCTGCCTTCCGTCTCCAGCCCTCCGTGTCTGGGGGCAGGTTTGGGTTTCACCCAGGAAGCTCCCCAGGTTTAGGACCACAGGTATCTTGTCATTTCTCAGACTCCAGCTTCTTGGACAAGACGCTGAGCGGTTCGAGCCTTGACCGTGAGTGTCCTGTGATTACTGTGTGAAGGGAAGGGAAGGGACACCAGCCAAAGCCCCAGGGAACAAATGTGCCATGGGATTTTAGATTTTTCAGACTTTGGGAAAGAATTACGGTGCATCCGCTCTATGGTAACCCCATGTGGTCTGGGTGGTCCCCTGTAGTCAAGCACCTTCAGATTTTTGCTGCAAAAGTGAACGATTCTCATTCAAAGGGATAAAGACAGTATTTAGTGTCGGTTACGTTCAGGCCAGGTTTTGACCAAATAAGTTGAGAATCAGTTTTGGGAACTGTTTTGATCTGGGAGCTGAGGATAGGTGTGTCCTGTGTTCCCCGAAGGACTGCCTTAGGCGTTCTCCGGGGGTGCTGCTGGGAGAAGGGGAGCTTCCACACTCCCCGGGAGACCCGTGCAGACTGTTAGGTCACATAGATCCGCCAGAGAGAGGGTAGTGGGCACCGCAATTTCAACGGTGCATGAAAGCCTTAACATCCTCAGGAAACCCCTCTGCAGTCACGGAGCCTGGTTTGTGGGGGGTGGGGGGCTCCAGGTGCCAAGGGCACCGCTGTAGTCCCAGCATGTGACTTGCACATGGTCTTGGGGGACCCACACACCCAGGCTTTGGGGCACTTCCCTTCAGTGCCACATTTGACCACTTTGTCTAGTGTCCGGCCGTGGCACTTGGTAAAGAGCAAGCCCCCTGGGAAGGGTGGATGCAAAGCAGGTGCTGTTATCGGAGAGAGAACGCGCGACCCGGGTGAGCCAACGGAGGCGTCGGCGTGGGTTTTAAGAGAAGGACGGCCTAATATCCAGGAGCCCTTGCTAGGCCCAGGTCACCTCGTTCCACCTCTCGGAGAAAATATAGGCCTGTTTTCTAGCCGGACCTCCGTTGCTTTCAAGTCACCGCTGCTCGGCCTGTTGCAGGGCGTTAATGGTGGTGCTGGGCGGGAGGAGTGAGGAGAGGGAAGTCCAGCCAGGGCCGCGACGCTGATGCCGGGGGCGTGCCGTTCACCCGCCATCCCCTGCTCCTTCTCCGTGTAACTTTGGGGAGGAAACTGTTATCCAAGTGGCAGAGATTTTTCGATTAATCCTGTAGAGTCCTGCCGGTTTTCAGTGGCTGAGTTTGAGACACGTTTCTTAGGAAAATGAGAATGTGGGTGGGCAGGGCCCCGAGTCAGGACCCGCTGTGTAATGTGCAACATGAAAATGCAAGGCCCACAGTTCAGAAATCTGTAAGTTTCACGATGGTGAAAAGGCAGAGCCTTAAACCAAGCACGGGCCCTTCTGAGACCTTAGTAGGAAAACCCAGCAGCGGTCCAGCCGACAGGCGGGGGCCAGTCCTCCGTTTTGCATCTTACTGGTTGTTCGACCTCTGACGGAGAGGAGTGAGCCTGCTTCTCCCTTTGTGAATACGGGGGGCAGAGGTGGAGGCGCAGAGGCAGCTGGTGGAGTGCTTGCAGGGTCCGTTGTATCCCACGAGGTCTCCGTGCACCTCCGTCCACCAGTGCTGCTGCTGCCCTGGCCCTCCCCTCGCCGCCTGACCTCTGCGGTGCCCACCAGCTGACTTCCAGACGCCGGCACCTGCATTTCAGGGCTGGCGAAGTTTCTGTTGCTGATGCCAGGGAATTACTCACCCCCCCCACTTCGTGACCCCTCGACCGCGGACGGAGGGAGCCCGCAGGCCGGTGCCTCAGCCCCCGAGTGATGACATCACATTGTCTCTCACAGGGACTCGGCTCCCCTCACCCCCCGAGGGAGCTGCTCAAGAACAGTCTGCTTGGCACCTCCCCTCCTGCGCTTGTCCCGCTCCCCACCCCTCACCTGGCCTCAGGCTCTGCGTCTGCAAACCTCAGTGAGGTGCCCCTCCTTTGCCTTCCCTTAGTGAAAGGGGTGGAGAAGACGCTGGAAGCAGGAATGGGGGTGTTGTCCCCGCTGAGCCCCTCAGCTAAATCAGTGTTGGAAGGTCTTGTTGTATCTGCCGTGATACCATAACCGGAGGGGAAACTGAGGGCAGGGGGTTGGTCCAACAGCCATGATGACTCAGTCCTCAGGGCCAGGACCACAGACGGCTGCCCCCCCACCTCAGTGGGCACCAGCTCTGGGCTGTTCCCAGGGGTCACCACTGTGGGACTCCCCTCCTGTCCCAGACACTGCTGGAGCTCAGCCCCGAGAGTCTCTGCACCAGATCACACCCTCCTGCTTTTGGCCCGAAAGGGGGCGCTAGTGTGCTGTCGTTCCACACCAAGGTCCCGTGGAAAACCCAGAAGGTCCTTCTCCTGGCCTTGTCTGTTCATCAGCAGAGTCCCTGGGTCAGGCGGGGCCGCTCTGGTCTCGGGGGGAGGGGCTCTTCAACGGTTCAGTATTTACCTCCCAGTCGGTAGTTGAGTGTCGAGGGTTTCAGGCTCTGTTTTCAGACCCTTTCTTTTAAATGTCTGCCTCACTCATTGAGCTTTATTTGTCGTATTCTTGGGGTGATTTTGGAAAGCTCTGTTTTTGTCTTTCTATCTTGGTTCTGTGGGTTCCTTGGTAACATTTATGGTCATCGTCCTCCTCCTTCTTTTTCTTTCTCCACCTCCTGTGGGGGAGGGGCTCCAGGAGCCTGGGGCTTCCCTTCAAGCAGAGACCTTGACCCTGTGACGACAGGGCCCCTCTGGTGTCTGCTGACACGGATGGACCCCTTCTCCAAGTAACGTTTCCCGATGCGCAAAATAAAACACACAGGATCGCAAAAAGTGAAACATAATTAAATCATGTTTTATTACGAGATACAAACACCTTTAAAACCTCCCATTTGTGATCTAGCGCTAGTATGTGTTTTCTATCAACAAGTTTGCCAACACAGGCTGGTGTAGATACAACTTCCGTAAGTTTGGAGAAGCGATGAGTGTGAGCAATGTTTCGTTGTATCTGCAACGGTAACATGATGTAAGATGTCTGTGTGTCTGCTGGTGACAAGTCTTAGGACTGCTGCTGCCCTGTTTGCTGCGTACTTTCATAAATCAGAGAGGTGCTCCACTGCAGGTAGAGACGAATGAGCACGAAGAGGTAATTTCCCCCCATTTACATTCCTGGATTCCTGAATTCTATCCTCGGAACCTTGTTAAAAACATCTTAGAGTTTGAAGCGTACCCCGAACATTGCCCCACTGTTTTTACCTTTGCTTCTTTTGTTTGTCAATCCTCCCTGGAGGATTTTTTCCCATTGACATTTTAGAGAGAGTGGAAGGGGGGGGGGAGAGAGAGAGAAACATCAACGTGAGAAAGACACATCGATCGGTTGCTTCCTGCACGACCCCGGCCGGAGCCAGGGAATTGAACCTGCAACCCAGGTATGTGCCCTTGATCAGAATGGAACCCTTGGCACTTCGGTCCTTGGGCCAATGCTCTAACCGCTGAGCCGAACCGGCCAGGGCCACCTTTGCTTCTTGAGAGGAGATGAACCCTCTCTGCTCCTTTCTCCGCACCAGAGGACACGCCGAGACCATTCCTGGTCAGTCACTCAGTCACGGGGGGAGGGGGGGCTCAGACTCCGGCTCCTGCGGGGCTCTGCGCAGTGTGGCGAAACCGAGGGGAGGGAGGAAAGGCGTATTCAGCTTGTTCTTCAGGATGTGAGACCAGACCTCCGTCCGGGAAGGAATTCCGCTGGAAACCGACTGCCCGGCTCGCACACTGGTAGACGTGGGCTGGCTGGGAATCGGCCAGTAACTGCTCTCACCCCATTTGGCTTTATTTCAAGACAGACGATGAATGAGATACTGAGCAAGAGTCTCAGCTGAGTGAAGCAGTGATGCTCTGGAAGCAGAAGAGAGTGGATGGGTTGGAGGACAGCTGTGAATAGGCCGTTGCAGTGACGACGGTGTCCGTGTGCAGGGCACCTGCGGACAGAGACCCCTAGCCCCAGAGTCCCGGGCCTGGAGACAAACCTCTGGGTGCCCTTAGCACCCCACGCTTGCTCGCGTGGCGGGGAGGACGGAGCTGTGGGGCTGCCCATCTGCTCCCCCCGTTTTGTCCACTTTGCTGCACATATTCCTGCCCAAGTCTCCCTTTCCCTGCTCTTTCTGAGTTTAATTTGTTTTCTATGTGGGGCACATTGACCGGGGGTAGTATATCCAAGGAGGTTAAGCCAGGGTCCCTGTCCTCGAAGAGGACAGAGCAGGGGATCATTTTGGGTTCACATCCTAAATCCTTTCCTTCACATCTGGGGACTTTCAAGGAGCCATAAACCTCACTTTTCTCACCTGAAAAAAAGAATCAGGCAGCTTCCGCCTCGGAGAGTTGCGGGGACTGACCCGCCCTTCCCCCTCCCTGTCACGCCTGGAGGGAGAGGACGCAGGCACTGGGTGGGACATTCCTGGTCTCCTTGAGCATCGGTGGCTTGGGCTGCAGTGGGCATAATGCTTTCTCGATTGTAGGTGGAGCGTCCAGTTTCTCTGAGACAGACCCAAATGGGAACATGCACTTCTCATTAGAAGTTTTCTACTTTTCATGCAGTAGACTGTGGATGAAGAAGAGGCCCTCAGGACCACAGTGCTTGTGCTGAAGGCATCGCGACTGTGTACAAGCAGCGCCCGACTCTCCTCCCAAAGGCAACGCCTTCCGGCCCTTCGGCTGCCGCTGCTGCTCATCACTGCGATTCTGCGCGGTGGGTCTAGCCTTCCGTCTGTCTTTATCCATGTTACCGTCTCACGCCAAGACAGGGAACCAGGCTAAACAAGGAACCTTGGCTCATTAATTCTGAGAATTCATGGGGCCTGGTCTGCCTCCCCTTCAGACCATGGACAGGACACCGTGGAGGGGGCACCATGGAGAGGGCACCGTGGAGGGGGCACTGTGGCGGGGGCACCACGAAGGGGGCACCGTGGAGGGGGCACCACGAAGGGGGAACCGTGGAGGGTGCACCGTGGAGGGGGAACATGTAGGGTGCACCGTGGAGGGGGCACCGTGGAGGGGGAACTGTGGAGGGGGCACCATGGAGGGGGCACCATGGAGGGGGAACCGTGGAGGGTGCACCATGGAGGGGTCACCGTGGAGGGGGCACCGTGGAGAGGGCACCGTGGAGAGGGCACCGTGGAGAGGGTACCACGGAGGGGGCACCATGGTGGGGGCACCACGGAGGGGGCACTGTGGAGGGGGCACCGTGGAGAGGGCACCGTGGAGGGGGTACCACGGAGGGGGCACTGTGGAGAGTGTACCACGGAGGGGGCACCATGGTGGGGGCACCACGGAGGGGACACCATGGTGGGGGCACCATGGCGGGGGCACCACGGAGGGGGCACCGTGGAGGGGGCACCACGGAGGCACTGGCTGATGGAGTGTTTAGAGCCCTCTCAGTTCAGGCTGTTGCACCAGGTTGGCACCCTGCGCTTTGCAGGAGGTACTCGTGGGCTGTTTCTCAGGTGTCGTGCCCACCAGGCCCTCCCTCTGCACAGGGGTGGGTGGCACACTAGTCTTCTGTCTGAGGTTGTTTATGGCTTTCGGTTCGTGTTACCTTAATTTCTCTATGACTTTTAGTTGGGGTGATTTGGGGACGATTAAAACACACACTGACCTCACTGCTGTGGTCCCAGAACCCTTGTCATGTTAACATATTGCCCAGTGGCTTCTAGTTATAGTGCCAGCGGTTTCCTTTCCTACCAGCCAGTGCCCGCGTCCCCTCCCTTCATCCTTCCGATATAGAAAGTCAGTATTTATTACTACAACCAGAGTAGAATAAGACATTAATTTCATGTTTTCTTCTCTTAGACATATTTTTGTCCTCCCCTCCCTTAGAAATTATTCTGGGATTATTCATTGTAGTATATATTTTCAAACTATTTTTTTCTGCTCCTAACATGATCTATTTCCTTCCAGTTCTTTGTTTTGGTCCCTGTTTTTCATGCTGGAGGCTTTTGTCAAGTTTTTAGTTATCTCTGGTTGTCTGTTCATATTTAAAAGCTGCCTGAAAAGCAAAATGGAGTTTTCTGTGTGCACTTGTACTGGGGAGGGTTTGTCAACAAGCATCAGCTGCAGACTCCCCTTTTCACTGGGTGCCCCCACTGTCGGCATGATTAGGTCTTTTCTCCAGAGCCGCTTCCATTCCCCGGGGAGTCCCTCCCATCTGCAGTGGGAGTTGGTGTTTGCTTGCGCAGAGAAAGGGCTCAGAGCGTTCCCTGTTCGGGAGGTAGACTCACACAGCCGCTGTCTGCAGCCTCTCCCCGTTAGTCTGGCAAACGGACGGTGACTTCCCTGGTTCAATTTCTTTTCAGCTAACACGGTCTTCGCTCTTGCTGTCTGTCTCTGTGAGTAGTTTTTATACGTGAGTAGTTTACATCAGTCATTATATGTTAGCAGCGCTTATTTTTATTTCTTTTTAAAGGACAATTGTACATAGAGGTTCTTATCCTTTCTTCCCCTACTTGGACAGATTCTCCCCCTCCCTCCGGGGTTGTGCGCACGATCCAGAGAAGAGCTGTCTGGAAGGGAAGGCCTCTTGGAGTCAGGCAGCGGCGTGTCCCTCTGTGCAGACTTTTACCTTCCTCCCTGGCTCCAGCCTGCTGCTCACCTGCCTCGGGGACCTGGCACCCCCATGTCTTGAGCTTCGCGTCCATCTCAGTTGTCCTTGGATGGAGCTTCCCTAGTGCTTCCTCCAGCCTCAGGAATTCATCGCCTTCTCTTAGTTCCACTGGTGTCCTTGACTATTCACTTGTGTCTGTGGTTTCATACTTTTCAAATCCTTCTGTCACTGTAATGACCTTTGGCGTGTGTGTTGGGGGGAGGGACTAACACCTGTGCTCCATCTACCAGAAATATGTTTTAACCACGAACATCAACAGGCAATCATTTACCATTTAAACGGCGGAAGTATGTGAAAGAGAACTTGCGGGAACACCAGACCCCGCGTTTCCAATGCGCTTTGCGACACTGCGCTCATCAGAGCCCTGGCGGGAAGCGGTCGGAGGTCGTTCTCCCGGGTTACCAGTGGCGCAGCCCGGCGCCGCTCTGTGACACGGCTGTGGGCCTGGCTCCGAACGGTCGTGACTCGGCCGTTGCTGCTGTTTTTGGTGTTCTAACCCCATATGCTGGCCATGAAGTTGAACAATAATACTCTGCACTTTTCCAAGAACTGTAATTCTATAAAATGCAAACGCATTCTCTCATTGACAGGCACTGCAGGCTGTAATGTACAGAGGGGACCCCGGCTTGTGCAAGCAGAGGCTTTTAATAGACTATAGAAATGTAAACATGGTTCTTCTAATGCATTTCTAATAGTTTCTATTTCTGGACATTAGCCACAGTTCACGTCCTTAGCGGTAAAGGTTTGCCATGCAGGCCAATGCCTCCCTTAGGAATTCTTCTGAAGATTTGCACTTAACCCCAACTCTTTCCTCTATTTCCTGTTCCAGTGCACTGATTCTGGTGTTTGTGGGTCTTAAAGTGTGTGTGGAGGGGTGTTCACTAGAGGTTAACCCATTGGATGGCCTGGGTCAGCATGCGGGTTGATAGCAGACCCCACCCTAACCTCCCTTGGCTGCCGGATGTTGACTTAACAGCCCTTCCTCAGATACTGCCTGAAAGACCACTGTCTCCTTCATGCTCATTTTTCATTGGCTGCATTTTCAGCCTGACGAGCTGTAGGAATCAGTTACAGATCAAGCCTGTGAACCCCACATTGGCAGGTATGAGCGCCTTCCTTCCCCTGCAGTCGGTTCTGTGGTGAGCGTCCCAGCTCAGGCGCCTGTGGCCACCTTTGCTCCCTCTCCCTGGGGGCCACTCACCCTCTTCTGGACCAGACACGTTTACAGATTAGAAGGAGCTCAGTAACTGTTTATCTGCTTATTCTCTGGGCTTCAACACCCCGTCCTCCTTGTCGAGTTAACAAGGGTGAGGAAGATGATGTCGTGGAAAGAACACAGGATTCAGGGCTGGGTCAGCCTGGCTGTGCGTCCTGCCTTCATTCTGACCAGCGGTATGAGCTCAGACAGCTCGTTTACCTTCTCTGAGTTGCAGTCTACTAAAAAAGTGAGGGTGATTGTGCCCTCATTGTTGTGTGGTCAGAAAGTTAAATGAGGTCAATTTAAGATGCCTGGCATACTGTTTCACAGAAGGTTAAACATTCGCTTACCAGATGACCCCGCAATTCAACTCCTCACAGGCTACCCCAGAGAAATAAAAACACATGTCTACACAAAGACATATATATATACATATATGAGTTTTATTGATACTAGCTTCAACAAGAAATAACCCCCAAATCCATTGATGAACAGGTGAATAAACAGGTTATGTATATTTATACGATGGAATTCTACTGATCAATGGGAAGAATGGACTGTTGGTGTTATGCACAATTCTCAGAAACTGTAGGCTGAGAGAGAGGAGCCAGACACAGAAGACGCATCGCCGTGGGAGTCTGTGTGGAACCCAGGGAAAACGAATGTAATCAGCAGTGATGGACAGTGGGTCAGTGGAAACCTGGGGCCAGAGGTGGGATGGGGATTTACTGGGAAGGGGGACAAGGGAATCTTTGGGTGACAGATATGTTTTCATATCTTGATTGGGGCAGGGTAGTTACATGGGTGTATGCATTTGTCAAAATTCACCAAACTGTAGGCTTAGAATGTGTGCAGTGTATTATACGTAGATGACACCCTATTGAATTTTAAAAAGAAGTGCCTGACATATAGTGAGTACTCAGTGCATGTTGCTTTCCTGCTCTCTCTGGTTGGTGCTCAGGGGAGACAACATGGCATGGTTCCTGCACTCGAACCTGCAGTTTTCTGAGCAGGTGTTTTCAATGCCTCTCCCGTTTCCTCGGACCGTTCCGTGTACTACAGCCGTCTTAGTCCGCGGGCTACGGCAGACTTCTGCAGGCCGGTGCTCAACCACAGACCTTCGTTTCCTCGCCGCTCTGGAAGCTGGGAGGTCTGAGGTCAAGGTTCCCGCCCTCGTCTGCTGCGGGCTCTCCTCCCGGCGTGTGGATGGGGGCTTCTCACTGCGGGCTCTCCTCCTGGCGTGTGGATGGGGGCTTCTCGCTGCGGGCTCTCCTCCCGGCGTGTGGATGGGGGCTTCTCGCTGTGTCCTCAATGGCGTTGTCTCGGCGTGTGCTCCTGGGGGAAGATCTCTTCCTTCCTCGCCTGGTAAGGTCAGCAGTCCTGTTGGTTTAGGTCTCACTTTTTAAACCTCATTAAACCTAATTACCTCCTAACAGCTGCATCTCCAGATACAGTCCCATTAGGCGTTAGGGCTTCAACGTGTGGATTTTGGGGATTGCACATGGCATGCCCTGTGCGTGAATGCCCTGCACGTGGCAGGCTAGACGTGCTGGGAGCAGCCCCCAAAGACCTGCTCTGGAGATGCTGTGTGAAGAGCCCAATCCCTTGCCCCTCAGCTGGATGATTCTGAGGAGTGTGTTTTATACCATTTTCCAGGGTTTTCCTTGCTGGTAATTGGCTCAATGCCACACGTTTGCTTCACTTTCCTGAGTCTCTATTCCACTCCTATCCCAAGGTGCCCACTACCCGCCTAATAAGCCATTTAAGTTTGAATCTGTGTCTCAGGGTCCAAGTCTGGGAGAGCCTAGACGAGGATACTGCTACGCGTTTGTTTGTGCAGGTAACGGTGACTCCAGGTGGACTGGACACAATGGCCCAGCAGGTGTTACACATCAAGCCGGGGGCAGGGGATGGACTGTGGAGGAGACAGTGATTCTGGCATAGGGTCCAAGACGGTTGTTAGAAGAGGTGGGGTTTGAGCTGGGCAGTGAAGGATGTATGCAGTCTTGACAGGGAGCTATCATGGGGGAGGGGAGAGAGAGAATGGAGGGAGGAAGATGGATAAGGAATCATGGGAAGGAGGTTGAACTTACTGTTTGCTGAGCACCTGTGCTTTGGCAGACACTGTGCTAAGAGCTGGCACACAACTGAGTGAGAGCCAGTCCCATTCTCAAGGACATCATGGTCTGGTCAGGGAGTGAGATGATTAGTAGATAAAGCACCTGTCACACTGCCCTGTCATTTAATGCATCACTTCCCAAGCGTTGTTCCCAGAGGTTTGCCAGTGTCGTGTCCCAAGAGAGCCCCGGGAGTGGAGCCCCCTCACACCCAAGCTCCAACCAGAGGAAAAACTGAACTTGGAGAAGTCTTCTTGGGCACAGCTCCAACATTCGGGACAGAGTCCACAGCCTTGTTTTAATGGCTTTGGCTCAATTCATGTTCCGCGCTTGATTTAGAGGTGGCACTGTTAATATTTTGTACATTGGGCCAATTCTCTGGTGATTTTAATATTTCATTTATCAACTGATTTAACTTTTAATAGTATCCAAAGCCATCTCATTAGATTACAGCGCTGAGTGCCGCTGTAATAGCTATCCTGTTGCTCGAGTAAATTCAATTTGAGCAGATGTAGCCCAAGGCAAAGGCAACTGTGATCTCTGAAATATTCTGCCATCTCCTCTTCCAACAAGTTCCAGCCTTTTCTCTGTGCATGACTTGGACACGACAGACAAATCTCCCAAGACGTTGGAGGACTGAAGGAGAAATAGGATCTGGACACGGCTGAAGGTCACGGTCACATTACACTGTACATGTGTTCTGTGTCCCTGTCCCAACTATATTTGGAGAGTTCTTAAAAGATTGTGGTTGCGCATGGTTAATCTCTGAACCCCTAGGACCTTGTAAAGCGTTTGATACAGGTGGAGACTTATTAAATGTTTGCATCGAAGTGCACCTGAATTTTTGTTTCCAGGCACCAGAGAGCTCTGTCCTTGGTCCTGAACTGTGCAATGGTTTTTAGACGACGTGCTGAATGGAGCCATAGTGGACATTCTTTGACCCTCTCTAATGGTAGAAAGCTGAGAGGGACTGAAAAACCATTGGGTGACTGAATTAATACAGTATCAGAAAGATTTCTCTATGCAGAGACACCTTGTGTAGAACAAATAAACAGCAGATACACGGGTTCGTAGCATTGTTTGCTCCTGGAAGGTGAAGACTGTCTTTTATTTCTGCATCTCCAAATGGAGAAGAGTGCCGAGTACAGCTACATGGGCAGCAAACAATCCCTGAGTGAATGTCTGCTGAGAAGTCCTGCGCTCCACCCGAGTTTCTCACAAGTACACGGTGGGGTGGTGTCACCGGCATGATGTAGCTGCTGCATGGAAGAAAAGTCTTTACCATCTTGAGTTCAGTGATAATGGGCTCATATGGTCCTCAGAGCAGCTAACTTTTCTCTTGTGGTCTAAGTTATGCTGACCGTGGGAGTTGCAAACTGGTCAGATCATCTCTCTTCCTCTTCCTTCAGCTTAGGGACCTGTGCCAGGCTCCCTGGACTAAACTCTTGAAAGAAAACTCTCAAGTGAAAACATAGAGCTTCTCTGGGAATATAGGAACATTCGTTTGCATATTCATTTATTCAGTGGCTTCTAAAAACATTTATTGAGTGGCTTCTCTGTGCCAGGCAGAGGGACATAAGACATGGTCCCTTTTCCCAAGCAACTCACAGCATCATAGTGGGGAAGAGAAAGGACTGTCACACAGAGTGAACACATTTAGGAAAAACCTAGGACAGTGTAGGGTGAAGAGTAGGTGCTGGTGTATGCCTGTTGAATGAATGGAAGTTCTCACACTTTAATATATGTAAAAATCGCCTGCTGGAGGATCGGTAAGTTTGGGAATCCAATTTTAAGATGATCTTCAGGTGATAATGATGATGTTGAACATGGACCTCACTTTTAGGGTGGGGCATCCATATATATTTTTCAGAAAGAAGCTTGGCATGTGTATTAGTCATGGTTCTCCAGAGGAACAGAAACAATGTAATATTTATATTGGTTATATCCTGAGAACCAGGAGAGTCAGAGGTATAAATCCAAGTCCAAGGGCAGGGGAAGACCCATGTCCAGCTCAAGCAGACAGACAGGAAGGGAATGCATCCTCCATCCTATTTTTGTTCCATTCAGACTCTCAGTGGATTGGATGGTGTCTGCCCATGTTAAGGAGGGCATCCTCGGATTCAAATACTAATCTCACAGACACACCCAGAAATAATGTTTAATCCGGGCACCCCATGGCACAGTCAAGTTGACATGAAATAACCATCACAGGATGTGAGAGGGGAAGGGAGAGCATTCTGGACTCGTGGACAGCAGGACTGAGGCCCAGGGTGAGGCTTTGGTGCATGGCAGTGTTGAGAACCGTCATACGTAAGACTGATTTGTTTCTTCCTCACTGATGATCAGGGTGATTCAGCTGACTGGCTGGCTGAGCATGCCGTCCTCCCCCCTCCTCTCCCCCTCCTTGTTCCTCATCCTCCGTGCTCCACCTGCAACCCTCCTGAAGCTGGAAACCCTGACAAATAAGATCAGCTCCCCAAAGAGCCCGACTGAGTTTTAGTTGATAACTTAGGAATGCCCTGGCTAGAGCAGAGGTCCAGAGAAAGGTGGATATAAGAAAGACACTTTGGAGCTGGCCACTTTTTCCTCTGCTCTTTCCAAGTAATTTCAAATTAGTCTGATGTGAAGATAGAAGTTAGTCATGTGGGTGGAGGGAGCATGGAGCTGTCCTCGGGTAGTTACAACCCCAAATCTTAAACGTTGGGAAGAGCGTGTGGTAAGAACGATGGAAGATCATTGCAAACCTCTTGGCTTGCTGGTGGACTCACAGAGCCTCTCCTGGTCCATCAAACCTGTGAGCCTGGATTCCAGACACCGTGGAGCTGCACCCCTGAATGAGAAGTCTGTCTTATGGGAGCTCAGATAAGAGCAGAGACAACCCATTAGCAGGTAGAATGTGCCCAGTGTGAACCAGCAACGACACTTACTCAATATTGTTAAATGAATACGTGAATACAACTTGATTTCCCATCCCTCAGGCATTGATTACTAGGGAGGGAGGAGGTGACCAGAGGGGGCAGCACACGGATGCTGGCTGCTGGCCTGAGCTACTTGCCTGGACCAAGTCCTCTCACCCCACCACCTCGGTGTGTGGAGGGGTCCCAGCCACTCACGTCTCCACTCATTCTCCTGTTTCCTTCCGCATTTGATACTCACTAATGCCTCTCGGCTTTGAACTCAAGTCTTTGCATTCTGGGTATTTACTGCACCTCACCTTGGATGATGGCCCTCATGACACCTCGGTCCCTCCTCACCTCAGAATTGCCCCAGCTAGCCTGAGGGACATACCTGTGCTGCAGACCAAGGTAGTTGAAGGGAACTAGAGCTCACCTCCAACTCAGGGCTTAGAGCTGGGTCTCAGAAGGCCGGCCATGTCCCCCTGTAAGAGCACGAGGAATGACTCCTAGTCTATGCAGAGGCCTCCTGGGGGCGGCTGGTCATCTCCACCCTCAGAAGCGGATGCCTGCTCAGTGCCCCTCAGGTTAGTCACTGCAGAGTGAGGCTCACTGTTCCAGAACCCATTCCTCTTCCCTCCTCTGTCCTCTGCAGGGTGATGAGTGTGTGCAAGGGTCTCACTGGCTGCAGAAAGGACGTGTCCTCCCCTTTGCTCTAGAGCACCCCCACACGATTCTGAATGAATATTAAGGTTGCATAAAAAAGTCCGGTTCTTCATCCATGATATGGTTGTAGTCAAGGTCTAGGTGTCACTCTCCTTAAGGCTCAGATCAAATGTCACCCCTTCAGCCACCCCTAACCCGCTCCTGACCGCTCCCCTAATTCAGATGGGGTGAAAATCCTAACTTTCTTTTTTTTTTTTTTACTATATGTCTATTAATTTATAATTTACATCTATGTATGAGTAATTTATATACACTTATACTTTATATATGTATCATTGTATGTGTGACTATAAAAGTAGTTTATAGATGTATCATCTTGTGTAATATCAACCAAAATAGAAAATTGGAAGGTTTGGACAAATATGTCGTAGATATTTGTCTGAATCATATTACAGATTCCTTTTTCTGCGGCCACAGGAATCAGTCATAATGCCTTAAAGTAAATATTAAGATGGGATGCGCCTCATTATTTTTGGAATGTTAACATGAGATGATGCAGCAAGTCACTGCCGTCCGGGTTCTGTTTCGAAGCAAGCTCAGCCCCGCGAAGACGCGTCGCCCCATCTGGAGGGGCACCGTGGCTGTTTACTAAATCATGACTCTCATTTTTCACTGCCAGCCACCAATTATGCAGAGGTTTTGGTGGAAATTGGGCTAGTAAATTTCCATTTTCCTGATGTCAGGCAGTTATTCTTGCAAACTAATTGGAAGATATTTCATTTTTACATTTTTGAACAAAGGGATCCAAAACCCTTGGAAACTTCATTGGGAAGGTTTTCATATTAAGCAGACCAGAGACTTCTGTTTAAGTCTGCATATGTGACTCTTTTATACTTGGTGACCAAGCATATTGGCAAGAAAAATCAGAAAGTGATGGAATGTTTTCAAAAATGCTCTTCTAGACCCGAATTCCTTCAAAAAAAGCAGTTACTTCATCGCTCACCCTTTACCTTGAAGGGTCAGATTAAATGTGTTTATTTAAAAAATATCTAGCCCTGGCCGGTTTGGCTCAGCGGTTAGAGCGTCAGCCTGCGGTCCACAGAGACCCTGGTTCGGTTCCCGCTAAGGGCATGTACCTTGGCTGCAGTTTGTCCCCGGCCCTGGTTGGGTCATGTGGGTGGCGGCCACTCGATGTGTCCCTTTCACATCGATGTTTCGCTCTCTTCCTCTCTCTCCTTCCCGCTCTATCTGAGTAAAAAATGGAAAAATGTCCTCGGGTGAGGATAAAAAAAAAAACAAATAAAAAATATCTACCTGTATGCACACCGCTGAGGGCCACTTGTCCTCACTGGGAAGGTCACCAAATTTGATACTATCTCTTCATAAAGGAAAAACGCATACCTGTCTTCCACATCAGTAACTTTCCAAGTACACCAGGTGCTCCGAAAGGTCGCGCTCGTACCTTATATTACTGTGATGTTCTGTGGAAATTCTATTTAGATGTCCTTCCCCCTTACAGATAATAACCACATCAACGGGCTTCTGCGCTGCTGTGTTCACCTCTGGCTTGTACTTCTTTGCTGTGATACCCAGCTCATAAATGACGCAGTGAATGACTTTCATGTGGGGCACTGTCCCTGTAACCTCACTCGCATCTGTTCTCATTTCCACTGGCTATGTGTCTACAGCGTTGCTATGGAACTCGGCGACCGGTACGGAACTAACTGTGGAGACTGTATCTTCTCCGAAACTAACTGTGGACACTGTATCTTCTCCGATGTAACTTTTCTTTCATGGCTCATGTAACGTTGTTTCCACATGTGTCACTCCAGGTCCCCACACCAGGGCCCGCAGAGTGTGCAGGACACAATATCAGGGGCACATGTCACTAATGCACACGAGTGTGCGGCACACAACCCACACGGCTGTACGAGGCATGGGAGTAAAACACTGCGAAGCCAAACCCAGAACATGGGGCATGTTGGAAGCATCTGAACTGTCATCCAACTGCCTGGCCAAACACCGCATACTATCTTCCAGCCATTTCCCCCAAATATCTCCCCACGAAAGTGTGTGTGTCTTTCCGATGCATTTCTGACGAAGAGTGCGATGCAATCTGTCCATGTTTCCGTAATGCAGCTCCGGGTGATTTTAGCCGTGCCGCTGGAGCGGGAAGAACGAGGGTTTAGAAACAACGTCTTCTGGATGCTTTGCACTTCGGAAGACAAACACATGCACGTTTCAGAGATGCAGATTATGTTTGTAAGAGTGGCCTAAATTCTCACTGTAAATTTGACGTGGGCTTTTCTGGGCTGACTTCTGTGCTTTGATGAGAACGACAGCATTGTAGACCACCACCTGTCGCGTGGCTGGAGGGGACCTCATCCTCCGCGGCACCAGCTCTCCCTCTTCTTGTTTGCGTGGGTCTGTGCCCATGTTGTCTTTACCTGGATGTTTCTTTGCAGGAATCTTCTTAAACCTCTTGTCCATTGAAAAACAGCCACCAGGTAACATAGTCTGTAACTGACACGCATGACACAGCGGCTGACCATGTCACTCATGGTGCAATGAAATGAGGAGCAAAGCCCGGACACCATGGTCAAGCCACCTTGTCGGGGAACTCAGTCTCCCTACAGGATCCCATGTGTCCCGGACACGTGGCCATGTGACACGTGACTTGGATAGGGTACCAGGGTCATTGTGAGTACTGAAATAGCACAGTAGAAATTCTTTCTTATTTTTAAAGTAAAAAATAAAAACAGCCCTGTCCAGTTTGGCTCAGCAGTTAGAGCATCGGCCCGCGGTCCAGAGAGTCCCGGGTTCGGTTCCCGCTAAGGGCATGTACCTCGGTTGCAGTTTGTCCCCGGCCCTGGATGGGGTCGTGTGGGTGGCAGCCAGTCGATGTGTCTCTCTCACATCAATGTTTCTCTCTCTCTGCCTCCCTCCCTCCCCCCTGCTCTATCTGAAGATGAATGCAAAAGTGTCCTTGGGTGAGGATAAAAATAATAATACTAATACAATTAATAAATAAACAAAAACAGACGTTTTATAGTTTCCTCTCTCAGCATCCCAGGATGGCCATGTCCCATGTGGAAACCACAGAGACTAAATAACGTCTTCCTCTCTGCTCCCACCTGTATCTACACGAAAAAAAGTAAAGTTAAACTTTTCTGTTTAGGAAAGTTGCATGTGCCTGTTGTAGGGTATTTGGAAAGAGAGACAAGTATAACGATAAAAATAATCTGTAATGATACCTCCTCAGAAAGGCTCACATATAATTGTGGCACATGACCCTCCGTGCTCTTTTTCGGGGCGTTTAAAATCTGCAGCCAGGATTGCACTGTGTGTGGCACTCGACGTGAGTGGTCTCAGGACACAGCGCTGAGCGCTTGGAATGTCGTCTTCCCAGCTCTGCAGCTACTGACCTGGACGCTAAGTCGGAAAAACAGGCCCAGCGCCATGTGTGCGAAGCGCCCTTATCTAAATGGAAACAGCCCACGACACCGTGTGTGCTCGACGAGCGTGCAGGGAGGTGTGGGAGGGGACTAGCCGGGCCGTCTCCGTCGTGGGGGCTGGGGCCTTGCAGAAGCTGCAGGGAAGATTATTTTTACTGTACTTTGTAGTAGTTAAAAAAAAATTATGGGGCACACGTTACTTTTCTAATTTTTGAGAAGGAATTTTAAAATAAAAGAATTAGACAATGTGAAAAGAAAACTATCATTTTCTCCTTAGAATTTGGCCGGATCCACCGTTGCCTCATCCTCCTCTTTCTGGAAGCTTCCCAGAACCCGGAGACTGTGACAAGAGCCCGTTGGCTCTCATGCTCCGTGTCTCTGCTTAGATTAGGGTCCACTCTGGGGCGCAGGGCTACAGAGCCAGGCCGAGGGGGCCCCTCAGCCCCACTTCCAAGCCCCAGATGCTGTCACTGGAAGTGAGACCGTCGGCTTATCTTCCACGGTGCGTGTCTGAGCCACGCTGGGTCTTAATAAGAAAATTGATTCAGCCCGAGGCCTAATCTCCAAGGTGCCGTTTTTTTTTTCTTTTCCCAAGACAGCAAGTTCATGTCTCTGCAATATCTGATTTAGATGCTTTGAAAATGGGTTCCTTGACAGGGCTTAATTAAACTGGATTGCCCCTATATGGGAACATTTTACGGTTTCCATAACAAACGCTATTAGTACCGGGAGCGGGGTGATTTTTTGTTCTATTGATGTCTTTTATGGTGATGTCATAAAAAGAAGATGATGACTTCTCATTAGGAGGCAGATGGAGGAGAAGATGCATGTTGATTACTAGAGAGAGGAAGGTGTGCTTTTCAAACAGTTACCTTAACAGCCCTCCACGGCGGGACCGGATGTGAACCGGAGGTCGGGCCAGACGCCTCTTGTCTGGGTCTCACCGGATCGTGGCCGCCTGTGCTTGGTTTAAAACGAGATCCAACAAACGGGAAGCGGATTTCTCAGTCTGGCTCGAAACCAAGGCTTCACAGACTGTGTCTCTCTCTCAGACTATTATTAAAAATGACCACTCACTTTCTGCGTCTCTTTATTTAGTAGCAGAAAAAGGGCTTGCTTTTTAAACTCTGTTACAATTACATGACACTTTATAAAGTGTTGTGAGCATCACCCATTTTTTTTCTTTTTAAAGAAACAGTCTTTTTCTCTGCTTTAAGAAGCCAGGTTCGACTATGTCTTACGATGAGCATTGCTTCATGTCTTTATTATTGTCGTAAACACCATCTTATTTTTATTTCTCCCAGCTTTATGGTGGTATAATTAAAAAATAAAAATTGTTCGCATCTCAGGTGTACGAGCTGAGGTTTTGATTGTGAGTATGTGTAACACGAGGACCACCACGAAGCTATTCTTCGTGTCACCTCACACAGGTACCCTTTGTGCGTATTGAGAAGATTTAAGGTCTGTCCTGTATCCGTCAAGCGTTACCAGCGGTCACCCCCGTGCAGTCCCGGAGACCCCCAGAGCTTATGCAGAACCGGAACTTGGTGCCTTTGGACCCACGTCCCCCAATGCCCTTCACCTCTCAGCCCCTGCTAAACACCACTTTAAATGGCTTAATAATACTTAACCTTTGACTGTGATAATTCATGGAACCAATTTTCTAATGGTAGTCATTCAGTTATTTTCAAGTTTTTCACTTGTGTAAGTA
This sequence comes from Molossus molossus, assembly GCF_014108415.1. Classification (NCBI taxonomy): domain Eukaryota; kingdom Metazoa; phylum Chordata; class Mammalia; order Chiroptera; family Molossidae; genus Molossus; species Molossus molossus. The sequence goes on along the minus strand of NW_023425350.1, from coordinate 7,519,440 downwards.
ACACTGCGATAAACTTCCTTAGAGAAAAATCTCGGTCAGCTTCGCAGACGGAGCCCCCTCCGCCCCCCGAGGCAATTCTAAAAACGAACTCACTGGGTCGAAGTGTCCAGCCTTGTTGCCAGCCAGCCTCCCAGAAGGTCCGCACCGATGGCGGCTTCATGCAGGGCCATGCGAAGCACGGCGGGGGCGTGTGCGGCGGGATTTGCTGGGCAGAGACCCGACCTACTCACCTGGGCTTCGTTCCCTTGGTGACCAGCAGGGGTTGGGCTGCGGGGGCGCTGGGCCAGCCCGGGAGGGCCTCAGATGTCTCTGGTGCCAGCAGGGGACACCTGGCAGGGTTTGCGGAACCCCAGGAACCCCGGGAACGCTTGAGAAAACCCCCGTTTAAATCCTGTGCTTAGGGTAAGAACACGGCGCTGTGCTTAGGAAACCCGTCTCGCTTCCTTCTCCGCCTCAGACTTACCAGCGGTGACCCACCCGGTCTCAAAACTTAGACCGCCTCTGGTTTCCATTTGACTTAGGAAGTAATCATGACAGATGCAAAGCTGTGAAGCCCCGAGTAGACATTTTTTCTTTCTTTCTTTCTTTTTTTAAGTCGACTTCATATAGAGTCCAGCACACTGAGCCGATTATGCTTTTAGTTCAGACTAATTATCCGTGCATTGGACACACTGGAGCAAATTCCGCCTGAGTCCTAGGCAGGGAGCACGGGGCCGGGAGGGGAGCACACCCCTGCAGAAGCGGGGGCACTTCAGAGAGAGCTGAAAGGCCGGAAGGAAAATAAAGGCTTGTAACATATTTGCAGAGTGAAATGGGGACCCAGCAAGCAGGAGCAATTAATTCATTTCTTTGAGAGCTAATTTATGAATCTTTCCCCCGAACTCTCCTAGTCGCTTCCTTTGTTTCAAGTCCAACCCTCATTGTGTTCTGCATACCTAATTAATTAGAACAAGCCTGGCCTCACTTTGCCAAGGGCGTGTAATTTATCACGCTGGGTTCCTGAAACCTCCTCAGGTGCGTTTTCTGAAATGTATGCAAATTGTCTCGCCACCAGCTATGCGATTCAGTGACGGAGTCCAGGGGTTCCTCGGGGAAGCATTGGGAGGATTTTTTCCCTTTACTTGGCAGTTTTTAAAACCAGGGGTTTGCTGGGCATTTCACGGAGAGGCAATCAAAGCAGAGAAGCAGTATCTGGCGTATTTGAAAATCATGAAATAAAATCCGCGCTTTCCTCCTGCGATCAGGGCCTCAGTTTCCCCACTTACAATGAAGGTGAAGGTGTGAACTAGAGGGCCTCTCGGGGACGCCTCATGGCCAGTGTCCCTGGCCCAGGCGGCCCAGGCTCACTGTCCTGGCCCAGTCCGTTTCTGCAAGGCTAATGATCCCACTGCGCGGCTGACAGCCTGGGCCCAGGCTCGGGCACCAGGAAGTAGGTTGTCAAAAGAATGAACCAAGTCCCAATTTCATGGACTTACCTGGAACTTTTTAATGATAGAAATCTAGGAAAAGGCTATGTTGATGTTCTTGTCATTGGCGGTGTTTTGGTTAGGATTTGGAGTGTGTTTTGAATTGCACTTGTGGGTGAGGATGGGGAGTGGGGGACCGTAATCTTTTCAGGGTCCCTGCAGGACGTAGCGGGCACTGTGTCCACTAGAGGAGTCTGTGCTGGACTGGACGGCCGATGCGCCCGCCCCCAGACTCCCCAGCAGAGGTCACTAGGCAGACAGCGGGGACTCTCCGAAATGCCTTTTCTCCAAGCTGCAGGGCTCTCAGCTTCCTGTGGCCTTTCCACACCAGCAGTGGGTTTGTCGGTCTAGCCATCAGTGTAAATAGGAATCTGGGTGTCAGCCCCTTAGCTCCTTCCCCAGGGGACTGGACCCCCTCAAGTGGGTTCCCTTTAGCGCTAGAAAGAAGGCCATGTTTTCCTGTTTTAATTACTTTTCTATTTGGAGCATAATTGCAAAGATGTCTTGTTAATATTCAACCGAGGGGTGTGGGGGTAAATGTAAGGGGTGTTCTCTTCGTTTCTCTTTGGCTCCTCATAGCTTGCTCCAGCCAGGTGACTGTCCTACATCTGTGCCATTGAAAACACCTGGCCCGGGCATAGAGTTGATGCCAGCATCGCCCCCACAGTCCGGTATGGTCCACGTGGATGTCTTAGTCAAGGTTATGTAATGCTTGACATCAGTGGGAGCCAAACCTGAGCTGGGGAAATCTTTATGGAGCCAACGTGATTCACCCACGGAGGTCAGTCGGAGTGAACTGTATCTGGGTGATTCTGCTTCAAGGAGGAGAGCCAAAATTAGGGGCTTACAAAAAAATTTTTTTTAAAGATTAAAAAAATTTTCTTTATTGATTTTAGAGTGAGAGGAAGGGAGAAGGAGAGAGATGGAAACATCGATGAGAGAGAACATTGATGGGCCGCCTCCTACACACCCCCCACTGGGGATTTTGCCCACAACCTGGGCATGTGCCCTGACCGGGAATTGAACCTATGACCTCTCGGTGCCTGGGTCAACACTCCACCACTGAGCCACACCGGCCGGGTGGGGCTTGCAATCTGTGCCCAGATGACTGACTAGAAGAGACCTCAGGCCTCAGCAGGACGAAGGAGACGGGTGTGCTGGCAGAGAAGGCAGCGGGAGCCGGGGCCGGAGACCGGACGGGGCGTGCTGAGCCTCAGCTCCGGGCCAGAGGCCACAGGTCAGATGCCCACCCGCCCACTCAGACCCACAGGCACATATTTTTGGCCTGAAAAATGTTTTAAAATCTTGACTCAGCTGATGACCTTTAAAAAGTAATGATTTCACATAAAAATTTGGTTTATGTGAAATCACTTTTGAAAAGGATTTCCTGACACGGCTGAGCCTGAGGGTTCCCATGGCAACCACTTCTGTCGCTGTAGAAGGGACCCTCTCAGTGCCCTCCCCACAGCCCCCCTCACGCTGTACTGCACCCTACCCTCCTGCACACCCCCTCTGCGTGCTCGTGACCTGTCTGTCCTGGGGCAGCTGAGGGGTGGCCCTGCCTCCCCACCAGGGCTGGAAACACCCGTCTCCACAGGCCTCGGTTTCCCCCCAGGTACTAGAGAGGACCAGAATCTCTCCCGACTCTCATACTTTGTGATTCGGGGATGGTGGGATTTTAAAAGAATTATTTCAGAGAGATTATAAAAAGCAATTACATTTCTTTGACCTTGACGGATTCCAACATTCATTCGGCATTTACAGAGCCATTGAAACTAAGCCTTCCAGTGGCTTGGCACAGTGGGGGAGAACAGAGAGGGCCGTTTTGCTGTGGGTCAGGCTCCGCCCTTCAGATGGCCGGGAGCTGCAGGGCCCGGGCTGTGGGCAGGGGCACCGGCCCTGTGCTTGCTGGGCTGGGCCATGGAATCCCAGCAGAGCCCTCTGCAGCCCTGCCTGGTGCCCAGGCCTGTGCATTGGGCTGAATTGGGGCGTCTCCTCTCCCATCCCAGTCAGGTTCTGGGAGGAGAAGCACACTGCACCAGGAACTAGCAGTCTGGATTCTTGTCTTGGATCAACTCAATCCTTGGTCCTGCTCATATCCATTCTCAGTTTCCACCTCGGTAAGGTCAGAAGAAATTTCTTCAAGCTCTAATATCCCGTGGCCCTAAGATTCGTCCCGTGGCCCTCAGATTCATCCCGTGGCCCTAAGATTTGTCCCGTGGCCCGAAGATTCGTCCCGTGGCCCTAAGATTCGTCCCGTGGCCCTAAGATTCGTCCCGTGGCCCTAAGATTCACCCCGTGGCCCTAAGATTCGTCCTGTGGCCTGACAGGAAACACCTTGGGAACCCTTCAGAAGTTCTCAGGGGTCCTGCGCACAGCATGTCGGGGACAGTACCTGGACCCAGCAGGGCCCATCAGCGAGCCTGGCCGCTGCTCTCAGGAAACTTTCCATGCACTGGAAGAGAAGCATATGCCCAGGACTCGGCCTCGGAGAGGAAATGGTATCTTTGGTCTCCCTTCCTCCACTTTTAAAGGTCTTTCATGTTCAACACCTGGGCCTTGGCAGAGGCAGAAAGAAAGAATTCAGAAAGAAGCCCAGAGCCCAGCCAGTGTGGCTCCGTGGACTGAGCGCCATCCCACAGACTGAGAGGTCCCGGTTCGATTCCTGGTCAGGGCACATGCCTGGGTTGTGGGCTTAATACCTCCAGTAGGGGGCGTGCAGGAGGCAGCCCATGTATGTTTCTCACATCGATGTTTCTATCTCTCTCTTCAAAAACCAATAAAAAACATACTGAAAAAAAAAAAAGAAGTCCAGAAAAAATAGAAAATTGGGTTAAAATGTGTTCCCTGCCAGACTGATGCTCCTAAAACACAGCTCCTATGACATACTCAAAAATGCTCTGTCCCTGCGGAGTCTCGTGTCAAGTTCAGGATTTCGGCCTCTTCCCCTTTGGCTCCGTACACACAGCACGACTGCCTTTGCACTCACCAAGGACGGAAGCCATGACTCCACCCAGGGACCCCCAGAATGAGCTGTCCCTGTTCTTGCAACCTGCCCACCCGACCCCTCCATGTGCAGACCCAGGACAACCTCCAGACCCACACCCGCCTGGATCTGCCCTGAGCACGCTCTTGCTGCCCTCAGCTTCCCGGAGCTGGCCTCGCCCATCGTTCTCGGCATGTGGCCGGATCGTGAGCGTTTCCCTTCTCTGCGTGCGGTGCCCTCGGATCCCAGTGTGGACCTGCTGGCCACAGTTAGCACGTCAGTCTCTGCGGCAGGAGGTCCGGGCCCACGGGGGTTCAGTATTTACCTGTTGCACAGATAAAGGAAGGAGTGACCGGAGGGAAGAAAAGGAAAGGAGAAAGCCCTGCCCGCACCCTGGCCCGCCAGCTCTACCCCGGCCCGCCGTCTCTCCGCACGCCCACCCGCTCCTCGCCGGCGGGGACCCCTGATCCTGCTATCAGCTCCGCCTCGAGCAGTCCTCAGTCCAAGGCGTTCAGGCCTGGCCCGTGTCCTTCCCAGGCGGAGAGGGATCTGATTTGCAAGGTTGTCTTTTTATTTTTTTTCTCATGCCAACTGCGGGTGACCGGCTGCTGGGCTCTCGGAGGACCCTCCCTGTGTTCCTTCCTCTCGTGAACGGCCGTGGGGGAGACGAGGCGGGTCACTTTGTCTTTCTTATCGTAAAACTTGCGGCCAAATGTTGTTCGTCTGCCCGCCACGGGTGAGAGGCAGGCTAATGAAGAAGGCTGACCCACGCGTCACGATCTGAAAGCCCACAGTTTACCCTAGCTGCTTCTTACCACGTGGTCTGTATTGCCTGGAAGTTACTGAAATACTTATTTTAGTGAATATACAAGAAAAAATATATATAGTGACTTATTAGTCAGAATTCTCTGGAGAGACAGCCAGTAGGAGAGCGTATGGTTCATCTCCAGTCTGAAGACCGACAGGCTTGAAACCCGAAATTAGCCGAGTTTCTAGTTCAGTTCAAGTTCAAAGGCAAAAAAAACAAAACAAAAAGATGTTCCCCCTTGAAGGCCACTAGGCAGGTGCTTTATTTCACTTGGGTTTTTGGTTCTAATCAAGCCTTCCACTGGGGACCAGGCCCTTCGTCTTCTGATTTAAATATTAGTCTCGTCCCAAAGCACCCTCACAGAAACACCCAGAATGATTTTGGGGCAAATACCTGGGCACCCAGTCAAGTTGACACATAAAACTGACCTTTACAGTAAGCGAACCAATAGATTTTTACGTAATCAGTCCTGAAAAAGGGCTTCGCCGCACTTGAGCATAATTTGTCCTTGTGAACATTGTCCGAGTGTTCTGCAGTTTCATCTACACCAGGAATGAACCAGTCCTCACACCCTTGACAAAGGAGAGAGAGAGGGGGGAAGAGGAGGGGTGAGCCGTGGGGGGCACAGACACCCCTGTGCGGATTCCTCCCCTGTGTGTGGGGGAAGGTGCATCAACCACCCGGAGGCCAGCCCTGGACGCTGGAGGCAACCTGTTTTATTTTATTTTATTATTTTTTTTAGGATGCCTCGCCGAAGCAAGGCCACCAAAAATTTTTGGTTGCCTCCCACACGAAAAAAATGGGAGAGAGAGAAACATGAGGCAACCTGTTTTCAAGAGCCAGCTGTGGGACCTGTGTGTGGCCCTAAGGACCCGGAACTGAGGGCGCATCTGAGACCTCCTGCAGATTCCGCAGAGGGAGCAAGACAGACTTCAGCCCAGACACCCGGGGCTCTTTCTAACGCTGGTTTTGCTGAGCGTAAAGAACTTGGAGGGTAGATTCACTGATTAATGAATGCCAGCTGTAATTTATTAAACACCGCCTCAAAGATAAAAATAAAAACAATTGTTGAGTGCTTACCGTAGACTGTTTGCTATGCTGCAGAGTTTGTACGTTTTCTTACTCAGTCTCACCAGCGAACCCACCTACTCTGTGCATTTGTGTCCCCATTTTGAAGGTGTTAATACTGAGGCTCAGGGGCATGAAGCCACTCGGTCCAGGTCGCAGGGCTGGTGCGTGTGGTGTGAGGCTGACATGCTGACCGTTTCCACCCCAAAGCCCAGTGTCCTCCCAGCAGGGTTCGCGTCTTAATGAAGCTGGTTTTCCACAGGCTGGCCGGTCACCCCGAGTTCTGAAAGGGCACCTCCCCGACCCAGGCGGAGCTACCCGCGTGGGAGCCCGTGACGTCCTGGTGGCGGACGGGAATGGTTGGACGATTCTGTTTTGTAGGTGAGAGCTGGCTCTACCTGCTCCAACATCTGTTCTCCCTTCATCTCAGCTTTATCCTGCGGCAGAATAAAAGATGCAGACGAGGGCGATTTCAGCCCGCGACAGTTTGCGGTTTCAGGAGGCTCTCCGAATGGTGCTGCAGGAGGCGCGCAGCCCGTGTGGAGGGGGCTGGGCCATGCTGTTCCCCAAACAGCCGGGGAGAGAACAGCAACCCAGCTTGTGGGTGAAAACGCTCACGCCTGCCCCGCGGACTCCCTCGTGGACTTTGGGTCCCCACACTGCGCCCGCACAGGGCTGCGCTCTGGGCGTGCGGGGGAGGGGCAGGGCCCCGCTGGGCGGTGGACTGTTGGAGCCCTGGTTCCGGGAACAGAAACGCACTCAGATGCTCTAGGGTGATGGGGTGTCGGGAGGAAAGCACAGTGCAGCCAGGTGCCACGGTGGGGCGTGGGGGGTGCTGGGGAAGTTGCTGGTTCCTCCCCGTCAGGTGTCTCCCTTATCCCCTCTGCTCTGCCACACGCACCTACATTCCTCCCCTCTGTTGTCTTTCTGAACTTTGTTTTCCTTCTTACTGATTTTAGAGAGACAGGAAGGGCGAAGGAGAGAGAAAGAGAGAAACATCGATGAGAGAGAACATCAACTGGCCGCCTCCTACACGTCCCCCACTGGGATCTGGCCCACAACCTGGGCACGTGCCCTGACCAGGAATCGAACTGGCGACCTCTCGGTGCAGGGTCCACGCTCAACCCCTGAGCCACACCGGCCAGTCACCCACATCTGTTTTCTTGTTAATCTGTTGCCATGCCTGTTACAGGGAGACACCTGTAAATAAAAACATTCCGAAGGATGGGTAACTCCCCGAAAGTGGGGTGAACCTTGTCCACTCACGTTCCGGGCAGCTTGTCGGTCCTGTCTCTCGCCGCCCATTCTCACACGGACTTGGTTTGAATCCTGCCTCCGCTACTCATGAGCTGACGTGGGCAGTTCTTGGGACTCACCTGAGGGTCGTTCCCCGGGTTGTAAGGTGGAGACGCAGGTGTCTAACACGTACCTGTGCTGGGAGGCGTGAGTGGGGGGATGTATGCAGAGTGCTAATGAGGAAACCCTAGCGGCTGCTGGATTGTAAAGGCGTCTCTAAGCCTGGGGAAGTGGGCTGCTGGGCCCAGGGTGCTGGCTGGGGGCCTGCGCTGGGTTCCGTGGGGTCTCCACTCAGGGAAGCGGGTGGAGGAGGGAGCAGAGAGATGTCGAACATAACCGAGGACGGTCTAGGAGCCGCACTGGCCAGGAGCTGGGACACGAGTGGAACTGAGTTCAGGCCCAGGGAGAGCAAGTGACCTCGCAGAGAGATGCGTGCGGGTGAGGCGGTCAGCCACCACCCGGTCCAGACGTGACCCCACGGCGTGGGGAGGCCTGTCAGGACAGTGTCCAAACCACTCCAATACCCCAGCCCCCGCACAATGCTCTGCTCCCCACGGTGACGCACAAACATCGGTGGCATGAGTGAGTGGACAGGTGGGCGGCTGGGAGGTAACCTGTGGCATTGGGTCACCGAGGGCTGACGGGCAGGGGGAACCCCGATGCAGTCGTGGGTGCAGGACTCCCCAGAGGGCTCGGTGACAAAACCATCCCAGCACCCTCACTCTCGCCTCCTCAGCAGCTGCCGTATCGGGGTGTCCGATTTTATCTTGTCTTGTTCTATTTACATAATGCAACCCCCCCGTGAAATAGTGTCGTTTTCATTTCACAGATGTGCAGACCGGGGCCGAGAGGTTAGAAACCTTTCTGAGGGCCACATGTCTGGTGAGTGGGGGAGCGTGATTCCAACCCACGCGTGTCTAACCCAAACCCTGGCAACATGGTGCCTCCCGCCGGAACGCAGCCTCCCTGAGTGGGCACAGACGGCCAGCCTTCCAGGGGGCAGCCACAGCTTCAAACGGTGTGGGGTGCAGGACACATCTGGTCAGAGCCCTGTGCCTGTACTCAGGGAGCTAAGGGTGTCATCGACAGGCTGCCTGGGACAGTTCGGGCCCTGGGTTTATGGGGAGAGGGAGAAGCCCTGGGCGCACAGAGCATCTCTCTCCGGTGCGGAAGCCTGATAGGAGGGGTTGTGTTTGGCTCTTTCCAGGGTGATGTGCTTGGGTAATGCCTTTGGATGGAGAGGTCATGAGACCGAGGTCATGGTTGTCAGGAAAGCTGGCGGGCTGTTGAGTGCGCTCGAGTTAGAGGCCTTGTCTGGGTACCCTGGACAATTCTCATAATGGCATAGGAAGCAGATAAGTACGGCATGTGGGACACTTTACATCTGCCCATCTACCCAGCTGGGTGGGGCTCGCAGTGGAGGGAGGACGTCGAGGAGCACCTGGAGAGGACTGGCTCCCGAGCCCACTGCCGGCCTCCCTTGCAGACACCCCCTTGGAGCTCCCAGAAGTAACTTGGGGAGCTTAGGAGTGAAAGGTGAAGATTCAGCGATCATGCAGGCAGGGCTGGCATGCTGGTGGAAATCCTCAGTTAGGGTGGACGTGGCCCCGTTACTACCCACAGGCCGGTGGGAGACCTGGATGCCGGGCTTCACAAAGAACATGTTTTTGCTGTTTGGTGGAGCGGGGCCTCCATCCAGATGTGAAAACCCCCGGAGACAGACCATGGGGGGGGGGAGGGCGGGGCTGCCACTCTTGCTCGATGGTCTTCTTCTGTCTGAAGGGTGAAAGGCGTCTGAATTTTGGGGCACCCTCCCACCACAGGGGGGATATAGCAACCCTTGAAGTGAAGGGTGACCAGTAGGACAGTGTGGAAGCAATACGACCCTGGGCCTCCAGAGTCGCGAGCCTCTTCTCCCGGAGCTCTCTCCAATACCCCAGCCCCCGGCACAATGCTCTGCTCCCCACGGAAGTCTGGCTGCCCCGGGACCGTCATGCTGGAGAGGTCACGGAGGACGTCCAGTCCAGCTGTGGAGACTTCCAGCCGCCCCCAGGGTGCCAGAGGGGAGAGTGAAGCCATCTGGTCCCTCGGACTAGCCCGTCCACCCGCTGGGTTCCGCCGAAAGCTTTCAGTCGGTGCCACAGGGAGCAGAGGACGTACCCAGCTGAGTCTTGCCCAAGTTCTAAACCCGTAAAATCGTGAGACGTGAAAAATGGTTGCTTTTTTTTTTTAATTTTATTTTTTTAATCCTCACCCGAGGACATGTTTCCATTTTTTGTTCAGGTAGAGTGGGAGGGAGAGAGAGGAAGAGATTGAGAGAGAAACATTGACATGAAAGGGACACATTGAGTGGCTGCCACCCGCATGACCAACCAGGGCCGGGGACAAACTGCAACCGAGGTACGTGCCCTTAGCGGGAACCGAACCCGGGTCTCTCAGGACCGCAGGCCGACGCTCTAACCGCTGAGCCAAACCGGCCAGGGCTGGTTGCCTTTTTTTGTTTGTTTTGTTTTGGTCTATCCCGCTGGGTTTGGGGATCGTTGTCACGCAGTAATAGACAACCAGACTATCAGCCTTCCAGGGTCCGCCCAGCTCGGGGAGGGCCTCCAGTGTTGCGCACGGAGCGGTGTTCCTGGAGGGGGCAGGGAGGTGCAACTTGTACCGAGAGTGTTTGGGTCGGTGTCGCTGTGAAGCTGGGTCTCTGGGCCGGGCCCCCTGCTCACCAGCTCCGGTCTCGGTGGTTGTCTCTAGGCGCCCATGAGCCCTGTGGAGACCGTGATGGTTCAGGTCCTCTGCAGGAGAAGGGGCACCCTCCCCCGAAGCCTGCCCTGTCTCCCCGGCTGAGGAGGCCCGCTCCCCTGGCTCACTCCCGGGTCTGTGGTGTGATGGCGCTGGCTTCTCCTGCGGTCACTGGGGACGGTCTAGTTGTCTCGGCCTCCCATCCCCTGTGGATCCCCAGGCGGGGATGCAGTCCTGATCCTGAATCTATGTCAGAGTCACACGGGGGAAAGGAAGGAGCAGCTGCTTCACTGATGTAACAGCTGACAAGAGCCATCGTCCCTGGAACTGTTGTGAATGTCACTGTGGTTAGTGCCGTGTGCTCCGTGCCTGGCCCGCGGAGCTAAGGACCAGCCGTACAGAGAGGATTAAGACGTCCCTGCCCCCAAAGAGCTCTCCGCCTGTTGGAGGGCCAGCCATGCTGAGAGGGGACTTGTAGCACTGGGGATGTCACCTGGGGGACCAAAGGTGGCAGAACCCCTAGGGAGGTTGTCAAGATCTGCCCAGAACATCTGGGGAACGCCCTGGACAACCAGGCAGGACAGGAGCTAGGCTCCTCCACAGCAGCAGAGCTCCGGACACTGAGCAGGTGGTAATTCAGGCTCTGTGTCCTCAGAGGGTACAGCAGGGGGTGGGGAGAGGCCCAGGGAGCAGGGGGCACAGCAGGGGGTGGGGAGAGGTCCAGGGGAGCAGAGGGCACAGCAGGGGGTGGGGAGAGGTCCAGGGGAGCAGAGGGCACAGCAGGGGGTGGGGAGAGGTCCAGGGAGGGGGCGGGGCACATGGAGGGTCTGTGTCCTTGGGAATGTCTGTGAAGAGGGGGCAGGAGGTGGTCCTGGTAGATCCCACCAGGGGTCTCCGGAAGGAGGTGGTTCTGCATGACGTCTTAGGACCTGCACGTGTCACGTGATGGCGAGGATGAGGATCTTACCGAGTGCTTGTTCCAGGCCTAAGTATTACCTTTTAAATCCCAAACATTTATGAGGGAAGAAGTATTATTCCCATTTTACAGATGAGGAAATCGAGGTTCAGAGAAATGAATTTTTTAAAAAATAATCCTCACCTGAGGATATTTTTCCATTTATCTTCAGATAGATTGGGAGGTGGGCGGTGGGGGGAGAGAATCATCCATGTGAGGGGGAAACACCGCCTGGTTGCCTCCCGCAGGGCCCCGACCAGGGCAGGGGCTGAACTGCAACCAAGGCCCGTGCCATTGGCCAGAATTGAACCCAAGACTCTTTGGTCCTCGGGCCGCTCTCTAACCACTGAGCCAAACTGGCCAGGGCGAGAAATGAGATGTTTTGATTAAGGCCACACACTCCCTGTGGCTGAACCCCATTTCTCATTTATCCTGGTTCAGATTTCACATTTCCTCCTTTCAGAAGAATCGCACTCAGTGAGGGTTAGGGCCCGGGAGGTGACTACGCTGCTCTGTCGCTGGACAGTTTCCTACTCAGAGGACCTGGTATTTGGAGGGCAAGCTGAGGGCCTCTGGTCAGCCAGCCTCACGCCAACCTCAGGGCGCCGTTCCTCCTGCAGAGGGGACGAGAGAAGAGACGGACGACCTTCACTTCCAGCAGGTTCTGTTCCGCAGAGCCTGACCCTCCCGTGGCTGTTTCTCCCTCCTTCCTGGCCTGACACCCCTTCTCCCTCGTCTCACCCCACCTTCAGTGGGACTGCGATCACGGGGCTGCGAAAGCATCCCCTTGAGCCCGATGTTCCTGTGCGGCTGTGAAGATCACAAGAAGGGACACCCAGATATGCGGTGTCACCGTCTCGGGGGTATGGAATAACCACTGAGCTTTCTGCTTGTGTTGATATTTTCTTTCCTCTACGGTCCATTATTTTGTTTTTTAACAAGGAAAAGCTCATGGTTTGGAAAAGTCTCTGCACGGCCTGGCATTCTGCAATGCAGATTTAGCGTCTTCCAATCCTGTCTCCACTCGGGAGGCCCGGGGACAGGGTCCTCCTCCGGGAAGAGTGTCTGACGTGGACGGAGGGCCCACGAAGCCGACCTTGCGCCTGATGCCCACGCAGGAGGCTGCAGACGGCTTTGTGGGCGCCGAATGGAAGCGCGCCTTCCTCCGCCTGTCCCGCGGGGTGTCGGAAGCGGTGACAGGCACAGGCAACAGGTTCCTCTGAACCTGAGATTCCTCTTTCTGGCAGAAGGAACAGGTGGAGGACAAAGCGTTTTTATTCCTAACAGTAAAAGCTGTTCTCAAGGAGAATGTCCTACGTTGGCTTTATCGATATTCCCGCTCTTGCTCCTGACAGTGCACCTGGGGACCCTGGCAGCCACAGAGGGAAGCTTCCCTCGGACCTTGTTCGTCCTCTGAATTTCCTCCGGGGCTCCTGCTGCCTGCAGGATAAGATTCAGTTTTGTGCTGAGACATCCAGGTTATCTGCTGACATGCTACTCCGAGCTTCCAGCCTTGGCAGGTCCAGCTAGATCGCAGGGCCGTGGCAGATGCTTTTCCTATGTCCAAAGGCCTTTTGTCATTTTGTGCATCTTCCACGCCTGTGAGCCAGGCACCTCCTCCATGAAGCCCTCCTGGCACCCCCCCCCTCCCCCTAACTAGTCCCTCTCACCTACTCCCACTATTACATGAAACCCACGGGCTGCGTGTAGGTGCCTACTTTTCTGTGTTCCCAGCTGGGCTGTGAACCCTTGGGGGAAAGGGGTGATGTTTTATTCATCACTGTACCCCAGTGCCTGGTGGGTGGCTGAACCTGGCGATGCACACCAAAGGAGTTTGTTGAGCTGAATGGACAAACTGCATTTGGGGGGAACATGGGGATTCTTGTGGTGTGAACCTCAAAAATACACACAGAAAAGAGAAACGTCTCGGTTGAAAACTGTAGAGACTTCCCTGTGCGATTTAAAACTGATAGTCTAGCAGAAGCGAGGCTGTTTGGTTGCATCCTTGCTCGTTTGAATTATGATGCAACGATCCTAGCAGTGCCTGGCGGGAACTCGCAACAGAAACCAAGTCACAGGTGACGCGTCCAGACAGACGACCCTGCGCATAGCCACCGGCCTTGTGAATCAGTTCTCATGATCAGCCTGCTTTGTGCTGGGGGCATTTGGAAGGAAGGCCACTGGGGACAACTCAACCGTGAACTTGGCCAGTGGCGATGGCGGACGGACGAGCTGATGCCGCATCGAGACGGGAGTCAGCTCGGACACAGACGGGACTGTGGACGGGCTCTGGCCTACGGGACGGCCGAGAATTGGCCTCTGACATCGGAAAGCAGCTTGTGTGGCTGTCGCCGGCCCATCCTCTCCCCTCCCTTGTCGTACATGTCAGCCAAAGCCCCCGGCTGAGCCTCACACTGCTTCTCTGGACCAGCTTGGCTGAGCTAACACGTGGTCCGGAGAGAGAGCCTGCCCCGTGTTCCCCTGCTTCTGAGACAGTCTAGCTTCTGTTTTGCTCAAAAGATTTCTTCTTTTGATGTTTTAAATATTCCACAACCAGACTCCTGGGCATTCCACACCAAACCTCGAAGGCAAAGCAAACACACTCAACGTGGATGTGTGTGAGTTTTGCTCCCGCCGTGGGAGGGGCCGGATGGACCCTGTGTGTAGGGAAAGAGCGGATCAAGGTCCAGTTCAGGGCCTCGGCAGAAGACACCCAAGAAAAGCTGTGCCCATTGCCCGCTGGGGGCAGAGGTGGGACCAGAGAGACTCATCCTACCGGCATTCTCCTTGGTCTCCCGGACGGGAAATTCACAGCCTGTACCGCGTGCACCTGGGCCATGGGAATAGCCAGTCAGGAGACAGGTGGGCTCCACTTTAAGAAATGAATTCATTTTTTAAATAAAGGGCATTGCCAGGGGCCACTAACATCCTCATGGCGGGGAATCCAGTCCACCTGCGTCCGAATGCTGCCCCTCACTGACTTCATGACAGGGTCCCCTGTGTGTCTGGGTCAAGGACCAGGTTCCTCACCTGCCTCTCTGTCATAATGTTTGCCTAGCTCTAGTTTTTATAAGCATTCCCAACGAAGGCTAAACATTGGCCCGTCTTTTCTTTCTGTCATCCATGTTTCATGTGGATGCTATCACAGAGGACAAATGTCCTTGGAAAGTTACTTTTTTCTCTTTCAGCGTGATGGGAGATTTTATAGAGATGTGGTGGCAAGAAGAATCTCCTGGCTTTTTATCCCTTGAAATGTGAAGAGTAGTTTGAGTGGTGTCATTTGCCATCTTCGCTCTTTCCCACATCTGGTTTTCTTTTTTTTGAGCCCAGCTGAAATTATGACGATCCTTAGTTCTCACCACGAGCATGACTTCAGCGCTCGGCCTGACAGATGATGAGCTTTCAGAAAAGAACTCAGCAGCATGACTCAGCAGCATGACTCAGGAGGCTGGGAAGCAATCATGTCAAGACGGGGCGCGCAGAACACGCTGGGCTTCTGTCACGGAAGGAATCTCTTCCCTGGGCAGCCCCACAGTAGCTGCTCTGCCGGGCACGGTAATCAGGAGCTATCTGAGGGAGCCCCGCAGACCCCACTGCAAGATGGTTGACAAACGGGATATAAGGAAGCTGCATGGGTGTGTCCTCACACCGTTTCCTCGTTGGGTAGGTACCTGGATGTGTCCAGAACTTACAGGACCCCTTTCTCAGCTGTGGTCCCTGGTGACGCCACCTGGGCAATGCAGCACGTGGTTGAGAAATGCAAGTCAGACTGGGAATTGCTCCCCTTCCTCTTCTTAACCGCGACTATTACGTGAAGGCCACCGAACAGAACGGCCGCGCAGTGGACATTGGGTGTCAAGGGTGAATGGGATATCGCCTCTGCCCGGGAGAAGGCACCGCCTTCCATCACACAGCGAGCAGTGGGCTGTTAGCACATAGAATTCTGACCCTTGTTAAAGATGGCAAAGAAGATTCCAGTCAAGGGACCCCCCCGTGGGGTTTACATTAGGGGCAGAGATTGCTCGATACTGAATGTAACAAGGGAAGCTTTTTTCTTTTTTTGTTATTCCTCACCTGAGGATAGTTTCCCATTGATCTTTAGATAGAGTAGAAAGGAGGGAGGGAGAGAGAGAGAAACACTGATGTGAGAGAAACATCAATTGGCAGCCCCTGCCCGACCCCGACTGGGGCTGGGGATTGAACCTGCAACCCAAGTACATGCCCTTGCCTGCGACCCTTTGGTCCTCAGGCTGATTCTCTAACCACTGAGCAACTGGCCAGAGCATGGAAGTAAAAATTTATAGCCAAGGAGCAGGGAGGGGGTCAGTGGATGGAAGACTGCTAACAGAGTAGCGGGATTCTTGCTAAACGGACCTAACAGATTCTTGCTGAAGGCAGTCCAGGGTGATCGGGTACTAGATGGGGGCTGGTGGAGGATGAGGAGGTTGATCAGATACTGAGGGCGAGCAGTGCTGAGGAGGGGAGGTTCTCAATGAGTAATTGTCGCTGCCTTTTAATTCAGCATCTATGAATATGCTGCATTAATCATGATGATGTTTTACCCACATGAATTCATTAATGATCCCAGCAGTCCAGGCTAAGACAGGCGAGTGGATGTTCCAAATCTGAGAAAGTCAGCAGGGAACTAAGGTCCAGAGAGTTTAAGTGACCTTCCTGAGACCACACAGCCAGTAAATGTCAGAACTACAATAGAAATCCAGGTCTCTCCTCTCCCAAAGCCGGCCAGCTTGGCATCATTCTGCCTCATTCTAAATCTCTGTCCACAGCTAACGTCTTCATACGCCTTTAAAAACGTTTTAAGATTATAGTTGACCTAACATCTTTATAGCCTTGATTCTGGGACTAATTCTAGAACTGATCAGTGTGCGTGTCCAATTCAGGGCCCTGGAGACTAAATCTACCCCGTTGTCTACCCGATCTCCCTTCTGCTGCTTGGAGGAGACGAGTCGGAGGGACTCGCCCCTGTGCCCTGGCGGGCAAGGCCTGCCTACGAAACACTGCTGATCTGGTGGCTGTAACATCGATTCTTATTTTCTCACAGTTCTGGAGGCTGGAAGCCCAGGATCCAGGCGGCGGCGGGGTTGATTTCTTTGGCAGTCTTTCTCCCTGACGCGTGTATGTCGGTCTCCTCGCTGCGTCCGCACACGGATTTTATCTGCGCACACTCTTTCCTGGTGTCCCTCCCTCTTCTCACAAGGACACCAGTCACACTGGATCAGGGTTCGCCCAGTCGCCACCTCTTATTACCTCCTGTAACCTTGATTGCCTTTGTGAGGGCTCTGTCTCCAAAGGTAGTCACATGGTGAGATGTGCTAGGGGTTGGCGCTTCAGACTGAAATGTGGGGGGAACACAGTTCAATCCATGACACCTTTTCATTTTTAAGAAATCAGTTGTGGAAGACGCAGACATGAAAAAGACATTCCTTCTTCCTCGGGGAGCCTGCAGGTTACATGGAGAAACCAGAGACGGGCGCGGTGAGCAATCTCAGAGCCCAGAGGAGTCAGGTAACCACGGGCTGTAGGTCAAGGAAGGCTGCTGGGAGGAGGCGCCATGCAGAAGGCCTCGAAGCGCACGCACATCTCTAGAAATGCAGAGGAGATCCTGCCCGACACGTAAGGAGAAGTGAGACATCGGCTCTCAGTGCGACTCCCCAAGTGCTGCCCGGACGCCGGCTCCGCCCGCCTGAGCTGGGGGGAGGCCACAGAGACAGGCTTTGCCCCGGCGCTGCCCTGACTCCAGGAGAAGGTGGTGCTAGGGCCTGTTGAAGGATGGTAGTGTCCTAGACAGAGGGGAGGTGTGCAACACGGCTCAGACATTGAACTTGGGTTGTGAGGAACAGCTGTGTCTCCACAAGCCAAGGGGAGACCTGCAGCTCAGACACCCAGTGAGGGCCTGGGCGCTGTTTGTGCTTTTACTGGCTCCCCTGTCCCCCTGCAGCCCTTCCCTGTCCCCCTGCAGCCCTTCCCTGTCCCCCTGAGCCCTTCCCTGTCCCCCTGCCGCTCTCCCCTTGTCCCCCCTGAGCCCTTCCCTGTCCCCCTGCCGCTCTCCCCTTGTCCCCCCTGCAGCCCTTCCCTGTCCCCCTGCCGCTCTCCCCTTGTCCCCCCTGAGCCCTTCCCTGTCCCCCTGCCGCTCTCCCCTTGTCCCCCCTGAGCCCTTCCCTGTCCCCCTGCCGCTCTCCCCTTGTCCCCCCTGGAGCCCCTTCCCTGTCCCCCTGCAGCTCTCCCCTTGTCCCCCCTGCAGCCCTTCCCTGTCCCCCTGCATTGGCTCCCTTGTCCCCCCTGAGCCCTTCCCTGTCCCCCTGCCGCTCTCCCCTTGTCCCCCCTGAGCCCTTCCCTGTCCCCCTGCCGCTCTCCCCTTGTCCCCCCTGAGCCCTTCCCTGTCCCCCTGCCGCTCTCCCCTTGTCCCCCTGGAGCCCCTTCCCTGTCCCCCTGCAGCTCTCCCCTTGTCCCCCCTGGAGCCCTTCCCTGTCCCCCTGCCACTCTCCCCTTGTCCCCCCTGAGCCCTTCCCTGTCCCCCTGCCGCTCTCCCCTTGTCCCCCCTGGAGCCCTTCCCTGTCCCCCTGCCACTCTCCCCTTGTCCCCCCTGCAGCCCTTCCCTGTCCCCCTGCCGCTCTCCCCTTGTCCCCCCCGAGCCCTTCCCTGTCCCCCTGCCGCTCTCCCCTTGTCCCCCCTGAGCCCCTTCCCTGTCCCCCTGCCACTCTCCCCTTGTCCCCCCTGAGCCCCTTCCCTGTCCCCCTGCCGCTCTCCCCTTGTCCCCCCTGAGCCCCTTCCCTGTCCCCCTGCCGCTCTCCCCTTGTCCCCCCTGGAGCCCCTTCCCTACCTGCACAGCTTTGATAGGCTACGTTGCTCCACCCGCTGTTTAGTTTACCTGTTGCTCAGACCTGGTTCCACATGGCAGGACCTTGTCTGATATATTTTGCTGCTTGCCGGCCGGGTTCACTCTGCACGTGTGATGCCCTCTGTAAGTCACCCATGCTCATCAGTTTGGGGTCCAGCCACAATGATTTCAGCCTGCCCCTGTCTAAATCCTGGAGACATTGAAGCCAGAGCACACACCCTCTGTCCTCGCAGCTGTGTCCCTTTCCGTCGTCGCTCTCCTCTGCCGGCCCCGCTGTGGGAGAGTCGTTGGTGCGTTCACCAGAGCTTTCATCTGGAAGCTAGCAGTTCTAGACATTTATTTGCATGTCGTGCCCACCAGGATCATTGCATGTAGTGGGATCACGCTGCGCTCCACACTGACGCGGGGTTTGCCAATGCCCTCCCTCCCGTGTAAATAGCCCGCTGACCGCGTGGACATCTCACCGTCTGCGTCCATTTCCGTGTGGGGAAGGCGCAGGGTAACAGCTGATACTGGGGGGACCTGCAGGCTCCGTGCCGAGACATCCTGGTCCCACGCTGTGGCCGGTGAGGCTGGAAGCCTGGGTTTGGAGAGACACTGAAGTATGCCAGCCACTCCGGCAGCAGGGGCAAGGTGTTACTCTTCCAGACTGAACCCCAGAAGAACCGAGTCTGTCGATACAGGGGCACAGCCGTGTCAACTGTGGGTGGTCCACCTAAACTCCGGCAGGGGGAGCCTCCCTGGAGCTGCAGGTGCTGCTGTGTTCTCACCTGTCCGTCTTAGAGGGGCCGCTGGTCACCGTGCTCCCTGCGGGCCGGCTCTCTTCGTCCTTGCCAGGCCCTCCGGACTCCCGCGTACTTTTGCAGGTTTATTCAGGGAACACCTTCCTTTCGGGAGTCTTCCAGGTTTGCTTATCTCCCCTGCGAACCACAGATGGGGAATTACACGCGGAGGGTTTAGTGATGCACACAGAACGGAGTTTTGCAAACAAATGGTTTCCATAAACAAACACTGTAATAGCTTCCTCCCGGATGGTCACCACCCACTTAACGAGTTGGAAGACAGCCTTCCAGACTCAGATGGGGCTCCTGCTGGAGCGGATTCTCCCACTTGGTGCATTTGCCTTCAGGCCTGCACCCGCTACCAGGAGGTGAATGGAACACAGGGCTGGGGGCAGGAGCTGGGGGCTCTTCCTACAGCCCCCGTGCCCCCGTGACCTTGGGGCCTCCTCCGCCAGCACACAGAACACTGCAATGTCCTCACGTGCACTGATGCGGGTACACTTCACACCACCACGTATCCTGTACTTGCTGTGTGCCGAACATTAGGTGAGGCCATGCGCATGTACATTTAATCTCATCTCACCACTTTGACAATTATATGCTGTATATCCTGCTCTGATGATAAGATTGCAGAAGCAGCTCGCCCGAAGCCATCACTCAGCTGGAGAAGCCAAGCGCAGGCGGTGGTCTGGCCCGCAAAGCTTGCTCGCGGCCCCTGCAGCTGCCTCCCTGTGAATGGCGTAGACTTGCTGGGTTTAAACGTGTTTGAAACGTGTGCTGCATCTTCGACGCGGTTCGTTTACATGCTTTGTGTCCCTGGTCTCAGATGCCCCGCGACCCGGTTTCACCATCGTATCCTGAGCCCTAGACCTTTCGGCCTCTCTGAGAAGGAGCGTATTCCTGGTTTTACTGGCTTTACCTTCTGTGTGGGTGAACGCAATGTGATTTTTTTTCCTTTACCCTTGTTATGGAATCGTTGCGCCCGAGTCACATGTCCTGAATCATGTAGCTGATGTTTTCGTGCGTTTTAGACTCCGTGTTAGGTTTCCCGGGCTGCCGAGGAGCGGGCACGAGCCTCCCTTATCTGTCATGGAAGCTGCGCCCAGCATTGTCTCATTTAATCCTCCCAGCAACCTCTGAGATGAGGATTGTGAAAATCTCCCCGATTTTATAGCTGAAAACACGGAGCCTCAGGGAAGTTACCATACGGGTCTCAAATCAGCCATCGAGAGGGTGGCAGAGCTGCGCCCCTGCTCTGTCCCGCCGCCCCCACAGGCCAGATGTGCTCCCTCACCGCCCAGTCACCCTTGAGGGCTAGGAGGCGGCAGCCCCGGAGCAGGAAGGACAAAGCTCACCCTCCGAAGGCCGGGGCCAGAGGAGGCGTAATGGGCTCAGCGGGCCCTGCACTGTGTTCTCCGTGTCTTCAATAAAATGCGATCTTCAGACAGACAGACAGACAGACAGCCCAGTGTAGTTCAAGTTCATGCCAGCAGGAGCTCTCTCTGGGCTGCTCCCTCTACCAGATTTCACTGGGGCACAGAGGGAGGCCCCGAGGCTCGGGCTGCATGGGGACCCTGGTGGGGAAGGGCCGCCAGAGACACAGGGACTGTGCCCCTGAGACACGCCAGGGAGGACGGAGATTTGCAACCCAGGCCCACACCCTTT
This sequence comes from Molossus molossus, assembly GCF_014108415.1. Classification (NCBI taxonomy): domain Eukaryota; kingdom Metazoa; phylum Chordata; class Mammalia; order Chiroptera; family Molossidae; genus Molossus; species Molossus molossus. The sequence continues at coordinate 7,498,816 of NW_023425350.1, read as the reverse complement.
CCAGCACACCTTGTGCCTTTTCAAAGCAAGGTTGAGACTTAGTTCATATCGATGCTCCCTGGTGCGATTCTGCTCCTTTTGCAGACGCATGAAGCAGGGCCTGGAGGTTAGGTTCAGGACAGCTCGGCAGGAGTGGGGTCCTGAGCTCACGCTGGGGTGGGCGTGTCTCTGATCTGTCGGACGACCGGCGTCCACACTGAGTTCTTGTTTCTTAGCCGCAGGCCAGCCTGTCCCACCTCGTCGTCCGTGATGGAACACGCCTGCGTTCCCGGGCCGCAGCTCTGCTGTGCTCCGGCTCGTTACCCGAACGGCTGTTATTTATTTATTTTTTTTAAATCCTCACCCGAGGATATTTTTTCCATTTATCTTCAGATGAGTGAGAGGGAGGGAGGGAGAGAGAGAGAGAGAAAAACATCAGTGTGAGAAAGGCACAGCAGTTGGTTGCCTCCTAAACAACCCCGACCAAGGCCGGGTACCAAACCACAACCGAGGCACGTGCCCTTGACCGAAATCAAACCCGTGACCCTTCGGTCCTTGGGCCGACACTGTAGGCGCTGAGCCGCGCCAGCCAGTGCGGGACAGGCCCCTCCACATGGAGCTGACGTCTCCTTTCACCCTAGTCCAGGCCGCGAGCTTCGCAGAGTAAGCTCCAGACCGTCCCTCTCTCCTGCGGGGCCGGCATCTGATTTCTTCGGGCTGTTCTCACAGGAACGAGTAGGCATATCTCAGTCCCCATGGTCCTCGGTGGCATCTGGATACGTCCTGTTTCACAAAAGACCGAGTTCAGTGCCCATTGGGATCCGATCAGGTCAGGGCACAGGGAGGGAGGGCTGTCTGGTCGTGTGTCCCCGGTGCTCTAGGGGAGACGGCCATCCGCCCACATGCGTCCGTGTTCTGATCGGCCTCTGTGCTGGTCTGGCCTTCTGTCTGTCCTCCTCACTGTGGGTCAGCTCTGTGAGGACCGGCGTGTGTCTCGTACTTGTCCCCCCAACCCCGCACCCCATGAGCTCCAACGATAAGGAACCTTTACCGAGCGTCGGCTAAGCACACGCTTTGGCCCAGCTCCGAGGATGAGAGATGGTGAGCTGGGGTCCTGATAAGAACAGCTTCCCGTCTGCACCTTCAATTTTCCACGTTTCCGTGTCTGCTGTCTCGTAATGACCCGTACCCCTCAGCTGGAGGTAGTCGTGGAATCGGCATCGACCCCCGTCTGGTGACTGTCTGTGCAAGGGTCATGGATGGGAAAAACAGGGGGATACCCAAAGAGGGGCAGACGAAGGCACTGGAGACCTGGCGGCCCAGAAACCAGCAGCGAAGGTGGCTCCAGCATCTAGGCTGCTGTCGGGAGCAGGGATCCCTGGGTTAGGATTTGCAAAGAGCACCAGCGAAGGGGTCAGAAGGAACCCTAAGGGATCTGGGCTGCTGCTTGAAACGGAGCTGGCCTTCCGGGTCTGCTTTGTGTGTCCCCTGCGTGTGGCGTGGGGGCCAGCAGCGAGGCGGTGCTGTGGGCGGCACTGAGGATATTCATCACTCGCACGGAGGACGAAGGGGGAGAGGCTTGGCAGCCTGACAGCGTAATCGATGGGACCTACATCAAGCCCTGGCCTCTGCCCTCGTCCCAGCCGCTCCCTGTCGTGCTATTTCTGCAGAGGACTTCATCTCCCGTCCCAACGGCAGTGACCGGGGTCAGCGAGCCGCGTCTGCGCTCTCACGTGGGCTTGAGAGCGAGGGGTGGTGCCCACGTCCTGTGGGGGCGTAGCCCGTTCAAATGTCCACAGCTGTGCTGTGTGTCTTTTCTTAGTCAACAGCAGCCAAAGGTTTCTACGCAAATAATTCATATGTATTGTTTGTTAGAAAATAAATTCGAGAGTGTCTCAGCCTGCACACTATTGACACTGGATCATTCCCTGTGTCAGGCTGTCTTCTGCTCTGTGGGATGTTAGCGGTAACCCCCGATCTCTACCCACTAGACGCTGTTACCAACCACGCCCTCTGTTCCCACGCCTGCCCCCCAGTTGTGACAATTACAATGATCCAGACATTGCCAAGTGTTCCCTGGGGGACCAAGTTGGCATCGCCAATCTCTTCACTTGTCGTTCAGTTTAAAACACACCAAGGGCAGCCCAACTGGTGTGGCTCCGTGGTTGAGCGTCGACCCATGCAGCAAGAGGTCACCGGTTCGATTCCTGGTCAGGGCACATGCCCAGGTTGTGGGCCCGATTCCCAGTGGGGGGCAGGCCGGAGGCAGCCAATCGATGTTCTCTCTCATCGATGTTTCTACCTCTCTCTCCCTCTCTTTCCCTTTCTCTCTAAAAATCAATAAAGAAAAAAAAATTTTAAAACACGCCAAGGGCATAAGAACAGTCTTTCTTTCTCTTCTGCCCAGCCACTCGGCTCCTCACAGTGATTCTGAGTTTTACTTGGAGTTTTGGGTTTACACAGGGAGCCCCGCCGGCCACTGCTGAGTGGACACGCACGGGCCTTGCACGCAGGGAAGGGGGGGCAGGCAGGGCGGGCGGTTCGCATGAGGCTGCCGAGGGGCTGCCACGCAGGGCCGGGCCAGCTGCTCCAGACGGGGTTTGTGGGCGCAGGCAGGCGTCAGCAAACGGAGACGAGGGCAGGGTGTCAGCCCCTTGGCTTCAGTACAGTGAGGTCCCCCGCCTCGAAAAGCAAACGAGAACAGCAGAACATCTACCCCTCCGTCCTGGTCCGCCGTGTGTGGAGGCCAGCTGCCGAGCCGGGGCTCACCAGCCTTCCCAGGCCTTGCTGTCTGCACGTCCCTCCGCTGTTCTCTCGTGTCTGCAGACTTTTCCGGGGCAGCGGAGGAAAATGCATGCCCATCGGTGTCCCCTCAGTAGGACTCGGCCAGCACGTCCATCTGGCAGATGAGCAAACAGAGTGTCGTAAGAGTCAATATTTATTTTATAATATTTTGTTAATTCTCACTCGAGGATATTTTTTCTCCCATTGCCTTTAGAGGGAGTGGCAGGGAGGGAGAGGGGGAGAGAGAGAGGCAAACATGGATGTGACAGAGACACCCTGATTGGCTGCCTCCCAAAAGCATCGGGACCGGGGATCGAACCTGCAACCCAGGTACGTGCCCTTGACTGGGAATCAAACCCATGACCCTTTGGTTCTCGGGCTGATGCTCTAACCACTGAACACACCAGCCAGGGTCAATGTTAACTTTTAAAAATATATTTATTTATTTTATTTTTGTTACAGATGTTTCTCCTTTTTCACCCCATTGACACCCTCCTCTCCACCCCCCCGACCCCATCCCTGGCTTTGTTGTCCATGTCCATTGATTATGCATACATGCATATAAGTTCTGTAGTTTATCTCTTTCTTCCCCCCACTACTCCCTCTTCTGAGGGTTGTCAGTCTGTACCCTACTTCCACGTCTCTGGGTCTACCCTATTCCTCAGACTGTTATGTTCATTATATTCCACAAATACGTGAGATCATGTGGTATTTGTCTTTTTCTGCTTGGCTTGTTTCACGTAGGATATTTTTCAGGTCCCTCCATGTCATCTCAAAGGATAAGAGATCTTTCTTACAGCTGCATAGTACTCCATTGTGTATATGTACCACTGCTTTTTTATCTATTCGTCTACTGATGGACACTTGAGCTGTTTCCAGATCTTAGCGATTGTAAATAGTGCTGCTATGAACATGGGGGTACATATATTGTTCCTGATTAGTGTTTCAGGCTTCTTAGGGTATATTCCTAGAAGTGGGATCACTGGGTCAAATGGCAGATCAATTTTTAATTTTTTGAGGTAACTCCATCGTGTTTTCCATAGTGGCTGCACCAGTCTGCATTCCCAGCAGCAGTGTACTAGAGTCCCCTTTTCTCCACACCCTCGCCAACACTTGTTGTTTGGTGATTTGTTGGTGGCGGCCATTCTGACAGGTGTGAGGTGATACCTCATTGTTGTTTTAATTTGCATCTCTCTGATGATTAGTGATGTTGAGTATTTCTTCATATGTCTCTTAGCCATTTGTATGTCCTGTTTGGAGAGGTGTCTATTCAGCTCCTTTGTCCATGTTTTAATTGGCTTCTTTGTCTTCCTTTTGTTGAGTTGTATGAGTACTCTATACATTTTGGAAATTAACCCCTTTTCTGATATATCATTGGAAATGATGCTCTCCCATACAGTGGGTTGCCTTTTCATTTTGATGAGTGTATTTTTTGCTGTGCAGAAGCTTTTTAGTTTGATGTAGTCTCATGTGTTCATTTTTTTCTTTGTTTCTGTTGCCTTAGGTGATGTATCAGTGAAAATTCTGCTGTGTACGATGTCCAAAATTTTGTTGCCTACATTTTCTTCTAGGATTTTTATGAATTCAAGGGTCACATTTAAGCCTTTTATCCATTTTGAGTTTATTTTTGTGTATGGTGTAAGTTGATGGTCTAGTTTCATTTTTCTGCATGTAGCTGTCCAATTTTCCCAACACCATTTATTAAAAAGACTGTCTTTACTCCATTTTATGCTCTTGCCTCCTTTGTCAAATATTAATTGAGAATGTCTTGGGTCCATTTCTGGGTACTCTGTTCTGTTCCACTGGTCTATATGCCTGTTCTTGTGCCAGTACCAGGCTGTTTTAATTATAGTAGCTTTACAGTATAACCTGATATCCGGTATTGTGATTCCAACTACTTTGTCCTTCTTTTTCAAGATTGCTGTGGCTATTTGGGGTCTTTTTTGGTTCCATATAAACTTTTGAAGTATTTGTTCTAGTTCTGTGAAATATGTTGTTGGTATTTTGATGGGGATTGCATTGAATGTATAGATTGCTTTGGGTAGTATGGACATTTTAATGATGTTAATTCTTCCAATCCATGAACAAGGTATGTGCTTCCACTTTTTTATATCTTCCTCTATTTCTTTTTTCAATGTCTTGTAGTTTTCTGCAAATAGGTCCTTTACTTCTTTGTTTAAGTTTATTCCTAGGTATCTTAATTTTTTTTGCCGCGATGGTAAATGGGATTGTTTTTTCAGTTTCTCTTTCTGTGAGTTCATTATTGGTGTATAAGAATGCCATCGATTTCTTGATGTTAATTTTGTATCCTGCTACTTTGCCAAATTCATTTATTAAGTCTAGTAGATTTTTGACGGAGTCTTTAGGGTTTTCTATGTATAGTATCATGTCATCTTGAAAATAATGACAGTTTCACTTTCTCCTTTCCAATTTGGATCCTTTTTATTTTTTCTTCATGTTTGATTGCTGTGGCTAAGACTTCCCATACTATGTTAAATAAGAGTGGTGAAAGTGGACATCCCTGTCTTGTTCCTGTTCTTACGGGAAATGCTTTTAGATTCTCCCCATTGAGTATAATGTTGGCTGTAGGTCTTTAATATATGGCCTTTATAATGTCGAGATACAATCCCTCTATTCCCACATTGCTGAGTGTTTTTATCAGAAATGGATGCTGGATTTTGTCAAAGGCTTTTTCGGCATCTATTGATATGATCATGTGGTTTTTATTCTTCATTTCATTTATGTGGTGTATCACATTTATTGAGTTGTGAATATTGTACCAGCCTTGCATCCCTGGGATGAATTCCACTTGGTCATGGTGAATCCTTTTTTTGGTATATTGCTGGATCCAATTTGCTAGTATTTTGTTCAGGATTTTGGCGTCTATATTCATCAGGGATATTGGCCTGTAATTTTCTTTCTTTGTAGTATCTTTTTCTGGTTTTGGAATTAGAATTATGCTGGCCTTATAAAACAAGTTTGGAAGTCTTCCTTCTTCTTGAATTTTTTGAAATAGTTTGAGGAGAATGGGTATTAGTTCTTCTTTGAATATTTGGTAAAACTTCTCCATGAAGCCATCCGGGCCTGGGCTGTTGTTTGCTTGGAGAGTCTTGATTACCTCTTCAATTTCCTTAGTTGTTATTGGTCTGTTCAAGTTTTCTATCTCTTTCCAGTCCAGTTTTAGGAGACTATGTGTTTCTAGAAATTTGTCCATTTCACTTAGATTGTTGAATTTGTTGCCATATAATTGTTCATAGTAGTTGTTAACAATCTTTTGTATTTCTGTGGTGTCACTTGTTACTTCTCTTTTATTTCTGATTTTGTGTATTTGGGTTCTCTCTCTTTGTTTCTTGGTGAGTCTAGCTAAGGGTCCATCAATCTTGTTTATCTTTTCAAAAAACCAGCTCATTGTTACATTGATCCTTTGAATTGTTTTTTCGGTCTCTATGTCATTTATTTCTGCTCTGATCTTTAGTATTTCCTTCCTTCTACTTACTCTGGGGTTTTCTTTTTGTTTGCTTTCTAGTTCTTTAAATTGTGAGGTTAGATAGTCTATTAGAAATTTTTCTTGTTTCTTGTGGTAGGCCTGTAGTGCTATGAACTTCCCTCTCAGAACTGCTTTCGTTGTATCCCATAGATTTTGTGTTGTTGTGTGTTCATTTTCATTGGTTTCCAGGAAGTTTTTAATTTCTTCCTTGATCTCCTTGGTAACCCATTCATTGTTTACTAACACGCTATTTGGCCTCCATGTGTTCAAATGTCTTTGCATATTCTTGTTGCAATTGATTTCTAGTTTCATGCCATTGTGATCTAAGAAGATGCTTGATATGATTTCAATCTTCTTGAACTTGTAGAGATTTAGTTTGTGTCCTATCATGTGGTCTATCTGTGAGAATGCCTCATGTGCACTTGAGAAGAATGTAAATTCTCTAGTTTTGGGGTATAATTCTCTGTAGATATCTATTAAATCCATTTGGTCTAGTGCTTCATTTAGAATCTCTGTTTCATTGCTAATTTTTTTGTCTAGAGAATCTATCCAGTGATGTCAGCTGGGTGTTGAAGTCCCCTGCTATGATTGCATTGCTGTCGATTTCTCCTTGGAAGTTCTCCAAAAGATTTTTAATATATTTTGGTGCTCCTATATTGGTTGCATAATCGTTTATCAAGGTTATATCTTCCTGTTGGGTAGATCTTTTCAATATTATGTAGTGGCCTTCTTTGTCTCTAGTTATGGCCTTCATTTTGAAATCTATTTTATCAGATATGCGTATTGCTATCCCAGCTTCTTTTCCCTTTCCGTTTGCTTGGAAGATTTTTTGTCATTCCTTAACTTTCAACCTACGTGAGTCTTTTGTTGTGAGGTTGGTCTCTTGTAAACAACATATATGTGAGTCATGCTTTCTTATCCAGTCAGCTACCCTGTGTCTTTTTATGGGAGCATTCAATCCATTTACATTTAAGGTGATTATTGATATGTACTTATTTATTGCCATTTTTTGTTTAGTGTGGTTCTATTTTTCTTACTATTTATTCTACTAATTACAGCAGTCCTTTTAACATTTCTTGCAGTGCTGGTTTGGTGCTAATGTATTCCCATAGCCTTCTTTTTTTTTTTTAATCTGGGAAGCTCTTATTTTGACCTTCTATTTTGAATTATAGCCTTGCTGGGTAGAGTAGTCTTGGATACAGATCCTTGTTTTTCATGACCTTGATTACCTCATGCCATTCCCTTGTGGCCTGTAGTGTTTCTTGTGAGAAGTCGGCTGAGAGCCTTATGGGGGTTCCTTTGTAGGTAACCTGTTATTTATCTCTTGCTGTTTTTAGGATTTTCTCTTTGTCTTTAATTTTTGGCATTTTAATTACTATGTGTCTTGGTGTGGGCCTGTTTGTATTCTTCTTCCTTGGGGCTCTCTGTGCTTCTTGAACTTGAATACCTTCTTCCTTCACCAAATTAGGAAAATTTTCTGTCACTATTTCTTCAAATATATTCTCTAACCCTTGCTCATTTTTTTCTTCTTCAGGAACTCCTATGATGTGAATATTATTATGTTTCCAGTTGTTCCACAGTTCTCTTAAGCTGTCTTCCTGTTTTTTAATTGTTTTTTCCTTTCGTTTTTCTGATTGGTTGATTTTTTCTACCCTGTCTTCGAATTCACTGATCCTGTCTTCAGCTTCCTCTGCTCTGCTATTTAGACCTTCCAATGTGTTCTTTGTTTCTGATATATCATTCTTCATTTCTTCTTGGTGGTTTTTAATTTCCAGATGGTTGATTTTCAACATTTCTATGTCTTTACTCATGGTGTTGATGTCCTTATTCATGCTGTTGAGCTTCCTCAAGATCATGGCTCTGAATTCTAGCTCTGTGAACTTGCTTAACTGCTCCTCATTTATCTCATCTTTGGTAGAGGTCTCTTGTTCTTTCATTTGGCATTTGTTTCTTTGTTTTATCATTTTGGGTATCACAGTGGGCTTTGGAGCCTGCCAAATTTTCCCTGTGGGTGTTGGTGTTCTGCTGTTTGTGGCTCCCTCTCCTGGGTTTGGATTAGTGAGGGAGGACGCACGTTAAACACCATTGTCAAGTCTAGCTTTCCTGGGCAGAGTTGTAGGCTCAGGAATGGTTCAGTTATCCTCCAGCTTTTTGCCTGGAGGCTAGCAGTAATGGTTACTTGAAGAGCCTTGGGTTCTCAGTTGAATGAAAAACTCCCTCAGGTGTTCAGTGTAAGGGGATTTCCCAAGGGTGGGGCAGATGCTGGTTGTTAATGAGCCTCAATTTGCATTTTAATGGCCCACTGGGTGTGGTTGAATCTCTGAGGGAGGGGCCACCACCTCTCCCCAGAGCCCCAGGAAGGAGTAAGATGGCCACCGTCCTGTGTAGCTGCAACTCAGCAAAAGATTTGAGCGCCCTCCAAATCCTGAGTGTCCCCTCACAGTTCCTGTCCAGTCCGCCCTCCCTCTACCAGAGCCCAAGGTGAGTGGCTGTGGCTATTCTAGCGTCTGTCCCGGCTCTGCGTTGTGGAGCCACTTGGGAGTTTAATCTGAGGGCCCAGCTCACAGCTAAGGCCGCTACTCCCAGCCCCCGTTTCGCACCTCTGCAATCCTACCAGGTTCGAGTCAGAGTCCCTGGTTATATGGTCCTCGCAAGCTGCTTTTCTGTTGCTTCTTCCTGACCATTTGTCTGTATTTTAATTTTAATTCCAGTTTGGTTCTGGGAGGCGGTCTGTGTAGCTTCTGTTCCCTCCACCATCATTTTGGAATCCAATGTTAACTTTTTAATGAAAAACAACAGCTTGTAAATCAGGCTTGGGCTTACAGAAAAGTGAGGAGCACAGTGCAAAACACTTGTGCTTCCCAGAACCGTCGAGAGCAGGTTGCTGACCCGGTGCCTGTCACACCCCATGACTTCAGTGTCTCACGCAGAAGGACAAGCTACCGCATAACCACAGCAGACACAAAGAGCCCTGCACTTCACACTGATGCTGCCCTGTCGTCTGCCTTCGACCCCGCTGAAGTTTTGCCATTGCCCGGTGATGCCTGTTAGAGAAGACACATCCTGTGTGGAGTTGCTCAGTGTGTCTACTGGCCAGTGGTTTTGTTGAGTGTCCTAAAAATTTAGGTTTGTCTAATGTGTCCTGGAGACTAGACTCAGGGTGTGCATCGTGGGGAGATGACAGGTGACGCTGTGTTCTAGCGTCTTAGGTGTGCGACGTGTGCTCTTTTACCGAGAACGGTATTTGCAGATTGAGATTTGGGCTGGTGGTGCTCATTGCTACTCTGAAGAACATTTGTACCTATAGAGAAAAAGAAATCAAAATGTGTGTGGTGTGTGTTTGTATGTAGACACAGACATATCCACATACACCCACATGTACACTTTCCCCAGCTGTGTCCAGTGAGGGGCTCGGGGCTGTGTCCCCAACAGCACTGCCATATGGTGTATCAATCTGAGCAGTACTTTAAGCTTTAATGATATCAGAAGCATGAAAACTATAAACTTACAATAAGTTGTTATTGGGAAGTTCATTTAAATCTCTTTTACACTTAATTTTGAAATTTTTGAATACGACGTTTTCAATGTTTGGGTCAATGTTTTCCATCTTTAGAAGTACTGAGGAAAATGAAAAGTTTGCGGTTCAGAATTTACCAACTAAGTACATGTAAAAAAAAAGTAAGTAAGTAGTCTTTGCACTTACACTCTGAAGTTATTAAGTGTAAAACTACACGTACATTTAGGACATGCTAGGTGTTGAAAACCATACATTTACACAATAGGTATAATTCTAACTTAAGGAAAAAAGTTCATTCTGGTTTTCTGCCTTTCCTTATTTATAACTCCTTCTCTGAGGAGAGAACTCTGACTCCGCTGTGGTAAGGCATTTTCTTATTTCGTGCCCCCCTGTGTGGAACCCACCCCCAGCCCTGCCGCCTGTCACCCCTGTGTCCTCACCCACCAGGCTGCAGCACCCAGGCTCCCACTTCCCACCGGCCAGCCCTCCCCAGCCCGCCCTGTCCTGGCCACGTGCATGCTTCCCTCCCCCTTGTCTGGCTCCCAAGCCCCTCCTGGGGCCCTGGGGCTCCTCTGCCCGCCCACCGCCCTCCTTGCTCAGCCCCACCCAATGGCTTCAGGAGGGGAGAGGAGAGGAAGAGGAACCGGAGGAGGGAGGAAGGGAGGGAGGCTGTCTCACCCACTGCACTGCCTGCTCTCTGGGTGTTGCCCCACCCTGTCTCCTTGACCTTGAACAGCAGCTATATATCTCTGTAGATTGCAGACTTGTATCTTTCAACTAAATATACAAAGTAAGTGCCATTGGGACTTATGTCTTTGTGAGCCGGTCAGGCGGCTTCTGGTGCTGTGACCCAGAGGCTCTGGCCACGCTCCCTGTTCCGTGTCTCAGGCGGCACAGCCCGGGCAGCTTTCAGCTGGGTGACAGGCTCACTGTGTGAGGGGGCAGGGGATGGCTGGGACGGGGTGGAGGCCGGAGCCACAGGACGCAGCCGCTGCCGTGGGTGTGCTCTCGGGCGGAATCAGAGGAAAGAGCCTTTGGGAGCCCAGGGTTGGAAAGGGAGTTTGCCTGTATCCTCCACACCCTGGGAGTCTGGGACCGGCTCTGGGACCGGCTCTAGTACCTTCCGCGGCATCACACCTCACTTGGAACCACGCAGTCAAGGCAAAGACATGGGTATGGTCTTGGTATGTTAAGTGTCCCGCTCAAGTGAGAAGTGCTGTGTTTATTGCTGGCTTTTTCCAACCCATATCCAGCAGTCTTGTGTTTGCTCATAACTTTATGTCATGTGACTGCATAGTTACCGGAGGTATTTATTTATTTAAAATATTTTATCTTTGCCCAGACTGGTTTGGCTCAGCGGTTAGAGCGTCGGCCAGCGGACCAGAGAGTCCCGGGTTCGGTTCCTGCTAAGGGCACGTACCTTGGTAGCAGTTTGTCCCCGGCCCCTGTTGGGGTTGTGTGGGTGGCAACCATTTGATGTGTCTCTCTCATACTGACGTTTCTCTCTCTCTCTTCCTCCCTCTCTCCCTCCCGCTCTATCTGAAGATAAATGCAAAAATGTCCTTGGGTGAGGATAAAAAAACAAATAAGTAAATAAAATATTTTATTTTATCTTTATTGGTTTTAGAGGGAGAGGAAAGGAGAGAGAGAGAACAACATCGATGAGACAGAACATCGACTGGCCACCTCCTGCACGCCCCCCACTGGGATCGGGCCCACAACCTGGGCATGTGCCCTGACCGGAATTGAACCGGCGACCTCTCGGTGCCTGGGCTGACACTCAACCACTGAGCCGCACCGGCCGAGCTGCCGGGGGTGTTTAGAGAGCCAGTCTCTGTGCTGAGCACCGATGCTCCTTGGCCCTCCAGGCGCAGTCACTAAGGGAGGAGAGAGATGCCCACCGTCAGGTCAGGCCTGAGGGGGAGGAGGGGGTGAGAGCACGCTCAGAGCTGGGGGCAAGGAAGAAAGTGTTCATGGGAAAGAACTCCTCTTGCTTGACCTTGAAAGGGTGAGTGGGGTTTGGATGTTCTGAGAGGTCAAGAAGAACATTTCTGGAGAGAGGCAGGAAGACAAGATGATTCTGGGCTGCTCCTCAGTTGGCATCTGCTGTCTATCAATCACTGCCTAATGGAAGTCCCGCAGTGACATTCAGGACGGTATCTAGTGATCTGTGATGAAAGGCCTGAGACAAATATAGGTGCTTTAATTGCAATATATATAAAGGCAATTAACCTAATTAGGGTGATGGTGGTGGAGAGCGGCCGTCTGCAGGGTGATGTAGTGCACCCCCCGCCCCCCGGCTGTGTGCTCTGTGCTGTCACATGAACAACAGCTCTGGGAGGCAGGCCCTCTCGCTGTCTTCCCTGAAGGAGGATTCGGGCCCTTGGGGGGCGAGGCCTCTCGCCCTGGACCGCGGGCAGTGGGTGGCAGAGCTGGAGTTCACTACCAGGTGTGCCCACCTGCGAACCCTCTGCCAGCCATCTGTCACCGGCCCCCGCCCCTTCTGTCACGCCTCCGGAAACCCCAGTGTGGTTGTGAATCCAGCGCACAGGGCACATGGCAGGTCTTCCTCCACACGGTTCTCTTCAGGTCGCTGGCCACGCACAGCTGCCTGTCACCGTGGTGTGGCTGGCCGAGGCACAGCTGCCTGTCACCGTGGTGTGGCTGGCCAAGGCACAGCTGCCTGTCACCGTGGTGTGGCTGGCCAAGGCACAGCTACTTGTCACCGTGGTGTGGCTGGCCGAGGGTGCTGCTCGGAGAGCAGGAGGATGGGGTGCTCATTGCTCAGCCACCGGATAATCTTTGAGAGCATGCTCAGTAATTCATTCTATCCTTTGTCCACTCAATAAACATTGATCGAGCCCCATTGCTGGCAGGGCACTGCAAAGAAGGCGAGCAAAGGCCCGGATGTGCCCAGAGGGGCTTACAGGTAGCGAAGAGATCAGACAAGTAGACCCTTCACCAGGGCAGGGCAGGCCCAGAGGGTCCCCCTCCCCACTCACTTAGGTTCTTCTCACTCCCTGCCTCCTGCATTCATCTCTGGTCTTAATTTTCTTTTTTATTTTTTTAAATCCTCACTGGAGGATATTTTTTCCATTTATCTTTAGATAGAGTGGAAGGGAGAGAAAGGGGGGAGAAAGAGAGAGAGAGAGAGAGAGGAGCGATGTGAGAGAGACACATCGATTGGCTGCCTCCTGCACGACCCTGACCAGGGCTGGGGATGAACCGCAACCGAGGTACATGCCCTTGATTGGAATTGAACCTGTGACTCTTTGGTCCGCGGGCTGATGCTCTAACTGCTGAGCCAAACCGGCCATGGCTGGTCTCATTCACCTTTTCGAGCCTGTGGTCAGTGTCATGATCTCTGTTTGCAGACATGAGGGCTCAGGTTGCAGGACTTCCCCAAGTGCACACACATGGGGAAGACGGACGTCCTAATGGAACCCGGATTCTAGATGCCGGTGGGGGTCTGCGTAGCAGCTGCTCTGCCAGCAGCCGCCTTTGCACAAACCCTGGTCTTCCACGGTGGCATGGAGCCGGCTCCGGGGGTGGGGGGGGGTGGTCCACCCCGAGACGACCGTCCGCTGCGGCTATCCTCACCCGTTTTCCTGCTCTGAGCGGAGTCACCTTGGCCCCATCTCCGGGGCGCTGTACTGCCGGATCACTGACGCTTGGTGGAGGGCGCTGCCCGGGACCTAGCTGGGCACCGCGTGCAGACACGCGCACTCTGTCCCTCTCCGAAACTGACACCCTTGGAATTGTGAGGCTGCAGAGCGTTTGGATAAAGCATTGTGGATCTACAGCAGAGATTGTCTAGCTAAAAAAAAAGATTTAAAAGCAACAACAAAGTATATGTATATAAAATGTAGTGGGAATTAGAAGGGCGAGCTCTCTGTTTGGGGGTGCGCCAGGGACGGGGTAGGGGCCGTGTGCTGAAGCCCGGTGACTGGCGTGCAGTTGGAAGATCAGAGACTTCACGCTGTGGAGGAAAGCTGGAGTCCTGGATAATTTACAGATGATGGAACTGAGGTGCAGAGAGGAGAGGCAACTGGCCCAGGGCCTCACATCGATTGCAGTTGGGGCTAAAATCCAGGTCTGGGGGCCCCAGGGTGCCACAGGCCTCCCGCTGTGTGGCCAGAGGGCTGGGGCTGCCAGAGCATCCAGCCAGCAGGGGGCGCACCCTGGCGCCTCTGGGCTCCATGTGCACAGGTGGACCAAGGTTGCTTCCAGCTTTGTCTGCCTCTCTTTGTTGGCTGCCCAGGTATCTGCTGGCTGCCCAGACCTGTCTCTGGGCTTGTTTACAAACCTCCCCTCCCCGCACTCCCCTGCAGGATGTGTGGCCAGCCTTGCTGGCCTGTGTGGGGAGGGAGCGGACGCTTGTCCCCCTCCACTGGCAGCAGCCCTGGAGGACCCACACGCATGTCCTCAGGCTCTGCACTGGGAGTCCGCACCCTCTCAGAGAAAATGGCTTTGGGGTTCTTGCTGTGCATCCCCAGGCCCCTGGTGCTGACACGCGGGGAGGAGATTGTTTCTAGACCCTCCAAGCCCCACAGCCAGAGAACCTCCTTCTCCGGCCGCCCCAGACTGGACGGTGTGCTGAGCTGGGCGCTGGCGGCAGCAGCGGGGAGGGAGCCCTGGAGCCGAGGGGACAATGACAGACGAGAGCAGATGAGGCAGCCGCGCAGGAGGGAGGCCTGGCAGGAGAGCGCTGGCTGCAGGTGGCTGGGATCTGAGAGCAGGTGACTGGCATCTGGGAGCTGCGGCTGCGGGCAGCGAGTCCTGGGTGGAGCTGGTGTGCGGGCAGCGGGCGCGTGGAGGAGAGGTCAGCTGTGCTGGGCAGTCTGCGTTCCTCCCTTCCCTGCGGCTTCTTTCCCTGCCTTTGCAAAGCCCTTCTCCTGGCCGACCCCCACTCTTCCTCAGGGGATCAGCCTCCTTTCAGCTGGCTCTCTGGCTTCACCCCGCCCCCGTCGGGAGCCTCTGTGTGTCCAGCACCCCGTCTCTCTGCCTGTGAGCCCTAGGCAGGGCTCCTGAGGGAGGGACAGTGTCTTGTCCAGCAGGGAATGCGGACAGTTCCTAATCAGGAATCCAGAAGTAGCTGCTGAGCGGAACCAGGCCCAGGTCAGAGCAGGGGCCACAGGTGACAGTGGTCTCTGGTTCTCGAGGGGTCGCCTGCAGTCCGACCCGGGACTGGACAGACATTCATACTGGGTGTGGGACGGAGGCGCAGGTGGTCCTCGGGACATCAGGCGGAGCCCGAAGGCACCCCGCTTCCTGCTGCTGGGGCTCCGCTGCCCTGTCCTGACTGCGCGAGAGGCTGGGGGCTGGGCTGAGCAGAGGCGGGCACGTCCCCTGCAGAAGGGCCTTCAGGGGCAGGGACAACAGGAAATGGAACTGCATGGAGGGCCACTCTGTCTTCGGCCTCCTCAGCCTCCTCCCCCACTGCGGGGTCAAAATATTTTATTGGCGAACTCACTTCTTTCCTGGGTCCAGGGCCATCTTATCACCGGCCGTCCTTGGTGCTTTAGGCCGCCAGTGTCTGTCGTGTTCCCTGCCACGGGGCCACTGCCGGTATTAAAGTGACAAAAACATTTGCTGGCTACGAGGTTAGGGAATGTGGTCCCTGTTGCGTGCTCGCTGCTCGCAGCACCACGCCCAGCATCTCAAGTAAGTTTTCTGATTTAGACGCACAAGATGCTTTGAGGTCAGCCTCCCCATTCACAGCTGAGGACCTTAGGGCGGAGACGTTAGGTGACCCGCCCCGTGTCACCAGCTGGGAGGCAGCAGAGCTGGGATGGCAATCCGGGCTGCTTGCTGCAGAGTGCACCCCATCTCTGCTAAGGCGGACCGAGGCTTAGCAGGTGAGCCGTGGTTGCTGCCTGACTCCTTGCTTGTTCACTACAGTCGGGCGATTAAATAATCCTTTCCCCTCGGCCTTCATCATGGCTGTCACACTGCCAGCACCCGGGGGGAACCCTGACTGCTGCTCCACACCCCCCACCCCACGTGCATTCCCTGCTTCAACCCATCCTGCTCGGCAGATCCATCTCCTTGAGGCGCCAGCCGCACCGAGACCTGGAGTGCACACTCCCCGGACCGCCCGGCCGGCCAGCAGGCTCCTCTCGGCCGACCTCCGGCTTTCTCCCCTGCTCCCCTGCCTGGGGCCCCCACACTGTGATTCTGTGTCTTTGCCCTTCTCCACGGTTTCTTTCTGAACCTGGCCCTTCAAGGCCCAGTAACACCCTTGGTGACCCTGGGCGGACGCCCCGAGTGTCCCGTTAGTCCTGCATGCAACCCGCCTGTGCTCAGCATCTCATCGTTAGGGCAGAGTTGGTAGATTATCTCTCCCTCCCTGCCTTGGACTGGCTCCAAGGCTCTTCTTCTGCACAACTAATTAAAAGTGAACTAAAAATAAAACCACTGTCAGTATTAAAGCGACAAAAAACAAAATACATAAAATAAAAATAGAATGACTTCTCCATTTCTGCACGGTAGGGGCGGCTTCTTGTTATTCCAGAAGGGACCGCTTCTTTCTGTCTGAGTTCAAATTATTCTCATTTTAATTGCTCCGGGAGCCCAAGGAAGACAGAAATATTTGGAGCCTGTGTTTGTGGGTCTAAGGGATAATCCCCCACGTTCTATAGCTATGTGCGTACTGTATAGACTTACGATGATTGTCTGTAAAGGTTTTAAACGAGTTTTAAGATTTATGTGAATTGGAATAAGACTTTCCAGTTAGATGTGGTTTTAGCTCATTTACATTAAACCTTAAAGAACTAATGCAGACTGAAAAATCTCAGGGGGGGTGGCAGTAAGAGATTAACCAAAGAATTTGTACACACATATGTATAATCCATGCCCCCAGACAGCAGTGTGGTGAAGATCTGGGGCAGGGTGGGAATCGGGAATGGGGGGGCAACTGGAGAATAAAAGGGGGGACATCTGTAATACTCTCATCAATAAAGATTTTTAAAAAAGAAACCAAAACTAGCTGTAAAAAGATGCTGAGTCCGGCTTCCAGTCTAGGATGCATAGCGAGAAAGAGCTGGACTCATTTCAGCTCATGGCTGTTTCTGAAACCATCGGGGGCTGAGGTCGCAGAGGTAACAGCTGTGGGAGGACTGAGGAGAGGAAACGTGAGCACATTCTCACCCAGATGGACGCAGCTGGGGTACGAGCTGTTCAGCCAGAGCCGCTGACATACAGGTCAAGGCTGGGTGTGGACCAATGGGACGGGGGAGCCGCCGGGGCCGCTGAAACTGCGGGTCTGTACCCTCTAGCAGGCTTTCTCCACAAGCCCTATTCCACTGCCAACCTAAGGAGATTCAATAACAAGTCACGGCAGGATGCTGCTGGGCAAGGAACAAGAGAGGGTCGCGGGAGGAGACCCGTTCTGAGCCACAGCACGACAGGAAGACGCAAGCTCGGAGTCGAAGACATCACCCTGGTCAGCCCGAGACACAGGCCATCTCTATGGGAATTTTGGATATTGTGATACGCTGAAGGTAACCCTAGCAACGACAAATCTCAAACCCAGCCTGGCACCTGAGTAGATTAATACAAACCCTTCCACAAAGACCGAGCCGAAGAAAGGGGTGTCCGTTTCTAGACGTAAGGGCTATTGCCCTCTGTCTCTCACATCACACCGTACTTCAACAAGACATCGGGAGAGGTATGGGAGGCAAGGACAAGCAGGACACCCCCAAGAGCAGCCGCGGGAACCCAGAATATTAGGGTGCTGATGCAGGAACTACGAGACCGGGAATTTTAAGTAACTATGATTCATATGCTAACTGGCTTAACTGGTGAGTGACACCAAACATTTAGGGGAGAAATAACATCAACTTACACAAATCTTCCCATAAAACAGGAAAGGGAACACTTCTAAATTCACTTTATGAGATTACTTCACCCTACTCCTAAAGCCAAAGGCATTGCAGGCAACTAGAACTACACACTGATCTTCTTCATGAACATTGATGTACCAATCCTCAAGAAAATGTCAATAAATCAGAGTCTTCAATAGACAGAAGGGTAATTCATCATGACAAAGTGGGATTCACCTCAAGAATGCATCATTGGTGTAACATCTGGAATTCGATCAATGTAACTCACTCACGAAGAGACTAACAAAGAAAAACTATATAGTCACCTCGGTAGAGACATAAAAAGCACTTGGGCCGGCTGGTGTGGATCAGCAGATTGAGTGCTGCCCCATGCACCAAGAGGTCCTGGTCAGGGCGCATGCCTGGATTGTAGGCCCGATCCCCAGTAGGGGGCGTGCAGGAGGCAGCCAGTGGATGTTGCTCTCTCTTACATATTTCTCTCTCATTGATGTTTCTGTCTCTCTCTCCCCTCCTTTCCTCTCTCTCTAAATAAACAACAACAACAACAACAACAAATTTAAAAAAGCATTTGGCAAAAATTAACACCTATTTAACTCTAAATACAGCAAAGACAGTTGGGGACTCCCAACTAAGGAGCAGAGGAAGGGAACAGTGGATGGAAATGACCATGGAGAGACACCGTGGGAGGGGATTCCTGCTAAACTGTCCCAACCGACGTCTTGCTGAAGCTTTGGTGTCCTCCTCTGTAGCTGGATGGATGGGACCCATCTCGAGTGCCATGGATTCGCCGAGACAACGCAGGTGCCCTGGTGGAGGGCAGTGCCCGCAGCCAAGGGCTCGCTCCAAACAGGCCTGTCTCTTCCCCAGCCCAGACAAGGGTGGTTTGAAAGCCACTCCCTGTGGGTCTCAGACCTTGCATGTGATTTGGGAAAGGCATTTTTGAGACAGGGAGTGGGAAGCACTTCTCTATGCCCTCAGATGACTAAATGAAACACCAGGGTGGGGCGCTCCAATGGACAACCGTGTCCCCCGTGCTTAGGAAAAGTCTGCTCACATGTATGCAGAGAAGTCTCCCTCTCGTGCTTCCTCAGCGTTTTGTTCAGACCTCCCTTAGCTCCTCTGTCACTCTTCTGGGACACCTGATATTGCGACCGTGCCGCTGTTTGACTGTGAGCCCTGATGTCGTGGTACCCTTTCCACTGGCCTGACCGGTTTTCCCGGTCAGTTAGCGCCCCCCGGGTCAACCCTTCTACTTGGAATGCTTCAGGAAATACATGATGAAAATGTTGATAATTATCTCGGGAGAAGATCATATTTAGACATTGATCAGTCTTTGCGAATTGAGCTGAATGGGCTCTTGCCTTTGAAATCTGATTTTGATACTTGATCCTTCAGGGAGTTCCTATTAGCATGGGACATTTCATTGTTATATACACGCCTTTCCCCAATTATGTGTTTGTGTTAGCAAATGCATTTATGTTTCCTTTCAAATGGAAGGCTAAATGTTGAAAGCAAAACATGGGTCAAATTTGTCTAATACAATAAGAAGCACCCTGGCGTTCTCCTGTGAAAACAATTGACTAGAAGCGTGGATGATCGGGTAACTCCTTGTCTCCTTATAGTTATTTGCCATTTAGAAAATGAATGCATCTCATTAAAAACTTGCATGTCCATGAGGTAGGCAGGACGCAGATTATCACACCGTTGTGCAGACAGGGAAACTGAGTCTCATGGCGAGAGATCTGAGTCAGGACAAAAGACTTGGTGTTCTGACTCCTAGGTTAAATTTTTCCTCCATATTCTCCATGGCAACATGAGAAAGGAACCCCGCCTTTCTAGTTACTTTGTGAAATCTTAATTCTATAGTCCACTGAGCCCCTTGTCTGTTTCTGCTGCAGACTGCACTTATTTTTCTATCTTATGAGAAACCACAACAATACAGATTTGCTGCTCATTCTTCTGTATGTGTAATATCAATAGGCTTGAAGATAGCTGAAATAATTGGACTGTGGGGGTTATTGTCAAGTCAGCTATGACCTATTCTTTATCAGTGTGGGGAACTTAGCCATGCAAGGCCTTTCTTCCCTCTTCTCAATCCTGCGAAGTCAGCGTGTGAACAGTCAGTCTTACAGAATGTTAATTTTGTCATTTGGAACCTAAATAATCAGAAACACAACCGGGAGATTATCTAAATTTCATGTAGTTGCAAAGGGAAGTTTTTAAATTTTCTCTGTTTTGCCTAACCCTTTACAGGGAACCGTCTGAGCGAGAATGTCTCAGTTTCCTCGTCTGTGAGCTGCATTCACGGATTCATTCCTGTTTCCAGCCATCTGGTCCCCACGCGCCTGCCACCTGCTCTGCAGCAGGCACTCAGCCAGGTGCAGGGCTGGAAGGGGTAACAGAGTCCTTTCTGGCACGCCTCAAGTGCTCAGATAAGGGACAGAGGAAGACAGCACAAGGTGGGGCCTTTGCATGATCACAGAGGTTTGAACAGGAGCCTTGGGGGCCCAGCGTGGGCAGGGTCAGGGGGATCCTCTGGTGGTGAGCTATTAATCTGAGTGTCCAAGGGCTGGCTAGCCAGCAGAGGGCAACCAGTCCATCACAGAGCTAGACTTAGAGCTCGGGTTTTCTAAATCTTAGGGAATTTTTAAATCTTGGATACCACCATGGCCGCCTTGACAAAGAAATCCGGGGGTGGTGTAAGGGGGTGGGATGGGGTTGGGCTTCCTGGCACAGGGAGCTGTGTGCACACAGGCACACAGGCCTGTGTGGTGACTTGTGGGCACGCCGTGCTGTTGGAAATGGCTGAGGTTTAAGGGATCTCAGCAAGGGGTGAGGATGGAGAGCTGGGCAGAGGCCAGAGCCAGCAGAGCCTGAGCCAGGAAGGGTGGGCCTTAGCCCGTGGGTCCTGGGGAGACATCTGGGGGATCTAGCAGGAGGGTGACATTCTGACATCTGACGCTGAGAAAGCTCATGCAGGCAGCTGGGCAGAGAGGTGGGGGGATGGAGAAGATGCTTCTCGGGAAAGACAGACGGCCAGGACAGACTCAGTGCTGTGTGGATGCCCTGTCTAGCCAGGGGTCCTCAGAAGGTGGAGCTGCAGAACTTGAAGCCGGACCAGATGTGGGGGCCCCAGGCACACAGGCAGTGACATTCAGTTTGCTGCCCGCAGACGGTGTGACCTTGTGCAATGCACTTGTTTTCTGTGGGCCCCTGACTCCTCGTCCGTCTGATCTGGCTATCGATCCCTACTTGGCCTCATCGTAGACATGGAGATGAGCCCGTGGAGAAGGAATCACGGGCCGTCTGGAGGGCAAAGTGCGGTCAGGTCAAATAGGACTCGTGATGCTCACTGAACTAGGCTGGCAAACTCTGGCCCGTGGTCCAAAGCCGGCTTGCTGCCTGCTTTGTAAACAAAGTGTGTTGGAGCATGCTACGGTGGCAGAGCTGAGCAGTTGGCACAGAAACTGTGGGGCCAACAAATATTTACAGTCTGGCTCTTTCTTGAGGAAGCCTGCTGGCTTCTGGGTCAAGTCAGGCGGGGAAGATTCCAGAATCTCTTTCACTTATTGACCCATTGTTTTCAGTCACGAGGCTGGTGTTCCTTTGGGGGTCTGGCTCAGAAGATCTCTCAGAAGGAACACGGCCCCAGTGCCCGCCAGCCCCTGTCCTGCGGATCACTCACAGGGCACTGGCTGGTGCCATCTAGTTGGTTCCATTCTGGGTCCTCCCCTCGGAAGAGGAGGAGCCCAGGGCAGACGGGCTTCCTGTGAATTCCCAGAGACCACAATTGTACTTCCTCTCTTTCCCATTCTTTCCTCGTAGTTATTTTAGCCTTCATTTCGCTTATTTCCAGATTTACTGGAGTCATTTTCTTTCCCCACTATTTTCTTCCATTCCAATGAACCACCTGGGTCATGAGAGTCCAAACCAAAGCACCACAGTCATGACTACCACACGACTCGGCCCCAGCCAGCCCATGGCACCGGCTCGGCCCCAGGGAGCCCATGGCACCAACTCGGCCCCAGCCAGCCCACAGCACCGGCTCGGCCCCAGCCAGCCCACTGCACTGGCTCGGCCCCAGCCAGCCCACTGCACTGGCTCGGCCCCAGCCAGCCCACGGCACCGGCTCGGCCCCAGCCAGCCCATGGCACGGACTCAGCCCCAGCCAGCCCATGGCACCGGCTCGGCCCCAGCCAGCCCATGGCACCGGCTTCCCTTTGGTTGAACCATTCGTCTGGCCACTTGGCCCTGGACGCGGAGGACCGAATCACGGTCATAGACAGACGAGAGCGCGGGAAAGGCGCCAGCCCTCCAGGGGCACCCTCCCGCCTCGCCAGTCCTTTTCTTACAAAAGAATCCAATCTGGGCTGTTTTGATGCCAGGCTTCCAGACAGTCCCGGCTCCGGAAAGGCCAGGGGTGTAGGAGCCGCTGTGCTATGCAATGTGGTCTCTGCGGAAAGCGCATCTGGAACCTGAGGCAGGGACACGTCCCGCATTCCCCGCTTCCCGTCCCCTGCTGCACCAAGGCGTCCCCCAAGCCCACCCGCCGCGTGTTCTCACCCCTGAGCATCCGCCCATTCCCAGGCGGCCGGCTTCCACTTAACATCGAAGAGGAAACACAAAAGACGGGGGAGAAGCCGCACATGGGTGCTGGCAGAGCCCTGGGAAGCGGCAGATGGCGCGGAGGCCCAGATGTGCCAGGCTGGCTGGTTTATTTATATGGAGCTGCTGCTAGACGGCTGCCGGTGGCGGAGCATTTCTTCATTTGCTGAACATTTGTTTGCTCCTTTATCTGGTGCACGAACTTCTGCTGTGCCGAGTGCATCACCAGAACGGGGTGCCCCTCCCCCACCACGCGTGGGCCATTGCTCCGTCCCAGGCTCCGCCGGGTAAGGGTTCAATGGCTAAAGCGTGAGCCCGACAGGCAGAGGCGGCGAGAGCGGCACAGTGCGGCCTGCAGTGTGCAGCCGCCCCAGCTCACTGGCTCCCCCTGCTGGCGGGTCCTGCTCCGTGCAGGTCTCCAGGCTCCAGGGAGCCCTCGCGCTGGGTCACCGGCGGGACACAGGCCTGCTGCAGCTCATCTCTTCTCTCTGCCGCCGCCTTTCTCCCCGAGACAGAAGATGGATCACCTTCTTGACGAGGCATCACTCACACCTCCGCCCACCTGACCTGTTACAAGATTTAAACTGTCACTTAATTTGTTCCCTATTAAGTGCAGACTCGCGTTTTCACCTCCTCACCTTTAGTTGCGCTTGGAGGAGGGCCGGGAAGGAAGTTACAACGCCAGGGCTGCCGGGGTGCTCCTGTCCCTCTGGGCTGGGAGGAAGTGGTTTTCTGCAGCCCGAGGGCATCTGAGCTGGGCCGGACCTGGCCAGGGGCTCAGGCAGAGGGCCGAGGGGTGCGGAGGCTCTGAGCAGAGCCCCGCTCTCTGCTTCCAAGGATTTGTTTTAAAATCACAGCTTCCTGGCAATGCTTCACCTTAGGTTAGCCTCCCCTGAAATGCATATCTTAAAAATCCCGAGCAGTGCCCTGTGTAGCCCCCTGACTCCTGGGAGGGGATTGGAGTGATCAGCCTTTGAATTTCCAGGAGCCCTTAATCTTCTTTAACCCACACAGATTAGCCCGTGAAAAATCATATGTAACGATTTCTTTGAATCCTCTCTTGGCTTATTTCTGTAGGGATTTTGAGTCCTAGAATGTTTCTGAGCTGAAGGCACCCAAGAGCGTGTTAGCACCAATGAACACGTAGATGAGTGGAATGGCAAATCGATGTTTCTCTCTCACTTCCTCTCTCTCTCGCAAATCAATGAAAAAGAATGAATTAGATCTACACATGCTGATGTAGAAATATCTTGGAGTCATGTTATTAAGTGAAATATAGAACAACATACATTCATGTTTTAAAAAACCAGAAAACAGAACTTTCTTTTGCTGTGTGTGTCTGTGTGAACAGACAGTAACAGCTGTGTGGGAATAAGCAAATTGGTAATACTCTCTTCCCCTAGGAAGGGCTGGTTTTACAGGGACGTACAGGATTTTGCTAAATCAGCTTTGTCCAAAATTTTTAACAAGTAAATGGATTCGTGCACGACGGGTGTAGAGAAAAAAAGAAAAACCAATAACCAGAGCATAGCTTGTTGGCACTAATGAGCTCAGAGTCTAATTATGCGAGCCGAGCAGGGGATAGACGAGGATGAGCAGGCTGTTTGGCGTGTCAAGGACGTCCACTGTGGAGGCCTTTCCTTTGCTAAGGTGGGGGTCCGGGGAAGAGGGGGGGCCAGGCCCACCGCAGCGGTCTAACCCTGGGACAGGAGGGTGGGATCAGGGAGCAGCCGACTCTCCTTCAGGTCTGTGCCGTGAAGCCCGCTCTGCCCTCTGGCTGGTGCTGCAGCCCCTGGTCATTCAGGGGGACACGTCTGGACGCCCTGGCTGCGGTCCGAGGTCTCCCCCGCAGGCTCTGGGCTGATCCTTGGCCAGGTTCCTCTCGGAGCACCCCCATCTAGTCACCATCTTTTGCCGTGGGGACTTCTGCATACACAAGCTGACTCCCCGAGGTGTCGCCTGAGCAGCCAGGCAGCCACGGGCCCTTGTCTTTCCCATTTCTCAGGCGTGAGTTGTGTCCCACAAACTCTGGGGGTGAGGGACAAGCCCTCCTCGCTGGCGGCGAGGGGAGGGCATAGGACCACAGACCAGAGCCAGCCCCCCAGATCCTCTCTCCAGCTCCCCCCTTCATGCAACCGCAGGCGACGGCCAGAGGTGGGTTGTTAGCCACGCCCGCGGTCCCCAGGCATTGCGACTGAGGTTGGCGTTCACTCTCCTGGGGCCAGAGCTAAGGTTGAAGGGCTCCGTGTGATGCCCACGGAAAGTGTTGCACAGCTTCACTGTGACGTGGATCCCAGACCGTGGAACCTTCGAGATGGCAGTCCTTAACTAGTGTGCTTCAAGCAGGAGAACGTGGAGCCCCAGGAAGGCAAATGGCCGCGTCCAAGCTCACACAGCTGTTTAGTGGCGGAGCTGGTGGGGACAAGCAGGGATCGTTGGTTGGTAGTAACCAGTGTAGCTCTGCATCTCCTGTCAATTATTATACATTCTAAACATGAACTTCTTTATACTTTTTGGTGGTCAGTGATAGGTATATGGGTGTAGAATCTATAAATTACATGAAAACATTTTGGGGATATACATTCTCTTTTTATATTTGTAATCAAGTGATGGAATGGCAGCTAAGTGGCCGATCTGAGACTCCAAATGGGGCCTTTGAGGCAGTGGGGGCAGCAAAGGAGACCCTGCCCTGCTCCTCAGCCCCAGGGATGTGACATCGCACCGGAGAGGCCAGTGTGGTGCCTGTGAGTTCTAGCTGTAGACATGTTTGGTTGTCATACCGGGAGGGCATGGGTCCTAATGGCATCTCCTGGGGAGAGGCCAGGGATGCTGCCAAACATCCTATAATGCACCGGACAGTCCCCACAGTACAGTCATCAGACCCACAATGTCAGGGGTGCCGAGGCCGAGAAGCCCTGCTCTACGACAGGAAACCCTGCCGGCTACATGACGCACATCAGGGACTCAGAGGCAGAGAAGGGCAGGTGGGAGCTGGAGTCCTCTCTGTAAACCCCACACAGCACATGCGTCACTGGCCTTCCTGCCAGCCTGGCCGGAGGGGACTCCCACACCTGCTCTGTCCTCTGCTTGGTAGTGGCCCTGGAAAGGACTCCACCAAGGCCAGTGGGGTGAAGGAACTCCTGGGTCGGGCAATTCCTCAGTGTTCCCAGTTTGTTGTGGAGGGTGCCTCAGAGATGTCCTTACTTAGACTTACGCTGCCAGGACCCCTGCCAGTTAGTGCCCTGTGTAATGTGCTCTTAATGCCTTGCCTTTGTGCATGGCAGCGACCCTCTGCACCCTCTGCCCCTTCTGCTCCCTCTGCACCCTCTGCATCCTCCCTGCCCCCTCCACACCCTCTGTATCCTCCCTGCCCCTTCCGCACCCTCTGCATCCTCCCTGCCCCTTCCGCATCCTCTGCACCCTCTGCATCCTCCCTGCCCCCTCCGCACCCTCTGAACCCTCTGCATCCTCCCTGCCCCCTCCGCACCCTCTGAACCCTCTGCATCTTCCCTGCCCCCTCTGCACCCTCTGAACCCTCTGCATCCTCCCTGCCCCCTCTGCATCCTCTGCACCCTCTGAACCCTCTGCCCCTCCCTGCCCCCTCTGCATCCTCTGCACCCTCTGCACCCTCTGCCCCCTCTGCATCCTCCCTGCCCCGCTGTCCCAGCCTGTGCTCTGCTCGCTGAGCTCGCTGTTCCAGAACACGGCCCTCTCTTCTTCACCGAGGTCTTCCATGTGACTTGGGGGGTGGGTTGGTGCTTAAAGATATCAGCTTCCCCACATTCCTGGAAGACGATTCTCCGAAGACAACAGACAGATGCTCAGGCTGTGACAAGCGGAGAGCCGGCGGTGGACAGTCTGTTCCTGCCGAGCCGTGGGGGCTGTGAGCCTGTGCTTTTCCTTTCTGTGCTAACAGGCTGCCTCCAGAAGACTCCATTATTAATATATTCTGAAGACTGGATCCTTTTGAGCAACGTCCTTGAATTCTCAACTCTCATTTGAGAACATACTTCAAATATTAGATTTGAGAGTCTGAACTGAAAGCATCTAGCACCGTCCCCTCCCCCTGTGCCCCCCCCCCCCCCCCCCGCCGTCTCCCCTTGAGTGACAGGAGCGCTGGGAGGCCCTGGCCGCAGCCTCGGGGCCCTCAGTGGCAGAGCAGCTGGAAGAAGGGCGTGCCCTCTGTGGGCTTCCTCTCCGCCTTCTCCTGCTGGTCTGACCCGCTCTGATCTTTGCTCATCCAACATCCACAAAGCTCAGGGCGAAGGAGACGGCGCCTCACTGTCTCCCTGGGCTCGTGCTCCATCCTGGGTGGCCTCCGTGAATAGGGGGCCTGCTCCCTTCACCCGCCTTTGTTTCGTTAAAAACAATAAGACTGTGCAGATGTCAGGCATGCGGCATGATGACTCCATCCGCACACACCGTGAAATTACAACTACTTTCGAGCCAACGAACACCTCTCTTGCTATAGTTACTTTTCAGTTTGGTGATAAGAGCGCCTGAAATGTCCTCTGGCAAACGCCCAGTATTTAGTACAGGACTGCTCACTGCCCTCGTCCCCCCCTTTCTCAGTGACTCTGCTTCCCCAGCTCCCGCCCGCTGTGTGGAGTCACCTGCTGACCCCTCACCAGACGCACAGGAGAGAACCACGCAGCACGCGCCCCCATGAGTGGGGCTGCAGCCGCCGGCCAGACGCCCTGCCGTGTTCCCGGGCAGGAGGATACTTCGAAGGCCCAGAAATAGGTTTCCTCAAATTCCTTTCTCTCTCCCAAGAGCCTGCTGAAATTACTCTACTTCGGCTTCCGTATTTCACCTCGTTTTCCCCCCTTTCCAGTCCTGAGGTCTCTATTTTCTTTTGTTACTAACCAGCTCCATCTGTAAAGCGAGGATAACGATGGTGAACCAGCCCAAAGGCAGAGTCCGCACCAGACGACCATTTCCAGCTTACTTGGGCGGAAGATTTACGACTCAATCACGGTGCTCAGGGCGGTCACACGTGGGGAGAAGGCCCGTGGTTGAGAACTAGTAGCTGGGCCCTCCCAGTGGGACCTCTTTCCTCAGGCCCGTCTCACCTCCTGTGTCTCAGGGTTTTCAGTTCTCGACAAGCTCTGGAAGCAGTGTTTTAAAATCAACAGCCCTTTATTATGAGTCTTTTTGGAGCTGAGTAAAAATCAACAAGCATCCATTTGGCTCATTTAGCAAATGTTCTCTAGCACATGTTTCACACCCGGCTGAGGGGTGCCGACACGAACCAGAAAGAGGCGTCTTCCCGAAGCCTGCAGACCGATGAGGGGATCTGTTCGTCCCCTCCATGGCTCAGGTGTTCCTGTAGTGAGGACATTTCGTGGTGAAGGAGTCAGGTGAGCTCTTTGCTGTTACAAGGTTACATTTCGGGAGAGGGGGAGGGGGAGGGGGGAGGGGGAGGGGAGGGGGAGAGGGAGAGGGACAGGGAGAATGAATAGGAATGAACGAATGGAAAACACCAGGTAGAGATAAGGACCTTGGGACTCTAGGGCTTCAGTTAGGGACAGACTGGCCGTCCTTAGGCGGATACTGGAGAGGCAGGAAGGAGTGAGCGTGTCAGCATCTGGAGGCAGGGCCCCAGGACACTGCAGGGCCCTGCAGTGGCCGAGCTTGTCGGGTGTGAGGATGGCAAAGCCGTGGCTTAGAGAGCAGGTGTCAGGGGGACGTGGCCAGTGGGCTGGAGTGTGGACTCCGGGTTCGAGTCCAGTGCGGGGGAAAGCCGTTCAAAAGACGGGCCGGGAATTAGCAGCATCTAGCGGCCACGTGGCCCCTGAAGGCCATCTCTGTTCCTTGGCTCGGAGGACTGCGCAGGCGCGCTCTCCACTCCTGCTCCCCTTGCCGTGCCCAGGAATGGGCGTCTGCGCTTCCCGCTGGGCTCCGATCACTCGTTCTTGTGCTGGGCCAACCCGCCAGAGCCGCGGTCCTTCCTGTGGGCTCCCGCTGAGCCCGGCCTCGCTTTCCTCCCGGTCCACCTCCCGCCCCCCACTTGCACCCCGAAGCTGACCTCTTTAATCATCTCTGCTGCCCCTCCGGCTCCCGCACCTCGGCACCCACTGCCGAAGGACACCCGCGTTTGCGTCCACTCCTCCCTCACACTGCCCTTGGCCACCTGCCTCCTCCTCGCTGCTCTGTGGCAGCTCCCCCAGCACCGAGCACTTCCCTGCGCCCCGCCTGCCCGTCCCCGCCCCTCCCCTGCTGGGGACAGCAAGCCGGCTGGCCCGCTCCCTTCGGAACTTCCCTGGGAGACCCCTGTGGCGTGGGCATGGGGAGGGCGTGGGCGTGGGGAGGGCGTGGTGCGTGGGGAGGGCGCGGGCGTGGGGAGGGCGTGGGGCGTGGGGAGGGCGTGGTGCGTGGAGAAGGTGTGGGCACGGGGAGGGCGCGGGCGTGGGGAGGGCGCGGGCGTGGGGAGGGCGCGGGGGTGGGGAGGGCGCGGGCGTGGGGAGGGCGCGGGCGTGGGGAGGGCGCGGGGCGTGGGGAGGGCGCGGGGCGTGGGGAGGGCGTGGGGCGTGGAGAAGGTGTGGGCGTGGGGCGGGCGTGGGCGTGGGGCGGGCGGGGCGTGGGAGTGGCTGCCTGACCTGGGAGCGCTTCCTCAGCCTCGCTCAGCCTCGACCCCCGATGTGTAAAATGGGGAGATCATCGTGAAGACTGGGATCCCGGGAGGGTAAGGTAGGTGATGTGTTTGTGCCGCGCCTGGCAGAGGGGCCTCAGGGCCTGCCTTTGCCCCGCTCGCCCTTGGTCCCCATGTGTCTGCACGGCCGGTTCTGTCTCTCGGACCGCAGCTCCCGTCCGTCTGTCCACCCCACCAGCGCTCTCCCCCGGACAGTGACAAAGGGATATGAGTGAAGTACAAGGATTAGATAGGCAGGCATAATACACAACTTTGAT
Source organism: Molossus molossus (assembly GCF_014108415.1). Classification (NCBI taxonomy): domain Eukaryota; kingdom Metazoa; phylum Chordata; class Mammalia; order Chiroptera; family Molossidae; genus Molossus; species Molossus molossus. The sequence continues at coordinate 7,469,691 of NW_023425350.1, read as the reverse complement.
GAGTAAGTCCCTGAATTTCGGCTTAATCATTTACCTCATTATATAATTATAACCCGAAAGAAACCCAGATTCTCTGCCATTTCAACATTATACCGCAATTCATTTTTCCTTATGATAATCTCTAATGATTTTGCAAAAATGTCTACATCAGGGCTCTGATTGTGAGAACACATTTAATCTACTGCCAATTGGACTGTTTACTTATTGTGTATTCAGAGCAAATGTAAATTGTCTTATGTTCCTTGAAAGGAATTAGACATGGCTTGATATATTAATGAAATCATTACCATTTCATTAGACTGTGTGCTTTGAGCCAGACTTTCTGTGGCTTATTGAAATGCAGAGTGTGAATTCTTTTATGTGCGTAATCACAGGTGATAGACAAATTTACAGAACTCAAAGGCTGCAGCTCTTGGCGTGAAATACTTTCCTGTACATGCATGAAATTCTGTGTAAAATTATTAAAAATCAGGTGCATTTAAATAATAAGGGAAAAAAAACCCCAAAATTATGCCAAACAGATTTTCATTTCCAGAACAGAAGAGAGAGAGATTTTTATCTGGTTCTCAGAAACAAAGGTTGACTCTTTTGGCCATGTGTACAAATTATTACGTGTAGAAATAACTTTCAACCTTGCACAGTTAGGAGCAAACTTTAGGAATACTCTTGCATAATAACGGGCATTATTAATTCCCTGATGGATTCATTGATTAAGAAAGGAAGATAAATGTAACCCAATTCCTGTATGTATGTTGAGGTGAAAAAGGAGAAATATTCAAGCTTCACAATACCAAAATTATTGTATGATTTAAAAAAAAAAAATTGAAACAATAGCAATAATAATAATAAAATAAGCCAGTGTTTTGGAAAATAGCCAGGCTCATCATTTAACATTTTGAAGGACCCAGGAAGGAGCCCAAGGTATTGGATTGTAAGATGTCCTGGTTGTCTTGGTCCAGTGCGGGTGCGAGGAGCTGGGCCACATTAGACCGAGTCACAGAACCCGAGGACAGGAGACAGCCCACATTCTGTTTCTGCCACCATCTCCTCATGCAATCCTGTCCTGTTGGTTATTTGCTCTTTCGATGCTACCTTTTATTTTCATCTATAAAATAGGGAGGTGGAGCTCCTGCTCTTTCACGTTCAGAGGATTGTTTTGAGTATTAAATAAGATGGCAGATTTGAACGTGTCTTGCACAGTTGTGACTTGCACACAACGCTGGAGGGTAGTGTGGTTACGGGGGAACAAGGCTGAGCAGGACCCGAGCTGAACGTCGGTTCCAGTCAGAGAGACCGTGTGACTGACTGCCGGGCTTGGTTGAGTTGGCTCTCACCTGGGTTTACCTCATTTCGACAATGGGGCCAGGCAAAGGGCAGCCCTAAGACCTGGTGGCCGTCTGTGGAGCAGGAGGTCTGCCACCTGCTTTCTGTCATGCAGAGGACAGTCCCAATAGCCCACAGGGCCGGGGAGGACTCCTCTGTGTGAGAAGATCCCCAAACCAGGGGGCCTTCATTCCTTTTTTTCTTAGACTGGAGGGAGGTATCGCTGTCACCTCACAGCATCTGGTCCAAAAGTATGCTTCCTGGGTTTTAATTCCTTGCGAGGCTGATGGGTATTGGAACACAATCCTCCCTGGGTCTCCTGGTGTTCCTGCATGTTCCAGGCCTTAGAAATTCAGCACAATAGAAATTCACCAACTCTAAGGAGAGGGGACGCTTTCTGACCCAGAGCCGTCTGCTCCGCCCCTCTGAGCAATGCAGCAGGAGGTGGCATTGCCTTTCCATCTCCCCTAGAGACAGTCGTGTAGTCGCTATTGTCCAGGTGAGAGACCTTCCCCTCTTCTCCCAACACAGGATTTATTTGTGTTCCGGAGCGAATGATTCATTCCCCCGAGCCTATGCCCGGCTGTCTCTCTGTCTCTCTGTCTCCCTCCAGGGAGGACGGGGAGAGGTGCCATCGCTGCCGGTTCCTCCAGCAGCTCCGAGTTCCGTGCTGGGCTCTTCTCCTGGTCAGACTGCTGTGTGCGTGGACACCCGGCCCTCTCAGCAGGCGAGGTCGCGTCTCGCATCCTGCCCAGTGTGGGCCCACATCACGACTTCTTGCGTGATTTACTGGGCCTGGTCAGACTGCTGTGTGCGTGGACACCCGGCCCTCTCAGCAGGCGCGGTCGCGTCTCGCATCCTGCCCAGTGTGGGCCCACACCACGACTCCTTGCGTGATTTACTGGGCCTGGTCAGACTGCTGTGTGGTGGACACCCGGCCCTCTCAGCAGGCGAGGTCGCGTCTCGCATCCTGCCCAGTGTGGGCCCACACCACGACTCCTTGCGTGATTTACTGGGCCTGGTCAGACTGCTGTGTGGTGGACACCCGGCCCTCTCAGCAGGCGAGGTCGCGTCTCGCATCCTGCCCAGTGTGGGCCCACACCACGACTCCTTGCATGACTTACTGGGCCCGCTCAAAGTACCAGCCCATCGCAGAGACCTGCAGCCGGGGCTCTGGAATGATGAGCGTTCTTAGCAGGTCAAGTTTAGGGATCCCTGGCTGGGAGCTGGAGACTTTTTTTTTTCTAACAGCCTTTAAAAAGGAACAGACGACTCTCTTCTAACACGTGTTTATTACAGCAGGGTGGTCACGAGGCTGATGGGGTCTGTCAGCGCGTCCCAACCTCCGCTGTCGAATTCCTCTGGGGGCAGATGGCCATGTGTGTTTGGCGTGGCTGGGGATTTGTTAGGAGAATGGTTCTTCATGGTTTCGTGTCTATGTCCACCAGCCTTTGGGAAGCAAGGGACACACTTTTCACTCGCTGGCATTTGTGACGTTTGTCACCAAGCAAAGGTCATGTTGGACCATAGTTGGACCACAGCTCTCGGCGCATTGGGGGGCGTTGATGCCACGCCTGCGTGGGCGCTGGAGACGAGTCCACTCGTCACCACCAGCGAGATGGCCCCGGGAAAGTCACTTCAATCGCCAGCCTTCAGTTTCTTCACACGCGTTCATTTGGGATCATTGAACCGCTTCATAGGAACTTTGTGAGGATCAAATGGGCCAATGGGTGGGATATGTTTTTTCTAGGCGATTGAAAGGGCAATCACTAGACCCATATGAGGGTGTGTTTTTAAAGTTGAAACTTATTTTTGCTACCAGAATGATTTACCTATCTGATCTGGAAAGGAGAGGAAAATAATACAGTACGTGCCTGGTTTTCACTCCCTTTCTGTTCGCCATGTAAGTTTCCGGGAGGCATTTAAGTGCTGTGGTAGAAAGTGAAGTCAGGTCACACAGGTAAGCAGGAAGCCCTGTTACAGGTGTCCCTACCCTGGGAAACTGTGGACATAATGGGTGATTTCTGAGGCGGATCCGCATCGGTGAGCTAGTGCCCTGCTGGAAGTGGGGACATGAGGAAGTGGGTTTTAGGCTCTGGTAGAGCCTGCCGGTGTCTAAATGCACTGGGTCCTCAGGGCACTTCCAGGAGGACTGACTGGACCTGCGAGGGGCCACGTGGAGAGACGGGTTGTGGCAGGGACTTGGGCTGGCCTCAGGCAGCCATCGCACAGAACCGGAGGGTCGTCGAGGTTTCCTGGTGTAGTAGCTCCTAATGGAAGGGGTCTTCGGTAGCACCTGGAGCACAGAACAGTGGTGCACTGCTCTCTGGAGTGACAGACCGAGGATGTCACTGTGCGCTAAGGAGCCCAGGAGGAAGGAGGGGCCATCGACGGCAATGGTCGTTTGGAGCTGCCACTGCGGAGGGCTGTTACTGGGTGTGATGACCTCTGCTGATTGTCACTGCTGTTGGGAGTGGGCCTTTGGGTCCTGGTTATTGGACGGTGTTGCCATAACAACAGGGGAGAGTAACGGGAGCGTCAGTGATGGGCCTTTGTGCATGAGGACGTTTCCTCAGCCGGGGGACCCAATGATGTCGTTTTAAACTTCCTGTTGTGCTTTTGCCACTTGTAAAGCATGATCCTTGGAGGGGCCTGGAAAATATTATCCTAAGTGAAATAAGCCAAGCAGAAAAAGACAAATACCACATGATCTCACTTATATATGGAATATAATGAACATAACAGTCTGAGGAATACGGTAGACCCAGAAACATGGAAGTAGGGCACAGACTGACATCCCTCAGAAGAGGGGGTGGGGGGGTGGGAAGAGATAAACCACAGAACTTATATGCATGTATGCATGACCAATGGACATGGACAACTAAGCCGGGACAGGGTGGGGGTGGGGTGGGGAGGGGGGTACCAATGGGGTAAAAAAGGTGAAATATCTGTAACAAAAAAATAAATAAAAATAAAAAAAAATTGGAGGAGCAAGAAGAATCAGGGCTGAGGATCTGGGGAAGCTGAACCCCCCCAGCCCGCTGGCGAGAATAAAGCGCTCCTTTAAAAAAAAATAAAAAAAATAAAGCATGATCTTGTGAAGCTTTAGGATGGCTCTACAACTCAGCTGTGACGTCTGCATTCGACAGAGGTGGGGACAGACACTTGGAAAGTTTACCTTGACTAAGTCACACATCTGGGTTTGAATTTGGATTGAATTCTTCAGCCTTCATTATCATTCCCGTGAGAGCGGCGCTTGGAGTTGGCTAGAGGTCCTTTGGTCTTCAGTGCCCTCCCTACGGCAGAGAAAACTCACAGTTCGCCACCAGAAAATCTGATGAAGTTGGAAACTCAGACAGGGATCTGAAATGTTCCTGATTTTTGGCAAAATATATAGCTCACAAGGAAAAAGAAAACTTTCATAAGCAAAAAGTCTTCGACGAGAAGAAAAAATTCTTCACCTCCTTGAAATAAACACTGTAACTTTACAAATCAGATGGCAAAAGATGGGAAATCACACCATGTGCTTGGATTTAAAAATTTTGAACAGCCCTGGCTGGGTTGGCTCAGCGGTTAGAGTGTCGGCCTGCGGTCCAGAGAGACCCGGGTTCGGTTCCCGCTAGGGGCGTGTGCCTCGGTTGCAGTTTGTCCCTGGTCCTGCTTGGGTCATGCGGGTGGCAACCACTCAATGTGTCCCTTTCACGTCGATGTTTCTCTCTCTTTCTCTCCCTCCCACTCTATCTGAACAAAAAATGGAAAAATGTCCTCGGGTAAGGATAACAAAAAAAATTATGAACAAATGAGAAAAATATTAAAGGAGAAAAGTCAAAAACATTGCTGGAATTGGCTTCCTACGTCTCAAACAGCTTGCGGCTGAATGAGTCTCAGCACCCACCGCAGGCTTTGAAGGGGAATTGCCCATCACGTGGGGAGCTCACGGTGTCCCTCAGTGTCTGGCCTGAGAAAATTGGCTCACCTAGTGTATTCTGATAAATTAGTTTTAAAATTAGTTCAAATTCGATGAAGATGAAAACCAGCACGTGTATTGCAAACGCTCTTCGAAGAAAGCAAAGTGCAATGATGAACGGTCCTGTGGCCTTTCTTGGCATTAAGTCCGAGGTCCCCTGAGGGTGGTTGAGAATTCCTGACTGGCTTAATGTCGGCCTTAATGATGACAAAGAAGGACTGAATAGTGTTTAATGATGTTTTAAGTAGATCCTAAGTGGAGGCTCATGACCATCATCAAGGAGTGGAGAAAATACAAATGAATGTCAGAAACCAAACAGCCTCTCCTGCTGCAGCCGGGATGAATGAAACTGTCTCCCAGTCAGATCTTCCTGGGCTGCGGTCCTCAGCCACCCCTTTGGCCATGGCCTGGGGCAGTCATTCATCTCCATGGCAACAAGGCCCTCCTGTCCGGGTGGTTGGAGGATGGAATGAAATGGCAGAAGCACACTCTGCACACAGGGCTGTCAGTAAACGAATGACTCTTTAAAGAGAGCAACCTTTCAGGTCTGACGTGTATAAAAGGGTCAAATCCATGGAAGTGAAGAATAGAGTGGGGTTGCCCAGGACTGGGGGCAGGGGGAAAGGTTTGCAAGGTAAGTTCTGGAACTCTGCTCTCTGCCGTTCTGTCTAAAGACGACAATATTGTACTGTACACTGAAAAATCTATTAAGGGGGAAGATCTTTTGCTAAGTGTTCTTACTTCAATAAAATAAAATTTAAAACAATTGTGTTCTCAGGATGTTATTTTTATAAGCACAAGAAAGTTCATGGCACTGTTTGTAGTATGAGTATGAGGGAAACAATGTTATTTTTAAAAAATATGTTTTTATTGATTTTTTAGAGAGATAGAAACATTGATGTGAGTCAGAAACATTGATCAGCTGCCTCCTGCACGCCCCCTACTGGGGATTGAGCCTGAAACCCCCGCATGTGCCCTGACTGGGAATCGAACCAGGACCTCAGTCCACGGGACACGCTCGGTCCACTGAGCCACACCACTGACCAAAACAATGTTTAATTGTTGTTGGTTTGGGTATTAAGGTTACTCCTTAATTGGTAGGCAGTTCTCCTAACTTTTCCGGGAGAATTCAGATCCTGACTGTCTTATTAACACCATTTTACTGTTAGAAAAATAAACTGCACCATACAATTAAGGCTGGTATTTGTCCCTCACTATTTGATCCCTAGAAACATTTTTTAAAAAAGTAACACAAATAATACGAATGACAGTGTCTCTTCACTCAGTTTGGCAAGTAACACATAAGCAAATGCCAATTTGGGGAAGCTCTCAAGGATTCTTATTTAAAATGTTGAAATACATTTTAAATCAGGAAAGAAAATGTAATAAAAATACTGAAAAGATGATTTGTGAGCAAACTTTTTTCTTATCTCCAAGTGAATAGTCTTTCTAAAAAACTATCAGACACATTAAATTGTATATTCACAGTTTTAGAAATCACTTATTTGGAAAACTTGGCATCAAATCAGAAAATACATATAAAAAGTAGTACAAAAGCCAATGCTGTGTCAAATGAACTGGATAGTAAAGAAACTATTTTATTCTTTGAAGGAGACTAAATTTATTAGGAACCGGAGGCCAGGAATCCAATTTGTGGAGATAACTTGAGATTTGTATATGTGAATCCCTGGCTCAGAAACACTCTCCTAAATGTAGATTTCATTGGCCTAAAAATAATGTAAAGTATGTCCTAATTTTTCATGGCATTTAAAAAATAGCTGTCTGGCCCTGGCCAGTTTGTCTCAGCGGTTGGAGCGTCGGCCTGCAGTACAGAGAGACCCAGGTTCGGTTCCCGCTAAGGGTGCGTACTTCGGTTGCAGTTTGTCCCCGGCCCTGGTTGGTTGTGCGGGTGGCAGCCACTCGATGTGTCCCTTCACATCGATGTTTCTCTCTCTCTCTCTTCCTCTCTCTCCCTCCCGCTCTATCTGAACAAAAAATGGAAAAATGTCCTCGGGTGAGGATAAAAAAATAAAAAAAATAAAAAAATAAAATAAAAAATAGATGTCTGGAAATGACTGGGAAACTTTCACGTGGCTTTCTCTTTCCCGAGCCACAGAGCAAAGCTGACTTTCTGGTACCATGCCCTGCATTTATCTTTGTGTGTGTGTGGGGGGGCATTCTAATGACAATCAATGTAGTCACCAGCTTGAAATCTCAGGTGGTTGAAAGTGATCTGCCTCTTAACAGCCAAGACTACCTTGGTGCAAGTATTCTGCCTCTGGTTGGCTAGAACCTAAGTCAAAAAAAAAAAAAAGGTACAAAGTAGCAACGAGTGCGGAGCAAGACAAGGAGTCCACACAAGTGCCTGGGCTTCAGAGAGAGAAAGACTTTGCCCAGCCTGCCCAGGTAACAGTCCACCTCACCTTGACCCTCGTCCCTTTCCCTTCGATTCTTCTTTTTGGCCTCGAATAACTGGGTGACTCAGAAAGAACGTACGTATTATCTGTTGTCCCTGAATTAGAAAGTTAGCTTTGTGACACAGGAAATCCTTGGTTGTGTTTGCTCTGTTCAGTGTCCGGAGTGGTACCTGTGCCCTGTGGACGGCTGGCTGCAGGAGCCAGCGAGTGAACGGACACAGCCTCCCGGCCATCCTCACTCATCCGATGTCCTTGGCTCACTCATTCACGCGACACTGGTAGAATCAGTTGTTCTGCCTCGACTGTCCTCCCTCTTCCCTTCACCAACAGTCCCATCCTAGAAGTGGAAGGGCTGTACCCCTCCAATGCCTGTCCTGACCTCTGCTCTGCACATGAACTTCTCCCTGCTCTGAACAGCTTCAGCATTTTGAAATACTCTTTGCTCTGTGGGGTATATAATATTTATAGTGTTAACTGTAATTTGATTTAACATTGTGTTATATTATGTTATATTATATTATACTGTAATATAATTATGTAGATTTTCTCCTGCTAGACTCTGAGCTCCATGCTAAGAATGGAGTGGTAATCATCTTTTTAATCTCTTATCATGTCTAATATTATGCATCAGATGTAGTAGATATTCAACCAATGATTTGGGAGTAAGCAGCCAGTTTGGGGAGTATACATGTGAGAATCCTGGTGGAAGAAAGCTCTGGATCATGGACATTTCCATAGCAGAGAGATTACTCAGTGATTCTGCCATCAACCTTGGGTCCCTCATCGAGGTATCAAGTTTCCCAGGAAATTCACTGTGTCATGCAGCCTGTTCACTGGAGCAGCTTTGAGACAGTGGCCTCTCCACGCCCTCTTCTCTCCAGTGGGCAGGGCGCTGTGGTCCGCTGGGCTCAGGCACACCTGTGCGCCAAGGGCGCCCCACCCTTGGCCAGCGCCGGAAGACGTCATTCCCTTTCTGAACCCTAGTTACTCTGTGTCTGAAACAGGGACAGACATTCTTACCTCACCAGGCCCTTCGGAGGTTAAGTGACAAAATGACCCAGGTGTGCCTGGCCCATCGCGGGCTGTCAGCAATCAGTGGCCCTGCCACCACCGTCATTAGAATGAAAGCCATTGCAAATGCCTTGCACACCCTGCCTTCATAGAACGTGTTTGTGCGCATGGAAATTAGAAACGTAGTGTATTTGCTATGCTTCACCACTCTTTATTTAAAATTCATCACCGGCTCCCTCACAATTCTTTGTAATGTTCATTACAGTATCACCTGAGAGCCACCGAGCCCCAAGGAGGTCGGCAGGACATAAACCCTGAAAAATAATCAAATTTGGTTTATGTGCGTAGTAATGATTGCAATTGACTACCCTAAACTCTTAGGCGCTTAGGGTTTTGGGGGCATTCTCTCTCCATGCAGAACCTGTCTTCCTGACTGCTGGTAGGTGGCATTCCCCATCTTCCTTGAGAGATTGGCTCATTTTTATGCCTATTTGCAGGGCTGAGTGATGTAGCAAAAAGAGGGTTTTTTTTTGTACTGAACACTGACTCATCCAGCATTACCCAGGAGGACAACCCGGGGTTATCGGCTTTTGGTTTTCGAAGGAAGCCCAAGTGCTGTACTATCAGATACAGGCAATACTGGGTCAACGCCGACAGCTGTCCTGGGCAGGCATCCTGTTCTAACGAACTGATGAGCAAGCTCGATCCCGGCCCCACTGAAGCCGGCAGGATGCCCACGCTTACCCATCACACCGCCCCCGTGTAAATGGGCCTTGAGATTAGTCACTCACTGTTTGGAGCCCCGAATGCCTTTCGGAAAGTAATAAAAATTATAAAAAGATAACAAGGACTGTGATTCCTCACTGCCAGTTTGCCAAGGAAGCTGCCTCATGGGCAGTGATAACTATGACGGAGCCAACTGACACGCACGTTTTGCAATTTGCAAAGTTCTCACATTGCTTATTTATCACTTACTTCGTTATCAGGTTCACGCCATTTGCTTTATTAGCTCCGTTTTCTGCACGAGGGATCTGTGGCTCGGGGGGTTGAAGTCATTTGCTGGCACACACAGGCAGTCCGTGCTGGAGATGAGGTATGCACCTAGGTCTTCCGGCTTCCGATTTAATGATTTAATGAATAGATAAAAATGATTTTCAAACGATCACATCTGTGCATCAGCTCAAGCAGTCCTCATATCTGCTCACGTGGTGATTACCATGGACTCCTCTGAGGAGCTTTAGGAGAGTCAGCTGCCTGACATTTGTGGCTCCTTGGCTATTGTATTTACAAGGCTCGTTGGTGAGCCTCCTTCTCCACGGAAAACAGGAGGCAAAACTTCAGTGGAGCCCCCTGCGAATCATCATGCAGGTGGAACTCCTGCAGCCCCGAATGCACAGGCTGCCACAGATGTCGGGGGGGGGGGGCGTAGGAAGGTTATGTGACCACAGAAGTCACTGTGTGGACGCAGGCACCGTGGCTCCAAAGGCTTCTCTCCCCCCTCCCTCGGGTCCAGTGCCTGAGCATGGCGTGCGCTTGCCTGAGCTTTAATTAGGACTCATCCGATGATTGCCAGCAGGCTGAGAACCTCTGCAGAAATGATGGGATTTGCAGAAATTCAGCCTGCTCGTTGGAAATGAACCCCGTCAGAGTACCTTCTCGCTGTCCTCTCGTGAATGAAAGTGTATTGCACTTCAAGACGATGTGAGGGTGAAATTCTAATAGAATAAAAGACAGGAAATTCTCAGGGATGGTTCCCATAGCAACTGGAGTGTGTGTGTGTGTGTGTGTGTGTGTTTCACACAGGCGTTAGAAGAAGAAAGCAGCTTGTCTTAGTGTGCAAGTCTAGACTGGGGAACAGTGGAGGGAAGCAGAGTCCCCGGAGGAAGCGGCCTGACGCTGGATTTACTGCTTCTGTGACTTGTTCATTTTCTCTCCATCCTGCAGCAGAACCGCATTCATCCATCTCTTTTCTTTCTTTGGCTTCGTGTAGGCAGGGTGCTACCTTGCCCAAGGACACTCTGAGGACAAAGCCACTGGCTTATGAGAGTCAGCGTCCTAAAACAGGGCCCAGCACGCCAGCGTTTGCTTCTGGAGATGGTTCTGCCACCCAGTCCGTTAGCACGATGGGACCAGGGCCTTGCGGGCAGACAGCCTGAGCCGAGCCCCAGCTTCCCCTTATTAGCTCTGTGACCTCGGACATGCCCCTTAACCAATCACAGCTCTCTGCCTCTTCCTCCCTCCCCTTTCTCTCTCACTATCCATCAGAGGGAGAACAGAACAGTTTCCCTAGTGTGGCATCATGTCAGAAGAAAGAGAAATACAATCTGTGCCCCTTCTTGTTCCCAGGGGCCCACATACAAGTAGGCAGTCCACCTGGTTGGGGTTACACTGTTCACTTGGAAGTCACCACAACCTGGAAGGGTCTAGTGTTTGCTCATAACAGGCGCATGCACAGAACAGTCCCCCAGTCGGAGAGGAGTCTTTCTGAATGGGAGCAACGGGAGGGGAGACAGGGAGTGAAGGCAAAATGAGCGCCAGCTGCTCCTCTGTGGATCACACACACGTGTCTCTGCCGCGGGCACGTCAGGGCGAGGCTGGCCACTTCTGAGTCATCTTGGGGACCCGAGCCCAAGCTCAGGGGCAGACGTTGAACTGCACTGACCTTGACGCAGTTCACTTGGCAGAAGGGCGCGTTCGCGTCCCGGGTTGGAGAGGGTTGGAGAGCAGAGACGCCCCGTGTACCTTACTGGAGAACTTGGCATCGCATTCGTGTGCTAAACAGAAGTGCCCAAGTGCTGCTACAGGATTCTGTGGGCTCAAGCTTTTTCAAAACACCGCGCTCTTGTTTTTCCTGTCGTTTGCATAGAATCCTTCTGGAAATTCGGGTGTGTCTCCTCTGGGCTACGTGGGACGACGGAGGGCCCTTTGCCGTGTGTGCAGCCTCGCTGGAGAGTCCAGTGAGGGACTGGTGCAGCGACTTCCTCCTGAGGCCTTGAAACAGTTTGTACTTGGTTTATCCAAGGGGGGGTTTTCTCATCACGTCAGCATCTGCTGCCCTGCCCCTTGGAAGGGGAGAGTCCCCGCAGCCTGTTCCTCCCACACTGTTAGATCCAGCCCTGTCAATTCAAGGTTGCCGGCGTTGTCCTTGGCACCCGAGGGTGGCTGTCGTCTTGAAGAAACAACAACATCTTCTGACAGCCCCGAGCAATTATTTTGGAAGTCTTTCCCTGTGGGCTGTGACATGGGCAGGTGGATAAGACAAGAGCAGATGTCCCCAGATTTGGAGACGGGGTGTGACCTTGGAGCGCAGCACCGAGGCATGGTGCCACATGCCGTCTGGCTTTGAGAGTGTCTGGTATCGAAATCTGGACTCCACCACGCGTGCTCTGTGGCCCTGGACGAGTTCCTTTACCCCTCTGGGCCTCCATTTCTTCATTGGTAGATCACAGTAGTACTTGGCACCTGACTGGTGTGGCTCAGTGGGTTGAGCGTCATCCCAAGCACCAGGTCACTGGTTTGATTGCCAGTCAGGGCATATGCCTGGGTTGCGGGCTCGATCCCCAGTAGGGGGCATGCAGGAGGCAGCCAACTGATGTTTCTCTCTCTCTCTCTCTCCCTCTCCCTTCCTCTCTCTGAAATCAATTAAAACAATGTTAAAAAAAATAGTACTTGGCTGAGAGTCATTAGGATTAAACAAGCTAATACATATGAAGGTCTTAAAATGGTGCTTGGCGCATAGTACATGAACATAATTACTAGTGGCTGTTATTATCAGCGGCCCCGTGGTTCTAGCCATCACGGAGACCTAGTGGGAGGTGGTCTTCTGCCGCGCCTGCGTTCAGAGCCACATGACACTAACTGTGTGCCGGGCACTGTGGCAGCGACGGACACACGTTATCTGTTTCCAGCCTCAGAAGACAGCAGAGCACGGCGCTGTCAGATGAGCCTGAGCCGGTGCTGGGTCCTGGTGTGCACCGCACTTGGATGCCTGTGGGTGGGAGGCTCTGTGTATGCTTGTGGGTGGGAAAGGAGTGGGAGGGGGCCATGATGTGTGGTGGGCCTCGAGCGGCCAGGCTGGGCAGTAGAGGAGACATTTCCTGGGGGCACAGCTCTGCCCCGAGCAGGTGGACTGCAGAATGCCGGGAAATGGTGCCTCCAGGCTCATGTTAAGTGAGGCTGGGGTGCGAATTCTGCGTTGCTTAGCAATGAGGCCTTGGTGCCAGGGAAGGTGGGGTGGGGGTGGGGGACTCGTCAGCATGAAGTTGTAGGGTCCTGAGCTGTCACCAGGGTGGGGGTTTCTGATCCAGACAAAGGGCTCGGAGCGGAGACATAGCCGCGGCGGGAACGGTGGCTTCCTGGCCCGGCTGCTTCTCGGGATCTCCTGGGAGCTGGTCGACATGTCCACTCCTGCGCCCCCCGCCTGCGCCACTCCAGGGAGTCTGGGGGTGGGGGCCGGCCCCACACGGTCTGGGCAGACTCCCAGGTGATTGCTGGAGCTGGCCCTGGACCCTGAGGGTGGGTGGGGTCTGTTCCTACTGGTGGAGCCCGTCAGGAAGGGCCCTGCTGAGAGGCTGCCTGATGCCAAGGTGACGTCAGGCCCTTAGGGGCGTCAGCCTGCGCGGAGGCAGGTTAAGGGCAGCAAGGAAGACAGCCTTGTTCCTGGCAGAGCCCTGCGTCCAGGTGGGACTGGCCACAGGCTAAGGGGAGGAGGACAAGACAGGACAAGGAGTAGCCATCGGCCTCAGGACTACTGCACAAGGGTCTCCGTACACCTGGCAGGTGGACATGGGTGGGGGCCGGGGAAGGGACAGTCCAGCTGCTCACAGGCTGGGGCTCTGGGAAGCCTGCGGGAAGGGAGTTGAGGACCGTGGTTACAGCACAAGGTCCGCCCCCTCGATGCCCAGCAGAGCCACCTCTGACTGCGGAGTGTTGCAGCAGAGACGGTAACGGGCCTGCCGTCAGTGTGCCAGGCCAGGGTTGGCCAGCTAGCCTCCACATCCAAACTCCTCGATGGTTTTTAATCAGGGGACTTAAAGGCAGGATTGAGGCTAGAGGTTAGCGCGCTTAGTTCTTCTGCAAATTTCAGCGGTTTTGCTTAGTCTGGTTAATTTAGTTCCTGATGTCATCTTGCCTGGCGTCTGCATCCCTGTGCTCTGGTGACCCAACCAGGCTGGGGAACCACGATTCCGCAAAACGTCTCGTAACTGTGCACCAGTGTGTCATCTTTAAAGCGGAAGACGGGACCTGCAGGTCTCGTGACCATCGTCATTGTTTTGCTCTCGAGTAGCTACATTTCTCTAGTATTTCGAGCCAAGTCTACTTGGAGACACTTTTCCTGGAACTTGCTTTGCAGGCTTCAGGACATGACTCCATACTTTCTAATCTCCGACTAGAAACGACTGACCCATTTTCTCGTCTCTGGCTATAAGCTATGTGACGACCAAAGCAGTTGGCTGTCACATAGTTCAAGTTAAATGGTTAAATGGTTAAAGCCTACAGACTCTATGATCTGGTACCTAAAGATGTTCACTCCTCACGGCGGTTTCGGCCTCAGCGGCATCCAAGGCCCCTGCTCCAGGAGGGGCAGCCGGAATCCCCCACCTGCTGTCCTCTGCCCTCCATCCGGCATCTGTAGGGTGGGCTCATGCCTGGGCACCGCTTCAGGCTGAAGATGCCTGTTTCGCACTGCGGAGGTCGGAGTATGTCGGCAGGGTGAACTCTAGCACGAAGTATGATTACCCCTCCTCATCTTTTATCTCTCTGTTCCCACTGCGGGGAATAATCCTTTCAGAATCTCTCGATAGCTGACCCCCCTCTCCTTCACGGTTCACTTTCGGTCGGGATCTCTCCTGGGTTGCCAGTGTTTTTACGGCCATCCATGTCAAGGCTGGGCCAAGCTGTCTGGGTTACACACACACTCACTGAATATACATTGTGAATGAAGGGCGGAGTCTGGGGCTGGAAACTGTAAAACCAAACTGAGGACAAGTCCCCAGCCCTCGGAGCTCAGGGCAGGGAGGGAAAACTGCAGCTAATGTCACTGAGTGGGCAAGGTGCTATGACAAGGGTCGATCCAGTTGTTAAAAAGGGCCCATGTTATCGTTATTTCTGTGTGTGTTTTGTCTCCTCCCCCTGGCTAATTTTTGTGGAGGCCTAGGGACATGTCTTATTTTTCTGCCCACCTTCTGAAACAGTGGATGAGACCTGGTTTGTGTTCAGTAGATACTTATTGATTTGGTTTGAATTGAATCCTACATAACAATACCTATTTTAATAAATGTGATTATCTCAATTGATGTAAAAGCTGTGTGGGCCCAGCCGGTGTGGTTCAGTGGATTGAGCATCGTCCCATGGACGGAGAGGTCCTGGTTCAATTCCTAGTCAGGGTACCTGCCATGGGTTGTGGGCTCGATCCCCAGTAGGGGGCGTGCAAGACACAGCCGATAGGTGTTTCTCTCTCACATCAATGTTTCTATCTCTTCCTTCCTTTCTCTCCAAAAAATCAACAAAAACATATTAAATAAATAAATAAATATATATATATATATATAAAAGCTGTTTGGGAGTACATTATGTAATAGCAGGCTGTTGGTAAGACAGTTTTTGGAGAGTGAGTCAGATTTTATCTATTTCTGGCAGGGACCGGGTTTTTAATAAACGCGCTGACTGCAGGGAGTAAACAGAAAAGAGTCTGAATTTTCAGACAGCCCTGGATTGGGTGAGTTTGCCAGCACTTTGAAAGGGCGACTGCGACACACACTTACTTGGATCAGTTGGAGGACAGGAGGGCGGAACGGGATGCCTTGCGTTAGGACCAGAAGCCAGTCTACAAAGAAGCACTGTCTCCAAAGTGAGAGCCATGGCCAGAGCTCAGCTGGGCGAATGGGGGAGAGAGGGAGGGACATCTGTGATACATTCAACCATAAAGATGAGTTAAAAAAAAAAAAAAAAGAACAGAGTTGGGAGAGCAGGACAGGCATGAACATACCAGGTGAAACATCAGATTTCGCCCGCTGATGTCTTAAACCTGAATGATCTGTCCTCGGTGTGGCGTAAATGAAAATGCACAGGACAGATCTGAGTTAAAGTGTACATCTCCAGTACACGGAATTGTGACCTTGGGCAGTTGAACCTTTCTCGGTATCGGCTTTCTCACGTGTAGGTGCAGAACATGGTCCCTGCTTTGCAGGGCTGCTGTGGGTGAAGACCCAGTGTGCCCGGCTGCCAGCTGCTCGCCTGGGAGCCAGGGCACCTTAGTCGAGCCTGATAGATGCAGGACCCTGGCGTGGACACGCAGGTATGTGCTTCCGGGACGGCGGGAGCAGAGAAAATTCCTGGATTCGCGGCCGACTCTGCACAGACCTGGGGATGGGCCCTGCTGGGCGCAGCCCTGGGCTTCTCCCTGAACAATGAAAAAATCACATTTGCTTATTTT
This sequence comes from Molossus molossus, assembly GCF_014108415.1. Taxonomy (NCBI): domain Eukaryota; kingdom Metazoa; phylum Chordata; class Mammalia; order Chiroptera; family Molossidae; genus Molossus; species Molossus molossus. Next base: position 7,453,538 of record NW_023425350.1, on the reverse strand, counting down.
TAAGCACTACTGGGTCCAACACAGGATGGACATATATTTTAATCATCCAAAGGAGGACACTTTTGAGAATGAGTGGAGGCGCCATAAAACATGTGCCGGGGTGTCCGGTGTAACTGTCCCGGGCAAAGCAGGTGTGTGGTCACCCTGTTCAGCTCAGACAGCGTGGCCATCAGATTGTGCCCTCACTGCCTGGGATTGTTGTCATTGTACTTGCAAGGACTTCAGCACATAGCTGAATATCCATCTTGATTCGGTGGTTTCCTTTGGCTATCGTTCGCAGTTTAATTCCCTAAAGACTGTTACGAGAAAAAGACCCACTAAGACTTTGAGAAGAAATATAACTTCTCCCATTTGCATAATGATTTACAGTTTACAGAACATTTTCACACACATTATGTCCCCAATCTGCACCTCCTCCCTAAACGTCGTACCTCCAAACTGCAAGCCTGCTGTGTCTGCAATGCAGTGTGGCCCACTTTGAGCGCTGTGGCATCTGCCTGTTCCGTTACTACTCCTCCACCTCCAGGAAGTCTTCCCTGATCTCGACTCACCATCCCCAGCCTCTCAGAGAAAGGTACATCTTAGTAACACGTTGCCTTGCCTGCCCTGCTTACTAGAGAGCCAGTCCTTGAAGGAGGGACAGGGACTAACCTACTCTGTGCTTGGAGAATGTTTGCTGAAGGAATAACTCTGGCTAGAAAAGGCTTCTCGAACTTCAGTGCACACCAGTCACCAGAGAGCTTGTTAAGAAGAGTCTCACATAGCAGGTGTGGGTGGGGCCAGGGATTCTGCTCTCTATTAAGCACCTGAGCGATCCTGGTGCAGGGTGTCCTTGGACCGCAGTTGGAGTAGCCAGGTACTCAAGCTCTAGTACTTAAACTTGGCTGTACCCTGGGCTCACCCGGGAAGTCTTAAATCAATCCAGGACCATGGTGGTGCAGCTTTCGGAAAAAAAGGGCGTGGTTCCCTATAAAAGGGGAAGAAGAGCATTAACGGGACCTCACGTTCCTAGAGTTCACAGAGGATGGTAAGGTCATGTCCACTGTTTCGTTAGTTCCTTACCCACGCGAGGAAGGCAGTCTTCCCAGGAGAAGCAGACTTGGCAAGGGGATCCCACCAGAGCAGAGACGTGCATCAGACTTTTAAAAAAAAATTCCAAATTGAATGTGTTTTTGGGGTCGGTGGAGAAAGTTCAGGGTTGTTGGTCAAATCCCAGCCCTTGATACTTGAGCTGGGATTCACTTGACTTCTGACCTTGTTTCCTCTTGTGTCCCTACTCCCCCCCTGTGCACACTTCCCGGTGGTCTGTCCCGCCTCCTCCTGTGTCATGCAAGTCCACAGAGGTCACCCGCATCTGCCCCCTGGTGTCCAGCTCTGACTCCCACCCCGCTTCCTGACCGGGCCCAGCTGTCCCTGCTGCCTGGGCAGGCTTGGTGCCCCCCTGCCCTCTCCCGCTGGGCCCCAGGGTCTGTCTCTTCGTGTGTGGGTTCGCCCTGTGAGCTGTTCAACTTCACGAGCCAGGAATTCTCTCCACATTTTACAGGGTCTGATATGAGCTGTGCTCCGTAAATATGTTGACTCAAAAAAGCACACAAAAAAAAGATGGTGATAAAAAGGATTTAATCTGCTTTAGGGGTTTAGGACTGTAAGGACTTGGGAGAGAAAAAGTAATATTTTGCAGTCGAAAGCATGTTACTTCATGGAAGATATTATTGTCAATACTGATTTTGTTACTTATTAATTTTATTTTAATTTGCAAGAGGCAAACCTGCATATGCATTTCGTGCCCGAAATTTTCAACTGAGTAACCTGTATTCTTGCTGCTGTAGCAACTTAAGAAATATAATGGATAAAAGGGTCATTTAAAATTAATCAGAAGATAGGGAATAAAAGAAAAAAGAGAGAAAAAGAAATGTTATCCATAATCTCATTATCCGAATATAAACTGCTAAATATTTGATATATTTTCTCTAGTCTGTTTGTTTTTTTCTTTATTGATTTTTAGAGAGAGAGGGAGGGAGAGGGAGAGAAAGATAGAAGCATCGATGAGAGAGAACATCGATTCGCCGCCTCCTGCATGCCCTTCACTGGGGATTGGGCCCACAGCCTGGGCATGTGCCCTGACCAGGAGTCGAACCGGTGACCTCTTGGTGCCTGGGTCGACGCTCAACCACTGAGCCACACCGGCCGGGCTCTAGTCTCTTTTGTGCACCAGAATTTTTATGACAGAGTAGTAATAACACTTCTGTGCCCAGAAAGCCTTGCTTTTATATCTAACATGAGAGCACACTCACGCTCTCAAACTATTTCTTTTGCTGGCATCATTTTTAATGACTGTGTAGTATCGTTTCAAGTGTTTACACCACAGCTTACATATGTAATACCTGGGGCCGGACATTTACACTGTGTCCAGTTTCTGTCCACGTTGGCTGCTGCTATACTGATCACTTGCCATAAAAACTTGTTTTTCTGAATTTTGGATGATCTCTTTGGGGTCCGTGTCTAGAAGTGTAATCCCCCAATTTAAACTATTCATTCTGCCACCGACAATTTACAGACGTGGCCACCCCATTGTCCTGTTTCCAGAACTGGGTATTATACAGTTTTAAATTGTGTTTAATTCAGTAGGTGAAAATGGTCTGTACATTAATTTGTGTCTCTGATTGCGAGGGAGTTTGAATAAGTATCAATATTTCACACGGGCTTAGAGATTCTTCCGAGCTTTAAAAAGGTTTTTTCCTGCTATAAACTTTCCAGGCAGCTATTATGAGCCTCCTCCTGCTTTAAGACCTGCACGTCTGTAGCACGTTGACACCAGGGTCCTATCTCATAGACGGTTAGTGAGCTGCATCTGAAAGACAGTGTCTCCTCTCCCCATAGACATGCAGTCTTTCCCACCATCTATATTTAAAATTGCAATCTTTTAAAAATGATATACATGTTATGATTAATTGGGTAAACAGAAAAATGGCTACCAAACTATGTTTTGCAGGGTTGGAGTCCTGTCACATAATTGTATTGTCTGTTTCTGAAGTGCGTATAAATTGGTGATATTTCTAATGATTATTTCAAGGGATGCAATATTTTAACTCTTTCTTACTGCTGGCTTTTATACTGATTCTGATTGTATTTGGTTGGCTTGGTGGTTGTGGCTTTATTCCTTTCTAAAGACTATTTTCTTAAACTCACAGAAGTGAGGTTATTGGATCGAATAGGCAAAAAACATTTTTTCTAAAGAATCTTGCAAATTCGCTATTTCCCCAGTAACAGGAGTTTACCAGTTTAAATAGTTTCATGGGAATTGTGACCGGACATTTGAAAAGGGTTACAAATTTAACAGGCACACACTTCTAAATTATGTTTTAAATTTGCACGTATTTATAGAGCCAGTGAGGCTGAACATTAAACAAAACTATTTACTGATCATCCTGCTTTGTGAGTGAGCTCTTCAGCTGGGCTTGTCTGGTTCGCTTACCTGACTGGGATCTGGGTCTGCCTGCTGTATCTTTTCTTTTTCTTTTTCATTGTCACTCGAGGACTTTTTATTTTTTTTTATTTTTTATTTTTATTTATTTCCAGATAGAGCGGGAGGAAGAGAGGGGGGAAGAGAGAGAGAGAAACATCGATGTGAGAGAGACACATCGACTGGTCGCTACCCAACCGGGGCCGAGGACAAACCGCAACCGAGGTACGTGCCCTTAGCAGGAACCGAACCCGGGTCTCTCTGGACCACCAGCTGACACTCTAACTACTGAGCCAAACTGGCCAGAGCTGTATTTTTTTCTTTAAAAAATCCAAAACACCTTCTCCTGTTGCCCCCACTCTCCACCCTCGGCCTCTGGCAACCACCAATCCGTTCTCTATATCTATGAGGTTTGTTGTTTGTTTGAAGATTTTCACATGTAGCTGAGATCATACAATATTCTTTCTCACTTAGCACAATGCCCTCCGGGTCCATCCATGTCGTCACAAATGGCAGGGTTTCCTTCTTTTTATGGCTGAGTACACCCACTCTCACACACACACACACACACACCCACACACACACTCACACACACACACCCACACACACACTCACACACACACACACACACACACTCACACCGCATTTTCTTTGTCTGTTCATCTATTGACGGACACTTAGTTTGTTTCCATGTCTTAGTTATTGACAATAATGCTGCCGTGAACACGAGGCGATGCAGATATCTTTTCAAGATAGTTACTTTGTTTCCTTTGGATAAATACCCAAAAGTGGAATTGCTGGGTCATATGATCGTTGTATTTTTAATTTCTGGAGGAACCTTCCTACTGTTTCCGATAGTGGCTGTACCATCTCCATTCCCACCCGCAGTGCACGCGGGGTCCCTTCTTTTCAGGTCCTCGCCGACACTTGTTACCTCTCATGTTCCTGGTAACGACCGTCCTAGCAAGTCGAGGTGATAGCGCGTTGCAGTTTGGATTTCCATTTTCTTGATGATTATGGATGTGGAGCATCTTTTCATGTACCTGTTGCCTCTTTTAACGTCTTCTTTGAAAAAATATCTAGTCAGATCCTCTACCCATTTTAAAACTAGACTTGTTTTTTTTGATTGACTTGTATAAATTATTTGCATATTCTGGCTATCGACCCCTTCGCAGGGACATGATTGTAGATATTTTCTCCCATTCTGTGGGTAGCCTTTTCATTTTGTCGAGGTTTCCTTTTGCTGTACAGAAACTTTTTCGTTTGATGTAGTCCCACTTGTCCATGTTTGCTTTTCCTGCCTTCGTTGCTGGTGTCAAATCTTAAAAACGTAACAAAACACTGAAGTGGCGTACTGCCTGTTTTCTTCTGAGGAGTTTTATGATTTAGATTTTAGGTTTAAGTCTTTAACCCATTTTGAGTTGGGTTTTGTGGGTGGTATCAAATAGTGGTCCAGCGTCCGTCTTTTGAGTGTGGCCAGTTTTCTCGACACCTTTTATTGAAGAGACGCTTCTCCCTGCCACCGGCTAATTTCCTAGTTTCCTTCCATTAACATTCTTAGTGGCCACTGACAATGATAAGGGAGGGATTCAAAATAATTAAACATTTTGTTTCACAGATCCTACTTGAATTAAAAGGGAAATATCCTCAACTCATCTCGAAAAGTGTTTTACTTAAGACAAAGCTTCCCCCGCTCACTGGTGGGCACATGCCCTGCACCGATGGCAGAATGGTCCATTTGGATTATGTTACGTTTTACATTTTTCAGTGGACTTACCTGGATGCAAAGCTTCTACCCCTCCAGTTAAGAGTGATCTTTTCTTACAAATGGACGTAAGCCTCAGAGATAGCACCACGTTAGTAAGAGACAGCTTCAAGGGAAGGATTGGTGGAAGTGTACTGTCTCTTCCCAGGCTGGGAGGAGGGAGCTGTGTCTGTTTTCTTACCAATGTTTACATTGTGCTCAGGCCTGAACCTTTCTTCAAAGCAACGGTGGACCAGTCTGGACGAATACAAACACTCACCCCATGGATGGGCCAACTGTATTCTAATGGAAATTGAGAAGGGGGGGGCAGTAGGAGGGGAAAGAGAGATTTGGCTAAGAAACCAACCTCAGAATTCATCAAAGTTTGAATACGGGGGTGAGAGATCAACTCAATAATAAATGTATAGAAAATAGAGCCAAAAGTATACCAAATGTATGTAAACATTCCCCTACTGTTGGGTGCTTGGGCCAATTCTGGTTTTAGCTCTGGGCGTCGAGGACACCCTCTGGGGTAGATTTTGGTGGGCTAGCCTTTCCTTTCACGCTCTCCAAGTTTTCCTGGTGAGCTCATCTCACTATCAGTATCAAGGGAACTGGAGTCAAAGGTGTCAGTACTAGTGTGTCCCTCTTTAACCCCACTTGATGTTTTAACAAAAAATTGGACCTCAATACAGTTATTTCTACATTTGTCTATCTGGATAGTAAACTTCCCAAGAGATGTGAATATAATGTCTAAGGCACCTTCTCATTCTGGTCTGTAATCTTATGCTGTATGTACATATTTGTCAAAAAAAGAAATTATGGCCCTGGCCGGTTTGGCTCAGCAGTTGGAGCATCAGCCCGCAGACCAAAGAGTCGTGGGTTCGATTCCAGCCAAGGGCATGTACCTCGGTTGCAGAATGGATCCCTGGCCCTGGTCAGGGTCGTGCGGGAGGCAACTGGTCAATGTGTCTTGTTCACATCGATGTTTCTCTCTCTCTCCCTCCCTCTCACTCTAGCTGAAGATAAATGGAAAAAATAATATCCTCAGGTGAGGATTAACAAAAAAGAAAGAAAGCATGTCAGTATCTAGTCACAGTGTGTTGGTGTAACGCAGTACTGGAACGCCACGCAATCTGGTAGCTCCGCACAACAAAGCAAAAGAACGACTTTTAATTACAAAAAGAAGGGAGTCCGCTATCTTGTGGAACTGGCTGGGAGAAATCAGTACCGTTCTGTGAATGTGGATGCTGTTAGTGGAAATCCATGCTTTAATAATCTTCGAGAATTTTAGGTGCTTACGCAGTAACATCATTGGTACTTGTCGGGTAAATGTGTTCTGAATCAGGAATTGGAATTATTTCTGTTTGTACCGTTTTGTTTAATTGAAAATGCATGTGATCTTTTGAAGGCTATGATGCTTCAAGGGCCAGGGTATTATGAATATTTTTGATCTGAATTTGCTAGGATTAAAAAATAGTTGACTGATTATCTGAAATCATGTCATACCTAATTTTAGATCTTTCTCAATATAGAGCCTAATTAGGACATAGGCTTGCTGGAGACAAGGGATAAACCACTGGCCTTCCAAAAGTCGTCTGTGTGTTTATTTTAGGTTTCTCAGAATTTAGAATAAAAAAATATAACACCTAAAACCTATGGAGTTTTATCCTATGGAATTTGAGGGCTCCTGTAATGACTAAATGATGCTATTTCTAAGGCACGTGTGTGTGCGTGTGTATAAATGGAAGATTCTCATTTTATTAAGCAAATTTCCTATATGATTTTTTTTTTTTTAAATCCTCACCCGAGGATATTTTCCTATATGATTTTTTTAATGCTAAAATAGCTACCTTTCCTAAAGATTGCTCTAGGGGAAGAGTCCTTGATGGTTTCAACTTTGAAGTTATTGCCAAGTTCAAGGAAATAAACCTGAAGTTGCTAGCGATGGTGTATTTTCTGCAAATGAAGCAGGTTATTATCAATTTCTTCAGAAGTGCATGAAAACTATTACTGTGAAATATAAGAAAAGTCTTGATGCAAAATATTTCTGTTATGTTCCTTTTAAAAACCAGGCAATAACGGAGAACTGAGGAGACTAATGGAATGCGTTATGTATGAAGAGCTTCCCCTTCCATTGGCCGAAGGTATTATACTGCGAGCCACCGTTTACACAGCGGATCCTCAGGGGAGGAAGGCTGAATGTGTTAAATTAATTTTTAAACAACATTCTACTTGGTAGTGTTAAATGTATTCTCTCTCTGAACTGTTGCGAATTTAATGGGGCATTCTATATGTTGGCAGGAGATATTAGTATGGGAATTATAATGGTACATACCAATCCAGATCTTTTTAGTTAGGGAGTTGAAAATAGCCCCCCCTTCTCCCCAGTTAGGCTGCCTCAAGATATACCTGTGAGAAATTTAAATCTCAGAAAATTAGCAATTTTATCCTGCTCTGGCTATTTGTAAGTTTACTCCTAGCTACAACACACTCACAAAATAGCATCTTGTTAATAAAGTATTGACACCCCCAATGTACATGTCCATTCAACCCAAATGGATGGTGCTTAAAAGGATCTTTATTCTTTCAGCTACTTATGTCCCTGTGGCTATAATTTCGCTTTTATCTTCCCAGAGAATGTCACGGAAGAGTGTGGTTAAGGCAGAGATTGATCTTCAATAATCTGAAGATTTCTGGGTGTGCCCCATGATATGATGTGCAAACACACCGATTTTCACACACTATTTCAGAATTAATAAGACATTTTTTTTTTATCCTCACCCGAGGACACTTTTGCATTTATCTTCAGATAGAGCGGGAGGGGGAGAGGGGTTAATAGAGAGAGTGAAACATTGATGTGAGAGAGACACATCGACTGGTCACCACTCACACAACCCCACCTGGGGCCGGGGACAAACTGCAACCAAGGTACGTGCCCTTAGCAGGAAGCGAACCTGGGACTCTCTGGTCCCTGGGCCAATGTTCTAACCGCTGAGCAAAACTGGCCAGGGCAGACAATTCTTTTTTTTTTCATTTATTTATTTTTGTTACAGATGTTTCTCTTTTCCCCCCATTGACTCCCTCCTCCCACTCCCGCCCTACCCCCCCCCCCCCCCCCCGCATTTTTGCCTACACATCCATGTGTAAAAGTTCTGTGGTTTATCTCTTCCCTCCCCCCACATCCACCTCTTCTGAGGTTTGTTAGTCTGCACCCCACTTCCATGTCTCTGGGTCTATTTTGTTCCTCAGCTTGTTTTGTTCATTACATTCCACAAATAAGTGAGATCATGTGATATATATTTGTCTTTCTCTGATTGGCTTGTTTTGCTTAGGATAATACTCTCCAGGTCCCTCCATGTGGTCTCAAAGGATAAGAGATCTTTCTTTCTTACGGCGGTATAGAATTCCATTGTGTACATGTACCACAGCTTTTTTATCCACTCATCTATTGATGGACACTTGAGCCATTCTTAATTGAATTGGATTTTTTTGCATTTCAGTATAATAGTGATTTTCAACCTGCGTGCCACAAGAATTTTTAAAACATCCAATACTTGGCTATTTAGCCAGGGACACTGTCTTCTCATCCCTGAGATTGTCAAATAAAAAAATGACAACAGCCAATGCAACAATAGCTGTCTTGTGTGAATGAATCAAAATTATACCTATTTATTTTTGTCAGCTCAGCAAAAAGTACTGTGTATTTTGGTGTGCTGCAGAACTTCAGTAATTAGTTTATGTGTGCCACGAGACGAAAAAGGTCGAAAATCGCTTGTCTGGGGGATTCAGAAGTTCAAAACGGCAGCCATTCACAGAATATGTATTCATGCAACAAGCATTCATTGAATATCTGTTAGTAACCCACTAGCCTCTAGACACGGGAACCAATAATCACAGTTTCAAGTCCTCTTGGAACTGCCATTAGGTTCTGTCTGCAGTAGATTTTTGACTTTGAATTGAAACTGAAATCGTTTCCATAGTCTAACCTCTCTCGGGGGCCCAGAGAGAAACAATGTATCCCAGGATGCACCCTTCTCCAAAACCTTGCTGGTCTCGCCTTTCTGTCCCACAGATTTCGATGATCTTATTCTAGTGTAGTGTTGCTGGAAGCTTCCCTTTGCATCCCCTGCATTTTTCTGGGGAGGCTATGTTTCTAGGGCCCCACCTCTCTCTTGCTACCCTTCTTTGTTGTAGGCTGGCCCAAGGATGCTTCAAATATTTGACCTGTTCTCAAAGTGTTCTTCATTTTTTTAAATCACGTATAAGACTGACAGTGTCTCCTTGATGAGAATATCTCATCTTCCCTTTTTCTTTCTTCTCCTCCTTGGATCATCGGACCTAATCTGTTATCAAAAACCCATTTTTCCTGTTTCTGATGTTCCAAACGATAGTTTCCTGCAAATATCCTAAACCCGAGGCCTTCCCAGCCACTCACTGTAGCTTCACCTCCGTCTCTGACAAAGTTGCTCCTTTGATTCATAATATTCCAGACAGAGAGCTTTTCGATTTCACTCTTATACCTTCATTTATAATAATTTCATGTTGCTTTCCCACCATCCTAAGTTCCAAAAGATGACAGTTCCTAATATTACAGGGTCTCTGCTCATCTGTGGTCTGTGTGTTCCTGAAGTCTGCCCAGCACTGTGACTCAGTTCACAGTCTGCATCTCTCAGTCATCCGTCCACTTGGGTGGAGGAGAGAGTCCATACCCACGCACATGACCTTTGCCCGGGTCCCTGGCTGATCAGTATTCTGGATGGAAACAGACCAATTTGGTGATCAAGTTAATTCCCATGGGGGTGAGGGATGGGGTTGGGGTGGGGAGCATGGAGAAAAGTATAGGGAGCAAGACAGTGCTGGCCTAGAAATAGAACAGAGGCCTGACTTCTTTTTAAAAATTTTTACTTAGTGATTGATTTTTTTTTTTTTTTTTAGAGAGAGAGGAAGGGAGAGGGAGAGAGAGAAACATTGATAAGAGAGAACATCTGTTGGCCGCCTCCTGCATGCCCCTCAGTGGGGATTTTGCCCACAACCCAGGCATGTGCCCTGACCAGGAGTCGAACTGGTGACCTCTTGGTGCATGGGTCGACGCTCAGCCACTGAGCCACACTGGCCAGGTGTGACTTCTAATCCAGTGTCTCATTTACTGTCCCTCGAGATGTCCTCTACCCCTAAAAAGATTTCCTTCCAAGGACTTTCAAATTCCACTTCAGCTCACTTATTTGCCAGTTAAGTCACGGGATCCAGAAGGCAGACACCCTTCAATGTATCCACATGTTTTCCTGCTGACTTGAAATGTCCCCTTATTTCAACTTCTGATGATCTGTCTACTGGCTGAAGTGCAGAGGCCTCGCCTTGAAGGAGGATTAAACCATGGGGAGGTGCCAAGGTGCTGTGCCCGGAGGGAGGTCATGAACAGAGCTAATCCGGGAAGACGGGGCAGGGATCCAACTAGGATGTGGAGCTTAGGGGTAAAACTGGAGAGAAGATGGTGAGGGAAAGAAAGCCCGGGCCCTTGGGCAGAGAGTCCTGAGCAGCTCAATAGACCATTAGCTTTTTTGGGCTTGATGGGTCTTTCTCATTAAAGGGTGGTTATGATTCAGTTTTAAAGGTTTAAATTCAGTGAATCATAGATTCTGATGCTAGAAGTTTTCATATTCTATTCCCACTGTGTTTCCTGGGGCTTTGAAAAGTCATCCTAAGCCATGGGACTGAATTCTGCTTTCAAAACTTCCCGAGAAAGGACTTTCAATGCCTCCTTCAATGTTTAATTTCCTTCCTAAGAGTAAAGTCTTTCTTATCACAAACCTACAAAGGTTTCTGTGCTCTCTTCCCCAAAATGGTGAAAGTTGAGCACCTCTATAGACAGAATTTCACAGACATGAATTCTCTCCCTCCAATGTTCTTTCCTCGGCAAAATGATCCTACTGCCTTTAACTTTTCTTCACTGGATCTGTTTCTTCACTGATAAAGTATTCTGGATTGTCATTCTTCGTACTGGGTGTGGGGTGGGCCCTTTTAATGTGGAGAAAATTTCCTGCATTATTTTCTTGATAAATTTCTTTTCTTTTTTGTTTTCTTTCTTGTTCACTTAGATCAGGTATTATGTGTCTTAGATCATGTCTTGGATTGAGTATCTAATTTTCTTATCTTCTGTCCTTTTTCTTTTATATTTACTTTCCAGACTATTTCCTCGGATATATATCTTTTACCACTTTCATGGAATTAAAAATCTTTAGCTGTCAAGTATCAACTTGTAAGAAGGGTGTTTTCTTGTGCTTTGGATTTTACCTGCCTATGGCATCTGGTTCTTGTCCATGGGGTGTTGTCTTTTTTAAAAACATTTCTGAAGATATTAACCATATTTTATATTTCTGAAGATATCAATCCTATTTTAAAAATATGTTTAATTCCTGGCTTCTATGTCTTTCCAATTCCTACCATCTTGTCTTGGTCTCTTTTTTCTCGGTAGAGGCTGTTTTCACATCTTTAGTAGATCCCCCCACCCCATTGATTTACATTGAAGAATAAAATAATTAAGGATTCAATGATTAGAACCCCAACGTGGACCTCTGAGTGGGCATCACTCTTTCTGCCCAGCCTCCCTGGAGGATGGTTCAGCATCAGGTGTGCCTTTGGGTGGGAAATCCCCCCAAATCAGTACCTGTAGGTCTTAGTTTCCCGCCCCCCGCAGTGCCCGTGTTTGGGGTGGTGCCCAGGCCCGGCTGCTGGGGTGCCGGCAGCAGGGAGGACCGGCGAGCTGGGTGGTGGCTGTCTCTTCCTGCCTCCATTCGCAGCCTTGGATTCGACCTGGACTTAACTCTGCCTCTGAACATGGAGCCTTCCTGGCTTAATTGCTCCAGAAGGAAGATTTCAAACCGCCTCTTGGAGCTTGTGTGGGTGCTCGGAGGTGAGAAGATACCTGGGGCCTGGCCAGGGGTCTTGCAGCAAGTCTGTCCCTCTGTCTCCATGTGTCACCACCCCCTCGCCTGCTCAGCCCCCGCTCTTCCCAAGGCAGCCTCCCTTGGCGTCCTTGTCTTAGTTTGGCGAAGGCAGTCTTGTTCTCCACCTGCCCTGTGCCTTCTGGTTACTGAAAGTATTTTATTGTTGGTGTCCCCGTTCTGTTCAGTTTTGCCTTGTGGGTTCACAGACGTTTTGTGCCTTTGCTCTCATTGAACAGGGTTTTGAGAGGGACAAGAGGGAGGGTGATCTCATTGCCTGCAGGGTTTGATGAGTGGATGCGGGGAGCCACGCTTAGCTCCTGAGACTGTCCTGTGCATTAAACTCACAGGCCTCCCGTTTCCCCCAAAGCACGGGAGCCTGGGCCGGGACCGGCGGGAGCCTCCTTTCCCACTTGTATTGCAGTGTAAACTTTTTAAAAAATCTACAAACAATGAGGAATTGCCAGGTGTTTCCAGGGACAGCAATGAGAAGTCAGACTGTGAACAGTGGGCTAGGAATCTCGGTTCCTTGCTCTTATACCGACTAGTCTTAGAGAAAGCAAACACTTTTAGAGTCAGAAGGATCTGGCTGTGGATCCCAGCTCTGCCACTATTTGCTGTGTGAGTAGAGGAAATCTACTCAGCCTCTCTGAACCCCAAGTTCCTTATGTATAAGGTACTACTAATACCTGTTCTGCAAAGTAGGAAGTGATACATTCCTATTATTTTTTAATCCTCACCTGATGATGTGTTTTTATGGATTTCAGAGCGAGAAGGAGAGAGAGGAGGGTAGAGAGAGAAAGAGAAACATCGTTGGGTTGCCTCCCGTATGCACCCCTCAACTGGGGATTGAACCTGCAGCTTGGACATGTGCCCTGACTGGAATTGAATCCACAACCTTTTGGTGTGTGGGACGATGCTCCAACCAACTGAGCCACACGAGCCAAGGCTAGAAAGCGATGCTTAATAAATTGTAGCTGTTTTTCCTCCTACTGAAGTATTGCCCCGACTGCCAATAAATAGAAAGTTTCTAGAGCTACTGACAAATATTTCCTCAGTCCCAAACAGCAAGCAGCACATTAGCAGACAATGGTGATTTAAAGAAAAACCTCATTTAAATACTTGAGCAAAGCTATCTCCCTAGCTTCCCCATAAGTCTTCTTGGCCTCATAATGCAGAACTGAGCTCCGGGTCTGGGGATGGCAACGCCAGGGCGATATTTTACTGTGTTATTGCACTTTGTGTCCAAACATGCCCCGGGGATTTTATAAGCAAAAATGAAATTTCTTCACATCCCGGTGGCATAAGCATTTCATTACCAAATTTATAGGCAGACAAACAGTGACTCTCCAGAATGGAGAGTTCCTCCCCAACCTTGGCTATGACTGATGGAATCGGGCAGAAAATACCTCTCCATGACCTCCACGCACCTCGTATTCAAAGTCTACGCCTGAACCCCACCATGTCCCCCGAGGATGTGCACACAGGGAGGTTGAACAGGAGGCTTCCATAGAAATAGCGGGTGTTATACTGGAGCTGGAATAGGGGAAGGGGAGGAGGCTGGAGGGAGCATCCCTGAAGTGCAATGTCAAAAAGGCTGTGTTCCACGGGAGTGCAAAGACGAAGGTATACGTGGGAGGGAGCATGTGTAACAGAGACGAGGCACCGGGGACGTGATTCTTCTGATTATGACCTGTGGCCCCGGTCATGCCATTTAATTTAACAGGTGTTAATTGTCTACCTACTATGTTCCAGCTACAGTACACTCGAAGCCAGCACTGTGCTTTTTTCTTTCTACTCAGAAAAGCATTTCCAGTTCTTTCTAACCTTTCTTTATTGTTCTATAGGCACAGAAAAAAAATTCTTTGAGATTAGTCTTGACTAATGTAAAATGTGATTGAATTCAATAAATATTGATTAATCACTGTACATGCAAAGCTTCAGTGGGCAGGATCAGCGAGGGTTTCAGAGAGGAACAGAGACACAATTCTTGCCCCTCCCGGCAGAGCCCACACTCTCGGGAGAAGGTCCACCTCACCAGACGGGCCTCCGGGCAAGGCGCGCGGTCGTCCATGCCCTGCGGAGGGTCCCACAAGTCTATAGATTTGAGAGATGAAGGCGAGAAGCATTCTGCCTTGGAAGGACCAGAAAAGGTGTCACCGGGGAGGTGATCTCCAGGCTGAGTGCTACAGGAGTAGACGGAATTGAGATAAGAGGAGAGAAGGAACGGAATTTAGGTGGAGGGATCAGCGTGAGCAGAGGCACAGAGGCATGGCAGAAGGTGGACACCGGGAAACACTGAGTGCGAGTGTGACGTGTCCGGTAGAACAGCAGGACACAAGGGAAGAGAACGGTTGTTTTTTGCAGAAAGACGGGACCTAAAAGCATTTATATCAAGACCTCTTCAAGCTCTGTAACTTCGTGTCTTTGATAACCCAGGAGGGGGTCAACGTCAATGAAAACATATGCCTATTGAAAAGTTGGAGTAGGGTCAGCCAGGTTCCCCGAGAGGAGACTGTCACCTACTTAGACACAGGGGGTCTCAGATGGAGAGAAACTTGACCCTATTCTCTTCTTCCATGAAACGTTCCAAGGGAAGAATGCTAATTGTCGCAGCTTGGGGCAGGTCCCACTGACGTCAGAACAGGTCCCGTGGCGTGGAATGTGGGGTCTCTAAAATGACTACTTTCGTTGGACCCTTGTTTATGGTGGGGACCAGAGATGAAGCCAAGATCAAGGGAGTGGGGAGGAAGGATGCTGTTCAAGTCAGAAAAAGCACTGCTGATCGACTGTGGTGACCTGCCCCAGATTCCGTAGCTCGTGGTTTGCAAAGCTCGGATGTGAATGCCAAGCCTTGTGATACTTGCAATGTGTCGTGCTGCTTCTTAAATGAGCTAATGTGTGGAAAATTCAGATTTATACACTTCATTACAGATACTGTATTTTTTAGTTATAGAATTCCCTTTGGGTTCTCTGTTATTACTTTCTCTACTGAGATTATTTATTCAATAACTGTGTGTATCTTTTTCTTTAATTCCCTAAACATATTTAAAATTGCTGTTTTGAAGTCTTGTCTGCAAAGTCCAATAAGTCTTTTATCTCTAGGTCTTTTCCCATCCCCCCTCTCTCCCTCCCTCCCTCCCTCCCTCCCTCCCTCCCTCCCTCCCTCCCTCCTTCCCTTTCCTTCCTTCCTTCCTTCCTTCCTTCCTTCCTTCCTTCCTTCCTTCCTTCCTTCCTTCCTTCCTTCCTTCCTTCCTTCCTTCTGTCCTGGGTCATCTTGATCCTCTACTGTTTGGGTTTCAGGTTTGTTAGGGGGACATATGAGTTTCCTAGGGCTGCTTTAACAAATTTCAGCAGACTTTGTGACAGAAAACAGCAGAAATGTCCCCTCTCACAATGCCAGAGGCCAGAAGTCTGAAATCAGGCAGTGGGCAGGGCTGCATTCCCCGGGAAGGCTCTAGGGAGGCCCTTCCTCGCCTCCTCCGGCCTCTGGAGGCTCCCGGATCCCTTGGTTGTGGATCCATAACCCCAGTCTGTCTTCATCTTCTCTTGGCTTCTCTGTTTCTGCGCCTTCTCCTCTGTCTCTAACAAGGACACTTATCGTTGCATTTAGGGCCCTAGATCTTCCAGGAAAAATCACATCTCAAGACCTTAAACTTAGTTACGTCTGCAAAGACTCTTTTTCCAAATACGGTCCATGCACAGGTTCTAACAGTTAGGACATAGGCCCATATATTTTGGGGACCACCATTTAACCCACTACAGGTGGGTCTAAAACAGACCTAACTTTAGAGATAGAGAAGTTCTACTCCCAAGGTACGGACGCCCTGGCATCTCAACTGCATGCCTAGAATTTTCAGCAGATCTGTCTACCCCAGTCAGTAGGTGTTCCTGTAGCTCTTAGAATGATTCTCAGCAAAGCTGGCGGAGTCTCACCCTCCACATGCCCAGCTCAATATTCAGCCAAACACGGGCTCTTTCTCTGTGCCGCTTCCTCCTCCCCAGCATCCTGGTCTGGGAGCTCTGGCCAAGCTGTCAGCCCCAAACGGATCCCTGCACCCTCAGCCCGGCCAGAGCGCGATGCCTCCTGTGTCCGCACTGCCGTCTGCACAGTGCCCAGGGCAACCCGGAGGCTCACTCTGTGGCCCAGTTACCAGTGGCGGCTTCTTAGTCCAGATCTCTGCGTTAACTGCCAGGGCCCTGATGGTACCCCTCCTGTTTCCTTCTCTCAAGGGTCGCAGTGCAGTGATGTCTGTTGTTCAGTGTCTTAAGAGTTACTGAATATTTTTTCCCCAGTTTCATCGTTGCGTACAGTGGGAGGGCTCGTCCAGTAGCAGTATTTCCGTCCTTGTCAGAAGGGCTATTCCTCCCTAAACTTCACAGACCACATGCACATTCAGGTGGCTGCCAAGTAGGAGCCTGGAATGGAAAACAATCACACTTCTGGGTCATTCTTTTTTTTTTTTAAAAAAAACATCTTTTTAATTGATTTTATTTAGAGAGAGAGGAAGGGAGAGGGAGAGAGAGGAACATCTATGTGAGAGCAAAACATTGATCAGCTGCCTCCTGCACACCCCCTACCAGGGATCAAGCCCGCAACCGAGGCAAGTGCCCTGACTGGGAATCGAACCAGCAACTTTTTAGCGCAAAGCATGACGCCCAACCAACTGAGCCACACTGGCCAGGGCCAAATCCTCTCTTCCCTACCATTCACAGCAGAGCAACATCCGGCTGGAGATATCAAGGCAGTTTCTCTGGAAGCCAGAAGGGAGGTGGTCCATCCTGCTACACCAGTTATCCATGGACACTGGACCCAGGCTCCAGGCCAGAGAGTTGGTGGTGCCAGCCTCGGGCACGCAGAGAGGGTGCCGTGCCCGCTGGAGGGGCACTGGTCCGGATTCTTCGGGTGCACCTCCCTTTCTCAGTCACCTGGGGAAATGAGGCCGTGCTCATGGGGTGACGAACAGGACTGCTCCAAGCCACACATTATAAAGCTTTAAGGGACTAGATGTGACAGGAAAGCCATCTTGGTTTTTGAAGGACGTCAGGTGGAAAAGGATTGAATTTGCTCCCCGTGATCTGAGTGATACGAGTAAGATCAGTCTGTGTTACAGGAAGGAATAATTTGCAAAAAGGACTTCCTGCTAACCCCAGCTCCCCCAAGACAGAAGAGGCTGCCACCCGAGAGTGACTCTGTGTCACTGGAGGTACATTCGTTTTCTGTTGCTGCCAACCCCCCACAGACACCACACATTTAGCAGCTGAAATCAATACCTTTTTATTCTCTCAGTCATGTGGGTCGGAAGTCCAGGTGGGCTTCGCAGGGGAGGGTCTTCTTGGCTGACATCAAGATGCTGCCTGGCCTGGCCCCTCAGCTGTAGGCTCGGGGAGAGTCTGCCTGCTGCTCAGGAGGAGGCTGGCAGAATTCGGGTGCGCGAGGCTGTAGGGCTGAGGTCCTCAGAGCTTGCTGGCTGTCAGCCAGGGGTCCTTCTTCGCGTCTAACGGCCACCTGCAGCGTGGGCTTGCTGTTCCCTTCATTTTCAAAGCCTGCAATGGGGCATCGAGTCTCTTTCCGCTTCAAATCTCTGCGACTCCTCCTCCTGCCCCTGGCTGGAGAAAGTGCCTGCTTTGCAGGGCTTGTGTGATTACGTGAGACCCACCCATTCCGTCTCCTTGGTTGAAAGGTCAGCTGGGTTATCTAACAGGGCACAGTCCCGGGAGTAATATTTACGGGGTTCAGGGGTTAAGGCTGTGGCATTATTTTTAGAATTCTGCCTCCCACAGGAGACCCAGATGCCAGCCGAGAATGGATGGCCACTTGGCAGGGACCTCGTCCAGGCTTCTCAGACAGAATGGGTCCCCAGATGAGCTGAACTTTAGGGTCCTTTTCAGTCCTGAGATTTTATTCAAACAAGGTTCATAAAACATCTCCTGAAAATAGGCACAGTAAACAGGGGCTTGTTGAGAGAAACCGTTGACCCAGAACAGAACATTGAATTCATTGCTATTCGAACACTGGCCAGTCCCTGGCACCGTGGCAGGTGTGCTTGGGGACGCACTAGGACCACAATTTCCCTCCTGTTTCCTCCTCCGCAGAGTCACTGCCTGTGGCCCCACCCCACGACGGCTCCTTCCACTCGAGGGCCCTGCCTACCCTTTACCTCGCTCTGCCTCGCGAGTTCTCCCAGGCCCTTCTAGACGACAGTCTTGCCTAGATCATTCAAGGCTTCCAGAAATGGGGTGAAATCTCCAGGGTAAAGTTTCTTGGGTTTTTTTTTGCCTCGTTCTGGGAGCAGGCAGATATGTTAGTTATTTCCCTTCCCAAGGTTTTCAGGGCAAGTGAGGAGCATGAACTTTCTTCAGAGCAACGATGGACAAGCCTGCAAGAACACAGGTGTTTTTCCCTGCGCGTTGACCAATCACATTCTCGTGGGAGGGAGACTGGGAGGGGCCAGTAGGAGGAGCAAGCCCACGCGGGGGCGGGGGGGGGGGAATGAGACATGTCCACGTAGCTGCTCGTGACGGCCAGACGTGGCATTTCAACGTGAGTGGTGGGAGTGTGGACCGCATGCTGTGGGGATGAGGAGGGGGGCGGAGGTGACCCTGAGCTCTGGGCAAGCTAAGACACATCCTGGGGAGGTGGGGGCACGGGGTTCGGGCTGAGAGGTGGTGGGAGCAGAGCTGGAGAAGTGGGCTGGGGTCGTGGGAGGGGTGTCGCGAGGCTGAGGAGTTTAACTTGACTCAGTGGCCCGCAGGGAGCGGTCTGCTCAATGCGGGCTGTAGCGACGGTCCCCTCCTCCCACCACGCGTGACCGGAGAAAAGCCACTCAGACATTCCTAGAGAACAATCACAGGATTGCCGTGGATCTCAGTCAACTTCCAGAACGAGCAATACACTAAAAATATTTCTGCGGAATAAAGAACTAGCTTTATCCTGTTCATTTCCCTCTGCCTTTGATTCTTATTGTTCCTGTTTTGTGGTTTGAAGCCATATATATGTATATATATTGTGTCAATGCAGCCCGGCGACACTTTGAGAGGCCTGGATACACTTTAAATTCTCCTTTTTTTTCCCCTCAGCTGCTTTACCTACATCTGTCAAAAGCATATTTTAAAGCAGATGAATGTGCATATTTAAAGCCAGTTTTAAAATTCCTTTGAAAAAGAAAATCAATGTTACTTCTTAAAGTATTCCCGGTTGTCATGCCTTTGATTGTAGAGGCTTATTTTCTGTGAGAATTTTACATGCTGGAACTCAAAAGAGTCCCATGGGCTCGGGTCTGCCTGGCCGGCACGGCTGTACGTGTTGGGACTCGGTGTCTGTCACCAGGTGGCCACTTCATGACCACCAGGAAGGTTTTAGCCATCCCCGGTCTTCATATGTGGACTCCAATGTTCCTGATGCTTCTGAGACTCCCAGCTCAGGGCTCGCGAGGCAATACAGTTCAACCTTGACTTTGGTATTAGCCCCTGATCCAGCTGTGTGCCCGGAATACCTAATAGCAGGTTTAAGAGTTTCATGAGAACACCAAAGATGTAGAATGAGCCCCATCAAAGGGTCTCAGGAAAGACTCTTTTTGTTTTTTTAAAATATGTTTTTATTGATTTTTTTTTTTAGAGAGAGAGGAAGGGAGAGAAAAAGAGAGAGAAATATTGATGCGAGAGAAACATCAGTCGGCCGCCTCCTGCATGCCCCCTGCTGGGGATCGAGCCCACAACCTGGGCACGTGCCCTGACCAGGAATCGAACTGGGACCTCTCAGTCCGTGGGGCGACACTCAGTCCACTGAGCCACACCGGCCGGGCAAGGAAAGGCTCTTATCATGGGAAAGGGCTCTAAGGACGCACTGTCCTTTCCCCGTTGCGCAGGCGATGCTGGCAGCCAAGGTCATTCACAGGGGTCATCGTCAGGTATCACTCCTGTTTTCAAAACCACTTGGTGACTCAGCACATGCCAGCCCTGGAGATCGCCAGGGGCTTCGATGACAGTGGTCTCATCCTCGGCCTCTCATCAGCTTGGGTTTGGACATCTAGCCCCCCTCGGCCACGCAGCCCCAACTTCCTGTTTCTCTCTCCTTTGAGGGTCCTTCCCAGATGGTTTCATTGGGAGGCTACCCGGCTTTTAGAATGATGGGCACCAGGATTGGCGTCTGGCTCCACGGCCTGCTGCTGGTGCGACCTCCGGACGGCACCTGCCTCCTGCAGCCTGCAAGGATCAGTGAAGGAGACATCCCACGTGGACTCGTTTGGTCCATATAGATGTGCAGTGCTGTTGGGATTAATTTCATCTACATGGTGAATGAATCTCGATTGTAGAAACCTTTTGTTATTGGCCTTTTTTTTTTTTTTTTGAAATAGGTTTTTATTGATTTAGAGAGAGAAAGGGGGGGAAGAGAGAGAAACATTGATCAGCTGCCTCCTGCATGCCCTCTCCTGGTGACTGAGCCCGCCACCCCGGCATGTGCCCTGATGGGGACTAGAACTGGCGACCTCTTGGTGCATGGGACGATGCTGAACAAACTGAGCCACCCAGCCAGGCTTACCTGCCTTCTTTACCAGAGCAGAGCTTGACAAACGTGGATTGACATGTTTTCTAGGGACAGATCTCTGCCTTAGGTGGTGTGAGGACTGTGCAGTTGAAATAGGCATGTCCCTATGCTTGTTTAGATACCTCGTCACAAGCTCCATTAAGAACCCTGGTGATGGACATGTCTGGTCAATGGAGATGCCAGAGCCCTTGGATTGGACACTTAGCTCGTCACAGGGACATTTTAATCAGGTGAGTCTTAGTATTTGAGGATTCGTGGTTTTGATGATTCACGACATACACGAATCCCATGACGTGTATGTAGTCTGAGAGGCAAACATGAAATCATGAACCCAGGAGGTAGGGAGGGACTTGGATGGCTGCTCAGCCTCCCCATCTCAGCACGGCGTCGCTGTCCTGCTCCGTCAGCCAGCTGTTGGGCTGGTGATGGGGTGAGGTGCTCTGTGTGGCACGTGCCAGACAGAAGGCCAAGAGGTGTGCCGTGGTGACGGGAGAAGAGAGAAAGTGAAGGGTTGAAGAAAGGGCCTCGGGCAGTTTCGATCAATAAAATCATAGAATCTCGCATCTGGCGATCGTCTGGTCTACTATATTCATGAGTTGATCCAATGTTAAGGGTTCAGCAAGAGCTCAGATTTGTCGTCGTCAGAGAAACAAGTAAAATGTGAGCCCACGTTGTTGGCCACGAAGAGAGGGAAGGAAGGGACTAGCCGACCTTCCTGCTCTGCTGCTTCCTAGAGACCCACTTTGCTTTGGAATTCTGTGCCACCACCCGCGGCCTCCAGGATGCGTCGCTCCCTCTTCAATGACGATGCTGCACACCGGACGACAGGTGCCCGTTTCACACCCTGATGCACCGCGAGGTCAAAGCTGGGGGAGGCTTTACTAAAAGCGTGGTGGTAACGAACCGGAAGTGAGTGACCCCAGCCCCGTATTTGGTCTCACAAGGTGTCATTGACTCTCTTAAGTTTGGGGCAGAGGTCTCCTTACCCGGCTCCCAGGCCACCTGCATTTCATGCCCAGTCCCTCTCTCCAGGTCGGATTCCTCAAATCCAGGCCCGGGAGGCGATGCAGGAGGGTTTGGCTCCTCTGGCCCGGGCCGCCTACTCCGTCTTCCGTCACAGGACCTGCGGATGTCCTCAGCCGGCACGCCTGCTCCCCTGGGCGCCCCTCGCCTCTCCCTCCAGGAGGGGGCCTTATTGCTGGGGCAAAGTGTGGTACTGCTGAAAATATTACTACAGAGGGTGTTTACACAGCAGCAGCCTTACGTATGTTATGACCCAGTGCCACTTGTCACCCATGCTTTGGAGTCCATACCCACACCTGCTGCTTACCCCCACCAACCCCGTCAAACCAGCCCCTCTTTCCCTTTGAAGACTAGACATTCAGGGAAAACCTTCGTGATCAATTTAGGAGCTTTTGTGGGCAAGACAGAGGAGTGAGTTCAAGCCACAGTTCCCCAGCGAGACGTGGAACGGTCCTCTCGCCATGTCTGTTTCTCAGAGACCCTTCGGGGGTGCACTGTTCTGTGAGGGGGAAGAGAGGGGGTGGGCAGGGTCTCCTTTGCCCCTTTCCAGCCAGTGATCATCTTGGCTCCTCTCTTTACAATTTCTCACCCTATGATTGGGAAGATTTTGGCATTCACGTACCCAAAGGATCGAAGGGGTTTGCAAAGCAGGGGAGCTAGGAAATAGTGGGGATGAAGGGGAGCTAGGGAATAGTGGGGATGAAGGGGAGCTAGGGAATAGTGGGGATGAAGGGGAGCTAGGGAATAGTGGGGATGAAGGGGAGCTAGGGAATAGTGGGGATGAAGGGGAGCTAGGGAATAGTGGGGATGAAGGGGAGCTAGGGAATAGTGGGGATGAAGGGGAGCTAGGGAATAGTGGGGATGAAGGGGAGCTAGGGAATAGTGGGGATGAAGGGGAGCTAGGAAATAGTGGGGATGAAGGGGAGCTAGGGGATAGTGGGGATTAAGGGGAGCTAGGGAATAGTGGGGATGAAGGGGAGCTAGGAAATGGTGGGGATGAAGGGGAGCTAGGGAATAGTGGGGATGAAGGGGAGCTAGGGAATAGTGGGGATGAAGGGGAGCTAGGGAATAGTGGGGATGAAGGGGAGCTAGGGAATAGTGGGGATGAAGGGGAGCTAGGGGATAGTGGGGATGAAGGGGAGCTAGGAAATGGTGGGGATGAAGGGGAGGTAGGGAATAGTGGGGATGAAGGGGAGCTAGGAAATGGTGGGGATGACAGGCTTTTCTGCACAACCGAGGGACATAGACGACGGTGTGGAGGAGGCGGGGCAGGAGCGGGTTGGAGAGTGTCAGCGGGGTGAAAGAAGGGGCATCTGTAATAAAAAAATAATAACAAAAAACAACAAAAAAGACAGAATTTGGGAGGAGGGTTTGTTGCTTTTCGATAATGTTGTTACGAGGTCCGGTTTACTGAAAGATGACTGCTGGCTGGGCGCTAAGTGCTTTTCGTGGAGATTTCTCCCCACTCATTGCTGCAAACATGTCAGATGCTTTTATCATCCCATCTTGTGGAGATTTAAGGCGTCCAGCGGTGGTGTGTGAATTCCAGCCGCAGGGCCTGGATTCTTAAACACTGCCCTACGGCCTCTCGGGGACAGCCGAGTCACCTACTGCGCACTGGACTCATGAAAGAAACAAATAGCTCATTTGCATCTTTGAGTTATATTTCATATCTATTTACAAGCAAGAAATGTGTGCATCAGGGCGGTATTTCTGAAATTTCCCTCCACGAAGGCTCAGTGGGTGCGCAGTAAAGACTCCTCAATCTCACCCAGGGGGGATCGGTTCAATAGGGACCTGAATGACTAGTTTCTTAAAAAGTTTATTTTTAGGGGTCACTCCAGTTGATTTTTGTCTTTGGACAAGTTTCAGAAATTCCACTGACGAGTGTCTGTGGCTCGTATTTTACTGGGAGCCCCTCTGATGCCTTGACTGTCTCAACAGCTGCTTCCCCCTCTCCATTACTGACCCTTTTTACCCCTCTGTCCCCAGCCTTTACTGCGGGGCTCGATTTGAGTTAATTTTTGTATATGGTGCAAGGAGGTATGGATTGAATTTCATCTTTTTTTTTTTATCCTCACCCAAAGACATTTTTTTGATATTTTGTTCAGATAGAGTGGGAGGGAGAGAGAGAGAGAGAGAAACATCGACGTGAAAGGGACACATCGAGTGGTCGCCACCCACACGACCCAACCAGGGCTGGGGACAAACTGCAACCGAGGTACATGCCCTTAGCGGGAACCAAACCCAGGTCTCTCCAGACTGCAGACCGATGCTCTAACTGCTGAGCCAAATTGGCCAGGGCGAATTTCATCTTTTTGCTTATGGCTCCCAACATTCCCAGCACCAGTTGATTGGATTATCCTTTCTCCCCTACCTTTTTAAAAAACAGCTTTATTTTATTGAGATATAATTTACATACAGTTTACCCATTTAAAGTATACAGTTCAATGGTTTTAGTATATGCTCAGAGTTATATAGTTATCACTGCCATTTTAGGACATTTCGCTATCCCCCAAAGAAACCCCATACCCACCACAAGTACCCATTCCTCAAATCCTAGGCAAACACTAATGTATTCTCTGTTTCTATATATTTGCCTACTCTATATATTTCATATAAATGGAGTCATAGAATACATGAACATTTGTGACCGGTTTCTTCCATTAAGCATAATGTAGTATCTTGTATCAGTACTTCATTCTTTTTTATGGCCAAGTAATAGTCCACAGTATGGACGTACCTCATTTTATTTATCCATTCATCAGTTGATGGACATCTGAGTTGTTTCCACTTTTTGGCTATTTTGAAAAATGCCTCTATGAATATCTTTGTACAAGTTTTTGTATGGATATATGTTTTTATTCCTCTCAGGTATATATCTAGGAGTGGAATTGCTGAGCCATTGTAACTTGTGTGTTTAAACACTTTGGAGAACTGCCAAACTATTTTCCAAAACAGCTGTACCATTTTACATCCCCATCAGCAGCGTATGAGGGTTTCAGTCTTTTCTTCTCCTTGCCGAGACTTACTGTTTGCCTTTGTGATGTAGCCCCTGTCAGAGGGTGTGAAGTGGAATCTCACTGTGGTTTCGATTAGCATTTCCCTGATGACTAAATACGGGACCATCATTTTATATGCTTACTTGCCATTTGTACGTCTTCGGTGGAGAAATGTCTATCCAGATCTTTTTGTTTTTTGCCCATTTTTAAATTGGGTTGTGTTGTCTTTTTACGATCTAGTTGTAAGATTTCTTTATATATTTTGTATTGTGGTCATTCTGTAGAAGGGGAACAAACCCCAGAGGCAAAATTGGGTTTGGATGTCAATACTGATAGCATCACACATCCACAGAGAGGGTGTCAAAGGCTTTATTACTCACATAACTGGGCTTTCTGGGGGAGCAGGGGAGCCCCCCAAATGAGTCCAGAAATGGTTCGGGACAGTAGGGAAAGAAGGCTGACTTGTCTTTGTTTGAGTTTAAGGGGAGGGCTCTCATGGGTGTGTCGGGGTTTTCTGTCGGGGAGTTTTGCGTTCATACAGCAAAAATGGAGTCACTTCTTTTTACCTTCTGGGTACAAGTCCCTTATCAGCGATATCTTTACAAATAGTCTCTCCCATTCTGTGGGTTGTCTTTTCATTTCTTTCTTTTTTTTTTTATCCTCACCCGAGGACATTTTTCCATTTTTTGTTCAGACAGAGTGGGAGGGAGAGAGAGGAAGAGAGAGAGAGAGAGAAACATCGACGTGAAAGGGACACATCAAGTGGCTGCCACCCGCACGACCAACCAGGGCCGGGGACAAACTGCAACCGAGGTACATGCCCTTAGCGGGAACCGAACCCGGGTCTCTCTGTACCGCAGGCTGACGCTCTAACCGCTGAGCCAAACCAGCCAGGGCGTCTTTTCATTTTTTGATGGTATGATTTGCAGCCGAATTTGTAAAAAAATTTGATGAAGTCCAAATGATCTTTTCTTCTTTTGTTATTTGTGCTTTTGATGTTGGATCAAAATGTCTAACCCAAGATTTATTCCTATTTTTTTTCTAAGAAATTTATTGTTTTAGCTGTCACCTTTAGGTATATGATCTATTTTAAATTAATTTTGTATGTGGATATTCTTCACTGAGATGATATTGTATCTTTGTCAAAATTTGGTTGCTCATATATGTTCTTTTCCTGGATTTCAATTCTCTTTTCTTGATTTATTTTTCTATCTTTATGCCAATATTACCTTATATTGGTTGCTGTAGCTTTATAAAACTTCTTAAAATCAGGTAGAATAAGTTCTACAACTTTGTTCTTTTTCAAAGTTGTCTTATCTATTCTAGAGCCTTAGCATTTTCATGTGAATCTTGAAATTGGCTTGTCAATTTCTACGGAAGATATTGCTGGTAGTTTGATTGGAATTGTATTAAATTTATAGATTATTTTGGGGGGAATTAAAACCTTAAAAATATTCAGTCTTCCAACCCAGATACATGGAATATTGCTCCATATTTTTCTGTCTTTAATTGATCTCAACAGTGTTTTACAGTTTTTGTTGCATAGATCTTGCTCATTTTTGGTAGATGTATCACTAAGAAGTTGATATTTTTTATTCTTTTTTACACAGTATTTTTTGTTTTAATTTTGAATATGTAGAAATACAATTTATTCTGATATTGATCTTATATCCCATAACCTTGCTATACTTACTAGTTCTAGCAGCTTTGTTCTTGTTTCATTAGATATTTTCCTGCATAATTATGTTATCCATGAACAAGGACAGTTTTATGTCTTTCTTTTCAATGTGGATGGTTTTTATTTCTTTTTGTTACTGCACTGACGAACACTTGCAGGGTGATGTTAAATAGAAACAGTGAGAGTGCACATCACTGTCTTTCTACCCATCTTAGGGAGGAAGGATTTAGTCTTCTATCGTGATGTATGATATTTGCTGTAGTTTACTGATGGGGAGGTTGAAGGTATACTCTTCCATTCCTATTTCGCCAAGAGTTCTTATCAGGAATAGAGGTAGAATTTGTCAAATGCTTTTTCTGTGTCTATTGAAACGATCATATATATATATATATATATATTTAGTATGTTAATATGGCAAATCACATCAATTGCTTTAAAATTGTTAGCCTCCCTTTGCCTTCACGGAATAAGCCCATCTTGGTCCTTGCTCTAGTTCCTTAGGGCTGTCATAACAATGTGTCACCACTTGGTGGCTTGAAACAGTAAAGATCTAGTCTTTCACATTTTTAGATTCTCCAAGTCTAATTTTTTTCTCAGAAATGGGATCGTTGGGTCAAATGGCAGTTCCATTTTTAATTGTTTGAGGAAACCCCATGCTGTTTTCCATCATGGCTGCACCAGTCTGCATTCCCACCAGCAGCGAACCAGGATTCCCTGCTCTCCCCGCCCTCGCCAACACTGTTTGTTGATTTCTTGATGACAGCCGTTCTGACAGGTGTGAGGTGAGAAGGTGTCCACAGTCCTTCTTTCTCTGAAGCCCTTAGAGAGTACCCTTCTTTGACTTTTCTGGCTTCTTGTGGTTGCTAGCAATCCTTGGCCTTGGCCTGTTGAAGCAACTCTCCAGTCTCATGGCCTCTTCCCTGAATCCAAATTTCCATTTTCCTATAAGGACACCAATCACTGGATTAGAGCCACACTAATCCATTATGACCTCATCTCAACTTGGTTACATTCGCAAAGAACCTCTTTCTACACAAGGTCACGTTCACTGGTACTGAGTGTTAGAATATATTTTGTTCAGGGGACACAATTTGACCCACTACAGTCATGAGGTAGTATTTTAAAAAAATATTGTTGGGATCAATTTGCTAATTTTTTTTTTTAGAATTTTGCATTGAAATTCATGAGGGGTATTATCCCTAGCTTTTTAAAAACATGTTTTTATTGATTTTTTAGAGAGAGAGGAAGGAAAAGAGAGATAGAAACATTAATGTGAGAGAGAAACATCAATGGGCTGCCTCCTGCACACTCTCTACTGGGGATCAAGCCTGTAGCCTGGGCATGTGCCCTGACCAGGAATCAAACCGGGACCTCTCAGTCCATGGGATGATGCTCAATCCACTGAGCCACACCAGCCAGGCACAGTTTTTTTAATACCATTTTTTTCTCTTTTTGCTCTCAAGGCTCTGCTGGACTCATAGAATGAGTAAACAAAGTATCCCTTCTTCTAATTGCTGCAATCAATTGTGTAGAACGTGTAGTATTTCTTTCTTAAATGTTTGATAGAATGCTCCAGGGCTGCCATTTAGCCGAGATTTTCTTCTATAAAAGGTTTTAAAATATGAATTTACTTGCTTTTTAGATATTGAGCCATTTGCTTTATGTCTGTCTTCTTGAGTGGACTTTGGTTGTTTGTGTGTGTCTAGGACTTTGTCCATTTCATCTTAATTGTTGATTTATTGGCATTAAATTATTTTTTAGCATTTTTCTTATTACCCTTTTAATATCTGTAGAATCTATAGTGATTCTTGATACTGGTTATTCTTTCTTTCTTTCATTGACAAGTTGAGCTTGGGGTATCAATTTTATTAGTCTTCTTAAGAGACTAGAATTTTGTTATATTCACTGACTCCGCCTTTCTGCTTTCAGTTTCATCTACTTTCATTGTGATCATTATTATTTTCTTTCTTCTGTCTCTTTGTGTTTAATTTGCCCTTTTATTTTTCTTTCTTCTTAGTTTCTTAAGATGGAAGCTCTAAGGTCACTGATTTGGACCTTCTTCCCTGATACAGATATTTAGTGCTATAAATGTCCCCATATGTACTGCTCTGTCAGTATACCATACGTTTTGGTATTTTGTATTTTTATATTTATTCCAATGAAAATAATTTATATTTTAAAAATTTTGTTCTTTGCTGCATAGGGTATGTAGAAGTATTTTGTTCAGTTTCCAAATATTTGAGGATTGTTCAAGATATTTGAGCTATTGCTTTCTAATTGAGTTTTATTTGTTGGGAGAACACACTTTTCACTTTGTATGACTTGAATCCTTTTAACTTTATTGAGATTGGTTTCATGGCTCAGATGATGGTCTATCCTGGTCAATGTTTCAAGTGTAATTGAAAAGGAGGTGTATTATGCTATTGTTGGGTAGCCCGTTCCATAAATGTCAGGCCAAGTTGTTTGGTGCTATTTTCAAGTCATCTGTGTCCTTCCTGATTTTCTGTTTATTGTATTCTTATCAATCAGCAACAAAATAGTATTAAAACCTGCGACTCTAAATGTGATTTGTCTGTTTGTCCTTGTGGTTTTATCAATTTCACCTTCCTGTATTTGGAATCTGCTATCAAAGACATCAGCACCTATGACTGTCATGTTCTCTTGATGAACTGACCCTCTGTGCTTCATTTTGGATAGTTACTGCCACTGTGGCATTGCAGATAGAATGTCTAAATTGCAGACATTATAGTTTTTATTCCTAGAAGTCTGATATGAATCTTATTAATACCATCCATGTCTCTAACTTTCTGGAGATATGGAACACAGTTATAATAATAGTTATTCTAATGCCCTTGTCTGCTAATTCAAACATTAGTTATGGAGAGTTTCAAATCATTGATTTACTTTATCTTATGAGTCCAATTTCCCTGCAGTTTCTCATGCCTGGTAATGTTCGATTGGAGACAAGGCATCATGAGTTTTACCCTGTTGGGTGTTGGATATTGTACACCTATACCTATTTTTTATTCTGGCTGTGAGAATCAGCTAAGTCTTGGAAGCAGTTGTTGGATTCTTTCAGGTTTTGCTTTTAAGATTTGCTTGTTAAGAAAGAGTAGTGTTTAATCTAGGGCTAATTATTCTCCAATACTGAGTCAGGACCCTTCTGGGTACTCTACCCAATGTTCCATGAATAATGAAGTATTTCAGCCTGGCTGCTGGCTGATGGAAATGGGCAATTTTTTTGTCCCTTGTGAGCACTGAGCACCATATTCGTTCTGATGGGTCTTTCTTGAGGTAATTTCCTCTTACAGATGCACTGATCAGGTATTCTGCTGAATGCCTGGGCCCTCTGCAGATTCCAGATTTCTCTGCAGAGCTCCCTGCTCTCTGGGACTCTGTCCTGTAAACTCAGGTCTACTTGCACTCAGCTGTATCTCCCCAACTCAGGGGTCAGCCAGGCTTTGCCAACACCCAGAAACGTGGAAGGCGGCACACAGAGCAACCGCAGGGCTTACCTTACTTGCTTCCTGAATCTCATGGGCCACTCTTCTTTATTGCCTGATATCCAGTGTCTTGAAAACTGTTATTTTATATATTTCGTCTTTTTTTGGTTTTGTTTTTGGCTGGAAGCAGAAATCTCCATATGCAAAATGTTGTATATACACATGTTTGTGCTTTTCTGGAGAGAGCGTCTAAGCTTTCCTCAGTTTCCCTAAAGGTTCTATAACTCTCTGAGAGCAAGTGCCAGTCATTTATAGACAGTAGCTCATCAGTCTTCAGTCTTATTTATCTCCCTAAATTTTTCATGACAGTGTATTCCTTCACGTTACTCAATTTTTTATAAATTTAAAAATTCGCTATACTATAAATGCTAACATTTAAAAAATAAATCTTCTATATTACTCTTTTAAACATATCCATTGGATTCTAAATATCAGAGCAATTTGATACCCAGAATTCTCCATATAGACAATGGTGAGCAAAATTTTCTTCAACAGTTGAAAAATGTTTCTTGTGTTTTTTTGGCTCTTTGAATTCACCTTCCCATTCCATGCCTCGAAGAGAAGGTTGTCCCGATGAAATATGTTTTATGCTTGAAAGTCTTTTCATTACCCTACTGGGTCTGAGGTCCCCAAGACCACCCCCAAGTTCAGTGATTTGCTCACAGGACTCAGCATGTTGCCAAATCGTGGCTACAGCAAAGGTACACAAAGCAAGGTCAGCAAAGGGAAAGGACACGAGGTGCGGTCCAGAGGACGCTGGGCTCACGCTTCTCAGAGTCCTTTCTCAGTGGGCTCACACCTTTCGGCCATGCGCGGTGACAACACACGTGCAATGTCCATCAGGAAAGCTCCCAGACACTCAGTGCCCAGGGTGTTCATCGGGGGCCGGTCATGTGGCCGCCCTTTTCACAGAACACACCAGACTTCCAGGTCCCCGGATGAAAAGAGGTGTTCTGCATCAACCATTTCGTCTTTCAGTCCTCCTCCTCCTCCTCCTCCCCTCCATCCTCTTTCTTGTCCTCCTCCTTTTTATTTTTATTTTTTTAGAAGAAAATAACTTAAAACAATATGACCTGAAAAAGGATGTGGTGTAACTGGGGTTGGCAAACTGTTTTGCAGAGGACATGATAGTAAATGGTACAGACTTTGCCTGCCGGACGGTCCTTTTCCCAGCTATTCAGCCCTGTAGTTGTAGCCGGCCGTGACACAACCAAATGGGTGTGGCTGTGTTCTAATAAAACTTTATTGACAAAACTTGAAGTTTTGGTTTTGTGTTCAGGCTCTACTTTGCCAACCCCAGGTGTCACACAATGAGTGGAATCGGTCTCCTTTTGCATCAGCAACATCAATTTATTACATGCCTGCTGTGAAAGCCAGTCCCCAAAATTCAGTGGCGTAAATTGTTGGCTTATTGTGACATGCAGTGAACAGGTGGGCCAGGTCTGCTGCGGAGGAGAGAGTCCTGATACCTGACTTTGCATCCAGATGGAGACTGGTCCTTGTATCAAGTTGTTTCTTCGGTGACCTGGAGATTTTACACGTGAGCAATTCACCATCTTGCATTTGAGGACGATGCTTTCTCTGATATGTGAGGAGAAGAGAAGCCGTGGACGGGAAAAGGAGAGAACTCGTCCCTCCACCCCGGGCTCACTGTCTCGCCGGTCACGTTAACAAAGAGCTCATGTGGAAGGTTGCAGGAGAACCTGGGGCGATTCTGCTCAGTTGTCTGAGCTCGCCTACCCACTGAGGATTCTCCCAGTGGCTGCAGGGTTACTTCAGTTGAACCCTGCGGATTTAGAGAACCCCTTTCTGTTTCCCAGCCACTCGGCCAATCCCAGCACGTGCAGGTAACCCCGCCTCCTGAAGGATGCTTGGTGGGCCTTTCCTGCAGTCATAAAGCATACTGTCATCTCAAGTGTCCCGTGTCCCAGATGGACTTGGATCGCCACAAGCCTTCCTTTCACCCGAATTCAACCCACACATAAAACAGCACTGATACTCACTTTCAACAGCAATGTCCACAGCATCACACCTGTCGTTTGGATGCATTTTGGGAAGACTGAGAAAATCATACACTCTTCTGTTGCCTTCATCTTTCTGTGCCTTGGTGCACCCAGTTGGAAAACGGGAATAACAATAGTGCCGACGTCAGAGGGTGGTTATGAGGACCAGGGCACAATTCTTATTCTTGTCCTGGTCTTTGTCTTC
Organism: Molossus molossus; assembly: GCF_014108415.1. Classification (NCBI taxonomy): domain Eukaryota; kingdom Metazoa; phylum Chordata; class Mammalia; order Chiroptera; family Molossidae; genus Molossus; species Molossus molossus. The sequence continues at coordinate 7,421,425 of NW_023425350.1, read as the reverse complement.
CCCTTACCGCCTTCCTGCCTCACCCTGTTCCTCCAAAATTGCTTCCCTGGGAGCAGGAAGCTTCTATTCTCCTATTCAGCTCTCCTGTGTGGAAACGGGGGCGGCTGGCATTCATTCCACCGGGTCTCAGCTCCCCCAGGGAGAACTGTCTCTGCATCCGCTGCTGGGAGAATAACGTTTGCTCCATCTTGTTGCCCTGGCTGCTGCTGGCCTCCCTGTGTGGGGTGTGGGGGGCTGGTCTTTAGGTCTACAGCTGTCAAGATAGCCTGCCTGCTCCGGGGCTCGGTCTCTGGGTGGTGGCTTCCTCCACCACGAACACAGCAGTACGGATTGGGAAATGTCACTGCTGGCGATGGATTGGAAGGAAGGCCGGCTTTCGTTAAGGAACCAGTGTCAACTCATTTTAGATCCCCCAGAAGCCAGGACAGATATGTGGCACAAAGAGATTACTCAATGATTATTGATGGAATGAAGCAACCCAGCCTTTAGGTCCACCTGTCTTATTTCTTTCTCCAAACTGGTAAAAGGCTGTGCACAGAGCATCATGAGGGCACAGAAGGAAAGTCTCTCTCTCTCTCTCTGTCTTTTACTTTTCCTTTCATCCGTTTTTTTTAAAAAAATATTTTTTATTTTATTTTTTGAAATTACAGTGGACATTCAGTGTTACTCTGTATCAGTGTTACTCTGTATCAGTGTTACTCTGTATCAGTGTCAGGCGTACAGTACAGTGGTTAGACAGTCATGTACTTCACAGACGTCCCATCTCCCAGGATTGCAGGACCACCTGCACCACGCGCAGTCACACAGTCTTATGCCTGTTTCCTGCACTGTTCTCCGCAGAAGGGAATTCTCCACGAGCCTCTTGAATTAACAAAAGCAGGCGATTCCCCTCGAACCCCAAACCTCTCACACTTAGAGAAATGTTCTGTGGAGCAGATGATGACCTAGAAACCATATCCATTTCTGCCAAGTCCATTTAGCCCTAACAAGTAGTGTGCAGAGAAGGAAACATTATTTCCCAAACAGCGACCTTGGAGATGTTCACGTGGTAGAGTTTTCAGGACTACAAAGGAAAATGTAGAGAATCAAACTCAAAAAGCAGTTTATGGAGTTTTTTGTTTTTTCTAAGAGAAATGGTAGAAATTCCAGTGTGAACGTGTAATAGTTTCAGTAAAAGGCAAAGGTCGCAGAAATATTAACTGCCTGGGACGGATGGAAAACGCTTCTCAGGGAAGATTGTATTTGAACGAGGTCCTGAAGGGGCAGTTGGAATGTCAGGTGGGGAAGGACACTCCGGGAAGAGGAGCAGCCTGGCGTCATTGGAGATGGGGCACCTGGAGGGAATGACAAATCGCTCAGCTTGGCGGCAGTGTGGCTGGTGACAGCAAGTGGTTCGCAGTGTCGGGAAAGGGAGGGTTAAGACAGGTCACGAAAGGTCTTGGATGCCTTCTTGAGCTTGGAATGGAATCTAGAATGATGGGGAAGGGCATAAGAGAGGGAGAGGCCTGATCCTTGAGCAGTTGGGCAAGATCATTCTGGGCAATGATGGATTGACTGTGAAATAGAAGGTAGTTGCAACGGTCAAAGAGGATCCGGAGGTCGAGAGGGGCAGGTGCTGTGGATGTCGGTCAGTGACTGGGCGGATGCCACCAGAGCACGAACGGATGCTCTCTGCTGCTCTACGACGTGTGAACCGGAAGGACAGCTCCGCTTACGAGTGCATTGCAGGCCCTGCCTGCGCCGCTGAGCCTCGGGGAGAGCAGGTAGGCATCGCCTCTCAATTCTTCAGGTGAAGAAGCAGTTTCTTCAGGTGAAGTGACTTGGTCGAGATCACAGAGCCGACTGGTAACAAGGACGGGCACAGGGATCAGGGCCACCCGAGCGCCCTTTGCGGAGAAGTCTTCACAGTGTCCCTTCCTCGTCAGTTTCCTCCTCCCTTCACGGCACACCTGGACCACCCACAGCTGGACCACCCACACCTGGACCACCCACACCTGCACCACCCACACCACTTCCATGTCACTTCGCCTTTCTTCCCCGCCCGCCGCCGGCCTCAGCCTCCCTTTCTTCCCGATCCCTCTGTAAGCCTTGGGATGAACCTTCCGTTTCTGAGGTTCTAGGTCCCCGGACCCTTCATGTTTTCTGACCTCGCAGGACTGCATTATGTCCTTGACACGGGTCCCGTCGTCATTTTGAAGAACAAGGCACGCAGCCTCTGTGTTTCCTGAATCACTTTTCAAAGTCGTTCTCTCTGTACCGTTGATCCTTCTCTCTTTAATTGTCTACTTTCTCAAAAGCCAAACCCTATGAAAATAGGACATTAATAACCACCTTTAATAGTCATTAAAGGAAGATTTATAACAGGTACCTGTGTCCCATTGCCCCTGGAAGATTCTTTCTTCTTTCAAGTTCGTGCCCCTCACTCCGCATTCCTGTAATACCAATATCAGGAAGGGAATGATGAATGTCCCCTTATGGCCCCTTAGGCCCCTTTGGCTCCTTCCCTGTGGTGTTGAGGCTGCTCGGCTGGCTCCTTGGAGCCTCCCTGTCTGTGAGCAGATCAGCTCTGAGGCCTCTTAGTGTTTGTCTCAGTGGTCCTGTTGATTTAGTCATCAGATGTCAAAGGGAACGTTAGCCGTCATGAAATCCAAGCTGCTATGGATGGGAACAGTGACTCCCAGAGAGAAGGTGACCCTCCAAGGACACAGGGAAATTGGCTGTAGGAGAGAATTAGAACCCAGGTCTCCTGCTCTCTGCTCCATAGCGATGAATTAAACGCGGACTCAGGGCAGTGCCAAGAAGTGGGAGGCACGGTGTCTTTGCAGACTGGCTGGGGACAGACGTGAGGCCCGTGGCAGGTGGAGCACAAGGCAGTCTCGCTGAGCACGAGGACCTGGTGACGAGTCAGAGAACAGACTCGGGCGGGCAGGTGAGACTCGTTTGGAGGAGGCCGGCTGCAGACCCCAGGATCAGCAGGACATGGTTTGGGATCCAGATCCGCTACTTACCAAATGAGTGTCCCCTCATAGCGCTGAGCTTCAAGGTGCTCAGTGTTGAGGAAACGAAGTAACAGGTCCCCTGCGACTTGACTGGCGTTCAATAAATGGCAGCTAGAAAGGCTTCCTTGGTGGGGGGCAGGGGCAGGGGCTGAGTTGTATGTAGCCATGAAGAAGAGAGGGACATAGTCACCAGGGAGGGCTCAGGGCTGGACGCGGGGCTGAGAAGACATGGGTGACCGAGTGAAGGGCTGTCATGGAGCCTGGCTGGAAGGGTGGGTAGGAATGGGAAGGGGGAGAGACTAGAACTTTTCCCAAGAAGAGCCCTGGATGTGACCCATCGATCCATGTACGGTTCGACTGGAGGTGGCAGAGACAGCCCAGTGGTCTGACGCCCGCACTGAGCTGCTGTCACCTGGCGTCTGACGCAAGGTTCCTGGGTGCTCTGTGGGCGGACATGCGTGGGAACGGTCAGGTCAATGCTAGGCAAGCGTCCTTCCTCAGCACTTCGTTGTGAAAGCCGACGTCTGTTGTAAATTGGCAAGAAAGAACCGAGAGCACTTGTCTTCCCCAAACTTTTTTGATCACATTTTCTAAAAAACAAAACCACAGTAAGATCTTGTGTGTTGTCCAGAGAACGGGACCAGTGGCTCCTAGGGATCCTCCCTCCTGGTCACTGGGGTGCTGGTCTCAGCTGCTCGGTGTGGAGGGGTGTCTGTCCCTCTCTAAGAGGTATCCATTTGGGGCTCCTGCTGTTGGGATGGTCTCATTTCCTTACTGTATGTGTCTAGGGCGACTGGAAAAAAGTGTCCCCTACTGGACGGCTGGGAGACTGGAAACTGCTTGCCTCGCAGTTCTGAAGGGCAAAGGTCAGCAGGGTTGGTTCCTTCTGGGGGTGTGGGGAAGGATTTATCCCAGGCCTCTCTCCTGGGTTGTAGATGTCCACCTTCTCTGTGCTGCTTTACACTGTCTTTTCATTTTGCAAGTCTCTGTGTCCAAATCCCCACTTTCTGTAAGGATACCCGTCATATTGGATTAGAGCCCACCCTAACCACCTCAGTTTAACTTCCTTACCTCTGTAACGACCCTCTTTCCAAGGCCACACTTTGAGGGACTGGGCGTTAGGAATTCAAAATATGAAGTTTTAGGGGAACACAAGTCAACCTGTAACACTCATCAAGGTGTTATTCTTCACAGAGGGCCAAAAGGGTGTTTTTAGGGAGAGGAACGCACCTAAAGATGCCACAGCTGACGGGTGGCTGGCACCCCGCTTGTAGGGGGGGGCCCACACTTTCCCAGATGCATGGTGAGCCCTCACACATCGGTGCCTTTATTTCTGCAGCATCATCCCCCGCCACCCCCACGACACACACACGCGCGTGCACACACACACACGCACGCACGCACACACACATGCGCGCACACAGCAGGGACTTCATTAATTCTAGTCAAATACCTGGCACATGGCATTTCCACTCTTAACATTCAATTTACTTTTACAAAAGCTATTTTTAAAGTGATTACAGGCTCCTGGGATAATTTGTCTTTGGATCAATCAGCACAGGGTTTACACACAAAGCACTTGGACATTTTTCAGGCCTTTTCTGCTCCTTCTGACAGTTTTTGGAATGCAGCTGAGTAGGGCTTATTGTCCTATTCTGTTGCTGGGGTCTCTGAGGTTCAAGGGAGCAACCCCCCCCCACGATTTGTCCCCTGAGCCCCAGGCACCTGTCCATGCCTGCCCCATCCGTGGCGCCACACTGCCTTCTAGAAGCATCCCCTCCCAGGGCCGTAGCTTCCAAGGCTTCTGCCTTTCTGTGTGACGTTCAGGATCTGTCTCCTCCCCTCCTCTGTCTACTGCCATCATCGCCCACAGACCTGCTCCCACGGCACAGTGCATGCTGGGAGTCATTCCAGAGCCACGCTGCCCGCTGCCTGCTGCCCTTCCCTCTCTCCCTCAGGACGTGGGCGTTGGCAGGGAGACAGCCCGGACCTGCCCCCGATGGGAGGCTGGGCTCCGCAACAGGTGGGGGCTCTTCCGGTCTGCGCACCTGGGAGGCAGGTGGGGAGCCTCCAGGAAGGTTGGCGATAGCCCAAAGCAGATGCTCTCCCGCCCCTCCCTGGGACTGCGAGGCCCTCCCCTGGGTCAGGCAGTCCCGGCATCAGCAGATCCCGGGGCCGGAGTCTGGGACCCGAGGGGGACTGTGCCTTTGTAATGTGGGGACGCCGGCGGAGGTGCTTACTCCGTACAATGCTCTTAAGGCAGCTCTTGTGGTCTTGACCTAAAATAAATAGATGTCGCTCTTTCCCTGTGCCTACTGGTGCCTTTCTGATGACGCCCCTTCAATCAAGCACCCCATCTGATGCCGGCTCTCCACCCCACCCTTCCCGCTGAGTCCTGACTCATCTTCTCCCCTCGAGCAAATCCCCCTTGCTCTGGGCCCAGCGGCTGCCCTGCCCCGTGCCTGCTGCTCCAGTTTTCCAGCCTCGCTGCAGCCCTCTCGTTTCGGTTGGACAAATGTGCCCTGTCCCTTGCCCAGCTTGGTCTGCAGCTCCGGCTACACCGACCGGGCCAGCTACTGACAGGGACAGGCTGTCTCTTGCCTCAGGCACTTGCTTGTGCCATTTCTTCGGCCAGAACACTCTTCCCTGCTCTTTCCTTCCCGCTTTGCCCCACTTTTCTGGTTAACTGCTCCCTCTCCATCATGATACAGCTGAACCCTCGTATCTGGGCAGCCGGGCTGGCATCCTCCGGCCTGGGTGCGCCACTTTTCCTAAGTGCACGCCTCTCATGGCACCGGATAGGCTGCTTACTGAAGATGCTCTCAGAGCTGGGGCTCCACCGCTCTCTTGATCCCTGCAGAACCCGGCATGTCACAGGGACTCCACCAGGGTCACTAGAATGGCTGACCTCTCTGTCCCATTCTCGTCTGGGCTCCGGATGCTTCTGACCTTGAAAATGCTCACTGCTGGAAAGATGATCAGAAAAAACACAGCCCTTCAAAAGCATGCCTTACTGCCACCGTGGACACAAGCGTGGCATGCGGCATGTGGCACGCCCCCCGCCTGTGGGCTGAACCAGCTTCTCCTCCCCGTACCCGGAGCCCGTGGTCCAGACCGTCGCCATAGCTGTCATCTCTTTAGCCTTGGATTTCTGTTTTCACTGTTTCTCTGAGCAGACCCCAGGTATTCCTGGGTTCCCCTGGCTTAGCACAAGGCCTGGAAGTAAGGGCACTAAGTGTTTGCATGATTCAGGGTCCAGAGCCAAAGGGAGGGGGAGGGGGGAAAGTCTATGTTCTCCCATTACGGGTTAAATGTTGGTTCTCCCCCAAATTCACATGTTGAAACCCTGCCCCCCACCAGGTGACAGTACTCGGAGGTGGGCTTCTGGGAAGTGATTAGGATTAGATGAGGTCCTGAGGGTGGGGCCCTGAGCCCGTGATGGGATTAGCGCCCTCCCATGGGGTAGAGAGCTCCTTCCCTTCTGCTGCTCATGCTGGGAGAACACAGGGAGATGCGGGCTGTTTGTGACCCGGGAGAGCTTCTCAGCAGAGTCTGGCCAGGCTGGCACCCTGATCTCAGATTTCTAGCCTCCAGGACCTGAGAAATGAATTTCTGCTGTTTACGAGCCCCCCAGTCTGGCGTCTCTGTTAGAGCCCAAGCCGACCACGACACCGCCCTCATTTCGTCCTGAAAGATGGATACAGGAGGAAGACGGCGGCCCTTGGCTCCGGTCCGAGCTCCCTGCTGAGCCCAGGGAGCCATCCAGCTCTGAGCTCCTGGGGCGAGGCACCACCTGGGGGTGTTTGCCTGCGAAGGTGTTGCTGCTACGAGCATGCTCAGGCGGGGAGTTGGAGGGATGCCCCAGGCGAGGCTGGGCTTAGGGGGTGCCTGGGGGAGGCACTGTCCTTTCTGAGAGGCAGAGAGAGTGAGGAGGAGTGGTCCTACCATCTGGAGTTGAAGACCAGAGAGGAAAAATGTTGAATCAGTATGTTCACGGGCCCCTCCAACCGATGCAATGAAGAGACTTGTCTCCCAGCTCGAACCCATGGGTGTCTGAGACATGTGACCCCCAGGGGAGCCAGCGAAGTTGCAGAGGAAAAGAGGAGAGCACGGGTTTTGTTGTCAGACAATCTAGTCTCAAAAGTATGTTTGAGAGGAGAAAAAACTCCTAGGTGACTTTCTACCTGCTTCGAGGTCAATCACCCAATGGCTTAACTTCATCTGTAAAATGGGCCGAAGGAGAACCACCTCGAAGGGTGGCTTCGAGGATGAAGTGTCATAAACGATGCTAGGCTCACTATGGTCTGTCACAGAGAACGCGTCCAATGCAAGGCAGCGTCTTTCCTGTCTAAGGAGGGTGTCCGAGTTCTTATAGTAGACCAACGAGCAGCAAACTTTGGGGGAAATTTAAGTCCGTAGGTGAGTGAACTGGATAGACGGAAAGGGGGAGGTTCCCTGCATTTGGCGGACAGGATCACTTGGAACTGCATGCCGATCCCAAGCTCAGGTTTGCGTTACAGGTGTAGTTCAGAAATGGTCAACCCAATCTGTCACCATTTCCCATGGGACGTTCAGCAGATCAGTGGCTCCAACCACAAAGTCCACGGAGGTCGGTGATGGTATGGAGTGGCCGAACAGGGCTTTGGATGTACCAGTGGCTTTAAGGCAGAAAGGGACTAGAAACTGCTGTGTGGTTTAAGCCATTTCAAGATCATTCTCTGCCCCATTTGTTTTTGTTTTTTTCTTTTTTAATCCTCCCTGGAGGATATTTTTCTATTTATCTTCAGATAGAGTGGGAGGGGGGGGGAGAGAGAGAGAGAGAGAGAGAGAGAGAGAGAGAATGATGCGAGAGGGACACATCGACTGGTTGCCTCCCCCACGACCCCAAACACTGCCGGGGACGAACCACAATGGAGGCTCATGCCCTTGACCGGAATTGAACCCATGACCCTTTGGTCCTTGGGTCGATACTCTAGCCACTGAGAGAAACTGGCCAGGGCTCCCTGCCCCATTTGAATGGCTCTGTCGTCCTCTAAGGTAAAATAGGAAACATTTCTGGATCTATTTCCTATCTGTCTTCTCTATCAGTAGGCAGACAGAAGATAAAACTCAAACTCACTGATGTGTTCCAGAACTGTCTTATTCACCAGGACAGTCATCAAAGGAGCAATATATTTTTCTTTTCTCATCCATGGAGGAAACCCAAATCAAATGTCACCTCTGTAGCCAGATCTCCACTGACCCCATGCCCCCCCCACTCCCCAGCCTCAGCTGGGGGTGCCACCCTATGCTTCAGACGGCACCCTGCGCCTCCTGCCCGGCCTCCTGCCCGCACCTCCTGCCTGCGCCTCCTGCCCGCGCCGAAGCCTGCCGAGCTGTGTCGTAATCGCCTGTTGTTACCTGCCATCCAGGGCAACGTTTAACTCTTCAGTAGCTTCATAGGAAGTGGCCCCTATCTCTGGAAGTCCCCCAGATCTGGGTTCAAGTCCCAGCTCTGTCCGTGTCTAGCCGTGGGATCCTGTGCCTGCCCGTCACTGCGTAGAGCCCAGTTTTGTCGGCGGCACCAGGGAGAGCACAGTCCGGAGCTGCAGAGAACTGGATGAGGGACTGTCACTGAAGCACCTGCACTCTACCCAGTTCCTGGCCGGGGTTCGAGGCGTCTGTCGGTGAGGGAGGGGATGATTCACCCTCGCCACCGCCTGGGGAACAGAGAGGAGCTCTGGACGGGAGCAGGACCCCGTCTTGGTGTTGGTAGAATGGTGCCTGTGGCCTGTTTGCTGTGCTCGCGAAGGGAGTAAGCAGGGTCCTTTCTCAAATGCATTTGAAAGTTTACACCAGTTATGAGATAAATTAGTTCTGGGACCTAATGTACAGCGCAGTGACTAGAGTTAATAATGCTGTGTGATATACTTGAAAGTTGCTAAGAGAGTAGATATGAAAACTTTTTAACACGCACGCACACACACACACCTGGTAGCTATGTGAGGTGACGGATGTGTTAATTAACCTTATTGTGGTCATTTCGCCCCGTATATGGACATCAAATCATCACATTGCACATCTTAAATTTCCACACTATTATATGTTGTTATATCTCAATAAAGCTGGACATTATTTTTGCAAAAATAATACTTTGAGGTTATTCTTAGAATATTTGGAAAATTGATTAAAAAAAAAAGAAGGAACTGTATGAGAGACACAGCAAGGAAAGTGCATTCCAAAGACTCTCAACACCTTGGTCTAAGTTCTGACCGACACTCTGTGAGCTTGGGTAGGTCACACTCGTGCCCGAGACTCAGTTTCCACCGACGTTAAGCGGGGAAAGGATCATGAATGGAAGGATGAATGATGATTGCCTGGAGCTGCCTTGAGCATTTACTATGTGCAAGGAACCGTGTGGATGGCTGGGGGATGTGTCAAGGCCTTAATGTATCTAGAGTACCCTGAATATTTCCTCCCAAATAATCGATTCAGTGTATCCTTGCACTCTAGTCTGACACTGCAGCGAACATCATTTATACACTATAATTGCATTACGGAGCGTTTAGGTGCTGCAGTCCACAGCTGATTTGATGGCAGAGCGTCTGCCACTGGAGAATGTGTCGAACCTTGGGACAGAGTCAGGCTGTCGTGTGGAAACACACGTGCTATTGCTAAGAAATTACACTGTCTGTGCGTGTCCGCTCTGCTCACGCGTGGGCTGGCGGAATAAAGTGTCTGTGACACAGGTTCGGGCTCGGACATGCAATCCGAAGGGTTTGGCGACTCACTGAGAGTGTCTGGTCCGCGACACGCCCGGAAGCTCTGCTTCGGTGCATTTCACCCGCCTCCAAGTTTGACGGGAGAGACCCGTGAGTACGTGGGAGCCTCCTGCCAGGAACGAGTCCCGGGAAAGTTGGTCCTAATAAGCCCGAAGGACAGTGGCTTCCGTGCGCCCTTTGCGGAGGCCGGAGCATGCGCAGAAGGGGGCGTGCTCAGTGGGCCAGCTCTGGGCATGCGCAGTCGTGGAATCTAGGTCTCGCCTTCGCTGTCGGGCTGGAGTCCAAAGGAGAGTCCCGCATCGGTCACCACACGTTCAGCACAAATAGAAGGCATTCCCTTTACATTCAACTCGCTGCCATGAGCTGATCCTTACGGCTTGGGCCTGGCCTGAGCAGCCTGTTGGCCCTGGTGCTCAGTGTGGACTCCAGCTGTGACATTCCACATTTCCCCGTGGGAAGAGAGACTGGGCCTGGCAGACAGCTGGAGCCTCCTGCACACTGGGACCAGCAGGTCTAAGCGAGGCAGCAAATCATCTCAGCTCTTGGAAAACCACCTCCACGTTCTGGGTCTCAGTTTCTTTCTTTTTAGTTTTATTTTTTAAAATTTTTTTCTTTATTGGTTTTAGAGAGATAGGAAGGAAGAAGAAGAGAGAGAAACACTGATGAGAGAGAACATCTATTGGCTGCCTCCTGCATGCTCCCCCGCTGGGGATCGGGCCCACAACCCGGGCCTGTGCCCTGACCGGGAATCGAACTGGTGACCTCTTGCTGCATGGGTCGACGCTCAGCTGCTGAGCCACACTGGCCTCACTGGGCCTCAGTTTCTATTTGGTAAAGTAAGGTGATTTCTTGAATCACTATGTTCCAATGTGGGTCAATGGTTTGGGGCCTGCAACATCTGAGCAGCTCTGGGAGGCTCCCAGCTAGACTGAGAGAACTAGCAAACCTGCTGATGGGATAAAGAAGCAACTCAGCGGAGAGTCTCCCCCCTGCTCTGGGGTGTTTGGTTTGCACACTGAAAATAAGTAGAGGGAGGAGAGTCTGGAGTGAGCAAGGTTGCAAAAGGGACCGGAGATGCCAACTCCACAGGCTGCTAACAGGCTGTGGCTGAAAATAGGAGACCCAGTCCTCAGACAAAATCAGCACAGAATCTCAACAATCAGATCATTTGTCGCCATGACAATTGAGTTCCGTCTCATAATTGAGCCGGTGACTCGCGGCAGCCACATGAGCAGTGATGGCCCTGCTTTCTGGGCTCCAGGAAGTATTTTGAGTCCGTCAGCAAACCCTCCATCTGCTCTGTCTTCCTCCTTCCTGAAAAGAGCATCTGCTGGCCAGGCCAGGGCTGGACGCCAGGAGAGATGAGCTCGAAGCTCCCAGGTTCCTTTGCACTTCCATGGGGTCAGCGATGTCTAAAAAGAGCTCCTGTTCTTCCTGGGAGTGGCCGGCCAGGAGCAAAGGGCAGAGGCCCAGCTGCAGATGCTCTGCTGAAATGAGGTCCTTGTGCACCCACCCTCCTGGGCACCCACCCTCCCAGCATGGCTCGGGGTGGGAAGAGCCCTCTGAGGTATCCATGCAAACAGGCCATTTGGAGTCACCACTGATGCATAAATTGTCATGGAGAGGGTGCCATTTACTAAGTGGGCTGTGTCTTCCCTAACTCTCACTGGACCATTTACTCCATTCATTCATAAATGTTTTATTCAGTGCTCAGTACTGACAAACACCAGCCTTCCCCACCTGCTCCTCATCCTTTTAGAAGGCAAGTTCCAGGACAGTCAATATCTTGTCACTTCTGTTCACTGATGAATATCAAGTGTCTTCTTCATGCCTGGCACAGAGTAGACTATTATGCATATTTAGGACTGGGCTAGGGGCAGGAGTCATTAAAACCAAGAGAGGATTTCTCTCTCTCGAGGGGCCTGTAACATAGTCAGGGAGTCAGAACATAGGCAGATACGTATTGCAGTGTGGGAAGCTGTAGAATGGAGGATGTATATGGCAGAGGGGAGAATTCTGGTCTTTCCTGGGATTGTAGAACCAGGGACAGTTGCTGGAAGCATTAGGAAGACACATTTCCTTCCAGCGTAAAGTGAGAACAATAGCATCAGATGGCAAAGGTAGCCAGTTACCCTGTCCTGGAGGCTGAAGCCGCAGCTGGACATACGGTAGAATGTGCACAGGGGAGGTGATGATCAGCCAACTTCAGACTCCGTTCCCTGAGCGCTGGTTCCGTGGCTGCTCCCTGGCCCCGCCCCAGCATGCACTAGGGTTCAGCAAAATTTCACTGGAGCTAGCCCTGGCCGGTTTGGCTCAGCGGTTAGAGCGTCCACCTGCAATCCAGAGAGACCCGGGTTCAGTTCCCGCTAAGGGCATGTACCTCAGTTGCAGTTTGTCCCCGGCCCTGGTTGGTCGTGCGGGTGGCAGCCACTCGATGTGTCCCTTTCACATCGATGTTTCCCTCTCTCTCTCTTCCTCTCCCTCCCTCCCACTCTGTCTGTACAAAAAATGGAAAAATGTCCTCGGATGAGGATTAAAAAAAAAAAAAAATTTCACTGGAGCTGAAGATCCTTCTGATTTTTTGTTGTTGTTGTTGTTGTTTTTTTTTAAAGGACTGAGCCCAACATCTGCAAGTGTCCTTCCAAATCCCTTGGCCCACTATAATGCCCACATTAAACCAATCCATCCTGTGATGAGTCAGAGAAGGTTAGGGCTGATCTTTGACGTCATCTCTAAAGGTGCTTCTTCACCTTCTGGGCATCTTTGATCTATCTGCAAAGGTCACCGCTGATCTCCAGGACAGGGCACATATGTCCTTAACTAAACGCTGGGTTCAAGCGATTTTGAGAGTTTGCATTTTTTGTGGCCCTGGGAGGATTTTTCTGGAGTCTGTGAACCTCGGGGTGAGGTTCCCGGTTTGGTTCTCCCCTAAACCTTGCAGGCTGAGAAATGGAGGCCCAGAGGCACACCTTCCTGTCTTGCTGTTTTGTTACCTTTTTTTTTCCTTTCTTTAACGCTAAGTCTGCTGGTAGCCTTCTCTGGAAGATGAATTCACGTGTTTTATAATACTTAATATCATGGTTCTCTGCCCACAGCAGTAAGACTCATTTGTCAGCAGACTCTTGGAATTGCATTCCTAGGCTTGTTAGAAGATATTCTCCCCAGCAGGACCCTCCTTCCTCATCAACAGAGCTTCTCAGACTCTGTGGAGCCGGGGTGCAGCCTTGGCCTGTCAGTGCCCTGGGATCCACTCCTCATCAGAGAACAGCTACTTGGTGGGGGGCTCCAGTGCCCTCTTCTCTCTTCTCGTCTCTCTCCAGGGTGTCACTCTACCTTCCTCCCTTACCCCCCTGTTCCCCTTTTCAGCCACAACTTTGCATCTGCCCCCAGTGGTCTTGGCTAAAGATGAGAAAAAGAAAGAAAATGGACACACTGTCCTTATCAGGTTGGTGGCCCTGGTGTGGTCACCTGTGGCTGTAGAGACGAGGTGAGCTGCTGCCTCCTCATTCCTTCTGCCTTGTTTTCTGTAGAGTGCTGTCCCTGTGGGAACAGACTGACCTTTCACCCAGAGCACAGTCCTGTGTTTGCCCCGGGCCGGCCCTTAGCGGCTCGGAAGACAGACTTGGCTCCGGCACGAAGGCATTCTAGTGTCTGTCTCACGGATAACTCCGACTCCAGTGGAGATGCCTAAGCCTTTCCTTCTCCATGCTGATCCCCCCCAAACGAAAGAATAAACATGTACGAATAAGATTTCGGTGGGCACTGGGTCATTTTGTGCCAATGGAATCTTATTTATCTTTAGAGGCAGAGTGCAGGACACACACCTCTCTCCTAACAGACCCCATAGTTCCGCCATGGACTGTCCTGCTCAGTGTTCACTTCAGAGAGGGGTGGCACTCTGACCTTTATTTCTGATGCAACTGAGTATGTGTTGACTTAAGCATTATGCATCGATGTTTTAATTCTGATTGTCTCAGTGGGACACAGCTCCCGGCTTTCTCTGGAGGTGGTGGCTTGGGAAATTAGATGAGATACATCTTGCACACGTTTGTTTGCACTTGAATGTTCTGATGAGATTGAGTTGGCCAGCGGTTCACCCAGAACAGATCTTTGGTCGTAGAGATCCTGCCCGATGCCCTGCTCCAATCTGGCAAAGCATGGGGGCGTGATGAATAGCCTGGGGCGCACAGACCAGAGGGTCAGTGCTGGGCACGGGGGAGGTCTGCTGCTGTAGAAACTGAAACAGCCGGAGACACGCTTCCAGCAAGGAGGCCGGTGGGCTTCACCTGTGAGAACAGGCATTTAACCGTGATGCTCGAAGGGAGGGGGAGGGGCCTCCCAGACGTGCATGGCCCAGGAAGACGGCACCGGTGCCCACAGTGAGTCCATGTTAGCCCTCATCCACGACTACAATGGGAAACTAAGGATCGCGCGATTTGAGGCAAATCGATAGCATGGAAAAGACCGAGATGAAAAACGGGGCGAATTCGAGGTGCATAAGACACTTAAAAACAAACACACAGAAAAACGAGTTACTATCTTTAGATCACTGTGTATGTCCTGATTTTATAGTGGAAATTGAAAAGTTTCAGTTTAAAGATCGACAAAGCAAGGGAGTTTTTTTTTTTTTTTTATCCTCACCCGAGGACATTTTTCCATTTTTTGTTCAGATAGAGCGGGAGGGAGAGAGAGGAAGAGAGAGAGAGAGAAACATCGACGTGAAGGGACACATCGAGTGGCTGCCACCCGCACGACCAACCAGGGCCGGGGACAAACTGCAACCGAGGTACGTGCCCTTAGCGGGAACCGAACCCGGGTCTCTCTGTACCGCAGGCCACGCTCCAACTGCTGAGCCAAACCGGCCAGGGCGAGGGGGGGAGGTTTAATTAGCTTATTCAATCTCATAAGAAGAATTTGAAAACAAGCTTTAATAGTAGCTGCGTATGGGTGGGGCTGGGTGTTGAGAAAATGGAGTTGATTTTACTTTCCATAATCTTGTGATAACATAAACATAATTTTTATACAAAACCAATTTAGCGCTTCCTTTTATAAAATCCCAGGCCGATGAGGCCTGCTAGATTCTGTGGTCTAAACTTCCCTGGGCACCCCAATATACATATGTATATGTATATATACATATATGTATGTATACACACACACACATATATATATTTTTAATATTTTTTTCTTTATTGATTTTAGAGAGGAAGGGAGAGGGAGAGAGATAGAAATGTCGATGAGAAAGAACATCAATTAGTTGTATGCTGTATGCCCCCCACTGGGGATTGGACCCACAACCTGGGTATGTGCTCTGACCGGGAATCGAACCAGTGACCTCTTGGTGCAGGGTCGACACTCAACCGCTGAGCCACACCAGCCGGGCATGGGAACCCCGATATTTTTAATCACAGTGCTTGTATGTCTCTACCATATTAGTACCTGTCAGAAACCAACCTGTTTTTTTCTCTTTTTTTTTTCCCCATGTGGAGAAAACCCCACAAGTTAGACGTCACTTTGGATTGGTTCACCTTCCACATAAATACATGTGAATATCATACAAACAAGCCTTTTCCAAATGGAATACTTTTATTTCTTGGAGCTACATTTGAAGATGGAAGGCCGGTTACGGGATTTCTAATATTGGGATGAAAGTAATCACAAAGCAGCCTTATGTAATTGAAGAGATTATCATCACGTAGCTTTGCTGGGCAAACAACTCGTGTGTCACAGTTCCTTCTGTCTGGCTTCCCATGGAATCCGCTCCCCTTGGACTGTCTCGGAACGGCGCTCACCCAGGATGGCCAGGGCTCTGCCACACAGGCAAGACCACTCATTTTTTTAAAAAAGGAGGTCTTTTATTTAGGATACCAGGAAAAAAAGAGGACTCGGCAAACTAATGAGTTATCTGTGTACCTTGCATACAGACGGGAAGATTAATCTTTGTTCGCTGCTTGTTTAATGTTACAGTTAATAATTACTTGCCTTGTTGCCCTGGGCCATCCGTCATTTGACGGAATGGTGCGGTTTAGGCTTCTTCCCCCCTTTTAAAACTGGCTGCTTATCTTGGCCTGAGGTTGACTTGGGATGGTTACCGAAGGAACCACTGATGTCCGAGGGGTCAGCTCCCACGGAGCGAGGGCACCTGCTGGTCGAGAGGACAGAGCTGGAGAGGGCCACTGCTTTGGAAATCAGCTGTGGGTCCCAGGCTTGCCAGGAAACACTGCATTAGTGAGCAACTGCCTTCTTGGGGCTCGGTTTCCCCCGTGTAAAACGAGGGCGTCTGCCGTTACAGGCCTTGGCAAACCGCCCCAGTGGTCACTGGCATTATCTACAATCTGCCAGGAGTAAAGCGTCTTCTCGGGAGCGTCTTTCTTTGGACAGAGAGGTAGCCCGCAGGCCGCTGCCGCCCGAGCGAGCTCGCAGACTCCGCGTTCCTGTCGCCAGCGCCCCGAGCTCTGCTAACCGTGCTGTTCGCCATCAGCAGTAACCATGGAAACCGCATCGCCATCTACCTGAGGAGCCTTTACCATCTCAGGAGGCACTAAGGAGAAGGGGCGGAGGGTACACAGGGGCGGCCGCCGTAGCTGTCATCACAGCTGTCCGACCGCTGCGTCCACGGCACTGAAAACTACCAGGGGTTCCCGCAGTGTCCCTCCCGTAGATCAGGGGCTCGGTTCAGGAAAGGGCGTGCGGGAAGCGGCGGGCCCGGTCCGGAGATGCCCTGGATGCAGTGCGAGCCCGGCGAGTCCTGTGAATGCGTCTCCCGTGGGGGCTGTGAAAGCGAAGGGGGTGGGGCGCAGGCTTCTCTGCCTGTCACCGCCCGCCCGCCCCGTCTCCGTGTCCAGCCTCAGAACAGGCCCGATGACACCACAGCAGTCGTGTTAGAAAAATCCACCCAGTCCATTGTTTTGGAGGGGCAGTCTACGAGACAGCAAAGTGCAGGTGCCGCAGGTGGGTCCTGAGTGGGGACTCTGACTCCTGCGTCCGTCCTCACCCTCTCCGCGCCCCTGCCTGTCCTCAAGGCCTTGGGAGGAGCACATGTTGAAATCCATCTCAGAGGCTCTTTTACACCAGCCCCAGGCAAGGCATCGATATGTGTGTGGGGGGGTAAAAGAGTAGGGGCGGAGGGCCCAGCCCCCGTGTCGCTTGACCAGAAGGCCCTGCGGTACACGAGGGGTGGCATCAGACACCCCAGCTGTTCAGATTCCCTCTGCCAGGCGCCCGCTGTTGCAGGATGAGACGTGTCGTCTTAAAACACCTCCCATCCTACAAAACCTGGCCAGGGCACGCGACCTTGCTACCATTCCACCGGAAAAAAACCAGAACCACCAAATCCAAACACTGGCAAGGTAGGAAAAAAACAGGCAAGAACCATCTTACATTTCTAGTAAATAAGGAACACGACAGGAAGGACAGAATTCTACCACAAACACAAGGTGCAAGGGTCCCGATGGGAGGGGCCTCAGGAGGGGCCGGGCTAGCCGGCATAGGTGGGCTGGTCC
This sequence comes from Molossus molossus, assembly GCF_014108415.1. Lineage (NCBI taxonomy): Eukaryota > Metazoa > Chordata > Mammalia > Chiroptera > Molossidae > Molossus > Molossus molossus. The sequence goes on along the minus strand of NW_023425350.1, from coordinate 7,404,163 downwards.
GAGAAGGAGGGAGCATTTCTGCCCCAGACCCAGTGGGCGTGGCCAGGGAAGAAGGCAGGTACAGGCATAGTGTGCAGTCCTGGCTTCCCCCGGCTCCCTGCACACAGCTGTGGAGTGCATTTTGTGTTAACAGCTGGGTTTTATTTATTTATTTAGTAGCATAAGGTATTTTGACACCATTCCCGATGTACCCATGGCCCACGAGCAAAGTGTGTTCCACAAGCTCGTGTTGTGGCAGAAATCCTCCTACCGTGGGGTGCACCTGTCTCTTTCAGGGTCGTCGCAGAGTTGATGATATGCAGGAGAAAACGGGCTGACGGTCTCCCTCTGGTTCTTTAAGCCCAGCAACCCCGTCCGCACACTATTCCGTTGAGCATTTTTGAAAAAGACACTGCAAACTCAGAGAGATTCTTAGATAATTGATGACTCGAGGCCCCTGCGCGCGTGTTCCCCTGGCTCCTTCCGCTAGCTGGGGTCTCCTTCCTGCTCACTTCCGTCTCTGGTTGCTGTGGGCTTATCACCCGTCACAGTCTGGTGTGGGAGATCCTCCTTCCTAACGCTCTTGGTAGCAGTAATGAATTAATTCACTCGCTCCTACATTCATTCATTCATTCATTCATTCAGTCACTCCCCCCTGGCCTGTCGGCCTCAGCACCGCAAGCACCAGCAGCCTGGGTTCAGAGCTCCCTGTCCCAGCACCGGTCCCGAACCTCCTTCCAGAACCCAGTGGTGCGCTTCTTGCTCTCTACGGGAACGGGGTCAATATGCAGTCAGCGATGGAGCTTGTGAGACTGAGAGAGAAAATCATGTACTGTGATCTCCCTGCCCCTTGTCCTGGTTTCTCCAGCTGCTATCTTGTGCTAATAAAAATTTAAATTGTGATGTTTTCTCCAAAGGGCCAGGATTTAAAAAAGCAATGCTTCTGCAGGCGATTGGTCAATAACGTGATCCACCGGAATCTATGTCAGTCTCCAGTGTCGAAGCCTGGCCGGACGTCCTACGCGGACAACACAGGAAACATTCAGGCTTACTGTCCATTTAGGAGTCATGGGCAAGAGTCACACAGGTGCCTCTGGTGGCAACAGGGTTTGTAACGGCTTATTGAACAGGTGGACCTCAAGCAGGTGCAGGTAGAAAACGATTTTATCTATTCTGCCCCCCCCCCCCATCCTGTTCTATGAGATGTCCCTTTCTAGCCCTGGATGATTTTGCTGGCAAAACGCATGGCCTTTTCAGTCATTCTCACATATGGGGCAGTGTGAGTTTCAGGTATCGAAAAGTCCAGTCCAGTCTAAGTCAAAACATACATGGCTCATTCTAGCCCATGCTGCACTGTCTTAGCTCAGGCTACCTACAGAATTGGACAACAGGAGCGGGTGAGCAGAGCACCTCCTGTTCTTCACCCCTCCTCACTCCGGTGCTGCTTCTGTGCTTTGCTTTGAGGATTGGGGTGGAGAACAGGGATGGAGGAAAAGGGCCAAGCCCAGGACTGGTGTTCCTGATGTCCGGACTCGGTGTCCTCTCTACAGCAGGTCCCCAGATGCTGATGTTCTCCCACAGGGATATTCAGATAGCCACCCTGTCCTTCCTGCCATTCCCTGTGAAATATGCCTTTGGTATTTTAATAGGGATTGCATTAAGTCTATAGACTGCTTTGGGTAGTATGGACATTTTAATGATGTTAAATGTGCTCACAGGCAGACTTCTCACACCTCCCCCAGTGGCTGCTTCAGGGGTTGACCCCATCAGCCTCTCTCTTCTGGGGGCTCCTTGCTCCTCCAGGAGTTCCTTGGGGCTGAGGTCCTTTTAAGATGGCATGACTCGGGCATTGGAAAACCTTCACCCTTGCCCCACCTCTCGGGAAAGTACCACAGAAGTTCCCTTTCCAGTTCCATCTCCAGGGCAGTAGCGGTCAGCCTCTCCCCTCCAGCCTTTTCCAGGAAAGACTCAGGCATCAGCCTCTGTCCACCACCTCACTTCAGGGGTTAGAAGTCAAGCTCCCGCAAGAATCCTTTTACCACGTTCCTCTTCCGCAGGCGCTCAGGAGGAAGCCGTACATTTCTGCAGCTCAGAAAACATCCAACTCTGGGGTGACGCGAAGGTCAAAAAGGAAATCCACCCGAGCTTCGCCTCAGTCAGGTGCTGATTGGGGTGAGGAGCAGCACCCCGTGGGAAGGAGGGGCTTAGTACCACCGTTCCCGAGGTGGACAGTTCTCTTAAAGGCACTTGCACCCTAATCAATCTCCTTTGAAGTTCTCATCTTTGGTTTTTTGTATGAGCTGAAGGTGTCAGATGGGGTAAGCGTGGAGGGACTGATTGCTGTCTCTGGGCACCACGGGCCAGGACAGCCCAGAGCTTCTCTTTAAAATATGTGGGTATTTGTCATCGATTTTTTTCAACATCAGAACTACAGTAGAGACTCAAAACCGAAGAAAAGCCCCATGTCACATCGGTGATGCGAAGAACGGAACAGGAATCAGCATTTCGTTCTAACATGCAATCCTTGCCGGCAGGGGAAATTGCTGACCACAAGAACACCGGTGGACGCTTCGGGGTGTAGTTCTGACGTGTGCTGACACATCTGGATCTAGGCCAGGGGTTCCCAAGCCTCAGCGTGTAGAAGAGTCACGGGGTGAGCTGGTTATAGCGGGTCCTGCTCCGGTCTGTCCTCAGATGCTCTGACTCAGTAGGTCCGCAGCGGGACCCGGGAATACACATTCTGGGTAAACACCCCTCCCATCCCTGATTCCGCAGTGCCTGCTCCCTGCCCACTCCGGGCAGTTCTGGTGTGTTCTCATCCATGCCGGAGGCAGAGGTCAGGCTGGTCTAATCCCATACTGAGGGTTAAGGGCGGATCAGGGAAAAGACGCCTCCTTCAACCCTGACACTTGTAAAGGGCTCCCCGCGAGGCAGGCTCCTCCAGGTCGCCTGGTGCTCTAAGTCCTTTAAAGTCACCTAGACCCTAGTTACAGGTGAGCACCAAGTTCTGTCCAGAGCCTGGGGACTAAGCAAGCTTACCTTGGCCGAGTCTCTGCCCTCTGGGAGGCTGGCCATGGTGGACGGGGAGGGACTGGCACCTGCAGTGACTCGGATTCCAGCCCTGGCTCTTCCCTGTCCAAGATCCTTCATTTCCCACAGAGGCTATTGTTTCCGTTGGGCCTGTCCAACTCCAGCAGGATTTCTCAAGCTTCATGATTGGATTATGGTAATTAATGTCATGGTAAAATACTTATTCTTTATTTTATTTTTAAATGTTTTTATTGACTTTTAGAGAGAGGGGAAAGGAGAGGGAGAGATAAAACATCAACGAGAGTGAAGCATTGATCGACTGCCTCCTGCACGCCCCCTACTGGGGATTGAGCCTGCAACGCAGGCATGTGTCTTGACTGGGAATCGAACCAGCGATGTATTGGTGCGTGGGTCGATGCTCAACCACTGAGCCACAACCACTGAGGCCTTTTATTTATTTATTTATTTATTTATTTATTTATTTATTTTTATCCTCACCCGAGGATATTTTTCCATTTTTTGTACAGATAGAGTGGGAGGGAGAGAGAGGAAGAGAGAGAGGGAGAAACATCGACGTGAAGGGACACATCGAGTGGCTGCCACCCGCACGACCAACCAGGGCCGGGGACAAACTGCAACCGAAGTACGTGCCCTTAGCGGGAACCGAACCCGGGTCTCTCCGGACCGCAGGCCGACGCTTTAACCGCTGAGCCAAACTGGCCAGGGCCCTTTTATTTATTTTTTAAACAACCTGGCTAACTGCTTAAACTAGATTGAATTTCCTCTTAGGTAAAAATCAATAAGAAATATTTGTGTGCCCAAAATATTACTCATAAAATAATTGCTTATTATATATACTAGAATGAGCCGTGTGATACTATTTTATATAAACTGTATATTTATTATATTATATTATATAGATCTTATAGGAAAAAGCATTGTTTTTTCTCTTTTTTACCCAAGTGTGACGTAGGCCTGTAACAAATGAAAGTGTAGTTAACTCCGGTATTTTCCCTCCTTCTACTGCGAAGGGCTTTCTGCTCGCCCCCCATGTGCCATGAGAAGTGCTTTGCTTAGAAATAAAAGTTGCCCCGGTGGCATTCCCGTCGTTATGCAGTCACAGACTTGCATTTGGAATCAAAGGCGGGGGTTGTGCCATTGGGTCTTCATGACAGGACACCAGGGAGGCTTCCAAGTCAGGAGAAGAGAACAGCAGGGTTTCTCCCAACAAAACTACTCATTTGTATGTTTCTGCTGCCGCGTAATATTATTGGAAAGATATACTCACCTGCAAAGCCCGCCGGTAGCAAGCTTGCAAATCTTGAAAAACTCACAAGACAAGGGAAAATAAAGTGCAAAACAGTACATGTGAAAATATGAAGGAATAATTCTTAGACAAAATACCCTGTAGAATATATTCATGATATATCTTATTAATAATGAACTTCTCCTATAACCCCCCCAACTCAACAGCAACCAAAAACCGAATTAAAAAGTGGGCAAAAGACTTGAATAGACATTTCTTCAAAGAAGACATACACATGGCCAGTAAGCACAGGAGATGATGCTCAACATCACTACTCATTAGGGAAATTGTACCCAACCCACACTCCTATAACACTCCACAATCTTTAGGATGGTTATTAAAAACAATAAAAAAATAAAAACTAACAAAATCCCCAAACATAAACTAAGTTCTGGTGAGAATGTGGGGAAAAAATGGAACCCTTGTGCACTGCAGGAATGTAAAATTGTGCTGTCTCTGTGAAAAATGGTATGGTGATTCCTCAAAAAATTAAATATAGAATTACTGTCTGATCCATCCAGTCTACTTCTGGGTAGATACGCAAAAGAAGGGTTTCAGATATTTCTCCACCCACATTCAGAGCTGTGTATTCACGACAGCCAAAAGACAGATGAATGGATTAACACAATGTGCTAACACAATGGAGTATTATTCAGACTTCAAAAAGGAGGAAATGTTGACACCTGCTTCAGCGTGGATGCACCCTGAAGACATTATGCTAAATGACATTAGCCAGGCACAAAAGAACAAGTATTGTCTGCTTTCTCTTTGTGTCAGCCAGGGTTCTCCCGAGAAATAGAACCGCTAGCTAGCATATATGTAGGGAGAGACGTGGTTTTTTGGAATTGGCTCTCATGCTTGTGGAAAGTGGGCAAATCCAAAATCTGCTCGGGGAAGCTGGCCGGCTGGAGACTCGGGAAAGAGGCGCAGGTTGAATTCAAGGGCAGGCTGCCGGACGAGCAGGAAGAGCCGGCGTTGCCGTGAGGTCTGAAGGCTGTCTCTGGAGAAGTCCCTCTTGCTCAGAGGAGCTCGTCCTTTTGTTCCATTAGGTCTTCAACCGATTGGAAGAAAGCCGTTCACAGTATGGAGGGCAATCTGCTGTGCTCCAAGCCCACAGATTTAAATGTTCTTATCCTCAAAAACCACCCTCAGGGAAACATCCAGAATAATGTCTGACCGAATAGCTGGGCTCTGTGGCCCAGCCAAGTTGACATATATTGTTACCATCACACATTTATGTGAGGTTCTCAGAGCGGTCAAATTCGTAGACAGAAAGCAGAATGGTGGTTTCCAAGGGTGGAGGGGAGGGAGGAGTGGGAAGCGTTTAATGGGGACAAAGTTTAAATTGGGGAAGATGATGCCCGGCCGGTGTGGCTCAGTGGACTGAACATCATCCCATGCACCGAGAGGTCGCTGGTTCGATTATTGTCGATACACAATTATAATAAACTATGTGAGCACCACAGAGATCTGCGTGACCCAGCGCACCAGGCTCTGAGCTTGACAATCCATCTTTGTCAAAATCCCTTTGGGAACGTACCTTCCATTTCATGAAGCCAGCAGAAAGGAGTCGCACTGTAGGCATTTGCTTAGCCTTCCTTGAGACTCACACTAGTCTTTCCAGTTGAAACGGCCAGTCGCTGAGCAACGGAAGGACCTAGCTCTCTTGTAGGATGTGTCCACCTTTCAGAAGTGTCACACGTGGATCTGAGTCAGCCTTTCGTGGGAGGAAGGATTGTGGGGGTCAGAATACTCGGAGAGGAGAAACGTCTCAGCTTCTCTGCACTGCAGGGAAAATGACGCGAGGACTTGGCACCTTCCCGTAAAAGGTCCCATCGCTGCTGAGTTAGTGTCCTTCCACAGGAAAACGAGAACTGAAGTTCGCCAAAGGTCATTTTTCTGGTCCAAAGGAAACCTCTAGGAATTGGCCTGTTCAGATAACTAGGGGATGTGATTATGTATGAAATACAAGGGAACCGGAGAGGACACCGCTCGATCTCAGCTCCGCTGGGGACGACGTTTTGGATTTTCCTTCGTTTTGCTCGGTTTTCACTGTCCGTGTGCGATACATGGACACGCGGCCGGCAGCCCTTTGCGTGTATCTGCGGGGAACACGCAGGCAGGCCCGTGGCTCTGCGCATCCGCTGGGAGGCGTTCGTAGCAGAAGGAATATAAAGCGACTTCTTTCCAGTGGTTTATTCCGAAGCAGAGTTTCAGATGAGCACCACGTCGACCATGACTTATTCCTGAATATATCAGAGACGGTAAAATCTCTCACCTCTTCCCAAAGGCAGTCGTCTGCCTTTAGGATTGTTGGAAGGTTCCGGAGAAGACCCTTGGAGAAACTTTATTTGAGTGTACAGTTCTCAGACTGATTTTAGTTTGTATAATTAAACATCTCTTTCCCCGTGCATTTCAAACTGGTTCCACTGCCCACATGTAGAGGTGGGACGGTGGGGCAGGTGTCCTTGTGGGAGGGCCTTCCCAGGGCTGCCTGTGCAGAGCAGAGTCCGGCCAGGGAGGGGAGCGAGCGGGAAGGGTCTGGTGGCATCTCCCTCCCCCCACATCCACCTCGTTCAGTTACTGAGAACGTCTCTGCTTCCTGCTTTCTTTCCCTTCACACTAGTCTCCACCCAGCTGCACAAAGATTTTCCTAAAAGTGTAAATCCCATTAGATCGCCCCTTCCCGGGTTTAGGAGCCCAGATGCCTACTTCTCAGCGGGGGTGGTCCACAGCAGGGTGAGGCACCGCCACCTTCTCCCCAAACTTCGTCCCCTTGGAACTCACACTGCGCTGGGGGAGGGGGGCAGGTCTCAGGCAGGCGTCTAACACCCCACCCCTTTCCTACCAGCAGTCCGGCCCTTGCCCTGTCCTCGGTGCTGGGGAGTCTTTCTTGCTCCTGTTCAGTAGATGACTGTCTACTTTTTCTTTTTTTTTTTTTATCCTCACCCGAGGACATTTTTGCATTTATCTTCAGATAGAGCAGGAGAGAGAGAGGGAGGAGGAGGAGGAGAGAGAGAAACATTGATGTGAGAGAGACACATCGACTGGTTGCCACCCGCATAACCCCAACTGGGGCCTGGGATGAACCACAACCGAACTATGTGCCCTTAGTGGGAACCGAACCCGGGACTCTCGGGTCCGCGGGCCGACGCTCTAACAGCTGAGCCAAACCAGCCAGGGCAGATGTCCACTTTTGCTTCCGGCTCCAGTGTAAACTTGCCCGCTGAGCGCGAGGACCCTGTGGTCGGTTCGCCCTGGACTGCGGAGGGCTGGACTCCAGCTGCCGGAGCGAACACCAAGGAGCTACCTGTGCTGGTGATGGGCGTCGCCTCCTCGGGGGGGGGGGCCCGCGGCCACAGCTGGTCCTCCTGGTCTGCGCCGCCTTGTGCAGCCTCCACAGCGCTGCCCACCCTGCCCGCAGGGGCTGCTGCAGCTCTGGCCCCCACAGCCGAGCTCCTAGAAGGGCCGTCCTGGTGTCCGTTTCCAGCCTGTCGTGTTGGGGATGATCCCAGGTACAGGGAGGTTGGCCATCTGAGCCTGCCTTCCAGAGAGGGCAGCCCCTGCGCCGTAGCTCCGTGACTCCATGGCCAGGTCGCCAAGGCTGAGCCCTGGGGGTGAGAGCAGATTCAGAAAGACGCCCCCCCTCCCCCCAGAAGAAGTGGCTGGAACTTGGTTGTCGTAAGCTGTAGGAAAGGCTCACATCTGGGGGCCTGGGCTGTGGCTGGTCTACAGATCTGATGTGTTGAAGCTACTATATCTGATGGGTTGCAGAGGAGGTGGGAGTGGAGGTGGGGAGGAAAGATTTCAGTGCCTTCACTTGGAACCGGAACTTTCCAGCTCATCGCCGGCCCCTCCTCTTCCTTCTCCGAGAGCTGCCCACCTCCCCAGGCAGATGCGCTGTGACAGGGTGACACGGCAGGCTTCTGTGTGAAACCGCACGGTCTGTTGCAGAAGGGCATTCCTTGTCCAGGGTGGCCACAGTGCCACTTACGAGCGTGTGGCTGGAGGAGCAAAGTCACTGTCCCCACTGCCTAGCCATGCATGCACCCCAGCTTCGACTGCTGTTGCGGCAGGCAGACGCGAAGATGTCCCACGGTGAGCTCTGCCTCCTGGTGTTCACACCTTCGGTATTTCCCTTCCCTTGACTTGCTTCTAACCAGCTGAGCACGGCGAAGGTGATGGGCTGGCGCTCCTGGGGTTAGGTTTTAGTCCATGGCAACTTGCACACTGCTCGTAGTCCCTCTCCCTTCTGGCCCGGATCCGGCAAGCTTGGTAGGTTCTACGCAGCAAAGAAATGAGGGTGGCCTCTGACCCACACCCAGCAAGACACGAAGGCCCTCGATCCAAAACCGCTTGAAAAACAGAATCCTATGAACAACCTCACGAATAATGTGGCAGCAGATTCTTCCCGATCAGATCTTCAGAGAAGACCCCAGTGTGGCCGATGCTGTGATCGCCACCACACGACAGGCAGTGAAACAGAGGGACAGCTGCGTGCACCCCGTTCCCGACCCGCGGCAACTGTGAGATAATAAACGTGTGTTGTTTTGAGCGGCGGAGTCTGAGGCCGTTTGTTACGCAGCAGTAGCTAACTAATATATTCCTTTTACTTTTCCTGACCCTTTCTGTGTAGATCAAATCCACGAGCCTTCTTGCCCTTGGTCCAGCCAGCCTGTGGCTTGTTTCCAATAGCGACATGAGAAAACGCCTGTTATTTCTGCTTTCTAATATTAACCACGGGTGACAAAGAAGGGAGATGTGACAATCTGGCCCACCTTATGGACAGGGAGTTGAGAACAGGCCCGGGAACAGAACCGTCAACATGGTGCATGTATGTGACACATTGTTTGCTTTGCTGAGACAACTGGCAGGAGAAAATCCTCAGACTCGCAGGCTGTGGGCTTACAGGAGGCATCTGCTGAGACAACACGGATGGGCCAATAAATAACCGCGCGGGGCTGAGCGGCTACCCGTCACACGCTGGGCCATCTGCTAGCCAAGCCTGCCACGGCACGTCACAGTAGTCACAGTGAGAAAAATCGCTCTTCGGACTCGATACACGCCATCCTTCCTGTATGTGTCACTGAATTAGGCATGATACTCAGCCAGGCCACGGCACACAGTCAGCGGGCTATAGCTCAGAGGCCACGTGCTTACCTCGCTGCGGACAAGCAGCTCTCTCGTCTTTTTCTAAGGAGAGAAATTGTGAAAAACAATGAACATTTCCTGTGCAGCTGCAGTACACTTAGTTCAATGCCTTGAAACATTTCCTGAATGGTTTTGCCTTCTAAGGATTGAATCCGAAAGAGTGTGTGTTCTGCACTTGGCTTTCATGGACGGTGAGGGGCAGAACGGCACTCAGAGAGCCTCTGATGGAAGCTCCTCATGTTCTAGGTGGGGAACGGAGGTCAGAGAGGGGAGCTGCCTTTTCTCTGTATCAGAGCAGATTAATGCAGACAGGAGACAAGCAACAGCTCGGGCATACTAGAAAGCTTCTTGATTTAATCCTATGACAACCCAGTAGGTGCTATGATTATCCCTGTTACACAGATTTAGAAAAGCAAATATCAGGGAGCTTACGTAACTTGTGCCAGATCACACAGCTCATGAGAGCGGAGCAGAACTTATATACAAATGCAACCCCAGAGCCTCAGACGCGAACCACAAAGCCATACTACTTCCCGGGACAGAGCTCCTCCCTTTCATGAAATACACCTTCCAAGACACCTAGTTGATGTAAAGATAATATATTTTTTTTCAGCAAAAACTTCTGACAGTAAGCTGGGCATCTAGAAAAACAGGATGGAAGGACATCAAACTCATCACCTGTGTGAGCTTTGTCCCATGATTGCCCCTCCTGGGCCAGTCCAGTCATTTACTGGAAACTTCAGCTCTGCTCCCACTTCCCAATCCACAAGTATCAGGCGGATTTTGCTGCATAACAAAGACTCCCAAACTTAATGGCTTTAACCAAAAACTGCTGAATGTGGAGCGTGTCAAAGGAAGGGATCCCAGAAGGCAGAGAGGGAAACTCCCCTGACCTTCCAGATACCTACACACAGTTATTTATGAGGTATCTCCACCTTGACCCACAGGCTCGTTCTACTCACCCCTTCAGCTCACCATGTCCAACATGAGCACATGATCATGTGTTCTTCAGAGGCGTCACCCTCTGCATTCTTCATCATCCATCACCTACTCATTCCCCAGTGTCAGAGATCCCAGAAACATCTGGACCCCTCGTTCGCATTCATTTTTATATCTTTTCAGTAACAGGCTGTGGGGTAAGACCTAAAATTAAGACTCATTATTATATACTGCCTTGACATCTGGTAAAATCAACACAGCCTCGAATGACTTCGCCACCGTTTCCCCTCCCAACTGCTCCTGTGGACAAGGTCCCAGGCTAAACAGTATTTCTTACCAAGGGACCAGGCACAGTTCCTGTTTGTCCCCAAGTAGCAGGATTCATGGCTTTGCCAGCTCATGGAATTATTCAAAGAGGCCAATCACATCCTCTCAGGCGAACCAGGGGCACCTCGCCCTATTGGTAGTGTAAAAACTGCCCCCCACAACCCCGCTGATGCAGTCTGTTCCCCAGGACAACCCCCCGTGGCCTGGTGTGGTGTGTGGTGTCTCCTCCCCTGGGTTGCTGCTGTCTGTCTCATGGGTCCCGTGTTTGGTTGTCCCTGGAACCCCAGGGCAGAGCCCCCTGCCTTGCTGGTGGGGTGAGGAGGGGGGGGACAATCAAAGGCCTTTGGAGTCTTTCCTCTAACTACCCCTCGTGTCTGCACCTTCTTCTCTACTCCCGTGGTCACTACCACTCAGCAGCATCCTAACGGGTCGCATTTTCCTGGCCTGAGGTCCTGCGTGCCACCATCCGCACTGCCGGAAACGCAAACCTGAGCACTTCATTCCTTTGCTTACATCCCAGCAGTGTCTTCCCCGAGCTCTCGGGGAGAAGTGATGCCACGTAGTTGAGCTTCCGTGGGTGTTCTGGGTTTGTCCTTGGTCTTCCCCTCCCGCCTCACCTCCCTAGGCCCGCACTCCCGAGGCCTTTCCCTGTGCTTCCTCTCCTGGCCTCTGGGCCTCCGATTTCAGACGTGGGCTCCTCCTGTGGCTGAGACCCTTTTCTCCTCCACCTGACTCTTACTAGTCTTTAAGGACTCACATCTCGGGGTGCTCCTCCAGATCGTCTCTCGGTGATAGGGGCATGGAGCTCTGAACTCTAACCACACCCCATGCCTGCCTCTGCCCCAGCACATGCCTGTGTTCTATCTCTTTACCTGCTCTGATTTCTGACAGGCTATACCCGCCCATGCTCATGGTAGCCGCTGGACTAGAGAAGGAACTCAATAAATATTTGTGAATTAATGAGGGAAGGAGAGTTGAGTACGTTCCAGCGCCAATGAGTAGCTTGTTTTCATTTTCATAGTGAGACGCAGCCTCTTATAAATGGGTTTTGTAAAAGCTTTAATGTTCTTTTTTTTTCCCCTTCTTCAAGTTTTCCCCATCATTTTATGTTCATATTAACCTGATTTCAGAAGAAACTGTTTAACACAATTCTATTTTAAGAACATACATTCAGAGGGGCAGGAAATGAGAAATTGCTCTTTGAAATGCTCTTGGGAAATTCCAGTCCATGCCTTGCGTTGTTTGAAATAAAATAGCTCCAGACCGGGATACAGAATAAGAAGCAAAATGAAACCTTGGTCTATAACATTACTTCCGATAAAAGTCCCCTGGTAACAAATGAACACCAGAGGACCTCTAAATTGACTTGTTAAAGGGATTTCTTCTTTTAGATAAATACATGGTGAGAAATTTCATAAGTTATCTGGAGAAACTTGGGCTGGCAGGGGGCCGACTCCCAGTTTCTGCAATGACTCAGCACACGAAGGACGAGACCTCCCCTAGAAAAGCAGGAAGACCGTTGTGCTGTGCACGGGGCTCAACCTGCCTCTCCCACCCTAGGCCACCTGGTCACCCTGCACGGTGCTGACTTGACGGGATGTTTTCTCTTTGTATTTGTTCTGTTTTGTGTATGTGTAGGTCGGAGGCAGGTTTTCCTGATTGGAACAGTGAGCCCTTTTGAGGCGAGTTGATGAAGGGTTAGAGTCAGGGTTAGGCTTTTTGATGATTAACTCCATTTCCTAGCACAGCTTGAGTCAAGAAGAGATTCGAGTTCACTCTGGTTAAAAAGGGTTGATACATAGCACTTACGATGGCCAGGCCTCCTTCTAAGCACTTGTCAAGTAATGTAATCCTCATGACAAGCCTGGGTACTATCATTGTCCCTGTTTAACAGATGGGAAGTTGAGACGCAGAGAAGTTAAGTAACTTGTCCAAACTCACACAGCTGAGATGCTACTTAGGATGTTTACAGGGCCAGATACACTGGCTACAGGGTCTGGGTGCTTAACCGGTACACCAGGGAAGGAACTACTGAAATCCTACTCAATGTTAGCTATTTGGATAGAAATAACTTCGTTTAACCTTGACAACAAACGTGAGGCATCTTATTCTTAATATATAGAAGAAACTAGGCCTAGAGGTCGTAGGGGAGAGTTGTCAATGGCAGCACTGGGCTATGACCCCAGGTGTGCATCATTGTAACACCTGCGTGCTGTCCAGTAACGCCGGGCACCTCCCTGGGGGAGCGCCCCTTCCTTTCAGCCCCAGTGCTATCGGACATAATTGTGTTTCAGATTGTCCCGCACGTAGCCACCCAGGCCGGGCGGATTCCTGCTGCAGAACATGGAGATGTCGCCCTCCTGTCTTCTGGGTGAGAAAACCCTGAGTTTGCCAGGGGCAGTGACGTGCTCAAGGTCAAACGGGCTGAGGATGGAAACAGACGCCTGTTCTGATTTCAAGGCCAGTGCCGTTGCTGCGTTCTCACAACTCCTTCAGGGCTGAGTGATCTTGAAAGGCTGGTAGGTTGTTCAGCAATGCGCTCTCACCAATCCCTTGAGAGCCGACACTGAGCGAAAGGTGCAGAAAGGTAACTGAGCTTCTTTGTGCACAGGACGGAAGAGGGAGACACATGTTCAGATCCTCAAGTGATTGACTTGGGGCAAAGAAGGAGATTCTGCTAAACTTTTCCCAAGTTGTAAATCCAGCCCCATCATTGTCTACAATCCTCAGCCGGCCTCCTGCTGTGTGGGTGCGTCAGGAAGGAGACTGCACGCCTCATCTTCTGAGCTCTCCAGCCCCGCGCAAGGCGCAGGCTCCTGGCACCGTGCGAGCTTTTGCCTCCTCCACGGCCTGGAAACAGCCCCGCTGAAGGCTGCCCAACGAAACCGGCTCCAGGGCCACCCGTTAGACACTGCGGGGGAAGCGGATGTCAAGTCCTGGGGCACAGATCCTAGCCACAGTAAAGGAATCTCGTTGCTTCATTTTGGCCTCCCAGTCATCCCTTTCGAATGTCAGCCTCAAATATTTCCAACCACAAAGCTAGAAATCAAATTAAAGCTTTGGTGTAGTTGTTCAGTTGCATGGGCCAATCTCAATCTCTCTCTCTCTCTCTCTCTCTCTCTCTCTCTCTCTCTCTCTCTTCCATCTATTATCTTTCGATGACACCTTCTCTCCTTGGCTCAGAGTCAGAAAGCCCAGGCGTGGGCACGCTGAGGGGTCTTGGTTGTGAGATGGCAGAGCAGGTTAGGCGGAAGAAGTGCTCAGCTCCCTAAGGGGCGGCCGTGCTCTGGATGCAGAGGAAGCCCAGTGCGTGCACACTCCTCCTTGAGCGGACTTCGGCTCAGGGCAGGGGCAGGAGCGGCGGAGGAGGGAGCAGTCCAAGCGCGGGGGGAGCTGGGTTTGGTTATGGCTCATCCCTACCCAGCGGAGAACCTTTCCGCAACGGATTCTCTTCACCACCTCAGTTTTCACACCTTTAACATGGAAATGAAAGACACATTGAAAGGGGATTGTGTACAATATTACATAGCTTTATTTATTTTTTCAAAAACCGTGTAAGGTCAGCTGGAGAGATTGTGGTGGCCCCGAAACCAGAATCCAGACCTCCTGGCTTTCCCTCGTTTTTAAAGCTGTTCATTCTTTGCCACTCTCGCCTTTGTAACAGCTATTTGATCAAGCCATTCTCTGGGAGAACAGCTAAGCATGCATAATTTCCCCCTTCTTTTTATGAACCTCAGGTGAAACCCAAGTTCTCATATGCAAATGAAGCTAGAACTCTTTCCCCTAAGCTGATTGCTCGGAGAGAGGGTAGTCTCCAGGGAAACCGGGCCCTAAAGGTTCCCAGCACAATTCGTAGGCAAATGCACCTGTTTTTAATTAGCAGGAACAACAACAATGCTGCCAGCTCCAGGCAGAGCCTGGTGGCATCGACTCTGGAACAGTTTAACCCTTCGATGCTCCTCATTCCAAAAGGCTGGAGAGGAAGCCAGCTCATTGGGGAAGCTTTGCTGGGCACGCGGGTTCCTTCACTCCCCCCCCCCCCTCTGCCCTACTCTGTGTGGGCATCACCAGCCTCCGCTGAGAAAGTGGAAGCTTCCTTTACTCCCCTCCAATGTCACCCCCTCCCTGGAACACCTTTGATCACCCCCGCACCCGCCTGGTGCGTCATCAAGTACAAAGCACCCTTTGTATCCTCATCTCCTTTCTTGTCACAGCCGCATGTGAAGATAAAACGACCCTGGTTTTCACAGCCAAGGAGACCTAGCTTTCAAAGGTCAGGGACTCCGGTTGGCTCAGGAAGTCAGGCAATGGCAGAGCCCAGATTTGAGCTCACAAGTGAGTTCTCATTCCAAGTGCAGGCCCCGTTCCCAGTCCCTTCTCTGAGCCTCTGGGGCGCTGCTACCATCTTAGAGCAGGCGCAGTGTTGATCTGCACGAGAGTGACCTGGTTTTGCTCCAGTACAGACAGTCATCTTTGAGAAACCCTCCCCTAGGCTCAGGGTTCTCAGTTCTAGCTCTGCCTCACAACCTGGGGCACCTGTGTAAGGAGATGGGTCAGACCCCAGCAGAGACCCAGGATGTCGGCGCCTCTGGGAGTGGGCACTCCCTTGGTGGCCCTGAGACACAGCCAGGGCTCAGATGAACTCTGATGATCTTCCCAACTCTGGGAAACTATGATCTTTGAGGTAGGGGAGGGGCGCTGGCACCAGGACCTTGGGGGGGGCAGAGGTCTGGGACGCATTTCATCTGGGAGCAGGTGGCAGACTTGTCTCAAGTCTGTCCCCTTTCAGACTTCATTTTGGCACATCGGCCCGGTCCCTTAGTTCGTGTTCATCTAATCATTCTGCACGGAAATCGAGCTGTTTACGTTCATTGTCGCTTGTTTTTCTTTCTAGTAAGATTCACGACAGTTGCTAGCAAGAAGGAGCTGCAGGGCACAGCCAGTGCAGGGGCGCGCACCTCTGTTTAGGGTCACACAGCCTTTGCGAATACAATGAAACTGAAGCAAACGAACGAACAGGAAGAGAACGTACAGGTGCACGTATTGAATACATGCGGAGCTGGCACAGAGCTACGGGCGCCCCCACACTTCCACGAGCAGGCCCAGCACCACCTGGAGGGCCCATAAAACAGATTTCCAGGGCTCACCCCAGAGCTTCCGCTTCCCCAGGGCTCGGGCGGGGCCTGAGGACTTGCGTTCCTGCCAAGGTCCCAGGTTTGGGCAGGATGCTTTGAGGACCTCAGACAGAAGCCTCTTTCCTAGTCTACCCTCCTGTCGTGCAGGTGAGTGAGTTTCGGTGCAAAGGGAGGTCACACAGCGAGCTCATGACACAGCAGGTCAAGTGGAGTCCCGTCCTCCGTCCACTCTCGCGTGGCTCCCCTGACAAGGGCGCCGTGACCGCGTGCCTGTCCCTGGCTCGAAGGTCCGTGAATGACACTCCTGGACGTGAGCACGCGACCGCTGTCGGAAACGCGCCAGGGAAACGTGCTCCTCGTCTGGACCCGGGAAGGAGGGACCCGAGCTCCGCAGGACGGAGGCCTGGCGGGTGGGAAGAGCTGCTGGCCGTGAACTTCCAACTCGTGGCCACACAGTGCTCCTGCTTCGTGTGTCTTTTGCTACTTGGCCTCGGGGACTTCTTGCACAGTGGGTGACGTGCATGAAATGTGCACGAGAGGAAAGGGGATTCTGCGTTCTCCTTGGCATTGCGCTGTGTGTGTGAGGGCGTGTGCCTCGTTCACGGGGCAGAGCAGTGCTCCGTGCGTCCCTAGGGCTCCGATCGTCCACCCGAAGGCTCTGCTGTCCTCGGCGTGTCTCTGGTGGGCGAGGTGAACTCACCGGGGGTGACAGATGGGGACTGTCATTGCAGGAGATGGCCCGCCTGGAGACCCACCTTCTCACTAGATGCAGTAGCGGGCACCCCTCTCTGCCCCAGAGCAGCCAGGGCACCAGGGGGCCAAGATGAGGAACACGGGAGGCACATGCATCTGGTATGAGGTTGTCATTGAATGAAAGTGGGGGACAGGCATGGAGTCCCACCCCTCAGGAGGTGTCATAAGCATAGCCTCCCCTGGAGGGGTTCAAGCCGAAATCACTGACAGGAGGTCTGGGGAGAGGACAGGACTGGCTGGTATCGGGGCAA
Organism: Molossus molossus; assembly: GCF_014108415.1. Classification (NCBI taxonomy): domain Eukaryota; kingdom Metazoa; phylum Chordata; class Mammalia; order Chiroptera; family Molossidae; genus Molossus; species Molossus molossus. Next base: position 7,387,292 of record NW_023425350.1, on the reverse strand, counting down.
CAGGCAGAGATCGCGATGTTTTCCTCTCTGCAGGAAATCACGGGAGACCGTGGCTTTGCCCTCTTGGATTTGCAGAAGGACATTTTTTGGTGCTTTTGTTTGGGTTTTTCTCTGTATTGAGGACTGAGCCTGGCATCTCGTCATCATGGAGAAAGCACCTGACCTGAGACCCAGGGCGCCAGGCTGCTTGTTCTGTTCTGCCCGAGACCCGCTGAGGGGCTTGGTCAGGCCGTGTCACCTTGGGAGCTGCAGTCCATCCGAGCCTATCTCCGCGGGCCTTCCCGCTCCCAGCCTCCGGTCCTCGGGGCCGAGCGAGGTGGCCGGTGGAGGAGTGATGGCGTGAGCGGGTCTCCAGGAAGAGCCCGGCCTCTGCGTTTGGCTAACACTGCGGGGGGGGCGGGGGGGGCGGCGTTTTAGTAGCAGAACCAGCTCCTTCGTTCCCGGGAAGAGAACAGACTCCCGCGTCCATGACGTGTGTGTGTGTGACTCCTGACTCAGGTTATCTGATCTCGTGTACCTTTTGTCTCACCTGTACGAGAAGAAGTCTGCAAAAGCAGAGAATAAGCACCCACTGTTTCAGGCTTCTTTTAGGGTTAGATGAAACAGGTGGACACAAACTGTGCCCAGTGCTGGTCATGCTGCGGAAATCAAATTGGGGAGCATGAAGGAAAGGATGAGTCGGAATATTCCCTGCCCTTCGGGAACTCACGATCTGACAGCGTCACACAGACATGCACACCCATCAGGGTGCAGAGCCGACGGTGACAAAGGCTATAGATTCAGAGACCAAGAACGTGCCCTGGCAGTTTAGGGATAGAAGGTGCTTCTCGGCATCAGAGGAGCCTCCTTGGGGAAGTGGACTGGGGCCCGGTGGGCTTAGACTTGAGTGATGAGGGCATTCCACCCGCTCAGCGATGGCTACCTACGCACCGCATCCGGAACATGCCGCAGTTGTGCCTGGTCTGCCTAGTCTGCCTCACATTCATTCGGATGAATCATTTGAACCACCCCAGATGCAAACGTTTCAGCTGGGTCACTTGCTAAACTGGCATTCAGTTCAAGACCCGTAGAGGACGTGGATAGGTTAGTGGCATCATACAGATCTTGTTTCTTTCTTCGCTGGCCAGGCTGTTTGGTGAGTTCATTCTACCCGAAGGAGGAGCCCACAGAGAGGCAGGCAGTCACACAGACAGCTGGGTCCTTGGTCCAGCTGTCCAGCAGCCTCCTGGGGAGACAGGCGGGTGCATCCTGTGGGCCACGCGTGTCTTCGGGTAACAGTCTCAGAGCTGGGTTCGTACGTGCGTCTCTAGGGCTTCCGTGGATGACCTACGCGTGTGGTCTCCCTTAGGTCACGATCCAGGTGTGCACTCCACAGACGTTGCCTGAGGATGCACCTGAGTCACACCATTCGATGGGATGCAGACCTCGTCCTCACCAGGCTCCCGATCTAGAGGAAAAAGAGGAAATTGCAGATCATTAAAAAACAGTGTGAAAGCTGACTGAGACATGCCCACGTTGTTCTGAGTGTCCGGCCTGATGGGGCAGTGGATGGGGCGCTCCGAGGGGCGCCTGCAGGTAGCACCCTCGCCTGGACCTCCTCCTGCAGCTGTTCCCCCCCAGCTTCTCTGGCCCCGTCCTCCCTGCTCCGGGTCAGGCTACCCTAGTCTTACACCCCACCAGGCGTGACTGTGTCTCCTGGGACAGTCATTCCTCTGCTCTGAACCCTGGCTTTCTCAGCAGGAAATGGCAACAGTGGGCCCCAGTGTCACCCGCCCCCGATTTCTTTGAAACCATGATTTTGATTATTTTGCTCTTATAAAAACAGATGCATGGTGTTTGGACCACTGTGACATAGTTTACCTCAAAATGTCTTATTTCCATCCCTGTGAGATGCTGGCCCAAGGGCAGAGGCATTGACAGTGGGGGTGTGGGGGTATGAGGTCCCCACCCCCACCGCTGCTGCCCCGACTGGTTTCCCTTCCGGATTTCCTCTGCGTGCCAGTAACGTGTACGCCTTCAGAGGGCGCGTGTCCCGGGGCAGCGGCTTTTCCCAAGGTGGGAAAGGTCTGTGTTTTCATTGGGTGTGTGTCTCGGAACACACGAGGCTCTTCTCAGCACTCTGGGAGGATACGTTGTGTATGTTTTTCATTCGGCTGCCCTTTACCAGCTTTTGACTTCCGTCCTCAATATAGTTTTGTAAGACTCCTCTCACAAATCAGAAAAATAGGATTGTGAGATTCCGCTACATGGACGTATTCAGAATGTGCAGATAGGATTGCGTGGATCCTCAAAAGGCTTGGCCCTCCCTGCAAAAGGGCCCATGAGATATTGTGATCGGCTGTTATGTTCTAGGACACTCGAGATACCAACGCACTGCGTTAAGAAGGCCCTGGCTTGTTCTCTTCCTCCTTGATTCATTCGCTGACTCATTCGTCGAGAGCCTTGTTGACGCGGACTGGCTTCCACTGGGATGGATGGTTGTCACTGGTTCAAAGGGGGGCTTCCTGGCCTCTCTTCCTTTGGCCCAGCTTTTATCGTATTGGCCCAGTCTTTACCACATGGCTGCCTATGCCCCTGGTTCTCCGACGTAACATCCTACCTCATCTCCTTTCCTTAGAACAGCTCGTTTGCTCCAGTAGGATTTCTGTCTGTTCATTTTTATTGGGCCTCCTTCCCCTCAGGCTTTCTGGCTTTGAGATCATGATTGATTAATTACCCACCAATTCAACCTGGTGGGTAATTAACCTTATAACTTCCAGGTGCTCGGTCTTCTATAGTCCTCCGCATTCCCCAATTTCCCAGAACCCCTCCATTTTCAGTAACTTTGAGTCTTGTGTTGTGAGTCTTCACTCCCCAGTGAGTAGGGCTCAGTGCCGGATGAGAGAAAATTCTCAGGTTGACGGTTCATACCAGGAAGCGATGCTTCAGAACATTATTCGAAAGTTTGCATCGATGTCATCCCACAAATAGGTCTAGGCATATATAGTTTCTCTCTCCCCTCCCCTTTCCACCCTCTGTCTCTTACAGAAAATACCAGACGCAGGAAATGTGAACAAAGGGAGGGCTAGAAAGGAAAAAGCAACTGTTGCCGTTTTAATCCAGCAACTCCTGATCTGCAACAGGAAGAGGGAAACAGAGTCAGAGGGGTGGGTGGTGCCTCAGAGCCCAGAATTTGAGTGACTTGTAAGAACTCAGTGGCGCTCTTACTGGGGAGAGGGAATTATCTCCAGAACACAGCCAATCGCTGCTGCGTTTCCCTGAGAGCCACCCCTGTCCCCGGCACCCACTTTCCTTGGCATTGACCCCCAGGGGCCACATCCTTGTGCCGACTATCCTGTTGAACGTGCAGTCTTTCCGAAGGGTCAGTGTCTCAGAAGTTATAACTAAAGAAGGAGAGAACCGACTCTGATCTGATTCCTGGTGGAAACACGCTCGGGAGAGGCGGTGAGCTGCCTATTTAAACATGAGGAATTAGATGTGATGAGCATTTCCTCACTAGGTTTCTATCCCTATTAAGTATTTTGCGAGATTTTTATTACTTGCTAAGAATCTAAGTTATTTTCTCTAATTTTTCTTGCAAAGGATGCATTCAATATTTCAGCTGTTCTCATTTATTGTTAATTCTCTTTTCCTACTCATTTATTACAATATTCATTTTTCTTCGTGGTTTATCTATTTCTTCCCTAAAGTGCTTATAAAATCCTCTCTAGCTCTTTCACCACTTAAACAATTCACTTTTTAAAATTATTGTTATTGCTGGAATCCTTCTGGTTTGGACTTCAGCTGAGGAATAATCAAATTCTCTTCTTTAAAATCTTAGCAAAGAACTTATGCGTATAAGCATAACCAATGGACAGAGACAACCATGCTGGGGGTGGGGGCACGGCGGGAACAGGTGGAGGGTGTCAGTGGGGGGGAAAGGAGAAACAGCTATAACCAAAATAAATTAATTAAATAAAAAAAATACACTCTAAAAAAAATAATAAATCTAACCTTTTGTGACAACAAGATGAACCTGGAGAGTATTTCGCTAAGTGAAATAAGCCAGTCGGAGAAACACACGTATTGATTTCACTTCTATGTGGACTCTAACGAACGAAGTAAGCTAACAGAGGGGAGACAGACTCATGGATACAGAGAGCAGACTGACAGCCGTCAGAGGGGGTAGGCTGAGGGCTGGGTGAGAAGGGTGAAGGGATTAAGCAAAGGAAAAAGAAAACCCATAGACACAGACAACAGTATGGGATTACCAGAGGGAAGGGGATGGGGGAGCGAGCAGAGGGTCAAAGGGGGAAAGATGTGATGAAAGGAGACCTGACTTGGGGTGATAAACACACAATATAATATACAGATGATATAGTATCATAGACGTGTATACCTGAAACCTGTATAATTTTATTAACCAATGTCACTCCAATAAATTCAATGTCTCTCCTTTATCCTGATTTCTTTTCATTACCACATGTCTTTAAACTTTACAATTTTCTAACTTTCTCTGCTGACACTAGAATGACAGTTTCTATCTTTACTTTGGGTTGGATGGAGTCACAATCCTATTTAATTTAATGGCTTAAACTTTTATCGAATATCTACTTACTAATGCAGGTGACGAGACAGTGCACACACATAAGCATTCACTATGTGCATGGATGGTTATTGTTATTTCCAGGCACTGTGCTCATTGACCTTAGGTTACAAAGGTGGAGAAGAAACGGTCCATGTCCCCGCTGAGAACCTGGCAGTGACTTTCCATTACCCCAATGCAGGTTCAAGTCCTTGAGAAACCTATGGCTGTATGTGGCCAGGTCCCTGTCTTCCTCTTGACCGTTAGCACCAGAGACCATCTCCATAGCTCTGTGGAATCATAGACTTGGCCGGGAGATTCAGATACCCAGACGTTGCTTATGGCTGGTATGGAGAACGGAATGCCTTTCCCCGTTTCTGCAGCCTCACAATGCTTCCTCTCCAAGCCTCCTCCGAAGTCCTCTCTCCTCTGCGCTCCTTTCTGTATCTTGCCTGCGCTCTGGTTCCTGTCATACCGCAAGCTGAGCGTTTCCGAGTTTCCGTCCCTGCCAGATGCCGAGATCCTCGATGATAAGACATCCCCTTATTCAGATTTGCATCCCCCAGCTCCCAGTTTGCCATTTAGAAAATTTTGTCAAGTTGATGGTAACACTGGACATAACTCGAGTTGTTATTTTAGAAGGAATTCTTTATGAAGGTCCAGGAAGATGTCCTGGAAGACACGGCGTTTATAACCAAACCATGAAGGACGAGAAGAATTTCAGTTCTGGGACTTCTTGGGGTTGAACATACCAGAAGGAGGGACTAGCTGGGCAAAGAAAGGCCAAGTGGTAAAAACCTGTTGTGTGTGTGTGTGTGTGTGTGTGTGTGTGTACTGTAGTAAACATTTTAGTGAGGCAGAAGCAGGCACATTTAGTAGGAAAAGAGATGGTTCATTCATACCTGCATTCCTGCCACACAGTTTCACACGTGGGCCTATGTGTCTCGTCATCAACCTCTGTAAAGAGAGGACGGGTCATGGATGGCCCCTTGAATATTAGGCTGAAAAGTCCCAAGGACTCAAGAGAGACGAAACTGGGCCAATGGTTGAGAGGTTGTCTTTTCTGAAGAGTTGGTTGAGTTTACGTAGAGAGTCAAACCTCCTTATTAAGTTGAGCTTGGAGGAGACTCCGCTTTTGTAGGAGGTCGTGGGGGGAAGGAAGGATGGAACTGAAATTTTGCCTCAAAACCCTCATTTCCACGCTCTCTCTACATTTTAGGGCACGCTGTTTGTCCTACTATTTTCTCCCCTTCTACTTGGATAACCTACTCTCTGGGCGACTTGAGGATAACCCACTAGTGGGCTGAGGATGCCGCCCACTCTGTCTTCCTTCCAAACCAGATCTTTCTGGAGCAAATTGCTTTGCTCCCAGAACGCAGCCAGCAGGAGAGAGAAGCCCAGATCTGAGGGTGTGTCTCTTTGCCAGGCCCCCAAAATCCCAGGCTCTACGTGGCCTCTTTCCCAAAGTCAATCTTGGTCTCATACCTGGGCAAAGAAAGGCCAAAATACCTGGGACTGGGAGAAAAAAGTGTGAACCTGCTTTCTAAAGGGCTGGGATAAATGAGCTGAAGTCTTTCGAAAACCCCCACCACACAGCCAGTTCCAGGTTAAATTGGTTGTTTCTACGGGACGCTCCTGAGTGGCTATCAACACGGTTTCTAGTTAAATGGGCAATAATCTCCCCGAAGAGCCTCTGGGGCGATGAGTCTGAAAGCATTCGAAATGGAAGGGAATTAGCTGTTCCTTCAGTCACCTAAGATGTATTTAGTGAGTCTGGTCTGTGTGCAAGACACTGAGAAGGCGTAACTCAGGGCCCTGAGCTGGCTGGGCTGGGCGCCAGCCTCCAAGGCCTGTCTGGGCAGCTCTTTCGTCCACACCTGTGGCCCCGGGGCTGGGCCTGGGCGACTTTGCCACAGAACATGCAGAACGCGATGCCCTTGAGCTTTTAGTCCGGGCATTCAGGTTTGGAAGCTTCTGCTTCTTCCCTGCTGGAACACGTGCTTTTGGAAGCACTGAGCTGGCATGTAAGAAGTCCAGCTCCCCCCGCTGGAGAGTCCGGGGGGCAGGACAGCTCCCAAGACCGCACCAGAGGGAGAGGGGCCAGCTGTCCCAGTTTCCCAGATGGCTCTCCATTCTCTGCCATGTGACTAAAACCACATGAGACCCTGAGGAAGACCCACAGAACTTCCACTTGAGCTCACACTACAGAACCACGAGAGACATGGTGTGGTTGGTGTTTCAAACTGCCACGTTTTAGGGTGCTTTATTAGGGTGCAAAACAGCTCCTCTAGTCTGAAGCTCTTCTCCTCCGCGTTGTGCTACGTCTCGGTTTCACCGGTGTAATTTCACGGGCGGATCCGTTTCCTAACGACCACCGTGGGAGTCTGGGTCCTAACTGCCTCGTTAGTCTTCCCGGGAAAACTCCCGTTCACCCTTAGAAACACTGCCGCGGTCTCCACCTTTTCTTCTCCAGGAAGAAAGAGACATTGTATTTCTCAAGGATCCGCAGGCATCTGCTGCAATTGAATGAGAACTATCTGTTTACATTTCCACAGCATCAGCAGACGGGCAGTCTCTGTAACAGTTTACAAATGGGGGCACTGAGCAGAAGGTGACGCGGTGATCACTTGAGTTGGTGTGCCATGGAGTGGCGTCGAGCCCACGTTCTTCTGGCTCCAAGTCTGGAAAACATGTCATCAGATCTGAACTGATCTGAGCCCTTGGAGCTGAGGGATGCTCTCTGAGGACACAGACCCCCAGCCTTTTCCGGAAGCTGAACCTGCACCCCTTACAATGCAGCCTCAAGTGATTCCTCAGTCCCGAGACTCTACCTGCCTCCCAGCCACTGCATGTGCTGCGCCGTTCATCTTGTGGGGATTGAAAGATCCCTTCCGAAGCCAGTGACTCAGATGTCTTGCTGCTAACGAGATGTGCTGTCCCTATAGGAGAGACACTCCAAATAGGAGGTGATAGGCTGAAATGCAGGGGCATGGTCCCTGGCCAATGAAATATTTTATCTTAAAAAAAAATTTAGCCCTGGCCGGTTTGGCTCAGCGGTTAGAGCGTCGGCCTGCGGTACAGAGAGACCGGGTTCGGTTCCCGCTAAGGGCACGTACCTCGGTTGCAGTTTGTCCCCGGCCCTGGTTGGTCGTGTGGGTGGCAGCCACTCGATGTGTCCCTTTACATAGATGTGTCTCTCTCTCTCTCTTCCTCTCTCTCCCTCCTGCTCTATCTGAACAAAAAATGAAAAAATGTCCTCGGGTGAGGATTAAAAAAAAAAGGTAGAGCCCTGGCCGGTTTGGTTCAGCGGTTAGAGCATCGGCCTGTGGACCAGAGAGTCCCAGGTTCGGTTCCCACTAAGGGCATGTACCTCAGTTGCAGTTTGTCCCTGGCCCTGTTGGGATCGTGTGGGTGGCAGCCACTTGATGTGTCTCTCTCACATCAATGTTGCTCTCTCTCTCTTTCTCCCTCTCTCCCTCCCGCTCTTCCTGAAGATGGATGCAAAAATATCCTTGGGTGAGGATAAAAAAAATGTAGAAACTGGTTTCTGAATTAGTGCATCCTCAACAGAAATCATTCTGCGGCAGGATCGTTAGAAGAGGAATAGGGTGGAGAGGAGAGTGCGAGCAACCAGTATTTCACTACGATGTCTCCAGAGGTTTCTGAAGCAATGGATATAGGAGAAGGGATGCTTTTAAGAAGAAAAATGGTGCATATAAATGACTCAGTAAAATAAGTGTTTTCACATTTTACTTAGAGAAAAACATAGTGTACATTTTAGCAGAGAAAAGTGGATATTTAAATAATTTATCAGACTTCTTTCCTTAGGGAAAAGGCAGCGTAGTAACATCTCCATGGCTCTCCAGAAAGGGATACAGTTTTAGTTGCTATAAGCAGAAAAGCACCTGAAATAAGCAAGGTGGGGAAAGACAGTGGCAAAAACACTGAACCGGGGCTCCGAAGACCTGAGCTCGCCCCCAGCTTTGTCACCGGCGAGCTGAGTGAGGCTGGGGGAGTTTCTTCCTCTTCCTTCGTCCCCGTGTGAAGTGCTTGCTGAGACAGGCCGTGCAGACCTGGGGGCCCCAGGGGTCACGCAGTCCCACTCGACGACAGCAGGGTCCTCAAAGTAGGACTTGGAACTCCCTGAATGAGAGGTCCTTCCTTCCCTTTCACATTATCTGGTCACATTTTATGCGAACTTTTTATTACAGATAAAATATTTACATTTAAAAAAAGATGATAAATGATCAGCAGACTCATCTTGGTAAATGAACTATGGTTGCCTTCTGTGATCCATATACCCCGAGGTGTTTAAAAATATCAGCTTCAGCCCAGGCGGTGTGGCTCAGTGGATGGAGCGGAATCCCATAGACTGAAAGGTCCCAGTTCGGCTCCTGGTCCGGGCACATGCTGGGTTGTGAGCTCGATCCCCAGTAGGGGGTGTGCAGGAGGCAGCCAATCAATATTTCTCATATCACTGTTTCTCTCTCTCTCTCTCTCAAAAAATCCATTAAAAAAAAAAATCAACCTCACCTTCTGAAAGGTCTGCAGACTTCTATCTCAATGGTCCGCAGGTCTTGGGGCTCCCTGTCTCTTGTGCCTTTAACAAGGTCCCGAGACATCGAGCAAGAAATGTCAACAGCTGCAGTACTGATCCACTACCAGCACTCACTGTTTCCTGGAGCTATTATTAAAATAATTAAGTCAATAATTAAGTCAAAATAACCAGCAAGAGAACTCTGCAGTGTTGTTCTTAGCAGCTAATTGGTTTGCTGAGCCTAGGATATGTTTCCAGATTTATACCGTGGTACCATCCCTTTTAACACCAAAGAAGAGTTGTTAAGTGCAAGGGTGTAGGAGGGATAATGACTAAGGGGAAAATTAAATTGCTATGAAAAACAAGAAAATTGCTTTTAAATTTCAAGCAGTAAATTATCAAATTTGAAAAAATATTTAATAATACACAGAATGGTTAGGTATTTAGGATATAATGAATCTTGATATTATAAAATAAGACAGTGTCTTGGCTGAGCTGAAGCAAGGTCTTTATTTTTGAGGGACAAAGATAGGCTACATTCCTTTTCTGCGTGTCCTAACAAGCCTCCTAGGAAACCCTGAATCATTGGATTGTGGAGATTTAGACATAGGAGTTGATCAAGGTAATTCATACTATGGTGTTAATGGCTTCACTTTTTTCTAGAGTAATTTCAATGTTTTGTTCCAAATGTTCCGAGTGAGGGAAACCAGAACTTCTTAGCTTATTTGTTTTTAAACATTTAACTCTTATCAAAGTAATATATTTACATGGTTTATAATGTCAAATAGAATAGAAGATTTGTAGCAATAACAGTAAAATACCATTTCCCTTTTCTTCTTGTCTTGAAACTTGCTTCTCAGAATTAATCTCTTCCAACCTTGTGAGCTAGTCTTAATATTTACCTCCTAATTCCAACATAATATAGTTACTCTGCCATTTTTGATTGATTAATTTATGTATGAATTGACATTTTATTGTGGAAGTAAGGATTTCGTGCCCTTACCGTTTCTCTCCAGCCTCTACTTCCTTTCCTTCTCTCTCAACATGGCAACATTCTACTTTTTGGTTAAATCGCTATTCAGTGTTTATGTTATTTTGGTCACATAAACATTGTTCACAGATGAACTATTATGGTTCATTGTGTGTGTGCAATTTTTCATTTTTCTAATTTCTTCCATTTGCTTAGTTATCTAGGTATTGATCACTAATTTTTTCACAAACTCTTTAAAATACCTTTAAATCTTTTCTCAATGTCGTCAAATATATAAGCGATCAATTCCAAATTTCTGTATTTTGTTAGACATCTCCCCCTGGAGGTGCCAGCTCTCCTGCCCTGCCCGGGGTGGCACCGCTGGCATCGGGAACTGCGTGCCGACCGTCGGAGGGCTCTGTCTTCTTCCCGCTGGCCCCTCTGTTGTAGGAGTCCTGTGTATCCGTTCTTGGCTTCCTGTCTCATCTTGGTGGAACACCTCCTTTAGTAGCTTACTAAATGGACATGTATGAGAGCTACATATTGTTTGAGTCTCTACATTTCTAAATTTTATTTTAAAAAAGATGAAACTCATAGAGTCAACATTTGAAAATTTTAAGAGATTCTCTAATATTTGGATACTAGATTAAAAAAAATTGTATTAATAAACTATTTAGAGAACAGTGAATATTTTGTACTTGTCAGAGTTCCAGCAGTAAAGAGCACTCCATTCAAATGGTTCAACTATAGAGATTTCAGTAAAGTGATTTTTTAAAATCTTTATTGTTGAAAGTGTTACAGATGCCCCCCTCTTTTCCCCACTAATTGACCCCCTCCTTCATGCTCCCACCCCTCCTGCTTTTCCCACACTACGGTCTGTGTCCACTGGTTATGCATATATGATATAAGTTCTTTAGTTTATTTCTTCCCACCCCTCCCATCCCTCTTCCCTCTGAGGTTTGTCAGTCTGTTCCCTACTTCCATGTCTTCGGATCTATTTTGATTATTAGCTTATTTTGTTTACTATATTCCATAAATAAGCGAGATCATGTGGTACCAGTCTTTCCCTGACTGACTAATTTTGCTCAGCACAATACTCTTCAGGTCCCTCCATATTGTCTCAAAGGGTAAGAGATCTTTCTTACAGCTGCATAGTATTCCGTTGTGTAAATGTACCACTACTTTTTTTATCCACTCACTTATAGTAAAGTGATTTTCTTAGAAGATGTCAGGAAAGTTAAGAGTATCAAGGAAAGTTGGGGCACCCGAAGACTAGCCAAGGGGGAAGCTTTCTTACCCCCAGACTTGAAAAGACAGAATGAGGAGAGAGTGTAGGGCTCTGCCTGGGTGTAGTGGCCTCTGCTGTAAGGGCTGCTAAGATGGGACAGGGAGGGAGTAGAGACAATGTCTCTCTTCTCCTCCTGGTTTCCGGTTGATGTCTCCCATTGGCCAAACTTAACCGAGATCCCCTCAGGCAGGAGAAGCTGGGGGATACAACCAGTTGTGGTAGGGTTCCAGGAGAACAGAGTGGAGCAGAGAAGAGTGGACAATGGATCTGCAGAATCCAAATGGAGAAAAACAGCACGTGCTTCCCGCTGAAGGATGAGTCACAGCTAAAGCTGAATTCAGAGGACAACTGAAAGCTTCAAATATATTCACTTCAAAGGAAAAAGACGCAAATACAGAAATTATTGACCATCTTAAACATGATAAAATATTTTTTACAAAAGGAAGAAGAAAATATTAAAGATAAAATCTAGAATAAATGATATAAAAAGCAAAACTATAACAGAAAGGATGAATAAATCCAGAAGCAGTTTTCTTGAAAAGGCAAAAATAAATAAATAAGGGCCTTAGAAATTTGATGAAAGAAAAAGAGAATGTAAAAGCTGAAAATTAGCAATAAAAAATAAAAAAAGATAGCTACATGGATGAAAGAGAGTAAGAGGGATGATTATCTGCAACTACTTCCTTACACATGCAACTTTGTTTTCTTACAGAATTTACAATACGTAGACTGAGATAAGAAGTAGATAATTTGAAGAATCTAACTACTGTAAAAAAAAAAAAAAAAAGAGAGAGAAAAAGTTAGAAAGAAGATCAATAATTACCAGGTAAGAAAAAAAAAATCAGGAGCAGATGGCTTCACAGCGGAGTTTGAGCTAGTCTTTAGAGGGAAGATGATCCTCACATTAATTAAATTATCCCAGGCCATAGGAAATGATCTCCCCAATTAATTTAAAGAAGTGACCACAGTCCCAATCTTGATAAAAAAGGACAACCAAAAGTTAATGTTAGACCAGCATTAGGAATAAAATAGCTGGAAGTCTACATAAAACAATCAAACTGGACTCCAAACAGACTTTGTGAAGAAAGATGCGCTGTGGTGAGCAGGGCAGGGCTGGTCCCCGGAATGCAAACACGACCCAGTCCCAGCAGAACGGAGACAAAATAGAACAGGAGAGATCATACCGTCAGGTCGATAGTCACTGAAAAGAAATTTGTGAAGTCAGCGGGTCTTCCTACTTAGAACCAAGTTGACGGGGACTAGAAGATACCTACATAAATGAAACAAACATAAAGGCAGTGCAGGAAACTCTCATTGTACCGAAAATGAAGTGGAGCGCCCAGGAAGAGACTTACCAGTCGGGCAGTGATCTAGGGGCAGAGCCCTGGGTGCCCTCTTGCACGGCCTTGACCTAGTCCCACTGTGACAGCCACTGCACCACGGTGGCCGGGCCTCCTTTCTTCTCTGCTGAAGTCTTCAGTTGCGACATCTCCTCAGTGTGACCTTGAGGTGTTTGCTTCCTTTCTCTGTGTTGGCCCTGGAGGAGATGAGGGTCTGTGAAGCCCTGGGTGGGCCTGCGCTGGCCGCCCTCCCCTGCCTGTCTCGGCCCCATCTCCATGAGAACATTCTAGATGCTGAAGGCTTTATTGCGGAAAGAGGACTCCTCACGAGGCAGTCATGGCTCACGCACGAGGACCGACTACCAGCTCTGAGTTCGTTTTCTTCTGAGATGTTTGAATGTGGCGTCTGCCGGATTCTGTGTGGTGCCAGGCAGTTCTCCCCATGGCCCTGGGAGGGGTATCTGTCCCATTTTACAGATGTGAAAACTGAAGTTTAGTGAAATGGTAAGTGATTTGGGCCAGCGAGGAATTCCCAGCGCTGGGATTTGAGTCTACAGTGATCCCTTGTTTATCGCGGTTTATCCGGTCCAGACTCTAGGGGTTGCCCCTGGCAGTGAAGGATTCCTGGGGGGCTCAAATACACAGGCCTCCAGTCCATACATACAGTCATTTTAATTGTAATTGTAATACAGGGTGTATAATTGACTCAGACACCCGAGCGCGCGCTGTATCATTTTCACTGTCTCGATCAACGTTTTAATGAATATATTTGAAAAAACTGCAATAAAGTGAAGCTGCAAAAGTCAAAGCGTGAAGTGGCGGGGACGACGGTACACGCCTTGTTCCCAAGCCCACTGCTTTTCCTACACGACAGCTGTCCCTCGCCTCCCTGAGAGTGACAGAAAACTGTGGAGCGTGGGGAGGTGCAGAGGTACAGCCGCAGGAACAGAGCTGTGGAGCGTGGGGAGGTGCAGAGGTAGAGCCAGTAGGAACAGAGCTGTGGAGCGTGGGGAGGTGCAGAGGTACAGCAGCAGGACAGAGCTGTGGAGCGTGGGGAGGTGCAGAGGTACAGCAGCAGGACAGAGCTGTGGAGCGTGGGGAGGTGCAGAGGTAGAGCAGCAGGAACAGAGCTGTGGAGCGTGGGCAGGTGCAGAGGTAGAGCCAGGAGGAACAGAGCTGTGGAGCGTGGGGAGGTGCAGAGGTAGAGCCGCAGGAACAGAGCTGTGGAGCGTGGGCAGGTGCAGAGGTAGAGCCAGGAGGAACAGAGCTGTGGAGCGTGGGGAGGTGCAGAGGTAGAGCCGCAGGAACAGAGCTGTGGAGCGTGGGCAGGTGCAGAGGTAGAGCCGCAGGAACAGAGCTGTGGAGCGTGGGGAGGTGCAGAGGTGGAGCCAGCAGGAACAGAGCTGTGGAGCGTGGGGAGGTGCAGAGGTAGAGCAGCAGGAACAGAGCTGTGGAGCGTGGGGAGGTGCAGAGGTAGAGCCAGTAGGAACAGAGCTGTGGAGCGTGGGGAGGTGCAGAGGTAGAGCCAGCAGGAACAGAGCTGTGGAGCGTGGGCAGGTGCAGAGGTAGAGCCAGGAGGAACAGAGCTGTGGAGCGTGGGGAGGTGCAGAGGTAGAGCAGCAGGAACAGAGCTGTGGAGCGTGGGGAGGTGCGGAGGTACAGCCAGCAGGAACAGAGCTGTGGAGCGTGGGGAGGTGCAGAGGTAGAGCAGCAGGAACAGAGCTGTGGAGTGTGGGGAGGTGCAGAGGTAGAGCCGCAGGAACAGAGCTGTGGAGCGTGGGGAGGTGCAGAGGTAGAGCAGCAGGAACAGAGCTGTGGAGCATGGGCAGGTGCGGAGGTAGAGCAGCAGGAACAGAGCTGTGGAGCGTGGGGAGGTGCAGAGGTAGAGCAGCAGGAACAGAGCTGTGGAGCGTGGGGAGGTGCAGAGGTAGAGCCAGCAGGAACAGAGCTGTGGAGCGTGGGGAGGTGCAGAGGTAGAGCAGCAGGAACAGAGCTGTGGAGCGTGGGCAGGTGCAGAGGTAGAGCCAGGAGGAACAGAGCTGTGGAGCGTGGGGAGGTGCAGAGGTAGAGCCAGCAGGAACAGAGCTGTGGAGCGTGGGGAGGTGCAGAGGTAGAGCCAGGAGGAACAGAGCTGTGGAGCGTGGGGAGGTGCAGAGGTAGAGCAGCAGGAACAGAGCTGTGGAGCGTGGGGAGGTGCAGAGGTAGAGCCAGCAGGAACAGAGCTGTGGAGCGTGGGGAGGTGCAGAGGTAGAGCCAGCAGGAACAGAGCTGTGGAGCGTGGGGAGGTGCAGAGGTAGAGCCAGCAGGAACAGAGCTGTGGAGCGTGGGGAGGTGCAGAGGTAGAGCCAGCAGGAACAGAGCTGTGGAGCGTGGGGAGGTGCAGAGGTAGAGCCAGCAGGAACAGAGCTGTGGAGCGTGGGGAGGTGCAGAGGTAGAGCCAGCAGGAACAGAGCTGTGGAGCGTGGGGAGGTGCAGAGGTAGAGCCAGGAGGAACAGAGCTGTGGAGCGTGGGCAGGTGCAGAGGTAGAGCAGCAGGAACAGAGCTGTGGAGCGTGGGGAGGTGCAGAGGTAGAGCCAGCAGGAACAGAGCTGTGGAGCGTGGGGAGGTGCAGAGGTAGAGCCAGCAGGAACAGAGCTGTGGAGCGTGGGGAGGTGCAGAGGTAGAGCCAGCAGGAACAGAGCTGTGGAGCGTGGGAGGTGCAGAGGTAGAGCCAGGAGGAACAGAGCTGTGGAGCGTGGGCAGGTGCAGAGGTAGAGCAGCAGGAACAGAGCTGTGGAGCGTGGGCAGGTGCAGAGGTAGAGCCAGGAGGAACAGAGCTATGGAGCGTGGGGAGGTGCAGAGGTAGAGCCAGCAGGAACAGAGCTGTGGAGCGTGGGGAGGTGCAGAGGTAGAGCAGCAGGAACAGAGCTGTGGAGCGTGGGGAGGTGCAGAGGTAGAGCAGCAGGAACAGAGCTGTGGAGCGTGGGGAGGTGCAGAGGTAGAGCCAGCAGGAACAGAGCTGTGGAGCGTGGGGAGGTGCAGAGGTAGAGCCAGCAGGACAGAGCTGTGGAGCGTGGGAGGTGCAGAGGTAGAGCCAGCAGGAACAGAGCTGTGGAGCGTGGGGAGGTGCCGAGGTAGAGCCAGCAGGAACAGAGCTGTGGAGCGTGGGGAGGTGCAGAGGTAGAGCCAGGAGGAACAGAGCTGTGGAGCGTGGGCAGGTGCAGAGGTAGAGCAGCAGGAACAGAGCTGTGGAGCGTGGGCAGGTGCAGAGGTAGAGCAGCAGGAACAGAGCTGTGGAGCGTGGGGAGGTGCAAAGGTAGAGCAGCAGGAACAGAGCTGTGGAGCGTGGGGAGGTGCAGAGGTAGAGCAGCAGGAACAGAGCTGTGGAGCGTGGGCAGGTGCAGAGGTAGAGCAGCAGGAACAGAGCTGTGGAGCGTGGGCAGGTGCAGAGGTAGAGCAGCAGGAACAGAGCTGTGGAGCGTGGGGAGGTGCAGAGGTAGAGCAGCAGGAACAGAGCTGTGGAGCGTGGGGAGGTGCAGAGGTAGAGCAGCAGGAACAGAGCTGTGGAGCGTGGGGAGGTGCAGAGGTAGAGCCAGGAGGAACAGAGCTGTGGAGCGTGGGCAGGTGCAGAGGTAGAGGAGCAGGAACAGAGCTGTGGAGCATGGGCAGGTGCAGAGGTAGAGCAGCAGGAACAGAGCTGTGGAGCGTGGGGAGGTGCAAAGGTAGAGCAGCAGGAACAGAGCTGTGGAGCGTGGGGAGGTGCAGAGGTAGAGCAGCAGGAACAGAGCTGTGGAGCGTGGGGAGGTGCAGAGGTAGAGCCAGCAGGAACGTCTGGGTTGCTCCTGCTCTCAAAGTGCCCTTACTTCCTAAAGGGTACGGCCGTGTACCTGTTGCAGGTGGTGCTGAGGATCCAGCCAGAGCCTTTTGGTAAGGAGCCAGGCAAAGTGCCCGCGTTTCGTGAATGTCTTCAATAAATGTTCATTCCCTTCCTTCAAACTGGGACAATCCACTCCTCCCACAAACACTTGTCCAGGGCCCCTCTGTGTCAGAGCTACCCGCGCCTGGAGGGCAATGCTAGAAATCAGGATGCACTTCATGTTACAAATTTCTTTTCATTTTAGGAAAAAATCTAATAACTTAAAGTACTTTTATCTTGATGGTCTCATTTTTTTTTTTTGTGGAAAGCATTACAGATGTTCCCCCTTTTTTTCCCATCGACCCCTCCTTCCGGCTTCCACCCCCCTCCTCCTTCCCCAGCCTAGTGCTGGCGAGGGTGTGGAGAAGAGGGGACTCCAGGACACTGCCGGTGGGCATGCAGACTGGCACAGCCGCCGTGGAAAACACTCTGGTGTTTCCTCAAAAAATTAAAAGTAGAGCCCTGGCCGGTTTGGCTCAGTGGTTAGAGCGTCGGCCTGCGGTCCAGTTCCCGCTAAGGGCACGTACCTCGGTTGCAATTTGTCCTCGGCCCTGGTTGGTTGTGCGGGTGGCAGCCACTCGATGTGTCCCTTCACGTCGATGTTTCTCTCTCTTTCTGTTCCTCTCTCTCCCTCCCACTCTACCTGAACAAAAAATGGAAAAATGTCCTCGGGTGAGGATAAAAAAAAAAAAAAATTAAAAGTGGAACTGCCATTTAACCCAGGGATCCCACTTCTAGGAATATATCCTAAGAAGCCTGAAACACCGATCAGGAAGATATATGCATCCTGATGTTCATAGCAGCGCTATTTACAATTACTAAGATTTGGAAATGGTCTCATTTTTATCTCTACATTTTGTTTCTGTGATATCAGTTCAGTGGGAAGTATCTTTCCCATCTGGTTTGTCTGGGTGTAGAATAGGGGTTCCTGACCCCACCTGAGTCCTCGGCTCTGCCCACTAAGCCGCACAGCCTTTTTGCTCCGTGTTCCCATGGCCGTAAGAACTGGCCAAGAACCTAGATGTGGCATCTTTCCCTGAGGACAGCTATTTCAGAACCCTCCTTCCCCTTTTCCGTCAAATCTCTCAACGATTAACTTGGCAAGAAAGAAGGTGTTCATTTGTACAGAAATTTGTAACTCTAATCCTTTTATTCTAAAAAAGATTTGCTACTAATAATCTTTCATTTATGAATGGGTATTTTTGAAGCTGAAGTCTAAGGCATTTTACATTTTGATTTTACTGACTGTGATCTTAAGAGGACATGATTACCAAGTACTTTTAATAAGTCTTAACTTCATAACTTCCAACAAAATAATTTTCAGGTGCTTACAGATAATACATGGGTAATACCCTTATCTGTAAAAAGTGCTTAGAATTGCTAAAAAAAAAAAGTTAAGCATTGTGAAATATGTCATATGCTAAGCATTATGTTTTTTTTGTTTTTTTTTGTTTTTGTTTTCTAAGGACATTTGCTGGTATGGGGTTTTTTGCTGTGTGGAACTTATGGAAATTGATCTCTTACATCATGATACATTTCACTTCCTTAGCTAAAAATCTTTCATTATCTCTTTTGTAAAACAAATCTCTGGGCTCTAAAGAACAAAATCCTTAGGAACTAGGAATAAAGGATAATGTTGTCTTTTCATAGTGCCCCGGACGAGGGGAAATGAGTCAGGAAACAGAGGTATCAGCATTTACAAACAGTATGTCTTCTAAGGGAAAGTGTTATTATTTCTTTGGAAGACTATGTTAGGAGTTTGTAAACTATTACATTTCTTTGTGTTCCAGGTTTTTATTTTTTTAATCTCTATTGTTGAGAGTATTCCAGATGTCCCCCCCCCAACCCCTTGCCAGAAAATTACTTAAGGTAGTTAATTACTGCAAAGCACACGTTCTGGGATGATTTTAGTTTATTCAGACCCCGTATACTCACACACACAAGTACATAGATGCATTAGGTTGACACCTTAGAATTTGAAAAATGCTAGTTCAATTCATTGTAGTATGTGGTTTCCTTAGTGATTTGCCTCATAGGTGTACTGGCCTTTGTCCAGGTGACTCATGCGTGTGTTTGCCTTACAACCTAGCCTGTGAGGTCATTTCCAAGGTCTTCATCTACAGCTTTGGGACTTCTGAGGGTCTGGGTAAGGATCCCCAGCACACCTGGCAATGGGAAGCATTGCATTACTAATCTCGCAGATTCCCTTGCTCCCATCTGGAAAGCCTCTTCCTCCCAGGCAGAGTGTCTACTCCTCATGGTCCCCGCGTGGTTAGACTGTGGCGAGTCTGGACCTCGGCTTTGGATTTCAGGAAACTGTAGGAACGTGTTCTGTGTATCAGTTGTGGGGACTCATGCTGCTGCTCAGAAATTCTTTCCGTTCCTGTGTGTCCGCAGGGTGTCCACCTTGAAGGCCTTCAGCTTGGTGTTTTGTGCTCAGCGATGTGTTGAGTGGGTTGGTTCAGCCACATGTTTCTGTTCAGAGTATTTATGGAAAACATTAGCGGGACCCGTGGTCTTCTCGGCGGCACGTCTGCATCTAAGTGGTGAATGAAGGAAGCGTCCAGAGCGATTTTGACTTGTGCATCTATGTGGATGAGTTTCCTTGTGTATCCTACGTGTCCACAGTAGACGAGAATACAAACACAAAGTGTTTAAACACGTGCAGCACATTGTGCAGGTGGAGTGAACACCACGTAACCTGCAGGCCCAGAACCGACTTGGTGATGAGGATATTTACCATCATCCTCCAGTGTTAGTTAGAAGTATAATACAGATTTGTTCTTTTTTGGAGAAAATATGCACAAATGTGCAAAGGAAGAGAAACCGCTTATCACAAAGAAACGGGTATGCACCACCATGTAGCTTCTTTTCATTTTCTTTATCCTGACTAAGCACAAAGCGCCCTGTCTTTCAATAGAAGCTTTACTATGTAAATGTGAAATTAGGCAAATGCTAAGTTGGCGTATTTCATGCTCATTTGACCAGTTGCATGCATTCTCAGGGCTGGGCTTCTGCCTCCCATCTCCCCTTGTGGAATCTAATTTTAGGTTTTTCCGTGGGCAAATGTTATCACCAGGAGATGCAGAGTGGTTCACGGAAATAATAAAGGAAAAGTGTGGATGGGCAGCGGACAAGAAGCGCATGACGCTGGTGTGGCCCTCTGTGGACAGGGTTCTATAGCATCGTTGCATTTTTTTTTTTTTTTAATCCTCACCCGAGGACATTTTTTGTTCAGATAGAGTGGGAGGGAGAGAGAGGAACAGAGAGAGAGAAACATCGACGTGAAGGGACACATCGAGTGGCTGCCACCCGCACGACCAACCAGGGCTGGGGACAAACTGCAACCGAGGTACATGCCCTTAGCGGGAACCGAACCCGGGTCTCTCTGTACCGCAGGCCGATGCTCCAACCGCTGAGCCAAACCGGCCAGGGCCTTTGTTGCATTTTTAACACTATCATTAACAAAAGATTGGCAAGCTCCAGTTATAAGCATGCTATTTGTTAATGGCTTCTTCTTTCTCCGGGAAGGCACAGCTCTCTCCCATGACCCTCCGAGGGGGACTTAAGGACAAAATGCAGTGCCTAGGAACATGAATGTAACCGTTAATTTGGTGGGAAGAGCGGATCCAAGTCATTTCCTTTGCAGAAGAACCCATTTAGCATTTTCCTCTTCCCCTGGGAACTTCCCTTTGAGGAGCATCACACTTTTTCTTTCTGCTGTGAGTCTGGCAGGTAATGTCCTCTCTGAGAGGTCCTTCCCCATGACCCCAGCTAAGTGTGGCACCCTGGGACAGAAGGCCCGAAGAGCTCGGGCAAGTTTTCTCTCTGCTTTAGGGGGAAAAATCCTAACGTTTTGCGCCTTCTCTTACAATTCTAATGGTAAAACTGCAAGGGAGCAGGTGAGGGGTGGGTGTAGGGAGGCCTTCCAAGAGCTTGCTCAGTCATGCTGTTAGTTCCGAAGGGCAAGATGAATTCTGGTCGCTCGAGCGCAGCTCTCGGACAGGTAGGGTGGCTTAGTGGTATTAGAATCAAACTTTGGATTTAAGATCAGAGCCATTATTTTAATTAATCATGAATACACTGAGCCTGCACTATACACCGCTCGGAACCAAGGCGACCGAGTGTGAGGATGAGGAGACCAGGGTTTGGGGAACGTGCTGAGACAGTGGATGGAGCGGCCTTCAACGACATTCTTCTTCCCCTTTTATCTCGTGTCGTGTCACTTTGTCAGAGCCTGTGACTTTTACATATTCTTCTCCCACCACGGTCCTCATCTTTGTTCCTCTCAGCAAGGTACAGTTGTATGTGTTCTGTATTTACCTCCAGACACCGGCCGGTTGGTTCCCCAGCTTTCTCTTAATGGATAAAGCCCATTTTCTTCTTTTTTTTAAATCCTCACCCGAGGACATTTTTCCATTTTTTGCACAGATAGAGTGGGAGGGAGAGAGAGGAAGAGAGAGAGAGAGAGGGAAACATCGACGTGAAAGGGACACATCGAGTGGCCGCCACCCGCACGACCAACCAGGGCCGGGGGAGGTACATGCCCTTAGCGGGAACCGAACCCGGGTCTCTCCGGACCGCAGGTGGATGCTCTAACCGCTGAGCCAAACCGGCCAGGGCTAAAGCCCATTTTCTAGTAGAGGAACTGACCATCTCTTTCTATGAAAAGACTGGCTAGTAAATATTCTAGGCTTTATGGACCATACAGGCTCTGGTGTAACTACTCAACTCTACTGCTGCAATGCAAACACGCACGCACGCACGCACGCACGCACGCACGCACGCACGCACGCACGCACGCATGCACGCACGCACGCACGCACGCACACATTAATAGGTGTGGCTGTGTCCCAGTGACAGTTACAGGCGTTAGGCTGGTTTTGCTCCACAGGCCCTATTTGGCTAAACTCAATTTAATAGATACATTGGAGAAAAACCCAAAGTATAGTATTCCCTGAGTTTTTAAATGCTTAAAATTGTTCTGCTTTAGATTTCATTACTGAAGGCCACCTGGCTGGATGTAGGTGCCTGGTTCACACTTTTTCCTACAGTCTTACATTTTTTCACCCCTATTTTTCTATCTGTGCTGTTGACTAGAAGCCTTATGACAGCCTGATTTTTCATTTCATTCTAAATAACTTTTTCCTTTTTTGGGGGGGAGGTGCTTAAAGTTCAGTAGTTTCCCTAGGATATGCCTTGAACGTGAATATTCAGGGTACATTTTCCCAGGTCCATTGTAGGTCTTTTTAATATGAACATTAGGTCTTATTTTATTTTGGAAACTCTTTTGGGGGATTATAATCTTGAATATTAGTTCTATTCCATTGTTTTATTTTATTTTTTCTTCCTGAAAACGACATCATACATATGTTGGATCCTCTTTGATGATTTCTGAAGGCGAGGCATGGCCAGCATCCTGTCAGGGTCAGGTGACGCTGACCATTCAGCCACACAGGGAAGAATCAGCTTGGCATCTGGGAAATCACAGCTTCCTCCTTTTTTTGCCCAGTTTCGGTGGGAAATGGACAAGGGCAGCAGCACAGCCTGAGAGGGACATGAGGACCAGGCATCAGGAGCTGAGTCACCTCGCCCGTTAAACCACCCAGACCAGCAGCAGGCTAGTGAGGGTGAGGGTACCCTAGAAAGGCTAGGGGCCTGTCGCCGTGGCCCTCTGCGGTCAGGGCCAGAGCAGGGGCTGTAGGTGGTCTTATCCAGCAACACATCCTGGAGCTCTTGAAACACATGTGAAGGAGGAGGGAAGTGAGGCCGAGGAGGGGTCCAGTCAGGGCAGGTGTGCTTCTGAGGTGGATCCCACGGTGGGTCGCTGTGCCCATCCTGCTAGAGGCTTCGTGACTGACCGTTTAGAGTGCGCCCAGAATGACCAGCTGAGGGACAGGGAAAGGGAAGTACTTTCCACAGTGTCTGGTGTGAATTCTCGAACCTTGCTGGGCAACCCTGTACCAGGGCTGGGTGCCACTTCAGCTGCGGGGTACGTCCTCGGTGGAGAGGCTGAAAGAGGCAGGGACTCAGGATAGGAAGTGTCATCAGGCTCGGGAGTCACCAGTAACAGCAGTCAGTGTGCTGTGCAATGTGCTCATTCATTTCGTCTCCTGTCTCCTTCCTCTGCTGTGAGCACCAGGAAGGCACAGACGGTCCCTGAGCATCAGCTGCCAGAATCCGCTCCTTCCCCTACTCTGGGCTGTAAGGCGAAGCCTGTTGTTACAGTTTGCAGCCTCATCAGAACAGCATGGATGTGTAAGGAACAGTTTTCCAAAGGAATATGGAGAAGGATGTCAGAGGGTAAAGCGATGGAGATCGATTCCGTACAAGGCGGGTTAGTAGCAAAGCCCCTGTTTCATTGGTGACACGGTGCGCAGAGAGCAAGTGGGATCTCCGAAGAGCGACAGGGCTCCCGAGCCCTGGGCAGGGACACCCCGAGACGACACCCCGTCCTTGCCCGCAGCCCCGGCTGTGGAAGAATGACCCCCGTCTCAGGACATCGCCCGGAGTGAGAAAGGGCTTTCAGGCAACACCACGTACCAGTGACGCGAATATATTTCTGTAGTTTCCTACAGATCCTTATTTTCAAGTCACCATTAGGAATTTCCTGGTGGAACTTCCCATTGTGAAATTTTAGCTGTTTTCAATGAATCCTGTTACTGTTCTGTTAAAATTCCAAAGGAGAATAACGACTTCAAATATTACAAAGACGAAATAAATCCCCGGTCAAGGTGTCCTGGAGTACAAATGCCATCGTTAAGCTGGACCCCTGACTATGTCGACCAGATGGACGCTTGGTGCACAGACAGATGAGAAGCTCCGGAACCCGACCCGTGTGGCTTAACTCCCAGCTTTGCTCTTTGTAGGTTGTACCCCTAGCCAAGTTGCTTAACCTCTCTGACCTCCAATTTCCTTCACTGTAAAATAGAGTTTGTCATGGAGGTATGTTCCGGAAAACACACAGCAATACCTGACACCCTGGAGGAACACTGTGAGGTTCCGACCCTCAAGGCCTAGCAATGAGCACTGTGTAGAGAGAAGTTGTTGGTTCGAATCCCTACTCGCTTCTTTGATTGTGAACATGCTTTTCCCCTTGTCTCTGCATAGCTATCATGCTGATCAGAAAATATTTAGTGATTCCAGGACCACAGTAAGCAGAAAAACGGGTACCTTTTTATTTAAAAAGTATACACAAGTACATTTAAAAAAAGTGTAAACAGAAAAGGTATACACAGGGTATAATAGTAAAACAGAAGACAAAACTCTCAGAAGACAGAGAGGAATGACACTTAGTTTTACTTATTGATTTTAGAGAGAGAGGGAAGGAGGGAGAGGGCGATGGAGAGAGAGAGAGAAAGAAACATCGATTTGTTGTTTCACTTATTTATGCATTCATTGGCTCACCCGTGCAAGTGCCCCGACCGGGGATGGAACCCACCACCTTGGCACATGGGAATGACGCTCTAACCAACTGAGCTACTCAGCCAGGCTAGTATCTTACTCATTTTATAAAACAATCCTGTGCAATGATCTCAAAAGTCTTTTAATTAATGATGATCACCACTCCTTATGTTCACCTGCTTGTCAGTGTGCAAGGCATTTTCCCCTGTTTGCTGAACTGCTCCGTGAGAAGCCAGGGGCATCCAGAGACATCCCATTCAAAAGACAGACCCTGCCAAATGAAGAGGTTGGCCCTTGGCTGGGTCTTGAGGTAGAACATCCATATCTGTTTTCTTCTCGGCCAGTTGCTCGGTCTTCCCCGAGAGACACGGGACCCTAGACCTCCCTGGACTTTTCGTATTGTTTGCAAACATAACATAATTAATCTACCAGTTTGCAAACCCTCAACTCTCCTGAGCCACGGTATAGAGACAGAGCTGTCAAGACGTGTTTGGGACTGCTTTCTATTCAGAAAACCGCTACGGCTCAATGCAGATCTTATTGATTTCTGGAACGTGGCCAGCAAACCTGGCTTCCTGACCTAGCTGCAGACAAGTCTGTAAACACCGCTTATTGATACATCAACGCGTTTCATTTACCCACTAGAAGGCTTTATTTGCTGCCCTTAAGCTCCGCTGGTTTACTGTGCTGTTCATTTCTCTGCAGAGCTTATAAATCATTCAAGGATCTTTTTGGCATATAATGGTGTGATGTGTCTATGACTAAAACAATCAAGTGTGTTTCATTATGACTATTGCACGTAGTATCAGTTATATCTGCGACTTGTTAGTAGTCTCTTAGCATCAGAATTCTCCAAAATCATTTCTGAATTTTGTGGATATTTTTGAAATGCTAAGCTAGGGCACAGCTCAGATAGTCCATTGTATGTGTGTGTGTGTGTGTGTGGTTCAAATGAATATTGACTAGTTGTTGGTTGTCAGGAAGGTGTCCAACAGTCTTACAGAAAGATCCTGACATCTCAAGAGGAAGCCCTCTGTTCTCAGTGGTCAGTTTTCAGCCACAAACCCTCATCTGATGGTTATATTTTAAACAGTGTGTGGTTAAATGGAGTGAGGGAGGACAATATTGGACTCAGAAACATGGATTCCACATATACTCTTGCCACTTCAGAGATTAGCGCTCTTGGCATGCCATTTACTATCTCTGGGATTGGACTCCTGCATTGAAACACTAAGCCTAGAGGAAAGTTCCAGATGAATACACATATGTGTAATATTATTGTTATTGCTGTGGAATATATTTCAGGCTCATGTGCATTAGCAATATATAACAAGCCGGGAACTAAACGTTTTCTACCCCACTGCAGCAGGAATCCGTTGAGAGACAGAGGAGACTGACAGGTGGCGGTCACCACACTGCTAGTGCCACTAGGGTGGAGGACATGGTGGGTCTCCCTCCAGAGTCCACCTTCCTGTTCTCATCCACTTGGCTAGAGCCCTGGACCAGTCAGAGCCAGGGAAGGGCGTAGAAGGAGCGGACCCATGGTTCCCCATGCCCTCTGCTTCCTCCCCCCAGACCCAGCACACTGCTTCTCCAATCTCCATCTCCTCCGATGGAAGTCCCTAGGGAAACGTGAGGGGCGGGGTGATACGAAGAAGGTATACTTTCAGTATCCTAGGGAGCGAGAGGGTGAAGGCAGAGTCATGAGGGTTCTCCACCCCAACCACCTCCCACCGTTTCACAGAAGGGGAAGTGCCGTCCAGAGAGGTGGGAGGGGCTTACCTCAGATCTGGTTCAGGGGAGAAGCAGAAAAAGAGAGGAGGTGGTTTCTCTGTACAGTGAACACAGAAAGCCGTGTTGGGGAACCCATCTATAGGGGATGATGAATAATGCAGATACAAGCTGAGCTGCTCTGATTGAAGTGAGGTAAGAGAGCAAGGGTTCCACATGTTATGAGCCTGGCTCCCAGAGGAGGTCCTTGAGGAGGTCTCCTGAACACACGGGTGTCCTCACAGAAGTGGGATTGCTATCATGGCTATAATAATGGCAATGGTCACACTATATAACAATTACACTGGATATACTACTAGTAATATGAGCTAGTACTTTTTGAGTCCTTGCTTTATACCAGGCACTGTTCAAAGTGCTTTATTTATGTTATAGGATTTAATCCTCCCAACTACCCTGGGATATAGATGCGGCCATCCTTCCTGTTGTACAGGAGCTTTAATACTGGAGTCAAGGGGACGTGAAACTGCCCAGTCACACAGACAGTAAAAACTAGTCTGAGCAGCCCAGCAGGCAGACTCCTCGGCTCCTGTTCTGCACGATGCTTTGGGTCTGCATCATGCTGAGCTCTGCGTTTGCTGCTTGACGATGTTGTAATTTCATCTTCATTCTCACCACACCCTCCCAACCAAAGGCTCTTTTCCCATGTGTAGAAAGGGATGAGAGGCTCAGAAAAGATAAGGACTGACCAGGACTCACACATGGGTTAGCACCCGGAAAATGGGATTTGCATGTAGCTTGTTTGTCCGGCTGTGCTACTGACCAGTCGGGTGTAGCTCTGAGCACTGAGGTAGGGTAGCAGTAGTCTGAGGGTCAGGGAGGCCTGGGATCAGGTCTTGGTTCTATCACTCAAGAACAGTGTCTCAGCTAAGGCACTCTGTTGAAGTGGCACCTTTACCATTTGTAAAATATTGGCCTTTGACCTCGAATGCCACTCCTCTCTAGTTATACACGGCCTGGAGACAGAGGACACCAAGGTGGTGTCCACTCATGGATTGCCATCACGCAGCCTCCAGGAGAGAAATTAGCTTGTGGAATCTTCGTTTCCTTGTCTACAGAAGTAGGCACTGAAAATGGTGGGGACATTCTCCTTGAATCGCTTAGGTTTCTACACACGCAGGTATTAATAGCCAGAGTGTTTCCAAATGGTTTTTGAGGACAGTTACATAAACAAATGGCAAGATGTAGTGACTCCTCTATCCCCAAGTTTGATCCTTTGGGATGATAAAGAGAGATGTCTTTACATTTCGGTGTAATGAGGATAATGGGTCTCCAGAGAGGGAGATGGGGAACTTTGCCAGAACCTTTGTGTAAGAACAGAGTTTCCTCGTCTCCGGGTTCCTGGAACAGCCACTGAGGTGTCACTTCTAGGCCAAAATGTTGAGTGTGCCTTCTTCACGGACGCCCTGTGCTCTCACCGACTGAGACAAGGGGAGGGGCTGCGGGAGACAGAGCCTGGGTCCCTGCATCACACTGGGGGAGACGCCCAGCCCTGGATGCTCACCCTGGACCGTGATACAAGTGAGCAAAGGATCATTATTGTACTAAAATTAGGGTTGTAACACTGAGACCTCAAGGTGGCCTTCTTGTAGCTTCTAACACTATCTTGATGAATGCAAACTGGAATGTAGAAATAGCACTGACTGCCTTTTATATGCCCAGCATCGTGGGAGGAAATTTCACCTGCACTATCTCATTAACTGTGGATGCAACCGTGAAATTTAGTTATTTTTAATTTTACAGATGAAGAACCTGAAACTTAGAAAGATGACACGTTTTTTCATCTTTTGGCTTGCTTTTCCCACAAGACCACACCGTTAGCAAGACGCCGAGAGAGGATTGAAATGTGGTGTCTGTGACTCTGGAAATGATGCTGCCCCTCCCTCCACAAGCAGCTATTTCATTAGAAGCTTTCAAAACAGAATCTGGTGCACACTCAGAATGCAGGAATGGCCGAGAACAGAAACCAGCGACCGCCAGCATTTGCTTCATTCCCTCTCCGAGTTGTTCTGATTTATTGCCCCTTGTTTTACGCATTTAACCATTCTTGGCTCCAGATTCTGACCCCGATCCCGACCAGGGAGAGCGTTGCTTTCCTGGTGGGCTGGCTGTGTTCTCCTAGGTCTGCTCTGAGCCCCAGGCCCTGGCTGCAGGCACAGAGAACGGCGGCTGTGAGCAGCCCTCCTGCTTTCCAGGACCTGTGCTTGCCAGACACCCCTGTTTCACCTCCCCTCCCACCAGGGACAGAGAGTGATGCTGATGTTATAAAAGTATTTCCAAGGTTTTTCACACCGCCTGTTCTGCAGTGCATTGCCAGGCTCTTAAATAATGCAATATAAATTTTTAAGCCCAATAGTAAAGTATAAGTTACCACATAATAGAACCCTTAAATTATTGAGGGGATAGCATCATCCCGAGATTTCTCGAAGGTGTGCTTGTGGAAGAGCTATGTCTGCTCGGCGCAACCCTGGAAAGCAATAATGCGATCTAAAGTCCGTGTTTTTCAAGAACCGGAAAGGAAAATGTTTTGTTTTCCTCAACTGCCATGTACATTTCTGTCTCCTCTCCCAGACTGGAAGCCACTCCTGACTGATCACCAAGGCTTCCTCTTCTTTTGTCTCCCGCCTCACACCTGGACTGCTGGTGTTCACGTCCTAAAATGCGCATACACTCTTGTGGCTCTCATTGGTCCTTAGAGAATACACTAACCTTTCCATAGACGTCAATGAGATAAATAAAGATCAGGATGACTCCCCCGTGAATAATGTAGTTTTTCTATTAGAGTCATTATTTATCTGCAGCGTGCGAGGTTCCAATGTAGCACTGGGGTTGCAGGTGAGTAGAAGGAAAATCCCAGCTTTCCAGAAGATGATGCTGTAGCGGGGGGTGGGGGTGGGGGAGCCCTCCCAACAGTGATGTGTAGATGCAATGAGGAGATACACGTTTGTATATGGCCTGTAGCTATTAATGATACAGCTCCACAAATAGAAACTTTCCCACCGAGAAAACTCCGGGCTCATTGGATTCTCCAGCAAATTCTACCGAATGATTAAGGAAGAAAACCTATATGAAATCCTCCTGAGAAAAAAGAAACAGCATTCCCTCTTAGCTTCATGAGTCTAGCGTAACAGAACAAAATCTGACAAGGTTATTACTAAAAAGAAGCCTTAAAGGCCAGTCTTACTCAAGAACTTGCATTCCTGAAATATCCAATTTAGGCATAAGATATTGCCCTTTCTGATATAATTTAGAGTTCAGTTTATTCACATTTTGCTAAGGATTTTGTATATTTGACAAAGATTTTCTGCTTGAGATTGGGAATGAAAATACTCCCACCACTTTTACTTAACTCTGAGAGGTTTAGCCAATGTAATAAGGCAAGAACAAATAAAGTTACAAGTATGAAATAAGGACATGAAACTCATTATTTGCTTATGATATGATTCTGTATGTAGTCAATCTAACAAGACATACAAATACATTAGCAAAATTACAGAGGGAGCTTAGTGAGGTTGTTAGACATAAGATCAATAATGTAAAAAGCAATTCATTTTTTTATGTTTTTATTGATTTAGAGAGAGAGGAAGGGACAGGGAGAGAGACAGAAAGAAACATTGATGTGAGAAAGAAACATCAATGGGTTGCTTCCTGCACACACACCAACTGAGAAATGAACCTGCAACCTGGGTATGTGTCCTGACCAGTAATTAAACCTGATACCCTTTGGTGCCTGGGATGATGCTGTAACCACTGAGTCACACACAGTGAGTAAGAACATAGTTTGATGTTTGCTACTAAAGTTGAGGATACTACGCAATTTCTTGACCTCACAATTCCATTCCAACTTATGTTCCCACTAGAAATGTCTACCAAATGATAAGTGTGCTTATAACAGCTTTTTTCACGATAGCCCCAAACAACACACAGATCCACTGGCAGCAAATAAAAGGGGATGCTATAGTCCAGTGAAAACTAATGAACCAAATGAGCAATAGCCAGCAACATGGATATATTTTGCAATATGTTGAAGATAAGACACTAGACATAAAAGAATTCACCCATATCATTCTATTCATATAAAGGTTGAAACAGGCAAAATTAAACTAGAGTGATTAAAAATGCATAATTAGGTGCTAAAAATAAAAGGAAAACAAGGACGGGATTACCATGACATCAAGATAGTGGTTCTCTTCCACAGGAGAGACTGGTTGTGATTAGGAAGAGGTACTGAGGTACTTTCTCAGAATCTGGAAGTATCCTATTTCTTGACCTGGGAGATAGTCACGTGGATGTTTAATTTATAATAATTTATTCAGCTGTACATTTATTCTTATGTACATATTTAATTTAAAATATTAAAAACATCTACATCTTTAGCTCATACCACTTTCCTAAGCCTCTGATTTTATATATTTAAATGCCTGATGGACATCTCCACTGTCATGTTCTATGGGCACTTCAAACTCGACACACCTCAGATTGCATTTATCCCACCCCTCCCCAAATCTGCCCTGCCTTCTGAATTTCTTTTCTTTTTTTAATCCTCACCCAAGGATTTTTTTTTCTTTCTATTTATCTTCAGACAGAGTGGGAGGGGGAGAGAGGGAGAGAAAGGGAAAGAGAGTGAAACATCAACGTGAGAGGGACACATCGACTGGTTGCCTCCCGCACCACCCTGACCAGGGCCAGGATGAACTGCAACCAAGGGACGTGCCCTTGACCAGAATCGAACCCGCGACTCCTTGGTCGGAGGGCCAACACTCTACCACTGAGCCAAACTGGCCAGAGCTGCCTTCTGCATTTTTCCAATGGAGAAATTAATTCATTTTCCAAGCCAAAAATCAGTATACCATCACTGGCTCCTCCCTCTCCCGTAATCGCCACTTCCAGTAAAGTTCTGTTCATTTCACCCCTCCATATTTTTGCGCTTTTGTTCATGTTAACATCTGCCTTTGCGCTTCCACCGTGGTATCAGATCTGTGGGACTCCAGCAGCCTCCTCACGGTTCCTCCTTTCTGCTATCTGGTCTGGCCTTTCTCGGTTTGATCTTTCATGCTGTGTCAGGGAGCTCCCCTGCGAAACACTAACCTGATCCCATCCACCCCTCATTAAACTGGCTATGTCAGCCCACACAGAGCATCCTTAACCTTTCTCCATGGGCTTATTAATTATGCTCTCTTACAGCTCATGCTTCTGAAACAGTGTCTTATTTACTAAAGATGCAGTGGTTAAAGAACAAAGCATCCCTCTCCTCTCTCCTCCCGCCTACCCTTCCCTTGTACTGTGTCCCCAGATTTACTCATGGACCTCACCTTCCCCTTTCAGTGCCTGAGGCGTTCTGTCTACACCTCTGCGTTGTTTGTAATGATCCCCTCTGCTCTGAGCTCCAGGGGCCGTGACAGGACAAGTGCTCAATAAACGTATAATGAATATTTCTGATTAAATACATTCAGAGGCAGAAAGTATCACCTCTCGTGAGCAGATTCGAAAAGCTTCATCATCCATGTGCACTAGGCCTTGAAAGATGACGGAGCACTCAAAACAGAGAGAATGTCACCAATGCAGGAGACCGAAATCCGAGTGGCTCCCCAGGAAAGACGGGGTTGTTCAGTGTTTGTAAGTTCAGACCTCTTGTTGGGAGATTGATTCTGGAAAAACAAATCTGCCGCGTCAGCAGTGAGGCTGTTCAACATTCAGTCCACGGGCGCCGGGTGCCAGGCACTATTTTCCATCGATTATTTTTATTCAATACATGACAGAACGGCGAATTCCTGGACTGGCTGTGAAATCATGAATATTTAAATCCGAGGTATTTGCCACGCACAGAAATAATCAAGTCACGGTAGCTAACGTAGATGCGTGGTGACTTGATTATTGACTTTCATGGTTCTGATTTACATTCTATAGCAATTCCCCAAAAGGGCCTTGGGGAGCTTGTTGTTTGAACACTGCAGTCGATGGTCAACTTATACACACAGGTTCATTGAACAAAAGATTTGGAAAGGATCTGAGCCGTCATGTAGCTCGATCTTCCAAATATCAGATGACGAAATGGTCTCACAGGGTCAAGGGACATGTTCACAGTCGCGTAGCTGATTAGGGTCAGGACAAGAATCCAGGTCTCCTGACTCCCAGTTCCAGACTCTTCCTTGTTCTTTTTTGGGACTGGCACACACAGGTAAATGAGTCAGGACCTCAGCGCACGTGAGGAAAGAGGGGGTGGCATCCTGCTGTTCTTTGATGTACCCGGTACAGCTGGCAGACTGTCGTGCAGGGGGGGACTGGGGCTGACGGCAGAAGCGTGTGCTTATTGATCACCTGTGCGCCAGGCTCATTCACAGACTTTTACCTACCACACCTCTGGGCCTTCCAACGAGAGAGTAAAGGAAGAATATATTATGAATGAGAACCCCACGTGTCAGAGAAGGTAAGCACCTTTCCCCAGGTCTGCCGTATAGCTCCCGTAATCGATCTGATTTGTTATTAGTAGTCTCAATAACCTCATGCAAATTGGACCCCTCCAAGTAATTGTCCATTGTACCCTGGAGTGAACTTGGCTGAATGGCCAGCACCTCCATCTCTGTGGATCCTGGTACTAAGTATGGGCTTCTGGCTTGTTTACTTTGATGAAAGACAAGAACCTAGAGAATTAAAACATGGAGAATTATGTTCCATTCATTTATTGATTAATTTAACAAACATTTATGAAATGCTTTCAATCTTAAAGATTCTGAGCTAGGCTTTGAAGTCGCTTAACTAGAGGCAGAATGTTAATGAATACAGGCTTCCATCAGGGCGTGTCATTCACCAGATCTGGGACTTCCTAAGTGTTTCAGTGTCTTCTGTGCCATGGGGATCGTAACTGTCTTATGAGGTTATTGCATAGAACAGTGGTTTTTACTCAAGGGTGACCCCACCCCCAGGGGACATTTGTCAATATCTAGAGACATTTTTGGTTGTTACTGGTAGGGGGCAGAGCTACCACAATGTATAGGATAACTCCAAATACCCATGAGTTACCTGGCCAAAATGTCAATATTGTCTGGATGTAGAACTCATGCACTAATATATGTGTAATCAGAGCGATGTGTCCACCACAGCCATGACTCATGAGAACATCCCAACTGGTCCTATCCAGTCCTATGAAAGAGGTTATCCCCACAGAAGTTGTCCCTGGGAGCCAGGATCTTTGAAAGGGTGTTGTGTGCAGACGATGAAGAGGTGGTGGCCATGGGCTGGAGGCATGGTCCTTATTTGCCGAAGCGTAGTCCTGAGTCAGCTTGTTCTCAGCTCCCTGGTCCTCAGCATGGAAGATTCCTCCTCTTCCCACTTTTGAACCAAAGGTTCTCATCCTCCCTTGTTCACGATCACCATCTACCTCCTTATGTAGCCAGTCTGCCTTAAATATATAGATTTAAGGTCTTCATGAGAAGAAGAACAAACAGGCAAAAAAGTAAAAACCCAAAACACTCCTGCCCACAGAGCAAAAGCACTGCGAACACACCTACGCACGGAACTCGTGCCGTCTGGGCCAGCGATGCTTCTCTAGGTCCTCAGCGGGTGACCAGACGCAGCGAGCGGTTGGTGTGGGAGAGAGAGAAGCCCTCTGGGAATAGAAAGAGTGTGGAGGAGGAAGAAGAAATACATACAGAAAATCTCACAGCCATGGTCGAGGAATAAAACGAGGAGGCAGGGATTAGAATCCCTTGTCCTGGGACTGACACGTGCGTCTCACTTGGTCAATGTCGCTTCCTGGTTTCCTTCACTCTGGGAGGAGAATGAACTCTCGAGAAGTGTTTAAAATGTAGCTGTGATGATCACGGGTTGGTTGGTTGGACAGAAGTCCACAGGCCATTGGTCACTGGATGTGACGGAGCACCCTGCAGCTAATGGCTCTGCAGGGCCTGGTATGTGTTGAGCACGGACTTGAATGATTTCATCTGCGCGTCTTGTAAACCCTGTGATACAGGTCCTGCGGTTGCTTCCCTGTTACTCCCGTGGAGACTAGACTTCAGACAGGTGGAGTGACCGGACCGGGGTCATCCCACCAGCAGGCGGCAGCACTGGGGTATCATCAGAGGTGGGGTGACGTAGAGATGATGCTTTTTCACCATGCTCTATACCACTCCCTCATTTTGGGTCCCCATGCCAATATTACAAAAAGGGGCCTGCCAACGTTGATATAAAACACCATTTTAAGTAAGTATCTGAGGCAAAGAAAAGGTTTCATGACGATGTAATAGATTGCTTAAGGTTCCTCTATATTATTAAGTAGTATCAGGGGTAGGCATTTTTTCCTTAAATTTTGAGCTTTCAACGAAATCCAAAGGTATAATCATTTCCTTTGACGTTATTTATAAAAGTGGTTAATTCTCTAGCCTTTTTTGAGTTCTACTTTTTCAGTATCAGATGTTCTTTTCCACTAATGAGTAATAATGTACAGTCGTGATCATTGTGTGACTTAAAATATCTGAAGTGTCTGTTCTTCTAGTTTTCTGCGGGTAGTTTCCCCCCACGCGGAGCCACGTGGTTGCAGGCAGGCCAGCTGGGTCTGACTGCGGTGGCCCTTCTTCATGTGGGTGTTTCCACGGCCAAGGTGGGTGGACATCGCCTCGCTCCTCTTGGGAGAGCTGACCATGCACATCTCTTCCCAACTCCACGTCATTGATATTACATCAGATGCTCAACATTGGCCCTGGTGGCATCTTTACGTCACACAAATTGTCAAGCTCTACAGATCAGGGAGCTGGTTGTCAAACTTGACCAGCACACCACTGGGCACAGAGAAAGGAGAGGCTCAGAACTCTGAAATGTCCAAGCCCTACAGCCTGGCTGGAGATAAGCTGGAGGGGCTCCGTTTACTTAAACAAAGCCCCCTCTGCTCACAACCATTGGTCACAAGGCTGTGTGTCCTGGAGGGGGCAGCCTCTGCTCATTCACACGGAGGGCGCGTGGGAGAGCAGCCACCTGAGCTTAGGACCGTGGCTCTCACACCTGTGAGATTTAGATCAGCGTAATCATCTTAAGGTTTTTAAAAATATATAGATGTAAGGGCTTTTCAAGGGCTTTGATTTGGTACATGGAGCATCCAATATGGGATGCTCACCTGCTCTTCCTAACTGGCAAAACCCAATTTTGTTTGGGTGCTTACAGGGGAGGGTACCTGTATCTCTGCCTCCTGGGGCTAGTCGTGAGCCTTCTAAAGCAGTCGGGCTGACAGCATGCCCCTTGCTGCTGACTCGTTGAAGGGTGGGCATGTGATCCAGTGGCGGTTAATTC
This sequence comes from Molossus molossus, assembly GCF_014108415.1. Lineage (NCBI taxonomy): Eukaryota > Metazoa > Chordata > Mammalia > Chiroptera > Molossidae > Molossus > Molossus molossus. The sequence continues at coordinate 7,352,226 of NW_023425350.1, read as the reverse complement.
TAAGAGGCTAATTATGTCAAGTACAAAAAGTTAATCACACGAGACCTTGTGTGTTGTAAGCCATCTGAAGGAAGGTCCTAAACTGGAGACAGGGACGTGGAGCAGATGACTGCTGTGTCCCCACGCATTGCTGGACATTGTACAACAGAAGCTGTTTCAATGCCTGTGAGTGGTGCAGCCAAGGAGGGAGCCTGAGGCAAAGCTGTTGCCCTCAGGATGGGACTGTGCAGAAATAAAATCAGGGCCACTGATTTCATCCATGTTAAAACTCACTCACCTCTCAGTTCGCTGTTCGTTGTTTAAGACACGTTGAGTACCTGTCTTCGGTTCCTTGCAATTGAAAGCACTTTATACAGCTTAGATGAGCACTGGGAATCCGTATTATAAAAATTGTCCAAATATTTGACAGTATGGGAACCACCAGAGTAAGTCCCCTAGACACGAATGCACACGTTTCTTAAAGGTCCGTCGCGTTGCTTACCCACACTGGTTTTGTTGACCACGTAAGCCCTGAGGCAGAGGGAACCCCTGAGGGAGTGGGACCGTCCCCAAGCATCCCTGCCCATTTGCCCAGCACTCGGTGAAAACATCACTTGCTCTGTGTGGCGTGGTGTGAAGAGGTTGGGAAACACTGCCCTGCTGTGCGGTAGAAAAGACCAAACCAGCAGGGACGAGAGTTACTGTTACTCAGAGTGAACTGATAGGTATCGCTAATGCTAAGGGAAGGTGTGCAGCACCGGTCCTGCTCGGCAGCTGAGTTAAGTCCACCCCGCCCCCCTTTCTGGTTCCCTGTGACCTCACTTCTTGTACCATCATTCATTGACTCCAGTCTTGATCCTTGGCTGCTTCTAGTCTGGCCCTCTCCTTTTCAGACTTCTAACAAAGACCCTGGCCTTCCTCTGATGACGTTGAGCCAAGACTCCTGTTTAAATAATAATAATAATAATAATAAATAATAACAATAATAATAAGATATTCACCCCCAGGCAATTAAACACAAAGTATTAATGATAAACTTTCATTTAAAAACAATGAATATCCATACAAAAAACTTTGTCTCCACTATCCAAAGATATTCAGTCTTAATGTTTTCTTATATTTGTATTCAGAATTATAATATCCATGCCATTTTATTTGATAAAAGCCAAAGCACCTCAGTACAAAAACCTACAGAACATCTGTGATTCTTCTCTTTTTCTCCCCCATAGTTTTACCACATTTCCCTTTCTAAAATGTTAAGCCAGTATTTCTTAAAGCTGAAAAAAATGTCCACAGATTTTCCCGCCCCAAGTGTGGACTTATACATAAACAAATGTGAAATGCATTTAAGCTTCTCATGCTTATAATTCCTATGTGAGTCTAAAATCAAAACATTTTTACAAGCTACATACCAAGCTACAAAACAAATTCAAATGGACGGTATTGACGTCCTGCAATAGAGGATGTTGTGAAGAGACTAAATCACCACTCATAGATTGAATGAGAGACTGAGTGCTATAATGCAGTCTCCTTTGAGTTCAGAGGATCATTCTGTCCATTGCTCTTTGGTGGGTCAGTTTTTTTCTCCCAGGACTTTTCTCTCTTTGAACTAGTTCAAAACCTGAATTTCTACATCCTGCTGGGAGTTGTATTTATTTGGAATGAGTGTCATATGCTGGAAACACACTTACCTCTGGTGTTTCCTCATTAACATTTCTCAACGAAGTCCCGCTCCCGGATGTGCTGTGATCATTCCCGGAAGTAAACGAGGCCAGTGGGCTAGTGCTTCCGGCTTGTTTGGGAAGAGATGCTCATCCAGATATTCCAGCACAGATTTATAGTAAGTTGGGACACACTGCTCCCTAGAATCCCAGAGAGACATCTCCTGGAGAAAAGTAGTCAGGGCAGGGATGGGGCCAGGCTTCCTAAGGGTCTGCAAGTGACATCAAAGGTCACATTTGGGGACTGGAGGCTTTGGGGTGGGGTGAAATGGAGCCCAGATGGGCTCTGAGAGAAGATGATGGAATGCCTTACAGGGGAACCACGCAGTCTCCTCCTCACGACTCAGCCAGCCCTCCCGAACCACAAGGACATCACACGTTGTTTGGTGAGACTGGGTTCCGTGAAGAAGAGGGTGAGGGCAGAGCTTCCGCATGGAGGGCTCGGAAGACAGGGGTGGAAACTCCAGCCATACACAGCGATGAAATATTGCCATTTGCAACAACATGGGTGGACCTTGAGAATACCATGCGAAACAAAATAAATCAGACAGAAAAGATTACAAACCACATGATTGCACTCATATGTGAGAGAGAAAATGGAAAGCAACAAATGAAAAAACAAGAAAAACAACCCAAAACTCGTTGACACCGGCAGCAGTGTGGTGGTCACCAAAGGGACGAGAGGTGGGTGGGCAGGAGAGGGTAAAGGGGGTCAACTATACGGTGACAGGAGACTTTGGGTGGTGGGCACACAATGCAATACACAGATCAGGTATCATAGAAATGGACACTTGAAACTTACATAATCTTATTAACCATGGTCGCCCCAGTGCATTGAATTTAGAAAAGAAAGGGATGGGAAGACAGATGTGAGAGTAGAGATTGCCTAGCATGACTGGATTCACCCACATCCAGGAAATGAAATTTATTTAAATCTCCAAAGGATTTCCTGTTTATATAGAGTAGCAAACACATCCCACTAAGCACAGCATCACACAGCACAAACGCAAGGTCTCATATGTACGTGCGTGTGTGTTTGTTATTTACACATTTATTGTGCTATAAAAGTTGATGTTTAGAATGACTAAAAAAGCACAAATAATCACAAATGTAACGTTCTAACAAGTCTCTCAAACACCACAACACCCAATATCTTACGTTGGCCTGTTTACAAAGTCCTGTGACCTCGTGAACACATTGCTGGGGAACACCCCATTTCCTCCCCTCCCTACCCCAGGATTTCGGGAGAGCTCAGTGTGTGAAGAACCCAGAAAGGTGAGTTTCATGTTTCACAGTGTATTCATCGTTGATAGCTGTGTAATGAACTATCTCCCCACCACCAAATTTAGCTGCTTAAAACAACAAATATTTGTTATCTCGCAGTTTCCGAGGATCTGATGGTACTAAGTTGCAAAGCCTCTTTGAACCCTGGACGATTCAGTTCCAACGTCTGCAGTTTTATCCAAAACCTCACAGCGTCAACACTTCCGCTGGCATACCTTCCTACTTGGCAAATGCCCACCGCCCTCCGCCTAATGTCTGCATCCTTGGTGGAGCCTGGTTGGGTTCTCCGGGCTGACTGGGGTTTCGCTTCCTCTAAACTCTGTCTAAACCTGCCTTTCCCTCGCGGAGCAAGCTTCTCACAGGACCTGACTTGCTTAGCTGTCTGCAAGGTAGACTATCAGGTGCTTGAATGGAGGGGCCATGTGTTTTCTATCCCCAAATCCACAGGAGCTGGCAGAGCCCCGAAATGAGTGGACCCCAGTAAACGTCTGCTGCACGAGCACATGCATTGCCCTGGACTCGGAGACGCGGTGCTCATTTCTCAGCCGTGTGCCCATTGGATCTCTGCATGATTGACGCAGCAGATGCCTGGGGCCACAGTGACTCAGCTTTCTTTCTGGTGGCCTTTGCTATGTCTGGAGAAGAGTGCTGGGCACCTCAGCCCCGGCGACCCCGCGACCCCGCGCTGCCCGCTTTGAAAGGGTAGTAACCACATTCAGCAGATTGATACTCCACTCAGAGCCTCTTGATGCCCACAAAACCTGCAAAATATCAGAGCTCTAGCCAGTGGGGTGCACCCGCAGGCAGCCGGAGCCCCACCGGCGGCTGCCCCTGCATCGCTGCGCGCACCACGGCTGCTTCTGGAGATGGGTCTCAGACGGCAGAAAGGGCACCTGTGTGGGCGAAGCCCACCGTCGTTACTCCCCAGAGTCCTCTCCACGTGTCCGCACTTCATTCCAACAACTGTCTGTCTTTCTGTACATTGAAGCCCTCCCTGCGGCATACGTGGACCTCGGGCACGGGAAGAGCCCAAAGGACACTTCCAAACACTTGTGCAGGGACCCTTCACCTGGGGCAGGACGGTCTGCTTCCTCCTACCCCGCTTCACTTCCTGCCCACCCTCTCTTTCCCCTGCATTTCTCTTGTTCCTCGTGCCCCGGGAAGACGTCCTCACAGGACCCCTCACAACCTCACAGAGCAACTCCAGTTCTGTTGCCTCCAAGTCGACCTCGCTCACCGCCGCGTTTTCCTTGTCTGTATTGTTTGGTGCTTAGTATAGACCATGCTTCTTAGACTCCCATCCGTTCACATCACCTGGGGACGCAGGTTCTTTTGTGTTGTTGTTAATCCTTACCTGAGGATATTTTTCCACTGATTGTTTTAGATAAGAGTGGAAGGGAGGGAGAGAGGAAGAGAGAAAGAGAAAGAGAGAGAAACATCAAGTTGAGAAAGAGACATCCAGTGGTTGTCTCCTGCATGACCCTGACAGGGGCTGGGGATTGAACCTGCAACCCAGGTACGTGCCCTTGACCAGGAATTGAACTGGCAACCTTTTGGTGCACAGGATGATGTCCAACCAACGGAGCCCCCCCAGCCAGGGCTCGAGTGCAGCTTCCAAGTCATAGGTCAGGACGAGGGCCTCCAAGTCTGTATCCCCAACACGCTTCAGATGATGCCCTTGGCCTGGTCCACGGACCACACTTTGACTCTCATGGGCCTTTAGCGTTTCTCTCCATCACCCCCTTTCTTTCCCCTTTCTGTATCTGTTTTCTGGGTTCCTTCTATATCTTATAGTTAGTGTTCTGTGCTGCATTTAAGAGGTAAAAGTCATCTTTAATGACTTTATAGTTTTATCTTTTCACTTTATTTACTGATGTATTTGTACGTTTACACATTTAGATGGACAGTATTTCCACCTCAATCAATTGTAACGAGCTCGAAGGCAGACCGTTGCCTGTGGCCTCTAGGTGGTGTTTTAAGTGCTAAGAGCTCCCTGAAATCAATACATCTGAGCTCAAGGCCCAGGCTCACTTCCCGTCCATGACAGGTGAGCCTCAGCGGGACCCGAGCCTCATTGGGGTCACCTGGGAAGCCGGCAGGCTAGTGGCCGGTGCCCGGGACGAGACGGCCTGCGACGTGTCTGGCACAGGGGTTAGCTTCTCTGGCTCTGAGACTTGTCCAGTCCCTCCCCTCCTGCCTCCGACTTCTGGCTGCTGCCTTTGGGGTGTTCCACGTTCTGGGCAGGTGGGCAGAGTGCCAGGGAAGCAGGGCCCGAGGGACGCTTGGTTTCCTTCCCCTCTGGTTCTCATTCTGAACTTCAGTGGGGAGATTTCACGATGTGCTGGCAAGTATTTACATTTTTGCTATTTTTCAATTTTATTGAGGACAATGCTTTGAAACCCTCATTTTAAACTAGAAGGAAAGAGGGTTGATATGGTAATCAGTCTTTAAGAAAAAGTATGCGTTTTCTATAGTATAAAAAAAATAAGTAAAAGCTAGTATATTTTTATTGCCAGTGAAATCACCACTCAAGTCAGCAGCTGTTTCAACTCCTTAAGAAAATTCTAATGTTACTTGGGGTTTGCTTTTCACTGGGAATGCATGGAGCAGTCACCAGGGGACATTAGAACCTCGGGCAGCTGTGGTGGGTCGTGGGCTAGGACCCGGGCTGGCTGGAGACTAGCAGAACTGGGTTTAGTCCTCTCTTCCAATAGCCAGCTCAGAGATCCTCAGGAAAATTACTGTTAATGTACCAGGTGGTCTTTCTTCATTGTAAAATGACTGGGTCAGACTGAATGAGCTGTCAGACCCCTTTTTGCTCTTAAAAAAAAAAAGAAGCCAACTATGATTTTTATTAATTTATTTCTAAGTATTGGGGACATGAAAACTTTAGTCAAGTGAAACAATTTCTTAATAAGTTTTACAAATGAAGAGTGTAAACGAGATATAGGAAGAGATGTTTAGAAATGCTTGAGAGGACACTTTGCAGCCCTCAAAGCGCATGGACGTAGGTATAAAAAAACTGATTGGCTAATTGCAAACCATTCTTAACTACTAATGAATGCATGCTAGGGAAACATCTGTTGCTTAAATTGAGCCCCTGTAGATTCTTGATGGAAATAAAAGTATACTTTGTTGAAAACACATCCAATCTACAACTTTTTAAAACTTTTAGTATAATTATTTTTTAATTAATTAATTTTTGTTACAGATGCCCCCACCCCCACCCCAGACACCCTCCTCCCGGTCCCATCTACAGTTTATGTGTGCTGCTAACTCAGCCTGTGATGGAGCTGTAACACAGTGGTACCAGGCACAGGGGTCAAACTCTGGCTCTGTCACCAGCAGCCTGCGTCGCCTTGGGCAAGTCATCGAGCCTCTCTGGAGAAGAAGCTTCCTAACTGTAGCAGGGTAGTGATGAGTATTAACAAGGCATTCTATTTTGGAACATTTCCTGGTGTACAGTAGATGTTCAATAATTGTTATGTTGCTAGCTCCATTCTCGTGATTTACTTTAAGTATGATCTATAATCGTAAGTTAGTCTTATATCCTTAAAATGTCCATTGCCTATTCAAATCGCTCATATTGTTGCCATTTTCATTGGGAGGCCACCCTGCGTGATGGAAAGAAAGAAGACAGGGAGAGAGGCTAGTGTCACTTCGGCAAGTCACCTCTATCATGGATCTGCCTTCATCCATAAATAAGAAGATGGGTTGGATTCGATGATTAGATTAGATCTGCTTGACGGGGGTGGGGAGGGGTTCATGGCCTTTGGAGGGCTGATAAGTAGGCAAAAGATCAGATGCAAAATATCGTGTATAGGTGCAGTTTTCTAGGGTGAAGGTCTCCGCCACTCATCCGACTCTCAGATGGGTCCAGGAGGAATGAAGAGCCTCCTGTCTCCAGGACCTTCAGCTCCCCTTTGGCTCCGAACTCCTTCAACTACAGGACATTGGAATGTTGGTGAAATCACTCAGGGAAACAGATTTTCTGAATAAATTGATAACTAACGCTATTTCCTGGTGAATTAGAAAACTGATATTTTGACAGTTCCTTCTGGAAATAGTAAAAACAAGGAAAAATAGGAAAACAGATTTTCAACTGCCAGATGACCCAGCTTGTCCCTCTTTTTCAATGAGACAAATGCTGCCTACCTCGTTCTTTGGGAACATTTGCATGACTGTGAGTGTCTCGGTCCCGGGTGTATTTAGAGCTGTTTATTATCTATATAATGAGGACATTCGTATTTTGGGGTGCCATTCTTGATTTTTCTAACAAGACAGAATAGTGCATGTTTGCTTAAGTCCCACCACTGGTCACTCTATATTAATCAGGTCAAGCTCCCTTGATGGTCTGTGCTGACTGAATTCTTTCCCCGTGGAAGGATCTGGGAAGAGGGATCTGGCAGAACCAGATCTGGGTTCTGGGCCAGAAAAAGACAGCAGAAAATTTGAGGCTCCATCAACTTGGAGCTGGAAAAGAAGATAAGATTATTTCTAAAGGAAGCCGGGGGCCAGTACTCCTGAGCTGGGAAGAGTGATACCCCAAAGTTAGAGGAGGTTGGGTTGATGTCGGAATCCAGAAGTCAAGAGAGTGAAGTCAGGTGACACTACCCATCAGGACTCAGTGATGTACCCTGAATGAGAGCTACTTTCCAGGCTGTGGCAATTAATCAGGCCTCTTGAATGTTGCAAGCGTCCTTTCTGGCCAACAAGCTCCTGAGTCTCTATGGAAGCCCCAGCAACTTGGAAGAGTGCCCACTTCCAGGCCCCAGAGAAGCTGTTCACATAACTGACCCGGCCTGCCTACCTGGGCCACAGGGTGCTGCTATAGGTGGCCTGTGCCATGCGGTTGACTCTTCAGGCTCCATCCTTTGAGAGTTGCTGCTTCCTTCTGCTACATCCTCTGAGAAACAGGAGAATGACTGGCGCCGTTGTATTCCATCCTCCCATGCTTTCCTTCTTAGAAGTTGCTCAAGAGTTCTTTGAATGAAGGTTTTTAAAAGGCAATAAGAAATAAGTAGAAAAGGACTTACTCAATATAATGGTAAGCATAATCTGTAATTATCAAACTACCTTATGCATACATATTCAAAGAACACTGTAGGCCGTACAATGACTTTCACTAGGGCATGGTGATACTGTTCATTATTAACACCCTTAACCAGAGAACCGGTGGGGAGCCTCTGGTCTAGCATCTGCTTCTGTGGGGCTCTTCGACTTCTTTATCTGGGTTGTCTTTGAAATCCTCTCCATTATTTCTGTGTCTTATCCTTTTCCACGATCTCTACCAAACCATTTTCAACTAACCAGTAATTTCAGATTCTTCTCCATTTTTCAACTTGTCTCCATCTCTAAGTCTATTTCTGCCAAGTATAAATAGATACTTCATTGGCAGGCATATAGTTTTAAACTTTTTGCCATTGATATCGCTGTTTTGTGTGGCAAAAGTCTTGGAGGACACCCTGGTCCCTGATGGTGCAAGCATGCAGCTGCAAATTCTTTTTCCTAATCTATCAGGGTAGGAAGGATTCTACAGGTAGAGCAGAATTAAAAGAAAAGAAAAAAAAAAGAAAAGAAAAAACTCGTGCGGATCCATCTAGAAAAATATCTTATTCATTCACATACTCATTCACACACATATTCTGAGCACTTAACTATGTCCTGGGCATTCAGATAACATCTGGGGAAACAGACTTGAATACCTCTGCTCTCAAGGAGCACAGAGTCCCGTGGGAAATGAGATGTAGCAATAAATAATTACAGAACAGGGTCAGAGTGTTATGATAGAGGAGGGCACAAGAAGCGATGGGAGCCGTGATATTGTGAATTACAATAAGATATATATATATATTTGGTCTTAGTTCACATTTCTGGTACAGCTTCTAAAACCCTTGGAATTTTCTAAGAGATGAGAGAGAATAAGGCATCTTTGAGCTTATGTTTATGAGGTGATTTTTGGAAACCTTCTAGGTAACCTAAGAGTGGGGGCTGGTTGCCAGGGGAACCAATCATGTGATTAGAGGGTTGGAACTTTCCATCCCACCCCCGGCCTCTGGGGGGTGGGGGGGAGGAACTGGAGATTGAGTTCAATCACTGGTAATGATTGAATCAATCATGCCTAGGTCATGAGCCTCTATAAAACCCCCAAAGGAGAGCGTTCAGGGAGCTTCCAGGTTGGTGAACATATGGACATGCATGTGGGGTCAGTGATGTCCCAGAGCATGGAGGCTCTCCTTCCTTCCCACCGCCATGCCCACGTAGCTTGCCCGATGCCTTTTTTTTAATCTGGGTTTTCTTGAGTTATATCCTTTTACAGTAAACTGGTAATCTAGTAAACAAAATGTTTCTCTGAGTTCTGTGAGCTACTGTAGCAAATTAACCAAAGCCTAGGAGAGGGCTGTGGGCACCTGACACCTACGGGTGGCTGGTCAGAAGCACAGGTAATAGCCTCCATTGCCACTAGCACCTGGGGTGGGGCAGTCTTGTAGGACTGAGCCCTCAACCTGGGGGTTTCACACTATCTCCAGGCAGGTAGTGTCAGAATTGAGTTAATTGCTTGGTGGTATGGGGAAAACACACACACATCAGAGGAGCCCAGAGCAATAAACAGGTCAGGGCGAAGCCTGGGCTGTTCAGGGAAAACTGTAGCAGAGTTAACGTGACCTTGGTTTTGAAGAATGAGTAGGAATTGTTCAGATAATAAAGCATAGGGTAGGAAAGGACATTTCAGGCAGAAGATGTAGCTGTTCCAAGAGCTAAAAATAGAGAAGCATTACCAGTTAATAAAAATGCAAGACGTGCTCCAGCACCATGGGAGCGGGGAGTCCTTCCTGGTGTTCCCCCCGAGCACCCTCCGTAGCTGGCCTGGCTGCTTCAGGGCACCTTTCTCTCCAGGGCTGCTTTGAGGAGGTTGGCCAGTGGGCCTCTACCATTCAGGCAGGGCTCCCTCCACACGGTAGAGACCGCCACAGAATGACCACATCACTGAAGAGCATTTAATACTCGCATGTGTAAAGGTCTTGTTTTCGCTTCTGTACATATGATTTCTCCTGTGAGAAACATCCTGGGAAGAGTGAAAATGACACAAAATCTGGGGCCAGAGGACCTGAGAACAAATCCTTACTCTTCCATAACCTAACTCTGTGATTCTGGGCAACCCACTGAAACGCTTTGAGTCTCAGCTTTCTGCAAAATTACGATGAATCATATTAACGACATTATAGGATTATTGAGAAAAGTAAGTGAGATGGTGGGTGCAGATGGACATTATGCATTGTTACATGTCACACACATTCACATAGAGAGTGGTTCAGGATAAATCTGAATTGTTCGGAGGAAAATATCTTGAGGAACTTTTTGAAGGAGGTGAGAAGACAACTCATTGGCCATGGTGTAGGAGGTGACTACAAGACAGCACCATGGAGCCGTGTGGGGTTGGAGATATGCCAATCAAACCGGTGGAGCAGGCTAGTGGGGAGGGTGCGAGAGCTGATAGCTGGGACAGGTGGGCAGCCAGGGTGGGTAATGAGGTGGGTGGAAAGAACAGAGAGTCATGGGCTGCTAGATGTCTAGAGCAGGAAGGAATCCTGGTGAATACTAAGCCTCACAGACTCATCCCACTGGTGAGGAAATTAGGTTCCTTAAAAGTTCAGAGATTTGGTCCGAGTCACAGCCATAGCCCGTTATAGAATTGAAATTTCAACCTGGGAATGCTAACGTTTAGTTTGGTTGTTTTTACCATTTTATAACACTCTCCTGAAGGCAATAATGAGTCTCTGTTAAATCATGATAATAATAACTTCAGAGAATAAATTTAACATGTGAACATATTTGTGAATATTGCTTATATTAATCCTATTTCAATCCTCCAACATTTACATATATCGTGAATCTTTCTGTCCACCTACTTTATCAAATTATTTATTCTCAGATTCTTTTATTCATTAGTTCAAGCACACATTTACTAGGGTTTCCAATACTCTGGGCACCCCACGAAGCAGTGAGGATTGAACGATGACTACGACCCCATCTTTGGCCTCCAGGAGCTCATTGTCTCATAAGAAAACAGACAGACCGACACTTACAATACTGTAGTGAACAATGGAAGGAACAATCAAGTAGGTATTGAAAGTTGAGGGAGAGTGTTTCATAGTTAATGATCTTTGAATTGGGTCTTGGGGAAAACCTAGGAGTTTGCCGGTTGGAGGCAGCGGGTGGAGGTAGGTAAAGAGTAAAGGAATACTCCAGGTAAGTGAGTGTGAAAGTCTTCATGTGTGCAAGGCAGGGATACATTTCCCCTAATAACTTTTGATAACAGATAATGACATTATGATGGAGCATCACTGATGTGAATTATGCAGAAATAGTTTAAATCTCAACCAAATAAAAGGTGACTTAATGAAAGGGATAAATGACATTTTTAACCGCCCCCCCCCCCAAAAAAAAGAAAATCAATCTCTTCTACTCTCAGAAAGAGGCTAAGTATTGCGTGTGTCCCCTCCCCTTTATGAAACCTTGTAAGATGGGATTTAGCTGCGACTTTTCTGCTCCAGGCCATGGAGGAGGATTTCATAGGAGGAGCTCTCTTCCCACTTGTTAAACTTTGGCAGCTCTGACTGACTCCACATCTGAGTGTGGTGTCCTAACAATGACATTGTTTCTGTAAAACTGAAGTGATATTTATTGAGCTATGGGCACATGGATAAATATGACATTAGCTCTGCCCCCAGGGATTGAATAGTCAGGTGGGAAAGACAGACAAGTGGTAACACACACACACACACACACACACACACACACACCCCACCAGGAATATGTGCTTAGAAGACACCAGGGTCTGTAAGGTGGCCCCTGCTCCTCAGGTGACATCGTAAAGGATTAGTAGGAGTCGTTCACATAAGGAGAGGAAACTTCATCATAGAAGAAATAAAAACAAAGAAACTCTTGGAGTTCTCGACCAGAGTGAGATTCTCAGGGAATATGGATGGGGGAGTAAAGCATCAAAGGAAGCAAGAAGAGGCCAATCCCAAGAATCCCTCTAGGCCTAAAGGAGTTGGACCATCTTGTGAGGTTGGGAGAGTCATTGAAAAATTTAAGCAGAGAGAAATCAGAATAGGTTTTTGTTTAAGAAGAATAATTCTGGCTGCAGTACAGAGGGAGAAATGAAGAGGGGCAAGATTAAAGGCAGGGAGACCAGTTGTCTGGCTGTTGCAACTACCTTGGCAAGAGACCAAGATAGTCTGAATGAAGTTCTACAAATTGTAGGAATTAATTACCAATTGTATGAGGCCTGGGAGAGTATGGCAGGAGTTTGGCATGGTTCATAGATTTCTAGTTTAGTTACCTGGGTAAGATAGTTAAGCTGCTGAATAAGTAGTAACACAGAAGAAGGAACTAGTTTGGGGTGCTGGTGTGTGTGTGATGACCTGAGTTCTAGCTTCACTAGATTAGAGATACCTGTGGGCCCTCCAACCAGGTTAATATGTCCTGTAGAAAGTTGGGTTGCAGAGGACAGGGTAGGTCTGCAGCTGAGAAAAGATATCTGGGATTAAGATCAAGATTTGAGTGTCAGGCTCACAAGAAGTAGTTAGAAGTAGAGAAGGAAGGGGACTGAGCTTTCCAAGAACAAATGATCAGAGAGAGAGAGGACGCTGAGGGTTGGATTAAGTGATTTCTCTATTGGAAATTATAAATGAGAAACTTCAGATCTTATTCATTGTTGACAAAGCCTGTGGGTATTTTCCCAATGGGCAGACTTTGGCTGATAACAAAGTGTAAGTGCCAGGACTTAGATTTATTCTGTAAATAACTTCTTCCCAGAGGAAGACATTTTGGCTCTCACTCTGGAACTGTGTGTGCTCAGCCTCCAACAACTCTTGGTAGTTGGTCTTTTGGATCACATTTGGGGCAATATTTTCACACTAGTATTTTGAGTGAAAGAGTCTTAGATCATGGAAGTGGATGATAATTCTCCAAGCTTCACAGTCGCCTGTTTGATCTGAACTAGTTTGGAAGTTTGATCTTTAGCTTTTCTTATGACACAAATGGGGATTTTATCTTTTAAAAACAAAGGAGGCCAAATGACTCCCTCTTTCTTTCTATCCCATTGTGTTCGTCAGACTTCTCTAGGGAAACAGATCAATAAGATATATGTGGGGAGGAGTTTGGTCACACAATTATGGAGGCTGAGAAGTCCCTCAAACTTCTATCTGCATGTTAGAGACTCAGGACAGCTGGTGGTAGAATTCTGTCCAGGTTGGAGACCTGAGAACCAGCAGCCCCAAGGGCAGAAAGGACTGAATTCGTCCACCATCTTTTTGTTTTATTCACGCCCTCAAAGGATTGAATGATACCTCCCCACACTGGGGAGAGGAATCCACTTTCTGAGTCTACTGATCCAAATGCTAAATTCATCTGGAAACATTCTCACAGACACCCAGAAATAATGTTTAGCCAAATATGTAGGTGCTCCATGATCCTGTCAAGTTGACACATAAAAGTATTCATCTTACTCAGAAAAAAATAAAAATAAAAAGGCATGGGAATATTTGAGATTTCTACCCTATCTTCCTCCTTCTTTCCTTTTTTTTTTTCTCTTTCTTTCTGTCCTCCATCCTTTTCTATGATTCAGTGAACTGCACTAATATCACCATTTTTTTTCCCCAGTTACTATGGATGGTGGTCTATTAGGGAAGGTGGTAATGTAAGCAAATACATGTTTGGGAATTGTGAAGAGTGATATGATAGAGATGAAAACAAGATACTGTGGATCATGGGTCTGTTACTTTGGTGTCTTCAATAAACTCTCTCTTCCGGTGCTCCTTAAGTGACCCCCTCTTAGATCAACTCTGGGCTTGCCCATGTGATTAGCTTTGACCAATAGGACATTGATTAGCACAATGCAAGCAATGGCTTGATAGGCATTTACACACTGGGTCTTGTCTTCTTAGAATGCTCCTTTTTGTAACCTGGTCACTGTTCTGTGATCAAGATCAAGTAGCCACATGGAGAGGACCTCTACCCTAGAGACACAGCTGCATTACCATGGGAACGAGGACATTTGTGTCATCCAGCTAAGCCATCGTCCCAGCCAATGCTGTGGAGCAGAAAAATCACTCGGCCAACAAACACAACCCTGAGAAATAACAATTTGATGTTTTCTGTCACAGAGTTTTGGATCGGTTTGTTGCTATTACCTAATTGAAATGGGGCTTGTAATTTGTTGATATTGGTTCCTTCAGTCATTTGACTACTCTTCCTTCCTCATCTGCTGTATGGGCTAAATTGTGTCCCCCTCCTGATTTACAGGGTTGAAGCCCTAACCCCTAGTAATTCAAAATGTGACTGAGCATGGAGGTAGGGCCTTAAGTGATGATTAAATTAAACTAAGGCCAGGAGGGGGGCCCTAATCCAATCTGAATGGCATTCTCATAAGAAGAGGAAATTTACCTTTGGCCAGTGTGGCTCAGTTAGTTGGAGTGTTGTCCCATATATCAAAAGGTCACAGGTTCAGTTCTGGGTCAGGGCACATATCTAGGTTGTTGGTTCAGTACCCCGTTGGGGCATGTATGAGAGGTAACCAACTGATGTTTCTCTCTTCTCTCTCTCTCTCTCTCTCTCTCTCTCAACTGGACTAAGTTTTAATATGGAACAGAATCTCTGCACATTGACCCTATTTCTGGCCCTGCTTTTCCATTTGATTTTCCAGGGCAGGATGGACAGAAATGAGACATTGGAAACCTATGGGCCATGTTCTGTTTTCACCCAAATAACCCTTACCACAGACCTGATCCTCCCTTGTGGGTCCCCGAAAATGCTTTCTCTTGTGACACCACAAGAACCCCACTTCTACCGGCACCAAGGGGAGAGAAAGAGAGAAAGAGATAGCATCAGTCTTCTGGAACATGGAGTTTCTGCCCATTGCTTGTATACATGACCTCATTTAATCATCTTCAGAGTAGCTACCCTGTCAACCTAATTTCTAAGGAAACAGAGGCTCAAAGGGACATTGAAACTTACCCAGTGTCGAATAGCCAGTGAATGACAGAGCTGTCATTCAAAGTTGGGTCTGTTTGGTTTGGAAATCCAGGGTCAGATGCACGACTTTGCCTTTGTGTGACATTTTTAGGTTTTATTAGCTGTATTATACATTTCAAAACAGATACGAGTCAAACCCTAATTATGCACAATCAGTCTATAGGTATTCATGTCCTTCAGCCCCTGGGGGATAATGAACAGCTTGGTGCCCGTGTCACAGGGCAGCTCCTGAGCCTCAGGCCAAAGAGAGGACAGATACAGGGGCTGAAATACTCACCACGTTTTCCCCGTCTCTCTGTCTCTCTGTCTTTCTGTCTCTCCCACACACCCCCTTGGGTGCATGTACTCATGCCCCACCTGAGAAGTCTTTCAGATAACGTGAAGGCGGTCGAAAGTACTTTGTGTTCGAAGTGCCCGGAGAAAACCAGTGGACATCCATGGAAGCCCCTGGACGAGGAAGCCCTGGGACATAGGCTCCCTTCGAACTGGGAATGACCATGAGAGCATCGCTCACTTGGTAATCGCTGTGGAGTTCAGTGAAAAACGCGGAGATGAAAGAGAGTGTGCCATGATTGAGATATTGCAGACCTTCCACTCGAACCCACAGCAAGCAGGTCAGAGGCCCGACTCCTCTTTACATGGCTGGGCCTCAGGGGCGCTCTTTGGAGCCGAGCAGAGAAAAGGACCCCGTAAATCATTTCCATCCGCGAGTGCGGGGTTTTTGTTATTGTTTTTAAAAGAGAAACGGGAGCTATCAGGAGACTACAAAGAAAACAAAAGAAAATGTGATGCAGAATTTCACAAAAGAAATGAACTGAGTAGAACATGGACCCCCGGGGAGGTCTGACAGCAAACTGAAAATGAAATGGGATAAATTTTATAAAGAAAAACTGCCTTGGCAATTCATTGAGCAGCACTATTCATATGGACAAAACAACAACAACAATAAAAATGAGCTGATTCCTGCTCATTTAGAGGCTTTGCCTATTTCTTCCTTCTGACCTCTTCTCCCCCGCCCCCCAAGATCGCCAGTCTTTGCACAGTTTAGTAATCAGGACAATAGTTCAGATTTTAAAAACGAGTTGATGCATTTCACTGATTGCTTTAGCTAGAAACAGGGCTTTGTGTGTGTGTTCATGACTATTTCGATTGCAATGGAGAAAGTGGAGACTAATTCTAGAACACACACTACAGGTGCACCCCAGAGAACTATGGGTGTGGTGCCAGACCACTGCGGCCAGGCCAGTATCACAAAAAAGCAAGTTTACTCTTTTCGCTGGTGCAGGGTCTTGTCTTCCGTTGGTGAAACCCAGGACACCTGTGAAGTACAATACAGTGAGGTGTGCCTGCCATTGCGGGGAGGGGGCTGAGAATGGTCTGTATGGCGGGAGCCGCGGTGGGCGCGTGGCAGGAGGTACATGGAATAGACAGAGATTGGCCGAGTTGGATAAAATATATACGACTCAACTCTTTGTTGCTTAAAAGAAATTCACTTCAAGTTCACTGACAGGGAGTCTAAAAGGAGAAAGTCAGAAAACACTATGCTATGCAAAGCTTTTATTTTTTTAAGCAGGATTGGCTATAGTAATATCTGATAAAGTAGATGCTGAAGCAAAAAGAACGAAAAAAGAGAGACATTACAGAATGACAGAATGATAGGATAAATATACCAGGAAAATGGAGAGAGCCTAAATGTGTACGCATGAAACCACAGTGGCTCAGAATAAACAAAAGGAAGTTTTGTCTTCTGATTGGCATGTATGGGACAGTCAAGATAATGATCAATATGCTAGCACTTAAGTCTGCATTTTATTTTATTTTAAAATGTCTTTTCCTCTGGTTATTTCTTGTTTCTCTTTTCTGGCCTCCTTGTGGGATCCTTGAAAATTTGGGGGGATTCATTTCTGATGTATTTATCATGTTCTTGAGTATATCTGTGTTTATAGGTTTCATAGTGGTTGCTCTGGGTTTTTCAACATATGTGTGTGACTCATAACAGCCTACTGTTATCAGTACGTTACCGCTTTGAGCAAAGAGTGGAAACCTTATTTCCACTTGGGTCTCTGTCCTCTACAATTTACATATTATTCTGGGTGTCACATATTATCATTCTAATCATCAGGTAAGATTGATAAAGCTCAGGAGGAAAAGGATGTTCTTTTTGTTGTTGTTGTTACAAATGTTTCTTCTTTTCCCCCACTGATTCCCGCCTCCCCCCCCCTCCCTGCCCTGTCCCCAGCTTTGTTGTCCATGTCCATTGTTCATGCATACATGCATATAAGTTCTGTGGTTTATCTCTCCCCCACCACCCCTTCTTATGGGGATTGTCAGTCTGTACCCCACTTCCACGTCTCTGGGACTACCCCGTTCCTCAGACTGTTATGTTCATTATAGTCCACAAATAAGTGATATCATAGGATACTTGTCTTTCTCTGTTTGGCTTGTTTCACTTAGGATGATACTTTCCAGGTTCCTCCATGTAGTCTCAAAGGATAAGAGATCTTTCTTTCTTACAGCTGCGTAGTACTCCATTGTGTATATGTACCACTGCTTTTTTATCCATTCGTCTACTGATGGACACTTGGGTTGTTTCCAGATCTTAGCTATTGTAAATAGTGCTGCTATAAACATGGGGGTACATATATTCTTTCTGGTTGGCGTTTTAGGCTTCTTAGGGTATATTCCTAGAAGTGGGATCACTGGGTCAAATGGAAGTTCAATTTTTAATTTTTTGAGGTAGCACCATAGTGTTTTCCATAGTGGCTGTACCAGTCTGCATTTCCACCAGCAGTGTACTAGGGTCCCCTTTCCTCCACACCCTCGCCAACACTTGTTGTCTGATGATTTGTTGATGGCGGCCATTCTGACAGGTGTGAGGTGATACCTCATTGTTGTTTCAATTTACATCTCTCTGATGATTAGTGATGTTGAGCATTTCTTCATATGTCTCTTAGCCATTTGTATGTCCTGTTTGGAGAGGTGTCTATTTAGTTTCTCTGCCCATTTTTTAATTGGGTTCTTTGTCTTCCTTTTGTGGAGTTGTATGAGCACTCTCTATATATTGGAAATTAACCCCTTATCTGATATACCATTGGCAATTATGCTCTCCCATACAGTGGGTAGCCTTTCTGTTTTGATGATTGTATCTTTTGCTGTGCAGAAGCTTTTGCGTGTGATGTAGTCCCATGTGCTCATTTTTTCCTTTGTTTCTGTTGCCTTAGGTGATATATCAGTGAAAATTCTGCTGCGTATGATGTCTGAAATTTTGTTGCTTACAGTTTCTTCTAGGATTTTTATGGATTCATGAGTCACATTTAAGTATTTTATCCATTTTGAGTTTATTGTTGTGTAGGGTATAAGTTGATGGTCTAGTTTCATTTTTCTGCATGTAGCTGCCCAATTTTCCCAACACCATTTATTAAAGAGGCTGTCCTTACTCCACTATATGCTCTTGCCACCTTTGTCAAATATTAATTGAGCATATTGCCTTGGGTCCATTTCTGGGTTCTCTGTTCTGTTCCACTGGTCTATATGCCTGTTCTTGTGCCAGTACCAGGCTGTTTTGATTACAGTGGCTTTGTAGTATAACCTGATTCTGGTAATGTGATTCCTCCAACTTTGTTCTTCTTTTTCAAGATTGCGGTGGCTATTCGAGGTCTTTTTTGGTTCCATATGAACTTTTGAAGTACTTGTTCTAATTCTGTGAAGTATGCCGTTAGTATTTTGATGGGGATTGCATTGAATCTATAGATTGCTTTGGGTAGTCTGGATATTTTAATGATGTTAATTCTTCCAATCCATGAACAAGGTATGTGCTTCCACTTTTTATATCTTCCTCTATTTCTTTTTTCAATGACCTGTAGTTTTCTGCGAATAGGTCCTTTATTTCTTTGGTTAAGTTTATTCCTAGGTATCTTAATTTTTTTTGCCGCAATGGTAAATGGGATTGTTTTCCTAGTTTCTCTTTCTGTGAGTTCATCATTGGTGTATAAGAATGCCATCGATTTCTTGACGTTAATTTTGTATCCTGCTACTTTTCCAAATTCATTTATTAAGTCTAGTAAATTTTTGATGGAGTCTTTGGGGTTTTCTACGTATAGTATCATGTCATCTGCAAATAATGACAGTTTCACTTCCTCCTTTCCAATTTAGATTTCTTTTATTTTTTCTTCCTGTCTGACTGCTGTGGCTAAGACTTCCAGTACTATGTTAAATAAGAGTGGAAAAGTGGGCATCCTTGCCTTGTTCCTGTACTTAAGGAAAATGCTTTTAGTTTTTGCCCATTGAGTAGGATGTTGGCTGTAGGTCTTTCATATATGGCCTTTATTATGTCTAGATATGATCCCTATATTCCCACATTGCTGAGCATTTTTATCAGAAATGGATGCTGGATTTTGTTGAAGGCTTTTTTGGCATCTATTGATATGATCATGTGGTTTTTATTCTTCATTTTATTTATGTGGTGTATCACATTTATTGATTTTTAAATATTGTACCAGGCTTGCATCCCTGGGATGAATCCCACTTGGTCATGGTGAATAATTTTTTTTGTGTATTGCTGGATCCCATTTGCTAGTATTTTGTTCAGGATTTTAACATCTATGTTCATCAGGGATATTGGCCTGTAGTTTTCTTTCTTTGTAGTGTCTTTTTCTGGTTTTGGAATTAGAATTATGCTGGCTTTATAAAACGAGTTTAGAAGTCTTCCTCCTTTTTGAATTTTTTGAAATAGTTTGAGGAGAATGGGTGTTAGTTCTTCTTTAAATGTACGGTAAAACTCCCACGTGAAGCCATCCGGGCCTGGGCTTTTTGCTGGGAGAGTCTTGATTACATCTTCAATTTCTTCTGTTGTTATTGGTCTGTTCAAGTTTTTTATCTCTTCCTGGTCCAATTTGGGAGACTATGTGTTTCTAGAAATTTGTCCATTTCACTTTGATTGTAGAATTTGTTGCCATATAATTGTTCATAGTAGTTGTTAACAATCTTTTGTATTTCTGTGGTGTCAGTTGTTACTTCTCCTCTTTCAGTTCTGATTTTGTGTATTTGGGTTCTCTCTCTTTGTTTCTTGGTGAGTCTAGCTATGGGTCCATCAATCTTGTTTATCTTTTAAAAAAACCAGCTCTTTGTTTCATTGATCCTTTGAATTGTTTTTTTGGACTCTATGTCGTTTATTTCTGCTCTGATCTTTACTATTTCCTTCCTTCTACTTGCTCTGGGGTTTTCTTTTTGTTTGCTCTCTAGTTCTTTAAGTTGTGAGAGAGATTAGATAGTTTATTAGACATATTTCTTCTTTCTTGAGGTAGGCCTGTAGTGCTATGAACTTCCCTCTCAGAACTGCTTTCGCTGCATCCCATAGATTTTGTGTTGTTGTGTCTTCATTTTCACTGGTTTCCACGAAGTTTTTAATTTCTTCCTTGATCTCCTCAGTAACCCATTTATTGTTTAATAACATGATATTTAGCTTCCATGTGTTCAAATGTCTTTGCATATTCTTGTTGCAATTGATTTCTAGTTTCATGCCATTGTGATCTGAGAGGATGCTTGATATGATTTCATTCTTCTTGAACTTGTAGAGACTTAGTTTGTGCCCTAACATGTGGTCTATCTTTGATAATGTCCCATGTGCACTTGAGAAGAATGTGAATTCTGTAGTTTTGGGGTGTATTTCTCTGTAGATATCTATTAAATCCATTTGGTCTAGTGCTTCATTTAGAGTCTCAGTTTCCTTGCTAATTTTTTGTCTAGAGGATCTGTCCAGTGATGTCAGCGGGGTGTTGAAGTCCCCTGCTAAGATTGTATTGCTATCGATTTCTCCTTTGAAGTCCTCCAGAAGATTTTTAATATATTTTGATGTTCCTATATTGGGTGCATATATATTTATCAAGGTTATATCTTCCTGTTGGATAGATCCTTTCAATATTATGTAGTGGCCTTCTTTGTCTCTAGTTATGGTCTTCATTTTGAAATCTATTTTATCAGATATGCTTATTGCTACCCCAGCTTTTTTTTGCTTTCCGTTTGCTTGGAAGATATTTTTCCATCACTTCACTTTCAACCTATGTGAGTCTTTTGTTGTGAGGTGGGTCTCTTGACAACAACATATAGATGAGCCATGCTTTCTTATACAATCAGCTACTCTGTGTCTTTTTATGGGAGCATTCAACCCATTTACATTTAAGGTGATTATTGATATGTACTTATTTATTGCCATTTTTGTTTAGTGTGGTTCTATTTTTCTTCCTATTTCTCCTGCTAATTACAGCAGTCCTTTTAACATTTCTTGCAGTGTTGGTTTGGTGCTAATGTATTCCGTTAGCCTTTTTCTTTTTTTGTCTGAGAAGCTCTTTATTTGTTCTATTTTGATTGATAGCCTTGCTGGGTAGAGTGGTCTTGGATTCAGATTCTTGTTTTTCATGACCTTGATTACCTCAGGCCATTCCCTTCTGGCCTGTAGAGTTTCTGTTGAGAAGTCAGCTGAGAGCCTTATGGGGTTTCCTTTGTAGGTAACCTGTTGCTTTGTTCTTGCTGCTTTTAGGATTCTCTCTTTGTCTTTAATTTTTGGCAGTTTGATTACTATGTGTCTTGGTGTGGGCCTGTATGTATGTGTTCTTCTTCCTTGGGGCTCTCTGTGCTTCTTGAACTTGAATACCTTCTTCCTTCACAAAATTAGGGAAGTTTTCTGTCACTATTTCTTCAAATATATTCTCTAACCCTTGCTCATTTTCTTCTTCTTCGGGGACTCCTATGATGTGAATGTTATTACATTTCCAGTTGTCCCACAGTTCTCTTAAGCTGTTTTCCTGTTTTTTAATTATTTTTTCCTTTTGGTTTTCTGAATGGTTCATTTTTTCTACCCTATCTTCTAATTCACTGATCCGGTCCTCAGCTTTCTCTGCTCAGCTATTTAGACTTTCCAATGTGTTTTTTATTTCTGATATGTCATTCTTCATTTCTTCTTGGTGGTTTTTAATATCCAACTGGTTGATTTTCAGCATTTCTATGTCTTTATTCATGGTGCTTATGTCCTTACATATGCTGTTGAGCTTCCTCAAGATCATGGCTCTGAATTCTAGTTCTGTTAACTTGCTTAACTGCACCTCATTTATCTCATCTTTGGTAGAGGTCTCTTATTCTTTCATTTGGCTTTTGTTTCTGTTTTTCACCATTTTGGCTTTCACAGTGGGCTTTGGAGCCTGCCAAATTTTCCTTGTGGGTGTTTATTGTTCTGCTGTTTGTGTCTTCCTCTCCTGGGTTTGGATGAGGCAGGGAGGAGCCACTTTAAACACCACTGTCAAGTCTTAACTTTCTTGGTTAGAGTTGCTAGCCCAGGGAATGGTAGTTATCCTCTAGCTTTTTTGCCTGGAGGTTATTAGTAGGGGTCACCTGAAGAACCTTGGTTTCTGAATTGACTGAAAAACTCCCTCAGGTGCTCAGTGTAAGAGGACTTCCCGAGGGTGAGGCAGATGCTGGTTGTTAATGGGCCTCAATTAGCATTTCATTGGCCACTGGGTGGGGTTGAATCTCTGAGGGAGGGGCCAAATCCTGTCCCCAGGGCTCTGGAAAGGAGTAAGATGACCACAGTCCTGCGAGGCTGCACTCAGCAAAAGCTCTGAGCACCCTCCATATCCCGAGTGTCCCCAGACAGTTCCAGTCCAGTCTGCCCTCCCTGTGTTGGAGCCCAAGGTGAGTGGCTGCTGCCAATTTAGCCTCTGTCTGGGCTCTGCACCGTGGAGCTGCCTGGGACTTTCACCCGAGGGCGCTGGTCCCAGCTAAGGGCGGCTGAGGCTGAAGCAGCTTCCAGCGGAGGGCATAGCACCCAGCCAAGGCTGCAGGTCCCAGCCCAGGCCGCTGCAGGCCATGGGCTCCCGGCCCCCTCTTGCGTCCTCGCAAGCCTACCAGGATTGAGTCAGTGTCCCTGGTTATGTGGTCCTCCAAGCTGCCTTTTGGTTGCTCCTTCCTGATGATTTGTCTTTATTTTCGTTGTAATTCCTGTTTGGTCCTGGGAGACGGTAGCTTCCATTCACTCCACCACTATTTTTTCTCTCTCCTAGACTAGTCTCGGAAAATGATGTTCTAATGCATTTCCCCGTATTTCTGATCTTTCTGTTGTTTTTTCTTCCCTCCTAATTTACCACAGTCCTTTCTTCTATCATTTTCTTTCTGTTTGAAGAACTTCCTCTTAGCCAGACTTTCAGAGAGGGTCTGCTAATGACACATTCTTTTTGTTTCTCATCATCTGAGAAGGTTGATATGTCTCCTTCATTCCTGAGGGATGCTTTCTGAAGATACAGGATTCATGTTTGCCGGTTCTTTTCTAACACTTGAAGGATACTGTGCCGTCTCCTTCTGTCCCCCTGTGGTTTCAGTTGCGAAATCCACTGTCATTGGAACTGATGTTCTCCTATCGGCAGTGGGCCCTTTATCTGCTTTCAAGACTGGTGCTTTATCTTCAGTTTCTAAAAGTGTAATTATGATGTATCTTGGCATGGGTTTCTTCGACTTCATCCTCTTGGTGTTTGCTCAGCCTCTTGAATGTGGAGGAGTGTATCTTTAGCAAATTTGGGAAATGTTCAACCATCGTTCCTTCTGACACTCTTTCTACTTCCCTTTCCCCCCTCCAATCCTGCTGGAACTCTGATGATATGAATTTGGGTTTTTTCAATCCCACTGGTCCTCAAAACTTTTTTTTTTTTTTTCAGTTCAGTTCTTCTCTGCTGTTCAGGCTGTTCTGCCCTCAAGGGCACCAAAGCCATCATTTTCGGTCATCTCCGTTCTGTTCTTGAACCCATTCGGCTTTTCTACTTTCCCTTTTTGCATTTTCAGTTTATAATTTTCATCTGATGTTTGTAATAAATTCTTCGTCTTTTCTGAGATTTCCCACTTGTTTGAAGAGGATTTGTAATAGACTACTGAAACATCTTTTTATTGTTATTAATTAATTTTTTTTATTACGGTCATCCCTCCTTTTTCCCCATTGACCCAATGCTCCTGTTCCCCACCCCCTCCCACCGTCACTGCACCCTGGTCTGTGTCCATGGGCTGTGCATATATGTATGTAAGTTCTTTGGTTTATCTCTTCCTGTCCCTCCCCCCCTTCCCTCTGAGATTTGTCAGTCTGTTCCCTACTTTCACGTCTCTGGATCCTTTTTTCCTGGCAGCTTATATTGAAGCATCTTTACGACGGCTTGTCTCAGTCTGCTCGGGTTGCCAGAAAAAATCCTACAGATTGCGCGGCTTAAAAAACAGAAATGGCCCTGGCCAGTTTGGCTCAGCGGTTAGAGCGTCGGCCTGCGGTCCAGAGAGACCCGGGTTCGGTTCCCGCTAAGGGCATGTACCTTGGTTGCAGTTTGTCCCCTGCCCTCGTTGGGTCGTGTGGGTGGCAGCCACGCGATGTGTCGCTTTCACGTCGATGTTTCTCTCTCTCTCTCTCTCTCCCCCTCCCACTCTATCTAAACAAAATATCGAAAAATGTCCTCGGGTGAGGATAAAAACAAAAAAAACAAAAAAACAAACAAACAAAAAAACCCCAAACAAACAGAAATGAACTTTCCAATACTTCTGGAGGCCAGGAAATCCAAACCCAGTTCTGGCTGGTTGAGTTTCCGGTGAGGGCCCTCTTCCCAGCTTGTAGACGCTGCCTTCTCGCTCTGTCCTCACTCGGCAGAGATAGAGCGTGGACTCTCTGGTGTCTGTTCTTACAAGGATTCTAATCCTATTGGATCAGGCTCCTGCCCTTATCATTTAATTGAACTTTAATTACTTCTGTAAAGGCCCTCTCTCCAAATACGCTCACCTAGGTCTTCCGCATATGAATTCGGTTTAGACACAGTTTGGCGTGTAGCACTGCTTTAAAATCCGGGTCTGATGATTCCAAGGTTGGGTCCATCTTGGTGTTGGTGTTAGTTGACTACCTTTTCTCATTCCAGTTTGATTTTCTTGGTTCTTGATATGATGGATGACATTTTATTGTATTCCGGACATTCTGTGTGTGTTTGTGGCCTCTGGGCCCTATTCACATTGTTTGTTTTCATAGGCTGTCATAGGTTTCACATGTGCGTTCTGGTCTCCTCGTATGCTGTGGTCTAGTGACAGTTAAATTTTCAGAATCGGTGCAGTGTCCTTTCCATCTGCTTAGGTCAACGGGTAACACCTGGGCTCCTTGGTCCCGCTGGATCTGCCTAAGGGGTGGAAGTGATTTCCCCAAACCAGGCCAGCAGGTACCGCTCCCCTGGGAGGGGGGTGCAGGCTCTCCCGGCTGATGCCCTTCCCAGCCCTCCTTCCCCCGGGCGTTCCCAGTGTTTCTGGGCAGCAAAGCAGATGCTCAGACCCAAGGGGACAACATGGTGTCCTCTGCCAGGATGCTTCCAGTTCTTTCCACCTACCCCGTTCATACCCACTTTCTTCTCTCTTCTCCTTGCCTACATTTTAGCTTTCAGTGCAGTGTCTAACGAATAGTAGATGCTCCTTTGCATTTACTTGTTTTACTCATCCTGCAATTTACTCATTTGTCAGGGGTGTAGGTGGAGATGGTTTGTTTCTATTCCACTGTCATGAGTTGGTCCAGTTACCTGTACACCTGGGATAAGCCTCTCAAAGATGGTGAGATACAGGGCATGGATTCTCTCTGTGGAAGAGTCTACCTTCATGGGGGTAGGGGAATGGCCTGGCGGGTCATGCCCTTCTTTTGAGCTGCTTTGCTTTCTGTCACACAGAGTCCTTTTCAGAGGCAAGCAAGAAAAGTCATTGCTTCCCCTCCTTGGCTTTCGTACAAGAAAACGAAAGGATTTCAGAAGGAAATTTCAAGCTTTTGTATTGCAGAGCAGGCCATTTCGTTGATAGGAGAAGAATCCCTCAATGGATAACTGTTCTATCCTTTGTCACAGAGGCTGAAAGCACACCTTCCTTCATTTTGGTGGACAGGATTATAGCATATCAGAACTGAGTGACGTGTTCGAGAGCTGCTCCCAAACCCTTCTGTGGCTGGTGTGGAAAATGAGGCTTATGTAAAGGAATGGTTGGCTCAGGACACAGAGGAGTTCGCAGTAAGTGGACGGGAGCAGGGAAGTATCCGTGTTCCTGATTCAGAGAGCGCTGGGTTCGAATCCTGGCTTGGCCACTTCCTGGCGGTATGATCTTGGACAAGCTCCTTACCTTGTCTAATTCTATTTCTTCAGTGGTATTGTGAGAATTTAGCAAGATAATCCACGTTCAGTGCCAGGGAAATAGTGAGAGCTTAATAAATATGATCCCCACCATTCCAGAGACCCCAGCATTAGCTCAGAGGGTTTCCTGCTTCTTTGTGGCAAACCAATTCTACTTTCCCCATTAGGTCTACTTTCTTGTTTCACTCAGCTCTCCATAAGCATTTGCTGAGCACCTGCTGTGTACAGAGGCTCTGGAGACACAAAGATGAGTACACATGTCCCTGTTGCCCTCCTGGGACTTGCTCTCTCACGGGGAGGCGGCCCCATAAACACAGGGACCACGCTGGGAGTGCGCAGGGCACAGAGGCTGGGGGTCAGCATGATGTTCCCCTATCTCGGGAAGTTACTTGTAGGGTTATTTTGTTGTTACCTGTTTGCTGAAAGATGGCTGAGCCTAATGTATCGGCTGTAAGGAACAGATGAAGGCATTCGGCACAATAGTTTTCTGAAAATCAGATTCCTAATGTTAGAAGCGTTTCTCTCGGTGCGTACCTTGGACACGCAGGCCGTTGGCCTTCCAGCAGCTGGAGGAAGTCGTTCTGGGTCATCGGTAGTCTGGAGTCACCTTTCACAGTATGTGCGGTCACAGCCAGCTGTCTAGGGGTTTATTCAGGGTCTGTGTGCTGCGTCATTACCAGACTGAATGTGGAAAACCCCGCTTGAAGGACAGGTCCTCATTAGCGAACAATCAGCTCCGGAGGCAGAAGCACGCGTTGCCGAGAAGTGCGAAGCACTAGCGGAGACCAGGAGATGCAGAAGCAATGCTCGTTATTAGCCCAGGACCGAGGAAGTCGTTTGCCTGGGACCGAAAGGGGGTAGGAGGGCTGGTCACTGTGATGGAAAAGCCACGCTGATCCAAGGTTGTGCGAGTGGAAGGTGGGCACTGGGGACGTGAGCTTGAGGAAGAGGGACCAGACTGGCTTGGGAGTGTAATTTTAAGAGCGTGAATATCATACTAAGGAGGATGGATTCTGGACCTCATGCTGCCAGAGTAGAGGGGTCATGGTGGTGAGACTCTGCTGTCGACAGATTACCCGCTCTCTGCATGTCTGCGTTTTAGAGAACAGTGGTATGAAACGTATTTAAACAATGGCAGACTTTTCTTGTCACAATAGCCATTAGCCATGTCCTTAGAAAGAGAGCACTCCTTGATCAAATGCCTTCAGAAAGGCTGAGGGGCCCATCACAAGGGGCCCCGTCCGATTGCGGCTCCGGGGACTGTCACCGAGAGCACGTTGCTGCGTCCCAGGCTGACCGAGAACCTCGTGGACTCGGTGATGTGGCCTGGCATCTGATGGAAGAACGAGGGCCTCGCCACTTTCAGGAGCAGAAATGTCCAGGGCCGGCCACGCTGCTGTCGATCTTGTTCTGCGGATTCTCTGGAGCAGCCCAGGTGGCAAATGAAGAGTCTCCCTCTCGCTTAGGCCGGAAATAGTCAGCGCCAGGGGAAGATGCAGTGGATGCTTTTTGGGATTAGCTGGTTCCGGTCTCTACTTACGTAAGCAAATTAATGAACGGCAAAGTCTCATTTTTACCAGTGCCAAATAGTAAGGACGCTGCAGGGACAGGCACGTCAACGTTAGCGATGTCTGTTCGGCCACAGAAGCCTCTTCATTGAAAGTGTCTGCTTCGGAGCAGGTTCAGGCTCAGCAGCGCGGGAGGGACGGCGAAGACCACCCCCTTTCCCCTGCTGCAGGCTCTCTAACGCGCGTGATCATTCGTGGAACGTGTCTCAGGAAATTGTCCTTCCTACCGCGGCCGAATTACATTTCTGAAGCAGAATTCTTTTTCTCTAGCCTCCTTTTCTTCTTTTCCCCTCCTGCCCGTCCGCCTTACCTTCCTCCCACCCTCCTCTTGTTCTTCCTCCTTTGTAATTTGTCAGCACAATTAAGGACACAACTTACGAAGAATTCGTCGTCTTCTGGGGGAAACAGATGCGTAAAACACGTAAGCAGGTAATCGCAATGCAACACGAGACATTATTTGATTCCAGTTATTCTCAGCCTAAAGGAGTTTCCCTGAGTTATCCGGGTGGGGGTGGGGTGGGGACTCACCTTAACCAGTCCTTCGAAGATGTCTAGGAGCCTAAAATAAAGCAGTGTAGCCTCTGGCAGATGTTTGTTGAAAGCAAGCTTTCTGAAGAAGGTCCAGATAAGCATCCTTCCAAAGAGCATGCCAGAGGTAATTCAGGGGAGCCGTGACTTCCAGCCCCTCCTCCCTGACTTCGTAATGGGCTTTTCTGTTTGTGTTCGCCTGGGACAGTGCCCTCCGGAAACGTTAACTCTTCCAATCAAATGAAGGCCCCCTTTCGGGGAGGCTGGGCAAGGTCCCCTCTCTCAGAATGCCATTCCCTGGATTTATTTCATTTCATTCCTTGTGTGTTTCAGCATCAGCTTCCAGACTGAATCCGAAAGCCCAGCTCAGTTCTGCCGCATGTCTAGCTGTGGCGTCATTAAGAGCTTTGGCCTCAAAGGCATTTTGTGTTTGTTTAATCAAGTGCTGGCCCCAAAGGTTCCACGGATTTTAAATATCATTTCTCTTATCACCTCTAAGGGTGCAATCATTCCCTTCTCAAGCCCAGAGGAAGTGCCTCTTGTCCTCATTGTCCTGATTAGGGTCACTGGGATTTGGGGAAGTTAAATGCTTGAGTTCACCCCTCCAGTAGGAAACTAAGTCTGAGTGTGAAGACAGTGCCAGTCTCCTTCCTCCACTCCCGCCGCACCCAGATGGCACGCGGTGGGCTGAAGGGCCTCAGGTTTGGGGGTCAGAGTGACTAGACCCCGGCAGGTCATGAAGTGCTGACTAGTGACAAAGAAATGAGCTCTCCTGCCTGCACCATCAGATATTGAAACAGCAAATAACAAAACATCCCAATGCTGGATAATCCATCTACCTCGTCATGCCACAGATACTTTTGGAGTTTTTATTTATATGCAAGAAACTCTTCTAGGCACTGGGGGATAGCCGCAAACAAGCAAAACAACAAAAAGTTGGCTTTCCTTCAGGAAGTGTTCTAGAATTAGGTGTTGGGCAACAACAAATAAGCAGAGTGGATAATGTGGAAGGTGGAGATAAGTCTTGTGGAGAAAAAGAAAGCTGATAAGCGGGGCAGGAGTGTTGATATTTTGCAGAGAGCAGCCAGGGGAGGGCTGATCAGGTGAGGATTCAAGGGCATTAGCCAGGAGTCTCCTGAGGTCCAGAGGAGACTGCTCTGGGCAGGGGATGAGCTGGAGCAAGGCCCCGAGGGGGAGGGCACACCCGGTGGGTTGAGCCCCAGCAAGGAGGCCAGTTGATGGGGCGGAGTGGGCACAGCAGGGAGCTAAGGACACGAGGTTGGAGAGGGTCACAGGGCAGATCACATGCTCACCTTGGACTCCACTCAGAGGGAAAGTGGTGGAGGTTGGAGCAGACGGACGAACACATTCAGCAGACTTGTTTTGCTACGTGCATCGAGGGTGGGCTGAAGGGACCCTGGGTGGAGGCAGGGAGACGTGTTTGGAGGCCACTGTACTGTCCGGGGGCCAGGGTGGGGGCCCTGATGCAATGGACCGACATGTTGATTCTCCAGACGTGTGATCCTGTTTGGACATCAGCTCCTCTGGCAGAAGATGCTGGTGCCTCTGGTTCTGTCTTCAGTCTCTGGCTTTGGTGTCCTCTGTCACTTATTTCCCGGTATGGAGTACTTGAACTTTCTAAGTGGTTTCAAACCAAAGCCTCCAGTAGCGTTGTCCGAGTCGCTTGAACTCTCTGGGCTCCTGAGCGCTCGTTTTAGGATGATCAGAGTAACATCTGATTTGCTCAGCTCTTAGAAACAGTCCAAGAGATGTCGAGGAAAGAAACGTATTCACAGGAAACCACTATGTAAGCTGGGGAGTCTCATACACTTCATAACATCCCTGTTACTTTGCTGATGTTTTCACAAGGACCCTCCTTCCATGCGCGTCAGTGTGACATGTCCACGGCTCCCGCTTTTCCTTTGGTCCCCGGTCCCTTCTGTTTCTTGATTTTCTCCAAGTTTTTCTCTCGCACTGTCTTTCCCATTTGTTCTGCTGTTGTAGCCCCGGGGTAAATATCACCTGTGGGGTGAGCTCGAGGCCCCTGAAATAGCCTTCTGGGGGACTTCCCTGCCTCTTCTCTCACCTTTGTAGGTCATGTCTCACACTCTCCCCTACACCCCGAGTTCTCGTCTGGACAGCTGGCCCCCTTCCCAATGCAGTCCCACCCTCTCCTGACATCTACACCCACTGGGTCTGTTATGTAAACCTGCTGGTTCCAGGATTTCCTGCAGTCCCCCACCATCTCGTTATTCTAATTCCTGTGCATTGGACCAACCACGTCTATGTGAAATAATCTGCCCTTCTCTATTCCTCTCCCCGGTTCTCCAGTCTTTCCTGCCCCCTTCCTGCTACTCCGACCCACCCTAATTCCCCACTTACTGAGTCACCAAGTGTTTCTGCCATGTGATTTTGCTTACCTCTGTGTATATTATGTCTCACCTCCTGATAAGACCAGGTGATCTCTGGTCCTGAGCACCGTACAAGACTCATGGTTGCTATAAGTATCTGCAAGGTCAGCCGGGCGCTTAAAAGACAAAAACAGACCTGGAGCTAAATAGCCTAGGTTTTACATCGCAGGTCCTCTGAGCATTCGTGCGTGATATTGGATAAATCATTTAACATTTCTGAGCCTCGTTTTCTCAGCTTTAAAATGGTGGTAAGCCCCGGCGGGACATCATCCTGTGCACCATTTCCTGGTCAGGACACAGGCCTGGGTTGTGGGTTCGATCCCCAGCAGGGGGCACGCAGGAGGCAGCCGATTGATGCTTCTCTCTCACATGGATGGACAGATGTTTCTCTCTCCCTCTCCCTTCCTCTCTCTCCAAAAGCGAATTGAAAACTCTTTTAAAACATGGTTGTAATAGTAGCTACCAGGTGGAATTGCTCTGAGGGTTAGAAATACTTGGGTAAAGTGCCTACTGAGACTGACCCGAGCAGTAAGTACTCGATAAATTACAGCTATTATCATAAGCATTAGTGGGATCATCAGAAAGTAATTGTCACTCATCCGCGTGAACTTCGGGCTCGTTCTGCGGGGCTCAGCCGGGAGCCGAGGGCGTCGATCTAGGTCAGGGTTTTTCCAATGCTTTCAAACTACGTCCCTTCCACATCTTTTGTAAAATTTCACACTTTTCTTTCGTGTCACTCAGAATGAAAAAGAATTCGATACTGTGCTTCAAAAGAGCTGCACTTGTTGAGGCAAAATGATTCTGTTTCCAAACCACATCCCGCAGACGGAACTCAGTGAGCTAGGTATTGTCTATGTCCTTCCAGGGCTGATGTTCGGCCTCATTCTGTGGCTTTTGAGGGGGAGAGAAGTTCATCTCTGTCTAGTTTTCTCTGTCAAGAAATGATACTGGACTTTGGTTGATGGGCCTCTTTTGCCTCCAAAATCTCTCTGTACATAAAAATTGTATTTCCATCATTGAAACACATAGGAGGGTCCATGGTGTATCTTCGTCTCTCTTTTTAAAAATATGTATATTATTTTTTTTATTGATTTTAGAGAGAAAGGACGGGAGAGGGAGAGAGAGAGAGAGAAACATCAATGAGAGAGAACATCCATTCGCCACCTCCTGCACACCCCCCGCTGGGGATCGGGCCCACAACTTGGGCTTGTGCCTTGACCAGGAATTGAATCAGCGACCGCTTGGTGTATGGGTCGATGCTCAGCCACTGAGCCACACCGGCCTGGCTGGTGTGTCTTCTTTCTCCCTATTATTTCCTCAGCCCTTACCCTATAGGACTCAGCACACCTTTAGGGAGTCAGACACCCCCCTCCCGCAGGCATCAGGAACCATTCACTCTGGAGGGCAGGAAAATTTCCACGTGGTGAGTACTATTGATTTCCCTTGTCCAGAGATTAATTTAGAAAAAAGAATCCGTGACTCGTATGAGGGGGATGTGCGATGATGGAGAAAGCAAGGGGGAGGAATCGAGACCCGGGAGCCACCTTTAATGTAGTGCCGTCACTATCATTTTGACAGGTTTACAATCAAAAGCCATTGATTTTTCATCAGCTTTTCCAGCTGGCTTCAGAAGGCGAGGTTTCTGGGTTTAAAAAAAAAAAAGAAAGAAAGAAAAGGCTTTTCTAACAGACAGTTTTATTCTAGCTTTTGCACCCAGGAAAGAGCCAGGGATTTGCTGAGTCAGCCTTCAATTTCTGTTGCATTGATGTGCACCTTTCATGGTGGCTTGCTGTGAAGGGAGGCATCTGTGATGGTCTGCGGCACATCCTTGGCGGGAGGAGTGATGTTGCTCGGACAGCGGACATCCCAGAGCCACAGTGTCAGAGCCGGAGAGGGGATTAGACACCCAGATGCACCCAAGGACTTGGAGCGGAGGTGGGACGCTGGAGCTGAGTCGTCACTTAGCACCTGCCAAGTGTTGAGGCTTTTACATGTGTTGTCTCGTTTAAATTCTATAGTTTCTAAATGATAAAGATAACTTGCCTCGGTGGACACACAAAAATGCAGCTGGGATTTGGTGAAATCATCAGTTCATGCATGTGTGCGCTCTCCGTGAGGGGTGCTGGGCTGCCAGGGGCTCCAATGAAGGGACTCAGAGGACTCGGAGAAGCCGTGACTGCCCTTCGTCCTGAAGTGGCCCGTTACTCTCCCTCCTGGCTCCTGGCCCTCGCTATTTATAGCTGTGGTCCCTGCTCCAGGTGCAGGTGTCCTGCTGCGGTGAGCGCTTTGCCTCGCTGCTTGGCAGTGCTGGTTCTTGATCTTGACCCACATTTACACACAATATAACAAAGACAGCAAACCCATGGGTTTATTCTGTGCTTATTCCTCCGAGGGACTAATGGGACATTTCTGAGACTTGGATGTGTTTCCTCGCGAACCTAAGTGTGCAGTTTGAAAGACATTTCACCACCTTTCCTCCTGGTGACTTTTTGGAGAATTCATAACTAAATAGATTTTTAGTGCTCAGAAATGATGACGAGAACCCAGGTCTCGGCCCTCGGCATGAATAGGCCATTTCTGGGTTGTAGGAGTAAAGATGACCGGACTTAGGTTCAAGAGAAGGAACCCTCTGAGATCTCATCTTGTCTCTGACACTGAATGACGGTGTGATTTAGGGTACGTCCCTCTCTCTAAGCATCACTTTCCTCGTCCGTAAATGCAGGACAGGGAGCACCGCACTCCCTCCAAGTTGCCTAGAGACTAGACCCACAGGAAGTTTGGGTTCTCTTTCTCTGCATGCAGTGAAACTGTTGTAATTCCTACATTCCAACCAGGAAGATTTTTCTAGCAGAAAACAGTCTATAGGTTTTATTCTTCTGAAGCTCAAATGGGAATATCAAGTAAAATATTTTTAAGAAACCATATGAGCAGGATGAAAATAATCTAGGCCTACCACATACCTGTCAAGCTGAGCAAAGACACTTGATATCAGGTGTGATATTTATCAAGTAATTTTTAAAAAAATCTCCTGCCAGCAGTAAAAGGAACTAAAGGTTCGTGGAAATTAGCACAAGGCAGTGTTATAATTTAGAAACTGTGTTCAGTGGCCTTTCTTTTCCCCCCCATGAGGACTGGAAAAAGACTTCCTGGGTTTGTTTATAGAATGTAATGTGATATTGTGTGTAGCGTATCTAATTTACTGCTTGGCGTATAATAGAAGCTCCCTGAAAGTTATTCCATTTGATTTTAAAGGCAAATCATTTCACTCACCTTTGTGGCTCAGTGGTTGAGCGTCGACCCATGCACCAAGAGGTCACCAGTTCGATTCCCGGTCAGGGCACAGGCCCAGGTTGTGGGCCACATCCCCAGTGGGGGGCATGCAGGAGGCGGCCAATCGATGTTCTCTCTCATCAGTGTTTCTATCTCTCTCTCCCTCTCCCTTCCTCTCCCACTAACATTAATAAAGAAAAAAAAAATATTTTAAAGGCAAGTCATCTCCATTTAGCTCTGAATTCCTCAGACATAAAGTTTGAGAACCAAAGGATTAGCTATATCTTACGATCCCTGCCCGAATTGGAACTCTGATTCAAGGATTGCTTTCCTCTAGGTCAAGAAACCAAGAGGCTCGGGAGTTTGGAGGAGGGCTGGGGGTGAGGGGTGGCCTGAAGACGGCAGTGGCACATGACAATCAAACAACTGTCACCACTTCACCCACCAAGACCTTGGCTCCGCCCATCGGCTAAGTGATGGCAGCCCTCCCTGACATTCCCGACTCTGTATTTGCAGACAGTGCCGTCTGTCAGCTCTGTTGCTGGGCCCTAATCTTTGTGAGATGATGTAAAGAAGAAAAAAATAAAACAAGAATCTTGCATTGAAAGAAGCTTAGGCAGATGTGGTTGGACAGGCATCTTGCCGGCACCAGAAGGAGAAAGAGTTGAAGAATTCTCACACTCAAGGAGATGACCCTAGTGACCACGGCTCTTGGGAACACACACACATACATCTGAGGCCGGATGGGCTCACTGCGTTAATGCGGGCACAAAACACACAGGGCAGGGCACGTCTTTTCTGATGCAGGAGGAGCAGCGCTCTCCTTCCCAGGGGGAGCTGTCAATTGCTTTTTAATATCTCCTCTTCCTCTTCAGGTCCCTGCCTGGAGACATGGAGGCTTTTGTTGGGATGGAGGCCCAGAAGGCCAGGTGCCTACGTGCAATGAGAAGATTCTCCTCTGACCCAGGCTAGACATGTTGCATCATGAGAAAGAAATGTGTTACGTTCCACCCCCCACACTTTGGGACTATTGTTACGCAGTGTACCCCAGACCAGGCTAACTGATACAGCCAGAGAGAAATTGTCTCTTCCTTTGTTCTCAGCCTTCTGTAACCTAGACCTTACGCTTGTTGTCCCTTTGAAACGTCTCACAGAGAGGATACTGTGACCTCCTATGTTCCTGATCCTGGGGAGTGTTTTCAGGCTTCATCCTACTTGAACTCTCTACGGTATTTGATTCTGTAAACCATGGAATTTTTTTTTCTTCCCCTTGGCCTCAATGACACCACACCTCAAAAGTATTTTGAATAAAAGAGCAGGGAATAAATCCTGAGGTATTTTCCTTTTAGTATGAAAAATATGTACAACATTTTCTGAAATCAATGAATAGTTGTTCCGTAGCTAGGTTGACCGAGTCAAATGGTTAGGACTCTCTCTCTGGTAATGGATAGTAAGTACCTTAAAAATTTTCTCAAGAAGTTAAGTAAAAATCTTAAACTAAGCCACATTAATAACTAATATAAAAATGCTCATTTTTTATTCCTTAAAAATATTAAATTTAGACAAGCATTTCCTTTGCTAATTATATAATAATGAATACAGACTATTTAAAGGTAATGAAACAATGTCTTTTATCACTGTCATATTTATAACATTATTGATCATATTTATAACCTCAGTAGAATCACCAGTATTTTCACTCTACCGAAGAAGGATGAGAAATAAAGAATGACTTTGTCATTGTGAAAACTCCCCAAATATAGGGAAGCTGAGCAAGACACAGTTAGCCCATACCTATAAAAATGTCCCAGGTAAAATATTGCTGTTCCCTCAAATAGAACAAATACTGAATAAAGGACACAGATGTCACGGATTCAGTTCTGCGTTTGCAAGAGAATGCCCTGATTTTGTCTTTGTCTTCCCTACAGAACCCCCATCCACCCCATTTCTGTTGATTGTTCTGGTTTAACATTTACCAAGTTCTTCTAGTGCACAACTATGTATAGACACCAGGCCCGTGCAAACCCCAAACCTAAAGGAAAACAGTATTTCAGACAAATACCCAATCTGGTCGACTAGATGTTCAGTATCTGCATACGAGAGAACAGGGAGCCTGTTGACTACACATGTATATTTTAATTTCTTTTTGATGCTTATTTTTAATTTGTGTTTTTATGTACAGTTTTACATGGCTGTTGACTTTTTATTTTTACTGAATGCTGGGTCTGCTCATTGAAGGTCTCAAGGAGTTGTTCCTTCCTTGGAAAGACACGTCAGCATTTGAGTGCAAGGAACACCCCTATTGCCTTCTCACCATTTACCGACTTGATTCGGAGCCTTCATATTTGACCTGTTCCCTATTTTAATCCGCCCTCCATCCCATCACGTCTGTTGGCAATTGATCTTATTGCTCATCTACTATTTATACATTCCTTTCACTCCTTCATAGCAGTCTTCACCTGCCTTCATCTTGATCTTTCCTCTTGCAATTCCATCTCCTCTTGGCTTCGGCTGTGTGTCAACAGCCCTCCAAGCCATGCACACCTGTGTGCCCCAATAGCCGGCCAGGCGATGGGTGATATAGAACAGAGTCGGAGTAGTAGGCAGAGGAAGTAGCGGACATCTCACAGGGACTGGAACAATCTAGCAATCTTTGGCCTAAGACCAAATACTTGAAAAATGGTTTCTGACAATTTAGAGTCAAAACTCTCCTGAAGACCAAGCTCTATCAGTAGAGGGAGCAACAAGGGCTATTGCTTAGCAGGGTTCCTGCAGCCGGAGCAGAGAACTGGAGGGAGCCAGCATCAAGGAAACCAGGAGGGTCTGCCTCTGCCTGGCTAACGTCTGGGGTCTTACATCGCCAACACTGTGGCTGATGTCCAAGCTTGCAAGTGTGTGGAGTGTGTCCTTCTGTGTTTTCCACACATCTTTATGTCAATGTTTGGTGCCTATGTATACACGTGTGTATATGTGAATAGATACACACGTACTTCTACGTGGGTGGGTATGGGGATATGCGTGCTTTGGGTGTGCAGATGTGAGGATGTTATGTGCTTTGGGGAAAGTGTTGCATATTCCAAGAGTCAGCATTCAGTAGTAAATATTTGCACAGTGAATAAATGATCCCATTTGTTCAATTCCATAAGTATTTGTGGTATAGTTCAGTGATCATTAGAATCCCAATAAGTAGTAACCACGCAAACAAGGGAAGACTTCCATGAGGATATTTGTGAAAAGAGGGTTTTTCCAGTATCTGCTCAGGAATCATTCACCAGGCAGCTGCTGCTTTGTGGACATATAAACCCATCTTGCTCTCGTCACTTCGAACCCGTGCTCACTCTCTACTGCTCCCGGACAGGAACCCGGGGCCATTGCTGTCTTTCCACTGGACGTTGCTACTGTCACACTAGCCTTGAATTGTATAGGTCACCCCTACTGCCTGGCCCTTTAATTTATGTGA
Organism: Molossus molossus; assembly: GCF_014108415.1. Taxonomy (NCBI): domain Eukaryota; kingdom Metazoa; phylum Chordata; class Mammalia; order Chiroptera; family Molossidae; genus Molossus; species Molossus molossus. Next base: position 7,314,804 of record NW_023425350.1, on the reverse strand, counting down.
TTCTGCTAATATAGTCCTGTGGTACTCTACGAATTTTTACGAAGGGATGGGGGTAATGAAAGGGAATTACACCATGGGAGGTAAGACTTGATATTAGATGCTAAAAAGATTGCTCTTAGCAACCAAGGGACAAAAATAAGCATTGTCACTTGCAGGGGCTCTGTCACGGGTGGATTAGGGCATAGGCATTCTCTTAATTCTTCAGAGTGTGGATTGCGGTCTCCTCCTAGGAAAACCCATATCCCTCCCCAGGGACTGGTCTCACTCCAGATCCATCCTCTTCCCTCCCACCCCCTTAGCGAACAACCACACACACAACAGTAGACATGTCCCAAAGACCGAATTGTCCTCACAAGACCGACGCATACGGGTCTCCTGTAGAACCCGTTCAAGACAGGCAACCGAATCGCGAGGCTGGTCACTTTTCACAGTTCTCCACCAGAATGACAAAGATCCATGCCCTCAGCCTGCAGTTCCATGTGGATAAACCTTGGGCAGAATACCTTGGCACCAGCCTCTTCCACAATGCCCGGGCACACGTTACCCCAGGACAGATGATAAATCTCAGAGACAATGCAAATAAAATCGATGCAAGAGAACATTTTTCTACAGTATGTGCAGTCTATAAGGATTTCTCCTGTGCCCCAGGCGGATGCTGTTTTACATAAGAAAAAGCTGTCCCTTCCTTTCTCAACTTTTCCCTTTCCCATCATGCATTGTTCCATGCCCAGGGACACACTCAGACCTAGGAAACAGGGTTCATAACAATGCCAGTCACCTCCAATCAGCTCTGCAAAGACAAGGAGCATGCTTTCAACTTATAGCTTCATCTTTTTCTTGCGCCGGAGCACGTCCCAAGTGTGGACTTGTATTATGATATAGTTCCCTCCCATGGAACTTTCTAGGGAACAGCAGTGCGCAGAAACACTTTGCTCATTATTCCAATAATTTCACCTTAATTCATCCAATAGTTTATCATTTGCAAAGAACACTTACAACCCTCTGCACCTGATGTTTATAAAAAAACTTGTTAAAATAACCAAGGGGTCGCATAGACACTGTCTGTTGAATGAACCATCTGGGACCTCGATAACACTGGAAACTCTCTCCCCCAAAGGGCGTAAGAAGATTCATCTCACGTGCTCGGAGTGTGTCTTGGCGGAGAGACATTTGCGGGGTCACGGCCTTTCCCAGCCACTTCTGAGGACTGTCACCTAATTCCTCATCAGCGCGTCTGTCCCTTTATTGGCATTTTCGACTTGACCTTGCAGCTGTGCGTCTCCGTTATCGCTCATCCACATGCTGTTAAGATGCTGCTGCCAGAGGAACGTCCTTACCCAGGGAAACGGTCCCCTGTCCGTTCTGTGCAGCGGGCTGGCTCTCCGGCCGCCCTGCAGGACAGGAGAGGGATCTGACAGCCTCAGTTTACTTCGTAGAAGGTCACCGGTTAGACACATAAAAGGCTGCACTTGCACTTTCGAAAGAGGCTTTAAGGATATTTAAATCACCCAGGTTGCCTTCTGTGGGGCTTTGTTACGTGAAGCCACATCGCTGACTGTAGCTGGAAGAGGACAGTGGCAGGTCAGACGCACGGGGAGCAGACAGGGGAAGGCTTTTATGAGGTGTATAAATTTTGCACCTTTATATAGTTAATAATAAAAAAAAAGCTGGTGTCTAAATTATGAGCGTGTTCTCGAGAAGGAGGCATGGGCTTGGGGGACCTTTAGTATCTGAGGGTATTTTAACTGCAAAATAATGACCCGACTGGCACTTCTTTGAGTGGGTAAGTAGTAAAAATGACAAGGGGCGTTCGGAGATGCTTTCATTGTATCCATTCATCACCTGAAACTTTAATACAGTCAGGGCATACTGAAAGAATAACATACGCCTACATATGAAAGGCTGGGAGTGTTATAACTTGGAATGTTCTTGGAAACTATCTATCCAATTACATCTGCTCCTCCAGAAATTCAGCTGAGATTACTGGCGTCGCGCTTGATGGAAGTGGGTTCAGGCTATTCCCGTTGCAGGTAACGATGCCTGTGTTTCCTTTCGCTTCCCTTCCAGCGCAGCGTGTGGGTTGGTTATAAATCGGAACCACGGCCGCGTGGCAGTTTCCGAGGCCGGAGAAAACTCCCACTGATTGCCGGCGAGAGGAAGAAATCAGAAGCCTTTCTTTGGGGTACGTCAAAACTGGCTAATAAACTAGCCATTGTGCCCTGGCTGGTTTGGCTCAGCGGTTAGAGCGTTGGCCTGCGGTCCCCAAGAGACCCGGGTTCGGTTCCCGCTAAGGGCACGTATTTCGGTTGCAGTTTGTCCCCGGCCCTGGTTGGTCGTGCGGGTGGCAGCCACTCGATGTGTCCCTTTCACGTCGATGTTTCTCTCTCTCTCTCTCTCCCTCTCACTCTATCTGTACAAAAATTGGAGGATAAAAAAAGAAAGAAATTAAATTAGCCATTGTGCAGTGAGAGACGATCAAGTCTAAAAGCAAAGTAACAACCCGAAGATACCTGATTCTCAGGGTCTTTCATAGAAAATAGGCGAATTAAGCAACAGCATCACTTTGAAGATAATTATGGGGGCGGATGTGTAAGTTCTCTGTGTATGATAAAAAACAACGGCTAATTATAGCCATAATTTATTAGCTTGAAAAATATTAATTGAGGTTTTCCTGGGTATCAGTACCTGTTAAGCACTATATCGGAATAAGAAGATGAAAAAAGACACAGCTTCTGCTTTCAAGGCGCGTCCGGCCTGGACTAACACCGACGGTTTGCAGTCACAGGTGCCCAGCCCTGGGAACAGCGGAACTGACGCAAGAACCAGGAAGGAAAAGAAATCTCATGAGAGAGAGCCTTTGTGTAGGCTAATTCGAGGACCTAAGTTCGAGTCTGGACCTGCCACGGTCCTGGTGACGTCGGGGGAAGCTGCAGGGAGCCCCACAGGCATACTTCGTTCACTGAGGACAAGAGCTGGGTGGCTCTATGGAATGGACTCCCTAAAAGGCTCGCTGCCACTGCTCCTGCCCACTTCGGAGCCCCCCACAGCGACACCTGGGCCTGCCTGAGCAGCCAGACCTCCGTGCTGCAGAAGTTCGTCCTTGCCCTCCGAGGGAGCATACGTCTGTCTGCAAGCCCGGAGCACGGTGGCCGTGATAGGGGCAGGGCGTCCTCGTGCCTGGCGGGAGAGGGGGCCGTGGCTTCTGGAAAATGATTTCTCATCGAAGATTCTTTAAAAAACCAGATCTCGGAATCTCGGATCTGCGCCTGTTAGGATCTGGGTGAAATGCTGTCGCGTTGGTGACTGAGTGAGTCTAATACCCTGGAGAAAACATGGATTCGGGGGTGTGGGTATTGTCATTCATTTTTACGACAAACTGTGTGTAGGGTACTAGTATTACCTTTTGTTTAAAGACCACACCTAGAGGCTCGGAGAAGTGAGGCTCAGTGCGCAAGGTCATGCGGGTCGTGCGGCTGGGGTTCCAGTTCGGACACTGCCCTTGGTCACTGCATGGATACCTGCGTTTGAAGATGAAGCTGAAGCCCAAAACTCTGCTTTGGGAAGGCCCCCTGAGAAGGTGACTTCTTAAGGAAACTCTCAAGAATGACGAGGCACCCTGCAGGACTGGGGAGGGCCATACCAGGGCACGTCTGGGCAAAGACATGGAGATGGCGGCCACCAGCTGGGGTGCACAGATGAGCCCACGGGATGCCCAGGGTCTCCAGGCCAGCGGGGCAGGCCCAGGATAGGGTCTGCCCTCTGTCCTGTCGGGGGTGGGGATTCCTCAGAGGTTTTTAAGTAGGGCAGTGACACATTTGGATATTAATGTCTTTATTTGATTTGATTTTTTTTTTTTGAGAGAGAGAGATGAGGGAGAGGGAGAGAGAGATAGAAACATCAATGAAAGAGAAACATCAATTGGCCGCCTCCTGCATGCCCCCTACTGGGGATCAAGCCCACAACCTGGGCGTGTGCCCTGATTGGGAATCAAACCAGTGACCTCCTGGTGCATGGGACGACGCTCAACCACTGAGCCACACCAGCCGGGCATGACACATTTGGATTTTAAAGTTAGTTAGATAAATCCTGAGGCCTGTAAAGGGGCAAGACCTAATGTAGAGACCCGCGGGTTAACTGAAACGCTAGAGGATCGAGTTTGTACTTGGGCGGGGTTTTGCACAAGTGCCTTTGCACACTCACCTCCTATGCACACGCACCTTACGTGCTCACCAGACTGAGGACCGGCAATCCCTGCTTCTTAACATGTGTACATGGCGGAGCCGGAAGGAAGTGAGTGTAAATGTTAAGCAGACGCCCAGGAGAGGCTACAATGTGTCGACAAACAGGGTCGGGCGGAGGTCAGAGGGTCTGCCTTTTTAACCACTGCTTCTTTTTCTCCCCACAGAGTTACATTTTACTTAGAACTGCAGCATTTCTGGGTAGGAGGGCGAGGGATCACCCAATTCCACCTCTTCATTTCATTGACGAGACAACTGAGGCGCAAAACTGCAGTTACTTGCTCAAGGTCACACGAGTTACAGAAACTTCAACCTCCAGTGCTTTTCCCTCAGGGCGACGCTGCCTCTGGGGACGAGGGGAAAACAGTCAAAGGGACAAATTCCCACTTTCATTTTTCCTAAGTGGACACCCCAGTCGCCAACTTCTTAAATTTTAAAATATTTGCACTTGAGGAATTCCGTTTCTAGCCAGTCAAGCATAATTGTAACACATTGCCAGTGTTTCTTATTAAGTTTCCTACACACTGTTACGGGGTCTTGCAGGTGACCCCGTGGGGCGGGGAGTTCACTGGGGGCTTCTCTTCTCTAGTGAATCAGGAAGATTAAAGACCAGGAAATGAGAATAACCTCACAGAATGGCACCTACAGCCGGTACCAGAAAAATACCCCAAAGATGATTTGTAGCCTCCTGCTATCTTTTTGAACAACTTTTAAAAATCGCGGCACAGCGGCTGAGCGGGACGGCTCTTTGAGTCTCTTCTATTCACTGAGTGATTGCGTGCAGCCCACTTTCTTGTCCTGGTTCCCTCTGCATGCCGTCGGCAGAGGTGGCTCTGAAAGTAGGACCTCAGCTCTGGTTGTACATTGGACTCACTGAAGGGCATTTAAAATGACCGATGTCTGTGCTCCCCCAACTGTTTTGATTTTTAATGATTTTCAGTGCAGGGCGCAGGTATTGGCAGTTTTGTAAAGCTCTCTAGGCGATGCTAGTATTTAGCCAGGGTTGAAGCCCCCTGGGCTATAGTGAGCGCTCACCTTGCCACCCCAAGTGCAGTTCACTGACCTGCAGCATCACGCAGCCTGGGGTATGATCAGAAATGCAGAATTCCCGGTCCCACTCCAGACCTACTGAATCAGATTCTGCAGGAACCTCAAATGATGTAACGCACCAGAAAGTTTGAGAAGCACCTCTGAGATTCTTCTCAGCTCTCGTTTCATGATTCTATAGTATCAGGTTGCTTCCTCGCTCAAAAACCTTCCATTGCTCTCCATGCAATCCAAATTCTTCAAGCCGGTGTTCAAGGTGCATTGTCTAACCCAGCCTTCTATCCAACCATTCCCTCCTTTATGTGTGCTGACCTCTAGGGACCCCTGTTCTCTCATTGCCCCCCCAAGCAGGGCTTGGTTGGTTTTGCCTGGTGGGCACAGCTCCCCAGTTCTTGCCCAGCGGTCCATACATCAAATGCAGACAGAAGTTGGTTTGCCCAACCCCCCATGTTTCACTAGCACTGAGCTTCCTGCCCTGATTTGTGCATCACCTAAGGAACATGGGGTGGTTACTACTGCGTTGGTTTTCCTTCCTGCCCTACTTAGACTGGAAGTCCTTTAAGACAAAGGCTACATCCTAGTCGTCCTTGAACCCCAAGAACACACTTAAAATAGGGTGACATACAATGAGTGCATACTATCACGGCTGGCTGGAGGGAGACGCCCAGCGACCTGGGACTCAGATGAGATGGATTTCGTAACCCCTGATGGCTTGACCTTTTTTGGGTCTCAGTTTTTTGATCCATAAAGGACTTCAGGTGCCTTCCTGCTCTGAGAGTCTGGGTCTAGGGCTTCGCTGGGACCCCGTTTTAATCCGAATCATTGTTTCTGAAGATGGAGTCTTCAGCTTTCGTGGGTCTTCTGAGCAGCTGTGTGCACACGTGAGGCGCTTTCAGGTCATCTGTCTTGTGTGTGGGCTTTACGTACACGTCTTGTCCTTGAAAATGAGCATTGCCCCCTAGACCTGAAAGTGGGAGAGATCGGGGTGAATTCAGCAAGAACCGGGCAGGTGAATGAGTGGGAAACCAAATAAACTTGGCTTGGTCTTTCCATAACCTGGTTTGATTTTCAAGGCAATTGTAATCTTTCTGTCCACTAAGAATATGATTTGAGATCAGTCGGAAACCATGGTCTTTGCCCTGCGGATCTTTCTGCGCTGAGCTACACGGCCATCTGGCTGACCATAGCAAACCCTCACTGCCTTCGCAATGTACACATTACCTCTCTCATTCGGCGCCACATCAGCCCGGTGACGGAGGCTTACAGACCAGCACAGCCCCAGTTGGGAGCTGACAGGGCAGGCTCAGGGGCAGTGACTTGCCAGTAATTTGCAGTGTTTCTCAAAGGGCTGGTTTCTGTTCCATCCGCGTCAGAAGCACCTGGGGGCACTTACTAGCCTGGAGGGGTTCTTGCCCCCACCCCAACCGCTGGAATCTCTGGGGGTGAAATCCAAGAGCCTGGCAATTGGTATTCTTTTTTTTTTTAATCCTCACCCGAGGACACTTTTCCGTTTTTTGTACAGATAGAGTAGGAGGGAGAGAGAGGAAGAGAGAGAGAGAGAAACATCCATGTGAAGGGACACATCGAGTGGCTGCCACCCGCACGACCAACCAGGGCCGGGGACACACTGCAACTGAGGTACATGCCCTTAGCGGGAACCGAACCCGGGTCTCTCCGGATGCTCTAAACGCTGAGCCAAACTGGCCAGGGCTTTTTTTTTTTTTTTTTTGCAATTGGAATTCTTAAGCGCATGGAAGTATGAGAACCACCTTGCAAGGAAATGTCCTCTGTCCCCATGGAGAACGAACCTGTCTCGAGATGACTGACTGTGTCCCTTCCCCAGGCAAAGGCCCGGAAACCGGGGGTGCTGTAGAGACGCCTGAGGAGCGTTTAGAAAGGTCTTGTACTAGGAGCCACACTAGACCACGAGACAGGTTCTCCATAGAGCGGCCGGGAATCTTTATTTGCAAATAGTCGAGCAGGTCAGCTTGATAGTCAGCAAGGCGTGGGAACCGCTGTCCTGTGGCTACGCTGAAAGCAGCCTGGACTAATTCTACGAGGCTGTAGTCAACAGAGAACATTGGTGACCGGATAACCGGATGCATTTAAAATGGGGTGTCTTATGGGGCTATGTGCCTGCCTCCCTGCTGGTCCCCCTGGAAGGGCCTCCTCCTCCTCATCAACAGAGTGCCGGAGCAGTGCAGACTCGGGGTGCTTTCCAGAGCCTGTTTCCAGCCTCGGGCCCTGTCGCTCACGCCGTGCCCCCCGTTATGGGCACGGGGCTGCATGCCCACTGTGGCCTCAGCAGTGGCTTCAGGGGGGCCGCCGGTGCCCGCCAGGAACTGGGTCTCCTCGCAGACAGCACCCGGTAAGAGCGGGAGCAACAAGCCCTCCCCCGTCACAGCACTTCCCATTCGCGGGGCACAGCTGCGGCTTTTATCTCAGGGGTCCTCCCAGCAGCCCGCAGCGTGGCACAGGGGGTGAGCCGGAAGCCTAGTGAGGCACAGGACCCTGCAAGTCACGTGCCCGACACAGGGCCCAGCAGCCGGCCCAGGTTCTGGTGTCATGCCCGCCGCTTTCTGCAGCACCTGCGGCCCCTCGCGCCCCCGGCAGCCCCGCGGCAGCCTGCGCCCCGTTCCCTTTGTGGGGCGGCAGAGCCCAGGTGAGAAGCGGTGAGGGAGCTCACCCCGCTGGGAAGTGGCAAGGCCGGGATTCAAACCTACTTTGCTGCAACTTTAAAGCCAAATGCCCCCCCTTTTAAAAACTGTTTTTATTGATTTTATAGAAAGAGGAAGGGAGAGATAGAAACATCGATGAGAGAGAAACGTTGATCAGCTGCATCCCGCTACCCCTACCTGGGATCAAGCCTGCGACCTGGGCATGTGCCCTGACCAGGAATCGAACCAGCGACCTCTTGGTGCATGGGACGACACTCAACCACTGAGCCACGCTGGCCAGGCCCAAACGCTCTTTAATTCCCCAATTCTGTTTTTCCCTCGAATACTTGAATCATGAATTGTGTTTAAAAAATATTTTTAACATCCACCCGTGGTAAGAAATTATCGTTCATTGTGTGTGTGTAGATGTATACTTTTTTTTTTTTTTATCCTCACCCGAGGACATTTTCCCATTTTTTTGTTCAGGTAGAGTGGGAGGGAGAGAGAGGAACAGAGAGAGAGAGAGAAACATCGATGTGAAAGGGACACATGGAGTGGCTGCCACCCGCACGACCGACCAGGGCCGGGGACAAACTGCAACCGAGGTACGCGCCCTTAGCGGGAACCGAACCCAGGTCTCTCAGGACCGCTGGTCGACGCTCTAACCGCTGAGCCAAACCCTCGGAGAGCAAGGGCTAGATGTATACTTTTGCACACAAAGCCAAACGTGTTTAAAACGAATACTCGATTGCAATACATGTATTTTCTCCTTTCTTCTAACATTCTGGTCATGATCCATTAAATTCATTTCAGAACCTGCCTGAAGGCCGCAGCCTACAGTGTGAGGAGCACCGGAGTGCGCAAGCGTGTGTGTGTGGTGCTCACTTACGTCTTTTCTACTGGGTCCGGACCACAACGGAGAGGAGAAAACACATTTCTCGGCGGTCGGCCTTGGACCTGAGCAGCCTGGGCTCCTCTGCCTGGCTCCCCCCCAGTTCTCACTGGCACCCCTGGCTGGCCTCGGGCCTTGGCCGCCCTCCTCGCTGCAGAGAGGGCTTCTTGGGGCCGGCAGGGAGCACCGGCGACCAGAGGCTCCTGAGTGACGGGCGCATGACTTCCAGCTGCCCGTTTTCTGATGCCTGCGAGCAGCAATGAAAACGTGCGCAAGCAGGGCGGTTCAGTGTATTTATTGCTGCTATTGAGAAAATAAGGTGATAATAAACAGGGCCGGTAATGGAAATGGCTCCTAAGAATCAAACCATGTTACTCTGAGTGCCGTGCAGCCATCAGAAAGTGTTTGGTGGCTCCCAGCGGGCACTGCCTGGCTGGTTGGCGCCGCGCCCCTGGGTTCCCGCCTGGGGACCCCACTCCTGCTCCGCTGCCAGTGTGAACTTTTAGCCTCATTGACGTCTTGGCACCGCGGATCTTCGGAAAGTGGGCGGCCCGGCGGCGGCGCATTTTAATTAGCACCTTTAATCCCCTGGCCTCGGACCTTGTTGGCAGAGTCTCAGTAGGTCTGGATGAGGAGACCCTTCTTCAGTCCGTGCTGAAGGGGTGCCCCTGAGCACGGCCGAGAGGGTGTGTGTGGAGGAGTCACCTTGGACATCCGCTAATCGCAACCCTGTCATGCACACAGACGGAGGGGCTCAGCTCCTGTATTCATTAGACAGGAAGCGACAGGAAAACCGTCAGCCTTGAAGAGCCGAGTCGGCTTTGATGGCACCAGACGTTCACAGGCTAAGAACAAGATGCCCCTAATCCCTTCCATTCAGCCTTCATGCATAATTTTGACTTCTACCCTGCCATTTCACCAGGTGGCTGTTTTTTTCTTCCACATTTCTCTTTCTGCTGGGAATCATTCATCTTCCAGCTTCATCTGCCAAAACATGGCTTATCCCGCAGGGCCCCCCGAACCCCTGTTCCTCAGGAAGTGGCACCAAACCCCGTGGAGGTCTCCCTTTCTTACCCAGTTCCCAGGTACCGCTGGCCCCGCCGTGGGAGAACGTGGCGCAGTCTCTGGAGGGTTAAGCTCATTATGTCATGTTCCTGATCAGTCCCTGAGCTTGATTCAGGCTGCAGTTCGCCCCCACCTGCTCCCTTCACAGAGTCTGGCGGGAGGCTCCGCAGCTGGCTGGTGCAGGAGGGGCCAGCAGAGGTGAATGAAGGGAGCTGGGGGCGGGGTCTCGCCCTGTGGGATGGGGCAGGGCCAGGGTGAGACCAGAGAGGCCCCTGGTCTGCACGGTTCGGAGAGGCACCTGCAGGACGCCGGGGTGAGTCTCTCCTGGGAGCTAGTGACCTGGGCACCTCTCTCGCCTCCCCCAGCCCTGGCCTGGGGAATGGACTGGGAGGGAGTAAGGAGCGGAGCTCTCTCTTGAAGAGGCACGTCCAGGATTCCTTTCGTGAGGACGGCTTAGTCTCCTGAGATCAGGATTGTTGTCACCTGCTGGCGAGTCTTCCTCTAGGCCCTGGTTCCACGCTGTCCTCCCTACCCCGGCCCTCTGCTGGTGGACCGGTGGTGGTCATCGGCCTGTCCCCATGCTCACTCATGCTCTGCCCTGTCCGGCCTTCCTCTGTCCTTTCCATTGGACACTGAAGAGCTTCCTCCAGTCTCTCTGCCTTCGGGGTCCCCCACCCTGGGCTCCCGTCCACTCTGCATGTCACGGTGGACCTGGGTCCCTTCTTCCCTTTCCTCCCCTTCCTTCTTCCCCGGCGGCAGGTGGAGAGCAAGGTCCCGGAGGTGACAAAACCGCTAGGACACTTGTGGATTTCACAAAGATTTCCCATTTCAGTTGTGATGGCAGATCAGAGTGTTTAGCTGCAGAATGATAAGTCCACTTCCTGAAAGGTTAGAATGCTTATCCCATGACAACAGGTTAGAGGATTGGGTGGAGGGCCCTCTTTAAGGTGAAGTCATTCGTTCATTCGTCCACTCATTGTTTATTGGTTTCAACAGCATAAGGCTTGGTCTGGATACATCGGAAAAGGAAGCCGGTATGGTCCCTGTCCTCATACTTCTTATGTTCTGCCGAGAGGAGGCAGAGAGAACCAGCACATGGCCCCTGGACAAGGTCATGGTAAGTGACATGAGAGCTGTGAAGAAAGTGAGCAAAGGGCAGCGGGGGGCTGAGGACGGGGCGATTGTGGGAAGGGCCTTGGAGGCGACATCTGAGGTGGACACAGCTGCCGAGGAGTCTGACTTGTGTGCAGGTGGGCTACAGAGGGCCCAGACTTTCACATCTCTGCGTACCCATGTAACCATGCAAGTGCACACCATGCAAACACACACACCTCAAAAAACTCCACACCAGCACACACCACACAAACACTACACCCCACACAAGCGCACACCAAACAAAAGATCAGATATTGATGGTGCTCCTAACACCAGCTGTGAGTGATCCTTTCCTCCTCCTCAGTCACTGAGCCCGTGCTCCCCCGAAGCTGTTCAACATGGGCACCATGCGTGCTGGGGTTTCACCCTTTCCCAAGAAAATTGAATGTAAGGCAAGTGGCTGGAAGGAGCAGACATCATTTCTTTGAATTTGTCACAGAGCAGAACATGTTCTTTACTGATGTCCAATTTCACTTGGTGTTTGGAATAGCAAACATCTTTAGGAACAAGGACAAATGTTCACAGATTTTGAACATCATCTAATATGAGACACTCTCTTGGTAAAAATGACCTCTGGCTCCTACTGTGGTCGCCAGTGATGAGGGCGTGGCCAAGAGGGTCCCTGACGCCCAGTCCAGTGTGGTCCATTCTGTCATAAGCTTCTGGAGACCCACCCCACCGGGCTCTAAGTCAGTTCTTTCTCCTTTGGTCTGAGAAAGTGGGTTTAGGGAAGCCAGGATGAGGTATTTGGGGAGTAAGGAGGAAGTTCAGGGGAAAGAGGCGTGTGTGTTTCTGTTTCTTCCTGTGAAGGGATGGACATAAGGGAGGGTGCTGCCTTCACTGCAGTTGATTGGTTCTCTAGCTGGGCTGATGAGCTCACCTGGGCCGTTGGTTGAAAGGACAGTCCAGCCTGTTAGGAGCTGAACACCCCCCCCCCCCAACCTCCTGCCAATTCCTATGCTGAAGTCTTCATCCCTGGTACCTCACATGAGACCTTTTCTGGAAATAAAGTCATTGCAGACACAATTGGCTAAGTTGGAATAGGAGAACAGGACCATGCAGAATCAGGGTGGGCCTCTATTCCAACATGACTAGTGTCCTTATTAAAAAGGGGACACTTGGACACCGTGAAGGAGAACCCCCTGTGAAGAGAAAGGCAGAGATCAGAAGCTAAGGAACCCCCAAATCTCCAGCAACCCACCAGCAGCTGGGAGAGGAGCCTGGAACGGATTCTCCCTCAGCCTCAGGAGGAGCCAACCCCGCCCACAGCCTCACCTCCAGCCCACAGCTGTGTGAGAGAGTTAGTTAAAACCACGGGGTTTGTGGTCTGTCGTTACAGCAGCCCTAGGAACCAGTACACAGCCCCCTCCAGCTCCTGGGGGAAGGCCTCAGGGCCTCCAAGGAGGGGTGGAGCTGGGGTGCAGGACATCTCCCTGTCTGCCCTGGGCGTCCACAGACCCCTGGCATCTGAGCTCCTGCAAACCCGCGGACGCGCTCAGTGGTTCTCGGGGCCCTGGTGGGGAGCGTGGACATGTTGCGATTACTGGTTCAGGATGGGGTTGTTCACTTATTGAGACAGACATCGGTTGACATTCCTCTGGTTAAAAAACTGCTGATGTATCATCCTGCTACTTAACACCACACACACACACACAAAAGCTAAACTGAAACTGTGTTCTCAGCAGCCTTGCGCCGTTGACACACTAATGCGAAGGTCCTTAGCGATGACAGCGTTTCCCATTTCAAGGAATCTGAATAATGCCCTTTGAGCACTGTGATTCCTGGGCCGCGTTTGCTCACTAGAGACTGCTCTTCATCCACAACGTCCATGGGTCTCAGAGTCCCCTCGGACAAGCCCCAGGGACTGCTTCCCGGACAAGTCCAGTTCGCAGTGTGTCTATGGAACCCAAGGCTGGGGGACCGTTTCCTTGTGGCCACTCTGACCTCCACGCCCAGGCTGCGTGTCTGACTGCCCCCTTCACTGTGGGTGTCCTCACAGAGCACAGGACACGTCTGTGTCTCAGAAAGCTGTGGCGTTCTCCAACTCACCCTTGGGGTTGGAATTTATGAGGCTTGTTCTGAGCTCAAAGGTGATTTTTTTTTTTCCTTCTGGAAGTTTGTTAAATTTCTACTCAGCCATTTTCGTTCTGTTGAAGCATGAAGCAGAGCTATCATGCTCTGAAAATTGTTTAGATGCTTTCCACCTACCTCCAGCCAACGAGCAGGAGCTAGCTTTTTTTTTGAGGAAGAATTTTCCACGGCCTCTTTTGAGTGCACGAACTGCTTCGGCACAGCGGGAGATGTTCCTCCTCGCCTGCAGCATTGCAGGTCAGGAGCGTGGGCGAGGAAAATACCTGAGTTTGAATCATATTGTTCGTGTGATCTTGGGCCAGATACTTAACATTCACCCAAGACTTATTTCCCTCACCAATATAATGGGATCTTTCAAATTCGAGGCAAGGACAGGTGTTTACATGTAAAACAGAATAACACGCCATAGGCTGGTGGTTCTCAAACCTGGATGCTCATGAGAATCAGCTGGGCTTTGGGAACAACAGGGGCCCTCACCTAGGCAGAATAATTGAACTCTCGGGTGGGGAGACTGCACATCTGAATAATTTTGAAATGCTCCAGAAAACTAGAAAACCCACGCCAGTTTAGAACCGGTGGGTCTAACAAAAATGGACTATAGGGGCATCGTGCTTAGTGAAAGAAGCCAGCCGAGAGACCACAGACGATCTGACTCCATTTCTACGATACTCTAAAAATGCCAAAGCTGCAGGGACAGGAATCAGATCAGTGACTGTCGGGCCAGGGAGTTGGGGAAGGGAAGGACTGTAATGGGCACAGAGAAATGTTTAGGGGTGAAAGCGTTTGGCATATTGATTCATCAGTACCCTTCCACCTATGTGCTTCCAACAGTAAATTTCATTGTCTGTAATTGATACCTCGATAGGTAGAATAGGTCCTGAATAGCCACTATTTTGATGGTGGTGATGATGATGATGATGTAGTAGGAGGAAGGTAGCAGGAGTTTAAAACAATTTCCAGAGGCTGTATTTTTGGATGAGCACCAGCTCGAGGCATTGCAAGATAGATAGCCATAAGCCCATAATTTGAAATGTGCACATTAAAACGAATGCATTTGACATGGCTTTAGTTCCAGATGTTCAGGTACGCATGCCGAATGGAGCCTGCTGACTCTTTCATTCCTAATGAAGAATAAATATCAGATGATTGGAAAGTGTGTTCATGTGGGGAATGCACATTGGGCCTGTTCTCGAGCCGAGTTAGCAGACACTCTGGGGCTGTCAAGACAACAGTCCCAGAGAAGCAGAGACTCTTGGGAAATTCTTCCTGAGGCCCTTTCCTGCTAGAAGAGTGCTTCTCCGAATTCGGATTTGCAAGAGAAGGCTTGAGGACAGGACGTGGCTGAAGAGCGACAGTGTAGGACGCGAAGGCCTCAGTGTGAGAAGGGCCGGGCTCTTGCTTGAGGGTCTTCACAGAAACGCGCAGTCTTGCTGTGCGGGTCACCAGCACCCGCGTGCCCGCCGTGGTCTGCGCATTTGGAGCGGGGCTTCTCTCGCACAGATCAGGTCCAACTGTCCCTCCCCTCTTCTCCCAGGCTTGGAGCCTTTGATAAGTGATTTAAACGTTCAGAGTGTTTGCTTCCTCACCTAAAAATGAGGTGAGGCTACCTCCCCAGTAGGATTGTTGGACAGCATCCAGCCATTGTACGTAAGGGGCTGGTACCATGCCTGTTGCCTGGTAAACATCTTACATTTGCTGAGTCAAGCCATGTCCCACATACTGTTACCCCAGGTTTCCCTGTTTTCGTTCCTTTATTTTTCACCATAATGCTGTGAGGTAGAGATCATGGTTGTCCCGTTTTATGAGCGAGGAAACTGAGGCCAGGGAGGATGGTATTTTGGCCGAGGACGGATGGCCACAGTCTGGCTCCAAATCCTGTGCTGGGAGCCCGTCGGCTCTGCTGTTCCTGTACCTGCGGCGGGCTTGCCGTGCATCGCGGGTCTGCAGAGAGTTCGATATCATTCCTGGATCCTGGGGCGGGATCGATTCACCACGAATTGCTGCAGATGGAGCCGGTCTGCCTGTGGACGTGGACGTGGACGGGGCTGCGTGGGCAGGCAGGGCGGGTGGCATCGGGCCTGAGACCGAGGTCTGCGTTCCCATCCGCGCTGTCCTCAACGTGACGTTCGGCAAGTGTCTTCGGGCCCCTATTCCACAAAACAGGAGCATCTCCATCCACTTACCAAAGGGTGTGAGGGTGAAATGAAATCATGGATACAAGTGCACCTAGCATCTTGTATGATCCCGTATTCATAGGATCTTGGTGAATATAGTTTCGTTAAGATTAAAAGTGTGTGCATAGAAACCAGAAAGAAAAAACACATGCGATTACATAGGTGATTGTGTTACAAAAGGGGGACACCACCACGTCTGAACAGTGCACCCTGGATGGAGTGGAGGTATGTGGGAAGGTCCCAAAGAGACGGTTCTCCAGCTCGGCAGCTGCCCACTCAGGACAATGCCTGCTCCCCCCCGGAGCGCAGCCGTAGTGGTTTATGTCCAGACCCAAGGGGAGGCTGTGATACAGGCCCTGGCAGTCCCAGCTGCTGTCTGCTGAGCCTTGGCTGGTGGGCACTCGGGAAATGTTTCTAAAACGAGGACACTCCCCAGAGAAGCTTGCAGCTTAACAAGGCTCAGGGAGCTTGTTGTGCTGACTCCGTCTTGCAGTTTCCATTTTACTGAGGACGGGCTCAGCCCTAGCTCTGGTCCGTCCTGCCCTCCGTGCTCCTGAGAAAGGGGAGAACCTTGGGTTTGCAAACAGATGACCTGCTCTGTGGCAACCACGGCCCCGAGTTCACTGCTCTGTGCCCAGGGCGCTGCCTGGCCCTGGGACCTTCCAGGGAGGAAGGAGGCACGACCCCTCCTCTCACGGGACCTGTCCCCAGCTGGGAGGAGGCTGCCACTGCATTTTCGGGCGGTTAGGTGGGGCCGGGAGCTGTTCATCTTTGCATCCGCGCCACCTGGTCAAGTGCCCCCAGGAAGGAAGGGTTTCGTGCTGACTGCTGCAGGTCCGGTTGCTGTGAGCGAGGGCTGTCCGGTGCTCAGTGTGCTGCAAACCACGGGTGCGTGATGCCAGGTGTCGGGGTCCTGGGCGTGGGGGCTTCTCCTCTTGTCAGGAAGCCGAGCAAGACCCCTCTCTCCCTCCAGATGCTCAGCCCTGAGACGCGTTGGCAACTTTCCTCCTACCCGAGGCCTCGGTACAGGGGCGAGTGTCCCTCCTATGCTGGAGGAGCAGCTCTCAGGACGCAGGCGCGGCCCAGGCTGGGGAGGCGGGACCCCGTCAGCCTGGGAGCTGTGTCGGGACTGCCTGGGAAGGCCCCTGGGCAGAGCACTGACCTGCACGGGGAAGACCGGCGCCTGGGACCTCAGGCAGGTGACACCTGGCACGGCAGCTGGCACCGCGCCCCGTGTGCCGACCGTGTTCCACGTCCTGTCCCTGCGATGGAACTTGTCATGTAGGGCAGGTCCGGGATCAGCCGAGGAAGCAGCCGTGGGGCTGGACAGGGGCCCAGGTCACCCTCGGGCTCGGCGCACCTCGCGGTGGGACTCGGACCATCGGTCCCTCCCCAGACCCTGTCTCCTCATCTGAAAGGTGGCGGTGATGACCTGCCTCAGCTCTCAGACTTACGAAGTCGGGAACGCTGACACCGTGCTTCCGGAGGGACCTGGTTCTGGATTGTGACATGGAGACATGGTAGTGGCCCCCCGAAGGGTCCTCATGTCCCCAGATACCTCCCTCTCTCCAGTTCCATTTCAGAGTCTGAAATGTCCCTTGCAGGGCACCTCAGCCTTTTCTTCCCCGGAGGTCCGCCTCGCAGTCCCCGCACTGCAGGAGGAGTTGGGGTCCCGGAGGATGTGATTCTTGAGCTGGGGGTCAAGGCAGCTGGAGTGGCCTGGGGCAGAGGAGCAGAGTGGTTCCCCGCAGACTGAACTGGAGCGTTCTTACAAGAAAGCCGTTTATCTGTAACCTGGTGACAATGGCGCTGTCTCAGTTAGGGTCAGAGGATGCATCCGTCCCCCTGTGCAGACTGGGGCTTCACGAAACCCGCTGAACGGAACGAGGTGGGATTGAATCCCTGAAACACAAGGCGGCTGCCGACCGAGCGCTAACAGGAGCCAAGCCTGGGTAGAGGTCCCTCTGGAGCGGGTGTGCGCGTGTGTGCGCGTGTGTGCGCAGGCTTATTCTCTCTGATGAGTAAGATGTAGACTGTGTTCCTATCCCCTTGGGGTTTAATCTTTTCTTTTGACTCTTGAAAGCCCAGGGCGTGGAGCGCTGGAACCTATTACAGAGCAATTGTCCTTGGAGCTCAGCTCCCTCACCATTCCTTCGGGGGAGGCTCATGTGACAGGCTCGGACACTGCTCCATGAATCATCGATACCTCTGCTTCGGGCCCTGGAACTGTTACCTGCCTGGGTCTGGCAAGACCCAGAACATGGTTCCTCTCCCCGTGTCCCGAGTGCCCTTGTCTTCAAGGGGGGCGCCCCCTCAGAGCCGTGCCCTGCCTCCCCCTGGAGGACGGTGCCACCACACACAGAAGGCCAGAGACACGAGCCGGGAACACGGCAGGACGGATCTCATTGGAGGAGGGCAAGAAGGTGACTCTAAGAACCACATGTTCCAGGGCAGGGGCGCCTGGGGACAGGGGCACCGGAGGTGAGAGGCCTCCTCGCAGGCAGGTCTCACAGGGCTGTGGACGCGGTACCCCCTGCAGCCTCGGAATCGTGGGATTGCCGAGGGTCCTGGAGCCTGGCCCTCCGAGCGCTCTGCCCGCCTTCACCCGCTGGCCTGGCCCCAGGCGCCCCTGCCCTGGAACCCGTGGTTCTTAGAGTCACCTTCTTGCCCTCCTCCAGTGAGATCCGTCCTGCCGTGTTCCCGGCTCGTGTCTCTGGCCTTCTGTGTGTGGTGTTTCCAAGTGCAGGCTCCCCTGACTGGGGTGTCCCAGGCCCCCATCCCTTCCACCCGCTTGTCCCTGTTTAGAATTCTCTCCCTCGATGTCCTCTGTCCAGTGATTCTTTACTATTTAGACCAGACATCAATCCGACTGGAAAAGCTCCGGGACTGCCAGCCTGGTGCCTCTTGCCGAACTTACTAACTCGTCACTTGTGCTCAGCAGGGAGTCTGGAAGGGGCTTAAAGGTGGGAAATGCCGAGTTTCAGAAGGTCACTCCGCTGGCTTCGTAGGAAGTGTGGCTGCCAGAGTGGGAGCCTACGCAGGAGGGCGGGGGCTTGCTGCCAGGGTTCGGAGCCGGCGGCGGGCTGCGGGCGGGCCGGATGCTCGCAGGAGGTCCCGAGTGAGCGGAATTGCAGTGGGACAAGGTCCTTCCGGGGTTTTCTGCTGACAGGCAGTCTGGCTGTAAGAGTTCTCAACAAGCATGGCAGAAGCACTTGCTCTGGTCGCCAGAGTCTCTTTTCTTAAACATTTCTTTCTTTATTGACCTTAGAGAAGAGGAAGGAGAGGAAGAGAGAGAGAGAAACATTGATGAGAGAGAACATCTACTGGCCGCCTCCTGCATGCCCCCTGCTGGGGATCGGCCCACAACCTGGGCATGTGCCCTGACCGAGAATCGAACTGGCGACCTCTTGGTGCGGGGTCGACGCTCAACCCCTGAGCCACACAGGCCATGCTCGCCAGAGTTTCTGGAGTTGGATGCGGGACGGTGAGTGCCGACCTCTCTGAGGGTAGCATGTGTCCACTTGTCCAACACTCTCCTGTGTGTCCCACCCAGACACGTCGCCCGTCTCCAGGAGCAGGTGGGCACGCTCAGCACACTCTACCCAGGAGCCTTTGCGCCCATGCCTCCCAAGGCCTCAGGGACCCACAGTCGCATCCCTGCCTGTCCTGAAAGGCAGTCCCAGTGCCCCCTTTTGGGAAAGTCAGCAGTGCTCTGTCCCTCCTCGGTACCCCCAAAGGTAATACTAACGCAAGTGTTACGTTTTCCGTGTGTTGGAGTTGGTAGGCACATCTTTCATCTCCTCCTCCTTTTGCGCAGAAGAGATCCGTGGGCTTGGGAATGTGATACACATGTTCAGACAGACTCAGGGACAAGGAGAGCAATGTAACGAATGAAAGTGTGTGTGTGTGTGTAGGAAACATGCAATGAGCCATGCAGTGCTGAGCACACAATAAGTACCCAAATACTTGGAGCATCTACTTTGCCCTTTCTGGGTGGAACCTCAGGGCTACAAACACAAAGTACCCTGAAGACACCTTCGTTGCAACAACCGATCGAGGAGAGATACAGGCTGAAGTAACACCTGATGGGGGCAGCAGAGAAGCCACCTGGCGGGATTCTTCAGGTGTTGTTTGCTACACCCGGGGTTCCAGAGTTGGCCCTGTGTCTGCCTGTTTCCGCCTCTCTCTGGTATGACCTCCATGGACCTGCTGTTTGAGCCTCATTAGCCGTTCTTGGTGCCCACCCAAGTTTGGAGGTGTGTTGGGGCCCATCCAAGTTTGGAGGTGTGTTGGGGCCCACCCAAGTTTGGAGGTGTGTTGGGGCCCGCCGCTGCATTCTGGTTCTTTCAGATCTCGTTCCTGTTTTCTTTCCATCTACAAACTATTATCTCCTTGGGAGAATCATCTTAGAGACGCTGCGTAACTTCACTTGGGTTTAGTTTTTTCATGGTGTCTCCCGGTCTGATGATCTGGGGCTGACTTTTCATGCCACCCCTCGAAGGCCTTCCCGCAGATGGGGCTCGTTTAGGAGCAGATCAAACCTGGTCACTTCGGGAAATGAGCCCAGGCGCCATGTCCTCCCCCGGGAAGCCTCTTGCTGTGTGCGGTGGTAACCCTTCCCCTCTCCAGGCTGGTGCGGAGGCTGCACGGCACGGCAGAGTCTTGCTCTCGGCCTGACTTCTCAGGTTCTTTTCAGGGAATCCAGTAATCCCGGCTTCGGCCACGATAATGAGAAAATGCTGCATTCCAAGAAGGAGTCTCTCCTTTACCCTTGACGTGAAAATAAGTCGATGGATGTGGCTGATTTCAAGAGTGTCTCCTTGCCCCATGAAAAACGGTGCCTGACACAGGCTAAAAATGAAGTCTCCAGCAGAGGCAACGGGGAACATATTTGTTTCCATCATCAGAGACCAATCTGCCAGCAAACAAATAGAACAGCTTGCGGAGAATTCAATTATACTCCTGGTCTGGCTATAAGGTTGCTTGGGACAAACATCCCAGATACCTTATGCAGTAGAAGGGACTATTCTGAGTGGAGGTCTAGCATCCTGAGACCCTCTGATCAGGGTCTGGAGCCTAGATCCTGTGGAAGTAGTGCATCCAGAGGTACTAGGTGTTTATCGCTCACGTCAAGGCCGGAACTATAGTGAATATTCCCATTCCCATGTTGTGCTCATATCCACCAATGAGCACGGCGTCCCTCTGCTCCCCTCCCTTGATTGGACAGCCATGACACTTCAAGGAATGCTTCCATCTTCAACACTAGGAATGGGCTCTGATGTGCTTAATTAACCAGAGAAATCTTATTGCGTTGCCATAGCAATTGGTGTGGGCTACACAGGCCTAAACTGATCACTACACGGCTGTCTTCTGGCCATGGGGATTGGTTTTGTAATGGCCTCTCGGTCCATTTCAGGTCAATGAGACGTGAGAGGAAATGTGTTGGAAAATTTGGGGAGTAGCTCCCCACTCTCTCTGATCCTCTGAAAAGCAGTATGGTCATTTCACCTCGATGAGCATTAGCATGAACTCAGTCCACAGAGGAGAACACGGCTGAGTGACTAGCACAGGAGGAGCCCGAGGAATAGGGTTCAGGCACCCCGGAAGCCTGCTCCAGCTCTGGACTTTCAATCATGTGAGCCAGATCCCTTATTCATTATTTAAATGAGCTATATTGGTTCTTCTAGTATTTGCAACATAAACCAAACTAGCTGACATAGGGGGAGGTTGTTCACTTGGCAGGAGAACCAGTGAAGTGCAAGACCTATCGGAGGGGAGGCTGTCTGAGGGCTGCAAAAGTTCTCAGCAGAGAGCAAAGCATCTGAAAGGCAAGGAAGGGTAATGGTCTCATGTGCGCTGGGCAACGGCCAGTGGTCGGCAGGTCCGAGTAGCTCCAGTCCCTCCAGGAGGAGCGATCTGTACCCTGGACCTTGAGTTCCTTGAGGACTCCTTCTTCATCCGTGCGTCCCTAGTGCCCAGCACAGTGCCTGGCGCATACGCGGTGGCTGAGTGAACCCGTGAAGGGATGGGGCCATGAAGGAACGCCTCTCGTGTCGCCCTGCCGATCAGCCGGGACAAGAAGGGCTGAGCGTGAGAGACGTTGCAGCAGCCAGTCGCCAAGTTCAAGACAGTAGCAGCCGGAGTGAGAGGTCTCAGGTCCCCTCTGGTGACAACGTGACCTGGGGAGACCCTGAAAAAGTGGGGGCCTCGTGGGACCTGCATTCAGAAGAGCAGCCTTGGAATTCATATGTGTAGAGGGGGTGCCTGTGAACCAAACCCTCTTTAGAAATGCTGCGTTCAGAGACTTGCTGGCCGGGGGGACGTGGCTCTGCCTGTGAGTGTGTTCCTGCAGGGCGTGCGACGGCCTAAGCCCTGTGGAGTGACAGTCCCATCAGATGCCCCGGATGTCTGTTCCAGGGGCTCTAGCCCAAGGACTCCCCGAGTAATTACAGCATTCAGTGCATTATCATTACCAGCCAGGCCTCCCGAGGAGCCTGAAATCAATCTCTATCATTTTGCTTTTATTTCATCACCAACTGAAATACAGAAATCAGCTGGGGACAGCGTAGAATTTAACATGTGCTTATCTCTTCGTGGGCATCACTGAAACCAGAGAGCTCAGTGAAGTCATCCAGCTACCAAGCTACAATTTACTGGCTGCTGGAGAGGGTCTGCCATCCTCCACCTCCCTCCCACAGTCCCTGGCATCTCGCTCCATTAATCATCCCCCCGCCCCCCGTTTTGGTGTATAAACACACCCAGTCTCCGTCCTGGCAAACACAAAGCCTGCTTCTCCTTCAACCACCCTCCCCTCTGGTCCGTGCCTCCTTTAGGTCTCTTCCAATAGCCATGGAGACCACCTGGATTAGACGCTAGGTGAGACACCTCCAATTCTGCACCTTCACTCCGACTGTCTGCCCTCGGCTGCTGCCCGGCCACCGTCCAGAGCAGCTCTCACTAGGGTAACCACGCCCTTCTGGTTGCCAGACCCTTGGCATTAAAATGCTAAAGATATTTAGATAACGACATAGTCATCATCAAATCGGGGCACTTTATAGAACCTCCTTCAGGGCAAATGGGGATGGGCTTAGGCACAGCCCACGCACGGGGACTCTCCGGGAGCTGGGATGGGGTGCTCCACCAGCAAACACTTTGGCAAATGATCCTTCGCTTACAATGAACATGTGACCTGGAGAGGCTCAGACACTTTCTCAAGTTTCTGTAATGTATGAGGATTTGAACCCAGGCCTTTTGACTTCAAACTTTCATTTAGGGCTCACTGTATACCAGGCACTTGTTACAACTTGTTGTGAGTATGTTACAACTGTGGTTGTCATAACAACTCTGTAAAGCAGATACTACTACTCTTGTTCTTGTTTTACAAATAATTAAACAGAGGTGCAGAGAGGTGAGTAGCTTGTCCAAGGTCACAGAGCTAGAAACAGCAGAGATCAGACGGGACCCCAGAACCCACTGCTTAACTACTGTGCCGTGCAGTCTGCCCATTGCCTTACCTTTCACTGTTGATCCCAGATATTCTGAACCAGGTGTGTGGCGTGCCCCAGGTGGTTAGACGTGGCCCAAAATTTTAACCCTCTCATCCCAGGGACAGCTGGCTGGGGCTTGGGGCAGCCGAGCTCTGGCCTGGTCCCCTTTTTCTGGGAGCTGCCTTGACTTGTGACTAGCAGGTCACACACGTGATTTTTCATGTTCACCATTCCGTGTAGAAGTTCAGTAAGAATTGTCCACACGATGGCAATATGAAGAGAAACACTCTGCCGATATATCCTGATTTATTCAAACAGTATCCTAATACGTTGTTCTGTGTGAAACTCAAAAATTGTACAATCTTCACAATGATGTTGCAAATGCAGTGGAATGGGGTGGGGGTAGGGCTAGGGGTGAGGGAGGAAGCGAGAGGTTCTGGAAGACGGGTCTTTACAAAGGAACTAGACAGAGTTCAGTTTGTTTCTACGTAAGTACCTTCTCCTGAATTCTCCACGAGACTGACCTTATACTTACTTATTGTTCTGAAATGTCCCTTGAAGTCAGTCACAATTAATTATGTAGCCCCGGTGTCAAGTGAGACAGACTTGCTTCTCAGACAGAAGCCCGGGCACAGCACAGGGCATTCGGGCAGCTGTGTGATAGCCTCCTGGTAGCTGGTTGCCCCAAGACAGACATTTCCATAATTAAGGGTGTTACTAAATGCATCAATTGTCGCTAATGAATTGATACTTGATCCCCGTAATCCCCTCACCTGCTTTGCTCCTGTTGTAATAAACACACCATGGAATAGTACTTAAGCCTTTAACAATAGTGACGGCACCTACATCTGCAGGGCAAATTGTAGAATGTCTTCCAGTGTAATATCGGAAATGAGGGTTTGGCATTCACGGGAATACCCTCAAACGTCCGCAGAAATCAGTAGGACGGACCGCTCTGTGAGCTTCCCGAGAGATGGGCGTCCCCAGGGCGGAGCTCAAACTTACCCCCCGCCCCCGCATTCCTGCTGCTCACAGTCCCAGAAGCTTTGCCACCTCCTCCGAAGGGGTCACCCCAACAGTATGAGCAGCTCCGAGAGGAGGGGCAGAGGAGACGCTGGGGGAGTCGGCCGGGACAACGCGCTCCACAGTCCAGGGGGAGGGATTGAGGGCAAGTGCTCATTCTCCTGAGCTCAAGCTTCTGCCCTCGGGCTCACCTCCTCAAGAACTCCGACCCTCTTAGAAGGTCTGCCGGGCGCTTATTTGAGAGGATAGTTCTGTGATGAACTGTCTCGGGTGTGCTGAGGGAATGTAGCCCTGGGGTTGGCTGGGACGTAGTTCAGTCTGATACCGATGGATGTATTTGTTTCCTATGGCGCCTGTAACAAGTCACCACGAGTATAATGCCTTAAAGGAACACAAAATGATCTACCTTAAGCTCTGGATGTCAGAAGTCCACAATGGGTATCACTGGACTCAAATCAAGGTGTCAGTAGGACTCAGTTCCTTGCAGAGGCTCCGAGGGATAAACCATCTCTTGCTTTTCCAGCTTCTAGAGGTGGCTTGCTTTCCTTGGCCAATGGCCCCTCCCATCTTTAAAGCCAGGAATCACTGATCAAGTCTTTGTCACATCGCATCACTCTGTCATTGACTTTTATGCGTCTCTCTTCCTTAAATAAGGACCCTTGTGATTACCTTGGGGCCACCTGGATAATTCAGGACACTCTCTCTATTTTGAGGTCAGGTAATAATCAACCTTAATTCCATATACTACCTTAATTTCCCTTTGCAATGTAATATAACATATGCAGAAGTTATAAGAGGACGTGGACACCTCGAGGAGGCCCTTATTCTGCCTGCCGCAGTAGATGATGGGTATGGCTGCCGCAGTGTGACTTTTGGATAACAAGGTCCTAATACCATCACATGTTTCACTCGGGACAACTGGCGCAGTTGGAAGAGTGATTGGCTGGCTTATTGATCCGTTGACCAACATTCTTGATACGGCCAGAGAATCCAGTGGAACAGCTTTAATGCTGGGTCCAATTTGTTACCTATACTGCGTTAGTTTCTACCAGCCAGGTCCACTGGGGTCTGAGGTAACTTAGAGACTGGTACTGCAATTACTATTATTTAGTTCTTCTCCTTCTTCTTTTTTCCTCCTCCTCCTCCTCTTCCTCCTCTTCCTCTTCCTCCTCTTCCTCTTCCTTCTCCTTCTTCTTCCTCCTCCTCCTCCTACCCCTTCTTCACCTTCTCTTTCTTCTAATACCCAACTTTTATCAAGCACATACCATGTGTCAGGAATGTCAACTTTTCTTTAACAGCATTGTCTCATCTAATCCCCACAGCAACCCTATGAGCTAGGTATTAGTTCCCCATTTCATATATGGGAAACTGAGTCAACAACATGTGAGCCGAGCACAGAATACATATCATCACCTAGGCTCCCCTCTCCAACCAAAGCGATGCAAGATTGGGAGAAAGTAACACATGAGCTTGAAAGAAAGGGATGCAAGCACACCGAAGTGACTCCACGCCCCCTCCCAAGTGCTCATGAAGGTCTTCGCAGTATCAGTGGGTTCCGGGCAGGTAGCGTGGGTTCAGTGTACCTCCTCAGCCAGCCAAGGGGGTCTGATCTGGGGCAAATATGTCTCCCTTCAACAGGACTTTGCTTTTCATAGGTGCATTAAAGAAGAAATCCCAAACATTCAGAGAGAGAGTATAATTCTCAGCAATTCTCTGAGAGCTACCTGGCATAAACGATTGTAGGTAATACAGGCACACGTGGGTGCGAAATTCCCCACCAAACGGTGTGCGGGGGCCTCTCTCAACAGAGATGCCTCGGAGTTGAGACTGAAGAGTTGCGCCAGGCCGCACGCCAACATTTATTTTCTGTAAGAGCAGCATTACAGGTGCTCTGGGCTGCTCACTCCAGCACACTCGGCTGTGGGGTTATATAAATTTAGGGTTCTAAATTTATATCAAACAGACTGTTCAGGTGGTGATGAAATGCTTTGGGGAAGTATAATTTTCTTCTCAAAAGGAAAGTGACAAAGAATTGCAAGGTTGGGGGGGGATAATAACATGCTTTATATTTAGCTAGTGACAGTCTCCCAAGGAGCTCTGGTTTCTTGGACAAGCATTACGGAGGGACAGAGCTTCATGATGCCCTCGGAAGGTAAGGGGGAGGCCATGCCGTCTGGGTCCCTTTCTGGTGAAGGGAGTGTGAGCAGGCCACCCCTTCGGAGGCAAAGCCGACAAGGGCAGGCCTGGAGGAGCGTAGCTGCCCATCCCCAGGGCACCGGCACCTCATGACTTTGGTGAGCTTATGTCATCACGACGAAAGGGTATTGCATTCACAGAGAGCACAGATCTCTGAACGTTCGTGGGGTTGGAAAGACGAATCCTGTTCCGTCTCAGACACCTGCAGTCTTAGCTCCAGGTGTCTCTCTGGTTCTGCTTAGAGGGTTCTTAGGGGATGTGGCGTGCCAGGGCCGCTGTAACCAAGTACCACACACGCAATGGCGTAACATAACCGGAATCCACCCTCTCAGAGGGTATTCGCTCAGGGCAGGGTCTACAAGTCTGAGTTCAAGGTGTCTGCAAGGCCATGCTCCCTTCGAGGGTGCTAGGGGAGGGTCCTTCCTTGCCTCTTTCTAGCTTCTGGTGGTTGCCAGCAACCTTTGGTGTTCCTTGAGTTACAGATGCAGCATTCCAACCTCGCTTCCATCCTCAAATGACATGCTCCGTGTGTGTGTGTGTGTGTGTGTGTGTGTGTGTGTGTCCTTCTTTCCCTGGTCATATAAGGACACCAGTGACTGCATTAGAGTGTAACTTAATTCAATATGACCTCATCTTGACTTGACTACATCTGCAGAGATCCCATCTTCAAGTAAGGGCACCTTCGCAGGAATCTGGGGTTGAGAATTTAACGCATCTTTTTAAAGGACACGGTTCCCGCCCTTCCAGACTGTCGGATCGGCTGAGACTCAATTGTTGCCAACGTCTCTATGTGACAATCTGAGAGAGTCCGTGATTGTAATAAATGCGAGGAACTTGATGCCTTTGACCTCGTGAACCAGGTTAACAGTCCCCCAAACAGAGCCGAGCCAGGCCTTGGAGCACGCTGGCTTCGGAGCAAGGTTTCAGTATCGTGGCGATGCATTCGGGAGCACCTTGGTGCCTCGGTAAAGGAGAGCTTTTAAAACAGGGTGCTGGAAGAGTTAAAAGGCTAAAAGAGGGGCAGAGAAAAGGAAGCAGTTAGAACAGCGGGCACCACCCATGAGAAGGCTCAGTTCGTATGGTCCAGATGCCCTCCTGAGCCCTCTCTCTGGAACCAGCTCCTGCCACCGGCCCTGCCACGAAAGCCAACAGTATTTGCGATGGGCACTGTGGCCGCCTCCCTTCCCCTTCGATATCTGGGGAGCAAACTAACCCTGCATCGTGTCCGATCGCCAGAGGCTACGGGTCTCACAACCACTCCTCTCGCCGCTGTAAACCTGTCTCCCGAGAATGCCCGTGTAAGAGAGTGTCTTTCTCCTTTGAATGCCTGTGTAAGAGGGTGTCTTTCTCCTTTACCGAGGGGCCATATAAGAAATGACTGAAGAAGGCAGGTCTCTGTGTCATCTATAAAACCGCCTGAAGAGGGCACCCCTCCCACTGTGCCCCTTCCGTCAGGTGCCCTGTAGTGATCGCCTCTGAAGGTGCTGACCGAGGACGGTGTGTCTTTCCTGTCACCCCGTTTTTCTTGGTAGCAGGGAGTGGTGGCCCTGGCCGTCTACAGCTTTCATGGTGGCTTGAGTTTTGCCTTTGCTGTCAGGAAAACCACAAGGGCGTGAGTTTCTGCATTCTCCCGGACCCGATGCTAGTTGCCAGAGGATTGCAACATGCCTGTCAGAATAAAAGCATCATCTTACGAGAGGGCTGGTCAAGGCCAGCCTGTGGCATTGCACCCCGCCCCTCCAGGGTACCAGAACATGATCCTTAAAGCCAAGAGGGGCCACCGAGTCCAGGTGCCTCCACAGAACAACACACGGACAGTACCGACTCAGTCCTCTGAATATGACCACAGAATTGCTGAAAACGGCCCAACCCACGTTGTGGGAGGCAAAGTACGTATACTTCGGCACACAGATAATTACGGAAGTTATAAAGAATTTTCAAAAAGGTGTGTACATAATTAATGCGTGACTCCACAGGCCAGAAGGACTTTGGTGAGATGCCCTTATGACGGCAGTCGCCACGTGACCAGCCCTGTGTTGTTTCTCCCCAGATGTAACTCTCCCACGCAGTCCAGCCCCCCCCCGCCCCCCCCGTGCTTCCTATTGTTCTCGGAAACATTGTCTCCCCACAGCCTGGTGCGCCTACATCTCTGAACAGCCTTTAAGATGATTACACACTGTGTGGGGAGCCCGCAGAGGGATGTCCAGAGGCTGCAGGAAGACAGCCTGGTGCCTGGGGCAGGACGTAACCTGGCATCAGCACTCGCCCCCTCCCCCTATAAATGAGAGAGGAAGTCTGCACGTGTGTGCCCATGTGTGTACACATGTGTGTGCACACACTGGCGCCATTCTGTTCTCTTTAAGGAAGTATCTTTGGAGTTTACTGTACACAAATTCATTACCTCCACCTCAGCTCACACATTCCACAGTATGTAAACAACATTTGACTCCATCTAGCACATGAATGAATATGTCCCTAGGTCCTCTGGCTTTGAAAGCATTCTGAAAAGAGGTCTTAGGAGAACATCAGTGAAAAGCTTGCAGAAGGAATGATGAAGCAAAGAAAAACGTCACCTGTCTCGGATGGAAGCATTGCAGATGATAGAGCATGCTCATTTATTCCTTCATCCATTCTCTCAACCACAATGCTATTGAGTGTGTGCTAGGCACCAAGCACGGTGTTACCCATTGGAGTATAATAGTGAGCACGCACATTCAATGAGGCTGACATAATTAACAACATGTGATGAATGAATCCCACAAATATTAAACCACAACTGCGACTGGAGCCATAAAGGAGAAAATGTTGCTAACAGGAGCCACTAAGGGGAGAAGTGACCTACAAAGTGAGTTAAAAGCTCGTGCACAAGAGTGTCTTTTGAAAGCATTTAGGAGTGAGCCAATGCCTGGCCGAGGGAGGGATGGGAGAGCCTGGGCAAGCCCTTCATTCCAGGGGGGGGGGCTGGGGTCCCAGAGGCCACCGTCCTGAGAGGTGTCATTCAACACTCTGATGTCTCCTTCTGGTGATGTCTTTTTCTACAGTGTTACCACCCCCTCTAGTATGTATGCATATGGTTGTGTGTCTGTGTGTGAGTGTATACACACATCTATGTATAAGAATATACAACTTATTGGGTGTTTTATTGTTACCTTTGTTTACCTCCCCTGACTAGCATGTGAACTCCATGAGGACAAAGGTCTTTTGGTTTGTTTATTTGTAGCCCTTGATCCCCTTGGCTACAGGAATGCTTGGCACGTAATTGGCACAGCATGAAAATACTGAACCCAGCGTGTAGTAGGTGTTTAATAATTGGTCTTTCCTTTGCTGAGATGTTATGATGACGCCTTGTGCTTCATTCTTGGCTGTCTGGTGATCCCGGGACGGGAGGGTTGGGACGTGCCATGACCAGTTACCTGCACAGAGCTGTCTCCTCCACCTTGTGGTCTAGAAACCAGTTGAACCGGCCGCGCCTTGAGGCTGGGAAGGAGTTGGCACCAGTGTTGAGTCAGTCAGTACAAAGCACAGCTCTGTGTCAGGAGTGTTCTTACACAAATGAGAAAACTTCGGGGAAAGGGGGGCCAGAACCCACAGACAGCTCTCACTGTCACCCCAGTTCTGGAAACAGAGGTGTGGGCTGTCCATAGTTGGGCATTCAAAACAGTCAGCATTTCGGCTCCATCTAGACAGGCCTTAGGCTGCAAAATACAAAAACCAAGCAAACAGCAGTGGTGTAATCATGCCCGTTCTCCTCACACACGGCAAAGTCTAGGCTGGGACACTGCCCAGCGAGTCGTCAGAGATGCTAGCCTTCCATCTTTCTTCCCTGCCATCTGGGGAACATTGACTTTTTTCCTCATGTGCACCGCCTCGTGGTGACAAACTGGCTGCTGCACCTCATGGCATCACGTCTGTATTCCCAGCAGGAAGAAGGGAAGGACAGATGAATAAAGGGCCACATCAGACAAATCTGTCCCCCTTTAAAAGGAAAGCAAAGCTTTTCCAGAAGGTCTACCCAGTCAACTTCTGGTTACATTTCACTGTCCAGAATTTGTCATGTGGCCACATCCAAGCCAATTAGTAATCAAGGAGAACAAGACTGTACCACTGGTGTTATTAATCATGAGGCATGGCCTGCTGGGATGGAGTCTGTCCACACTCTTGAAGATCAAACTGTGGCTCCATTGGAAGGGAAGAGGGGGCGGGCATGGGTTTCGTGTAGACACTGCTGGGCTAGCACAGCCTCCAGCATCAGCCCCGTAGCTGTGTTCTTTCCAGGCTTGTCCCCCAAGTGCATCCTTGCAAAGCCCCTCGGGGCCTCTGGACAAATGACTATGCTTGTTGCATAAAGAACACCCTACAGGCCCTGGCTGGTTTGGCTCAGCAGTTAGAGCGTCGGCCCACAGACCAGAGAGACCCAGGTTTGGTTCCCACTAAGGGCACGTACCTCGGTTTCAGTTTGTCCTCAGCCCTGGTTGGGGTTGTGTGGGTGGCAGCCACTCGGTGTGTCTCTCTCACATCGATGTTTCTCTCTCTCTCTTCCTCACTCTCTCCCTCCAGCTCTATCTGAAGATGAATGCAAAAATGTCCTCAAGTGAGGATTAAAAAATAAATAAAAAGAATACCCCACGGGGCACCCAGTCAGGGTTTCCTCGTCCTTCCTCATACCCTTTCTTGATACTGGCTCAGGCTTCTGTCAGAGGTTCTCATTCTGAATATCTGCATTTTACATGATGCGACGCCTCTTCACAGGCAAGTTA
Organism: Molossus molossus; assembly: GCF_014108415.1. Taxonomy (NCBI): domain Eukaryota; kingdom Metazoa; phylum Chordata; class Mammalia; order Chiroptera; family Molossidae; genus Molossus; species Molossus molossus. Next base: position 7,284,022 of record NW_023425350.1, on the reverse strand, counting down.
CGATGCACAGAAATCACTCTGCAGGGAGGACGTGGGCTCTGGGGTGCCCACGGGCCGGGGCTGAACAGGAAACTCACAGACCCGAGTGAGAATTCTCCACTGGCTCCGCGCTCGCTCTGTGCTTCGCACAGCCAACACTCTCTCTGCCTCAGTTTCCCCGCATCAGATGGGGGTGGTTGGAAGGGTCAAATGGGGTAACGAGTTCGCAAGTGCCTGGCCCCTGAAAACACAGTCATGCACCTAAGATCGTTTTACCTAAGCGAAGGTCCCATCTGTGCGTCGAGTTCGTGGTTCAGAAGCGGGGCAGTGTGCTGAGGAAGGGACAGTTGCAGTTTGAAGAGTATGGAGCAGGCTGAAGTGACAAAACGGAAAGGACCCGAGCTCCAAAGCCAAGAAGCCAGGGTTCAAGGCCCAGCTTTGCCACTTGCTGACGGTGTGACCCTGAATGCATCCCTTATCCTCTCTGGGTCTGTTTCCTCATTCTCAAGACACCTATAGGATGATGACTGAGTGAAGGTGACCCTGTGAACGCACTTGTGTAGGACCTAGCACACGGTGGGCGCCGTATGTATCTGTGTAGGACCTAGCACACAGTGGGCGCCGTATATATCTGTGTAGGACCTAGCACACAGTAGGCGCCGTATATATCTGTGTAGGACCTAGCACACAGTAGGCGCCGTATATATCTGTGTAGGACCTAGCACACAGTAGGCGCCGTATATATCTGTGTAGGACCTAGCACACAGTGGGCGCCGTATATATCTGTGTAGGACCTAGCACACAGTAGGCGCCGTATATATCTGTGTAGGGCCTAGCACACAGTAGGCGCTGTATATATCTGTGTAGGACCTAGCACACAGTGGGCGCCGTATACATCTGTGTAGGGCCTAGCACACAGTAGGCGCCGTATATATCTGTGTAGGACCTAGCACACAGTGGGCGCCGTATATATCTGTGTAAGACCTAGCACACAGTGGGCGCCGTATACATCTGTGTAGGGCCTAGCACACAGTGGGCGCCGTATACATCTGTGTAGGACCTAGCACACAGTGGGCGCCGTATACATCTGTGTAGGACCTAGCACACAGTAGGCGCCGTATACATCTGTGTAGGGCCTAGCACACAGTAGGCGCTGTATATATCTGTGTAGGACCTAGCACACAGTGGGCGCCGTATATATCTGTGTAAGACCTAGCACACAGTGGGCGCCGTATATATCTGTGTAGGACCTAGCACACAGTGGGCGCCTTATATATCTGTGTAGGACCTAGCACACAGTAGGCGCCGTATACATCTGTGTAGGGCCTAGCACACAGTAGGCGCCGTATATATCTGTGTAGGACCTAGCACACAGTAGGCGCCGTATATATCTGTGTAGGACCTAGCACACAGTGGGCGCCGTATATATCTGTGTAGGACCTAGCACACAGTAGGCGCCGTATATATCTGTGTAGGACCTAGCACACAGTGGGCGCCGTATATATCTGTGTAGGACCTAGCACACAGTAGGCGCCGTATACATCTGTGTAGGACCTAGCACACAGTAGGTGCTGTATATATCTGTGTAGGACCTAGCACACAGTGGGCGCCGTATATATCTGTGGGGCGGTTACTTGTTGACAGGTACAGGGCATGGTTGGTGCTGGCCCAGGAAGCTGGATAAAATCACTGCAGGATCAGTGCAGAAGAGACCAGGGGAGAACATCCCATAGAGGCCAGCTGGAGGAGGTGGAAGCAGAGGTGTCCGTCTGTCCTGCCAGGGCTGTCTGTTCTGTCCATCCTGCTTGGGGTTCCTTCAGCTAGCTTCCCGGCAACATTCTCAGTGATTTGTGTGGTCAACTGAGGCTCCCCCCCCTCTGCTCAGCTCGAGTTCACTCAACAGGCTCCAACAGTGTCTATTTTCTGCCAAGTGAATATGAATTGAACACAAGAACAAGAATATTTGGTCCCTGCCTTTGAAAGGTTTGCCATCTACAGGGGAAGAAGAACAGTGAGTTGGTGGGGTCTCCTTTCCGCCCTAGGGAAGAGAGCAGCTTTTGTTTTTAACTGCTGAAGTGCCAGAGCCTAGAGTAGAGCTTAGGATGTCACCATCCCTTGACAAGCGTTTGCCGAATGAATTATCACAGGTTTGAATTAGGTGTTCATTTCCACCGGTGCCCAGCTCCCTACTCCCCAAATGGAGAGCAATGAAGGGCTTTTCCCATGCACAGCTGTGAGCAGGCTTCCTGAAGCCAGCCTGAGATTACTGAGGTTGTAGACCTGAACTAACCAACAACAATTATTCTAGAAGGACCTGCTGTTTCCCGGCCACGGGCTCCACGCGTCACAAATATCACCGGCTCTCACGTCACAGGAAGCCCCGAGGGAGGTCGTGACTGTCCACTTTCCTCAGGCGATGGCACTGAGGCTCAGAAGCTGAGGTTCAAAGGCATGCATGTCGAAATCCTGGTCCCCGATACGCCTTCTGCTTAGTTTCAGGCGGCGGTGGTCTCAGGTGGTGTCTCACTCGGTCTTTGGGTAGCACTGGGGTCCCGACAGCAGCTCCAGGCTGTATGTCTTCCACTGGGATGGATGTGTGAGGGTAGATCCTTCGATACCTTTGAAGCTGAATTAAACCAACCCAGAGGCTCCCTCGTTCCTCACTGTTCGAAAGCCCGTGCCACATACCACACCATCACGACAGCCCCTCGCACACACATTCAGAGAATGTTAGGGAAAGACAGCCCCCCTCCCATTCTCCCAGAAACCATCTCAAGCAAGATGTTTCCAAAATCAAATGTACAGCAAAAGACTTCCATAGCTTCCGACAGCCAAAGACCATAGCAGATGTTGAGCAGTATTCGAGATGGAGAAAACTATACGGACAACAAAAGCAACAACATCTGGACAGATGCAGGTTCCAATCCTGCTGGGATGCCATTGTCATGGTGCCAGCTGTCCAGAAATCTCATCACAGGGACGTTAAAGGCAAAGGAAGAAACATTCCATCAGGGGTTGCAACACTGTTTCTATTTGGAGTAAAATATACCCACTGTGTACGCCGTGCTCTTCCTGCACCGGAAATGCAAACATTTCCAACTTTCAGCAGAATTTGGAAGCTTCCTTTGGTGGCACCTTCCAGTCATCGGGACTTACCTGAAGCCCTTCCTCCGTGAAGGTTCATCCAACACCTTTAAACATCTCAAGGCCTCAACCCCCTTTTTTCTCTAAGAGCCCTGAGCTCCTCCGTCCCCAGCTGTGACCTGGAATGTGGGTTTGGGTGAAGACTAGGTTCCACCCTGTTTTGAGCAGACGCGGGCAAGGTCCCGCACGTCCTCAACTCTTGTTTTTTGCCTTTTGCTCTGCACTGCCCCATGCCAGTGGCAACCCTGTGCCATAGTGGTTGCTGCTACCGTCGCCTCTAAAAGACTTCAGCTTCCCCTGGTATCTGGTTCTCAGATCTGTCTCAGCTGGAGGGTCACACTCAGCAGGTCCTGGACGCGTGTTGTTGTTGCTGACAGTAACATGTGTGTCCTGCCCCCTGTGCTTCCGGAGCTGAGGCAGAAATGCAGAGAGAGGCAGAAAAGGCAGGCAGGTAGGAGGGGCCTTGAGAGACCTTTGGAAACCCCCAAAAGAGGAGTAAGAGAAATGAGATGCGTAAAATACTTCACAGCCTTCACTTTGGGATTCGTAGGATGTGAGCTGTGATAGAACATGGCACCTACGGAAATAGAAGTTACATCTGTTTGAGAATGGACCCTTGGCCCTTCCCCGTAAGGAGTGGGTGACCCTAACGATAATTTTTACTCTGAAACCCTAAAATGAACTCAACTGTCCTCATTGGAGCTGGGGAGTCGCACGTGTTCTGAGAGCGCAGCAGACAGCGTGTGCGGGGCTTCACCCCAGAGCGCACCCAGTCTTCCTCCTGGGAACCAGGGGAGGACACAGCCCTCCCCTCAGGAGACCTCGTCCCCCGCTTCACCTTCTTCAGCCTATGACTTGTTTCTTGTTTCTGATTAGGATCTGTTAGCGTTGCCCGGAGCAGCAGAGAGCGGGCGGCATGCATGAGGCAATCGATAGCATCTGCTGAATGAACATGTGACTGAGTGGACACTTGAAAGAGAAGTTAAAGGGGCACCGTCTGGACTGAAGCTCCCGCGGACGCCGCGTGCTGAGCCAGGGCACTTCAAGAACATCTACCTGTGTGGTAAAACGTGGCTCGCTCTGGGCAGACGCCATGGGAAGGGAGGGACACCGGGGCCAGACTGTGAGGCCTAGGGTGCCAGGCTTAGGAGGACGGAGGTGGTCCCGCAGAGGATGGGCAGGAGGGTCTGGGTGGGTTCGTGCCAGATTCACTCTGAGTGGCAGCTCTTCACTGCGGACGTCTGTCTTGCCACGCGCTCTAACTAGGAGCCCAAGGAGTCTGCAGAGAAGTCGAGGCATCTCGCCTCGGTCTGCAGGGGACACACCTCGGCAGCGACGCCCCTTCCTTCTCGAAGCTTGGCTCTTAGCTCCTTCCGCCTCTGGCGTGCTCGGCCTGTGGGAGCCTCCATTGCTGGAGCAATTGGTGGATGTGAGCATTTGGGTTCGAATGCTAGAGCAGAATTTGAACCAGGAGCAGATACGGTGTTTCTGGGAGGCATGTTGTGGTGATGGGTGATCTATTTCTGGTTGGACACGTGCATGCAGATGTCTCGAACCCTCCAGAGAAGGAAGAAACGGCAGGCACGTTTCTGACGAGTGGGAATACATGTTGTTTCATTTTCTTTTTTTGAACTTGGAAACATAAGGAACAAAGCAATTAGTTCCATTCTGTTTGAGAAACTAAATATTGAAAGGAAGCCTGTAGCAAATACATGTTTATGGTCCCTGTCACATCAGGGTTGCTGCTGCTCCCGTCGCAATCACCCGGGAGGCTGTGGGTGTCAGAGATGAAGTCCCTGCAGCGTCTTCTTGTCCCAGCTTCTGACTCACGTAACCTCAGTTCACACTCTGCTTCCCCGTCTTGGCTCTTGCTTTCTGTGCGGTTGACATCTAACACCCTGAGACTGGCGATGTGTGCGGACAGTGTGCTTGGGATTTTTTTCTGGCTTCTGTACGTGGTCCTTTCCGATCACTCCCTTGGCCTTGTGTACAGAGTACTCATGTGCTTGGACATCTGGGGCATAACAAGCTAGTTTGGTCCTTGGGATCCCCAGACTTTTCTATCTGGGAATAAGATTTTAAAAGCTGAAATCGAGGTTTCTTAGTTATGCCAATCCTAATTTCTAGATTAATAACTGATACCAAAGTGCATCAGGTGGTGTAAACAACCTTCCTGATGACACCAGTGGTGGCTGCAGCAGATATTTGTCGCCTCTGAATCAAGCTGAGACGATGGATCGGTGGACAGTGTCAGACAGTGGACAACAGGGCATCAGTTGATTCTAACCCTCCCAACGGCCATCATTCAGGCCTCCAGTTCATGACTATGAAAACTGAGGTTCATGGAAGACTAGTAACTTGCCTCAGGTCCCACAGCTGACAAGCAGTGGTTCTAGAACCCAAAGCAAGTGTGTTGACTTCTGTGTCCGACTCTTTGTAACCCTCTGTATTTCTTCCCGTTGACTGGCAGTGTGGGACTTATTTCTAGGAAAAGCGATGCTATATATTGACTTAGGTACAACTGTCTTTTGATTTGATTAGTCACCAGGCATGGGGAGGAGCGACTGTCCCTGCCAGAAGAGTTCACCTGAAGAGTGTTGCGGGTGGTTCCCACTACGACAGGGTAGTATTTGCTCTAACTCATTGACCAGGCAACACAATCGGATTGCATAGTGAGCTCTAACTAGCACTGCTGTGGCTGTGAATTCCTCTGTTTTTTCTCTTTTAAACCTGAAGCTGAATTGGTATCTAAAATGAGGCAAAGTCTTCCTTGACTTTAAAAGAATGAACATAAATAAATTTCCAACTTGATTGTTGCTATTAAAACCCCACTAGGGACGCAAAGCAGAAAGCTAACCCTGGAGATCCCGTGGGAAATGTATGTTTACATGACACTAACCGGGTCTCCACAGCTTCTGGTGACCACGATAATAGTTCACCTCGAATTCAAACCATCTGACTCTGGAGCTTCTCAGAACACACTTCAGACTATCAGTCTTATGACCATTCCAGGCTCAGGAGACGATATCTTTTCTCGGACGTCACGTAATCCGTGGGCCCCGCCATTTATATGAGCTGATCAGTGCGTGATATCTTGTGCTATTAAAAACTAGATGCGCTTAAATATTTATAATGAAAAAGTAATATTCTGCATCCTACATGCATTATTAACAGTCTCTAAATAAATCTTCGAAATCAATTACCCCTGCCATTGAAATTTACCTTCCTATTTCAGTTATTATGTTTGTGGCCGAGGAATGATGGGTCCCCCAGGAGGACTGTGACCCAGATTCAGTTTCCATATGTTCGCTGCTTCCTGGGGTCTCTGTCTCTGGTCACCTGCTGACTACTCATGTGTGTCTGCATATTCATATACATTTAAAATGCCTCATTATTGAGATTTCAAGAGCATATCAAAAGAAAAAGTACTAGACTGGACTTGGGACGGCATGAGGTCTGGTCCTGGCTTTGCACTGACTTGCTGAGGGCCTGGGGCGAGCCCCTCTGCCTTCACTGTTCCCCTCGGTGGAAAGAGAACTTGGGACTAGATGGTCTGTGTCCTGCAGGGCAGGGGGGCTCGGGCCTCACACCTCTCGGCTGGAGGAATGACAGCTGTACAGCTTGACGGCTTGGCTGGCGAGACGTGCTGCTGGGCCTGCGCAGTCCGAACGCCTGCCTTCCTGACGCCCCCGTTTGTACCAAAATCCAAATGTTCGAAAATTCACTGCAAGCAAGAGTCGTTTCTCTGGGGTGAGGATGGTGGTCAGAGTGCATCTTTGGAGAAGAAACTCCTCCTGCCGCTTACGAGGTTCATCCCTGCGGGTGAAGACCGCATGTCTGTGTTGTCCTCCGATGTGGAAGTCCCAGAGCCAGCGTGATGGTATTACAGGGTGAAACTTTGGAAGGTGATTAGGTCATGAGGGCGGCGCCCTCATGAGTGGGATTTGTGAGGACGTAGCGAGAGGACAGCCACGCATGGGCCAGGAAGCAGGTGCTCACCGGACAATGGTTCTGTCCTTCCATTGACCTTAGACTTCCCAGCCTTCGGACCCCAGAGAAATACATTTCTGTTGTTTGTCAGCTAGCAGACAGTGCTACTCCGTGCAGCAGCCTGGGCAGACTGAGGCCTTTGTTTGCTTGAGGTCTAAAGCCGTAGGGTAGAGAGCCTAGAGAGGGGTTGGGGAAAGGCGAGTTGCTTTGACAAGAAGATAGGCAGGAGCTGGGTGGGGATTCGAACTTGGGATTCCTGTCATTGGCCTTAGAGATACCATTTCTAGAAGCTGCTAAATTATTTTCTCTGTTTGCTTAGGTCCTTGGGTCTTCAATATGCCTTCTTGACATAACTTGGGTCTGGGTCCTGCTACGGGACATTAGGGAGAACGGTGTCTCTCCCTGTGCTACAATGGGTGCCAGGAAGGCAGGCATCAGCGGCTTCAGAGCAAGAAGCATGGAAACTGGCCCAGGGCCAGGTAGCAGGTTCGGAGGACTTGTCCCAGGTCCAGGCGAAGCAGCCCTCTGGGAAGCTCATAGCCGTCATGGTCGAGAGCATGTGTCTCTCTCGTGATGTCTAGAGAGGTAAGCTCATCTTATAGGCTGAAGGTCTTAGCTTTCATTTAGGGAACGGGAGGCGGTGAAAGACTTTTGAGGCAGGTGGCAATGTATCCTACGTATATTTAGTGAAGGAAACCCCGGAGGCTGCGTGGGGGTGCACTGGGCAAGAGGGAGGGTGACTAGTCCACGGTCTCAGCATGCTACGCCAGGAACTCGGCTGGGGGCTTCCGGTGTGCGGAGTAATTGGTTTGTGTACCTCAAGCTCTCATTTTGGATTCTAGGTGGTCCAAAGCCCCTATTCCCTCCAAACTCCTCCACAGAACAGAGAACAGCTAACTCATAGCTATAGGTTTTCATTTAACATATTGGTAGCCATCACTATTTGAAACCTTCCAAAAGATGAGGAGGGGAGATACCATTAAGGGGGTGTGTGTGTCCCCATGTGCATCCCTGGGTGCACCTGTGCCTGCCCGTGCATGTGCATGTCCAAGCATGTGCCCACGAACTGGATTTGCAGCATGACATCCCAAGTGCACAGTGAAGGAAGGAGCAGCCCTGGAGTGAGAATACCTGTGGTCTTTCTCTTGCCCTGAGCGAATTAGCTGTTTAACTGGGTGATCACAGCCTACCTGGGACTCTGTTCCTTCTGTGTCGGATGGACTTGGAAAGTGAACTAGACTTCTGAGAACCTTATCAGATACAACATTTTTATTCCGCAAATAGTCCCTTCTAACGTATCCTATAGCTGGTCCACACTTTATACCGTGGATTGTTTAGATTCTGTGCCATGCTAGATATTTTATGTCGGGAAAAATAAACAGGAGACAAAGAGGTAAGAATAGATTAGATTTGACCTTGGCCATTTCATTGTTAAAAATGTCTTCAAAATGGCACGAAAAGGCAAAAAATCATTCAAGCCAACAATAGAGCGACAGTTTGCCATGGAAACCATGAGAAATAGATGCTGTGCTGTGGGAATGAGTGAGCCCACAGTATGAACATGTCACCCGCTGTGGGGAAATTTCTGCCTTGAGAGGACTTGGAGAAATAAGATCTTTTGGTACCTGCTCATCAATAAGGATGCAGGCCTGAATTCAGAAATATGATATCACATTCACTTCTATTAAAATGAGACACATTGTGATAAATGCTAGAGCAGGGTTTTTCAACAGCTGCACTGCTGGGACTCTGGCCGAGATCATTCTTAGTTGTGTGGGCCTGGCGTGTACATGGTAGTATGTTTAGCAGTAACCCTGGCCTCTGCCCACCATTAGTATTGCCTCCCTTAAAAACTGTCTTCAGACATTGTTGAATGGCCCCTGGAGGACAGACAAAATTACCCCCGCTTGAGTACCACCGTGCTAGACTGAGGAGAGAGAAAGGGAGTTAGAATAGGCTTTGCAGCAGACGGACCTGGGTTTGGGTCTCTGCTATTTATTGGCCGTTTGATCGCAGACACGATCCCTGTCCTGTGTAAGCCTTGGAGATAATACTGACAATCTCACAGAGTACTGTGTGGATCAGATGAAATAAGGTAACAAACACACAGCGACTGGAAAGCTCGGTGCCCAGGGAGGGAAAGCCATGCTGGTGGTGCATTAAAATAAAGGAGAACGCCCTCCTCTTGGGTAGGAAAAGGCACAAATCATGAACAGTTGTTTGCACTCACATATGGATGCGGGAACCAACATCGTGACCCCAAAGTGTCTGTTGCACCTGTAATCAGAGTGAAGAAAGAGCAGAGATCAAATGTGTTGCTCGCCTACTAAGCCTCAGACACTCAGCTCCTTTATAGCCATCACCTCCTTTCATCCCTCAAGACTCCTTTGGGTGTTTGTTTCTGACCCATTTCAGATGAGATAACAGGTCCAGGGGGAGAAAGTTTTCCATCTACTGCCATATGGTGAGGTCAGGTTTGCTCAGTTTCAAACCCTGTGATGTAAATTTTCCCACAGATGAGATCTGTGTCCAGGGACATCAGAACTGAAACCCCCACGCTTGAATCAGGGGAGAGAGCACATGAATTAGAAAGGGTGTGACTTTGCCAGCAACACACCTTACTGGTACATAATCACCGCTAAGTGAGTTGGTCTCAAGACGCAGAGTTCCGGGGGCCGTGGCAAGTGCTCAGAGAGGCAGGAGGCTCGGTTTGCAGAACACGGAGCATGTTTTCTAGCAGCCTCACTGCACCAGAAAAGCTGGTGCGTGCATTTGATTTATTCTAATGTACAATTAAAAATCCGGTCCACGAGATTCTCCTTTGTCAGCTTTCTTCTGCAAAAGCTGTGCCTAAGAGAAATCTTCCTTCCAGTCCTCCCTGGCCCCAATCTTTCATGCTGCTAGAGGGGAAAACCCTGATTCATGGGTCAGAGAATTGGGTTGTATTGCTTTTGAAATATTGGTGCATGGTAGGAATGGTTTCCAATTACAGCCGGCTGAGTGCACCATCCCCGCACTGTTCTATTTAAATAACTGCTGAGTTGCCAGGGCTGCTTCCCTGTTTCTAGCTCCCCGGACAAGTAAATAATGGAAACAGAAAGAAATCAGCATTTGTAATCAATAACCGTACAGCCCGGTGTGGGGACTCCACCCACCGCACTGCAATGTAGCATCTCTGAAATAAAAGTTACCTTTTATCCCTAAGAGGTAGACCCGAACGTTCCTTGGCACATTTAGAGGTGTCTGAGACAGCATGCGGCAGGGGAGGCAACACCAGCTTTGGGGTCAGACAGGCTGAGGGTTGAATCCCAGCTCTCTTATCAGCCAGCGCTGTAGGCGGAAACACCACTTTCTTTTTGGAGTTTGAATTGCACGGGATTTGAAGTCAGGCCAAACTGGTCAGAGAAGTTAACCTCTGTAAGTATCGCTGAAATCTGTGGTATGACTCTCGGGGTGAGAATCAGGATAACGTACCTGAAGTCTAGGGCATAGTTCCTGACGTAGAGCAGGCTTTTGACGTAAGGACAACTGTCATTGCGTCATGAACGCCCATTTCCTTTTTAGACATAGCCATACGTCATCATTCGATGCGTGTTGTGAAATGGACAGAGCTGGTAAAATGCAGGTTACATTGAAAGCAGGTACCCAGATTAGTTTGTTTGTTTGTTTATTTATTTATTCATGTATTTATTTATGTATTTATTTATTTTCTTGGTACATACCCCTAGCGGGAACTGAACCCAGGACTCTGGTCTGCAGGCTGACGCTCCAACCACTGAGCAAAACCCGCCAGGGCGCCAGATTAGTTTTAAAGAGCAGGGGAATTCTATGCAAACCAGAGCTGGGCATGTTTTGATGGAGTTTGTGAGCTGTATTACTACTGGGGGCGATGGGGCTTGTTGGTGCCCATCATCCAACACTTAATTATTTGGGGGAAAGATAGGAAGTGTGTGTGTGTGTGTGTGTGTGTGTGTGTGTGTGTGTGTGAAGGGGGGAGACAGAGAGAGAATGTACACATAGGATCCCAGGCTTGCTGCCCACCTGCCTCCATGTCACCAAGATAAGAAGACACTGTCTGTTGACACCTGCTCTGACGGACAGGCCCAGGGGGCAGAGGTCCATGCTCCGCAGGCAATAGGATTTCACAAAAGACCGCAGGAATCCACTAGACCACTGGATTTAAAGGAGTCATTGGTACATGCCAGCTGATGCTTGAATCCCCGCTGTGGCCTGCCCGCGATGCCTCTCGTCACTGCCAGGACCCCTCGGTGGTGGTGAGCTTAGCGCTTCTGAAAGTGGTCAGCTGTGAACTTGAGAGCAGAAGACAGTTCTTCTCCAGGTGGAACCTGGCCTTGCCGCCTGTCACTTATCCCTGGGTCCTTGTTCTGATATCTGGGGTGACACAGAGTAAGTCCATTTCCCTCTTCGTGTGAGGCCTTCTGGATCTTCATGGCACCTGTCATTTTCCCTGGATCGCAGCATCCCCAGGTCTCCATGACGGCTTTCAGGGACTGCATGGGCCTGAGATCAACACATCGAGTCACAGTGAAGTGGTAGATACTGTAGTATTGGGTGGGATTGAATATCACTGGAAACTGGGATCTTTGCACTTCCTGCACACACCCGTGCACACAGTGTTTCTCGGTTGGCAGAGAAGCCTGGGTGCGGACCTGCGTGACCTCACTCCCTGTGCTACTCCTGTGAAGTGGGGATAATAATATTTCCTAAATTTGTGATGCTCAAACAAAAAAGTGTGTGTGAAATACTCTGTAAAATGTCCACCTTTGTACACACGATTGCGTTCCTCATGATAATGGTTGAAAACATTTCATGATTCTCTGTTTTTGAATCAGTCCCAGAGAAATGTCAGAGAAGCATTGCTGGCTCAAAGAGTCTCCTCAAACTTGATTTTGCTCTGACATGTTTGTAAAAGGTGTCATTCTAGGTATTTGTTGGCACCCGGCACAAAGCTGCATCAATAGGCGGATTCATTGTTGTCCATGTCAAATACTGCATGAAATCAGCCAAGCTGGAATTCAGGTCCATCTTGTTTCTTAACAACGAAAACAAAACCCATAGATTGGCCCTTTGGAACAAAAACAGACGTGTTTCCTTCCTGTCTTTGACATTGGCCAATTTGGTAAATATCGTTGCTAATTCAAGCATGAGAGCTTTGGTGTTGACCTGAAGGTGGGCCCTCACCAAGCATCAGCCAAGTTCTGGGTGGTTAGCCCTTGGTCACCAGGGACTCCTTGACCACTGAGGATAGAACATTCTGCCCCATCTCAGGCCTTATGCTGGGGGCCTGGGAACAGAGGCCAGATTCCAGGAGTTCCCATGGCTCTGAGCAAGGGCTTCAGACACACACGCAGCTACAGGAGCCAGGACAGAGCTGACAGATGGCTCACACGATGGGATGGGGAAGGAGTGGCTCCTTCCATAGCCGGGGCAGAGTTTTCTCCCCCCACGATCATCTACCTTTGCTTCTCTCCTCTACTGTGGCATGTACCGCGTGGCATTTCTGAGTCACCCACACATTCCTGTCTCCTATCAGACTGAGCACTCTCAAAAGTTGTGATGCAGTTTTATTAACAAGCATGGTCTCTGACACAGTAGGTAATCAATACATGTTTAGTATAACCGAGTGGTAAACTGGTGAATGACAGTTGAGGTTGAGGAAATATTTCTCGAGGAAATAGGATTTCTACAAGCCAGAATGGACAGTGATACATTCCGGATGTAACACGTTGTGCGGAGACCAAGACCCTGGCTTCTGTGGGAAAGAGATGATGCGGAGAGGCCGGGATGTGCGTTATGATCACCGTTGACTGTCTGTCAAGGTGCATTTGACATCACTCAGAACTCGTTGATCATCATAACAATTTTAGAAAGTATGCACTATAGTATACCCATTTTGAAGATGGGTTTACTGAGACTAAAGAGAGAAAATGAATTGCTAAAGTTCACGAAGCAAATATGTGGCTAAGCTGGGATTCGAACTCAGATCTGCCTGACTCTGAAGGCCACTGGATCACATGGTCACTGACAAGGCCTGTGAGCTGCATTCACTGGAGGGTCACTGAAACCCAAACTGCATCCACTCCTGAACCCTGCCTCCCTGATCACTCAGCCCCGCCCCTGTACTCCACTCTGGGGTGCCATTCTGAGGGAGCCTGCCTCTGCAAGTTGTTTTCTTCAGCCCCCTCTCTATACATGTCTTAGTCAGAGCCTGACTAGACAGTGAGTGCTAGAAATCATCGGCTCACGCTCTTTGTTTATGCCCAAGGACATGGGGTCCAGCGTGCACGGTGCCCTGCCGAGCCCCCTGAGAGCCAGGGCCTGGCGACAGGATCCAAGTCTCCTAACTTGTTTAGTTCCAATTGTCTCAGTAGAGCAGAGGATGCCAGAGCGTTCCCTGTTTCACTCCAAAGCTGCTGCAAAGAGAGTTTAACATATGGCAGGTATTTTTAATTGTAGGAATTAAGGGCACTATCCTCAGATGGGGAAACTCACTTTGGAAAAGTGATTTCTATGTTGACAAAATATCTAACTCCACCCATCTGTTCCTACAGTTACTTACAAAACACCCATGCCTTGTTTTCCCTGGGTTCTCGCCTTCAGAGGCACACAAGGTACCAGTCCTGTTCCAACAGGTCCCAGGCCACACATGCAGAATGACCAACCGAATGAATACAATTTTTAGCACCTCTTTGGGGGTGGGGGGAGCAGAAGCCCAAGGGCCACAGAGGATGCATCATTCACCCAGGACCTCGTCTCTCCTCCAGGACCATGTTGTGTGCATGAAGCATCTACCACAAGCCGGGTAGATGATGGGCATTGTCATGTTTGTTCCAATTTTACTGTCTGGGTGACCCTGTGAGGCGGAAATCAGTCCCCCTATTTGCAGATGGTGCGCTGGCATTAAGGGAAAATGAGAACTGTAGCCGAAGTGAAAAATTTAGCATCTGGCACCTTCCAGCAGTTTGGAACAGGGTGAACAGAAGGTGACAACATTAAGATAGAACAGAAAGTGTGGGAAAGAGTAGGCAGGGGGGAAATTCAGCTGCAGTTGGAAGTAGGGTATCAGGCCACTTCTTAATGCTGGGGCTTCCTACAGAGTCACTGAGCGTGTTGTTGCTATTGCATTGCCATTGTTGCTAAAGTTTGCAAGAGGGGCGGGGGTCCTCTCCGTGGTAGAGGGGATGCTCAGAACAGAGGGCAGGCAGCCTACCGGGGGCATTACCTCCATGGCTTTGCTATCACAAAGGTTCTGGTGTCCAGGCTTTGAGGGTCAGAACCTGGACTTTCTCGGTGCACCCAGTGTGCAGCCCAACACTCACTGATGTCCTAAAAGAGTCCAAAATTGATGCCAATTTTAAGGACAAATCTGAGATGTTCTTTCCCAAGTAACGATGACTGTGTCCTCGGTCCAGGGTACGCCTTCCCTTGATGTCAAGGTCATCTGGGAAATGGGATAGGAGACAAAGTCTGGCATTTAAACAAAAAAAGGGATGCCTGTGGTCTAGTGGTTGAAAACTACGACTCTCAGGCTAAATCTGACCTGCCACCTCTTTTTGTAAATAAAGCTGTACTGGAACAGAACCTGCTCATTTATTTACATGAGATCCTGGATGCTTTCACATTAGAAGCTGCAGAAATGAGTAGTTACAAGAGAGACCCATGAGGCCTGCAAAGCCTAAAATATTTACTATTTTGTCCTTTACAGAAAAAGTTTGCCAGTCCCTGATCTAGTTCGTATTAGACTCACACTTTTCTTGTTTCCGTGACCTGTACTTCCATCCCTCCAGATCCCCCACATCCGTCCCTCTTCCTTTCGTTCCCATTGTTTTACTTAAGAACCTCAGAGAATTGCAAATGATTAACCCAAATCAAGGAAATTTGAGCCAAAGAAGGGGGGCAAGCGGCCCACCTGACACAGCTACGGTTGAGAGGGCTTTATGAACACCTAAGATTACAGACTGAAACCACAACTTGTTTCCATTCTCTGAACCCCTTTTTTATTTTATTTTTATTTTCTGTGTTCCCTTTATTCTCACCTACCGCAGACAGGCTACTTCTCATGGGGGAAATGGCCCCTGGCTGGTTTGGGTCTTGATAGGTGGAGGGCTTCTTTCTCCCCAGGTCAAGGTTGGAAAGTCTTAGTGAACCTTCCGACTTGAGCCGTTGTCTCCATTCCCAGAGTCGGTCACCGGGGCCAAGGGGGCGAGGAGCTTCATTGGTCCAGCTTGGTCCGAGAGCAGGAGGAACCTATCAGACACAGGGCCTCTGGCGGGGCAGCTACACTACCCTGAACCTCATAAATACCACTCAACTGCTTTCCTCCATCTCCAGCCCAGCCTCTTCAAACCCTCAACACATCTCTGCAGACCAGCTGCAAATAGTCTCCTGATCTCACCCAGTTCTAAGCCTCCGAGCCACTGAGAAGACCTCCCTGAATACAGACTGATCGTGTACATAAATGTAAACTTAAAATGCTGAGATCACTTCCATCCTGCCCCCCCCCCCAGCCTAGTGACCAGTAGGAAAGCCTTATGACCATCCCTTGATTATCTCTACAGACCCATCTCTTATCACATCCTCACCTGCACCCTTCACTCCACTTCTGTGAATGGCATGCTGCTCTCTGCCCACAATCTCCTCCATCCCTGGTCATCCTGCAGAATCCTGACTCCTAGTTTTCTCCTTACACCCCTGCGATGCCCCAGTAGCATCAGTGACCTTGTCTAGCCTCCCCCCATCCTCGGCTCCCCACTGTCACAGACTGCCCACACTGACCCACAGTAGCCTGGTTCATCTGGTCTTCATTGGCTGAGGCGACCAGGGAAGCAGGCTCATGCCTTGTTCCCCTGTGCTCAGACACCACTCCAGGCCGGCTGCAAGGATTCGCTGAACAACCTCTAGAAAGGCTCCCTGTCTCTCACGAGGAGGAGTGTTCTAGTAACCACCCCTCCCCCTCCCCCATTTCCAGCAGTTTTCTTTTCTCAATTCCTCTTCCTGTGTCCCGCATGCATTTAAAATAGCAGTCTGTCTTTGCAACGTCACTCGGTAGATGTGGTCACATAGCAACGATAGACCTGGTCTTTCCTACACCTCCTCGTTCTTGGGGCCAAGCATACCCCATCTTCCTCCATAAGTACCATCCATATTCTTGACTCAGCTGGAGAAATTGATTATTATGGGTTTGTTTCAGAAAATAAAAAAGCCCAATAGTTTCACACACACACACGTACACACACAGGTGTATATGCATGTAATTATATATTGTACATACACATTATATACTATAATATACTATACAAACCTCAGTATTCCTCAAAAATTACTCAGATCCCAATTGGGAATTTCCAAGTGAATCTTTGGAGCAGGGGCCTAATAGACTCTAGTGCCTGCGAACCCCCATGACAGAGCTGTGCATCCCGTCTGCTCAAACTGGCTACATTTCAACATTTGAAGAGAATAAGACTTGGAATTACAGGTATGATCTTTGACACTGGTATTTAGTGTGGACTTTAGAAAAAAAGATACCTACTAAAAAGGGCTCCCAATGGCTAACTGGGCACAAATTTAAAAAACAAACAAACAAAACAGAAGAAGCAGCAAAAAAAAAAAAAAAAATGCAGAGCCTAGCAGCTCTTTCTACTCAGTGGCTTCTCCCACAAACTGCCCTTCCAAGGGAAGCCTGCATGGATCTGCCTGCCCGTGCTGAGCTCCTGCGGCTGAGCCAGCCCCTGCAGAGGATTCCTGGATCCTGCACCAACCAACACGACTGGGGAGTTCCTGGATCCTGCACCAACCAACACGACTGGGGAGTTCCTGGATCCTGCACCAAGCAACAGGACTGAGGAGTTCCTGGATCCTGCACCAACCAACACGACTGGGGAGTTCCTGGATCCTGCACCAACCAACAGGACTGAGGAGTTCCTGGATCCTGCACCAACCAATACAACTGAGGAGTTCCTGGATCCTGCACCAACCAACAGGACTGAGGAGTTCCTGGATCCTGCACCAACCAATACAACTGAGGAGTTCCTGGATCCTGCACCAACCAATACATCTGGGGAGTTCCTGGATCCTGCACCAACCAACAGGACTGAGGAGTTCCTGGATCCTGCACCAACCAACAGGACTGAGGAGTTCCTGGATCCTGCACCAACCAACAGGACTGAGGAGTTCCTGGATCCTGCACCAACCAATACAACTGAGGAGTTCCTGGATCCTGCACCAACCAATACATCTGGGGAGTTCCTGGATCCTGCACCAACCAACAGGACTGAGGAGTTCCTGGATCCTGCACCAACCAACAGGACTGAGGAGTTCCTGGATCCTGCACCAACCAACAGGACTGAGGAGTTCCTGGATCCTGCACCAACCAACACGACTGGGGAGTTCCTGGATCCTGCACCAACCAACACGACTGGGGAGTTCCTGGATCCTGCACCAACCAACAGGACTGAGGCTTAACACATCCGATTGTGCAGCTGTATTTCCATCAACTCCTTCCTTGACCAATCATAGCTGCTCCATTCTGACCAACCAGGACAGTATCGTTTGGGTCAGTCATTCTGCCAGCATGAGGAGTCCTCATTTGCATGAGAACAAACCAATCAGGGACCACGGGTGGGGAATCACTTTCCCTTTCCACCAACGACTAAAGGCTACCTTTCCCCTGTGAAGGTCTGGATGTCCCTCCAGAGCAGAGCAGACCAGCTCAGGGCAGGGCAGAGCAAATGGGCACGGAGCAGACCAGACCCACACAGAGCTGCCTAGCTGAAGGGCCTGGCCCCAGGGCCACCTCATACCCACGTTCTTTTCCACAGCGGTGCTGGAACACCACTGAGCTGTTTGTACTGAATACACTTTCCGCCTTCACCGCACCTCAAATTGAGGATTCCTCTTGGTGTTGAACTGGTGCCAACAACCATCAACTAACCATAGTGACCAGCCTTTATTTCCACATTTATAAAATAATCACCACCCATAGATCAGTGACCAAATTTAGAAGAAGATGTATAGGGCAATGTTATTCCAAAAATAGAAATCTAAGGATTCAAGCATGTCCTCTGTTGTGTGACCCTCGTGGGAAAAACTCTTTGAAACACTTCCTGCTGAAATTCGATATTTCCCCGACAAGGTCTGGTGGGGAGCGTCCCAGGTAACGTAATTACCTGGTGGAATGACAGCTTTCCAGCCCTTCCTCACTGCTGTCAGAGGGCTACGGCAGGTTTAATATAGAAACCAAACAGGAGCCAGCAGATGTGTCTGCCTCTCCCAGGCCCCATCACTGGGGAGGTGCAGCTGCTGATCTGCCTTTATGGCGGGTAGTTTGGCTTTGAAATGTGGCTGTGCTTTTGCGAAATTCCCCCTGCTAAAGTTTTATTATCTTTGCTTTTCCTAAGGATGGCCATTTTGCCTGACGACTCCATGCTGATCAGCAGTAAAAAAAGATTTTCTACAGACGATTATAGGTGCAGAAGCGATGGTAGGCATGTGGGGTGCAGGTTTCAGAGGTGTGTGCACAGCTCAGGGGTAGAGAGCTGACAGGTCCTAGCAATGAAGGGAGCGAGGGACAAAGAAGACGTGATATAACTAGCCTATGGTTCTGGCATGACGCAGGGTACTTGCTGAAGCCTTTTTTCCCCACCCGTGGTTTGGAAGAAAACTGATCTAAGCTCTGTTGGGAAGAAGGGAACAGGGGGAAGGTAGAGTGAGAAAGTCCAGACTTACAAGATGTTTCTGGGTCTCAACATTCACCCTTCCTCCTTGATTATATCGGTATTTATAAATAACTCATGAATTTATTTCAGCCTTGTGCAGCACTTCCAAATCTAGATATACAGGGTGAAATTGAGAGCTATTTGCAAGGTATTCTGGGAAAAGTCTGTACTCTGCCCCCTGCAAATGAGATGTTTCTCCAGTAACTATTATTTCACATTCTGAGCTCCAAAAGCACTAGGCGGTAGACCAGATACACGCATATGGTCTGCGCCCTGCAAGTATTAAAAATACATTAGCCAGTTTAAGTTTTTCTTTTGTGTTTCCTAAGATTTGTCAGTTACAAATGAATAGGTCCTATTTGTAGAGCAAGAACAGATTTAAAATGACAAAACCAGAACATCTCTCAGAATCCTGGGCAGGACTGGCACTTTAAAACAACCCATGACAACAAAATTTCAAGTGGGCTGTCTTGGTAGCTGTCAGATTTGGAGATGTGCTGTCGTCTCTGAGTCTGTGCACCCTAGATGGAGGGATTTCTGGAGAAAAACAATCATGGTTATATTCAGGAGGGCTTACTTGGCAAGAAAATTATGATTGAACTGATGTTATTGCATCATACGTAGGAGTTTATAATTGCAGTTTGTTATGAAACAGTTGGACTGAATCCCAAGGGTGGATATTTTAATGCTCCATGGAGAAATTGGGAAGGAGGGCCTTGGCAAGGATGGATGTGGTGGCAGAGTGAGACAGGCTATTAGGAGGCCTGGCTTCTTGGTATCTTCCTTGATAGTCTCACTGGTCTAGAACGTCAACCATACCAGTGGTCTGGAGTTGATCATATCTGGGAAGGCCAATTCATGCTGAGTTGACTCAGGTGTATGAACCAGGAACAACGTTGTTTATTTAGCAGGAGAAACAGAACTGTCAGGCCAGCCCTGTTTTTTTGGCTTAATCAATACACGCCCTGTAGGCAAACTACTCAGGAAGTCAAGAGCGCTGGTAAGCTTGGAACCAGGGAAAAGCAGATGGTTTCATAAACTGTGTGTGGCCCCCTGCACGCCCCCACCTTCACTAATATTGATGCTCACTGCTGGCACGATGGCATGCTTTTGGAATCCAACGAGCCACCTCTGGCCCTGGGGGCCTTGGCTGGCCAGTCCAATGTCTCCCTCAGAAGTTCTTTCTTCTGAGCACTCCACTGTTGACATTCTTTTCAGTATAAGCCCTGCACCTTTCTTTCATTGTGACACTGCTTCTGATTACATTAAAATTAGGGTCAGGCCAATCACCTGTCATCTCTTCAAAATGTTATTTTTAAAAAAATATTTGCTCAGTGCTTCTTAAGAGAAGTTGAACTGCATAGGGGTGATGCCTGGAGGCAGAAACACCGTGTGATGCTCAGCCTCTCTCTCTTGTTCCAGCAAGTTCTTATGTGGCCCAACCTTGTATTTCCTCCTCAGCAAAACAATACTCTGCAGAAACTAGATTTACCTTCCTAAGAAGGCAGCCTAAAGCCTTCCTAGTTGACCTTGCCATAACATAATTGTCCTTCTAACCATAGATCCCTCCACAGACTAGACAGCAGATGAATTTCTGACATGCTTTTTATTTTTTTGTACAAGGATGTTTTGGAATACTTTTTTTTTTTTTATCCTCACCCGAGGATATTTTTCGATATTTTGTTCAGATAGAGTGGGAGGGGGAGAGAGAGAGAGAGAGAGAGAGAGAGAGAAACGTCGATGTGAAAGGGACACATCGAGTGGTCGCCACCCACACGACCCAACCAGGGCCGGGGACAAACTGCAACCGAGGTACGTGCCCGTAGCGGGAATCGAACCCGGGTCTCTCCAGACCGCAGGCCAACGCTCTAACCACTGAGCAAACCGGCCAGGGCCTGTAATACTTTTTTTTAATCCTCACCTGAGGACATGATTTCACTGATTCTAGGAAGAGGAAGGGAGAGGGAGAGATGTGAGAGAGAAACATTGATTGGTTGCCTCCTACACGCACCCCAACCGGGGATCAAACCTGCAACCTGGGCATATGCCCTGACCAGGAATAGAACCTATGACCTTTTGGTCTATGAGATGACACGCCAACCAACTGAACCACACCGGCCAGGACTCAGAATACTTTTGAATTACTTTTGCCTCTCAGCCCAGCTACATTTAGAGAGAAGTCTTTGCCTGGCTTGGGAACCTTTTGCTGTATTTATAATTTAGAGGAAATAGACTCTGCATGTCTCTAAAGCCTGTCCATTCATTTTGTTTTTAAAAATAATTCCACCACTCATTGATCCATCTATGCAGCAAATGGTTTCTGATCACCTTCCAGGTTGCGCCCTGCACAAGTCACGTGTCTACAGAAGAATGACACATAGTCTGTTCCCCAGGATCCACATCTCTGGGGGCGGGCAGGGAAACAGATCATGGTACCTCGGTGTGGTGGGTGCATCCGTGGGGAGCGCTTGGGAACACAGAGAATGGGAACTAAGCCCAGAACCAGATGGGGCTTCAGAGAGACTTCCTAGGAGGAGCTGCTGGAGAGGGGCGTAGCCTCAGATGTGGCAGAGGAAGTGCTGGGCAGAATGGAACACCATCTGACCGTTCAGAGTGGATCTAGGGTTTAATTCCAAAGGCGTATAAGCTTTCTTTGTCCGATGTGTACCCTGGGGGTTTGTTTCACTCTTACCCAAGCACTTCGGATGTGAGAGAGAACAACTCTGAGGGATCTACTGATAACCACTGGTGGATGTCCAGTACTTTATCGTTGATTAAGCAAACCCATGTTCGTGACATCATTTGATCTTCTAAATAAGTCTTACGGCGTGATGCTCAACTCGAGTGATTTTACTTGCAGGCAACATTTGGCAATGTCTAGAGACTTCTTGGATCATTATACTGGGTGCTGGGAGGTTGTTACTAGCTTCTGTTGGGTAGAGAGATGCTGTTAAACCTCCTACAATGCACAGGACATACCCCCACAACCAGGAATGATCTGAACCAAAATGTCAATCGTGCTGAGGTTACAAAACCCTCTCTTGAGATGGCCTCCATATTTAGGAAGAGACACTGAGTTCCTGGATCTAGTTCTGTTTAAACTGTTTAATCTTGAAATCTCATTCTCCTATTGATAAAACAATTATTTATGTTTAGATTAAATGATGTATAAATCTTCCAAATCTAAGAGACTGTGAGTCCATGGATTCAAATAGAGATTTCAACTGACAAATGAAGTTACCAGAATTTTCCTGCAGCTGAAGCTACTGCTGTGACATGTAGGTTTTCAGTGTGTTGTTTTGTTTGGATAAGAAATAAAGGCTTTGCTCAGCTAGACACTTGGGGGTGCTTAGATACATGTGTCTAGAGGGACTTTGCAGAAAGTCTTGCTCTCTGCCTCCGGTCTCCTCTCTCTCCCCAGCAGCAGAAGCCGAGTCCCAGGTGCCCTCAGGACCCTCTGGAAATCTAATGAGAAGGACAGAATAATTCACACGGTGACAATGTGGTTTCCAGAACTGGTTGAGATAATGAAAGACTACCTGTCCCTCAGCCCCTCTGCCCACACAAACTTTTCAAACTCCCTATCACCTGCCTGCCTCTACATCCTGCCCTCAGACAGGTGACTGTGCCACAGAGTTTGAGAGTGTGGAGAGTGGCCCCTCTGAAGAGGAAGCCAGTTGCTAAAATACAGTGAAAATAATAACCTCAACTCACTGAGCTCTTATTGGATGCTTTCTATACGACAACCCTGAAAGATGAATATTACTATTTTTATTTGACAGATGAAGAAATTGAGGCTTGGGGAGGTTAAGTACTTGCGTTGATAATTTTTTTTGAAGGGAATAATGAAACCTGGACAAAAGACAAGAGTGTTAAGTCAGAAACTATTACATTTATGGTTCAGATGAGCTAGACGGAGGGTGTTTGCTGAGTGGTCCTTAGAAGATGTTTGGCTCATGTGTGTATTAGGACTAGTTGGGTAGTGTGGCATGATGCAAAAACATGGTCTTGATAAGCCTAATTCTTGCACTTACAACATTGAAGCAGTAACTCTTGCCTTAGAGTTTAAATGTCGTAATGTAGGTTAAATGCAAACTAGAGCGCCTAGACTATAGTAGGCACTCAATAAATGATGGTAACTGTCATTATTGCTGTTTGTCCATCAGCGAAGATGTGACCTGTGTCATCTTGAAAGCTGGAAAGAGGCAGGTAAATTGGAAGAAAGTGGAATTATGATACATGAGGTTGCCCAGCACCGGCATATGTTATGTGGTCAGACTAGTTTCGCTGACTTCCTAGCATGTCTTCGCAATTCTGCACATTCATCGGGCTTGGTCCTGAAAGTTGTTTGGCAAATTCTTATTCAACTGAATTAGCACAGCTTCTGCCAATTGATCCAACTCCCTTGGTCCCCATTCTAAGTCTACTCTTGAAAGAAATGTTTCATATTTAGATTTGATCAGAATAAATCTAGTTCTTTCTCTGCATCAGGTACTTTGCTAGGCATTATCATTTATGTTTTTGGTTCCTATGGAGATACTTCCCAGATGGACTTCAAAATTGAGGGCCCTACTTGGCCCCAACAAGTTAATGGCTCTTCTGAGAAAGAACCTGACCTCTGCTCCTCTCTCCTGCTAGTGCCACAGCAAGACAAACAGCAGTGGGAAGGGACGAGGATGGACACAGTCACCAGTCTGCTCAAAACAGCTGCCTCCTGGTCCACACAGGAGTTAAGGAAAGTTAGGACCCCTGCAGTGAGCACTTTCCAGTTACAAAGGCAGGGTCTTGCTTTTTACTGGATAATAGATACTCAGGGAGTCCAGGAAGATAGAATTACATTGTACATCTGTGTATATATTCCAACAGGTCTTGTTTTCACTTTTCCCAATAGAAATTGTGCAGGATGGCATCATGCCCCTCCCACCTAATTCACGTTCCCCCTGAACCTCAGAATTTGGCCTTATTTGGAAATGGGATCCTTGAAGATGTAATTTAAGATAAAGTCACACAGAAGTAGTGCGGAGCCTAAATGCAGTATGAGTGGTGACTTCATAAGAGCACACAGAAAGCCCGGCCAGTGTGGTTCAGTGGCTGAGCGTCGACCCAGGCACCAAGAGGTCACTGGTACGATTCCCAGTCAGGGCACATGCCCAGGTTGTGGGCCCGATCCCCAGTGGGGGACATGCGGGAGGCAGCCAATCAATGTTCTTTCTCATCAATGTTTCTATCTTTCTCTTCCTCTCTCTCTAAAATCAATAAAGAAAATAAATTTAAAAAAAAACAGAAGACACAGACACATAGAGGCAGATGTTGAAGAGATTAATTTACAAGCCAAGGAGTGCAAGGGCCCTGGACACCACCAGAAGGTAGGAGGGAGGCCTTGTACAGACTCCCCTTCAGCGCGCCAGAAGGTCCGTACCCTGCCAACACCTTCATTTCATGCTTCTATCCTGCAGAAGTGCAAAGCAGTCGATTTCTGTTGGATTGGCCACCCACTTGGTGGCCCTATAAACAGAAGGCTTGTGTATAATACCTCAGTAAAGAACCTTATTGGGATGCTTTGAAACCTGAGATAGTTGAAACCTAGATGGACCCAGTGATCAAACAAAACTCACCATCATCTTCCAGCCGATACCACTGTTCTTGAACCTGCCGCGACCCTTGCCATACACAACAGTGTCACAGAAACCTTCCAACAGAGATCATTCCTGGGTGGAAATGGCCGGTTACTAGAAAGTTGTCATAATTCGCCTCTCCAGCTTAAAATTCTCCTTGGGTCTTCATTGGACTGTTGTTTTGTTCTGTTTTTCAATGGACCTTTGTTCTGAATTGAACTGTGACAAAATAATGGGATGTGATAATAACAATAAGATATTGTTTCCGTTTTCTATTACCAAGAGAACTGGATTCAGAGTGTGAACAGGGCCAGGCAGTCTTGCTGGATGTGCTCTAGTTTATGACTATATTTTAAAGGCATCGCGGTGTCGTAAAGGAAGTCCTTCAGGCTTAGACCCTACAGACCAAGAAAATGGCCCAATCAGCCAGCTCTTGTCAGAACCACTGTCCTAGTACTGAACCTCCCGTCCTTGTCCCTTTTGACACGATGGGGACACAAAAGAAATCTAAGTCATTTCAAACCCAGTACTTTGGACACGTAGAAAATATATGCCCCTTCAGAACATGTGGAAGGACAGCCTGTTGGGAAGCGGATAACCAGGGAGAATGTGGCACCATTTGGGGTTGGCACTGAGGGCATTTGGACATGCAATTATCTTTCGACTTGCTGTGAGATCAGGTGGATCCTGGGCAGAGATAAGGGATAAAGGGAGAGATGAGGACATGATGGGTGGGTTGTTGAAATCACCCTGAGTCCTGTCTGGGGAGAGATGTGGAACAAAGATGAAAAGGGTTGGGCCTTCAGACAGCTCCACGCTTACTCCACAGTGTAGCTGACCTTGACAGTTTTGCCACCTACTGGTACATTGTCTAGGACTGTAAGTACATGGAGAGCACCATAAAGCACCTTCGTGCTCATTATTTCATTTGGTCCTCATGCACACTCATACATACACACGGGATTATAGGTAAATATACTCCTATTTCTCCGGAGACTCAGAGAGGTTAAAGAAATTCCTCTAAATCACACAGCTGAGATTTGACTATTAATCTGATTCCAATTTTCATCTCTTTATTTTCCCCTAATGTACTTTGCTGTCTTCCTGAAAAATTCTGGAAAGCGACGTCCTGTTACTACTCTGAATGATTGATTAATCCACATGTAATCTCTGAGCTAGTCATTAATGATGACATAGGATTAGGAAGTCAGCTAGGTGTAGAAATTATATTTTTACTAAAATCTATCAAATGTATATCTTTTCTGATTTGAGTGTCAAGAAGAAAACATTTTAATCCCCAAGAAAGTCTCCCTCTTTATCAAAACAAACATGGAAAAGAGTTTTTGGGGAATACAATCTAATTTCTAATGAGTTTCACTGAAGACACTCCCATGGAACAAGGGATACAATCATACACACTCCAAATTCCCTTAGAGCAAGAGGCTGGCACATCTCTCATTTATCCGTGGAATTAAACTCAAGACATAAGCAACGGCGTTAAAATCTTAAAATGTCAAACCAACTTCCAATGAGTATTGTTGAACTTGTCTGTAGTAATTTAATTATTTTAAATAAAACGTTGTCAATTCAAGTCTTTGGAGGGTGAATCCTGGCTCATCACTCTGAGCTGATCAAGCGCTTCATTACTACCAGGTGAACTTCATATTTTGTTTCCTCCTCAGTAGTTGAAGTGGTAGATTGTGGAGGCATGGGGAGTATTGCAAGCTTTGCTACTCACCGGTCATTCTGTAATCCAACCAATATTTATCAACTATTAAATGTCAAGTGCTGCACTGTTTTCTGGTGATTTAAAAGGAATATGACAGATATGAGCTCTTATCTCTCCAAGAAAGACACATCCTAAAAGTTAACACGCTAAGAATGAACTATGAATTGTGATATGTACCATCAGGTAGAAAACCAAAGGCTGAAATTGAGAAATGGATTGGGAAGAAGATGGGGAGTTATGTCTGAGAGGTGTCACCTATGCTGAAGAATAAGAGGAGATGACTGTGTGAAATGTTGAGATGGGACATTATCCTCAAGGCAGAAAGAGCAGTATGTGCAAAGGTCCTGGGACAGGAAGAGTTGGGAATCTTGCAGGAACAAGAGGGAGACTAGTGTGACCAAAGCACAGTAAGGGTGGGAGACAGGCTTGACGTGGGTTTGAGAAATAAGCAGAACCCAGTTCATAGGGACACTATTTCATGGATGGAAATTCAGGTCGCATTGAGAAAAAATGCAAAGAAAGGAGCGCCAACAGGGTGTTGCTGGAGCTGAGTCATATGATTTTCATGATCTGAGGAGAAGGTCCCTGGACTGCTAAGCTCACAGAACCACTTATCATCTGCTCCTCACTGAAGCTTGGTCTTTCAATATGTCCCAGGACTCCTGTGTCCTTGCTAATTTCACTGCAACCAGTTCTGTTGTAGATTTCTTAGAATTTTCCACATAAACAATTATGCAATCTACAAGTAGAGACAGTTTTACTTCTTTTCTTCCTGTGTGTATGCCATTTACTTATTTTTCTTGCCTTATTGCAATCTCTAGGACTTTCAGTGTAATATTGGACATCTTTGTCTTGTTATAGATCCTAGAGGGAAAACATTTAAAATTTTATCATTAAGTATAATGTTATAAGTAGGTTTTCCAAAGATGCCTTCTATCATATTAATGAAGTTTCCATACATTCTTAATTTGATGAGAGTTTATAATATAAAATAAACTTTATATCATAAATAGAGGTTACATTGTGTCAATTACCTTTTTTTGTATCTATTGCTCTTATATTATTATTTTTTCCTTTCTAATTATATCAAGTTAGCAACCCTAGGATAAATCTTACTTGCCTATGATGTATTATATATCACTAGACTAGATTTTAAAAATGCTTCGGATCTTTACATCAGTATTCACAAGGAATATGATTCATAATTTTTATAAAGTCTTTGATGGAATTTAGTATTAGGGTTATGCTAAACTCATAAAACGAGCTGAGAAGTATTTTCTCCTCTTCTGTTTTTTGAATTTGTGTAAGATTGGTCTTATTTCTTTCTTTTCTGTTTCATAGAATTTATCAGCCACACAATCTGGGCCTAAAATGATCTTTATGAGAAAGTTTTTGATAAGTAATTAAATATTTAATTGATGCTAGGGTTTTCATTTTTTTATTTCATGTTGTGTGAGTTTTGAGAAGTTGTATTTTTCAAGAAATTTTTCTATTTTATATAGTTTGTTAAATTTTATGCATAAAATTTTTATTATATTCCCTGATTATAGTAAAGAACCCTATTTTATTCTTGATATTGGTCATTTATATTTGTTCTCTCTTTTCTTTTATTCAGTTTAGAGAAAATATCAATTTTTTTTTTCATCTTTAGCCAGGAAAACCTTTTGGCTTTGTTTATTTTTACTGTTTTGTGTCTATTTTATTTTATATTTTTTAAATTGATTTTGGCTCTTATTATTTTATCTTACCATGGTTAGTCTCCAATTATTGTCTTTCCTCTGAAGCAGGGTCAGAAAAATGTTTATAAGGACTAGAAAGTCAAGAGTTCAGATTCTGTGGGCCTCACATCATCTCTGTCATACACTGTCCTTCTCCTTTTCCTCCTCCTCTTTCTCCTTCTTATCCTTCAACCACCTTTTAAAATGGTTCATACCTGTCTTAGAGACAAGGCCACACACAAACAGGTCAATAGCGGGATGTGGCTTCATACCAGTTTTCTGACTCCTGTTCTGGATAATGGATCATATTTTCCTGTTTCTTTCTGCGTCACCTATTTTTGGATAATATCCACAGCACTGTGATGTTTATGCTGTGAAATGCTAGATTCCATTCTTGTCTTCACAGAAAATGTTATTTTTTGGGGGAGGGGAGATTTTAGCTGGCAATGAACTCAGGTGGGCTTGAACTATCTTCCTGCTGGCAAGTCAAACCTCATTTCAGTTCACGGGTCCTAGGCTTGGATGCCTGGATGCTCCCCGGGCGTTCAAACCCTAGGGTTCAGGCAGAGATTTGGGGAGGAGTCCATGCACAGAATTCAGGGCTCTGCTGCTCTTCCTTCCGGACTTTCCCCTCACTCCATGACTGCTGTGGCTGGTGCATTCCTTCCCCAGTGCTGCGGCTCAGCACCTTGAGCCCAGAACCGGTACAGAACACCCGCAATGCTCCCTTTTCTCCTGTGTACCATGGAAGTGGTAAAGCACCTAGACCACAGGGCTCCTGTAGGGATTATGTGATACACTGTAACACATAAAAGCACTCCACATGAAGACCAGAACACAGTAAGTCCTACTTGTGCAACATTAATTCAGTGTGACTGAAAACTCTATCCCCCCCTCACCCCCCGTACATCTTAAAACTGCTCTTCCCACTTGAATAAATACTACTGATTAAGAAACTGTCTTGCGCTAGGCACTGTGGTCATTTTTGTTCTACACGTTTGGTCATTTACTCCTAACAAGCACCTAAGATGGGCTTCAGGACGATATGCGTTTTGCAGACAAGAAATCAGATTTTGCGAAGTACCCAGATTTCCCTTCTCTCCCATACCTCGCTGTTTCTTCACAGCCCAACTCAATTCTTTCTGCCCTAAAGAACTTGACCTGATTCGTCCGGTCTTCATGGCCTTGAGGGACTGTTGCATAGACATACACAACACCTAGCACTGTGCTGGGTGCTGCAAGGACCCAAACACTTTCTAAATATCTCTTGTTTTATTATTTAATCAAAATAAGATTTAGGATATACTGCCTCCTTTTCCTTGTATTCTTTTCAGAGCACAAATCTGCTCACGTTATTCTCTTGATTGGACTCCCTCAGTAGCTCCTCATAACCTTGCGGTGGAACCCCGGCTGCATTTCTTGTTATGAAAGACTGTCCTTGATCTCACCGCTGCCCACTGCTTCAGCGTCGGCTCTGACTGCTTCCACCTAATCCAGCTAAGTCAGAGGGTGACTACCGTGGCACCCAGCCCCTGGTTCCTGGAGCTCGTTAACCTGTTGGGGCCCCTTCTCCACCCTTCACCGCGGAACCGATCGTCCAGGGCCGAGCGGGGCGGTCGTCGGCGCTGTGAAACCTGCACTGTTATTCCCAGGTGTTTCTGAGCACTTGCCCTTCCGACCCCCTGCTCCACCCCACGTCGGACTTTATCACAGCATCCAGAAAACTGTACTGGCTTGTTCATGTAAATATTTGTTTCCTTCCCTAGAGCGGAAATCTGAACTCACTCATTTCTGTTACACGAGGGTCTAGCGCATCATGGTTCATAAATACTTTAATTACTCAGGTTGAACTAATGAATGAGTTTGTTTTTGTTGCGCTCATTATCTCTACCCCACAACGTGGATACCTCGTTCTGTAACTTAGGAGCCATTTAGACAGAACTCCTGTGGGATCTCGGCCACTGACTGGATGGTCCTCGCCCTGCTTCTGCTTGGATTCCTTTTGTATGGAATTTATCATGGATCGCCCCGCCCCTCACCCTGCAGAGGGAGGAGTCATGGCTCTGCCTGCTGGTGTCAGGGCCTCTCAGTGTGTGATACTCGCCGAGACCTCCACCAGGGGCTCAACCTTCCTCCCTCAAACACGGCTCCCCTTACCTCGAAACAGCTCCACCTCTTAAGATATCTTTTTTTTTTTTTGTAGCTTTATTTCTAAAGGGTTGCTACCATTTGTGTAATTCTTTATAATTTATAAAGATTGTTCCATCGAAGCCCCAAAGCTGTCCTGATTTATTATGATCACCATCTCAATTATGGAGATTAATATCTTTTTTATAGTGCCGAGTAATACATTGTGGATAGTGGGGGTCTTGGAAGAGGAGCTCAAAATGAATTTCATGAATATTTGTTGAGCATTAAGATATGAAAATCACTGCTAGTATTGCTATAGGGCATAGAAAGGTGATCGAGTTATAGAGTTACTGCTCATCATGCTAACAGTCTGGTAGGAAGTGATAAAAACACTGTAGTAACTAATAATAACAACCATCATCGTAATAATAGCAGTGAAGTGTTCTTAAGTGGCCGCTATGTGCCAGACATTGTAGTACAATTAAAATTGTGAATTTATTTTCCTCCTCACAAGAATCCCATGAGACGGGCACTGCATACACCATTCTTCTGGGTAAGGAAGCTGAGTTCAGAGAGGTTTTCAGACTCGCGAAGCCTCACGGGTGGAGGGTGGGGGCTGAGCTGCACGTCTAAGCTATGACTGCCCGGCTCCCAAGTTCCTTTTCTGTCCACTACCCCACCGGCCCCCTGGATGCAAGTAATTCAGTACAGTGTGCGCTCGTGACGAGGGAGGGCAGAAGGCTGCAAGTGCGACTGGACGTCGGGCTGGAGGGAAGCTGGGGTTTGGGCTGGAGCTTGACGCATGGAGACACTATTGAGAGAGGCTGGGGACGCCCCAGGTAAAGAGAACGGGCTGGTGTACGGGAGAAGCAGAATAAATCAGAGCCGGGGCCGATTCCGTTTAAGGAGTGTTATGGGCTGAACTGTACCGCCTGGAAATTCACGTGTTGAAGCCCCAAGCCTCAGTACCTTGGGATGTGACTATATTTGGAGATGGTCTCTAAGGAGGTGATTAAGTGAAAATGAAGGCATTATGGCAGGCCCTAATCCAACAGACCGGTGTCCCTGTAAGAAGAGGACGTTGGGCCCTGGCTGGTTTTTCTCAGTGGTTAGAGCGTCGGCCTGCAGTCCAGAGAGACCCAGGTTCGGTTCTCGCTAAGGGCACGTACCTCGGTTGCAGTTTGTCCCCGGCCCTGGTAGGGTCATGTGGGCGGCAGCCACTCGATGTGTCCCTTTCATGTCGATGTTTCTCTCTCTCTCTCCCTCCCACTCTATCTGAACAACAACAACAACAACAAATGGAAAAATGTCCTCAGATAAATAAATAAATAAATAAATAAATAAAAATAAAATGTTAAAAAAAAAAAAAGAAGAGGAAGTTAGGACACACACACGCAGAGAAGACCACATGAGGACACAGCAGAAAGGTCACCACACGCAAGCCCAGATGAGAGGCCTCAGCAGAAATCCACCTTGTCCACACCTTGGAGTCCCAGCAACTCGAACCGTGAGAAATACATCCCTGTTGTGCAGGTGTTTAAGCCTTCCGGTCTGTCATTCTTTGTTATGGCAACCCTGGCACACAAATGCAAGGAAGGATGTGGAAGAGGGTTCCACTATTTTTTTTTTTTTAACCTAGCAAACTCAAATGCACAGCCTAGCGGGCTGGGAACGGAGGCGTGTTCTGTGCAGGGCGTACGTATCTAGTAATTGCGCTCCCCGTTGGCCGTGCGTGGACACCGGCCAATTCCAAAGCTGCTGGCAGCGGGTGATTCAGCGTGTGCCATGGCACCACGCAGGTGAGCTGGCCTGATCTGTGCTTCCCCTTCACCCTGACCAGAATGACAAAGAAAGAAAAAGAAAAAAGGATTTCACTGCTGTGATGTCGGCTCAACTTGAAATATGACTTGGCCCTTCTCCGCCTCTGGTGTTTCAGTAAAGGTGCTGGGGCTGACCAGAGATTGGATCCATGCTCAGCGGACCTGTGGCTGCTTTGAACTACTCGCAAGTAATTGAGATTTATGAACTCCTTATTAGTTCTTTAAAACAAAATGATGAAACTTGAAATTCCCATCTGTCAGGATTAAGAAGGGAAGAATTTATTTTTGCTCTTTAAATCTTACTTAATGAAAATGATTCCTTTTTACATTTCCCCCTTTTTGTCACTTGGGAGCAATATTCCCATGAAGAGTTAGCGAGGGGTTAGGCGTGCAGAGTGCAAAGTCTCAATCTTTCTTTTCAGTTCTGTAAGTGTGCTGAGCATGAAGTATGTGCCCGAAATCCTGCCAGGTCTTGGGGTACAAAGAGGAATAAAATGAGGTACCTGATCTAAGTTTTAAGCAAAGTTCGTTGGACTAAAAATACATTATGTTTTTCCCCTATTATGTATTGAGACATTTTCTTAATATGTTTATATTTATTTTTAGAGAGAGAGAGGAAGGGAGAGGGAGCGAGAGAAAGAAACATCGATATGAGAGAGAAACATCTGTTGGTTGCCTCCTGCACACACCCTGACCGAGGATCAAGCCCGCAACCTGGGCATGTGCCCTGACTTGGAATCGAACCAGTGACCTTCCGGTGCATGAGACGAAGCACACCAACTGAGTCACGCCAAGGCTCTGTGTTGAGAAATTTATAACACTTCTCACTTAGCCTTCAAAATTATTCTTCAAGGTCATTTTATTTATCTAAATTATTTTAATTAATTTATTTTTGCTACAGATGTATCTCCTTTCCCCCCCCCATTGACACCCTCCTCCCATTCCACCCCGCTCCATCCCCAGCTTTGTTATCTATGTCCACTGGTTATGCCTACATGCATATAAGTTCTGTGGTTCATCTCTTTCCTCCCCACTACTCCCTCCTCTGAGGTTTGTCTTCTTCAAGGTCATTTTAAAGAAAGGTTAAATAAATTACCCCTGGTGAAACTGATCATCATGCTTTGATCTCAGTTCTGATTCCAAATTTCTAGAAGACTAGGCTGGTCTTTGGTTCAGACATCACAGGGGGCCTCTCACTACCTATGGATTCTGGCTTCAAGTCAAATCAAGCAGGGTGGATGGCCAGCAAGAGGAAGCCAGTAGTGTAGGGAGTTCACAGGGGAATAGGGATCCTGGTCAGATCTGCAGAGGGGTGTGTGTGTGTGTGTGTGTGTATGTGTGTGTTTAGGAGATTTTTCTACACCCTCATCTTGCAGTGGGTTGTGGTCTTGCTTGTGCATTTTTCCCCTGGAGTCTATTTTGTGAAATATAATTGAAATCGAAACGCCAGTGATTTTTAATCATACTCCCAATTTATATCTCGTGTAACCAGATGCCAGTGTTCTCAGAGT
Organism: Molossus molossus; assembly: GCF_014108415.1. Classification (NCBI taxonomy): domain Eukaryota; kingdom Metazoa; phylum Chordata; class Mammalia; order Chiroptera; family Molossidae; genus Molossus; species Molossus molossus. The sequence continues at coordinate 7,250,651 of NW_023425350.1, read as the reverse complement.
GTTACAGGGATATGAATTATGCTGAAATTGGATTAGGCAAATACACATTTTCCTTAAAAAATAGATACCCAGAGCAGTGATTTAATTCTACCGACTTTAAAGATTCTCTCAGAAATACCCTGCGCATTTTATCAGCAGCTCATTGTGGGTTTTCTTCTGGGCTACTTTCTCTGCTTTTTTCATTTTCTTCCAGAACCCACTGTATTTAACAAACGTGAGCAACTGTAGGCAGTCAATTTACATCAAAACCATCCCTAAATAGGAGGACATCAGGTTGTCAGAGAAAACCATCAGGACCTTCTTCCACTCTTCAATTTTGGGGGAAGCAACACAGAATGCAATTAAGTACTGATTCCCGTGCAGGAGATGCTTCAAGCTCTATCACAATTTGAGTATTTGAACAGTTATTAGAGCAGAGCCTCAGATGCTAACTGGCTGTGGGAATCGCATTATCTTACTGCTCGGTAATAGAATCCTGCTTACTGAGGACACGAGCGTGAGCGAAACTGCCGGAAAGGTGCTTACTCTGGGCTGTGGTCTGTCTATTCTGTGGGAATGATGTCTCCTGACTCATAAAGGCAGAGGTTTACATGTATAACAGGAAAAGAAAGAAGATTGGAGCAAAGGTGTCTTCCAGGACAGCTCCCTGGATATTTTTCACATTACTTCAGAAGTGGCATCAGTTGTGGCTTCTCGCACCAGGTGTCCTGGGGGTGCATCTGTGCCCCATCCCTTCTATCTGGGTGACCCTGGCCAATCTCTTTAGCTTCTCTGTGTCTCAGATGCTCCAGAAAGTCGTTCTGAGGACTAAGTGAGCTAACATCTGTGAAGAATTGAGGATAATGTCTCGTACATAATAAGACACATTGAACACATGTCTCCTATTGATGTTCTTTTAGCTGTGCTTATTGGGCTGCGATTGGGTGTGATGGGCAAAGTAATGGCACCTTGAAGATATTTACATCCTGATCCCTAGACCCTGTGAATGTTCCCTCCCATAGACTTGGCAGCTGGGATTGGAAATGGGGAGGTTCTCCTAGATTATCTGGGTCGGCCCAATATAATCATCACGAAAGCGAAAGAGAGAGGTGGCAGTTCGGAGGAGGTGTGAGGAAGGAAGGGGAGGTCAGAGGGCTGACTTTGAAGATGGGAGAAAACACGGGCCAAGGAGAGCAGGCCTCCTGGGGACGCTGGACGGAGCCTGGACGCTGGACAGAGCCCGGACGCTGGACAGAGCCCGGACGCTGGACAGAGCCCGGACGCTGCTTCTCCTCCGGGCCCCCCAGAAGGGGCTGGCCTCCAGCACACAGACTCAGGAGACTGCGGACCTCGGAACGGTAGGATGATGATGGTCAAGTTGTCTTGTTGCAGCCACTAACTCCGCGGTAGTTTGTTCCAGAAGCTGCAGGAACTCATCCGTTGGGCTGTTCCCAATCACGTTCCTCAGAGCCTCCAACGCGAGAGCCAAGCCTCAGCCCACAGTTCAGTTTCCTCCCAGTGGGACTTCCGGGCCATGTTCCCGCGGTTCCCACACATGAGCTCTGTTCTCCAGCAACACAGTCATTGCCTTGTTCTAACTTGCTGCCTGTCCTACCATCTTTTTGGCACCAAAGATACATGTTGGTTTTGCCTGGGAAGTTCTGTTTCCTTCTCTTCCTGTGTGAAAATTATTTCCCCATCTTCAAGGTCAAGACCAAATGCCCCCACGGCCTTTCTAATCCCCGTTGGTCCTTCATCCTGTTGGCCCTTCATCCTGGCTCACAGATCTGTCCTCGGGACCTAGCACTGCGCAGATCAAGCTGACTGGTAGAATATATTCAAACAGCCAAAGCACGAGTTGATTCAAGACCTACCCTCTGCCACTGTCAGCCTGTGTAGACACAGGGGAACACATCGCTGACCTCAGGCTCCGTCCGGGGCATCCTCTGTTCTCAGAGACCAGGGGCTGAGTATGGGACTTTGAGCCTATGGCGTTAGGGGCCCCAGGCTTAGCCATGAGCTTGGCATCCTGGTCCCCATGACGACAGACAGGCCTTTGCTGGTTTCCTGCATCAGATTCACAAGCTGGTGGCCGGGCGGGGATCCACCTCGTTCTCCTCCCACTCACAGTCCCCTCCACTTACAAGCTCCACACTCTCACCCCCTTTCAAGGCCAGATTTAGTCACTGAAACATGGCAGCCCACCGTGATCAGACCTCTCCTTCCTTCCCGGCTGCTTTACCCTCCTGTCCAACCTCGCACCCTACGCACTAGGATCTCTCTGCGAGCTCTCTTCACTGGAAAAGAAACAAAACCATCGTGGTGTGTTTTTAACATGAGAATTCCTTCTTCATTCATATATATATATAGATATATATATATATATATAAATATATATATATTTCTTGGAACATTTTATTGTGAACACTTCTCCAATGTACAGCAAAGTTAAAAGAATTTTACAGTGAATATCCATATATGATCACTTAAATGCTACCATTAACATGTTGTTGTAAATGCGTGATTATATTTAAAAAACAAATAATCTTGACGAGTTTGTTATAGAATCTGAGGTGTGCATATAGATGGTTTCCTGGTTTTCTTTTTCATTGTGTGGGTTTTCTGTTTCTTTTTATGTCAAGACTACACTAAATTCAAGCCAGGACTGAGAACCGATGACCTAGGAATCAGTCTAGCTGTGATGTCAGTAGGTGTTTCAAAATAATCAATTCAACTCAGGGAGCAAAACAGAAACTGAAGAGAGAGGAAAAAATTCTCCCAAGCTTACACAACGACGTGAATGGATTCCTGACTTGGCCTTGGTTATTACCCAGCTTTTAGTATAAAAAAAAATGACTAACTCTTGTTTTGTTCACTTCTGTTTGATTTTACCAGCTCATTTCTAGGTGTAGCCAGGAAATGTCCAGCAGCACTAGACCCCAAATTCTAGGTCCTGACCTTGGAAATGATAAAGAAGTTCCATATTTTGAACAGAATCCGATTCCTGTTCAAAATGATAAACTATGTTAATTAAAAAAAAAAAAAGACCTTCAGAAAGTATATAGAAAATGCTTTCACGTTGCTGTCACAGGTAGGTGACCGGACAGTCTTGTGGACTGTTTCTAAGCGTGCCCATGGTGGGTGCAAGCCCGAGCACACACATGTTCTGATCAGTGCGACACGCCCATCACCTCTGTAGATGTGAACGCTACGCTTGTGAGGGGGTCACTCTTTGGGGGAAAAATTACCTATAGCAACACGCTCCAGAGGAGAGACTGCCTTAGCCCGCTGAGACCTGAGCGTCAATGGAGAGCCACCATGGATGTGGTCCTCCAAGTCATAACCCTCGGCAACTGTCTCCTCCCCATCTTTCTGGGAGTCCAAATGGATGGCAGAAAGGGAAATACACCTTTCAGATTATAAATTCTTTTTTAAAAAAAGTATGGATAATGACCTAAGATGGTGGAAAGTTATCAATTTATGAGACAATAGATGATTTCTAGTAACGTATCTTCAGAAAAGTGGTTAAATTGATGCTAATATAAGAAGTCCTATGTTCAGAATCCTCGCCTTTCTCAATGATTGATGCCTGTGGGAGTTTCGCAACCACGCAGATACCTACTCATAAATCACCCCCCTGTCGATCCAGTGGAAGTCATCATAAGGGTAAACAGAGATGACATAGGGGTTCAACTTAGGAAGTATTCACTGGACACCTGCCAGGAGCCTGGGACTTTTGGAAGTTTTGAAGAGACAGAGATGAATAAAACGTAGTGTCTGTTTTCAGGGAGTCCACGGTGCAAGCCCGGAGCTGCAAGTGTTTAAGAAACATTCACAGCCCTGGCCGGTTTGGCTCAGCGGTTGGAACATCGGCCTGCAGACCAGAGAGTCCTGGGTTCGGTTCCCACTAGGGGCACGTACCAAGAAAGAAGAAGAAATGTTTACAGAATGAACGAAGAAGATTTAATTGAGGAGCAAGACATGCAGACAGTTGTAAAGCTGTGTGAGGAGACCCCTGACTGAGGACACCAGAGAGCCAATGGAACCCCGAAGGCAGAGGAGCAGAGCTGGCGGGGGGGGGGCTGGGATGTGGACCCGGTCCACTGGGGAGACTGCACAGGAAGTTCGTCCTGAGTAATGTTGTCGCAGAAGAACACAGGTTTCTCTTACGGAAAAGGGGGAGGTGGAGCCCGGAAAACCTTGACCTTCACATATCATGGACCTCACTTAGCACTACCTGTGCTGCTTAGAAAGCTGGGCCTGCCCACTGCCCTCAGTGGGGCTGTTCTGCCCCATCGTGCTTCCAGGATGAACCCTCTGCCCCCTTCCTCTGGCCACAGGGAGCAGAAATGCGCCTGCTCGTCAGTGGGATCGGAAGGCCCGGATCTCATAAGCTGCCACTTCCTTGCACAGTTTCAATGTTGCCTTTTACCAATTTAGTTTTTACACTCCCTTTACTGGCTGAAGGGCATTGAGGTTTTGTTTGTTTGTTTGTTTTTGTTTTCCTTTCTTACTTCTGTACAGCCCAGCGTAAGGAATATACTTCTAGAAGTTTCTAGTCAGTTTTACATCATAAGAAACCTACTGGAGATACTGAAACTCGAGATATCACTTTCTCAAGAATCTCTCTTCAGTTTCTGCTCAAACTGGCAGTAAACAGACAAAGCAATAATGTAAGAGTAGTAATGATAATGGTAGTAATACTAAAGATCAAAGATGGCCCTGGCCAGTTTGGCTCAGCAGTTAGAGCATCGTCCTGCGGTCCAGAGAGACCCGGGTTCAGTTCCCGCTAAGGGCACGTACCTCGGTTGCAGTTTGTCCCCGGCCCTGGTTGGGTCATGCACGTGGCAGCCACTCGATGTGTCCCTTTCATGTCGATGTTCCTCTCTCTCTCTCTCTCTTTCTCTCTCTCCCTCCCACTCTATCTGAACAAAAAAAAGAAAAGAAAAAAGATGAAGTAGGAACTTTCTTGAAAAAAAAATTGTTTATTCTTAGTAAAAATCCTTTGGGCATCTTTCTTATCAAAACAAACTCAGAACTAAGCCAGTTTTATTTCCTTTGAAAATATTTCTAACCTTGGTGGTTGGGACTGTGGTGTCTGGATATTATTAATGGAGAATTTGGAACTGGAGTCCAAATCCCCAGGTGTCTAGTGGGTGATCAACCGACTGCGTCGATCGTAGTGAGAGTTCTTCTGGGCCACGTCTTTCCTGAAAGTGGATTCACCTTCAGTAGGTATCCTCACGTGGGCTTATCTCTTTTTCTTAATAGCTAACATTTCTTCCTGAAAGTGAAAGCCGATAGAAATATTTGTTCTTCTTGGTGTTCTCTTGAGGGTCTTATTTGGTTCCTGCCTTTTCGGAGTCTTCATTTATCAACACCTTCTGTCCCTCTTCGGTCTGGTCTGTCATCTCAAAAGACGAGATCCGAGCAAAGCTGAGCATGTTTACCTTTATTTTTCTAATGAAATGGAACTGCTACGTGCCAAAGTTCATTAAGTTATTTTAGTTCCTTTTCTAAACTGATGTGTTAGCTATTGTTCAGTGATTTTCTACATTTTAATCTCATAAAACTATTGTTCACAGTCATTAAGTGCTTTAAGTTGACTACCTAAGGCATGAACTTTCTTCATCTTCCAGACTTATTTATTTATTTTTTACTTTTATTTGGTTCCACCTACTGTTATTCTAGTTGGAGCCAGGAAATGTCCAGCAACATTAGACCCAAATTCCAGATCCTGATCTCACGCAGAATTTGGTTTAGAAATTTGTGTATGGGGGTGGGGGATGGGTGGAAAAGGTGAGAATCTAAGAAGTACCGCTTGGCAGTTACAAATAGCCATGGGATGTACAGCCCAGCGTAAGGAAGGTAGTCAGGAATATTTACCAACTATACAGTGTGCCAGGTGGGTCCTGGAAATACCCAGGGGACCACTCTGCAAAGTATGTGACTGTCTAACCACTACGCTGTACACCTGACACTAATACAAAATCACATGGAATGTAAACTGTAACTGAAAAACATTTTGTAAAATTTTGTTATGTAACTCGTTACAGGAAGAACTGGACAAATTCACATTTTGTATTTTGTTCATTATTCAGTATTTCACTTTTCATATTGTTTATTGCTGTAAGATTCCTAGATATTTTAGGCAAAAGACAAGGCACCTGGGACAGGTTGTGGAAAAGCATAATTCTTAGAACTGAGATGCAGAAGCTCCAAAAATCTGAAGAGCTCAGGGAAGTGAGTCCTTCTCCTGGGTGAACAGAAGTGAAGAGTTTTGTTTTTGTTTTTTTGTTTTTAATGTAAATGATTTTATCTTTTTAATGAGGAATTGAAATGTACAAGGCATGTTTTAAAATCTTACACTGCACAAGCTGAATGCTCTAGAATCTACTTCCGTGTTTGTCCTGTAAGTTCTGCGACTGGGCTTAACCCCTGATTCTGGAGCATCAACACTCGAAGGAAACTGCCTCTGGGCCAGACCAAGGGCTGGGGCGAGAAGAGGTGGGTGATGGAGAGGCAGCTGCTCAGCAGTCTGTTGGGGAGAGCCCTGTGCTTCCACAAGAAAGACTCTGCGTCTCCGTTTGGGATTTTCAGTTGGAATCTCTTCTTTCATTCGCAAATAGTTTTTCATTTGATGCTTGGGTTTCCTAAGTACTTTGACTGTTGAATTTCAAAGTCCCTACTGTTTCACAAGGGAAATATTAATTTGGACTGTTTTTCAGCTGGTTTCTTCAATTTTAGGGTCTTGTTCCTCTGGCTGAATTTTTCAAAATTGGGTTTGTGAGCGATGGGATGCTTGGGACAATGAGCAGAAGCAGTTCTGAATTTTGGTCTTCTTTTCGGGAGAAAACACCTTGATGTACTATAAATGGATCTAGGAAGCGGCCGCGGCATGGTTTAATTTTTCCCCTGTGCTGTTGTATTTGCCATAGACCTGAACTATAGGCTATGTTTCCTAAAGGTGGATTTAGTTCATCTTTCACTTAATTTGAAAACACAGTGTTAGAAATAACAAAGATATGAGATGAAACAATCTCATCTCTGCCAAAATAGGACTCTCCTCCGAGTATTAAATTATAATGTGTATCTCTGTGTTTCCTAGACTTAACTGTCTGATCTTCAGTCTTGGACATTTTTGATGAGTTAAGGAGAGCTATCTACCCTCTCTCTCTTGAAAAACTGACACTTGCATTCACACACACAATTGTCAGGGCTCCATGGGCCTTGTGGGCCCTATTCTGGATCAGTGGGAGTTTCTGTAGGTCACAAGCGAGGGGTGTCCCGCGTACTCTGATCCATCTCAGTGGTCATCCTGCCCACGCCCATTCTTTCTCCAGGGAGAAGGAGCCTAAGGCGGATTGTCTGTGTCTGCCCACCTTCTAGAATGCTCTTCCTTTTGGGTTGAAATGTACCTCTCTTCAGTTCTACCCAAAGTCCTTCTTTTGCTTCTTGTATTCCTACAGGAAAACTGATTTCTCTTCCCCACATGAGACAACAGAATTGAGAGTCAACCCTGGGTCTTGCTTTAACATTACTCTGCATTTGTCCAGTCCTCATTTTACCTGGTGTTCAACATTTCTCTCACCCCTCGCCACTGTGCCCGAGAAAGGATTTGCAAACCCCGGAGATGAGTTTGACTAATGGGTGGAGGCAGGTTATAGGGTTCATTGCTTTTAGGCAAAGAAAATGGTTAACAGAGGTCTTGAAATTTAAGGTAAATAGTGATCTGATTGTTACTGAACATGTGTCAAGTTTCCTCGCTAGGGAAGCTAATAAGAACGTGGGTTGGGCCCTGGCCAGTTTGGCTCAGCTGTTAGAGCGTTGGCCTGCGGACCAGAGAGACCCGGGTTCGGTTCCCGCTAAGGGCACGTACCTCGGTTGCAGTTTGTCCCCGGCCCTGGTTGGGTTGTGCGGGAGGCAGCCAATTGATGTGTCCCTTTCACGTGGATGTTTCTCTCTCTCTCTCTCATTCCCACTCTATTTGAACAAAAAATAAAAAAATCTTTGAGTGAGGATTAAAAAAAAATGTGGTGTCACCACTGTAATTTGTAAACTGGTATTTCTGGGGAAAAGAAGAAATTCTGACAGCAGACATGTTAGAGGTGAGGCGCCGGATGCACTACAAGGTACTTGCAAGGAGTCTCACAGGTGCACAGTGCTCCTTAAGTGGCGGGCCCGCTGGTCCGTTCGTCACAGACTGAGGAAGAGATCGTTGAAGGCCAGGAAGGGAGGAATTAGACAGCTAAGAAGGATGCGTTTTAAAACCAGAGCATGGCACAGGCTCAGACTGCAGCGCGTCTGTTTAGTCAGGGAGAGCAGATTGCTTCAGCTTTCACATCCTCAACTGCTACCTCAAGAAAGCAGCCTGGCCAGTGTGCTCAGTGGTTAGAGCATCAGCCTGTGGACCCAAGGGTAGCAGGTTCGATTCTGGTCAAGGGCACATGGGTTGCAGGTTCAATCCCCGATTCCTGGTCGGGTCGTTCAGGGGTGACCAGTCGACGTGTCTCTCTGACAAGGATGTTTCTCTATTTCTCTCTCCCTCCTTTTCTCCCTTCCACTCTCTTAAGAAAACATCAGCCCTGGCCAGTTTTGATCAATGGTTAGAGCATCAGCCTGCAGACCAAAGAGTCCCAAGTTCGATTCCAGCCACAGTCAAGTACCTCAGTTGCAGTTAGTCCCCGGCCCTGGTTGGGGTCATGCGGGTGGCAACCAGTTGATGTGTCTCTTTCACATCGATGTTTCTCTCTCTCTCCCTCTCCCTTCCTCCCACTCTGTCTGAAGATAAATGTAAAAATATCCTCAGGTGAAGATTAAAAAAAAAAAAATCAATGGAAAATTATCCTCAGGTGAGGATTAACAACAATAAAAGAATAACAAAACAAAAGGGGGGTAATAGTACACATTCCTAGAGAGGTAGGCATATGGTCTACAATAATGAATGGATGTTAATCACGTACAGTTACAGATATTTGGTGGGGGGCATAGAGGTTGTTGGTTACATTCTCTCCCGACTTTCCCCAATTTAAAGCATTGTCTTTTTCAAAGTACTATGTTCCTTTTCATTTGAACTATGCTTACTTCCTAGTTATTATTACCCACATTTTCTTATGGAGAATCTGAGCAGTAATGTGCCTACGATCATAAAACAAATATATAGTAAAAAGCCAATTTGATTCCACGTCCACGAGGTGAATAAATGTGATTTTTCCATACCACTAAGTTCAGAGCTTTTCTAAGAGGAGAGTAAAATTATAATGTCCCTAGAGGGAGCAAGTTAAAATCACATACAGAATGTCAAAGCTAAATCACCATGTGCAGAGTGGACAGATGGAACAGTTGAGAACTGGTCTGAAACTCCTGGGCTCATCAGTTCAACGAGACCCGCGAAGTCAGACTGACTCCCACTCCTGCCCTGGACGGACTGTACCTGGGAGCTGCTCCCCCTCTGCAAACAAGGAGAAAATCAGCCAGAGCGTCCGCAACAACTGCTTGAAGACATGGCACGGTGGGCTGTGCTAGACTTTGTGATCAGTGAGAGAAAGAAAACAAGTCAAGTTTTCCGCCTGGAGGCAGTTTCCAGATTGTAGCCGAACCAGGGCCCTGCGTTTCATTGAATCGCGAAGAAAGAGACGGAAAGTCTAGGCAGCTGGAATCTAGGAGGCCAAGTACCAGAAAGAATGGAGCTGAAAAGATATATAGAGACATCCTCTCAAATCTCTGCCTGAATATTGAAATATTCATGGATGGGCTAAAAATTCATGAGGCTGAACAATCCCCAGAGCTCACAGAGGGCTGGAAATAATTGGCATTCCCACTGGCTGAAGGGAAGAGACCTCCTGAGAACCTGCTGGCCAGGTGAGCGATGGAGTATGGGGGGCGAGGCTAGAAGTGGAGACCAGTTAGGCATCTAGGCGGGAGTCCAGGTGAGAGGTGACCGTGCCTAGACTAGGAGCACAGTGACGGACAGCTGTGGGGGAGCCAGGTGGTAGACTGGGCTGTGGACTAAAGGTGACGCCCGTGGATTTGTTGGTGGCTTAGATTGGACAGTGAGCGAAAGAAGAGTCTGGCTGAGCAGTGGGTGAAGGGAGACGCCCTTTATCTTCCCTGGGGAATATTGGGGGAGCAGCTGGTTTGGAGGGAAAATTGAATGATTCTGTTTTTTTTGGTAACAAAATGGTTTTAGGATGACAATTATATAAGTAAATGGAGAAGGCAGTCTTACATGTAAGTCTTGAGCGGAGAAGAAATCTGGTTAAAGGCACACAGTTGGGAGTTGCCAGCATAAGGAAGGTGGTTTTTAAAGCCAGGATTCCGGATGAGATCACCTAAGGAGCATGAGTCGATTCAAAGTGGAAGAGCGAGGTGGATGAGCCTGGAGCACCTCACCATTTAGAGAGTGTGATCATCAGGACGGTTCATCAGCGGTGGAGCCACCAGCTAGAAATAGACCAGGAGACATTTTGTCCAGAAAGTCAATGGAGAAATGTTGCCAAAGGAGGAAGGGATCAATTGTGTGGTCTGCTGCTAAGACTTCGTGTGAGATGAAGACTGAGAATTGACCCGAAGTTTAGCAATAAAGAGATATTGACAAAGCTGTCTCGGTGGAGTGATGGACGGGAAGCCTGCTAGGCATGACTGCAAGGGAGAATGCAGAAAAAACCCCGAAGACAGTTATGATAGACCATTGCTGCAGAGGGGAGCAGAGAGAGTAGGGGGGAGATGAATTAAATGTTTTTTTTTTGGTAGGAGATCTTGTAAGGTGCTTTATCTACATGAGGCTATGCCAACCATGATGGAAAAAATAAGACGATGTAGAAGAAAACTTGAGTTTTAGAAGTAACATCCTTGGGTTGATAGGGAGGATTGGGGTCAAAGGCCTAAAAGAAGAGTTGGCCCAAGGCAAGTGTCCAGAGGACATGATCACTCCCACAGGTGTGAAGGGCGTGCCCTTGACTATAGGTTGGGCTGAGAGTTCTGTGTCTGCCACTGTCGTGATGGTTCAGGTTGTTTATTTTTTATTTTTATTTATTTATTTATCCTTACCCGAGGACATTTTTTGCATTTATCTTTAGACAGAGTGGGAGGGAGAGAGGGGGGAAGAGAGAGAGAGAAACATCAATGTGAGAGAGACACATCGAGTGGCTGCTACCCATACGACTCCAACCAGGGCCGGGGACAAACTACAGCCAAGGTACGTGCCCTTAGCAGAGACCGAACTTGGGACTATCTGGTCTGCAGGCCGGCACTCTAACCGCTGAGCCAAACCTGCCAGGGCTATTTTTTATTTTTTATAAATCCTCACCCTAGGATGTTTTTTCATTTATCTTTACATGGGGGTGGGCGGGGAGAGAGAAACATCGATGTGAGAGGGACACATCGACTGGTTGGTTCCTGCATGACCCCAACCAAGACCAGCAGCAGAACTGCAATCAAGGTACGTGCTCTTGACTGGAATCGAACCCACAACTCTTTGGTCCACTGGCCAACGCTCTAACCGCTGAGCCAAACCGGCCAGAGCGTGGTTCAGATTGCCTAAAGCTGCCTTCTGTTCACATGGAGCGACACACACGCTGTACCATTGTTTGAATTCTGCAAAACCGTAGTAAGGTGCAGATATCAGGTAGGTTTATAGATTTGGTGGGACAGACTAGACCGACTCTTCTTGTGGCGGTTCTAGTGTGTTAGCGAAATAAGGAACAAATGCCAGCAACTAAAGGAAGGATGAATAAAGTGTTTTGAGGTTTAAGGAGGGGTGAGGTGTGAAATAGCTGCGTGGGAGAATAAGAGCACCGTGGGCATGTGCGTGCGTTTGGGGGCAGCACTGACGACCCCCCTGAAGTTTGTGGTCACCCATTTAAATAACGATTCGTCAGCATGAATGTGGATTGTTTTTTCCCCACCTGCCTGGTTCTGTTTAGCTGTTTGAATGTGAGTATAAAGCAGACTTGGCGCTGGGTGTAACCACGGCTGTCGTGTCTCCAGCTTAGAGAGAGGGGGACAGAGACCTGCGGGTTTCTGTAAGGGAACTAGAGTGACAGATCATAAGTCTAAACCAGAGGCGAGGACAGGCAGGCTCGAGGATAGAAAGAAACTAACAAGGCGGCAGGGTCAGTCGCTAGGGTCGTGGGACTTTCGGAGTCTGGCTACCAACAGAAGCAGTGGGTATGTGTGTGGGGAGAAGATATGAGAACAAAGCAGGGAATGTAAAGTGGAATTTCCGAAGTGTGTTATCAAACGCGACCAGGTCTAGGGGTGTAACAATGGCAGCGAGTGATAAATGAAGTAGAAGTGGAATTTTGGAGGCAAGAACGTGAGAAATCAGGCGTTGATTTGCTTACCCTAGGTTTTGAAATCGCCGTGAATGAGATGGGACTGGAGGAGAGAGCAGCCTGCAAGTCCTCCGCGGATAAAGGGAGTGAGGGGGAGTCCACGGGGACCTCACAGGGAAGTATGACAGGTGCGATAATTTCCATCAAAGGGGCTGAGAGGTTCTGAGCACAATGCAGGAACCCAATCAGAAAACGTTACTGGGGAGCCCGGGGAACACAGTCGTAGCTGCAAACCTGGAATCAGTAGCGTGTGCGAGAGAAACAGTGCCTGGAGCTAGTTGGGTCTGGGAGCCTGGAATTCCTCACCCACGTGTCCAGCGCACTGCCAAGTGTGCGCAAGAAAACTGGAGTCATGATAACCAGGTTCAACTTCCCCCTCTCAAGTCACCAGCCCTGGACCAGCTCCTTAGTAATCACTCTGACTACCCATCTGTGGCCTCCAAAATGGATGGGATTAAATAGAAAGGGTGTGGGAAGCTACCCTCCAAACTGTGCAACCCTTTCTAAGAGGGAGAGAGTCTTCAAAAGCTGACTTCTCCCCCTCCCTGCCTGTCAAGCACCGCTCTGGCCCCTCCTACCACTGAAATACACATTATGTGTGCATTTGATCATTTGTTCAAAATAATTTCTGGGCCTATTTTATGCTGAGTCTTGTGGAGATGAATGAAGTCCATGGCTTCCAAGCCCTCCCCGTTGAGGACACGGCTTTGCCAAGATTGTAACTCCTGATATGTGCACAGAGATTTATAAAGCATTTCACATTTGATACTTCATTTAATCTCTACAGCACAGCTTTGGAAAGAGACTTCAGGGTCTGACTTGCCCAAGATGGCAAGTGACACTCCAGGGTTCAGTCACCTGCCTGGACTTCCCAGCGACCGCCCTTCCCACCGCATTGTTTCTCCTGTGCATGTGATTGGCTTGCTGTCTACATTTCACAAAAATAGACATCTATCTGCCTATGGCCCGCCTCCTCCCTCCACTTCCTCACGGCGAAGGGCCATCGGTCCCAGAAACAAGCTCGGCCGATCTTTGGTGAGAAGTAGAAGAAAATAACGCTGCCCAGTCAGATGGATTTGGGGAGAGAAGGTGTGAAAAAATTCTGTGAACTGATCTGCAGATAACAATGATCACTCAGGATAACATACACACACACACGCACACGCACATGCACACACACACACACCAAACAACAACATGCTCCAGAGTCATGGCTTGATAGAATTCAGGACATGATTCAAATGATAGGCCTGTGACATAGGGCACTGTTCAAATATGTGCTGTGTTTCATTACAAAGGAGTTTTCTTTTCTTTTCTTTTTCACCCTCACTGGAGGATATGCTCATACTGATTTAAGAGACAGAGGAAGGGAAAGAAATATTGACCGGGTGCCCCCTACACACACCCCATCTGGGGATCAAACTTGCAACTTGGGTGTGTGCCCTGACCAGGAATGGAACCCACAACCCTTTGGTGCCCAGGGTGATGCCACCTGGCCAGAGTAGGGGTTATATTTTCTTTTGTAAATAACTTAAATACTTTTGATTCATTTCTAGGGCATGCTTCACCTCTGAGAGTCGGTGGCACGGATGTAGTTTTTTCCTCCCTTCATGACTAAGCACAGACCACACAGACATTGAGTCAGGACCCTGGAAAGCAGCTTTTGTCTTTTCTTCTTCTTTTTTCCTACATTTCCTCACTTGGGGGATAAATTAACCTTTCCTTCCCAATGCTGTGCTGCACACTGTTGATCTTGGCATTTTTGCGGAAAACCATGAGTCATTTTTCATTTACAGGGATTGTCAAAAGTGTCTGACTCACATTATAACAACAAATACGGAGAAATCCCCAAACTGAATAGGCTCAAAATGTTCAGATGTTCCACACAGACGGGGGGTGGGGAATCACTGTCTTTGAAGAAGCCAGTTGACTTTCCAGGTTGTTTCACGTTTAAAATTAGGAAGATAAGAGGAGTCTGCTAGTTGTGCAGCCAACTTCTCAAAAGCCATCTCCTGGTTATTGGACAATATTATTTGCAGGTGTAGCATTATTCTTCTACTGTTTCTGAAGTTTTTTAGATGTGTAATAGGCTATTAGTACAGTCTATTTTATTTTAATGGTTATTGTAAATTATTGTACTTCAAAAATAATTTTTTTTTTTTTTTTTTTAGAAAAGAACTTCATCTACCCAGTGTTATAATTGGGATGTTTTCATATGGGTAGAATAACATTGAAAAGTACAGACAATTTAGGAAAGCAGACAGAATAAACCTAGCGCAGGCTGTTAGGTGATTATGCTTCTCCTGGGAAAGTGTTATTTTGGGGCAGGGAGAAACTGAGTTTATAGATGGGGCTTTCCAGCTATAGAACACATCAATGTGAGCATCATAGGATAATTACTTAGAACAAATGGAAACAATTATGTACCACGTGACATATAAGCTCACACTGCTCTTTATCTGTGCAAAAATAGATAACCTAGGAAATGTGTTTTGCCAACTGAATATAGTTCTACATAGATCACAAAGAGAACTCCACTGATCAGAATTCAACAGGCCCAACAGAGGTTTCGCACCAAACAAGGAGAATGCGGTGACCAACTGTTAGTGTGTTTTAAATCCAACAGGCTCTGGTTGGGGCAGACTTACCTATGGGAAGTAACTGAATATAAAGTATAATTACATCATTACAGCAGGGTTATATGGCAGAAACCATGAGTTGCTTATTCACTTTCTATTGTTTCTTCTGTCTTAGCAACTAAAACGTCTCTCATTGGAGTCTAACCTCTTTAAAGTGTTCTGTAGAAGCCTCTCTCTTATGTTACCACTCACATAAAGAGTATGTTTCCTTAGCTACCAAACCCCCCCCCCCCCAAAATACAGTCGTTTTAGCCAGATATTATGATCTATAAGAGGACGTAGAGCCCTGGCCAGTTTGGCTCAGCGGTTGGAGCATCGGCCTGTGGTCCCTAGAGACCCGGGTTCATTCCCGCTAAGGGTGTGTACCTCGGTTGCAGTTTGTCCCCGGCCCTGATTGGTTGTGCAGGTGGCAACAACTCCATGTGTCCCTTTTACGTCGATGTTTCTCTCTCTCTCGCTCTCCTTCCCACTCTATCTGAACAGAAAGTAGAAAAATGTCCTCGGGTGAGGATAAAAAAAAAAAAAGAGGACATAGAGATCACACAACCTAATTTATTTTATTTTTCTCTTTTTATTGAATATATTGGGTGACATTGGTTAACAAAATTCTACATGTTTCAGGTGCATAATTCTACAGCATATAATCTGTTCAGAGTATTGTGTGTTCACCACCCCAAGACAAGTCTCTGTCCATCACCCTCTATCCATTTTAGAAGTTGAGAAACTGAGACCCATAAAAAAAAGGGGGGTGTTTCATTTCCTGGCTCTCTTTGTAGCTAGAGAAAGATGATGTTATGTACCTGGTGATGAGGGGATGAGGCTTCTGGCCCTGCCCTTTTTTTATTCTTCCTGCATGAAATCTAGATGTGATAGCTGGAGGCCCAGCAGCCACCTTCTCACCACGAAATCCTTGAGGATGGAAAGCCATGTGCCGAAGAGGGCAGCCTAGAACGACAGAAGGGTCCAGTGCTTCTGCAAATGTCGGGCAGCCTCGCCAGTCGTGGTCTGCCTCCGTCTCAACTTATTTTATAGATTTCCATCCTGTTTAATGTTTTAGAAGGCTTTCTTGTTAAATGCAGCTGAACCAATCTGAATGATGCATAACTATCCGTACAAAAAGTGAGAGGAAATATATATATTATTCAAATAAACTTGCTACCTACTCCCCAAATAAAAGATATGTAGGAGATCTCAAAATAACACTGTGCTCCACTTCTTAGAGGAAAAATAAAGAAAAAGTGATATTCTTTGAGCAAGACTATGGGAGCTCTCCGTGGTCCTGCTTTGGGAATTTGGGAAGTGGGAACCTCAAAGTAATAGTATTTATTTGGCATTTACTCTTTCAGTGTGTACTTTTTACTGGGAATGTCTTGGATGGAAGAGTAGTGGACATCGGAATGAGAGAGTGCATGTTCTCACCTAGCACCATCTTGAAAACCTGCCTGTAATTGTAGCCGCATTCCTGGGTACATGCACATCGTGTAGTAACAACATACAATGGATGATCTTGCAGAGCGAGAACTCTGATGTATAATCTTCATTTCAAAGAGAGGGAGAGTCCCAGAAACTTAAAGTGCAGGACTCCTGGTCATAATGGTACTAAGTGCAGACCTCGAGTTCAAACCCAGCGGTGACGCCTGGATCTGAGCACTCGTTACGGTGTGTCATTGAAAAACAAACCAACAAACCTCCCCTTATCCCATGAGCACTGTCGGCCCCACACTGCATCAGGTCCTTTACAATGATTTTTTCCCCAATCCTTAGAACAATGTTGTGGATAGTAAAACTGAGGCCCATAGCACTGAGAGATAAGTAATGTGATTAGAGCGGAATGGCCATTACGGGGGAGAGCTGGCGAGGGGAGCCCACAGGCTAGCTCCAAAGGGGTAATATTTCCACTGCAAAGCAAGGGTCCCCTCACAAGAACCTAGGCGACATGCTCCCCTTGAACGTTAGGGACTGGGGGGTGGGCATCGAGGCAGACCCCCAGGTGTGCTAACTGGCACGGCACTCGGGCCAGGGCAGGACACACCGCGCAGGCATCCAGCCCAGGGAGCACACTGGGGTCATCCGCGGTAGCTGGTAAAACTGTGCGGCAAACGTGGGAGTGATTCCAGTTGAGGAGATGGGAGGAAGGGCTTGGCTTCTCTGTGACCAAGGACACTGTGGAGGTGGCCTCCTGGGTTTGCAAATTCTAGAGAAGAGAGACCCTGGGGCCCAGAGGCAGCCTGCACTCCCTGGTGGCAGCAACCAGTTTTTAGAGAAAGGACCTTCTGGGAGCCTCTCTCCTGCTCTGTGGCGTATTTTCCAGGCTTCTGAAAGAGTTCAGACTGAACTTGAAAGCCTGCTTGAGCAATGGCAATGAACAGACACCCAGGGATAGATGAAATTCTGCCTTACGCCGCAGAAAACACGCAGCCTGGGTCAGGAGGCTCCGTCTGCTCCCCGTGTACCATCGGCTTCCACGACCTTAGACAACTCGTTCCTCCAGGTCTCAGTTTCGCTCTTTGTAAAACGACACATTCTTAGGTGGTGTGACCAGTTCCTCTTGGTTTTCTCAGGACTGTCACAGTTTTGAGACTGAATGTTCCATTTCCTGGGAGCCCCCTCTGTCCGGGGTGAACAGAATGTCTGGTGTCTCTAACATTGGGACTTGTGATAACCGTGCCCCTGTCCACTCCACACCCCAGACTAGGTGCTTCCCTCTGCAATTGAGTGTTCCATCTGTAAAATCATATAGTTGGATTCACTGGGGAACTGAGCTCTGGTCACTAAACATTCCAATTTCCAGCCATAACACTGAAATTCCCATGTCCTGAGCAAACTAGGCAGCTGGTCCCCCCGTGGGGAAGGCCCCTAGCAGCTCCGACCTCCTAGAGCTGTGTGCTATGGTGCTGCAACAGGCTGACCTAATCTAAGCTGCCTGGTTAACCCCCATCTCAAAACATTGTGAATAGGAGGGGCTGAGCTGGCTGGGTTTGAGGCTCCTGGTACAATCTTCAAAGGGTTGCCCTCCCAGGCAAATCCCTGCAGAAATATTTAATAAGACAGCAATCAAACCAATGCCCTGATTCCACACGTGAATTTGCACAGGAAATATGCTCATGTGGTTTTCTAATGTGGGGCTTTAAGCCAACTCAAAAGGAAGGAAATTAGAGTTGGACGATGGTGTGAGTTGAATTACTTCATTTATTCTGGGGAGTTAATTCTATGATCCTTAACCAAGTTGTGGCTGATGTTATGAAGAGAACAAGCACTAGAGCTTCCAAAATAGAGGTCAACGCAGGCCACCTGGCTTGGTTATGCTTAGAGTCCCTCGGGGTGAATTAAAACCAGCCTAGGATTTGGGGCAGAAAACCCCCACATGGCTCCACCATTACTGGGCCTGAGCCACTCCGTGGCTGCTTTTGAGTCTCAGTTCGAGGAGCCTCACTCTCCATCCACTCATAAAGCTGTGGTAGGTCGTGTTATTGTTCAAAACGTGCCCTGCCCCTCCCTGGGGTGCCTCCCTCTCCAAGGACAATCCTTGCATGAGAATTATCCTTCCACTCACAGACACCAGATTAGCTGTGTGATGTCCTCTGACCAACGGGACGTGAGCAGGAGCTTTGGGAGGTGGCGTGTGCTTTGCCATTATCTCTTTTCTTTCCAGGACATGCCTAGTGTATTCTTTTGCTGGGCTGCATTCATGACGTGCCATCAATGGCATGGCTTACACAGCAGAAATTCATTTGTCGCCCAGTTCTGGAGGCTGGAGCCCAAGGTTTCAGTAGGTTGGTTTCTTCTTAGATTGTGAAGGGGAATCTGTTCCATGACTCTCCTCTTGCCTTTGGCAGTTTTCTGCTCATCTCTGGCATTTCTTGGCTTGTAGAAGCATCACCCCAAATTCTACCTTCATCACATGGGTTCTCCCTGTGTGTGTGTCTATCCAAATTTCCCCCTTTATAAGAACACCAGTCATATTGGATTAGGACTCATCCTAATGACCTCATCTGAACTTGATCGGCTACAAAGACTACTTCCAAATAAGGTCACAGTCACAAGTATTGAGGGGTTAAGACTTTAACGTTTGGGGGGGGGGCATATTTCAATTCCTGACAGTCAGCAATGGCCCAGATGAGAGTTGCTCTGTTAGCTTGACTCCTGCAGTGAAAATATTGCAGAGCGCGGTCACTACCACGTACTGGATCTGTACGTGAGCAAGAGACAGGTCTTCGTGGTCACAAGCCACTCAGATTTAGGCATTATTTATTGCCCTAGCAAAACAGAAAACAACTTCATGGTTGTGTTCATCAAATTAACGAGGTACATGAAAGAGCTTTGAACCGTGTGTCTCCCTGCGTGAGACCGAGGGGTAGTGCTGGTAGTTTTCATAGTTCCCAGCGCACATCACAGTGAAATGTCACCTTGTGATGTTGAAATTGCTGTGATCCAACTGGATGAAAACACAAACTTCTGAGTCAGAAAGTCTTTCTGACCCTGGCTTCATCACTGCCTGGCTTTGAGCTGTTTCTTCTTGACTCTGGGGCTCAGTTTCACCCTGGGTAAGATGAGGGAGTTGTGTGCTTTTCATGGTTTCCGCGGTTGCTTCTAACTCTGACGCCGTGTGTTTGGCTCGCTCCCGCCACCGTTTTCTGGGTTAGACTCTCAGCTGCCAAGTGTGTGGTTTTTGGAGGCACGTTGCTTTTCTGAAGGGCAGCTGTGGCTGAAGAGCTAATGGATTTAATCAAAAAAGCAGAAGACTGCCTCATACAGATATGACTGTGTCAAAGCAGAGTTATTTCAGCAAGCTCCGCTCCAGGAAATGAATGGGACTGTCCGTCCGAGTCCGAGTGGTGTAGAACGCCTGCCCTGTGATGGGGTTTCTTTGAGGAGCGCTGGCTTCTGGGAGAAGTGGCCATGGGTGGTCTGCCTCAGAGAAAATGAGCAGCCTTGGAGTGCTCACCCCGCACAGGAGAAACGCCAACCAGCTTTATGACCTTGGGCAACGGGGTGTCTGGGAGCCACGGTTTGCTCATCTGAAAAGTGGGACGAAAAACAGATGCTCATGGAAGTCACAGAAACAGGTTAATGGAATGGTTTTAAGAAACTGACAGATTTTGCAAATGCTATTTTTAAAGGAGGGCGTGTAACATGAAGAGGAAGCTTTGGAGTAAGCTGTGGGTTCCATCCCACCTCTCCCAATTACCGTGGGCAAATTACTTAACCCCTCTGAGCTCATTTACTTGTCTGTAAAATAGAATATTATCCCTACCCAATGAGGCTGTTGGGAGGGTTCAATGAGATTCTATAAATTTCCTAACACATACATATAAAATGTGAGCAATTTTTGTTTTATTCACTTTGATAAACTTGGAAGTAATGTATACACATTAAAATTAGGAAGAGATTATTGACATCGTCTAGTTCATCATTTTGCAGAGGAGATAACCGGAGTACAAAGGGAAATCAAAAGTCTTGCCCAATGTCACATGTCTACTGAGTTACATAAGTGGGGCCCGAACCCACATTTCCTGACACCACCTTTGGTGTTCTTTCTACTTCACTATATTTCCAGGAAATAATTTCATTTTAAACATATAGGGTCAGAGGGAAAGCTTGCCCCTGGTGTGGGAATCCCTTGATCCCCTAGAAACTGTATGTGACTGAGCAGTAAATTCAGTGGCAGAGGGAACAGACTATGAATCATATTTTGGTTTTGCTCCAAACCACCTCCATCTTTATTGGTCAAATTTTACCTGAAATCAAGGTGATATTTTGGCCCCGACTCCTGTGTATGTTTCTCAGTAGGTACTAAAGCGCAGTTGGATTTTTCACTCATTTGGCCAACAAATATTTCACTGTCCACTGTCTCCCAAGCCTTGGGGATAGAGAAAAATTAAGACCTGATCCCTACCCTTGAGAAAGATCATTCGGATATAAGGTCATACAGGAGCATAGAAGCTACAGGAGCTTAGATAACAGGGTGCCCAGAGCAATCTGAACGCTGGGGGACGCCTCCTGGAGGAGGCTGTGCGGCCTGATTACTGAAGTAAAAGTAGGAAGTAATTATAGCAAAGCATGGGGATGGTCGGGGAAGAGAGAGCGCACACACGAAGGCGCAGTGTGAGAGCATCGGGACCCGGCAGAGACTGTGAGGATAGAATGTCCTCACTGGGTTCAAGGGTCCGTTTGCATGCTTGTTGTTTACACAAAAAGTGATGGCTTATTCTCTCCTCCTCCCCAGGCACCTCTCTGCAAACTTCCCCTTTGCTTCATCTCATTATACTTAATTCGATCACTTTACAGGGTGAATGAGGCAGCTTTTGGAAAGCATCTAAGGGTGGGGGCTGGTTGCCAGTGGAACCAACCAAGTGATTCGATGGTTGGAATGTTGATTCCTCCCTCTCCCCTCTGACCTCCAGGATGGGGAAAAGGGCTACAGGTGAGATCAATCACTATGGGCAGTGATTTAACCAATCATGCCTGTGTTAGGAACCCTCCACCAAAACCCAGAGGACAAGGTTCAGAGAGCTTCCAGGTTGGGAAACGTGTGAAGATTTGGGGAGAGTGACTCACCTAGAAAGGCCATGGAAGCTTTGTGCCCCTTCCTGTATACCTTGCTCCATGCATCTCTTCCATCTGGCTGTTTCTGAGTTACATCCTCCTACAAGTAACCAGTGCTCTTATCTGTGAGCCACCTAGTAAATGAATTGCATCCAAAGGGGGTCGTGGGAACCTCTGATGCATAGCCAGCCAGTCAAAAGTCCAGGTGACATTGGAACAATCAGTCTTTGGCTCATCAGTTGAAAACACAGGTTACCTAAGCTCGAGTCTGGAATCTGAATTGCGTGCATGGGTGTGGGAGTAGGAGAAGTCTTGAATACTGAGCCCTTAACCTGCGGAATCTGATTCTACCTTCTGGTAGATAGTGTCAGAATTGAGTTGAAGTCTTGGCTATCCTGCTGGTGTCTCAGAATTGTTTCTTCTGTGGGGAACATCCCTACCCATACTGGAATGGGGTCCAGGAACTCCATTCAATATTTTATCTGTTCCCTGACACTTCCTATTCCATCCACCAAATGATGCAAACACGTACATCCCAATGGTTTTGAAGTGGTTGTATAAAATAACAGATGAACATAAAGTTTGGATAACTCTGGAAACATATAGTTGTGAGAAGTAATCATTGTTCTTCTTATTAAAAATCGTTTGGAAAAATGTATTGGTATCTTTCCAAAGTTAGATGGTATTATTGTGTCATAATTTCCCGAATTCAGTTTGTTGATAACAGTCCACATTGCATAGCACTGGACTGGCAACACCCCTTTGTTTGCACCCATTAGAAAAATATGCCTGAAAATGACCCCAGACTTAAACAGGTCCACACATTTCATGTTTTCATGGAATAATTCCAATATGATTAAAATCGTCCCAAAGCAGAAAAGAACAAGAAATTGTCACAAATTCATTACACTAAAACCTGACAATGATAGTACAGTAAAGGGGACCAGGCTCTCACTGGTTATTCTGAAAATAGAAGGAGGGAAAACCTTTATAAAATTTCAAGAAATTGAAACCTAGAATTGTGTTTAAAGATTAGTACGCCATGACTTTAGGTTTTATTCTTAAAGCAAAAGGCTGTTATAAAATTAGTTGTATTATTTTAATATACATTATTGATGTATTAGATACGGAACAATTTAATCTTCTGAAAAAGTGCTGAGAAGTTATTTAATAAAATTTATCACCCACCCATTCCAGATTAATGAGATAAAGAAACACACACGCAACAATATGTACTGAACTGGGAATATAAAGGCACTTTCTAAGCATTGTTAAGAATATCTAAAACCAAGAACTAACTGAATACTAATAGTGAACCATTGCATGCATTTCTACTAAAATTAGAACAAATCAAGATTTTAAAAAGCCCATTATCACACCCTTTCAGAAAACTAGATAATTTAGTAATGTATGCAACAGACATAAACGTTTCAGGAATTAGAAAGGAAAAGTGAAATTATCTTTGGTAGAAGATGATGTGATTACTCATAGAGTCAACCAAAGAGAATTAATTATCTAGAATATACAAGAAAATCAGCAACCTGTTCAAATGAACACATGCATTTAGTAATGTGGCTGGATTTGAAATACACGATGAGCTGCTTAAGTTGAGATCAGGTATGAGTCGCTAGAAATCATAGGGGGGAAAATAAATTACAATGGAAAAAAAAATCATTGAGCCTCTAACATACCCAGGAATATCAAGAAATATGCAAGTGTACATGAGAAAACTAAAAATATATACAGCACGACAAAAAAAAAAAAAAAAAAAAGAGAGACAAAAATAAATAAAAAGGTATTTTATGCCCTCAATTGGGAAGATAAAGTTTTTAAATCAATTTTAGGTTTAATTATATTAGAATTTTAAAATTTCTATGAGTTATATTTAGAATTCAAAATGGTTCTGATCTGGAAGAGCAAGTAAAGAGCAAAGGAAATTTAGTTTGGAGGAAAACTTGACTACTTTTTTCTACCAGATGATAAAACATGTTTGAGAATGACAAATAATTGAAACAGCATGCTGTTATCGACTCGCTCAAACAAATGCCACAAACAAAGTGGGTAAATTGAAGAGTTTAAAAAAGTGGCTACTGACAAAGGTGTGGGCAGAGTTTACAGAAACTGAAAAGGGATCATGCAATACGCCCACCAGGGACAGTGAAGTGTCCTTAGCTCAGAAGCAGAAGGGAGAGAACAGTCACAAAACCAATAAGAAGAGGGCAGTGGGAAGAGAGACATCTAACAGGAGCTGAGTCCTTCAGCAGAGGGACAGGCTAACTCAAGGTCACGAGACCAGGAAGAAGCCAAGGCAACGTATACTTCAACCTAACTCTTTGCTCCTGTGTCTCCTGTGGTCTCTCCAAACCAGAAGCCAGAGTGCAAAGAAGCCTGTTGTTACAGTCCATAGAAGTCAATAGATAGGGGACAGGTCAGAGTGGGACATGGTGAATAGATCCAGAGAGAACATCTTGAATGGCAATTGAAAATACTGCCAAAATTGACAATAGACCAAAATAGACAGTCTGAAAATAGACTCATTTATTTAACAAATATTCATTGAGTATCTACTCAATGCATTAGTATAAGTCAGTAAGAAAAGCAAGATTTTTCAAAAAATGACACTAGAAAATTGAGTAGCACTTTGGAAAAATTAGATCAGTGACTGTGTAGAACTCTGCAAAAGCACTTATTCAACACCCTCTCTCACCTCTTTTTAGCTTGGTTTCTTGTACCATAGAGACTGGGGAGCCTAAAACCACAGGCTATATAACAGTAATTGACTTGTTGTTAATTTTAATAGAAAACTAAGAGTACAGATTCTGGAGCCAGAGTCTGGGTACAAATTCTAGCTCTGACATCCATTAGATGTTTGGTATTGGGCAATTACTTTCTGTGTGTCTCTTCATATGTAAAATGGGGATATGATAATACCTACCACAGAGGAGGTTGTAAAAATTAGTTAATATCTTAGAGCAATGCCTGGTGCACAATAGGCATTGCATAGTGTTAACTATTATTGGTCTACTTCTCAGACTCCCTTGCAGCTAGCATTTATAACATGTCATATAGGTGCTGTCCAAGGAGTTACAACCATTTCATTTTGAGGGCAAAAATGGGCACCATAAATTAGCAACATTGTCCCAAGGAGCTTGTTCTGGTGGCAGAAATATTGATTGTTCTGGAGCTCTTGTTGTGGTGTTTCTGCTCTCTAGTCCCCAGCATGCAACAGTAGTGAATTTTCCCTAGAAAACTCCCATAATGTAATTGAAATTTTTCTTTTTTTTGGCCTCTCTGTGTTGCTCTTGACTTCTTGGCACCCTGACCCTCCTGATAATTCAGTCAATTAGCTTAAACTCAGTAGATCCCTCTCTGTTGAAACCAGCTAAACTAGAGCCATTGTCCAGCCAGCACAGATCCTTGCCAAAATAAAACCCAGATAATTAAGTATTTAATTGTAAAAAGTAAAGCCATTTTAAAAACAATCATAAAATAGATGTGAGCTTGGCTTGAAAAACATAAATGACCTTAGCTTGACAAAACTTTGTAAATATAAGACACCAGAAGAATATCTTGAGAAATTTGACCACATAGTTTATATGTTGAAGATCATAACTAGAATTAAAATACATATAGGAGGCCAAGAAGATTTGGGCAAATATGAAAATGGTCATACCCTTAACATATTAGTGTTTATATAAAGTATTTATAAAATATTAAAGCAGCAATAAAATAAATCTAGAGATACCATCAAATACTTTATATCAGGATAAATACAATATATAAAACGTGTTTACTGGTAACTTAAAAATGTAAGTTAAAGCAAGGTATCATTTTTCTTCTTTGCCAAATTGGCAAGGAAGCATTTATCCTTATTCTGACAAAGCGGCACAGGAATTGCACTCATTCTCTGCTGGTGGGAATATAAATGGGTGACATTATTCTGGAGGACAATTTGGTAAAATTTACCGAGGCTTTCTGCATCCTACTCCTGACTGGAAAAGCAAGCCACTCAACTATGCGTCAAGCTGTGGCTGGTACATAGAAAACAGCTTAAAAACAAAATCTGTTTCAGGCAATTGCACACAGCCGCTCATGAACTATTCTGACTGTTTCTCTGCAAGTCTGCCTGGTCACTGAATCTCAGTTCCAAACACCAGCTTTGGATTTAAAAGCTTTCTGAAGCCTCAGTTACGCCAGACTGTTCAGCTGTCCCTGCTTTTCAGATGAGATTTGGTATCTTGCCCATCCCGAACGCTAGTGCTCTAGTTTCTCAGTGTCTTTCAGTCTCGAGATGAGATTCCTCAGTTTCTCCATCCACAACCACAACCTCCTCCTCATCCCTCTTCTTCAGATGGTGGCCCCACCCAGCAGGCTGACTTCTTCTCCATCCCTCTCCATCCTTCTTCTCATGTTAATCAAGGATATTCGAACAACCCTCACTCTAGATCCAAAGTTGATTAATTTTTGCCAAGCGCAAAAGTTAAAAGTTAATTTAAGCTTTGAGAATGAGCATAATTGGAAAGGTTTTTTTGGTTTTGTTTTTTATCCTCTCCCGAGGACATTTTTTTTATATTTTGTTCAGACAGAGTGGGAGGGAGAGAGAGGAAGAGAGAAACATCGATGTGAAAGGGACACACTGAGTGGCCGCCACCCGCACGATCAACCAGGGCCGGGGACAAACTGCAACCGAGGTACGCACCCTCAGCGGGAACCGAACCCGGGTCTCTCTGGACTGCAGGCTGACTCTCTAACCACTGAGTCAAACCTGCCAGGGCTGGAAAGGTTTTTTACTTTCTAAATACTGGTTTTTCTTCAGTCAATATTGTATGTTACTAAATCACTCATATATTGTCCCTTGTTGACCACTTTCAAAAACATAATTTCTTTATATTTTCTGTAGCTTCCCTCTAAGCTTTTTAGGTGATCACTATTCTCCTCAAATATTTTCGAATCCCTCCTGCTCAAAATTTCTCCCTTCTCATGGATGAATGAATGAATGGATTTTGTGAGTCAACACTTTAGCAATTTTGAAATGTCCCATCTTTCTTTTCTCCAAATTTTGAGCAAAATCTGAGCTACCTTTAAATGGAGAAAAAATGGCCAAAGCATGTTTTCTGTCTCTTCTTTATTCCTCAAACAGCTCCACTTAATACAGGTCATTTTGTAGTGATTAATTCTTTGCAGAAATCAAAGTGAATTTTGAAGAGATCGTGAATGGGTTAGATTAAATGACAAGTATAGCCAGTCAGACAGGGATCTTGACTTTCTCAATTCAGCTCCTTTAATAGCCTTTCTGAAGTACTGTATTGACTGTCCTGGGGGAGAGGCAGTAGTTGGATATTTATCTGAAGATTGCCCACTTTAGAAGTTCAAATAGAATAACAGTCCCTTAGAGGTGACTTACCTTACTTTCTTAAATGCTAAAAACATTTTTTTTAAACCTCTGCTTAAACTCAGCTATTTCTTACTTCAGTAAAGTTCTCATATACCACAATCATAATCGGTAGCCCAGATTTGTGTTCATGCAAGTTTCAACGGAGTAAACCTAAGTAGAAATCATTAGATAAGAAAACACCTTGATAAAAATGATTTGCAGCCAGCCAGGCTGCAGAGACAGGGTCTGTTCATTATTGCTAGAGGCGTATAAGTTCAGTCAATTAAAATTTGTCAAGTGTCTTCTATATGTCGCTCACTGTGGGCATTAAGGATCTTATGATTACTGACAACATATTGGGGGAGAAAGAGCAGGTGAAATTTACATGCAGTAACTACTATAGTTGAGATAGACATAGAGCATTATCAGAATGGAGTAGGTGGTGATCATTTCTGGGGATTCTGCAGGGTTTTATAGATGACATCTGAGTTTGGATGTAGAGTTGGAGTCCATGCAGAGAGTACCAAAGATGAAGTTTACTAATGAGGGGTGGGGATGCTAGAGAGCAGAAACACCCAGAGTGATGGCAGAAAGGCAAGGAAGAACAAGACTTCTAAAAACCCAGGATGTAAAAGCTACTGAGAACGGAGTCTATAGTATTAAAATATGAGAAATAATTTCAAAGTCCAACTATGAATCTAAATTACACTTTAGATTAAAACAAGTATTGTAAAATGAAAAGACTTTGCAGTTTTATTAGAAATAAGAGAAATTACCCCACCTGAGTAAAAAATAGTATGCCTGCTATGGGTATTGTTGTACAAAATGTCAAAGCAGGATTGAAACTAGAAAAGAGTAATGAATATTACCAAAGTAGGAAGTCAAAACGAGTCCCTTTACTGTCATCTATAAGGTTTTAGGACAGATTAATAGTAAAAAATTTTGAACAGTGGTTATAGTTGACAAGAAAAACAAACAAGAACAAAAGAAACTTCGGTCCAGTGAATTCTCAGTTTCTGGACTTGTACTTGTACCTTGAGTCTACATTTCCCATTTAAGATAATAGTCAACTCTAAACATTGTTTTGAAATGCACATGACACATTCCCCAAGATACACTATATTGGTCATAAATGAAGTCTCAATCCATTTCAGATAACTAAAATTATGCACAATATATTCTCTTTTCACACTGGAATTTAAACCATAAGATATCTCCAGAATATCTGGAAATCAAGAAACACAATTCCAAATAACCCTTAGGTCAAAGAAAAAGAATAATGAACCCAATAAATTTCTTATAAGATTCATTAAGGCAAAAAAGGACAGAAAAGACAAATTATTAAGAATGAAAGGGGATACATCACTACAGAGCCTACAGATATTTCAAGACAATAAGTATACATTAGAAAATATGTATGACAAAGAAGTTCACAACATACCACATATTCCTTGGAAATCTTCATAGGTGAATAAAATGCATAGCCAAGTTGATCATCTCTGATTCAAAGGATGCCATGTATTCATAACTGGTATCACACTATTTCTCTAATTCACTTACCAAACCTCCAATCTGCTCCTCTCTCTTCTTGACTTCAAATCTTTCAAAGCTCTAGTTTTCCAACAGAATAATGTCCTGGTTTCTTAATTAAAATGACAACATACGTCATGACCTGTTTCTTGCTCACTTATCCAGCCTCTTCCATTTTCAATCTCTCTTATATCTTCTGTTCCAGCTATACTCCCCCAAAATTTAAGTATCGCATTTTATTGACTCTAAAGTGTAAACATTTTTCATATTTGAACATCTCTGATTTTGGGACATGTTCTATGATAAAAAAAATCATACACTCATCTGCACATTGTTTCTGCCTTGTTGGTAACAACAATAATAATGTACTCCCCCCAGACAGCACGCTTTCTTCTATGCCTCTTTGATTAAGCCCACAAAATTCTGTCTTGCCTCTGTTTCTCTATTTTGCACAACTGATGACCTGAACTCACACCAGTTATCACAAATGTCATCTCCTATTTCAAATTTTCCTTAACACACAACTACTATTTATTGAGCGTCTACTATGTGCTAGGTTTAATGCTACATGCTTTACTTCTAGTATCTCCTTTATATTTTATGACTGCTGGATGAGCAGGTATTATCCAAGGTTCACAGAGGTTAATTAATTCCACAGAGGTCACATAGCCAGCTAGGGAAAAGGGCACAACTGGAATGGGTACAAGTTTCTTTGCTCCTAAAGCCTTTGCCCTTCCTCTGTCACCGGGATAGCTTTCCTGACAAAGCCCCATTACCTGCCCAAGTAGGTGTGCAATTCTCAGAGTCTTCACAGTATTTACTACACTGTGTTGTACTGATTTTTCTTTCATGTCTTTTTGACTTATGAGGTAATGAAATATTTTATTCCTGATCCTTACGATTTAGCAGAGTACCTGCTGTACAGCAATACCAAATCATAAAATTTTTAATAAGTGAATAAATGAGGAGTCCTTGACAACGAGATCTTCCTGGTCCTCATGCTTCTTCTAAACACACAGAGTAGAGAGAGTGTCAGTGACCCTAGGAAAACAAACGATCTGAAGACAGGATTGTGGGCCAACATGGAACAGCCTAAACTCCCAGGCAGTGATACCAAGTGGCTTTCATTCCTGTTGTCACCCTTACCTCTGGCTAGTTTACCGGGCTCAGGACTCTGAGGCTGCCTTAGCTCAGTGAGGAGCCTAGGGATGGATACCTGTGTTCTGTGTTCCCTGGACCAAGTCGGGGAGAGGCGCAGTGTTCTCATGATGTGTGCTATTTGTACGTTTAAAACTCTGGTTCTTTTCATCCTCAGGGCCTTGGCAGTGGCTGCTCCCTCAATTTGGAAAGGTCTTCCTCTAGATCTGGCTTTCTGCCTCTACCTGACTTTGTTTAAAACTCTGTTTAAATATCAACTCATGAGAGAAACAGCATTCTCAAATAGCACATTTCCCACCCCATCACTCACTGTAACTTTTTCATACTTTGTTATTCTTGTTTCTTGTACTTGTGGTCATTTTGTATTATGTTCTATATGTATGTTTATTCATTTACTGTTTGTGTCCCGAGCTCTCCAAAGGCAGAGACTTAGTTCTGCTCACCCAGGCTCCTGAAGAGTGGCCAGCACATGGTTCATGTGGAGTCAATGGCAAATTCATGAGTACAGCATCCTCTGTCCTCTTCTCTCATGGCAATAACAGCAGACGGTAGGGAGGCAAAAGATCCCTATGTTGTTATAGAATGTATTATGCTTAAGTTAAGATCAGTCTTATAAATTCCATAGCCTTGATGCCTAATATATTCTGCATCTCAAACCCTTTAGAACTCTTGGTTTTTTATAATTCTTAGAATTCTCCTCTACCTCTCTCTCTCTCGTTTTTCCCTTCTCTGGTCTTTACCATTAAAGACATTTGCTGTTTCTCCAACATAAGGCAATTTCAAAACATTTAACTATCCAGTCCAAAGAACCATCCTCACTATTTCCTTGATGGATGGTTCTAATGATTTCAGATTATTAACCTTTACATTTTCCATCATTCTCTTTCCCAAGCATTTCCTATGGCTTCCATGGAAATAGTCTACCAACCCACCCAAACTATGGCAAATTGGCTGACTGGCCAGTATCTCCAGATCAGTCTGAGTGGCAGCCCCCTTGTTGAACTTCCTCTTTCAGTACTGAGCCTCCTACAAGAGGCCAGCTTAGGAAGAGCAGGCAGTCTTTTCTTGAATGTTGACATTTAAAACCTCAGGGAAGAGAACAGGACAGTGATGCTGCCCAATCCCCACGTTCCAGATACTCTCTAGTCATGGTACCCTGTTCTAAAAACACATTTAAGGAGTAACTAGTTAGGATATTAGGATATAGTCTCTGTAAACCAACATAGTAGTGGTTTAGACAAAATAGAAGTTACTTTGCTTTTTCCTAAAGGTCAAGCATCTCTGGCAGCTGTGTGCCCTGTGTCTCGCAGGAGCCCAGACTCTTTTAATCTACTTTCCCTAACATTCCCAGGGGCTTATCGTTGTCAACAAGGCCAAGTTGTTCATGATTTCATCTGCATTCCAGCCAGCTGGAAAGGAAAAGGAGAGATAGAAAGACATATCCTGCCCCTTTAAGAGCACAGGCAGGACATTGAGGACATTGTGTGGGTTCACATCTCATTTGCCCAAAGTGAGTCACATGTACACACCGAGGTGCAAGGAAGGCTTTGACCCATGGTGTTTATTCTTGGAAGCCATGCAGGCAGCTAAATAGGAGAGTTGCTCCCACTGTAGAAAGGGAGAAGGACTTTTGGCACACCACTAACAGTTTTTATCACAGGACAAGAGGGGAGATTGTTTTTTCTGGAGTTTACAGTGACATCCCTGAGCTAAGAACCATTAGTGGAATGTTTGAAATGCTTCTCAGGGATTTCCCTTATGGTTCAGTGTGTGACGTAGCGGTGGTTTCTAAGACAGCTAGCGGGACCTTTAGATGGAGTCACTAAAAGCCATTCCTCAGATACAAAAATACATGGGCATGGATTTATGCCAAGCAGACTCTCCAAAATGTGATATATAAACCAAATGCAGAACATATTTTCAAATGAGAACAATGACTACTGATTGGTACAGGCAATTCGTGTTCGGATCACATGAGAAGCTACTAGGAAAACCCAAGGATAATTGGGAAGTTGCTGGTTGAGTATAAAGATCTGGAAATAGCCCAAATGTCCATCAGTAGATTAATGGATAAAAAAGCTGTGGTACATATACACAATGGAGTACTATGCAGCTGTAATAAAGAAAGATCTCTCATCCTTTGAGACGACATGGAGGGACCTGAAAACAAGCCAAACAGAGAATACAAGTATCATATGATCTCACTAACCTGTGGAATATAATGACAGTCTGAGGAATGGGGTAGTCCCAGAGACGTGGAAGTGAGGTACAGACTGACAATCCCCAGAAGAGGGGGTGGGGGAGAGATAAACCACAGAACTTATATGCATGTATGCATGAACAGTGGACATGGACAACAAAGCTGGGGACAGGGTGGGGAGAGGGGGATCAGTGGGGGAAAAAGGAGAAACATCTGTAACAAAAATAAATTAATTTAAAAAAAAGAAAAGGAATTATTTTTAATATTCAATGAAAGTTTATCAAAACTAAGAAATTGAAGTACTTCCTGAAAGTTCTTACAGTACAGTCATCGTCTTAGAACTGGGAGCGGATTTAAATGTTGTTTACTTCAGTGTCCCACTTTTAGAAATCCAAAACGGAAGTTCAAAGTGGGGGAACGACTTGCTGAGAAGGTCGCATAGCTCATTAGAGACAGAACAAGGGCAACAGCCAAACCAGCCAAAATAAAGCATCTCCTCCTTTGCAGCATAAGGAAGTGTCCTTCAGTGTAACTTGCACTGGATTTTGTTTATTCAGTCGTTCAATCAGCTGACACATTGAAAGGACAACACAGCTTAATTCTTTAAACAGAGAAAAACACAGCCCTGTACTTAGCACCCACGTGAAGAACTAGAATGTCATCAGCACCTGGACAGTCTTCCTAATGCCCGCCCCCCCCCCTCCACTCCCCACCCATAGGGAACTGCTAACCTTATATAGGACACCACAGATAGTTTTTCCTGTTTTTATACTCCATGTAAATATGTACTTTTGCTTAGTATTCATTAGTGAGATTTATCTATATTATTGCATGTAAGTGTAACCCATTTATATTTATTGCTATTGAGTATTTCATTGTATGAACCCAGCATAAATTACTTATCCACTCCACTGTTGATGGAGATTTGAGTTCTCAGGTTTTTTTTTTTTTTTTATCCTCACCCGAGGACATTTTTTTCCATTTTTTGTTCAGATAAAGTGGGACGGAAAGAGAAGAAGAGAGAGAGAGAAACATCGACGTGAAAGGGACACATCGAGTGGTTGCCACCTGCACGACCAACCAGGGCCAGGGACAAACCGCAACAGAGGTACATGCCCTTAGCGGGAACCGAACCAGGGTCTCTCTGGACTGCAGGTTGACGCTCTAACCACTGTGCCACCGGCCAGGGACTTAACTTGAAACTTTACAAGCTCTTCTTTTTTTTTTTTTTATCCTCACCCGAGGACATTTTTTCCCATTTTTTGTTCAGGTAGAGTGGGAGGGAGAGCGAGGAAGAGAGAGAGAGAAACATCGATGTGAAAGGGACACATCGAGTGGCCGCCACCCACACAACCGACCAGGGCCGGGGACAAACTGCAACCGAGGTACGCGCCCTTAGCGGGAACTGAACCCGGGTCTCTCGGGACCACAGGCCGATGCTCTAACCGCTGAGCCAAACCGGCCAGGGCACAAGCTCTTCTTTTTAAATCAAGAATGATATGTGAGTACTTGTTAATATATTGTTTCCATTTAACCTTAAACTGGGTGCTTTAGCTGCATATGGAAACAAAGAAAATAAAATAGTAAATAAGAAAAAATATTTGGGAAAACTCTGACCAGGCAGTAATGAGGGAGGATCAGTGCTACTGGATATAAACATCACAATATAAGGCTATAATAATTTATAGAGTATAGACCCAAAGCATTAAAATACACAAACCAATGGAAAATAATAGAAAAATCAAGGAATTGATGCCCTGGCTGGTTTGGCTGCGCAGGTAGAGTGTCAGCCAGTGAACCGAAGGGTCACTGGTTAGTTTCCTGGTCAGAAGCATGTACCTGGGCTGCAGATTTGATCCCTCCCTGGCCCTGGTTGGGGTCATGCAGGAGGCAACCAATCGATGTGTCTCTCTCACATCGATGTTTCTCTCTCTTTCTCCCTCCATTCCTCCCACTATATCTAAAAAAAAAAAAAAAAAAAAAGAAAGAAAGAAAGAAATGGACTCACATACATATGCAAAATTGTAGCATTTTGTAGAAGGAGCATTTCCACTCAAAGGAAAAATTCCTTGCTTATTCAGCTGCATAGCCATTATGATAATAAACTTGAATTCACACTTTACAACTTACATCAGAATAAATTACAAATAAATAAAATATTTAAATATACAATAATAAAAACATAAACCTCCTAGAAAAAAGCAGAAAAGAATTCCTTGTAAAAGGAGGACTTTCCTAAGAACAACAAAGATCGATACACTCTATTTCATAATAGTATGACAACATCTTCACAATGTAGGCAAGAATATTTATAATTCCTTCAAAGACAAAGGGTTAATTAGTCCTTTGTTCCCAGGCAAAGGGCTAATTTTCCCAATGTATAAAGACCGTCTATAAATTTCTAGGTAGCTCAGTGGGTTAGTGTCACCCTGGTTCATCAAGGTTTTGAGTTTGATCTCAGGTCAGGGCACATACAGGAAGCAACCAGTGGATGCATCAATGGGTAGAGCAATAAATCAATGTTTGTTTGTTTTTTTCTCTTTGTCTCCCCTTTTCTCTCTCTAGCTAAAAATCAATGAATAAATAAAAGAAAATGTCCAATATTGGTGGATATAATATCAATGCATAAAAATGAATAGCATTTATTTTTAAAAAGGATTTATCACCAATTTGAAATAGTTACATTCCCACTAAACTAAATGAACTAAAAGATCTATGAGTCAGTCTTACAAACAAAACTACAAGATTTTCAGAGCAAAAAATCTAAAACTCTATTGAAACATGACCTTATTAATATTTATAGTATATAGATTAATGAGAAAAAAAGACCTAGCATCCTTATCAGGCAAATGGGCAGAGATATAAACAGGTATCTCAGATCAGAGAAACACAGATGACTAATGAGCATATGAAGAGATGCTCACATACTCCTTGGTGTTTAGGAAAAAAGAAATAAATACAACTGTGAGGTATCACTTTGCTACTGTCAGTAGGAAGTTCATAAAGTTGATGATGCCAGGTGTGGGTGGAAGCCGTGGACTCAGGGACTGAGGTGCTCTGCAGCAGCACCTCATGGACTGGAGCCAGGGCTCTGAAGAGTGACCAGGCGGTACTTAGTCCAGTTAGACATATGTCTGCCCTGGGACCTGGCATTCTCTCTTCTGGGTGTACACCTTACACAGATCCATGAGGGCCATGACCACGGCAGTGCAGAGCTGGAGGAAGTCGAGGGGCACCCACTACTTAGAGCATGGAGAAGTAGAACATGGCGGGTGCATAGGATGTAATACCCTGCGGCACTCCGAAGTCGTAGACTGGACCACACGGAACGATACGCAAAATCGCAAAGCCTTAGTGCTGGGTGTAAAAGGTGAAGAACAACATGAAGTTTGTAGCTTATCTGCATTTAACATATGTGTACACAAAATAAAAATGCATGCTTACATGACCACATACAAATAAAGAAGTTTTTATCAATCATATTAGACTGGTCTCCTCTGGTGAGGGAAGTGGTGAAGGAATAAAGACTGGAAACAAAAGGAAATCGATCAATAAAGAATGGGAGGTTACATGGGTCAATCATGATGATGTACCATGAACACAGGCATATGATAAACTCACCCTCCACAGCCAAGCATCCTTAGTTATTAGTTATTCTGCCTACACCTACATCTTCTCCTATGCCTATGCTGATGCCTATCCCTAGGCCTACACCTACGCTTATGCCTACACCTACACCTATACCTATGTCTATACCTACACCTACTCCTATACTACACTTCTATACCTATACCTCTATCCCTATTCCTAGTTCTATTCCTGTCTATATCTGTAACTGTAGTTATAGTTATATCATATCTGTATCCCGAAATCTTTTATATCCATTTACCCAGCATCTCCATACCCAGAAATATATTCTAAGAAAATAATAAAGTATAGAAAAAAATGTCTCCCCAAAGATATTTATTGCAGCATAGTTTTCAATACTAAACAAAAACAAAAATACTAGGCAAAAATGAAACAATAAAGATGATTAAGTAAACCATGGCATAGTCATTTAACATAATACTTTGCAACCATTAAATTGATGTTCACATGGAGTTTGTATTGACATTGGTGATGCTTATAGCATACTAATAAGTAAAATGTAGGATACATATATATGCGGCTGAAGAGGAGAGACATGCCCTGAAATATCACTGGAGAAGTAGAAGCATACATGAAGAATGGTTTTATATGGGTGGGAGGACGAGACAATTTTTATCTTTCTTCCTGCATTTTACAAATGTAACTTAATGCATAGTTACTACTTAAAAAAAAAAAAAAAAAGACAAATTAGAACAAGAAAAGCAAGCATGGCTCCCAGTTTAAATGCAAATCTCCAAAGAACTATGACCAATTATGAGCTGTGAGTACTTTTCCTGAGCACAAGGAGGAAAAACAAATTGTGAGGCCACCTGAGCTCCGGGCTGGGGAGCAGCTCCTGGGTGCTGGTTTCTTTAAACTTAACAGGATGTTAAACTGGATGCTTTGGTTACGTTACCAGGATGGTGAGAACTAGAAAAAGCCACTGGAGACGGGAGAGGGCTAGTTTAGACTACTCTCAATCCCACACCGAGGAAACACCAGGGAGAGGGTTCTGGGGGGGATGCTGGTGCACTGTAAGGCCCCGCCCCAAAGAGGTGGGTGGAGCCTACCCGGCTTACCTGAGGCCTAGAAAAGGCTTCAAGGGACCACTGGGGAGCTTCCTGTACCTGGCGATTAGGTCCCCTCCCAGGACATCTGGAAGACAAGAGACTGGCCCACTCTCAGCGTTTATCTGGAAGAAAGACTTGGCAACTTTGACTGAAGCTGGAAATTGGTTCTTTCCTGTATCTGAGTTTTCCAAGTACCGACTGAGACGTTGGTAGCTTAGAGCAACAGCAGGACTTGCTTTTACCTAAGAGAGAAAAGTCCAGGGACCTGCTGACTTCATCCAGTGACAGGGGAGAAACTACCCTGCATGAGCACACATAGGATTAAGAAAAGAGAGGTGCTGCCTGGCTAGTGTGGCTCAGTGGTTGAGCACTGACCCAGGCACCAAGGGGTCGCCGGTTCAATTCCCGGTCAGGGCACATGCCCAGGTTGTGGGCCCGATCCCCAGTGGTGGGCATCCAATCGATGTTCTCTCTCATCAATGTTTTTTTCTCTCTCTCTCCCCTCCTTTCTCTCTAAAATCAATAAAGAAAAGAAAAAGAGATGCTTTTGATTTTATTACTTATGCCAGGTACATGTGTATTTCCCAGACAACTTGGCGGTTTGGCAGGTGGCATTCCTGGATGTGAACTGGACGCCGCTAGATGGGACGCATTCAAGGTCTGCGTGCAGGGTTCTCCAAGTGGGCTCCCAGAGTTCCTGGGGTCACTGAGCTGTTTCAGGGGGTGTGCAAAGTCAAAGCTCTGTCCATTAGGCTAAGATTGCGTGTTTTATACTCCAGTTCTTTCTTGAATGCTTTGCAGGGTTTACATGATGTTCGATAGGGAGAGCGAGTGCAAAGCAGACACGAGGACCCAGGTGTCTGCCGTTTAGCCAGACGTGAAAGGAATTCGCGAAAATGTAAAACAGTACCACTCTGCTCTCTTTCTCTTTTGGAAAACGTGATCATTTATGTAGCATGTAATGGGTTTATTGCTGGTAGTTTAAATCGGTGATATTTGAAAAGTCAGGGCTCGCCTCGTTCCTTCGCGGCAAACGTTGACAGACATAACTTACTCAACGCAGGTGCTTTGGGCTCCCTCACACTCGCAGGACCCCGAGAAGGTCGAGAACCACTGCTGAGGTGGGCGGGCCGCCCCCAGAGGGGTCATCAGGGGAACAGCCTGAGGGATGCAACATGTGTACAAGTTCACTCTCACTTTAAAAGTCTGAGTAAACACACGTAGGAGCACCCAGTGATCATTTGGGTCAGGGCTCCCTCCATCATGCACCGGAGGTGAACCCTGAAACTGTTCAGTTCAAAGGGCAAAGACATTGGCTGCAAGCACAGGGCGCCTCAGAAGCAGGGAATCCAGACAAGAAGGAAATGGTTCTCAGGGAAGGGGGGGGGATAGTCGAGGGGTTCTCTGAGCTCACCAACACCCCCACAGGGAGTCTTCATAGAGTCCATTTGGCTTAGATGCAGTCCTTGAATAGAGCATTAGGGGGATGTATGTGTCCTTCCTTTACTAGAGTAGTTCCTATTTTCATTTAAAAACCGCCGCTTTTGTCATCTTTAAAGGACCTCCATTTGGGTGACATTCCAGTCATCCTTTGATCTCGATCAAAAGAGTTTTTGAGCAACTACTTTATACTTGAAATTCTGTGAGGGAAGATAAAAAACCGGGTAAGATAAGATCCATCCACTCCAAAGATTTACCATGTAAGCGGAGACAAGGTAGAACTTTTAAGAATTAGGAAATCTGTAATGTTGATGGTAAAAGAAAATTCCCTTCGTCCTTAAGTTAGAGTCATCTGATTGGATGATTGCCTTTTATGTACAACACGCGGAGGGCAGAGAGTCTTACAGACATTTTAAAATGTAACTCCATCCTCACCCCGTGAGTTAGAGTTCGCCATCTCCTTTTCAGAGGGGAAGCGACAAGGGCGAGGACAGTCATTTGTCCAAGCTCACGCAGCCAGAAAGCGAGGAGTCGGCTTTGCTGCCATGTGGATTTCAAAATCCAATGTCCTTTTCATTACACCATTCTTCTGCTAGACGG
Organism: Molossus molossus; assembly: GCF_014108415.1. Classification (NCBI taxonomy): domain Eukaryota; kingdom Metazoa; phylum Chordata; class Mammalia; order Chiroptera; family Molossidae; genus Molossus; species Molossus molossus. The sequence goes on along the minus strand of NW_023425350.1, from coordinate 7,212,153 downwards.
CTTACTTATTGAATTTTGTTTCTTTGGGTCTATTTCAATCTCTCGTGAGTTCATGGTTCATGAGGAATAACTAATCTCATTCAGAAAGAGCAATGCCATTGGTTGAGTCGTAAGATGTTTTTTCATGAGACTGGCCCTGGTAAACATCGATGCCCTGCAGCATCTCCTGGCAGCGCCCTGTAGCCAAGGTGGACAGGGCTCTGTGTGCAATGGGTCCTGCAGCCGGATCTGCACGTCTCTGCCACATGGCCTTACCCTGCTCTCAGGACTGCCCGGCCACCAAACAGGCATTATTTTCTCAATCACTGCAGGCTGTTGCTAGAAAAAAAAATTAATTGAAATCATGTACACATTTTTCATCCAGAATTTCAGGCTTTTTATAAGTGATTAGAAGCAAATAGTATATATTGATTTATTTCTGTTCTGCTTGCATTTAAAAGACATCGTCCCCTGCACTCTAAGCAGCACACTATGTCCTTCCTTCAAGAGAGTAGTTCCTGTTTTCATTAAAAAAACCCACAAAAACAGCCATTTTCGTTTTCCTTAGAGCACCTCCATTTGGATGAACTTTCAGTAGTTCTGAAATGTTTGATTTTTATAAAAACTTTTTTTCTTTTTTTTTTAGAAAGTGAGGAAGGGAGAGGGAGAGAGAAATAAAAACATCAATGAGAGAGAGAAGCATTAACATCCATTGGCTGCCTCCTGCACACCATCTACTGGGGATTGAGCCCACAATCCAGGCATGTGGCCAGACCAGGCATCAACCAGTGACCTCTTGGTGCACAGGTCAATGCTCAATCACCGAGCCACACCAGCTGGGCTGATTTTTTTTTTTTTTTTTAATATCTTCACCCGAGGACATTTTTCCATTTTTTTTTTTGTTCAGTTAGAGTGGGAGGGAGAGAGAGAAAGAGAGAGAGAGGGAAACATCGATGTGAAAGGGACACATCGAGTGGCTGCCACCCGCACGACCAACCAGGGCCGGGGACAAACTGCAACCGAGGTACATGCCCTTAGTGGGAACCGAACCCGGGTGTCTCTGGACTGCAGGCCAATGCTCTAACCGCTGAGCCAAACCAGCCAGGGCTGGGCTGATTTTTATAAAAACAACGGCACGCTTGAAATTCTGCAGGAAAAGATAAGAAATGAGTAAGACAAGATTCATTCTCTCCAAAGACTTATTATCTAGGTGGAGACAAAGCAAAACCTTTCAAGAATTAGGAAATCTGTAACCTTGATGGTAAGCCAAAATTCCCTTAATACTTTAACTTAGATTCATCTGATTCAACTGAATCAGTGAGTGAAAAATCTTGTGAAGACTGCCTTGAACCCCTGGTGACAGACACAGACTTCTTGAATATCATCCAACTAGTGCATCTGTTTCTAAAATTCAGGGTGAAAAACAAAAGAATCTCAACATTGAAACGGGATTCCATTTTGACTTGTAGACATGCTATTGCGACTCATTCCAGGAGACAGAATATCAAATCCAAGTTAGAGCATGGGGTATACCATGGGTCCAGAATTTGAATGAGTTTATGTTTGTTTTTGTTTGTTTGTTTTCTTTTAATTGATTTTTAGAAGAGAGGGAGGGAGAGAGAGATGTGAGAGAGAAACATTGATCTGTTGCCCCCAACACTTGCCCCAACCAGGGACCAAACTCCAAATCTGCAACCTAGGTATGTGCTCTGACCGGGAGTCCAAACTGTACCCTTTTGTTGTACCGGAGGACGCCCCACCAATTGAACCACCTGGCTAGAATGAATGGGTTTTGGAAGGTCCTAATATTTACTTCTCTTAGGCACATTTTTTGGAAAACCTAAAAGTTCATCTTTGTTCATCAATGGCTACCAGAGGTTGGATAGAAATGCTCCCACATGTTGGTTGGAAGCATTAAGTGGATTTTTCATGTGAACATACAGGGTGGAAGGAGACATTTGATTATCCTAGGAAAATCTTCTGAGAGACAGACAAATATAATGGCTTAGGATCAGAACACCTGAATTACAGGTCAGTTTTACCAAATGCAAGACATGTTCTGTCAGGCTGGGTGTTCACCCTTGCTGATCCTCTGTGTCCCCCTTTGTACGCGGGGCAGTAAGACCCGGCTGTCAGGGTGAATGTGAGGAATGACAATGACTGCATAAGCTACACATGTCTGAGCAGATGTCAACAGTTATTCCTCAGCTCACGCGGACTTCTTTGCCCCTTAGATTATTTCATTATTACAGACAAATCTAATATTCAAGACACTATTGAAGGTAATAAAAGAGTTTGCCAAGGAGACAAATTCACCCTGGCTGTGTAAGGTTGGAGACTTGGGATATTATTAGTATTTGTTACTTAAAATTACTCTGGTGGATAGAGTCTCGCTCTAAGCAGCCCATATTAAATTCCAAATATAATTTTATCGGAAGAATAGAACTACAACATCAGCAATACTCCTTGAGGGTTCTTGTCAATATGACAGATCTGACAGGCAGACAAATTACATTTATTAAAGTATTCTATCTGGCATTTTTAAAAGACAAGGGGTTTTTATACTGGAAATGGGCTGTTTTCACTGGCTTATTAAAGTAAATGCATAAAGTCAGTTGTTTTTCTTTGGAATTCATTAACATGAGATTCAACACTTAAGAATTACAATCCAGTCACTGACATCTACATACCTGGATAGTTAAGCTAGTTCCCAATCTTTGCATGTAATCTGGGGTTTCTCCTTTTTACAGCAAATGAGAATTCCACACAAAAAGAGAAAATTTGCTGGCATTGTATGCTAAATTTCATGGAAGCATTTAATAAAATTATTAGCAGCCCTCAGAAAGCTGATGCATTGTGCCAGAGGCCGTTATAAACATCTGAGCAAATTCAGGGTTTCCTTAGACGAGAGGCTTAGATTTGTTTTTCTTCAAAGAAATTCTAGTATTTGTGTTGAAGGAATGTAGTCAAAGTTAATAAATTTCCTATTTTTTTCAAAGGCCATTTGAAATTAAACACAATATGCTTTAAAATTGAAGTAATTATATGGACTGTGAGCCAATATCATATTAGAGTTGTCAATTTCCTCTCGGTAGTATTTCCGCGTCAAGTACTAATTCTTTTTTTTTAATCCTCACACTAGGACATTTTTCCTTTTTTGTTCAGGTAGAGTGGGAGGGAGAGACAGGAACAGAGAGAGAGAGAGAGAAACATCGATGTGAAAGGGACACATCGAGTAGCTGCCACCCTCACAACCAACCAGGGCCTTGGACAAACTGCAACCGAGGTACGTGCCCTTAGCGGGAACCGAACCCGGGCCTCTTGGGACCGCAGGCCAACGCTCTAACCGCTGAGCCAAACTGGCCAGGGCTCAAGTACTAATTCTTAATCTGGAAACATTCTGCACACTGCCTCTGCCCATGGTTCTCATGGATTCTGGCCTTTGAGTGTCTTTGTAGCTCACCTTGCCCCTGAGAAATGACCTGTGGCTCTGGTGGTTGGTCTGTGGCCAGAGCCTCTTTTCTTGAGTGGGAGCACCTTCTCTCTGATGATCTAAGACCATCAGAGCTTCGGGCCCAGCCCCGCTCCAAGAAGCTCCTAATCTGCACAGCTTCCTACGGGAGAACTGATTCCAGCCCTGTGAACGGAATCGTAGGCAATCAGTTCACCTGTCAATCAAAGAGCTTGCCTACACTAGGAGGTGAATTAATTAGTAAATTAAATGCTAATAGCCTGCCAATCTCAATAGTTCCATAGCACACATTTAAATATATTTAAATATTGCTTCTATAGAATTTGTAGAACAAAACTCACTCTAAAAATTTTTGCATATATATGACAGGAGATAATCTATTACATTTAAATAGCAAAAAATGGTGTATTTTTGCAACAAAATTATGTGTTTGTCTTAAAAACATCATTCAGCTCTTCTATGGCCGTAAACGACTTTCATTGCTCGAACCTTATGTCATTTCCAAATGCTACTTCCTTTGATCTTTACAGTATTTTAAAAAGTATACCTTGGTAATGACCTGTGTTTCAGGCTATAGTGAATTATGGCTAATAGCGTACCTGTCTTCTTTACCAGATTGGGTTCTTAGACTCTAGAGCAACTTTGTATCTACACAATCTAAAACAAAGGCTTGCCTTTAATGCGGTCCCAAAAAAATGTGTAAGGAGTTGATCTGCTATTGGAACATTAATTTAAAAATAGCACTTACTGTTCTTGTGGAAGGATGATTGTTGTGGCGTTAAATGAATTGAATTAAGTCCCCATTAGCTGAGCATCTAATATGACCAGATCCTAGCTACCATGGTACCAGAGTTCAAAATGCCAAGACTCCTGCCTCAAGATGACAACTTATTTCAGAAGGCAACCTGATTCCCATTAACTCTGTGTTTGCATAGTTTAGGACTGAACACTGAAGTATTAAATTCATAGAGTGAATGGTACGTGTTTGCACAAAGACCTACGGAAGCTCGGTAGAGAAAGGGCCAGGTTGGCTTGCTGATGTCGTTGAAGTAGAAGGTTTGGTGGGAGAGGGAGAAGCGTCACAGAACAGCTGGTAAATTAACTGGGTCCTAAAGGATGAGGGGGTTTCGACATGAGGTCAAGGAAGGGTGAAGGATGTTCCACACACATGAGACAGCGTGAGCAAAGCATGCAATGGCATGGCTTTTGGAGAGGGGCTTGTGGTTTGGTACAGATGACCTAGTAAGAATGTACTGCAGTGAGTTGAGGGTGAAGCTTCAGAGGTTGGGGCAGAAGGGGCGGGAGGTGGATGATGCCATGTGGTCTGGATTGTGTCTGACACCTTATGGAAAGCCGTCAGAGCTCTAAGGAAGGAACATGGGCAAACAGATCTGAGCTACGAGCAACTTACTTTGTTGGTCGGTCGAGGAGAGAGGAACTACCCCTCTTCCGTCTCCTTGTGTACACGCCGTCTCTTAAAATGTGCCCAGGAAGGCAGGTGCACCCGAGGGGCACCGTTTTCTGAAATCAGGTTGGTGAGGTGGCATAATAAAGACTCTGGTCTGGTGTCTCCTCTAGAAATTGCTCTCTGGGTAAAAGCAATATTTTACCCTAATCCACATTTACCTGCATTACAAATCCCAAATGAGTAATAATATTATAATATTTCATTCCAAACATGTACTCCATTCTTGAGTTTTGACACATTATTTTTCTTCGCAGAATATTATAGTTTATTTTATTTTTTAAAAATATGTTTGTAGCCTGCCTTGTGTGGCTCAGTAGTTGAGCATTGACCCATGCACCAAGAGGTCGCTGGTTCGATTCCCCGTCAGGGCACATGCCCAGGTTGTGGGCCAAATCCCTAGTGCGGGTCAAGCAGAGGCAGCCAATCGATGTTCTCTCTCTAAAATTAATAAAGAAAAAAATTTTTAAAAATAAAAGTAGCATTAAAAAATATGTTTGTATTTATTTAGTTTATTTGTTAGAGAGAGAGGAAGAGAGCGAGAGATAGGAACATCGATGTGAGAGAGAAACATTGATTGGCTGCCTCCTGCATGCCTTCTACTGGGGATGGAGCCCACAACCTGGGCATGTGCCCTGACGGGGAATTGAACAGGGACCTCTCAGTCCATGGGACAACGCTCAATCCACTGAACCACACTGGCTGGACCAGAATATTATAGTTTAAAATCCAAAATTTAACTGACTTTTCTTAAGTCCAGACAACCACAACCATGACCAAAACCAGATTAAACTATGTTCAATGGCCAGAGGTACTAGAGGATCATAATATCCTGGAAATGCATGGGGCGCTCCTCCTAGAAGTTCTGGGGAAAATATTAAATATTTACTGTTTAACCTAATTACATTTTTAATGCTCAATTGCATTTCAAATTCTTCTCACTGTTCCACCAGCCGGAGGCCCAAACATCCATCCTCTGCCAAAGGAGGCTGGTTCTCTTCTGCTCCCCCTGCTGGCTGGAATGTCAGGTGCCGGTTCGTTCCTTCCTCCCACAGGCCGCGGGAGTATTTGCTCAGCACTACAACGGAGAGGCTTGACTCCAAAGGCGGGCAAGACTTGGGTGTTCAGTAGACTCTTTCTGCACTGACCGAACACCTCTGGCTCTCAAAGACCCATTTGCTCATATGGGAAATATCTGTTTTTTTCAATCCTCGCCCAAGGACTTTTTTTTTTTTTTTTAATTTATCTTCAGATAGAGCGAGAGGGAGAAAGGGAAGGAGAGAGAGAGAGAAACATTGATGTGAGAGAGACATATCAACTGGCTGCTACCAGCATGACCCAACCAGGGCTGGGGACAAACTGCAACCGAGGTACATGCCCTTAGGGGGAATCAAACCCAGAACTCTCTGGTCCGTGGGCCAATGCTCTAACCACTGAGCAAAACTGGCCAGGGCTAAAAATATCTTGTTTCATCTTTTCTTCTAGCAAGTCAATCCTCAGCTGCCTTCTAAATTCACAACTCTCAAAGCTATCTCACCTAGGTAGGAATTAAGTTACCAAGAGGAGAGAAATCTGTATTTCCATCGCAACGAAACTCATCAAGTTCATGCATGAAGAAATGTTTCTACAGGAATAACCAGGACAGAGGAATCTTTAATACTACATATAGCTAATCTTCCATCATATTTAATGTAACACAATGCAATACAGAGTCCTCATAATTCCAGCTTATGTTCTAAATATAAACTAATTTTCTACTCTATGTGTCTTAGGGAGAATCACGGGTACACTGATAGACACTTGCAGCCCGTTCCTACTGTCGTTTGGGAGAGAGAGGTCGTGGCAGCATGCCTATACCTATAGAGGAGTCAACTCTTCTCTTTCTCCATGTCTTCTTCCCTTCATTCGATAGACTCTAATTCAGCACCTATTGTGAGTGCTAGACTTCGCAGCCGCAAACATGAGCAACAGAACTCAGTCCAGGGAGAGACAGATGCAACTACTATTTCTAGTATCGAAGAGAGAGTCTGGAGATGGAGTCAACACATACGATGGGAGTACTCAGAAGAGAACTATTAAAACCGTGCTGGGGTATCATGGAGCAAGGATACGAAGGATGGCTAGAGAAGGGTTTTCCACCCAGGAATCAAGAATGACATTCGAATAAAGGAGACAGAGAGTCACGGAAGCATGAATGGAAACTGCACGTTCTACGGAATGCTCTGTGTGGTCTGAGTACCAGCTGAGAGAATGCCATTGGTCATAAGCAGGGGTCAGGCCATGAGCACAGGAAAGCCCTTATGAGGAGCTTGGCCTTTATCTTGTGAGTGATAGTCTGTTCCAGCAAGGTCATTATGGCTGCACCTGTCTGGACGGAGCATCCAGCGGGACAGAGGAAGCTGTGGAATAGGCAGGTGTGACGTGAGGACCCGGAGAGGGAGAAGTAACAGGAGCGATTAAAAACAGTGGCATAGAGTATTCTGATTGTACCTAGGAAAGTATTCATCATACCCTCGGATAAAGGATGGCATGTCCTATAAAATATAATCAAGGGAGCATAAGAATAGACCCACACATACACACAACTCACTCTCTCAGTGACCAGGGAGCCTGTGAGGTCTTCTGAGACTTCTTCTGGACCATATGCTCATCCTTGAGTCTGACTCTGGCTTTAACCCTGGAGGACACATGAGCGATCTGATAAGACCTCCATGCTGTGGCTAGGAGGGGTGTCCTTAATTTGTCAGCTCAACAAAATCAGAGGTCTCTGGCCTCAGAGAGAGAGTAAGGTCCTCCCTGAGTACCTGAGTAGGGTCGCAGGCAATCTCCTGGGCATGTAGTTTCATTTGAGTTTCAGAGAAACCGATTATTTTTAGTATAAGTACGCTTCAAGTACTGCATGGGATATATTTGTATGGAAATGATTATTCCCTGTTTATCTGCAATTCAAGCGTAATTGAGTGCCCTGTGCTTTCATTTGCTAAATCGGGCAACCCTGCCCTTGGGTCTTGCCTCTCTCTGGCTCAGACCCCCAGCAAACACTGGCCCCGAGGAGCAGAAGGCAGGACCAGGAGGAACAGGAGCTCATGCTAGTGGGAGCTGGGAGATGTTTTACAAAATCATTGTTGGTCTAATTTCCCCCTGATCTGCTCATTCCTCGGGAGAACGTGAAATCGGAAAACAATGCACTTGGCAGGGAACGAAGTGCTGGCATGTTGTAGGACTGCTGGAGGGAAAACAATTGAATTTAGAATAATAACTTATCTGTTCAAGCAAATACCAGTATCCTTAAAATAAAGAAGCCCTTGCGTTTCCCGGCATGAGTAGGGCATTAAAGTCTATGTCGCAGATTGACGGCAAGGACGTCCTTAGGGTATATAAGCTTTGACCTTTTTCTGTTTTTTTTTTTGGACATTGGCTGTAGCTCACGTTAGCTTGTGAAACATTTATTTTGTGCTTAAAATTTAGGATGTTGCTCCTATTCACACCTAATTTTTTACAAACCTCTCCTTATCGGACCAAATTAAGTTCAGGGTTCGTGTTCACATCAAAAAATAATTGGATTATAACAGCCAATGGGCCTAATAGCAATTATTGGGATATTTTAATGTATAAATGAATGGATTTTATTTAGAAATACATCCATGACCAGACTCCATCAAATATCATTTTCCCGGAGAGTTAAGCTCATATTCCAGTAGGTTTTCCCTGACATAACCGAAGAAAACGTTCCACAGGAGGTTCACTAAGCTTCTTTCTGAAGGAATACTTCTGTGGTTTCGCGCAAGGAAAAGCTCTCCTCGAGGTGAACGAGAGAGGGAGCCTTGAGAACTTATACTCAGAATTGCTAGTTTTCTTTACCCTTCCCAACCAAATGACAGAGAGTGTTTTTCGCTCTGGGTTCTTTGATGGTATTTTTTTCCCTAGAAGCAAGCAGAATATTCACAATACACTTTAACTGAAATTAGTCTTCAGCCTCGTAAAGTCTGTGTCCGTGAGCCATCAGCGGGGGGGTGGGGGGGTGGGGGGGTGGGGGGGTGGGGGAACCCTGGGGGGGTGGGGGAACCCTAGCTATTTCAGTTAGAGAAATTTAGCTTCCTCTTTACAGACAAGCCAAGCTGTGGGAATTTTTGTTTTTTCTGGTGATCAGGTATCACTGATAACCACTTGTGTTAGAGAGATTCCACAGCATGGTATTTATTGAGCACCTACTATGTCCCAGCGATGGATTAAAGCCCACATTGTGGGGAATCCTTCACCTGGGGGCTGCCAGAGAATGAACCATCCCCAAAGCCACCTTCGGCGATGAGGGCAGGCAGGCTATTTTTCCTTTCCTCCAACACTTTCAAGTGCTCGGATGTTTTATATTGCAAGCTCCCCTGAGGTGGCATACGGCATAGTTGTACGAGATCAGGGCGATGCTCTACATTACTAAGTGGTGGGGAAATAAGAGCTTTGCTGGCTTCAGGTAGAGCGGAAAACGAGTATCCCTGTTGGAAGGAGCTTATTAGCTCATTCTGTCATCTCCTAACCTCCACCCTGCATCTTGCCTCTTATTTCCCAATTACTTCCTGATCTTTTTCTTTTCTCTTTGAATCTGGAGGCTTTTTGCTTAGAGAAACAAGGGGCGGATTTGTTTAAATGTGAGACTAAAACTCTCTGCAAGACCCACATTTTCTGCTTTTGGTTCTGCGAGGTCTCAGCAGAGATGCCTTGCGGCCCCAGTAACTCTGTAGCTCTTTTGATTCCTGAAACCATTCCCTCCTGTTTTTGGACATCTCAAGGCGTTCTCTATTTTGTTTTAAAATAGTCTATACATATGCACATACATATCTATATCTCTCTCTAGATATATCTGAATAAAATCAAAATTATGAGCTATCGGTAGAAATTATGTATACATACACATGTACACATATATACATATGTAAATTATATATATGTGTGTGTATATACATATATAGATATTGGCAGTATGTATGAGTATGTATATATATATCTCTCTCTATATATCTATATATATACTGCTGGTAGTTAATAATTGTCAACAAAACTTGAGCTGGGTTTTAGCCATTTACTAAACACAGTTCTGAATGTTTCAAGAGACCAGAAGGCCTGTCTTGTCACCTGCAGTCCCTTCCTGCATGGGGCAAATCATTTATGAAAGGCAAAGCCAACCAGATTTTCTGCATTTGTGTAAAGATGAGAAAGCAGCACGCTTTGAAGGTATCCCTGTGGATAAAAGGAAGTTCTGTTGCTGTTATGTTAGTGCAGTTCGTATCAGTTGCAGTGAAATTCGAACCCTCCACTTTCATATGACCGGGACACTGAAGTCTTAGGGAACATTGAGAACACACGAAAAACACAGTCGATAAGGTCATGTTTGAAGACTATGAGGATACACTGACGATTCAGGTAATTCATTATTTTGTAAATACCAATAGCCTGCTTTTCTGGGGGAAAAAAATCATTATGCAAACAAAAGTGTTCATTTTGGAAGCATGACACAAAGGATGATAAACATCAAAATTTTAAAAGTCCGGTAAAATCACCCAGCCGGTGTGGCTCAGTGGATTGAGCATCATCCCACAGACTGAGAGGTCCCAGTTCAATTCCCCATCAGGGCACCTGCCTGGGTTTTGGGCTAGATCCCCAGTAGGGGGCGTGCAGGAGGCAGCTGATCAATGTTTCTCACATAGATGTTTTTCTCTCCCTTTCTCAAAAAATCAATAAAAACTTTATTTAAAAAAGGCAGTTCCATTTAAAAAATAAATAAAATAGATAAATATAAATAAAAAATAAAACTCTGGTAAAATCAGCCGCCATCACTGAGCGCAGGATGGCTCCTAGGTTTGACACTGATCCTGCAGGGTTTTCTAGCCATGAGCGACCATATATCACTCTTCCTGTTAATAAAACAGTCATGACAGCTATTTAAAATTTTAAATATAGAGGAACTTTATATATATTTGGATCATTGCTATACTTTGAAGTGTTCTGAGAAATAAATGCAACTTCTACAGGACTTTTTTGTTTGTTTGTTGTAAGTGAAAGGCACACTCGGGAAGACAGCACTCCAGGGCTGGTTTATTTAAAGTAAGCCGCCGCCCTCCTTCCCACCCCCAGCATTTTGTTAAATAACAAAATGTGTAGCCAAGCACTCCTTAGAGAAAAATACTCCTTTTTAAAGTTTTTAATAGGTTGCTTCTCAGAGTCACGCTCTGAGAGCTGAAAGGGTGGAGTTACAAGGACAGTTTCAGCTCTACTGGGGAGGGGCAGCGCCCACTTCCAGCTCAGCCACACTCCCAGCAGAGTTACTGGGAAGACCCGTTCTCTTGAGAATCACTAAAACCAAAACTGAGTATCTGACTTCTAATCAATATTAGGATGCTTTAGGCTTAATTTCTGTAACCCTGATAAAATCTATTCTCTCATAGTAAAAATCAAGTGTGACCATCCCACCCTCAAAGGGAATGTCTACAAAATTCAAGTGTGCCCATACCACCCTCAAAAGCAATGTCTACCTTCTTGGTTTCACTCACATCATGAGCCACACCCTAAACATTTACATGTTTTTCAGGATAGAGTTACTAGATGATATTTTGGTAATATCTTCTCCACAGTGCACTGTGATTAGAATTATTCTGCCACTGGCTATTATTAGCATGGGCCAACAGCTAAGCAAGGATTCTTTCCACAGGGATCTAAGAAACCCTACAAACCTTTCAAATTCCCTTTGCAACAATGTTTTACTGTTGTGAATTTACAGGAGTATCTTCATCAACCCAATTCTTAACAGACCAACATAGTAAGGAATGCTATTTTGGCTGCCAAAACCATTTTTATTGCCAGTCTGGTTTTGGACAGTATAAAGCTGATACGCCATCCCTCTGCTATAGTGACCCTCTTTGTAAGAAACATATCAGATTATGTGTCAGCAGAGGAAGTAAATCTTAGTGCTAGGTGTGACAGAGGCAGATTCATTGCTTTTGCTGAAGTCCCATCCTCTCAATGACAGGTGGAGGACAAAATGTCAAGGAGTCCTGTTGGAGCAATTGCTTAGGATGGTGTTTAATACAGTAGAGAACCAAGATACAGTAGGAGGACACAGTCAAGAATGTGGAGTTTGCAGATACAATCGAGGATCGCAGCTGGTGATCTGCCATCTGTTATTTGAAAGAGGAATAAGTTAGGGGAATCTATGACTTTCAGTGCTCCATACATGCAAAGGTGAGTTCGCCATTACAAAAGTTTTGCCATTGTATGTGCCGAAAGAAAAGCATATGCATTTAAACATTTTTTTAAAAAATAAATCACTCAATAGGCTTAAGAAAAATACTCTAGTTCATATTCCATTGGCCTGACCTTTTGATTCAAGATCAGGGAACGAACCCAGGATGAAAACTGAAACACAAAACAGAAATGAACAACTGACCATGAAAAAGGCATTTTCAGTCTCAGCTCACCTCGACTAGTTTTTATTGCATTACTTGTGAAATGCCAAGGAACTGGCTTTGGCCACAATATCTGCTGTCCAACTAAATCACAGCTGTCAATAGGCAATTGCTTGCAATGATTAGCTAACACCATTATTTGACAAGTTCCCTGGAAAAGGATGTGGACGCTGTGGGTGTCTGACACACACGGAATGAAGTCACAGTCCATCGGGCTGGGCTGCAGCACAGGGAGAGAAGTTGGTAAATCTTTGCCCAAGGGAGGGGGTTCCAAACAGCCTTAATTTTTGGAAAAACACTCGTTTGTCCTGATCCTACAGCTCCTTTCTGGTATTCAGGAACAAATTGTGGGACTGGCCACAGAGAAGGATGGGAAAGCCAACAACTCTAGACTGATTGATTCTTTTTAAGGAGATCAGGGAGAGAGGAAGCAAAATAGAAATGGAAATGTGGAATGGTAATGGTTTGAAAGAAATACCATGGAACCTGCTAGCAACTTCCACCAAAGCAGTAAACCCCTCCACTGAGAGATTCAACACGACAGGCACATGAATGAACAACTCCACCATGGCTAGGGCTGCCGCTTAAAGCCGGAAGAAAAAGAAAGAACCACCATATTCAAAACCAGAATTCTCAAAGGATTTGAGAAAAAGAGAGTGAAAAGGCAATGCTAGCTAAGCTCGTAGCTAAGTCCACTCTCCACGGCCCCCAGTATTTAAACTATCATGGATTAAAGCCATGAAAATAAAAATTTCAATTTGAAATTTTATTAGCATGTTGCTAAAATGGTCAATAAAACATCAACAGGATAAGCGTTGTTGACATAGTTGGAGAACTGCCCCCTCACTTTTCAAACTTTATTCCCATTTCCCCACCTTCTAAGATTTCTATGTTAGGAAAAGCCAAACGAAATATACTGGCTAGGGTGTTGCAATAGTGCTGGTTTCTGGAATGTTGCCATGTCTTCTCCCTCCCTCTCCTCCAACCCCTTTCAAAATAGGATTCTTTTTGAAATGCAGCCCAAGGAGGGAGCAATCTAGGGTTAAGAACAAGTGCCCTTCTGCACAAATTCAAGTTCCCAAACACCAGGACCACCTTCTCCTTGCCTGGGGCAGGGCGTGCTCCTCACCAAATTAGCTGCTGCGCCATATCCTCCCGGACAGCTCCGGGACAGGAAGGCGGCCCTTCTGCCTGGGAGGGAGCCTGTCGGGCAAGTGCGGGAAGGTGGTGCCTAAGCTTCCCGCAGTGGAAGGAGCAGGGAGCAAACACTAGCTTAGCCGGAGCCTGGGATACAATGTCAGACCTGGGGCTGGAGGGCTGGGTCATCCCCGGGCAGCCTCGGAGAACGCGAAGTCCCGAGGTGCTCTCTCGTGGAATGATTCGCAAGTGCATAGGGGACAGGCTCGATTTCTTGGAAATCCTGCAGTGTGGGGACACATCCAGACAGGAGCTGAACTGCGCCCTGAAAAGATCACTCCTCACTCCCGATCGGTCTTTGTGTGCGTGTTTGGGGTGGTGATGGTGCCTTCCTAGTAGGTGGGGTGATCGTCTGTGAGCAGTAACTCGCGGGAGCCGAGCCTCCGCTCCCCTCAGACCATTCTCCTTTGGCCCCTTCTAACCCAAGGGGAAAGCGCACGCTGGGGTTCCCAACACGATTGCAGCCACTGGGGGGTCTCAGCCAGCGTCACACAGCGGCCCTTTCGGTCCCAGTCCCGAAGCCAGTTCCTGAGAGTCCTGCCACTTGCTGGAGGGGTGCCGGGTGCAGCTTGGGCACGCCCCCCGGTGGGGGCGGGTGCGCAGGGGACCGGGGCGGTGAATCCTTGGCCGGGGAGCCCTGGTGCTAGGAAGGAAGTGGGGCGCGGGAGACGGGAGGCAGGCGTGCCCCCAGGTCACTCCTTGTCATGCACCAGGTCTGCCAGCTCCTGGAGCACCCTCAGGCGACCACTGGCGTCGATGCGGCGCTTCTCACGGATGAGGTCTTCCAGGCTGTGAAACCTGGCCGTGTGAACCTTATTGTCACCCAGGTGCACCTTGAGATAGTACTGCTGCTGCGGGGGCTGCGTCCCGGCCGGCACCTCCCCTCCCGCCTTGAACTCCCGCTTGCCGAAGCGGCACCAGGCGGCGAAGCTCTCCGAGTCCGTCCAGCAGATCTCCTCGCGCTTGAGGCCCAGGTGGCCGCAGGCGTTCTGCACCACCAGCTCCGCCACCAGCGGGCGGTAGCGGTACCAGCTATTCACCACCCGGCCCACGTTGGCCGCGCCCGCCTCGTACAGGCTGTCCTGGCGGATCTCGCCTTGGTGCAGGTGGATGATCTGCCCGCCGCCCACGTAGACGGCCCAGTGAGGGGCGGGCGCCGGGGGCTCGGGCGCCGGCTGCAGCCACAGCAGCTCCAGCAGGTCTCCGGGCTCGCACAGCGCCGGCAGCGCGGTGACCGCATAGACGCTCAGGTCGGCGCCCTGGGGGCCTCCGCTCACTTTGGAAAAGATGCATTCCTGGCCCCGAAAGGCTGAGAACTGAGTTTCGTTAAGGACCAGCTGGTGCAGCAGGTGGTGGTGGTGGCGGCTGGGGCTCTCTGGGCAGGGGGTGCAGCCTGGGGAGGCCTTCACTCCAAACTTGTCCGGCTGGCCACGTTCGTCCAGGTCCTCCTCCTCATCCGAGAAGAAGTAGGCGACTCCGACCCGTAGCTCGTCCTTCTCAATCCCAGACGGGTCCCCTGTGGGCAACTCGCTGTAGTTGAGGTGGGTGATGCGGTCCAGTTGGTTGCCCATCAATGACGCGCGAGAAAGGGGCCAGGAGCAGGGATCTGCGGAATGAGGAGAGGCAGAGACAGGATGAGAGTCGGGCTGCTCCTCTCCAGGACTCCTGCCCCTGGGACGCGCCTGCCCACTCCAGAGACCTTCCTGGAGTCTCCCAGCCAGCGAGTCTCCCGTGCCTCCCCGGGGGCAGGACGGGCGCGGAAGCCACCAGTCCGAGGAGCCAGAGCGGACGCCACCACAGAGCCTTGGACCCCTTCCGGGAACCCGGTCCAACTCCCACAAGAGAAATGGCAGACGGGCTGGAGGGGTGAGGGGTTCGAGTGGGATTGACAGCCCGGGTTGTGACAAGGTGGGAGACTGACCCCCGGAAAAGGGCAGAGGGGTCTGTTGGGAAGGAGAAAGGGTGCCTAAGGCCCTAGAGCCCCAGCAAGCTTCCCTCACATTTCTGTCCCCACCCTCTCCAGCCCACCTCTGTTTTGCACGAGGTCGCACTCCTCCCCTGACAGCACTTCGCACAATGACAATGGGACACATTCCCAGCCACTCACTTGACACCAGCGAAATTTTGCACACTTGGAGTCTAGACACAGGCTGGTACATCAGTGTGATAATGTCACATATGCACACAATGGCAAACCTTCGCGAGGGCACACTCAGATCCCCACATTCGTACACAGCTCCAGCCCACACTGCACGCAAGCACGCCTATGCACCTACACCCATGGCCCTGGGCACACCTGGCCACACAGGCAGGTGCACTCTGCCCCTTCCTTCTCTGCCTTCTCCCGGCAGTCAGTAGGCAGTGCCGGGGCGAGGCTGCTCTGTCTAAAATAACCTAACAAAGAGGCAAGGGAAGGAAGGGAGCCAGTGTGTATGCGTGCGGGTGCGGGCGTGCGTGTGGATTGTGTGGGAAGCTCCACTTTCAACCCCCAAATCCCTCTCCCTCCTACCGGGCAGAGTCCAGACAATGGAAGAATAAACGTCTCCACGGCAAAGCCAGCCGCCTTTCCGTACCCGTGATTTCCCTGCTCCAGAAACCCCAAACTCCTTTAAAGTCTTCTGGTCCCCATGGGTCCTGCGGAGGCAGTGGTGGAAGTGAGTCCCTGGCGGCGAGGGGGCTGCGGTCTGCTCTGCCCCGCGCGGAACGGTGAGGTGCAGCGGCCGGCGTGGCGCCTGCGGTCCGCGCTGGCTGGGGCGCCAGGTCCACCTGCTAGGTCCCGACTGGATCTGGTTTCCCACCGCGGACGCAAAGACTTAAGTAGCTGGAGCTGCTGGTTCCAGGGTCCGCCCTGGGACGCGCTCATTGGTTGGGGCCGGTGCCCAAGCTCCATCAATCTCCGCCGGAGGGGGAGGGGAGTAGGGGCGGGTCTCCAGCGTGCGTTCCGCCCCTGCCTGGCCGTCCCTGTGCACTGGAAGCTGGCAGTTCTGGGAGCAGAGGTGTGGGTGCTGTGGGGAGCTCGCGAGGGGTGCCGCACTTCTGATTGTGCCGCTGCACAAAGACACCCGCGGCCCCCGGCTCCAACAAGCCGATTGTAACTGTGTTCAGGGAGTAGGGACTCCAGCCATGAAGCTGAGTCTGGGAATGGGGAAGAACCCCAGTGCACACCAGGCACTGAGGGCGGCCAGTGGCAGGGAGGGACATGGTCAGAGGCGGGCACCTGGGGCCCTGCTGTGCTGTGGCACCGGAGCCTGGGTCCCGAAGGCCCCTGGGCTGGTCCTCCTTCCCCAGACCTTTTGCTACCAGGCACATTCGCCTTTGAAATTGCACCTATGACATTAGGCTCATCTCTGTCCAGCCTTTGGAGCTGGGAGCTCCGTGTGTCAATCGCGACTGAAAAGTCTGAGCCTTGGCCAGCCCTTTTCCTGACTGGGCCTAGGATTTTAGCTTCCAAATGTCTGTCTATGAGAGGGGTGCATCACAAAAACATCATCGTGTTTTTCAAGTCCCAGCACTATCTTTGCTGGAGGAGTTTTGCTTGCTTCTGTGGGAGAACTGTGTCCAGCAGTAATTAATGATTGCTCTTCTGGATGGAACGTTCATGAATGAATGTGCTCTGGATACCAGATGCTGAAAGGTAACTTTCATACATGTGAAATTGATAGTTTAAAATTGATCGTTGAGCCTTAAAGCGTTCTTAGCCATCTGTTTGCCTTGTCAAGATGGCTCCAGCAACTCTGCTGTGAGTGCCCCTCTCTTCCCCGGAGGGAACTGGGGGCTTCCTCTGTGTGTCCTTTGGCAGCTGGTACACATTGTAGATCTCTTATTCTGTTTTGTTACAAACCTGTGTTGACTCTCTCTCTTTACCAAGTGAGCTCCTTGTGGATGGGTTTGTGCTCTACACAACTTTGCTCCCTGGGCCTCTTGCACTGCCCGGGACCACGGACTCCTCCAGCAAAAATAAAAACGAAAACAGCGTGGATCACCACGAACACGTGGCCAGGCTATGCTCAGAGGGTTAGTAGGTGATTGAGTCTTCACGCCTCTGGAAGGGGTTCACTTTGGAGAATATAAGTTGCCATCTTTGGAACTGACCATAGGTTGTGATGATCTGTTTTAAAATATATACTCTCTATAAATAATGAACACCTTCTTTTGGCCCTGAAGTCATGAGAATTGAACAAATGGTTTCAATGATCAGGAGGTGAATCGCTGATCTGCTTATGGCCTGGACATCAGGGATCTCGGGAGGGAGGGTCTGAAGAGTCCATTGCTGGTGTCTGGGAAGAACTCTGTGAAAGCGGCTCAGGATACGACTGTCGAAGAGCCTTTAAAAAACACTCCTCTGTCCATCTCAAGATCAAATCTGGTGCACAGACGTTTGCAAGGTATTTGCTGGGAAAGCTGTGTTCTGTTCTACCTGCCCCATCCCATCCTGCTCCAGGGGACAGAGTCAACAGGTTCCTCACCATTCCACAGGATCCTAGCGAAATATTTCCAGGGCTTCAAAACACAACCCCCCACATTGAAAATATCAACACGCAGTGGTTTTTGAATCTCCCTCCCCTCCCCTCCCCTCCCCTCCCTCCCTGCCAGGACAGAACACTAACCGCCGGAGCAAGCCCAAGGAGAATGAATACCCTGAGACCCCTCGCCCCTTCTGAAGAACAAGGCAGAGAACACCTTGACCCCGAGGCACTGGAAAGCTGAGCGAAAAGTAAATAAGAGAAAATGCATCTACTCTTTGTACCCTTTTGGCAGTTACCAAGATAATGAAGTAAGAAGTAGGCCAATCAACTCGAAGGGTGGAGATATGGGAAAAACCTCACTTTTATTTTCATCACAAAATATTGTTCGCTCATTGTTTTAGTTGTCTGTTATTTCTCACCCCATCCTGCCTGCTTTTGGAGTCTCTCCAAAAGCAGAATATATTCATCAAAAGCAAACTCTGGAAGCCAAGTCGTTTGAATTCTCTTTCAACATTTTTGATTCAGGTGAGCAACAGGTGACTGAGTCTGTCCAATGGAATATGGGTGGACATTTGATAAGCCGCTGCCAGAGTGGGCCCCTGAAACCATTGACATGATGGTTAGTGGACACTCCGCGTGACAATTGTCATGTACTCTCTTTTCCTATCTGGCCATATGCAGGGGGTCCATGGTGGAACTCCAAGACTTGAAAAGATGAGGAGACAGGTTTCTGAATGACTGTAGAGCAGTTTCCCCCTCTCAAGCCATCTGCAGTAGACTGATGTGAGGACGGAATCAATCCAACTGGGTTAAGCCACTAAAAGAGGTTGTAGCTACTTTGTATAGCAGTTAGCCTCTCCTTTAGTTTAGAATGAAGTCAGAATCCACAACATCCTCTCTTCCTGCCTTTCTCTCTCAGTGTCTTCTCACTGTTAAGGTTGGCTTTCCATTGATGGAATTCCTGCAGAATATTTACATCACCCAGAACTTAAAGACACAACCATGGATGCATCTGTCCCCTTAGGAACTGCGTCATATCTCCTACCTATTTTTCCTCTAATTTTCCATGAGCTTCCATGTGACTCCTTTACCCCAGTCTTTAAATATCTGAACTGCCTTCTACATTTGGCATGGATGACTCCTTGCAGCTAAGATCAAAGAGTCCTGCCGCCCTGCCTCCCTGTAACCTCTCTGCATGCCCTGAACTTTCCACATTTTCTGAGTTCCTCCCTGTAACTGGATGTTCTCAATGAAATATCTTTAGTGTCTTCTTATCGTCTGGCCATTAAAGACTCAAATATTCTGGGTAAAACCTTCATCTCTTGTCACTTTAATATTTTCCTGGATGTGGACTATACAAAGATGTCCCAGCCCAGTATTCATTGTTCCCCTGTGTTCTCTTCAAATTTTAGGAGAGTGCATGCCTTTTGCTTGGGTCCACTTCTACATGACAATGATGGCAGAGCTTGGGTTGTCCTGGGGGTCACGATCACGCATGCTGCTGGCTCTTCCTTCCGTCCGAATGTTTTTCCCTGCCTTTCTCATCAACTTCTACTCAAAATGTGTAACCGCTTCCATATGTCTGTCCTCTCTCACCCATTCTAATTGTGACTGCCCTTTATGGTCCCATAATACCATACACATGCACACACACACACACACACACACACACACACACACACGTCATGAGATATGTTGGATGTGTTCCTTATCAAACTGAACAGGCATCATTGGTTGATTCCACTCCTTCTTTCTTAATGGATAAAGAACTGTTTAGAAAAGCCCTCAGCCTGGTTCCAATCTGTTTGCCCCTTGTGGAGAACGGGGTTTGTGTGCAGTGGGTACTGTAGTCGGACTCAGTGCATGCATGAGCACTGGACACTCTTATTTACTGAGCCCCCAGTGCTTGTTTTCATTTCGACCTTCACCAGTTTGGTGTCCCAGCACCTGGCACGTGTACTAAGTCAGGTGATATGTGAGAGGTTTGCTATGTGAGACAGTGTTGGGTTTCCAAATGGCCCTCTGGCATCACCAGGGACCCTGACGGAAATGCAGATCCCAGGCTCAATCCCAGATTCAGTGACAAGTTCATCTCGGGATGGGTTCTAGGACCCTGTATGCTGAACAGTCTCCCCAAGCATTCTAGATACAGTGTAGCAGCCGCTGGTCAAGCACTACTCAAGCGCGAGGAATTATTCTTATTCCCTTGGGTACAACGAGAGCCCACGAAGAGGAGACAGGCTCTTAATCAATACCGGGAATTATGTTCTGAAGACACTGTGTGGTCCATCTCGAATGAGCCTCACTTTAGATTTGCTCCTACAAGCTGGGGAATGTATCTATGTGCATTCGAAGGTGTGTGCAGTCAAGGGGTTTTTAAAAGTCACACAATAGCTGTGAGACAGAGCCGAGGATTTTCCTCCTCTTTCTCTTATTTAAACTCCTGAGCCCCAGTCACCTGTGCTAATAGAGCGAAAACCCGAGTGAATGGGGAGATCTCTGCTTCCAGATGGTGAATTCCTCATTTGCCTATTGATTGATTGACAATGAAAACCCTGGGCTTGGCTCTCAGCATTGCTTCTGAATTCCATCCTATGCCGGTCTTTCTCTAACCTCCTCTCAGTCACAGACCAGTCCATCCCCCTGTGCTCTGAATGCCACTTTCTCGTGTCTTCCCGAGGACCTCCCACGATCGATGACCTCCTCTCTTCACCTTAATTTATACTCCTTCCCATTCTGCTAGCTCCTTTCTAGTTGCATGTGAACACCTTTAAGTTCCTCATATCTTAAAAACATCCCCTGACTACACGTCTCTGCCAAACACGCCCACCCAGAAGGAACTGTCATCAGCAGCGTACCTTGGAGACAGCGTTCAGTCCCAGCCACCTCAACCAGGTGAGTCGCACGCTGTTTGGTTTTCCAGTGATACAAAGTTTTATTTACACTCTGCTAGAGTAGCAATAGCATTATGTCCAAAGAAACAAGATACATACCTGAATTAAAAATACTTTATTGCTAATAAATGCCAACCATCCGCTGAGCCTACTGGGCAACGGCGCCAATAGATTTGCTTGACGAAGGGCTGCCGTGAACCTTCAGCGTGTACAAGATGCAATGTCTGAGAAGCACAGTACGCTGAACGCCCTGGGGCGGGCACGCCTGTACACGCTGCGTCCCACCTCTGGCCCCCATCCCCCCTCTGAGCAGCTTTGCAGAGGGACGAGCCAGGGGCTGCAAGCTGTAGCCTGTTCTTTCCGATTATATTGGCACTGCCAAGGTCTTTGTCCACATCTGCTACGAAACCGCAAGCTCTAGAAGGGACAGTGATGGTCCCACCGTCATCCCCACCACGAGCTCTTCAGCCAGACTGCAAGGCGGGACTTCTAGCAGACGGGCCTGGAAGACCGTTGAATTGACAGCAATAGTTGTTGGGAATCAGAGGCGTTCCCTCTCTTTCTCTCTTTCTTTGCTCTATTATTCTTCACCCTCCCCTTAAAGTCCCCGCAGCCTATACCACAGGGCAGGGCATCCTGGTAGAATTGCAATAATAACTGATAGGGATACTTTAGAATTTAGTAAAAAAAAAAAAAGAAAGAAATGCCTGTTTGAAAACAGTAAAGCATAAAGCGGTCGCCTTGAATCACATTTCACTTGCTCTTCAAGGCGTTTCCTTCTGCTGTCGTGGTGTATTTTTTTAAACTACTGAGGCTGATTTATTTTGTTTTCCTTGCCCAATCGTTGTGTTTATCATAATGAGGTATTTATTTACTTTCCAGTTGTTAGCTGTTTAGATCTAACTACAGACATAGCACATAGTTAATGAAGTATGGTTTCTATTTAAAAACATGTACTTAACATACCACCCCCACTGACACATGCTCGGCCTACTTCTCAGCTCTCCAGGGCAGGGCAGGGGCGTAAGGTAGGCACGCCCCCGTCTTATCGTCCCTCCCGCTTGAGCGCTGTCCTGATTGCTGGCTGAGTCCCGGCCTTTGATCCCAATCCCGAGCTCGCCCCCTGATCACACAGCAGCTTTCTGGTTCCAGTTCTGTTTCAGAGTCCTGGATTCAGATCCTGCTTCTGCAGTTGCCCAGCTATGCGGCCTGGGGCAACATATTTGATTCATTCATCTTTAAAATGTGAATACTAATCCAAAAACTTCCAGGGTTTTTGGTATTAAGTGAGATAACCTATTAACAGCATCTGGCCCATAATAAGGTCTCCATAGCTATCAGGTAGGGTTAAAGATTTCTGTACCACTGGGTCCATAGCATTTTCCTTAGCCACATTCCTCCTTTATAATATTCTGTATTATTTTCTCCTTCTTCTCCTTCTCCTTCTTCATTTTCCTCCTCCTCCTCTTCTTCTTCCTCTTCCTCTTCTTTTCCTCCCCTCCCCCTCCTCCTATGCCCTCCTCTCATTCCCCTCCCCCATCCCCCTCCCTCCATCTCTTTCTCCCCCTCCCCTCTCCCTCCTCCTTCCTTACACTGGAACACATAGTGTTAGTCTTGGATATTAGACCCAGAATATACCTTAGCTAATGCCCATTATATTAACTTCACATAAGCTCACAGTTTATGGAACTTATACTCTGAACCAGGCCCAGGCCTGGGGAGTTGAAGGTGAAGAAGACACATTCTCTATTCTCAGTGGAGCTCACGTTGTATGTGGAGAGTTGACCAGGATGTAATCTAATGCAAACACCCAGAAGCAATAAACATGTGAAAGTCAGCACAGAGGAGGGAATCATTAACTACGGTCGGCATCAGGAGGCTGGCTTACAGAGAGGCTTTGCAGGGTGATTAGAATTTCCTGAGCAGGGAACAGCAGAGGCCTTCCCGTCAAAGGGTCAGCATATATAAAATGCTCGAGAGTCATGAACAATCTGATATTTTCAGGAAACCGCAAAGTGCTTTGGTATTGGTAGAACGTAACATAGACATACACGGCCAGGTCACAGAGGCCCTTATGTTATACCATTTTAGCACTTATTTCAGGAAGGTCGTGCACCCCATGGTGTCAGTTTTATATGGAAGGGAACGGAGGCCAGAGATGGAGATGTTGACAAGGATGTGGCCAGAGAGCAGGTACCTTGGTCAGCTTGGACAGCTATCACAGCCACCGTGGGCTGGGACTTCAGGAGCAGACATTGTATCTCACAGTTCCGGGGAGGGGGAGGGAGAGTCGGGGAGAGAGAGCAAGATAAAGAAGGAGGAAGAGGGGGAGGAGGAGGAAAGGGAGGCTAGAACAGGGAGCTTCCCTGTCTGTCCTTATGAAGGGCATTAATCCTATCACGAGGGCTCCACCTCCCCAAGGCTCCATCTCCAAATACTGCCACCCTGGGGATGAGGGTTACAGCAGATGGATTTTAGGGGGACACAAACATTCATTTCCTGGTACCAGGTAAGTGATCCTAAGGGCCTGGGACAAGACAGAGGTAGTAGTGGGGACATAGAGGCTTTGCGATATCCACAAAGAAGTAGAATCAGTAGGAATTCGTGACCATTGGGATAATGGGGATGATGAGATGAGTTGAGTGACTTCCAGCATTCAGATTGGACGTCTGGGTCACACCTGGGATTACCTAGACAACCTGGCTTCACAGACCACAGTGCTGCTCTATGAAAAATTATTTCTACTCGTTTTCCTGCAGTTTGTTACTCTCTAAAATATGATCCCCCCAGCTGCTTCCGAATCCCTGTCTTCCATTGTTCACCGAATCCCTGTCTTCCATTGTTCACCGTTGGTGGTTCAGCAGGGGTTGTTTTCTTCTTCCTCCAAACCCACGCTACTTTCTGCCTTGCAGTTTTGATCACCGTGTTTGTTCCACATGGCATGTGCCCTATATTCTCTACCTAGTCTCTCCTGGAAGGTGACTCTGATTTTGCCTGCCTTAGAAGTCTTTCTCAGCCGCTCAGAATGACACCTGCTCCCTCTGATCTTCCAACACATTTCGTTGGTTTTCTGTGCTCTCATCACCATCCCTCTTCCTGGCCACATAGGAGATTACTTATCTCCAGCCTCCTTGTAGCTAGAGTTTTCACCCCAGGTGGCCAAGTCCTCCCCAATGAGAACGTGAGCAGAGGCAGCTAAGTGTGCTGGGAGCTCCAGGGTTTGTGTCTTCTGCCTGAGCTTTTCCATGAAGAATTCTAAAATGGTGGAGAAGGGATACATTGACTTTCATCTACCAGAGAGAGCTAACTGACCTTACATTAGCTGTGTGTGAGGGACCAAAAGCAAAAACAAAAACTTCCTTTCTACTGAGATTTGGGCATTCATTTGTTAACACCGCAAAGCGTGGTCTATCCTGACTAACACGGCCACTAACATTCGGTGTCCTCTTGTGGTGTAGGAACAAATCAGGGGTCCCTTTGTCATTTCATGCTGTGCTTTTCTTCATTCTTAATAAATACCTTTTAAATGAAATTGAAGCTTTGTCTGATGACTTAATGAAAAAAAGTTTCTCAGATAGGAAAGAGAGTAATAATCCATTCTTTCTGGCCCCATTCCGCTCTTGTTTACCCCACTTTAAAAAAATACTTACCTCCCTTTACTTAATGCCTCGTGTACCTGAATCTTTTCCCTCTGATTAGAACATGAACAATCTCAAGTGGTCAGAATTTGAGACTCTCTCTTTGTTCTATTCCACTGAACTATCCTTTGCATTTATGAGTAGAAGAGAGAGAAAGAAAATTAATCTTGTTTCCTTCTGATTACTAAAGTCCTTTGGTAGAAGAAGTTAATACGTACTTGTATTATTAATTTTTTTTTTTTTGAGCGACATAGGAATGCTGACGTCAGCAGAGGTGTGGTTGGGTATTGCTATTCTACCGTTGAGACCGGGCCCCCTTTTCTCCCTTGTGTATAACACAATCTTATATTGCATTTCCCCTTAATATCTCTCTTTCGAAGTAACGCCACCGATTTGAAATGTGTATATGTATCGCTTCCTGCCCTCGAGGACCTTCATCAAAATGAGATATTTTAACTAAAATGAGACACTAACAATTTCCTCCTGCCCTGTATTTATTTTGTCATAAAAACCCCGTGCATCTCCGAGACTCTGGTTTTTCAAGTTTATTATCTCAAAAAGTGATTTTAGAAATATTACAAATAATAACACATGATTGAAAAGCAAAGGAGAAATTCCATCTGGATGGCGGTAGCTATTTATAAAACCTTCAAGCTATCTCCTCCCAGGCTGAAGTACCAGCGGAACCTCTCAGATAATTCACAGGGCTGGTTTCAGCAGAACATTTGAACCGCAGCACTTTCTGTGTTGTTTTGGTTTTCTTGTGTTTGTTGAATGCAAGGTGCATGTTGAAAACAGATCATCTCTTCTGATTTTGGAAAGTGTATGCTTATAAGGTTTTAAAATATTCTCTCTCTCTCTCTTTTTTTTTTTTTTTTTTCCTGCTGAGGGCTAACAAGGATGCCTAACAAGAAGAGTTCATTTCCTTCCCTTTGTCGATGTTATACTAACGAGGGCCCCCAGACCTGTAGTGGGCATCAAGAGACTCTGGGTGGCTTTGAATTAGCAGGTGCCTTCTTACGGGACCTCTGTTTATCATGGAAATTGGGGAGGATCTGAGGCTCCATATGGGAATCAAGCAGAGAACATCCTTGAATCCCACATTCCTGGGCTCCATTCCAAATCTATTGAATCAGAGTATTTAGGAGGGCCCCAAGATATCAGGTTTTTTTGTTTTGTTTTTATCCTCACACGAGGACATTTTTGCATTTCTCTTCAGATACAGCAGGAGGGAGAGAGGGAGAAAGAGAAAGACAAACATGGATGTGAGAGAGACACATCGAGTGGCTGCCACCCACACGACCCCAACCAGGGCATGGACAAACCGCAACTGAGGTACGTGCCCTTAGTGGGAACCGGACCAGGGCTCTCTGGTCCATGGGCCGATGCTAGAGCTGCTGAGCCAAACTGGCCAGGGCAATAACAGTTGTTTGAAGGAGATTTTTAGGAGACCAGGTTGGCATGAATCCATAAATCAGCATCCTGTGGATGCAGGCATCCCATAAAGTCTCGGTGGTGAGGGAGAGGGAGGGAGGAGCCTGGGGCCCGAATACAGAGTCTTCCGTGCGACTTAGAGATAGTGCCGAGTGGCGGATGGCTGGAGAAACGGGTGACCCCAGGGCAGGGGTGCACTGAAGCTAAGGCCACACCTACACCATCTTCGTGACCAGGCTCTCAGTGTGTGTGTTTAGAGTGTGCATGTGCGTGTCTGTTTAGAGTGAGGATAATTGTTTCTAAAATACAGTTCTTGACCGGGCCAGTTTGGCTCAGGGGTTAGAGCGTCGGCCTGCGGACACGAGAGACCCGGGTTCAGTTCCTGCCAAGGGCACGTATCTCAGTTGCAGTTGGTCCCTGGCCCTGGTTGGTCGTGCGGGAGGCAGCCACTCGTTGTGTCCCTTTCATGTCGATGTTTCTCTCTCCCTCTCTCTCCCTCCCACTCTATCTGAATAACAAAATTTAAAAAAAAAATGGAAAAATGTCCTCAGGTGAGGATAAAAAATAAAATAAATAAAATAAAATAAAATAAAATAAAATAAAATAAAATAAAATAAAATAAAATACAGTTCTTTGCCCAGCCGGTGTGGCTCAGTGGTTGACCATCCACCCATGTACCAAGAGGTCACTGGTTCGATTCCCGGTCAGGGCACATGCCCAGGTTGTGGGCTCGATCCCCAGTGGGAGGCGGCCAATTGATGTTCTCTGTCATCAATGTTTCCATCTCTCTCTCCCTCTCCCTTCCTCTCTCTCTAAAATCAATAAGGAAAAAATATGTTAAAAAAAAAGTTCTTTTGTCCTCTGCAGTTTCCCAGTAGCACTCGAGGTGGAGTAAAACCTGTCTTGCCTTCGTCCAGTTAGTTGGCCTGTCTTAGGAGGACCCCTAGCAGAGGACTTCGAGCGGCACGGTGAGGGTGGAACCAGACTGTGAAAACTGGTGAGCCCCCCTTTGCCACGAGGCAGCTCCATTCAGTCCCGCCACATCAGTAACTATTTCTGAGTGCCAAGCTACACGATGGCTTTTAAAGTGGACGGAATGGAAAGGAGGGAGGGAGACACAGTACGGCAGGCTAATGTCTTTGTGGACTGGAGGGGAGCGAAGATGGATTTACAGACGCGGATCAGACAGCGACAAGCAGAGGAAGGACCAAAGCCACTATGGACAGAGCATAGATTCAGAGAAGGGGCCATTAACTGTGGCCGGCAAACCAGGGGTGGCATTCTCGAACAGAAACTGTCTGCTGGACCAGAATTCTCTCGTGCTGATTCTGGGAGCGTCATGGAGGAAGAATCTAATGCTAATTAGTATTATCTCTTTTATTTTGTGTTGCCCCAAAGCAGTGGAAATAATCCTTCTTCCTGATAGACTCGTCTAAAAAGACGACGGTACTTTGTTGTCCTTCTTGAAATGCTCTTGTGCACCTTTTAGAATCGTTCTGTCTCTGTGTCTGTGTTGTTTGGTCTTGGACCTGTCTGCTTCTTGCCAGGAGCGACTGAATTTGCTGCCACTTCTATGCTCTTCCCGTCCTCAGGGCGTTGGGTACACAGTAAGTGCAAAATGAATGCTAGTAGAATAAATAAGACAATTCATGAAGATCCATGCAACAGTAATGATTAATTGCTGAGGACATTGACAACGGTAGTGCATTTACTTGGAAGAGACCAGGATAAGCTCATATCTGCAGCATGTCTTTCTGGCATCAGTCTGGGCTAGATCCTAGACAGTGATATCTCCCCTTTACAGATAGAACAACTGAGGCACAGACAAATCTTGCTCAGGTTGCGTGGCATGCAAATCCAAGACTCAATATTGATAATCACTGCTCCCATTTGCGTATCAGTGGGTCGTTCCCAACACTGTGAGGGGGAGGTCCATGGCTTATTTGCCTTTTACAGGTGAGGACCTTCGGCTCATAGAGAGGAGGTGTCCGATGGAGGGTCACGGATGAAGATGGTGGCTCAGAGATAGTGCTACAATAAATGAGACCCATTCATAACTACTGATGAGTCCTGACAAAATACTCGCTATGAATTGCTTAAGAACACATACAGTCGGGGAGGGGGGTGGTTTCAGTGGACAACAGGGATGTTGGCACAGGTTGCCAGGGTGGAAGGAATACGGGCCTGGAGCTCTGGAGATTTGGGTGTTTGTCCTCTACTCCCAGAGACTCATGCCAACCGGGGAAGGTGTCTGGTCCTCTGTCTGCGCCTCTGTTTCTTTACCCACAAAAGGAGAAATGGGCCAGTTTATTTGTAGTTACTTGTAGCTCGAACTTGCTAACTCAAATATATGCAGAAACCACATTAGAAAACAAGGACGGGCTGAATTATTTTAGAAAAATGCCATCCTTGACTGATTTTTATTATTCAACACATTGTTTATAGGTACAACTGTGTTTAAATCAAATGATCCCCCAAGACCCTTGCATGCTGGGGGCATATGGAGATGGTTGAGAGGTGACTGAGAGGCAGAGGCAGTCACTGGGGTTGCTGTAGCCTTTGTCAAGGTCACATAATCACGAAGTAAAGGATGAAGCCCGTGTTGCTGACTCCCAGGCTCTTACCCGTCCCCAAGGGTGGTGATGGAACAGGAGTCGGTCACTTCGGCTCCACTAGTTGGTGATCTCAGATAAATGCTCAGTTTCTTCCTTTAAAATCAAGATTAGCCCTGCAAGTATGGCTCAGTGGTTGAGTGTTGACCCATACACCAAGAGGTCGCTGGTTCGATTCCCGGTCAGGGCACATGCCCAGGTTGTGGGCCTGATCCCCAGTGGGGGCATGCAGGAGGCGGCCAATCGATGTTCTCTCTCATCCATATTCTATATTTCTCTCCCTCTCCCTTCCTCTCTCTCTAAAATCAATAAAGAAAATAAT
This sequence comes from Molossus molossus, assembly GCF_014108415.1. Classification (NCBI taxonomy): domain Eukaryota; kingdom Metazoa; phylum Chordata; class Mammalia; order Chiroptera; family Molossidae; genus Molossus; species Molossus molossus. The sequence goes on along the minus strand of NW_023425350.1, from coordinate 7,183,220 downwards.
TATTTAAAATCAGGATTAAATTAGTAGATGAGTGGATAAAAAAGCTGTGGTACATTTACACATTGGAGTACTGTGCAGCTGTAAGAAAGGAAAGTCTCTCACCCTTTGAGACCACATGGAGGTCCCTGGAGCATATTATGCTGAGTGAAATAAGCCAGTCAGAGACAGGCAAGAATCACATGACCTCACTTATTTGTGGAACATAATGAACAAAATAAGCTGATGAACAAAACAGATCCAGAGACATGGAAGCAGGGGAACAGACTGACCAACCTCAGAGGGAAGGGCTTGGGAGGCAGGAAGAGATAAACCAAAGAACTTATCTGCATATATGCACAACCAATGGACACAGACAACAGTAAGGTGAAGGCGGGGGTGGGGGGAAGAACAGGGAGGAGGGTGTCAGAGGGGAAAAAGGAGGGACATCGATAATAAAAAAAAAATTAATAAATTAAGTATCAGAAAAAATAAAATCAGGATTAAAACAAACGCCCGGCCTCGCCTCTTCCCAGGGAAGTCTTATGAGGATCACGGGAGAGCATTTGCCAACTGTGGAGCTCTGTACAGAGTCAGTTATCATGGCCTCTGGTCATCCATGTAGCTTTGGGGACAGTGACCCACCACCCTTGACTGGATCACTTGACTCTGGCCTCAAAGTTGGGCTTAGGGGAAAAAAGTGAAACTCTTTTCTATTGGCTTTACCTAAATCCCTGGAGTTAGCTGGCTGGCTTCCCAGAACCTCATCAAAACAGAGAGTGAAGCCACTGGGTCGGCCAGCGGAACCGGAGTGGAAGCATCAGGGCCTGGCTCTGCCGGGCGCAGACCAGGGTTCGAGGAGCTTCGCATCTGCCCGCATTACCGCCCGGGCCTCACCACTGCAGGTGCCCGTGGACAAGCCACCCCTCTGAGCTGGCTTTTCTTGCTCTTTCCAATTTTAGGGGTTTGACAGGACGATTTCTGGGTTCTGTCTGTCTGCGTGATTCAACAAGGTTTTCAAAGGAGGGGTTAGTTCACGTATAAATCCGCGCCAGGGACCCGCCGTAACTGTGCTGGAAGCCAGCCTTCCCTGTGCTGCAGGGGAGAGAGCACGTGGACTGGCCTGGCACTGACTGCTGTTCTGCCCCCAGCGGAGCCGAATGGCCTTGACGGGAACACAGGCCTGTCGCCGATGTAAGCGTGAGTCCCGCTGTGCCCTCTTAGGGGTGGCGGGGCTCGGAAGCCTCGAACACGAGCTCTTTAGCAGCTGCGAATCACAGAGCTGTGGGCAGAGATCCGAGTCGGGTCCAGAGGAGCTGCAAAGCCCCTGGCCCCCGCCTGCCTCCAGGAAGGTGGCTCTGCCTCTTGTCCCCCTGTGGGCACCCAGGCCACTGAGCTCTCAACTGCAGGCACCTTGTCCCTAAGACAGGGATGGCCAGTGCCTGCCTACCAGTTAGGGAGCGTGAGTAAGGAGGCGAGATAACGCAGGGGTACAGGAGATAAAATGGAAAGAAAGGCAAGAATGTTATTCTTGTAATAACAGCACAATGATTTCTGCTGGGTTACAGGGAGGGAAGGAACCCCTCCTTCTGGTTCTGGTTTGGAAAATATTCTTTCTATTTTATATACATATGTGTGTGTGCATATATATATATTATCCAGATCCCATCTTCCAGCTGCTGAACCCCATCTATGCATTTTCTCTGGCAAGACCCCTGCTCCAACCCAACTGCTTTCCCCGAGTTCCTTCCTAAATAATCCACATGGATCTCTGATTTGCAGTCGGTGGTTCTGAGCTGTAGGTTTTGCCTTGTACATACCTCTGATTCTTCTCTATGTAGAGCAGAATACAAATGTCAACCACATCTGTATGTCACAATAAAAATGGCCACATTTTGACCTCTCTTGTCTGACATGGTGGCAACTCCAATGTTAAAGGAGTAATTGCTTACAAAGGGCCTCCCAGCCATTGCTGGACACAGGTGATCTCGTTGGTTCTCTCCCCAGGAAATTGCCCAAGTGGAATGTGGGAGAGAAAAGGGTCAACACCTGACCGCTAATGTGATTAATTAAAGGGCTTAGAGTAAATGACTGGTGGTATTTAGTGGGACTTTGTGTGTGTATATGTGTGGGGGGATTAACACTGGTTAAACACATGGGTGGAGGGTGCAGATTGATGAATGATTCATCGGCGGTGGAAGGGGTTGGGGCACTTTTCAGAGGAGCAATTAATAAACATCTCTTCCACCGCATTACATGTGAGGGAACTCACTTTAATCCTTTAAATGCTTTCACCCTCTGTAATTAGGTAATTAGTTTAGGAAGCAATGTAACAAATGCACAAGGAGAAAGAAAAACAACAAAGCAGATGCATACATAAGAGGCTTTTACTTGGTATCAACTCAGGACTTTCTTATTTTCTTTTTGAATTAAATGTATTGGGGTGACGTTGGTTAATAAGATCACATAGGCTTCAAGGTACATTTCTAGGTACCTGTATATTGCACTGTATAGGTTAGCAAAGGGTAAAGGGGACCAAATACATGGTGGTGGAAGATGGTTTAAATCAGGGGTACTTCCTATTTCTTCTCTTGTTGAGGTGCCATAATTTTCCCGAGTCTCGTTGCCTTTGCCCAAGGATGGAGGCTGGTTTTGTCACCCTAACCAAAGCACTGCAGAGAGTACAGAGCTGGGGACCTCCTGGCACTCCGTTAAGTGCCTTTTAGTTAATTTCTAAGCAGGCCATCAAAGGCTGGGCCCTGAAAGGCCTTCTACAATGTGGACACGCCAGATCTTACATGGACCTTGCGTGGCCCATTCTCCTTGATGAAAGAATGCCTCGATACACATTTGGTAGCACGCTGCTTCTGATTCTTGGCCTTTCTCTTCCTCCCTTCAAGAAGTCCCTTCTTGATTCCATTTTCTTTCTGTAAACTCTCTTGCCTTCCCAGCAGGGCTAAGTGATATGGGATATTTAAGACCTTGCCTTTGAGGAGTTCACAAGTCATTTGGAGTTTGAGAAAGAAGACATAGACCTATGAAAAATTAACTAATTATGAGATGATATAACATTTGCATCAAATAAGTAGGGCATGTAATGAGTTCTATATGGCCCTTCAGATCATCTTTTCTCCTTCTGTTTCTTCCCATCTCCACCCAATACACACCTTGGATTTCTTCTCCATCCATGGCCTCTGCCTGCCACAGTGTAGCTTTGGTCTTTGGTGATAATGGTGCTGCAGATCATTTAAAAAGTCTGTGACGTTGTCTGTGGAATGTGTAACACAAACACAGCAGTCATTAAGCTGGAGAGGTGGGTCCAAGCGGGTCCAGGATGATGAGAAAATGAGCGATGGTTCTTTGGTTCTTTGTAGTTGCCAGAGACAAGCATCTCCTTTGGAAGAGTGACCAGAAAGGTTAAGAGAACCTCAAAACTACAGAGATCAGTGGGAGACTTGGAAAAGCAAGGCCATGGATGTCTAACTCAGCAACTCCTACCCTACATGGGCAGAAGCTACTCAGTTGTTTGTTAGATAAATGGATGGGTAGTGAGTGAGTGGAGTAGAGGGAAGAGACAAAGAACCCACAACGGCAGGTGTCAGGGAGGATTTTTGAGGTGGAGAATGGAGGGAGTTTTAAAAACAAATTGCCGTTGTTGTGGTGGATCTTAAGAAGGGTGTCAATGGTGAAGGAGAAAGTGTAAGATATACTTTGCATAACGTGTTTTCTCAAGAGGTTGTGGAGATCTTAGAGACTGTAGTTGATAATATTTATTTGTTTCTGGTGGGAAATTGTTTTTGTTTTAGTGTGATTAGGCCATACATGGTTCTGGGATGGTAGCATAAACCAAATAAACTGTGAAGCCTCCTCTGACCTTCTCCAGGCAGATCCTAAATGTTTCATGACTCTTCCTCCATGGAATCTCCATAACAACCCTTTCCGGTAGATACTACCAGGTAGATACCATTATACCCATTCTATCAATATAGTAACTGAGGCCCGGGAAACTACCATTGCCTAGGATAAAGTCCCCATTAACAGCGTACCTGAGATGGAACCCCATACTCAAGAGACTGTTATCTTAGTCCAGCTTTGTGATCCCATGGTCAGTTTCATACGTGCCGCAGGGTGTTCTGGAAGTTAAAAAATGAGTGGCTGGACCTGGTGAACAGGAGTCCTCGCCAATGCAGAACTAAGAGTTTGGAAGAGCTCTGGAAAGGGTCTCTCCTGCTAGGAGAGCCCCTCTATTAGCAGGGTTGGGTATTCCTCCGTGCTCCTCCCATGGCTGGGCAGTGTTGCGTCATGGACAGTTGACATGTAGCTTCGTATGTAGAGCTGCACACGGATGCTGAGCAGATCCCGGAGGGGACCATTGTGTGTGTGTCGGGGGGCAGATCGGAGACCCTGGCTTTGTGAGACAAGGGTATGAGGGGGAGAGAAAGAGGGTTCATCCAGAGTGGCCCTGAAAAGGTGGGAGAGAAGAACAGAATAATAAGGAAACGAATCCTAGTGGGGCCCTAGCCACAGTTCTGAGAAATGTTAGCCCTCCTTTGCAATGTTAGTCATGGTTGCTTCGTTCTGATTAAAGAAGAGCCGTCCGACCCGGCTGGAAGGAGCGCGCCTCGGGAGCTGAGCTCAGGAATGCTGCCCCTTCTTCTAATCTGAGGACAAGGGGACTGCCCCACAGCACGGAGAGATTGACAGCCTGATTATCAGGACGCGCAGCTGGATGGCGACTCACTGGCCACCAGCCTCTGCAGCCCCGCCCGCTTCCTCCCCTTTGCCCGACACCTTTCACAGTCCCCTCCGGCCCACATGGCTCCCCACTCGCCTGCGATCATTTTGTCCACTGTTTTCCCTTTTACCCAACTGCCTTTTCTCAGCAGTCATTGTGTCTCTACCCTTGAAAGCACTTTTATTTTATTTTAATTTTTTTCTTTATTGATTTTAGAGAGAGAGGAAGGGAGAGGGAGAGAGAGATAGAAACATCGATGAGAGAGAACATCGATGGACTGCCTCCTGCACGCCCCCCACTGGGGATTTGGCGCACAACCGGGGCATGTGCCCTGACTGGGAATGGAACCGGCGACCTCTTGGTGCAGGGTCGATGCCCAACCACTGAGCCACACCCGCTGGGCTGTTTCTCTGCCCTTGTAAAGCAGCTGGCAAGTGAGAGAGGGCGGAGCAGACCTTTACGGGGTGACCCACGGCTGTCCATTCCGCCGGCAACATTGGAATAAACGCTCCTACACCATTCAGCCTGGTCTCTGCTGAATTGGCTCAAGTAGTGACAGGCGGCTGGAATGTCAAGTCGTGACATTCGCTGTCCAGTTTCGGCCCCGTTAAATGGTTTGGAGTTAGCCCTCTCCCCGTTTCTCTCTGCCCCTCTGCTGTCAACAGGTTCACCTCTCCACACCATGCCCCCTGTACCCGACACAGGAACGCAACAGGTTCACCTCTCCACACCATGCCCCCTGTACCCGACACAGGAACACAACAGGCTCACCTCTCCACACCATGCCCCCTGTACCCGACACAGGAACGCAACAGGTTCACCTCTCCACACCATGCCCCCTGCACCCGATACAGGAACGCAACAGGTTCACCTCTCCACACCATGCCCCCTGTACCCGATACAGGAACACAACAGGTTCACCTCTCCACACCATGCCCCCTGTACCCGACACAGGAACACAACAGGCTCACCTCTCCACACCATGCCCCCTGTACCCGACACAGGAACGCAACAGGTTCACCTCTCCACACCATGCCCCCTGCACCCGACACAGGAACACAACAGGTTCACCTCTCCACACCATGCCCCCTGTACCCGATACAGGAACACAACAGGTTCACCTCTCCACACCATGCCCCCTGTACCCACACAGGAACGCAACAGGTTCACCTCTCCACACCATGCCCCCTGTACCCGACACAGGAACGCAACAGGTTCACCTCTCCACACCATGCCCCCTGTACCCACACAGGAACGCAACAGGTTCACCTCTCCACACCATGCCCCCTGTACCCGATACAGGACACAACAGGTCACCTCTCCACACCATGCCCCTGTACCCGACACAGGAACACAACAGGTTCACCTCTCCACACCATGCCCCCTGCTACCCGATACAGGAACGCAACAGGTTCACCTCTCCACACCATGCCCCCTGTACCCGACACAGGAACGCAACAGGTTCACCTCTCCACACCATGCCCCCTGTACCCGATACAGGAACACAACAGGTTCACCTCTCCACACCATGCCCCCTGCACCCGATACAGGAACACAACAGGTTCACCTCTCCACACCATGCCCCCTGTACCCGATACAGGAACACAACAGGTTCACCTCTCCACACCATGCCCCCTGTACCCGATACAGGAACACAACAGTTCACCCTCCACACCATGCCCCCTGTACCCGATACAGGAACAGCAACAGGTTCACCTCTCACACCATGCCCCTGCACCCAGTACAGGAACACACAGGTTCACCTCTCCACACCATGCCCCCTGCACCCGATACAGGAACGCAACAGGTTCACCTCTCCACACCATGCCCCCTGTACCTCGATCACAGGAACAACAGGTTCACCTCTCCACACCATGCCCCTGTACCCGATACAGGAACACAACAGCTTCACCTCTCCACACATGCCCCCTGTACCCGACACAGGACACAACAGGTTCACCTCTCCACACCATGCCCCTGTACCCGAACAGGAACACAACAGGTTCACCTCTCCACACCATGCCCCCTGTACCCACACAGCGAACACAACAGGTTCACCTCTCCACACCATGCCCCCTGTACCCGACACAGGAACACAACAGTTTCACCTCTCCACACCATGCCCCCTGTACCCGATACAGGAACACAACAGTTCACCTCTCCAAAACCATGCCCCCTGTACCCGATACAGGAACACAACAGGTTCACCTCTCCACACCATGCCCCCTGTACCCGATACAGGAACACAACAGGTTCACCTCTCCACACCATGCCCCCTGTACCCGATACAGGAACACAACAGGTTCACCTCTCCACACCATGCCCCCTGTCCCCGATACAGGAACACAACAGGTTCACCTCTCCACACCATGCCCCCTGTCCCCGACACAGGAACACAACAGGTTCACCTCTCCACACCATGCCCCCTGTCCCCGACACAGGAACACAACAGGTTCACCTCTCCACACCATGCCCCCTGTCCCCGACACAGGAACACAACAGGCTCACCTCTCCACACCATGCCCCCTGTACCCGACACAGGAACACAACAGGCTCACCTCTCCACACCATGCCACCTGTACCCGACACAGGAACACAACAGGTTCACCTCTCCACACCATGCCCCCTGTACCCGACACAGGAACACAACAGGTTCACCTCTCCACACCATGCCCCCTGTACCCGACACAGGAACACAACAGGCTCACCTCTCCACACCATGCCACCTGTACCCGACACAGGAACACAACAGGCTCACCTCTCCACACCATGCCCCCTGTACCCGATCACAGGAACACAACAGGTTCACCTCTCCACACCATGCCCCCCTGTCCCCGACACAGGAACACAACAGGTTCACCTCTCCACACCATGCCCCCTGTCCCCGACACAGGAACACACAGGTTCACCTCTCCACACCATGCCCCCTGTACCCGACACAGGAACACAACAGGCTCACCTCTCCACACCATGCCACCTGTACCCGACACAGGAACACAACAGGTTCACCTCTCCACACCATGCCCCCTGTACCCGACACAGGAACACAACAGGTTCACCTCTCCACACCATGCCCCCCTGTACCCGACACAGGAACACAACAGGCTCACCTCTCCACACCATGCCACCTGTACCCGACACAGGAACACAACAGGCTCACCTCTCCACACCATGCCCCCTGTACCCGACACAGGAACACAACAGGCTCACCTCTCCACACCATGCCCCCTGTACCCGACACAGGAACACAACAGGTTCACCTCTCCACACCATGCCCCCTGTACCCGACACAGGAACACAACAGGTTCACCTCTCCACACCATGCCCCCTGTACCCGACACAGGAACACAACAGGTTCACCTCTCCACACCATGCCCCCTGTACCCGACACAGGAACACAACAGGCTTCACCTCTCCACACCATGCCCCCTGTACCCGACACAGGAACACAACATGTTCACCTCTCCACACCATGCCCCCTGTACCCGACACAGGAACACAACAGGTTCACCTCTCCACACCATGCCCCCTGTACCCGACACAGGAACACAACAGGTTCACCTCTCCACACCATGCCCCCTGTACCCGATACAGGAACACAACAGGTTCACCTCTCCACACCATGCCCCTGTACCCGACACAGGAACACAACAGGTTCACCTCTCCACACCATGCCCCCTGTACCCGACACAGGAACACAACAGGTTCACCTCTCCACACCATGCCCCCTGTACCCGACACAGGAACACAACAGGCTCACCTCTCCACACCATGCCCCCTGTACCCGATACAGGAACACAAGCAGGTCACCTCTCCACACCATGCCCCTGTACCCGATACAGGAACGCAACAGGTTCACCTCTCCACACCATGGCCCCTGTACCCGACACAGGGAACACAACAGGTTCACCTCTCCACACCATGCCCCCTGTACCCGACACAGGAACACAACAGGTTCACCGCTCCACACCATGCCCCCTGTACCCGACACAGGAACACAACAGGTTCAACCTCTCTCACACCATGCCCCCTGTACCCACACAGGAACACAACAGGTTCACCTCTCCACACCATGCCCCCTGTACCCGATACAGGAACACAACAGGTTTCACCTCTCCACACCATGCCCCCTGTACCCGATACAGGAACACAACAGGTTCACCTCTCCACACCATGGCCCCCTGTACCCGACACAGGAACACAACAGGTTCACCTCTCCACACCATGCCCCCTGTACCCGACACAGGAACACAACAGGTTCACCTCTCCACACCATGCCCCCTGGACCCGACACAGGAACACAACAGGGTCACCTCTCCCACCATGCCCCCTGTACCCGACACAGGAACACAACAGGTTCACCTCTCCCACACCATGCCCCCTGTACCCGATACAGGAACACAACAGGTTCACCTCTCCACACCATGCCCCCTGTACCCGACACAGGAACACAACAGGTTCACCTCTCCACACCATGCCCCCTGTACCCGACACAGGAACACAACAGGTTCACCTCTCCACACCATGCCCCCTGTCCCCGACACAGAACACAACAGGCTCACCTCTCCACACCATGCCCCCTGTACCCGACACAGGAACACAACAGGTTCACCTCTCCACACCATGCCCCCTGTACCCGACACAGGAACACAACAGGTTCACCTCTCCACACCATGCCCCCTGTACCCGACACAGGAACACAACAGGTCACCTCTCCACACCATGCCCCCTGTACCCGACACAGGAACACAACAGGTTCACCTCTCCACACCATGCCCCCTGTACCCGATACAGGAACACAACAGGTTCACCTCTCCACACCATGCCCCCTGTCCCCGACACAGGAACACAACAGGTTCACCTCTCCACACCATGCCCCCTGTCCCCGACACAGGAACACAACAGGTTCACCTCTCCACACCATGCCCCCTGTCCCCGACACAGGAACACAACAGGTTCACCTCTCCACACCATGCCCCCTGTCCCCGACACAGGAACACAACAGGTTCACCTCTCCACACCATGCCCCCTGTACCCGACACAGGAACACAACAGGCTCACCTCTCCACACCATGCCCCCTGTCCCGACACAGGAACACAACAGGTTCACCTCTCCACACCATGCCCCCTGTACCCGACACAGGAACACAACAGGTCACCTCTCCACACCATGCCCCCTGCACCCGACACAGGAACGCAACAGGTTCACCTCTCCACACCATGCCCCCTGTACCCGACACAGGAACACAACAGGCTCACCTCTCCACACCATGCCCCCTGTACCCGATACAGGAACACAACAGGCTCACCTCTCCACACCATGCCCCCTGTACCCGATACAGGAACACAACAGGCTCACCTCTCCACACCATGCCCCTGTACCCGACACAGGAACACAACAGGTTCACCTCTCCACACCATGCCCCCTGTACCCGATACAGGAACGCAACAGGTTCACCTCTCCACACCATGCCCCCTGTACCCGACACAGGAACACAACAGGCTCACCTCTCCACACCAGGCCCCTGTACCCGACACAGGAACGCAACAGGCTCACCTCTCCACACCATGCCCCCTGTACCCGATACAGGAACGCAACAGGCTCACCTCTCCACACCATGCCCCCTGTACCCGATACAGGAACACAACAGGTTCACCTCTCCACACCATGCCCCCTGTCCCCGATACAGGAACGCAACAGGCTCACCTCTCCACACCATGCCCCCTGTACCCGACACAGGAACACAACAGGCTCACCTCTCCACACCATGCCCCCTGTACCCGACACAGGAACACAACAGGTTCACCTCTCCACACCATGCCCCCTGTACCCGATACAGGAACACAACAGGCTCACCTCTCCACACCATGCCCCCTGTACCCGACACAGGAACACAACAGGTTCACCTCTCCACACCATGCCCCCCTGTACCCGACACAGGAACACAACAGGTTCACCTCTCCACACCATGCCCCCTGTCACCCGACACAGGAACACAACAGGTTCACCTCTCCACACCATGCCCCCCTGTACCCGACACAGGAACACAACAGGTTCACCTCTCCACACCATGCCCCGTACCCGACACAGGAACACAACAGGTTCACCTCTCCCCACCATGCCCCCCTGTACCCGACACAGGAACACAACAGGTTCACCTCTCCACACCATGCCCCTGTCACCCGACCAGGAACACAACAGGTTCACCTCTCCACCACCATGCCCCCTGTACCGACACAGGAACACAACAGGCTCACCTCTCCACACCATGGCCCCCTGTACCGCACAAGGGAACACAAGGTGCCTCACCTCTCCACACCATGCCCCTGCACCGATACAGGAACACCACAGGTTCACCTCTCCACCACCATGCCCCCTGTACCCGACCACAGGAACACAACAGGTTCACCTCTCCACACCATGCCCCCTGTACCCGACACAGGAACACAACAGGTTCACCTCTCCACACCATGCCCCCTGTACCCGACACAGGAACACAACAGGCTCACCTCTCCACACCATGCCCCCTGTACCCGACACAGGAACACAACAGGTTCACCTCTCCACACCATGCCCCCTGCACCCGATACAGGAACACAACAGGCTCACCTCTCCACACCATGCCCCCTGTACCCGACACAGGAACACAACAGGTTCACCTCTCCACACCATGCCCCCTGTACCCGACACAGGAACACAAACAGGCTTCACCTCTCCACACCATGCCACCTGTACCGATACAGGAACACAACAGGTTCACCTCTCCCACACCATGCCCCCATGTACCCGACACAGGAACACAACAGGTTCACCTCTCCACACCATGCCCCCTGTACCCGATACAGGAACACAACAGGTTCACCTCTCCACACCATGCCCCCTGTACCCGATACAGGAACACAACAGGCTCACCTCTCCACACCATGCCCCCTGTCCCCGATACAGGAACACAACAGGTTCACCTCTCCACACCATGCCCCCTGCACCCGATACAGGAACACAACAGGTTCACCTCTCCACACCATGCCCCCTGCACCCGATACAGGAACGCAACAGGTTCACCTCTCCACACCATGCCCCTGTACCCGATACAGAACACAACAGGTTCACCTCTCCACACCATGCCCCCTGCACCCGATACAGGAACACAACAGGTTCACCTCTCCACACCATGCCCCCTGTACCCGACACAGGAACGCAACAGGTTCACCTCTCCACACCATGCCCCCTGTACCCGACACAGGAACACAACAGGTTCACCTCTCCACACCATGCCCCCTGTACCCGACACAGGAACACAACAGGTTAACCTCTCCACACCATGCCCCCTGTCCCCGATACAGGAACACAACAGGTTCACCTCTCCACACCATGCCCCCTGTCCCCGACACAGGAACACAACAGGTTCACCTCTCCACACCATGCCCCCTGTCCCCGACACAGGAACACAACAGGTTCACCTCTCCACACCATGCCCCCCTGTCCCCGACACAGGAACACAACAGGTTCACCTCTCCACACCATGCCCCCTGTACCCGACACAGGAACACAACAGGTTCACCTCTCCACACCATGCCCCCTGTACCCGATACAGGAACACAACAGGTTCACCTCTCCACACCATGCCCCCTGTACCCGATACAGGAACACAACAGGTTCACCTCTCCACACCATGCCCCCTGTACCCGACACAGGAACGCAACAGGTTCACCTCTCCACACCATGCCCCCTGTACCCGACACAGGAACACAACAGGTTCACCTCTCCACACCATGCCCCCTGCACCCGACACAGGAACACAACAGGTTCACCTCTCCACACCATGCCCCCTGTACCCGACACAGGAACGCAACAGGTTCACCTCTCCACACCATGCCCCCTGTACCCGACACAGGAACGCAACAGGTTCACCTCTCCACACCATGCCCCCTGTACCCGACACAGGAACACAACAGGTTCACCTCTCCACACCATGCCCCCTGTCCCCGATACAGGAACACAACAGGTTCACCTCTCCACACCATGCCCCCTGTACCCGACACAGGAACACAACAGGTTCACCTCTCCACACCATGCCCCCTGCACCCGACACAGGAACACAACAGGTTCACCTCTCCACACCATGCCCCCTGTACCCGACACAGGAACGCAACAGGTTCACCTCTCCACACCATGCCCCCTGTACCCGACACAGGAACGCAACAGGTTCACCTCTCCACACCATGCCCCCTGTACCCGACACAGGAACACAACAGGTTCACCTCTCCATACCATGCCCCCTGTCCCCGACACAGGAACACAACAGGTTCACCTCTCCACACCATGCCCCCTGTCCCCGACACAGGAACACAACAGGTTCACCTCTCCACACCATGCCCCCTGTCCCCGACACAGGAACACAACAGGTTCACCTCTCCACACCATGCCCCCTGTACCCGACACAGGAACACAACAGGTTCACCTCTCCACACCATGCCCCCTGTACCCGACACAGGAACACAACAGGTTCACCTCTCCACACCATGCCCCCTGTACCCGATACAGGAAACACAACAGGTTCACCTCTCCACACCATGCCCCCTGTACCCGACACAGGAACGCAACAGGTTCACCTCTCCACACCATGCCCCCTGTACCCGACACAGGAACGCAACAGGTTCACCTCTCCACACCATGCCCCCTGTACCCGACACAGGAACACAACAGGTTCACCTCTCCACACCATGCCCCCTGTACCCGACACAGGAACGCAACAGGTTCACCTCTCCACACCATGCCCCCTGTACCCGATACAGGAACACAACAGGTTCACCCTCTCCACACCATGCCCCCTGTACCCGACACAGGAACGCAACAGGTTCACCTCTCCACACCATGCCCCCTGTACCCGATACAGGAACACAACAGGCTCACCTCTCCACACCATGCCCCCTGTACCCGACACAGGAACGCAACAGGTTCACCTCTCCACACCATGCCCCCTGTACCCGATACAGGAACACAACAGGTTCACCTCTCCACACCATGCCCCCTGTACCCGACACAGGAACGCAACAGGTTCACCTCTCCACACCATGCCCCCTGTACCCGATACAGGAACGCAACAGGTTCACCTCTCCACACCATGCCCCCTGTACCCGACACAGGAACGCAACAGGTTCACCTCTCCACACCATGCCCCCTGTACCCGATACAGGAACACAACAGGCTCACCTCTCCACACCATGCCCCCTGTACCCGACACAGGAACGCAACAGGTTCACCTCTCCACACCATGCCCCCTAAGTACCCGGTTCCCTCTCCACACCATGCCCCCTGTACCCGACACAGGAACCAACAGGTTCACCTCTCCACACCATGCCCCCTGTCCCCGATACAGGAACACAACAGGTTCACCTCTCCACACCATGCCCCCTGTCCCCGACACAGGAACACAACAGGTTCACCTCTCCACACCATGCCCCCTGTACCCGACACAGGAACACAACAGGTTCACCTCTCCACACCATGCCCCCTGTACCCGATACAGGAACACAACAGGTTCACCTCTCCACACCATGCCCCCTGTACCCGATACAGGAACACAACAGGTTCACCTCTCCACACCATGCCCCCTGTACCCGATACAGGAACACAACAGGCTCACCTCTCCACACCATGCCCCCTGCACCCGACACAGGAACACAACAGGCTCACCTCTCCACACCATGCCCCCTGTACCCGATACAGGAACACAACAGGTTCACCTCTCCACACCATGCCCCCTGTACCCGACACAGGAACACAACAGGTTCACCTCTCCACACCATGCCCCCTGTACCCGACACAGGAACACAACAGGTTCACCTCTCCACACCATGCCCCCTGTACCCGACACAGGAACACAACAGGTTCACCTCTCCACACCATGCCCCCTGCACCCGATACAGGAACACAACAGGTTCACCTCTCCACACCATGCCCCCTGTCCCCGACACAGGAACACAACAGGCTCACCTCTCCACACCATGCCCCCTGCACCCGACACAGGAACACAACAGGCTCACCTCTCCACACCATGCCCCCTGTCCCCGACACAGGAACGCAACAGGTTCACCTCTCCACACCATGCCCCCTGTCCCCGACACAGGAACACAACAGGTTCACCTCTCCACACCATGCCCCCTGTACCCGATACAGGAACGCACCGGAACTTTCTTCTCAGGAAATGTCTTCATCCTCACTCACCTCTCTGCTAGTTCATCTCCTTGGAGACCAGTCTGTTGTTTTCCCATCTTGTTTCCATTCCCAACTTATGCTCGATCCCTCTGTTTTGAATCTTTGTGCTCTTTTTGGACAGAGTCTGTAGTTTTCATTCTTTCTTTCTTTTATTCACTGGGCCAACATTTAGCAGAGGAGGAAGCCTTGAACTCACAGACGTGGAGGAGACGGAGCACCCACTTCACAGTCCATTAAGAGAGACGACACAGGGCAGTGGGCGCTCTGGTGCAACTGGTGTTATGCCAAATGAACGCTCAGTTACTGAAGAGACTCGGAGAGACACGAGGACCAGAGCGACTGGTGGGCAGGGACGGCTGGTGAGAAGAAACAGCTCAGCCTCAGTTTGGGGGGGCCCAGCCCTCTGCATGTTCCTGTTTCTGTCACCCCAGGCAAGTGCTTGGCCTCCTCAACCCCTTCCCGGTGGGTTGTCAGCCTCTGCCTCTCCCTGGGTTGCCCAGTGCCCCCGGAAAAGCGGTGACTACATGGACAGCTGGCCTCCTCGGTTCTTGTCCCTGGTTCTCATGGCTCGTCCCCAGCGGGTTGGGTCCGCATGTCCCTGGGAGCCCGCGGGAAATCCCACTCCGCTCTCCGGAAGATTTGACTCACTAGTCTCCCGTGGATGGAATGGTTACTCTAACACGCTCCCTGACCGCACAGGAACACAACAGTTCACTCTCACACCTGCCCGACCGCACGCCGACACAGGAACACAACAGGTTCACCTCTCCACACATGCCCCCGTACCCGACACAGGGCAACAGGTTCTCCTCTCCACCACATGCCCCTGTACCGGAACAGGAACACAACAGGTTTTCACTTCCAGCTTACCTCGCTTTCCTGACTGTTTGGTGAAATCATTGTTGTGCCTTGAAGATCTCCCTCTTCCTCAGAAGCACAAGCCCTCAAAATGAATTTTCGAATTTACTGCAGGTAGAGATCTAACATTATTACCCAAAGATATTGTTGGACTATATTGGGCAGAAACAACCGACCAGTAGCAACACAAAACAAAACTTCCACAAATAACTAACTTTGGTTGGGGGTGTCAGCCTTTACCATCAGTTACCATGCAGCAAGCTGGGTGTTTCTACAAACAGCGTGTGACATTATTTATACAGATAGCACTGGGCCTAGGGGCAAGGCTGTTATACTTCTTGCACTGGAAAGAGGTTTAAATTTTCCCCTGCTTACTTTTTTAAGGGGAAAAGACTGGACACCAACCACTATCTGTTTCACCAGTGATTTAAAAACATAAAAAAATACCAAAAAAACAAAGAGAAAAAAAAAGCTACTAAATACTTCTTGGAGAGAAATAAAATCTTTTCTGCTGTTCTTTTTTTAAAGACCCATTTATTAGCTATAACACCGCTCAACTTGGCTGTAGATGGCCGGCAGCCTTTGTGAGTAAGAGCACTTGAACTCCTCCCGTCTGGTCCTCAATGCGCTCATCCCTGAAATGAAGGGTTTGGACTACATGATACCTTCAGTGTCTTTTCTTTGACTCCCTTAAGGAAATGAGGTTTACTTTTGAGATTTACATTCCCTACTCCCCCAATACTTCTCAATAAGTCAATTTGCATAGCCAAATTTACTCGAAACATTCCGTGTCAGTGAATCTGATGCTCCTCCCTACCCCAGGCTTCTCCATTTTCTAGAACTTCTCAAACGTAGCAAATGCAGTCTTCATGCAGAAATTCTTCATCATCCTCTTGGATTCTGTTGTGTACGGCAGAATTCACTCGAGGAACTCACAGAGGCTGTTCTAAGCAGGAGTCACAAATGAACAAAACTTCCTTCATCCAAAGCTAATCCTAAGTTGATTTAAACTTCAAGGTTAAATTGATGCAGTGATTCACTGGTTACATGAAGCAGACATTGAATAATGCACATTTTAATGCTTACAAACTACAATTTATTTTAGACATCATACTGTGCTTTACTTTTCCTGAAAAACTGAAGTGGCTTTTGAACATCAGAAACAAAGTTCTGATCTCTAGCACCTGTGATCCACAGACCCACAGATGCTCCTCTGTGCAGGAGATGGCTGGGGGTTTCCTTGCAGTGGCCAGGATGCTGGGCAGGGGAGAGGATCAATACAGCTTCTCCAGGAGGTATTACGGTCTCGAGATACCTTTCTCAGTAAGCCCCAGACAACATGCAATGGATTAAGAGTTGTGAGGTTTGGATTCTAGCCAAGCTGTACTACCAACCAATTCAACGACTGTCCAAAACCACATTTCTTCTCGACCTGACTTAATCGTATCTGTAAAAATGAGGTAAGATTTAAGGGGAAGGGCAGGATGTAGCCTTACTGGGTCTCAACAGAGGACAAGGAGGGAACAGTGACACTCTCCCAGGAGCTTTGGGGAATTACACAGGTGTTTCTGGCTGTTACGAGGACTGAAGGCAGCGCAAGAACCTGAGACCAGGTACGTTTTGTTAAACTTTTCACACTCTGAAGACTGCTACCAACCAAAATGCTTGTGAGTTCCTTTCTTTCAGAGAACCACCAGCAAATGAGCTCTAATGTTTTGTTGTGGTGGTGGTGGTGGTGGTTGTTTTCTGGAGTGGTATTCTTCAACAGACTCACATTGAAGCTCATTCTGTCTTTTCCTAGCAAGTTCACGAAACCCTTGTCTCTGGACCTCGAGCTCAGATCCAAAGTGCCAGCCCATGATGTGCCCATCCTTCCTTTTGCAGACTTCTCTGAAAGGACGTCAGAACTCCTCAGGCTTTTTTTCTAGACTTACGTGGTGATCAAATATGGAAAATAGCTTCACCCTCTGGTCATTACGGTTTTCAGCATCCGGTGGACTGATTCTAGGTTCCTTTGACTTTTTATTTCTGTTTGTTCAGAGGGACGAATCGTGGGAGGCATTTCCCTTCTGAATCGGAGCACTCTTCCCGGAGCTACAACGCCCTTTATTTTCACAGTTCTTTTCAATGGTTCTTTGTTCCATGAAGCCTTCTGTTGACAGTCTGCCCCAGGGGCTGCACATGAGGTTTGGGGAGGATGGATGAGAGACTGAAGGTCAGGGAACAAGTTCGTGAGCCTGTCCTTCTTCCTCTAGTTCCTCTTCCATAAACCTCATTCTTTATTGTTCCACGGAGGCTGAAAAGCTCTTCTCAGTGGCTTTGAAACATACAAATATTATTATTACTATCCTGTTTGCTCATCTGCTCTTGGCATGCATTAAGCAGCAGTTGTTCTACAAGAAGAAAATTTTGGCCATAAAAAATTCAGATTTTAAGATCCTAAAGCATTTCACCCCGAATTCCCTCTGGCTGTTCCTCCTCTCCCGCCGGCTCACCTCCTCCAGCTTCTCCTTCTGCCTCTACTTCCCTCTCGCCCTTTCCTGCACTATGTCTGGTGACCTGCCATCGTCTTGTCGCCCGGGCCCGCCACGTTTTCTGAGCGTGTAGTTTCGAGAAGAGCGCTCTGCTAATGCTGGAGGAACAAGAGAAATGGTCTAGACATCACTCTCAAAACTCTCGCTTCCTGGCAGAGAAGACGTACAGGTAGCAGCGAGTTCTAGCTGAGTGGGACTTATGTAATAATGGGATTCTCTCCAAGGTACAGAAAGTAGCACAGGGTTTTTGGCCTTGCTGGGGAAGGGGGGAAGGGCCGCGTTCATGGGATGCTCCACCGAGTGGGAGGTGTCCAACACGTGACTCAGCAGCTCCTGGGCAGTCAGCGTAGGGAGGCGGGTCCGGTGGAGGGGGCAGACTGTGGGAAGCCTCCGAGGCAGGAGAGAGCAGTGGGCATGTTGGAGCAACTCAGTCCCCGGGCCAGACTCAGACAGGATGGAGAGAGGAGAGCCACGCTCAGTTGTGAGGGGCCTGGCGTCTCCACTGCCCTTTGGGCTGTGGCTTCCCAACATTTTTAAGCTTTGAAACTCCGTGACATTTTACATGGGAGGCTCACAATGGACTCAGTGGCTTGTCCAGCAGACACAAGGCCAGGGAGCTCCTAGTGGCTTTCTCCTTATTTGAAAGCCCCAGAGCAGAATGTGGTCATGCTTGTGTTTCTTTTTTTTTTTTATCCTCAGCCGAGGACATTTTTCCATTTTTTTTTTTTTTTTTGTTCAGGTAGAGTGGGAGGGAGAGAGAGGAACAGAGAGAGAGAGACACATCGACGTGAAGGGACACATCGAGTGGTTGCCACCCGCACAACCGACCAGGGCCGGGGACAAACTGCAACCGAGGTACATGCCCTTAGTGGGAACCGAACCCAGGTCTCTCAGGACCGCAGGCCGACGCTCTAACCGCTGAGCCAAACCGGCCAGGGCCATGCTTGTGTTTCTTAACCACATGGTGTCAGAGGAAGAAAGCTTCCCCCAGCTGGGGAGAAGGGGAGGGGCGGTGAAAACCTTCACTTCATGGGACGCTCTTGTAGATGAAAGGCCGGGACCCATCTCTCTCTCCAGGAACTCAGGAGAGCAGCCAGAAAAGGAAGTGCTGCCGGACATGAGCTCATCCTGCTATTCAACGTGCTGGAACGTATTTAATAAAAAAACTTTAGGTCTAAAATTCTATCCATTGATGTCTTCTAGGCCTTTGAGGTCTTTTAGTGACAGGCAAGTCCGGACTGTGTTTATTCATGTGGGGAAGAATGATGTTCGATTACCAGCTGCTTTCTGCTTTCGTCAAAGCTGTGATCAGCACCAAACCACAGCTGGGCCCCCCGGGGTAAGGGTGTTCCTGGGGAAGGTTTGGGATAGAGGAACTTTCTTCCAAACACTGTGAGAATTGGGTTGACTCCCATCTCCCTGGGTAGCCATGGCTCTGAACCGGAACTTTCAAGCATCAGAGAGAAAAAGCTTTGGGGCACTTTTAAGGACATCCCTACTTGGCATGCCTCAAGGGGCAGCCCCTTGCCCACGTGGGTGTCTTCAATCAACCCCCACCCGATGTGAAGGATTCTAAAATCTTCAGCTCTGCCCAAGAATGCCACAGACAAACCCAGAAGAATGTTCGTACCTGGCTCGTTGACTTTATTACCCATATCTTGGCTCCTGTCTCCCATAGAGACAGAAAGGCAAATCTGAGACTGATATATTTTGCTTGTTTTTTCTTAAAAAATTTCTTTCCCTTTTTCACATCTCTACTATTGATAAGTTTTGAAAAATACAGCAGCAGAAATGGAAAGCTGCTGGTAATACCTCACTCCTAGAAATATGTTTATTATTATTATTATTAATATGTTTGATTTTCATCCTTAGATCCTTCTAATTTTTTTTCTTACACATATTACAGTGTTTATTTAAAAAATGAGATCTTGTTACACATGCAATAGAGACAAGACGATTTGTTTCACAAACTGTGTTGTAACCCAATTTTCTCATTTTAAATACATCAAAACCAGAAATAATTTTAACATCCATAAATGTAGTTCATTCTACAACCTAGTTTTACGTGGCTGCCTGCTATTTCATTGTAAGGACAGGTTTCGATTGCTTTAACAAACTTATTTTCGGACGCTTGGTTTTCAGTCTTGCCCTATTACAAACAGCGCTAAGAAACATCCTACTGGCCCAGGTTGCTCTCATTCACTCTCGTCTGTCTCCTTGGGGAGGTCCACTCCAGTGGCATTTCTGGGCCGAGGGCTCCGTGCATCAACAGTGCTGCTGGTACGCTTCGTGTACGTGCTCAACAGTGAAGGCAGGTCTTGTTCATACTCCAGATGTGAATACACGAGGACACTTATTCCCGATCAATATCACCAGCGCTAGTAAAGGTTGTTTTGGTCAATTTAATATCATTTATTATTATTTTTTATTCATGTATTTTAATCCTTACCCTAGGACGTTTTTGCATTTATCTTCAGATAGAGCGGGAGGGAGAGAGGGAGGAGCATGAGAGAGAGAGAAACATCGATGTGAGAGAGACACATCGACTGGCTGCCACCCACACAATCCCAATCGGGCCGGGGACGAACTACAACCAAGGTACTGCCCTCAGCGGGAACCGAACCCTGGACTCTCTGGTCCGTGGGCCGACGCTTTGACCGCTGAGCCAAACCGGCCAGGGCCACTTGAATATCACTTAAAATTGCGGGGCCTTGATGCCCTCCTCCGCCCACGGGTCTAAGGGAACGGACAGAGGGAGCGGTGAGGATTCAGGACATGCGAGGCAGACAAGGAGCCCAGTATGGTGTTCACAGTTGATTTCAGCCCGTTTGGAGACCCCCTCATAGAAGTGCTCACTGATGGCTTCCACCTTTGAGCTCTTGGAGGCGACAGGGGAGGGACAAGACTATTTACCAGCCGGGGTGATCCCCTGCGCCCCCGGGCTGCCCCTCATCAGGAGAGAGAAGGAATCAGCTGGGAGCGGTGGAGCTGGTGGGCTTGAGTGGTGCAGGGAACCCCAGGAGGGGAGCATTTCGGAGTAACCCCGTCATCGCAAACGCCCGGAATCAGCGAAACGTGTGAGCAGAGAGCGTCCCCCCTGGGGCTGTGCGCAGGCCCGCGCTGGGCCCCGGGCCCCTGGCCTGTACGGAGCGTCGTGTTTGGTCTGCGTCGGGACGCAGCGTCCGCGAAGGGCCCCGCGTGGACTGGGGATTCCCGCCCTGCCATTGGCACCCGGCTGAACCCGAGCTGTGCTCTCAACCTGTTTCCGAGTCTGGAAGGCGGGGTGCTGATCCATCGCAGGGCTGTACGAGGATTCCATGGGACAGTGTGTGAGTCCCTGGGCACAGGGCTTAGGGATCGGTGACCGTCCCTACGTGGTGGCTGCTCTTGGAAGTGGGTCTGCCCTCAGCTTACACAGAGGCTACGGAATCTCCTGTAGGCAAGTCACTGGGCCACAGACAGTGACAGGTGTGGTCCTGCTGGGTTGACCACTTTCCATCATGTCCTGTTGAGCAGGACAGGGCAGAACTTCCTCTCCTGTCCCCTTGAATGGACTCGTCCTTGGTTTATTTCCCTGTGAGTCGCTGCTTTGCCTTCATGGGCCCCGTCATCAGCTGGCTTCCCTCTCTGTTTGGGGGCAGGAAGTTACAGGTGATTTGTGGTGGGTCTCCAGCTAGCCCGTAGGCCTTCAGGGAGTGCCCGCCACATCCCAGCCTCCTGTGGGCCACAACTCATCTTTCCTCTCTGTCTGGACCGCAGGCCGATGCTCTAACCTCTGAGCCAAACCGGCCAGGGCTCGTCTTTCCTCTCTATTCCTGACCTGCTTCTCTCAGACTTGATTTCCTCTTGTATGTACATTGTAAGCAACTCTAGATTGCTTTTAGAACAAGGCAGGGCAGAACTAAACAAATACAAATCAAAGAGAAAATAAAACACCCATGGTGAATCCACTCTGAGGTAAATCCTGTTTCCATATTGCTCTAATTTCCTTTCTTCTCCCCTTCCTCTTAGGTGCCCCTCTCTCCATGTATCCAACCATCTGTCCATCGCCCATCAAGCATACCTACAGGCACAAAATGTAGACTTTCATTTAGTATCATATCAGAGACATTACCTTTCACCATAAAAAGTTCTTCATAAAATCACTTTGAATGGCTGTCTCGCCTTCTAGCATGTAGATTAGCCATCGTTTACTTAACCATTCTTCTGTTGTTAAAATTTAGGTTTTGTTTTTCTTTGCTGCATCACATTTGTCTATTTTATAGCGACGACTATCATCATTCCTTATACGTTTGTATAGCACTTTACTGTTGCTTATTACAAAGCACTTTCACTTACATTGTTGGCAATGATCTTTCTCCTATTAAAAGAAATAAAATTAAAGTATACAGCAATGCATGCTTGTCTAGTAGAGTTGGGAGGGTGGGATTCCCTGCGTCAGCCCCTACGAGTCTAGCGAGTCTGTAAAGCACAATGATGTGCCTTCTCCCTTTGGCCCAGCAGAGATCTCCATGGAGAAGTGGGTGAGGAATACAGAGAAAGTTTAGCAGGAATCCCTCTTCTCTTTCTCAAGCTCCCTGAGGTCATCTGTCTCTAACCATCTCATGGGTCCAAGAAGGGGAGAGAGTCCTTGCTGGGACGTGCTCCTGAGGGCCCGGTGCCCACAGACTTCATCAAACCTTCTTCAAAGACGTGATTCTTCACTTCCTGGTTTTCAGCAAAAACACTAGAATCTGCCATCCCCAGATATTTCAAGGGTTTTGAGTTTGGTATTTTCCCACTCAATTGGGCACAGACTTAAAAGCATTTCCAAATACAGGCTCTTTGAGCCTTGGGGTGTTATCTTTTTGTTGTAGATTAGGAGCAAGTTAAAATTCCACTAAGTGCCCCCTGCCTGTAGATTCCATACCTCCGGAGCAGAGCTTGGGGTCGTTTAAGTGCCTCTGAGTTGACGGAGCAGGTTTTATCTTGATCTACGGACTGTGAGCTTTTGGCTGTTGGAGCCAAGCTCAGACGTCCTTCGAAGGCACCGCGTTCTCTGCGCAGATCCTTCCGCTTCGGGCCGCGTCTGTGCGAGCAGCAGGCTCGCTCGTGCTGTTCTCCGAGAAGCAGGCCTGGGCTGGCTCCAGACTGTCAGCAGCACCACCTTGACCACCGGTCAGAGCGTCAGTTCTCATGTCTGTGTCAGGACAGTTTTCTTTCCTCATAATGTCATTGTGAAGACTGAGATATTCATGATTAAATGAGATATCATTTGTGATTTGACCAAAGCCTATTCCATGACAATCATTCAATTTAAAAAACATTTTTTTTCTTTATTGATTTTTCAGAGAGAGAGGAAGTGAAAGGGAGAGAGAGAAACATCGATGAGAGAGAACATCGATTGGCCGCCTCCCACATGCCCTCCACTGGGGTCAGGCCCACAATTTGGACATGTGTCCTGGCCAGGAATCGAACTGGTGACCCCTTGATGCATGGGTCGGTGCTCAACCACTGAGCAACACCGGATGGACATCATTCAGCTTTTTTATTGATTATTTTAGAGAGAGAGAGAGAGGAAGGGAGAGGGAACGAGAGACAGAAATATCAAATGAGAGTGAAACATTGATCTGCTGCCTCCTGCACACCCCCTACTGGGAATTGAACCCACAACCTGGGCATGTGCCCCAACTGGGAATTGAATCAGCAACCTTTTGGTGAACAGAACAATACCCAACCAATTGAGCCACTGAGCTAGGGCAATCATTCAATTTTTTTTTTTTAAATCCTCACCCAAGGATATTTTTCCATTTATCTTCGGATAGAGTGGGAGGGAGTGGGGAGGGGGGGGCAGGGAGAGAGAGACGGGGGGGCGGGGGAGAGATACATGGATGTGAGAGAGACACATCGATGGTTGTTTCCCACATGACCCTGACCAGGGCTGGCACCAAACTGCAACTGAGGTATATGCCCTTGACTGGAATTGAACCCAAGACTCTTTGGTCCATGGGCTGTTGCTTCAACCGCTGAGCCAATCAAGCTAGGGAAATCATTCCGTTTTGATTGGCGTTTGACCTGGGCACACCTAGAGGCAGTCATGAGAACCATGACTACCAGGCAGTTGGTATGTGGCTGTCGCCCTCCTCAGTGCCTTCTCCATCAGCCGACTGGTCAGTGCTGTGATCATCCCCATGTCCGTCAAACAGGTAAGGGACTGGTCCGGCGTTAGAGCTGGAGAGACCCAAAGCCATGGCGTGCACGCAGGCAGTCTGGCTGTAGAAACACTTCCCTATCCACCCAGCCACACTGCCTGAGCCCAGCAAACAGTTAAGGCCACGTCTCTCTGAGATTCACTGACGGTGTGAGACCACCGAGGCAGGGTCCCCAGCCGGGCCCTCCTCCCTCTGCCCGTCCCTGTCCCGGCACAGTCTCACGCCTGCGCTGCTGGCTTTGCTTGTTCCTGACGGTGCCAACAGGTACCGTGTGCAAATGCTGTGCCACAGAGCTTTCTTCTCCATGGGGCCGGGCTCACGGACCCGCGGGAATCAACTTCACGTTCCAGAGCCCAAGAAGGGGGTGTGACCCGGCGCACGGGCTGTACTAACCGCCTCTTGTTGGCTCCAGAGAAACCCTGTGTGGATCCTTCCAGAAGACACTGCCAAGTGCTTTACTAAACTTTGGATTGTGCCATTGGCAGGCTACTTTTGTCCCACTAAACTCTTAAACTTGCAAAGCAGCGTACAGAGTGTTTGCTTCTCCCCGGAGTCACTCAAGTGCAGGGGAGAGGCCGGCAGGTCCTTCCCTCGCCCCTGGCTCTCGCTTCCCATCCCCTCGCTTTGTTGATTCCCACATGGGCCAAAGTTTTCAGAACTTAGAAAACAAAAGCCAAATTTCTCCCATCTTCCCACTGAGTTCTCACAGTTAGAAAATGGGTTAGTGCCTTAGAACCTGGGTCCCCTGAGGCAAATCAAGGACATGCTCTTGACTCGGCTCTCCCGTCCCCAAGGCTGCCAGGCTACCCTCACTGAGCCCCAGCAGCTGCAGACTTTGCACGAGTCCCACAGGGACCGTGGGCTGCAGGTCCGACCTTCTGCATTCCTGGGGGTGGCTCGGATCACATCAGCTTCCATCTGATCAAACTCTTCTGAGGGTGCAACTCAGGCTGACAGTAGCTGGTGGTGCTGAAGTTACTTTTTGCAGAAACAGGAATGTTTCCAGTCACGACCAATGGGTCCTGATAGTGCCTTTAAAGCAGGACACGTCTCTGAGAAACATAATGAATCCAGTCATTAATTAATTAATTTGTTCATTCTACAACAGGAGTACCCCTCCGTGGAGGAGTACACCATGTTCACGTTGTCTCTAGAACACACATGTTCAGTCTCTCCCCACTAACAACACACCCTCCCATCAATGAGTAAAAGCTCTGACCAACAGCCTTTCCATATTGTGTCTTCTTCCTCCTTGTCCTGGGTCTTGGGGGTGAGGGTGGGAGGTGAGGGGGGTTCTGCTTGGCAAAGAGGTGCTGGTGGCTGAGAGGAAGGTGACCTTGGTGAGTTGCCTCGAAGCACAGTAGTAACTGGTTCCAGTTCCCTTCCACAGTGGCTGCAGAGCCAGGGCACCCTCCTCTCCTGTCTTCAGTTTGGGGCTGCTCACTCCCCACTGCTGTGCTTAGGGGAGAGGTGACCATCCAACTGTCAAGGGAACTTTGATTTAAAGGTCACTCAGTAGAGCTTTGGGCTGAGGCAGGTCAGTGGTAATGCAGCCGTTTATTGGGATGAGGAGTTAGGGATGCTGGATAGTGTGTGTGTGGGGGGGAGGTCTCTCCAACAGAAGGCTTGAGTTTTCAGGAGGGATGGCTCCAATGTCTGACCCAGGTCAGAGACAGGTCGCTGCTGGAGATGACCTGCTGGTTTGCCATGCTGTCGGGCAGCATGCAAACATTTCAGCTCTGTGGGTTCACTTCGTTTTCCAACACAGCCATCTTTCCAAACGTCTGAGCACAGTCACGTTCAGGCATTTGTCACTTCAGGCATTCAGATCTTCCCCCTTTCCCTTCCTGGGACCAAGCCTGTCATTTTAATCCATGAAAGCACCAAGGGTCCCATCAGACATTTTTCCTCAAGAGGATGAGTCTCATGATCACCCTCATGAGTAGGCTGCTCCAGGGATTCCACAGTCATTCCTGATCCTGCCGACAGATACTGTGACATGATTTGCTCGTGAGAAAGAAGAAAAAGAAACACTATTCTCCCAGCTAATCTGCTGCCATCTATCAACACATCCGTACGCCAGACCCCAAGATCCAGGGGACTGTAAATACGCCATGGATATTCTAGACCTGACTTTTTCCCGTAAACCTGACTTTTTCCACATTTCTGACATTCCCCAGAGTCTGCCTGGACTCTGGCATTTGGACTTTGTCTTCTTTTGCCGGCTGGCGCACACCCGTCATAGTTCATGGCTGAAGTGGGCTTCTCCAGCTTGAGGCTCGGCACCCCCGGGACACGGCCAGTGCTGGATTCCTTCGTCCCTGTGCGGTCCCTGTGCGTTCCCGGTCCCTGTGCGTTCCCGGTCCCTGTGTGTTCCCGGTCCCTCTGCGTTCCTGGTCCCTCGGGCAGCTCCTTCGCAGTGCAGCCCTGGGCCCTGTAATTCCACTCGGGTTGGCCAGCCCTCTGTCTTGCTGTGTGACAAACTGTTCAGAACCCAATCAACCCTGCGCAGTGCAATTTTTGACAATTTGTTTCTAAAGGGTGCCTTTTCATGTCATGTCTTTGTGATAATGGGGCAGGGGTTTAGCTTGTTTTGTTGGTGGATCATAAACAATAAATAAATGGCACTTGAGTCAATTATGAAAATAACACAAGGACTCTCCTTCCTTCCTTTTCATCCATTCCCCCATTGCCCATGCGCAAATGCCCTTGATCCCACATTGCTCAATAACGTGAATGATAAAATAGAAATTATTTCTCTTCCTAACAATGAATGCTTTCAATGACTAATTTGAAAGAGCGCTAATCTACCATGAGGGCTTCTTTGAGACCTGCCTTTGTCACCAGCTAGCTGCGAGACCTGACACAGTCATTAGCCTCTGGTCCCTCTTGTCTTCTCTCTGTAAACAGAGGCCACTGCATAAATATTCTATAATCTTAAAAGGATGCTGTCTCATTAACGATATAACACGAACAACTAGCGAGACCTTCGATTACACATCAATTTGTTTTTACTATATGGATAAACCTGATATTTAGAAAGTAACAGAATTATGTTACTCTCTATATAGCCATTTGAGGTTAATTAGGCAGGGAATCTTAATTACCTACATTACTTTAGCCTGGTCAAATAAAATGAAACAGTTTCTGCACATGGTCTTCCAATCTGCCATTAACTGCAGAAGCAGAGTAAAATATTTATGCACTTGGTCAGTGATTACTGACTCCAGGGGCTTTAATTCATGGTAATATTTCCATCCCAGGCTAACAGTTTCCAGCTCTGGGAGAATCCTGAGCGTTCGCTCTTGAAATGAGACAGAGAAACAGACGGGCTCAGTCACGGGTGGCTCCACCCGCTCCCGCACAGCATGCGGGGTGGCAATTCTTACAACCTGTGCCGAGGCCAGTCAATAGCTCTGATACCATGACACTCTCCTTCCTGAACTCTCCAAATCTCGCATCTGCCCGAAGCTATCATCAGAGTAGCGGCATATGTAGGAGTTGGATCATCCTTGTTAGAACAGAACGCCTCCCCCTGTCTAGACGTGGATGTAACATTCCGCATCCCCTTTTCTACTAACTAGAGCCAGAGACCTTAGTGACAGCCCCTTCCCGTCCTTCTCTGGTGCCAGGTCTCAGAGGTGTCCCATGTTTTGCCCAGCCATGCAGCAACTAGGATCAAACCTAGAACCAGAGCCCAGGCTTTTGACTCCCAATCCGTGACCCAAAAATGTTATGCATGGTTTGATGAAGTAGAATTTAAAATTCTGCGGGTGGAAGTGAAAGAATTTCAAAAGATTAACCAAAAAAAAAGAGAAAGCTGTCCCCCAATAGGCCCACAGCTCTTTGATGTAGGCAGAGCAGTAGGAATGGATCTTGGGGAAGTTTTCTTTGCAGACTTCGACTTCCCCTTTGTATCTGGGAACATGGTGAATTATTCATGCCAACAGAATCTATTTGTTCTGAGACTTTGCAGAGGAAGAAAATGGTTAATGGCAAAATTAAGAGGCAGAGTGATCACCGCTGAGCTTGGGAGGAGCGGTCCTGAACGGCCCCCCAACGCTAGACGTGGAAGTCCTCGCTGGGAAGGAGCCCATCATGAGACATGGACCGGAGTGGACCCATGGACGCCTCTGGAGCCCCAGCTGTGCTCACTCTGCTGGCCCTTTAGGTTGTTAAGACATTTACGTTCTAGACACCTCCCTCACAATGAGTGGAATCTCTTTGAATGGATCGTGTATTTTAAACAGGCAGAGTACGATTTGCATGCTGTAAGATGTCAGATGGTTGGGTGGGGGAGGCTAGAGGATTTCTTAAGGTAGAAATATCTGAACATAGAGACTATTACCGGTGGCATCAGTCAGGAAGGGATGGGCACTCGCTTAATCAGGCCCTTGTTCACAGGCTAGGTGCCAGGCATCACATGTTATCAAACATGTAGACCCAGTTCCTGGGCCAGTAGCTTGTCCTCCAGGGCTGTATCTGAGCATGTGCAATGCTGACCTGCTTCCCGGGGGCTCCCATACAGAAAACCGCTCTGAAGATGGAGATGCTTCTGCTTCTTTATTCAAAGTGGCTTATTCCCTTTTTATGCAGAGAATTTAATATGAGCTTAAATTAGTTTTTAAAAAAATGGTTTGAGGCCAGTTTGTGGCCGGCCTTGTTCTCCAGGCCTCGTTGCTCAGGCTTACTCCGCAGGGAGTAGGCAGCTAGCCGCACTCGGGGTGGAGTACCAGAGCTGATCGTTGGAACAACAACCCTGCTGGCAGTGGGAAGGACGGGCCCCAGTAAGAAGACCAAGTCAGTAACTCAGAATTGGTCCTTCATGACCATTTCTCCTCTTTTAAAGTTGCTGCAAAGTCATCAACGGGAAGGAAAACGCATGCTGTCCTCTGCACAACGTCGGCTTCCCTCTCTCCATGAAGAGAAGGGCTCGCAGTGGGTGACTTTCTTTCTCTGCTGGTTTGCCCCTGCCCATTTGTGGAGCAGCAGCTGGTGAGCTGACAGCACGATGACCTGGCTGCGTCCCGGGTCTCAGGTTTGAGCGCCGTCACCTGAGGGTGTGAGACCAGGTCTGCGAGGCCCCGCCCCCACTGTGATGGGCGGGTCTGGGATGAGGCCCAATCAGATTGCGCTTCTCACGGGTCCCCAGGTGATGCTGATGCTGCTCCTCCTGGGTCCACCCTTGGAGAACGGCTCCTTTAGGCTGAAATTCTCTTTCCCTGGCAGCCTCGTGAAACCGTAAGCTTTTTTTTTTTTCCTTCTTTGAATTTTTAAATAAAAGAACCTCATGCAGCAGGCAAGGGGAGGTGCAGGCGTTAGAACCGCTGCCTGTTGGGTCTGTGCCTGGGGAGGGCGGCTCTGTTCCCAGTGAGGGGCCCTGTGGGCCCTGGAGAAAGAGGCTTGGCTCCAAGACCAGGGCCTTTGCGAGGAATCGGGGTGCTTCCAGCTTTGGCCTGTGATTGAGGACAGGGGAGCGCAGCAGCCACGGGCCTTTCTTCCATCCTGGGGCCCAAGCAAGGACCCCCCGGAGGCCTCAGTATCTGGGGAGGGGCTGAATCTTCTGGGCTTAGACTGGGACAAGGGGTCAGCAGGAGGGGGCGGAGGGGGGGGAGCAGAGCCACCTGTCAGTCCTGGCGGACCCAGTGGGTTCTTCTTTGCTTTCATTTTCAGTGAATCAAGCGCATCTGTGCTGGTCCTCTGTTCACCATGCGGCCCCTGCTCCAGCTTTCCAGCCTGAGACCGTGTGTGGAAGTCAGGGCAGGCTTGCTGTGGGCCGGCGACTTCACTTAGGTGGGGCGGGGTCACTAGGATGCTCTGCTGGGCCCAGGCCCCCTCCATCCGCAGTCTAGGGTATCTTTTAGTACGTCCTCACCAGCCTCCTGGGCAGAAAGACAGTAAGAGGGGCACGTCCTAGGTTTTGGGCCTCAAACATCTCATTCTATTTTTTTGTGTTATTTGGGAAGAAAAATTACTTTATAGAGAAACTGAGTATTTGTTCACGTGAGCCGATAAGCCAAGCTCTGGCCTGGAAGGTTTTGGTACGTCGTGTTCAGTTCTGCAGTGACATTCTATTCCTGGGACTTTCAATTACAAAAAGCAGCTAAGTTGTACACCCAGAACACGAGTATGTGATGTTTTGGCTGTTAGATCATTAAGCTGGGCTGTGGCAGGGAGTGCTGTCTCAGCTTTCCCTGTCTGTCTCGGTGTCATGTTCCATTTCATTCAGGAATTGTGGGGACTCTGATTCATTCTGCTTCCAGACAGAACGCAGTCACCATTATCCACAGGGTGGCAAGTTGGTTCTAGAGTCTTCCCTTCCTCAGTGTGGGTCTCAGAGATCCACATGACAATTTCAGACCAATGTTGCATTTTCTATCAATTTCTGAGAAATGTTGCATTTTTAATCAATGAACAGATACAAAGGAATAAGATTGCCTCTTTTATCAGCCACACATCCTCTTGGAGGATGGAGACAGAAAGCCTATTTAATGGAAAAAACCATTTGAAACATCCTGTATCTGGAACAGACTGTTCTCAAGTTTGGTCAGTTACATTGGAACAGAATAATAATAATAGAAGAAGGAAAAGTAAGTTTTTATTGTCAAGTCAGAGAGGAGCAGTAGAAAAGTCAAAGCAAAGCTAAGGGAAAATGTGATGATGGAAGTGGGGCAGGAAGGAATTTTCCTAACCAAGGGACCTCGGACTCAGCGCAGAGGTGAAGCGGATGAGGCTGTACCCCCACATTTGCCTGCGTTTAGAAGAGAAGCTGAAAGTGAGGGGGGGCCTTAGTGCTTACTAGATCAGAGGCTGGATCTCCCTGAGTTGATCACGTTCAACAGTAGATCCCTCGAGTGAGCCAGAGGCTTCCCGGAGGAAGACAGGCCTGGGCACTACTGAGACTCCTCCTCGTAGCAGCATGGAGGGACTGGGGTCCATCACAAAAGTAAACCAGAGCCACCTACGACCTGGGACTGTCACTTGAGGAGGTTACGTGAGATTTGTTCAGATGGCTTAAGGATGATCAGCACAGCCTATCTACTTAGTTAGTTTTCAAGACGACGCAGGTACTTTTCAGAACACGTGTGGTAGGTGCTCTGGGCGGAGCTTGGCCAGGACATTTATGGTGGGGATGTTCAGGTCCGATAACATCCGCACTTTCAGCCATCAAGGTCAACACCGTCGAACCTAGGCCTGTGGACAGCCGGGAAGAGCTCTCCGGGGATGTCGGGGGCCGGGACGGTGTTTCTTTCTTTCTAGCGGACCCGGAGCTGACTGCGTTGCTCTCTCAGGTGGGGAAAGTGCAGGAAGGAATCTGGAGGTGTGCGGGCTTGGCCCAGTGCAGAGAGACGGAGGGAAGCAGGGTGATCCAGCAAACACGGTCAGCTGCACGGAGGCTTGAGAACAAAGCAACGTAGAAGGCAGGTTACATTTTTTTTTTTTTTTTAAACATCACTTGGCCAGCCGAGAAGGAAAAAGAAAAGCAGAAAGCAGAGCACTCAGAGATGTATCCCTTTGTGGTAGAAAAAATGCACAAAGAAAGAAATTTTGCTGTTGGGGGAACAGAGCAGGTCGGTCGGGGTCTGGGCAGTTCAGAAGATGACGGATGCGAAGCTTGGCAGAGAGCATGTGGTCCAGGCCCTTTGGTTCTCATTGGCCCCCAGAGGTACACACACTCTTGGAAGTTCATGAATTTTCTGAGGGTCATTTTAAAATGAGACCGATGCAGAGAATCAGAAGACTGTCCCTAAGTGATAAGCTTCCTAAGCGTGCGGGTCTCAAGAACAGGAGTTGGAAGCAGCGGTCATTAGCACACAGGAACGAGATCCGCCCTGGCTCCCGCTGGGGGTGGACGATAGAGACAGTGTGGCACCGAAGTTAGTGTGATGAGCTGCCTGCTAAAGACCGTCTACACACGAGGAAGCACCCTCAGGAGAAACGCTGCCCCGGACGGAGTCGGCACAGTTCAGCGTTCAGTTCCGGGACACCCTTCACAGGGCTGTTGGGATTTCGGAGGGCCAGGTCCCAGGAGGAAATAACTGGCACTGTCTACATCTTATACAAAGTTAGACGAGTCCCAAATGCCACCCTGGAGCGCAGAGGCTGTAGGATAGATGTCATCCTCCCCCAAGAAATGACAAGGTCACCATGAACCTCTCAACAGAGGATCTGTCCTTACTGATTTGAGACTGGGACCCCTGAGATGGACAGACCAGCGTCCTGGCGGAACTGAACCCCAACTGATCGCCTCCCTTTTCTCAGCCAGTCCTGGGCGTCTGTGCCGTTGTAGCGGGAGGGGCCCTGTGAGGGTGCGTCTGTCCCTGGCCTGTGTGCTGGGACCCGGACACCCAGTTCTGTGTGTGGTGGCTGCCCCCGAGCCCGGGGCATTTCCTGCTGCTCTTTAAAATGTGTCGGCATTGCCCTGGCCGGTTTGGCTCAGCGCTTAGAGCGTTCAGAGAGAAAAAATGGGAGAGAAGAGAGAGAAACAGTCAACCTTCTCTTCCTGTGCCAGAGTCTCTGCTCCCTCCCCCATGAGTGAAAGGGAGCAATTTCAGGTTCTCTGTAGTCACTGTCCTGGGTCCCCACCGATCTGGTTGCTGAGCATCATGCTTCTCTTTTCTTTGCTTGGCTTATGGATTCATACAAGGGAAGTGGATTCCTCTCTGCTCCTGTCTCACTGTGATCAAACTACACCCACCCACTATTCCAACGCAGCGGTTCAGCTCATGCGGAGATGGAGAAGTCTGAAACAGGCTGTCTGCAGGTCCCGTGACCTTGAAGTGGGGTGAAGGGGGCGGGACTGTCCCACTTGTTCTCAGGCCCAAGTAGTATCTTCCAAACCAACTTTATTAAGAAACCCTACATTGATGGTTCTTCAGCATTTTCTAAGATTGATCAAACAGTTACATCGATCCCCACCGATGATCAGCCCTTTGAAATTCCATTCAAGGGCGAAACCCAGTGGGAATGAGGGTGGTATCATTACACCCAAACCGACAGCTAGGAGGGAAGAGGAATCCTTAAAAGCATAAAGATGATGTTAAAACACTTCTCTCATCCTCCCAGAGCTGTGACCTAAATTAATATCCACAGCTTTGTAAACACATATGCACTTTTTATGGAGTCTTAATCCACGATGCTGTGATCTTCATCATTATCATCTTTATTAGAAGCAGATGGCAGCAAAGTGTTGCCTACACATTTAGATAATGTTTAAATAATTCCTGGGAAAACACTCCAGCAGCCTAGTCAATTCTTTGAGGGGCTCTGGAGGGGGGGAGGGCGGGGCTGGAGACAGGGAGTTAGTTTAGGAACCAGTGGGTCTAAGAAATGAATGTGTGGTCCGGCTGGTGTGGCTCAGTGGTTTAGTGTCAACCCAGGCACCAAGAGGTCGCCGGTTCGATTCCCGGTCAGGGCACATGCCCATGTTGTGGGCCTGATCCCCAGTGGGGGGCATGCAGGAGGCAGCCAGTCAACGTTCTCTCATCAATGTTTCTCTCTCTCTCTCTCTCCCTCTCCCTTTCTCTCTCTCTAAAATCAATAAAGAAAAAAAATTGTAGGCAAAGGGTCTTGAAATCGATAAAGGGAGCCTTTTCTACTAAACTCTCATCAGTATTACTGGGATACAGTTTTGAACTATTGTATTTTTATGTGCTGGTTATGTTATAGACACTGGTTTGTTACAGATTTGGAAGCTATGGGAAGCAAACACACTTTTCCTCATTTCCACTCCCCAGGTAAAATCACTGCTGAGAACTGTGATGAACGTGCTTTTATTACATGTGGTCCAGTCCTTGCACTCAGATAACTAACTGCCCTCAGACCTCTCCCCAGACGTTCCGGGCCTTCGGGACTGGTCCCAGGGCTCCCCTCCCGGTGTCTCCCCGAACCAGGCTGCTTGCTGTGGCCAAGCTCGGGTTCCTACTGCCCTTCTTCGGAAAAAGCCAAGCTCAGTGTTTCGGAGCCTTTGTTACACTTTTGTTGCACTTTTGGGCGGGCAACCTTGCGGACAGGGGGCACTGTGCACTCAGAAGGGCTTTAGGAGGAGGGCCTGACCCTGTTGATCTGCCGAGTATTTGTCATTTTTCTGAATTCAGCATATTTCTCAGCTCATTTTCTTTTGAAAACACAAGGTGTTTTGAGCTCTTTCCAAGAAGCATTTATTTCTATTTTTAGAGACAAAAAGATTAAGAGGAATGGCCTAAGACTGTAATCTGTTTTCTAGACAAAACTCAGAACCAGAATAAAGTACCTCCCGCTCCCTTCTCCCATCAGTATTGTTTTCTGATAGGTTAAAAACGGAGCAGAAAGATGGTTTTTGCATATTGTTTTTAGGCACCCGATATAAAAAATGAATTGCTGCAACAACCTAATTTTAAAATTATATTGCTAAGAAAGTGTTCTGAAAGTAAATACGTTTTTAAACCTTTTTGTCTTTAGAGACAGCCATCATTGTTTTTGTTTCTTGGGTTTTAAGTTTGCTTCTTGCTGTCCAGGTGTTTCGATCTCTTTCTTTGCAATAGCGTAAAAAATTCTTGACAATGAGCTGCAGCTATTGCAAGCATGAAGTAGTCTCTTCCTGGACAAAAAAGGAAACAATTTTTTCCCCGGAATTCCTTTTCAAGTGCTTTTATTTAATCTTTTTAAGAATCTTGTGGTGTAGACAAGACAAGTCTTCTTCTCTATTTAGTGGGAAGGGACCTGACTTACAGAATGTTTCGTGTCTTTATCTCCTTTACTTGTCGAACAGATCGCTGACTCCTGAGAGCACACGTCCACCCTGGGTTGCACTGGTGGGCGGTGGCTGTGACCTCAGAACCACACAGCTAGTGGCTGGCAGGCGGGACACCCAAGCCAGACACCCTCTATCCAGTCCTTTGCTCTTGGTACTCACAGCACTTTTATCCAAAAGGACTAAAACGGTTTCCATTTCGGATCAGAGACCCTTGCCGGTAAAGGGATCTCAAGTGTTGCCTCTTCACAACCACAATTAAACTGGTCAGTTCCCCAGCGCAGAGCACGCTGGGAGGATGGAGGAGAAAAACACACACCAGAATGCGTTCCCAGTCCTGGCGGGTCCTCTGCTGGAATGTAATATCCTAGAGCTCATTACTCATTAATTCAACGAATATCTGTTAACCACTCGCTGTGTGACAGGGTGTTCTAGTTCAAGAGATAAAGCAGAGAACAAAGTAGACAAATGGGCCTGACTCCTGGAGCTCACATTGTAACAACCGTCTTAGTATTTTATTTTTGTTACTATTCCAGTTCAAGCTGCCTTTAGCACCATTTATCTGAATGCTTTCACTATAATTGATAATTTTGGTGGCAGAACAATCGTTACTATTTACTGGATGCTTATAACATGCCAGGCACCATCTAAACAAGTCATACATTATCTCACGTAACCCTCATCACCACCCATCTACCAGGCTGGCATGGTCATCTTTCACACCGTGTAATCAGTGTGCGTAGATCCAGGGTTTTAACACTGGTCTGTCTGCCTCCAGAAGCTGAGCTTTTCACCACCATCCACACCAGCTTATCTTTAAAATTGTTTACTTAGGTTGCAGGTCCAAGCAACCACTGCAAGATGAAAATTGAAATTGTTTTTATTTGGTATCAGATAAATTCAACAATAAATTAGCTTTCAAATCGGAAGGGAAGATATATTTGTTCCTTGAGACCTATGGTGTATTGTGAGGTGGTGAATTACGGTTGCAAACTTTAGGGCCGACAATGATGTATCTGTTTCATCACTTTTCTAGCTGATCATGTGTGCCTCCGGTATGGTTGAAAACTCTACAGACAACCATTACCACAACTGTCCCAGTTCTCGGTGGGACAACCATTACCACAACTGTCCCAGTTCTCGGTGGTTGATCAAGAATGCACAGTACACCACATTGCAGAGGGTAGCATGCTTGCTCATAGATTTTGATTCTTGAATTTGTCTTTGATGGAAAAAACACGTTGTAACTTAAGGAAGCATGTGTTCGAAACATAATCTACATCTATTGTGACAAGGAATGACGAGGAGCTGATACATCTGTGTGAGCGGGTCCGCTCCCTTTCCTCAACCCAGGTCTTGGATAATTCGTAGAACCCCTGATAGACATTTTTCTTATAGCTGTCAAATGTCCACCTGTTTTAATATCTGTGTTCTTCTCTTTCTCTCCCTCTCTGTCTTTCCTCTGCACGTTTATTATGGCTACTCTGAGTACCAGTGACACCGCTGGGGATGGGATGGGACCCGTCCTGATGAGTCTCACCATGACTTCAGGCAGCTTGGGACGTAGCACTGGGCTGCAGGTGGGTAGAGGAGGTTAAAACCACAGAGGTGGAAGGAAGCAACAGTGCGGAAACCCGTGAAGAGTATCAGGAGGCATTAATCGCTGCTAATCATTAAGAGATTACCATATGGCAGCCACTTCCGCTCAGGAATGAGACATCATCTCATTTAATCCTCACGGCAGCCCAATCCAAGATGTAATTGGTGCCGAGAGAGAGCACATAGCCTGCTTTGGGTTAACCGGCTTTGGGTTGCACTGCTTGTAGGTACCCAGTCAGAACTGGAGTCTAGGTGCTGTTAGTTCTCCTCCATGGGACAGTGTCATGGGGATTCGGGCGTGGGGGAGATCAAGGCAGATTGGACAGATAGGGGGTAAGTCTTTTTGGCGGCAATCCATCTTAAGTAAAAATTTCTAACATTTCAATCCCACTTATCTTACTTGTCCAGCTTGGACCATCTACTGCCTTAATCATATTGAGATTAGCTAAACTGTATAGCATTACTAATCATAATTAGTTACCTAATCAGACAGTTGTAAGATCACACTTTTCCATATTGTGCCTGTCAGCACCACTCGGCTCGAGCATCCTTTAGTATGCTCCTTTTCATGGTTCTCGTTGCGGCCGTGGAGTGCCCAGGCGTTTAGGAAAACGTACTTTTTACTTGAGGTGGTCAAGTGTCAGTATCGGACTCTCCTAGTGATGGATGGATGTTGTAACACCTGGGGCAACCACTAAACATCCTAGTCAACGTGATGTATTAAAAAATACTGTGGGTAAATAAAAATGAAATAAAAAAAAACATTCCACCCAAAGGAATTGACAAAGAAAGCAAAACTAACCATAGAACAGGTGAAGAGGAGAGAGACTTGTAGGTGGCTTTCAGGATGCTGGCTCTGCAGTGGTCACCTGAATGGTGTTTCCCGGGCTCCTCACAACAAAAGTTTAGAAGGGATGGAGTGGGGCAAAGTCCTGCTTTTCTGTGGCTTAGCCCTGGGAAAGCGGTTTCTTCTTTTCATCCGAAAGATAGGGATTCTGCCACTTTTCAATCTGTCCTTTCTCTTATACTCTTCAAGTTCTCCTCTGGGCTCCTCACTTACTTCCTGTCTCATAATCTCACCCCTTAACAGAGGGGTCTTCCCCTTAACAATTCATCTTTGCTGGTAGCCTCTCATCACCTCTTCAGTAGGCTCAAGCCTTTGTGCCTTCATCGACCTACTGCCTCGCTTTGTCCCCCTCTCATGCTGGGTGTCTCCACAGAGTAGTCCAGGGTCGCTTAACTCCCTTCCTCTCTCATCCGCGTTCAGACATCAGGCTAATGGAGAGTATCCTTGCCAGAGTCATCAGTCTTCTTCTTGGCGTAAGATTCAAATATTTCCGATACCTTCTATTATTCTCTCTGTTAGCAGCACTTGGCAGAGGCCACTGGTCTCTTTGGAGACTTTCAAGCCCCTTGCCTCGGATTTATGCTCTTGTTTTCTTCCTTCCTTTGACCCCTCTTCTCAGCATCTTATTCAGGCTGCTTACTCTGTGCTTTAAAAAAATTCCATAGTCATATCTTCTGGACCTTCCCCCTTAATATTTCTATGTCCCCTTTTGAGTAATTGCAAACATTTCCTTAGCTTATTACTTTTTTTAAAATTTACTTATTATTTTTTGGCTTCTACTTGGTGAAACTCTCAGATCTTGACTTTCAATACCACCCTACTTTCTGCGTTCCTGATCTGTACATCCACCTCGCCACCTCACTCGCTGGACATCTCATTGGAAAGTCCTGCAGGCATCGTAACCCAACGTGTCTAAAAGGGGATTTCCTAGTCCGCCCCAACCTGCTCTGCTTCCTGTTTCCTGTATCAGTGAATGGACCAACACCCACCCAGCTGCCATAAACAGATCGGGTACCATTCTTGATTGTTCAGTGAATACAGATTTATGAGGTTGTATTTACTTATTATCTGACTAACCTGTTACCTGCGGCTATCACCTGCCCCTCAACACACACACACACACACACACACACACACACACAGCTTTGCTATCATCTTTTATTTGAACTGCTGCCATACATTTAAGACAAGTCCCCCTATCCTGACTGCCATTCCCATCCATTCTTTTCAGCAGTTCCTCCCGATTCTTGTGTGTCTGTAGTTTACTTGGAATGGTCATGTTTCTCCCTCACTAGGACTCCTTACTGGTCCCGTATTTCCTGTACCAGTTACTCCAGAAGCCTTCCGATGGGAAACATGAGTGCCAGCCACACGGGGCCCGAGGCAGCTAACACTCCGGAACCCCACTGTCAATTTACTATTTGCACAGCGTGGGCCCAACTTCCATGGCCCAGGCAACCTCTCTTCTCCTTATGCCTCTGAGCGTTCTCGGGAGGTTTAGGACTTTTCTGATCATCGGATTCCTTTTCCCTGTTGAATTCCCTGTTGACCTGCAGCTCACTTCCTGTGATTGCTGAATGCCTCCTACGGACTGGGCTTCCTTCTGGAGGGCCTGCTGCTTTTTATTTTGTTTTATTCTTCTAAAGGAACTGCAGTGCAAGACTGCCACGGACATGCACTGCGTCCGGGGTTGGTGGCACTCAGGGATCATAGCGTAGTACGTGGAACAACTTGAAATCACACCTTATCTCACTGTCTAGAAATGCTGTGGCCTCTTGCTCGGTTCGAAGGCTCTCCTCGTGCCCTGCCGTCTTACTCTGTATTTTATTGCCCCTCCCCGCCTTCACCTGGCTGTCCGTGGGAGCTGGAACTTCCCTCTCGAAAGGGAGCCCTTCCGCTCTGTCTGCGGATCTCCCACGTCAGGCTCCTGTCTCATGCTTCTCGCTTCTGGAGCGACGACCATCATGGTGTGCTCCTAAACAAGAACCCAACGGCTCCAGGTGGGTTTCGTTATTCCCTAGAATAAGGAAGCAGAGGCTGTAGAAGATGTCTTGTTTACTAACGAGCATGTTCAAAATTCCTTCTCCAGGTGGCGTGCACAGCCCTCTGCTGTGCGACCCCGACTTTTCCCTTCTCTCCTTTGGGCGTTCTGAGTGGCGTTTAGCATGTCCGCGTCCACGATCCTCTCTGCCTTTGCGTGTGTCCTTCTCTGCTTCTCGGGACTCCTACTGCCAGTGTTTTTCAGAGCTAATACTTTTCTTTTTGTATTTTATTTTATGTTTGTTATGGATGTTTCTCCTTTTTCACCCCATTGACACCCTCCTCCCTTTCCCCCCACCCCATCCCCGGTTTTGTTGTCCATGTCCATTGGTTATGCGTACATGCATGTAAGTTCTGTGGTTTATCTCCTCCCTCCCCCCACCACCCCCTCTTTCAAGGGTTGTCAGTCTATACCCTACTTCCACGTCTCTGGAACTACCCTGTTCTTCAGACTGTTATGTTCATTATTTTCTACAAATAAGTGAGATCATGTGGTATTTGTCTTTTTCTGCTTGGCTTGTTTCCCTTAGGATAATACTTTCCAGGTCTCTCCATATCGTCTCAAAGGATAAGAGATCTTTCTTACAGCTGCATAGTACTCCATTGTGTACATGTACCACAGCTTTTTTTTTTTTTTTTTTTTTTTTTTTTTATCCATTTGTCTACTGATGGACACTTGAGCTCTTTCCAGATCTTACAGAGCTAATACTTTCCAAACGTCAGATTGTAGGTTAATCCCTGCAATCAGGCTTCCCGGAGGCTCTGGATTAGGTTGGGTGCTCCTGACCTGTGCCTTCCAAGGGTGCTTGTTTCTCTTAGCGAGGACAGTGTCGCATTTCATTGTAAGGCACTGCCTGTCTCTGCGGGCTGGGGCTGTGTCCTCTTTATTATGGTAAATTTCGTGTCAGGTCCAGTCCCTGCTACAATTAAAAACAAAAACAACTGCTGTATAAATGAAAACAAGTTCATGACTTTCTGCTGAGACGCCCCGAGGCAGCTCCACCACCTTCACCAGCTTCGAAGCAGGGATCGCCAGTCACGCAGGGTGGACTCTACTTACCTCCCAGACGGGACAATTTCTCACCCAGCTCAGTTTACTAATATTCTGTGATCTTAGGTCTTTCTTCTTTTGCCCTAAAAACGTAAAGCAAACAAGAAACAGTACTAATTCTTACAGTTTACAAGAAAAATGAAGACAGATTTAGGCTCTCTCATTGGATTTCCTTCATTTTTCTGTATTATACTAATTTAAGGTAGGCACTAAGAAACGTTCAGATTACTAGAACCGTAATCTGGTTCCATCCATTTGCCTACAGCGGGGTTCATTTACATCCTGTTTTACTCCAACTCATCTGATTGTTCTTGAAATAGCCTACATTCTGCAATAAACTTAGGCCTTCAGGTCTGTACCCTTATGCACCAAATTTATTTTCTATAAACTTAAGAGTAAAAGAACCTCAAGCACATTTTTTCTTCCAAAAAAGATGTTACTTCTAGATTTATTTAGTAAATAGTTATAAACTATTTCATAATATCCTGTGCTTTTTAAAATAAATGATGTAAATGCTACCTTTGATTTTAAGCCGTTTTCTCAGAATGGAGGTGACAGAACTCTTTCGGTCGCAGGTGTCTTTCGGGCAACTTCTCATGTGAGCCTCACAGCCCCCCAGCCACAGGAGGTCACTTCCAGCCCCCCAGCCGTGGGAGGTCACTTCCAGCCCTCCAGCCACGGGAGGTCACTTCCAGCCCCCCAGCCACGGGAGGTCACTTCCACCCCCCAGCCATCTGGGAGGTCACTTCCAGCCCCCCAGCCAGGGAGGTCACTTCCAGCCCCCAGCGCATGGGAGGTCCACTTCCAGCCCCCCAGCCACGGGAGGTCACTTCCAGACCCCCAGCCACGGGGAGGTCACTTCCAGCCCCCCAGCCAGGGGAGTCACTTCCAGCCCCCCAGCCGTGGAGGTCACTTCCAGCCCCCCAGCCGTGGAGGTCACTTCCAGCCCCCAGCCGTTGAGGTCACTTCCAGCCCCCCAGCCGTGGAGGTCACTTCCAGCCCCCCAGCCGTGGGAGGTCACTTCCAGCCCCCCAGCCGTGGGTAGGTCACGTCCAGCCCCCCAGCCGTGAGGTCACGTCCAGCCCCCCCCGGAGGTCACTTCTAGCCCCCCAGCCATGGGAGGTCACTTCCAGCCCCCCAGCCATGGGAGGTCACTTCCAGCCCCCCAGCCATGGGAGGTCACTTCCAGCCCCCCAGCCATGGGAGGTCACTTCCAGCCCCCCAGCCACGGGAGGTCACTTCCAGCCCCCCAGCCACGGGAGGTCACTTCCAGCCCCCCAGCCACGGGAGGTCACTTCCAGCCCCCCAGCCACGGGAGGTCACTTCCAGGCCCATTTCCAGGGACAGCAGGGCGCATGGAGCCGGAAGGCAAGACTGACATTTGTACTTTCCTTTGTTTGCCGCTGTAGAAAACATGTGGAACTTTGTAGTTTATTATTATTTCATGATAATAAATTGTACTTCCACAACAATACCACATTAAAGATAAAGACTCAAATAAGTAAACTCTTAAGAGAACATAGTTTCCTTAAGCATATAGAGAAATAGAACTTGGGGGCACCCTAGCATGGCTACTGCAGTGCAAATGAATGAAGACTTTGGGGTTCCCTTGCCAGGGAGTTAATCATTTGACTAAAGTGGAAAAAACATGAGTGGACCTTCACACTCGAAGCTAATGTTATCAACCTTTTGTCAAAGGAACATTCAGTTACGGAAAACCATTTTTTTTTTTTTTTTTTTTTAAAGCCTCTATACTGAAAAAGTACCTCTGGGTTTTCAGCATCGCAAATTATAAAGTTCCATAGAATTTTAGGGCAAAACGGTCTTCAGATCTGCTAATATTGTAAAGTTTCAAAGTATTCTAATAGTGTTTGGAGACTCTAGGCTAGGAGTTTTCAAGTAGGCTGCCATATTCTGGTTCTGACGCATGAGGACATTTTCATCAATCCTCAATAAATGAGAAAAATAGTAAATATTCCATAAACCCAATGATATTAAATTTAAAGATATTTTCTACTATTTCTATTGTTCCATTAATTTAGAATTCAAATGATATTTTCTTGTGTTTACAGTGATACCTCGGTTCTCGAACGCCTCGGTTTTCGACCAAATTGGTATTCGACCAGGAGATTCGAGAAACTTTTGTCTCGGAATCCGAACAAATATTTGGAACTCGAACTTCCGAGATGAGCCGAGTTGAGCCGAATGGCGTTCATTCGGCCCAGCGCGCCTTGCTCGCGTCATCAGTGTGAGTGCAGAGAGAGAGTCACGCTTTGTGGAGAGAGTCACGCTTTCCTATTGGGTTTCATTGCTTCGGTTCTCGAACAATTAGGTTCTCGACCGTCCTCCTGGAACGAATTATGTTCGAGAACCGAGGTATCACTGTATTTGGAGAAATTGGCAACCCTAGCTCAGACTCCTTCCTCTTCTTTGGGTGTATTATGGGATTTTATTAGTCTGTGATATCAAGCAATTTGAGACCGAGGGGTATTAGCCTCTCTTGGTACGTGCTGAAGCATAGATGGGCAAGCCAACGGCCAACGGTGTTGGATGACCCGCTCTAGGTGACGGCTCAGGGCCTGGGCCGAGTCCCCCGCCAGGTTGGCCCTAGCTGGCCTGGCTGGGAATGTGTGGTCATCTAGCCGCCTGCCCTTTGTCTGAGCCACATCCAACAGTGGGAAGCCGAATTGCCCATTAAAATTCCACTCACTCATTCATAAGACATTAAACATTAAAAATCTATCTCTTTTGTCAAGTCCCTTTCCTTTTATTAATTATCTAATCACAACAGACTCAACTGATTAATCCCCCTTATTACATGCATTTCCACCTTATTGATAAGGTCTGTCTGGGTACTGTAGTGTAGAGGAGAGAAAGTTTATTTAAAAATTATCAGAGCATTGAAAATGAAGGTAAATAAAACCAGCCCAGTCTCAACAAGAGAATTATGGGAAATCCATTGGAGGGGAAGATGACTTCCAGCGGTAATTCTAAGTAGATTCACTCTCCAGCATTGAGCCTACAGACGACGGCCTCTTAAATACAAATGTCTTCTCTGATGGCAGAAGGACTGCTCAGCGGCTGGAGTCCAGGAAGGAAAATCGCCTTGACTAGGGTGAGATTCCAAAGCACACTTTGAAAACCAGCGCCTGATATTTTTATTTATGCAATTTGTCTTGAGAGGGAAACAAGGAGATATTTAAAAGACAAAATCCGGAATCTTTTGCTATGTTCAGGGAAATGAGAGGTCAGTAACTGAACTCCTGACGTGACATGCTTCTAAGAGACAGGACCACCGCCGTGGGGGTTGAGCTTTGCGTGACTACCAGGTTGCAAAGAGCCCGCGCGCAGTGGGTGAAGCGAGGAGTTCTGGGTACAGCCAAGGGTGGGCTGCCGCAGCTGGAGCTGAAAGTAAGCTGGACCTGAGGCGGAGCAAACGCTTCAGCCTGCACAGGGTGCTCCCAGGGTCTGGAGGAAGCAGACGTGTTGGAGGCTGATGACGGAAACAGGTGTTTTCTGTGCTGCCTACTGTTCCTGCAGATGGTACCCACAAGGC
Organism: Molossus molossus; assembly: GCF_014108415.1. Classification (NCBI taxonomy): domain Eukaryota; kingdom Metazoa; phylum Chordata; class Mammalia; order Chiroptera; family Molossidae; genus Molossus; species Molossus molossus. Next base: position 7,138,882 of record NW_023425350.1, on the reverse strand, counting down.
GCGACAAAAACCCAAACAGTAAGAGACGGTCCCTTATGTTTCTATGATGTGCTCCCATTTAGGAAGCATCCCAGTCAGCATCGCAGACCATCCCCGCGGTGCAGCGCCCCCCTCCCAGGTGGGGACGGAGGCTCAGGGCCGGCAGGGAGCTTGCTCTAGGTGGTTCAAGTCCAGTGGAAACTGGGTGTCACGAGTCCAGATGCAACCTTCCTGTCACACTCCACTCCAAACGGAACAAACTCGTCTTTAAAGAGAAAAAGCTAGTGTCACTCAGTGTCTCAGGAAACACTTGCGCCCCGGAGTTCGCACTACGAGTGCGTTTGCATTGCATTTGTACCAAACACCTGTCAGTGAAGTGAAGCCTTTATTTCCCCAAACGCTTAAGGTGTCTATCTCCTCGTTCTGCCATGTGATTATCCGGAGTTCCAGAGCAAGTCATGACACCAGTAAGGATTTGGAGAGAGGCAATGGGTTGAAACAGAGACTCTTGATTGAAGATATATCCAGTTACAAATGCTTTTATTTCAGCGCCCGTGGCATGTTATCTGAGTTTAGCAGGAAGAGTATGGCCTTGGATTGTGGAGCCTGGGGCTCCCATTGAGTTTCGCCACTAACGCACTTTATAGACTAAGGGATTAGATGGCGTGTGAGGAACAGCCCAGGCTGCAGTCATTATAGGTTTGACATTACCCTGAAGTCTGTGGGAGTAAAGGAGCTTCCCCTGAAATCCTTGACAGCTGTCTGTTGCTTCTGTATCCATGGGAAACAGACTGCACCAACAGACAGTGTTCTCCACTATGTTTCTGGAAAAGACTATGAACCAGGTTCTCAGAGCTTGTTGACAAGTCTCAGTTCCTAATCCTGACCCTGGAGGTTTGGGAAGGCTCCTCAGCTATGTTCTGATTTATTTCTGGCTATTGGCTGGTTATGGAGTGACAGGCATCTTAATTGTACATTAATGAGGAGTTAATTACAAGTAACCGCATCCATAGCAGCTAGTGATTACTAGCTTTTAAAGGAAAGGCTACTTGAGTTTACGTTGTTCATGCAGCTTTCCAGGGTGAGAAAGGACGGACTACGAGAGGCCTGAGAGCAGAGCTGGTGGGCAGTAGCTCCAGACGTCCCGTTATTGGAACTTCAGGGCAGAACATGTCCTTTAGACCAGGCCTCTTTTTGGAGGGGTCCGAAGCATGCAGGGCGTGGGAGCGGCCGGGGATTTGAAGTCAGGCTTCCCTGTCTCACTAGCAATTTGATCTTAGACAAGTTCTGAGTTCGCGTCGTCCCTGGGTTGTTGTGAAACTTAAACGAGATAAAAGATATGAAAGTGCTTAGGAACCACAGACGCGTGCTCACCGCTGCCTCCCTGATCATGTAATCTTCGCTCATTGTCCCCTGGGGTGTTAGAGCAAAGACGATTTCCCAACCACGTCAGAGGGAAGTAGCGCAGGAGTCATGATCGATGTAAGGTGTATGGCATGAGGTTAGGCTACTGGAGTTTAGGTCGCTAGGGTTTGGGGTTTGAGTCATAAGGAGTCCGGGCTTACACAGTGAAATGAAGAGGGAGTCTAAGAAGAAAAGACTCATGCTGATTCCCAGGGAGAGCTGGGAGAAATGAGGTCTCTTTCTGCCGCAGTTTAGGAGCAAACCATCTTGATTTCCTCCTCCTCTGTGCTTCTAGGCCAAGGGGCCTCACCCTGAGATTCTTTAGAGAATTGTCTTCTATCTTCCTATAATTCCTACTTCCTCTGGGGCGGGGGGGGGGGGGGGGGGGAGGTCAGGAATCTTGTCATATCCATAGCCCAGATGTAGAGAAGATTTGGAGATGGGCTGATGTCCCAGTTCCAGGCTGGACGCTAAACTGTTCCCTGGGTCCACATTGGTAGAGTAGCTTCAAGTCATTCTTCCTTCCCTAGACCAGGATGATTTCTCCTCCAAAGAAAAGGCACAGAGATGAAGAACAAGACTACTGAAGGGGTCCCTGTCCCACCAGTCAGTGTGCTGTGCTGATGGCAGGAGTCAGCCTGTGTCTGCTGGCCTGTCTGTCCTCTCCTCCGCGCCCTCCAGCTCTGCCGCCTTTAGGAACCACTGGCATCCCCACAGCTGTTCCTTTCATCTTTCTATTTCTCTTCCCTCTTCTTCCTTTTTTGCTTCTTCATAATAGTAAATCATCACAATCAGAGAGTATCTGGTAACAATTTTCTGATTTCTAATCTGATATCACAATCGAAAGGTATAAAAATGATGTCCAATTTATAGAAAAGAAAGCTACTACTCAAGGGTTGCAAGATCAAGAAAAGACTTATCAGTGTGCACATAGCTTCTTAGATATACGTCTCCTGGCTCAGGATCCTACACCGATTGCATTGCATCATGTTTTTGTTTTTTTTAAAAACCTGTTTTTCCAAATGTATTCTGGAGAGAAATCAGAAAGATTTGGGTTCAAATTACAGGACAGCCATCTAGATATAGCTTGATCTAGAACAAGCTACTTCACCTTTCTGAGCAGGAACTCGGGGCCCGGCTTTTCAGGCTGTTCACTGCAGACTCAGTGAACGCCGGTCCACGGAGCTCGGGGCAAACAGGGCCCCCTAGAGTGTGCTCTGCGGCAGCCCCTCCGAGCTTCACGGTACTATACGTGTGATTCGAGCAACTGCACATGCTGGTTATGGAGGAAGATTGACAGTCATGCGTTTACCTTGGCATATATTTGCGTTACAGTGAATAGTTCCTTTTTGTGGGCTTTAAGCTAGTTTTTGATACGTTCCCGTGTACACTGGGCTGAGAACGTTTTAAACAGCCCCATGAAGAGAGTGCTTCAAGACCTCTCTGCGTGCACACACGTGTAATTGGCTCCTGGTGGATTACTGCTCACCCCTGAGTGTGGCACTGTCGTCCGAGTGGACGCATCAAGCACAAAGAATGAAACCGGTGCTGCTCTGCGGCATGTCAGGGAGACACACGGCTTCCCTGCCCCGTCCCTCTGGCTTGGGCATAAGGGAAAGAGCACACTAGGGCAAATGCCAGTGCCTCTGTGCTCTTTCCAAATGTGGACACGGAGTGCATTGCCCACCCACTGAGCTCGCTGTTGATGTCTGACCACTGCCCACGTTCAGGCTCGACACCTCCGTCTTCCTCTTGCTCCACGTCTGGACCCGTTGGTGAGAAAGTCCGGTTTACCCTCCACCTGCACTGTGAGACGTTCAGACCGTGCAGTTCCTGAGCCTGTGCGTGGGGGGCCTGCACCCTGGCTCCCACCACAATAAAACCTGAAGTCATCTGTCTCCCCTTCACTTCGCCTGTTTTCTCCAGCAGTTTGGGGGCCTGTCTTGCTCTCCCCAGAAAGTTCCATTATGTGAGTAATACATCTTTTCATGCCGTCTTGGTTCATGTGTAGCATCATTAGCCTCAATATCAGAACCAATTTTGGGTGGGAGATTGATCACATCCTCCACTGGGGAACCGTGAAGCAGCAGTTCTGCCGTGGACGCTCTAATTCAGAGCCAGTGAGGATGGAAAGGAAAGAATGTTGGACATAAGGTTGAAAGACCCAAGTTCGAGTCTTGTTTTAGCCCATTATCAGCTGTATGGTGTTCGCTAAATGGCTAACATGCTCTTACTTTTTCGAAAAGGGCATTGGGATGAGTCAATGGATAGAGTTTAAAGTGCCGAAAACCATGTTCTACCACAGTGGGAGCTGCCTTATTATGTTGACTCAATGGGATCATGAGTTTCGAGGGAATAGAATATGGAATAATGACCTCAAACTGCTTAACACAGTGCCTGGCACATAGTAGGGATTCAATAAAAGTTAGCTCATTTTCCGTTTTACCTGTTCTTTCCTTGGTACTTCTTTATCGCCACTAAGAAAGTCAGCGATACAGCTTTACTTTCTGACTCATATATTCATGAACACATGGATTAGCTGATCTCTTGGTGTCCTGGCCAAACCTTGCGCTGGGTTGCCTGTCTGAAGGTAAACTCGTGCCAGGAGAAGGCGTTGGATTTCATGATGGTGAAGAAGAGAACAGGTCTAGGGTTCGGAAGAGGGATGGAAGTCAGAGAAGTTTCCTGGGGCTCTCATCATTCGATCTAGACACCAAGGCCTTCGGACCATCACTGTGCATTTCCTTAAAGGCCAGGAGAAAAGAGAAAGCCATAGTGTTGGTTCCGAGTGCACAAGAGTGTCTCGTGGCAGAGTAGATGCACGTTGGCCGCTTTGCTAAACTACAAATGGTGGACCCAGACTCTTCTGAAAGGACATTTTGGAAAGGGGACAAGGAGTGGTGGGCACAGAGGGAGAAAATCAAACACTGGGGTCAATACAGGTGGGGAGCTCAGGGTCTTCTATAAAAAAACAATGGAAAAAGGAGAAACATCTGTAACAAAAGTAAATTAATTACATAAAACTAAAAAGAGTCTTGTAATATTTGTAGGTGATGATGGGGGGAAAAACTATAATTTAGGGTCTTGTAATTTTAGAAAGGGCATTGAAAGTCATGATGGTTAACGTGATCTGCTTTTGTACAAGACAACACAACGGTAAGTGTCTGTTTTTTTTTTCTTTTTAGTTCCTTTATTTTCCCTCTAGGCCCAAGTCTTTGTTGTTGTTTTCCAAGAGGGATTTGATTATCCTTTAAATTTAGGGAGACCTTTCTTCAACTCGAGAGAAGTTTTTTCTTTTACAGGAACAGTGTTGTTTTCTGGCCAAGTTTCCTTTGCGGAATAATAAAATCCTCAGTAGAGTGGTTGAGAGATGATCCGGAAGAGTCCAGCCCTCTCTGAGGTGAGGAGACCAAGGTCTTAGTAGGTTAATGAACTTCCCAAGAAGATACAACCAGTCAATGAGTGAATATCTTGCCTTCTTCCCATGTTATACTATGTGCTATACGAGTAACCATTTCTCAGTATCATGAGGAACATTATTCGTCTAGCAATACATTTAATGTGAACTTGAGGTTTGTTTTTTTTTCCCCAATGTTTATTTGAGTCACTGATAAACACATTTGGAAATGGATCCCACCTTCCTTTGGAGCATTTCATGCGCTCTTCCAATCAGAGGACAGCTTAAAAGTGACAGGCCTTAGCATCTCACCCAAGGTGGGAATTTCCTTGACAGCACTGTGACTGGTGAACGTCCAGTTCTCTTTGCCAATTCCAGTGGCAGAGAGCCAGGGTGAGTCCTTCCGCTTTCTCCCGGTCATTTTCCACACAGTATCCTCTGCCGAAGCCAGCCTGTTCCCTCTGCATTTTGCTCGTCGCGTTCCAAAATGTAAACCCCTTATTCTTAGGCCAGAAACATTCTTCTCAAGAAACGTCTTCTCAGTCTCCTTAGCTTCCTTGACCTGCTCCATCATGTGTGTGTGACTGTTACCATCAATCATTCGAGTCTTTTAAAATCGGAGCTTACTGCAGAGGTGGAGAGCTACTTGTAAAACGAACAATCTCACCGGTTTTGCTTTCATTTGGATGGTTAGTGATTGTGCGTCACCTCTTTCTAATGTCACAACAACCTCATGGCAGAGGCCGTGCAGGTAATGTTGCTGCCGCTGATGAAACCAAGGCTGAACCAGGTTCACGGGCAGTCACACACCTGAAGGGATTCTAGACGGCATGTTGATCCGCACTATTCAAGTCGGTTTTGTTTGCGACAACACTGCCTATGGTCTCCACGTGAAAGCAATGTCTTGTACCTATGACTATATTTGTGGATAATAGTTGGGGGGGGGGATGTGGGCTAGTTCTCCGTGTCCCTAAAATCAATCCTATACGATATGTAATCTCTTTAATAGCCACCGATCATTGCACGATGTTTTATTATTTCCGCTTTGTCTATTTTGAGTAGCTAATTTTCCTCCCTGCTCCCTGCCTTCACATGGGGCTTAGATCTCTTAGGATAGAAGCACTGTGTTGGGGTTTCCCCCCAAGGTTGTCCGTAGCTTCCCGAATTCATGGCAGCCCCTGGCCTTTGATCTCCACGCTGGATCCGGCTGATGAAACGCGGCCAACGTTCCGAGGTGGTTTCCCAGTTTTAGACGGATTCCAACCATGTTGAAACAAAACAGACTTGTGAGACATCCGCTCAGTTTGTAGATTCTGAGAGCTGGCATTTCCCCAGTAGGTTCTAGAATCAGACATGGGCTGAGGAAGAGTGGGGAAGCGGCCGCTCCTGGCAGCGGGCACCCTGGGGAGGAATGAATGGAGGGAGGAGCAGCTGCATCGCTGGGCTCAGCTCCTTGCGGCGAAGCCGGCTTCCTGGCATCCACCTGCTGCTGTCCCTGTGCAGCTGGGAGGTGGCACACGGGAAGTGCCTCATGGGGCCAGAATCGTGGGAGGCCCTCAGCCTATGATGTGAGGCACAAAAAATGCTGTATATACTTCAAAGGCCTCCTTATTATTGTTAGCTAGCTCTTTCTTGGGTGCTCGGAGTTTTATTCCTTAATTAGGGGCCACTCCCTTAACTTTTCTGAAACAACATTTAATCACAAAGTCTCCTTTGATCTCTCTGAAGAGGTCAGCACTGGGGTTTCAACTACAGTTATCATCTCCAACTAATTCCAGTGCAAATGGCCACAGTTTGCTGCCAAGAAGGGGGTGAGTATACTAAGTATCCTTACTCACCACTTGAGTGTCTCCATTCCGAGATTAACCAGATAAGAGGAGTGTGAGAAAGAGCTCTTGACTCTTTTTTCCCCTTTGGGAAATCTTCCTGCAGAACAAGTCATTCCTGCTGGGCCGTCCTACCTAGTCCCTGGGGGGTAGGCAGAAAACAGCCTACATGGGAGCCATCAAAACATTGAAAGGCATGAGCCTTGGGAACAGACAGATGGGTTGATTCCAGCTCCAGATTAGTCATTTTCTGCTGTAAAGTTAGTGGCAACTTCTTGCCACTCTAAGTCCCACTTTTCTCATGTATAAAAGAGACACCATCGTGACTACTTATTGAGTTGCTATGAGATCAAAGTAGATAGTAGATGCCAAATGAATGTTAGTTTTCCTTTTAGACTTTTAGGAAGTGCACTGATGTCCTTCTCATCAAGGTGCTTTTTCTTCCCATGTTAAAAGTCTGCCCCTCCCCAGTCCCAAACACCGAATATTTTCATCTTAGTGGTTTTACAACCTGCCTGAAGGCCAAAAAGAGGAAAATAGTTCTCTCCTCATTACACTATTCATTTACTTATTCAACCTATTCTCACCCTTCAAGATCCTCAGCGATGAGAGTCAGGTTAATTGGAAATTATTTTTCATGTTAAAATATTAACCACTCTCTTGTACTACATTAGCAAATAACCATTTAAGAGATACATTAATAATAGAGCCTCTGAGATGTTTTGTATTTTAGAAACTATATACAGCATTCAGATGCTTCAATGAGACAAGTGTGAATGATTTCATTTATATGTTCGTGCATCTCAAACGCTTGCAAAACTATTTTACTTGAATGTAATATATGTGTGTGTGTGTTTGTCTATAGCTTATTTTCTTGCAAATAATATAGCCATGTCATATTTCCATTGTCTAGCTAGATCTCAGAAAATAAAGGGTAGTGTGCTATTTACTAAAAAAAAGCACTCCAGATCGATTTTATTGAAGGATTTCAGCTTTTCTCACTTAAAATGAAGCCCAGTTAAGTCACCCTGGTATTATGTTACTTAACATACATCTATGAAGTAATGACTACAAGGCAAATCCGTGGTTTCTCTTCTCTGACCTCTTGGTCCCACCGAATCTTTTCTAAAACAGTCTTCTCAGGCAAAGCTGAAGGTTGGATATCATGGGTGTGTTGTGGAGTCAAAGGCATAGTCCAAAGTGCAACGTTGAATCCAAAATCAGTTGTTGATCTGAGGAGGTAGCAGTGCTCCTGAGGGGAATTGTGAAGTCAATGAAGGATGAGAAAGAAGGGGAAGAGAAGGATGCTGTGGCCTGGGTGTGCGGGTCTCCTCCACGCTCGTATGTTGAAACCCTAACCCCCACTAGGACGTCAGTTAGGCCATGAAGGCGGACCTCTCATGGGGGCGAAGACAGCAAGAAGAGGGCTTTGCTCTCACTGGGACCCAGCTATGTGGCCCCCCGGCCGTAGACCCTCTGGCCTCCAGAAATGTGAACGATGCAGTTCTGTTTCAGCCAGTCTGGTGTTTTGTCACAGAAGCTTGGACTGACTGAGACATGGTGGAAGAAGCAGTTACCTCCTCTCTTTCAGAATCTCCTTGAAAAAGAAGGATTCTGGCTAAAATTAGAGTCACCACATATTTTTCCACAGGGATTAAAAAGTATTTGTCAAAAGACCTGAACAGCTGCTCCTTAAGATGGTTGTGTTTTTCATTGTAAATTCATTGAATGGTATGGTGTAGGTTCATCGATGACAGATGGATTCTCTTTCTGTGTCCTGGACGGGGGTGGAGGGGTGATGGGGCATGTGGTTAAGAGCTGACCTAGGAGTGGTGAGGTAAACGCATACCACGAGTATACAAAACCAAATACTTTTTAACACCTTGGGCACTGGTCTCCGAAGAACTGAAGACGGGCTTGAGTAGGTGACGGAGAGAAGGAACATGGCGGGCACCATGGGAGGAGGTGAGGTGGTCTCGTCAGGACTCAGGAGGCACCTGGCTCCCTTCCTGTCACAAACTCACAGTGTGATTCTTAGCAAGTGGCTTAGAAATACCACCTAACAGGTTTCCAGAGATGCTAAAAAAGATCATATCTAGTCCAAGTCCAGAGTTTTACTAAGGATATAAGACTAATTCATAAGAAATAAGTATAGAAAATCGTAGATGCATAGAATAGAATATTACTTGACCATAAAAAAGAATGTAATCTTACCACTTGCGACAGCATGGACAGACCCAGAGGGTATTATGCTCGGTGAAAAAGTCTATCAGAGAAAGACAAATGCCATAGGAGTTCACTGATATGTGGGATCTAACGAACAAGGTAAATGAACAAAACTGAAACAGTCTCATAGACACAGAACAAATTGATACTTGCCTGAGGGCCGGGTTTGGGGGACTGAATGAAATTGGTGAAGAGGTTAAAAAGAAGTACAAGTTGATAGTTACAAAATAGTCATGTGACTGGAAAGTACAGCATAGGAAACATGGTCAATAATATTGTAAAGCTATGTATGGTGCCAGGTGGGTCCTGGAAATATCGGGGGGACATCCTGTAAAGTATATGATTGTCTAACCACTGCGCCGTACACCTGAAACTAATACAAAATAATATCAAATGTAAACTTCAATTAAAAATAAGTTTAAAGTTCTTAAAAAAAGAAGTAAGTACAGAGTAACTTGAATATATGTGAAAAAAAACAATCACTTTTGGGATTGTTAGCCCTGCCAGTGTGTATCAGAATCAGGTGCTTTGAATTTAAAAAAAAATCACAAATCACCAGGTTCCACCTCAGACTCTGAGTCCTCTCACCCACCCACACTCACAGAAAGCGTATGAAAACGACTGAAAAAGAGGTGTCCTGGAAGGAGACCACCTGAGTTGCACACACGCAGGGTATTTTTGAAGGGAGCCTGCTTGGTCAGCAGCCACTAGGAGGCAGGAAGCAGGGATGGCATCCGAGATACTTACCCCTCAGCCTGAAACGGTGCTTTGACCAGTTAGACCCTGGACTCAGTGTGACAGGAAGGCACACTGACTGCGGCGAGGAGATGGGGTGAGGAGATGAGGGCTGTCTAAGCTCTTCATAACTATGTGACCCTGGACAGGTCAGTCTGTCTCTCTGATCTTCAGGGTCCTGACGTGCGAAAGAAGGGGATGGGATGTGGTGGCCCCTAATGTTTTCCAAAGTACAGATTTTTGGGAGACAGACTTGGGTTTGAATCCTGGCCTCAACTTTTATTTCCGATCTCATGCAAATTAAGCGGCACCTGGTCTGTTTTCTTCTCCAAATTACAGTGTCCTGTGTGTCTTAATGGTGACTTGACTGTCTGCCTCCTGCCTGTTCTGTTTTTAATGAATTATACAGAGTGGTGACGAGTACATGTGTAATGAGTGGAGAGATAGCCAAAGCTGTGATCGGATACTCCGGCTCTAAAACATCTGGAAAATTGAACTTAAGAGAGTACCTTGGAGAAGATATTGGAATATTAACCACCCTGTCAAACTCATTCCAGTTTACAAAGTGCGTTCAGCAACATGATATGATTTGACCAATCCGGCCAGGCGTGGATTGTTTTGTACTTTTGCTCAGGGTGCATCACAGGTCAGAAATGCTAAATGAGTGTGTACCTACTCTGTCCACTCCTTGTTTATTACAATGCTGACCATTATTGCTATGACATACCTGGCGCTCTTCAGTGTTCAAAGCACTTTTCATATAATGTCATAAAAAAACAATACACTGAAGTAGACTTTAACATAACATTTTTTTTTATAGCCCATTTGACAGTTGAAGAACCTGAGTTTCAGAGACTACATTGTTCACCCAAGTTCATGAAAACAGTAAGTAGTGGATTCAAGAATCCAGTTCTCTGAACTCTCTTCTTTAATGCCTTGGAAACTGCCTTAACAGCGGAATTATTTCTGTATCTCCAGAGATTCGTAATCTTTTCTTTTTTAAATTCTTTTTTTATTAATTTGTTTTTGTTACAGATGTTTCTCACTTTTCCCCCATTGACACCCTCCTCCCCATCTCCCCCACCCCATCCCCAGCTTTGTTGTCTCTGTCCATTGGTCATGCATACATGCATATAAGTTCTGTGGTTTATCTCTTCCCCTAACGCCCCTTCTCTGAATCTGTACCCCACCTCTATGTCTCTGGGTCAGTTTTGTTCATCAGTTTGTTTAGTTCATTATATTTCACAAATAAGTGAGATCATGTGATATTTGTCTTTTTCTGCTTGGCTAGTTTCGCTTAGCATAATACTCTCCAGGTCCCTCCATGTCATCTCAAAGGATAAGAGGTCTTTCTTTCTTACAGCTGCATAGTATTCCATGTGTACATGTACCGCAGCTGTTTTATCCACTCATCTACTGATGGACACTTGAGCTGTTTCCAGATCGTACAGTGCTAATACTTTTCAAACGTCAGATTTTAGGTTAATCCCTGCAATCAGGATCCCCGGAGGCTCTGGATTAGGTTGGATGCTTCTGACCTGTGCCTTCCAAGCGTGCTGTGTTTCTCTTGCTTTGTGTCCTAACATGTGGTCGATCTTTGAGAATGACCCATGTGCACTTGAGAAGAATGTATATTCTGCAGCTTTGGGGTGAAATGTTCTGTAAATATCAGTGACGTCCAACTGATCTAGTTTGTCTTGTAAGGACTCCATGTCCTTGTTAATTTTTTGTCTAGAAGATCTATCCAATGGTGTCAGTGGCGTGTTAAACTCACCCACTATGATTGTGTTGCTATTGATCTCTCCCTTGAAGTCCTCCAGAAGTTTTATAATATATTTTGGTGCTTCCATATTTAGTTCATATATGTTTACCAGGGTTATATCCTCTTATTATATTGATCCTTTTAATATTATGTAGTAACCTTCTCTGGCTCTTATTATGGTCCTCATTTTGAAATCTATCTTGTCAGATATGAGTATTGCGACATCAGCTTTTTTTTTTTTTCATTTCCATTTGCTTGGAAAAATTTTTCCATCCCTTCACTTTCATCCTGTGTGTCTTTTGTTGTGAGGTGAGGTCTCTTGTAGACAGCATATATATGGGTTGTATTTTCTTATTCAATCAGCTATCCTATGTCTTTTGATTGGAGCATTTAAGCCATTTACATTTAAGGTAATTATTGATAGATAGTTATTAGTTGCCATTTTAATTTTATATACCTGTGTTCCTCTCTCTCTTTCTCTCTGTTTCTTCTTCTTCTACAACAGTCCCTTCAGCATTTCTTGTAATGCTGGTTTGGTGGTGGTAAATTCCTTAAGCTTTCTTTTTTTTTTTTTTAATTTGTGAAGCTCTTTATTTCTCCTTCAATTTTGAATGATATCCTAGCTGGATAGCGTAGTCTTGGATTCAGACCATAGCCTTGCATTACTCTGTACACTTCATGCCACTCCCTTCTGGCCTGCAGTATTTCTATTGAGAAATCAGCTGACAGTGTAATAAGAGCTCCCTTGTAGGTAACTTTCTCTCTCTTGCTTCCTTTAATATTCTTTCTTTGTCTTTAATGTTTTTAATTTTTATTATGATGTGTCTAGCTGTGGATCTTCTGGGATTCATATTGCTTGGGACTCTCTGAGTTTCCTGGACTTGTGTGACTTTTTCCTTCACCAGTTGAGGGAAGTTTTCTCTCATTATTTCTTCAAACAGGTTCTATTCCTGTCTCTGATTCTTTTCCTTCCAGTACCCCTATAATGCGAATGTTGTTACATTTTGTATTGTCCCACAGCTCCCTTAAACTCTCCTGCTTTTTAAATTTTTTTCCCCCATTTGCTGCTCTATTTGGGTGTTTTTCTCTACCTTGTCTTCTAAGGTGCTGATTTAGTCTTCAGCTTCTTCTAATCTACTATTGATCCCTTCTAAGGTATTTTTTCATAACAGCTATGTTATTCTTTATTTCCTCTTGATTTTTATGCATAGCTTCTACCTCTTTTTTTAAGCTGAAGTAGTTCCCAGTGAGCTCTTCATAATTATTATTAAGTTGCTTGTAGTTCTCATCAAATTGTTTGAGCACCCTTAAAATCATTGCTTTGAATTCTTTATCTGACAAGTTGCTGTCTTTCATTTCCTGTAGTTCTTTTCTGGTGATTCCTCTTTTTTTTCCCTTTGGGTGTTGTTTCTTTGTCTCCCCATTTTAACTGTCTGGTTGCTCTAGACCCAGTGAGGGATGTTTGGATGTGTAGGCAGCTCCCTGTATATCAAATAAGGCTACTGTGCCTCCCAGACTGTTCTGTTGCATGTCACCTCTTGCCTGTGGATCCTGGAGGATTGACTACTGGGGGCTGGTATTGGTGTGTCCTGGTAGGTGCTGCTGCTGGATCGTGTGGGACCCTTTGAAGCTGTGTTCCCCGCTGGTTGCTGGTGCCACCTGTAGCGGTATAGCTCAGGCCCTGCTGGAGCCTCACTCCCTGCCCGCACTGTGGGCAGTTGTGTCACACAGGCCTCACTGGAGCCCTGGCTCCCCGCCGATCTTGTGGGCTGCTGGGTCGCACAGGCCTCTCTGGTACCCCAGCACCCACAGGTCCCGTGTGGAGCTGGATCGCACAGTCTCTTCTGGAGACCCAGATCCATGCCTATCTTGTGGGCTGCTGGGAGGCACAGGCCTCTGTGGAGCCCCAGGTACCACCTGGCAGCTGGGGAGTGCTGCTGCCTCGTGGGGTTCAACTCCTGCTCAGCCTTTGCTGTAGCTTTTGGGGATGAGTCTCAGCTGCTGGTCTGTGCTTCTGTTGCCTGGGGATAGATGTCTGCTCCCCAGCCTCTGTTGTTGGGGGTATGTCTCGACTCTGATCGGGCTGCTACTGTGGGGAATGGTGCTGGGCTCCCGGCCGTTTGCAGTTTCTGCAACTGGCACCTTGGCAGCTCCACTACTGTGCACTGGTCTGTGTTGACACAGTGTCCACTGGTCCGATGGTGCCAAGTGCACTGGTGGGCTCAGGTTGCTGGGCCCTAGCCGCTCCCACTGCCTCCTCCCAGGGAGACCCGGGATCTTCCAAATGGTGGGACCTCTCTGTGGCGCAGGGAGAAGCACCCTGAAGGGCTGCTCACCGCATAGCCGGCTGCTCCGTCCACGGCACAGGGACCTTCTGCTCTGCGTCTCTGCACTTCTGGGGTTTGGTCGTCCACCTTCACGTCCACTCACACTCTCTCACACACTCGCTCACTCTCTCACACACTCACCCTCCCTCCTGTCCTGCCCGCCGCAATCTTCTCTCATAATCTTTTCTGAGGGAATTATTTAATAGAATGGACAGAAGTTAAACAACAAAGCGGAGGGGCTGTTCTATTTGTCCTGAGTTCATTCTTCTTGGAAGTATGAAGACATACCAAGAGAGATTGTCTCATCAATCCGAAGGATTCTTAAAATTCAGTTCCATTCAGTGATAAAGAATAGTTCTCAGGCCTTGATGCCACCAAATGGTCTTTAAGTCCAGGTGATTTCGCAGCCCATCAGTATCAGATCGAAGTGTCAAATTACTTCAATCTGATATTCCGACTTGCGGGTGAACTCTAGGTGTTGAAAAAGTTATTGATCTGAGTGTGTGATGGCTGCTACATTCCAACATGTGTTACAAATAAACCTAACATGCAAATTAGCAATCTCCATGTTTTCTCCCTTGTCTCTCTAAGGGTGGTAGAGCGTGTTCACCGTAACATTTTGGGTTCCTGGTGTGTTGTGTTTCTTTCCAACCTTTCTCAAAATAGGTTACTAATGAGGTCTGAGCTTCTTTATTAATTTGTTACAGTCTTGCACCAAAATGCATTCATGACCTGCCACATTTGTATTACACCTTCTATGTCCACGTGCATTAATTTAACTCCTACTTACCTGGGGATAAGAATCAACTATAGCACAAATTTCCCTTGTACACGGGAGAAACAGTAAGTTGTAAGGTTGTTGCTAATAGCAATAAGAAACTTCAAAAATTGACCATGAACTCAGTTCTACTCACGACAGGACTCATACAGGGGTATTTTCCTGTTCTATATATGTGGCATCTACTTTAAGAAACCACTTCCAAGCACTGGAGAATTATTAGGCACTTAGCATTTACCCCAAAAGCTCAATGGCATAGAATAACTGTAGCTTTTTGTACAACTAAAAGATACAATAAGAAAGATTCTAGAACAGTTTAGCAACTCTGAAAAGAAAAACCATCTCATCTCAACCGTGTTCCCTTATGTGTGTGCATTTAATCCAGGTTTCTCTTCATGAGTTTGTGCTCCTGCTCGGAGAATTTTCTTCTGCTGCTCTTTGTTCTGCTTATCGATGTAGTTTGTCGAGTCTCCAAATCAGAAACAATAAAAGGAAAAGGAAGGAAAAAAACCATTTACATGTTATGATTTATTGTCAAAATGGTTATGGTGGTGAGTGGGGATTCACTCTAGTTTATGAATAATATATTTACACTATTACCTCTCCTGGTAAATGTATGAGATTGATGCTCAGAAGAGACTCTAAATATGATGAATTGCTACCACATAAAGGTAGTCAATCTTGATCAGCTCCCATTTGAAAGGACTGGAATGCTCGCAGGGATGTCGTGAGAGGTTTCCAAACGGTGCCTTCTGTTATTTTCTTCCCATTCCTTTGGAAAAAGAAAGATACCGAGAGCTTCAGATCCATTTGTAACAACGTGGGTGGCCCCAGAGCAGTGCATGCCGGGACTAATTAATACCAAAGGGGAGACAAACTCTACGGCTCGATTCAGTTAAAATCAGGGCTCTTGCAGCGGCTGAGGGGTTGCAATGTCATGCACGGTATTCAGACCGGCGGTGAACTTCATCTAGATTCAAGCTGGTGCTCGAGACATAGATGTAGATGGAGCCAGGCAGCTTCAATTTTATGTACAATGACTTTTTGTAGCTAGAAGTAGTATAGCGTGCTGGCTTCTTTTTTCAGCTTATGTTTATTTAGTGCAGACTGTGACTCAACGTGGACAAGTCCTGCTCTTAGAAAAATTCCATGTCACTGGGCAAGAGACAGAGATACATTACTACATAGGTAAATGTCTAGAAAGTCAGGTGATAATAATGACTAGGTTGAAAAATAAAGCAGGGCAAGGGAAACGAGCTGGGGGGTGGATATGGGAAGATTTGCTTTTCCATTTTAATGTTTGGGAAGACCTTGTTGATGAAGGGATGGTTGAGGAAATCCATGAAGGACTGAAGGTGTAAGCTGTATGGTCCCACCTGGGGGCATTCCAGACACTGGAGCAAGAACCAGAGGTTTGGGGTGGAGGTGGGCTGGGCTCCTTTGAGATGACTGAAATGGGGGAGCATCAGAAACGGAGCCAAGATGCACAGCAGGGCCCGTGCCTGCCAGGCCCATCGGGGGAGTGTGGAAGGAAGGGCCGTGGGAAGGAGCTGGGGATCTCCACGGGCCGAGTGTACTAGAATATGATATACTGAAACCTTCTACCTGCTGGGCTCTGGGAGATTTAGAGTAATTAGGTCCCAGGCAGCTCTTCAGTGCCTGTCTTACTCAGCTCTATCTGAGCCACGTGTCTCAGAAACATCAAAGAGAGGCCACCAAGTGCCCATTTTCTGGGCCACCTGGTTCGAAACCAACTACACAACTTGCTCCGGGTCAGTCTTCCTAAGACTGTCCTTCTGCCCCCAAATGGTTAAACCTTTGAGCCTCCCTGAAGCAGAAACAAGATCTACTCCCTTTTAGGGTCTCACCTGGTGCCTACTTTTACCTTCTTTCTTCAGCTTGGTCCGTTGACCAAGGATTTTCTTTCTTATGAATACACTTCCTCATGAATACACTTCCTCCTCTATCATATCTTCAAAGACATCTCTGCTCCCCTGCCTCCAGGGTCGTCTCTTGCCCTGCCTCCTCCTGACCATGCAGGTGATCACAGGGCATGAATGAGTCAGGACCTCTGCCCTCAAGAACCCTCTGGAAAGAGAACACCTGCCCCACATACTGATACTAGTTGAGTGAGATCGAGATGCTTGCTCTGTTGGAGAAGCAAATACAATGAGTTTGGAGGAGGACTTCTCTCTGCCAAGGGCTGATAATAGAGGCTCATGAAGACAGTCACCTTTGAAGTATGAACAATATTACAGTAGGCAGCAGGGTTGAGGGTTGGGAAAATGCATTCTGTGCAGAAGGAGCTGGTTGTACAAACAGACGCATATGTAAAAGTACAAGACCAGTTTCAAGAACTGTATGTCAGCCACTGGGTCTGGAGAGTATTCATGCAGGGATGTGGTAGACCACAGGGCAACCAAGGAGAGTGAACTTTGTCTCAAGGGCAATGGACCGCGATCTCAAGACTTTTAACATATTTGGAAGGGATGTTGTATGTGACCAGTTTGTTTGAAGGGAGTTATTCTTCCCAACAGAAATGGATTTAAATGTGCACTTTGAAAATGACGACCCTGTCATGCGAATCAGGGGCATTGAAAACCCTGAGTGATCACATCTGAACCCTTTATGCTGGGATGACCTCCTGTAATTCTCACCAGGAGGCTATCAGTGTAGTAGTCGTATTGTTTTAATATTACAAATAATTGAAATTTCCCAATTAAGGGAAGAGTGTTAGAATCATACAGTCAAGACCTCAAGGAGCCTTCGAGGCCATGCCCAGCCTTCCTGTTAAGGGAGAAAGAAACCGCAGGCCAGAGAGAGGCCTGCTCTGCCCAGTCACCAGTAAGGGTGTGGCAGAGCCTGGAGTCCGGGTCCGGCAGCCCCAGGCTCTGCCTTGTCTCAGCAGGAATCGTTGCACATGCCCACGCCGTGCCTCCCAGAGGTCCCCTGCCACCTTATTCGTGGATGAAGTATATGGGTGCCCTTTTCCCGGTGGTCTGAGAGGCCCTAGGAAACCACTCTCACTGATGAGTGACATGTCACCATTAGGGATGAATTCATTGGGTGAATCACTCCCTCCTGCCCCCAGCCCCATTATGATTTTTAAAAAATTGGAATGGGCTGAAATGGAGCACCTTTCAAGAATTACTACCTTTCCACGAGTGAGTTTGTCAGAGGTTTTCACACCACCGCCCTCCCTGACCTCTGGGAAGAAGATGCGGGCTCACAGGGGTCCCAGGAATTAATGGGGTGAAAAGAAAGGGCAGGACGCATAGGCACAGCAGGCGGCTTTAGGTTAGTTTTAAATTGGGAGTCGGCACTGGATTCGGTTTTTCCCATTTCAGTCCCGCCATTCCCCGTTAGGACAACGTGCCGAGACCTGGCTCGCCCTGCACCACGTACACGTACACGATGCACACGCCCCTCTACTTCTGCGGCTTCCGTCTGGCTGGCTGGTTGGTGGCCTCCGAGCCTACTGTTTCCAGGAGTCGTCCCCGACGCCAGCTCCGAGCTCACTTCGCACTGTGGTTTCCTCGTGGGTGGCGCAGGGTCCGTGGCTCGGCGGACCCTTTCATCTGTGTGCCGCCAAAAAGCCGAGTGAGGACCTGGCTTCTGGCTTCCGTTCCCCCTTCCAACACCGATGACATGCTCTGGGTTTCTCCTTGGTGAGGCAGCTCACCTGCCGAGACGCAGAGAATCGATCCAGTGTCCCCTCCGAAGCTGAAGGGCAAGAGCCTGTGATTTGCTGGAGCGCAATTATCTCAGAGTAGGAGGAAGAGGTCACTCTTTGCCTCGGGCTCTGTGCTCTCGTCGGAAGTCCCTAGCGGGGGTTCAGACTGCTGTTCCCTTTCTGCATGACCTTGGATGAGTCTTTTCAACATGCTTAGCCTCAGTTTCTTCACCTGCAGGGCAGTGAGGGGAATGCCTACTTCATAAGCTGTGGGAGGAGTCAGTGAGATAAAGGATAGATGTACCGCAGGGCATGTGATGACTGAACCAGACGTTTGAGTTGCAGCCACACAAAGGGATGTTCAGCACTTGTCACAGTTGAGATTGAATCTGGTTGGATGTGACATAATTGTAACTCTCAGCCTACTCTTCATGATCTGAAACGAGGGGTCCTTTTGTTACAGAAACAGATTCCAACACATACGAACTCAGTGGCCAGGCTGCTGCTGAGTATGGATCGAGGGCATGCTGGAGGATTCATAATTAACTCAGTGCTGAGTAGAGTCTCATTCATTCTTTGGCATAGTCAGCACAAGGCCACGTGTAACTAGATCTGCAGTTCCAACATAAGAAAAAAAAATTGATGACTTCATAAATACTCCTGTATTTGTTGAAAAGATGTTTTCAATAAACCGTAATGAAATGCGTTATTAGTCCACCTGTAAGACTAAATAGATTTGCAGGTGGTTAAGGATCAGCTCAGCTCACCTCCTCCTGTGAAATTGCCCATTTAGTTCTGCCCACTGCAATGTATTCGGGACCAAGTTGCAGGAAATTAGCTCAAGTGACTTCACCACCTTTTGCTACAAAAACACCTTCCTGATGGGTCCTGTTTCTTGCTGGGTCTTCGACGTCTTCTTTTTTGATCTTGAATTTCAGCAGAACTTGGGACAGTTTACAGGAATCCAATGACATCGACTGAAGAATTATAAAGCAAATGCGCTCCAAGGCCAGGAAGTTACGAGTTTGCTTCTGGTCAGATGGAAAAAGCAGGGAAGAGCATTCAACACACGTTAGCCTACACGTACTGACGATCATCTCCCGTGTGCTCGAGGCCAGGATGGGAATAAAACCTGGCACTTGTCTCTGAGATATTCCTCGTTCAGCGGGAGCGACAGGAATCGACATGGTGCTGGGAGAGTATGCAAAGGGTTTGAAACTCCAGAGTGTGTTCATTTCCCACGGCTTCTGTGACAAATCGCCACCGTCTCAGCGACCTAAAACCCCACGAGTGGTGATCACGAAGGTCTGCGGGTCCGAAGCTCACATCGAGGTGTCGGCAGTGGGACGGGTGAGACCGTGTGGTCCTGAGAGGTGGAAAGCGCCGTGGCCTGCCCTTCTATGAAGCACGTCCCACCATCTCTGGGCTACTTGGCTGGATTCTCCTCTTGGCTTTCCCGGGCCCCAGCATTCAATCTTTTATTCATCTTCTCTTTCTCGCCACTTTAACTGATCGTAGCCAGCCAGTTTCTTGTCGTCAGCTACCATCTCCCGGCTGATGACGCACATTTATAGACCACTGTGACCCCTTCCCTGTGAGTCCAGATACAAGTATCCTTCCCAACATGTCCTCTTGGATAAATACTAAGTAACCTCTATTTAATGTTTCCCTAAAGGAACCCCCGGACCCTCCCAAACACCCTAGTCTGCTTCACTAGTCAGCACCATCACTGATCACTCCGCTGTTCAAGTTAAATAGGCAACAGAAAGCCTTGATTTTCCCTTTCCTTTACCCCACATGCGTCCATCAGCCATCCAGTGAGCACTGCTTCTAACATGCACCCCGAAATCTGCACCCTTCTTGCTCCCTTAGCGTACCTACAGCTGCGCCCCTCTCACCTGACTCCTGGCATGATACCTGCTGGCCTCCTTGCTTCTCCTCTGCCCCCCCCCCCCCACAGGAAATCACCAACCAGCAGCCTAGTACTCTTTTTGAAAGTAAATTTGACACTTCTTCCAATGGATTCTCAGCCCACTTAAAAAAAAAAAAAAAGAGTCAGCTTTCTACTCCCTTTTTGACAGGGCCTATAGGGGTGCCTGTGGTGAGGTTGGGTCTCTGGCTGCTTCTCCTACCTGGCTCATTGCACCCCTGCGCCCTCGGCCGTCATTCTGCGCTTGAGCACACCAACCACATCCCGGCATCGGGAACGTTGTATAACCATCGTTCCTTTGGCTTCAACTCTGCTCCACATTTGCTCATGACTGGCTCTTCCTTATCACCGTGACCTCAGTTTAAATGTCACCTCCTCGGAGTGTTCTCCCTTGACTCTCTTTGCTCAATTTCCTCTCCAGACCCCTCCCCCCCATACCTCACTTGTGTTATCTCTGGGCCTTTCCACAAGCTGGCTCCTCCCCTTTCCTTCCCACGGCCGGGATAGGATCTACGTGATGGCCAGGGCTTGGTCTGGGTTAGCAAGCCTTCCCGGAGGTCCCACGGAGCCCTGGGTGATATTCCTTCATTCGTGCGCACAGGCGTATGTGCATAGATACTTTCACACTTTCATCCTGTCCCTGTCCCTGTTGTTAAATGATTCTTCATTCGATATTATATTGAAGATACTTCTGTATTTTTTAATGCTTTATTTTTAATTTATTTTTGTTACAGATGTTTCTGTTTTTTCCTTGTTGACACCCTCCTCCCCATCCCCCCCACCCTGCTCCTGTATGTTAGCAAGTATATATTTTCAATCATATATAATGGCCACAGACTATTATATTTTCTGGATATATCGTGATTTTTTTTTAACCAGTCTCCTAAAATCGAACACGTTGTGATTGTGTCCACTGCATGCCTTTTTCAACACCTGTGTTTTTATAGGGCCAACTTTAGGTCAGTATTCACAGTAAGGCCAAGTCACTTGTTAAAATGTAGAAAACGGATGGCGACTTGCACACAACTGACCAGTTTGTACTATGGTAAGGACCACTGCGTGCCTCGAGTCTCAGCCCCCCTGGCTGTCCAGGCTTCTCTCCCAGGACCCCTCAGACCTGCCTCAGAGCCTGGAACCGAAGGGCAGTGACGGACTCAGCTGGGCCCCCTGGCACTGTGGCAGCCCCGTTAGTGCTGTGCATTGCCGTACGGTTCTGATTGTTCGGGACGAAAGCATTCTCCCGTGGCCTTAAAGTCAGCTACAACGTTATGCAGCCAGTGTGGCTCAGTTGATGGGGTGTTGTCCTCTGTACCAACATGTTGCTGGTTCAGTTTCCGATTGGTAGATGCCGGGGTTGCAGGCTTGGTCTCTGGTGGGGTGTGTGCTGGAGGCAGCTGGTGGCTGTTTTGCTCTCAAATCAATGTTTCTCTCTCTCTCCCTCTTCCTTCCTTGCTCTCTAAAGATATATATGTGTGTGTGTGTATATATTTTTTAAAATGTTATGCAGATTGATCATTTTGATACATTTTGGAAAAGTTCTTTCTACAAAATGTGCTTCATTTGAACATTTGTAAGTCCCAAGGGTGGGAAGGTTATGTAATCATAACTTCACCAACACTGGGTCTTGCCAATGTGTAATTTTTGTGAATCTTATTGGGGAAAATATATCTCGCTTTTTTAAAAGTTGCATTCATTTGTAATTGATTAATTGAGCATCCTTTTATATGGTTATCAGTAATTTATATTCCTACTGAAAAGAAACTTTCTGCTGATGTATTTCGCTTTCTATCCTTTGGACTGTGGACGTTTTAAATTTGCTTTCTTTCTCTTGAGTCGGGTTTATTGAAGTATAATTATTGTAACAGCTTTATTGATATATAATTCACATACCATATAACTCACTACTTAAAATGTGCAGTTGAATTTATTTTAGTACATTCACAGATTAATTCAATCATCACTATGATCTAATTTTAGCACATTTTCATCACTCCATAAAGAAACTCTGTACCCATTAGCAGTCACCCCCTTTTATCCCCCTACCCCTGGCCCCAGACCTTGGCAAGCATTAATCTGCTTTCTGTTTCTATAAACTTGACAACTATGAGTATTTCATATCAATAGAATCATACAGTATATAGTCTTTTGTGATTGACTACTTCAACTTAACATAAGATTTTCCAAGTTTAGCCATGTTGTAGCATGTGTGAGTACTTCATTTTTTTTAAATTATAGAACCATATTCCATTTTATGAATATGCCATCTTTTATTTATTCATTTATCAGTTGGCGGATTTTGGATTATTTCTACTTTGGCTGATATGAGTAAACACTGCTATATACATCCACGTACATGATTCAACAATTCTACTTCTCAGTATATACCCAGAAGAATTAAAAACAGCATCCCGGAGAGAGATCTGTACACCACCTTTACAGCGACATTACTAACAATGGCTAAAGTGTGGAAGGAACCCAAGTGCCCATCGAAGGATGGAGACACAAGCCGCATGTGACACACACAGTGGAGTGTTATTTGGCCTTAGAAAGGAGGATGACACATGCTACAACATGGATAAACCTGGAGGACATCACACTAAATGAAATAAATCAGTCACAAAAAGATGGATTTTGTATGATTCCACTTATATGATATATAATAGAATAAAATAATCATGCTTTCTGACTCCACCTTGCTGGGGCCTGCCAGTCGAAGAGCAACTGTTGCTAATTCCTGCAGATAGATATGCTGATCATCAAAGGAATCTGACCTGTAGCCTAGGAATGGCTGCAACAGCCTCTCCGCTCAGAACCACCTCCCCAAGGAGATAAGGAAAATATTTATGATTGTTTATCAAAAGATTTACAGCCATCTCATGACTAAGACCACGACAACCAGGGTTTGTTGACCGAAAGAAAAGAAGTTTCACCACGCCCCATGGCCACTTGCTGATCTCCAGATGTCTGTGGTCATCATCACCTCCTGACTTCAGACCCTTCCTGTTGGCCCTTCCCCTGACATTAAAAAAGCCCCAATTCTGTGCTTTCTGAGGATGGTTCTGTAGGACACTAGTCCACCATCTTCTCGGCTTGCTGAATAAAGTCACTTTCTTTGCTCCAGCTTCTTGTTACTCGATGTTGGCAGCGAGCAGTTTGAGCTGTAACTCGTTGGCACTTTGAGTTGTCAGACTCAAGGAGACAGAAAGTGGAGTCAGGGCTGCCAGGGGCTGGGGAGAAGGGGACATGGAGGGACTGTTTGATAGGGACAGTTTTAGTTGTACAAGATTAGAAAGCATTCTGAAGATGATTAGTGGTTATGTTGTAGAATATTATGAACATCTTTTATACCATTGAACTGCAGCCATAAACATGGTTAACAGGGTAAATTTCATGTGATATGTATTTTACCTCAAAAACAAAAGGGAAAAAAATGCATGCCTGAGTTTTTGTGGAAACATATAGTTCCATTTCTCTTGGTTATGTAACCAGAAGTGGGATTGCTGAGTCATGAGGAAACTCTGCATCTAACATTTTGAGGGACTGCCAAACCGTTTTTCAAAGTAGCGGTCACATCATTTTACATTCTTACCAGCAGTGCGTGAAGGTTGCAGTTTCTCCACATCCTCTTAGACATGTCCTTTTCTCTGCTTCTGACTATAGGCAGCCTCATGGGTATGAAGTTCTGTCTCAGTGTTTTTGATTTGAGTTTCTCTAAGGTTAATGATGATAATTTGTAGCCTAGGAAGGGCTGAAACAACCTCCCTGCCCCAAACCACCTCCCCAAGGAGACAAGGAAGATGTGCACAACATTTATGATTGTTTAGTAAAAGATCTGCAGCCACATCATCTTATAATGTGCCTATTAGCCATTTGTGTAGCTTTGGAAACATGTCATGTATTTTATTTATTAATTAGGTTTTTAATCTTATTATTGAGTTGTAACTACTCTTTACATATTCATGATACAGTCCATTATTAGACAAACGATTCGCAACTATTTTTTTTTGTGTGTGTGGATGTGTCTGCATTTTCTGGATGGGGTTATTTGGAGCACAGAATTTTTAATTTGGCAAAATCAGTATTATATTATTATAAACAAAGTCATGTCATCTGACAGGTGTAATTTGCAGTGCACAGCTCTGCGAGCTTCGACTAGTACACATTGTCCTGTGGTCAGCAGCAGCATCCGGACACAGAGCAGGTCCCTGACCCCAGCAAAACCCCCTGGCTGCTGCCAATCTGTTTTCTGTTGGGAGTTTTTGACTTTTCAAGAATATCATGTAAATGAAATCATAGGCAATAAAATATCAGATGTGTTTCTGGTTTTAGTGAACAAAATTCTACCAAGTAGTTATTTTTGTATTTATATTCAAGCCTGCCCATGTGATGATCTCTGCTTTTGTTTTGTTTTGTTTTGTTTTTAACCTGTGTCCATGTTTTCAGTTTTAAGATTCTTCCATCACTTACTTTCAGGTGTGACTTCTTTATTCTACATGCGTAGTCTATCTAAATCTTAGCATTCCTGATTCAAGTCAGTTTGCAAAAGGGTGGTATAAATTAGATAAAATTTAATAAGGACAAAATATTACCAATGGGCTAAGGTGGTAGTTTTCCAAGTTTTTTTTTAATAGGAGAAAACTTTTTTCAAGTGAAACTTTGGTAGAGGCTTAGCGTGTACACACATAGAAGCAGAGTTTCTCTTTGGGGTTCTGCCATGCCTCCCTCTTTTCTTCGGAGCATCATCTGAGTAACGTGGCCCCTCTCGTGAGTTATCCCGAGTCAGTTCATTTACTGGGAGCGGCATTAAGATACTGGTCTTCAGTCCGGCTGCTGTGGCTCAGTGATTGAGCATGGACCCTGCACCAAGAGGTCGCTGATTCGATTCCCAGTCAGGGCACATGCCCAGGTTGTGGGCCTGATCCCCAGTGGGGGGCATGCAAGAGGCAGCCAATCGATGTTCTCTCTCATCTATGTTTCTCTCTCTCTCTCTCCCCCTCCCTCCCTCTCATTTCTCTCTCTCTAAAATCAATAAAGGAAAAAAAAAAAAAAAAGATACTGGTCTCCAGGGTCAGTCTCAGAAAGAAGAGCGAGAAACTTGAGAAACCAGAAGCCTAATGACAGGGTTCTGACCTCGGGCAATGATTTTTCTCCTCTGTCCTTCCCTGCTCTGAGCTCCCAAGAGAAAATTAGGGGAAAGGACAGTTTCTTTACACAATGGAAGGGTTGCCTGGGGCAGTGGATAAGAAGAGTTTCAAATCATTCCAGTATAGATCTAGACCGAGAGTGATGAAACAAAGAAGAGGAAGGAACTTTCCAAACATCCCTGGAATACACTGCGGTGGCAAGCATTTGAAGTAGGTAGGTTTTCCTGCCCCGCACGAAGAACTGTGGTCAAGAAGGCAAGGTCCCTCGCGGCGCTGGGTGTGCGTCCGTGGTGGCTGCGTGGCCAGCTCTTCTGTGCTGGGTGGGCGCTGACCAGCCTCCAGCTCCTGCCTTACCCTTTCCCGTCTGTCCGGCATCCACGGAGGGGGGCATCAGCGCCCGTGACCGAGACCCCTACAGGAAGCGTGTCTTTCATTAAGCTTTCAAGTCCAACCTTATACCTATTAATGAACATCAAACTCGGAGTTTCCAGTGTGCTGTGTTTATTAAAATGGCATTAGCTTTATTTCAGCCCCTTTCTTACGAAGGTCACATCTCTGCGAAAGAACAAGCGGGAGCTGGTAGGTGATGTGTGTTGGTTCTTCCGATGTGTGCAGAGGCAGAGAGGGCCCTTCGGTGGTAGCCCCGGGGTCTCTGCCTTTACCCTTCTGGACCCGTCTGGGGCTGTGGATCTGCCTGGTGCTGATAACCCCGTGGGATCGAAGCCACTGTCCTCTGTGCGTCCCAGTGAATCCCCACGCCCGCCTGGACTCCAGGGAGCCCAGCAGGTCCCACGGCTGCCTGCCGGGCAGTGAGCGCTGCTCGGACCGGTTCCTCCCAGGCGGAGCGCAGGGAGGCATTCTGGCCAGGAGTCCGGGGACTGGCTCCCAGCAGCGCATGGTCCAAGTCCCAAGTTAAATCCCACACGATCGTCTTGAACCGGCCACTCGACATTTGGTTCCTTGTTTTCCTGTTTCTTGAATTGGATTTTATTATTTTGTTGTTATGTTTTCCCCCTCAGGCTGATCACCTTGGTGGCTTCGGCTGGGTAAAAGTTTGTCGTTTGGGTAGCGAAGTGTGAAGTGGTTGATCGGCTGGTGTGACGGGTGGCCTCTGTGGGCGGGAGGCCGGGCACGCCCGGGCCTCAGCCTCGGCTCTGGTTTGCATGGCCGCAGTCCAGGGGGTGCCAGGCCGTGTCCTCCTCGGAAGGAGCGGAGAGAAGAATCTTTTTGCAGGGGCATACAGGCTACTGGCAAAATTAATTTCCTTGCGGCTGTATGGGTGAGGGCTTGAGCTTTTGACCCGGTGAAGGGAGCTGCCTTGGATCTTGGAGCTGCCTGTGGTCCCTTCTACGTGGCCTTCTCAACCTTGCCACTCTCATCCAAAAGCCAGGAAAGACAGGGTCTCCCCTCATGGGTGGCTCTGTCCCTTTAAGAAGGGCTTTGACCTAACTCAGGCTGACCCAGGAAATACTCACTATTCATTCATGGAAAAGAACCCATTTGGGGCCTTCATTACATTCTCAAAACCCATCACCATTGACATCTGCTTTTGGCTAGAAGCCTATCACCCATCTCTCCCACACCCAAGGGAAGTTTTTATACACATGTGAACACAGGGGTGGGGGTCACCTTTGGGGGTCACTGAGGGTCCATCCACTGCAGTTTTCAACTAGATCCACATTGCAAAGCTTAAGAGGAGGATCTTAAGTGGAGATAGTTGCGATATAAAGAGTCAAAGGGGGTGTTGTAGATGAAGTTCCAACAGGGACACAGCGGAATTGAAAGAACTGGACAGAAAGACGAGAGCCGAAATGTGCAGCCAGCCATCAGCGGTGGAGAAGGTTAGGGGTGTTCAGGCCCCAGCAAGGGGCCAGGGCGCCAACCTGATGAACAAAGTGTAAAACGCCGTAGCTGCTCTCCTGTGCTACCCTTGAACCTCCTTCTGTGGGAACATCAGCTACTTTTAAAGGTGACATTGTATCAAGCCCTGTCCTGGTCATTTGAACTCCTTTTGTCGTTTCGGTGTGTCTCTGTGAGGCTAACAGGAGAGAATCCAGTTCTCGGTAAAAGGCAAAGCTCTGGGAAATGACAAAGGTGAGCGTTCCTACTGCCACTGTCATAGGGAGGCGTTCCTAGCCTTCTCCTAGGCGACTCTGGTCTTCTGCTCCAAATCTGCACCTGTGGTCCCCCACTCACTGCTCGTGTCTCGCTGGACGCTCTGCAGAGTCCGTGTGTCCTCGCTCCCAGGGGATTGCCTCCGATGAGGAGGGAAGGGGTGCATTTAGGGCTGAGGAGATGCTACGCTCCAGGTAGGGGTGCGTTTTATTGCAGGGAAGTCGTGACTTCTACCCCTGAACTGGTAAGTGTCCCAGAGAATGTTGTTCAGGGACAGCCAGGCCATGCTAGGGCCCTGCAGGGATTAAAGGCTCAGCAGTAGTACTTAGGTGTTGTTGAATGATGCTTTCGATGATATGAGGGCCCTGTGGTAGGGAAGCGTGTGAGGTTAGCCAAAGGAGGTAGGAGAGAGTCAGTAAGGAAACAGAATTCGGTGGTCAGAGAGCCTTCCGGGGGATGGTTATCAGTACCAGGGATGTTGGCGTGGGTGCCGGTGTATGGTCAATCTGAAAATAGATAAATAAATAGAGCCAGTATTTTGAATATTTACTGTGAGTCAGGCATTGTTTCAAATGTTTTATAAAAAGTAATTCCTTTATTCCTCACAACCATTCCATAAATTATATGTTATACTTGTCTGACAGATGAAATATCTGAGCCGTAGGGTGGTGAATGACTTGGCCAGGACCGGACAGGTAGAAGGACCGGGCAGGTAGAAGGACCGGGCAGGTAGGAGGACCGGACAGGTAGGAGGACCGGGCAGGTAGAAGGACCGGGCAGGTAGAAGGACCGGACAGGTAGAAGGACCGGGCAGGTAGAAGGACCGGACAGGTAGAAGGACCGGACAGGTAGGAGGACCGGGCCGGTAGAAAGCTATCTCCATGCTTAGACAGTACATTGTGTGTCTGCTCAGCCCACAGTCTTGATGTCTCTATCTACCGCCTCTCCCACGAGTGCGGCATAATCTGGCAGTAGAGTGGGCAGAAGTGGGCAGATGACTGGCATCCAGAAGACCTGGTCGTAGAGATTCCGGGGGGAGGGGATGCTAAGATTCAGGAAAGAGCACGCTCTCTAGGAGAACTGGACAGTTCCAATTAGGGCTCCTTTTCCCGAACTGGAGGTGCAGAATTAGGGAGACAGGTTACTAGGAGCAGAGCTGGGAGCAGCGTCTTAGGCTGACTTGAAACTGAACTGTGGTTCTTCTATTAGTATTGCTTCACTGGACCCTAAACTTAGGGGTGCGGCTGAGCCCCTGGGAGCATTCCTGCCTTGGGTCCTGAGGGCAGCCTGCCAAGCAAAACACGGTAATTAACAAGCACTTAGCTGTCACGTGTTAGGGCCTGTTTGGGGTGTAAGCAACTGTAGGGGAGCAAGTGCATTCCTGCCCTCACACTGTCCCCATGGAGAGGCACTGTTCTGTTGTGACTGCATTGGGATCAGCACCACACCTAAGGTTGCCCCTTTTGTTTTTATTGTCACAAGAATAGAAACAATTGATTCTATTCTTTTCTGAGATAAACTTTTCCATGATCATTTCCATGGCAATTTTCATAAAAACCAAATGAAAATTCAATTTGCTGAAAGCATATCCCTTTTTCATTTCCTCATTTTCTGCTTAATTGGGACATGAACGCGAGTCTGAGAATAGACAAAATTAGGTTAACAACTTACAACTAATCTCTTCAATACCCATGAAATCGAACGAGGTGGCACATGTCCCGTGTTCCTCATCTGCTGGCCCGTGGGACCGGACTCTGGCAGTCCAGGGTCCCTCGAGCGACCCCACCAGAACCATGGGGACGAGCTTTCGTGCTGGTTAGAATCAAATCCCAGTGCATGCCGGTCCTGTTAAAGGTCAGTATTGTCACTGACACCGCAGTATGGAATTAGACTACCGATTTCATCCTCGCGTTGCTTAAATGTGCGTATACACAGTTCTAAGCCTAAACTCCTCATGCTTTTACTTCATGCTACTTGGAAGTCAAAACCAATGAACCCACTAAGGCCAAACAAATTAAAAGAGCAAAAATAAGTTAAATTGTCAAGGGTAATTCATTTTGCTATAAAACTGAATAGTCGCGTGCGCCAGGGCTGTGTACGGGCTAATTTGGGCACACCCTTTTCCTCTGTGGGGTGAAGGAGACTTCGTCACCATTTTTTTGCACCGCCCCAGACCCTTCACCCCTGCTGTCCCACCGATGTCATTGGGAGTTCCTGCAGCAGGAATTCATCATTTGCTACTAAATCTGCATTTGTTCTTCTCTCATTAGCCCAGGACCATTAAAGTAGCACTGGGTGAATGGTAACCGTTCATTTGTGAATATAATGACAGAGTTGGATACTGGAACTATGTGAAAGGATTTGGAAATAAGGCAGTCACACTGATTCGGCTGAATGTGGTGTTTTTAACCATTCAATGCTTATCAGTGATGTTAAAGATGTTAAAAGTTTTAGCCCTGGCTGGTTTGGCTGAGCGGTTAGAGCATCGGCCTGCAGACTGGAGAGTCCCGGGTTCGGTTCCCACTAAGGGCATGTACCTTGGTTGCGGTTTGTTCCCAGCCCTGGTTGGGGTCATGCCGGTGGCAGCCACTCGATGTGTCTCTCTCACATCGATGTTTCTTTCTCTCTCTTCCTTCCTCTCTCCCTCCCGCTCTATCTGAAGATAAATGCAAAAATGTCCTTGGGTGAGGATTAAAAAAAAAAAATGGTAAAAGTCTTATAAGGAACTTTAAGACCTCTGAGAACTTCTTCTTG
Source organism: Molossus molossus (assembly GCF_014108415.1). Taxonomy (NCBI): domain Eukaryota; kingdom Metazoa; phylum Chordata; class Mammalia; order Chiroptera; family Molossidae; genus Molossus; species Molossus molossus. Next base: position 7,108,832 of record NW_023425350.1, on the reverse strand, counting down.
GACTTGTATTTGTACAAACAACCCTAAAGCTAGAGAGCCGTTTCTCACCCTGCAGCGTCCCCCTCCTCCTGCAGGTTGACCCTGGAGGGTGCAGGGGATGAACCGGGGGGCTGGACCTCAGGTTCTCCCGTGAGAATTGAGATCAGAACGAGGCGGGTGAACACGCGCCATGAGCCTGGCCTTTGGGTAGTCAACAGTGGAACAGATTCTGGAGCAAAACTGTGTTGTAGCCCCGTGTGTTCCTGAAAGCAGCCTGTGGGATGCTATGCAAAAGCCCTGTTCTCCCACAGCATCCTTTGTAAGAACAGGACCCTCGCCTAACTGATGCAGGAGTCAGCCCTTATGGTCCACTGTCTCAGGCTAGCAGGAACATTTATCAGGTCTCGAGTAGAAGTTAAGAAATCGTCACTGGACAGAGCTAGGTGACTCCCACCTCCGCCACCGAAGGGCCGGCCTGCTTCCCACGTTGCTTAAGATTGGAGATGAAGCACAGCCTCGTCCACAGGCGCTTGGGGCTCTGCTTTGGACCCTGCCACTGCGGGGCTACGTGCCCTTGAGCATGGCGCTTGACTTGGGCGAGCGTCAGGTTGCTCTGCTATGGGATGGGAAGAAGGGTAGCATTCGCCTTGCAAGGCTGCAGTGACAGCCAAGTGGAATAAAGCAGGGGAAGGGGTGACACGGTGCCCAGGACAGAGCCCGTGCTCCATGAACAGATGCATCACTGTTCACACTAACACCAGAGTCTACATTGTCATACACGTAGGAGAACAAATGATGGCCCCACAACAGTAGGTCTCACGCTCGTCGCCAGGTAGCGACAGGAGTGCTGGTGCCTGGGTCCGTCCCAGAGCTTCTGGAAGAGTCGACAGTGGGTATAGTCTGGTGCTGTGACTGCCACAGACCTGGGTCCTTGTCTCAAGCTGGTAGTTGGTCATTGGTGTCCTTGGGCAAGTCACCTCCCCAGTCAGTCTCCCCTGACACAGAACAGAGGCCAGATTTCATACAAGCCTTGCAGAGTTCAAATGCTACGTTCAATAGGCTTAGGGTTGAAAACACAAACAAAACCATTAAAAGGTCTGAGCCGACGGGAGGTCACATCCACAACGCAAGGCCAGTGCAGAGCAAAATGGCTTTACTGCAGGCGCCTGGGTGCAGGCGGGCTGAGCTTAGAAGGGTTCAGCCTCGAATCAGGGTTGGGGTGTCAGATGTATACCCTCCTTTTAGCTTCCGGCAGGTCCTGCTGACAGTTTGTCTGGCCCGTTGTCCACTTTGCAGTGGGACTGGTCTGGTATCTCGTCCGGCATCTGCTGGGTTATCTGTTGCCTTGCGGACAATCCAGATAAACCTTATCCATACTCAACAGAAGGCTGAGCAAAGGTCATGCAAGCAACACAATTTCCAATTTCTGCCTTTTGCAAACTTTTCCCTTTAAAACAGTGGTTCTCAACCTTCCTAATGCTGCGACCCTTTAATACAGTTTCTCATGTTGTGGTGACCCCCAACTATAACATTATTTTCGTTGCTACTTCATAACTCTAATTTTGCTACTGTTATGTCTTAGGCGACCCCGGTGAAAGGGTCATTCGGCCCCCAAAGGGGTCGTGACCCACAGGTTGAGAACCGCTGCTTTAAAACATTACTGACCCCTTTCCCAATATCCTAGGTTATAGCTCTATCTACAGTCTACTTTGAAAGAAGACACTCAAATGAATTCAACAGTTTTTAGATTTGACTGAAAGTGCAACAAACATGAAAAACTGCATTCACCCTTTTCATTTTTTTCCTGGTTGGTATTAACAAACATAGCTAGAAGGCTGGTACTGAGAGACACGCAGACCGGAATTGGAATGCCGAGCGGCGGGAGATGGAAAGGTTGTTTGACTTCAATTTACTGCAGCCACTTTCCTGCGACCACGTAGTGAAGAAAACCACGGGTCTGAGACGGTCTTCTGCAGCATCGCTGAGTCCTGGTCATCCCTGGTGGGAAGTTCTGGGACAGGGCAGGTTGCAGGTCACGCCCGTGTGGGTGTTTAATTTGTGAGGAACTCTGCCTTTGCCTGGCTATCCACTTACCACCACCTCTTAGTCACCATGCTTTAGGAAGAGTACGCTGGGAAAGAATCACCAGACCTGTGATCTGCAAGGAGCATAACGGCCCTGTGAGTAACCACAGGGTTTACCAGACGCTTCGTATACATTGCTTCTCAGTGTCCCCAGAAAGCCTGTGGGTACGATGTTTTGATCTGAATTTTGCAGAAGAGAAAACGGATGCATAGAGATGATTGATTCACTCAATGGGTTCCATGTAGTGAGTGGCTGAGCACGGACTCCATCCCGGGACACGTTCCACGTGCCTCCACGGCACCAGGCTCTCTTCTGGAGTGGGAGCCCATCTAACCTGGGAGTCTTGGAATCTCGTCCTGCCTGCTCAAGGAGTGTTTGAATTTCGAAGGGCTGTTCTTTCTGCTCTGTCTCCTTCCTAACAATGTCTTCCTCCCGCTCCTTCCTTCACTTTCTTGTATTCTTTTCTTTTCTTTTCTTTTTTTACCTCACTCTCTCTTTCCCTCTTTCTGTAGCAGCTCTGGCAACTTGGTGCAGGCAGAGCCTCCTTCCCCCACAATGCATCTGGAGAGCACCCTGCTTCCCCAGAGCAGCCCTGGCTGGCCCTGGTCGAGAGAGCAGTTCTCTCCTAGTTCGTGTGCTGCGTCACTGGAGCCCAGGTGCCCTTCTGAGCTCGCTCAGACTTCCTCTCCCAAGGCACTGGGTCCAGCCCCCCACTTGTGGGAAAGAGGAAACAGTTCTCGACCTCCGGCCCCCACCCATTTTCTCCGGTTGTCTTTGGCACTTAGGCTCCTTGATCATGGTTTGAACTGATGCTTGAAGTTTTCACGTACTTTGCGCTCTGCCATCCACCCAGGTCCCCACTGCTGAGGCAGAGATCCTTCTGAGGTAGGATGTGCTCTTTTTCTCCTTGCGAAGTTTGTGTTATAATCCAGGACACTTCCATGAGGAACGGGACATACCCAACGTAGTCTGTGGGTCAGTCTTAAAATCTGGGGTATTCTGACCCACGAAATGAGTTCTTCTAAGAGTGCGGATTATTTTTTCATTGAAATGTTATGAAATTATGCTATTGATCTCAACTTTTAGAGGAAGAAAGTAGCTATTGTGTTTTCCACAGAACTTTCAATTTCATGCTAAAATTCCTTTGGAGAACATGGGTTTCCAGATGGTTGGATTGTGTGATAATCATTAGAATTAGACCAGAATTTAATTTTGATGTTATTCATGTAGAAGATTATTTTAGCTTTTGAATAATTTAAACCAGTTTTTGGTTTACTGTATTCAGTAAAGAAACCCAATTGAGACTGGATTTCTTTTCTTTCTCTTTGTTAGTCATTATGTGCTTGTATGTATGTATGCATGTATGTATGTATTTATACATACCAGTGGATTATATATTATTAAATACATTTAATACAAAATACCTGTCTTATATGAAAATGAAGGGTTACAAAAGTGATGTAATTTCAGCTAAGTAACATCAGATGTGCATTTGAAACTATCTATTCTGCGATCCTAAATTCTGTTATATTCTCTTTTTTTTCCCTGCTATATTTAAAAAATTTAAATTTAAAAAATTTAAAAATGTCTTGAATGATATCTCTTATCTTTTTGTGGTTTCTAAAAATGGCCACAATATAAAGTTATTTTCTAACAGCGTAAATAATAGCTTCTTTAGTCCAGACAAAGGCATACTTTGCCATTTTATTTTGTTTAATAATGACTCAAATATTTATATACATTTACATGTATTGTTATATATAAATATATATTTTTATGTCAATGTATGTATTTACAAAGACCTCATGAGATTTTAGACCAATTCCTTTTAAAGCTAAGTTGCATTTTTTAGGGTAAATGCTTAATCATTTCAACATATAAGGATACTGCAATTCCGAATATACTGCCTAAGTCCAAGAAACTTAAAAAATATTTTTTTCTCTATTGCTTTTTTTAGAGAGAGAGAGAGAGAGAGAGGGCAGAACACAGAGGGAGACAGAAATAGAAACATTGGTGAGAGAGAACATTGATTGGCCGCTTCCTGCATGCCCCCCAGCTGGGCATTTGGCACATAACCTGGACATGTGCCCTGACCAGGAATCGAACTGGTGACCTCTTGGTGCATGTGTTGACACTCAGCCACACTGGCTGGGCAGCCCAAGAAACTTGAAAACATAATTCAAACTCATTCACTTTGAATTCTTACTTTATTTCTACCAGCTAGGTCTGCGATTCTTCAAAGTCTGTGATTCTATAACGTGGACAGCAGCTTGATGGAAAATTCTTGCTGTCTCTCATTGTATCTCTGTCACCACATGCTACCTTGAATCTGAATACCTGCATTTCATCAAAGCAATCAACTACGCCCTTATAGATCCCTTGTGGTTTAATGTTCATGAACTTAGATGGCTGATCACTCAGTGAGAACATGCACTCCTATGAATCATGGGGGTTTCTCATAACTCTTTTAATTCTCAAAAGTCATTAATTTGAAGAGACACTTTGCTGATGCTTCAAACAGGTTCCCATGACCTTGCCATCTGCTTGCATTAAAACATAGTAAATCACTATCACGTACTTTTCTCCAAGTGGGAAGTAGACATGATTTCTGTCTCCATCATCTGGAAGACACATGATCTGGACCACCTCCACCTCCTCCTTCAGAGTCCATAGCTCACCCCCTTCCAGGACTGATCACTGACGGGCGACTGAACTGAAAGAGCTCCCCCCATGTCTGTGCATCCTTCCTGCTTCCGGTACTCTACCGACAGCAAGTGAACTCAGACTCCCAGTGTTTAGCTAAACCTTCTTTACTGATAGGTGTGTGGATCTGTCTTATTATTAAAATAATATTTTTGCTGAAAACATCTCGCAGGTCATTCTGTCCTTCCAGAGCCTGGTGTACCCAGGACTCAACGGCATGCTTGTTGGTTTAGTTTTCTGTCTCTCCTAGGAGGTTTTTCTCTTTGAGGACAGAGCTTTGTCATAGTCATCTTTATTTCTTGCAATTCCTAGTACATTGTCTGGGCTGGACTGCCTCACCGATGGACTGACTGATCGGGTTTGATGAGACCCAGTGAGGGATATTTCTTTGTCTGTTTTACATGAGGGAGGCCCTGGGTTTTGGCCAAGGACTCTGAATTAGTGGAATTAACTCTATGTATCCTGGTACCTACTTATGTATCCTACCCCGTTTATTTAATGCAATCCGTGAAAGAGAAGGGCTATGTTGGAGGAAATGAATTGCTGCTGGGACTTAACAAATTGGTAAAATTCATAAAATTTCCATCATTATAGGAAAGATGGGAGAAAACCCCAGATTGTAAAAACTGAGGCTCGGCTGGAGGGGAGGGGTGGAACTTGGACACAGACTTGGTACACCTGGGAGGGAATCATTCATTGTGCTTAATTGGAGTTAGAGCTGCTTCTGGGAGAGGGTGGAAGTAGAACTAGGTGGGTTGAGGGGTCTGATGTTGAAGAGTCTTAAAGGTTAGCTAGCAGGACCTCACACTTGTATAGGATGACTATAAATCAGAATCCTTTGCAATCAGCTTTTACATTTGCGTTGTGCGCACTGACATTTAAAGCGCTCCTATAGATAGTATATGTTTTCATTCTTTTAATCACCTGGGAGGTAGGCAATGGCAGATGGTTTTGCCAGTCTGACCGAGGCTCAGCTTGGTGTCAGCTTACACAGTCCTGCAGAGGGCCTCTCCTTACTTTCCCATAGATTTACTTGCTTGTAGAAGGGATTGGAGTCTTCTGGAACAGGTTGTGTGGTTCTAAGCATCTGTCCCCTAAATTTTACACACATTGTTCCTGATGCTCATGGCGGGGGAAAACATCTGCAGTAAGGAATACAAATTCAGACAATACAGCATTGTGTTTGCATCGACTTCCAGTCCCAAAGCTCACTGTTAAATCGGGCCGGGTCTGGATGACTCACTCATAACCTGTGGCTGGGTTTGGGGATCTGCGTCCTTTGTGTGCCGAGTCTTTGCCGGCCTTATGCTTCCTCGGCCAGCCAGTCTCTTGCGAGGTATGGAGGCTCCTCTCAGGATGTAGTGAACGTCAGACACAACTCCTCGCTCGAGAAACGGACAGTTTATGAGTGGAGACAACATTTGAGTGTAAATTCTGGTAAAAGGTAATGCACTCCACCAGCTACTCATCTGAGACAGAGAATGTGTAAACAATACGAGAGTTTGTTACTTTAGGTTTTCTGCTCAAATATGGATGCAGTGTGTTTTAAGGTGTTTCTTTGACTCCAGAATTAGGACACAAATACACAACACCCACACATGCCACACCACACAAATGCGCATTTCGAAACACAGAAAGCTGTGCGGAACATCCTTGAAAGCGATGAACTTGCCACAGGGGGAAAAAACAATGTTTGCCTTACCCTGGCTGGTTTGCTAAGTGGTTAGAGCATCAGTCCTCCGGCCCAAGAGTCGCAGGTTCAGACTGAAGGGTTGCAGGTTCGATTCCCAGTCAAGGGCATGTACCGTGATTGCATGTTCGATCTCTAGCCCAGGGTCATACAGGAGGCAATCGATCGATGTGGCTCTCACATTGATGTTTCTCTCTTCCTCCCTTCCTCCCTCCCACTCTATCTAAAAATCAATTGAAAAAATATCGTAGAGTGAGGAGTTAAAAATAAAAACAGTGTTTGTCTTGACAATGAACACACACACATACATATGGGGTTATACCAATACTCACCTAAGTAACTAAAAAAATTACTGAAATATTTAGAACCTTCTATCATCAGGGTAGATATTAGAACTGTAACTAAAAAAAAAAAAAAAGAACTCTTAGAAAAGTCAGAGGAATAACCAAATGCTTTTCTAATTAGGACCGAGAAAACCTCCTAAAATAATTGAAATTGACGTTTGGTTGGCTTGACTTGAGTTTTTGGGGGAGGAGTAATATATGTTCAATTCTTCTTAATCATTAGGGCCGATAAAACATGCCTCTTTGGTGTCCCTCCCTGTTCTGGACAAGCAACTCATCGACAGCAAGGATTCGATAAGGGAGCAGGTTGGCTCAAATATTCAATCCCAGTCTCTGTAAGTCAGCAATCATGAGTTCATCCATGCCAAGACATTTACTGAGCTCCGGTCCAGGCGCACACAACCTGTGTTAGGGAATAAGGATAAAGACATGCATAAAACAGATTGCATAGTCCAAAAATGACCATACCCCCTGCTGCACACGCCCTTCCAGAACTTGCCCTCTCCACTGCACAGAGGTCGAGTCTACAACGTCCCCCCTTGGACTTAGTCAGGCCTTTGCTGCTGAGTTAACTAACAGAGCACAGTCTCCCTGGCTTCTGAGGACAGGTCATAAACGCAGTGCAGCCTCGAGTTCTCTGGACTGGGGCACGTTGAGCTGATATACAAGAATACTGAGGCTTCCGTCTCGTGCGGAAGCCAGACTGACTCACCTGCTTGACTCCAGCTCCAGCCACTGTCTGCCTATGAGGACATGAGAAACTGTCAGCCAGAACTGCTCCACTGAGCGGTCCCCATGCCCCTGACCCCCGGACGTCGCGAGAGAGAAGTGAGTGTTGTTTTAAGATGCTTCAGGGGAGCTGTTATGCAGAAATTGATAACCAGGACAAGCACATAGACTACTGCCCCTAAGTTCTAATTTAGTGAGAAACATCTGTGTTAAGTCACGTGAGTTACATAATAAATTCCGTAAGTGATTGTGATGTGAAGGACAGTCGTAAGTACCACAGAGAAGAGCAGCAGTTCGAGTACTATAGGGACTCAGAGGAAGGGGAGATGACATTGAAAACCTCCCAGGGGAGCTGGTGGGTGAACCGCACCTGGATTTAGGATAAAACGTGGACCTGCAGAGGTGAGAAAATCCTGCTTGTCAATGACAGTGGCCAGCTCCAACCCTCCGGGACAAGATCAGACTCCTATGGCATCTGTTGTCATTGTGTCTTAGGGCAAAGTCAATGCCACGTTTTTGCATCTAGCTTGGAATTTCCACCCGGCTGATTGGGCACGCATTATTCTGAGAACTGCTTGGATCTGTGGCGTCTGCTTTCTTCATCAAAACCACGTTGTCAGAGCACTGATGGGTCTGTCCCTCCGGTAGGCGTGGGGGGTGTAAGTGAGACTTTGCCCTTGTCCTACAAAGAGCCCATGGCCTGACTGTGGAGACAGAACACCTACAGTGGCAGTGCAGGGTACTGGCATTATCAGAAAGGTAATTTAAGGGGCACCTGGGGGAACAGAGGAGGGAGCCAGCGACCATGCCTGGGGAGGTATGACTGAACCATTGAGGATTGGGTTCTGCCAGGCAGAAGGGAAAGAGAGTCCCAGCTACAGGAGGCAAGAAGAAAAATGGGCCCAAAACATAAAACTTGGCATGTTTGGGGAACCGCAAATAGTTTGGTACAAGCCTGAGTGCAATATTTAGGGGGAACCTTGAGCGATAAGGCTGGAGAAGGAGTCAGGGGCCAGCTTCCTGAGGGTCCTGCATTCTCTATTTGCTGAAGAGCCGGGACCCCCTCCAAAGGTGACAGGGAGCATCTTTGAAAGGTCACACGTCATTGAGTCTGCACATTCAAATCGCAGTGATTTCTCACACGGCCGTTTTCTGTCTGCATGGTTTCCGGGGCTAGAACACGCTGGTGAAAAGCCATCTCGCTTTGCCTACGTTAAAATCCTGTCCTCCATTCCCCCAGGACAGTGCTCACCGTCGTGATTGGACTACTGTGGCCTGAAGAAGTCCCGCCTTGCAGGCACCGGAGGCCCTCTATTCCAAAGTGCTTCCCCTCGCCTGTCCCCCCTGCAGATGTGGTTTCTCACGCCATGAAACCTGCATGATCCCATCAAGACACTAATTGTAGTAATTTATGGACCGTAGCTCTGTCAGACCCATTCAGTCTCTCAGAGATGGATGAATCACAACTTCAGGGCACCCACCCCCATACCCAAACCGCCTCATTAGCCTATTCCCACCGTCGGGAAATCTGGTGGTAAATAATTCAAGATAAATGCAATCCCAGTGGGGAACGGCCAGCGCCATCTCTCATGACCTGTGACGTCCCCTGTGACATGTGATGCTGCGCCCGAGGCTCATTAACGCGCCTCCCCGAACAGACGGGCACCGCTCCCTTTGGTTCCGGTCACCTGATCCGCCTGGAGCCTTGTCATTCATCATCCCCGACCACAAAGGGCAATTCTTCCAGAAAACCCAGCCGCATATTTCTTCTCTCCTGTGGGGTCGACGGTGCGGTGAAGGCCCGATGCTGCTTTGCTCGTTCAGGCCTTTCAGACTGCCAGGGGGTGACGCAAGTGCAGCCAACGTTACCCACGGAAGCTGGGTCCACTTTTAGTTTTATCCCGTTAAAAATGCTTTCTGGGTAGTTGATCATTCTCTCTCGATGAACGGCTCAGATGTAGCTCTAGTGCTTCAGCGTGGACAGCACGGATGCACGCACGTGCTGTGCTTTGGACACGTGGGATGTTGGTGTTACTTGGGCGACTGTTGCTGGGGTATGTTCCGCTCCGAGGGCAGATGACAGGGTTTTCTCCGAGCGCTGTGTCCGGCTGCCCCTCTCTAGGGTGGGTGCTTTCCTTGTATTTGGTTCTCAAGTATGTAGCTCGCGTTCTTATGTCCACTTGACCCTCGTGATAACCCTGTGAGGGAAGTTCTGGTGAGGGGATTGGAGTCCCGAGCCCTTTGGGAGCTCATCCCGGGTTCCAGGGACGCGAGTCCTGGGCTGTCCGACCTCGAAGGTTTTCTCTCAGTCACTTCTTTACGTACGTTGCCTTCCAGATGCTCGGGTAAAAGAATTTCTAGCAGCTTCCCTCTGCTGGAGGATAACAATGGGATTGCTTGGTGCTTATGAAGTTCTACCATGTAATTTAGATATCCGCGTGTATTTCATATGGAGGTAGATCTCACCTGTGGTCTGCCCTCTGAGACATGGGTACAGAGTTCCAGTTTCTGCTCACACTGCACCTCGTGTCCTCTGCTTCCTCTCTCCTCGCCCAGTGAACAGTGGCGTGTGGCTCATGCTCTGTCATTTCTCTCAAGAGATGTTTGTGTCTTCAGAACAGGCTTTATTAAAGACCTGGGGGCAGGGGTTGGGTTTTAATTTGTAGCAGTGAGAACAATGTAAAATTAAGTATTAGTTATACCATAAAATTAAATAGATACGCTTAATTAGAGGAAGAGTGTAGTAGTGAGAGTTCATCACAAAAATGCAGAGGTGGGATAAAGCCCCGCGTTGTCTTTCTCTCCGTAGCATGTAGTTGACCCCTGACACCTCCCGTGCGAGACGCCCGTCTTCCTGGTGTCCCACGCTTGCGGTCTGTCCCCTGGCTGTTTCCCAGAGCGGTCATAGCGGGGGACCCGGCCATGCTCAGGGCCGCCACCCCTTCAAAGCTTCCCAGAAGTGCAGTCCACATCCTGCTTTTACTTAGAATTGAGCTTCCATCTTCTCCAAATGGCTCATGAACGAGTTCTTCAAAGGCAAGTGTCCTCGGCTGCGTTTCTGGTCTTCGAGCAGCGCAGCCAACCTGCAACTGGAAAATGTTGTCTTTTCTGTTTCCCCAAAAGTCATTGTCAAGGCAAAGATAGGAGACCGACTACACTCTTCCCTCACGGTTTATACACTGAGCCCAAATCGTCCAGAGGGGAAGCTTCAACAATCTGATTGGATCGGGCTTCCTAGATCTATGTTTAAAAATCTCTCTCTTTCTTTTTACCCTGGTCCTTTTTTTTTAAGCCTTTTGCAATGGCATGGATGGACCTAGAGAATATTATGCTAAGTGAAGTAAGCCAGGCAGAGAAAGACAAATACCGTGATTTCACTTATATGTGGAATCTAATGAACAAAATAAGCTAACAAACAAAATAGAAACAGACTCATAGATAGAGAGAACAGACTGACAGCTGTCGGAGGGGAGGGGTTTTGGGGGGCTGTGTGAAAAAGGTGAGGGGCTAAGTAAAGGGAAAAAAAACCTCACAGACACAGACAACAGTATTACCAAAGGGAAAGGTGGGGGGAAGTAAAAGAGGGTAAAGGGGGGATAAATGGTGATGGAAGGAGACTTGACTTGGGGTGGTGACCACACAATACGATATACAGATGATATATTATTGACTTGTACACCTGAAACATATAATTGTATTAACTAATGTCCCCCAGTACATTCAGTGACATTTTTAAAAATAAAAAATTAGAAATGAAATGGCACTGTCTCTAAAAAATGACCTTGCTGCATATCCACACACTACACAGGTGTTCACAACCTACTGTGAAGTCACATTCTGTTACCGATCTCGAAACAGCTCCACACTAAGGAGCGGAGGAAAACGCGATGTTTGGTGGTGTGCAGTCCACGGATCCTCCCACGTGCATTTCATACAGTTCCTGACCCATGCTGCTTTGTGTGTGCTTCTTGTCTCTGTCTGTGGTCACCTGAAGACACCGTTGAGTCTTTGTAGCCTCATCAACAATACGGCTGAGGGTCAGCATGACAGCATGTTGTGAGTTGCACCGACTGGTCTTACGTTTGCATCCTGGCTGCGCAGCATCGGGCCTGTCTGCAACTTCCCATAGCTTCGTTTTCCTCTTCTGGAAAATGGGAAACAAGATGAGACTCAAGTATCATGAAGGTGAAAACTGAGATCATTCTAGGAGGAGCGTTTAGCATGGTGCCTGCCACATAGAAACTGTCAACATGTAAAATAAACTCCGGACAGAGAACTAATGCCTTGGCCCTTCTTGTACAATAACATTGCAATCACTCTCTTCCAGTCTTCACCTGCCCAGGGTTGTAGCACAGGTGCGTCACTGGTTAGTCATCTCCGCCCACCCTTGTTTGTTGCGTTGGTTTCTGTGACCCCTGTTTCATGGAGGAGGAATGAAGCCTGGAGAAGTCCAGCCCCATGTGGTGCAGCCATGAGCTGCTACACATGTCCCTAGAGTTTGATTCATAGAAGGGGCCAAAACACGTTTGTTCACTGAATAAGTCATTCTGCAGATGCTTCCCTTGCAACTGGGCAGTGATTACATTAATTGCACGTTCAGAGACATGTTTAAGTGGTAGGTTTGTGAGATTATTTAGCAGGAGGGTTACGTTTATCCCTGTGTTCTCAGTAAAATCCTCATCCGTTTCTGCAGGACTGTCTCAGCCATCAGCCGGGGGATGTGCAGATGCCCTGGGTGCCTTCCTCACCCCTTCCTAGAACAGGGATGTCTCCCTGAACAAACCAACAAAAACGCAGTGTGACTTGTGTGCAGCCCAGGGAGAGAATGAGCACATCACCAGCATTTCCATCGTGGCCCTAGAGGAAAACCCGAAACAGCTGCCCTGAGCGTGGCTGGGAATGTAATCTTCCCCCAGAGGGGCTGGGGGCTCTGTGGAGTCTGGCAGGCTCTCCATTATGCCTCTTCCGAGGAGGCCTGGCATTTCAAAGCAATTCAATTCGAGTCTCAGAGAAAAAGGGGACGTCTGAAATCATCTCAGCGTGCCTCGCGACAGGCCCCGGGACGCGCACAGAATTCGCCACTTACGCAGGGAACGGAGCAGCCCGGCCATCTCCGGAAAGGACAGTCGCATTCAGGGGCTGCGGTTCTAAAATCCCGAGAAGGTTTCTCGGTTTGGTTTTTCTTGCTGTCACTACCAGTTAATCTTCGCTCAAACCTTAATATTTCTTCTCTGGGCTCTGACATCAATCTCACAGGTCCCCGGCTGACATCTAGCCCCAACTCCCTCAGTCACAATTGTCTGGCAATCTTTTCAACCACAAATCTGGTCATGGTGATTCTCTGCTCAGAATCTTTCGAATCTTAGCGTGACATTCACAGACCTACGTATGTTGGTCTCTGTCTAGCTATCCTATATTTTTTGTTTATTGTCGAAAGTATCACAGAGGTCCCCCCCTTTTTTCCACATTGACCCTCTCCTACCCGCTCCCACCCCCTCCTGGTTTCCCCAGACTATTTTCTGTGTCCATTGGTTATGCATATGTGCATGTAAGTTATTTGGTTTATCTCTTCTCAACCCTCACATCGCCCTTTCCCTCTGAAATTTGTCAGTCTGTTCCCTACTTCCATGTCTCTGGATTTATTTTGATCATCAGCTTATTTTGTTCATGACATTTCATAAATAAGTGAGATCATGTGATACTTGTCTTTCTCTAACTGGCTTATATTGCTTAGCATAATATTCTCCAGGTCCCTCTAGGTTGTCTCAAAGGAGAAGAGATCTTTCTTTCTTACAGTTGCATAGTATTCCATTGTGTAAATGTACCACAGCTTTTTTAACCATTCATCCACTCATGGACACATGGGTTGTTTCCAGATCTTAGCTATTGTAAATAGCTGTGCTGTGAACATAGGGGTGCATATATTATTTCTGATTGGTGTTTCAGGCTTCTTAGGGTATATTCCTAAAAGTGGGATCACTGGGTCAAATGGCAATTCCATTTTTAACTTTTTGAGGAAACATATTGTTTTCCATAGTGGCTGCACCAGTCTGCATTCCCACCAGCAGTGTACTAGAGTCCCTTTTTCTCCACACCCTTGACAGCATTTTTGTTTGAAGATTTGTTGAGGGCAGCCATTCTGGCAGGGGTAAGGTGATACCTCATAGTCATTTTAATTTGCATCTCTCTGATAATTAGTGACATTGAGCATTTTTGTGTATGTCTCTTAGCCATTTGTATGCCCTGTTTGGAGAAGTGTCTATTCCGGTCCTCTGCCCATTTTTAATTGAATTGTCTTTCTTTTGTTGAGTTGTATGACTACTGTATATATTTTGAATATCAACCCCTTATCTGATGTATCATTGGCAAATATGTTCTTCCAGAGAGTAGTTTCCCTTTTCATTTTGATGCTGGTTTCTTTTGCTGTGCAGAAGCTTTTTAGTTTCATGTAGTCCCATTTATTAAATTTTTCCTTTGTTTCTCTTGCCCTAGGTGATGTATCAGAGAGAATTCTGCTATATGTGATATCTGAGATTTTGCTGCCTACATTTTTTTCCAGGATTTTTATGGTTTCATGACTTACATTTAAGTCTTTTATCCATTTTGAGTTTTTTCTTATGTATGGTGTAATTGGTGGTATAGTTTCATTTTTTTTGCATGTACCTGTCCAGTTTTCCCAAGACCATTTACTAAAAAGACTGTCTTTTCTGCATTGTATGCTCTTGCCTCCTTTGTCAAATATTAGTTGTGCATAATGTCTTGGATCAATTCCTGGGTTCTCTGTTCTGTTCCATTGATCTGTATGCCTGTTCTTGGGCTGTTTTGATTATGATGGTTTTGTTGTATAGTGACTGTGATCCCTCTAACTTTGCTATTCTTTTTCAAGATTGCTGTGGTTATTTGTTGTCTTTTTTGGTTCCATATAGACTTTTGGAGTATTTGTACTAGATTTGTGAAATATGCCATTGGTACTTTAATAGGGATTGCATTGAATCTGTAGATTTCTTTGGGTAGTATGGACATTTTAATAATGTTGATTCTTCCAATCCATGAACATCATATATGCTTCCACTTATTTTATATCTTCCTCTGTGTTTTTTTTTTCAATGTCCTGTAGTTTTCTCAGAACAGGTCTTTTACCTCCTTGGTTAAGTTTATTATAGATATATTTGTTGCAATGGTAAATGGGATTGGTTTTTTAGTTTCTCTTTCTGAGTGTTTATTATTGGTGTATAAGAATGCCATCAATTTCTGGATGTTAATTTTGTGTCCTGCTACTTTGCCAAATTCATTTAGTCTACCTATCCTATTTTATTGCCTTTCTCCCGTTATTTGTTCCATTAGTACTAACATTCCAGTTCCTTGCATATTTTGTGGATGTTGTCATCTCTGTGCCTTTATGAATGCTGTTCTGTTTGGTACACTTGTGTTCAGTCATCAACTTATCCCAAATTCATATCTCTGGTCCTCCTTGCTGGACTAAAGGCCCTATTTTCCCCTAGTCAACATCCTGGGCTCACCCTTCCAAAGGAGTGTTTTTGCCTTCAAAGAAATCATCATTGGAGGTGAGACACATAGTCAGATACAGCGTAAATATGTTGTTTTAAATTCAAATTCAAATCCTTTCAAGCTCTAGTCTGTACTAGATGCCCTATGTCCCAACATATTGGAGAAATACAGTTTAATGGTCTAGCACACACACACACTTTCAAGTCAGGCAAACTGTATTCAGATAATAATTCTGCCAACTACTAGTATGTGTTCTTGAACAATTTCCCTAACTATTGAACTCACTCTTTCTTTCTTTCTTTCTTTCTTTCTTTCTTTCTTTCTTTCTTTCTTTCTTTCTTTCTTTCTCATACAGATAATACTGCCAATTAAGGTTTTGGCAAGAATTAAAGAAGTATTTAGGTTAGGGAATGGTAAATTTATACTGATTAATAAATATTAGAAATAATATATCACATTTAAAAATAGTTTTGACCTTCTCAGTCATAGACTCTTTGATTTCTGTTCTCTCATAGAATTTTATTTTGTGCTGAGGTCTCAGAATTCATATGTAATGCAGTGAAAGTCTATGCTGTAGTTACAGGAATAGGAAGGGAGAGGCAGGCAGGTTCTTCTGGTAGACCACCCAAGGGGGTTGTCCTGACGTGTAAATAATAATAAGCTCAAGCTTATAATAAGCTGACATTAGCTCAAGAAATGTTTCGATTGTCTTGTCAATGATGATAACAAAACTGGGTTCTTGGAGGTTATCGTTTTTCTTAGAACAGAGTGTTAGGCAGAGTAATGGCTTCCCCAAGGATTCCATGTTCTGATCCCCAGAACCTGTGAATTTTTTAGATTACACACAAAGGGAAATTAAGGTAGCAGATACAATTAAGGTTGCTAATTAGCCAACCTTAAAATAGAGAGATTACCCTGGGGCATGCCTGTGTACTCAGTGTAATCACGGGGTCCTTGCAAGAAGAAGAGGGGACAGAGGTGGGGGTCAGAGACAGAAGTGTGACCACAGGACTAGGGTCAGAGAGATGTCATGTTGCTTGTTTTGAAGGTGGAAGAAGGGGGCTACGAGCCAAGAAAGCTGAGTGGCTTCTTAAAGACTGTAAAAGGCAAGGACATGTGTTCACCTCTGGAGTTTCCAGAAGGAACGCGACCCGACTGACACCTTGTTCGTGGTTCGGTCAGAGCCGTGTCCGACTTCTGACAGAACTGTATGCTGATACATGCTGTTTTATATTAAGTTGTTTCCAGCCACTAAGCCCGTGCTAATTTGTTATGGCAGGAACAGAAGATAAGTACACAAATGAGGAAAACATTTGCATTTCTGATGGCCAGGAGTCTGGCGTTCTGGTTGTAGGGCATTGTATTGGTGATTAAACCAAATCACCTATGAAGCAAGCAAGGATTTCTAAAGGAGCGCATTCGCTCTCACTGCACATACACCCTAACGGCCTGTGTGTCTCCTGTCCTTCTCCTTTGTCCTATCAGCAGACTCCAGGGAGAGCCCCAGATCTTTAGTAGTTGTGGAAATGCAAGGGGCCTGTCACAGGGTCGCTTTCCCTGCGTGTGAGGGTCAGTGGCGATGGCAGTGAGGGTGAGGGCCGGGGGCAGCAGGTCATCAGACAGTGAGAGTAACCATGACTGTTCATAGCATAGTGTCTTTCAGGAGCAGCGCATTATTCCTGATCTTCCCTCCAAAAAGAAAGAAAAATTCATAGGAAGTAGGTATTATTGTATCTATTTTTAAAATTAGGGAACTGAAACACAAGGAAGCCCAGTGACTTACCCCAAGGGGTAGAGCACAGAAATCATGGCATCTCTACCAGTGTGTAGGTCTTTGCCACCCAAGCCTGTGCTCTGTACAACTTACCATACTGTCCCCCTAACAAGCTGCGCCTTTTTCATCTGGGACTAAAAAGCAGCTGTTATTATGCTATAATTTGTATGACACCTTAGTTGATAAAATCCTCCCCTCCCCCTCCCACCATGAGACCAATTCTGTGCCCAGAGCTATTTGATAGATTAGATAGTCACTGCTCACTATTTTTAATAGATGTTGTACATCAATCTGCTGCTTTGGTACCAAAGACCTATTATTTCACTACAATATCATCATATCAAATGCCGTTGCATTCTCCCAGGCTGTGATAGGCAGTAACATTGAAATCAGAGGCTGTTAGGACATTTTCCCAGAACAAAATGTGTCCCAGCAGAAACAATGTGATGTGGCTTTCCTCCTGGCCTGTTCTTTGCTTCAGCGTCCTGTCTGCCCCCCGATGCGAGCCACACATTTTAAGCTTCACAAATAACACTTTTAAGAGGGCTGTGAAATGACAGGCCCACACAGTCAGGGAAAACTCCAGGGGACATGTGTGTGTGTGTTTGCTTTCCTGAGGCCATTGTGAAAAGTTACAGAATGTGGGAGGTGTCATGGTAAGTTCCATGAGGCCCAGAAGCAATAGGTTAATGAGTAGGCAGACTAGAAATTCACCCTCTGCTCTGTGTCCATTGTGTTTCAGGTCCATTGCTCAGGAGACCTTCCACTGTGTCGGGAACTGACAAGGGTGGTCAGCATACCAGCTCGTCCAAACTTGACTAAACAGAGTTCTCAGCTGGGTTATTGCTTTCCTTCCGGCGCTATACACGCTCATCTAGAAGGCAAGGTGGTGAACAAGGAACCTGTAAATGACAGGTTCCAGTCCTTTATTGTTGACCCATACATTTTCCCTTTAAAAAGCTGCAGGTGAGAAAAATCTGGACATTTATTGATTAATATAAACATTTTAATTAAATATATCCAGTGTTCTCAAAACATCTGCTTACTGTTTCAACAAGAAGATGTTTCTTTTCTCTCTCTCCCACCCACACCACTTCATACATTCTGTGGATATTAAACACATTGGATAACTGGTTCTTGCCCTTGAGACACGTGTCATCTAATTGGGGGCAAGAGACTTTCACATGTGGAAAAACTGAAGGCTATTTAAGCATCTGCCATGGTGGCTTACCACATCAAGGAACTGGAAATTATTTTGCTATAAAAGGAATTTGCTAAGTTCATGTTGTGGACAATGCATGCTCTAATATTTCCGAAGACGGTGCTGCCACCATGAGCCACAGTGACCTGGGAATGGTCTAGAAAACAGTGAGTGAATGAGCTGAACTTAAGAACATTGGAAGGTTCTGAAGGGACAGAGACGAACAAGGGTATTCTAAGTAGCGGGTGCGCATGCCCCTCTCCACGGTCCCTCAGTAGGTCTGGATGCAGTTGAGGCTCTTTAAGGAAATAGTGAGAAAGGGTTGAAAAGGCAGGTCGGCAGGGCCCTGAGCGCCCTCGTAAGCATTTATACCTGGTCCTACAGGTAGAGGCAGATTTGACAAGTTCCTTCTTTCTGTCTCTCTCCTTCCTTCCTTCCTCTTTCTTTTAAATCAGGGTAACAGTTGAAAGCATCGCTGAGCAGCACTGCTCATGGGCCGCGGAGGGGCAGGAATAGGGTGTCCAGCCGCGAGGTTGTGTCATTGACCCGGCAGTGGGCGAAGGGAGCGGAGGACCAGCGCGTGGGCGCGTCAGGTGCCGGCGCCTTCCCCACGTGACCCTGTTTGTACCCTCTGGAGTTTCTGTGGGTAGATACCATCAGGCTCACTTTCAAGATAAAGAAACTGAAGTTGAGCAAGCATGACAGTTCGCTTCAAGCCAAAAGACGACTGTTTTTGTAGAACTTTCCTTGGCTCTGCATCTCCTGTTCTTTCCAGCTCGTCAGGCTGCTGGGAGATCCTGAGCACAAAGTTACCGCATGTCCTGATTCAAGCCCCACAGCTCAAGTGCCAGCAACGGAGCTCACATCCTACACATGCACACACATGCTCACACACACACATGCACGTATACACGTGCGTGCACACACACGCACACACGCATGCACACACGCACATGCACACACATGCGCGCACACACATGCACGTATGCACGTGCGTGCACACACACGCACACACATGCACACACATGCGCGCACACACACATGCACACATGCATGTGCGTGCACACACACACACGCACGCACGCATGCGCACACACATGCACACACACACACGCACGCACGCACCATCCACCATCCACCCTCACTTCCCCCGAAAGGCCGGGAAAGGGGATCAGCACATGGAGGGTAGCGCCTTCTCTCAGTAAGAAGAGACTGCGTCTCCTGATTATTAATCGAAGCCATCTTCTTAGTGGATTCCACTGCTGTGAGTCCCACGATCTGATCCACGTGCAAAACTTTCCTCCTTTTCCGGGTGCTGCAGGGAAGAGATGATTCATAGTATTTTTCTTTCGAAATTTCGAAAGGCAGGTTATAATTAAATTCATTATTTTGCTTTGATGTCATCTCTCCTCACATGTACAACCAGAGCTGTTTATGTCCCATCCACACACTCCCCGGCGATAACAGCCTTGTTAGGGAATGGCGTGGGGTGCCCTTCTCCCACCAAACTGAGAGGTCTTTAGGACGATGAAGGGGTGCTTGTTTTAAAGGTCTTTTACCCTAAGGACTAGATCTTAATGTAGAGGCTTGATTACCTTAACGGAATAGAACTGTTAAGTTAAGAACTCTGACGACATCTATAGTAAAATAAACAACCAGGTATTTTCCAGAATTTTAAGAAAAGCAAATCAGTGGGTTCTTTTATTCACAATGGTTAAACAAGTGGACATGGAGATTTGACGTGGATGATTTCCTGCTGGGAAGACTTAGTGTTTATTTACTGTGTAAGATGAGTGCCTACAAATTCTAACAGAAAACCGGTTGTTTTTTACCAGATAATTTCAGACCTACATATTTAATAATATATATTCTTAATGATCTTTGCAAAGTATCTTTTATTTTTGATAAATTTGCTATTTGTTTTTGTAAATAATTATATTCATTATTTTATATATTATATATTTCGCATCATATATGTTTTACATGTTTATATAAATACTATAATATTTACCATTATTTATTTATTTTTTATCCTCACCCGAGAACATTCTTCCATTTTTTGTTCAGATAGAGTGGGAGGGAGAGAGAGGAAGAGAGAGAGAGAGAGAGAGAGAGAGAGAGAGAGAGAGAGAAATATCGACGTGAAAGGGACACATGGAGTGGCTGCCACCTGCACGACCCTGGTTGGGTCAGGGACAATTTGCAACCAAGGTACGTACCCTTAGCAGGAACCGAACCCAGGTCTCTCTGGACCGCAGACCGACGCTCTAACAGCTGAGCTAGACTGGCCATGGCCATGATGGTGTTCTTCAACTTTCTGTTTTCAACTCATCAAGTTTTATAACCAAAGTAGACAAAGGACTTGAATTTTCGTTCCCCTCTATAGCAAACTGACTTTGTGACGTTGAACAAATCATTTCTCCTCTCTGGGCATCAAACTGCTCATCTGTAAAAAAAGTGAGTTGATTTGAATGTGTCACCAACTCCCAAATTTCCGGGCTAAAAGAAAAAAAGTAAGTGTGGAGCTTGTATCTGAGGGTCACTGTCCTGACCATTAGCCATGGAGGTTTCCAGAAGTTGTAAACCAGCGAGGCAGGTTTGACCTGACTGATATTTTTCCTAACCTAGAGTCTGCCTTGGCTTCCGCTCAGCTCCTGCCCAAATGCCCTGGCAGCCTTCCTAAGTGCCCAGGGCTCTGCCTGCGTGGGGAGTAGGTCTGGGAGCAGGTCCACATGCTGGGATTGAAGTTGGTTCCCAAACTCTCACCACCAAGAACTGTTTGTGTTAAATTGTTCCCGTCATGAACTTTTTTTTTTTACTGTAAAGTTTTGCCAAGCAAACTTTATTATGCATGTAATGGTTCCTATCCCTGTAATTACTTTGACGAACAGACATTAAATTATTAATCTGAGCTTCTGGTAAAACTCCGAGGACCAGTATGACTCTCCAGGTAAAAGCAAGTGAACCTTAGCCTTCACTTCATGTGATCCCTGTGGACGCAAACACAGGATTTTCAGCTGGGACAAGGCTTTCCGTACGGGTGATGAAGAAAGGCCTGGAGCACTGCGAATGGGGGAGGACCCCACCCTGGCCAGGGAGAGCCCAGGGGAGTGGCATTCTCCGGCCAGCCCACCTGCGGTTAGAGCCAGGGAGCTGCAGAGCAGAGGAATCACTTACGTTGGCTTGATGACCGCAAAGGTGCAGATTCCAATGAGACAGAAGGGACCCAAGACGGAGGCTTAGGAAAGTTCAGGACAATGTGAAGAGAGAGTGTTTCACTTGAAGGGCCCCCCAAAAATATGTGGAGTGACCCAGGATGACAGTTTGGGGTGGAGTAACTAATCCCCAGGTTTCAAACAGTACTCTGGTGTAAAGTTACATCGATACGCTGTGACTTCAGCGAGAGGTGAGAGAATACCACTTGGCTGGAGTGTGTCCGATCGGCTGGGGCCCGCGTTAGAACGGAGCTGGACTCTGAGGACATTGAAGTGGGGTCTGTTGTCCCGAGACCAGCGTGAGGACAGATCTCAAGTCTTTGGAAGCCAGGTATCGAGACAGAAACGGATGTTGGTTACGTTATACTGACGATTCGATGTTTCCAAAGTATTCGACTGAATGAATGAATGACTGAATGATTGACCCTATTTTCAACATCTGCAGAAGTGTTCAGGAAAAGTCTAAGCAGAGAATGGATGTGGGCTGGAGTGGAGTGGAGACCTCCGGGAGTCTCGTCGAATATGCACTTTTCAGGGCTGGTGTGGGAGGCCAGCTGGTGAAGGAATACCACAGCCCCGGTGCGTACACGGAAGCCTCGCTGTGTCGCACACTGAGCTCAGGCCTGCCTGAGGCCAGAGAAACAGGACTCTGGCCTGGTTTTACGAGTTTCTATGAGATCCTGGGAGAGTCTCCGAATAGCATGGAATTCAAGCTGTAAGGGACCTTTGAGTCCTTAGAGATGGTTAAATCGTTTGACCCCACTGAAACACACCCCTCGATATGCGTTTAAACCGAGGCCCAAGGTGCTCACCTCAAGTTGACACGGAGGCAGAGCCTGATCTGTAGCATGTATCGTGGCCTCATGCTGGCTCCCCCAGGGGTGGACAAGGACCCCAGGATAGCCCTGGGTCTGGGGCAGTCTCGGAACCTTCCGCAGCATTCGCTAGATTGCCTTCCGACACCCCCTCCACATTCTGTCACCAGATGCTGTTCTTTTCCCTCTTGAAGTTTTTAGGAATCTTCTGGTCACAAGTGACAAGTACAGCAGAACTGCAATGGCCTTTCTTTACCAGTTACAGGCAAGTCTCATCAGCTTGAGTGAACCCGTGAAGGCCTATCAATATACGATATTTGAGCCAAACCAAACCTTGACCCCCAAATCAGGAGAGGCCTGTTTAGTGTGATGAGACAGGGATGGTGATCTATTGAACTTTAGCACTAATGTATTCTCAAGTGTTAGAATCAAATTTCTTTTTTAAAATAATTTTTAAATTTTAAATCACAGTTGAGGAGTATGACATAGTGATCAGACATCTGTGTAACTTACTAAGTGATCACACCAATAAGTCTGGTACCCATCACCATACCAAGTTATTACAGTATTATTGACTCTATTCCCTCGGCTACACTTTACATCCCTGTGACTGTTTTTATAACTGGTAGTTTGCAAATCTTAATCCCTTTCCATTCATCCCTCTAAGCCCCTCCCATCGGACAGCCATCAAAATGTTGTAAGTATCTATGAGTCTGTTTTGCTTGTTCAGTTATTTTGTTTTTTGGATTTCACATAAAAATGAAATCATAGTTATTTGTCTTTCTCTGGCTCATTTCACTTAGCATAATATACACTGGGTCCATTCATGTTGTTGCAGAGGGCAAGATTTCATTCTTTTTTGTGTCTGAGGAATATTCCACAGCATAGATGTGCCTCTTCTTTAGGCAATCAGAATAGATAGGTCCCGGTCTCATGAATATTCTATGTTGGTATTGTGTGAGTGTATTACATGAGGTGGAACACTTCGCATTTGATGTTTTAAGTTGTCTATGTAGATGAAATTTTGTTTCTAGGAGACATGAATGCAATGAGAAAGAACTCGTCCTAAATCATGAGCTTGTATGTTTCTCTTTTCATGGGTTTAAGTCCATGTAAACTTCACCCCACCCCTTGCACTAACCCTTCCCCGAACAGACTCATTCAGACCCTGTTAGCAGATCCTGTGGTTCAGACTCAGATAACATCAAACTTTTTTAAAAAAAAGCAATCGGCAGTTAGGGTGCCCGTCTCCATGCATTTCCCGGAGGGTATGTTCTGTTTTGTTCTCCAGCCTCCTTTGCCTTTGGCTCCACCTGTCTGGCTTGTTATTCTCAAGGCCTTGCATATATTTTCAGGTCTTAGTGCAGCCTCACAACAGAATTTGAAGGGTGTGAGTCTTCAGTGACTAACTGTAGAGTATCCTTGTAACCCTTTGCTAAAAACATTATCCGTATCAAGAAAATATCTGTTCCCCACCTCCAGGAAATTTCCAGCTCCCAGACACTGCTTGATACCACTGTGACGCTGGCTGCGGGTGTGTTCTAGGTATTCACAGAGCAGAGGTAGACTTTCTTGAGTCACACAGACCCTCACCTTTACCCCTTACTAACTGTGTGACGTGGACAATGTATATAATCACTGGCTCATCTGAAAACCATGGGTATAATTCCCACATTGAGAGATGATAGAATAAATAATAACGCTTATTAGGTAATAAGTGCTCAATAAATAGTGGCATCTTTCTCTTCTCCCCAGACTTAAAAAAAAATGCACATTTAGTGATCAGCTGGTGGAGAGAACAAGAAATATGGACTACTAAACATTTATCTCATTAGGATATATACATTAAAACAGACACTGGAGTCATCAAGGCTATTTTTGTTACCATTGTAATTAGCTAGTTATCAATAGCACGAAAGGAGCAAAAGAGAGGCCAGACATTATAAGCATGGCCATTTGGGCAGCTTCACCAGGAAGCTGCAATTTCACACTCCCCAGGGAACCAAGCATTCACTGCAAAGAGCTGGGGGAAGGGGTCGAACAAAGGGGAGATGTTCACATGCGCAGTGAAGGAGGGGTGACCTAGGGAAGGTGCCTATAAATCTAGCCTGGGGAACTGGGGATTGGTCAGAGGGAGTAGGGCCACTACAAACCTGCAAAAGTTTGGGAATATGCAATCCCTCAGGCAAAGGAGTTTGCTCTCTTGTGGCTCTTGGTTCTTGGTGCTCTTGGCTCTGGTGGCTCTCTTGCATTGGTTCATGTTCCTAGAAGCCACATGGCCCATGGCCATGCAGACCCCACATGCGATGGACTGATGTACTGAACAGGGGACACAGACTAAGCTAAGCTAGTCTGATGCTGGACTGGACTATGCCAACATGTTACGGAGATTCTGGGCAGTGGCTTTCATCCTAGCTCTGCAGAAGTCACAGCTACACTCTTCCACGGTGGGACAGAGACAAATGGGTCTTTAGAAACTCAGGGGTCTAATTACACAGAAACACATTTTTCCACAATATCTCATCCTCCCATGCAAGTCTCAGAAAAGTCCTTTTCTCAGGACATTGCAAGAAGCCCACATTCCCCAGCAACAGGTGGGAAAAGAGAGTGCTCCCCACTGATCACATCGTCAGGTTGTTACATGCTGGTTTTGCTCCAGATTAGCATCAGAGAAGTCTTCCTGAAGCACAGCTCCAAGTAGTTCCCTCAAGCCCTCATAATCTCTGGATGGCTCTTCCCTACCTGTAGGATCCAGTCCAAGCCTCTTGGCCAGGCATCCAAGACCCTACGTAACATTGAATAAAATTAAAATGGAATTCTTGTTTCCCACCACTGCCCCTTATGTAAGTATGGCCCACCACACTTGAAATGTTTGTAAGTCCTAGAAGATGCTTTTCTGACTCCCTGCCTTTGTGTATCCTCTGTCTTACCCTTGGCAAGTCCTCTCTGTATTTCTGCCTGGTGGTGATTCTGTTCTTGATGGCTCAAGGCTCTCTTAGAAGCAATCACTCTTGGCCTCCACAGCATCATGTTCCAGCACAACACAGCTCGCTCCTCCTTTCAGTTCTCCTTGGTGTTTTGGGTTTCCTCTATCGGGATTTCCCATATTCCACCTTGAACTTATTTGGGGGTGTGGTCAACGGCCTCTCCTTTAGTTTATCTGCTCAAGAACAGGGTTTAGGCTTTATCACCTTTAATTCTTGTAAAACGTGGCACAGTGCCTGGTACCAATACATATTTATTGCATGAATGCAATAGATATACTTAGTCTAAAACTTTGGCCCCTGAATTGTAAACCTAGATTCTAGGAACCTTGATAGACAGCAGATATTTTAGCTAGTGTGTATTGATCTTGGGAAAGTCTTTTGTCTACCTGGTTAATAGCCTTCAAACTAGGCTTTGTGGAGTCAGGGAAGCTCAGCGAAGTTCTTCTGGCTGAATTCTTGGGTGAAAATACAATTCTAGGCTTTGTTTCCATTTTGAGCAGCATAGCTCACCTTTCATTTATTCATGTCAGAATACCAAAGGGGCTTTCGGTGAAGGAAAACCACCTGTACACCGAGCAAATGAAGCCATGAGATTAGCGCATCTGTGAGGCTGTTTTTACTTCTCACTGTCTGAGGTTTGGACATAAAGATACACACATAAGATTTGAATACTGCTCCCTGTAAATAGGGCAGACTTGAAGCTTCTTCAAATTTAGAAATGAAGATGCAGAAAATGACCATTTACTGAGCAAAGAATATGTGCTATGAACCCCTACTAAGTGCCAATTAAGTGCTAGAAGTTTTATTGATTTATTGCTAATTTTAAAATCTACAGTAAGGGAATGCATTTTCCCTCTTTACATGTGACAAAGCAGAGAGGGTATGGATGTTTCATGTCAAAAAGACAAGAGCCCAGCTGGAGTGGCTCAGTGGTTGAGTGTTGACCCATGCATCAAGAGGTTGCCGGTTTGATTCCCAGTCAGAGCACATGGCCAGGTCGTGGACCCAATCCCCAGGCGGGGCACGCAGAAGGCGGCCAATCAATGTCCTCTCTCATTGGTGTTTCTCTTTCTCTCTTCCTCTTCCTTCCTCTCTCTCTAAAATCAATAAAGAAAAAAAAATTAAAAAAAAAAGGACAAGAGGAGGTGGAACCTTGATAGACAGCAGATATTACCAGCCGCAAATCCCGTGTTCTAAGGATGAAACTTGAGTCAATAAAAAATGAATCCTGGGATCTCCAACAGACGTACATGTGTGCAAAACAACGCATGATTTTGGAAACACCTTTCTTCTCCCCATCTGTGGAATGTCTGGGTCATTCGGGCAGCAGAGGTGACTCAGACAGCCTCATCCAATTTCCCGTCGGACGTTCAGCTCAGACCAATGAATGGAATGATTACGAAGCCTCTTCCTCTGTTGTGCGACCCACATGTGCTGAGCCGTGAGACACTGCCACCACGCTGACTTGCCTGTATTGGAATCGTGGTTGCTGTCCAGAGAGCACACAGTGAGGCTTTAGCCAAGGTACCCAGCAGGACACCCAAGCCCAGGTTGGTTTTGGAGAGCGTGAGGGGCACAGGCGTGAGGGGTGCTCCCAGGAGCGCAGTGGGTGATGGAAGGCCGCATGATCGCTCTGCTGAGTTCAATGTACTAGGGGAACTTCGGGTCCAAATTGGTAGATTTAGGCAGATAACAGAGCAGAATTTTGTGGGTTTTAGGTTAAGTCTATTTAAAGAAGGCTGTTTCAGTATCTTGTTGGAAACAGTCCCCTGAGCCGCATCCCCGAAGAAGAGAACCACAGGGAAGCAGACATGACTTCGTGTTGAATTGTCAGACTGTTTTGATTGTATTTTACTTTCATGAGGACAACTCCCTGGACGTCACCTGTACCATTCTTTTTTCCCCAGTTGAAACAGTTATCGAAAGGATGACAAAATAAAAGCAAACCTTAGAGAGACTGTTCTATATTTGCTTCAGCAGTAGGACATGGATTGCTCACACAAGTTCCACAGGGCCATGTCTTTGGCTTGCTTTGCTGTGCTGTATCCCCACACTCAGAACAGGGCCTGGCCCACAATGAGCGCTTGGGGGAATGTGTAGTGAATGAATCGTAGTGAAAATACAGGGTGCCCCCCCAAAATATACACAGGGTATCTGTAGATTCTATTACATTTTGAAAATGAAATGCATTTTAATAAACACTGGCTTTAATTATTCAAAGTTGTGTATACATTTTGGGGGGCACCCTATTGTGTTTTAAATTATGACATCAGACAAATTGCAGTTCCGAGTATTGTTGTTTAAATGTATACCACCATGCCTTGTAGAGTTCATCAAACAACCCACAGCACACACGGACAGCAACAGAGGACAATTCACAGCCCTTTTGAATGAAAAAGTAAGAACAGTATAGATGAAAACCACCACTCGTAACAGTCTTGATGCTTTATATCTGACAAAGTATCCTTCCCCACAACCAAAGTATCCTTCAGGTACTGGTAAGAAGACATGTGCTGTACCAATTGTCCTTCAGTAACAGGCACAGAGGCTGGATTTCCTGGTGGAATTCTGAATGGAGAGACCTCATCAAACTCTAAAAGACATTGCTTTTGATTGGGAAATACCATATGTTTACTCACTTAATAGATTGCTTGTAATTTACTTATTTTTTAAGTAAAATGAACGGCCATTGATGTATACTTGTAGCTACCCATATAACAAGCCTGATGTTTTGGGATTGGATCATGGAGCTTGGGAACTTGGGCAGGAAGGATCCTCTTAGTGACTGGTGGGCTCAAAACCAAAATGTGAGTACAGCCATCCTAGAGTAGTAGTTTCAGGGTGCACTTTGGGGGAGCAACGAGCAAGTGGGAAGCCACAGAGGAAGGTCTGGGCCTCACTCAGCCAAATTGCTCTACTTTAAAACAAACCTCTTTAGTAAAGTTTTTTTTTTTCAAGTATGGTGCAATTTGTTTTGTTAGGAGGCTATTTATAAAAGAGTGAGCCAGGGTTTGTGGCTGTGATTTCTGGAAGAGTGTTTGCTTGCCAGTGTTTATGCTCTCTCTTTGTAAACATTTTCATTGGATTTATTGTGGGGACTGTATTCTCTTAAGGAAGAAGTGGCCGGAACCTCAGATGGTTCTGTGGGAAGGTACCCCCCCCCCCAATCCTCTCAATGCATTTTTTTTCACTTGACCCATCAAACTCAGAGTAGCCAAGAGAACAGGGCACACAGAGGAGACTGGCAGAACTACGAGAGGTCCCCGTGTGTCCTGGAGGGGCACTGAGTAACACTTGGCCTGAGGGCCCGGTTGGACGTGGATGGATGCAGGGACCTGCAGTTTTCCCAGGAAGATATATCCAAACACCAGAAAAGATGTGCAGTGTGCACTTCGCCGGGACCCATGTCCCCAGGGCAAGCCGGCTCTGTGCTGAGCTGGGTACTGAGGACAAACGCAGTGCCTGACTTTGAGGAAGTCAGAGTCTGTGTCCCAGCGTCTCCAGTGACCGCGAGTAGAGAGGAAGGCAAGAGAGAGAGCTCCCCACCGGCTTTGAATGTTACTAAGTCTTATCCTTGTAAGGGGCACATAGTTGGTACCCAGTAATAAATAAAAGAATAAAGATTGGGATTTAAAAATTTTTTTTTAATTGATTTTTAGAGAGAGAGGAAGGGAGAGAGAGAGAGAAACATGGATGGGAGAGAGAAACATCAATCAACTGCCTTCTGCCCCCGCCCCCCACTGGGGATCAAGCCCACAACCCAGGCATGTGCCCTGACCGGGAATTGAACCAGGACCTCTCAGTCCATGGGATGACACTCAATGAGCACACCAGCCAGGTTAAGATTGGGTTTTTAAAAAAATTTTAGTACTTACAGGCTGTCTTAAAATAGAATATTTGCTATTTTGTTTCTTTTAATTACCCACCATAATCAGATTAACATTGATTTTAAGGAGATGAGCTTATACTTGTGGATTGGAATTGATTATTCTCAAATATGTGGAGTCCATGCCAGGTGAAAAGTAATATCCTCTAAATAGAGACCGCGGGTAGACTTATTTCCCTTATTGGAACCCCGAGGAAACTGAGGCTTAGGAAGTGTGAGTGAGTTTCATAAATCGCGCAGTGAGAGAGGTGGTGTTGGGACTAGAAACCACCTCTCCAGCTAAGGTACTGCCGGTGCTGCCCCATGGCTCCCCCTGCTGAGGGGTTGGGATGTGGTCGGGCTGTAAGGAGAGGCTTCATGTTCCAGACTCAGGTTTCAAAACCCGTGTGAGCCACCAAGATGTTAAGTAGGATTTGGTAAACGGAGGCTCGGCTTTCTTTATGCATGTCCTAGGCATGATTTCCCACTAGGATTTTCCAGTGACGTTGGAAAACCATGTTAACGATTTCTAGGGCAATACCAGTGTAGATCCACAAAGGAATTCCCTAGTGTGTGAGTATGTAGACTATGTCCAGTCCATGTATGAAACTGTTCAGTTTGCCGTTAACATATGTGAGACAATGGACTCTAACTTATGAAGTATTGACATCAAGTTAACTGTATAAATAAGCTTCACACTTGTATCCATTTGATTAACAAACACTAGGTGAAAGTTATCTTGGAAAGATTAGAATCCTTGATTCTTTTGTGACCATGGATCTACTGATTTTCTTAAATTCAATGCTTGATTCTCATGGCTTTATTTTAATTATTATGAGTTTACTAAAATCACAGTCATGTCATCTGTGAATATCTATTGCTATATTTTTCCCTTTCAGATTCTTATCATATACATATGTGTGTGTGTGTATATATATTACTTATTGCATTGGCTATGACCTCCGATAAACTGTTGAAAGAAATGGTTGCAGAAGTTATGATGGTTTCTTTACCAATCTCTGGGACAAAGTCAAGCAGCATTTTACCAATAAGTCTACTATTTGCTATACATTGTTTTGTAGATACTCTATCAGAATGTGGGTAATTCCCTATATTCCTAATTTACTAATTTTTTTTATCACAATGGACATTAGATTTTATTGAATGAGCTTTCTGTATCCATTGGTTAATTATGCTTTTAAATTCTTTTTGTGTGTGTATATAGTGTATTCCATTGATTGAGTTTCTAGTTTAAAATGAACTCTGAGTCTATACTACTGGCTGAGGTGTATCGTTCTTATACTCCCGAGTTTTACATTCAGGTGTCTGATGGGCAAGGGCTCAGCTCTGGCAGCCCACGCTCATTTCTTCTTCGTCTGCTCTCATTCCCTGGAGGATCTGAGCCATGTTCTCAAACGTCATTACCAGCCAACAAGTCCAGATTCGTGTCTCTAGCACCGACCTCCC
The DNA here is from genome assembly GCF_014108415.1 of Molossus molossus. Lineage (NCBI taxonomy): Eukaryota > Metazoa > Chordata > Mammalia > Chiroptera > Molossidae > Molossus > Molossus molossus. The sequence goes on along the minus strand of NW_023425350.1, from coordinate 7,078,469 downwards.
TCCTGAACTACCTCCTCATTTCTCTAGTTGCTCACTCCCTGGACGTCTCCAGGTGGAGGTCTTAAAGACAGGGGAGACTTGACACAGCTAACGCGGGACTTCAGATCGTCCTCACTTTAAATCTACTCCCCTCTTTCCCACGTAGCTCGGTGGCAACTCCATCTCTCCACTTGCTCAGGATAAAAACCTGAGTCATATTTTACTCCACGTTCTTTCTTACACCAAATAAAAACCATCAGTAAATTCTGCCCTGAAAATACATTCAGAATCCAAGAACCCTCTTGCCACCTCCAGTTATCATCTAAGCTACCACCATCGTTTCTTACTGGGAAACATAGTAAAACCACAGGAATCTCCTTTATTCATCCTTTTATCTCTGTACAGAGTTTGCAACTCGGCCACCCTAGTCTTTAAAAATTATATGTTTAAACATGCCATTCCTCTCTTCAAAGCCTTGCAGGGGCTTTCTGTATTTCTCCTAGTAAAGGCTCGAGTTCTTCCATCCTCTGCAAGGCCCTTGAGTCTCCTGTTAGTCTCCCCTTTCCCTGCTCTCCCTGCTGGCCCCTGGTCTCTCTGCCGTTTTATGAGTGTACCAAGGGTACTTCTGTTTCCAGTCCCTCTGCCTGCAAAGCTCTTTGCACAGATGCATAGCTAACTTTCTCAATATCTTTAAGCTTTTGCTCCAGATTCTCCTTTTCAATTTCCAGGTCGAGCAAGAAGATGGATCTGTTAAGGAAAACATCGCTGTTATCTTCCCTTTGATTTTCATTGCACTGTGGACTCAGCCTGGAGTTCAAAGTGTTCCATAAATAAATGGGTCTGGTAGAGTCCAGCATGCATTTTACTTGTCTTCATTTAGCCTAGATGACAGGAAAAAATATTAAAGTGCTCAGTGACTCAAGAGAGAGTAAGAGGAGATGGATGCAGAGTTAGGCTCTCTTCTTCTTGCGGCTGAAGGGAATGTATTAAGTCAGAAGGGATTGAGCACACAGCCAGGATGAAAAGTTGGATAAATGAGTTGGTAGTTCAGGAGAGAGGTCTATGTGAGAGACATGAGTTTGGAAGTTGTTGATCACCAAGGGAATGAGAGTAGGTGAAAAGAAAGTGAGGGTGTGTTGCGAGGTCTGAGCCCTTGAGAGTCAGAGAGACTTGAATTCAAATACCAGACCCATGACTGTGAAACTGTATGCATTTCAGAAATGTGTTACAGTTTCTTGAGCAGTAGAATATACAGTGGTGAGAATTTGTAACATGCTCTTTAGGCACTAAGTACAATGTCTGTTTCATGGTGAATGTTCATTAAGTTGTAGCTAATTGTCTTTGTTGTTGATGGTGAGGACGATGGTATGTTAACATTACATGAAATTCAAACCTCTGTGTCTGTTAGTCAACTTATTAGAACACAGTCACTTATTTGCTTGTCTGTTTTTACTGAATTTATCAGGGTGACATTGGTTAATGAAATTATATTGGTTTCAGGTGTACAATTCTCTAATACAGCATCTGTGTGTGTTCACAACCCCAAGTCATATCTCTTTCCATCCCTGCTTACCCCTCCCCTGCCTCCGCCCACCCCCTTTTCCTTTGGGAATGACCATGTTGTTGTCCATCTATGAGATTTTTGTTTTTTCCCTTAATCCCTTGGCTGCTTATACTGTCACAGCAGAGTTGAGTTGAGGCTACAGACTGTATGGTCCCCCCAAGCTAAAATATGTGGTCCCTACAGAAGAAGCTTGCCTAGATGCTTGGTTATGGTCGAAAATGAAGCTGCTAGCCTGGCTTCCTGCCCTGTCGTGGGTGTCCTCTGATTTACCTGGCATGACATTGAGCGTCTCCAGCGCACTCCATTGTCAGCTGCCAGAGTGTTTGCAGAATTGGGGTCACGTAAGTTCTGATTTTGTGAGTAAATCGCATGAGCCGTTTCACATCGCCAGTGTCTCACCTGCAGAGCATCTCACTCAAGCTCACATCTACGGTGACCTGAGAAGTTAACCATCAATCACTAATTCAGGAGGAAAATAAATCGCATATGGTTTACCCGTGGCTCTGCCTCAAAGGCTGAGCATTATGTCTCACCCAAGAAGACACTGGAGGAGAACGGGAGGTGGGGGGCAAGTTCTCCCCACTGCGCAGAACATTGGAAATACATTCACTTTTCTTAAAGGAGACATGACAGAAAAAATAACCCACAGCTGTTCACTGGCAGTGGCTAATCAGCTGACCTGGAGACATGTGCATGGATTCCTCAGAACAGGCTTATAACACAATCATGTTAATGTCCCAAAGGAATGGCTGAAAATAAGGTAAAACAAATGAAGCAACAAACAGAAAAACATCCTGGAAGCAGGATTCACTGTCCAGATGGAATGGAAGTGGGTCAGCCCTGTTTTCCGGCGCCCAAGTAGTTTCCCAGTGGGTTCAGCTAGTTTACTGTGGTGGCAGCGACGGAGACTGTGCATGTGTCGTAAGAGCTGACCCACCCCCTCCCACGCGGGGCGCCCTGGACCCCAGGAGCAGCAGCCAATTCTGAGCTCCCGGTAGTCTGTATGTTCTCAGAACCTAGTAGTAGATTTTTGTATTTGATCCGGATCGTGGGAGAGGTCATTTTTGCTAGAATAAACATTGAACTGCCATTTGATCTGCACCCCCTTTATCTCATGGTTTTTTTTTGTTGTTGTTTTTTTAACAATATCCTAAATTAAGAACCTACTGGATGCCTTCTATACCATCATGACCTCCCATACATGGTGAATTATGCACTGTTTATTTTTTCAACTAATATACCTGATAGTAAAAAAAGTGAATGCATTATATAACCCATTACCCTCATGGAGCTAGCATTGTGTAATAGTGAAATGGGATATTAAAGGTCAGCTGTGGGCCCTGGCCAGTTTGGCTCAGCGGTTAGAGCATCGGCCTGCGGTCCAGAGAGACCCGGGTTCGGTTCCCGCTAAGGGCATGTACCTCGGTTGCAGTTTGTCCCCGGCCCTGGTTGGGTTGTGAGGGTGGCAACCACTCGATGTGTCCCTTTCATGTCGATGTTTCTCTCTCTCTCTACCACTCTATCTGAACAAAATATCAAAAAAAAAAAAAAAAAAAAATCAGCTGTGGTGCCAGCTAGGAAAACACCTTATTTTCTTCTCGATAGGGTCTGTTCTGAACAGGTCATCAGCACGGGATGCGGATTCTTCCATGTTTCTGAGTGATGGGACAGGGTCGTGAGAGGCAGTTTGGAATGGTATGTGGAATAATTCCTTCTAATTAGCCACCTGTGTACGTTTCGCTTTCCATCCTGGCTACTCTCGCCTCTGCTGGTTTACAGACTTTACTACCAAGGGAAGAATGCACTCACCTGGGGGCCCAATAACAGTTCCATTGCTCCTGTCAGACCATGCCAGGCTCCTCTTAACTCTAACAAACAAGCTACAACAGGGGTCAGGGCATGCCTGGAATGATCAAGTCCAGCTTTGGGAAAATAAGGTTATTGCTAAGTAATGGGGATAAGAACGCGTATTAACGGCATACAGAGATTCCCTGGAATGCAGGGGACCTCCTAGCACTGCTACTATTAAAAGTTAATGGGAGCCTGGTCAGTATGTACCAGGAGGTGGCCGATTTGATTCCTGGTCACAGCATGTGCCTCGGTTGTGGGCCAAATCCCCAGTGCAGGGCGTGCGGGAGGCGGCCAGTCGATGTTCTCTCTCATCCATGCTTCTATCTCTCTCTCCCTCTTTCCTTCCTCTCTCTCTAAAAATCAATAAAGAACAAGAGTTAACGGGAGCCCTGGCTGGTGTGGCTCAGGAGGTTGTCCCATGCACCAAAAGGTTGCAGGTTTGATTCCTGCTCAGACATAAGGTAGCTGACTGATAGTTCTCTCTTGCATGGATGTTCACGTTTTTTTGCTCTCTCTCTCCCCCCTTCCTTCTTCTCTCTCTAAAAATCAATAAAAACACATTAAAAAATAGTTAAAGATACACAACTTCAGCCCTGTGTTTCAGGACCCCAAGTGTTCAGATCCATTAGGCACAACAGTCTGAGTCATGAACTGCCGGTCTCCTCTACAGAAGAACTGGATGAAGGAAAGGTCACTGCATCAATGACCACATACTGAACAGTCGCGCATTTCAATACTATAGCACCTACCTATACTGCCCGCCCTGAGGGGCTAATTACATAGCTATGTAATTTCACAGATGTCTCCTTTTCCCCTCAACTCTCCCAAACATTTGATGAAGAGTAAAAGGGTGACAGATACAGAATATTGTGATAAAATCACAGCTACCTATAGGAGAAGGAGTTACCTGCAGGACACACTGAGATGGTAGCTGGGTGGAGCAACAGCAGATACCTTTTAATCTCTTTCCTTGAGGAGCAGTTTTGCACAGGGTATCTCTTGACATTGTAGAAGGGAATGAATGTGCGTTTGGATGCTGTTCACCAAGGAAGTGAGCAGTGCTGGCATTTGACAACTTCACGGCCCGTGCTATCAAACCCCCTTTCCATCTTGGCTGAAGCTCCAAATAGATGGGAGTCAGACATGGGAAGGGGGAGAGACCTCCTCTCCCCGCCTCCTAACGGCGCGGGCCCACGGCTGGACTGCCGTCAATCACTTGCTCTGGCCAGGAGGTTAAATCTTGCGAGAATGATACCAGGTGAGGAGTCTGTCCGAGGCTCTCTGCAGCCACTGCTGTGGAGTCAAGAATTCGGCGAAGAGATGGGGGTGTCCAGAGGGAGCCACCACATCCCCAGTGCCATCCTCTGGGGCACAACCGTGTGTCTGCGGCTCCTCCCCGGGCTCTTGCCCACCTCCAGTCAACTCTGTGAGCTACCTCGCTCCTTTTCAATGAATCCATTTTGGGGGCTTATAGTAACCATTACATTCTCCTATTTGACATCAAGATTTCTACCTCATTCAGTGGATCTTGTTGGCAAAAGCCTGAGAGTGACAAGCGTCAGTACCTTGCAAGATGCCTGGATCTAGAGTTTGGGAGGAGGGGATTTGTTCTCAAAACGAAGAGCAAAGAACACTTGATAAACCCAGAAGGGGCCACTGGCTCCCAGCAGTGACGTAATGCGACCAGGCAGGAGAGCGCAGGAGGTGAGCGGGTGGGACGTGTCCGTCATTTTCGGTTACATGGAACATCCTCACGATGATTATATTTGATCACGCCTTTAATCCAGTGGTTTTCAGAGTGCGGTCCCTGCAAGGTCACCCGGGTCCATAAGGTCAAAACTGTCTTCATAACAAGAGTGAGACGTGATTTGCCTTTTTCACCGTGTTGACATCTACTGGCGCAGCCAAAGCCAAGGTGGGCAAAGCTGCTGGTACCTGAGCTTCAGTCGAGGTCATGGCACCTGCCTCTTCTAGTAATTATTTTCGTTCTCACCACTGTGCATTCTCGGGGGGAAAAATAATTTTGTTTAAGGCTGTTTTTGATGCAGTGGTAAAAATCTTACTCTTATTGGATCTAACCTTTGGGTATGTAGCTGTTTAATACTCTGTATGATCCAGTGGGAAGGACAAGTAAGGATCAGGTCCCCAAGCTTTCTCCAAGTCTCACTGATGTGTTTCGTGGCAGCCAAGAAATAAGCTAACGAACAAAACTACCATTCCCATTTATTAAGTGGTTAGGTCCAAACAATTTAGTAGCCATTTGAAATAAGTAATACATATAAATAGAAAGAAATAATACTGTGTCGTTAATAGAATCGAATACTAATGGGATGTGCCTGCTGGTCACTGCACTGATTTTTCAAATCTGGAGATCAGCTTGGAAGCCACTGACCTTTCCCGGCACGTGTTGACTTTGCCTAAAGTCCAGTAGATGTTGCCGTGTTGACCTTGAAGAGGCATATCGGCAGAGCTCCTGAGAGCTCTTGGTGTGGTAGGGTGCTCCAGCACCCAGTTTGGGAAACGTGGGCATACAGTGTTTCTACCGCACACCACGGCACGGGGCACGAGGAAAGCACCGTACAGTTGCATGAGCCACATGTTGAACTAGCCACTGTTGTCACAGAACCGTTTTTACTGGTAAGGACAACTGACAGACAGACAACGGCCCTTCAGGTACTTTCAGGATCGGGCAGGAACTTTCTCTAGAATGAAGGCGGTGAGTTTGACGCATCAGCGGCAACACTTGATAGCGTTCTTGGCCAATGATAAAGTTCAGGTTTTCAGATAAATATGAAGATTTGTAAAACTTGTATCTATCACGATTAGTGCGGCAGCATTTACTTAGACTTCTCTGCTGAGATCTGTAGTGATACTAACAAATGTGATTTCTAAAATACTGTATGTTGAAATATATCAACATTTTGAAAGTCTGCATAACTCAGTGAGCTAACGTTGTCTAAATGACCCGTGTAACCAAAAGCTGTATGAGTATGAAAATCTATTCAGCCCTGGCTGGTTTGGCTCGGTGGTTAGAGTGTCGGCTGTGGACTGAAAGGGTTTGATGCCTGGACAAGGGCACATACTGGGTTGCAGGTTCGATCCCTGGCCCTGGTCAGGGTTGTGCGGGATGCAGCCAATTGATGTGTCTCTCTTATGTGAATGTTTCTCTCCCTCTCTCTCCCTCCCATCCACACTATCTAAAACTCCATGGAAAAATCTCCCAGGTGAGGATGAACCAACCAACCAAACAAACAAACAAAAACATCTATTCCAAGTGCCAATGGAGACATAGGTTTTAACTCACTACATATAAGGTTCACTGATGTGCTTTCAGATTCCACGTTGCAACTAAACTGTAGGGGGCTACTCCCTCTCTGGTTCAGTGGACTGTCATAGCAGTGTCTGTAGTGATACAAAAAGGCTATTCGAATTCTCTGTCCTTTTCCAGCAGTGTGTCTGGAGAGGCCAAGTCTTCGTCATGCGTGTCACCAAGGGGCACATTGCACCAGAGGGTGCAGAGGCGCGATGAGGGTTGCTTGTCTTCTGTTACTCCAGGCACTAAAAAGATGTTTCAAAAAGTAAAATAATGCTACTGTCCTCATTAAGTTTTTGAAAAAGTGTTGTTTTTCTTTGGAAAACTATGGATGCTAACATGTAATGAAATGATTGTGTTTAAAAGAATTAATAAGTATATTTTTAAATTCTCAGTTTTGTCTCCTAATGAAATACTAATAGGAAAAAATCCACATTTAAAGAAAAAAAGCTCTTCGCGGTTGTCAGTCGTTGCTAAGACGTTACAGGATTTCTGAGGACAGGTATTTGAGGACTGCTGTTCTAGCCTGTGGAGTAGGCAGAGACGGCTGTGCCGCAGATGAGGAAGCGAGGCTCATCGAGGTCCAAAGGACACACCAAGGCCATGGAATCTAGCCGGAAGTAGAGTCAGGATGGGATTATTTGTTGTTTCCCTGCGTGTTTGTTTTTCTTTGCATGATTTAGGAAAGAGTAAAAGCTTAATCATACAGAAAGAGGACAAGGCCCTTTAGAGAAACAAACCCAGGCCAGCCTGGATGTGGCAGCAAGTACTGCTTAGTCTTTGACCCTGAGCTCTCAACACAGTGTCTACCTAAGCAGTCGAGGTGGGAGCCCAGCAGCTGCAGTTAGGTGACTGTAGATTAGACCTGACGTAGCCTTTCTCAGAAGGTAAGATCCTCTCGGCGCAAAGATCTGACCTGGATCCGCCCTGAGAGCCACGGCCCCGGGAGACCTCACTGGGCAGAGCGATGGGGAGGTGCGCGTGTACCTGTAACACAGCCCGGCTGTCTCCCTGCTTGCCCAGGCCCTGGCGGGGCTGTGTCATCCAGCAGGGTCCGGGGATTGTGTTACAGGGGGTGGGTCATTTCAGGACCTGGGTTAGCGCAGTCGATGGTGGTTGCTGTTGCTCTTGATGGCTTCTTCACTGGGGACTGCCAAATAGCAAAACACCTCTCCTTAACCCTGCTTCTGTGACTTAGCTGTTTTGGGGGGAGGGAAGCAGGAATCACATTAGCAAGCGAGTGACAAAAACCAGAGGGTCCTTGCAGCTTTCAGAACAGAAGACACTTGTCTGAGCTGGGCTCCTAGAGAAGAGACCGATTTTTGTTCTTGGCTGGACGGAGCAGGGAGAACATAGCCCTGAAAGGTTTTCTGAGGATGTTCTGTTAGTGAAACATCAATAGCTACACAAGACAGAGAATTAGGCCATATTATGAGACCTAAATTACAAATACCCTTTAATGTCTGTGAAATCATGGCTGTTACCGGGCAATCGATCTTGGCGTTATTACATCGCTCGCTCCCTGTTATACATAAGCACGGCAGCTCTGGCTACTTTCAGAAACATGGGTTTTGAAACAAAGGCCAGCATCCGGAGAGAATCTGCAAGGACACAGGGTTTGTACCACCAGGGGGACGCCTCCGTGGTGCAGGGCGGCCAAGCTAACCCTGTTCACGCTGTGGACCGGCAGGCTGCACCCGCGGTTTGCAGACTCGCCACACACAGAAAGCTCAGCGTTCTAAGAGTAGCTAATGCAGATCCAAGCAACAGGAGGCAACATCTCTTTCCTGACCGTTCCCTGTCTAATGATGTTTTATGGTTGTTTACCGTGAAATTTCACCATTGTTCATTCCTAAGGTATGCTGAAAATTTAAGGCTCCTGTTAAATACTAGCGTGTTCCTATTAAATGCTAACGTATTAATGGGGACGGAGATTATTAAAGCAGAGTGCAAGAGGAGGTTAGGAGGTGGGTGTGATGGGAAGATAAATCTTACTGTCTGTGAGATACATTGGGAACAAGGGAGGGATGGAGACTATATTAATGGACTGCTATATAATGTCTTCATAGCGATGGTTTGAAATCAATTGAGGTGGACATTTGCTCCCTGGGAGTTATGCTTACATGGGAAAAAGGCATATTTATCTCCATCCAGATATAGATACAAACAAAGAGAAACTTAAGCAACAGACTTGGCCTTAAGGTTTTTCTATTATTAAAGCTTCTCTGACGCTAACATCTGGATGAACAGATATATCAGCGGAATAGTCTTTCGTTCCCAAGGGTACGGATGCTGACTGTGGTGAGCACACACCAGGTCAGAGGGAGTTCCTTGTCCTCCAAACCCTCTCCTGCAAAATAAAAGCGACTCCAAACATATCTGGAATATTCCACTGGCCTTGCACCAATGGTCAGACCTTGACTTGTTTGTTAATTATTCATTTATTCAAAAACCATTTGCAGAGCACGTGCCTATTTCACATCAAGCTCTGATGACTCGGTCAAGTTTCCATATGGACACGTGGCTGGGACGAGCCAGGTCACAGAGTCTCCCTCCGCTCAGGAGCTTGGACATTGGCCTGTAACCAACGGGAAGCTGCCGGAGGATGTTAATAAGAAGAGTGACATTGTCCCGTTTTTGTTTTACACAGATCGACCTAACTACCGCAGTGAATGTGGGTTGGGGAAAAAGCCTGGGAAGAGGGAAGATTAGGAGGCTACTTCCATTTACTCTACGCACAATCATGATAAGATTGGTTAGGCAATTGACTTTGAGTGATGGATGCTAACCGTGTGTTGGACTTGACACAGAGAAAACGTCAGGCCTGGCTGGCATGTGCTCAGCGTGAGGAAGGAGAAGGGCGTGGCACTGGTGGCCATGTACTCGATACCAAGCTCTTTTTCTAGTGCGTGTAGAGATGGTCAATCCTAGTAATACTGTTCTTCCGTCGCTCTCGTTATTCCCATTTTAGAGATGAGCATCCTCAGCTCAGTGACCTGCCCTTACAATAGCAGAGCAAATGTGTGAGGGAGCCCGGATGTTCTGATGGCTTTGTCACCCCGTCCCTTCTGCGTCTTCCTCTAGAAGATTGCACGTCTAACCGACGAGCACATACGAAAGTTAAAGCATGCGTAGTTCAACTTCTCCTGAAGACGGACAGCACCTCTGCCGGGGGAAGGTCAGACAAAGGAAGTGGTGACAACAGAGTATTGAGTTGTGAGGTTTCTCAGAGGTGTTCGGGGTCACCTCTGAGAAAAGACGGGGGCTGTGCTCCCTGGCAGTCGGGAAAGAGGAGCCATTCCTGGCTGGCTCTGCTGAAGGCGGAATCTTTGTGCAGATAAGGATTTTTTTTTTCCGTTAACTGCATATTCTTCATAATGGGCTAGATTTTAATGCTAGAGCAATTTCCAATAGCCGAGAAAGAATCCTTGCTCTAGGCGGGCTAGATTCTTCCACCTGTGGTGTTTTTCCCATTAAAAATTATTTTATGTAGAACCCAATGCCCTGTTCCCAAAAGCTGTCCGCGAAATAAGTGTACATTTTATATTTGATACCAAAATTATAACGTGAGAACTTCTGACCTAACTGCCCTTCCTTATGCCATCGTTTTGACTGGTTCTGGGGGTTTCCCGGGATGGCAATTCATGTGTGTTTACAAAGGGGTCCCATGTCTTTGTCTGCTCAGGACTTACTTTTATCTCAGCACCATCACATACAAACACAAAATCTGGACTTAGTGAAGACATGCTTCGTTTGAAAGGATTCTTTCTCTGATCATGTGGTCAGAGTTGGACTATTTCAACAAGCGGAACTCTCTGGCCAAATGATCAGCAAGGTTTATGAACAAGGTTTCGACAAAAACAGTTTTCATCTTTTATGGGAAATACCCGAGGCTAGAAATAACCAGGTGTGCGGAGGCAGGATGAAAGGGGTGCTGGGTCAGAGAGCAGATCACAGAGTGTCTGACTCTGAGGTCAGCCTATTCTCGCACGCGGGTGGGTATTAAGCAGAGGCTGTGGCCTGGCTCACAGAATTTAGGGACCTAGTGGGGCAGGAAAACAATGTAACCAAAGATGGTTTAGCAAACATTTTGTTCTGATTGTTTGGGGCGGGGGCATCATCGCTAATCATTTATGAGACAAAGAATGGGAATTTGGAGGTCTGTGTCTGGTCCTGTCGTATATAAACAAAAGAGCATCTGTGACTCTTACTTAAATCATTTGGGGCAGGACATTCTTTGCAAGTAAGCTGTTTCCCAGAACACAAAAGAAGGGATGGGCGGTTTCTTAGCCACAGCTGTCTTACAGAATCCCAGCGCAAGGGTAAGATTCGACATTGTCACTACAGTTTTGATGACGTGTGATCACGCTCGACTTAGGTAAATGATGCTGCCGCTGCCCCTGATGTAAGCTGCAGGGGACTCTCCTGTCAGCCATACCCCCCCAAGTACGAAGGAGAAGCTCCATTGAGTGGACAGAGCAGGGCTGAGACCAGGCTTCGCATTTTAGTAAAAACGTATTGAAAGATGGAGGGAAAAGGGAAGGGAAGCGCATGGCGGAGAACACCTTCCAACAGCCATGAATGCGCGTGGTTCTTTTTCAGTTCACGTCCAAGTCCAGACTATCCTTAATTAAAGGTGCAAAATGGGAGCCTTCCTTTCCTTTCCAACCTTTTCACAGGATGAGACAGTGGGATCATCCACTTAAACAAAGTATCCACCCGGCCTCACTCAGACGGTCGTCCTGCCTTCGGTCTCCGAGTGAAGCTGTTGAGTTGATCAAACCAACAAGACTATGTTCCGTGAGACCACGTATGCAGGACCTCGTGTCCGCTCAGCACTGCATCCAACCTCGTTCTTTTCGTAGCAACTCCTCTGGGACGAGAAGGGGAAGATGGTGGCGTATTCTTGTTCTTCTAGAATCCTTCCCATCTCAGCTTGCTTCTCCCAAAACATCTATGCAGAGAACACAAACGTGCTAAGAATAAGCAAGTATTTATAGGCATAGCAGTTTAAATCCATCCAGAGAAGAAAACATTGATCTTCAAAGAGACGATCAAGAAACATCTTGCCGGAAACTTCTGCCCTCACCTGGCATCTCCCTGCCTGGATAACTCCTGTTCATCTTCCAAGGCTCAACTCCACATTCCTTCCTCGGGAAAACCTCCCCAACTCCACACTTGGGGACCCTCTGCTGGCTTCTCATAGCGCCTTTTACTCTTCCTGTCGTTCTAAGTCATTTGTGTAATTCTTGCCTATTTCCTCTTTGCTGTAATACCTGCAGGAAGGCAGCTGACTTATCAATACTCCTGACTTGCCTGGCATACTCTTACTGTCCATAAATAATTGAGTGACAGTTTGTAGAGAAAATCTCTGATAAAAGATACATTGTATTTATTGAGGGAAGAAGCCGTCAAGTACTGAGTGTGAGACATTGGCATTCAAGTTGAGGATGATCTCACTGTTACTAAAAACAGTAGGTGAGGACTGACTTACATTTGGATAAACATATATGGCCCAGTACTGTGGTTTTGGTTTTTATTTTTAATTTTTGGAACAAAGCCTTTGCCTGCCTTAAAGGTAAATTTGAGTCTCCACTCTTGAGTAACAGAGAAAATATGCCAGAAATTTTGAAATAGCAGTTTTTTTTTTTTCAGCTTCCACACCCATCCTGATGTTTAAAATAATAGCTTCGCCTCAGCCAGGGTCTGAGGTTACATCTGTTGTTTTCAGAACTAATGATCTTGGTAATGGTAATACCATCTGAAAATGGTAATAGCTGTATTCATCCCATGATTTTCAAAGCAATTGCGTGTTGGCCCATTCAATCCTTTTGAGAAAAAAATGCACACCCAGTTTCTAGGGGGAGAAACTATAAACTGTATCCATTACTTGACTCGCCCAGAGCCGCAAGCTGAGAGCAACGTTGGGACCGCAGCCCAGGTCTCCTGACTCGAAAGCCACCGCACTCGCCACGACTCCCCAGCTGCTGAGTCAACAACAGGGGTGACTTGGCCTATTTCTGTCTTAGTTTTAAATAGAGTGCATATCTTTGGCCTCCTTTTCCAAATGAGGGCCACCAGTGGAGTTGATCTCAAAGCAGATTCTGTCTGGCACTGAGCCTGCCCTTTCAGAGGAATTCCGAGTTAGAAAGGATCCCAGCAGTTTTTCAGGCCAAGGCAGCATCCCCGCCAAGAGGGTGGCAAGTCTAAACCTGAATGTCTGAACTGACGGAGCGCTCACTCCTTTACACCTTATCCTGCATGCTGATAGGCTGGCTTAAGACTTAGGGCAACTCTCAGAGAAATACGGTAATCATTCTTAACGAATAAAAGAAGAAACCACGGCACACAGAATTGAAGCAGTTTGCTCAAGGTTACCTAGCTAGTATTTCTAGACTCCACTTGACCCTGGTTGGCTGACGCTGGAGCCTTCTTGCCAAATGGACGTCGATGATGCCGCCTCCACACCCGAGCAGTGTATCTCCGTTGTTGAGGATGAAGGTTACAAACCAACCAGGTATTCTGATGGTACTTTGACCGCAGACGGAGGTGTGTCCAAGTAGATGAGGATTAAGGAGAGGGATACAGTGTTTAGAGATTTGGGTTTTGGCTTGTTTGCTGGTCTTGGCTATGGCAGGGTATGGCAGGGCATCACATCCAAAGTATCGTGTTGGCAAAGGCTTCCTTCTATAAATACTCCAAATCAATTTATGGAAACACTCCTTTAGATGTAAGGCAATGACTAGAATCAGGACAGAGACCTGGCTTCAGCGCAAATCTTTAGATCCTAAGGCAAACCCCCAATCCAATTTTAAATGTACCTATCTTTATTTTTGTATTTTTCATTAAAACACTTTCTTTTGTTATTGATTTTAGAGAGAGAGGAATGGAGAGGGGCAGAGAGAGAGAGAGAAACATCGATGAGAGAGAACATCGATTGGCCGCCTCCTGCATGCCCCCCACTGGGGATCGGGCCCACAACCTGGGCATGTGCCCTGACCAGGATTCGAACCCATGCCCTCTTGGTGCATGGGTCGATTCTCAACCACCGAGCCACACCGGCCAGGCTCAGTGTTCCTGTCTTTAAAGCTGCACGTGAAGTGGGGCCACTTACGCAATCTGGAGAGCGGACAAAGCACCATCGTGTTTCTTAGTATCTGATGCAGAAAACCAATGGTGCCCATTAAAGTAGGTCAGTGTTGTAATTTAAAGGCCAGTCTCAGTTAGGTAACCACTACGATGAGTCGATCTCTCTCAGTCCCCCCCCCCCTTCTCTTCCCCCGGGGCAGCACCAGGGTGTAAAGGTCGGTGTCTAGGCTTGCGCTGGGAGCAGGTGTGCAGGGTGCTGCGCCTAGGATCCAGGTGCATCGTGGGTCTCCACTGAGCAGCATCCCATCCTGCCGCGTCTTAGTCACAACCGTCTGCATCATCTGCCAGCTCCCCACGGCCTCCAGCGGTCACAGCCTCCATCTCCTAGGGGGCTGCAGGAGACCCCACTGTGCTGTCTCGGGGCCTCTTTGTTGTCACCCTCTGGCTCCCTGCAGAGCACAGGAATTCACTAAGTGGTTTGTGATGGCCCTGAGTGAACCCCCACAGCTCTGACCTCAAAGTGAGCAGGAAGTAGTCCCCAGCCCAACCCTCACACAGAGACACAGGCGCATCTTGCCCCCAGCTTTCCCCGTCACCGTGTCCAGTCCAGAACGTGGACGTCTCTCTCCAGCTGGGACACAGCTCTCAGTCAGCACTTTCTTCCCTGCTCACGGCTGCTAGCAGACGTCTGCGTTCTGGATACACAGCACACGTCTTGCACAGCTGACGTCAACAACAAGGACAAGAGTCCTTTCACACTTCAAAGTTCTTAGAATGGGATAGTGAAGGAGGCTCCTGCTGTCGTCTGGGAATTTTGGCTGAAGCCCCAAACGTGGAACAATAGGACTGTGAATTCTACACTGAGCGCTGAGCCGCTGCCCATCAGCTCCTCCCTGCCTGGGAAGCCCCTGCCACACCTGTCTGGTGCCCCGCCCCCTCCCAAGCCACCTGTGCAAACCAGGGAATCAGAGGACAAGGACACTTTTCAGTCCTCGTCATACCCGAAGCCTTTCTCCTTTGCTTGCCAGGGAGAGAGGCGAAGTGCTGCAGGAGGGTCAGCCAGAGACTCTGGGTGGTCAGCAAGAAGGGGGAGGGGACCGTGCTCCCCAGGTCGTTGCTGCCACACTGAGCTGCAAAATGCACAGGGGCCCGCAGTGAGCCCCCAGGGCAGGTCCACGAGGTTGGTCTTCCCCGCGCTTCTACAGGTGGCCCAGGGCAGGACGTCGGGTGCAGCGCAGGGAACAGTCAGTGAGAGCGTCTAAACTATGTGTGGGGTCAGGTGGAATTATCGGGAGAACATTGTGTCATGTCGGGGGGACACCTTGTCGAGTACATGACTGTCTAACCACTGTGCTGGACACCGAAACTAATACAAAATAATACTGACTGTAACTGGAATTAAAATTTTAAATTAAAAAAAGACACAAACACAAAAACCAAACAAAAATATGGGTGGTCTCGTAACCATAGAAATGGGTGCCCGCTCTGCCCGGGAGCAGCAGGGGGCTCAGGCCGGGTGATGGCCCCATAGGAGCAGGTGCCCCTCTGCCCGGGAGCAGCAGGGGGCTCAGGCCGGGTGATGGCCCCATAGGAGCAGGTGCCCGCTCTGCCCGGGAGCAGCAGGTGGCTCAGGCCGGGTGATGGCCCCAGAGGAGCAGGTGCCCGCTCTGCCCGGGAGCAGCAGGGGGCTCAGGCCGGGTGATGGCCCCAGAGGAGCAGGTGCCCGCTCTGCCCGGGAGCAGCAGGGGGCTCAGGCCGGGTGATGGCCCCAGAGGAACAGGTGCCCCTCTGCCCGGGAGCAGCAGGGGGCTCAGGCCGGGTGATGGCCCCAGAGGAACAGGTGCCCCTCTGCCCGGGAGCAGCAGGGGGCTCAGGCCAGGGTGATGGCCCCATAGGAACAGGTGCCCCTCTGTCCGGGAGCAGCAGGGGGCTCAGGCCGGGTGATGGCCCCATAGGAGCAGGTGCCCGCTCTGCCCGGGAGCAGCCGGTGGCTCAGGCCGGGTGATGGCCCCATAGGAACAGGTGCCCCTCTGCCCGGGAGCAGCAGGGGGCTCAGGCCAGGGTGATGGCCCCATAGGAACAGGTGCCCCTCTGCCCGGGAGCAGCAGGGGGCTCAGGCCGGGTGATGGCCCCATAGGAACAGGTGCCCCTCTGCCCAGGAGCAGCAGGGGGCTCAGGCCGGGTGATGGCCCCATAGGAACAGGTGCCCCTCTGCCCGGGAGCAGCAGGGGGCTCAGGCCGGGTGATGGCCCCATAGGAAGGGGCCAGACTCCCTCCTGGCCACTGTCTGGTGCAGCAGGGTGTTGAGAATGGCCCTGGTGGATGCTGTGGTGGTAGCTGAACCCCAGCTGTCTGGTAGATCCCCAGCAGGGTGTCTTTCTGGGACAAGGGGAAGGCAGCAGAGTCTGTAGGATGTTCCCAGACACAGAAATTGAGGACGGAGGGATTGACGAACAGCCCCATTTGTCAATGTCAGGAGGATGTGCAGTGTGAGATTCTCTCGGGGATTCTGGAAAATCCAGACATGAACCCCTTGGAAGAATACACCTGTGACACCTGCCACATAAGGACAGCATTGGCTGGTAAGCTATAGCCAAAAGGGGACCCCGAGGGCAGAACCTAAGAAATGACAAAGAATGCTTGCCCCTCTCCTGCGTGCCTGCCCCTCTCCCCCGTGCCTGCCCCTCCCCCGCGTGCCGCCCCTCCCTGGCGTGCCTGCCCCCCTCCCACCTGCCTGCCCCCCTGCCGTGTGCCTGCCCCTCTCCTGTGTGCCTGCCCCTCTCCCCCGTGCCGGCCCCTCCCCCGCGTGCCTGCGCCCCTCCCGCGTGCCTGCGCCCCTCCCCCGCATGCTGGTCCCCCTCCAGCGTGCCGGCCCCCCTCCCGCGTGCTGGCGCCCCTCCCCCGCGTGCAGGCCGCTCTCCTGCGTGCCTGCCGCTTTTCCTAAGAGCCTTCCAGGGAGACGGAGGAGCTCTGGGTCCCTGAGCTGGGGCAGGGATGGGCAGAGTGCAAAGCTGTCATTGGGACAAGAGGAGGCTCTTCTGCTTCATTCTCAGGAGGACACCATTTGTGGTACCAAAAGGGGGTCTTATTTACTAATCCAGGGCTCCATCTAAAAACCGAGAGTGGCCATAAAGTCATGGGTTCACTTTATCTGAAAAAATATATATTTTTCGCCTACAGACTAGGTAACAGGGGCTGATTACTGCCTCTGTGCCACAGGTTCTCAAGATCTAGTTAGAAAGTCAAGTTAAGGCCTGGCCAGTGTGGCTCAGTGGCTGAGCATGGACCAAGAGGTCCCCGGTGCGATTCCCAATCAGGGAACATGCCCAGGCTGTGGGCCCGATCCCTAGGAGGTGCATGCAGGAGGCGGCCAATCGATGTTCTGTCTCATCAATGTTTCTCTCTCTCTCTCCCTCTCCCGTCCTCTCTCTCTCTTTGATATTTCTATCTCTTTCTCCCTATCCCTTCCTCTTTCTCTAAAAATCAATAAAGGAAAAAAAAAAAGTCAAGTCAAGGATTTAATTGGTGTTCTCACTGGAGTCTTTTGTGATCTCCCATTTTTTTGAATGTAAGTCTCAGCTTCACTGTTCGTGACGGAATGGAGACAAGTGAAGACAATTACTACGTGGGAGAAAAATCCGTTCACATTCGAAACTGTTCATCTACATGGGAAAATTGGTCTGGGCCCTAGGATTCGTTTTTCATTCTACATGTCATTCAGGCTAGTGATGTGACCTGCTTAGACAGGAGAAGGGGTTGAGAAAAGCATTTATTTTCCTCTGGATATCTTTATCTTGGGCTCTTTTTTATTATTATTGACTTTTAGAGAGAGAGGAAGAGAGAGGGAGAGAAACATCCATGTGAGTGCATCCATCAGCTGCCTCCTGCCTGCCCCCTGCTGGGGATCGAGCCTGCAACCTGGGTGTGAGCCCTGACTGGGAACTGAACCTGCGACCTATGGCTGCGTGGGTGACACCCCACCAACTGAGCCACACGGGTCAAGGCAGCTCTTCTTTTTCTCCCCAACTAGCACATTGATGGCAGATTAATTCACTTTGTACGGACTTTTCCGAGAGCCAGGGTTAATGCCGCTGCCTCCTGAAGCCACTATTCTCATCGCAGACATTTGTCATCTGCTCACTAAATAATGGCAACAGCATTTAAACAAGTCTCTCCGCCCCACTTCAGTTTCATTCCCTCTAAATCATTCCCCAGATTGCTGCCAGGGACCCTTCTGAAGCTTGTGTGATCTTTCACTCCTGTGTGAAAAGCCCGACAATGACTCCGCATTGCAAGGTAACATTTAAACTCTCTACTGAAATAGTCTCCATAGTCAAGCCCTTGTCTCACCTGTTCATTGTCCTCATTTATATCTCCCCTCATCTACGCTGAACTTATTTTCTGAAAATGCTAAGGATTTGCTCCCACGTTGACACAGGACCCAGGCTCTCTCCCTGACCGTCCCTGTCCCCCCTGCCCACCTCCCCCAGCTCTTTTCCTCCTCTTTTGTGTCAATACGGCACATTTTCAGCCCTCCTTCAAGACAACACCTTTGAAAATCTTTTTTTTTCTTTTATTTTTATTGTTGAAAGTATTACAGATGCCCCCTGTCCCCCCATTGATCCCCTGCACCTTGCTCCACCCCCCACCTTCACTGCACCGTAGTCTGTGTCCATGGGCAGTGCATACATGCACAGAAGTTCTTTGCACATCTTTGAGCAGAGGTGTTCGCCCTCCTCTCCTGCACTCTCTTCTCACCTCTATCACTGTACTTCCTATACGAGCCACTTCCCATTCCTAGTTTTCTTCCACTAACATTTGCACACGACGGGTGAAAGCAGGGATTTCTTCCTACTTCATTCCTAGTGCCTGCAGGATACTCTGCTCAGAGAATAACAGAATGAAGGGAGGGTTTGATTTTTCACAGTTCTTGTCTTTTTATCAGATGTGTTTAATAAAGTAGGATATGCACAACTGTAATTATTTGGAAGCATAACAATGTGAGGTATCCTTCTCCAGTGAATATACTTACTTTGGGTGATTCTTAAACGTTTTGAGCCACCCTGCTTTGCTTAGTAACTTCTGCCTGAATTTTAAAGCAAAGTGCAGACCAACCTCGTTCGATTTGCGCTTTGCTTTATTACACTTCACAACTATTGCTTTTTTTGTTCTTAACAAATTGAAAGTTTGTGGTCTCCCTGAGTGGAGCAAGTCCATTGACACCATTCTCCAACAGCATTTGCTCATTTTGTGTCTCATTTTGGGAATTCTTGCAATAGTTCAAGTTTTATTATTATTATTATATTTGTTATGGTGATCTGTGATCAGCGATCCCTGATGTTACCTCTGTAATTGTGTCAGGGTGCCATAAACCACGCCCATATAAGACAGCAAACTGAATCAATAAATGTGCGTTCTGACTGCTCCACCAACCAGCTCTTCCTGCATCTCTGCCCCTCTCCTTGGGCTCCCCCATTTCCTGAGACACAACAATATTGAAATTAAGCCAATTAATAGCCCTACAATAACCTCACAGTGTTCGAGTACAAGGAAGAATTGCACATCTCGCACTTTCAATCAACAGCTAGAAGTGCAGGAGGATGCTGAAAGCTTAAACAGGCTCAGAGCCAGCTCTCTTGTGCCAAACAGTTAACCAGGTTGTGAGCCCAAAGCAAAAGTTCTTGGAGGAAATTAAAAGTGCTACTCCAGTGAACACACAAATGATAAGAAAGCAAAACAGCCCTATTGTTGATATGGAGAAAGTTTGAGAGACCTAGCTATAAGATCAAGTCAGCCACAATATTCCCTTAAACCAATGCCTAACCCGGACCGAGGCTCTAACTTTTTTCAGTTCAATGAAGGTTGAGAGAGCTGAGGAAGCTTCTGGAAAAAGTCTGAAGCGAGCAGAGGTGGGTGAGGTTTAAGGAAAGAAGCCGTCTCCATAACCAAAGTGAAAGGAGAAGCAGCAAGTGCTAACGTAGCAGCTGCAGCAGTTTATCCAGATGATCCAGCTAAGATGATTCATGAAGGTGGCTACACTCAACAACAGATTTTCAACGTAGACAAAACAGCCTTTTACAGGAAGATGACGCCATCTAGAACTTCCAGAGCTATAAAGGAGATGTCAATGCCTGGCTTCAAAAGCTTCAAAGAACAGGCTGACTCTCTTGTGAGGGGCTAGTGCAGCTGTGACTTGAAGTTGAACCCAATGCTCATTTATTATTCTGAAACCTTAGAGCCCCTAAGAATTATATTAAATCTTCTCTGTCTGTGCTCAGTAAATGGAGCCACAAAGCCTGGGTGACAGCACACCTGTTTACAACATAATTTACTAAAAATATATATATATATTTTTTTAAATCCTCGCTCGAGGATATTTTTCCATTCATCTTTAGATACAGTGGGAGGGAGGGAGAGAGAGAGAGAAACATTGATGTGAGAGACACATATTGATTGGTTGCCTCCCGCATGACCCTAACAAGGGTCGGGTATTGAACCACCACAGAGGTACATGCCCTTGACTGGACTCAAACTCACAACTCTTTGGTCTGCGGGCTGACGCTCTAACTGCTGAGCCAAACTGGCCAGGGCTATTTACTAAATATTTTAAGCACACTGTTGAGACCTCCTGCTCAGGAAAACAGATTCCTTTTAAATTATTACTGCTCATTGACGATGTACCTGGTCAACCAAGAGCTTCAATGGAGATGTCCAATAAAATCAATATTATTTTCAGGGCTGCTACCACAGTATTCATTCTACAGTCCATCGGTCAAGGAATAATTTTGACTTTTAATCCTTATTATTTAAGAAATACATTTACAAGGCTGCAGCTGCCCTAGGTAGTGATGTCTCTGGGCAAAGTGAATTGAAAACCTTCTGGAAAGGACTCACCAATCTTGATGCCATTAAGAACAGTCAAGATTCATGGGAAGAGGTCAGAATATCAAGCAACATGCGCAGGAGTTTGGAAGAAGGGTCGGAGTCACCCCACCCTCATGGATGACTGTGAGGGGTTCGAGACTGCAGTGGAGGGAGTCGTTGCAGATGTGGTGGAAATAACACGAGAACTAGAACTGGAAATGGAGCCCGAGGATGGGACTGAATCGCCGTCATCTTAGAATAAAACTTTAAAGGACGAGAAGTTGCTTCTAATGGAGGTGCAAAGAAAGTGATTTCTTGAAATGGAATCCACTCCTGGTGAAATGTTGGGAGGGTTGTTGAAATGAGAGTGAAGGATTTAGAATATTGCATCAAATTCATTGATGAAGGAGCAGCAGGGTGTGAGAGACTCCAGTTGTGAAGTGAGTTCAGTGTGTTATTAAACAGCATCTCATGCTATAGAGAAATCATTTGTGAAAGAATCCATGCTGCAAATGTATTGTGATCTTATTTCAAGAAATCACCACCATCATGCCCTGGCCGGTTTGGCTCAGCGGTTAGAGTGTCGACCTGCGGTCCTGAGAGACCCGGGTTCGGTTCCCGCTAAGGGCGTGTACCTCGGTTGCAGTTTGTCCCCGGCCCTGGTCGGTTGTGCGGGTGGCAGCCACTCGATGTGTCCCTTCACATCGATGTTTCTCTCTCTCTCTCCCTTCCTCTCTCTCCCTCCCACTCTACCTGAACAAAAAATGGAAAAATGTCCTCGGGTGAGGATAAAAAAAAAAAAATCACCACCGTCACCCTGATCAATCAGCAGCCATCAACTGGAGGCCAAGGCCCTCCACCAACAAAAAGACTGCAACTTGCTGAAGGCTCAGATGATGATTAGCATTTTTTAGCAAGACAACGTTTCCTAATTAAGGTATGCACATTGTTTGTTCCGACATAATGCTATTGTACACTCAATAGATGATAATGTAATGCTAATATAACATATATAAACTGAGAAACCTTTATATTCGCTTTATTGTGGTGGTCTGCAACATCTCTGGAACTATTCTAACGGGGCTGGGAGAACCGTGGAATGTTAGGAAAATACAACGGAACTACATTTCTTGCCATCACTGGTGACAGACAAGGATAGGATGTACAGCAATGTCTACAAAGCCTGTTATTAATCCATCCTCATGATGAAGAGAAGTTACAGCCCCCACCCTCCACGGGCTCAGTGGAAGCCACCTCTGCTTCCTAGGGCCCAGACGGTAGTCGAGACAGAACGGGCTGCAGCTCTGAGCCCTGGAGTGTGGGGTTACTGCCATGTGCACGAGGCAGGAGCTTGCTGAAGGGGGGGCCGAGGCTGAGAGAAGCAGGAAGGTCACTCGGCGTAGCGGAGCAAACTGAAGCCACTGTGAGATGTGCTTGGATGTTGATCTTGTAGTCGGAAGGAGCTCGCAGCTCTTTGCAAAGCAAGTGAACCCTCCTTTCCCTGCGGCGGACTCCCCTCTGCGCCCATCACACGGGAGGAGCAGCACCCCGACCTTTCTCCTCTGCACCTTGGGGGTCGGTCTCCGGCGGGGCTGCATCTGGAATCCCAGCTCCTGGTTCCTTTCCCGGAGCCGGGCCTCACCCCACGCGAGATGTGCCGACTGACGATTCTCTGGGCTGATTGCTCTGCTCTCTAAATCGGAACAGGGTCTGAGTCACGCTGGTATCCAGGCTCCCAATGAGCCTTCAGAAGAACTGACATTTGTTCTGCGTGGACGGAAGTGGGACTTTGGCCTTGTCTTTCTTGCTGCCATCCGTGTTGGCTTCAGTCCCTGATCTACAAATGTTCAGGTCCTGTCAGGCGACACGGACATTTCAACATCAAAAGGCTGCTTCCCTCCACGGGCCCTCCCCACGGGCAGCAGGGGCTCAGAGGCACGGTCTGAAAATGGCACAGAAATATATTCCCCTCCCAGAAGAGTGATAACCTTTCCCATCCCCGAAATTGCTGGTTCGGATACAATCTCGTGTGTGGTCGGCAGCACCCTCGGAGGGGGATTTCAGCAGGGGTGTCCGTGTCTTGGCAACTCCTCGTCACAGGAACGGTGGCGGCAGAGAGACAGGCAATCCCCAGAAGCGATTTGCGGGGTGACAGTAGGAGGAGGGAGGCCGGAGGCTCCAGAGGTTTCATCAGCATTCTGTGAAGACGCTGCTTTGACTCGATAGCATGTGTTCAGCCCCGGAGACTTCAAACCCAGGCTCAGTCCGGAAATAAGGATCACTTAGGTTCCAAAGGAAGCACCTACTTCCCTATCATTAAGGGTCATTTCCTAGGGCTGCTGTAAGAAATGACCACACTGGGTGGCTTTTACACAATAGAAATTCACTCCGTCACAGTCCTGGAAGCCAGGAGCCCACCATTCAGACTCTGGGCAGAATCCTTCCTTGCTTCTTCCTACCTTCTGAGGGGGCCCTGCAGTCTAGGCTTTCCTAGACTTGCAGCTGGTCCGTCGGTCTTCCTGGTCGTACCTTACAGGCATTCCTCCCGGGCGTCTGTCTTTGCACCATCTCCCCTCGCATAAGGACACCGGTCCTGTTGCGTTAAGGGCCACCCTACTGCAGGCTGCTGCTCTCCACTGGCCACAGCTCCCGGCGCTGGGTTCTTACTGCCCAACAGCAGCTCTGGACTTTGCCCGTGAGCTGTTCTACCACAGTCACTTGTTGGACTCCATGGATTCTGGCCCTGGATGCTTGGATTCTGCTCCTCTAGGTACAACATCCCTTTTCATCCCCTTTGTTCTGCCCTTCCTGGGGGTCCCATGCAAACTTTTGCCTTGGCCATACGAGTTATAGTTCTTTTATTTCCCAGTGCCTGAATTCTCCTTCTGCAGGTGGCTGCTGCCGCCAGGAGAGAGCATGGTCTAGAACCAGCAGCACGACTTCCCTTCGGCTCTTGGGCCTGGGTGCTGAGCTTGGCTCACGGGGCTGGCCACATCTGCTTCTCAGAGACCCTGAAGGCCATTCCTTCCTTTAGTATGATAAGGACCTTCTTTTGAGACCGATAATATGCCCGTAGATTTCTGCATCCCAAGTATGATACAGTCCATATTCTTTCCAAATTCCTCAGCTCCCACAAATCTAGCAATTAAAACCAAACAAACAAAACACCTCAATCCTAAGGTTTGAAGTCTACTGAAAACAGTAGGCATCCATGTCTTTCTCTGATCCATCTATGGTACCGATTTCTATGCATTACTTAATTAAATGCTGACACACAGCAGCTGCTCAATAAATAATAGCTGCAGTGGTTTTATTATGCATAGTTGCTTCCAATTTAAGTCTTTCTTACAAATACCCTACCTTTCATCCCCAGCCTTCCTTGTGTACCTAGTCTACACAGAATACGTGTATTCCCTCCTACCAATCATGTTTAGGCTCTTCGATCTGGCTGAACTCTGCAGGAATATTTGTGAGGGAGGACATCTAGAATTTCACAAAATATTGAGTGTACCCAGCAACCTGGCTGGTCCTCTGCCTCCTTCCCTTACCGTGTAAGGTCAAGGTCAGATTTTCTTTAAAGAGCTGAGTGAGCAGGAACGTGTGTGACCCCCGGGGAGAAAGAGGTCTGAGAGGACTCAGTACAGGTCCTGTAGGTCAGTGCGTCTCCACTTGACAAGACCCAGATCAGCTGGACACCAACATTGCCCATGGAAGTATGTTCACGTAGCTCAGAATACATGTTAAGTGAATAAAATACCCTAAGCACACAAAGTACCTGGCCAAGTGGGCAGGCGCTAATTTCTCCATCTTTTTAGTGATTTTGGCGAATGGGTGATTCAAAAATCCTACACTATTTTCTTTTTAACTGGTCTTCCAACCTCATCGCACACTCTTGCTAAGTACATGCCAGTGGGAAAGTGCTCAGGTGCTGTCAATCAGGCTTGTAATTCGTCTGCCTAAGAAGAGACCGTGCTGGGGTCCTGAAAGCTGAGTGATAAGTCATGGCGAGGGCAGGAGGGAGGTTGTTCCATGGGAGATAGAAAAAAAGCCAAACTGAATTTTTAAAAACAGTGACATGGAAGTGACTGGTGGTAGTGATGGGCTTTGGGCAGGTGGAGACGCCAGGCCGGCATTGACCTTGGGTGTAGCGAGGGGCGGGAGGAAAGGGGAGGATGCGTGGTGTGGGCTGGGAACACCCTGAGCTCGATTCCTGGTTTGCTGCTGACTTCCTGCGCAAAGGCGGGCGAGCACTGTCCTCTTTCCGAACTGTGGCTTCCTTATGCATGGCTTGGGATGATCATCGTTTAAAGCTGTGTATTAAATAGTTCACATAAAGTACCTATTGTAATAGCGTCACCATGCTACAGATGCTATAAAAGAGTGGAGACGGGGCTCGAAACTATGATTGGGTGATGAGCTCCCCACGAGCCACCCAGCTTCTGTGCTGAATGTGGTGAATTTCAATTCCCCCGATCTTTCAAATTCTGAACAGAGTATAAAATATTTTATACACTTAAAATAGTTCCATTGCAGGGAACCCGTTAAATGAGGTGAAGGAAGAGACGACTCTAGATTGAAGAGGACAGAGGCACTGTTAGTCTTTAGACAAGGGGGCATTCGACTGGGTGGCGTGAAGGCCTTGGTAGCTTATGTAAGTCCGCGAAAACCCGAGACAGAATCAGTGCACTCCAATCTGATCCAGACCCTGGCCAGTGGGGCTCAGTGGTTAGAGCGTTGGCTCGCACACCCGAGGGTCAGGGGTTTGATCCTGGCCAAGGGCACATACCTGGGTTGCAGGTTCTATTCTCCACCTGGGTCAGGGCATGTGTGGGAGGCAACCAATCAATGTGTCTCTCTCATATTGATGTTTCTCTCTCTCTCTCTCTCTCTCTTTCCCCTTCACTCCCTTCCACTCTCTCTATAAAAAAATCAGTGGAAAAATATCCTCAGGTGAGAATTAACAAACAAACAAAATCAGATAAAGATACTTAAGAACAAGCATCACAAATAGCCAACTAGGTTTTCCCAAATAAGACAGCTGCTTAAGCTATAACCAGTCAGATAACTTATTGGCTTTGCTTTCATGTCTTCTCTATAAAAACCTTGCCCCTAGCTCCTGTTGAAGAAGCACTCCTAAGCACTTTGGTTTGGCATAGCCCGATTGGAATCAAAGTATGCACCCATAAACTCTTTTCCTGAGACACAGTGAAGGTCTTGGGGAGGGCGTGGGGGTTTTGGCACATTGACTGTCATATTGAAGATACTTGGCATGTCTTCCTGTCTTAACATCACATGACAGGACATGCCCCATGACCTCCTCACTCTGCGGCACACATTCACAGAGTGGGACAGCAAGGAAAAGGATCTTGAATCCTGAAAGTTCACGCTTGCTTTCCCTCTCTCTCTCACTTTCTGTTTGTAATCCTTCCTTGCACGTAGTTGAATTTGCTTTAAGTAAAAGTATGTGTTATGCAACTGTATTCCAGTCATGGTGATGGATGTTAGGAATAAAATAATTGATAAACCTAGAATTTTCCTCAGGGAAAAACTCAGTCTAGTGGAGGAAACAAACACATAAAGAAATAATTAAAATAGAATTATGTAAAAAACACACCATGTCGATGAAAAGGCACCGGTAGATGTATACAGGCAGGTGCCCGTGGATAAAGAAGACCTCAAGAGAGGAGATTGTCCTTTGGTTAATTGTGAAGACCAAGTAGAATTTGCCAGTTGGATGAGTGAAACAGTATTCCTGGGAATTATCATGGTATGAACAAGAAGGGCTGAAGACAGTAAGCTTTACGTTTTGTTTAGAGCACTGGGTGACTGGGGGAGACATAAAAGGTGAGGTTGAAAACTTCTTTGGGGTTAGATCCTGAGTGAGCAGGTGTCTCAGAATGAGATGCACATGCCATGGCGTCTGGTGACACCTGAGACCAGCTCTCGGCCCATCCCCAGGCCGACGGCCGCAGGAAACCCTGGCCTTCCCCTCCTCATAGCTGCCGCACACGTGTTTGCTGAGCCCAGACCACTGAGTCTGCCTCGACTTCCCCGTCTAGAACTCTCGGCTCCCCAAGTGCACAGGGAGCGTCAGAGGGATGCGCGAGAACAGCGATGCCCAACCCTTTTCATCTCATGCACACAGACTAATGACTGCCATTCCGCGGCACACCAGCAAATATATTTTCTGCCGATCTGACCAAAAAAAAAAAATATAGGTATAATTTTGATTCATTCACACCAGGCGGCTCTTGTCGTGTTGGTCATTGTCATTTTCTACGTGACCATCTGCGGGCACGGAGGTGCGTGCCCCTGACTATATAGGCAGGCAGTGCGTGTTCTAAACATCCTGTTGCACACCGGTTGAACATCTCTGCTCTGGAAGAAATCCTACTGCACGATATTTCCTGCAGGGCCTAGAGCACAGGCTTTGGGGACCCCATGAAGGCAGCAGCAGCAGAACAAGTGGAAGGGGGTGAGTTGGAGAATATTCTGGAGTCACAACTGATAGAAAAGTGTAACCGAATGTGATTTTTTCAGAAGATGGAGCGTTATGACCTGTATGGCCATTGGAAATGTTGACACTGAACAAGCCAGAGAATTACTATACCCGACTTTTGTTCGTTGTTATTGATGTTATCAGCCCTCGTAAAGAATGGTCTGCATCCTTCTTTTCTTGAGTCCCTGAACCCAGGGAACGAAAACAAACAACAGATGCCAGCAGCACCTCCCCGTGGAGCTGGCCACAGGGTCCTGAGAGGACAGAAGTCCTTCTCTCTATGACAAGCTGAACGATCACCTGATAAAGCTGGGCCGGTGGGGGGAGGAGGTCTGGTACAGTGAGGGGCAGCTTCCGATTTAGTCTCCTGACTTAGCCTGGCAGCCCCTCCCCTGAGCCACCACTGGGCACACTTCACAGCTGCTGCCGTCTTTATAATTAGGTTTACTCAGCAGAGGGGGGTCCTGTCCTCAAGTGAGAGTGACCACCAAGTGCTCCGGGCCTCAGCGTCTGCTGAGGGGGATGGAGGTGTTCTCAGGTGCCCGTACAAACCGACTGTAAATCACTTTCAGCGAGCTAAGGTCAAAGGCATGGAAAGAGTAAAAAGTGACAATGCTGAGGATTTATATGGACCCCGACAAGGAGACCAAGTACATCAAATATATGATCTAATTTGCCCTCTCGAGCCTGGGCAGCAGAGGGTTTGGGGGGGAGGGAGCAATTAGAAGCTGGTATGAAGCTTTGTTTCACAACCTTGAGTGAGCAATAAGGGCAGCCTGGCACAACGGAGGCGGACTGCGCTGGCCAAGATGGTTTCTGAGCTTTCTGTTTCCTTCCTTCAGTTGGAAGGACTTGAGCAAGATGGTCCACCTTGAGGGGGACGCCGTTGATTTGATTCCTTGAGGAAGCGACATGCTGACATCAAAATGTACATTAATTATCAGGCTAAATAAGCAACCAAACTGTGATATGGAAAAGTCTATGATGAGGTCATTTCTAAATTGAAAAAAATTAAATATTGAAGGTAAGTCCCTGTGGCTGAAATGAGTCCCCAAGGTTGATGTTCACGCATTTGCATTCCACCACTCGTGATCGGGAACTCGCTAGGGAATGAGGATTTTATTCCATGCTCTTCAAAGGCCCGGGGAGGTTGGAAGTGAAATGTGCTGGTGGCATGTGTCTGACTTGATCAGGTGACCCAGAGAGCCGGTGGGAAGTCTGACCTTGTCCCAGGTTCCCAACTTCCTACCTGGGTCTTGTGGGAGACACCTTCTGCCCCACCTGCACACTGATCTGTTGCCATTTCCTTTACAGAGAAAAGGTAGGTGATGATGGTAGAAATACATGCCACGAAGGCAGAGACCAGCAAAAGGATCAGCGCGATGAGCTAGGAGATGAGGTTACAGAAAAGGAACCTGTTACATGCAGCTTTGAGTGAAGGAGATAAAGGAGGGTGACCATTTACAAAGTGTAAAGCTGTAAAGGGGGTTTGGGGGCCCAGGCCTGGCAGTGGGTGAGTGGTCTAGTCAGGACACGGCTGTCAGGAAGTCCCCCGCAGCAGAGCAGCTGAACCCCAGGGAAGCAGCAGTAGCAAGAGTAAGGAGAGAGGGATCTTGGGGAAGTGGGCGGGGTGTCCCTAAGACTTGCTGTGATAACTTAGCAACATGTTCATGATTTTTCAAATAAAAAATACTTGGGCTAAAGATATGACTCATGAAATGACTAAGCTATTTTCTCCCCAGAGCATTTAAATCTGAAAGGCACATAACTTTATTTTAAAGGTAAAAATTGTAAAATGTCCTTAGATTCCTAACATTCCATAGGCAGAAAGAATGTCGGACATCATGGAGACACACAGGAGGCTGAGAGTTCTATCCCTGCACAAGGACTCCTGCAAGAGAGGCGCCTTCCCATGAAACCATAGCACCTTTTTTTTTTTTTTTGCTCTGGTTCCAAGCATGGGCTTTCCTTGTTTGGCAGACCTGGGGAAAGGAGTAACTAAAAAGATGCTATTTTAGTTACACAACATATTTTAGTTATTTTTTTTTTGAAATGATCATTCTTTTAGTCTTTATGAGTTCTTTGTGAAAATCATAATTTTTGGTTCGAAATTGACATGACCTGATTATATCTACAGAACTATCGATGTCATTGTTCTATATCTACAGACTATCGATGTTATCGTTCAGTAGTAGTATGACGACTGTAGAAAGATGGAGCCGAACCTAGTACCTGCACCTGCAGGCAAAAGACAGATCACAGATACAGTTGTTCCCTGAAGTGAGCTGCGTTGATCTGAGAGCGCTATTGACTGGGACGCCCTTTAGAAAAAGCAATGGGAATAAAACGAAACTGGGTACAAAAAGGAAATGTTCCTAGGTTTTTGAAATTACACAATACCTTGATTTTTTTATATATACATTTTTTTCTTTATCGATTTTTAGACAGAGAGGAAAGGAGAAAGAGAGAGAGAGAGAGAGAGAGAGAGACATCAATGAGAGAGAACATCAATCAGCCGCCTCCTGCATGCCCCACACTGCGAATCAGGCCCACAACCTGGGCATATGCTCTGACCAGAAATCGAACTGGTGACCTCTTAATGCATGGGTCAAGACTCAGCCACTGAGCCACATTGGCCAGGCCACAATACCTTGATTTTTATTAAAATGCACTGATGATTTAAAAACAATGTTTTTAGAACACAACTCTAGTGAAACAGTTCGAATGGGTAGTAATCTTTAATGAAATTAATTAAACAATCTCATGCTGTATAATTCCAGCATAAATTAAACTGGATATCAAAATGTTTTCTAAAACAAACAGAACCAATTTAATGATGGTGAGCCAAAGGCTTTAGAATTTGATTTTATACAAAGAAGATAAGCAATTGCTAAATAAGTATGTGGGCTGTTGTAAGCACAGTTGGATTTTGGGTGGGATGAGCCACCTCTGAAACATCATAAGAGTTATTTTTAAAAAGAAAAAGAAAAAGCAGACCAGTTAGAAAAGAATGCATTTCTCAAAAAGTCAATGTGAAAAAGGCAAAAAGGACCACTGAGAACTTCATGCCTGAAAGTTTTCCTTCTTCCGTGTGCAGTGTTTAAACTCATGACATTTATTTTTAGGGGTGTTCCAAACACAGTAAGATTTGGCCTTGTTCTTTTCCAAGGTTGTTAAAAGATGTTGTTTTACTTGTGAACTGATTTTTGGTCTAGACAGCTGGTCAACCTACCTGCTTGTCTTTCACAGTACAGTATGTGGGTGGTTCTGTGAACTGAAGGCTGCAGGGCCAACTAAAGGTTGATGCAGAAGGAACTCATGCTCTGAAATGAGCTCTATTCTGTCTATTAAACAACACAAACATGATATTTCTGCAATGCAAGAGTATCTGATCACATCACCATATGAATTAGGTATTGGTAAAACCTTTAGCTGAGGACAGTTGATGAGTCTTTCTTCCTCTTGGTTTTGATGTTCTGCTGTTGTTAGTTGGACTTTGTGCTTGATGAGTCTGTCTCTATGCTTTGTATCAGCTCACTTTGGATTCTGCTTGTGATGTCAACTCAAACAGTAAGAGCTTTTGTCTCTAACTAAAAAGTCTCAAACTTTGAAATAGTGTTTTCCCATAAAATCTTACTCATATGTGGAATCTAAAAAAGCTAAGCTCATAGAAACAGATCGTAGAATGTTGGTTTCCAGGGGCTGGGAAGGGGGAGAGATGGGGGAGAAGTTGGTCAAAGGATACACATTTCCAGTTTTAAGATGAATAAGTTCCAGGAATAGAATGTACAGCATATGACTATAGGAAACATGTAGTATTATCTACTTAAAAATTGCTAAAAGAGTAGATCACAAATGTTCTCAACATACACAAAAAAGTAATTATGTGAGGTGATGGATGTGTTAACTAACCTTACTGTGATGATAATTCCACAGTATAAACATATATCAAGTCACACATGTAAACCTTAAAATTATGGCCCTGGCCAGTTTGGCTCAGCGGTTAGAGCGTCCGCCTGCAGTCCGGAGAGACCGGGTTCGGTTCCCGCTAAGGGCATGTATCTCGGTTGCGGTTTGTCCCCGGCCCTGGTTGGTCGTGCAGGTGGCAGCCACTCGATGTGTCCCTTTCACATCGATGTTTCCCTCTCTCTCTCTTCCTCTCTCTCCCTCCCACTCTATCTGTACAAAAAATGGAAAAATGTCCCCGGATGAGGATAAAAAAAACCAAACAAACAAACTTAAAATTATGCAATGTTATATGTCAAGTATATTTTAATAAAGCTTGGAAAAAAGAAACACAAGTAAAAGAAAATAGAGTTTTTATCAACTACATGTTAACTGCTCTGGTTAGTTGATTTCATCAACCTTCTCTACATTAACAGAAATACAAAAATTGACTGGAGCGCTCTCTGTGTGTGTGTGTGTGTGTGTGTGTGTGTGTAGATGTTCTGTGCTCATTACAAAGGCCAACCTTATAGTACCATTGTGATGAGAAGAGCTTTATACAATTTCAGGATTTAGGTGGAGAATGTAACTTTTGGGGTTAACGTAGAAAAGTCAACGGTCACTTCATTTAGCCCACAAAAAATTAAAATAATGATATTTTTCTAGTATGTTCCAGATACTGATAAATGTTTGATATATCAAACAGTTCCTGCAATGGCAGAAATTTAGTGAGTATTTGCTGACATAATAAATAATGATCACCTCTTTACAACTAGTAACAACAATGTAACTAAGTAGGTATTAGCCCCTCTTTTAACAGACTAGGAGAAGTCAGATAAATTGCTCAGGTTGATAGCTATAGAAAATTTGAGCATCATAATGAAACTTTGCTGCTTAAAGTATTTTAATTACTTTCTTGTTATGTTATTTAGATTTCCTAATCTCTAGTTTTCCTGATGTTCAGTAGACACTGGACATCGAGATTATGTGTTAACAAAGTGCCATTTGAAATCTTTGAAACTATCTTAAAAGCAGTCACCAGTACTGTGAAAACATCTGTATCTATACTCCACTTATTCAAAACCCAAGTAGAATATACTTATATTCCTAAATATACAAATGTCTTTAATAATTGCTATGCCATTTCTTTATCAAATTAATAGCATAATACAGAGAAGAATGTTTGAAGAGTTAGTAGGAACTGTTTCTAAGCTCCCGTAGTAAACAAAAAAGTGACAATTAGAAGTGAACCTTATTTATTCAATAAGAATTCCAGGAATATTCTCAGTATATAGGTACCTGATTTTAATAATTTAATTTAAATATATATTATACATTATTAGTAGTATATTATATCATATTATTATTATATTCCATCTTATTGTAATATTTATTTAAATAGATTTTAAAACTATACATCTTTATATATTTTTTTGTCCTTTTTCAGTAAAAATAATGAGAGGATGGAATTTGAATGCAGAAGCAACTAATCTCTCCTGAACTTTATAAAAAAGAGTAACGCTATTGTTGCATTTCTAGGAAAAGTTTCTTCCAGTGGATGAGTTGCAGAGATCATTCTGAATTCTCGAAAAGTCGAGAGCATTTTCGTAACGAAGTAGGGACCGTTTGCTTCTTCCTGTGACTCTCCGGGTGCAGAGAAGTTCCGGCCACCCTTCTCCTTGCTGCCTGGCTCCTTCCCCGGGGAGGGTGCTGTTGCTGGTAATGGGGGACCTACTGTTGCCTGCAGCTCTAAGTGGGCCTCTGATTATCCACTCAATTGCTAGAATTGACTGGCAAATAAGTGTACTCTCAAACCAGGGGGAAGAAATGAGATTCTATAGATTTCTCTCATTCCTCATTATGTGTGTAAAGTGATTTGGGTTTGACTCCTTGCAGGATATACAACTTTGCTCATTTTCCTTTTGCTAGGACAGAAGCTTCTCATTCTCTCTTTATGGTACTGACTTGAGCCTGATCTCCCTCTAATAACTCAGATGACTAGTTTTAAGTTCTCCTTGCTT
Organism: Molossus molossus; assembly: GCF_014108415.1. Classification (NCBI taxonomy): domain Eukaryota; kingdom Metazoa; phylum Chordata; class Mammalia; order Chiroptera; family Molossidae; genus Molossus; species Molossus molossus. The sequence continues at coordinate 7,045,344 of NW_023425350.1, read as the reverse complement.
TCTCTCTCCTATTTCAGAGACATCTTTCTGTAGAAGTTGATCCCTCCACTGAGTCTTAGATGAAGGGTTATTTTTGTCTTTACAGGCTCCTTCCTCTGTACTTCAATCACTCGCTCATGTATATGCGTGTCTGTGTGTGTACATATAACACACACACACACACCTCTGTGATGGTATAAAGATGCATACAACCCAGTTTGCATTGCATTCACTTATTTTCTGATATTAAAAGAAAACATTTCCGTGAGCCCGGAAGTGTTTCATGAACCCCTATGTGCTGCGGCTGTGTGTCAGGGATGAGGTCTTCTTAAAGAAGCTCAGCAGGGAAAAGGAGGAGGTGAGAAGGAGGGAGAAGGATGCAAACCATTTCTTTGGAGCCTGGGAGAGACAGGCATGAACACCTTATCAAGGGGAGTGGTCTACAGTCATACGTTAGTATGTGGCTGCAGATGAGATATTCAGCAGATTCAACCAACGCTTGATGAGGTTCTTCTTTATGCCACGTACTATACAGGGAGCCTATGTAAGTGATCTCACTGGGTCTTCATAACGTCTCTGGGATCACTGTGCTTTCTTTGTGGAGGAAATACTGGAACAGGAGAGAGGGTTGTGGCTCAGGTGTGAGTAAGGGGGTCCAGGGTAGTCTGGGACCTGGACCTGAATAAGGACTGGAGATTGTTCCGATGTAGATGGTCCAGGGACATAAGATCTCCCCCCGGCTCAAAGCTACCGTGTGTGACTGATACCAGTTTCGTCTCTTGAGTGCTGGTTTCTTCAACAGAATGAGGGTGGATACACGTACGAGAATCACAGGACTTAAAGTAGATTTGAAAAGACTATAAATGATAAAATACTGAAAGAACTTTGTCATTCCCTTGGCTTCAAGCCTTTTGTGGAATGGATATGAAACAAAAATATATATAGTTATAAATATGTATTTATAGCTAAATATGTAAATTTATATCTGGTACAGGTTAGTAGCAATGACCTTCTGCCAGCCCCCTCCCTCCCTGTCTCCCTCTCTCTGTCTCCTTCCTACAAAAGAAACGTTTTCCTAACATTTGCAGAAGTCTTGGGACAGCACCAAGAATTTCACCCCATACCGTTTTGAGAAATATCCTTTAATCTGACATAGCGAGTAAGGGATTCCGTGGTTTTTGGTATTTAGTTTGGAAACTGTTTCCCATTTTAGCTCAGTGGGCCCAGGACAGTTGCTATCACTTGACCAACGTAGAAAAATAGTAATACTTTAAAAAATCCAGCACAGCTTTCTTTTGAAAAAAATTCACTTACCCAGGAGGACCTTCAGACAACTTCTGTTAGACTTGCAAAGGATCTCTGGCCCCCTATCATCCAAAGAATATAACTAGAAGGTTTGATTGCCAATTTCTATGGGGACATCATAGGGAAGAGTAAAATTAAGAACACGAGGACATGACAAAGGCTTTATTTTGAAACATTGTTCTCTTGGCCATTGTCTCAGAGAAATTTCAAAACTGTTCCTTGAGATCAGGGCTCGATGCAAAACTGTATTAAACATGCACATGTTTTGCTTTATTCTTTTAAAGAGGGAACTGGCTAAGCTAACCCCAGGGACCTACTCACAGTCTGTTAAACTTTAAAGAACATTTCATGGGGCTTTAGAGGCTGCTTCACTCAAAGGGGCACTTTTCTGAAAGCTGCTTATGCCGGAATTGATAAGCAGGAGGTCTGCAGGCCAGCGTTTGAAACTCTGAACCACGTGGAAGAAGAATCCGCTCTGATTTCAAGGCCTCTGTGTTTTATTCAGCCTGTGTTCTTATCGACACGAGCTTTGACGACGTCACCGCACTCCGGGCTTGTCTCTCCCTTCGTTCCGAAGGTTCGGCTGGATGGTACCGTGCATCTGCATGTCTGCCCCTTTCCAGACATTTCCGAGGGTTTATTTCCAAGGCCCCTCTGCGGTGGTTCAGAAAGGGGGGCGTGGCCAGCGGTGTGCTCTTCACTGTGTGGTTCGGTACCGAGGCTGTCAAAGCAGGTGCCCCTCGCTCAGCGTCACAGAGTGGAATGTCACTAGCTGGGAGCAGAAGCTTGTTGTCTAGCTCTTCGCAGACATGGCCATGGTTGGGACATGGGTGGCAGTGGGGACAAGGCCCTTCGGAGCGGACGCCGGCCCAGGGCTCTGCTCTCCTCCCTTGTCTCTGCAGGTGACCCACATGGCCAGTTCTTTCCTTTGGTATCGGTGACTGCTCAGCCTTGCCACTTCTCCCTGCGGGTCCCTAAAGGTGATCCAGGCCCTCTCTCCGCAGCCTGGGGTGGCCTCCATGTCAGAGATGACATCGGGAAGCTGAAGAGCACAGGGGGAGAAGTCCTGACTCCATCAGCTTCCGCTGGGCCCCACGCAGAACGCCGAGTTTCTGTCTGTTCCTTCTGCAGGTCACTCCAGAGAGCTAGCTGGCTCCTCAGCCAGCTCCAGGGTCCCACAGGGTGCGCATGCTCCTGTTTCTGTCCCACCTGTCTCGGACCCTCCCGGGAGAGCACCTGGAAGGGTGGAAACCCGACCTCTCTGTACCCCACACATGGACCTGTGCCAAGCTCCCCAGGGGCCCATCCTTCCCTTAGCAGGAGAGGTGTGCTCAGGGCATTTGAATGCATGTTTGGTTTTTCCAGTAATAATACTTTGATTCAAACACCAGAAACTTGAGAAGTTGGTCAGCTGGGGCACGTGTTTGGAAGCCGTGTCAGGTACGGCTTTAGCTCCGGGCAGGAAACCATGCTTGGTCGCCCAGAGTGGAGTCAACCCTGCATGGGGCACTTACCAAGCCTCTTGTTTAAAACAATGATTTACTTGTCAGCGACAAAATGTGGAAATATCACATCTTTTTTCCCCCTCCCTCCTCTTTGCTGTTATAAAATGGAAAGCAGCAACTTATGACTCGGTCATAAATAATTAACCTCGAATTATTCAGAAAGTGCGTCATATTCAAAATAGATGGAGTAAATAGGTCTGGTGATGCCTTTGAGGGTAATTGTTTCCTTTGCCTCGAGGTGGGGTAAAGATGGATTTTACTGTTGATCGTAAGGAGGATATGCCCTTGGGGAGAACGTGGTGTGGAGTCGAGGCCAGGGTCTCGGGCCTGGTCTGCCGTTGACTCTCCCTGTCCCCTGGGAAAACTCCTTCATGCTTCTTGGCTCTTATGCTTCTTAACTGGGAACATTAATGCCCATTTCAAAGACTTGGGAAGATTTAATAATGTAATATGTGTGGATTTTATAAACTGTACAGTATTGTAATAGTATTAGTTAATATGTACCTTTGCCCTTCCGAAAGCAGAAACGTTTTGTGGTGTAAAAAGTTGTATAATGAGTTGGCTCCTTGTCTAATCCTCAGTGAATTGGGTCACAGGTTATTGAGAAATGAACACATCATGCCTGTTTATGTCGGTGAGTCAATTACTGAATCAGACAATTTAATATTTAAAGTCAACCCACAGTGTCGTTGTAACCACCTGTGTTTGGGGTTTATGAACTCAGAGAATTAGAACTGGAGGGGTCTTAGATTTTCTAGTCTGAGACCCCTCGTATGAGTGTGTAAACTGAGGCCCTGTCATTGTGACCACCTGTGTTTGGGGGTTATGAACTCAGAGAATTAGAACTGGAGGGGTCTTAGATTTTCTAGTCTGAAACCCCTTGTATGAGTGTGTAAACTGAGGCCCAGAGAGAGTGAGCAGCTGCATGGGTCAACACCTTGATTTCGGCTGAGCCAAGGCACCGACGCTCATGCCCTGATTCGGCCTCGCCACTCACTGGCCCCGGGTCCACCGTGGGTTTGGACAGGGCACGGGGACAGAGGAGTGGCTGAGGCCTGCACCTCCCTGGGGGCGGCATGTGAGCCCTGCCCCCGTCTCCTGGCACTCGCTGCCATGCTTCCCCATGTTTCCTTCTTACATGTTCTGCAAGGCAGTTTCCGGGGTGGCCCTTGGTGCTGTAGAAAGAGCAGCTGGGCTCCCCACTAGCTGCAGCGCTAAGACAGCCTTTGACATGGCTCCCACACGACAGCCGAGGCCTCACCTGTGCGTTTTTATGAGGCTTAAGTGCACTAATGCACATAAATTACAGCAGAACACTCGACGGTGGTGGATCCCGACATCTGATTTCACTGAAGGGCTCGCCTTCCTCTAAGCCAGTGGTTCTCAGCCTTCCCAATGCCGGACCCTTGGGTGCAGGTCCTCTGTTCTCTGTGGGCGTGTCTGCGTGTGAGCGTGTGGGCGTGTCTGCGTGTGGGCGTGTCTGCGTGCGGGCGTGTCTGCGTGTGGGCGGGCCCGTGTGTGGGCGGGTCCGCGTGTGGGCGTGTCCGCGTGTGGGCGTGTCTGCGTGGGGGCGGGCCCGCCTGGAGGTGGAGAGAATAGAGGTGTCTCCTAAGACCATCGGAAATGTGTGTTTTCCAATGATCTTAGGCGACCCTTCTGAAAGGGTCGTTCCACCTCCAAAGGGGCCGCGACCCCCAGGTTGAGAACCGCTGCAGGGTAAGCCTTGTGGAAGGAACGACTTACCCATGAACTCAGGGAGGTTTCTGTTGGCTTGTCTGCTGTTTCATTTTTGTTTCTGAAAGTGACCATGTTAAATGTTCTCAGAGGCGATGGGGGGAAGGACCGGAGGGGTGGACTCCTCGGATTCTTCATCCCCTGCTGGTCAGGTCCATCCTGACAAAGGTCAGTGGAGCAGGCAGGTGGCCGCCGGCTGACCTGTGCAAGGCTGTCCCCTGGTCTGGTGACGTCAGGAAGGCCCTCCCACTTCCAGCTCCTGTGGAGAGGAATTTTCCACTGGCCGCGGGCATTGAGCCGGCAGCTGAATTCCTTAAGTGCTTGCTGACAGTTCTTTGGAAACAGACAAGGTCACGTTGTATTGAAAAGGTCCCTGAAATAGAATTTCTGAAAGGTGCCCCCAACATCCCGTGTTTGTGGCAAATGGGCTCTGTTCGGGGCTTCTTCCAAATGCCTGCCAGCTCGCCGGGGCGCCTGTCTTCATTCTTCATTCTGCTGCCAACGGGTGAAGGGAACAGCCCCAGAGCCAGATGCAGCCACTAATGCCAGGTGATTTCGTTCTTACTTTTCGAAAGGAGAACACTGATGTGAGAAAGAGACCCAGCATTTGAGAGTTTGACTTTTACCTCTGATGTTTGTCATGTGAGAGACCTTGTTTAGGCATGTTAGTTAATATCTTCGAGGTACATTTTCTTTACCTCTGACATGGGGGTAATTATAAAATTTGGAGTAATAGGGGGGAATATGAATGAGCCTCAGAGACAAATAGAACTGGGTTCAAATCCCGCCCACAACCCGTAGAACTGGAGTTTTAGAGCAAATCATTCAAACTTAATGACTCACTGTTTCCCCACAAAGGTACCTCACAGTTCGGAAAACCAGACGAGATCAGGTAGGTCCAAGGCTAACACTAAATGCATCAGCGCTGATCAGTTTTTCCCTCTGTTGCACAGGGATAAAACAGATCGTTGAAATACGTAGTGAGTGAGAATAGAACATAGAACAGCAAGCAGAGAGTAACATTTTGATAAATTACTATCTTTTCAGAAGGCAGGAAACACAAAAGGTTCTATTCTTAGAATAACCAGGTGCTTGATCAAAGGATTGCCCTGGAGGTTATCAACACTTAGTTCTCTTTTCTTCGCGACAGAAGTACCCTACTTCTTGGTATGAGTCAGAGCAGAAAATCACCCTGAAATTCTTAAGTCTATGTCTTAGACTGATGAATCATAGCATTGTTAAGTGTCAGCTGGGTGGAGGATATCTTTCATTGTCTCGGCAGAGGTTTAATAAGGCTCCTTGTTTTTATACATTTCACAAAGAAGGTGACGTAATGGTTTGGGGGTTGATAAGCAGTAGGAAGGCAGGAGGCGTGGTAATTCCAGATCCTTGATTGGATGCCTCTGGGCTGCTAAGATTACTAGGTGCTGTCCGAGTTGGCTCCCACAGTCAGGAAAGTGGATCATCCCTCCGTGATGAACCTGGGAGTCAACAAGCAGAAGCATCATTGTGACAGGGGGTGAGCATCTCGCCCATCAGACTGGGTAAGGTGCACTCCCATAAAGAGGCACTGTGACCACTGGGATCTATGACAATAACAGACGAGCTGGAGTCTAGTTTATTCCTTGCTGGGCATTAGGAGAAGCATTAGCTCTTCAGGTCAGCATGACACTGAGTTCTTAGACAATTAAAGGGATTAATATTTAGAGGAGATTATTGGACTTCCTGCTAATAAAGAATTGAGTTGCCAGTGAATATTAGGAAAAAAAATTTAAGTATCATGACTTTATTTGAATCCTTCTCTTATAGCTCTGTTTTCAATGACCTGTCTTCTTTCCAGCCTGCTTCTTACATTCCATCCAGACTTTGAAGGTGCACATTGCTTGGCGTGTGGACAGATACTTCCTGCGATGGCAAGAGATCTGGCCGTGCCCAGGGTCCCCACAGGGCAGCAGTGAGGAGGTGTGGGGAGACAGGTGTTTACTTTGAAGAGTGAGCATGTGAGCTACTACCTTGAGGAAGAGGGAAAATGAAAACAAGACCAAACTCATTTCCAGTGACATTGATCTGACCCTCAGTTGGGTGTCCTGAGCAGTTTTCTAAGGAATAAGATGTTTATTTTACAAACAAATTACCAACAAAAAGTCCCTTTCACTGTTATTAAGACTGATTTTCATTCCATTCTCTTTGTAATTGTGGTACTTTAGTTATACTTTGAATATGTAAAACTTTTTAGGGTAACCTGAAATCAGAGAATACTTGCTTCATTTTTTTATATTTTCATTTGATTAATTCAGTTGTGAGTTGTGTTACTGAATGTTTGAACTTGTGACTAGAGAAACATTTTCACATTCAGCAAAAATGACTTTACTAGCAATTTTGGAGCAATTGCTTGGTTGGTTGGCAAGGAGTGCATTAACCTTTAAAGTCAATCTTTAAAGTAGTAAAGCTTTGCTTGCAGTCCTCAAAAAAATAAAAATAAAAATAAAAAAGAGAACTGGTTGGAGAATGGACATGAAGTGAAAGGAGACTTTTCCCAATAAAGATGCTTTGGATTTAGGGATTTGGTACATACCAGTCTGGCCATATGACTATTTTGAATCTGAACATCAACAAGAATTTTACTTTTTCAACCATACTGTTGTGTGATTAACTCTCAAATGACATGACTGAATTATCTGATGAGGAAGATTTTTACAAAAACAGGCAAACATATATGTATAACCAGTGGACACAGACAATCGTTTGGGGAAAGCAGGAGGGGGGTGGGAGCGGGGAGGAGGGGGTCAGTGAGGGGAGGGGAGGGGGAACATCTGTAATACTTTCAACAATAAAGATAAAAATATAGGCTTTATGTTTTTAAGGACAGTTTTAGGTTCACAGCAAAGCTGCCTGGGTGCAAGGATAGTCCGTACACCACCTGTCCCTGCACACTGCCTCTCCCTCATCACTGTCCCCCAAGAGAGCTGTTATGTTACAGTCGCTGAATCTACATGATGCGACGTAATCATCCAACTTCCATAGCTTACATTGAGGTCACTCTTTTTATTTAAATGTTCACCCAAAGACAGGTAGACATGTTCACTAATTTTAGAGAGAGAGGAAGAGGGTGGGGGGAGAGAGAGAGAGAAAGAAAGATTGATGTGAGAGAGAATATCAATCGGTTGACTCCCATAAGCAGCCAGATTGGGAAGCAAACCTGCAACCTAGGTATGTGTCCTGACTGGGAACTGAACCCACAGCCATTTTGGTGTATGGGACGACAGTCCAGCCAACTCAGCCACCTGGCTGGGGCTAAGGTCACTCTTGGTTCTGTACATTCTGTGGATTTGGACAAATATGTAATGACATGGACTCCTCAGAACAATATCACGCAAAGTAGTTTTACTGCCCTAAAAATCCTCCATGTTTTACCTCTGTTGTCTCCTCCACAGCCTCTGACGACCCTGATGCTTTCAGGTTTTGGGAGTTTTGCCTTTTCCAGAGTGTCACATGGTTGGAATCATAGAATATAAGCCTTTTAAGATTGGCTTCTTTCACTTAGTAATATGCATTTGAGTTTCCTCCATGTCTTTGTATAGCTTGATAGCTCATTTCTTTTTTTTTTTTTAACTTGGTATTTATTTATTTTCCTTTATTGATTTTAAAGAAAGGGAGAGGGAGAGAGAGATGGCAACATCGATGAGAGAGAACATCGACTGGCCACCTCCTTCATACCCCCCACTGGGGATTTGGCCCACAACCTAGGCATGTGCCCTGACCCGGCATCAAACCAGTGACCTCTTGGTGCATGGGTCGGTGCTCAACCAGTGAGCCACACCGGCCGGGCTCATTTCTTTTTGGTATTGAATAATATCGCATTGTCTGGATGGACTAGTTGATCCACTTGGCTACTGAAAGACATCTTGGTTGCTTGTAATTTTGGCAATTGTGACTAAAACTGCTGTAAACATTAGTGTGTGGATGTTAGACTTAACTTTCAACCCATTTGGATGAACACCAAGATGTGTAATTGCTGGATTGTATGGCAAGGGTATGTTTAGCTGTGTGAGAAACGGCACAGGAGGTGTACCATTTTGTGTTTCCACCAGCGACGAAAGAGAGGTCTGGCTGTTCCACATCCTTGCCAGCATTTGGCGTTATTGGGGTTCCAGACTCTGGCCATTCTAACAGGTGTGTAGTGGCATCTTGTTTGAATTTGCATGTCCCTTCGCATGCTTGTATGTATCTCTTCTTGAGTGAGGTGTTTATTAAGATCATTGGCACATTTTAAAAATTGGGTTGTTTGTTTTCTTACTGTTGAATTTTAAGAGTTCTCTGTATATCTGAGATAACAGTTCTTTATTAGATTTATCATTGGCAAATATTTTCTCCAAGTCTGTGTTGCATTTCTTCTCATTCATTTGACAGTCTTTTCCATAGCAGAAATTTAATTCGAATAAAATATAATTAATCAATTTTTTAATGAATTATGTCTTTTGTGTCATATCTAAAACTTTGTTTCCACATCCAAGGTCGTCTAGGTTTTATCCTATGTTACCTTCTAAAATGTTTATAGTTTTACATTTTATGTGTAGGTCTATGATACATTTTGAGTTAATTTTTCTGAAGGGTGTAAAGTCTACATCTGGATTCTTTTTCTTTTTTGCATGAGGATATAAGTTTGTTCCAGCACCATTTATTGAAAAGAGTGTCTTTATTATATTGCCTCCGCGCCCTTGTCCAAGACCAGGTGATTACATTTATTCATATGTATTTTTCAGCGTTCTGTTCTGTTCCATTGGTTTATTTGTCTGTTCTTTTACCACATTCTCTCCATGCCTGTAGCTTTATAGTCAGGCTTGAAGTTGGATAGTGTCAGTCCTCTGGCTTTGTTCTTCTCCTTCAATACTGTTTGATATTCTGTACCCTTTGCCTTTCAATCAGCTGGTCAATAGCCACAATGACTTACTGGGGTTTTGACTGGTTTATGTTGAAGTCCTTGTCTCCCAGGTGGGCATTGGCCACCTCTGCTGTCCTCCCCGTGTAGTCTGTACCCTGTCCCTCCTCTGATACAAGTTCCCACTCTTCCTTTCCTCTCCAAATTTCCCACGAGCCTCTATGGAACTTCTGGACAGTTCCCTATCAACAGTCGTTTGTCTGTTTGCTTTTAGAGAGAGCAGGAGAGAGAGAGAGAAACATTGATGTCAGAGAGAAACATGGATGGGCCGCCTCCTGCACGCCCCCTACTGGAGATCGAGCCTGCAACCCAGGCATGTGCCCTGACCAGGAATCGAACCAGGACCTCTCAGTCCATGGGATGGCGCTCAGTCCACGGAGCCACACTGTCTGTGCTCTGTCAACATTCTTATACTCCAAACCTCTTTTTCTGAATATTCCTTTTTCCTACTTGGACTTCAGTAAATTAAGGCTGTTCTATGAGGACACTACCCTCCTTTCTGTCCTTTCAGAGTGGAGCAGATGATGGCATTTGTTTTTCCTGTCTCATCCTGGGCCAGGACTTGGTTCGGTGTCCACTGGTTCCTAACTGCCACTCTCAGGTCCTCCACACCCTCCCTTCTGTTGGGGAGTGTGGGCAGGATGGACAGATTCCTGTTCTTTTGAAACTGCTATAATTTAAGGAGGACCTCATCTTTCCTCCTGGTCATGCTGGTCGATGAATAGCCTCATCTTTCCTTCGATTCTTTTTGCCTCGAGGACCAGAGCATTTCTGTCTCAATTCCTGGTTGTCAAGGATTTCAACATCTACATGAATAAATCATCCAATAGTCTCCAGGTTCTGTGGTTCTTTATGTCTTCAACTTGGGAAATCCTATTTGCAACTCCGTCACAGGCTACACTCCAGGATTTATGACCACCTTCCACTAGGTAACCTCTGCAGTTACAAGAGTAAACATCCTTATTTTCATCCATAATTACCTGTTTGTCTTGCTTTGTTTAAAAACTCCCATTTCTCCCTTCTCTCCTTTAAAAAACAAACATACAAAGGATTTCAAACCAATGACCCTATCATTTTCTCATTGTTAAAAAAATCCCTCACTTCTAGCTGTTTAGTCTATTTGATTCATTAGTACATTCTGAAAAATACTGTCAATTCACTTGTCCTGATCTTTCTCGCTTTTACTCACCTCACATGGAGATTATCCATATTCTTGGGGTCTGTTTCTGAGCACCTGACTCTGACCGAGGAAAATCACATGAGTGAGCTGACAAATTTTGTTTTCCCCACCTGACCACTAAGTTGAAAGGAGAATTGCCTGGGATCAGTCCAAGTATCTCTAATATATGTATATTTTTGATCACGGTATAAGATGACTATCACAAAGTGAATTCTCTCCTCAAACCACCCCTTCATCATTCTCAGCGGATGACCTTCCTGCATATGTTAAACCAAAAATAAAAGTCACTGGATGTGAATCGCTTATCTTCTTTGGCACGGAGGTTCCCTTAATAAAGACTGTGTGCCAGGTGGTACTCGCCTCTCAGGTGTGTATATCTAAGACTGCACATTCCAGACTGAGAACACACCTCCCTTTCGCAGCTTCCAAGCTGCTTACGTGTCCCATTCAGCATCCTTCTAAGTTTCCGAAAAAGGGGAAATGAAGTCTCACTTTCATGACCCCAATGGTTGGTGCAGGGGTTCCACCCTCCCTGTTGAGAAATCTTTGCTGGAGGGACAGATGCGAAGAGGGAGTTGTCGCAACCCAAGAAGAACAAAGCACCGCAAGCAGCTAGACGACCTTGGCCGCAGGGCGTGGCTGAAGGCCAGCACCGTCTCTTTGTGAGCGCTCTCCTCCATGCAATGCATGTGACATCAATCCAGCTTCTTCGTAGACTCGTTGCTCCCCCCAGAATGGGCTTCAGTAATAATGGCAGCGGAAGTGGGCAGCTTCAGCCCTCCGCTGAGGAGTAGAAGACACTCTTTCAGCTGACTTCCCCAAAGCTGTCAGGAAAAACAGCCCCCAGACTGGGGAAGACTTTGACATTCTTGGTACCACCAAACCCATATTACACTTTGGCACCATCTTGTCCTTCTTTTTTATTTTAATAATTAATTAATTAATTAATTAATTAATTGACATTAATTGTAGAGGAAGAGAGAGAGGCATCAGTGAGAGAGAGAAACATTCATGTGTTGCCTCCTGTAGGCACTGCAACCAGGGGTCCAACCATCCACCTGGGTATTCCTTCTTTTTATTCTTGGCTAAGAAAGCATCTCTCCACCTTCCCGTGACTTCACAATAAGGTCAGATTTCTTTCCTCTTGCTTTTCAAACATCGACGTGAAAGGGACACATCGAGTGGTTGCCACCCGCACGACCCAACCACGGCCGGGAACAAACTGCAACCGAGGTACGTGCCCTTAGCGGGAACCGAACCTGGGTCTCTCTGGACCGCAAGCTGACGCTCCAACCGCTGAGCCAAACCGGCCAGGGCTCCTCTTGCTTTTCAACAGGCTAGTCACACTGCTGCATCATTCATCTTAGCTTCTCTGGTCAATCTTTTCCAGAGTCTTAGGGGCATTCTTTAGGCTTTTCTACCCCCAAAAAATATCCCTTGATGCTGTGTCTCCCATAAGTTTACTCCATTAACTGTCCCATTTCTTGGTTCCCTGTTCCCAGACTTTCCAAGTGCCATTTCATCCATTATTCTCTCATTCTTTACTTTGATGATCACCGAGTGCTGTGTGCGTGTATGTTTCAATTATGAAAAGTAAAAAAAATTCAGAAGGAAATGCCAGACACCCATCGACTCAATGTTCAGAATTAATAAAAATAATTTATCATTTAAGCTCCAATCATACAATATATTGGGGGAATATAATTTTCATTAGTTGCTCAATTTTATGACTAAGTCTTCCTCCCTAAAATAAGCTAGGGTTGTGGTTTGGGTGTGTCCTTCCACACCACTTTGTAGGTGTGCTTATTTGTTCTCACTTCCCTTCATGCTGTCATGTTGTATCTGTGATTGCACCTGATTACTGGATTCACCATTGTGAAGATAAAGGTTTGGTTTCAGCTTGCCTAGTATCTCAGTTACAAATATGCCACATTACTTGAACATTTATGTTGTTTGAAGATTTTCTGGTAGATATATCATATTATTTTTTTAATTAAAAAGTTTCCATTTGCTTTTAGCCTTATGGAGGTATACTTGGCATATAAAGTTGCATGTATTCTTCGTGGTAGACACAGGGATGACTTGACATGCCTCTTTGTAAAACGATTACCACGATCCAATTAACACATCCATCACCTTTCATGGTTACGTTTCGTTGTTTTTTTGTTTGTTTGTTTGTTTTCAGTTCTCATCTTTTCTCTCTGAAATTCTGAGGATTTAAATCACACAAATAGTCAGAGATAAATTACACAAACATCTTTTACATTCTTAGGCTTCAAGTCCTGCCTAAAGGTCACATCCTCAGGTAGTATTTCCTGGGCTTGCTCATTCACAACAGTGTCCTCTCCCTACAATAATTTCCTATGGCATTTGTTACTATTATGATGTCAGCTATAATTTATTGATTAGTTTATGGATATAGCACTTCAAAATAAAACCAATGAAATTAGAGGTCACTTCTTCCCTGTTGGTCATTGCATCTCGGATCTTAGCACAATTTGTTGAATCAATGTTTACCTGTATTTTATTTAGTCTAGTTTCATATTTAGAAGGTGCAATAAGAAGTGATTACAATTACATCCTGGTTTCATTTTAGGATGGAAATCCCTTTTCTATTTTACATCTTTATTTTATTTTATTTATTTTTTAGTTAATGCCTTTAAGAAGGAAATTGTATTGTGCATTTTGTTACGGGCTAAATTTTCATCCCTCAGAACTTTTTCACTGATAAATTCAAGTCCTTCTCCAAGTCCCATAATGAATCTCTAAATATCTTAACCAAGGACATTGAGCTTAACCTCTTAGAATTTGCACCTGCCAACGTTCTTCCTCCTCCCTGGGTACCTGGCCGATAGATGTCTGAATTCCAAAGTGTGAGTTGTATAGTAGTTTCCTTTGCCATGGTTTCATTAACCGTTTTCATAATGTTGGGCCTGGGTTGCCAGCCAATATTTCAGGATAATAAAATGGTGGTGATGAATCCCTCGGAAGAAGAAGCCTGTTAAAATTTCAGATTCTCGCGCAGTAGTGCAATTACTTGGTCAAAGCACGCCACCTCTTATCTGATGCCCTGGCGGCCTCTAGAAGCTTCATCATCCTTAACACTGGCTTTTTAATAATAGAACAGCTATAATAATGATTCATCTCCAGTTCTTGAAAAATGGCACCTTCCATTTGCAAAGAGCTTCGATGTTACGAGGGGCCATGTTTCGCTCCGAAGAGATAACCCCGTTACACCCCGTGCAGACAGCTTGAACATTAACCTTCCATCTCTTTGAATATGGAAGCCGCTTGGCAGTTCCCGTTGGAGGGGTGTGCTCTGCCCTACTCTACGAGGCCACTCGTTTCGCTCGTGGGGTTTCCAGAAGCCGTTCTGCACACTTCTCCCTCTTAGGGTCCCTTCCCCCTGAGAATTACTTGGGACAAAGAACACGAATGTACACCTCATTTAATTCCCAATGTAAACTGCCATGCAGACTTCAGAAACATTTTATCTCCCCAGATAATGTATATTCTTTTACCGTGGAAGTGTAGCATTTAAAAGTAGTCACGTTTCCTATCATCCTAGGACTTAACATGGCAATTTGCCCCAAGTAGGCCTTTAGCAGAACAACCATGCTTCTGGAATAAGCATGGACCTGGCAGCCCGGCCAGCCGGTGTGGGTAACCAGGCAACACACCGCGCCCCCGGAGAACTCACACTACAACGATCCGCACAGGTTGTAAGAGTAATAACAGTTCTGATTTAGTGTCCACCCTATTTGCTGGGCTCTATAATAAACCATTTTCATAATAACCTCAAATCCTTAAAAAGGCCATGTCATGTCATTTTGATTTAACATTTTAATATGTAGGTACCAAATATATGTTTTACAGATTATGGAAAGATGTGGACTTGGCGAAATGAGAGAAGGGGCCAACTTGGTTTTCTCCTGCCTTCCTCGGTCTTGGTCTCGTCTCCCTCACCTTCTCCAAGTCCACCAGCCCCTTGGCCAAGTCAAAACTTCAATTTCTTATCAAGTTTCAAACTTCAGTTTTTAAAATTCAGTGTAAAGCTTCGCTCTCCCTCCCACCTCATCCCTGTCGACAACTCAGGTTCCACGTGGCCGTGCACACTTGCAGCCGGGAGGGGCTGTGGTCAGCTGACTCAGGTTCCACGTGGCCTTGCACACTTGCAGCCGGGAGGGGCTGTGGTCAGCTGACTCAGGTTCCACGTGGCCTTGCACACTTGCAGCCGGGAGGGGCTGTGGTCAGCTGGCTCAGGTTCCATGTGGCCTTGCACACTTGCAGCCGGGAGGGGCTGTGGTCAGCTGACTCAGGTTCCATGTGGCCTTGCACACTTGCAGCCGGGAGGGGCTGTGGTCAGCTGACTCAGGTTCCACGTGGCCTCGCACACTTGCCGCCGGGAGGGGCTGTGGTCAGCTGACTCAGGTTCCACGTGGCCTTGCACACTTGCAGCCGGGAGGGGCTGTGGTCAGCTGACTCAGGTTCCACGTGGCCTTGCACACTTGCCGCCGGGAGGGGCTGTGGTCAGCTGACTCAGGTTCCATGTGGCCTTGCACACTTGCAGCCGGGAGGGGCTGTGGTCAGCTGACTCAGGTTCCACGTGGCCTTGCACACTTGCCGCCGGGAGGGGCTGTGGTCAGCTGACTCAGGTTCCACGTGGCCTTGCACACTTGCCGCTGGGAGGGGCTGTGGTCAGCTGACTCAGGTTCCACGTGGCCTTGCACACTTGCAGCTGGGAGGGGCTGTGGTCAGCTGACTCAGGTTCCACGTGGCCTTGCACACTTGCAGCCGGGAGGGGCTGTGGTCAGCTGACTCAGGTTCCACGTGGCCTTGCACACTTGCAGCTGGGAGGGGCTGTGGTCAGCTGACTCAGGTTCCACGTGGCCTTGCACACTTGCAGCCGGGAGGGGCTGTGGTCAGCTGACTCAGGTTCCACGTGGCCTTGCACACTTGCAGCTGGGAGGGGCTGTGGTCAGCTGACTCAGGTTCCACGTGGCCTTGCACACTTGCAGCCGGGAGGGGCTGTGGTCAGCTGACTCAGATTCCACGTGGCCCTGCACACTTGCCGCCGGGAGGGGCTGTGGTCAGCTTTTGCGTGTGTTCTCACTTTATTTCTCCATTTCTCCGCGTTCATATCCATCTCACTCGGAGGAGAAAGGGGACAGAAGATGCTAAGGGTCACCGAGTACCTGATGTGGCGGAGGCAATATCAGTCAGCGTTGATGCCCTCTGGGTGTTGCGGGTACACGATGCCAGCTGCTGGGTTTTCCTTTCGTGGACACCACTGCGGACCCCCCAGGGACCCCGCTGCAGCTTTTCCAGGGAGGCTCCGCATCTGTGACAGGCTCTGTGGGTGACGGGCTGTGGCCTCCTTTCCTTCCTCGCCTCCTTCCTCCAACGTCTCCAGCTTCTGTCCGTTGGACCCGATGCACTCTGCCAGGAGACTCCTGTGGACACGATGTTTTCCTGGCTTTCTCCCTCAGACCCTCTCGGCTCTCAGAAAAGCTCAGCCACGCGAGTCCAGCTGAGGGGAAGGGGGTGCTCCCGCCCCGCTCTGTCTGCTCGGCCGACTCTCGGGCCAGCTCGGGCCAGCTGCGCGGCTTCGGCCCTTCCAAGGAGGGAGATGCGCCGGCGGCCCAACCTCTGGCTCCTCCAGCCGCGATCTCGTCCTTCGGCAGCGTGTGCGGGGAGAGCCGATGCTGTGCGATCAGATGCTCTGCTGGGAGCTCAGTGCATCCGGACAGCGGCCGAGGTGGAGGCTTGCGGCTGGGAGGCCTGAGTGGAGGTCCGACTCCTGCTGCTCGTAGACGCAACTTCAGGAATATCACGTAACCATCCCAAACCACACTTTCCACATAGGCAGTGTCGTGCAGACCACAGAGGGGAGTGATAGGAAAGTGTCGTGGCACATCGCACTGCACAGACATATTCTAAAGTTTGCTTTTATTTTTATTCCCTCTTCTTAATCATTATTAACAAAGGCCCCATATTTTTATTTACCCTGGATATGACACGTTATGTAGCTGGTCCCGAGAAGAAATTCCATGGGCAGATGCATTGAAAGTACATAGGGTATGAACTTCAAACAAACATGTATTATCCAAACCACCCATTATGTAATTATGTATATAAACAGATGTATACTAGTAATATATGTTTTATATTAACTTATATTCACATACTATTAATTCAAATGCTAAAAATTAAATAATATGAACTGGGAAATAAACCACTTTCTTAGCTTTTAATGAGTAATAGTAACTGTGTACTGTCTTCTCTCTTTTTACCTTTTAAATATAAAATAAAGCATAGAGAAAATTCCATGTAGGTTTCAATTGTATATATATATATTTATCCTCACTTGAGGACATTTTTGCATTTATCTTCAGATAAAGTGGGAGGGAAAAAGGGAGGAAGAGAGACAGAGAAACATCAGTGTGAGAGGGACACATGTCTGGTCGCTGCTCACACGACCCCAACAGGGGCCGGGGACAAACTGCAACCAAGTTATGTGCCCTTAGCAGAAACCGAACCCGGGACTCTCTGGTCTGTGGGTTTACACTCTAACCACTGAGCAACCGGCCAGGGCACAAATGTATATTTCTATGATGCATGATTTGTATGTTGCATTGTGTCATTGTGTGCCCAGCATAAAAAAAAATTGCTTTCTATTAACATATAAATCTACAAGAGGTAGGGAAAATCTTCCCCTTCCTAACATCACTGTAAGGTGTATACACTTTTTTAAATTCAGTCTTGTTATATTTTCCTAGAAAATTATCTAATTCATTTAGTTTTTATTTTATTACCACAAAACTGTACTTAATATTTCCTCATTTAAATAGTTTTTTTTATACCTGGGTTTGTATCCTCTTCTCATTCTTAATATTGTAAATTTGTATTTTCTACTTGAAATTCATAGTCTCTTTTTAAAAAATTATTACATTTATTGAAGTGACATTGGTTAATGCAGTTACATAGGTTTCAGGTATACAATTCTATCATCCATCATCTGTATATCGTATTGTGTGGTCACCACCCCAAGTCAAGTCTCCTTCCATCACCATTTATCCCCCTTTATCCTCTCCTACCTCCCCCCACCCCTCCTCTTCCCTCTGGTGGTCACCATTCTGTTGTCTGTATCTATGAGTTGTTGTTTTTTTTTTCATTTTTATTTAATCTCTTCTTTTTCAACCAGCCCCCCAGCCTTCCTCCCCTCTGACAGCTGTCAGTCTGTTCTCTGTATCTATGAGTCTATTTCTATTTTGCTTGTTAGTTTATTTTGTTCATTAGATTCCTCATGCAAATGAAATCATATGGTTGGTACTTGTCTTTCTCTGACTGGCTTATTTCATGAGCATAACACTCTCCAGGTCCAGCCATGCTGTTGCTACAGGTGAGCAGTCTTGACCTTAACGATCTTTTTAAAGAGCTGTCTCTAGTTTAACCATCTCTAAGTCTATAGGCTTTGCCTTTTACTGTCTTAACTTTTGTTCTTATCACTATTGATTTATTCATCCAGTTTTCTTTCGCTTATTTAAAAATGATAGCTACTTTTTAGTTACCTATTTTTCCGTCTAGATGTTTCCAGGATTTTCTCCTTTATTCTTCGAGTCCAGGAACATGCCCTGTAGTATGTGTAGGAGAAGGTCTGCTCCGGTGTGAAGACGCGTTTTCCATTGGGTCAGGTCATTTGTCTTCTTTCATTCCTGTAACAATTGCCCTCACTTCTCCTCTTCCCTTCTCTCCTTCCAGTGCCCTGTGTCACGGGCAACGTCTTCCCTAAATCCATCAGCCCTGTCTGATCTTGTCTCTCGTTCTTTTTCTTATGTCATGTCCTGGAGATCTGGGCTGGACTTCTACACGACAGAATGTGGTTTCGGCGGTGTCCATTCAGATGTGTCCTGCTCCTCTTGAGAGTCGATTTGTTGCTTTTGCAAACTCTGTTATGGTCTTTATTTTTTATTTTCAAGTATGGTTTACATTCGATGTTGTTTTGTATTAGTGTCAGGTGTACCGCATAGTGGGTAGACAGTCACATACTTTACAGCGTGGTCCCCCAGATATTTCCAGGACCCACCTGGCACCACACAGCTATTACAATATTGTTGACTATGTTTCCTACGCTGTACTTTACATCCCTGTGACTGTTCTGTAACTGTCAACTTGTACTTCTTTTTAATCCCTTCACCAGTTTCACCCAGTACCCCCGCCCCCACCCTCTGCAACCACCCGTCTATTCTCTGTGTCTATGAAACTCTCTTATTTCGAACAAGTCTCTTCATCATTCCCCCACCCCTTTTTAGACTTGTCAGCTATTATTTTAATCAGTTCAATATCTGCTTAAATGGGTTA
This sequence comes from Molossus molossus, assembly GCF_014108415.1. Classification (NCBI taxonomy): domain Eukaryota; kingdom Metazoa; phylum Chordata; class Mammalia; order Chiroptera; family Molossidae; genus Molossus; species Molossus molossus. Next base: position 7,026,341 of record NW_023425350.1, on the reverse strand, counting down.
ACTTGTTCATGTCTAACATCTTAATATGTTCTAATTTCTTAGCTTAAGTTTATCTTTTTTTTTTAAATCCTCACCCGAGGACAGTTTTCTATTTATCTTCAGATAGAGTGGGAAGAAGGAGAAGAGAGAGAGAGAGAGAGAGAGAGAGAGAGAGAGAGAGAGAGAGAGATCAGTGTGAGGGACACGTTGACTGGTTGCCTCCTGCATGACCCCAACCAGGGCCAGGGACTGAACTGCAACTGAGGCACGTGACCTTGACCGGAATCGAACTTGTGACCCTTTGGTCCGTGGACTGACACTCCAACCTCTGAGCCAAACCGGCCAGAGCTGAGGTTTCTTTTTTGTCTTTAGAGTTGCTGTTTCTCTTTATATGGTTCCTGAATATTGTGTCTCGATCGCTATTGGTTCATGTTTATAAAGATGTGGGAAGACCAGTCTCAGTGATGATTTAGACACTGTCACTGTGGTGCAGACACTGTATCTTTTCTCCAGTCAAGAGTCCCCTTGAGAGTGGGAGTGATTACGGGGTGTGTGTGTGTGTGTGTGTGTGTGTGTCTCTGTCCCTAGTACACCATCCATAGCAGAAGAAGACTAGAGCAAACGATATCTCTAATCACATCTGGCTGGAGGGGTGCCTGACGTTTTCAACATACTTGATGACTTCATTATCATTATCTATTCTTTAGCTTTTGATGGTAGATTTTCTGTTGAAGTTGCAGTAGGTAGAAGGACCTAGGGGAGGGATTAATTAGGAGGAAAACATGGGGTGGGGGGAGGAGTCCTTTTTTCCTAGTGGCAGCTCTCGGTTAGCTGGGGTATCGCCTCTCCCTCTTACTTCTTTTGGCTATTTTAGATGCCTTCATATTCCTGTTCTTTCCCTAAATTTACATTAAGAATGTAATCTGTTTTAGATGAATTTTAACTGCTGGAGAATGATTTAGTCTATAAAATTAGATTGGCAAGACATTGCTAACATACTGTACTTCCTCTATAGCTCGGAACCAAGTGCCTCTCTACATAGAGTAAAAGTTGCAGTCGATGGAAAAGAGAGTTAAACATTGGGAATTTGTGTGAGTAGTATAAAAATAGACTGGAGACTTAGGAGAGAATAGGAAAGACCCCATGGAAACCTCAACTCAATCCTTTGTGAAAAGGAGCTTTCAAACAAGGTTTAACTAGGGCACCGGTACAATGAGATTAATGATTTAGAACATTACTGTGTCCTCAAATGTTCTATGAGAAAATGTGTCAAACGTTACCACCCAAACACTGCTGTTACTGAGAGAACTGGCCTTAGTTGTAAGTCCTGTTAAAGATCACATCTCATTTCTCAGTTGTATCAGTTAGTTTCTTAAACATTACGTTAAGCACCACATAGCATTTAATGATGCCGTTTAACACGAAATCTGAAGGCAGGAAGTTGAGGAACCCAACTATCCTTTCTTTCCCTTTGGAACTGCCCTTTCAATCAAGCCCTGGCTGCTCCCCTAGGTCGACCAGATGCTGCTGCAAACCTAAGCATCCAGTCTTCACACAGCACAGTCTAAAGCAGGGACAGCATCTCTTCTTCATGCAACTGCATCTTTACCAAAGGAAAATACATTCTGGATGTCACCTAGCAGACTTTTTATGAAGCTTGGGCTTGAAGTGAGGTACATTTTTACCCCGAGAACAATCACTGTTTAGACAAATTATGATTTATGCCTGGAGGCTGGGTACGGCTCCACTTTAAAAGACTAAGGATTCTGGTAGCAAAACACGGGGGGCTAGGTGTTAGGTAAAGGTTAGCACTCTGTGATGCCAGTTTGACTCCAGAATAGAAATAGATACTTGACCCAACAGAAGAGCTACCTAATTATTTTCACAGCTTTCAGCTTTGATTCCAAAGTCCTTGCTGTCCTGCTCTCCCCTGGGACCTCCTTGGGCTGTCACTCACTCCCTGGTGGGATTGTAACATCTGTAGCCTCAGTTCCTTCGACTCACCTGCACGTGTGCAGGCCCAGACACTCCTGCCTCCTCCCCGCTCCTGTCTCCTTGTTTCCAATGTCTCTGGCCCCGCCCTTTTCCATCGGATCATTCAGTGCCTCCTGTTTTGCCTTCTCAGGGTCTTTACCAAGCCTATAAAGGGCGGCACATCCGTGTGAGTGTGAACTGTTTAATACACGTTGCACTGAATGCCGCAGACTTGCCAACACCCTCTAGCAATTTTTTGTTTGTTTGTTTGCTGAGATTAATCATTCCAGTCCTGATTCCAGACTGTTCCTCTTGTAACTAGTGGGATCTGGGGTAGAAGAAGAGCCTGCCGCTAAAGAATGAATCCTGGTCTTCCACAGACTCATGCAGTGGTTTTCTAAATGTGGCCCCCAGACCACAGCGTCAGTGCCACCAAGGAGGGGTGCGGCATGTGGACTCTGGAGCCCACTCCAGACCTTCTGAATCAGAAACTCCTGAGGATGGTGCCCAGCAGCGTGTCTAGCAGGCCCTCCCTGTGCTTTGGGCACATTCGCTTTGAGAGCCACAGCAATGGACACACCGGAAATCTGGGGTCCAGCAGTGTGACCTTGGTTGGGATTTTAGACCTTTTTGAACCTATGTTACGAAAAACATAGTTGTTGATGATCCAATACCCGAGGCAGATTAAATGAGCAGCTATTTGTAGAGCATTGAATTCAACGTTGGTCACTTATCAGGAATATAATTCTGTCCCCATTTCTTTTTCTCCCTATCTTTCGGAATGTTACTTATAATAATAATTTTTCCGTGAGCCACACTTTTTGTGTTAATCCTGGCCCAGAGGGTGGATGGATTCCAACTACCCATCTGAAATGGTCTCATACATTAGGCCCCTGCTTGGGAAACAGCGATGTGTGTTAAATCCTGAAGAGTTCCTTCCCTCTCCCGGCACTGTGACTTGGCCCCTCGTCATCTGCTCCACGACTCTCCCAGCACTTGACCGTGTCGCCTTCACTGGACACTGGCTGTGCTTTGAGGAGGCAGCTGGAAAGGATTCTCCCAATCGCACACTCTCTCTCCTTTCTCTCATCTTTATTGGGATCTGTACAGCGGGTATTTCACTTCCTTAAAAGTCACTTCTCTTCAGGGTAGAAACGGTGCCTGAAGATGCCAAGTTTCACGGCCCTGGGAATGTAATTGAGAAATATCACCGTCTGTTCGTTTCCTGCCTGAGAAATGTGCTCAAGTCTATGCTGATGGCGGCTGCAAATGGTCCCAGTCGGCAGCGCTGTGTGTGGCTTCACTTGCTGGTGCACGAAGTCGCAACAGCGTGTGGGCATCATTCTGGTACCGCACACGGGTGTCTCCGCCACCCAGCCCTGGCTCTCTGCAGCGGCACGTTGGCTCTGTAGAACGGGCAGTGGGTGATTCTGTTTCCAAATGCTTCTGGGAGGAAAGTGACTATTTTTTCCCCCTTAAAAAGCCTATTCTAGGAACTGTACTCTATAGGAGGCAGCATTTCCTTAGCTCCTACTATATGCAGACATTGTGTTAAGGTGGTTTTAAAACATTGTCTTGATGCTTTACAAGAGTCCTTCCAAATAGATATGAAACACCATTTTCTAGGCAAGGAAACTATGATTCAGAAAGTTTAACTGATATTTTCAAAGTCACACAACTATCAAAGAAGAGCAATTTATTACTTCCCAGATCTCTCTGATTCCGGGGCCTCTGCTGTTTTCAAAGTTACGTGCTGAGTAGGAAGGCAGTATTAGGGATATACACTGCACCCTTCCATACTGGAGAATTTCATCACAGTGGACTTTGGTATATGTGTGTGTGTGTGTGTGTGTGCGCGCGCACATGTGCATGTTTTAGACACTGGACTTGCTATTAGCTAAGAGCTGCTATTTAAGAATAGACTTTCTGTTGCTGACTTTAAGCTTACAATTTTGCTAAAAGTCATAGAATCATTGTGTACCTTGCTGAAGGAGAGAACAGATCATACATTTATTCATTGTTCATTCTTCAATCATTTATTAGTCATCAATAAATATTAGGCCCCTGCTAGGGATGGCATTATGCGCTAGGAATAAGCAGGTAAAGGGACAGTTCCTGCTTTTGTGGGCCTTTGACCTTCTCCATGTCTTACAGAAGTTGTGTGTTTTACATTCAAGAGTATCGTGCATTGGTTCTTTCACAGATTTAGGAAGCGTTATAGTTCTGTGTCAGCTCTGCCGTACTAACTAGATATATGTCTGTAAATTACTTTATTTTCTGAGATTGTTTATTCATCTGTCAAAAGGAAAATATAAATGCTCATGCTGGCAACTTCTCAAAATGAAGATCACATAAGATCATGTATGTAAGGGCAACTTGTAAGCTCCAAAGCATGATAACACATTGTATGTTAATATGTTATTGATAATTATTGCTATAATTATTATCATTGATTTTTTTAAAGATTGTGTAAATAATTAATGAGCTTATCAGTTCCTCTTAACTATATATCAAGTGAAATTTACTTCACCTTCTTCCCTCAGGAACTAAGGATGATCATATTTTCCCTTTTATTTCAAAACGTTTGTAAGTTTAAATAATTATCATCAGCAATCCTGAAGATGCTCCATGAAAGCGGACTGAGAACATTATATAAGACTGGACAGACACATATGCTACAGAATAACACAGACCTGCTTTCAAAAACTCCCCCATTTTTTGCTGAAAGGCTTCTGGTAGAATAAAATTTTCTTTAATAAGAAGATAGTGACATCTAACTGATCAAGTTTTTATGATGGTTACCTTAAATGAAGATAAATGGAGATGATCAATATCTTGTAAATATTATAAATATCTTATTATTAGAAGCTTTTAAAGCATAGTCCTAGGAGGTGGGCATGGTTAACTTTTTATATTTATTTTTAACTACTAATATTTCCTCTTTCACGAAAATTCAAGGAAATCGAAAATATACAATTTAATGATTCGTTTCTCTTATTTATGGAGCAATTTGTATTTATGTTGAAGCCAAGCAAAATTCCAGAGGCAACTTCTGACACATGAGTGAGAGCTTTGCCAATATCCGCACAATCATAGACCCGCACCTTGTTTTCCATCTCCAAAGTGTGTCCTTTCGTGTTGTTATGTACAAAAGGTTATTACCATGATCATAGACATATCTGTGTTCTCGCTGGATTATGAACTCCTTGAGGATAGCAATTCTCTCAATCATCCCTTTATTCCTAAAGCATTTCGGTTGCTGGCACATGGAGGTACCCACCACATGTCTGTTGCATGAATGCATGATTATTTATATATATACTGAGGGATTCTTTATTATACATAAGTAATTATACTACGGTTCCTTAAAATATTTTATTTCTACCTATACATAAATTATGGCTCATGGATTTGATTTTAGACACAACTTACAAGGATTTCAAGGTAAAATATTATATAGGTGCTTAATATGATCTCAAAAAAAGACTCTCTGTACTTCTATATACAGATCAGTGAAAATGTTCTAAGGTAGGACTTCTTAGTATTTTTATCTCAAAAGATAAATGTTTATGAATTACTTTGTTTAGTATATGTTAATTAGTTTTTAAGTGAAGTCCAGTTTTAAGCAGACATAGACTATAGAGCTAGTTATTTTTTTCTGATTGAGGTCACCACTCAGTTAATTAGTTGGAAAAATCACATGTCTGATGAAGAAGGTTGGGATTGTTTCCTTGTAGAAATAGAGACGGGATGAATAATGAAGCACTAGAAACGTATAAACGTGAGAGTTAATTTTCTGCACACACACAACGTGTGGGCGGGAACTAGCTGGGTGAGCAGCCAACCCGTGTAGGCTTTAGGAACCTGTGTGGCCTGAGTCTGATACTATGTTTCACAGGTGTCTGTATGTGAAAGTTTTTCTTTCCTTAGAGCAGAACAGTTTATCACTATGGGCAACGAATGGGTGAATCCAGGCTCATGACACGCTACCTTTTTTGATCATTATTCCTAAGGTAGGTTTGGTATTAGATTTTGTAGAAGAGAACGTACAGGAGAGAATCTCAGGACGTGAGGTACAAGGTTGTAATAAATGGCACGGTGGGTGGGAGACACCACCCCAGACGGAATCGAGTGACTGGTCTGAAGGAGAAGCCGGCAGTCTACAAGGCCTGCACGCGTTGGCGAGGGAACTGTCCAGCACCTGGACTGCGGTCTCTACTAGTGCACTTAGCCTTCAATTTGGAATATCTGTGTGTTCCCTGGCCGTCCTCGTGAGACTGCGGGGCCCGTGGCTGAAGCGTTTCTCATGTTCCCTTCTCAGCACTCAACAACTGCTGAGTTAATGATTGAATAAAGACACATCCCTCACACACCGAGGAGAAATAAATTGTGTGCGAGAACAAAGAATCATAGCACGGTTTTCGTCCAAGGCTCAGCTTTCATATCAGGATGTGTGCAGAGGTAGCAGGTCGGCTTCAAAATGAGAACAGAGTTTTGGAGACGAACCCTAGTTATTTCCACTCCCCGTTACCAAGGACCATGCTGAGTGCTTTCTGAGGAACAGTTCTTTCCCTCGAACCAGGAACTGTGGGGTGCGCATGCTTCCCTCCCTTCCAGTTAAACTCTCCTCGGTGCAATCTGCGGTTCCTTCACAAGCAACAGTAGATCTCACACCTAGCCAAGCCCGGGCTGGCACACCTCACGAGGTACATGCCCACGACATGGAATAGGTGGTCTCACTGAGCACCGTGCCGAACAGCTGTCACTCGGAGCTCTTTTGGAAAGTGCTTCTATAGGTGTTTTGAGAAATGGGGCCTCTCTTTCACTAGGGGCATATAAACGGAGCCCAACTCTAACGAGGGCGACAGCGTCTCTGCATCTTGTGTTCAGTAGGTACATGATAACATGGAAGGAGAGATGGTAAAGCTCAGCCTCGGACTGGGGTCCTGACTCTGTCGTCTTACCCTCTGCATGGTTTGTGGCGAGTCATTAACAGTGAGCCTCTTCAATTTCTCCACTTGTAAATTGGGCGTGTCCCTAACCTTTCACTAGTGGTTTTTTGGTTTTTTTTGAGACTCAAAGAGAATGAAGTGGCCTTAATTACTGGTCTCCAGACCACTCTTGTTTCATTTTTTAATTTATTTTTATCCTCACCCGAGGACCTCTTTGCATTTATCTTCAGATAGAGCGGGAGAAAGGGAGGGAGGAAGAGAGAGAGAGAGAAACATCGATGTGAGAGAGACACATTGAGTGGTTGCCACCCACATGACCCCAACCAGGGCCGGGGACAAACCGCAACCCTTAGCAGGAACTGAACCCAGGACTCCCTGGTCCGTGGGCTGACATTCTAACTGCTGAGTCAAACTGGCCAGGACCAGATCACTCTTGTTTCTCTCTAAAACTGAAAACAAAAGGCACAGTTTGCACAGCAAAGAGGAAACAGTAGAACACAGCTACTCTTGCCCTCCAAGGCTTTGGACCAGGCTACGTTGATTTCTCCCTAATCTGAGTTCTCCCAACATACACTCCTCTTTTGGGACTGACTTTGGCCAAGGTCACATGGGTGGTTAATAACAAACAAATACTCAGTAGCAGCATTCTGACTCCTACTGAGTTCCCACGATCTCAGTTAGCCCTGGTACTGAAAAAGAAACTTGTGTGCAGTTGAGATTCCTGCAAAGTGTCTATATATATATAGGTGCTGTCCTTGACGTCTTCGTGATCTGCTATGTTCAGCCAGGTAGCTTGCTTCCAGGGTTTCTGCATTTTCCCAGTACCCACTTCATCCTCGTAGCCTCTGATGTCATATCTCCATCCACAGTCCTGCCCTGGGTATTCCTGCCCCCAAGGAGAGTAAATGAACTGCTGTGTGACCCCAGGGAGCTAAGCCAGGGATTCATGAAGTGTGGGAAAACAGAAGTCTAGGAAACACTACTGAAAGTTCTCTTAATGATATGCCAGCTTTTAATATTTGTTATTCAAGCATTGCATGTTTCACAACACTGCAGACATAAGGACAAATATTCCTCTGCAACTGTTCAAACGAAATAAAAGGGCAACCCTGTTCCCAAATACAAAAGACTATGAGGGAGTAGCTGGGGACATGCCAACTCTGATCTTCCACCCAATCAGATACCTTTCAGGCATGTGGGTTTCTCTCCAAGGAGGTCCACATATTTGGTCGATGATACAGTTTCATCTGTAAACAAAGCTTCCAATTAAAGAATTGCTGTGCTCACCATAACTACAATAGAGTGTCTGTCCTTACTGAGAAGAGAATGTGGACCTTCTAAAAACTGTGGATATGTTTATCCTATTCAACGAACACAAAAACATAATAAAATTGTCTTAATTATTAAAATACTCCAGGGTCTTATTTATACTTATTTTTGAGTATAACTCACACTAAATGTTGAATTCTTATTAGATGTTTTCTGAATACATACTATGGGCTGATACATGTTTCTGGTAACTGAAGTTAAAAATTATTGAATGATTCTGCTTCTTCAAAAAATCTCAAAGTCTAATTGTGAAAATAAAGCAATGACATGGTTCAAGCCTACAACTTCTACTTTTAGATTAGATTCCTAGAGAACATTGGCCGGCCCAGATTATTACACTTCTCTCCTTTATTGTAAACTTTCCGGCCAGTTTGGCTCAGTGGTTAGAGCGTCCATCTGCGGTCTGGAGAGACCCAGGTTCGGTTCCCACTAAGGGCATGTACCTCGGTTGCAGTTTGTCCCCGGCCTTGGTTGGTCGTGCGGGTGGCAGCCACTCGATGTGTCCCTTTCACATCGATGTTTCCCCCTCTCTCTCTGTTCCTCTCTCTCCCTCCCACTCTGTCTGTACAAAAAATGGAAAAATGTCCTCGGGTGAGGATAAAAAATAAATAAATAAATAAACTTTCCTTGTTGCCTGGCTCCTTATATGTGGACTATGAACAATCAAAAATCTTTTTTTTAAAAAAAAATATTTTTTCTTTATTGATTTTTTAGAGAGAGAGGAAGGAAGAGGGAGAGACAGAGATAGAAACATCAATGAGAGAGAACATTAATTGGCTGCCTCCTGCATGCTCCCCACTGGGGATCGGGCCCCCAACCTGGGCATGTGCCCTGACCAGGAATCGAACTGGCGACCTCTTGGTGCAGGGGTTGATGCTCAACCACTGAGCCACACTGGCCGGGCAATCACACATCTCTGAAAAGATTCTATGTAACATTCCGTCTTCTCCAAGATACCATCCCATTATTTTTCTTCTCTTTGCGTACAAGTCCTCCACCAAACTACTGCCTCCATCCCTGGACCTGCATTCTGTTCGTCCTTGTTGGCAGCTCGATTTTGCCTCCATCAACCGCCTTCATAAAAATCCCATCAGTGGCTTTCTAATTGCCATGGGGCTCTTCTCTTCCCTGGTGGGCTTGATACCATTAGCTACCCTTCTCGACCCGTTCCTTCTATGGCTTACACGTCTCTTCGGCTCGATTCTCCTCTCTGACGTGGCTTGTAGGCACCTTTGCTGGGTCTTCTTTTCTATTTTGATACATTATAGAGGGCTCCATTGTGGCGTTTGTTCCCCCCTCGGTCTCCTGACTGACCCTTCTACTCTAGTTTGAAATTCAGGCAAATGCAAATGATCCTCAAATCTGTCTGCTCAGCCCAGGCTCCTTGCGCTCCAGACCTGCCTGTCCATCTGCCTGGGTGGTACTCCACGCAGGTGCTTCACAGCACCCCGGTTCTGCTCAGCCAGGTGGACTGTCCGCTCTTCCTTCTGGGTCCCCTGTCTCTAGTGACTGTGCCAAGAACTGATCAGCCACCTCTCCAGAGGTTCAGGAGTTATACTTGCCTTTCTTCTCTCTTACACTCTATGATCAATCCACACAGTCACCAGCTTTGGAGATTATATTTAACAATATTTGTGTACAAGTATAATGATCTCTTGCCTTTCTACTGTAAGAGACACACACACAAACACACATATTATTCTTGTTCTCCTTTTATTCATCTGGCATAAGACTCTACCCTTATCTCCATGCTCTTGGCTGACACTTATCTTTCAAGACACATTTCATGATCTCTTACCACTCCAGGTAGAATTGTTCTTGTCTCTCCACTATAACCTATTAATTTATCCCTGCACCCATAATATTGATTGAACAAACATATTTATGCCTTAATCTTCTCCTGGGCTCCCTGTCTGTTGTGTATCTATGACTATAACAGAAGGTGTGCAACAGAAGACAGTTGAGTCAATTGTAAAATAAATAAAATTTACAAATATCTAGAAAAGGGCAGGATTTAATAAAAGTTATTGAAGAGGGGTAGAAAATACCCCCATTTCAGAAACAAGAGAGAACAGAATGTTCAGGAGCAGGAGAGATTTCAGGAAGTGAAAGCAATTGCTTCAGCTCCCCAGAAGAGGTAGCGGGAGGGTGACATGGGACCCAGACGACGGTTTGGCACCTGATCTTTTTTTTTTTTTTTTATCCTTACCCGAGGACATTTTTCCATTTTTTGTTCAGATAGAGTGGGAGGGAGAGAGAGGAAGAGAGAGAGAAACATCGACATGAAAGGGACACATCGAGTGGCTGCCACCTGCATGACCAACCAGGGCCGGGGACAAACTGCAACCGAGGTACGTGCCCTTAGCAGGAACTGAACCTGGGTCTCTCAGGACCACAGGCCGACGCTCTAACCGCTGAACCAAACCGGCCAGGGCCACCCTATCTTTTATTATTAATGTGAATGCATAGGTATAGAGGGAAGAAAAAGAAATTTGGCTGATGGAAAGTTCCATCTGTTTGAAGTTTTTCTGTGTTTGCACAATCACAGTTTTCCTGACCATTAACAATAAAACTCCCACTTCCTGTTGCCCTAACTTACTGCCTCTATTAGACATTTCTTCTCTAACCTTTGTGGCTATAAACACTTTACTAGTAGCTGAAACCAGCATCTCCAAGGTTTCCCAGAGATTATTTATTACTAGAAAATATATATATATATATATATATTAATTCTCAGAAAGGTAGAGCAAAAAGCAACACCTTGTTTTATTTATTTATTTTTCCTATATTTACTTTCTACTGAATCCCTGAGATAATTACAGAACATCACTGAATTAGCACAAAAATTGTCAGTGTTTCAAAGACACCGTGTCCTTTGTAATCCAGTTGTCAGCTTAAGTGTGAAAATGCATGAGATACACGAATTGCAGACACCTTGGTTTGCATTGTTGCACTGAAGCCTCAAACAAAACTGGGAAGGCGCGGTGACCTGTCCCTTGTAGGGATGAGAGGGCTGGAACTCAGATTGATTTTCTCACTCAGAAGTACAGAAGTGGTAGATAGTAATACTGACAGGAATGCAACCCTTGTCACGTAGAATTTTGTTCAGAATGAGTCTCTCTTTACCCCCTTATTGTTTCTCTTATAAAATAGTTTTCTTGCAGTAGGGATATTTGAGCCAGTTGTAAGGAAATACTAGACTGAGTAGTAGTTTGCATATATATACATATATATGTATATATATACACACACTATTATATATATCAAGAATTCTGAGTTACTGATAATTCAGATTATTCCTGTAGCATTATAACATAAAATAATAAAGTATAATAAGCCACAGGGACTCATGATTAAAACACAAAGAAAACATTTCCTATGAAAGGGGAAAGAAGAAACTATTCCTCACTGTGGCAGGAACACTAGATCTGCCATGAATACGTATTCATGTATGTATTCATTAGTTTCTGCATTTATTCATTTATCCAATAAACGAATGTGAAAAAAATACTATGAGCTAGCTATGTGTTGATCCTGAATGAGCTACAAAGATAACTTGATGAGTATCTGTTTTCAGGGGTTGATTACAGAGTGACAAGCTGAACTAAATTTAGAATGTTGTAGCATACGAAAGTTATTTTGTAGGAATCACTGTAGGACTATTTTGAGGATGTGATATGCCATATCTCAAAGTCCTGTCTTTAATGAGAACATGCAGAGAGAAATTTCAGAGGCCAGACCAAGAAAATATATAATTTCTCCTAAGCAACTAGCTTATTCTCTTCACCATAAGACTACATTTTGCTGTTGTATTTATTCTTCTACCTCTCATTTATTAGTTTTAAGGACAGATTCCTTTGGCCACGAAGAAGCACCAATAAAAATGGATGGTTTGTCTCCAGAAATCACACACGATTTTATAGTTCACACTTTAGATAATATTCCCTCTTAGTATCATCAGTATCATCGCATTTTTTTATTTCTGCTTTGCTCCATTTCCTTATTTTTAACAACATTGTGTTTTCTGGCAACATTGCTGTAAGCTATTTCAAACTATTCTTCTGGAAAAAACACAGGGTCACATTTAAAATAGAGAATGAGTGAGAGGGAGGAAAAGGGACGATGGAGAAAAAAGGGAAAGAAGAGATGAGAGATTTTTGGATTTACAAGGGATGGTCGGAATCAGTTTGGCCCCCGTTAGTCCCAATGCAGATAAGGGTTATAAAACCTTGCAGGGAAGAGTTAGGGAATCTTACCATGTTCACCTGCTTTCCTCGTGGACTTTCCTTTTTAAATCCCCACCACGTATATTTATTTGGGGGGGGGGGTATTGGTGTGAGAGAGAAACAACAATCGGTTGCCTCCTGCACATGCCCCACCTGGGGTCTAACCCGAGACCTAGATGTGTGCCCTGGTCAGGAACTGAACCTGTGATTGTTTTCGGTGCACATGGCAGTGCTCCAGCCAACCGAGCCAGCCATCCGGGCTCCTCTAGGACATTTTTATAGACAAGACAATCTCCCCCCCCCTCCCCTTCCAAGACGGCTCGCTCCGTGGTGGGGAAGCTCTGCTTCTCTGCAGTCTCATCCTTCTTAGGTGAAGGTGGCTTGTGACAAACTTTCTTTTCTGAACTCAGCTCTTTGAGTTTTATTTAGAGTCATAAGCACAGGAGAGAATAAACAGCATTTTCACTTCCGTTTCCCTTTGAGGTGACACAAAGCTCCGGGCCGCCCTGGCCGCAGGCTAAGAGGTATTAGCGGGGTCTGGTGGGGGGCACACGTTTGAAATTCAGGGGTAGAGGCAGGCTTGCTGGGCTGTTTCCTCTCCAGTCTTCATCACCACCGCACGCGACGTGACTCCCAGGGCTGGGCATCGAGGCTCTGCTCGGGCACCGCTCCCAGCCCCTCTTTCTCTGGAAATAAATGCTGTTGCTCACCGAGGCTGCATCCACAGCTGGCAGAAATGCATGGACCTGCTGAGGTTCTTTAATAAAGGCGGGTCTGATCTGGAGCGAAGAGGTGATCGCCTCTGGATGGACGGTCATTTATATTTCCCCTTGTAATCTATTTGTAACATTTCATTACACACTGTCCGATGGGGTTTGGGGAGAGTTCTGTCTGGGGAAGGATTTCTGTCTTGCTGTGTTTTCCAATCATTAAAACCGCGGCAGAGGGTCTACAGGGAAAGATACAAAGTGCGGCTGTGGCCGGTGACAGGCGGAACATGTGGTCAATTATATTTGCTGTAATTTATAAGGTGATCCGAGACTGAACTTTGGATCTCGAGAGTCTCGCCCCTTAGCGTCCTTTGTCGTTTTCCTTTCATGTCTCTCTAATCTCTTCAAGGCCTTGTTTGGTTTTTGTTGTTGTTGCTTTTTGAGTTCAGGCTTCCTCCTGAATTCCAGCCAAAGTCCCTAACTGTCCCTCTGCCACCGGGCTGTCTCTGTCCTCCCCTCTGGCCTCCGGTCATTCATCTTCCTTCGCAGCACACGTGACTCTGAAACGCTAGCCCGACCTGACCCCTCGCCGGCACACTGTCCGGTGACGTCGCGTAAGTGTAGGCTGAACTCCAAGCCACTGCCCAGCTCACGAAATCTCTGCTCTGTGCTTAACTGGGTGGACCGAGCCGTCCTGCCCACCCAGCCTCCCCGTACCCTTCAGGTCTGGTAAGCTCCTGACCACGTTCTTAAATGTCTGCGCGGTTGCCCTGGCTGGTTTGGTGGAGCATCGGCCCACGGACCAAAGAGTCATGGGTTCGATTCCGGTCCAGGGCACATACCTCAGCGGCGGTTCGTCCCCGGCCCCCGGGCTGTGGGGAGGCAGCCGGTCAGTGTGTTCCTCTCACGTCGATGTTTCTCTCTCCCTCCCTTGCTCTCCCTCTCTCTCCCTCCCACTCTGTCTGAAGATAAATAGTGAAATTTCCTCAGGTGAGGATTTGAAAAGAAAGTGTGTGGTTGTGCTCATGATACCACATTCCTTTCATCCCACTGACTTGTATTTTCCAGAGAGTCCTCTTCCTGGGTCCCTCCTGCTGTGTCCCCTGCGTGTGCATCGCTGCGTCCATGTCTCTGCCTCAACACTCACACCACATTCATCACGGTGACCCAGCGCGTGAGTTTTTAACCACTACTCGTAAGTGCTTTGAAGACAGATCCTGCCTTTTTTTTTTTTTTTTTTTACATTCAGTATGATTTTGTGTTAGTTTTAGGTACGCAGCATAGTGGTTAGACAGTCATACAGATATTTTACAAAGTGTCCCCCCGATACCCAGTGCCCACCTGGCGCCATACAGAGTTATTGTCATATTATTGCCCACATTCCCTGTGCTGTACCTTACGTCCCCGTGACTGTTCTGTAACTACCCGGTGCACTTCTCGACCCCTGCGCCTGTGCTTTCGTGAGTCCTCTGTGCTTCGCTCCTGTGCCTGGCACCAAGTAGGTGCTCCACCAAACTCCCGAGGGATTGAGTGAAGAAATGAATACATATGGGTATGAAATCACATGAGACAGATGGTTTAGAACTGGTCTTGTCTGCCTGAGTCCTCCGCTTCAGAAAGCGAGGTTGTGATGTCAGAAAAACCAAACCTAGATGACATGGTACCTACACCTTTACTTCTTAGGGCATTACACCTGGAAAGGGCCTCAGAGATTTCTAAGGTGTTTTGACACATCAGGTTCAACCTCTATAATTGATAGAAGCAGAAACTGAACTCTGAAAATGTTCAGGCTCCCTGGGGTCAGGGGCCACCCCCCTCCGAGCTAGAGCACAGGTATTTTCAGTACTGTGGATGTGTGACTGTGAAGAGCTGGTTACTTCTTTTCTGCCAGAATTGCAGTGGTACATGGTGTGTGCTCTTTTCCTAAAAATATCTATTACTCAGAAACCCATCTGGGAAGAGGCAGAGTTCTAAAAGGAGACTGTTTAAACCACAGGGTTCTCTTAAGTGTTCAAGTTTTACTGGGGAGAGTTTCAACATTTCTCTGAAATATACTCTTGACTCATCATGAGTTAAGAATGCATTAACACCCCCAGAAAATGTAACCAAGAAGATATGTTTCACCTGGAGGTGTGTAGTCTAATTAAAAATGAGTAAAACCTGAATGTCTCAGTTTGTTCTTAATATTTATTTTTTCCTTCTATTCTTAGTTGAGTCCAATTATCTACTTAGTTCTTCTCATCGAGTATTAAATATCAGGGGATAGTTACATCTCTCAATTCTAGCAGGCCACAGGGATAATTGTGAGCAGTTCTCCCAGCTCCTGTATAATACCTAAGGCCCTATGGAACTTATCAATATGTACGATACTAAAATAGGCATTATGCATTACCTCTCCACAAGACTACACAGATTTACTGGAATAGCAAGTTGGCAGAAATAATTACAACTGGAAAGCTGATGCTGATAGGAAGCTCCTATAGACAGTCGCATATTTCTTTGTCCAATAACAAATGGAAATTAAAGTGTTACCCATTATAGAATAAATGTAATTTATTTGGTAGACATTTGCTTTCTAAAAATGGTGTCCCAAAATACCTCCACAAGACCAACAAAGCATCCTTTGGGTGTCACAAGGTGATGCCTCTTGGTGGAGTGCAGTCCCCTCATCTCTCAGGCTGACATTCTGGAAACAGGCTGGGGGGCGGGGGCAGATGTCATCATTGACTGTGAATCTTGAAGAACCTTGAAGGTTGAGCGGTGTCCTGAATTGGTTCTCTCGAGGACCCTTGAGGTCAGAAATGGTTTGTGTTAATATAATTATATGACTTGAAGAACAGGGTGGGACCAGCAAACTGGTGGACACTTCTGGGGTCCCTTCTAATATTTCAACTTTTAGTATCAGCCATAGGGGATGAGCTATCAGGACTGGAAATGGAAGGATTTCTAACTGACGTAAGATCTCAAGTCCTCTGGTGTTTGCCCAGTGCCCCAAAGACAACAACTCTGTTTGTGTTATTGTTGATTTTTTTTAAATTTATTGAATATTGGGGTGACATTGGTTAATAAAATCATATAGGCTTCAAGTGTACAATTCTATACTACATCATCTGTATATTGTATTGTGTGTTCACCACCCCAAGTCAAGTCTCTTTCCATCACCATTTATCCCCCTTTAACCTCTTCCACCTCCGCCACCCCCTTTCCCTCTGGTAATCACCACACTGTTGTCTGTGTCTATAAGTTGTTGTTGTTTTTTTGCCAGAGAAAGACAAGTACTGTATGTTTTCACTCATATGTGGGATGTAATGAACAACTCTCATTAGTTCTGCTGCAGACACAGTGATCTGTCAATCAGCTAAGTATAAGTTATAACCATTCCCAAATTCATATAAAGAGAGGAGATAGCATCAACTTTTTAATAGAAATCATACTATTCAAAAAGGGCTGCTCCGTAGATAGTAAGATGTCACTTTTCAGTTCCTGGTGTAGGGAGAACAGGGCTCTCCCAGAAATGTGGCTTCCCATGAGAAATGTTATATACAAAAATAATACCGGAGCTGGAGTTCTAACTTATATCTAATTTTGTTTCTTTTGCCAAATTGCTGTGTGACCTTGATCACATCATTTCACCGTCCTTGCTCTCATTCCTTATCTTCGAAATTAGGGGAGAAAGCGAACTTAAAACGTGTTCTTGGGACTCTTCTTTAGAGTTGCCTTCAGACAGGGATGAAAGCCAGGTCTATAATCAGGGCTAATTATGATCTCTTAAAGAAAGCAGTCCTAATATCCCATTTATATGCCTTCCTAGCAAATTATTCAACTGAATTTGCCTCTTAAATGCTATCGACTTCGTGGACAGTTTGAATGTCCAAATTTTATGGAAATGAGTGATTTCCTTAAACTGTAGGCATTTTTCAGTTAGTCTCCATGATTAATTTAAGGCTTTTTAGACGTTGTAACTCAGGTTATTTCCCTTCTTTCGGTGATTGATTGGTGCTGGTTGAAAATAAAATTAGAAGGTATCCCCCAACTGTGAAATGACTCATAAGGAAGGTTCAAAGTGTTCTCTTTTGAAAAGTTCTTTGAATAGGCAAATGCTTTCGTCCCTTAAAAATATCCTGGATGAAATGTCCAACCCACTTAGAATGATCTAATGATAGAATTAGAAGGGACCTTAGTTTTACATTTTATAAGCATCTTTTTATAGATGTGAAATCTGATGTGCTTTCCTGATTGGGGCAGGGGAGCAGACCAGTTCTACAGCATGGTAAGCCTTTCTTTGATAACCATCCTTATATCTGCACAGCAGTTTAAAGTTTACAAAGCAGTTTATTACATAATACTTTATTCCATAAGCATGATCAGCTAATGAGGAAGATGCAAGAGTCATAAATATCTTGCTTTATGTTGAAAAGACACTAATTAGCAAAGTCAAGAAGAAATGAAGACTGCATCAGAACAGTGTTATTTTTACTCACTGATCTGTCTTAAATTTTCATCATAAAAACAATAAAATATCTGATGCTATAATTCTGTAACGATTCCTTAATTAAATGGTCTTTCTTTCTTTCTTTCTTTCTTTCTTTCTTTCTTTCTTTCTTTCTTTCTTTCTCTCTTTCTTTCTTTCTTCTTTCTTTTCCTTTATTGATTTTAGAGAGAGAGAGGAAAGGGAGAGGGAGAGAGAGATAGAAACATCAATGAGAGAGAACATTGATCGGCCGCCTCCTGCATGCCCCCCACTGAGGATTGGGCCCACAACCTGGACACGTGCCTTGACCAGGAATTGAACTGGTGACCTCCTAGTGCATGGGCAGACACTCAACTACTAAGCCACACCAGCAAGGCAGGTGGCCCCTCTTTCTAATAAAATCGTTTTCAACAATGAGATGCAGAAATGATGTTACAGGGGAAGAGTCTGATCCTAAAACAGTAAAACAAAAGATTGCATATGTTTGTATGCTTCTCCCCATATTTGTCAGCTGAATGGTAGGTCATAGTGAGGCTGGGCAACTGTAGAAGTCAGCCGTCCTGCGTATGTCACCAGCCTCTGGTTGTCCTCACGGGAGGGCGCTTAGCTGTGCTCTGTGACCTAACCGAACATCCTGTGAGTTCATCGGATTACTAGACTCCTGGGACACAGATCTGGTGGGCACAGACATCTCTCCAGCTTGTTGAGGGACGTTTGAAATGGAACACCTTGCTAGAAGGTGAATAGAAACAGTCATCAAGTAATAACTCATGCATAAACCACCCAGTCGGTAACTAGAATATGTAAAGTAAAAACTGCGCTCTCATTGGGCACAGCTATCCACGTTGAGCCATGTGGTATCAGTGTTGGGTATTTAGCATGCGTCCTAGGAAGGGGAGGGGGGAGGGGAACTGGCTGGAAAGAGAGTTCTTGCAAGCCAGATGGGAAGTCACTGCACGTCTAGCACAAACCTTGCAAATGTGGCGATTACTATGCCAAAGAAAGAAGAAAAAGCTGCTACAATTCCAGTGAAGGACGCGGAAGGCTCCTGTCCCCAGCTGCACCCATTCCCAGCTGCCGCTACAGCTATGAAAGCTACGTATGAGGCATGAGCGGTGGGTCTCAGAGTCACGCCTCATTCCAGAGAGGTTGCATTTCCTCTAGGTCCAGAAAGACTAAATTCACGGCTTCTTCCACCCCCAAGAAGGGCTCTCTCTCAGCTCCCAAGAGAGGCCAGTGGGGAAGAATATCACTCCCTCTCTTGTGGTGCCATGAATAAGGGGATGGCAGCCAGACTATTACGACTTAGAAAATATTTCACTTACACTATTAGGCAAATTGAAGAACAACCATAGTAGGTAGTCAAGGGCAATATGCCTTTAATTTACAGGTGAAGAACAGGAAACTCAGGAATATTAAATAATTTTTCCAGGGCCCTATGAGTGTCAAGATGATCCTAGACCCACATACTGTGACACATACTTTGCAAGTTTATCTAATAGTTTTCTCTCATTTGGGCCAGGATCTTTGTGTCCTAATCCACCGTTCATCCTTCAAACAGTACGTGTTGTGGCCTGGGTCAGGCAGAGGTACACCTTCACGCAGTGGCGAGGAGGGTATTGTGTTTAAGTTCTCCTGATTTTCTCTGGAAGAGAGTACTTCTGACACAACTGTCTTTTCACTTTCTTTTTTCTTAATTCCTTGTTAGATACGTAATTACTAGTGGACTGATTTGCCCATCTCTGGGTCCAGGAGGATCCATAAGGATCCGAAACGTATGTCAGAGTGGTGACCTCGCAAGGACACACTCCCCAAGGAGAAGAGAAACATACACACATTGGTTGGAAATAAACTTTGCAGCAAACTACTGTGGACTAAGACAACAGAGCACTTGGCGCATTGGAAGGAAAATCCATGTTCTTCTTCCTGCAATCCAGTCTCTGCGTAGACACAGAGAGTTCAAACTCACTCTCAACTGTCTGTGTGCTTCTTTTCAAGGGAGGAGAAGTAGTTGCTTGGAAAATTAATACATGGAAACTTATTGGGCCATTTTTTAATGGATAGGATTGCTTTTCCTAACTACCTCCACATATCTCTTCATGTTTGTCTTTTTGCATTGAGTGCCCATGCCCAGATACTTTTGCTATCTCCACAGCCTGAAAACAAACGCTGTATTGGTTATCATCAGTTTGTGAAAGAAATGGGACGTGCAACTTAGACCTCTGGCCCAAACTGTGTTTTCTAAGTTTGCAAATCCGTCTTTCACTAGAAAGCCATGATTTATGGGTTCAGAGCATTTGTGATGATTAGCGAATTAGTACTTTTTCCCAGTGGTTGAGAGATCACATGTATTTTTCTCAACTCAAGGTATTGTGTTAAAACTATAAAACAATTCAGACCTGTGGCCCCACAGCCATTACTGAAGAACCACGTTGACCACGATGCCTAAGTCCTCCTGAACCAATTTTCACTTTCAAAAATTGTCCTGAATTATGTCGGGACCTCAGAAGTATATGCTGAGTGGAAAAAGTAAGAGAATCCACACTGGGAGAGTTTAAGGGCTGAAAGAACTAATCTACTCAAAGAGTAAATTGTGTAATTGAAAATATACTGTCCAACGGAGCATGCTCGCCTCGATCTGCTTCCTAACTGGTGCTGTTCTCTGGGGTCCCGTCTGGAGTGTATAGCGAAGAGCCCATGGTGCTGGGACCACGAGTTATAGAAGCAAATACTACTTGGAGTCAAGGAAGATCCAAAGGGGCGTCTCCAGAGGGTCCCTCTCGGTTGAGTGGTTGGAGGAATAGGGGTAGGATCTGACTTGTGAGGGATAACAATGGCGTGAAATGGACAAAACAACAGGATCCAGATACCTGAGCTACAGAGAGGGCGTGGCCTCAAAGTTCACAGCAGTGAGATCCATTTCCTAGACAGAATGGGGTTGGGAAGCCTTCAAACTCATGGATTATCCTTTGCTTCGTCTGTGACCTTGGTCCTCCTTCTTTTCTCTAAACTGGGTGTGTCATCTGCCCCTTAGACTGTTGTGAGAATTGGAGGCTATGCATTTGGAGCAGGTTCTAACCGAAAGCTAGCTGCTCTTGAGTTGTGGGTGTTGTCATCGCTTTTACTAGTATGACAGTCATCACCTGCTTCACAAGTTCCCCACTCCCTTTTTCCAGTTACAGAGACTCTACCTTCGACTGAGAAAATCACCACAGATTGGCCTCTAATTGGTCTTATCACATCAAAGCCCTCGTCACTGATTACCTTGAGGCTCCGAGCCCTCAAAGAAATTCATCAAAATGCCTCAGATGCTCCCCCTCGGAGAGGGATGATAAGGTGCTGGTGGAGGACTCAGTTCACGCAGGGAAGGACCATCAGATGCCAGCAGATGGCAGGCTCAGGGGGATAAATGACCAACAAGACTCTGCGCTGAGAAGGAAGGGTGGTCACCAAACCTCCGGACCCCAGAGGCAGGGAAGGGTGTTTTAGTCTTTTCAACACAGTCAAGAAACCCTGAGCTCACCAAACAACAAGGAGTGTAACCCATGTAGGCAGACAGACACATATTTGAATAGGCTTTGGGAATTTCAAGACAATTTTCATAAATAAAAAAAGGCTGAAAGAAAACAGTCTTATTAGATCGAGGAACCAAGAAAACATTTGGGTGCGGAGTATGTTCTCAATTCTGCCGTGAAGATCCTGTGGGTATAGATCCCCAAAGAATAAAACATGCCATACCTCCCCGTCTTGGCCTTTCTTGAAATTGCCATTTTATATTTGATTTTGTGATCGATGTCCCTGTATCCAATTGGGCTTTCAGCTCCGTAAGGACAAGGGAGTGTGGCTGCCTTTTCTCATCATTATATTGCCCAAGGCCCCCTTTTCCCCTGTTAATTGCTTTGTGATGTGGTCCCAGCACTAACCTCATCTGAGATCCTGTTTTCTCAGGGGCACACTTGCTGTGGAAATGGGACGAGACTGTGTCTGCAGTTCCCCTGGAACTCAGAAAGTCCTCTGGAATATTCCTCTCCCTTCTTTTTCCACTCCTTTTCATTCTAAATAAAATTACCTTAAATTGTTCTATGGTACAGAGTATATAACAGGTTCCCAAACATTATGGCATTGAAGTCTCATAACGGTTCTGTAAGGTATGCAGAGAAATTGGTATTGTCAGCATTTTATCGTTTAGGAAATAGAGATCCGATAGGTTTATATGCAGCCAACTCAAGGGTCAGAATTCTGCACCATGAATCTTCATGGTTTAATGTTCTTCCCGCGAAAATGGAGCACTGCTTAACAGCCTGCTGGAACCAAGTTCTGTTCGCTTTATCATTCAGAAAAGGAGCAATTTAGTTCCCTCTGAGCCCGAGTTTTCTCACGAACGGTGAACACTGAAATACTGCATCAGATAGTACTGGTGAGGATTACACGATACAATATATGCACACCCAAGTAGTTCAGTGCTAAAAACGGTTAGCTTTTTCCTCTAATTGCTCACCAAATAGAAGATCACAGTTTTTACTTTGTTCACAGGTAAAAGCTGTAATGACATTGAAACAAATATATCTTAAAATGACTTGGAAGTAAGTCAGCTCACAAACTTATTTCTGGAAGGAGAGAAGTTGAGTGGGCTCGTCGGAAGGGAAGGCTTTGGACTGGACTGCCTCCCCTGGCACTCAGCAGTTTTGGGATTTTGCAAGACCTCATGAACATGAGACTCAGAGTTTTTTTTTTTTAATATAAATATGTATTAAAGTATCTAAGATCTGGAAACAGCCAAAGTGTCCATCAGTAGATGAGTGGATAAAAAGCTGTGGTACATGTACACAATGGAGTACTACGCAGCTGTAAGAAAGAAAGATCTCTTATCCTTTGAGACAACATGGAGGGATCTGGAGAGTCTTGTGCTGAGCAAAATAAGCCAGTCAGAGAAAGACAAGTTCCACATGATCTCACTTATTTATGGAATATAATGAACAAAATAAGCTGATGATCAAAATAGATCCAGAGACAAAACTAGGGACCAAACTGACAAACCTCAGAAGGAAGGTGATGGGGGTATGTGAAGAGATAAACCAAAAACTTATATGTATAACCAATAGACACAGACAATAGTTTGGGGAAAACAGGAGAGGGGTTGAAGCAGGGGGGTGGGAGTCAATGGGGGGAAAATGGGAACATCTGTAATACTTTCCACGATAAAGATAAAATAAACAAATTTTAAAAAATGAAAAAAAATAAAGTACCTAGGTAGCACCTGGCACAAACAAGGGTGCTATAAATGCTGGTTATTGCTGCTCTTACTATAGTGACCGCTGCTCTCTCATCATCTCTGGTGTTTCATCATTACTTCCCACAGACAGAAGGAGCACGTGGTCAGTTCTGTTTTGAGAATTATCAGTGCATTAACTGTAGTGTTAGTTTCCTTGGTGTCCTACAGAGCTCCAAAAACAGACTCTTCTAAAGCAATCGCAGTGTCTCGTATCACAGTCGTGGTGGCTAGAAGTCAGACATGCAGGTGACGGCTGCACTCTGCAATGGCTCCAAGGGGGACTCTTCCCTCGGATCGTCCTGCTGTGGCATTGCAGGCTTTCCCCGTACACATGCTATTCCCATCCTTGCCTCTGTTGTCCAGTGGCCTTCCTTTCGCTCTGGGTCTTCACATTCTCTTCCCTCGGTGCGTGTTTGTTTCTGTGTCCAAATTCACCCTTGGAGGACAGCAGTCATATTGGATTACAGCCCACCCAAAGACTTCATCTTAGCTAATGACATCAGCAGTATCCCTGTTGCCACATTCGGAGGTACTGAGGGTTAGGCGTTCAACGTATTTTATGGAGATATAATTCAACTCATAACAAGCATCATTAAAACCAAAAATTAATTGGTCTGTATTCAATGATTTCATAATTATGTAGCCGCTCAGGTGCTTTGAATGTAGCTAAAATGTAAGCCTTTTCCTGCGATATCAATGTTTGTACTTATGAAAACCAAACTGGACCTCTGGGGAGTGAATGGAAGTCCCAGGAGGGTCTTCAGTCCGCCACAAATAGCTGTGAGAGAGTTCTGCACCATCGTGACCGAAGGGGAGGGTACGTCAGAGCTTCGCAGAGGAGAAATTTTGGTCCCACCTGAAATTGCCATCAGTGAGTCGCGGAGTCGAACGCCAAGTTTACGCCTGACACCACCGTCACGAGGGGTGTGTACAGTTGCGAGAGTTGGGGAAGAAAATTGGGATCTGAGCCACTGGAAGTCATCTGGAGACCACTGAACTCAGCTCCTGCTTTGACATGGGTCCTGTTGTAGCTCACTGTCCTTAGAATCCAACTTGTCTCTGAGCTGCCCTAATTAACAACCTCAGGGACAGCAAGATGAACAACGGGGAATGTAATAGACGGCTTTAGCCCCATAAAAATTAACCAGAGTTTGACCTTCACTGGGAATTTGAAAAGCAACATCCTTCAGGAAAAGGGAGGACAGAAATGGCCCCAAGGCCAGAGTGTCCTGCATGCTCTGTAAAGAAACTGATAGGGAGAAACTGAAGCTCCCTTTACCCCATAAAACTGTAACTGTTCAACATGTGTGTATTGCACCTGACTGACCGCTGATATCCGTCTCGAATTTATTAGTTTTTAAAACTTGGATAATGGAATGAATAGCAGGATAGATGTGTGCTGACCCAGTTCACCCAGTTCACCCAGTTCCCTTTCGCCTCAGCTCCCTCCCCCCTCCGTTCCCTCCTGCTTATCGCTAACTGCCTCCGCTTCTGTACACGCAGCTTGCTTGCTCTGCTAAACTCTTGAGTGACCCCTGCCCTCTATAAGCAACCCTCCCCCTGAGCTCGGGGCTGCAGTTCTCCTCTGTGTAGGTTGGCTGCAGTCCCTGCGCAGGTAATAAAGCATCCCCCAAAACTGAAAAATGGAGTCTGAGTGTGGTCGATCTCCTGGGTTACAACAGGTCCCACATCCTCCTGTTACAGACACTCTGGGTCCCTTAGATGAACAATGGGGCCAGACAAGTGGGGATGTCAAATAAGGTTAATGCTACAAATAAGAGTGTGAGGAGAGGAGACTAGACGCCACTCGGGGGTAAAAGGAGGCAGTCCGATCCTCTGCTCTCCCTGTCCCGTGCCCACGTGCCACGGGGGAGGGAGGTGGCTACAGAACCACATCACAAGGAAGAGCGCTGACCTCAGACTCGGGTAAATTAGAGAAAAGTGAATAATACTTTGTCTTGTATCTATCTTGTTATAGGCATACAAAGGAAAATTAATCAGGGACCACTGTCGCTTATATCTGTATAACCCTCGCGGAATTCCGATGAGGCAGGGCACTCTGGTAGGCAGGGTAACAGACCCTCCTGAATCCCTGCAACCCTTTCATGGCAAAAGAGACTTTGTACATAAGATTCAGGATCTTGAGATGGGGCAGATCCTTCTGGATTACCAGGGTGGGCCCAACATAATTACAAGACTGCTTTAAGAAGGCAAGGTGGTCAGCCTCAGAAGGAAAGATGCGACAAAGGAATCAGTTAGGAGCGACGGTGTTCGGAGACTGAGGACAGGCCCGGAGGCAAGGAATGTAAGTGACCTTTAGAAGCTTGAAAAGACTGGAGATGGATTCTCCTCTAGAGACTCCCGAAGCAACGTGGCCCGGCCGACACCTTGACTTCAGCCTCCTGGCGTCTAAGCCTGTGGGAGAACAGAGTCCTAGTCCTCCAAGCCGCCACATTCGTGGTAATTTGCTGCAGCGATTATAGCAAAGTAATATAGAGTTATTTCGGGAGGATAGTACATTTTAAAGAATAGTGAAGGAAGGAACTCAGGACTTGAGTGACTCAATTTCACATGCTTATTAACTAGCAAAGCACTTTCTTCATTTAATCTTGCTTTTATTTTTGGTTAATCCGCCCACACATACGTCTCGAGGACCAAAGAAGTTCCCGGCGCTGCTCCTTGGGTTTCTTACTCCAAGCCCGGTGAGGCCCTCTGAGACATACATTTGGTATTTAAAGGCTTTTGAGTCCTCATGGAAGTGGACACGGGGGAAGAATGGGACTCTACGTTGGGAATCCGCTTCGACCACGGAAGGCTCGGGAGGTGGGGACAGGACTCAGTGCCGGACACGCAGGGCTGCTGGCTCAGGCCTGGTCTGGGCTTCGCAGTCACCAGGAAGGCGGCCTTGGGCCTGCGTCTGGCCTCCCAGGTGGGGACGCGGGGACAGCAGGACCTGTGCTGGGCCCAGGGATCCAGGCCGTGCACTTGGCCCTTTTCTGGTGCAGTCTCTCAGCTGCCTGCCTGTGGTCGGGGTGTGGGGGACCCAGAAACGTGGCTCCAGAGAGAAATGGTTTGCCCTGGGTTAGTTCAGAGCAGACTAGCTTGGAGAACTCAGTTCCTCCTGCTCCTGGACCGGCCACCCACTCCCCCCACAGCCCCACTGCACAGTTTTCAAACAAAAAGCACTGGGCACATGTAATTCAGAGGTTATAATGGTTCTCGTTGAATTTTGAGGTTTTCCACTGAGTAGCTGTATCCCCAGACAAACGGTTGAACTTTCCTAATCATTTTGCCATTGTGAACGACAGGAGTTAAAGCGGCTGGAAATTGGAAGCAATTTGACCTGGTAGGAGTTAATTGTGCTAACTTTCCTGGGACGTCATGTGCACGGCTTGCTCCCCCCACCCCCACTCCTGTAATCTTAAAATAACTCCCTTCATGAGAGGTGAGAGTTATATACTTTTTACTTATACCTTTCTTTGAGATATCATTATTTTTAGTAAATTCCTCTGTAAAAACAAAATATTATTTGCCATCACTGGAGTATTACCAAGAGTACTGTTAGCCACGGCAGTCGCTAATATTTATCAGGTACTTATAATACGCAGGTTGCCAAATTGGTGTGTGAGACATATATCATTGTTATAGCTCACGCCAATCAAGTGAAGCAGAATGCACTAAAATGTCCATTTCCTTGGTAAGGAAAATGAGGCTCAGAGAGAAAAGGCACCTTGCATAGGAAAGTCAGCCTATAGTGGCGAGTGACTGCAATCAAGGTCTTCTGACTCCCACATTGTGCAGTTTATCCACCAAAGCACACTATTACTTGAAGGTGGCAGCTTCATTTTCTGTTATTTTGAAAGTGCAAGACGTAACAGTGATTCAAAGCCTACAAGCGATAGTTAAGAATGACGTTCACTATGAACTCAGGCACCCAGTTTGTATTAGGCTGTCACCTAGGAGCACAGACCCCAGTAAACACGACGATGTTCTAAGATTATGAGGAAGGAAACAGACATCGAGCGGGTCCTTTTGGAGACTGTTGCTGAGACACAAAGACCAATGTGTCGGGGGACCAGGGCATCGTCCTTATTCCCTCAGGATAGTAAGGCAGCCAGGTGACTGATCAGGCTCAGTGGTCTCCAAGGCAGGTGACAACACCGGGATGTAAAACTGTCCACCTGCAACTGATATTTTCCCCAGAGACACTGGAATCACATGAAGCAAGTGGTCAATATCCAACTGAGCGGAGATGACATTTCTGTGTCAGAGGCGGGATGGTCCCTGCCTCTGGATTGCTCCATCCTCCTTCCTCTGACACCGTCTCCCAGCGTCTAACACAGACCTGCCCACCCCACCCAAAGCTGCCACGACAGATCACACGAGCAACTCGGCCAACGTCCTGAGCAGTGATTGATTAACTAACTGGTTGAATGATGAATGACGTTTCTCGTTCTAAGACCTTGTTGATCAATGGAAAAGGACCAGAAGCCACGGTAGAAACAAATCACTGATAGGAGGCACAGAGGGGGTGTGACATTTTCTTAGGTTGGAATCAAGAGGTATCTTACATTTCTATAGAAATAACATCCTTTGATCTATCTCAAAAACCCCACTGGGGCCCTTTCTTGATCCACTGAGTGTATTCTTTTTAGCAGGAAGAATTTGCAACTAGCAGTCTTGTGTGTAAAGACCACCTTTTATTTATTGGACCAAAAAAAAAAATAGTGCATGGAAGGATAGAACTACTCTCAAACTGGCTACGCACACACCTCCAGGGATGATTTAAAAACACAGATTCTTATGAGCCACCCAACATTTCTTAATCAGCATTCAGGTGGGGCTTTGAAAATTTCTCCTTGACAGTGCCAAGGTGGAACTAGGTAATTGCTAAACTGGTGCCCCCCCCCCCTTTTTAATTATGTAAAGCACTGAAAAATTCAACCTTCTTAAGTACTTTAAACTGATCATTTGTCACACTTGTTCCAAGATTATACTAAACATTTACCTACATCAGATCAACAGCTCAGGATCGAAGCAGCTCTTCTCTTCATATGTGATGATGTCCTGCCCCACAGGCAGATTGTCTTTCAAAAGTAGGCAGCAAAATAGAGGTGATGCATTTCATTCATTCATTCATTCATTCATTCATTCATTCATGCAAGCTACCTTGCGTAAATGTATATGTGGGGTGGATCCCAGTAATTACAGTATTTCATTCTTTTTTTTTTTTTTTATCCTCACTTGAGGACATTTTTGCATTTATCCTCAGATAGAGTAAGAGGGAGAGAGAGAGAGAAACATTGATGTTAAAGAGACACATCGATTGGTTGCCACCCAAATGACCCCAACCGGGGCCAGGGACAAACTGCAACCGAGGTACGTGCCCTTAGTGGGACTCTCTGGTCTGCGGGCTGACGCTCTAACTGCTGAACCAAACCGGCCAGGACCATTTTTTGTTTTTTTAATTTTGTTTTTTTATTGATTTTTTTAGAGAGAGGAAGGAAGAGGGAGAGAGAGAGAGATAGAAACATCGATGAAAGAGAACATCGATTGGCTGCCTCCTGCATGCTCCCCACTGGGGATCCGGCCCACAACCTGGGCATGTGTCCTGTCTGGGAATCGAACCAGCGACCTCTTGGTGCATGGGTCCATGCTCAACCACTGAGCCACACCGGCCGGATGAGTATTTCATTCTTGAGCAGACCCGGTGATGCAGCATAGTGGGTCTCGAACCTCGCTATACATTAAATCATCTGGGAAGCTTTTAAAACATACTATTGCTGGACCTCACTCCAGAAATCCCGATGTGGTTGACCTGGTCCAGAGCTCAAGCACTGCTAAGTTTCAGACATTCCCGACATTTGTTTTGATGCACAATGTGAGGACCATTAATATAGAGAAAACATCAGTGCTCAGTTGCTATGTATCCATAACATCCAGGGCACTGTCATGACAACGCTGACGATGATCTTTCTTAAAAGGAACTCAAAGTGTTAGAAGGTAGTGCCTGGCACAGGGTAGACAGTCAAGGTCAGATGTTGAACAATGAGTGGATGAAGAGAAATGTATTCAGAGGTTGAGCATTTTACAAGCCTTCTAGGGCATTCTCGTGTTCCCTAGCTGCAGTTTAGGAACCACTCTCTGGGGAGAGTGAGGGGGCAAGTGGAGAGGTGTGGGGTAGGAACAGGAGAAAGTCCTGAGCGTAGATGGGACCCAAGGAGCGAGGAACCAGGAACCCAGACCTGGCTCTAAGAACACAGGGGCCCGTCGTCACTGCCTTGGGGGCCTGGAGCTGTTGTGTTTTGCTTCTAATACTCATCTTCAGAACACGTGTTATCTACTAGTTTCGGGGTTTTCTTATTGCATTTTCAGAATTGAATTTTTTAAGAGCAATGGCCTCAATACAATTTTGTGAGCTTGTAGCACTAATTAGGTTGCTATAGCCCTTAGCCGAATTACCACAAATGTCATCTCTCTGCTCTCTTTTTGATGCAAAAATGTAGGGCAGTCAGCAATATACACAATTTAATCTTAACACAGGCAGACGCTGCTCGTGGTGACAGAAGGGTCTGTTTTCCATTAACCCAAAATTTGCTTACTCAAGCAACTCCCTCATTACACAGCTTGCATCTAAAGAATGTTTCTGTCTTTCAAGCAAGCTGCTACTTTAGCAATTAGCTGTCCATAAAAATGTGAGTAATTGCTCTGTCTCTGGCTGGTTGGTGAGTTGATGGTGCCCACGGGCCAGCTGTGGCCATTCTCAGTCTCTTCTGTTGGCACAGATACAAGTTTAGGGGATTCTGTGTCATTAGAACATGCGACAGCACTGATGAGTGACTTTCTGGCCTTGTCATTGTTTTTAGAGCAAATCCATATTCATTTAGAGTGAGCAGTTATTTGTAAATTCTGATATGGTCAGCCCAGGACCTAATTTCCTTGACTTTTTCTCCTTGTCCCATCTTTTCACGTCTCCTTCCATTAACTGTTCCCATGGAGGCTCATCCCAACACCCACGCCTGCCCTAATTCATATACAAAGTGCAGTGAAACAAAATGAGCAGGTGATCGAGAGGAATACAGTGGTCCTCGCATGTCCATGGGGGATCGCTTCCAGAACCACACCCCTGAAGGATCCCAACATCCATGGATGCTCAAGTTTCATATACAACGGTACAGTCTCTGCGTATAACCTACACACATCCTCCTTTATACTTTAAATCATCTCTAGATTCCTTATGACACTGAATTCAATGGAAATGCTATGTAAATACAGTTGTTCTACTGTATTATTTAGGGAATAATGATGAGAAAAACATGCCTGTACATATTCAGCATCAACACAACCATCCTAGGTCTAACTACATAGTACACGTCGGCAACAATGTGACTTTTTCCCCAAACATTTTGATCTGCGATTGGTTGAATCCGTGGATGTGAAACCTGCTCATGCAGAAGGCTGATTGTACTCATCATCAGTGCTAAGTACTCACTCCATATAGGCATTGTGCTGGGTCCTGTAGAGTTTATTCTATTCTGGCTCCAGTTCAATGGATGTGTATTCTTATTCCCAATTAACAGATGAGAAAACGAAGTCAGTGAAAGTAAGTGGCAATCTTAAATGTTGCACAACTGGGTCATGAAATGGCTAGATACACAGCATCTGAGTCTACAGCTCTTTGTGCAGTGTCTAAACAACATCGCCACGGCATTAAAATAACTGTCCTTTCAGACGTGCAGCACTCGGCCCCAGTCACGAGCCATGGGCTCACCAGGCGTGTACCCAACTACTGTGTGTATTTTGTGGAAATGAAGTTGGTTTGCCCTAGTCCCTTGGCTTGCTACCTATGGCTAATCATCTAAAACCAAGCTTACTTAAACCCCCACTCTTGTGAATTGTCTACTCCAGGTTCCTCTCTGCTGACGTCAGCCCACCAGTTAGAACCAGACCCGAATCTCTGCGCTCACCAGGAGGCCTCCCGCGGTCTTGATCTGGGAGACAGATGGGGAAGACGGACTTGCTGGTGGGAACTGAGATCTCTCCCACAGAGCCAGCATCATATAAAAACAGATTCTTCCTGGCGTCTCATTATTCACAGCCGTGGTTGAGAACCGACTTTCCTGTTTCTTTTCCCCATCTCCTATTGCTCTGATTGTATAAGCTTGTTGCTTCGTGATTTTATTTCTACTTTTAACCTCATTTCTCCCCTGGCCCCTTGATGAGCTAAACTTTTTTCTTGCCAGTCATTTGGCTCCTCTCCTGCCTGCAGCTCACAGACATCGCCAGCTCCAGTTTTCTTTGCCTTATATTTCAGTGCCAACTAGAAATATCAGAAGCACCTTCATGACTCTTTCTTCTCACCCTTGACGTTCAACCGGAACAGTGTCCTCTGGATTCTTATGCGTAAACATTTTTAAAGTTGTTTCCTTTTTCTCCCTTACCTTTCCTACTTTCCTAATGACCATGCAGATTGTGGAAACTCCTTACTTCCTTCTAGCTGTTCTCCACATCTCCACCCTTACTCCCCTAAATTCTACTTTTCCACTAGAGAGATCTTTCTAAAGATGAGAGCCCTCCTTTAAAAAACCCTCCAGTGGACACCCATGCTTTAAGGATTAAGTCCAAGACCCTCACAGTATCTGTCTTAACTGTATTTACAATGGCATTCAGTCTTCGAACTCCAACAGAGATGTCCCCTCTCTCAGCTTACTCCACTCCAAGCGCTTACTATTAAAGCATTTCTGAAATTGGGCTGTAACGATGTATGCACGGGTCTTTCTTCCTACTCTAAATTTTGGATTCCTTGACTAGCCTGGGACTGTGTCTAGTTAATTTTTATTTTTATAAAACCTGAGGACATTTTTCTATTTTTTATTCAGATAGAGTGGGAGGACAGAGAGGAAGAGAGAGAGAGAAATATCGACATGAAAGGGACACATTGAGTGGCTGCCACCCGCACGACCCACCCAGGGCCGGGGACAAACTGCAACCGAGGTACATGCCCTTAGCGGGAACCGAACCCGGGTCTCTCTGGACCGCAGGCTGACGCTCTAACCTCTGAGCCAAACCGGCCGGGGCTAGTTCATTTTTATATGCTCAGCTAGAGCACAGTGCCTGTCACGTATTGACTCTTCAATAAATGTTTGCTAAATGAATGGGAGAATGAATCCATTAACTGAGGACAGGGAGGTCGGCATTCCCATCCCCTTCTTCCCTGCCGGGTCCAGGGTGTCTGTCCATGTCCATATACAAAGTGAAGTGACTTATTCAGATATGTGGATGGAGGAGTCACTAACGTCTAATGAAACACCGCAGCTTCTTTTAGATCAGATATGTGCCTAGTTAATTCAATTGGCCTTTATGCTGTAGAAAACTCATCCAAAGCATCTAGTTTTTAAACTCAAATTTGCATATGCCTTTAGCTTGCGGAAGATGAGGTAATATTGCAAAATTATTCTAAAATGGTGTTTTGTGACTGCAATAGATAGAAGATAAAAGCAGAGAGGTTGATCATGTTGATAACTGAGAGAAAATAAAAATTTGGCTGTGGGTAGAGAGCAGGAGTGGAGAGGGATATTCCTTCTGCCTCTAACGTCAATGATGTTAGGACACAGTGAAGTAGGGTGGAGGTGCTTGGGGCATACTGAACCCAGCCACCCAGCTAGCTGCCTACTGAATACCCTCCTGTGCCAGGGACCATGGTAGGCTCCCGGATTAAGGAAATAACTAAGGTGTGCTCCCTGCTCCTGGTGTGTAGTGAGGGGAGAGACACACCATAGGTAATTAGACCACAGGGAACATGCTAGAATAGAGAATGAACAGAGTGCTCTGGAAGCACATTAGGGACGGAAGACATTGTCTCTCGTCTCGGTGACTCAGGGAAAATGAGATCCCAGCTAGAGAGAGGTGTGTCTAAAAGCCTCAGGGTGTGAAGTGCCACCGCCAGGTCCTGATACGGGGCCATGGTGAATGGAAGGGCGTGGTGACACCTGAGCCTGGAGGAGGAAGCTGCGTGGAGTCCCTGGCACTTGTGATAGGGAGGGGGGAGCCCACGGGGATCTTGAGCAAGGACTTGACTTCATCACGCTGATAATGGCTATTCGGGGGCATGTTGGGGCTTGAAGCTTACCCAACTTCAAACGTTCTCTGTAAGTTAAGGAATATTTTATATTTGTATTTATACTGATATGAAGTTGTATACAGATTTGTCAAGTGGGCGGCTCCTAGTTCATTAGCTTCAAGATACATGCTCTTCTGGTTCATAGAAGGTGGACTTGATGGATATAAAATGCCTTTACTCTCCTATTCTGAGGATAAAGAGGGGCTGGCTTTGTTAAAACAAAACCAAAAAACATAAAACAGAAATTATGATGGTAGAGCCATAAAACATAGAAATTATTATGGGAGAACCACAGGCATAGAAATTCGAGAAGGACTGAGCCGGTCTGATAAGAGTGTCCCCCATCTGGATCTGG
This sequence comes from Molossus molossus, assembly GCF_014108415.1. Classification (NCBI taxonomy): domain Eukaryota; kingdom Metazoa; phylum Chordata; class Mammalia; order Chiroptera; family Molossidae; genus Molossus; species Molossus molossus. The sequence goes on along the minus strand of NW_023425350.1, from coordinate 6,992,953 downwards.
AACGCTGCTCTGTCTCACCTTGCGTGGGGGGACAGAGTGCACCTTCCATCAGTCCCATCACCTTCTTGTCAGCTTCGCTTCCTGCTGCTCCTCCAGTGCAGGAGGAAGGGGAAGCCAAGGGAGGGAAGGACTGTCATTTTTTAAGTTTGCCATATGTCCCAGGTGTGAGTAGATGTAGTTGACATTTCAGTAACTTGTATGGAGCAAAGTGTCGTCGGAAGACATCTGTGCCATGGCTCCTCTTACGCAGATCTAAAATAATTAACCCATGCATGCCATCTCTTCCCTTTCTCAGCACCTCCGGGAAGAGGATGCGGAGAAAGAATTGCTGATTTCCTCCATGCTTTTCTACCAACCACCTCTTTGGGATTTCTTAGCATTTCTGACAACATCTGTGTTCCTGCCATTCATAATATGCTGTATTATTGCTAACATGACACATATTAAAAGAATAACCCAAAGAGATAGATGATTTCCTTGTTGCAGGTGAGGTCAGGTGACTGGCCAAGTCCCCACAGCCCGTATTCGGCAGAGCTCCCATATGAAACCTGGTCTTACCAACCCCGGGGCTTAACTCCTCCCATCAGAGAGTTTATTTTAAGAGCTCTGTTGTTAAAAATATATATTCGAGGCCATCAGGGCACCCATGAAAAATTCCAATTCACTTTCAACAAATGCAGCTTTTGAATAGCTTTTAAAGAGCTTGAGACTTTGCCTGGTGTTGCTCATGAGACGTTATGAGAATAGACGCAGGTAATGTCTCATGAGTCTGTTACTCATTTCATGACTCAAATGCCCTCACTTCAGCTCCATCTCCTCCCTCTCCACGTTCGCCTGCAGCATGGTGTCATGCACAGAGCATGTACCCCTCTTCTGAACACCATGGACTTCTGATGCTAATCGGAAAGAACTCGATATTCCTATCATGAGTTTCTTGATGTCTTGCCTGGGAGACTTTGTTCCTTCCACTATCACTACTAGAATGGCTTCCTACACTACTGATTATTTGAAAGCTATTCTACTTTCTGAGAAACTTTGACGCTTGCATGTGACCATGTCTCCAAGCACACCTAGGGTCTTCCTTGCATCATCTTATATAAGTGTACATGCCCTTGTCTTCTGTAATTGAGGCTGTTTGGAGGGTATAATCAGTGTCTGGCTCGTCTTTATGTGTCTCGAAGTATGAGCACAGTGCTGAATCTGTTTTTATAATCGCAGGGATGAATGAGTGGGTGGATCCATTTAGGCATAATGATCTCTGACAAACCTTGTTACTGCGGTAACATCTCCATACTGGTGGGATTCGATTAGAGACAGCCAGCAACTTTATGAACTCTTTTCTGCTTTCATACTATGTACTCATTCTCAGACAGCCTTAATGGGTTGTACCTGTCTCAGTGATGGGAGTAAGCAGCTTCTGATGGAGAGAGTTATGCGTATAGGTGATTTCACTTGTCCCTTCTCCATATAACAGACAGAACCACTTTTGTAAGGAAGGAAAGGCAGATTTGTCTAACACAAAGTGATTAAACTTAAGTGAATGGAATTTCATCACCTTTCAATGCAATTGGGTACAGACAATTAAATCAGTGTCCTTCTTAGGATCAATAATCTTTCTCTTTGTCAGAGATTATTAATTGTCTTGTGGGAAACAACATGTAGATCTGAAGGAAAAACCCATAAGAATTCAAAGGAGTAAATGAAAAGTAGAGGAAAAAAAGGGTCAGGAAAGCATCTAACAGAATAGTCTTTGCAAGAGGAATAAAAATTTACATCCATCTCCACAGTTTTTAAACAACCTCTCCCTCTCTCTCCCTCTCTCATAAAATAGAGCAATGCCATAAACACAGTGAATCTTAGTACTAGCAAGAAAGAGGAACTTGACAAGATTCATACACACACACACACATGCGTGGACACACACACACACACACTAGAACGAGACACTGGATTTAAATCTGGTCAGACATTAATCCAATGCAGGCATAAACCAGTACAATTCTATAGAAACACTTCTGATGAGGCATGACAGGACTGTTTTCTTTGTAATGTTTGCACCTACACACTGTATGAAAATATGTATGATTCACTTTTAGAAAGAGTGCATAAAATAGACGGGAGGGAGAAATACGCCTCTGGAATTGGATTTATGGAAGTACGGAGGTAGGAGAGACAGTGCTCTTGGCCACTCAGTGTAAGAAAGGTCATGGTGATGAGGGATCTGAACGTTAGTGTTGTAAGGAACTTTTTAGAAGTACTTTTGAATGCCTGGGCTAACTAGAAAGGCTTAGGTGTTTCCTTAGAGATGAAAAGACACACTCTGGGTGATTCAATTGTTTTTATATATCTTCAAGTCTCTCATGTTGAAAATACGCTAGACCTCATCCATGTGGTTCAGAGAGCAGACAAGGATCAAGGGGTGGATGTTACCTTGAGTCGGAACACCCTGCATGCAGAATTAATTACATCAGGAAACATCGCCTAAACCCCATAAAGTACCAGGCATGACGATACAAGACAAATAGGACTGAGCAGTTGAGCAAATGAACAGAAACAGGCTTACAAACGATCACTGAATACCTGTTGGGACTGCTGTGTGTATACTGTGCGTGGTGATTGACCCTTCATGCTGTCGGAAGAGGAATGCGAGACGTTTTAGGATTTCAGTTTTTAGTGTAGATTTCTTGTGAAATGTAACAAATTTGAAGTCAGTGTTGAGGGGAAGAGCAAAAAAGCTCAAATTTATTTGGCTTATAAAATGACAATGAGTTTTTTTTTTTAAATATGTTTTTACTGATTTTTTTTTTTTAGAGAGAGAGACATCTATGTGAGAGAGAAACACTGATCAGCTGCCTCCTGCATGCCCCCTACTGGGGATCAAGCCCACAACCCGGGCATGTGCCCTGACCAGGAATCGAACCAGGACCTCTCAGTCCATGGGATGATGCTCAATCCACTGAGCCACACCGGCGGGTAGGACAATGTGTTTTAATGACCTACATGTGGTGGTAAGACTTTCCGGTAGAAAAATGTGGTGAGTGGCAGGGGATGAGGGGATGGAACTCTGGGTGTGTGAGGCAGTGTCAGTCATGGGACTGGAAAGAAGGCACAGGGGACTGAGGTCCCCAGTACTGCCCTGGCGACCCTTCGCTGTTTTGCACAGCTCACCTAGGAAGGCTTGAGCGTCAAGAGCTCACTTGTGAGGAAGAATGAACATGTTTGGGAATATCCCAGTTCTCAGGATATTCGTTTGCTTGGTCTGTTGTAACAAAGTAACACAAACCGTGTGACTTCAACAACAGAAGTGTTCCGTCTCAGTTCCTGGGGCCAGAAGCCTGAGTTGAGACCTAGGGTTGGCAGGTTGGTTGCTCCTCGGGGCTGTGAGAAAGAATCCATCCTCGGCTCTTGCCTCGTTGCTGGTGGTTGGCTGGCGATCTCCGGCTTGGAGAAACATCACTCCGATCTCTGACCCTGTCTTCACGGGCGTTCTCCCTGGGTGTGTGTCTGTTTCCTTTTTTCCTCTGTTTGTAAGGACACCAGTCATATTGGATTAGGGCTTATTCTAATGGGTTAATTTTAACTCAGTGGCTCTATATAGAGTCTCCTTCCAAATAAGATCATAATCGGAGGTACTGGGATGTAGGGCTTCAGTGTGTCTTCCTGGGAGAACACAATTCAAACCATTGTAGGGGCCTTATGAACACAAAGGCCCCTCTAGACTTCATTCAGATTTAGTTGGAGAGGTAGGCAGCGCTAAGCAAACACCACCAGCGTGGCGGGGGGGGGGGCGGGGGGGGGCTGGAAAATGACATGTAGCATGCAAACAGAACGGAGTGCGGAGAGAGGGGGAGACCACTTCCTGGATTAATACTATATTATTTCAGTTTTCTTTCTTCACTCTTTCCACGTCACTGCACCTTGTTGAGGGACACGACTGTCTTACTAGCTGATTTCAATTTTGTCCGTGTTGCACATGGACTTTGGACAGGACATAGTCATTGAAACTTCTGTGCACTGATAAGCTTTTCTTCTGGAATGGCCTTTGTCTGACCGTCCTGCACACTCACGGTCATGAGTTCATCCTCTGAGATCTGGGGGAGCTGACTGTGACTTAGGCTGGGAAGGAGAAGTCCTGGGTTTCAGGACCGATGCTGACTGTCTCGTTCTGAAAATCACTGGCTAGTCCTGGGCCACAGTGTTTTAGTGAACGGAGAGAAGGTTGGGTTATAGAAATATTCTAGGGGGTCTCGATTAGTCTTTGGACAACTTCTGGCTTGCTATGCTGTACCTGGAACTAACTTAGTCCAAAGAGCCAATGGAACCCTGCGTTCCAAGAGATGAATGTAAACACTGATGCTAATGGAAGAAGTGTAAGTGAAATCAAGTACTTGAGAAGTTGGTTCCATTTAATGAAGATTACATTATTGCCCTGGCCAGGTAGTTCAGTTGGTTAGAGCGTCATCTTGACATGCTGAGGTTGGTGGTTGGAACCCCGGTCAGGGCACCTACAAGAATCAACCAGTGAATTCATAAATAAGTGGACGAACAAATTGATCTTCCTCTTTCTCACACTCTCCCTCCCTCTTTCTCTGAAACCAATGAAAAGAAAATGTTTAAGACGAGATCAAATGAGTTAATCATTGTGTTCATTAAACATAGTTATTTTGAGAAATTTCCAGAAAACCCTACTAGTTTCTTTAAGAGGAGAATAGATTCCTATTTCTTCATCTAAAATAATATTTTTAAAACCATTATTAAATCAATTTAATGTATTGTTAACAGAACTAAGAGAAAAAGTAATAGAATAGCTCTGGCCAGTTTAGCTCAGCGGTTAGAGCATCAGCCCACAGACCAGAGAGTCCTGGGTTCACGCTAAGGGCATGTACCTCGGTTGGGGTTTGTTCCCGGCCCTGGTTGGGGTTGTGTGGGTGGCAAGCACTCAATGGGTCTCTCTCACATTGATGTTTCTCTCTCTCTCTTTCTCCCTCTCTCCCTCCAGCTCTATCTGAAGATAAATGCAAAAATGTCCTCGGGTGAGGATAAAAAACAAAACAAAAAAAGTAATAGAATAAAATAGAACAAAGGAAAAAACCAGAAAAGCAGTGTGGAGTTTTCTTTCAGATTAATAGACACAAATGTGAGCACTGAGTGGCACTCGCCACTGCATTCGTGACCGTGGCCGTCAGGGAGAAGCTTACAAGCTAATGACCGCCTCGAATGTTATTCACAGAGCATTGTTTTTTCAGAGGCTTTGTAGACGAGGAGAATCGAGCAAAAGATGATGAAATAAAGGGAAGTTATTCGATTCAAATTTTGTTTCCATTTTCTTCGTTAAGGAAATTGATGTGTCTGCTGGAGATGAAAAGATAAGTGTTTTAGAGAGGAAAACGAAGCTGAGTTGAATAAGAAATTGATTAGAAAATAGACTGTCATTGGAAATAAGCCCAGTTCTCCAAAGCTAGGTGCATTTCATAACAGGAGGAGAAGGTTTCTGAAGATGATATTGCATTAAATTTCAAAATAAATACCCTTTTACATAGGAAAAAATTTAAACATTTAAAGAAGCCCCTGTGCTTGTACACACGAGGACGTCCTCATTATTATTTTTTAATATGCAATGTAGAGATAGCGTAGTGTGCAATTATGGACAATGAAATACGTTCATAAGTTTGGGCTGTGATATTTCCAACTGAGCATTAGAAGCTGTTCTAAAATGGAACAATTTTCACCAGCCCTAAAAATAGAGATGGATTCCGCCCCCTCCTCCCCCCACACCCCACCTTCCTGCAGTTCTCCGGTGCTCACCAGCCTGAGCCAAGGCGACGGGTCAGGAACCCGGCCAGTTCCCGAGGCTCTTGAATCAGCACCGCTATTCTGCTCTTCTGTTTTTGTTTAAGCAAAAATCCAGGTCTGTGAAAAGATTAATTAAACCTACTGGGAATTGGATAGATAGATAGATAGATAGATAGATAGATAGATAGATAATAAATACATGAATAAACAAGCAGAGAAAATAGCATAATGAGTGTCCACATGCCTATTTCCCAGCTTTGATGATTACCAATGACTGGTCGGTCTTGCTTCCCAAATCCTTCTCTTCTCCTCAATTCCATTGAAGTACATTCTAGACATCATTACTAACCCAACAAACATTAACAATAATTATGACTGTTAGTAAGCACCTTGTTTGTGTTCAGATTTCCGGTAAACTTTTCAAAATCTGTTGGCCACAATGAGACCCGTGTGTGCCTCCTAGGGTGGTGAAGGGAGAAAAGGGAGAATATGTCTGAGCAGAGCTGTCGAGACGTTGGCACTTCCACACGCTGTGGATGGGAATGTACATGGTGCAGCCGCTTGGGAAAACAGTTTGGCAGTTCCCTGAAATGTTAAACACAGAGTGCTACACTAAACACTTCAACTGAATAGTCATAGCAGCACTATTAATAATAGTTAAAAGGTAGAAATAATCAAAATGCCTATTAGTTGATGATAAATGAAAGTGGTATGGTCACACAATGGAATATTACTCAGCAAAGAAAAGGAATAAAGTACTGATGCATGCTGCAACACAGATAAACCTGAAAACAGTATAGTAAATGAAAGAAGAAAGAATCCAGTTACATAAGGCTACATATTGTATGATTCTATTTCTGTGAATGTTTGGAATAGGCAAATTCATTGAGACAAAAAGTAGATTAGTGTCTACCATGGGTTGAGGGGAGGGATTACAGAGAAGTAGATTGAGAATGGATACAGAGGTTTTTTGGGGGGTAAAAAAAAAAAACATTCTAAATGTGATTTTGGTGATGGCTGCACAACTCTGGAAATGGGTAAATTGTACACTTTAAATAGGTGACTTTTAAGATACGTAAAACTAGTTAACTGTATATCTTAAATAGGTGAATGTTATGGTGTGTGAATTATATTTCAATAAAACTGTTGTTTTAAAAATGAGGTAAAGGAAAACATTCAACAGGCTACAGTTGTCAAAGGAGGTGGCTAAAATTCTAAAATCCATCATTTCACATTTAGGCTGACTTGAATAAGTAGACATTTTTGAAAGGAAAAAAAAAATAAGGGGAGAAAACAATATATTGTAGTCATTTTTTAATCACTGGCGAGGGTTGTGAATTTGAACTTCTCACCTGTTATTGTCCTTTGGGAAAATGGAGCTCGAGGTCTTGTTAAACTATCTCCAGGCTTCAGATCACAAGGCTGCGGATAAATTGCCGATACTGACCTCTGACCTCGGCCAAATCACCTTGCTTCAGGGGATCCAGCTAATCAAGCCTTTGCCATTTACTTAGGGTGATGAGTTGTAAGGTACAACTCAGATAATTGATATAAAAATGTCTTGAAATTGGAGAACTAGTTATTGGCCTTTATGTTTTCTTCTGTACACACAGCAGAATCTACTCACAGAAAACCCACTGTGCTGTTTGGCGCATAGACAATCGTGCTGTGGACAGTGACGGCCCATTGCAGACCTTTGTCCCTCACTCAGCGACCTCTGCAGTATTTCGGGACCGTACAGCGCGCTGTGTATTTCAGACACACCCCGAATCTCATTACCGCTTGTTTCTAGTTACACATGTAATAGCTGAAGAGCTTCTTAAAAGGGGCGCATTTGTATTCTTTCAGGGCAGGCCAAACAGGCAGCGCCTCGTTAGCGGGGTAACATTTCTGCTCTCCTCCTTCACCCCGTTTTATACGCTTAACTCTATACATTTAACTCGGACACCTAAAAGGACTTTTGGGGTGAAGCAAATGAACAGCCCCGGGTTCTCCTTTAGCAGAGACTGCAGAAAGTCTCCGTGCACGTCACTGACCCCCTTTTGGGGTTTAGGGTTCATTTTGCTCTGCCTCCCTCCTGTGTAGTCAGTTTTCGCCTGAATTTGGAAGAAGTGAGATCTGAAAATGGTGCTGCTCCCCTATCAGCACTGTCCTTTCAGACTGACCTATGACACCACCTTGTAGCTGGACGTGACTCCGAGTGTCTTCTGCGACCTGGATTTACAGACGCGCAGGGAAGGGACCGTGGAGCAGCCTCCGCGCAGGGCACCCCCTCCGGCGGGCCCGTGGCCGGTGTGCGCTTCCGCCGCCACCCTCCCTGGGTATGGCGCTCACCGCCCTGCCCGGGACCCTCGGCTGTCGTCTCTCTCCTCCAGAGCCCTGGATTCCTCCGAGGCCAGCACTGGCTCTGTCCCCATTTGTTAACGACTAGAGCAGCGCACCCACCACAGGCAAGGGGCCCTTCCAGACCAACCCCTGTGTCAGCAGCTGGTAAACGAGCTGCGTAGCGCACTGCGGCTGAGACTACACGGAGCAGAAGCAGGGAAGCGGGGTAAAGTGCCTCTGCCTGTGTGGCCCCTCACCACCCCTGTAACGTGAGGTCCTCCTCTGCCTGTGTGGCCCCTCACCACCCCTGTAACGTGAGGTCCTCCTCTGCCTCTGTGGCCCCTCACCACCCCTGTAACGTGAGGTCCTCCTCTGCCTGTGTGGCCCCTCACCACCCCTGTAGCATGAGGTCCTCCTCTGCCTGTGTGGCCCCTCACCACCCCTGTAGCATGAGGTCCTCCTCTGCCTGTGTGGCCCCTCACCAACCCTGTAATGTGAGGTCCTCCTCTGCCTCTGTGGCCCCTCACCACCCCTGTAACATGAGGTCCTCCTCTGCCTCTGTGGCCCCTCACCACCCCTGTAGCATGAGGTCCTCCTCTGCCTGTGTGGCCCCTCACCACCCCTGTAGCATGAGGTCCTCCTCTGCCTGTGTGGCCCCTCACCACCCCTGTAACATGAGGTCCTCCTCTGCCTGTGTGGCCCCTCACCACCCCTGTAGCATGAGGTCCTCCTCTGCCTGTGTGGCCCCTCACTACCCCTGTAGCATGAGGTCCTCCTCTGCCTGTGTGGCCCCTCACCACCCCTGTAACATGAGGTCCTCCTCTGCCTGTGTGGCCCCTCACCACCCCTGTAACATGAGGTCCTCCTCTGCCTGTGTGGCCCCTCACCACCCCTGTAGCATGAGGTCCTCCTCTGCCTGTGTGGCCCCTCACCACCCCTGTAGCATGAGGTCCTCCTCTGCCTGTGTGGCCCCTCACCACCCCTGTAACATGAGGTCCTCCTCTGCCTGTGTGGCCCCTCACCACCCCTGTAGCATGAGGTCCTCCTCTGCCTGTGTGGCCCCTCACCACCCCTGTAACATGAGGTCCTCCTCTGCCTGTGTGGCCCCTCACCACCCCTGTAGCATGAGGTCCTCCTCTGCTGTGGTTTTTTTTTTTTTTTTTTTTTTGCCTCCCTGTATGGTCCTCCTCTGCCTGTGGGCCCTCACCACCCCTGTAACATGAGGTCCTCCTCTGCCTGTGTGGCCCCTCACCACCCCTGTAGCATGAGGTCCTCCTCTGCCTGTGTGGCCCCTCACCACCCCTGTAGCATGAGGTCCTCCTCTGCCTGTGTGGCCCCTCACCACCCCTGTAACGTGAGGTCCTCCTCTGCCTGTGTGGCCCCTCACCACCCCTGTAACGTGAGGTCCTCCTCTGCCTCTGTGGCCCCTCACCACCCCTGTAACGTGAGGTCCTCCTCTGCCTGTGTGGCCCCTCACCACCCCTGTAACATGAGGTCCTCGGGCCCCAGCTCTTCCGCCAGGAAGCAACCGACTTGCGTCCTAGTTTCGGGTCCGCGGAAATGCAGGGCAAGCGAAGGAAACAGCAGCAAACGCAAACCAAGGACCGTCCTTCTGACCCACGTGGGGGACTCCCCGCACCACGCTTGGCCTTGAGTGTCCCTCGGTGTGTTTCAGAGTAAGCTCGCTATTTTATTCTCCAGAAATGCTTTTAGAAACCACCCGAACCTCGAGCGTCTTTTTTTTATCTTGGCTGGACAACATTCCCAATGAGCCCCACGTTTGCTTTCATTTTGATTTTTCAAAGTAAAAAATGAAACAGAGGTCTTTTCAGCTATTTTTCTCCCACTTGCCATTAGGAACACAGACAAGTCAGTGCCGATATATGGATTCGTATTTCCAAGAAATATCGATGTTCATGGGCAAGAATATAAGAAAAAATTACCAACCTAAATTAAACTGGTTCTGCGTAGGAAATGGCGGGGCAGACTTTTTTTTTTTTTAGGGTTTTTCAGGTTTCCTTTATTTTCAGGTTTTTCTACAATGAGCATTTCTTATTTACAATAAAAATTAATTTGTTCTCAATATGAGTATGTTCTCTACACTCAACTTTTCACATGATATCCCTTTTTTTTTTCAAATTAAGGTATTTATTCTTTTTTTTAATTTTTAAATATTTTTTTGTTACAGATGTTTCTCCTTTGTTACCCCATTGGCACCCCCTCTCCCCGTCCCCCCCGGCCCTGTCCCCGGCTTTGTTGTTCATGTCCATTGGTCATGCATACATGCATATACATTCTGTCATTTATCTCTCCTCACCCCCCCACCCCCTCTTCTGAGGGATGTCAGTCTGTGCCCTACTTCCATGTTTCTGGGTCTACCATATTCCTCAGACTGTTATGTTCATTATATTCTGTATATAAGTGAGATCATGTGGTATTTGTCTTTTCTACTTGGCTTATTTCATTTAGGATAATACTTTCCAGGTCCCTCCATGTCGCCTCAAAGAATAAGAGATCTTTCTTTCTTACGCTGCATAGTACTCCATTGTGTACATGTACCACTGCTTTTTTATCCATTCGTCTACTGATGGACACTTGGGCTGTTTCCAGATCTTAGCTATTGTAAATAGTGCTGCTATGAACATGGGGGTACATATATTTTTCCTGATTAGTGTTTCAGGCTTCTGAGGGTATATTCCTAGAAGCGGGATCACTGGGTCAAATGGAAGTTCAATTTTTAATTTTTTGAGATAACACCATATTGTTTTCCACAGTGGCTGCACCAGTCTGCATTCCCACCAGCAGTGCACTAGAGTCCCCTTTTCTCCATACCCTCGCCAGCACTTGTTGTTTGATGATTTGTTGATGGCGGCCATTCTGACAGGTGTGAGGTGATACCTCATTGTGGTTTTAATTTGCATCTCTCTGATGATTAGTGATGTTGAGCATTTCTTCATGTGTCTCTTGGCCATCTGTATGTACTGTTTGGAGAGGTGTCTATTTAGTTCCTCTGCCCATTTTTTAATTGGGTTCTTTGTCTTCCTTTGGTTGAGTTGTATGAGTACTCTATATATTTTGGAAATTAACCCCTTATCTGATATATCATTAGCAATGATGTTCTCCCATACAGTGGGTTGCCTTTCCATTTTGATGGTTGTTTCTTTTACTGTGCAGAAGCTTTTTAGTTTGATGTAGTCCCATGTGCTCATTTTTTCCTTTGTTTCTGTTGCCTTAGGTGATGTATCAGTGAAAATTCTGCTCCATATGATGCCCAAAATTTTGTTGCCTACATTTTCTTCAAGAATTTTTATGGATTCGCGGTCACATTTAAGTCTTTTATCCATTTTGAGTTTATTGTTGTGAATGGTGTAAGTTGATGGTCTAGTTTCATTTTTTTTTTTTTGCATGTAGCTGTCCAATTTCCCCAACACCATTTATTAAAGAGGCTGTCCTTACTCCACTGTATGGTCTTGCCACTTTTGTCAAATATTAATTGAGCATATTGCCTTGGGTCCAATTCTGGGTTTTCAGTTCTGTTCCACTGGTCTATATGCCTGTTCTTGTGCCAGTACCATGCTGTGTTGATTACAGGCGCTTTGTAGTATAACCTGATATCTGGTATTGTGATCCCACCTACTTTGTCCTGCTTTTTCAAAATTGCTGTGGTTATTTGGGGACTTTTTTGGTTCCATATGAACGTTAGAAGTATTGTTCTAGTCTGTGAAATATGTCGTTGGTATTTTGATGGGGATTGCATTCAACCTATAGATTGCCTCGGGTAGTATGGACATTTAAATGATGTTAATTCTTCCAATCCATGAACAAGGTATGTGCTTCCACTTTTTTATATTTTCCTCTATTTCTTTTTTCAATGTCCTGTAGTTTTCTGCGAATAGGTCCTTTACTTCTTTGGTTAAGTTTATTCCTAGGTATCTTAATTTTTTTTGCCACAATGGTAAATGGGATTGTTTTTTCAATTTCTCTTTCTGTGACTTCATCATTGGTGTATAAGAATGCCATCGATTTCTTGACGTTAATTTTGTATCCTGCTACTTTTCCAAATTCATTTATTAAGTCTAGTAGATTTTTTATGGAGTCTTTAGGGTTTTCTATATATAATATCATGTCATCTGCAAATAATGACAGTTTCACTTCCTCCTTTCCAATTTGGATCCCTTTTATTTTTTCCTCATGTCTGATTGCTGTGGCTAAGACTTCCTGTACCATGTTATATAAGAATGGCAAAAGTGGACATCCCTGTCTTTTTACTGTTCTTAATGGAAATGTTTTTAGTTTCTGTCCATTGAGTATGATGTTGGCTGTAGGTCTTTCATATGTGGCCTTTATTATGTCGAGATATGATCCCTCTATTCCCACATTGCTGAGCGTTTTTATCAGAAATGGATGCTGGATTTTGTCAAATGCTTTTTTAGCATCTATTGATATGATCATGTGGTTTTTATTCTTCAGTTTGTTTATGTGGTGTATCACATTTATTGATTTGCGAATATTGTACCAGCCTTGTATCCCTGAAATGAATCCCACTTGGTCATGGTGAATAATTTTTTTGGTGTATTGCTGGATCCAATGCTAGTATTTTGTTCAGGATTTTGAGGTCTATGTTCATCAGGGATATTGGGCTGTAGTTTTCTTTCTTTGTAGTGTCTTTTTCTGGTTTTGGAATTATAATTATGCTGGCCTCATAGAACGAGTTTCGATGTCTTCCTTCTTCTTGAATTTTTTGAAATAGTTTGAGGAGAATGGGTGTTAATTCTTTTTGAATATTCAGTAAAACTCCCCCGTGAAGCCATCTGGGCCTGGGCTTTTGTTTGCTGGGAGAGTCTTGATTACCTCTTCAATTTCCTTAGTTGTTATTGGTCTGTTCAAGTTTTCTATCTCTTCCCGGTCCAGTTTTGGGAGACTGTGTGTTTCTAGAAATTTGTCCATTTCACTTAGATTGTCGAATTTGTTGCCATATAGTTGTTCATAGTAGCTGTTAACAATCTTTTGTATTTCTGTGGTGTCGGTTGTTACTTCTCCTCTTTCATTTCTGATTTTTGTATTTGGGTTCTCTCTCTTTGTTTCTTGGTGAGTCTAGCTACAGTTCCATCAATCTTGTTTATCTTTTCGAAAAACCAGCTCTTTTTTCATTGATCCTTTGAATTGTTTTTTTTTTTTGGTCTCTATGTCATTTATTTCTGCTCTGATCTTTACTATTTCCTTCCTTCTACTTGCTCTGGGGTTTTCTTTTTGTTTGCTTTCTAATTCTTTAAGTTGTGAGGTTAGACAGTCAATTAGAAATTTTTCTTGTTTCTTGAGGTAGGCCTGTAGTGCTATGAACTTCCCTCTCAGAACTGCTTTTGCTGCATCCCGTAGATTGTGTGTTGTTGTGTCTTCATTTTCATTGGTTTCCAGGAATTTTTTAATTTCTTCCTTGATTTCCGCGGTAACCCATTCATTGTTTAATAACATTGCTGTTTAGCCTCCATGCGTTGAAATGTCTTTGCATGTTCTTGTTGCAATTAATTTCTAGTTTCATGCCATTGTGATCTGAGAAGATGCTTGATATGATTTCAATCTTCTTGAACTTGTGGAGATTTAGTTTGTGTCCTATCATGTGGTCTAGCTTTGAGAATGTCCCATGTGCACTTGAAAAGAATGTGAATTCTGTAGTTTTGGGGTTTAATTCTCTGTAGATATCTATTAAATCCATTTGGTCTAGTGCTTCATTTAGAGTCTCTGTTTCCTTGCTAATTTTTTGTCTAGAGGATCTATCCAGTGCTGTCAATGAGGTGTTGAAGTCCCCTGCTATGATTGTATTGCTGTTGATTTCTCCTTGGAAGTCCTCCAGAAGATTTTTAATATATTTTGGTGCTCCTATATTGGGTTCATATATGTTTATCAAGGTTATATCTTCCTGTTGGATAGATCCTTACAATATTATGTAGTGGCCTTGTTTGTCTCTAGATATGGCCTTCATTTTAAAATCTATTTTATCAGATATGAGTATTGCTACCCCAGGTTTTTTTGCTTGGAAAAATTTTTTTCCATCCCTTCACTTTCAACCTATGTGAGTCTTTTGTTTTGAGGTGGGTCTCTTGTAAACAACATATAGATGAGTCGTGCTTTCTTATCCAATCAGCTACTCTGTGTCTTTTTATGGGAGCATTCAGTCCATTTACATTTTTTTTTTTTTTTTTTTTTATCCTCACCCGAGGACATTTTTCCATTTTTTGTATAGATAGAGTGGGAGGGAGAGAGAGGAAGGGAGAGAGAGAGAGAAACATCGATGTGAAGGGACACATCGAGTGGCTGCCACCCGCACGACCAACCAGGGCCGGGGACAAACTGCAGCCGAAGTACGTGCCCTTAGCGGGAACCGAACCCGGGTCTCTGCGGACCGCAGGCCGACGCTCTAACCGCTGAGCCAAACTGGCCAGGGCCAGTCCATTTACATTTAAGGTGATTGTTGATATGTACTTGTTTATTGCCATTTTTGTTTAGTGTGGTTATATTTTTCTTCCTATTTCTCCTACTAATTACAGTAGTCCTTTTAACATTTCTTGCAGTGTTGGTTTGGTGCTAATGTATTCCCTTAGCCTTTTTTTTTTGTCTGGGAAGTTCTTTATTTGACCTTCTATTTTGAATGATAGCCTTGCTGGGTAGTAGAGTAGTCTTGGATTCAGATCCTTGTTTTTCATGACCTTGATTACTTCATGCCATTCCCTTCGGGCCTGTATTGTTTCTTGTGAGAAGTCAGCTAAGAGCCTTATGGGGTTCCTTTGTAGGTAACCTGTTGCTTCTCTCTTGCTGCTTTTAGGATTCTCTCTTTGTCTTTAATTTTTGGCATTTTAATTACTGTGTGTCTTGGTGTGTGCCTGTTTGGGTTCTTCTTACTTGGGGCTCTCTGTGCTTCTTGAACTTGAATGCCTTCTTCCTTCACCAAATTAGGGAAGTTTTCTGTCACTATTCCTTTGAACATATTCTCTAACCCTTGCTCATTTTCTTCTTCTTCGGGGACTCCTATGATGCGAATATTATTACGTTTCCAGTTGTCCCACAGTTCTCTTCAGCTGTCTTCCTGTTTTTTAATCGTTTTCTTCCTTTTGGTTTTCTTATTGGTTGATTTTTTCTACCCTGTCTTCTAATTCACTGATCCGGTCCTCAGCTTCCTCTCCTCTGCTTTTTAGACCTTTCAATGTGTTTTTCATTTCTGAAATGTCATTTTTTATCTCTTCTTGGTGGTTTTTAATTTCCAATTGGCTTATTTTCAGCGTCTCTATGTCCTTACTCATGCTGTTGAGCTTCCTCAAGATCATGGCTCTGAATTCTAGCTCTGTTAACATGCCTAATTGCTCCACATTGATCTCATCTTTGGTGGAGGTCTCTTGTTCTTTCATTTGGCTTTTGTTTCTGTGTTTCACCATTTTGGCTATCACAGTGGGCTTTGGAGCCTGTCAAGTTTTCCCTGTGGCTGTTGGTGTTCTGCTGTTTGTGGCTCCCTCTCCTAGGTTTAGATGAGTGAGGGAGGACCCACGTTAAACACCACTGTCAAGTTTTACTTTCCAGGTTAAAGTTGCTAGCCCAGGAAAGGTATTGATATCCTTTAGCTTTCCCTAGAGGGTAGCAGTCAGGTTACTTTAAGTGTTTGGGGTTGTCAGTTGATTGAAAAACTCCCTCAGGTGCTCAGCATAAGGAGCTTTCACGAGGGTGGGGCAGATGCTGGTTGTTAAGGAGCCTCAATTAGCATTTCAATGGCCCACAGGGTGGGGGTGGATCTCCAAGGGAGGGGCCGCCGCCTCTCCCCTGAGCCCTGGGAAGGAGCAAGATGGCCACTGTCCTGGGGGACTGCACTCAGCAAAAGCTCTGAGTGCCCTCCAAATCCCGATTGTCCCCACACAGTTCCAGTCCAGTCCGTCCTCCCTCTGCCGGAGCCCCAGGTGAGTGGCTGTGGCTGTTTTAGCCTCTGTCCCGGCTGCGCTGTGGGGCCGCCTGGGAGTGTGACCCGAGGGCGCTGCTCCCAGCTAAGGCTGCTGCTGTCTGTGGGCTCCCAGCCCCCTCTTGCGCCTCCGCAGCCCTACCAGGATCGAGTCGGTGTCCCTGCTTATATGGTCCTTTCAAGCTGCTTTTCTGTTGCTTTTTCCCGTCGATTTGTCTGTGTTATAGTTGTACTTCCAGTTTGGTTCTGGGAGACGGTCTGTGTAGGTCCAGTCACTCCGCCACCATTTTGGACCCCCCCTGGGCAGACTTTTCTTCATCCTTAAATACTTACTAGAAATTGGTGATCTATGGGTTTTTCCAGAGGGAATCCTTTTCACTGTTACTGACTTGGAGGTTGCAGGTGGCTGAAAAATCACATAGACATTGCTGTAGGTGATTTATTCTTCTAACACAGTTTGTGGCTGCGTGTTCCCAATGGATGGCCCCGGGCATTGTGAACTGTTCCCCCGTGCCCGGTTTTGTCATCTGTGAAACAGACAAGGATGTTTCTCGTGTTCTGTCAGGTTCCATCAGACGGGGACGGTAGGACAGCCACAGCTGTCATGTACGCGGTTCCGTCCACAAAGCAGTCTGGAGTCTCAGAATGACCCCTGGGAAGCGGAGGGAGGTGGAGGTGAGCTACAGGAACTGGCGTGGTCCTGGGACCTGCTGACGACCGGTGGCCATCAGTCACAATTCCAACATCCAAGGAGGCACAGGGGTCAGTTGTACTTTGAGCTGAGGACCCAGGGAGACGAGTCAAGAACCTGGTGCCTACACTGTGTTTCCAGTTGGTCGTCTCTTTTGATTAGCACCTGAGCTAGCTCCTGGGAGTGGTGTGTGTGCGTGCGTGCGCGCGCGCGTGTGTGCGTGCGTGTATGTGCATGTGTGTGTGCGTGTGTGTGCGTGTATGTGCACGTGTGTGTGCGTGTGTGTGTTGTGCAAATGTGCTCGTGTGTGAGTGAGAAAGAGGGGAGGAGCAGGGACGGGGCATTCTGGGGCTGGTGAGGGACAAGCATGGAGGAGATTCTGGCTCTCGGGAAGAGGACTTAGCCAACATCGTGTGATGTGTCCAGGCCTTGAGAACGGAAATGGGATTCGGGCCAGAACTCATCCAGGAGGGACTGGAGGTGGCCGCGGGTGAGGGAAGAACCCTAAAGGGAAGCGAGCGTGTTGCTCCCTGGGCACTGAGGTGCCCAAAGGCTCCCCAACACGTCACTGACCGCCTTGGAGGAGCCAGACCGGTGCCACACCAGCTCTGCTGTGGGTCTCGGTTGTCTGAAAAGAGTCAGGCTGAGCCAGCTTTGCCAAGGAGTTGACCAGCACTGAGATGCGGCTGAAGGTCTGGGCTGCCCTGGCGGGGCCGGAGGAGCCGAGACTCCCGGGCGCTGACAGGAAGACCGTGTCCCAGGCTCACTCCCTGGCCTCCTGTCTCTTTAAAACCTTCTCGGTCTCTAGGTCTCAGGTGGTCACTATGGAAAGTGGACCCTTCATTTCCTCCCGCTGCGTTTCGACAATTAGGTTGAAAAGCAGCTGATCCCTTTTTTAGGTAAATGTAAAATATAACACTTATTCTACTGAGTTTGAGCTTTGTTTTCTGCTGTTAGATAGTAGAAATACAACCTCATGTTAAAAGCCCTAAAGATGAACACATGTCATCAAGGTACTCTCCAAAGAAACTCTATTTTTACCCAGACAGATTAATTCTGGGGATAAAAGTCAAATGTGAAGTGTGTGCCCACAGCGGTCATATTGGCCCTGCTCACCCCGAACATCTGCCAGGACCTGGCCTGTCCCTCAGGGGCCCTCACGGGGGTGGAGGGTGGATGCGTCCACGGTGGAGGCAAAGTGGCTCCCTCTCTGCTCAGGGCCCCGTCAGCTGCTGCTTCTGTTGCCCGAGCCCTCCTGGGATCCTGGGGCGGCTGTGAAGCAGAGGCCGGAGGAGGACCTGCCTTGGGTTCCCTGTTGAGGGGAAAGGCGGGACTCAGGAAAGCCCAGTGGGGGTGACAGATTCTGCAGGAGAAGTAACACTTGGCAGCCTGGGAATAGAAGGAAGCCCAGGCCCAGCAGGCGCAGAGGGAGGGTCTGACCACACGTGCAGGTCTCAGTGTCCAGGTGAGGGGGGCAGGGGACTGACTCCAGTTCTGCCAAGAGAAAGAGGAACTGGGCACTGGGCCGCCTTTAAGGTAGGGGTCAGGCCCAGGGGAGAGGACAGATGTGCGATGTGCGGGTACGAATGTGTGGGGTTGGGCCCGGGGAGGGCAGGAGGCCAACCACTGGAAGGGCAGGCCCGGTAGACAGTCTACTTGTTGCGGTTCCTGTGTCCTGGTGGCTGCATGTGGATCTCCTGAATTGCCCCTCGGTGAGGATAGGACAGTCCCTGGGCCCAGGGGGCTACGATTCAGGGAATGAGCTTTCACAGGGGAGGTGATGACCCTGAGGGAGCATTTGGAACACCCCAGGGGTGGGACGGGGCACTGTAACTCCTCCTCTTCCTCTTAACATCACCAGCCCTGGTGCGGCTTCAGTACTCGGGCCCTCTCTTGGGGTTCAGGAAGAATGGGTCTAATCAGACTCCTCCACTCTGTGGTGTAGGTGGGTGAAAGTCTTGGTCCTCCCTGTGTCTCACTGAGAGGAATTTCCCAGAACCCTTGGGGAAGCCAACTCAAATGGTAAACATTGGAATTTCAATCAACATGACAAAGATAGTACTGAGAAGCTTCATCTTGGTAAGGTGGACCTTTAAAATATTACTTATCGCCCAGCCAGTGTGGCTCAGTGGATGGAGCATCGTCCCATGGACAGAGGTCCTGGTTCGATTCCCGGTTGGGGCACATGCCCAGGTTTCAGGCTCGATCCCCAGTAGGGGGCGTGCAGGACGCAGCCGATCGATATTTCGCTCTCATATCAATGTTTCTATCTCTTTCTCCCTTCCTTTCTGTCTCTAAAAAATCAATAAAAATATATTTTAAAAAAAATAAAATATTACTTATCACTGCAAACCTGGGGCTTTTCTGAACTGCACAGAAGCTAGGGAGTGGACTCAGCCTGGTCGTTATCTGTGTGTGTGCAGAGAGATTTATGCGTATGCATGTTCATATAATATGCATATATATGGAGTATGTGTGTAAATTATGTCTTCCTTCGTTTTCCAATATTTTTCTCATTAGGAGATAAATGGGCTTGTGGCAGCTGCTGCTGGGGTCCCCGCCCATCCTGAGTGCCAGGCTGACTTGGGTGGCCGCACCCGCATCTCTGAGAGCTGGCCTCTGGCAGGGAGAACCCACTCTCCTGGCAGTCACAGGACTCCCCTGGGAGTCATTTGTCTTCCTGGGTGACAGTCCTAATCGATGTCTGACTGTCCGACAGCTCTCTTACTCCTGCTGGGGGTAATTCTGAAAGGCGTGGTTTACAGTTCAGAGCTCCCCCGCTGATCTTGCTGAATACTGCCCCCGACCCCCGGTTATCAGTGTTACCCAAACCTCGTCACCAAGCCCAGCCCCACGCACTCCTTCGCTCTGCTCCCAGACACCCAACCAGTCGTTTCTGGGCCGATTTGCTGAAAGACTTTACATACCGATGTTTGAGTTGGATTCCCTGAAAAACATTTTTTTTTGATTCTTTATCTTTTAAAACATTTTTCATTAGAAAAGTAGGTCATGATGATGGAAAATTGAAAAATGTTTTTAAAGGTGGGCTGCCAAGCCATTATTTGTCTTCGGAAGCTCTATAAATCACGTCCTGTAAGATGAAGAGTTTTTAAATAAATGCATCGAATGAATTTCAGTCTCAAAAGGCATGTCCTGTGATGCGACTGCACGTCGAGCCTCCCGGGTAGCTTCTGCCTGAATCCAGTGGCACCAGCTCGGGGGGGGGGGGGGGGGGGAGCACCGCCTCCGGGTGGTCAAGGCTCGACCCTCTTCCTGCAGACAAGCTCAGTGACTTTGCAGCGCCGGCTTCTCTACACCAGCTTCAGGAGCAGTGCAAACATGACACCCCTAGGAGTTAATCACCCCAAGACGGCGGGTAGCAGAGGAATTCATCATGGCAGTGTCATATTTCGGGTTCGCTCCGAGTCCCAACCAAGCAAGCAGCATGAAAAGACGATCGGATCAGTCTGAAGAGAGCTCAGAGACTCGCTGAACTGGATTATAGCAGCGTATGTGTGTTTGTGTGTGCATGCACGTGTGCGTGTGTGCAGGGGGTGGGGTAGCATGCGGTAGGTAATGTTTATGCAATTAGAAAAAAAATGATACACTGGCTTATATTCGGAGAAAGAGTGTGAGTTCGGGAGTGGAGGAGCACAGCATTGGGAACGAGGATTAAAGGAAATGATCTGTCCTTAGTCAAACAGCCCATGAGGATCTGTGGAAAGAAGGAATGTCCAGCCCAAAGGGTCTGCGGGGACAGGCTGGGGTGGTGTCATCCTGAAGCTGACTAGGGGACCGAAGGCCAGCGGCCTTTGGTTCTCCGAGAGCTGCCACGGAAGGGTTCGCCTTGTGTGGTGTCCTGAGAACAGAGCCAAGGTGGCTGGGTGGCAGCTCCATGCAGGCCGCCGGGTGAACAGGACACAGACCGGAACGGCACTCGGAAGGGCCTGCAGCTCCATCACCTGAGGGACCACCAGACAGCAGTGGGACACGGCTCTGTCCTGGTGCTGGCTGGGATCGGGGGCTCTAACACGTTCTCTTTGCATCAGCATCAGAACACTTCCCTCGTGGGAAATGGGAGCCCCGAAGGGAGCCTCCCTGCTGGAAAGGGTGGGGTGCCCACTGCCCGCCTCCCCCACCTCGTGGCGCTGCGGTTCTGAGGGACAGGGTTCTACTCTGAAACCCGCCGAACCAAACAAGGTCACACTTCCATTCCAACTCTAAATGCAATATTCGCCCAGAACCTTGTCCCATTTTAATAATTTCAGGAGATATTTTTTTGTCACCTGAAGTCAAATTTTCAATCCTAGTTTATGGCCTGGCCAAGTAGCTCTGGTGGTGAGAGAACTATCCCGATACACCAAGGTGTGGGCTCGATCCCGTCAGGGCGCCTGCAGGAGTGAATGCAGAAGTGGGATACACCTCCCCCCCGCTCTCTCTCCCTCTCCCTCTCTCTTTCTCTCTCAAATCCATAAATAAAAATTAAAAAAAAAACCCACAAAAGTAAAATCTTTTATCTAGTACTCCAAAAAAATACCCACTCGCTTACTTACTTCATTCATAAGTCAGGGCTCCCTCTGCAGATGGTGCCCACCTTGGTCGAGGACAAACTACCTGATGCCCGGCAGCCTCAGGAAGAGCGAGCTCCGTGCTTCTCCGACGTCTGTGGAAGTTGCCATGACGGGCTTTCCCTGAGTAAATAAACCCTCAGTTCCTGCTTGTCCCGTCTCTCTGGGTGACCAGAACGTGTGTGGTGTGGATGCCGTGCGTGCACCAGAATCAGGCACAGGGCTGACTCTGAGAAGTGATGCCTTCTTTTCAGAGATCCAGCAGTACTGAGCGCCTCCTCCGCGCCAGGCTGTCCTGGGCGCAGTGAGGAAGGAAGTTGAGCCTCGCTGTCCTTGAGTCTGCCGTCTAAGGGGCCGGGTGGGAGCCGTCCCGTGATACAGCTTCAGTGAAGAGGCACGAGGCGCAGGCACCTGGCGCGCCCACCGCCCCACAGGAAGGCTGCCCTGGGGACGTCATCGCTTCTTAAAAATTTTTAAAAAAATTTTTTTTCTTTATTGATTTTTGGAGAGAGAGGAAGGGAGAGGGGGAGAGAGACAGAAACACCCATGGGAGAGAACATCGACTGGCCGCCTGCTGCACACCCCCCACTGGGGATGGGGCCCCCAACCTGGGCATGTGCCCTGACCAGAATCGAACCGGAGACCTCGGTGCATGGGTAGCTGCTCAACCACGGAGCCACACCCGCTGGGCATTTCTGCAAATTTTTATCTTGGAAAATTTCAAACCTCCAGACCCTGGGAGGGAAAAGCCCCACTGGAGTTTGTGTTCGAGGCAAGAGAGCAAGTGGTGCCCAGCGCATTGTCCCGGAGGCTCTGGGGTATGGAGCGCCCCCAGGGGCACTTTGGGGTGCAGCAGGTAGCCTCAGGAGGGGAGGGCCAGGTGGCCAGGTTGAAGGTGAGGATTCAGGACTGGTCCCTAGGGAGGTGGGTTTGGAAGGTCATTGGCAAAGGGAAGGGGGACCCCGGGCTTTATGGCAACAGGGGCTGTGGTCCGGGTGTCAGAGGGTTCCTCCCACTCAGGAAGTCAGGGCCTTGTCACCAGAGCACTGCCATCCCCGGGGAGCATTCGGGTTGCATCTCACCGTACATCACGAGCTCTTGTATCCTCCCCTCTGCTGAGTCTGCTGAGTGGCCCCAGGAGGCTGGGCTGCCTCCCTCCTGTTGGATACAGATGGGCCTGATTTGTGAACCTTTCCCAGGCTGTGCGTCCCTCTCAGGGCGCTGCACACGCGGCCTTCCGCTTCCCCGGCACCAGGCGCAGGACTGGCACAGTCGGGTTCAGCAGTGTGTGCAAAGTAAAACACTGCTGCAAAGGCTTTGGTCGTGGGAGGGAGGCAGGGGTCCGGCCCCTCTTTGCTTCTGGTTTGTCTTCTCTCTCCTGGAAGATATGCCTGTGGGAGGCGGGGCCTGGGTTGTGGGAGGCGGGGCCTGGGCTGTGGGAGGCGGGGCCTGGGCTGTGGGAGGCGGGGCCTTGGCTGTGGAGGCGGAGCCTTGGCTGTGGAGGCGGAGCCTTGGCTGTGGAGGCGGAGCCTTGGCTGGGGGAGGCGGGGACTTGGCTGGGGGAGGCGGAGCTTTGGCTGCCTCATTGTTGTTCCGGCCTCAGCCCAGAGGGGTGTCTGCTGGGCTGGGGTCGGTGCCTGATGCACGTGCCTGGAGGGTCCGGCGGCAGCCAGGCGCAGGTCGGAGCTGCAGCGGTCACGGACTGGACTTGGATGTGTGCATCGTGGTTCCCTAAAGCCCGTCTGTCTGAAGGCAGAGGGGGTGCCAGGCCCCAGGGAGACGCTGGGCACCTGGAGAGGAGTCAACAGCCCATTCCCGTGTTCACAGAAAGTAGGCTCGGGAGTCTCCCATCAAGGTCACTGTCACCATGTTGGTTCACAGCCTTGAGTGCCCCTCACCATGCCCGGGGTCAGATTAAAAGCCAGACTGCTGGGCCCCACCTTCCGAGTTTTGATTCACTTAAGTCTGAGATGGGATCAAGTGTTCGTTTTTTAAAGTAAGTCCCAGGCCGGGGTGACGCTGCTGGGAACCACGCTTCAGTGCAACCCAGCGAGGGCGGCAGGAAGGGGTTTCCTAAGACGTGCTGGCAGAATGGATCGGCAGCGAATGAAACCCTCTCTTCCCCCCCACTGCCCTGGGCTCCTTCTGAAGGGCCCGCTGCCCGCTGCGTGGACACGGGGCCCACCCTCCTTGATAGATCGGAGAAGCCACCGGTCCCCGGGAATGGCGCAGGAAACGGGCCTCGGAGGGAAATCAGGCGTCGACCCCGCAGGCCTCCCATCAGTGCTGCCCGGCCCGGGACGTTCTGCTCCCCTGACATTCTCAAGCCCCCGTTTTACGGCCTCGCGTAATGGGATCGGCTGGCCTCCCGTCGCTTGCGTGGTGATTGCTTTGCATTTTCAAAGAGCTCGGGTTCCTCCACCTCATTAAGTTGGATTACATCAGGAGAGCCAGGGATTCTTTTTTCTCAACCGAGCCAGTGACCTTTATTTGTTCCTTGATCCCGCCGCGAAATTTCCCGGGGTGCATTGTTGCTGCTAGACACAGCTGGACCCTCATCCGCACCCCAGAAACGTCCTCCTGGGTTCATCACATTCTGTTCTCTCTTCCCATCATGTCACAGAAGCCACGAGTCACCTGTGGGCGTGGGCTGAACATCTGTCTAGGGATTGCTCGGGCCTGACTAATGTATTTCATCGCTGTCCTCGCTCCCTTGGGGACAGGACGCCAACTGCTCTTCAGCCCCGAGCATCTGGGACATCAACCCAAGGTGACAGGAGAGGAAGGGAAAAAGAGAGGGACTTCCCCCTCTTCCTTAGTTCTAGTACCAATTATTTGTTTTCAGCAAGCTAATAATTGTTCATGCCTACCATGTGCCAGGTATCGACCGGGTGATTTATCTGCACTGTTTTAGATAAGTGCACCTTCGCAATATTAAGTGGGACTCGCCTGAGGGGCTCTGAGCGCCGGCGTGACTCCTGCCTGGAGACGTCCACTGCATCGGACGTCCAGAAAAACAGCGTGTTTCCAAGGTGCCGTAGGGGCATATCCCGTCGGTGCGAAACCTCTCTGACAAACATACCCTTGTTCTCAGGGAGTTCAGTCTCAGGAAAGAATAAACACTCCACAGTTCACCAGGTAGGGGACTCACACTGATTCATGTTTTAATATCTCTGAAATTAAGTTCTTGCAATGACTACTGTTTTAAGATTGCAGTATTAGATTCCATAAATAAGGTAGTTGTTTTTGTGGTACTTGTTTTTGACTGACTGGCTTATTTCACTTAGCATAATACTCTCCAGGTCCCTCTGTGTCGTCTCAAAGGGTAAGAGATCTTTCTTTCTTACAGCTGCATAGTATTCCATTGTGTATATGTACCACTGATTTTTTATCCGCTCACCTACTGATGGACACTTGGGCTATTTCTAGATCTCACTTATTTATGGAATATAATGAACCAAAGAAGCTAAAGATCAAAATAGATCCAGAAACATGGAAGTAGGGAACAGACTGATGAACTTCAGAGGAAAGGGGGTGGGGAGGGTGGGAAGAGATAAACCAAAGAACTTCTATGCATATATGCATAACCAGTGGACACAGACAATTGTGTGGGGAGAGCAGGAAGGGGGTGGGAGTGGAGAGGAGGGGGTCAATAGGGACAAAAGGGGGGACATCTGTAATACTTTCAACAGTAAAGATTAAAATAAAGATTTCAGGCATGATGTGGCCACCGTGACACAGTTACCAGTGCCTACGTGGTGGTTATGAATTTGGCCACAGCCATTCATTCATCTGAATCAGTCTAAAAGCCCCTTTTGTTAAGTACAGAGAAGGTTTCGAAGTGCTAAGAAAGCATGATGTCATAGTTTAATTAGCAGAGATGTTCTTTCTTTGAGGTAAATAAAATACTATTGAAAGTTTCAATGACTAGGATCTTAGTTTTCACAGGATATGGTAACTGACAAAAATGCCTTTCATTAGGAGATTCTCCATAATTAGGGTCTAGTAAAGGGAGAAGTCGGTGAGGTCTGGCGAAAGTAAAAATGTCCCAAAAGGGGGATCAGCAGGGTGTTCAGGCCAAGGGAACATGAGAACAATGTATGTTTTTAAAGCTAAATCTCTCCAATTACCTCCTAGAACTAACCCTTCAGAGGGTTAGAAACAAAACCCAAAACAAACAGATACAACCTCTGTATATACAGATAGATGCATGTATGTGGACGTATGAATAGAAACATATGCAAATATAGGCACGACTAAATATAAACACGTGTAAACATATACACCTAAGGGTGGGAACGTACCTTTTGTTATGTCTCCCTGTCCCTGTTTTCCTGTCACTCGGTTCTGCCCTTTCTCCATTCTGTGGGACTCTCTCCACCGCCCATTTCGGCGTGACCATAATTTGGAATCGAAAGTTGCTTTTCATGCAGTGTCTACTTTATTTATTAAAGAAGGCACTAGGCCTTTCGTTCATAATTTAAACCAAAGGGAGCTGAACTTTTTATATCGCTGCTCACAGAGATGGCAAACGCACCTCGACCCATTCTTCAAGCCTCTCTCTTCACACTCCCAGCGCTAACTTGTCGTTTTCGGTGGGTCTGACCGCCACGGTGCAGTGTGTCGCTTCTGCCCTGATATGAAGCCCTCTTGTCTTCCTGACTGAAACGGGGGTGTCAGTAGCTGGACAAGGAGTTCTCCATGAATCATCCCCATGTGACAGTTCCATTTGTCACTACTTTATCTGTGTGTGTCTGGGATGAACATATTGAAGAGGTTACCACATTTTTCGGTATTTACATACTACATTAGAATCAACCCATTTCATCTTTTGTCCAAATGGATCAGAATTCATGTTGCCTGTGTGGTTGGGGTGGTTCTGGGGAGCACGGGAGAAGGCTGGCACAGAGTGGGGTCTGCGTGGTGAATCCTTCACCAGTGCCCACCTGCCCCACGACACCCTGCACGCTGGTCAGTTGTGCTACACAGGCTCTCCCGGGATGCTTTGGTCTTGTTGTGTATTTGTGTATTGTTTGTAGTTTTAACTGAAATCCTAACTGGAAAAAAGATGTCAGAACTGTCACAGGGAAGCCTCCAGATGACAAAGAACTGTGATCACATTTGGAGACCACAGTGGGAAAGACTTAGTGACGGACATTAGCTGTGTGTGCCGACCGGAGAAAGCTCAGTGCAAGGTGTGTGTGTCCCATGCCACTAAGATTGTGGCAGGCGCGGGATCCAGACTATTACCATGAACACTTCTCGTGTGGACCTGGGAAGTGGAGTATACTGTTTCCAATGGCTATACATCAGAATGATACAATGGGTGCATTAGATGGAATAAAGTATAACTCATTTCAGTTTTATGAATAGAAATTTTTTAAAAACTAAAAAAATTTTTTTTTCTTTTTTATAATTTTAAATTTGCTAAGAATCCCTGTCATGGGGCTGTGGACGTGTGTGCACATGTGTGAGAGAGGTGGAGAGACTGTGTGTGCGTGTGCGAGAGAGAGAGAGAGAGCACCACCTTTTATTTTGCCAGCATTTTTCATGAGTAGAAAATTTAAAATCTCACTCACTATATTAGATAACACTGCACTAAACAATATGCCAGACACTTTCCTCAGACTATCCTGTAAAGCCAGCATTATGACACCCATTTTAAAGACAAGCAAACCGAGGCACAGAGAGGTTAAGCAACAGGCCAGGCATCAGCTTCCACTATGGCCTCCTTTGTGTTTTGACATTAGGTTTAGTGAGTTCTCTTTCCCAGCTCCTCGCCTCTTTCTCAGCCAACGCTGCTGCTTAATGAATGTGCATCTGGAGTCAAGCTGCGAAGGGGCAACTGCCCCAAGTGCGAGAAGCGTGGGGGCAGGAAGAGGGAGTGGGTCGTAGCCTCTCCAGGAAACAGCCGAGTGGTCCACCTCAAGAATAGTCATCGCAACCAAATGCACACTTCCTGGGAATGAATCCAGAGAAATCCAAGAGCAGAGGGGCATACAGTTGATCAGATGATGCTATTCAGAGCACAGTATTGCTCATCCTTTAGTGTCCCTTCTAAAATAGACCAGCTGTCGCCCTAGCAGGTTTGGCTTGGTGGTCAGAGTGTCGGCCCGCAGACCAAAGAGTCATGGGTTCAATTCTGGCCAAGGGCATGTACCTCGGTTGCAGTCTGATCCCCTGCTCTGGTTGGGGTGTTGTGGAAGGCAACCAATCTCTCACATCGATGTTTCTCTCTCTCCCTCCCTCCCTCCCACACTAACAGAAAGTCAATGGAAAAATATTCTTGGGTGAGGATTAAAAATTAATAATAATAAAACAAAATAAGCCTGAAGGAGATGGATGGAAGAGTACTGGGTCTCACAGAATGGGTCCGTTTTTGTGTATTTACCTAATCTTTCTAAGCTTCTGTTTATTTGAGTATAAAATGGAAATAATCACTCCGCTTGCTGGGTTTTGATGAGAAGTGAACGAGATGATAAACCTCATTGGCCAGGACTGTGGCTAGCACGATTAGTTGCTCAACTAATTATCTGATGCTCTCTGGTATTTACAAATATTGCCATAGATCCTGCAATGAAATGGGTCTGGTTTGTGTTGTGTGTGTTAATGGGGAGAGAGGTGGTAAGTATAGAGTGGAGTCCATTCTTATCTCTTTATCGGAATTAGTTAATCATTCAGGATTCACTTTCAATTTCAAATGATGTGCGGAGGGCCTCCTCTCTCGTGCGGGAGACAGGGAGAGGCGGGGAAGTGATGGGGTGGGAATACCTGAGTTTGGGTCTCGTTCTGCCCTCTCTCTTGCTCTTAATCTTTCATCTATCAGTAGGTAGGACCCGACTAGATGGTCTTTAACATCCTGTTCCACTAGAACAGTTCACGAAGCTCAGGGTTTCCCCCTCTCCATCAGAAATGTATATTCTAATGTACACAAGCACAGCAGTTACGCCGCCAAGTACAACAAAGGCTGCTAAAGGGAAAGGTCGTGAGGGAGACACAAAAGTAGACCGAGATGTCAGAAGGAGGGGTGACCACTTCACCCGAGGAAACTGCTGAGTATTTCAGAGACACTGGCATTGAAATGTGTCTGAACATGGGCCAAATCCCAGACATGAAGCTGAGGGTGGGAGGGGCTCTGCACTGGGAGCCCGGCGAGAGCAGCGGGCTGGACGTGTGAACGGAGGTTGCAAGATCCCTGCAGTGACCAAAGCGTCGTGTAACGAGCAGGATTTCCGACGCGATGGGGCCAGAAGCAGAAATTGTGGTTGGATATAGATGTGGTGGTGAGATTCGAACGGAGGGGGCAGGAGAATGACGGTTGGATAATCCTGGAGAGAGTGAGCTTTGGGAGGCTGGCTTGGGATGGGGAGGACAGACACTTCCGATCTGAAGACCAGGAGGGATATGAGGCCTGGAAGAAGATATCTTCTCAGGTATATCTCACCAAACTTGGAGATTTTGAGTGAAGATTTGAATATATTAACATGGTATATCTGCATCTTCAGTTATATCTGCATCTTCCCATTTCATATGCTGTCAAAGCCTGTGGGAGAAGCTGTGCAATCCACACTAAGTCTCCTTTGTCCCACACTGGCTGGGATGCACATGGTTCTGCTGAGCTCAGGTGGCCTGGCCCAGCATTAGTCACCAAGAGGCCTCTCCGGGCTCTCGGCCCCACAGCGTTGGAAGATAGCACCTTGCCATGGGCACACACGCCGATCTCCAAATGACTGACTGTCTCTAACCCCACCTTCCGCAGCGGGCCCTGGGGGTTCTCACGGAGGGACAGTGACGGAAAGGGTGCAAGGGTCAGATGAGGCCCTCAGCTCCATGGGGTGTGGCCGCTGGAATTCCACTACAGGATGTTTCCAGGGTTTGCAAGTTCCCTGAAGTGGACAGGCAGGTCTGCCTTTATCCCCTGGGGAGCGGGTCTGAGGCATGACGGGAACTGCTGTTTGTGAGGTGTGCACAGTCAGGCGAAGGCGCCAGCCTCCAGGGCACAGAAGAACCTGTCTGCTGACCTGGGCTAGGTCCTCAGGCGAGGAGAGCTGGAGAGAGCTGGTGCGGAGCTGTCCTTGGTTCCCTGGTGCGTGAGAACAGAGCAGCTACAGTCACACCGGATACTCATCTGGTCTGTTTCTTTAGGGCAAAGTGAGTGGTGGACACCATCCCTAGAGGCAGTGGGGAGAATCAACAGGTATCTCAAAGTTAAGAAACTTGTTTTTGAATCTTGCTTATACCATGTACTTGCCATGTGGCAACTAATTTAAATGTGTTATCTTCTTCACAATGGGGATAACACTACGGTACCTCTTGTTGCAGGTTGTTGTAATGTCCTACGTGAACATTAGGTCTGGCACCTAATAGAGGTCACAGAGGCTGTGGCTTGGAAAAGCCATCGTGGGGAAATCCCTTTCCTACGTGCTGTGGGGAAAATCATGGGAGAAAGAAGAAGATAAATGTTTATGGAAGGTGAAAGGCATCCATTTTGCTTTCTCCTACTAACCTTTGTTATAAATAGAGATCATTTACACCGTCAAGTTATTTACTTGAGAGCAGTTCCTTAGTGGTCATTGAGCTTAAAATGCATTTGCTAATGGTGAAGTAGTCAATATTCTGCTGCGTGATCTTGCTAGCAAAACAGTTCAGGAGACAAGCCTGGGTCAGGTCAGTTCATTATGAGGCTGTAATCATGCTTTTCCTGGGAAAAAAAAACATTGGGGGCATCGTATGTGATCTGTAGACGTTCTCGTGAAGTTCTGGAGCAATGTTGACGATGGTTGAGTGCAGTATTGGTATCTGCTAGCAGAACTGAGGGTCCTACTCAGACCTCCTCAGCATGCACTCTCTGAAAACTGCTAACTGAGAACACCTGTAGCTTGTGTCTAGCCAAGGGCAGGGTAAGCTGGAAGTTCCAGAGAGTGAATGGCCCTGGAAGAAGTCCTCAACCAATGACAGACATGGCGCTGATGGATTACTTTTCCTAGGGAATTCTGAGTTGTTTTATGCTCCTCCCAGAGTGCCCCAGAGGCTTGCACACCAATTGCCCACGGTGCTAACTGGCTTCTAAACCCTTTACTGGATCTTCCTTTCCCAGTCTCACTCCCCCACCCCTCCAACCGTGGTTCCTAGTGTCATATTCCAAATAACCCAATTGCTCTCAAAGGCTTGTCTGAGGATCTGTGCCCAGGGGACCACACACTAAGACACATCGGGTGTTCTTCCAGGTACTTGCGCTGTTGGGGTTTGAAGTGTGAGACCTGAAGCCAAGCTGGATATTTTACAAAGTATAGTGGATGGACATTGGATCTGAAGAGATCCATCCAGAGGGGCAGGATCTAAATCTGTTAGCACGTCCAGGTGATGTCATTGGTTGTGATTAGCGCCAGGCAATCCAGTCCCTGGAAGCATAGCATTGGGGGAAAAAGAGGTGGAGACTAAAATAGGGAACTTGGGGGATGGGGCAACCAAGGTTCTGATGACATACAAATGGTACAAGCGTCCCAGATTGTGGGCTGGGCACCAGGGTTTCTCAGAAGTCCAGGATGGGATCTTAGGGTAACAGATCGGGTCATTAACAGTAGGGTGGTACAACTGCATGACCTTAGTATTTTTAATAGTTACAAATGGAGTCAATAACTTGCATTACTTAAGCCTGACACTAGTTTTTTTGTGTATGTGACTTTATTTAATTCTAACAAAGACAGTAAAGTAGGGATTATCGTGTCCATTTCACAGGTGAAAAAAAAAAGTTTTGAGAATTTAAATTACTTTCTGAAGATTATCTTCCTGAAAAGTGGTGGTAGGCTTGATTGACCCCAGTTCTGACTAGTTTCATAGTTCATGGGACTTTTTTTTGACAATCCAAAATAAACCGAATCTCCTGGACTTAACTTCTGTGGGTACTAGTCCTCCCCAGCACTGGCCAGAGAGTGACTGGGGATAAGACCGTGTTTTTTGATCAGATCCCATGTCTATGCAGAGGATTCTCAAGACCGGCTGAGGAATTAAAGGGGAGCATCATTTTTGGGTGCCAGAAGCTAGAGAAGGGATAGGAAGATGATAACCATTAATAGCTGTGCGTACATTGATTCCTGATGCTCAGATATTAGGGCAGTTGTCAAATTTGTCCTGGAGTCTGTCGACAGAGACGATGCTAGGGTTATTTTAGGTGTACAATTTTATTTATATTGTGAAGCATAGTATATAGAAAAGTACATACAACAGAAATGTTTAGCCCAGTAAGAGTTGTAAAATGAGCACCCTGGAGACCTCTATCTGGGTCAAGACATTGAATATTATCAATACCAGAAACCCCACCGCTGCCCCCCAGGATTATAACCCTCTTCCTGTTTGTCAGCCATATCTTTATCCTATTCTGGGCTTATTCTGGGGCTTACCACCTTTCTTTTTCAACTAGTTGTGATTACTCCTAATTCATGACAATAAAATGCAGCTTAGTTTCGTCTGAGTTTTATGCCATTGCCGTATGCACGCTTTCCAGCATTTTGTCTCGTTGTGCCACTGTGAGCTGACTTTTTGGAAATTAACCACAGATTTTAGGGACTTTGAAGGAAGTGAGCCAGTTGGTCCAGTTCACATCCCGTAGAGGACTTCTGTCCAGGAGACATACTGTGTGTCACGGAGAATACGTAGAGACAGAAAGCCCGGGGTGGCACATGCCGTTGTCATGGTCGCCAAGGAGTCCCGTGGCGCTCTGTCTGTGGCTCACCTGCTGCTTCTCTGTAGGTCTGGTTCACGTCATTAGCGCCTGATGAGCCACGGGTTCTCCGAGAGCCGGGTTCTTCACTGGCAGGACTTTCCTCACCGAAGAAACTGAAGGATCCTCTTAGGCACAAAATACACAGCTTCAGCATGTTTGTTCCTTGGCTCATGCTTTTCCCTACTCAGGACACCTGGGTAGTTAATGGCTTCTACTCTTGGAAAGGGCTTACTTGGTCTTCAAGTCTCTGCTCAAATGTCACTTCTCAGATGAAGACTTTCTGTTGCTTCCTCTAGAGGAAGAAATGACCTCCTGAAATTTACTACCCTGAAGGAGCATTGGAACGTAATTGTATTGCCAATAACGCAGTAGATAATTGTGTTCCCAGGCCAGTCTTCTCTACAACAGGAAGAAACTTGAGGAGAGAGATAGTATCCCATTAATCCTCTCCCTTCTCAGGGATGAGCGTATAGGCATCCACTCACTTTTGTTGAATCAGTCAGTCAATCAGTCAATGAAGAGATAGATAAAGTCCTGTGGAGGCAAATTAACTCATGTCAAAGACTCATCACATCTTAAAGGAGAAGGACAAAGCAAGGTTATAAATTATAAAATAAAAGAGTCAAGCAAGTTGGATAAAAAAACATCAAGAAGTGAGATATGGCCCTGGCCGGTTTGGCTCAGCAGTTAGAGCATTGGCCCGCAGACCAGAGAGTCCTGGGTTCGGTTCCCGCTAAGGGCATGTACCTCAGTAGCAATTTGTCCCCAGCCTGGTTTGGGTTGTGTGGGTGGCAGCCACTCGATGTGTCTCTCTCACATCAATGTTTCTCTCTTTCTTCCCCCCCCCCCCTTCCCTCATGCTCTATCTGAAAAAAAAAAAAAAGATATGGAAGACGTATAATTGAAGAACTTGGAGAAAGTCACAGATGCCGTGGCAGGCTATTATTTTCGGTGAAAGCTGTTCATCTGGCCTAGAAAAAGGTGTGCTATACCGTGATGATCTCTTTCATATGACCCAGTCGTATTTAAGAAATTACTAATCTTACAGGAAGTATTCATCATTTCATAAAACATGAATGGAATACGTACAAACATACATGCATGTAACTAAAGAACACTTCATGCATGGGGAGAACATGCATGACTGGTTGCTCCAGGAAACTTGGGAACTTCTACACTTTTAAATAATTGGAGACAAACTTTCATGAAAAGACATATTCTTTTATAACAGGAGCTATTTTAAGTTCAAAATTTCAGTTAATCTTCCTAAAGACTTCAGGCTCCTACATATTTAATCCACGCAACACATCCTGGTGAAATGATAATTTAACATCATGGTGCACAGGGAGGTGCCCTGAACATTAAAATTCAGAGTTTCTGATTAATCACGTTCTTACTTATGAAACTGAGTGTTCTGGGGCTCAAATGTTCTTGCCGTAAAAAAAAATTAGTGGTGAGCTCTCTGTTCCATGTCTTCTTTTTCTCTTTCTTTCCATTATTACAAATGTGCCCTGCTCCATACGCAGTCCTAAGTGAGGCAGTGGGGTTCATAATAACCAGAGCAGACAGTGACAATGAGTGTGGTAGATTCCGTACACATATGTGTGTCCATCAAAACAAAGGTGTTATAAAAAGATAGAGAATGGTTGTGATCACTGGATTGTGGGCCTGGGCACGGTGAGCTGCTGTCATTTGTGTGGCCAGGAAACCAGGAGATGAACAAGGAAAACATCTCATTTTGCGTGCAGGGGGAGATCGCAGCTATTCGAGGTCACTTCCTGTCGAAGGGTTGTGTTTAGCAAAGAGCGACAGGTCCTCTAGAGGCAGGTGTAACAGAAATTCGAATCGTAGGCTTGGCACTGAACTTTCTGGCCGCTTTCTCCCCGCCACCCAAATTCTCTCGAACAAATATGTCGTTCCCTTACAAGCAGTGCATTTTGGGTGTCCTTTCTGGATCGCGGCCCGCTCTCTTATGTGAACTTGGAAGCCGGGAGGTTTCTCTCTGCCCAGTGACTTCAGGAGGGAGATGGCCCTCTGGTCTTTCTCTGGACTTCATCATCCGTACATAGCCTTTCGGTGGTAGGAATTTCATTTCTTGATTCGGAATAATACTCTTTATTAATTATGCATCTATAATTCCAGTTGAGACGTGAATTCAGATTAAACCTTCCTGCAGGATTTTGCAAGCAAAAGAGGGATTTAGGAGCAGCCTTTTCAACTACTCACCTCTTCTTGTTCTTTAATTCACTAAACGTTAATTGATTAGTTGCCTCATGAAAGACACTTCCTTAGGTCCTGAGACTATCCCCAGTGGACATGAGAGTATTGTCTCAGTGCCTGAACTCTGATGTTGAGATGGCCCAACATCCTTATGACACTTTCACTGTGAGAATGAAAAGTGAAAACTGATGGAACAAAAAAATGGGCTACTATTCATCTAAAATGGGATTTTTAGTACAAATAACCATAGGACAATAGTCTTAAAAATAATAAAATTTTAAAAATAGGTATTGAATAAACCATGTTTTTTTTAAAAAGAAATGTATGGCATTGTTTTTGTGTGAATCTCAAGTCTACCCAACCCAAATGCCAGCTCTCTTCCCTCCTGTCTCTGCTGCCCTGTGACTTCTCCATGTTCCCCGACTGACTTCTCCACAGTCCCCTGTTCTCTCCTCCTCCAGTTTTGCTTCTGCTCTAACCTAACCCCCAGGCCATCTCCGTGGATGGAGTATATATACTTCATCTTTATGCTTAATTGCCTGTTTCCCCTCTCTCTTCTCTAAATGTAGTTAATACCCACCTCACGTGCAGTCTTTAGGGGAATCCATAAATAGTACATCATATCGGACTCGGAATCTTATGATCACTTTCACTGCCTGTCCGGTGGAGCCCAGAGTCCTTCGCGTTACATTCAGTGCTTTACAATCCGTCCCCTTCTGCAAGGCTAGACTCGGTTTTTATCCACAGTCCCATCTAACCCGGAACCCTCAGTTGCACACACATCCGTCCGCCACCCCCTAACTGGCCCAGACACTGATTGTCGCACCGTACTGCTTCATGTCCCCTCTTCTTTACACATGCTATTCGCGTCCTCCAAAGTTCCTTTATGCATCTTACTCCACGATGTTTCTTCTTTAAGACTCATCTCAAACCCCCGTGTGAAACTTTCTCTGATAATTCTTGTCATCTCTGGTAGTTCTCTCCTTTTGATCTGTTCAGTCCTTGTCTCTGTTGCTTAATGAATCTGGATGACTCCTGTCAAGCTGTTTCTCTCCCTTCATTTATCAGTGCTCTCGTGCTCCGACACCTGTGTTCGTGGTTTTCCGTCTGCGTGGGAGTGTCCTCCCCCTTCGCCTTTTATCTCCCCAACGGACATCAAACGCTTTGTAGATTGGAGGAGCAACCTCTTTTTAATTTATTTATTTTTTGTCAATTACAGTTGACATTCCATTTATTTTATATTAGTTTCAGGTATACAGCATATTGGTGAGACGTTGATATGATTTATGAAGTAATCCCTCCACGAAGTCTAGTACCCACCTGGCACCATCCCTAGTTATTACAACACTATTGACTGGACTCCCTGTGCTGTACTTCACATCCCCATGACTACTTCGTGACTATCAGTTTGTAGTTTTTAATACCTTCACCTTTTTCACTCAGCCCCTAACCTTCCCTCATCTGGCAACCATCAGTTTGTTCTCTGCATCTAGGAGTCTGCTTCTGTTGTTTTTGTTGTTGTTGTTCATTTATCTTGTTCTTTAGATTCCACGGATAAATGAAAATATATGGTGTTTGTCTTCCTCTGTCTGATCCGATGGACAGAATCCCTGCTGATTTTCGCAGCCAGGTGTTGATAGGGCTCCTCCCCCGGCATTGGTCCTCCGGCTTGAGCAGCCCAGCTTGGGGCTGGGACCCTGCTTCTCAGGAGCTACCCCTGCAGCGGACATAACCCTTCCAGTTTTCAACCACCACACGTGGGGGTGGGGCCAACCCACTTCTTATCTTTGTCCCTCCTACCAGTCTCAACAAGGTTTCTTGTTCATATGCTTAGTTGTTGGACTTTTGTTCATTTAGTCTTGAGATGGCTCTTCAAGTTGGTTGTTCTGTAACTCAGTAACTTTGATGTGGTCGCCTGAGGAGGTGGTACAGTGGTTACCTAATCCACCATTTGGACCAAAACTCAAGACTCAATTTCTTTATAGCAGTTTTACTGCTCTTCCCACTAGCCGAGGCTGAATTCATTTTCCTTGTTCTATGTGAATTTTGTGCTCGTATTATAGTCTACACGAGTGTCTATCTTGTATCTATTATATCTTGGAGAACTTATATTTATCTGTGCCCTACTACAAGAACATAAGGATCTTGAGGGAAGGAAGTATACATAATGCATATATACATGATTCATTTCATATATATTTTTAACATTTGGTGTGTTTCAAGTACGTGCTAAGTGTTAAAAACGCATTAATGAGAAAACAGACATATTCCTTGACTTCATTATGCTTCAATCTACCAGGGAAAAGAGCCTGTAAACTAGAACTATGAGTAAGCAAAGAGGTATCTTAGGGTGGCTTAGCCTAGTTGAGGCAAAGAAGGCTGAGGAATACTGGTTGTCTCTTGAAAGTGGAAGCTTAATCCTGATTTCTAAGGCAGCTGAGTTTCACAGGGTGGCGACATGCAGGGTACACCTGTGGTTGGAGAGGAGAGGATGCCTTTCTCAGCTAGCATGTTTCCCGAAACGTGGAACATGCGAAGTAAATATGAACTGAAACAATTGAAAGTATAGATTGTGTTTCACTTCTCATTGTCTTCTTCTAGTCAATTGATTTACGTCCTTCTGAGGTTGACGTTTGTTTGGCTTGATGTATTCTTTTCCATCATGTGTACAGGATTTCATTCACTGATTTCAGTGGGTGCTCTCATTGTTAATAGAGCAGCACATTCATATATCTTGATGGAATTATTCTACTGATGTATATCAGGCTGAAACATCTGGGAGCAAGAGGCAGGGAGTTGTGGGGGTGGGGGGTAAGCCAAGATGGGCATCCCTAACTTGATGTATTCGGTCCTTAGTTTTCTCCTCCTTGAGTCTAGAGTGCTTCACATCACATGGGGGTTTGAAAAGCTGATTCCTTATGTTCTGAGAAAAGGCTTGGGAAGGGGTTCTGAGTAAGTCAACAAGTTGGGGGGTGGGTGGAGGGGTTGATTAAAGAAGAGGAAAAGAGACAGAACTCATGGGCATGGACAACAGCGTGGTGATGGGGGGAAAGGGATTGGGTGGAGGTGGAAGAAGGCATTAGGGGATAAATGGTGATGGAAAAATATAAAATAAAAGGAGGCATATTAGTGGATTAGTAAAAGCCTGAACACAAGGCACAGATTCCCAGGAGACTCCTCTAGGAGAGAGGCAGCCTGATGATTCACAAAGACATTTGTCCTTGGAAGGGGTAGGTAGAGCCTTAGCTGAAGAGAGTATCGTAACGTCATCTTCTCTCTAAGTCCCAAGACCTGCTGATGAGATTTAGGTACAAGGGTCACACAACTGAGGTTAAATCCTGGTTAGGAGCAGAGGTGCTGATAGTTAGATAGTTAGTGTTTCCCTGAAAGGATCTGTTTGTTGCCAGAGTGGGAGAGGGAACCTTGCCAGGCTTCGCTGGTCTTGTATGTTCACCCTATACAAGCTCATACGGCACCTTGAAGTGTAAGGGCAGGTTCTGCTTCTGTTCAACTTTCTATCCCTGCCTCTTGATAGGTACACAATACACATTCATTCAATAGATGAATCAATACATGTACTAAATGACAACATAACCTCAAGAGAGGGTGGGATAAGAGATATGTGATCACTTTATGATCACAAGGAAACTATTCATCTTCACTTGACTCCAGCTATACTCTCCTGTCATCTTAGACATACCACTTAGCCTTCTTAAATCTGACATGTATGCAAATGGGGGCAATTCTATTCCTGTAAATCAAGAGACTTACTACAGTGAGTACAGTGCCATCTCTGAGCTTCTGAGTGAGTCTGGGCACAGTATTTCTCTTTTCTGGGCCTTGGTTTTTATAACAATAGAATGAAGAAGTTTAACTAGAGGATCCCTTAATTTTCTTTTAGCTCAGAAGTTTTAAAATAACGTAAAGTGTCTATTGTCCAAATGCACAAGAAGGTTGTTAAATTTTAAGCAGTTTATCAAAGCTTAACTTATTCCTGATTAGTATACTCACTTAATTTATTTTTCTTTATTGATCTTTAGAGAGAGGGGAAGGAGAGGGAGAGAGAGAGAGAGAAACATTGATGAGAGAGAACATCCGTAAGCCACCTCCTGCATGCCCCCTTCTGGGGATTTGGCCCACAACCTGGGCATGTGCCCTGACCGGGAATCAAACCAGTGACCTCCTGGTGCATGGGTCGACGCTCAACCATGGAGCCACACCGGCTGGGCTATTCTTATACATTTCAACATAACCTGTAATAAATGGTGTGCTTTTATTTTGATATCTTTTAATAAAATTACCTTAGACATATGCAAATGGTCTCTTTCCAAAATGCCCAAAGGAGGTGTATTTGAACCTTATTCAGGACTTCTTTCATAATCTTGGTCTTTCTGGACAGTTCCGTGAGTTATACTGCTTTCATCGTCTCTAGTAGTTCTCTGTCGAGAAAATGTTTTGTATCAAAAGCGTTAGACAACCTGCAGATGTTCTCCACCTCTGTCCCTGTGCAGCAGCTGGAGTGGCGCTTCTGCGATCTGCAGCCACGTGACCTGCTCTGCTTTGATGTGGGTTAAGGTTGCAGGGAGAGAGCAGAACCGACTTGCTGCAGCGTTGCCCCCGCTGCTCGCCCCCCCCCCCCCCCCGTAAGTCCTCACGGGAACCCAGTCTGCAGGGCACGGTTCCAGAGAGCGGGATCGTGAAGCTGGGATCCGACTAGGAAAAGTTCGGGACGTGTGTGATCTGGAAACACAGCCATTACTCAAAGCAGATGATCTAAACCTTTGTTAAAAGTGTGTGTGGAAGGCGGAATTAGTAGACGCTCAAAACTCGTCACTGAAATGTTTTATTTTACCTCCTTTTACGATTACGTGTGCTCATGCGGGTTGGGTCTTGTATCTGTATTGTGGGATCCCCACGTAGGGGTGCTCCTGGCCATCGTTTGTCAACTCTGCATTCATTGGTATTGTGTTGGGAGTTGGAAATTGGCCAAAGTGGGAATATTTACACCACAGAAATCAGCAAATGCTCCAACTCCTCCCTCCCCACCCCTCTCCCTGGCTGGTTGATACATATTTGCCAGCACACCACTGCTCGCAGGCGATTCGTGCCGTCAGGGACACGGCGGCACTCGGGAGGTCCAGTGCCCCGCGTCAGCAGGGAGAGGTGTGGGAGCGGCCCCTGTGCTAGTGCAGATTCATAATTAAAAGGTAACTGCAAGATAATTAAAAGGTAACCGAGAGAAGCATTCTGTGCTGTGGGCCAAGTACTCTAATTCGTTTCAACACATGCTTTACCAGCCAGGGTGGAGGATGGAGCAGGTGGGGCGTCTTCTGGAAGCAAGGCAAAGGCACCCCACGTGGACGGATGTTTCTGGTGAGAGCTGTTACCAAGCAGAGAGCTGCTCCCTCTTGTTGATACGAATCAGAGATGGATGAAAACAAACAGGAGAGCGAAGGGACTAATATCTCTTGAACACATACAATGCTGCCCATACCTTGTTTTGAGTCATTCAAACAGTTTTAAAAGCAGTACTTTTTATTTGCCTTTTATAGTAGTGAAATGGAGGATTGAAAAAAATGACAACGATGTTTCCAAGATAACATTGCAAGTAAGTGGAGAGCCAAGGTCCTTTAAACACATGTCTGTGATTCTCTCATTCAGCAAATGTTTCTTGAGTGCGGATTCCCTGCCAGGAGATAGCCCGGGTGCTGGGGGAAGTGATCAACGTTTGATCTCTCTGCTTAGGAAGCTGATACTCTCCTGGGGGTGGACAATATGTTAATAAGTAACTATAATCACACGTGTAAATGTGATAGAGGCCAGCACATCAGTTCGTAAGGGACACACTCAGCGTGGTCTTTGGAGTTCAGAGCAGGCCCTGGGAGTACTCTAGTGCAGTGTAGAGGAC
Organism: Molossus molossus; assembly: GCF_014108415.1. NCBI lineage: Eukaryota > Metazoa > Chordata > Mammalia > Chiroptera > Molossidae > Molossus > Molossus molossus. Next base: position 6,952,786 of record NW_023425350.1, on the reverse strand, counting down.
AAACAGGAATTAGGCAGGTCCAATAGAATGGGGTGGGGGAAGAGCATTTTCAACAAAGGAAATGACACACACAGGGCGGGGGTCAAGAGGGGCACTGCACGTTAATCATGAGAGAATGTTTTATTGATCATTTACTCAGTGATTGATTCCTTCAGTTCTTTTAAGAAACCTATCAGTAGGCTTTGCCGTTATCAGTGATGTTATTCTAGGTGTTGAAGAGCTAGCTCACGGATCTCTGTGTCATTACAAGATGTTTGGGTTTTGATCTTGACCATTGAGTTATAAACAAACAAAAACAGATCAGATTCATGTTTTAGAAAGTCCACTCTGTTTTCTGTAACAACTAAAACTCTGACGACTATTTCCCTCATTTAAATGTTTTGCTCACTGTTTTTCATGTGTGTGTGTGTAAACTGAGTGTATCATGTTTGACAAATCTAAATATATTGCCCAAGATGTGGTAGTTCTCAGCAGATGGTGGCCTTTGTTTCTGTAAAACAGCAATTAAAACATTACTTTAATGAATATTTTTAAGAGAAAAGTAGGAAACAAAATAAATATTTATTATATTCTACCAAGCATACTTTTCCTGCCCTAAAAATGAAAAGAATTATGACTACCAGTCTATGGGGTTGGTTTGAAATGGGGGAAAAAAGAAAAAAGAAAAAGATGATACATTTTTGACATATAACACTATGGTAAAACTTGAGACCTGAGAATTTTATTCAAGTGATTATGTTGGAATAAAAAAAAGAAAATGCATAATTCATGTATGACTCACCAGGACTGTATTAAAGATTAATCATGGAGGTCACCCACCAAAAATGCAGTGATTGGACCACTGAGAAGGATGGTGAGCTTGACACTATTTACCTTTCAATGCATCTTGCTCCATGGACTCAGGACAACCCACCTGTTCAGTCTGTTCTTCCATGTCACCCTGCTGCCCGTCCCGTGCTCTCGGGGGTGGGCTGAGCCTGGTTAGCAGCCGCAGTGTTGTGTTATCTCTTGCTGAGCCAATCTCCTCCCTAAACCCACCCAAAACTACCCCTGGCCCCTCTCTAGGACCACCCAAACAACATCTTCGTTTCTGTCTCCCTGGCAACTCATCGCTCTTAGTATTGCCAGACACACAGATATTTTTGTTTCTTTGTTTTTGTTCCTCATTAGTTTTTTTCCTCTTCTGTTAAATTGTTGAAAGTATTGCAGATGTTCCCCCTTTTTTCCCTATTGCCCCCTTCCTCTCTGCTCCCACCCCCCTCCTGTCTTCCCCAATCTAATGTCTGTGTCGACTGGGTGTCCATATATGCATGTAGGTTCTTCGGTTTATCTCTTCCCTCCCCTCCCACCCCATCCCTCTGAGGTTTGTCAGTCTGTTCCCTACTTCCATGACTCTGGGTCTCTTTTGGTTGAGAGCTTATTTTGTTCATGATATTCCATAAATAAGTGAGATCATGTGGTATTTGTCTTTCTCTGACTGGCTTATTTTGCTCAGCATAACACTGTCCAGGTCCCTCCACGTCGTCTCAAAAGGGTAAGAAATTCTTTCTTACAGCTGCATAGTATTCTATTGTGAATGGATAAAAAAATTCATTAGTGTTTTATTTTTAGCTTTTCAATTAAAGTTAACATAAATATTATATTAGTTTCAAGTGTAAACATAATGATTAGACACTTACATAACTTATGAAGTGGTCATCCCAATAAGTCCAGTACTCCTCGGACCTCATATATAGTGACTACGGTATTACTGCCTCTGCCCCCTAAGCTGCCTGGACGCACAGACTTTTAACTCATACTATTCCCTTCCCCAGGCATTGCCTTTTCTCTTTCATTACTGAGACCTCATCCCTCGAAACCCTAATTTTTCTATTCTTACAACACTTTCTTCTTACAATGAACTTGCACTTTGCATTGTAACAGGATCTCTGCTTATTCTCAGAGACTGTAGGTTTCTTTGGACAATAAAATGTGGAAAAGGGTTCACCATTTACAGGCTCTCCTGAAGTGTCAAGAGCTATTCTAGATGAACTGCAAAATATCCACTTAGTCTTCCAGCTGATCCTATAGTGCAGATTATCACGTCCATTTTCCAGAGGGGTTCACCAACTCAGTAAGTCATCAAGGGGCCCTTGCTGGTGAGGATATGAACTGAGTCTTTCTGAGTCCAAACCTCTGTACTTTTTTACAATGTCACAGTGTATTGAGGTTGTGAGTCAGAATTTATTTTTGTGTTGGACATTTACTTTCTAGATGCAGTTTCTGGCTGGCCATCTCCCTTGATTATTCTCCGTGGGTTATTTAGATTTCCTTGGGAATTTCTAAAGATGTTACCGTGCAGTGAGTGTACACGGGCTCCAAGAGGAATTCTCTGTGAGGAATGCAGGGGGAGATGTCAGGGGCTGATACAATGGTCTGGGTGGATGTCAACAGAGACCTGCCACTATAGCGACCGACCAATACAATGAATGGCCGCTAGGGTCCCCGAGAGCAGATTTAAGGGAGGACCGTGCATGCAGCCTACAGCTGTACGACACGAGCACCAGGCACTGGGCAGGTAGGGCAGCATCTGTAGCTGGCACACTGGCCAAGCCAGCCATCCCGCGTGTTCCTAGAGAATCAAAGCTCCGCTGAGATGGACTTAGTTCTGCTGGTCGGTGGAAGAGGCAGCCTGTAACTCTTCACTGGCCCAGTCAACCGTCTTCCCACTACCTGCACCGGGGGAGAGGTAACTCTTCAGACTATAGTTTGTGTAGTCTTTTTTTTTTTTATCCTCACCCGAGGACATTTTTTCATTTTTTTTGTTCAGATAGAGTGGGAGGGAGGGAGAGAGGGAGGGAGGGAGGGAGAGAGGGAGGGAGGGAGGGAGGGAGGGAGAGAGAGAGAGAGAGAGAGAGAGAAACATCGATGGGAAAGGGACACATTGAGTGGTTGCCACCTGCACAGCCCATCCAGGGCCAGGGACAAACTGCAACCGAGGTACGTGCCCTTAGCGGGAACTGAACCTGGGTCTCTCCGGACCACAGGCCGATGCTCTAACCGCTGAGCCAAACTGGCCAGGGCAGTTTGTGTACTCTTTACACATTGCTTGTCCCTCTTGTATCATGGAAGCATCTGCGACCGGCCTCAGATGTGTTTTCTTAGCCCAAAAATGTAGGTCTTCTTAAATAAATGACGTTATAAAAACTGTTTTACTCTCAGGGAAATGTTACCATCCGTCATCTGTAGAGTGCCGCGCTTTTAAATGGCCTTCACACCTCTAACATGAAAATGGCATCACTGTCTATAATTTCAGTTGCGGGAACTAAAGGCCAAAGAGATAAGATGCCTCGCGAAGTCGAGGAACGAGGTAACAACAGAGCTGAGATATGATCTCAGGTCTCTTGACATTTTCAGTTCTTTCCACCACATCCCTGTTGATTAAAGAGGGGGGAAAGGCAAAGAAATACTAAGAAGAATCATCCTGGTTGAGTTTGTTTTTTTTTTAATCCTCACTCGAGGATATTTTTCTATTTTTTGTTCAGATAGAGTGGGAGAGGGAGAGAGGAAGAGAGAGAGAGAGAAACATTAACGTGAAAGGGACACATCAAGTGGCTGCCATCTGCACGACCAACTGGGGCCGGGGACAAACTGCAACCGAGGTACGTGCCCTTAGCGGGAACTGAACCCAGGTCTCTCTGGACCGCAGGCCGACGCTCTAACCGCTGAGCAGAACTGGCCAGGGCCTGGTTGAGTTTTTGATACAGCTTATCCACTGCAGAGTTATTAACTGGAACTGAACAGTTGGGCTATTTTGGTTCATTCGATGGTCCTGGTGACAGGAGCGGGAACAGTTGAGAAGGAGATTGGTCAGGGGAACAGTGTCTCTTCCGACCCCCATCACAGCTTCGAACAGTCTCAGACTGCCTACATGACACACGCACATGCAACATGTCAGGAAATCCTATGCGAAAGCTGGTGTTTTTAAAGCCCCTTCGGAATTTTTGGAAAACTGACGGCACGGAAGGACATTATACTGAACAATAAAGCTTTGAAAAGGAGATGGCGGTGTTTTTTAACTCAAGGTAGAAAGAATCCTCTGCAGGTCTGTTTCCTCGTTTTCTCAGTACGGCTGACGGGCTAGTGTTCATTCATCAGTTTCAGACGGAGCGCAGGAGGTCGCTTGAGCTTCACAATTCCACACAGTGCAGTCTTGAGAGTCCTGTCCTACAGTCGACATTCAGGTGAGCCATGGACATTCCTCCAGAGAGGCTGGTACGTTATGTGTGGTTTTGAATGTCCTCAAGTTCCCTGGTCTTCAGTGACCTTCTTCTTGCCTAATGTGTCACTGCAGGATCTGAGCTCCTACTCTGTGAACCTGAGCGGGGCCCCGTCTTTTACTGGGTCCTCCTCCCCTAGCCGTTCTGGAGCTACCAGGACGCTTCCACATCACCGAAGTCTGTTTGCTTTTTGTTTTGTTTTGTTTTGCATGGTTACTTTACACTCTGAAGAGCTATCTGCTCTGCAGTGGGAACTGCTGAACAAATAACAGTAACGACATGAAACAGAAGCTGTGGATTACTAAGCCCCATGACTTATCTGCCTAAATAGTTCTCATCCTGACTTGGCTTGGACCTTCTCTCTTGCGAATGATTTCTGCAGCATTGTGTACTTTTCTTCATATTGTAGTACAGGTCGATTCGTTTCATTTTTTTTAACCCAGATCATTATGGCCTGATGGCTCATTTGTATGGTATTTATGCCTGTCTTTTACAACATAAGCAATCTTATTGTCAGCGAAAGAAACCTTGATAATTAGGAATACATCTTCCATCTGCAGAGAGTTATCTCCGTCGACTGCGGCTCCCCCTGGCTTGAAGGAGCGTTTCCCCTGCTCGTTCCAGTCTCGGTCGCATCCCAAGAGCTTCCAATCTTGTCTACTTTTCTTTCCCCTCTTGAATTAATTTTACACTCTGATTGTCCCCCTCTAACCGTTCTCTGTAACTAGCCTGAGAGTCACTAGCTTTAATCAGCACTGGTTAGCTAATCTCAGCTCTATGGCTCTTTATCAGAGTCCAATCAAGAGAAATAAACTACGCAGTAACTGGAACAGAAAAATTGAACTAGGAGGAGGCAAAAATAAGTTTGAAAAATATTCTAGAGTTCAGGGGGAAAAAAGCATGGAAAAGTTAAGGGGGTTCAAAGCTCCTCTCTAAGTCTCGGGTTGGGACCTCACAGAAGGGGGGGGGTGGAGCTCTCTGGGGTGCTCTGGGCCACAACTGGTCGAAGGTCCTTGGACAGGCAGACATCTCTCGTGGGTGCAGGTGGGACAAAGTGTGCTAGTCAACCTTTGGGCTCTCGTGTCTCGTGTTTTGTTTTATGAGCAGCGATTTAAATGATAAGGCATTTAAAATTAAAATATTTACTTGCAAGGCTTCCTGAATGGTGGAACAGTCTGGAAGTATTACTTTTCTCTAGGCTCCATCAATTGACGACCCGTGATGTTGAGAAAAATACACACACAGAAGAGAGTCTGGAGACACTATACTGGCTGACTCTGAACCCAGAACCCCAGCCGCCAGCATGTCCTTGCTGTGCTCCTGCTTGGAATTCTGTTCTGGAAACAGAACTAGTCGCGGATTCTCTAAGACTCCGCCAGCTGTCGTGTGTCATCTCGGGCAAGTATCTTCGCCTTAGTTTCCTCATCCGTAGAGTGGGACCATCGCAGTGTTTCCGGAGAAGGAAGCCGTGAGCCCGAGGGAAGGAGCCCAGGCACCTGAGCTGCGATTTTCAGACGGGGAGTCACAGTCATTTTCCAAACATTCAGTACTTGACATGTTAGTCAGGGGCGCTGACCTCTTTCCCCTCAGATTGTCAACGAAATAACAGCCAACACAACCACAGCTGACTGCTGTGAACCAATCAAAACGAGAGCTATTTTTATCAGATGGGCAAAACTGTATTTGCGGGTGTGTTGCTGAATTTTAGGAATTAGTTCATGGGTGTCGCGAGATGAAAACCGGTTAGAAGTCTCTGGCTCAGAACCATCCCGGGGCTTCTCCGGTTTTCTCCCTCCACAAGCCTGGCAGGTCCCATCAGGGTGTCAGATCCCCACGTATGTTCGTCTTGGGTCATCTTGGACCCTGCAGGAGGCCTTCACACCAGCGACCAGTAGTCCCGGAGGACGATGGGCACACACGACCGAGCAGAGGATTCCCGGGGATCTTCCGCTGTGGACGTGAGCCTGGGTCTGTCTTTGGTTGGACCACAGGCTGAGTGTCTCCCAAGCTTCCCTTTGTGCTTCCAGACTCCCAGAAGCCCAGGGCACCCAGACCAGTCCTTTCCTTTCTTGGGAACCTGGAATAAATAGGCTGTGGTGACAGAGCCCTGGACAGGGGGCCAGCACGCATGGCCCCGCCGGTCCGTCCTCCATCTGGGCTCCTCCAGAGCTTGTTCCCTCAGAGGTGCAACCAGGAGCCCGTGTCGAATGTTTGTAGAGAGGCTTTGAGGATCAAGCCTGGTTATTCTGTCGATACACTTTGAAGAGAGTGGAGCTTCGTATACATTCAACGTTAATGAGAATGACTAAGAGCTACTATGACAGTAGAACGCAGAGAACGTGATGGCCGGGTCTCCACTGAGGAGGCCTGTATGCGGATCTTCTCCCCGCTGGGGACAGAGCGCTGGGAGGTTGTGAGCTGCTCACTCAAGCTTCCGCCACGAGGCATCAGAGCCTGGGCCCCAGAGGAAGCAGGTGGCCTGAACCTCACAGAAGAGGCAGATGCTGAAAGAGGTCCTCCCCCTGCGGGCTCCGGAAGCGACTCTAAGCAGCCCCGCCCCCCAGCAATCAGTTTGGAAGTTGGGGTCTAGAGGTATTGCAGAATTTGGAGGAGCTGAACTTTTTTCTGTGATTCCCAAGGACAGACACAAGTGGTTATGAAGAGAGGTCAAGACTGGATGATTTTGAGGCCCTCCCTACTCTCTTGGATGCCATGACTTTAAAGCTGTATGGTAACCGTAGCTGTCACATACCCTGTGCTAGACACTGTCTACATTCCTCCCTTAACCACACGGCAGCCCTATGAGGCAGGGACTTCCAGGGTCTCATCTGTAAATGAGGATGGAGCTGCACAGAGAAATAAAGAAACCTGCTCAAGGGAGAGTCATCAGCAGAAGAGCCAGGATTCGAACCCAGGCCATTCGCCTCAGCCCCACATTCTCAACCACCACTCTCGGGTCTTGAAATCAACCAAAACTGGAATCTTTCCACCGGAACTAACTTCATCCGCTCCTTTTGTGCTTTCTTCGCTCAGAGTACACGTAGATTAGATCATCCTCCAAAAAGACCATTTTCCTAAGAACATGCTGCTTTTAGACTTGGTCCTGTCCCATATCCCAGAATGCGATCCTGAATGAGCAGGTTCATTCATCGATGTGACGGGTGGTGAGTGAACACTGCTTCTCTCGATTACGGAGCTAGGAAGACAGGCGTGGACAGGCATGTTGATGTCTCTCAGGGTGCTTCTGGAGTTAGTGTGCAAACTGACACGATGCATGGAGTCTGTTTCAGAACACATGGTTTTTATTTCTGCCAATTACACATGATTCTTTTAGTCCTCGATGGCATTAAATAAGGCAAAGTCTTCGGTTCCTTCGATTGTTTTTATCCTCCTAATTGAGGAACTTCTGCTGCTCATCCCCACCCCATCCCTTTCTCAATTTTCTATTTTCGTGACTGGAGTGTGGTAGGAATTAGTGTTCTGAAATATTGCACCCACCGCGTGTTCATAACACAATTCAGCAGGTAGAAGAAAAGGTCAGCTGATTTAGTGCCTGCAATCTGGCTGCCTAAGCACTGTAAGTGACTCTCCTAAATTGCGCAGGCACCTCCTTTATTACCTCTTACGGCTTGGCAGGAATAAGCCATTGCACGGTGTATTTTAAAGTTTAGGGGTTTCTGCAGTGAAACGTCCAGGGATCCACGGAGAAGTGTTTGATTTATCTCGAAGACAGTGAAATGAAAGTGCACCTTGACATGCCATGTCCTCAGCCGTGGGTCCAGTGCCCACAGAAGGTTACCCCTACCGGAAAGTTCTGCTGAATTCCCGTCTTTATTCCACCCTGTCCTTGTCTTCATTCAGGGTGTTCGCTCTCTCCTAGATTGGGAAAACCACTCCACTTGCTTTCTCTCTGCAGTATCACTCTGCTGCACTTAATTTCCATGCTGCTATTAAATATTTTCATTCTCTCACCTTCTGAGAGCCACTGAACGGCTATCACCACCACAAGAGCGTTTAAACACCTTGGCGGGTGTTTGTATTTTACGTCCTAATGAGCTCTTGGTCTTCCTGTGTCACCGCGTCCCTGTGGGCGTCCTGAGTCCTAGCCGCGCCCAAGCCGTGCTGTCATTGCGGCATCTCGGGTGCTTCACCTATGTTGTGTCTCAGCTGCTTGAAAGTATTCGGTTCCCTTTTCTCGTCCCTAAAACCTAGGATCCGTGGTTTCGAGTCTGAGGTGGGTGCTTGCTGCCACCACTCCGTGGGCAAGCCGGCATCGTGGCCTCTGTCACCGTGTTTACAGCCCTCTGCCTTTGCTTCTGGCGTCCACGCTCTCGGGGGGCTCCGTGAAGGCAGGGGCTGGGCTGCGTTCTCCCTGTTCTCTAGTCTTGTGCAGAGCGGGCTGGCGCAGACAGCATTCAGTAAGGGCTTGTTAAACAGTCAAATGGACTTTCGAATGAACTAATTAAGATGATAGTCATTTTCCGCCTGGCTGGTGTGGCTCAGTGGTTGAGCGTCAACCCATGCAACGAGAGGTCGCTGGGTCGATTCCCGGTCAGGGCACGTGCCCAGGTTCTGGGCCCGATCCCCAGTGAGGGGCATGCAGGAGGCAGCCAATCAATGTTCTCTCTTATGGATATTTTTCTCTCTTTCTCTCTTTCCCTTTCCCTTCCTCCCTCCAAAATCAATAAACAAAACAAAAAGCGTAACAGTGTTCATAATTATAAATAGTTCTTAAGACCAATAAAATAAGCATCCTTAAGATGCTAGTCATTTTCCAGTGGGTGAAAGCTAACAGGATGTGATTGCAATACCCCGCCTCATGGAAGCCCTGAAGGCCAGCATCCAGTTCATCCCGAGTTCCTGGCTCCCCCGTGTGTCTTAGCGTGTACCCCAGCACCCAGAACAGATGGTGTTTGTCTCAAAGTATCTATGGGCACACCTATTTTTCAAAAAATTTTTGACTAATTGTAGGATTATAGTTTGGTCATTTCTTTTGTTTTAGCACATTAGAGCTATATCACCCCTCTTGCGCAATAATTTTTGTTTTCTATCTTGTCTTTCTCTGTACAGAAAAAAAGCTGTTTTGAAGATTTTGTTTTCATTGTTGGTTCTCAATAAGTTGATTAGGATGTGTTTTTGGTGTGACTTTATGTTTCTTCTATGGAATTCATTCAACTTCCTGGATCTGTGGTTTTACAGTTTTCGTTAAAAATTGATAACTTTCACCATTGTTTCTTCATATCTATATATCTATATCTATATCTATATCTATATCTATATCTATCTATCTATCTATATATTTTTTTATATTTATATTTATTTGCCCCTTCCTCCTTTATGGGGCTCAATGAGACGCTTCCAACTCCTTGACATTTCCCATAGCTTCTTGAAGCTGTATTTATTTTTTGTGGTCTTTTTTTTTTGTACTTCATTTTCAATAATTATTATAATCACATCTCCAAGTTTATGGATCTTTACTTCTGAACTATGTACTCTCCTGTAAATCCTGTCCTGTTCATTTTTAAGTTTCAGATATTGTATTTCTATTTCTCAAAGTTGTATTTAGTTCTTTTTTATATATTTTTGTTATGTTCATGCTTTTCCTTTAAATTATTGTTGGATTCAAGTCATATCAGGCTCTTTGATGGATAATATATACCTATTTATAACATTTTACCTGAATCAAGTCACACTTTGTCTTTAGATGTGCCTTTAAAAATGTTATAAACAATCCTTGAAAAACCGTGTGGCACCGCTTTATTGGACACGAGGGAGCCACGCTGTCCACACACTTCATCACTTTCTCTCTCAATCACAAAATAGCACCAGTATTCTTTTGTAGGGGAAATATATACTTTATTTATGGCTGTTATGGGTCAAATGCCTATGTTGATCATAGTTTATTCATAGTTTAAAATTGAACAAAATATAATAGTCTTTAATTACTAGAACTATGTATTATTTATTAAATCTTTTCATTTAAATGATCTCATTTGTACTGGCAATAGTCCTGTGGAAAATCATATCCCTTTCTAGGCTTCACAATGTCCCCCCTTTCCATTTGGGGACCCCGATCTCAGAAACAACGAGGGATTGCACAGTGTTTAGTTTTTTGATACTCAATGCAAATGTTTATTTAGAAATATGTTACTCTATAATATTAACTGTGTTATTGGAGGTGAAATAATAATAGAATAATGTATTCATTCTGCTGTCACACCCACAAATGAATAGCTGTTCTTGTCCACGCCCCTTCTTTGCTTTTTGCACATGTATACGCATGCATCACATTTATATTGAATTTATAGCAAAGACAACTGTTAGTGGAACTTGTTTGTTTGTTCTCCTTTGTTCGTGGTGGTGGAACCCCGTATCTTCATTTCAATGGTCTTTCCATAGGTAGCATTGCTTCTGCAGAGGTGGGTCACCATGTGAGCTGTCCGCACAACAAGGCTCTACTTACTGAAAGTCTGATCTGGAGAACTCTGGGGCGTCTAGAGCCAAACTGGGAGTTCTGGAATTAAAAAAGAAACAAACACTCCGAAAGCCCATTGAAACGTAATATGTAAAGGGAACCCTGGTTCAGAAAGTTATTGATTCTTTATTGGCACACATCCTGGTAACCTTGGTTTGCCGATTTCCTGAGCCATGTCTCCTTTAAAGCACAAGGTGTGAGGAGGATTGCTAACTCATTTTCGCCGAGTGCCCATTGATGAGAGGTCGCTCATTGATGAGAGGTCGCCCATTGATGAGAGGTCGCCCATTGATGAGAGGTCGCCCATTGATGAGAGGTCGCTCATTGATGAGAGGTCGCCCATTGATGAGAGGTCGCCCTGCTGTGGGATGCTCTGCAGCTGCAGACGTGGGCCACAGGTGGCCTTGTCTTCCAGGACCTCAGCATAGATTTAGAAAAACTCGACATATACAGACACGGTAATACTAGTACTAAGCAGCACACCCAAAACATCCAAACAGACTTACAAAAGTTTGTTTTCACATTTTATTTTTATTCATTGATTTATTTTCAAGAGAATGCTTTAAAAACATTGTTTTTTTTTCCTTTTATTGATTTTAGAGAGAGAGAAAGATAGAAACATCGATGAGAGAGAACATCGATTGGCCGCCTCCTGCATGCCCCCCACCAGGGATCAGGCCCACAACCTGGGCATGTGTCCTGACCGGGAATTGAACCGGTGACCTCTTGGTGCATAGGCTGATGCTCAACCACTGAGCCACACCGGCTGGACTGTTCTCAGGTTTTAGAGGAGGAAATACAATGACAGACTACAGTGTGAACGTGAAGAGGGAAGAAGAAAGTTAAAACAAAAACGACAGCGACATAACCCACACAGCACCGGAATGGGAGGCCAGGTGTCTTTTCACACGGAGACACAGCTGGGCTCCAGCGGCTTCACTCCCACTGGTGTAAGATTTCATAACATCTGCAGACAGACATTCCTTAGGTAATGTTGTTTGCTCATTGTTATTGGTTAACTGGTGTTGATTGGCTGTGATTGGTTAACTAATGCCCGTACAGCATAAGGGAAATCCATTCCATAATAGTAGTGATCTAGCATCGTGGTTATAAGGACGGGCTCGAAAGTTGGGGTGGAGGTCCCAGCTTCATCATTTGCAAACTTGGACCTGTTTTTAACCTGTCTGTGTCTTCCTGTCTTAATTTAAAAAGGGGATGATAAGCATAATTTCCTCAAAGGTTTATTGTGAAGAGTGAATGAAATACAATAAAGTGAAACACCTAAAACAATGTCTGATGTATACATTTTAATACGTGCTAATTGCTGTCCTGGCCCTTGTGGCTCAGTTGGTTGGAGCATTGTCCCGTGCACCGGGGGTTGTAGTTCAGTTCCCAGGTCAGGACGTGTGTCCAGGTTGTAGGTTCATCCCTGGTTTCATCGCGTGCAGGAGGCGGCCAGTCCATGTTTCTGTCTCGCGTGGATGTTTCTCTCTCTCCCTCTCCTCTCCTCTCCTCTCCTCTCTCTCTAAAATCAAAACATTCTTTATGAGTGCAACTTACGGCAGGTGGAATTACTTTTCTGGTCACTCTCAGTTAATACAAACAGTCCGATCTGGTGTAATAACCATTCTGTTTTTCACTTTGAGTACAGTCGTCCATGAATTATATAAGATAACCAACACTTTAAAAAAAAAATGGAGTTTGTTCTCAATGTTGCCTTCTCCAGTGGTTCCAGTGGGGGGACGATGAAGGCAGGAAAGAATGAAGGTGCTAGCATTTTTGTGAGCTGGTTTTAGTCTCCCCGAGCTGGGAAGGCGTGTTACTCTGTGTTCCCCGTTCGCACACAGGAGCATGCGTGTTGGCCTTCCGAAACCTGCTCCCCCTCCTCCCGGGATCACACATACCAATCCCTTCATGCTGGCAGATCCGTTTCCTTCTGACGACTCACTGACAACTCCTTCTGTAGCTTCCAAACATAGGGCAGTGCACAGTCTTCGTGCTGAAGCCTCCTCCGCCCTCCGGATACCCTGTTTTGAAGGATCTTCTGCCCTGTGGACAGAACGCAACTGGACTGTGTCAAACATTCTCACTCCCTTTGATTTGACAGAACCTCAGAGATGCAGCCACTTGCCCAGCTAGCCAAGCAGGTGCATGGCCTCCACCTGGACTTTGCCTCCTCTGTCTGTGGGTTCACACGGTTCATTCTGCCCCCCAAACTTCAGGGGACAAGTATGCTGTCCCTGCGATCCTTTGATGGCTCCTTTTGGGCTCTCTTCCCTTCCCTTCAATGCTAATCTCTTGGTAGGAGCGTTTTCCCAGTCTTACTTCTCCAGCCTTCTGTAGGCTGGGCATGAGTGGCCAAGGGGGGATGAAACCGTCATTCTCCCCGCTGATGCCAACTGCACGGCGCTTATGCTAGTCTACAGCAGACTTTGGTCCAGGGTGTCTGCTGCCTTTTAGAAAGAGCAAGTTCTGAATCCGTTTCTCCTTTTACCTTCATGACAAACTCTGATGTAGTCGTTGTTTGCTGATTTTATAGAATACAACATGGTTAATAAACTGAACAAGAACACAAATTAAGCAGGTACAGTTTGAACCCTGGTCTGACTCAGAGGTCTGTGCCTCTACCATTGAACCTCTTTCCTTCTCTTCTCTTAGTGGATATCTCCAATTTGCTCCAAGATTTGCATTTGTCACTGGACTGCCATCTGGTCCTTCATTTATAGGCGAACTTTTTGAGATACCAACTACTTAGAGGAAGAGCTGGGCCTCGGACTCAGGACCCTTACATCCTAATGCAAGAATTATTCTGTTGGTCTACAGAGGCTTGATGATCCTTTACACAGGGAGGAGACCGTGTCTCTACCAGGCATATGTCCTGCATCACTCAGTTCTGTGGTGTTCACACAAAGGTGTATTTGGCTGATAGAGAGATGATACAAATGTTTAGAGTTGGGGGCTCTCGAGGGCTCTTATTATTCCTACACTTCAAGATCACACCTCCCTGGGGGGACTGAAGGCAACTCGGTTGGGTTAGAGATGCAGTAGTGGGGGGTTGATGGCTGGTTTGGGGATCAGGTGTGGTGGTTTCCCAAACTTTCAGAGTTTAGAACACAGGGCTGCACCCAGGCCAGGAGCTAGGGGACATATGGCACTCAATCTAGAGAAACCTAATCCACTGCGATCAAGGGGAATGAGTAGATGGAAGAAAAGACCCCACCTTCTTTTCCATGGAAACACTGAAACAAGGCAAAATGTGGGAACAAAATCAGGGGAAATCCTAAAGGTCCAAGAAGATTGTTTGAAGGGAATAGACGGCTAAAGGCTCAATCTCTTGAGCAGAAGTCACTGAAGACCATGGAGGGGTCACATTGATTGTTTTAAGAGAATTGGGTGGAACCCAGTGCCAACTATCTCATAATCATCTCTTCTCTGGGTAAAGGTAGGTTTTAAAATAAACTGCATTTCAAAATTAGAATTTTAATGATGAGATGGTGCCTCAGCTATGGTCTCCGGTAAAATTTCACAGAGCTCATTAAGGTATGATTTCACATAAACTGTGATCACACTAAGGGAAATCTCAAGACCACAACCACCATACACACCCCAGCTCAGTTAAAAATGTATAAAGGACATGTGCCAGGTTGTCAATACTTTATGTGTCTTCACATGTATTTCCACTTTAGTCTGGCCACATGCCTGAATCCAGATTCCAGCTATGGTAATTATTAGAGATCTTTTTCCACGTGGAGAAGAAAATTGCGAAGGAGTGTACTGGGGATGAGGCTGCGCACTCCGGACCACAGCAGAGTTCATGTTGGTGGAGTTATTTGCATAAGAAAAACAAAAGAATGAGGGAGTGAGAGTAATCTCTCAAATAAGATACTGGGTAGGAAAATGTGGTATTTTCAGGTCACGATTTCTCATTTGAGAATGTTGGGATGTGTGTGGGAGGGAGCGGGGGGTTAGGGACTGGGGATGATAACGGAGCCAGTGGTGTGAGAAAACTTGGGACTCAGAATAATCTAAATTCCACTTCTTAATCTGCCCCCAATTTACCTTGTGACCTTGAAAAGATCACTTTCTGTTTCTGAATAGTTATTTTATCTCTAAAATAAATGACTTGGTCAAGTTGATTTCTATGACCATTTCTAATTTCAAAGTCCTGTGACTATACTCGTTGGCCAAGAGTGAGAGTCAACTTAAAGGATAGACAAGGGCTAGAACTGGTGTAGATTTCACAGTGGATTCCCGAATCCTTGAGTCACGTTGGAAACAATGAAATGATGTTTTGGCCATTGCTACTCTTTTTTATTTTATTATCATATTTTTAATTTTCACCTGAGGATATTTTTCCATTCATCCTCAGACAAATGGGAGACAGAGAGAGACAGGGAGATTTTAATGAGAGAGACACATCAACTGGTTGCCTCCCGCAAGACTCTGACCAGGGCCAGGGATCAAACCACAACTGAATATGTGTCCTTGACTGGAATGGAACCTAGGACTCTTTGTTCTGTGAGCCAATGTTCTAACTGTTGAGCCAAATCAGCCAGGGCAAGGCCATTGCTACTCTTATCCGAGAACTTAGGTAATAGTGTCACCTGAAGAGTAGATCTGCAGCCCAGATCTACAATTGTTATAAAATCACATTTTCACGCCAAAAGGTAATAGAGGTTTCTATGCCAGGGCATTGACAAAGATGTCCCAATGTAAAGATAGCCAACCCAATCAATGCATTTTAACTTTTTTATATCTTTGCAAACACTTGAATGTGTTTTCAGTATATTGTAAAATTAACTGTATGTTCTGTTGATAACAGTTAACTCTGGAGTGTTGTTTTCTACATGAACTAATGTTCGCAGTTGGAGCTCAGTCACAAGAATATGTTTGTGATGGTCAAGCAAGCCAATATATAATTTTGCAAGCTAATATATGACTTTCCTTA
Source organism: Molossus molossus (assembly GCF_014108415.1). Taxonomy (NCBI): domain Eukaryota; kingdom Metazoa; phylum Chordata; class Mammalia; order Chiroptera; family Molossidae; genus Molossus; species Molossus molossus. Next base: position 6,937,104 of record NW_023425350.1, on the reverse strand, counting down.
AAATGTTAAAAAATATATTTGTTTATCTAAAGGGAGCCATTATTTTGATGGGAGGGGTATTAGCTAATCAGGGATTGTCAAAGAATACTCCCTTGTACTTCTGTATTTACCTCTGCAGTTCATCTTCCCCTTTGATTTCTTTTTTAGTTAAAAAAAATATATATAAATAGATTTATCGAGGCATAATTGACACACAATAAACTTCAGATACTAAAGTTGATAATTTGATCAGTTTTGACAAAGGTATAAATCTGGGAAACCATTGCCACAATCAGCAAGGTGGGAAGTACAGACAAGGGCTAGAACTGGTGGAGAACCGATAGCTGGCATTTTTTAGAGTTTTGTGGAAACGAAATCATGCTGTCTGAGTTATTTTCACTCAACATAATTGTTTTAAGATTCATTGATGTTTTTGTGTGCATCAGTAGTTCATTCCTTTTCATTGCTGCGTCTATTCATGATTTGTTTAACTGTGTTGATGGACAGTTGTGATTTATTACAAACGAAACAGCTGAACATTTGTGTATAAGCTCTTGTATGGACATACGCTCTCATTTTTCTTGGGTACTTGCCGAGCATCAGGATGACTAGATTCTATGATAGATGTGAGTTTCATGTTTTGTTTTGTTGGGAAATCTTTGAATATAAGTGAGCTTATCTCTTTGTTTTCAATCTGGATGTTTTCAAATTATTATTATCTTTTGGCCTTATTTCACTGGTTTAGAACTTCCTCGTTGTCCTGATCTAGCTGGTTATAGGTTTATCAGTTTTACTGATCTCAAAAGTTCAGCTTTTGGTTTCATTATCCTTCTCTAGTGTTATTATTTTTTTAATCTTATTTCTGTTTTGATCTTCAATATTTTCTTTCTTTGCTCACTGTTTTACTTGGCTTTTCCTTACTCAGTCCTTAGGGTGAAAATTGAGGTCATTGATGAGAGGTCTTGCTCTTTTTTAAATATATAGGTTTTATTACTAGAAATCGTTCCCTCTTTCCCCTGATATATGCCAAGAAATAAAAATTAGGTCTAGAAACAATGAGTAGTACAGAATTAAAATTTAGCATTATTCTGAGAGAATGACCATGGTAATTAGTTCATCTTAGGAGTCTCTTTGACCTAAATTCCTGAGGTTGCTTGTAATGTATCTAATCCTAAGACAAACACTAAACGGTGTTCAAAAGTATTACACTTCTTTAAGGTGGAATAAATCCCAGGAACGAATGAAGCAGGAGTAAACACCAATAAAGAAAGCACACAAGAAAAAAATAGGTCTTTATGTATTTTCATGTAATTTGTCCTAATCAAGTAGTTTTTAAAATATAATTTTATTAATACTCATTTTCATTTCAATAATTTATATGTTTCCTTGTTTTTAAGCATTCATAAATGGTAAAAGCAAGCTGATATCTCCATTAAGCCTACCTGTATACAGAGAGGTAACTGCCATGAAAATTCCTGGAGGAAATCCCAGTTAACACACTTATCTTAAATATGCCATTCTCTCCAACTGATTAATAATCTACAATACATAGCAGTTTTGATTTAAAAGTGCCCATACTGAATTTGTCAGTGAAATGCAATATTATTGGGGAAAACTGGGGTCTCTTATTCAGAATCACGACAACCCATGGTGTAATTTAGGAAAGAGGCCATCCATCCCTCCAGTGAGGACATATACTCAGCATGCCCACCTTCGGTCAACTGGTCGACTTGGTAGGTCAAGACTTTCACTTTTTATATCTTTAAGCTCCATTTTTCTCTTCTTTCATGAAATAGGGATACTACTAATTTTTACTACTCCCCAGACTTATTTTGAGGCTGAGTTAGGCAATAACTAAGAGAGTCCACTGGAATTTGTATGAAAAGACATAAATATGAGGAAGGGTTGAAGGGAGTGAGCAAAAAAAAAAAAAAAGGAGAGAGAGAGAGAAATCTCACGGTCGGGGTGTAGTGTGGTGACTGCTAGGGAGGGGGAGGAGGGGAAGGGGGGTAAATGGTGATGGATGGAGACTCGACTCAGGGTGGTGAACGCATGACAGTGTACAGATGATGTGTTGTCGAATTGTGCACCTGAAACCTGTATAATTTTGTTAACCAGTGTTACTGAAATAAATTCAATAAAAAGGAACAACAACAACAAAAAAAGTTGGAAACAAATTTATTGCTACCACGGGCTTGTCTGACTTCTTAAAATCCTTAGGTATTTTCATGAACCCTGAGTGTGCCGTGTTAAAGAAGCTTGGACTAGATTCGCCTTCCTGACTGACTCCTGGGTGAGGTAGAGCCAGGGAGGTCATGTCACCCGGAGAGGAGATGTGACTGTGGGACCAGGCAGGGAAGCTTTAAACGTGTAAGGTATGAACAGAGAGCCTCCGAGGGCACAGTCCATGCGGACGCCTCCTTCCTGGGCGGGTTCACATCCTCCTCTCTCTGGCTCTTGCCTCCCTATAGTTGGTCCCCACTCAGACAGAGACAGAGCAACCCCTGCGCGTTTCTCCTGAAATCTGCCTGGGGACACTTAGTTCGACTTGCACCATCTCTCTTTTGGGGAAGGCAACCCCACAGCAGGGAACGTCTGTGACCTGGGGGCGGGGTGCAAAGGGACGACAGGGAATTGCCCCAGGATTTGGAGCGTTGATGTGCAGGAAGTCTTGGTTGCGATTTTTACAAGCTCCATTTTTTACTGCTACATAAAGTGGACAGAATGTACAATTTGCAGGCTTGTCGAGCACGGACAGATGCCAGGCATGTGGCACAGATGACACTGGGCAGTCTTGGGGACAGGGCTTCCGTTTTGTAACTGAATGGTCCTTAATTGTTGCACACAGTCCTGTGGAGCTCAGAACATCTTCTCTTTGTTCTCTTTCATCTTCCTCTAGTGGTCCTCATTTCTTACCAGGTGAAAGCAGGTATATCTAATTCTCTTTTGTTGTAGGAATCTTTTGAACGTTTGAGAAGGGCTGTTTGTCAGTCGCTACTGTTTTCAATTATGCACGGACAAAGGGAAAGAAGACCAAATGTTGGCAGCGTGATCCAGCCAGCCCTCGACTGGGAAATGGCCCAGGCTTCTCCACTGCTTTTCTTTCATTGCGATTCTTCTGAGAATATTTGAGGATGGACGACCAGGGTGCAGTGTGGTCCTCGTTTGTCTTTAAAATTAATTAATGATTGTTTTGTTTGAACCAAGAAGGGCACCAAAATCTATGGACCCCTCAGGAGTGACAATCAAGAAGGCAGACATCCTCCCAAAGGAAGCTTCTCCCCAGCCAGGTTATCACTATGGCTCATGTGTGGGTTTCTCATGGACACCTCAACAACATTATCTCAACTCCTTTGACATGGGCTTCCCCCCATTTCGACCCGTGTCAGTCACTGATTTCTTGGTAACATCCTAAAAGACCAAACCCTGTCCTTTTCATTTGCCAGATGGCTGCATTGCATCCTTTTTTTATTTTTTATTTATTTTTATTTTTTTTTTATCCTCACCCGAGGATATTTTTCCATTTTTTGTACAGATAGAGTGGGAGGGAGAGAGAGGAAGGGAGAGACAGACAGAAACATCGACGTGAAGGGACACATCGAGTGGCTGCCACCCGCACGACCAACCAGGGCCGGGGACAAACTGCAACCGAAGTACGTGCCCTTAGCGGGAACCGAACCCGGGTCTCTCCAGACCGCAGGCCGACGCTCTAACCGCTGAGCCAAACTGGCCAGGGCGCATCCTTTTTTTAAAAGATGAGCAGCAAGATTTGGCTTCTCCAGGCCGCAAGATTGTGAAGCTACTGGTTCATGTTCATTGTGCTCAACCTTCTCTTATTTTCAGTGTAATTATTCTGGTCTGTATTTATGGGTGCTGAGGAAGTGCTTAATAAATATGGATTCTCGCGAGCCTTTGATAAATACTGATTTCGCCAGAAGTCTTCCATTCAAGGAGTGTGTCTCGTTCCCCCTCCTGTTCCCGTAAGAATGAGGACAACATTTCCACCCACTGCGGTGTTCGCAGGAGACCTGCTAGCAGCACTGTCTTAAGTTATTTATTGCCTTACAAACTACGTACTTCGCTATGGTGGGAACATACCAATTTGTATGAGCAGGTATTTTCTCAGACACGAATGCAAAACCAGTCTAGAATGTAGAACGTGTATAATCACATCAGGACATGCAGTGTAAGGGACCCACCGCATCCTGGTATTGTGGAAGGAACCGTGAGCTGGGAGTGTTACGCTGCGTAATCAATGACGCTGTTAACGTGCAGTGTGACCTTGAGAAAGCTCCTTGATATTGCTGAGCCCCAGTACTGGCATTTGAAAAGTAAGGGGATGCTCTTGGCACACTGCCCAGACCCCCTCATCTACATCCTACCCTTTGGGCAACAGTCCCCTCACTTTCTGCATGCCCTGTTTCCACTGGTGGGTACCTGTGACCTTCTTCTGAGGACTGCCTTTGGATGGTAGAGTGTTTAACTTACCCTTGCTCAGAGAAGTACCAAGGAGTTTCTATGTGCCCGCCCCCCAGGCACCCTAGCCTTTGCCCAGTGACAGTCTGATTGGTCGTGTGGAAGTCCAGCTGCCTTGGCTTCAGACTGAAGACATTCTGAAGGTGAAATATATGTTCCCGCCCTTCCTAGGCTATTTCTGGGACTGTCCCTGAAATCTCAGCCTTGTTGCAATTTCCCCTTTCCAATCCTTCTTCTCAAATGTTCTTGTTTCCTCAGGGAGTAGTTTCTTTAAAATCACTTGGACATAAACCCTCATTTCAGGATCTGCTTCTACAAAACCCTACCAACCTCGTTTAACTAGCGGTTTAAGTTTAAATCAATATTTGATCAACGTAAACTTCTTATTCTTTGAGTATTTTTTACAGTGCATTAACGACTGCCTAAGTAAGTTCACATCATTAGACTAGACGGATCTTTAGTCTACATGTCTGTGTTCGCTGAGGTGGATTCAAGTGCAAAAATGTTACTCTTTCCTTTTATAATATTCACTTTTTTCATCACAGCAATGACAGGTACTGGAAAGGAACTATTATTGCACCCATAGAAGTGCAAGTTGAAGCTCAGAAAGGACACGTGATATGAGTGAATCATGCAGTCTATGTCGTTTGGGGTTGGCTTGTTCCGCTTAGCATAACGTTTCCAAGGTTTATCCACATTGATGCATTTGGCAGGTTTACTTTTTTATGGCTCAATAATGTGTGTGTGTGTGTGTGTGTGTGTGTGTGTGTGTGTGTGTATACCACATGTATGGCAGATGCCAGATTGCCTTCAGGTATCTAAAATAGTCAAACTCCCAGAAGCCATAGAATGGTGATGGCCAGCGAGGGGCTAGGGAAAGGGGGAAAGGAGGCATTGCATTTCAATGCGTGTAACATGTTAGTCCTGTGAAAGGAATACGTTCTAGAGATCTGGTGTACAACCTGGCGCTCACAGTGAACAACACTGACCACCTAAGAGAGTAGATGACCACAATAAAAAGGAAAAGGATACACCCCTCATCTGTATGTCTAGAGAACTTGATTGCACAGTTGGCTGACTGTCCCAGCTCTGAGCTCAAAGTTTTCTGCAGACAAAGCTATAGGGAAATCTTGTCCTTGAAACTTCTTGGTTCCCTCATGTCCCCATATTTTTGATACCTTCTCCACTAACATGATTAATTCTGAGAGACTTCTCAAATGATAGCTAAGGTATTAGCTATTAGGGACTCAGGGAGCATGATCATTTAATAATGTGCTCTAACCCATCCCCAGCCTCCACAGTCAAAGGAATCAAGCTGCAATGATACTGAAAGTGCTCTTGACTCAAGTTCTTCTAAAATTATACCATCTATGCAATATAAAGGACATGAGAACCCTATTTTTACCTATCTTTATGTTAGAATAAAGAACCATTCATCGTCGGGGAAAATCATCTGGTAATCTCTCTTTTGACACAATCATGATGACTTGCTTTTCATATACCTTTGTTAGAACATCAGTTTTTCTGAAGAAAAAGTGTTGGACAAATTTGAAGGAGCCACTTTGCAAAGTAAAGAAATATGCATGAGAGACCAGTCGGAGCAAGTCAGTTAGGGATCAAGGAAACCTTTATTCTAACTCAAGATGAGATCAAACACTCACAATGTGAGTTTCCAGGAGGAGAAATGCAGCCTTCTCAGACTGAAGGGGGCAAAGTCATTCCGAGAGTCATTCTCAGACTTGCTCCGAGGAGCTGAATAGGTAATTAGCACCTTTCTTCTTTTGGTAACTGACATGTGACTGACTTCCTCATTAGCCCAGGTATTAAGAAAATGATACAGGTTTTACAAGCATTGCTTCTCTTAGGAATGGAGATTACCCAGGTAAACTGGCTTCTAATGCAGATTCTTGGGCCCATGTCTGCAAGGTCTGTTTCTCTTGTTGGGTCCCTCAAATCTATGAACACATTTGGTGAAATACTGTTTTAATATAGAGCAGCTTCCCAATAAGACCTCCTTACAATAGAGTCATAATGAAGCTCTTGTTGTTATTTTTTCTTCTTAATATCTGCAATAACTTTAAAAATCACCCCAAAAAGACAGAAGTGTCGTGCCTGCAGTGAAAGGACTTTATTTTTTCTGTAGAACCGTTGAAATAAATGAAGATGCATAGGAAGAAGGGATTTTTGCAGACTTGCTCCATGCTGTGCAATAGTATATTTAAATGAACTCCTGTTAAAAAGAGATTGGAGTTTTTGTTTTGTTTTGTCTTTTTGTTTTGCTTTCTGGACAGTTTCAGGAAAACAATGAAAGATCAATGAGCAGAAGGGATGCGGAGGCTCTTCAGAGACATGGATTTCTAATAGTGTTGTCCCAGCTGAACGGCCTCACATAGAGCAAGTTTCAAGTTCCCAAGGATTTGCAAACATCCAATAACTAACCAACTGGCAAGAGGGAGATGAAGCCCACGGAAGAGTCTTGGTTCCTTCTTGCATAGGCTTACTCCAAGACAACAAGACTGCGAACCTTCCTCAACCACAAGAAGAGGTGCCTCCCACTCACACCCACACATGCACACCTACAGCAGAGGGCTGCTTTTCCCTTTCTTCTCTACGTTTGTATCTTCTTCTACATTCATGGCGTGATTATGATTCAGCTCGATGGTGTATTTTCTTGTTTCTCTTCCTACATCCTTTCTCACTGCAGCTCTGATTTAGTGCAACTTGCCACGGAAAAAATATAGCCTAATCTGAAAAATAATTGGGGAAGTGACAGAATGGGGAATTGAAATGTATTGTCTTTTTTTTTTGCTTTTTTTAAAGTAACAGCAAAAGCCTCATATTGGATAGCTGACGGGTCACACATGACAAAGGTTCACCTGTCCAAGCAGAACATCATCAATGTTCTTATTGAGTTGGGTGTCTTGATGAATTCACCTCGTTTATCTCTGTGACAGAGCGAAGTGAATTCTCTCACTCGGACAAACATTAAGGCATTCTTGGGTATTGTCCAACTCAATAAGTCAATGTTTATTTCAGGAGAGAAAAAAAAATCCTTGTTTAAAAAAATATTTTAAGGTGTTTTAACATTTTATTTTATTTTATTGAATTTATTGGGGTGACATTGGTTGTTAAAATTGTATAGGTTTTAGGTGAACAATTCTATGGCACATCATCTGTATATTGTATTGTGTGTTCACCACCCAATGTGACAAATATAGGCGCCCCTATGTTCATTGCAGCCCTGTTATTTACAGTCTCCAAGATCTGGAGGCAGCCCAGGTGCCCATCAGTAGACGAGTGGATAAATCAGCTGTGCTACTTATATACGGAATATCATGAACATAACAGTCTGAGGAATACGGTAGACCCAGAAACATGGAAGTAGGGTACAGACTGACAACCCTCAGAAGAGGGGGTGGTGGGTGTGGGAAGAGATAAACCACAGAACTTACATGCATGTACGCATGACCAATGGACATGGACAGGGACGGGGCGGGGGGGATGGGGAGGAGAGTGCCAATGGGGTAAAAAAGGAGAAACATCTGTAACAAAAATAAAATTTAAAAATAAATTAATTAATTAAAAAAGCTGTGCCACATGTACACAATGGAATACTACTCAGCTGTAATAAAGAAGGAAATCTCACCTTTTGCCACAGCATGGATGGACCTGGAGAGTATCATGCTAAGTGAAAAAAAGCCAGTCAGAGAAAAGTCTCTTTTAATTGAACCCTAGTGTGAGACCTACAGAAAAAAGTCTACTGGATAAGAGCTTTATCATTTCAACCTTTCCACCTTCAGTTTTGTTTAATTGGACACTCCAGTGAACGACCCAGTGGGAACACACTACCTTAGAAATATATTTCAGTTCATTGACAGGTTTGCACTGAATACCACATGGAAAGGAGATCCATGTGGGTCAGGATGCATTATTTCTAGAACATGCACATGCGCTCCGTTGCTTCAGTGATCACTGAGTGTATCGAGGAGTTGTTTCCAGCGCTAACAGACATGAGAACATCTTTACTTGGCTCTACCTGTGCAGGCATGCCTTGACGCCTGAACATTTCGGACAGAACGGAACGATCTCAGGCCCTGGGTGTACTCTCGCCCCTCGCATTGACCCCCTTTCCAGTGATTGGGCCACCCTGAAGCTCTCCCTCAGGTAGGGCCCGTCTGCTTTTCCCCCGAACCCCTTCTTACAGAAATTCAGAACTGAACTGCAGAAATTCTCCCCAGGTGAAGCACATCATGCAGTCTTCCGATTCCAGACCTAGCTTTTTTACAAAACAAACAAACAAAAAATCTTATCTTCTCAGTTAGGAGGCCAGGACGATATTCCCGGTTGAGGAAAATAGGTCAATATTGATTAATTTAAAATTCAGAATGTTGGTTTTCCTCGTCACTTAAATTCTCCCTCCTGCCCTCCCTCCTTCCCCTCTCTCCATTTCATCCCTTCTGACATTTATTAAGCATTGGTTGAGTTCCTAGTTTGTGCCTGGTACTAAGCTAGTTACAGAGTATATTTGTTTCCTGTTATTGCTGCAACAAATTGCAGAGAAGTCGGTGCTCTCAAACAACACACGTTTCCTCCTTCCCAGGTCCAGCGTGCAGCGGTCCGAACCAGGCTTGGCAGCCGAGTCCAGGCGTCGGGGCTGTGCTCCCTTTCAAGGCCCCAGGGACAATGCAGTGTCCGCTGCCACGTCAGCTGCTGATGGCTGCCGATAGTCCCTGGCTTGTGACCCTGCCATCCGACCCCTGCTCCTGTTGTCACGTCGATTCCTCCTCTTCTGTGTCGATGTTCCCTCTGCGTCCTTCTCACGAGGACCCTGGGGACTGGCCTCAGGGCCCACCTAACATTCAGCAATCTTCTGCTTTTAAGATCCTTCACTTAATCGGATCCACGGAGTCCCTTGTGCCAGGGAAGGTAACTTCTACAGTTTCAGGAATTCAAGTCTGTATGGGGCCGATTTTCAGCCCGCCACACTAGAGGTGTGAAAACTCCGTACCACGCACCTGCTCTCCACACACTCGCGTGGGAGCCCTGTCAGCTGATGAGCAAAGTCTTAGGAAGTATAACGTAGACAGACTCTGGGAGCATGGTAGTTTCCTGCTGGAAAATGCTTAGGAAGTCGCTTCTTCCCAGCTCCTAATTTCAGCGTCCGCCTGAATAGGAAGTAATGCCTACTTGAGTGTATAAATAAAAAATTGAATCCCAATACAAATGAGCTGCCCATTCATGCCTGTGGTAAGCTGACGAATGACCCTGCAGGGTCAGGTCCGAAGCCTGGATCCTGTGCACGTGGGTTTGGATAGGAATGGGGTTTTGCTGCTGTGATCAGATGAAGGATCTGGGAACGAAACCACCCTGGGGCCCAGCGGGCCCTACATGTGATCGCGTCCTTATAAAGGGGGCCAGAGGGAGGTTTGAAAACTGATCAGATGAAAGTGAAGTGGTGATGGAAATAGAGGAAGATCCGAGGATGCTAAGCTTCTGGCTCTGAAGGCGAGGAGGGAGCGTGAACCCAGGACGCAAGAAGCACAGCCCAGAGACCAGAGAAGGCTCAGAAAGGACCCTTCCCCGGAGCCGGAGCGGGGACAGCCCTGCGTGCGCTTTGCTTAGTCAGCAAAGCTGAGTTTTGTCTTTCAACATCACGAACTGTAAATGAATAAGTGTATGTTGTTTTAGCCACTCCATTTTTGTTTTTGCAATTTAAAGGTATATTTTATTGATTTTAGAAAGACAGGAAGGGAGACAGAGAAAGAGAAACATCTATGTGAGAGCAAGACACTGGGGATAGAGCCCACGACCCAGTAAACCACTCCGTTTTTAAAAATTGCATCTTTAGCCCTGGCTGATTTTGCTCAACGGTTAGAGCATCGGCCTGCAGTCCCAAGAGACCTGGGTTCGGTTCCTGCTAAGGGCATGTACTTCAGTTGCAATTTGTCCCTGGCCCTGGTTGGTCGTGTGAGTAGCAGCCACTCAATGTGTCCCTTTCACGTCGATGTTCCTCTCTCTCTCTCTCTCTCTCCCTCTCACTCTATCTGAACAAAAATGGAAAAATGTCCTCGGGTGAGGATAAAAAAAAATGCATCTTTATTGTTGAAAGGATTACAGAGACCCCTTTTTCCCCTCTAACTAAATTTCCGTTAATACAGTAAAGCAGTCACAGAACAGGATGCCATTTTCCAGGCAGCAAAAGCAGCATTGGTCCGACAGACTGGAGACAGTCCCAGAACTGCTCCTGCCTGACTAACTGTGGACACAGGCGACCGCCCTCTGCTGGGGCCTGGGACCCCTGTCTGAACACAGTCAGGCACATCTTCCCTTCAAGTTCTGACGTTATCTACTTTAAAAAACAGCATTATTTAATCTCCTACACATTATAAATAACCAATCAGGAAATATCAGACCAGGACAGCGAAGTTGATGCAATGCATGTGTTTCTGAATTGGGTTCTGGATCAGAAATAGGACATGAGACAATCTTTTCAGAGTTGAGTAGATCAGATCATGATTGTCCTTCTTTTGAATCACAATCCAATTCAGTAATACAAGATGTGTGTAGTGTCCATTCATGTCTCTTTTTTTTTTTTAATTCTCACCCCAGGACATTTTTGCCTTTATCTTCAGATAGAGCAGGAGGGAGAGAGGGAGGAAGAGAGAGAGAGACACATTATCTGGCTGCCACCCACACGACCCCAACCGGGGCCAGGGACAAACTGCAACTGAGGTACATGCCCTTAGCAGGAACCGAACCCAGAACTCTCTGGTCTGCGGGCCGACGCTCTAACCGCTGAACCAAACCAGCCAGGGCTCCGTTCATGTCTTTTTATCCAGAGCAGTTCCTCAGTATTTCTTTGTTTTTTATTGCTGGGCACTGTTCGGACAGGACTATCCATCGGTGTGCACCGTGTCCCTCCCGTTCGGTTGGTCTGATGCTTCCCGGAGATTACACTTACTTTGCACATTTTTGGCAGGAACCCCATGGAAGGGATGCTGTGTTGGTCTCAGTGCATCTTATCTGTATGAACATCTTATCAACGTATCTCATTTAGGGAATTTGGAGAAAGGGCGTTGGGAATTCTTTATATTATTTGGCAATTTCGCGACAGTCTAAATAAAAAATTGGAAGTTAAAAAATCCATCTTCTTGAGTAGTCAGATATCAATTAGCAAATTCATGTAGCTTTAAATGTCTAGTGCATCATGTAAAATGTCGAAAGAGTTAATGGCCCTCTAAAATGGCCTGCCCATCAGGGTCATCACATCTTGGAGGCAGAAACAATGGAGAGGTAAGGAGCACGGCATGATGGGTAAGAACCAGAGCTCCATCAGACCAGACTTGCTAATGGGGTCTCTGCCATTGAGTGCTACTGTGATCTTGGGATATCTATAGTAATAATGACAATCAGTTGACATATATGAAGACCTACTATGCTCCAGTGCTGTTTTCAGAGCTGTACGTTACTCCATCGAATCCTTCCACCAGCCATTATTACCTTCGTTGCACAGATGAGATGACTGTAGTGCACAGGTTAAGTAAGTCACTTCCTCCAGATCACATAGCTAGAGAGAAATGGAGCTAAATTCAAACTCATTCTGCATCCAGGTCCTGTGCTTGTCACCACTTGATATTACTTTCCTAAAATTCTTAACCACAGTGTTCTCATCGGGAAGACAGAGAGCATAATTGCACCTGCAGTATAGGTTCCTGTGATTTAGTAAAAGGAGGCATTGCCATGTATGATCATGGCAGGCACATGCGTGTTAGTTTTATTATCCCACAGTGATTGTTGTATCCTGACTTTATTGGGTTGGGATGGGGACGCTCAGAAAAGGTCAGTCACTGCCCAAGCTGACATCATGAGGAAATGGAGATGAACACCTTCAACCACTGACTCACTCTCTGCTTTTTTTCTATTATACACTATCACTCCTGGTAAGTGATTATTATACTAAAACTCAGGGGGCGGATCCTAACAAAATGATGTAGTGTAGGCATAGGTATAAATTGAAGACATAATTTACCCATAAACTCATTAGAGATAATTCATGGGAACCACGGATGGAAGATGCGATAGAAGCCCTTTGGTTTCAGGAGTGATGAGGAGCCCGTGGCCACCTCCCACCAGTGGAAGAGGAAAGTGTCTGTGGATCACTCGCCATCCACCCCACGCCACAGGGAACTGAGTCGGCAGCCCTTCTGAAGCGAGTGGCCAGAGTCACTCTCTTTATGCCCTCGTGAGAGACTAGGTGCTCTCAGAACCAGAAGAAATCCCTGGCCCCACACAAGCCCTTTCCATTTCTTACGCCTCGGTTACCGGAATCACAAAAGGAGGGAGTTGGGAGAACTTGCAGAGACACTCAACATCCCTCAAAACTTCATAATTTTATGATATTTTGAAATGGTTGATTATTAATTTTCTCATTAGTTTAGCTTTGTAGAGCAGGCATTTAGAGATCAATCAAGCAATAATTAATCTTGAGCTTGCCATAGTGTTAAATATGCATGGGTTTCCTAGATTAAGTAGAGGTTCTGGGCCGACTTTTCCTGTGCTCACTTGGCCTCTGGCTGGTTTAGTTTTGCAGTGTGTACACTCGGGCTTTCTCTGGCTGCTGGCTAAAAATCCCAAGTCGTCTGCAAAGTCTCAAATGACCTTGTGTTAACCTTGTTTACCGTTACATGAAGCTATGTCCACAGAAATGCTCTGGGCATTAAGCATACACTGTTCACTTCCCCCGTCATTAAAGGGCACCAGAAATGCACAGCGTGTTTAGTGAAGCACCGTTATTTATTTTTATTGTGTTTAGATGCAAAGGTATTTTCAAGACCAGGGAAGAATGCATTTACTCTAAACTTACTCACTGGATGTCACACATTTTAACATCAAGATGAAAAAAACAAAACAAAAACAGTCAGCATAAGCACTGAGTGATAAAAACACGTGCCTCTTTCTTTTTGTTCCAATCTACGTGTTTCAAGTGTGTTACCTTGAAACCAAGGTCGAAATAATAATACCTAGATCCCAAATAAACTAGACTGTTTATAATGTTGTAATGCCATTGGTCTATTGTTATATTCTTCAGTAAATTAGCTTATAAATCGTACAAAGAATGACTCTTTAATATGTCTTTAAACTTGAGTTTTATTCTAAGACCGTTTTGTTTTGTTTTTTAATTTTTTTGCTGAAAAATTAAACCGAGGTAAATTTTCTCCGGCGTGTTAAATTTCTTGCTTTCTTTAATAAACATTTTCTGTAATTTTTAATTTTTATTTTTTATTCTGATGAAGTAGGGCCTGATCAATAATAAATTTTCCCAGGCTTGTGCATTGATTTGGTAGAGAATATAAATTTTCATTTTTGTTAACAGAGAACGCTTGGTGCTCATGTCCCAATGCCCTGCATATTCCATTAGGCGTGGGCACCGGGGAGAGAGAGGGGTGATTTCAGGAAGGAAATGCAGCAGTTTTGTGTCCTACTTGCTGCCTTTCCCACAGGGAGAGAAGCGATGCATGCAGATGAACCGAATGCAAAGCAGGGTTGCTTTTAGAGGAAGATCAAACTGTCTTAATTGGCAGATCAGGAAAAGTTTTGCAAGTGGACTGATAATTGAGCTGGGCCTTGGAAAATATACAGACGTTAAAAATGTCAGGGTAAGGTCACTTGAAGGATGATGGATCGCGTAAGAAGAGGCACATGCAGGGCATGGGGTGAACGTCGAGGGTGTTTCGGTTTTATTAGAAGTTACAAGGTATAAAGAGGAATTGTAGGGGGAAAAGATTAAATAAGCATGTGGGAAAAAACAAGTGGACAGAGGAAGTAAACTTTAGTCCCTCATTTTATCCTCACCTCACTGCCCTTGTGCCCAGCATCATCCAATTAGAAATATTTGGCAGAAGGAGTGGGGAAAACGTGTAGAAGCAGAGAGACAATGGAAAAGGTAGACAAGACATACAGTTTGGGCTACCTCGGTGTTTCCCCTTGAGCAAACTTCTTAATAAAACGCAGGAAACAGAAATGCCTTTTAAATACTCTCATAGGTAGGAAGAGTGTAGAAAATAAAAGCAAATTCCGGAATGGTGATTACTTGCAAACTGATGTCAATGGCATGGCTTGGAGTGTCAAGTTTTTCTCTCTGAAAGATGCCCCATGAAAGGCAATGTCGAAATGTAATTTCGAGAGAGAATAGGTTTTGTGAACTCTGTCATCACTTCATTTTGCCTCTATGCAAAGAAAATTGTATCTTATGTTCCAAGTCACAGTACATTTGTCCTCAGATAGTTTTACGCCATAGTCACCGCCACCAATTTTCTGTCAAAATGTTTACAATATCTGTAGGTCTGTTTTAGAAGCTGACAATATTTGTTGGCTTGAATGAATGAAATTTCAGAGAGTTTGCTATATACTTCGGTTTTCCTTACCAAATTCAAATGCTGCTTGCAGAATTCCAGGGCACGGCAATATTATGACATAATTTGGAAGAAAGTAATTGTTTTGTTGTTTAAATGTTTGGAGAAGTTGACTTTGGAGAAAGCTCATTTGAGATTTATCGTTGATTAAATTGGAAATGTTTTTAGGTAAGACAAAAATTGTTTTTCTCTTTTCTTCTCACTCTTTTATTATAGAGCCATCCAAGTTGATGTTGGTTTTCCCAAGGGCAGTGATTTATTTCAAGCTACCTTGTGATGGATATATTTTTAATGATTAAAATGAGTACTGTTTAACCTTAGGCTATGGCAGACGGGGACACATGGGAAACAGAAACAGAGCCAATGGTTGACTTATTTGCTTCTTAAACCTTTTACCCTCCCAATTAAAAAAAAAAAAAAAAAAAGAAGTAAAATCTTAATAACTCTTCAAGAACTACAGTTTTAATAAATCATATTTCTTGGTTCCAAAGTTCAGTGTTTGATTTTGGAAGTGACATGTGCTATTGAACTGGCTAAAGGGTGTTGCCTACCTGGACTACTTAATCCTGACATGTGGGTACTGTTCAGGTGCTAACTCTCATGATTCTGGACCTGTATGCTCTTTTAGAAATTTCAGGAGGGACTCTTCTGCTTGGAAAATTAAAAGATAACCAGAAATAATTTAAAAAGCCTTTATATTTGTGTATGAGATTGGTCTATGGTCTCTTTCGTATATAATATATTTAACTGGTTTTTCAATCATAGTTATAGGCTTCTTATAGAAGGAACCATGTGATGTTATATGGATACTCTAAAAGCTAATTGTATAGAATTGAAGGTCTTTGTTCCTAAAAACCATGTTAGATGATAAGAGCTAGTCATATAATAGAACATATGACAAAGGAGTATATATACAAGAATCACAGCAGTGTATTTCCAGGTTTAAATTTTTATCCCCTTTCTCCAGGTTAGTTAACAGTGGTTAGAGCATGACTCTTGCCTGTGTTTCTTCTAGATCTTCTTACATTTTTGTCATATTCTTCAGATTATCCCTTCCACCTTACCTGCTCTCTTGTCACTCGCTGGTGCATGCTGGATAACTGCTGCTGCTGGTAGTGCACCCTGAATGCTGAGATCCTCCTGACTCAGACTGCTTAGGGTTCAGTAGTTAGCACATGGAGGGGCTCTGTTTGGGGTCTCTCTGATCCAGTTCTGAATTGCTGATGTTTTAAGTCTTACCATAAATACATTCAAATGCCTGGGGCTATAGGCAGGAAAAGATGATCTTAGGACTGTATGGACTCCATGGGTGACCCTTCTTTATCTTTGAGAACCCCCTTCTCTCTGCTTACTGTGTAATTGTCATTCCCTGAGTTGTGGAAGGTTACATGGGAGATGAGGGTTAGAGTTGTCGGATTTGGCAAATAAGAATAGCTACTAGGGGCAGGGACAGGACTTTGTATCGGGCGTGTCTGAGCTGTCTCTTCCAAATCCAACTGGAGATGTTGAATCAAAGTTAGATTCGAAATGGGAGTCATTGGAATATAGGTACTTGAAGATTAAAACCATAAAACTGGATTAAAGCACCAAGGGAGTGATTACAGATAAGAACCAAAAATTAGCTCTAGCTAGCAACCACATGTACATTTTAAATATGTATAACTAACACATATATTATGGGTATAAACCTGCATAAGTTTGTATATTCAGGTTTGGCCTAAAACTTTATTTTGGGATATTTTCAATTGGGAAAATGGAGGATCCACTTTAAATGGATTTGCCTTATATGCTAAGACATGGTAATGTCACTGGAAAGGGACTGGGACCGAGGTGGGTATGCCTTGGCATGGTCTGGAACATGTGGGTTCTTGACTTTGTGCAGGAAAGATTGCACAACATGAGTCCAGGCGATTTTGAGAGTCTGTGTATCGAAGCTAGGACAGTAAATTAAAGGAAGGGCTGCAGAGAGAAGAAGTAGATCACAGCAACAAGAACAAGTCTAGACCAAGCTGCCTAGACTCAGAAACGGAAGTCAAAGTAGCAGAAGTGAGCCATGCTGGGCTGTGTGGACTAAGGAAAGGAAGTCACAGTAGCGAAGTGAGCCATGCTGGGCTTTGTGGACTCAGGAAAGGAAGTCACAGTAGCGAAGTGAGCCATGCTGGGCTGTGTGGACTCAGGAAAGGAAGTCACAGTAGCAGAAGTGAGCCATGCTGGGCTTTGTGGACTCAGGAAAGGAAGTCACAGTAGCGAAGTGAGCCATGCTGGGCTGTGTGGACTAAGGAAAGGAAGTCACAGTAGCAGAAGTGAGCCATGCTGGGCTGTGTGGAGTCAGGAAAGGAAGTCACAGTAGCAGAAGTGAGCCATGCTGGGCTGTGTGGACTAAGGAAAGGAAGTCACAGTAGCAGAAGTGAGCCATGCTGGGCTGTGTGGACTAAGGAAAGGAAGTCACAGTAGCAGAAGTGAGCCATGCTGGGCTGTGTGGACTCAGGAAAGGAAGTCACAGTAGCAGAAGTGAGCCATGCTGGGCTGTGTGGACTCAGGAAAGGAAGTCACAGTAGCAGAAGTGAGCCATTCTGGGTTGTGTGGTCTCAGGAAAGGAAGATACAGAGGCAAAAGGGGTGCCCTTAGAGACGGGTTCAGGGGGTTAGCCCCGGACAAGGTGCTGCTGCCCAGTTCTCCCCTGGTTACAAGTCTCCTGGGAACCTTTAGAGTTTAGGAGAAAGAAAGCAAAGACACAAGCCTGAGGTAAGAAGTGGGGAATGGGTGTGCTCAAGGGAGAGCGCACACTGGGTCTTTCATTTTGAGGATGTTTTATTGTCTCAAGGCAGGAGATATAGGGGAATTCTCAAGGGAGAGTCTCAACAGAATATTAAACAACTCTCCAGGTATACTTTTTTAATATGCTGATGCATCAAAATGAGCTTCTCAGGAAGTTGGAATGGTCCTCTGATTAGCTTCACTGCTTAACTTTTACCATGAATTTGTTCAGCTCTAATTGTTTTGTTGTTGTTGTTGTTGTTATTTATTTCTTAGATTCCCCTTTGGGGTTTGGCTGGCACCAAATGGTGCCAACGGGGTCTCTGTGAGCTGTCTCCCGACCAGGGTGATTTAAGCTGCTCACTCTGGTTGGGGGGGGGGGGCAGTGTATGCCATCTGTCCTCAGAGTCCTTGGTTAGGGAAGATGAGATCTTGTGATTTATTCACAGGCTGTTAATTGCTCAGCCTTGTTTCCCCATTTCTTCTCCGTTTTCCCACTTCACTTGCCAAGGAATTTTCCTAGCTCCTTACAGCCCTGCCTCAGTAGTACCAACCTAATCAGAATGTTCTATGACGAGGGAGAGACACGGGGAGCCTTCGCGGGCCGCGCCTGTGTGGGCATGAGCGGGATGTAAACACTGGTGCACCTGTGCTAATTTGTATTCTGTGGGGGAAGGAAAGCTGGCTGCACAGACTGGCACTTTGGGGGATGTTTCTGTTTCGGAAGCACCACAATCATCTTTCCCATATTATCCATTCAATAGCTTTTTCTCCATCTGAAAGAAAATGTCTTGGCAAGTGTGAATATGCTTCCAATTTCTTCCTTGTTAATTCCTTTCACATGATAAATTGCAGGGAACTGGACTGAAATCCCTTGAAATTGAAAAGTCAGCCTACACGAGTGCTCAGGAGCAAAGGTTTTAAACATAATAAGCCCACGGACATTCAGCCGAGAGAAATTCAGAAACATTTTCAGTAGAGGGCTACCTTTCATGGGTACATATAGACTTATTTGCATACTTTTCAATACTCTGGTTTAGGGGGTTCTTCTGAGTTATCTAAAAGGATTGCAAAACCTCCCAGGATTATTTGAAGTGTTTGAAATTTTTGAAGATAAGGTCATTCGTAAGGTAGCCCTGCCTTAATAATGCAGCAAGTATTTTTGGGTCCCTTCTTATTTCCATCTATATAAAGGCGACCTGCATCTCTTACAACCTGGCCCTTGGTGCCCTCTGTGCCCCTAGTCATAACGAAGATTTTCAAGCTATTATTTTTCATTTTAAAATGAGTATGTGCTCATAAAACATTTATAGCAATTCAAACAGTTACAGCAGTATGGAAACCGAACCAAAACCCTTGTCATTCACCATAAGTGTTTACAGGATAATTTGAAATAAAATTATTTTGACTTCTTATTTATCAATAATCCAAGTCACAAATGTATGTGTGTATGTATATATTAAAAAATCAAAACCAGCCCAGCCGGTGTGGCAGTGGTTGAGCATTGACTCATACACCAAGAGGTCACCGGTTGGTTCCCCATCAGGGCACATGCCCAGGTTGTGGGCCCGATCCCCAGTGGGGGGCATGCAGGAGGCGGCCAGTCGATGTTCTCTTTTTCTTTGATGTTTCTATCTCTTGCTCTCCCTTTCTTTTCCTCCCTCTAAAATCAATACAGAAAAAAAGATTTTTAAAAATCAAAACCTAAAACAAAATAATTTACAGTAGTGAATATATAATGGGCAAAAGAATATTCACACAATCTCAAAGGATTGCCCCCCAGGTCACAGATTATTTTTCTTCAAGAAAATGCCATCTCTGCACCTTGTAGATAGTCTTTTAATACTGGTGTACCACGTCTCTTTTTATTTACATAGTATGCCCTGGTGACAATTGTAACTTTAATTCAGATACTTAAATTGTTTCAAGTCCTTTTTTATTTTTTTGGCATTTGAAAAGCATGACTCCAATTAATTTTTTAATTTTTAAAAATATTTTGTTCTTTATTGATTTTAGAGAGAGAGGAAGTGAAAGGGAGAGAGAAATAGAAACATCGATGAGAGAAAACATCAATTGGCCTTCCCCTGCATGCCCCCCACTGGGGATTTGGCTCACAACCTGGGCATGTGCCCTGACCGGGAATTGAACTGGCGACCTCTTGGTGCATGGGTGGATGTTCAACCACTGAGCCACACCGGCTGGGCGCATGACTCCAGTTTAAATAAGAACACTTTATTTAAGTTTTGAAAATTTGGAAAGAAACATATTTCTTGCACACGGCATGTCAGTAAAAGAGGGCCCAGGTACAGTTGCCTGTAATTGCTTTTATGCTGATTTATTTTGTAGTTTCTTTGATGCTAGGGTGACAAACACATGTATCATGTGAAAAAGTTGCCATTAGCTGCCGTTTGTTTGTTTAGCAGCTTTTCTTGACACTGTTCATTACTTCAACATTCACACTAACAAAACCAAACAAGTTACTGCCCAAGTCCGCATTTCCTGGAACTAAGTCAAGTGGGCCTTGAGATACATATTCACTTTGTAATTGTATCATTGTACATCTTGACTCCAATGCATATGGCTTTTGTCTGCGCCACTAAGAGTTTACCTAATCCCTAGCCTTACCACGCAGGCCGGGTTTGCACACGTGGTTTCTTGCTGCCGTCTGCTGCTCGCTGGCTTCAGGGAGCTGTGGCGTTCTCCATCCCTGCGACCTCTTCGGAGAAAGCCTTACCGTGTGGCTCAAGCACTGACTCACCCCAGCCGGTCCTCTCGTCGTCACTTTGTGAAGTGGTTCTTGAACAGCTGCAAACAGACAATGGGGTTTTAAAAAGGAAATGCAAGGAGAGAGGCCAGTTCTAACAAATGTATGGTGTGATCTAGTGATAATAATAAAAATGATAGGCTATTGATATAAAAAAAATCAATACAACCAGAGACATGGCTAACTCTGCAACAGATAGTTGTTTAATAACCACTCAGCCTAAAGTAAAGAAATTTGACCCGTTAGTACATAAATATAAGTATTCAGTAAGTGTTAATCATGTAATTACTAGTCTTTGGAAAATAAGAAAGAAATTTAGATTCTCAGCATATGCCAAAGCCAATTCATGATGGATTAAAGGGTTAAATATTTTTTTTGAAAAATCAAACAGTTTAGAAAAAGATAATGAATTTGTATCAAATCTGGCAGGCACATGGAAATGCATATGGGGAGACTTTGTTTAAAAACCGGTGAAAAAAATGTAAAAAATTATTAGATAAACATTAAAGACTTCTGGATGCTAAAAAAATATTCAGAATGAATGAAAAGTTAGCTAAATATTCTCAGCCAATAGAGGAAACAAAGAGTTAATATAATTAAGACTATGAATCTCTTAAGAACCATTGGTATCAGGGAGCAAAGCCCTAATGAAATAATTTTGATCTTAAACAGTCCTTAAAAGGAATTGGAAAAAAGAATGGAACACTTCTGGGGTTTTATTTAGCTCGTTATCCGACATAGCCTCTTCAAAGCTCGTGACACTGAAAAGCTAGATCTTAGCAAACAAGCTTTTTAAAAAATATATTTTATTTTTATTGTCGACATTACCGATGTCCCCCAGGTCCCCCCACTTTGCTACCTCCACCCAGACCCTGCCCTCCCCTCCCTCTGGCCCTCCCCACACTGCTGTCTGTACCCATGGGCTACGCATATATGTTCTTCGGCTATCTCTCCTGTGTTCCAAATAACTAAAAGATCAACTCCATTAACAGTAAAATGTAGATTACCTATGCATTTTGTAATGTAAGGGAAAAAAAGGGGGGATAAAAACTTCTAATGAGCATTTGTGCAGAATCTCTCCAACCAAGTCACATCAGGGACAGCTGTTCTTTCCTTGTGACTCCTCAGTAACCAAAAGACCCCGGACAGCGCAGCAGGGAACCCTTGTTCAACACGGTGAGCACAGGAAACCAACGTGCGATTCACAAGGCAAACAAAAAGATAAAGGGACAAATGAAAAAAAAAAAACCAACCACACTATAATTAGTCAAACATATATTTTATGAAAATGAGATACCTTTTCAACTGCTTAATGAGAAACACTTTTGAAAAACTACTGCTTGACAAGAAACTATTTCTTGTCTTCCATGAAATGGGCACTATTATGTATTGCTTCTTTGTTGGAAGATTATTTGGAAAATACCTTTTTAAATTTTAAATATTTAAGAATATTTTGAAATGTGTACTTTATTAACTCCAAAATTGAATTGAACACACCTATCCAAGGTACATAATCTGTAACAGTACAAAAATTTTGCACACAGATCTGTATCTCATACTTCTCCTCAGTATTGGAAAATGATAGAATTTAATAGTGTATCCATTGTTTGGAATGTTTTACTGTGATTTAAATTAGTGAATAAGCAGCAGAAAAAATGGTCAAGAAATTTATACAGCAATTTGCCAGAAAATAAATAATACATTTATGAAAAGGAACTCATACTATGTATTGTTCAATGAAATAAAACAGAAATACAGAGTCCTATTTTTCAAACATTTATATTTTCAGAGAACAACAAACAGAGCACAATACCTATTGTTATTAAGGCTACAGAAGATGCAGACTCCCATATACGACAGATCGCAGTGTAAATGGGCGCAGGTTTTTTAGACAGCAACTTGTCAGTACCAATCATATAAAATATATATTATATATATATATAGCTGATAACCAGAAAATTCTACTTTTAAGTCAACCCTCACACAGCAAAACTCACAGAAGTTGATAAGGATATTCATCGCAGCTTTGGAACATCAGAAGAGTGAAGAGAATGTACATGTCCATTAGCATATCAATTTACTACAACAATATTGAAGAATGTTATACAGTCAATAAGTAGAAACAGCTCAGGTTTGCCAACTAATTGTAAAGATATCCACGGTATGCTGTTGAGTCAAAAAGCAAATTGCAGGTCAATACATATAGTATAATCCCATATTTGTGATCTATCTATAGCTATCTATCTATCTATCTATCTATCTATCTATCTATCTATCTATCTATGTATCTATGTATCTATCTATCTATCTATCTATCTATCTATCTATGTATCTATCTATCTATCTATCTATCTATGTATCTATCTATCTATCTATCTATGTATCTATCTATGTATCTATCTATCTATCTATGTATCTATCTATCTATCTATCATCTATCTATCTATCTATCTATCTATCTATGTATCTATCTATGTATCTATGTATCTATCTATGTATCTATGTATCTATCTATCTATGTATCTATGTATCTATGTATCTATGTATCTATGTATCTATCTATCTATCTATCTATCTATGTATCTATCTATCTATCTATGTATCTATCTATGTATCTATCTATCTATCTATCTATCATCTATCTATCTATCTATCTATCTATCTATCTATCTATCTATCTATGTATCTATCTATCTATCTATCTATCTGGGAACATACACTAAGAATCAGGAAGGTTACGAGGTTGGTAGTTCACACTGCAATTCTATACTTATATTTACATATATAATTTTATAATTAAAAATGAAAAAGAGAAAAGCATGCTGTTCTATGAATACATTCCTAATGTAACAAAACGCATATTGTTAAGTATAGAGAAAGATGTAAAATTATTAACTACATGTAGAATTATTAACTACATGTAGAATGTACCATTCTACATTGTATTAATGCTCAAACTATGTAAAATAAGAAATAAAATTTTAAGCATTAAAAAAAAAAAAAAACACCCAAGGGGCCTGGCCAATGTGGCTCAGTGGTTGAGCATCGACCCAGGCACCAAGAGGTCACCAGTTTGATTCCCAGTCAGGGCACATGCCCAGGTTGTGGGCCAAATCCCCAGTGGGGGGCATGCAGGAGGCAGTCAATCAATATTCTCTCTCATCAATGTTTCTAGCCCTCTCTCCCTCTCTCTTCTTCTCTCTCTAAAATCAATAAAGAAAAAAAAATACCCAAGGATATATACCTGAATACTGAACATACTTATTTCTGGGACGTAGAAATTATGGATCTGATTCTTCCGTATTTTTCAGACACTGGATAATGAGCCAGCATACACACCGTTTTATGGTAAAAAGAACTTACAGCGGTGCTCGTGAGGCATTTATTTAATTTGATTCTTTCCTTGTTTACACTTTCCATTTTTCTTTCGTGTCTTAGCACTGAAAGATTTTTATCTAAACCCATTCCTTCTTTCAACAACATTTTTTTTTGACAACTTTCTCATCCAAGACTTAAATGATTCACTCTGACAACTTTCTTTGGAACCAAATGACTGTCTTGTCTCAGTGGGTGGCTCCAGCACCCTGAGGTTTTCAGAAAGTCTCCCTGAAACGATTAGAAGCAATTCTGGGTCGCATATAACTTTGGCTTAGCTGAGTAAAGCATTCATCTTATTCCCATTGATCTTGGGAGAGCAGTTTCCCAATTACAAACTGTGTGTCAAGCTTGCTCTAATTAGGAAGACATTGTCCGATTGTCTCTGTAGAAATGAGCCCCTCAGATCACCTGGAAGGTGGTCACTATGACACGCAGTGTGATGATAGTGAAGGAGTCATGGTCTTTCTTCTTCCGAAGCATCGTGTGGACCCAAACCAGTCTTTATTTCTACACCGGAGATATTTTCCTTTCCATCTCTTTGGCAGTAAATCATGGGGAATAAAGTTTTGTCACACATTAGGCTGGGATGATGGCATTTCCTCCCTGATTGATAGGCAGGACACTGATGCACATATGCATTGGTCAGGGGTAGATCTCCACTCAGAGTTACTCCGTGAAGCCGTTTCCCCGAAGACTGGTGAAGGAACGTCCAGGGTCACAGAAAATAAACAGGGCGTTGAGGGACCAGAGCTTAATGTCTCTCTGATCATATGTCTTGATGTCTCTGTCCCATTAACCCAGACAAGTCAGCTGCCCCAGGAAGGCTATGGGGGGGTGGGGGGTGGGACCTAATTCTTCACTGGGCTCAAGA
This sequence comes from Molossus molossus, assembly GCF_014108415.1. Classification (NCBI taxonomy): domain Eukaryota; kingdom Metazoa; phylum Chordata; class Mammalia; order Chiroptera; family Molossidae; genus Molossus; species Molossus molossus. The sequence goes on along the minus strand of NW_023425350.1, from coordinate 6,912,467 downwards.
TCTATGAGCAGAAGAGGGGAATTAAGCCTGTTTATTAGACCCAAGTGTCGGTGACAGGCTGTGATGAGGTCTCGCAAGTTTTAATTTATCTTGACAAAGATTGTAAAAGCTATGTTAGCATTCGTCTACTCAAGTTATAAAGTAATGGATGGTGGTAAGTAAAAGCCTAGACACAAAGACAGTAACTAATATAATTTGATTCAATAAACATATTTTTGTGATACACACACACACACACACACATAGACATAACACATTAACTTAGCATAAATATAGTTACATGAGTGAAGCACTTTGCAGTCCGAAAACATTTTCGATGCATCATGTCACTGGGTGCTCACAGAAGCCCATGGCAAAGGCAGGACAGTAGCTATCACCCCATTCTACAGATGAGGCAACTGAGAGAGGGTGTCCGCCGGTCCTTCCACATCCCCTGCAGGACGGAGGCCGAGCAGAGCTGAGCCCTGCGCTCCTGGTTTGAAGACCGTCCCAACAACCTGCTCTTATAGAAATAGTTGCGGTGGCTCATTCTCAGCCTCCTGCCAGCCAGCTCATCACCCTTGTCATCGACTGCTTCCCTAAGATGTGGACAGTGGCATGAAGGGACACACGTCACAACGCCAAGTACGATTCCCCACGCGTGTGTGATTCCTGACGCAGAGGGAGGCCCGGACAGGTGTCCACAGCTGATGACAAAGTGGGACACCTGCTGAGATGGACGTCTTTGTAGATGCCACAGGGGCGCTGTGTGCGTGTGTGCGTGCATGTGTGTGAGTGTGCATCTATCCTACGGGTCCGTGTCGACAGCAGTGTAAAAAATATGAGCTGGAGGCTGGCCAAGCCCCCAGCCTCATGAAATGCAACTTTCTGAAAAATACCGATGTGCCATTGAGCACAAAATATTCATGTATTTCTGATGGAAAGGATCACTCTTCAGAGTGTCTTGGATAAATATGATGCTATAACTCCAGGGCTCCCCAGGTAAGAGTTTTTCCAGTGGGTGAGTAGACAGTAGGGGAATCTAGCCCATTGTGATTTTATATACCTTTGGAAAGGGGAGAAAAAAATGTCTCTCTTGCTCAAAGCTCTTGGGCACACACACACACACACACACACACACACACACACACAATGAATTATAGCTTTAGCAGTCTATGCAGGAAACTCACAGTTAGGTTAATAAAATATAAATACTTGCCATGGCCAAAGAATAGCACATGTGATGAGGAAGGCAGGAGGTGGGTTGTTAAGGCCCGGAGGGCGCTGGTACGGGCTTATGAGCTCGCTTCATATGGATTAGGGACCGTAGCTGCGTTTCCCCCAGTGGCGTTGGCAGCTGCAGTTCTTAATGAGTTATTACATCCCAGGTCGAGCAGGCAACACGGCACGTTAGGAAATACGTTGAAGAAAAATTCACTGCCTGGCACAGTTTGCATTCTGAAGACGTTAGAAATGAGCCCACGAGACGTTTCTGGAGAGGAGGTGAAAATAGAGATATTTCCCGGGAAAAGCCAAAGTGATTTTGATCATGGATTGACATGCTGAAATGCGGTTTACCAATATGCAAAGAGCAGTAACCCGAGTCCCGCCTCCCAGACAGGTTCTTGGGACAGTGGTGAAGTGTGTACTGCTGAGAGGGACAGAACTCGGTGTATAAAATAAAGAAGTTGTACGTTCATTCATTTTACCTTGTTTAGCACTGATGGCAGAAGACACTCCTGGAAGGGGTGTCTCAAAACAGATAGACGTGAAGGTGAGAGAGTCTCTGCCTTCTGAGTAACCGTGTCAATCTCGTGGACAAAGGTTGTGCCCCTGACTTAGCAGGAAGAGAGTGGAAGAAAGGAGTGATTTTTGATCACCTCCTAGGTGCAAGGTACTGTGATTATTCCTCTCACAGATCTTATCCCACCCTCCCAAGAATCCTGAAAGATGAATATTTTAAGTCCATTTGTAGCAAGAAATTGGAGGGGACCAGATATCTGTGACTAAACACCTTAGTGCTGTTTCTACCTCACCGGAGTTCTAGTGTTTCTACACTTCCCTTAACGCGATTTTTCTTTGTTTTGTCTTGTGCCCTAATCCTGCAACTCCGACAGTCATGTGTGTACCAGTCCCGACTCCTCCGGTCTCAGGACTCACCTCCAGAAGAGAGAATAGGCTCATGGTTAGACCTGGGTCTTGAACATCACCACAGCTTCCTCAAGCTCTGTTTGCCCTCTCCAACAGCTGTCCTCATCCTCCTCTTCCTCTTCCGCCTCCTCCTTTGATCTCTCAAGGGCTCCAGCCCATTCGATGGTAGAATCAGGCAGTGGTGTGGGATTTGAAGCTATGGGGCAGGAAATGACTTGAGGAAGCAGTTCTAGTCTATCGAAAAGTGCCTGGTATATGTTAAATATTTTAGTAACGAAAACCCTTATGCTTATTATTATTATTTCCTCCTTGGGACAGGGAAATTAAGTGTGGACCTTTGTGAATGGGTGGGGTTTAGACCTCCTCAACTCATATCCCAGGGGCCAGAACAATGGAGGTTGGGGGTAGTTGTACAAGGAATGTTCAAATGGGGATTTGGACTGGGGGTCAAAGTACTTGTGTGTTAGTAACAATAAGGAATACTTATAATGAGAAACGATCATAGAAATTGCATTTAGAACTTCCTATATGAGCTGGGCGGGGAGATCTACATATCCTACGGCATCTACTGCTATTTGCATGACCTTGGACAGATCAGTGTCCTTGTCAGTTCCTTGTGCTCCAATTGTGGAATGAGGTGTTAGACGTAGTCATGGCATCATTACATTTTTAACTATTAGAAATCACCCCTTTAAAAAGATCTTTACTAAAATTCTTTGTATCTGTGGAGGTGCTTTGATTGAAGCCCATGATTTCTGACTCACCCAGCTGGGTCAACCCCGAGGTAGCCCCTGAGGAACACAGCTTGGTCAGCTAGATCAAAAGTTGTCTGTTTCTTCTTTTAGACCACAGCTATAGGAATGCACAGCATTGTGTAAATTATTGATAATGCTCTGTGAGTTTTACAGGTCATTTCTGTGGCCTAAAGGGATCTAAAGTTTCGCAGCCAAAGTGATCTTTGCTCCTGTGGAGAGTTGGCAAGGGCTGTGTGGTCGCAGCCTGGGCGTGGCCATTAGAGTTGCAGCACAGCGCTGGGAATACCCCCATCTTTCAAATGTCCGGTACCAATTTCTGTGGTAGCTGAAGCTACAGTGAACCGCTACAGCCTGTTACATTGAATACATTTCATGCAAAGACCCATAACCTTTGACTAGCTCAGCCTTATAAAGAGATATCATTGGCTGATAAACGCTGTGAAGTTGGGTTTCAATGTCGTATCTTGGTGAGCCATCCCCGCGCCCTGAGATTCCATGAACTAAATTGTGCTTTTTGTCCTAGAGGGACCAGAGATCATCTGGATAATTTTTCTTAGAGGCTTATGTAAAGGTAACTCCTTCCAACTAGATCCACCAGATCAGTGTTAAATCATAGAGCATTCAAAGCAAAAGAGATTCTTGAAAGCCAAACCTGTGTTTATTGATTGCTATATTTTTTTAAAAAATACTTTTTCTTTATTGATTTTAGAGAGAAAGGAAAGGAGAGGGAGAGAGAGAGGCAGAAACATTGATGAGAGAAAACATGGATTGGCCTCCTCCTGCGTGCCCCCCACTGGGGATCGGGCCCACAACCTGGGCATGTGCCCTGACCAGGAATCAAACAGGCGATCTCTTGGTGCAGGGTTTGGCACTCAACCACTCAGCAACATTGGCCGGACTGTAGTTACATCTATTGTCCTCCCCACCTCATAAAGGCAATGCCCACTCATTGTAATCCCTTGGACAAGTATCTTAAAACTTGCTGTATCTTGTTTTCTTCCTCCTCTGTAAAATGGGCATAATAATAACAATAATAATGATAATATCCACTTTGAGAATTGTTGTGAGGATTAAATGAGTCAATGGATATAATATATGTGAATAGTTCTTGGTACTCAGAACATGTTATATAATTATGTATTATTATAATTACTATTATCGTTAGTCCTTTGGAAAATCAAAGAAGTACAAAATAGAAAAATAGCAATAACTGTTCTACCCAGAAATAGCTTATATTAGTAACAAACCAAACATTGTTTCTTTATTATTTTATTCTGTGAATTAATAAATAATGTTATTAATAATTATTTTTACAGAATTAGCTTTTTACTAATATACTCTGTAACCTGATATTTTGCCAGTTTATCATGAGCATTTCCTATGGCCATACTGCTCATTAATCATGCTCCTTTCTGACTGTAAGATTAATTTAAATTACTTCTCAGTGATGGGTGTTGTGTTGTTGTCTTTTTCTGAAATAATTATTTGAAATTCTCTAACAGACACACGTTGCATTACTATACTTATGATGCACATGAAGTTCAGGTCCAGGGAGAGGATGCTGAGACCACCAGCCACTGACCAGGCAGGCCCAGAGCCAGCGTCCCCCGGGACCCCAGGGCTTCCCCCCTGTACTGCACTGCGAGGGGACGCCAGGCCCGGATGAAACACCCTGGTAATGTAAGTTCCCTGAGTGGTGTTGCTCACGTGGCTGATGCACAGGAACAAGGTGTCCCATTTCCGGTCACCACTGTGGGCTGCCATCCCCACTAGCTTCCTCTCCTTGCAGGTTGCTGAAAGTGAATGGACCCTAACTCCTGAAGTGATGGGGTGTCTTGACGGTTTCGTGTTTTCTCTTCCTCTCTCCTCCCCGCATCTCCTCGGGCTCCGCGTGCTTTCCTTAGACCCCCTTTACCTTCCCCTGGGAAGGCCCAGGCCGTGGGGACTTGTTTGCCATTTATCACACGACAGACACAGAGATCACTGGCCATAACTGGGTGACGCCCAAGGTTGGAACTCAGCTAGTAAGATCAGGGAGCTCATGAGATTAGGTCTGATGTTCCTAAATAGGTCAGGCTTAACTCCACTGACCATACCTCATTCCTCGACTCATTCATTCCGTTCATATTCATAGCCCCCTCCACAAGCCGGCCTCTAGACCAAGTGGACAAAAGGGACATACTCTGCTTTTGGGAAGTTTACATTTCAGGGGTAAGGAAGGAATAAAACACACACACACCCACACACACACAACACATGAATGGAGTACGGTAGAAAAACAAAGTAAAGGGGGCAGGTCAGAAGAAAGAGAAAGTGAGTGTTATTTTTAGTAAGAGAAGGCCTCCCTGAAGCCAGTAGGACAGAGGAGGTTGGGCCCCTGTGCCCAAATGCACTGTCCTGGCCTGAGCTTAGATGCCAAGGACACGTTTGCTGTGGGAAAGGGTTGGGAACCCAACTGGCACAAAAGCTGCCCCCTCATCAATCACTCTTGGAGATGCCAGGCAGCCGGCTCACCCCACTGTGCCTTGGCTTGATCTTCTGCAGCTACTCCTGCTACAGACGTGCGCTCCGGGCATGCGCTGGCGGAGTTAGCGCCAGTGCCTGCTTTGCTCTGTATCACGACATCGCAAACCCTACTTATTCTATCAATGTACACTCCAAGGGCTGTCCGCGTGTCTCTGTCTGACGGCACTGTTGTTTCCAGCGCCGCGTTTGTACTTTCTGCGTCTCATCTTGAACGATTCCGGCTCACCATGCAGTTGAAAGACGAAAGAACTCTCATCCTATTTACATCTTCCCAGGTTCACTCGCCTTTTTTTCTCTATACGTGTTTCTGCGCCGGTGGAATATAGGTTGCATGCATTTCTGCAGCATTTCTCATTTGATTACCTTAAGTGGGTTGCTCAGTATTTTCTAAGAACAATATATTCTTAATTTTTTTCTTTCTTTCTTGATTTTTGAGAGAGAAGGAGGGAGAGGGAGAGAGAGAGAGAAACATCGATGAGAGAGGACATCGATTGGCCGCCTCCTGCATGCTCCTCACTGGGGATCGGGCCCACAACCTGGGCATGTGCCCTGGCAGGGAATCGAACTGGCAACCTCTTGGTGCAGGGGTCAATGCTCAGCCACTCAGCCACACTGGCTGGGCAGAACAAGGATAGTCTTTATTATAAATACAATAGTTATAAATTCTGAAAATTTAACATTGGTATAAAATTTTTATTTGATCTCTAATCTACATTCCCATTTTTAAAAAATGTTCCCCACAAATTACTTTTATAGTATTGCCCCCGTCCAGCCCTTCATCACAGTATCTGGTCTCTAGGGCACAATGCATTTCGTATTCATGTCTTTAGCCTTTTAACCCGGAACTGTTTCACAGGTTGTCACTGCCATTTCCGAAGACAGCAGCGACTCTGCAGAGGCCTCACACTTTGGATTTTCCGATGCTTCCTGATGGGATTGGTTATTCCACCATGTTTGGGGAAAATACTACATTGGCGACATCATCCCCTTCTTAGAACAGCATATCAAGGGTCACCTGGTAACACGGTGTTATCCATTTTCTTCAGTTTAGAGTTAGCATCGTTCCTTTTAAGTAATTTGCGGAAAGCTATATTGAGACTGTATTCATCATACACATCATAAATCGACTCAGCATCTATCAGTGATTCATTCCTGATTTATTTTACCATTATGGCTGATAAATAGGAATTTTCTAATTTCATCATTCTTGTGTATTTATTAATTGGCATTGTGACTATCAAATGAGTTTTTCTTACCATCTGACTATCATCTTTTTATTTCTTTGATTTTTAGTTTATGTAGCGGGTTATAGTCCAATACTGTTTTGTTTACTTTGCTGCTAAAATTTTCCCAGAAACAGCCAGTGTGGGCTGCTTCAAGGCAACAGCTATGTCTCATTAATGTGTCCTCACCCTTTCTCTTTCCTTTTGGATCACTCTTTTACTTTCTAGCGAAATAAGATGCTCCCGGTCCACCCTGTACTGTCTGTTTCCTAAACCTGGAGACAGCCATTTCTTCGAGGACCACCAGTTCCTCGTAGGGGAGAAGCGTGTCCAGAAGCCAAGAGCCGAGCGCGAGTGTCCCCGTGACGGTGGGAGTGTTGCTGACCTGGGTCCTCCGGGTGGTCTGAGCCGGGAGAACGCCCTTCGGTTCCAGTTCAGCCCCGAGGACTCTTCCATAGCCTCGCTCGTTCCATGTTGGTTACCTTCCTTTTTCCCTAGCGAAACCTTGACTCTCAACAGCGTCGCTGTATTCACTCCCCCGACAGCTGACACTCCAAACAATCCCAGCATCGCTTTACTCACACCAGCGGAGAAAGCCAGACTGCTATCACGACTGCAGGATGTTTGCGATTCTTGTACGTCTGTTTTTGACAGAGTGGGAATAATAAACAAAGTATGCGTTTCAAAGCTATTTAGCTTTGTCTCCCCACCCCTGAAGTGGGGTGATAGTATTCATTTCAGTTATAAGAATAGTCACGGGGATGCACAGTGTAGGCATATAGCCCATAGTATGGTAATAGTCATGTGTGTGTTAGATGGTACTCGACTTACTGGGGTGATCACTCCGTAATGTGTATAAATGTGTAATCACCACGTTACATGCCAGAAACTAATATAATATTGTATGTCAATTATAATTGAAAAAAAAGCAAACAAAAAACAAGGAAATGTAATTGACTCTGAGCCTACTTGTATTCAGTTTCAAGATTTCTTTCCCCACTATTATTTTGTGTATTGAATGTTATTGGCTCCAAAACTAAAAACAAAACAAAATAATTCCATAAAAATACTCAGCGAAGTACTTTTGCTTTCTCTATTCCTTTTACTCCTGTGCCCCTGTTGGATGACCAGTTGTGCGCGTTTCTTGTTTATCCTTTCGCTCTTTCTCTCTTGTTGTATTTGGTCAGAACTAAGCTGATCCGTGTAGTGTGATGGGCAGAATTCTAAGATGACCCCAGTGGGTCAGCCACACCTTGTAAGTCGCACCTGTGTAATCCCCCCTCCTGAGCACAGGCAGTAACTTTAGAAACACGGCCTGGGTCCCTCCCTTGATTACGTGACTTACATAAAACTGGAGAGAGATTGTCCTGCAGAGTTTGAGGGACAGCCTGCCATGTGGTGGAAGTCACCGCCCAGCAGGAACTGGTGGGGCCCCTGAAAGGCAGAGAGTGACCCCAGCTGACAGCCAGCAGGCAAACAAGGACCTCGGCCCTACAGCCACGGTGAACAGAATTCTGCCAGCAACCATGGAAACTGGGAAGAAGAGTCCAAGCTCCAGAAGTGCATGAGCCCTGATGACAATAGAGATAAGCCTCCTAAGACCCTGAACAGATGCTGTCACTTGTAAGGAAACCAGTGTTTTAATTAAAATAACATAGGATATGGCACGAAAGTCCCCGGGTCTCTGGGATGGATGGCCGCCTGCCTTCATCCCGACATCTAGAGAACTGTATGCTTCACACGTGGAGGGGCGGTTCCCTTCATGAACTTCTCCTTCCTCCCTGTGGCCGCGCTCGTTTAGGTTTTCTTTCCCCGTGCAGGCACCCCGTTCAGTGCGCGCTGCTGAGGCGGTGGCTAGTTTGCACCCTGCGGTCCTCAGGTCTAAATGGCTGCTCTTTCCTAACTGCATAGAGGAGTTAATTTCCAGGGCAAACACAGGCCGCGTGTGTACTCCGGGCTCCAAGAGACTCCAGAGAAATCTTTGTGGATTTGATTAAAGGTGTGAAATATAACGCAAACCATTTCTCTAGATAGCATGTCTTATTCTTACAAGCTGGTGTAGATATGGAGACAGAGTGGGGAGGGGGAGAGAGAGAGGGGACATTTCTTTCTGTGTGCTCTATGCAGTATATCACCTCCCTTCCTGTGTTCATGCAAAGTAACAGACGAAACTTGCCTTTCACTAGGGAACTTGAACATTCTAGATAGTTCCCTCCACAGCCTCTTTTGTTGCATGAATTGCAACCCTGATCAATAGCCCAGACTACGTCAAACGGATTCAACGGACTCAGATTTTGAACGGCGAGTTGTCGCTGAAAAGCCTAGTGCTGAGAGAGTGTGTTTAAGTGCGGACAGCGCAGCTGCCATGCGTCGGCTCTGGGGGCGGCGGCTGCAATGCCAGTCACACCTGCCGAGGCCGGTGGTGGGCGCCCAGCAAGGAGACGTGGCGTTTCCGGTGGATCAGCTCTGTGACGTGGCTCTGGGCGCTGCCCCTGGCCACCCTCAAAATAGAGCTTGTCCCCCTCTCAGAGAGCTGACGGACAGACACCCTTGGCCCCAACGTGCCCTGTTTACCTAGTACGCTTCTTCTGCTTTCAACTAGCACCTTGATTAACGTATCGGTACGTCTCGTCATCTCTTCGGGACTCAGGTTCCCTCTCTGTGAAGTCGGCCGGTAGGTCAACATATTTTGGGAAGTCAGTCTAGCACTAGTAAGAGGGTTTATCAAAGACTTTTTATGCGCAAAATCCGAGACATAAGAATCAGAGTCCCTTGAAGTAGAGCGACACACCCAGCACGCGCGGTTAGGCGCCTCGGAAACGATGTCACGCTCGTTGGGTCTCTGCTCGTTCCAGAAGGACGCGCGAGCTGGCAGGGAGGGTCACCCCAGACAGCGCGCTCCTGCCAGTGTGGGAAGTGTGCTGGTCACGGAAGGCAGCTCTTGATGTTTCTGAAAGCATCAGACTCTAGTTTTTAAAGGGATCTTGGCTTTTGAGAAGCGGGGTGCAGTGTGCCGCCGTGGGCGAAGTAACGCTCTCTGTGGGGATTGCAGTATTGAGCCTGGGGGGTCATGAAGGGGCCGGAGAGACGGGCTGGGAAGGAAAAGGGCTCCCGGGGCAAAGGACCGGTAGTCAGAACCTATAAACCAAACGTTCCGTTATTTTCCAGGGGAGGGAGAATTGAGATTTTTTTTTAGGATAAAATAAACACTTGCATAAGACCATCAGTGTCTTTCCGGAAACTATTTCAACTTGTTTGACATTCACAGATCTCTACAGGCCACGTGTGGTATTTCTCAGGTTACCAGAACATAAACATCTTTCAAATATTCAGCAGTGCAGACGGCTGAGCTGTCAGAGGCCTGGACGTAGATGAAAGCCTGAAACTGTAGTTGCTTGAAATAGATGCAAATTGAGAAGAAACACATTAGGGAAGATTTCACTAGTAAGGACTCTTTGAAGTCTGGAAGGAATGGAAGGTTCTGTTCATAATATGACATATAAAAGTTTAATTTCCCTTGTGTGATTTTAGGGTGTTTCACCACCAGATGTAACAAAATAAGGGGATTAACACGCACTTTTCCAATCACCTGAAAAGTCACTCTGACACTATCATGATGAGCTGGTTTAATGCTAAAACATCCAAATTCTCTCTTATTAACCTGAAAATATGGATAAGATACTAGTACTTTACCATCGACTCACCTTAAACATTGATGGGAATGATGAATACAGATATCGTGGGGGATTGGTCCCATGACCCCCGTGTATACCAAAATCGATAGATGCTCAAGTCCCTCATAAAATGCTCTGTAAATAGTTCTTGTTCTGTAATGCTTAGGGAATAATGACTAGGAAAAATAGTCTATATGTGTTCACCACAGATATAACAACCATACACTCAACCACAAAGTGCATGTCATCAATAACGTAACTTTTCTTTTTTTTTTTTTTTCAAATTAATCCTCACTGAAGGATATACTTAGAAAGAGGAAGGGGTGGGGGGAGAGAGAGAGAGACACAGAAACATCGATGTGAGAGAGAAACATCAATCAGTTGCCTCCCATGTGTGCCCCAAATGAAGATTGAACCTGAAACCCAGCTATGTGTCCTGACCAGGACTCAAACCAGCAACCTGTATGTGCATAGGACGGCATTGAACCAACCAAGTGAGCCACTCCAGCCTGGCTTTTTTGTTTGTTTGTTTTTTTAATATATTTTCATTCAATCCATGGTTGGTTGAATCTGAGGATGCAGAGCCCATGGACATGGAAGGTTTACCATAGACCTGGATTTTGTGTTACTGGTGATTGATGGGCCCTTCTTTAGATATGGTGTTGGCATGGATAAGAATTTTACCTCGGATTGAAAGCCCCTCAGAGCTCTGTCCCATTATCCAGTACGGTATGGAGCACCACAGGTCTTCATGGCCATTGTACGACATCCCTGGTGCCCTTTAGAAATATTTGCACGTCCAAGGCTAGGAAACACAAGCATTAGTAACAGGTGATGTGGAACTGGAAATCTAATTAGCCAACATTTGGTATCAGAACAGTTTGTTTTAAATTCATCCATTTATTCAACATTACATTCAACTGAAATGTATTGCGTGCCTACCGGGTGTTGGGCACGGTGCTAGGTGCTGCGATCCAGTGCTGAGCAAACAGCTCTGGTCTCGAATCTCATGTCCAGTGAGACACATATATGGGTCAGAAAGTGAGCCCGAGTCAGTAAAATGGTAACTGTGCTAAACGCTGTTGAAACATGTAAACATAAAAGAGCAGAGAGTTGAGGACATGATCTGTGTCCTAGTCAACCTTCTATTCCCAGGACAGTCAGCTGACCGGCAACTATACCCTTAGTAACGGTCAGTTTCAGTCTTACTCCCCCTCATCAGGACCTCCTGTCCGTGTGTGTAACAGGGGGTTACCAGGTCAGAGTGTGAGGGGCGGACCAAGGGCTCTCGTTCCTGCGGTGTTTGCTCCGACTCGCCCAGGAGCCGTTAGTCCCAAGGCCCCGTGTTGAGCCTGCGGGCTGGCGAGGCCCACGCAGGAACATTCTGCCCAAGGTCTCTTGTTCTTCAGCGTGCTGGCGGGCAAGAATGTATCGACAGTCTGGGCCTTGAGCTCAGAGGCCGATGGAAACATTTGGTGTTTGAAAACAATGAAACTTTTGAACTTCCTCCCCTTCACTAGGCTACATAATAAACTGGCTGAGCTAGCTCAGGTCCCTGTTTCTCCATCAGAGAGCAGTGTGCCCCCTGGGCCTAGCTTTTCCCTCTATCATGTCTCTGTGTCTTAGTCTTCCTTCGCCCCTCCTCAGGTCTGCTTCGACCAGCCGCGCAGGTTGCGGCCAGAGGGGTCAGGGACGACTCCCCTGACGAATGACTGAGTAACTGAGAGCATATATCTGCAAGTACCAGGCAAACAGCAGGACACGAGCTGCTGGGCTGGGGACGGCTTGTGTAAACAGGCAGCGTCCTGACCTGTGGTGACAGGGTGCCTGTTCTCAGGGCTGTAACTCCTGATCAGTGCCTACCAACCCCTCCCAAGAGCCAGGGACTACACACACTCCGCACTGTCAATATCCTGCCCTTCCAGATACATTTCAAAGAACACAGTGGAAACGGTACCCTGGTCAGTGGAGAGCAGAAAATTCCATTACAGTGGTTTTGGTAGAGGCGATGGCTTAGAAAAATCTATCTGTTCTGTCATGAGTAACATGCAGAAATGATTAATCCAGAGACATGCACCGAACATGCCACAGCCCACCATGCAGGGACACCAGATTCATCATAAAGATGGAAAACGATGTGTTTGAAGAAAGTATTCAAAACGCAAGGAAAACCTTTCATAGAAACAGAATTGCACCCTCAAAGAAATACAAATAAATATGAATTTGAAATGATGATCAGAGAATGATGGACACCAGGTGTGCCCCCCAGCTCTGCCCCAAGGTGTGCCCCCAGCTCTGCCCCAAGGTGTGCCCCCAGCTCTGCCCCAAGGTGTGCCCCCAGCTCTGCCCCAAGGTGTGCCCCCAGCTCTGCCCCAAGGTGTGCCCCCAGCTCTGCCCCAAGGTGTGCCCCCAGCTCTGCCCCAAGGTGTGCCCCCAGCTCTGCCCCAGCAAGGAGGAGCTCCCGGAGTAGGCGAAGTGCTGAGAGCAAAGGGCTGTCCCGGGACTACCTCCATGTCAGAGACCCACCCAGCTCTATCCAAGCCCTCCCCAGGTGGCCGGAACCCACTGACCAACCAAGGTAGGGCTATGAAGGCCTGTCCATTGCGTCCCACAGGGGACATCGCTAGGAAGTCATGTTTGCTCCAGAGCTCCCCTTGAGACTGGTCAACACTATCACTTGTAATTACACCCGAACTTGATTTTCCGCTGCCCGACCCTGATGAAACCCTCCACCTTTCACACTCATGGATGCCACTAGCCCTTCCTAACACACGAACATCCCTTGCTCCAAAGTCCACCTCAGACTCTGCTTCCCAAGGAATCCAGCTTGAGTCAAAGCGCAGGCACCTGCAGGAGATGCTAAGTTAAGGACGTGAGACGAAGTGGGAATTGGTAAGGAAAGAAATTAAAACAGATTATGCGGTGGTATTTAAACCACCTCAGAAACGGCAATGTATAGAAATGACTTGCAGACAATAGAGTCGGTAATGTGAAGGGCAATTATGAGAAAACCTACAGAATGCAACGGAAATGGGCCGAGAAGAAAGCGATTCAATATAAAATGAACTATTTGCTAAGTTAGGTGCTTGCATGAAGATGGGGGTTATTGCACAAAATAACCCAGATAATTATGGAATAGAAGAATACAGAAGAGCAATTTACTTCCTGAAGTGCAGAGTGTGTGAATCTTTGTGCATCATACCAACTTAGTTCAAGACAAAAATGTGGGAGCACATACTTCAGTGGAGAAGGGACCTCAGGACACGGAGAGGAAGAAGGGAAAGGAGTCAAGTAAGGAGAAAGCAGGTGAAAGGTGTGCTAACGAGCTGGTTTCTGTTATAAGCTCCTGGGTCAGGACTGCAAGGAATCATTGTAGCAGAGGCTGGACGGCTGGGGCATTTGGCATGGCGTCCCGTACTCCACTGTTGAGGGTGATTGAAGTGGCATTGACTAAGTCGGCAGCCAAGAAGCCCCTGGCCCCGGAGAAGCCTTCGGAGAGAGAAGCAGCAAAGTCAGCTTCCTCAGGTGGCCACTACACGATTCCTGGGAGCAGTCTGCATCTGCAGTAAATTCAGGTGGACATAGAAGACATTGGGCAAGGTATCACTGGCTTTAAAAAAAAATAAAAAATGATCAAGATTTAAACAATTTAGTGAGGTTATTTAAGAATGAATAAAAATTGAAGAGCCACAGAGAGGAAAAAAAAAATCTCACAATAGAAAGGATCAACAGATCACTATTCACATATGAAAGGAAAGAGACCAACGCCACAGGTTTGCAGAGTGTGACAGAACAGCACTATGTCCTGTCAATAGAATGACTATGCTATTGCGCAAAATCAACCCTCATGAAAAGGAAGGTGCTTCTTTGTCTTCAATCTTTGAAATCCCAGTTAGAAAATAAACAAAACTAGAGTGCAAATTAATTATAACATTTCAATGTAAGATTTAATAGATACATTAAATTGATATATGTACAAATGTATAAACATAAAAGTACTGCCAACTAAAAAAAACTTAATATATTCCAATGTCATAGAAGAAATTGAAACTGTTGTAGGTGAATGTCTAGCTAATAAGAACACTGCACATTCTATAAGGTACAGCTGAAGCTATATTCAGAGAAAAAATATTTAACAAAAATGTTAAATTCGTATTAAGAAATAATAAAAATAAATTAATTAAGCTTCCAACAAGGATTTTATAACAGAGTAAAAAAGACTATGTATGGAAAACAAAATGAGGAAATAAAGATAAAAGTAAAAATTAATGTATTATAAAATGATAAAACAGTAGACTTGACAAATAAATCCCATAATTAATACAACAAATACACAGCAAATATAAAAAGTAAATACAATTAGGAATCAAATGATAAAACAGAGACTGTCATTGGAAATATAAAGATGGCCCAGCTGGTGTGGCTCAGTGGTAGAGCATCGACCCATGCACCAAGCGGTCACCGATTCGATTCCCAGTCAGGGCACATGCCCAGGTTGTGGGCCAAATCCCCAGCAGGGGGCGTGCAGGAGGCGGCCAATCAATGTTCTCTCTCATCAATGTTTATATCTCTTTCCATCTCCCTTCTTCTCTCTCTCTAAAATAAATAAAGAAAAGATAAAGATGACATGAAATACACAATTTTCAAAAGAATACAGGAATCAAAACTAACAGTTGCCTCTCAAATAGCAAAGAATCAGACGTAACATATAAAGTGTCAGATATCTTCAGAGGGAAATCATCTCAAGAAGAGGGTGATTTTAATGGCACGAAAGCTATTCTGGAGCATTCTATATAAATATATAAAGTTATGAGTTACAGAGAGGCTCACTGCCGCTCTATTGCAATAGCAAAAATATAAATACTATGCAGATGTCCCTTGAGAGAGTCCGAGTGAACAAGGTAAGAGTCTCCTATGCAGCGCACAAGTGGGGTGAGCAGGACGGGCATTCCCAAGGCACACCAAGAAAACGTTTCCCAGAGAAGAGGACACAGCCCCGTGTGAGCTGTGCATTGAATGATGAATAGGAGTGAGTCACCTGAAGAACGGGTTAAGGTAGGCATTCTCAGGAGGTAATGGCATATGGAAAATTGTGTAGGCATAATCCAAGCAAGACTGAGTAAACAAACAAAAAAGCCTGTATAGATTGGTGAGCCTGAGACAGGTAATGTAGGCAAGAAATGGAAAAGGAAGCCAGAAGAATTGGTTCAGCTCTCTATAATCATAATCAAAGTATGATTGATTCAGTACCATGGAAGAAGCTGAACTGCGGAATACTTTACCTGCAGTTTGCACGCTAAGTAGATCAATAAAAGATGCATGTATACAAAAGTTTATTGCGAGTTTTAGTCCTTATCTCTGGAAAATTGGCTAAATAATTTGCCAAGTGGTGGTATTGGTAAATTATCTTTTCTTTTGATATCATCATAATTAGCTAATTATTAATATTAATAAAAGGAAGAGAGCAGAGGGAGAGTCAGACATTGTTGAGCACATTCAGCTGGGAAACAGGTCTGTTTCTCCACCAGGAAGCTACAGCTTCCCATTCCCTAGGGAGCCACTGGCCCATTCCCTGCAGATCATGGCTGGGGCGCGGAATGGATCAAAGAAAGGGGGAGATGGGTGTATGGGCAGCGAGGTCCGGGCGATGTAGGAAAGGGGATGGGCTAGGGTGTGGAACCCATTAGAATCTTTCGAAATCTTGGAAGGTCGGTTGGTTAGTTTCAAGAAGCTTTAGATTAAACTCCCCATACAAAGGGTTCTCTCACGCTCTCTCCACTTATCTCTCCTGCCCCGTGACCCGCACTTGCCCCTGCATTCTCTTGTTCTCTCTCCATGGCTATGTGGCCATGGGCCATACAGACCTGCATGTAGTGGACAGCAGCTGGGAACACAAGTTAAGCTAGCTAGGTGTTGGACTGGACCGGACTTGAATGTGGATCAGATATTCTAGACCTACTGAAGACAAGACTGGGCCTTTTCCATGGTGGCAGGGACAGAGATGGGACTTTGGAGGGGAAGTCCCTTAATTTTACACCATCAGTAAAGCTTCCCATGAAATGCCTTCCTCCTGTGGGGCCTCAGGAAATTCTTTTCCTCATGTCACCCCAAGAACTCCACCGATAACACTTATGTTAGCTTGGCTATTTCATGTTACCGTTTCATTCTGAGTTCAGTTCTGGTCCGTGTCTCATGCCCCAGTGTCCTGCAAATGCTACTCTTTGTACAGGACTAAAAAATCACTGCAAAAATTAGATTCCTCCTGTTTGTGCTTAACATTCCAATTTTTGGTATATTTATTTAAAAAATTTTTTTCTTTATTGATTTTAGAGAGGAAGGGAGAGGGAGAGAGAGATAGAAACATGGATGAGAGAGAACATCGATTGGCCGCCTCCTGCATGCCCCCCACTGGGGCTGGGGCCCACAACCTGGGCCTGTGCCCTGACTTGGAATCAAACCGGCAACCTCTTGGTGCAGGGTCAACACTCAACCACTGAGATACACCGGCTAGGCAGTATATTTATTTTTTTATACTCCTTCACAGGAAACTGTGTGGAAGTCGAAGTTTAAGGAGGCTCAATCTTATTTTAGTGCCTATTCTTCAAAGCAACAGGCTGTCCCATTATACCAGCTCTGGGAGTCGTCACGTAAAACTGTCCTGGAGTTTGGCTAAAATAAAAAAAATGTCCGAGGTTGAGTGCTTTTTGAGAAGTCTCCCTTACCATTCAGGAGTAATGGGACCATTGACTCCCATGCGCACTGTCGAAGAACCATTCCCCTGCGGACTGCAGGTCTGGCTTTGCGCTTCGGCCACACCCCGCCCTGTTCATGCCCTTGTGACTGCGCCGCTGTAGCTTCAAGCTCAGGGTCCCCCTAGTGGAAGGGGCTGGAAGTCCGAACCCCAGCAGGAGGACCCTCATGGGATACATTCTACCCAGACTCATTGGCCGTCCACCATTCTCCAAGAAGGGAATGAGATTCAATCTTCTCATTCATTAATTATTCAACCAATATTTATTAAAACCCATTATTCAGCAAGCTAGGGATATAGATAGGAACAAGATAGAGTTATTGCTGTAAGTGATCTCTCAAAGATACGATAATGAAACTGGTAAAGGCAATAGGCTGCGATGAGTGGAAAGAAGAAAAAAGTTTTGTGGGAAGAGGGAGGAGAGGAAGCCACACAACGTGGGCAGAGGCGCGGCGAGGAAGGGTTCCTGGGGAAGGTCACACAGGACTTATGAGCTAGAGAAGGGGTTAGCCGGAAGAAGATGGGGGTTGTGTGTTGGGGGCTGGTGGAGAGAAATGTACAAATTGTGGGGGAAACAGTTGAAAAAATAGCCTGGTGCTTTCTGTACCAAAAGGCAATGGGAGCCCAGCCGGCGTGGCTCAGTGGTGAAGCGTGGGCCCTGCACCAAGAGGTCGCCGGGTCGATTCCTGGTCAGGGCATGTGCCCAGGTTGTGGGGGGCAGGCAGGAGGCAGCCAATTGATGTTCTCTTTTATCAATGTTTCTCTCTCTCTCTCTCTTACTTCCTTTCTCTCTAAACTCAATAAAAAAAAACCAAACAAACAAATAAACATAAGATCTCTATTTTTTTTTTTTTTAAAAAAAAAAGGTAATGGGAGAGAGAAGGGCTTCTAACACCTATCTGAGAACATGCTAGTGGAGCTTGTTGATGTTGTAACTTAAGACTTTGAATTTCTTAAAATTAAATTCCTATATGTTAAGCATTTCAGAAGCAATTCATGCAAAGTACCAGTTGCAAAACAAAGAAGGTGCCTTAGAAATGTTTTCTTTCGGTAGCCTTTTCACAAAGCCATTCCAACGACCAACTTCCTTTCACCTGCTGGAGGGTTTGGAGGAGGGAGCCCTGCAGGCCTTCGGAAGGGAGAGGGGTGCGTACTTACTGGCAGGACTGGTTTCCCGGGGGCTTTCGGCCACGCTTGGGAGCAAATGCAGTTCCAGGCTTCAAGGATCAAGGAGCCGAGCATCATCAAGTGGCCGCGCAAACTGCAAAGCTGTCTTTCAGTTGGGGGACGTGCTGAGTGTCTTTGGTGACCGCTGGGAAACCACCTCATGTCCTTGCTCTCAATGTGACATAAACTCGTCCTCGCACTCAGGAGACATTCAGAACTTGCTCCACGCCTGCCTGGCGCTGGAGGGATAAAAGTAAATACATAGAACCTAACAGACTGCAGAGGACAGAGAATTCTTAAATGCCTGCACCTTGGAGTCATTTCTTCGTTTATTTATTTATTTGTTAACTCAACAATTTGTTTTGTGTGCTTGTTGTTACGGCGCAAGGCACGGCAGATACAGGAGGGAAGGACAGGCTGACCCCTTCCTGTGGGGCCCGCGTTTGTACGGAGGAGACATACAGTAGTGGGCAAGCCCATGAGTAAGGGCGACATCTAACAAGTGCCACAAAGCCAGCACATGGGATGGAAGGACAGGGACTGTCTTAGTGATGCCACTTTGGAGAGGGTGTCAGGGAAAGTGTCTCTTAAGCAAAGGCATGACTCCTGGCTCCCTGTGGCTCAGCTGCAGCACGTACGGTGGGGGAAGAATCGGCCCCGTGTGACAGGACTTCTGAAAGCATCAAATAAGAGGACGAACGCAAAGAACAAGCTGCGTGCCTGACAGTTAGTGCTCAATACATGTTAATATCAAGTAGGTGCCGTCATTTATAGAGTATACTCCTGAACGTTTTTTAAAATAAAAATCGCTGACTCTCACAGAGATGCAATCATACTGTGAAGTAAGGATGTGCATTTAAAAAGATCTACTTTAGCCTGGCGGGCGTAGCTCAGTGGACTGAGAGCCTCCTGTGGACTGCAGTGTCCTGGTTCGATTCCCAATCAGGGCACATGCCAGGGTTGCGGGCTCGATCCCCAGTAGGGGGCGTGCAGGAGGCAGTCAATTGATGTTTCTCTCTCACATCGATGTTTCTATCGCTCACTCCCTTCCTCTCTCTCTAAAAAAATCAATAAAAACATATTTTAAAAAATTAAATCTCCTTTAAAAATAAATAAAAAGGACTACTTCCCCCCCAGAATTCTGGGATACTGAAATCAAATAACCTACTGCTTTTTTTTTTTTTTTTAAAAACAAATTAACTTGTATTGGCTCATTTTAATCCAAAGACAAGTCTCAGAGGTAGGGGAGAGAGAGAGAGAGAGAGAGAGAGAGAGAGACTACGCTGCAGGCTTTTCGTGGCGGTTCTGAATCTCAGCTGCTCCCCTTCATCTTCTGTGCTGCTCGGAGCTCCAAAAGCAAGACGTTGCCTTCAAAAGACTGATTCACCGAAGGCCCTGGTCTGCTCACAGAAGGCTGTAGCCAAAGGGTTTTGTGAAATATTCAACGTAGGGTTTGCTAGAACCTGGCTCCTGCAAGTGTGCGAGGACACGTGTGGAATTAGATGTGTGTGGGCTCACAAGACCCCTACTGTCTGTGTGGATTATGCACTTGTGTCCATCACAGTCACTGCTGGTGACAGCAAGGACAACGGATACCTGTGTAAAGCCTCACAGCTCATAGGGTGCAGCGTCACAGTGGGTCTGGTGGTAATCTTCCGAAATGTTATTATTGCCCATTGATTTTTGAAGTGAGGGGCAGTTTTCCTAAAAATGCCCAAGTAGTAAGGACAGAAGAGGGGCATTTTGTGTGTGTGTCAAATTACTATCACTTTGGGCACATAAACTCCCATGTTTGTCATTTATTTATTTGTTTTAAATCCTCACCCGAGAATATTTTTTCATTTATCTTCAGACAGAGTGGGAGGTAGGGAGAGAGAAAGACAGAGAGAGAAACATTGATGCAAGAGAGACACATCGACTCGTTGCCTCCTGCATGACCCCGACCAGGGCCGGGGACCAAACCACAACCGAGGTACGTGCCCTTGATCAGAATCAAACCCATGACATTTTGGTTCACAAGCCAATGCTCTAACCGCTGAGCCAAATCTATTTTTACTTAGAGAGACAGTGCATGTATTTACATTGTCATCTTCTAAAGAGAAGGCTGGAGACAGGATGGACAACCCGAATTCGCCTCCTGCATGCGGTCCGAGCTGGGCAGCCTTTTAGGATGGGTCATGATTAACATTCTACAGAATGCATCTGAGAGACCTGCTTTCTACATATTTAGTTTCCTTCCCTTTTTTCATCTTGGCTGCTGGGGAGTCCTGAATACATTTCAAATGGTTTTCTGACACAGCTATCATCTCTTCTCTTCATAAATTCTCTTCTTTTCCTGTTTCCATTGTAACTTTCCTGTGGGCGTGTATATATCTACACTGATAACCACAGCTCGGTGCTGTTTCCCCAGCTGCAGTCACATGTCCATCCCCGTGGCGAGCTGCCTCTCGTCCGGGACCAGGCCGGCAAAACGTAAATTATGAATAGACAGTAGCACTCAAAGCCACTGAGCAACTTGTGAATTTAGAGAGTATTTTGGAATTAGAAAGTAAAGCCATTTCTTTTTTTAGCATAATAGCCTGGATAAAGAACGAATGTAAGTCAGTTTGGATTTTGCATTAATTTCACTCAGATCTCCCTTATCCTAGGCTGCTTATTCATTCTCAGGCTTGAAAAAATGCTACATCTTTGTGCAAGATGCTATTAACCCTCTAGCAGAAACACATCCACACATTGGGACAGAGCTTCTAGATACTAATGTAAAAAATAAGAAATTCCTGTTTATACAAAACTCAGATGAGCCATCCTGCACTTGTCAAAGCATGATCGCACTGTACACAAATTACTGTTACCTTTGACTGACACACCTTCTTTTGTTTTTGTTTTTTTATCCTCACCCGAGGACATTTTTTCATTTTTTTTCAGATAGAGTGCGAGGGAGGAAGAGGAAGAGAGAGAGAGAGAGAGAGAGAGAGAGAGAGAGAGAGAGAGAGAGAGAGACATCGACGTGAAAGGGACACATCGAGTGGCTGCCACCCACTCAACCCAACCAGGGCCGGGGACAAACTGCAACCGAGGTACGTGCCCTTAGTGGGAACCGAACCCAGGTCTCTCCGGACTGCAGGCCGACGCTCTAACCGCTGAGCCAAACCGGCCAGGGCTGACTGACACACCTTGATGGCAAAGTGGGAAATACATCATTAGGCTTTAAAGTCAATTGTAAATGTGCAAATCAAGGATGTTAATAATGGTTTTTTAATATATAAATAGGGAAAAATTTGAGTATCTGATGTTGGAGTGAAAATCACAAAAGGATTTGGTCTTTAGCTTTGAGGCCATTTTATGTGAGTGTGTGTGTATGTAATGTTTCTGGAAACTGTACCTGTATCAAGACATGCCAAGTACATTTCTAGAATAAACTTTCTGGGTGGGAAGAAATATCTCGTTTATAGGGAGCATAGTTCACTGAACAAAAACCCTCCCCAGGTGAGGAATTTCCTGTTGACTTTGCTTCCACTTGACCCCAATCCTTTCTTTGTTGAAGGATTGGCTTAAATAACATGCACGGTCACAAGTCTCTATGTCTTCATTCATTTAACAGAATTTTGTTGAGTACTTCTCCTTAGAAACCATCCTTAGGGCTATCGTATAATTTCTCTTCCAAACCAGGATGCTGTTAAGAGCAGTGTGTGTGTTATTAATAATAAAGCTAAGGCACATGTGTGTTGGAGATTTGGTGACTCTTCTCAAGGTCATGTAGATGGCAGAGGGCAGATGAGAAGCCTAGGCTTATGTCATCATGCTAAGAGAAATAAGTCAGACACAGAAAGACAAATATCACATGATGTCACTTGTATGTGGAATCTTAAAAAAAAAAAGAGAGAAGAAAAATAATCATAGTAACTGGGTAGCATGCTGGTTACCAGGGAGGTTGGGTTTGGGCAAAAGATAGAGATACCAGTCATAGGGTTGGAATCTTCATCTACAGGATGAGTAAGTTCTGGAGCCCTGACGTACAGCACAGTGACAAAGCAGGCTTTGGAGTCGTACATGAGCCCTGGTTCTGAGTCACATCTCAGTTCTTTCCTACGTCACTCTCTTGGATGAGTCTCTCCACATTTTGAAATTGAGCAGCTTTATCTGTGAAATATAAGGTGCAACCATCAGAGGTCTTATATCCAAATTACAGAATCCACATTGGCGATGTTAAGCAGAAGATGCATTGATTTTAACATGTACTGAGGAGTTCACAGAGTCATTTGGAAACTGGATGCAATGAGCGTCTACAGTCAAAGCTGAGAGCAGGACCCCAAGGAGCCTGGTGAGGAGATGGCCAGTGACACTGAGCTTCCGGTCCTGTGCTTAACACTCTGCTCCCAGGACCTCCACTGAAACCCCGCTATGTTCTACCCAGGTCTCTCTCTTCCCTTCGCTGCTCCACACTGAAATCCATACTGGGTGCTTCTCATTATTGGTATCTTGGTGACATGTTTAAGTTCCAGCTACCAAAGGCTGGAGGAGGGTAACATCCAGGGAAAACTCCCAAAAGCTAGAAAGATATTCAGAGTTGTGAGGCAGCTGGGAAATGCAGAGAATGGGCAAGTGCACATGGTGTAGCGCTCAGCATCAGTGAGATGATCCAGTTATCCGATGATGAAGTCCTCTGTAAATAAATGTGTGCGTTGTGATTCATCATCCCTGCTCTCATCTTAGCTCCATTGCACTTACTAATTTAGAAGTCATTTATCATTATTGCAGTTTTAGTGCATTGAGGACAGGAAAATCACAGCTTTTGCATTTCACTACCTACTGAACAGCCTGACATATCAAGAGCTCAGACAAGGTTTATTCAATGGCTACAGAAAACTAAAAAAGAAGTTATAGTACCTCCAATTCTCACTGCTCGAAAAGAATCATGTCTACAATGAGATGTATAAATTTTAAAGAAAAAGCATGCTAGTGAGTTTAGGAACATATCTTATACACCTTCAGATGTTTCTGCTGCTCCATGTCCACACATGTAGTCTGTGTGTCCATTCCAAAATAACCACCTGGACCTATTCCCCAAATGTGGAAACTGAAGTACTTGGAAGCACCATGTCACTCGATGGAGAATAATTCCTGGTTGTTACTGGCTCCTCTCTTTCCTTGTGTTTCTGCTTCCAATAATGCAGCACATTCAGTACTGACCGTGACCTCATCATTCCAGACTACATAGCATGTGTGCTCAGCATCCCAGCCCACTGTCCTCTTTGAAAATAGGGTAAAAAATTAAACGGTTCCAATCGGTATTGGTGCAGCCTGTAAATCAGGTGTGCCGTCCCAATTTGTACTCAAGGTACTCCTCTGTGGGAAGTAGAATTAACAGCCTTGGATTTTTTTTTTTTCTGAAAAATTGTCAAATTCTACATAGCCTTTAAGAGGCAAACCAGAGTACAGATTGGGTCCCTGTACATAGTATTAGAAACATTGCTCTGTAGTATTCCTACCACTTATATTATTGGATGTGTTCAGATATTTTGTGCCCTAGGTTAGAGATTTAGCAGTCTGATCTTTGTTCACAAAAGGTTCGCAAATAGCCCATGAAATTAAAGTAATATGTGGTCTGTAATACTCTGGAAACAAAAGTCCCAAGGTTATCACATAGTTCTATTTAAGAACACTGGGTAGTGATGTTGAGCATCTTTTTATATGTCTATTGGCCATCTGATGTTCAGTGTCATAAAGCATCAGAGAAGTGAAAATTAAAACCACGATGAGATATCCCTACACACCTGTCAGAATGGCTATCGTCAATAAATGATAAACAAGTTGGTGAGGATGTGGAGAAAAGGGAACCCTAAGTACAGTGTTGATGGAACAGCCACTGTGGAAAACAGTACTAAGTTACCTCCAAAATTAAAAATGGAACTACCTTATGACCCAGTGAGTCTACTTCTGGGAATATATCTGAAGAAACCCAAAACCCTAATTTGAAGAATATATGCACCCCTATGTTCATTGCAGCATTATTTCCAATAGCCAAGATTTTAAAGAAGCCCAGGTGCCCATCAGGAGATGAGTGGATAAAAAAGCTGAGGTACCTTTACACAATGGAATACTATTCAGCCATAAAAAAGGAGGGAATCTTACCTTTTGTGACAGCATGGATGGGCCTGGAGAGTGTTATGTTAAGTGAAACAAGCCAGTCAGAGAGAGACAGGTACTGTATGATTTCACTTATATGTGGAATCTAATGAACAGATAAACTAACACAATAGAAACATCTGGTAGAGGGGAAGAGGATTGTGGGCTGAGTGAAAAAGGTGAAGGGATTAAGCAAAGAATAAAAAACAAAGAAACTCCTAGACACAGACAAGAGTATGGTGATTACCAGAGGGAAAGGGGCGGGGGAGGTAGGAGAGGGTGAAGGGGATAAATGGTGATGGAAGGAGACTTGACTTGGGGCGGTGAACGGACAATCCGTTAGATAGATGATGTGTTATGGAATTGTACACCTGACCCCTCTGTAATTTTATTAACCAGTGTCACCCAGTAACTTCGATAAAAATTTACAACAAGAACGCTGGGTATCATGTTCTTGTACAGGGACCTTAAATAGATAAATGAGGAAGCATACTCTAATTACGGCTATGTTGCTGCCTAGTTTCCAAGTACTGGAATTTTACACGTTTCGTTGCAGTGATAAATAACTCTTGGTCAAGGAAACCACACTGAGATTTAAAACCCCACAAACAACCTTGAGAGGTTTTCAAGGCAGGATCTCATCTGTGCCACACTGTCTCTGGTCGCGTGTGTGTGTGGGGGGGGGCGGTGGGGGAGGAGCCTATTTGTGTGAAGAGCTGGGCCAGTGTGTGTCAACACGTGAAGAATCACACGTCACATGTGTGGAAACACCTATTACACAGAAGGAAGGTGAGAATCACTGCAGTCCCGGAGGGAGGAGGGAGCTGCCTCCGGAGGGCTGTGAGGGGTAGAGACATGGGTTCCCCAGAAACAGCTCCCGCCCCCCTCTGCCTGCTGTGGGAGCCACCACACTGTTTGCTCAAGGAGGGGTTTTTGGAGGAAAACGTGTACTCAAGACACTGATACTCCTGTAACCTTTACTCAGTCAGTGGCTAACCTGAAGGAGGAGACCCAACAAATCATGGTCACACACACACACACACACACACACCCACCCCCCGGTCCCAAAACAGCACAGGAACAAAAACCAACAGAAACACAGCACTTTGAGATTCAAGAAATATGTGGAAAATAACTAGCTATCGTTCAAAAGTATCATTTTAAACCCTCTCTAATCTGAGGGTTTCCCTGAACTTCCTTCGAGTCCAAGGACCGCAGGTGCTACTGGAGTGGCCTGGTGACAAAGGGTGTGAGACAGGGGGCGGGACAGGGCCAATCACTTACATTCCTCCCGCGTAAAAACCTTTTGGATCCACCTGGCCGGTGTGGCTCAGTGGTTGAGTGTCAACCCTGCACCAAGAGGTCACTGGTTCGATTCTGCTTAGGGCACATGCCCAGGTTGTGGCCCAGGTCCCCAGTGGTGGGCATGCAGGAGGCAGCCAGTCGATGTTCTCTCTCATTGATGTTTCTGTCTCTCTCTCCATCCCTCTCCCTTCCTCTCTCTCTAAAATCAATAAAGAAAAAAAAATTAAGAAAAATACCTTTTGGGTCCCTCAACCCTACTTTAACCAAAAGCACTATGTTTTAAGAAGTTACACCCTGGCCGGTTTGGCTCAGAGGTTAGAGCGTCGCAGTCCAGAGAGTCCCAGGTTCAGTTCCCGCTAAGGGCACGTACCTCGGTTGCAGTTTGTCCCCGGCCCTGGCTGGGTCGTGCGGGTGGTAGGCACTCGATGTGTCCCTTTCACGTCGATGTTTCTCTCTCTCTGTCTTTCTCTCTCTCCCTCCCACTCTATCTGAACAAAAAATGGAAAAATGTCCCTGGGTGAGGATTAAAAAAAAAAAAAAAGTGACTAGGGTGAGGTGAATGAGGCATTTGCCTTGGGCACAAAAATGGAAGGTGGTGCAGAAAACTCAGCAATTAACATAAATACCGTGTAAGGCCTGGTGAAAAAAATCAGGTAGGTCTGGCCATCTGTCTTATCAATAAAGTTTTGTTGGCACTGTGGCCAGCATGAGGCTGAGGCTGACGGGGTTCTGCAAATAGAGGTTGGACCCTGCCTTTCTTCAAAATGTTAATAATTTTTTCATGGATTGTGGATTTGGGTTATTTTTTGTATTTTAAATATTGCATGGGATATGTACTGTCTTGCAGAGTTTGGGGCACCTCCTTACATTTGTCTTCTCCCCCTAGATGGGGACCTCACTTGTCTTATCCTAATACTTGGTTTCTGATATTTTGATTCCAGACTGTATTTTGAACAAAATATATGCCCCCCTCCCCTTTTTAAATCGCAGCCTTAGAATATGATTAGTGATGCTGTGTTTTGGAAGGAAGGAAGGGAAGGAGGGAGGGAAGGAGGGAAGAGGGGAGGAGGGAGCCATTTTTCATAAATCCCGTGGCAGAATTCCACCTCTTCTATCAGTCAGTTGTGATTTCTTTATTGAATTTATTTCTGAACACACTTGATACGGTGGCTAAGTGTGTATGGCCTGGAGTTTAGTACTGGCTTTGTCCTGTAACAGCTATAGGTTTTCAGAGCTGTATTTTCAATTCCTTGACCTTCAATATCCTTATCTGTAAAGTCATCACAGCATTTTTGTGACAATAAGCACAGCTTGAGCATAAAGTTCTCAAGCTCAGTTTCTGGTACACACTAACTTCTCACCAAATGTTAGCAATTGCTTTTCTTGACTTTAACGTTATTGACATTCCTGCCTTTTTTTTTTTTAAGTAATGTTTTCAGTACTAAATGTTACAGAAGATCAGTTGTATTTTGTATATTAAATATGTATTGTATATACATCACATCAAATCACATGTGTTAGATTTAAACATATGTATGTGGAAGTTATGAGTTACATGCTATATTGTATTCTATAGCTTTTGTTCTATGGGTAGATGCCTTTAACCCAGCCTGTGTACTTAGAAGAGAGTACACGCCTTAACATCTGTTGTATCCAACAGTGTGCTCCATGCTTCAGACTAATCTAGGTTGGTTCAGTTGGTACCGTATTTCCAGGAGAAGAAATATATGAATCATGTTCACATTTGCTGTGTGTTTCCATCCTCACAACAACCATGTGACGTGTACATTATTATCTGCATTTCCTCCTTGAGGAAACAAGGGCTCAGAGAGTCTGGGTGATTTATTCAAGGTCACAAGGCCAGTACTGGAACTTTTGTTTGAATACAACTTAACAGACTCTGGTCCAGTTGTGATTTTTAAAAACTGTGTTTTGCTTTTCGTTGTTGTTGTTGTTTTGTTTTTTTTTCAATTTTTATTAATTTATTTTTGTTACAGATGTTTCTCCTTTTGCCCCCTAAAATCCCTCCTCCCCATCCCGATCCCGCCACCCCCCCCCCAGCATTGTTGTCTATGTCCATTGGTTACACATACATGCATAGAAGTCCTTTGTTTCATCTCATCTACACTCCCCTGCCCCTCTCCTCTGAGGTCTGTCAGTCTGAACCATATTCCTTTCTATGACTCTGGGTCTATTTTGTTCATCAGATTCTTTTGTTCATTATATTCCACAAATAAGTGAGATCATGTGGTATTTGTCTTTCTCTGATTGGCTTGTTTCGCTTAGCATAATACTCTCCAGGTCCCTCCATGTCGTCTCAAAGGATAAGAGATCTTTCTTTCTTACAGCTGCATAGTATTCCATTGTGTATATGTGCCACAGTTTTTTTTTATCCATTCGTCTACTGATGGACACTTGGGCTGTTTCCAGATCTTAGCAATTGTAAATAGTGCTGCTATGAACATAGGGGTATATATATTCTTTCTGATGGGTGATTCAGGCTTCTGAGGATATATTCCTAGAAGTGGGATCACTGGGTCAAATGGAAGTTCAATTTTTAATTTTTTGAGGAAACACCATAGTGTTTTCCAAAGTGGCTGCACCAGTCTGCATTCCCACCAGCAGTGTACTAGAGTCCCCTTTTCTCCACACCCTCGCCAACACTTGTTGTGTGATGATTTGTTGATGGCAGTCATTCTGACAGGTTTGAGGTGATACCTTATTTTGTTTTAATTTGCATCTCTCTGATGATTAGTGGCATTGAGCATTTTTTCATGTGTCTCTTGGTCATTTGTATGTCCTGTTTGGAGAGGTGTCTATTCAGCTCCTCTGCCCATTTTTTAATTGGGTTCTTTGTCTTCCTTTTTTTGAGTTGTATGAGCACTCTATATATTTTGGAAATTAACCCCTTACCTGATATATCGTTTGTGATTATGCTCTCCCATAGCATGGGTTCCATTTCCATTTTGATGGTTGTTTGTTTTGCTGTGCAGAAGCTTTTTAGTTTGATGTAGTCTCGTGTGTTCATTTTCTCCTTTGTTTCTGTTGCCTTTGGTGATGTATCAGAGAAAATTCTGTTGCGTATGATGTTTGAAATGTTGCTGCCTACATTTTCTTCCAGGATTTTTATGGATTCACAGGTCACATTTAATTCTTTTATCATTTTGAGTTTATTCTTGTGTAGGGTGTAAGTTGATGGTCTAGTTTCATTTTTTTGCATGTAGCTGTCCAATTTTCCCAACACCATGTATTTATTTATTTATTTATTTTTTTATCCTCACCCGAGGACATTTTTCCATTTTTTGTTCAGGTAGAGTGGGAGAGAGAGAGAGGAACAGAGAGAGAGAAACATCGACGTGAAGGGACACATCGAGTGGTTGCCACCCGCACAACCGACCAGGGCCGGGGACAAACTGCAACCGAGGTACGTGCCCTTAGCGGGAACCGAACCTGGGTCTCTCAGGACCGCAGGCCGACGCTCTAACCGCTGAGCCAAACCGGCCAGGGCCCAACACCATTTATTGAAGAGGTTCTCTTGACTCCACTGTATGCTCTTGCTACCTTGGTGAAATATTAATTGAGCATAATGTCTTGGGTGAATTTCCAGGTTCTCTGTTTTGTTTCATTGATCTATATGCCTGTTCTTGTACCAGCACGAGGCTGTTTTGATTACAGTGGCTTTGTAGTATAACCTGATATCTGGTATTGTGATCCTACCTACTTTGTCTTTCTTTTTCAAGATTGCTGTGGTCTCTGTCATTTATTTCTGCTCTGATCTTTACTATTTCTTTCCTTCTACTTGCTCTGGAATTTCCTTTTTGTTTGCTTTCTAGTTCTTTAAGTTGTAAGGTTAGATAGTCAATTAGGAATTTTTCTTGTTTCTTGAGGTAGGCCTGTAGTGCTATGAACTTCCCCTCAGGACTGCTTTCACTGCATCCCATAGATTTGTGCTGTTGTGTGTTCATTTTCATTGGTTTTAGGAAGGTTTTAATTTCTTCCTTGATCTCCTTGGTAACCCATTCATTGTTTAATAACATGCTATTTAGCTTCCATGTGTTCAAATGTCTTTGTGAGTTTTTGTTGTAATTGATTTCTAATTTCATGCCACTGTGATCTGAGAAGATGCTTGATAAGATTTCAATCTTCTTAAACTTGTAGAGACTTGGTTTGTGT
Source organism: Molossus molossus (assembly GCF_014108415.1). NCBI lineage: Eukaryota > Metazoa > Chordata > Mammalia > Chiroptera > Molossidae > Molossus > Molossus molossus. The sequence continues at coordinate 6,882,637 of NW_023425350.1, read as the reverse complement.
CCTAACATGTGGTCTATCTTTGAGAATGTCCCATGTGCACTTGAGAAGAATGTGTATTCTGTAGTTTTGGGGTGTAATTCTCTGTAGATATCTATTAAATCCATTTGGTCTAGTGCTTCATTTAGAGTCTCTGTTTCCTTGCTAATTTTTTGCCTAGAGGATCTATCCAGTGCTGTCAACGGGGTGTTGAAGTCCCCTGCTATGATTGTATTGTTGTCGATTTCTCCTTGGAAGTCCTCCAGAAGATTTTTAATATATTTTGGTGCTCCTATATTGGGTGCATATATGTTTATCAAGGTTATATCTTCCTGTTGGATAGATCCTTTCAATATTATGTAGTGGTCGTCTTTGCCTCTAGTTATGGTCTTCATTTTGAAATCTATTTTATCAGATATGAGAATTGCTACCCCAGCTTTTTTTTGCTTTCCATTTGCTTGGAAAATTTTTTTCCATCCCTTCACTTTCCATCTATGTGAGTCTTTTGTTGAGAGGTGGGTCTCTTGTAAACAACATATAGATGAGTCATGCTTTCTTATCCAATCAGCTACTCTGTGTCTCTTTATGGGAGCATTCAATCCATTTACGTTTAAGGTGATTATTGATATGTACTTATTTATTGCCATTTTTGTTTAGTGTGGTTCTATTTTTCTTCCCATTTCTACTGCTAATTACAGCAGTCCTTTTAACATTTCTTGCAGTGCTGGTTTGGTGCTAATGTATTCCCTTAGCCTTTTTTTTTTGTCTGGGAAGCTCTTTATTTGATCTTCTATTTTGAATGATAGCCTTGCTGGGTAGAGTAGTCTTGGATTCAGATTCTTGTTTTTCATGACTTTGATTACTTCATGCCATTCCCTTCTGGCCTGTAGTGTTTCTGTTGAGAAGTCAGCTGAGAGCCTTATGGGCGTTCCTTTGTAGGCAACCTGTTGCTTTTCTCTTGTTGCCTTTAGGATTCTCTCTTTGTCTTTAATTATTAGCATTTCAATTATTATGTGTCTTGGTGTGGGCCTATTTGAGTTCTTACTTGGGGCTCTCTGTGCTTCTTAAAGTTGAATGCCTTCTTCCTTCACCAAGTTAGGGAAATTTTCTGTCACTATTTCTTCAAATATATTCTCTAACCCTTGCTCATTTTCTTCTTCTTCTGGAACTCCTATTATGTGAATGTTGTTATGTTTCTAGTTGCCCCACAGTTCTTTTAAGCTGTCTTCCTGTTTTTCATTGTTTTTTTTTTTGTTTTTTTTTTAGTTTTCTGATTGGGTGATTTTTTTCTACCCTGACTTCTAATTCACTGATCTGGTCCTCAGCTTCCTCTACTGTTCTGGTTATTCCTTCTAATGTGTTCTTTATTTCTGCTATTTTATTCTTCATTTCCAAATGGTTGGTTTTCAGAGTTTCTATATCTTTACTCATGGTGTTGAGCTCTTTACTCATCCTGTTGAGCTTCCTCATTATCATCAGTCTGAACTCTACCTGTGATAACTTGCTTAACTGCATTTCATTTATCTCATGTTCAGTAGAGTTCTCTTGTTCTTTCATTTGGGATTTGTTTCTTTGTTGCACCATTTTGGCTGTCTCAGTGGGTTTTGGAGACTGCCAAATTTTTCCTGTGGGTGTTTATGTTCTGCTGTTTGTGGCTCCCTCTACTGGGTTTGGATGAGTATGAGAGGACCCACATTAAACACCACTGTCAAGTCTTACTTCCCTGAGTAGATTTACAAGCCCAGGAAGGGTTCAATTATCTTCTAGCTTTTTGCTTGGAGGCTATTAGTCTCAGTTACTTGATAAGTCTTGAGTTGTAGCCCTCAGCTGAATGAAAAAATCCCTCAGGTGTTCAGGGAAAGAGGATTTCCAGAGAGTGGGGCAGATGCTGGCTGTTAATGAGCCTGTATTTGCATTTTTCTGGCCCAGCTGGGTGGTGTTAAATTTCTGAGGGAGGGGCTGTTGCTTCTTCCTGGGGCTCTGGGAATGGGCTCTTTGAGTAATATGGCTACTGTCCTGTGAGGGGGTGATTCAGCAAAATATTCTCATTGCCATCCCAGCTCTCCAAGCTCCCAAGTGTCCACCACAGTTCCAGTCCAGTCTGCACTCCCTCTTTCGGAGCTCAAGGTGAGTGGCTGTAGCTAATTTAGTGCTCTGTCCCAGTCCTCTGTGCTGCGGAGCTGGCTTGGGATTTTAACCCCGAGGGAACTGCTGACAGCAAAACAGCTTCTGTCTGTGGGCTCCCATCCCTTCCTCTCATGCCTCCACAGATTCTACCAGGCTTGATTCTGTCTTCTTTTTTCCTGTCCCTGGTTATATGAGTCCTCTCCAGCTGTTTTTCTATTGCCTTTCCCCAACAATTTGTCTTTATTTTAGTTGTAATTCCTGTTTGGTCCTGGGAGATGGTCTATGTAGTTTCCATTCATACTGCTGCCATTTTGGAATCTCCCTGTTTTTTGTTTTAATTCCAGAAATGAATATCAGTGTCTCCCAGAATGCAAGCATAATATGAAGACTCATCTAGGGTTCAACCAGTGCTTATTTTCTTTCCTGAAAGACTTGGTTAGGCAGTACCAATGCTTCTAGGAAGACTTAGCTGGAAACTCAAGCTGGATGAGATACTTATCAAACACTATGTAATCATCTTTTTATTGCTTACCTGTCAACCAAATACTCTGGCATTCTTGATGTTTTTCAAGGAACTTTATTCACTTCTTATCTCCAGAACCTCATTTAATCTTTGGCACTTAGTAGGTGCTCAATTAACATTAAAAGAATAAATGAGTGTCCATATATAAATATTATTGTTCATTTAAAAAGAAATGACATTAAGGTCCCCTGACAAGATGAGAAAAGCTATATTCTTTTTCCTCACCATGCCTTGATCCACTGATTAATCAGTAACATTTTCCTGGTATTGTCTGCAATTTTACTTGCAAGTCAATCACTACCTGAAATGCATGAAAGTGTATGTTAATTTTAACCTACTCCTCTGCTTCTGCTTTTTACATGTTGTAATTTTACCTATTTCTGATGTATGAAGAAATTTCAGGTGTGAATGAGTCTTCCATGTTAAACTAAGCAAGGGAGCTCTGTTTCCTGTTTCCTGTCTTCGTATCCACAACACAGAAGACAGTGGAACCCTGACAACAGCACCAAAGTGGATGATTTTGGGCAACATTATACTGACTGATATTTCAAGAGGATATCAGCAGTTTTCCATGAGAAGCTAGATTACTGTATTTTTTCTGTTACATTTAAATGCAGTCAGTGTTTTGTAATTTTTTTCTTACAATAAACAGCATTTGCTTTTGTAGTGGTTATAAAATATTTGCTGTCATTTTACTCTAAGGTTAATATTGCCCAGGAAGTTAGACTCAACTTTTGGAAAGTTTCCTATTTGGTAGAGATTTAATAACACCTTCTAGGTGGGTGACAATTGCCATGTCAGGCCTTGGGGATATACAGAAGAATATGTCACAGTTCTTTCTGAGATACTCCAGCATCCTTGGGGAAGACAGATATTCACAAAATCCCATCTCAATACACTTCGTTCAGTATTTCTTTTGGTGCTTGCAGACTGAGGTGATGAGACCAGGTTAGATTTGGAATTACTTTCCAGCATGAAATTCTTTGTTGTTGCAATTATGATTAGTGCTATTGGACATAATACTAAAGAGATACGTATATAAAACTCACTGTGCAATCAAACATGATTCCTGTGAGGAAATGAATTGACTTAGTGGAGGAAGATAAAACTCACTGATGGTCTAAACAGGATGCAGTTGGCAAATACACCTGGAAGGTCAATTTGTAGGAGGATTCGGAGCCCTCAAAGTACTACCTCAGTCTTCACTCTTATTGTAACTTGTCATTCTCTACCAAGGAAATGCTTTTTTTTTTTTTTTTAAATAAACTGTGTCACTGGCAAGGTCGTCTCTGTCCTTACCCTAGGCCAAATGTGGTTTAAGCAAATTAGATATCTTCCACATTCTGAATTGAACAAGCCAGGACCCTCAACTCTGTCTCTCTTGTTCCTATGCTGGCATGAAACGAAGACCCCACTGGCAATTAAGAACTTCAGATTTTCTCGGCTGGTGTGGCTCACTGGTTGAGCGTCGACCCATTTGCTAAGAGGTTGCTGGTTCGATTCCCAGTCAGGGCATATGCCAGGTGTGGGCCCGATCCCAAGTGGGGGACATGAAGGAGGCAGCCATTCGATGTTCTCTCTCATTGATGTTTCTCTCTCTCTCCCTTCCCTTCTCTCTATAATCAATAAAGAAATAATATTTTTTTAAAAAGAATTTCAGATTTTATTTTGAACTCTTGTGAAATTTACCCACATAAGAACTTCTCAAAAAAAGTGCATATCTAAGTCGCTGTGAGCCTCGGTGGACCTCTGCTGGGGCACTGAAAACGTCAACATGACGTTGAGACTCTGGCTTTGGCTCCCGGATAACCGGAATCGGCTGCTTCATTGCTTCTTCCCGTCAGGTGGTTGGATGCCTGAGCCCCAGCTCTGTGGCATGAACTGGTAGGACACTGGCTGAGTACATGCAGTAGTTGTCCTATCCCAGCCTCCCCGCCGAGTGCCGTTTCAAAGCTGCACTTCCCTCTTGCTACATAGAAGTCGGAATTTTGAGAAACAAGGAAGATAAATAGAACATTAAAATGATGACTATGTACTCAGTCTGATTAATCAGAAACATTCCATGTAGAATCATGATTTTTACTATGACTGGACAAAACATATTATAAAACGGTGACAACCAGTTTGAGCAGAGATCTAGGAAGCGGCACACTCATTCACTGCTGTGCTGGGCATTTGGAAATCTGTACCCAGAGCTAGGAACAGCCGCATATCTTTTAAGTTAGTAATTCAGTGTTGGGGGAATTCAAATGGAAAATTAAGGATATGAGCCTAGGCTTCAATCCATATTTTATTTTCAGCATTTTCATTTGTAATTGTTAGAAATAGGAAACTACATACACATTTTAAAATTAGACACATTAAATTCAAAGTGATTTTGGTGGTTTTCTTTGAAATGGAACTCTATATATTTTTGGATTTTGTAACATTCTTCCGTGAAAAGCAATCGCTTTTGTAGTGGTTAAAAAAAAATGTATATAAAAGGCAAAATATATACTCAACATTTCCCACTAGCAATAGCAATTACAAATTATAAAGATATCTAACCTTGAAAGACTTTAACACTTTCGAGGCAACATACAAACCAGCAGACTTAGAATCGTATCATAACATTAGAAGTCAGTGGTAACGGTGTCAGTTTTTTTCCAAATTATTCAACAACCAAGTAAATGAAGTCAGCATTGCTGAAGGTGAGTGGACAGAGGGCTATGGCCTTGAAGAAAACATCCCTCACAAACCCTTTCCCGGCGGAAAAACAAATGGGAAAGTGAAACCTGTGCATATTGAAACATAGCCGTGTGGGGAAGAAGCCTTTATTTAATATCGGAGGCACTACAAAGCCAGAGCAGCTCATGAGCCTGGAGATTTGACACTTATGTCTTTAGAGGGAGACGAATCCCGCATATTTTATCCTTTGAATTCAGCTCCTCCCCTCCCTTCACCTTAGCCACAGCCTTGATTCATAATTCAGGCCCCAGTGATCTCTCTCCTACACGACAGTTCGTGCCACCGAGTAATTTGCAAGTCTCCTGAGAGATGAATTGGAAGGAAGCTTTGGGGGTGCCGATCATTTAGAAACCGAGCCTCGTTTGAAGGGTCCTTTCCTTGGACTAGGAAAGACTCTAAATGCTGGGGCTCTCTAGCAAATGTTCATCTTGTGAGAAAACAAAGCTCACTCTAATTTTAGAAGGTGAATAGCTTCTGTCTGTGGGAGAATGTGTGCAGGAGGAATGTGATTTCCGAGAAGGCCGACAGTCTGCACCAACTCTTCTGTATTGTGTATCTTGATTCGTGTTAAGTCAGTAGGGGGAGGGAATGACCTATGTGACAAAATTATACATATTTAGGTCTATTGCACAATTTACAGAAGATATAATTCCAGATTTTTTAAAGAGCTCAAATTGTGAAAAAAATAAAATGAGAAAGGAAACCTCTCAGAAAAATGAAGGGAACGTTGAATTGGTTTTAGGTGAAGAGGCTCTTTTTAATACAAAAAAAGTTTTAGGGAAAAATGGATACAAATGAGCAAAACCACTATAACGCACTAAAATTCTAATTTCAAAACAGGCTAATTATATAAAAGGACTTCACAAAAGAAAAATTAAATATTATTATGCAAAATTGTATTAAAAATTTCAACTTGGTCCTGTCCCTGGGGGCCCCTGTTCCTCTTGCTGTCTGTCTAGTCATCCCCTGGCCTCCCAGGCTGTCGGACAGGTGACGTAGCCCATGTCCAGGACAGTTCACTACGGAGGCCTCGATAGAGTCAATATTTATTTGTTCAATATTTGTAGCTGAGATTTATCCGTGATGAAAGAGGTGGCTTAAGACGCATTGTATGAACACGCCCTATAAGCAATGGTACCATCCATATTTTCTAGCGTATGCACAGGCAGTTTCTAGGTTGAACATTTTGGTGTCATAGAGTAAATGGATCTTCATCTTTTACCAGAAAGGTCTCCCAAGAGCTTGTAACCCATTATTGCCAGAAGTGTATACATGACTTCATTACTCTGAATCGTCAATAATATTTAGTACCATCAGACACATTTGTTTTAATAATGGCAATCTCATGGAAGAGAAATCGTATCATGTTGTGTTTTTAATTTACATTTACTGATATGGACATTTACATCGTTCTAATGACTCATGTAGCTGCCCATGCTGCACCATCTCTATAGCCACTCTGATTGCAGTTGAGATGTCTGTATCTTTATTCATAATTTTAAGAAGGTTTTTTTTACATATTCTGAATGCTAATCCTTTGTTATTTATATGATATTTTCTTTCAGCCTTTCACTTATCTTCCCAATTTTTTCCCCTGGTATCTTTTAAGGCAATGCCAGTTTTAATTTTAATTAAATCAAATATATTAGTCTTTTCTTTTAAAAAAAAATAGATTTTTATTGATTTTTCAGAGAGAGAAGAAGGGAGAAGGAGAGAGAGATAGAAACATCAATGTGAGAGAGAAACATTGATCAGCTGCCTCCTGCATGCCCCCCACTGGGGATTTGGTCCACAACCTGGGCATGTGCCCTGACTGGGAATTGAACTGGTGACCTCTAGGCGTATAGGTCGACACTCAACCACTGAGCCACACTGGCCGGGCTAGTCTTTTCCTTTTTGACTTATGCATTTATTATCATGTTTAAGCAATCATAAATTCATTCTTCTGTATATCTCTTTGAAAGTTATACACATAAAATCTTTCTGTTATTTCCTTAATTCACCTAGAATTCATTTTTGAGCAAGGTGTGAGTTAGAGTTAAATTTTGATAAACCAATTGTTCTAACCCCATTGAACTATTTTTTTCCCAATGATTTGCAATGTTTTCTATTTTTTTTATTTTCTTTCATATATGAACCTGCTTTTTTATTTTTTATTCTGCTTTATTGGTCAATTTTTCTGTTTCTTCCCACTACTAAACTGATAATAGGTTTACTATAAATATTATAATACTTCTTTCATCTTGTTTTCTGAAAAATTGTCTTATTCATTCTTACTGCTGTTTTATAAAAATGATTGAATTAGCTTTACTAGTTTCATGAAAATCCCTATTAGAATTTTCAGTGTAATTGCATTGAATTTATAGATAAATTTGTAAAAGACCGTAAATTTAGGTAGAATTCTGTATTCAAAAGTGTGACACTTCCTACCTCATAAATTTATGCTTATACGATAGCTCACTATTTCCTCCTATAGACTTTGTATATCATGTCTCCACTGTATTCCCATGTGAGCCTATGAAAAATGTGTATGCTCCTGTAGTTAGATGAGATACTCTCTCTCTAGATCATTACAATATCTAGTTGACTGAGGCATTGTTGAGTTCAACTGTGTCCTTACTGACATTGTGATTGCTCCTTCTGTCCATTGGGGTGTTGGTGTCTCCAACGATAATGGTGGGTTAATCTATTTCCCCTTGCAATTCTATTAGTTTTTGCTTCATAAAATTTGACATTCGCTTTTTAAGAGTATATACCTTAAGGGTTGTTTGTTATTTTGTGTTTGGTAGACTTGTATTTTTTTTTTCCTGATATCCAGACATGTACTGCCTAAAAGGAACTGCTGTAAATTAAACTTTAATAATATGATAGTGAGTTTCAGGGGGAGGAGGAGAGTCCTATAGTTTCATGATTAGATTTCACTCCACTGTGAGCTTATACCTCCACACTGTGAGCTTCATCTGTTTCTCAGTGTTTTCCTCCCCCTTAGAGGAGAAAGGATGACCAGAAGGGGCTGGAGGTGGGTGTTTCCTTTCTCCCAGCCCAGTAAGTCTCTGAACCTACCTAATAGGTTAGGGTATGTTAATCTAGTTTCTCCTGAGTACAGGCCTTGTTAATAAGAAAAATAATTATGTGGGATATTTAAAAATGGTTCCTTTTTTCCTCCCCCTATAGAGGCATAGTAAATTTTTCTCCAATATTTACTGTGAGAACCTGGTTGAACCCTTGGAAGTAATTCTCATAAAAATCGTGGGTGCTCCCTGTGACTGGGTCTCCCTGGAATCTTTACCTGTCAGCATTTTCCACATTGAGCCTCCAGGAGTGCATCACAGTTCAGGTTTTCCTGCCTTATCACTGGCTCCCACTGACATTTCCACTCATCCTTCTCTGCCGTGGTAAGCCACATCTCCCGGATGCCCTTGATTCTCTCTCTAATTGGGGGACACACTTTTCTCGGCATCCTCACCTTGCTTATAGATCCTAGAATTTTTCTAGGATGGAGTTGTGACTTCCTAACAAGTGGAACCAGAACACTCATTTTTAAAATTAGAAGTAAAGCCCCTCTAGGAAATCAACTGCATGTGAGATTCAAATTACAGATGCTAATGTGTGTTATCAGCTTTCTTTTCCAGTGTTTGTTGTTATTATTCCTAAGGCTTAAAGGTTTTTTGTTTTTTTTTTAAATTATTATTTGCTATATATTATTTTGTGATTACAAGAGGGTTTTCTTTTTCATGTTTGAATGGTATAAAGTTTTTTAATACAATGGAATCAGGTAAATTGGAATGATGAAAAAAGTCAAAACACACTAAGGATTCTTGACTTGGACTCAATATTTTCACTTGGATAGTAGACAAAAAAAACATACTTGCATTAGGGAAAAAAATCAAAGATTAATAGTATTTGAAAGTTATAGTTTAAGGAAAAAATGGATTCCAACCATTTAAAGGACACATTTTAGATTTAAGGGTCAGAACTAAAATAAATATGGAGAGTCATGGCATGCTGATTCAACATATTAAACTTAAGAACAAGAATTATGTTGCATATATTTGATTAGTGTTCTCTTTCAAAGAAAATGACTACTTTATCATAATAGATTAAATGTAAAAAAAAAAATACAGTAAAATACTAAAAATTGTGAAGCATGGAAGTCAGTGCAACACAAAGGAAAATAAAGCGATGGCACGAAGTTTGGAATTGCCCAGTCAATGAAACAAGAAGCTGATTGGATGGATTCCACTGAAAGGGACAATATTCGCATTGTTTTCTGGACCCACAAAGTTGTGTCACCAACTCCAACCAAAACCCCTTTTAGAATGTCACCAGTTTCTTCCAGATTACCAAATACAACAGCAAGTCTTCACTTTACTGGAGCTACGAGCAGTTCTGAGTCATCCTTCCTTGACATATCTCTGTTTTCCTCGTCTCGTGGACACCATTCTCACATCGTCGTTTAGTTACCTTCGTAGGTGGTCTCTTTCCTCACGCATTCATCCAGCCTGTTAGATTTCAGTGCAACCTATGTTCTGATGACGCTCACATAGTATCTCTCCGACGAGTTTTCCCTGAAATCTAGACTCCAGGAGAGGTTGCTTAGTTGACATTAACTTAATGTGTCCCAAACGGCACCTTGATCATGAAACATACCCCTCTAATTCCTCAACTTGCAACTGAAGTTAGTCCAACTCCAGTCTTCCAACAGCTCTGTTAAAAAAACCTTGGAGATATTCTTGATTTCTCCTTTTTTCTCATACTTTATATTCAATCCTACAACAACTTGTGTCTAACTTCAATAGACACTGAACCTGAGTAACCTTTTTACCATTTTACCTCTCTCCTCATAATTCATCAGCTTTTCTGTGGTTCATTGCAGTAGCTCATAATTCATCTCCCTCCTTCCGTAACTGCATTTCTACATCACAAAATCGCCAGAACAATTCTTTTTAGATGGAAGAGTTTTAATGTCACTACTGGATTCAAAACTGCAAGGGCATGATCTCTGCCAGAGTGAAGTTTCACATTTTGGACATGGCCTTTTTGACATTGTCTCTACCACTTTCCCTGAGGGGCCCTCTGCTCCGTTACACTGGGCTCCTGGTCATTTCTCCAAAACCCAAGCAGTACTCTGGTGACTTTGCATGCACTTTGAACTCTTCCTAAAAGAGCTTACCCCAAATATTGGCGTGCCTTTCTGTCGTGTTTCAATTGTCCTGTTGATTTAAATGTTCTCTTATCAGTGAGATAATCCCTAACAATCCAGTAAAATTGCGCTCAGTGGCATATTTCTTGTACTTTTGTTCTCTGTCTACTTAACCTGCTTTATTCTGCTTTGTGGTTCTCCTACCACCTGACAGATGATGATTTGACTGTTTATTGTCTGCTTCCCTTCTCCCTCCGCCCTCACCCCAGCCCCTGGAATGGAAGTACCGCGGGGGCGGAAGCTGTGCCCTGGGGGGTAGAGCAGCATCTGGTACCGTGGTAGGGTAGGTGTTGTTATGTGTTTCTTGAATGAATATATGAAAAAAAATTATTTGTGGTATAACCGTGAGTCAGGAAATTCTTTCATTCATTAATACAAGCATATTTGTATCAGTAAAATTAGTATGATTTATCATTTGTTTTTTTATTCAAATAATTTAAATCTATGTGCATTATGAAAGTGCAATTATGCTTCTTCTAAACTAAAACTTTTGTTTGTTTTATTCTGTTTTGTTTTTCTTTAAGACATAGCAACTCTTTTAAATGGTCACCTGACATTTGGCTATTAGAGAAGTTGACATCATGTGTACTGGATACAATTTTTATGACATTCATGTGTGTGTTATCTTTACATTTAGCCTTACTTTATCTCCCCATCAGTTTTTCCCCTTTTCTCCAATATCCCTAATGTTCATTTTTTATTTTATTATATTTCTATATGCCATCTACATTTGAAAACTAGGAAGAGGAAGCACACACACACACACACACACACACACACACACACACACACATGCATGCCCATACAGACAGATACAGTTTATAGACAAAGTATCCCAGTGCCAATAAGTGAAGTACTACATAGACACTGTTTTTTATTACCAATTTGTAATTCTGTTAAAATTATGTGAAATTATACCTAAGAGGATATATAGTCTCAACATAGTTTGAACTTTTATAATTAACCAAAGAATTAATTCAGTGGACATGTATAGTGAGTGGACTGTTTTGAAAAGTTCTGACTTTAAGTCAAACACAAAAGTTTTAATAGGACCCTATCGATAGTAATTTAGTTTTAAACCCCTATAGGTAGTAATTTAGTCTAAAAGTACTATCATAAATACAGCCACACCTTCTCTTCCAGTGTGTGGAGAGAAGGTGGGTCCAAGGTTTCCTCATTATCATAACCAAATTGCAGCTACAGCAGTATTCTATTGTTTAATATTCCCTTTTATTAATTTTAAAATGTATTTCTTATTGAATGCTTTGGGGTGGCATTGGTTAATAAAATTATATAGCTTTCAGGATACAATTCGGCAAGGCATCATCTGCATAGTGTATTGTATTGTGTGTTTACCACCCCAAGTGAAGTCTCTTTCCATCATTCACCCTCTTCTACCTCCTCCCAACTCTCCCTTCCCCCTGGCAGTCATCATACTGTTGTCTGTGTCCACGAGTCTTTTCTTTTTCTTCCCTTGCTTATTCCCTTCACCCTTCTCACCCAGCCCCAGCCCCAACCACTTCCTCTCCCTGCTGGCAACTGTCAGTCTGTTGTCTGTATCGTTGAGGTTGTCTCTACTTTGTTGGTTTATGTTGTTTACTAGATTTTACATGTGAATGAAATCATGTGGCACTTCTCTTTCTTTGACTGATTTATCTCATTTAGCATAATACTCTCCAGGTCTACCCATGCTGTCGCAAAAGGTAAGATGTCCTTCTTTTTTATGGCTGAGTAGTATTCCATTGTGTAAATGTACCACAGCTATTTATCCACTCTGCTACTGACGGGGAATTGGGCTGCTTCCAAATCTTGGCTAAATTAATGAACTTTACAAGGAAAAGAAATAATTTCCAGATGTCCTGTTATTTTATAGCCTAATGATTTGATTAAATTATTTATAAAGTAGATTATACAAATACATAAATTAAATGATGGGATAGCCTACAATTTTTTTCCATCAGAGAGTTATGCAGTAGCTCTAATGTAATTCTAAGCATAACAACAATCTGCTGCAAAGTGTGATATTTTTGGTGGTTGTTGTTAATTGGGGTTGAAATTCCGATTAGTGAGTGATGGAACGTCTTAGAAATGTCTCTGTGAATAAGGAGACCATGGGATTATGTTCAGTAACAAAGATACACATAATAAAATTATTCAGTAGACATATGTGGAGAGCTGTTTATTACTTTATAGAGGGAAAAAAACAAAAGAAAAAAGGAAGGATTACATTTTTGGGGGCAGGGAGGTATTTTAGCCATCAATAAAGGAGATCTAAATATACATATAACATAATTTTAAAAAGTTAAGCTATATCCTTATTACTGATATAAATGGAATTAAAAAAAAAAAACTTGAAAGAACAAAAGTCTAAATCTGCTGCATATTGACTTTTAACATTTCCAGCGAATCATGTAGAACTCTGTTAGAATTTCTAATGCAGTGTGTGCCAGATTTAAAAGATCTTCTGCCAATTTTAGATTTCTCAGTTTTATAGAAAGAAGGAAAGAAGCATGGTGAAAATATGTAGATTTCTAATTCCAAAATGTTTGTTTTCTGTTCATGTCAGTGATTGGAAATATAGAGATTCTATTTCATAATTTACTTATAGATGTTTGCCTTACACACTTCGGCACAGCTCTACACTTGTTCTAATAAAAGTCTGGTAGTCAGCATGACTCCTCCAAGGAATGAGTGAATTGCACTGAGGGAATAAAAATAAATAGGGCTATCCCCCATCATCGTTTTCTAAGCTTGGCGTTGAATGTTAAACTGGAATCTTGATGGTTTGTAGCAATGTTACTGTTTTCTAACAGTACTGGTCTAGAGGGTATTCTTGCCCCTTGACCCCATGGGACTCACTGGATTTCTTTTGGGTCATATTTTTCTACTCTTCTTCTCTCTTTACTTGATTACCTATCTGCATACCTGCCACAGAAGCATAACCTCTAACCATCAAGTAGGACACTCACAGGACTTGTAGTCGAATGCCTTATATGAAGAGTGTGTTCTCTGGATGGAGTTTTCGGAATTTCAGTTTGTCCTAAGAGTTACTGTTAACAACTGTTACGCTAATGATGGGAGTGAGCTTATTCATCCATTCATTCTTGAACAGATACTTACTGAGCATCTAACTGCGGACACTGAGTTAGGGCCGATAGAAGATGAAGAGCTGAGTTAGAGATGAATCCTGATAGGCTCACAGACTCCTTCTCATGTATTTTGTAGGTGCTTTACTTCTAGTGGAAAAAGAAGTTTAACCTTCACCCAAGATTAATCTTTCCACTTAAAATTATATGTAAATACATAGAGTTAAAATGTAGATATATAGATCTATTTTACAAAATCCCCATAGAATATTAAAATCTCTGTGTACATTGTATTTCCCGTAGCAGGCAGACATCATGATTAGTTTTAAATGGACCTTTTCTTAGTAGCAAATGATTTTTTCTCAGGCATTGGAGGAGCAGGAACGGGGTGTCTGGTTTCTATCGATTCGTAGCGCTCTACAACCAAAGCTCATTGTTTTCACTTGCAGTCGCATCTCATTTCCACATGACCACGTCAGAGACATGATCGGCGCCCATGGATATGACAGTGTTCCTCTGAGGCCTCTGAGTGTTCTCACACCTCCAGTGTCACTTAACTTAGACATAATCTTCAAAGCCTGAAGATCCATTATCCTCATTTCGGAGAGAATGAGAAACTGAAATAGGGAGGGGTTAAGTGAGTCTCGGTAGGTGACGGTGTGCAGCATATTCAGGTGCAAAACATTCTCAGTTCCCACTAAGTACACTCGATCCTTAATTATGTGCTAAAGGAAGGACCCTCTAGAATGCTCTCATCTGTCAATCAAGTGCCTTTGGAGACGGGAAGACTAAGCTGTCTCTTTCTCAGAGATGGGGCCTTCCTTCAAACCTCTTATACTTTAAACCAATCAAGAGAGGACTTAATCATGCCCATTTTTTTAAATACCTGATTCATTTTTAATTCAACGCAGTCTGAAGAAAAAACTCCCTTTTGCTCAAGTCAGACTTTCCTTAAAATGTTTTTCCTTAAAATATTTCTTCATATCATCACCAGGGACCTTACCTTAAGGTTGAAATTAATGTTTTAATTCCAATTAACTCCCTCATTTTTCTTTGACCAAAGGTCATTTAGAATTACGCTTTTTGTTACAAAGTAAATTTATAATCTAGAGACTTTTTTGGCGTAATTTTATTGTGTTCAGAGAAATCCATATAAATGTACCGTTATCTCAATACATTTGTTGAAAGGGCTATCTTTAACAAACTTTTGGAAAATTAATAGACCATATATGTGAGGATTCATTCCCACCATTAATTAATTTGTATATTAATGGTTATGCTGATACTATATAATTATAATAAGTCTAAAAATCAGATAGTGTGAATGCTCCAACTTTGTTCTAAAGAACATACATGCGTCCCCCTTGAACATGGATGATGGTTTGGTGAAGGCTGGGGGGTCAGGGGGAGTAGGAAAAACAGGTTGGAGGGTAAAAGGGAACACCTGCAATAATGTCAACAATAAAATGTTTTAATAAAAAAAAAAGAAAAGAAAAGAAACACACACACACACACAAAGTATTTTGGTGCCTAAGGATCTTTGCTTTTCTGGATCAATTTCTACAGAGAAGTCTGCTAAGATTTTGATTAAATGTTAATGACGGTAAAGATCAGTTTGGGGAGAATTAACCTCAGCTTATTGAACCTTCTGATCCAAGAACTTGGTTTGTTGCTAATTTTATTTAGCACTATCAGCAATTATTTATAGTGTTTCTTGTATAGAATATAAACAAGAATATAGTTTATATACAAGAATATAGTGTTTCTTGTATAGAAATATATTTTGTTTGATGTATACTTATTTTTCTTTTCTATGCTATTTATTAGATATGAATTTTTAATTTCCATTTTTTATCTGGTTATATATGGAAATATAATTGACTTTTTATAATTTATTTGGTAATTACATCTTTGACTCAGACTGCTTCATAGTATGAAGTTTATTTTCCAAGTATTTGGAAATTTTTTAGATTATCTTTTTAATACTTATTTTCAGTTTAAATCCACTTTTTTCCCCCAAAGAACATACCATATAATTTCAATCCTTTAAAAATTTTTGCTTTATAGTTCAGTGTATATTAGAAATAAAGGAATTGAAAAAAATTCTGCTGATGAAAAATAACATTATAATGATAAAGAGTTAAACTAACAAAGAAGATCATATATAAGCTCTAAAATATGTTTTTCTAAAACATGGCCTGGAAACATGCAAAACAGAGTCGAATTTGAATGATCAGTGGGAAAATATGCAGCCATAGAGATAATTTTAATACAGCTTCTGTGAACTGATAGAATAATGTATCACAAGTCTTTCAAGTCTCTTCAGGCATTCTATTATGTAGCCTAATTTAAGTTTTCCTATCTTGCATAAATACACCATAAACCTTTTTTTTATCCTCAGCCGAGGACATTTTTTTATTTTTTGTTCAGATATGGGAGGGGGAGAGAGGAAGAGAGAAAGAGAGAGAGAGAAACATTGACGTGAAAGGGACACATCAAGTGGCTGCCTCCCACACAACCCAATCAAGGCCAGGGACAAACTGCAACCCAGGTACGTGCCCTTAGTGGGAACCAAACCCAGGTCTCCCTGGACCGCAGGCTGACGCTCTAACCACTGAGCAAAACTGGACAGGGTTCTTCCTAATATTCTTGCATGCCCATTATGTCTGAATTAGTTAAAAAGCTCTAACCTTAAAAAAGGTTTTCTATTCTCCTTCATTGCAAGAGCAAACAGCATAGCCGTCTAATTTACCTTTCCAACCAGCAATCTGATCTCAGGATGCTCATTTTATACATCATGGAGTTGAGATTTATGCAGATTGAACAAGTTGTTAAGTTTAACACATTTACAGTATGACCATGTGCAATTTACCCAATAATTTACATACCAAAACCCATGTTCTTGAGTTCTATTCTAAACTGAATAGTACTTTTTAAAAATAGTTTTTTTTCTTTATTGATTTTTGAGATAGAAACATCGATGAAAGAGAACATCAATTGGCCACCTCCTGCATGCTCCCACTGGGGATTTGGCCCACAACCTGGGCATGTGCCCCGACTGAGAATCAAACTGGCGACCTCTTGGTGCATGGGTCGAAGCTCAACCACTGAGCCACATCGGCCGGGCATGAATAATACATTTTTTCAAATCTCTGTTGGTGTGAACCACTTTAGCAGCATGTACCAGAGTCTAATTAGGTTTCTTGTTGAATGTAACCGTTGACCTGGATATCAGTGATGCCCCTTTCAGGGGAGGATAAAAGCCAAAGCACATTTTCTAGAACTAAGAACAGATACTTGTAATTATCATTCTCTCTGTGTAGCTACAGTCCGTATATCTAAGTGTGTGCACATTTTTAATTGAATTTACTTGAGCAAGAGTCCCTGTACATGGTATTGCCCAAGGTGAAATGCTTTTCTGGTGAAATACATGGTATCTGATTTTCTACTTACCACCCCAGCAAAAGCATCAGGTAAATAACTGCACATTGATGGAGACATTGAGTCTCAGGTGCAGCGCAGTTCTTTAGAGGTTTGTAATGTTCTGGTGAAGACAGGCATTCTCTGCAGGAAATCAGAAGCCTTCTCTTTGAGACTTCCCCCAGGACTCAAGGATCCTACCAGAGACTTACTGGGGTTAGTTTATTCAGAGGCAAGTTATTAAAGAGAACAGCTGGGCAATGTGCTCTTAGCTACAGTTATATTGAGAGCATAAGATATATATTTACTTATTAAGGACAAAAAAAAGCACCCACGAAACACTGAGTTCTTGGTTATCAAGTGCCCTGTGGGGTAACATAGATGAAAAAATAACTTGCAAATTAACTGAATTCTGCTTCAAAGGTTTGATTCCAACAAGCATTTAATAAGCATTTACTTTTTTTTCTGCAGCAACTCACTGATTTTTAAACTGAGATTAAGTATTTATTTTATATAGATAAAAACTAAACCAACAAATAGGAAGCCTATTTTTACTCATTTTAACTTAGCATATAAACTCTGTAACAAAAACTATGTTGAAAATTAAAAGTGTTAAAAAAGTCCACTACAACTGTCCTGTCCTGTCACAGCAAATAATTGCACTTATAACTTTCTCACAATTGCAATGTTTAAAGAGCAAAACAAGGATACCAAGTGTTTATCTCCTCCAAATATTTTCACTGTGTAAGAAGGAAATTCAATTATATTGAACAACAAACTAAAAAATATATAATCAGATCCAGGTCTGGCCGAGTTCCATATGATATTCATGTAACTTTGTAGCCATCAGTTGGCCATCGTTGTCCCCACTTAGCAGAATGAGAATAAAGGACAGAAGAGCTGACATAATTCCACCTGAGTCTCAAAGTTAGCAAGTGATAAGGCTGAGATTCAAAGTTAGGCCTACGAACTTGCTAATACATTTCTTGCTCCAATTGCCACGTTGTTGATTTCTACCGGGCTTGAAGGAACAAGGAAATTAGTGCCTGAGTTACTTAGAGATCAGAAATCCGTCCTCAACTAAGCAGAGATCTTTGCCGAGATCCTGGAGTTCCACTTGGGAAATAATGTAACTACCAAACTGACAGATTAGTTTTCCATGAGGGTGATCATTACCCATTATGGTAACTGCCTACTTTAATGTATCTCTTAATGTTGATTAGCATATCATCATTTCTTTATTATTATTATTTCTGTTCTAAGTAAGGCTGTTGAGTTGCTTCATGTAAAATCCAACAGTTTTCAGGATGGGCTAGAGAGTCAGATTTTCTGAATAAACAGCTCTGCTGTTTATTCTGTGAAAATGGGCATGTTTGTACCCTCTCTGTGCCTGAGTTTCCAAAGTGCAAGCTGAAGGTTAGAACAGCATTTACCTTAAAGTGTGGTGGTAGGAATTTAATGAATTTATAAATGAAAAGCTCCCAGAACAGTGCTTTTCATATCATAAGTCTTTACATTGGCTTCCATTATTATGTTTATAGGTAGTGATATAAAAAATGTAATGTAGACAATGGATTCATTGATATCTTTCTGTTTCCAGAATGTGTAAGTGTATCTCATGAGTATATTCATTTTCAACCCTAGCTATAAAGTTAGAAAAAAATATATATACTCTACATGGTGATAATAATATTCTTCTCCACTATCAGAATTATGCAGAACATAATCTAATTATAGAAAATCTTTTTGATATTATAGGAATTTTTAAAGTTTAATCTAGTGCAACAAAATTATGCATTATTTACACATTGTTACTAAATTAGTTAATTGACCATGGCTTGTAATTAAATCTGAGGTGAATATTAAATTATTCACGCTGTAAATAAATTAATGCTCAATGATGTTGCCTTTATTTTTGGAATATTTGATTAATATTCCTTTACTCTTGAACTTAACTATTTTCATTTCTAGGGGCCGTAATGTTTTTACAGATAGGGACGTTGAGCCCATAAAAAGTCGGTGTGACTAACTCGAGTGTACCCTGCTTTGTCTCAATGTCTGCCAGTGGTTTTTCTGAAGTTCCCAGCTGCGCCTGACAGGCTGGTGTCGCATATATCTTTGAAATGTGGCTTCAATTAATGGGCCTGTCTTTCCACCAAAGGCATCAAAATCTAAGCATCAACATTGCCTCTTGTGTCAAAGTCATTTCTTTGTGAGATTACAAATAAGTCTATCAAATTACGGCCCAATTACCATGAGCAAAGTGAGATTCACTGTGACTAGTATAATATAGTATAGATAGTAGATAAGACAGATCATGGCTTCAAGGGCTTATTAACTTATAGGGTCCGCCTTGCGTGTATTCCATCCTGTACACGTACACACGTACACGCCATCACACACGAACAGTATCATCTTATGGCACAATTAACAAATTAGGGAGAAGAGCTGGTAACAGAAACACTGGCTGTCTTGATGATGCAAAAGGTTTAGAAATGAACCTTCCTTTGCTTCTCTAATCAGGTTTCTTCAGTTCTTAACATATAGGGTGGGGCAAAAGTAGGTTCACAGTTGTTCCTGTGGAAAATAATATAATAATTAATCAATAATACAGGAATAAACTTTTTCGAGTACATACCATTGCAAACCTTTTTTTGCCCACCCCCGTATTTAAAGTCTCTTGTCTATTAAATTCAACAGCTAGTTGTTTTCACAGGTCATTCCTGGTGCCTGGTGTGTGTGTGGGTGTGTGTGTGCGCGCGCACGCATAACTCTTTTCTTTTTGTTTTTACATGTGTTATAAATTGTAAACAACCGAGCATTTTAGACAATGTAGCACTCTGGGTACTGGTCCATCTGCTGAGCTTGTTAATGTTACTTGCATGCTGTTTTATTTACTAAAGGGCTAGATGATTTTAGCAGAGTCTCGCATGCGCCAGGACTGCGTTGTGAAGACCGTGGTGATGCTCTTTGGAGGTAGAGCATTGGCTGTGCCCGCAAATGCCATGAACGGTGTGGGGTGGGCAGGGCTTCCTTAGACCATCTCTCCCTGGCCAGTCCCAGCTGTTGAGCTGTGCTAATAGCAGGTGATGGTTTCCTGTTTCAAACCATGTTCTGGGCCATCCATTTTCCGGGCACAAATCCAATCAAAGGACCTTTGAAAGGATAGTGCTGAGGTCGCCGTCTGAGGTTTGTTCTGACCCCAACCGTCCTCCTCTGAGCGTGTTCTTTCTCTGTTTCTCTCTGGCGAACTCGCCAGCCTGCTAAATGTTTCTGCCATAAACCTAGTAATCTTCTCCCCTTCCTCTGCTGCTTTCGCTGCTTTCGATGACAGTGTGAGGCGTGTACCTCTCCACGCTGTGCAGATAGGGGCAGCTCCTTCGTGGGACATTCAGGTCTCTCATCTGCAGCTGTCCCTCCCACAGGGCGGAGTGTCTCAGCCGCCGACGGCTGTTGCTGGGGGCAGGGAGCGTGGCGTGCTTTCCCCGAGGGACACCCCAGCTTTAGGACCTGGGAGGGGGCAGGAGGCCCCAGTGTTCTCCGTGTACTTCTTCGGGTGTGGAGTCATTGCCTCGGAAGCTGGGGCAAGGGGGCCGAGGCCCTGGTACTGTCAGCATCCCCATTGTAAAGCCGCGGCCCCAGAAGGGGGGGCTGGGGTAAAGAAGGGTTTCCCCAACTCTCAGCCACACGTGCCCGGACCCCGCCCTCAGCATCCAGTAGCTTGGGGCAGAGTGAGAACTGTGTGCACGTGTCCTCCCAGAAAGCGAGCCCTCGGACCCGGGCCGGGCCACCTGCTGGGCCGCGCTGCTTTGAGTGGCCTTTCCGTCCTGGGGGTGGGCGCGGGTGAGGGACGAGGTCTTCATTCGAACCCCAGTCTCCATTTTCTCACAACTTTTAGGCAGAGATTTTGGATATATGTCTTGTTACTTGCTGTAAGCCTTTAAGACCACTTCCAGAGACTTCAATATTTTTTCGTGCTGTCGGCGGAAGCGGGACCCCAGCGATGGGCAGTGGTGTATTTCACCGCTCCTGGTCTGGGTCCCGCAGCACCCTCTTGCGTACCTCACACATGATACAGTTATGTAGCAATAGCATCTGTCTGACGCCTTCCCACCTGGATGGATAAACGGGGGTGGGGCTCACATTCAGATTCTGTCTCTGGACTTGCCTCGTTCATGCATGTACAGTGACTGGACCCTTTGAACAGCGTTTTTGTTTGTTTGTTTGCTTGCTTTTTAAGAACCTGGCAAATGTAGATGTTACCCATTCCATCCTCAGACTATAGTAGAAGCAAATAAAACAGTATGTGTGAGAGTGTTGCATGATAACGTGTAAGATATATTGCCAGGGATCCACATGGAATGCATTCTGTTAAATTTTTCACATTTTTATTCCGTATTGATGTGGCCCCATTGGGGGCGATACTCTTCCTGTGCTTCTTGATGACATATTTGAAAGAGATAACATTAAAATGAAGATAACTCAGTCTGGCTGGTGTGGCTCAGTGGATTGAGCATCGTCCCTTGGACTGAGAGGTCCCAGTTCAATTCCCGGTCAGGGCACATGTCCAGGTTGTGGGCTCGATCTTCGATGAGGGGTGTCGGAGGTGGCCGATTGATGTCTCTCTCTCACATCAATGTTTCTCTATCTTCCTCTCCTTTCCTCTCTCACTAAAAGTCAATAAAAACATATTTTTTAAAAGTCATACAAAATAAACAAATACAATGAAGGTAACGCAGAGGAATGGGGCTAAACCAGGAATGACTCTGGAAACCATGTGCAGGAAGAGTTCTAGAATTAAAACAGTTCAGGTTTTTGCAGACAAACAATAGGCAATCTTTTCCCTCAGAAGATAGAATTTAGGCTTGGTGACTTGGGTAATGATTTAAATTCAGTGTCATGACTTCCAGCGGTCACAATTTCACAGTAGTGAAAACGTATCGACTGGGGTGTTGTTAGTGTTGCGACAGAGGCTGAACACTTTTTCGTCAGGAATGATGTATGAAGAGGTTCCTGAAATGTAGATTTCTGTCAATCAACATGTTGGCATTAGTAACAAAGAGAGGAAAATCTTTGGACTAAACGGGTGATTTCAAAACTGTTCAGAGAAACCAGAAATTGTATGAAATTGACTAAGAGGGTTAGAGGGGAGGGCCAACGTGGGGGTGACCTCTCTCAGTACGCCATGCCTTTTCTCTTTGTTTGTTTGTGTGTGTTTTTTCCCCCAATCATTTGTAAAAATGTCTTCCTCTCTGTGTTTTATATTGGAAAAGAATATAGGACTCTTTGGAGGAAAGAAGAGATACAGTGGCCATTTAAAAACATTTTGTAAAATACTGTTTACAGCCTAAGTTTGTAAGCCAATGGCCCAGATGAACTCCCAAACCTCTCTGACCTTTACATTTCCAATTGAATGATGCTTTGGATTAGAAGGCAGGTGGATGGCAGGCCCTTCTGTCCTTGGTGGAATTTTTCCCAATGTGGTCGGAGTTTTACCTGATTCATTTCTAATTTTCTTTTACTGGATTCATTTCCAAATTCGAGTTCTTTAGATGCATTTGGCATCCTCCCAAGGGTAGATTCTCAGGAAGAAATGCCCTGTACTCTGAGGATGTCTGAGGCTTTGCTGGTACAGAGACCGACTGCATTCTGATGTCTTCACCACAAGTGGAGGGGAGGGTTTAACCCAGCTTCGCCTTTTCTGACAAAAGGACACACATGCTCAGTGCACGCTTACACTGTCGTTTTCTCCTCAGCTGTTGAGTGTGGAATAAGGGTGCTTTGGCCAGCTGGAAATAGAAAGGCCATGACGAAACAGCACTCACTGGTCTATTTCCCATCACCCAGGACCATTCTTATTATTTTTGATTTATAGTAGAAGTGACAATTGCATAAATTTTGTCATGCACACACAGATCGGGGGGCAGAGCATGGAGCTCCCTGGACAATACAGGACCCTGCCCCTCGGGTCTGAAACTGACTCCTTTTCTGCGAGTCCAAGAACTTGAAAGCCATTCCTAGCAGGGCGTCCTCTCTCCTCTCTCTCCCTCTCTCTACTTTCCTTGTCTCGCTCACAGATAGAGACACACACTTATAAAAATTTTACCTAATTAGTAACCACAGCTTCGAATCCACTGTGTCATTATTTTACACGGGGAATGATTTGCCATGAAGGTACGTGGAAAGATTTCAGGAGTGCTTCTGGTCATTTATTTTTGGAGTGCTTTGTCACAGACCTTAATTTTAATATAATGCTACAGGGAAGTCTTTCTCCTGTTTCTTTCTTCCTTTGTAATCTCATGAATAAAAGATCCCTCTACCCAGAATGGTCCCTTTCATCAGCTAAGTGGAAATACATACATGTGTGCACTTTTGCGTACGATTTCACAGCATCCACAGAACATACCCAGGGATCCGAGATCAAGGAGTCTCTTTTATAAGAAGATTAAGGGAAGGGGATACATGTATACCCAGCGGTCCCTTAATGCCACATCCCACTTCATTTGTCGCGTCTCACAGAAGCTCAAATATATTTTTGAAATGAGAACTTGGAGATGCAATGGGATAGTTACGCCAGTCACACAGTGAACAACTCAGCTGATATCTCCTCCTTGCACGTTCTTCTGTTTTATCATCTCCAGTGTTAATCAAGAGATAATGAAAGAGTGATCCACAAATCATGATCATTCTCCATGAGCCGGTTAAATGTCCTGATAAAGTATCCTGACCCAACAATCAGTAGTTGGATGAATCCGGTGGATTTAAATTCCCTCTGCCTTACCCTGCTCATCTATGAAATGGGGCGATGCACAGTAAGTGTCCCATAGGACCCTTGTGAAGAGTGGACCATTAACTCCAGGTAAGAGAGCTTAGAACACAGAGTGCTCATGCAATATACAATTCTCATAGTATATAGCATGGACATCTTGTATGTTCTAATAATCCTCATTATTTCTCTGGTCCTGATACTTTGGTTCTTTTACCTCCTACTCTGTGGTTATGTAGCTGGTATTTTTCTCCAGAAATTACTTTCTTTTACTATTTTTTCTCTTTCATGTAACTTCATTTTAGTGTTTCTATTAAAAGACAATGCAAATATGTTAGCAAATAAGGTTAAAATGAGCCAGGGGAAATTGAGTGTATTAGCCTATTTTCCCATCACTGAAGACTTAATTCTCCTGCTAGACAAAGCGTAGCCTCCCCGAGCTCCCAAGATACTCATGTGCTGGCCTGCTGCGTCCGTGGGAAATCCACTTAGTGGTTCTCGACTCGTTTCAGCGGGTTTAACTCTCTGCCTTCTGGTGGCATTCTTATCAGGCAAGGTTTCAAAAATCAATTACCTCCTGTGACTTCTTGTATATAGTTAGAGCTTATATTAATTGTCTAGATCTTACTCCTGTGTATTCACCTCTGTTAGATATCGCCTGGATTTCCAAGAGGCAACTCACTCAGTATGATCTGAGTGCATCTTTCCTCCCAAGTCCCTCTGCCCATTGTGCAAACGTGCCTCGCTGTATATCGAGGCACACTGGCAGACACCTTGCAGCCACCCTGATTCCTCTGTGGTTTTGAAATTTAAAAAAAAATGTTGAATATTGTAAAAGCCTTCCAAGTAGTCCCCCCAGCTCTGGTAGTTTTCTCTCTCAATCCCAGACGACATTACTGCAAGCATGATTCCTGACGTGCAAATCCGGCCAAGCCTCCCAAATAGCTATCCCTCCCAGTAGCCCTTCTTTCTAAAGAGACTTCAATGCATAGTTCTTCCCTATTTAAAAAAATAGCAAACTCCTTCACATGACACTTAAAACTCATCGTGCTTGTTTTCCGATCTCATGCCCTGTCTGTTGCTACCTCCTTCTGACCAAACGTGGCCGGCGTTCCAACGTGGAGGACACTGGTCTCTAAGCCTACCCGGGGCACCTGCAAGGCAGTTCCTTCCCCGGAAACACCTGGGTGCCTCTTCTCCCCCTGTTCAGGTCCTTCTGGTCAGCTCGGGCTTGAGCAGCACCCCCCACCTGGGCAGCCCCTGGGCAACTTAGGCAGGGTCAGGAACCCACGGGACCTCGCGAATGCCTTGTACGGACCTCTGGGGTGACGTGTGTGCTTCCTGGCCCTGTGTCTAGCTCGGGATGATAATGACATGAAACACAAAGGGTTGTTTGAAGGATGAAAAGAGGTGCAGTGGCCACTTTCACGCGTGATCATAGCTGGGCTGTTGTACCCAGTTGCTTGGTCAGACAGCAGTCTAGATATAGGTATGAAGTCATTTTCAAGACGTGAAAAAACTCTGTGGCTTGGCAAAGCAGAGTCCTTCCACAGTGTGGGTGAACCTCATCTCATCAGATGAAGGTCTTCAGAGAAAAGACTGAGGTCCCCAGAAAGGTAGGACTTCTTCCTCCAGATTGCCTTCTGACTCAATACTGTGACATCAACTCCTGCTAGAATATCTAACCTTCAGCCAGCCTTGCAAATTTCAACTTGCTAGTCACCATAATGACACAGCAATTTCTTTAAAATCTCCTTTTCTCTCTCCTTTCCCCTCCCCCCATCTCTTCTCTCTGTGTCCAAAAAAGAAGGTGTGTGGCACGGTCTAGTCTCCTGCCCACTGTAGCTGCAGTGAAGTAGGTTAACGGTGTTTGCTTAAAGGAAGAGGCTCTGTGTAGTAAATGCCTGTAGCACGGTCTTCCCTATAACGGGCTACACACTGTGAATCACTCTGAATCAGAGACACGGCTCCCTGGAGAAAGTTACATAAGTGATACATCTCTTTGGGGTATGAAGCAGGGATGTTTCATAGCATAAAGGCTCTCTACTATGTTTGGTAATAACCTTTAAATCCTCACTTGGAGATCTTGTCTAGATCCTGAACCAAAGAGACGGCAGATCTGATACAGAAAGACAGACCCTTCCTCCGTGTCTCAGGACTCGGCTTTGTCTGAGCCTCTGTGTCGCCCATATTCTTGGGATCATTAGGAAAATTTGATTCTAGATGAGATGGCTGATTTTTTGAGTCTGACTTCACAATCTTGTCATTTGTGTTAGCTCAGATAGCAAGGGGTATTTCCAGCATTTTCGTTGGCCAGTTTATAGAGCAAGACTGGAGATAGAAAAGTGGACAATATTTAAGTTTATCTTAATGACTAGAGATTATAAAACTGGTATAAGAAGTCAAGGGAACAATTGGCCTAGGAATCAGATTATTTCCTGCCTTTTTGTATACAGACACATCAACAGGAAGGAACAGCATGTCCATAATCTCTTTCTCGTGAGATGAACACTGTAGACATCTACGGTGGTAAGAGCTGTATTTTTAAAAACCTGCATATGCCCGATGGAATGTGCCCTAACTTTATGTCCCGCATCCCAGGAGCAGCTACCGTGTGATCCTGAGGAAGAAAATTATCTCAGGAATGCAAGGCAGTGCCCCTGAGTCCCATGCCAATCAATGTGAACAATTTAAACAATTTGGTACCTGTTTCCAAATTAGCCAGATAACATCTGCTAATGATCACTTCATTTCATAATAGGTCTGCAGAGATGCCATAAAACAGTGCATCAGGAAATCTCACAACTCTTCTCTGAATGCTAATGAGACTTCAAACTCCCCACAGTGACAGACGGAAGCAGGGACGTTCCAGGTCATGAGCTGAGTGAGCTATATGTACCACCGGTCTTCCTTCTCAGAGGTGGGGGGTGCATTTAAAGTATTGCTTTTCTTTCACATTACATTTATTTATTTTTTATTGTGGTGGAACACTTAACATAAGGTCTACCCTCCTAATAAAATTTTAAGTGTGCAATACAGTATTTTAACTACAGGCTCAATGGTGTACCGCTGATGTCTAGAGCTTCATATCTTGCCTCACTGAAACTTCATGATTGTTGATCATCAGCTCAGTTCCCCCTCTGATACCCTGTTTCTATGAGTTTCACTGTTTCTGATACCTCATGGAAGTAGAACCACTTATCCTTCTGTGACTTCCCATTTCACGCAGCATAATGACCTCCAGGTTCATCTGTGTTGTCAAAGGATGTCCTTTTCAAGGCTAAATAATATTCCACTGTAGGTATATTCCACATTTTTGTTAACTCCCCAGCCTCTTCTCCCTCCAGTCACTGGCAACCACCAATCTACATTCTGTCTCTATACTTTTGATTGGAATTGTATGTTTTTTGTATGTTTATGGCAGGCTTATTACATCTAGAATAATGTTCTCCGTGTTCACCCATGTTGTAGCATGCGTCTTTCCTTTCTAAGGCTGAATCATATTCCATTGTATGTATAGACCACCTTTTTTTATCCATTCATCCATCCATGGACACTTGGGTTGTTTCCATATTTTCTGTCTTGTGAAGATTGCTGCAATCAACATGAGTGTACAAATCTCTTCAAGACCTACTATCAATTGTTTTGGGTATATTCCAAATAGTGTAATTGCTGGATTGTGATGATTCTATTTTCAACTTTATTTAAATAATTGCTATATTGATTTTCACAACAACTGTATCCATTATACATTCCATCAACAGTGCATGAGGGTTTCAACTTCTTCACATCCTCTCACTGACAGTTGTCATTTTATTTTTGTTTCTTTTATTTTTTAATAGTAGCCATCCTCATAAGTATATGCAGTCTATCTCATTGTAGATTTAACTTGTCTATCTCATTGTAGATTTGACTTACATTTTCCTGATGACTAGTGATGTTGAGCATTTTACATATATCTTTCTTAGAGAAATGTCTGTTTAAGTCCTTTGCTCACTCTTTCATTATTTAATCAATTCCCGAAATTTTCTTATCTTTTGCCACTAAAGAAACTTTATACCTTGAGTGTGCATTGGAATTTTTTCTTTATTATCATCGCTGTCGTATGGCAAGTCCCTCGATGTGTAAATGCTTGGC
The DNA here is from genome assembly GCF_014108415.1 of Molossus molossus. Taxonomy (NCBI): domain Eukaryota; kingdom Metazoa; phylum Chordata; class Mammalia; order Chiroptera; family Molossidae; genus Molossus; species Molossus molossus. Next base: position 6,854,672 of record NW_023425350.1, on the reverse strand, counting down.
AACCCAGAAGCACAATGATCTTGGTGTCTTTCTGTAGCCCACTCTGTCAGACACTAACCTAAGCCAAGGTGAGCAGGCTCACCTGCAGATAGGGCATCCTAGTTTCTCATTCTTTCACTGACCTCAGCCTTGTCTTGAGAACACTCTCTAAAATCCCTTGTCATTAATGTTGACATGTCCTTTACACATTCCCAATTCCAGTCCCTCTCTCCTTTTACAGAAAATCTGGGGCAGGACTTCTGGACTTGACCGGCAGCCAAGGAGAACAAATAATGTCTAGGAAGTGACACTCAGTTGGAGGAAGGAACAATTATTCTAGACTAGCTCTCTGCTCTGATGTCGGAATTGTCTGTGACCTGATCTCCACTTAACTCCATCTCTGCATCTCCACACTAACCCATGGAGGGACATAGGGCAGCAGGTTGTACAGAATTCTAAGAAAAACCTCCACCAGTCCTCCCCACTCATCCCTCACATGTCCTCCTGATCCGTTAATTTATACAAGTGTTGAGTGTCTGGTATGTACAGATTGTTTCTTTGTTATTGTTGCTGTTAGGATTTAGAACTCTTCTTTGTCCATTTTTAGTTGGGTTTGGCTATTGAGTTGTACAATTCCTTATATATTTTGTATTTGACTTTTTATCAGATACATGATTTGCAAATATATTTTCTTATTTAGTAGGTTGCTTTTTACTCAGTTGTTTGTTTTGCTGTACAGAAGTTTGATATTTGTGCTATTTGTGTTTATTTGTGCTTTTATTATTGTACTTGGGATATCACATCTAAGAAATTATTACTACTAATATCAAGAAGTTTTCGTGTGCTTTCTTCCAGAAGTTTTACACTTCAGGTCATAGGTTGAAATATTTAATCCACATTGAGTTTATTTTTGTATGTAGTGTGAGGCAAGGGTCCAGTATAATTTTTTCACATGTATGTATCAAATTTTTCCAAAACTAATTATTGAAGAGACTATCTGTTCACCATTTTGCATTCTTGGCAGCCTTGTTTCAGATTAGTTGGCTGTGTATGTGTGTATTTAATCCTGGGCTCCCTATTCTGCTCCATTAGTCTATGTGTCTGACTATTCCAGGTCCATGCTGCTTTAATTACCATAGGTCTGTAATATACTTTAAAGTCAGGAAGTGTGATACCTCCAGCATTGTTCCTTTTCAAGACTTATTTGAATATTTGAGGTCTTTTGTAGTTTCATGTGTATTTTAGGTTTTTTTTTCCCCATTCATATAAAAAATTCTATTGGGATTTTTATAGAGATTACATTGAAAGTATAGATTGTTTTAGGTAGTACAGGCCTTTATTTTTTAAATATGTTTTTATTTATATTTTGAAGAGAGAGGAAGGGAAAGAGAGATAGAAACATCGATGTGAGAGAGACAGATGGATTGGCTGCCTCCTGCATGCCCCCTACAAGGGAAGGAGCCCACAACCTGGGCATGTGCCCTGACTGGGAATCAAACCAGGACTTCTCAGTCCATGGGACGACACTCAATCCGCTGAGCCATACCTGCTGGGTAGTAGTATGGGTATTTAAACAATATTATGTCTACCAACCCATAAACACAGGATGTCTTTCCATTTATTTCTGTCGTCTTCAATTTATTTCATCATTGCTTTATAGTTTTCAATATATACATCTGTCACCTTCTTGGTTAAGTTTATTGCTGAGTATTTTATTTGCTTTGAGACTATCTTAAAGGGGATTGTCTCCTTAATTTCCTTTTAGGATAGTTCATTGTTAGTGTAAAGAAATGCAACTGAGCCCTGGCCAGTTTGGCTCAGTGGTAGAGCGTTGGCCTGCAGTCCAGAGAGACCCGGGTTCGGTTCCTGCTATGGGCACATACCTGGGTTGCAGTTTGTCCCCGGTCCTGGTTGGGTCGTGCGGGTAGCAACTACTCAATGTGTCCCTTTCACGTCGATGTTTCTCTCTCTCTCTCTCTTCCTCCGCACTTTATATGAATAAAAAAAATGGAAAAAAGAAAGAAAGAAACGCAACCAATTTTTGTATGTTGATTTTGCATCCTGCAACTTATGGAATGTGTTTGTTCTTTCACATTTTAAATGTTCCTTATTGCTGTACTTACCTGCCATAATACAGAACAGAAATAATGTCTGAAAAAGTGCCTTTTATTTATTTTTGAAAGAAGTATTGATAAAAAGCCTAACTGGGAGTGACAGATGGGAAGGTCAGTGGAGGGCTGCGGATGATTTAAAGAGTGGAGGCCAGGCAGTGTGGAGACCTAACCTTGCAACCTGACTTTGAAATGTACTAGCTCTTCACACTTGAGGAAGTCAATAACTTCTCGAATCTCCACATTCTGCTTCCAAAAGAGAAGGTCACTGAACGAGATGCCTGTAAATCTTGCTCTGGTCCCTCTTATTTTGACCTCGTTCATCTTCAACGCTATGATTTCTAAATACACTTGCTGTTTTCTGTCAATTATGAAGAACTAGCGGTTGCAGTTCATAAATAGGAAATCTAATTCCGATTCCATTCATATTTTTTAAGCACCTGAATCCAGGTGTCCAACAGGTCAAAGGATGATCCTCGGGGATCTGGAGACTAATTCACGCAGCAGCAAGCGAGAAACTTGCTTGAAAGTCCTATTTTTTAAGCCATTTTAAAAAATTTAATCCTCACCTGAGGATATGTTCATTGATTTTTAGAGAGAGGGGAAGAAACGGGGGGGGGGAGAGAGAGAGAGAGAGAGACATGGATGTGAGAGAGAAACATCGGTCGGTTGCCTCCCATATGCACCCTGACCAGGAATCAAACCCACAACCTTTTTGGTATACTGGACGATGCTCCAACCAAGTGAGCCACCCAGCTGGGGCTGGAAGTTCTGGTTTTAAAGTTAAAAATTGATTCAATGTTCTTAATCCATGCCGTGATTAATTCCATTATTTTGTAGAAAACTATACGCTTTCCCACTCAGCTATGACTCTGTAAGTAAAAATGATGTTTTGACTCTGTTGCCCACTCGGGCACATGCTAGGCTTCATATAGGTATCCAAGTTTTCATATAAAATAATTAACTTTTCAGAAAATTAAAAATCTATTCTCAGGTAGACTAGCCTCATTTCAAATGCTCAACAGCAAGTTGTCTCTAGTCGATACTGTGCAAATATGGACCATTTCTATCATCACAAAGAGCTACCCAATAGCACTATTTTAGAAAATAACGAGAAAATCTTCTGAGTATTTTCTGAACTATGGAAACTCATTTTGAGAATTACAGCTCAATGGATGCTGATATTGATGTTGACGTGTGTCGACTTGTGGTCTGGTAGAAACAGTGCAAGTTGGCAGTCAGAACAGAAGATTCGTATCATGTTTTTCAACTTATGAGGGAAGATGCGGGATTCGGAAAGTTTACTTATATTACTGTGTCTAGACACAGTTGCTTTATCTCTTTGACATTATGTTAACAAAAATAAATGCACTCTCTACCTCCCAGGGTTGTTCTGAGGATAAAATGATATAGTGCACAAATACAAACATTGCATCTCATTAATATTTATATGTTCTGAAGATGGCATGGAGGCAGATACACCTTGGCATCAAGAATGTGAAATACCGATGGATGGATGATGGTGTGTGTCCAGTTGTGTAATCATTTGGTATAAAAATGAAAACATACACCTGTTTATAAAACTTTATAAATGTAGTTCTGGTCATTAGGAGAAAATATTTTCACTGTGTTTAAAGTTATTCCCAAAGACTTATGTCTGTTGGAGGAAAAGGCTGAGGAGGTCAGTATTAATCACTCTAAAAACTGTGGGATTTGTACCAAAGTTAGTTTTATACTCACCCTGATCCAGGATCAAACACTCAACCTGGGCATGTGCCCGGAGCAGGAATCAAAACCATGACCTTCAGGTACACAGGATGACCTTCCTACTAACTGAGCCACAGTGGCCATGGCGATACCACATTTAATTATAAAATTTTGGTCAATAATTGTCGTTATTCTAAGGTTAAAGAGATGACTACATTTTTTTTTTCCACAATGAAATCATCTCTGAACATTGCCCATTTCTGATAATTTTTAAAAATGCCAACCTATCTTCAGGGTAAGACAGTGCTGCTCCAAGATTGCTTCTGCAGGCCCCTCACGACTGAAGCGTACTGAGCCAAGGCGTTCTAGAACACCTGGCAGAGCAAGGGAGGGGGCCACATGCGTGCGTTCGCTCCTCCTGAACTCCCGTGGGCCTTCCACGTGCCTGTTTGCTCTCGGTGTGTAGGGAACTCTGTCAGTCCCTGGTTTTCATTTACAGCGGATTATTATCTACAGGTTCGGATATAGCTCATTGGACGGGTTGTTTGTAAAATGGAAGTGATTTCCGGCAGTCGGATATTAAGAGAAATAACAGAACAACTGTAAGAAAAAGGTCAGAGAAATTTTAAAATATTCGAGCAGATGGAGGCCATTTAACATCACAGAGGAGCAAGGAGCTTCACGTGTGCTGGAGACTCAAGGGCGTGTTTGCCACTCAGGCTAATATTGCGTGGGGGTCACTGAATGCACTGAGACAGAACATACAGAGTGTAAGGAACTGAATTCCCATTCTGGCTTTGCTATGAAGTGTTTGCATAAACTTTGGCAAATACTTCCCTTGCGACTTTAGTCTCTGTAAAATGAAGGATTGAGGCTATGTGGTTACTTGAGTGACTTTTGGTTTCAGTTTTATGATTTAGTTTGGATGCCTGTGTTCTTAATGATGCTCCCGCAATTTTTGAAGAACAGGTTGATTCATCATACTTTCTTGACACGTATGCACATGTGTGCATATATCACTCAGCTACTGATACGATCCCAGGTTCCAGACATAGCAGAGGACACGCAAGACTTGAGAGCCTCACATGTCGAGGTTTAGGTCATAGCTCTGACCATTCCTACGTGTGTGCCCTTTGTCAACTATTGTATGTGATTTAGGGAGTCAGAGTTGACTTCTCTGTAAAGTGGGAAGTATTTTATACACATTGTGAAACTTTGTCATGGGTGAAAAAGGTGAAGGGATTAAGAAGTTCAGATTGCCAGTTATAAAAATAGTCAAGGAGATATAAAGTTCAGCACAGGGAATATAGTCTAATATTGTAATAACTGTGTATGGTGTCCAGTGGGTACCAGACTTATTGAGATGATAACTTTGTAAGGTACGTAAATGTCCAATCACTATGTTGTACACCTGAAACCAATATAATCTGGTATGCCAACTTTAATTAAAAATTAAAGAACAAAAAAATTTAAGTATATATGCATTTATATACTTTGCACTTAATATAGAAAATTAGGTCTCAATAAAAAGTAATTTGCCATTTGTAGCTGCCCTCTCTGAAATTCCCATGACCTTACTGATTGACAGTTCAGTTAGAAAGTGTTTGTTATTTATAATTCTAAAATGTTAAGTAAGTTAGACCGAGAAAATTGCTAAAGTGTCAGTTTAAAGTAAAGAGGGCCAGGCATTAGTAAAACTAATTAGGCTTAAATAAAATGACATTTATAATTCTAGACATTTTATTTAAATATCTTCATTTTACTATAATTTCCTCCAGCTTTTGTCAACTACTTAGACTATTAAATGATTTTTTTCACTTTTATATTATTGGTTTCGAGGAAAATATATATATGTTAAATATATATGTGTGTTATACATAGAGATATATAAGCAGACAGTCATTAGGAAAAAAATTGTTTAAAAATGCTTCTTTCTTCTTTTTTTTTATCCTCACCCAAGGACATTTTTTCATTTTTTGTTCAGATAGAGTGGGAGGGGGAGAGAGGAAGAGAGAGACAGAGAAACATTGACGTAAAAGGGACACATCGAGTGATTGCCACCTGCACGACCCAACCAGGGCCGGGGACAAACTGCAACTGAGTTACATGCCCTTACGGGAACCAAACCTGGGTCTCTCTGGACTGCAGGCTGACGCTCTAACCACTGAGCAAATGGCCAGGGCTAAAAATGCTTCATAAAGGGGCAATAATGAAGGAAAAAAAGTTGAGAAATATTGGTTTATAATGTAATGCCAAATACTAAAAACAAGACATGAAACTGTACACATTTGTGTATTAAATATGTTCAATGTACACATATGTAAAATGCATGCACACACGCTCACACACACACATGTTCACACAGAGAAAAAAGCACACTGGAATGAAATACATATATTATGATGAAACATTTCAGTATCAATATTTCATTTATTTTCATGATTTTTAGAATTTATTTATAAGAAACTATTTTATTTTATTTTAAATATGTTTTTTTTTTATTTTTTAGAGAGAGAGGAAGGGAGAGAGAGAGAGAAACATAGATGAGAAAGAAACATGTAGTGGCTGCCGCCTGCACGCCCCCTACTGGGGATCAAGCCTGCAACCCGGGCATGTGCCCTGACCAGGAATCGAACCGGGACCTCTCAGTCCATGGGACGACACCCTATCAACTGAGCCACACTGGCTGGGCAAACAATTTAGTTTAAAAGTTTATGACTACCATAGGATGTTGTTGAACCTAGTGTCAGCATAAGGGATTGACTGGGGAAAAATGCAGACCTGGAACCGTTGGAGTTTAGGGTGAAGTAGGAGTAAAATCACCTGTAAAGAGCACCTTACCGTACAACTCGTATTTGTATGAGCCAGAAGGAAGAGCTGAACATTAACAGACTGCGGCGTAGACGGCTCTGTTAATCTGTGTGCTCACAGAAGCGTTCAAGGAAGAGTTGGACTGGGGCTTGGCATTGAAAGGTAAGTCTATCAGTGGGATTAGGTTTGGCTTGTTCAGCCAAATATGGTAGGGAAACTGGATTAAACAAGATGGAAATTTAATTCTTTCTCTCTCATGAAAGCTGTCTGGGCACAGGCAGTCCAGGGCCCACAGGTGGCTCTGTTGGCGTCAGGACACCAGCTTCCTTCGGTCTCGCTCCCACACCATCATGCTTGGTTTCTGTCCTCCAGGTGACCTCACAGGGTATAAGTGATGCTGAAAATCTAGCTTGTATACAGATGCCAGGAATCAGGGGGGAAGACGAAAAGAACACCTCATCCCCTCCTTTGAAAAAGCTCCTTAGAAGGACCGACCCCGCATCATGCTCTACATAGAACGTCCTGGGTGGCCCTCAGCAATGCCATGGCCATATCCAGGTTCCAGTAGGACAGACGAAGACAGTCACATTCCAGCAGCCGACGTTCGTCCCCCAAATTTGGGTGTTACTAAAGAAATAAAAGGAGAATAAATATTCATTAAGCAACTGGCTATTTCCATCCTTTTGATAATCTAAAGACCTCTACATGTCTTTCCTCACATGTACAGAGCACCTCCTCCCTGCCTTTTAAAGAAAATGCCCCTGTGGTCTCATGCAATTACTCCGTCCACTCAACATGCATCACCTCTGCTTGAGCTCCGGTCCGGAGAAGTGATAGAGAGGAGGTTCTGAGCCCTATGGGAGCACGGACTAAGAAGCAATTCTTCGGAACTGGGAAGACCTGAAAATGCTTTACAGGGAACAAGCTTATCTATACCCCCAATAAGTGGATAGACCTTAACAGATAAAAATGTTAACTCAGTCTGGCCGATGTGGCTCAGTGGTTGAGCATTGACCCACACACCAAGAGGTCTCTGGTTTGATTCCCAGTCAGGGCACATGCCTGGGTCGTGGGCCTGCTCCCCAGTGGGGGGCGTGCAGGAGGCGGCCAGTCGGTGTTCTCTCTCATTGATGTTTCTATCTCTCTCTCTCTCTCCCTCTCCCTTCCTCTCTCTCTTAAATCAATAAAGAAAAAAAATTAAAAAAAAATTATAACTCAAATGATAATGATAATAGTAATGAAACTATTAACTAATATTTGCTCATTGTTGCCGGTGCTTCATGCATTTTTCCTATTTCTCTACATGTGTTCATCTATTTATTTATTGTAACAATCCCACGATGCAAAGTGTTTATCTCCATTTTACAGAGAGGTTAAGGATCAAGCTCACGTTCCCCCAGCTAGTAAGACTGTGATCTGAATCCACTTGGTGGGGTGCTGTGCCCCTCACAATGAAAGACTTCTTATTTTGCTATGGACATAAATAGAGGAAACTCGACAATGGTTTCTGAGACGCTGCAAAGAATGTCATAGAAACGAGCAGGTGGTTTTAATGTATGCTACGGCACCAGAGTGACTTAGCCCGCCATTTGTGCAGTGTCCGTGTTTTACTGTCTTATAGCTTTATTAAAATGCTGTGTCCTAATGCTGATGAGAGGACTGGAATATTTAGATCAATACCTAATTTTACAGGCACAGGGGAGAAACAATCACAGGCTTCACTCTTGCCTATGTGCCTATGCAGAAAGGCAGTAAGACAGGTGGAGATTAGCTGGACACGGGAACGGGACCGTATTTATGTGCCTCCCACAAAGGCTGGTGTAGAAAGAAAATGAGGAATGGAATGCTAAAAATACTCTGACTCTGCAGCCTCTTTATTTATTTACCATGTTTTATTCAAGGTTAAAATACCAATTTGTTAAGGAAGAATATTCTGAAGTAATACTTTAGGAACACTGTTCATGTTTTTCATTTCAATGTTGCTTTGCTTAGAAGAATGTACAATGCAAGCTAAATGGAACTTTGAAATTGATCACACAGAAGAGATGAATGTTTGTGTGTAGTTCTTGGCACAGTAGACAGCGAATACTTTGTAGTTACGTAGAAATCTTACTTATGTTAGGTCTAGTGGGGGATACACTGTCTATCGCTGGTCAACAGAACTTTCTCTGATGCTGGAAATGTCCTGTGTCTGTAGTCTAACATGGTAGCCACTGGTGACATGTGGCTACAGCCAATGAGGACTGCCCTTAAATTTATTTTTCTTTCATTTATATATAAATAGCTACACCTGACTAGTGGCTACCATATTGCACAACACAGCCCAGAGATAGACAACTCAGTTAAATAAGGTACACACCTAAAAATGGCACACAATAAGATGTCATTTAAAGCCATAGGCAAAAGAGGACACACAGATGGCCAATAGATATATAAAAAGATTCTCCACGTCGCTAATCATCAGGGAAATGCACATTCAAACCTCAATGTGATATCACCCCACACCTGTCAGAATGGCTGTCGGCATTAAGTCGACAAACAACAAGTGTTGGCGAGGGTGTGGAGAGAAGGGGACCCTCGTGCACTGTTGGTGGGAATGCAGACTGGTGCAGCCACTGTGGGAAGCAGTATGGAGTTACCTCAAAAAATTACAAATGGAACTGCCTTATGACCCAGCAAGTCCACTTCTGGGAATATATGTGAAGAAACCCAAAACACTAATTAGAAATCACAAATGTGCCCGTATGTTTATTGGCACGTTGTTCACAGTAGCCAGGCTGTGGAAGTAACCCAGGTGCCCATCAGTAGATGAGTGGGTAGCAAAGCTGTGGCACATGTACACGGTGGACGCTACTACTGGGCCATAGAAAGGAAGGACATCTTCCCCTCTGTGACAGCATGGATGGGTCTGGAGAGCGTGATGCCAAGTGAAACAAGCCAGTCAGAGAAAGACAGGTACTGAATGGTCCCCCTTACATGTGCAATCTGGTAAACAAAATAAACAAACAAAATAGAAACAGACTCCTAGATGCAGAGAACAGACTGACGCGGTCAGAGGGGAGGGGCTTTGGGAGACCGGGTGGAAACGTTGAAGAGATTAAGCAAAGGAAAAAAATTATAGACATGGGAAAACAAAACAAAACAAAACCCATAGGGCATGACGGTCCCTGAGTGATTAGATAGAGCTAGGAGATGATCATTATTGAATTAGTCTGTCAAATATTTGTTTCCCACCAGCACTTATGTTTCCAGGTGTTACAGATGTAAATGTGAGTAAACATTCAGGTGTGATTCTAACGAGAAAAGGAGGTCACGTGTGACAGGGACAGCTGAATGTATAAGTCACGTGAGTGGCAGATTCCCCGAGGAAAGCCGAGCATGGAGCCAGGGAGGGCTGGACTAGGGGGACAGTGGTCCTGCTAGACGGGGTTGTTAAGGAAACCGTCTGTGAAATGTAGAGGACTATGAAGGTATTTAAGATCTCCGACAAGTGGGAAGGTAACCCTTGCACGTCCTGGGGAACGTACTCTGGATGTCAACAGCAAGGGAACCCCCCTGGGGCGGGCTCAGAACAGCCGCGGGCAGCCCCCCGGGGGAGTTTCACGGTTCAGTTGATCACTTCAAAAAACCGGCTTTTGGGTTCTTTACATTTTGAAATTTGTCTTTTTTTCTATTTTTCGATTCCTGTCTTACCTGTTAGTCCTTGTCGTTTACTTGTCTTGGCTTTACTCACCTAGAGTTCAGTTTTCTCTTCTTTTTTCACTTTCTCTATAAAACACGAAAATTGAGGCCACTGCCCGGCCGGTGTGGCTCCGTGGCTGAGCGTGGACCCTGCACCAAGAGGTCGCCAATTTGATTCCCAGTCAGGGCACATGCCCAGGTTGTGGGCCAGGTCCCCAGTCAAGGGCATGCAGGAAGCAGACAGCAGATCTTCTCTCTCATCGATGTTTCTGTCTCTCTCTCCCTCTCCCTTCCTCGCTCTGTCTCTCTTGAATCAATAAAGGAAAAAATTTCAAGGGAAAGAAAAAAGAAAATTGAGGCTGCTAGTTGTAGACCCGATGTAATAATGCAAAGCTATGCTTCCTTCTGTGCACCATTTTAGCTGCATTCCACAGATATTTTTGTGTTTATTATTGCTATCATTCTGTTAGAAATATATTTTCTTTTCGATTCATAACTTATTGACAGTGTGTTTAAATATCTGAGTTGTCTTGATAGCTTATTTCAGTTAACTTATAATTTAGTTCCACTGTGGTCAGAGAATATGTTCTCCATATTTTAAACTTTGCAGTCTTCTTATTTTTATTTTTTAAACTGTGTTTTTATTGATTTTTTTTTAGCAAAAGAGGAAGGGAGAGAGAGATAGAAACATCAATGTGAGAGACACAGATCTATCGACTGCCTCCTGCAGGCCCCCTACTGGGGATCAAGCCCACAATGTGCGCATGTGCCCTGAGCAGGAATCCCACCAGGACCTCTCAGTCCATGGGACCTCGCTCAATCCACTGAGCCACACCGGCAGGGCAACTTTTCAATCTTTTAAAATTCATTGGCATGCTTTTCCTGGCTTAATAAGTAGCCTATCTTGGCAAATGTACCACAAGAAATTGAAAAGAATGTGCATTTTGTGGTTGTTGGACGCAACCTACATATATCATCAGTCAGATCAAGGTGCTTGATAGTGTTGCCTAAATGATTTTTTTGTTTGTTCGGTTGCTTGTTTAAACAATTGCTTAGAGAAGGGTGTTAAAATCTCTTCCTCGATTATGAAATTGTTTATCCCACCCTTTAAAATTATCAGCTTTGCTTGGTATGTTTTTGGACTCTGTTATTAGGCACATAGTGATGTGTACTTGTTATGTCTCCCTGCTGAATGGTTGCTTTTAACTATTGAGAAAAGTATGTTCACACTGGATAAAGCCATGTGGAGGATGCAGACTCAGGGAAGTGTGAAGAATTAGGATCAATAAAGCTACTATTCTAATCTAGATTTTTTAAATATTTTAGTATTACACCCACCTCTTGGTTTGGCTGAGATAAATCAGACTAGTAATAGAAATTCTCCATAATGTGTTTTATTCTTTTATTTAATAATTCTTACTGAATACCTGTTATGGTATTCATATACTAAGTTATGTGGATACATCAGTGAACTTTCACAAAAATCTTGCCTTTGAAGAAAGTAAAACATCTCAATTTATTCTTCAATAATGTAACAATGATTTAGTAGTATATGAAATCATCTGTTAATACATTACATATGCATATGTGTGTATTTTATGCATATATATTTATATACACAAACATACAGATATATATATAAACACAAACATATTTTGCTGAATTTATTGCTCATTATTGTTTCTCTTCTCCTTTTTTACATTGAATTATGATCCACATGTCTGAATGGGGTCCTTTGGATATTTTTCTTCTCACATATGTGTTGTGGAGGATACATGCTAAAGTATTAACAGGTGGTACAGACTGTACTACCCAACCTGCAACTATGGTAAAATTAAAGAAATCATAGTTTGTGTAAGTTAATTGAATGCCTTAAGTTAGGGTTTCCTAATTTATGTCTCAGCTCCAGACTTTTAAAACCAGCCATACTCATTACAGTGTTAGCTGTGGGTCTAGCATAAAAGCATGTGGAGCCTACACCCCAAAAGGCCTAACAGATAAGGAGGCCTCTGTTGGGACAGGCAGTGGAGAGGAACAGGAGACTCAGAGCTAGCTGGACCCACGTCATGCAACATGATGGTAGTAAATGTGGTTCAATAACCCAGCTTATTGGTAATCAGTACCATGCTTTCTTCTGATAGTGGAGACATATTTTGGGATCTATTCATTCTATCAAGCTTGCTGATGTTAGATTTAACTTGTTATTCTTGAAATTATTCTTCACCCCCGACCCCCACCCCATTAGACTATGTTCCACAGGTTGGATCTATGTTTTTCAGCTGGGTCACAATTTGTCCCAAATCTGTTTGACTGACAGATCAACTCGAACTCTCAGCTCTTCCAAAAATGTGCAATTCCATGTTTCATCCACACTAGCTTTATCTACATTTTAAAAATGTAGACACCACCCCAGGGAGTTGTCTAAACTAGAAAAAAATCTCTTGATTTTCAGCCTTCTAACACTGTTAAGGTTCTACGTTTCTACTCAGAAGACTTACAAGAGAGTTTGCATTCAGGACCATTTCAATTTTCATGCAATTAAAATTCCACTTTATTATTAATATGAAAGGCAAACAGAATATACTCTCTAAGAATGTATTATCCACAAACCAACTCCTTTCCACTGCCGACTGCATAAAGTACGAGTGGCGGTTTCAGAGGCTGTGCACGCTGTAGGCGGGACCTTGCTCCTCCGGGAGTCCGCTAACCCTTAGCAGGCTCAGCTTTGTGCGCTTGCAATGGATTGCAGTCTATAAAATGGCTAGTCTAGGACCAGAGAGAGATGGAAAATAGCAACCCTTTTCCATTTCCTTCTCACTTATCTAAAAAAAAAAAACTCTCCTGCATTCACTGGCCTCTGATTCTCTTTGGCTCGGAAAATATTATATAGCATGTGGTTGAATAGATACATGAACAAGCAATGCCCGTGGCTAATTCTTGTGCCTATCTCTAGCCTGGGGTATAAATGAGTGGGATAAGTGAATTAGATATTATTGGGGCACTGATATGGCCGTGATGCTTCATAATCGTCCATTCAGTGTATTTGCACTTACTTCTCCCCATGAACCAGGCTCTGGGAGCGAGCTCCGGGAGACACTGAGCTCAGATGCTGGATGATGGGGGTTGGGATTGAGGTGATCTCTAAGGACATTACCAATATCATGGCATCCACCAAATCTCTACTATTTATTTTTAATTTTAAACATATGCTACACTGATAACTTAACAGTAGGTTTTCCACAATCAAAAGTCAGGCCTTCATGAGATTTTAGGTGGCTTCTGACAGCTGTGTGGACAGTCTTGAGAGGTGTGTGTGAAGAACGCCTTCAACTCTCCCGCCCCTCCCCCCACCCCACACAGGATGCCTCTCTACAATGATTTTAAGGGTTACCTTGAAGGAAATTGCATTGCCCAGAGGGCCTCTCCCCAAACTTGTGTTCCCCATTCAGGTCTGCAGTAATAATAATGTGAGTTCTGTTGCCTTCATTATAGATATCACGGCTTTTGTAGAACCCTCTGGTAGAGCTACCACCATCTTCAGATTGTTCTGTGTCCCTGAGCATGGCCCCCAGCCTCAGCTCCCCACCCCGCAGCCAACCAGCCTGAGCCCAGCTCCTGTCCTGCCCCCGCCTGCTCCGCGCTCCCTTGGGCAGTAAGAACCCAGCTCCCACCACAGAGCACAGCACCCCAGACCTCAGCCTTTGCCCTGGACCATGAAGCTCACTCTGCGGGATGAGTCCTGGTGGCTAAACACGTGTGCACATTACCCAGCAGAGACCCCAGTCAGGGGACAGTCTCGTCTCACCTCTCCCGTGTTTGTTTATATCAGCGTCGCAGACGGTGGAATCAAAGAGCACCTGGTGTGCACAGGCGAGCTCGCACCTCAGCATAAAACTTGCCTTCTGTTATTTCTTATTGAGTTTTACCAAGATATTTTAATATATATTTTTAAAAAGGAAGAGAGAAAGAGAGGAGAGAGAGGGAGTGGGAGGAGGAAGGGGAGGGAGGAAGAAATGAGAACCAGGGCTGTGTCAGATTGTTCAGACCATTTTCACATCTTTTAATGTCCAAGACTGATGTCTAAGTATTTCAACATTACCCCAGGAGGGACCACGTTCATCTGAACTCCTGATTTCCGTTTTTCCATGAATGAATATGAATGGATGCGTGGGTTTCCTGGGATCGATGCTGGCATTACTGTTGTTGGTACGGCTGAATGGATAGATAGATGATAGATAGATAGATAGATAGATAGATAGATAGATAGATAGATAGATAGATAATAGACAGACAGATAGACAGATAGATGATAGATAGATAGATAGATAGATAATAGACAGACAGATAGACAGATAGATGATAGATAGATAGATAGATAGATAGATAGATAGATAGATAGATAGATAGATGATAGATAGATAGATAGACAGATAGATGATAGATAGGTCAGTAGACATGATAGTATTTGGGGGGACTACTTCCGGTGTGCAGGTGGATAACTACCTGCCTGTGATCAGTGAGGTAAAGTAGGAAGCTCCGCCTCATCTTCTGTGCAATTCTTTCTCCCTGACACTCTTTAGACATCTCTGTAGGAAGGGCACAGCCTCTCATTCTCTCACTACAACAGAGTAACAACAAAAAAGTAACAGCAACCCTGCCTGAAAATTCTGTAGCAGAAAAACTCAATTTTACATGTGGTAGGTGTGCAACTTAATTTATATTTAAGTGGTACGACTCTGTAAGGATATTTTTATCATTTCTATTCTATAGATGAAGAAATTCCTGCCAAGAAAGGTCAACTTCACCATCTGGGTTTAGAATGCAAACACATGTCTCTCTCACCCCAACACTGTACTTTTTATTTAATTTCATACCTTGCTCTCATCAATCAGCGGCTCGGGTGAATGGTTGCTTGTTGGAAAGGAAAACAACCAACCCACACACAGCATTTAGTACAGTTTTGAAACTTGACCTACTTCTTTAAACAGTTTCTTCTAATGATTTCAAAGTCCTAAATTGGTGGACAATGGACACTTCAAGCTGAGTTGGCTAAATTATACTAGTTAACTCCAATAAAACTGTCTCTTCTTCTGAGATCGGGCTGAAGGACAATGGGAGGCAGAAGGGAGAGAAGTAGAAAAGGGGAAGAAGTTAAAGAAGCAAAGATAAGCTTCTCAGCTTCGCCATCATCCAGACTTTTCCTCTCCTCTCCTTCGGCTAGAGAAATAAAGGCACCTTGGACCCTTTGCAAAATACATATATTCCCTCTTGTGGGTGGTGTGCGTGCGCCCAGGAGGCCAGCGTCCAGCTTGCAGAGCTCACGCTGCGCAGTAGCTGGCAGCCCCCGACCCCCAGCAGCGAGGTCCTGGAAGCTCCGCTCCTGCAGCCTGCCCCTCGCCATCTGCATCTGTCCCTGTGCCCACGCAGCTGCGCTCCGGAGAGCAGGCTCAGGGCCGCCCTCTCCAACTGGCCGAGCTTCCGAAGGGCAGCTGCAGCACTAAACTTTCCTGGGACTTTCCCAGCCGCCAGCTCAGATACTGTATCCTTGTTTGCTGAGCTAAAACTATCAAAGATGGGCACAGATGCCTTAGCAACCAGTCCAGAAGGATTGCGTGTCTCAGCCAAACATTTGCCCCGCACTGATTCCAAGTAGCAGTCAACTTTGTTTCTAACGAGCTAACAGATGTGGGCATTTCAGAGTGAGTTGAAATGGTATCATCCACAAAGCTGGAGCCGGATGAGTTTTCTAAAAGATGTTTTGGAACAACAGCCTAGAAAATATTATTCTACTTTGCCAATTAGCTCGAGAGAAAAATCACACACAAGTTTCTTTTTTGTCTTTTCCTGGGTTCCTCTCCCAAAGCTAGATGATTCTCTAGCTCGTGGTTACCCCATTCTGCCATTTGTGGCAGCATGCACCTACTGGGAGAAGTCTGGGGTTCACTGCCTAGGGCTGACCCGCCACAGCTACCAAGTCTGGCTCTGGGGGAAGAGCTGAGCAGCAAAGTCTCCCTGCAGGAGTGGCTGCCAAGCCCGTGTGTATTTGTGGACCGTGCCCACGTGGGGCAGGGACCTGCTACACACTGAGTGCCTCTCCCTTTCTGCTGGCACATCTCACCATTGTCTCCTTCAATTTTCACATCGAATTGTAACGAGAATAATAATAGTAAAAAATAAAAACCCTGCCACCGTTTGTTGAACTCTTAATAGGGGCTAGAAACTGTGCTTAATATTATATGTCTTTGCTTTATTTCTGTAGCTCTGATATTAGGTGCATCTATATTTACAATTGTTACCACCTCTAGATGAATTCACCCCTTTCATAAACATTCAGTAATGTCAGATAAAGAAGTTCTGGAGAGCCAATGTGCAGCATGATGACTGTATTTAATAATAGTGTGTTGCATACTTGAAATTTGCTAAAAGAATAAATCTTAAGTGTTCTCACCACTGAGAAAAGGGGGGGGGGGTAGGGGATGAATGTGTATAAAAGTGTTAATTGGCTTGATTGTGGTAATTATTCCACAATGTATACATATATACAAGCATCATGTTGTACACCTTAAATATACTTCCTTAGTTGACTCTATCTTTTAAAGCAGTTTAAGGTTCACAGACAAATGGGAAGGAAGGTAGAGGTTTTCTGTATACTCCCCGGCTCTGGGTCTGCACAGCTTCCCTCCTTATCTGTCTACTGGACTCCCTGCGGCACCCAGGACTACCTCTGTCACACGCTGATGAACCGCCATTGGCACATGATACTCACCCAAATTCTTAGCTTACGTTGTGGTCACTCTTGGTGTTGTACATTCTGTGGGTTTGGACAAAATGTATGATGACATGTAGCCATCATTATGGCATCACACCAAATATTCACTACCCTAAAATTTCTCTGTGCTGCACTATTCCCCCACCACCCCAACCCCACAGCTAACCCTTGGAAACCACTGATATCTTAACCATCTCCATACTTTTGCCTTTTCCGAAATGTCACATAGTTGGAATCATTCACGTGTAGCCTTTGCAGATTGGCTTCTTTCACTTACTCTGCACTGAAGCTTCCTCCACCTTTCATGGCTTAATGGCTCATTTTTTTTTAGCGCTGAATATATTTTATTGTCTGGGTACACCACAGTTTATTTATCAGTTCACCTAATGAAAGATGTCTTGACTGTTCCCAAATTTTGGCAATTATGACTACAGCTGCTATTTATGTGCAGAGTTTTGTGTGGACATAAGGTTTTTATTTCTTTGGGAAAATGATTTGGTATGTGATCTCCGGATAATATGCTAAGAGTATGTTTAATTTTGTGAGAAACTACCAGTCCTCCAAAGTGTCAATAAATGTGTGCAATTTTTATTTGTCAATTATACCTCATTAAAGCTGGAAATCCAGCTATGACATAGGATCTGTCGTGCACATGAAGAAAGTGAGGCTCAAAGACTCGAAGTTGTTTTCAAGTTCGCTCAGCGAGTGAGTGATGGGACAGGTGTCCGGTCAAAGTTGCAGTGAAACAGCGCGGCAGGCGCTGGCCTTAGGGGGGCAGTTGGACCCCAGCTTCACTGACCTGTAGTTCCCACTGCTCAGCAGGGTGCTTCACGTCACTGACTTTCAGGTGCAGCATCAGGGGGGTGATGGACACGGAAACTGCCTGCCAGGGCTAGTGATCGGGTAGGTAGCAGTGACCGTCCTTTAGCAGCCATTCAATAAGCGGGGCCTTACTCTTCCTTCTCCAATGACCTACTTGGGCAGGGCGGGCTGATTCGTTCTCAGCGTCGTCTGCCCCATCTTGAGAGCGGTCTCCGGTCTGGAATGAGAGTGGCGATGTAGGTTGGCAGTTCAGTGGAGGCAGTTATAGGAAATTGAGCAGAAGGAAATGAAAGGGCCTATGGAGCTGGAATTCCCTTCTTTGGTGGGTAGTTCATTCTGTTATTTTAAAGGGGCCCCTGTTCCCGAGGGTTTGGACTCTCATCTGTTTCTGCGCTTTTGGTAACTGCACCTAAGAAACCAAAAACTTGGATGTCTTCATTGTAAAGTGTCTGTATGCCATATAAATGTAGATGGTGAGACTATTCTTGATGTTTGGTGTGGAAGAAAAGGGCTCAGGGTGTCAAATTTTGAAGAGCGGAACTTGTAGGAAGAAATGTCTTCCCAGAGAATAGGGATCGATCTATGTGACAAAAGGTTCTGGTGAAATGTATCGTATTGTGCAGAACCCAAGATTTTCCATTTATTTGCAGATGGTCTTTTATCCTGATGTGATTTCTTTGAGGGAAGAAATAATTTGGCATATTGCTCTATTTCATTGCTCACTATTTGAGCAGAAATAATTAAACTGAATAGCCTTCACCTTATGAAGAAGAAGCTGTGATCGTATATGTCTTGTGAAATTTGAGGCACAAGTCACCGCATTTTGGACCCCAGGTCCAAAGAAAACGGTCTTCTTTTCTAGGTGGAAATATGTTCGTTTGTTATGAAACGAACATGTATATTTATATTAAATGTATAATTTATATTAAAATGTATATTTATATTAAAAAATTATAATGGGTCAATTTAATGCAAAAGAACCAAGACAGGCTATCTGTAAAAGTATTCCTTCTGTGTGTGGTTTTTACATTTGGAGGATCTCCCCACAGGTTCTACTGTTTTGGGGTTATACTTTCTTTGTTCTGTCTGATTTTTTTAGCCTTATGCATTGCTTTTAAAATGTTCTTTTTTTTATTATGAAAATTCAGTATCTTCCTCAGGATAAGCTGTGGAATTGAGAATTTTGCATCAGAATTCCCTAGAATAAGATGTATCTTTGTATACCGCAGAGTCAAATACCTTAATGTAAGCATTTTCCCCCAGTTACATTTGTTATTTTTCTTATGTATGTTGTGGACCTCCTGTTATCTTATTTTCATTTTTGTCTAATAACTAACATTTTTGTAAGGCTCTCGCTGCAGGGCAGGCCTGGTGTTGAATTCTATATATTTATCTCCTAGGTTGTGTGTAGAGCCAGTCTTGGTAAACAAGTCTACCAAGAGGTACATTTATCACGATTCCCACTTTATAGATGAAGATCTTAAGACACAAGAGGGTCAAGTAACTTGGTCAAGGACACTTGGCTGAAGTAGCAGAAACATGGTTTGATCCCTGACAGTCTGACACACATCCATGTAGCGTGATGTACTGTATCATCAGCCTCATCGTTACTATTCTTGCTGTGTATTCTTCATCTTGTACCCTGTCTTCTTGATCGATGGGGGTGGGCTTTACTTTAATGTATTGTTCTAATGTGGCTCATGTCTATATTTGTGGTATTTTTTTCTGTTCAGTGTCTTGAACTCTGCCACCAAAATATCGCTTGCCTTTCTCTTACAGTAGTCCTTGACTTTTCCCCCTCAGATAAATGATCTCCTTTTTAATGCCTGTGAGACCATATAAAACACTTTGCGTGAACTCTACATTTTGTTTAATTTCATTCTGACATATGGTCACTGTCTTGTAACAGTCCCTTTGCTTGTTTCAGTTCCTGAGTTATTTACATGCATATTTTATGCTGAAACTCATCAGGCTCTTTCTTATTTCGGGTGATGTTTCCATTGGGGTGAACTCTTTTTTGGAGAATGCCGTGCTGAGTAAAATGGAGACAATCCATGATTTTAATCCATGACTTTAATATTTTTCATGAAATACGCACTTTTGTCTGCCTTGAGCATTTTGTATGCCTTGGGAATACACCTGGAATCCAGTATTTCATTGCTGTTTACAATGAAGACCCTGACATTCTAGGATCTCTATATAAGCCCAAACTAATTGTGTTTAGATGACATTCTTTTCACTGGGCAATACAACCATGGGCGCCTGTCCCATTGACTCTGAGTGTTTCTGGAATCATTAGCCTGCATGTCCACTCTACAGATGGCAATGCTGATTATGGCATGGTTGGGATCTGTGGAAAGATGTTTCAGAAACATATCAAAGTCAGCCAGCATGCCTGGTGGTGGAATCAAAGATTGGCATCCACAATGCAAAGAAAGGCAATCACTGGAAGTAAAGATACCTCAGGGGTGAAGAAGAGGAGGGATCAATATCAGTGCCCTAAAGCTTTCTGAACCCCATGGCTAGAAATTAGTTAGCTATCAGAAATTCAGTTGGGCTAACAGAAGCGAGAAAGTATTTGCATGGTCACCGTTGACCCCAGTTTTTGTAAATCTACAGCCCCACAATGGGAGAGGGTACTGCTGTGGTGGGAACGAAGTGTCTAAACAGGTGTACCCCAGAGGGTGAAATATTGAGTTTGTTTTATTTTTTCGCTTTCTCACCTAGGTCAAATCCAAAAGATTCTGTGGTCTTATGTGTAGGAAGTGACTCTGTTATTCCATTTGAATGATCACGTTACCAACGACAGCTGATTCATTCACAATAATGAGATCTCTTATGAAAAGGAGACAGCTGGCGTCTGTGTTTCCGATGAGGATAAAAGGCAGAGGGGCACACGGTAATCATGGGTTATTGCGTACTCACATTGTGAGAGAGTCCTGCCGTCATTGCACATTTAGAAACAATTAAACTAAGAAGATTGTCACCTTGGAGTCCCAGTGGCCTGTCCTGCAGCCAGCGAGTGTACCATCAAAGTAGCCCCTACCAGCTGCTTCTCTGGAACTAGAAAAGAAAAAAGGCTCACTGTAGACACGCTTTATGACTTTTCAATGACAATTCAGCGTTTTCCACTTACTGGGTCAGATTTTTCACTCAAACATGCAAACATTTGCAAATAACACCCTCAGAGTCTATCTCGCTTTTACTATAGATTTATAACAGATGCAATTTTAAAAAGAATATTTCACAGGGTAGCTTCAGATGAAAAGTACTCTGGGGTTAAAGGCAACACAAGTCCTTTGCTCCTGGATTTTTGCTTTTCTTGATGCCATTAGTTCTCAGTTTTGACTGAGGGCCTGTTTTCTCGCAGCACATAATTCCCATGTTTCAAACACTCTGTGCTTTTTCAGCAACATCAGATTAAGGCACGTAAATAAATATAGGTTCAGGAGCACAGGTGCTTTTCTGATTCAATTAGTGCTTCTGGAGTCTAAACTCTCCCCACATGTGCAGTCTCTTTCTTAATTCAAAAGATGAACACAAACAGTCATTCGGCTATTAGAGGAGCCCACAGAGGGCTCATTAATGGGTCCTGATTGGATTCTTTCACAGACCTGTCACTCAGGACTGAAGGTGAGCTGGGGGCCAGCGGCAAAGGCATGCATGACGAGTGCGGGGTTCGCGGGACGGCGGTGATGAAATGAATCAGGGTCAACAAAATGCACTGTTCATGTGGGCCCACGCAGGAGGTAAACTGGAGCGAGGCCTTGGGAAGTCAGGGGTTGGAAAGACTGACTTTGTCTGACTCTTGTGAGCATCCCTGTACTTTCATCCCTGGAAAAAGTGATGATTTAAACAAGGGGTGCTCCAGGGGATGGCTTCCCATCACACAGACCCCTGGCTGGCTGGTGTTTGCACCTTGCATGCAACTGGCTGCACCTTGACTGTCTTATCATCCCTCTCCTGGTCACGCGCCCTCCCCACGCCACAGGAGGGTTTATCTGTCCGGTAGCTGCCTTGTACTGATTCAGCCCAAAAGAAGTCCTAGGTTAATATTTATTGAATCAATCAACTGATCAATCAATGAGTGAGTGAGTGATGGATGGCCATGCCCTTTGTCTTTGCTTAGTCTTTCCCTCTCAGTTCAAAGATTAACTTCATGATGAAGCTTTTCTCAGCTTTCTACCACCCAGGAAGAGATAATCACTTATTCTCACATATTCAAAACACACGGGTGACATGTGGCCTATGCTTCTGTCACAGGGTTAATTGTGGTGGAATAGAATGTTACATGTGACTATGTCTATGCCTCAGTCAGTTCATGGGCTAGTTGGATGGGGGCTGAGTGTGACTCATCATGAGAAGCTTCCCCTTCTCCTTAACCTTTCAAACAGCACTCGGCACATAAAAGACGACGGGAGGCGTCGCTTCAGGGAGTGGCGGTAACCTCCTCTAGGGACGACTCCAGGGTGGCATTTAAATCAGGCTTGTCGCCCAGCCGGTGTGGCTCACTAGTTGAGTGTTGACCCTGCACCAAGAGATCAACGGTTCAATTCCCGGTCGGGGCACATGCCCAGGTTGTGGGCCCGGTCCCCATTGGGGGGCGTGCAGGAGTCGGCCAGTCAGCCAGTCAGTGTTCTCTCTCATTGATGTTTCTCTTTCTCCCTCTCCCTTCCTCTCTCTCTAAAATCAATAAAGAAAAAAAAAATCAGGGTTGTCACCCAATTTCTGGTGTTGATTTTCTCTTATGATGGCTTTGTTAATTTCTGCTGGATCAGTCTTTTAGGCCCAGAAGTTAACAAACAAAAAAACAACAACGACAAAAAACGCTTCTGGAAAAAATATTACAGTCAATTGAAATGATAAAGCAACAGAGCCATGATAAAAGAGAAACTATAATGAGAATGATAATTTAAAAAATTGCTCTCAGATGAGGAATCATGGAGACTCTCTTGGGAATGGGTGCCGAACCATCATCAGCCGACCAGGGAGCCTGGCGGGGGCGGGGGTGGGGCCGGGGGCCTGAGCTCAGCGGCCACCCGGGTCAGACGGCCGCGACTCAGGACGAGGACAGAAAAGCAAAGGTGGGAGCAATGAATTTATGAAAAAATAACAAATTATGATAAAATTACCCATCAGTTATGAGTAACTTATTCATAAATTATATTGCAGATGTGAAATCATATGTGAATAAAGTGGACATTATACTTTTTTTACATAAACTGTATAATAATAATATATCTATTTTTTCCCCCCAGAAAATGGGCAAAAAATCTAGGTTATGATATGACCTTAGGTGTGTTCAGATGTATTTCAGAGCAGTCACTGTGGTCATAAAATTGCACACCGTAAGTTCCAAACCAGCAGAGGAAATAATAAGGTGACCCCAAACTGGCCTCACCAAACCAACAGTGTTTGTTTGAAAGAGGCTATAAAATGCTACATTAAAAATACCAGCAGAGCCCGGCCAGTGTGGCTCCGTGCATTGAGCGTCGTCCTTTGGACTGAGAGGTCCCGGTTCGATTCCAGGTCAGGCCACATGCCCGGGTTACAGGCTCGATCCCCAGTAGGGGGTGTGCAGGAGGCAGCCGATCTGTTTCTCTCTTACACATCGATGTTTCCATTTCTCCCTTCCTCTCTCTCTAAAAAATCAATAAAAAATATTTTAAAAATAATACCAACACAGGTTAATCTTTTCCATCAACAGTAAAATAAAATAATAAAATACTAACAGAGGTTTCTCTCTTGGTTCATTTTCTTCCTGCATCCAACCCACCAGCATCCATGACTTTTCTCCCTGCCCCCTTTCACCTCACTGATGAAGGAGGGGTCCTTGTTCTAAATAGCACAGACAGCCCAGTACATGGCACTTAACACCAGACAGATGCGGCCGAGGGTGATCTGTTAGTTGCGCGGACTCAGTCTGGGGTAGGAGGCTTGACTCGTCATGCAGGACCACAAGGGGCTGCACTCGGGACCGCAGGGGAGGCCATGTTTGCTTTTGTAGGAAGACGGTGTGTTTGTTTAATTACTTTCTCACGCTGTCAAGGGGATGGAATCCATTAGAGCCAGGCCCAGACTGGGTGTCACTGGTCCAATCTGCATGAGGGAACCCTTTCCTGTGGGGTGAGGGGCACATCTGGAGAAGCAAGAGGACTCATGGGACCCCTGTGACACTCTGAGATATCAAAGGACACATGGAATTTTGTTCAGACATTGCAACAATGCAGGACCTAGAGTAACATCATTCCAGGTCAATGTTGGTTCATCCTAACATTGATGAGGAGAAAAGTCGATTCCTGGCCAGGGCCACTGCCTGTGTGGTGTGTGCGTGATCTCTGGGTTCCCACGTCTGTGTGGGTTTTCTCTGAGGACTTGGCTTTCCTCCCACACCCCAGAGATGTGCAAGTGAGGTTCACTGGTGTATCCCAGGGGTCCCAGCACAAGTGAGGGTGGGCTGTGGGCGTGGTCCTGCAGCGGAAGGTGTCCTGTCCAGGATGCAGCCCCACCGGTGCTCTGAGCTACCAGGATAAGCTCTGCATCGCCACCCTGGACTGGAATGGGGGTTGGAAAAAAAAATGACCTTATTTGTTCATGCTGCTCTTTCTTAAATGTATGCGTAGCTCACACTGATTTCAATGTTTAGTATTAGAGGTGTTTGGTCTTTATGGAGAAGATTGGTGGTATTTTTGTGACCAGAAATATACCATAGGAACTGAACTCTTGTTTGTATCGATTAGTATATGGTAACACTGGTTCATTAAAGGATGTTTAGCTAAAAGTCACAGATTTTGAAAACCTATGACATTCAGTGAGGACTCACTATACAATGACCCACGTTTTTCTGTTTTCTCCTTAATCTAGTCAGCACCCAATATAACTGTTGCTTTTCCCACTTGGTCTCTGTCTCCATCGGGACTTGTATCATCTGTGAGTGAGGACATTTCTTTTGATAGTTATCAATCATACCACTTCTAATAATGCCAAGATGCAACTAGAACAAAATGAGGTTTGTTACAAGTATGAACACATATGCAACAAGGAGTGAAGAATAAAGGAATCTTGAGAAGGAGGGAAAATCTGCAAAGAATTTGTGATGAGAGGTGTGGTAGGGTGAAGCGTGACTTTTGGTTCTGAGTTTCCTGGATCTCTCGAGAAATAAACGAAAACCACCACCAGCACAACCAGAAGGAAAACAATAACAAATGGATTTGTAGGTTTCTGTTATCTGAAAAATGGAATAAAATGACTGACTGACTGCTAGAACGAATTACAAAAGACAGTGAGTAACATAAAGGTGTCCTCTATTGTAGGTTTGCAAAGATAGAGAGGTTTTTTTTTACTAAATATTTTTTCTTTATTGATTTGAGAGAGAGAGGAAGAAAGAAGGAGAGAGAGATAGAAACATCAATGAGAGAGAACATCGATTGGCCGCCTCCTGCATGCCCCCCACTGGGGATCGGCCCACAACCTGGGCATGTGCCCTGACGGGGAATCAAACTGGCAACCTCTTGGTGTGTGGGTCGACACTCAACCTCTGAGCTACACTGGCCAGGCTGAGATAGGTATTTTTCAAATGCTCTTTTCCTACAGCAATCCTTCCTAGAATGAAATTCATACCCCTAAGAGCATATGATGTACTATACATTGTGCTTTGAACTTTAGCTATATCATTTTACCTAATCCTTACCACGATGTGGGTGACCTATATACTGTTTTTGAAATGTTACAGTTGAATTAATAAAGACATACAAAGGGTAAGTTAAATTCCCAAGAGATGATACCTTGACAAGTTCAAGTCTGGGTTCAAATCCAGGGCTACTTGACTCTTAACAACATAGGGTTTAGTATTAAGTAACAATCAGTGAAATCGTTTTTGTGTAGAATTTAGTTAATGGCTTCCACATATCCACTTTCTTAATATTTACTATCTAGGCATGTATAATTGGAGCTTAAAAATTTGTAGAAATAGCCCATCTGGTGTTGCTCAGTGGTTGAGTGTCGACCCTGCACCAAGAGGTCGCCGGTTCAATTCCTGGTCAGGGCTATGCCCAGGTTGTGGGCCGATCCCCAGTGGGGGGCATGCAGGAGGCAGCCAATCGATGTTCTCTCTCATCCATGTTTCTGTCTCTCTCTCCCTCTCCCTTCCTCTCTCACTAAAAAGCAATTAAAAAAAAAAATTCATAGAAATGAATTGATAAATCCAATTGACTATTTCACATACAAAGAACCTTAAATAAACATTGAATGATTTTAAAATATCAGGTTGACGTAGATGGTAACAGTTTAAAGTGTACACACACTTAATTCCTATTATTAAAGTGATATCTAGAAGGTATTTTTTTCTGGTAAGTAAAACATGAATCTTTGGTACTAATTTTTAACAACATACAGTATTTTAAATTTTGGTATAATTTAAACATCTATTTAAGAATATGATACAATAATTTTTGTTATTTTTAATTTTTTAAGTACAGTTAACATTCAGTAGTATATTAGTTTCAGGTGTACAGCATAGTGGTACAAATTAGTAGTTACAGAATAGTCAGGGGCCCTAGCCAGTTTGCTTAGTGGTTAGAGCATGGACCCACAGACCAAGAAGTTCTGGGTTCAATCCATCCCCAGCCCTGATTGGGATAGTGTAGGAGGAAGCCACTCGATGTGTCCCTTTCACATCGATGTTTCTCTCTCTCTCTCCCCCTCCCACTCTATCTGAACAAAGATGAAAAAATGTTCTTGGGTGAGGATTAAAAATAAAAAGTCATGGGGATGTTAAGTGTAGCATACAGGAATACATAGAGTCAATAATATTTGGATAACTTTGTATGATATTAGGAGGGTACCAGAATCATCGAGGGGTTCACTTCGTAAGTTATATAAACGTCTAATCACTATGAGACCCATAAACTTTTCTCACCAGTGTGCTGTCGGAACACATAGTGGGAGCGAGGAGTATCTGGCATCGTCAGCAGCCAGCCCGCCTTCTCCCTGGGTTTAGTTTGGGAGTGTGGGCAGGTAAGGCAAAGATGTCCTTGTAAACGCGTACACGCCGTCCAGTGCTCGCACCCGTTACTATTGAGGCGTTACATGGCATCATCCAAGTCGAAAGCAGTTTAATTGAATAAGCTTTCGGTAACGTGGGGAAGAATTATACCTCACTTAATAGGACGTCCCCCTGTGCTGATCGCCCTTCCAGAGTCGTGTTTAATAAGCCACACAGAGCATCACCACGCCAGAAAGGTAGCGCTGGCGTTGTGGGAACAGACCTGCGTGGGAATTACCGACACGAAAATGGAGCAATGTCTTGTGCTCTTACAAACCAAACACTCTCTGCCTCCGAGCTGAACTTCCCAGTTTTGTGGGGAGCAGAGAAACCACTGTCTGCAAACGGCCACGCACCATCGTTCTGAAAATGAATGTGATTCCCGATCTGTTCTAGTTAAGAAGCCACCAGCCTATCTATTTCCTGCAAGAAAACGGTCAGTGTTTGGCTCTGTCCTAAAGCTGGCCAGTGACTTGTTTTCTAGCAAAATGCAGCAATCAGGTCTCCTGACATCCCAGAGCAAGGCTCAGGCCCCGCCTTTCTTCCCTCTTCTCATGGTGGACAGGTAGAAGTGGACACCTAGCACCGTCTTGGAGAAGGAAATAACAGTCCCAGGAGCTAGGAGATCTGGGGGCAGGCTGGGCTCAGAGCTTCCTTTGGCTCAGTCCAGGGGACTTTAGGGGCTACCTAAGCTTTGTTAATCTGTCTTCCCTTTCCCCCCTCATTCTCCTCTCTTGGGTTTGGTTTTCCTCACTCCTTGAGCAAGGGGCCATGTATAATACCGGCAGGAAGCATGGTCTTGGGGGTGAGTCTGAGGTCTTTTTCAGGGGAGAGTATGATGAAGAGAACTGTCATAATTTTTATCTGGGTTGTATGTCTCAGTTCCCGATGACAGGAAAAGTGGTAAAAATAAGAAATAAGTTGCACGAACCTGCCTGGACCTTTGATGTGCCTTGTCTCCAGGGAACGTCGAGGTGAACTGCGTGCAGAATGATGAGAAACAGCATCTAACATGACCTTTAGGTCTGATCCCAAGCACCGGGAAAGCCGTCAAATTGGTCTATTATACAGTGTTGAGTCGAATTTTTAGACTCACGTGTACGATTTTTCATTTTCCGTGTTACATTTTAAGGAACTATAACCTCTTCAGACTTGTCAAAATCACTTCGGGTCTGGGTTCTGTGGTACGGCACATAACCTGACAATCAGATCTATACACTGAGGCTGAGGCTGACAACACGTCCACCCATGTCATATCCTCCACCGAGCTATTAGTGAAGAAGGGAAAAATTGAACAGGATAGGTCAGGGGCATACCTGTGGAACACCACGCTTTTTTGTTATTGTTTTGTTATTGTCATTGTTACTCAGTTATTGTTTCTGGCCATTTGCTTTTTATTTTGAACTCAGGATTAAATGACCAAGTTCTGTTTGACAAATTTATAGCAAATATATAGATAGGCATATCAGATATTGTGATATTAAGAAATTGAGATTTTTTTTCATGAGCATGTCATTTTTCCACATGTTAGATTTTTGTATGTATATCAGATACTCGACTTATTTCTGGTTTTACAATTCTTTTTTTCTAAAAATTATTTCTATTTTGAATATCTTTTTAGCATCTATGAAAACATCCAAATTGTTCATTTTTCTTTAATCTGTTAGTGTGTAACTTACATTAATATATTTTCTGATAGTTATTCCATTTCTGCAATATCTACTCCTTTGTCATTATGTGGTCCATTTTACACTTTGCTTAATTTCTTTTTATATAGATAACTCCCAGCTACCATCAGCAATATTTTTCTGAAAATTAGTTTTTATTTGTAATAGTATATCCTGGCATGATAATTTCTACTTATTAAAATGGGACAATTACAATGCATAATACCCCATGCCCAAATCCACAACTATTTTTCTTAAAATAAAAATACACAATGAAATGTCTCTTGTTAGGAATCAACTCTCAGTTTAGAGCATACAGTTCTTTAAAAATTGTTTTTCAGTCGCCAAAGAATTGCTGTGGATAGGGACAAGCAATTGTTCTGCGTCTTTTTTATTAAATTTATTGGGGTGACATTAGTTAATAAGGTCATATAGGTTTCAAATGTACATGTCTGTGATATATGGTCTATGTATTGTGTGCTCACCACCCAAAGTCAAATCATCTTTCATCACCAGATATTTGCCCCCCTTCCCTTCAATACCCACCAACCCCCCTTCCCTCTCTAACCACCATACTGTTGTCTGTGGGTTTTGTTTGTTTTTCTTGCTCATTTATTTGTTGCTTTCAGTTTTATATCCCACCTATGAGTGAAATCATATGGTTCTTGACTTTTTCTGTCTGACTGACTTAGCTGAGTACAATATTGTCAAGTTCCATCCATGTTGTTGCAAATGGCAGTATTGCATCTTTCTACGGCTAAGGAGTATCCCATTGTGTATATGGACCACATCTTCTTCATGCAATCATCACTCAGAAGACACTTCAGTTGTTTCCATGTCTTGGCCACCATGAATAATGCTGCCATGAACATAGGGTGCATATATCTTTGGGAATAAATATTTTCCAAGTTTGTGGGTTTAGCCTCAAAACTGTTTCACTGTAGGATGCATAGCCTGGCATACTTAGTCACAAACCTCCAACAGCTGTTGCGGGGTAAAATTTCCCCGTTACATTTGCCCCTCTGCGTGTTGACACGTACAGTGGTCCCTCGTTTATCACGGTTAATCCGGCCCAGACTCTA
The DNA here is from genome assembly GCF_014108415.1 of Molossus molossus. Taxonomy (NCBI): domain Eukaryota; kingdom Metazoa; phylum Chordata; class Mammalia; order Chiroptera; family Molossidae; genus Molossus; species Molossus molossus. Next base: position 6,825,000 of record NW_023425350.1, on the reverse strand, counting down.
GCGGCTGCCCCTGGGGATGAAGGATTCCTGGGGTGCTCGAATACACAGGCCTCCAGTGCATACGTACAGTCATTTTAATTGTAATTGTAATACAGAGGTGTATAATTGACTCAGACAACCGAGTGTGCACTGTATCATTTTCAGTCTCGATCACCTCTTTAATGAATATGTTTGAAAAAACCGCGATAGATGAAGCCAAGGACGAAGCGCGAGGTGGTGGGGACCACTGCACAATTTCACGGCGCGCTGTAAGCTTAGTGAGGCTCTGGTGCCATCATATTTTAAATGCACCAGCTTCTTGCATGAAGGCTCTCCCGAAGCAAATATGACACTCTTTTAGTACCATCGTTTAGTTAACCTTAGTTGGGCTCAGGCAACAAAAATTCTCTGAGTCAGTATCTGGACAATGACGGTGTCGGAACCAAGGCTCAGGTGCTACGCTCAAGTGCATAGGCTCATGCGGACACTCAGTTCTTGCACCATGTTGACACGAGGTTGAGAACTCCTGTGTATGACTCTGGGGCTAATCTATATGTCTTGAAAGTTACAATTACCCATAAACAACATTGTTTTAAATTAAGTCTTCAGGGTTTTTTTCAGAACTAAAGATAACAAAAGGTCTTGTAGCAGCTGCTTTAAGATTGCTGGCTTCTACTGGCAGGCTAACTCGTTATTCCTGGAGTATGGGTCCTGATTTGGGAACTACCTCTAAAATTCAAACTCACAAACAAAAGCATATCCTTCCACTGTCAATACTGAATTATTAAAGGTTGCTACAGACAAACCAATAAGAGTTCTACAAAAGTAAAAAACAAAAAAACAAAATCACTTCTAAACCCATCACTCAAAATTAAGCATGGTTAAAATTTAGTTTATGATATTAGGCTATAACTCTCCATAAATCTGTTGCTATACACACTGAACATCAGTATATACATGCATATATAGATTATTTTCAATATTGGTCTAGACCTTTTCATTTATTATATCTACACATTTACATACATGTAGATAATACAACACACATTAAAATCTGCTTTTCAATATTAATGGTACATTTTATATGTATCAGTATATATCAACACTATTATTTCCTATTTCATTTTTCATAATTTCTTACTTTATGCTTATATAATTTAATTCATGTAATCTGTAATATTCTGTTGAACATTTATGCTGATTTCAATTTACTTTGCTACTCTTACAAACATTGTGATATGAAAATATGAGTACTATATTTCTTTCCCTTATCAGATAACTTATTAAGAAAAAATGCCTGTAAGTTGAATTATAAATGAAATAATATCCCCGTGACATAGAGTCTAAGATATGGTTTCAAGTTATCCTTCAAAACAACTCTATTACTAATTTATGATAACTTGCGATTTGAAAGGTAACTACCGTTTTTATCTTAAATATGTTGCAATATTTTCTTAACTTACTCAGTTTGGCAGATTTATCTGTTTATTTTGAAAGATTACCTATAGAGTCTAACTAGCTATTTTTTCATGGTTATGGTTTCTGCTTTTACTGATGTGTTTAGAAAGCCACATGTATACCACGACCAGAATAAGAATATTCATTATACTTTCCTTTGCTTCTTTTATGCCTTTCAAAATATAAACTATATTTAATTTATTTTAGCATAAATATTAAATATATATATGGTTTGTTAAATCCTTTTTCTACTGAGAATTAGGTGTCCCAGCATCAATTTTGAATAATTCATTACTTGACTACCAGCTTTAAATGACATTTTGAAATTTGTTATATTCTCTATATAATGTCATTTTAAGAATTTCCTCTTCTGTTTCATTGCTGTGTGTGTCTATTCCCACGTGGCCATGGGCAAAGTAAATTACTATGACTCTTCAGTATAATTAATCTCAGAAATACGTTGATAGCCTAGTTACTAGAATACCGTTGTTCTTACAGACATATTTAAAATTATTTTGTCTATATTCAAAACGGTATTTCAAGATTTGATTAAGATTGCATTTGCAGACTAATTTCAAAGGAGATGAGACATGTACAAAATTACAACTTCCCATTTCTAACAAGCCACTTAGCCTTAGCCCTCTAGCAAATGAAGAATCAGGATATTTTACAGAAATGCAAAAATTACAATTTGGTGTAAATATGTTTCACTCATTAAATCATCACAAGGGCAAAGATCTTTTCTATATGCATTTACTTCTTTATGCCTAGGATGTAACACACACTGAGACCAGAAATAAGGATAAAAAAATTTATAGATTAATATATGCTTTGAAACCGCGTAGTTATATCAAGGTAAACAAATCTGCAATCCATTATAATTTCCTGTGATACATGTTTCACTAGAAAAATGTCATAATGATAGAAGAGTATCCAGAAGGGAATAACTAGTATGGGTTGGGCAAATCTTCATATTATAAATAACCCATATCTTCCTGTACCCCCATACCTAAGTCATCAACAATCTTACCAAATTTTCTTCCTAAGCAAACCTTACATCTCAAATCTCTCCATCTTTTCTCTCCCTGGATAGTCTAGGCCGGGCTGGTCTCTCATCTGAACCACTATAAGAGCCTATTAAAACAGTTTCCCTCTAAATAATTATTATAATCGTGGTAAAAGTCACGTAAATGAGAATGAACCATTGTGAAGTGTGCAGGCCAGTGGTATTCGGTGCATTTCCAGTGTTGTGCAACAATGGTTTCTCTGTAGTTCAAGACATTATCATCACCCTAAAAGGACACCCCGAATCCACCAAGCAGCCATGCGCCTTCTCTGCTCCCATCAGCCCCTGGTAATTGATCTACTTTTCATCTCTACTCATTCGCCTGTTCTGGACATCTTTAAATGTGTAGTTTAGTAGCTGCATTAGATTAATGTTAATTTCTTAATTTTGTTCATTTGACATTAGGGGAGGCAGAGTGATAGGTGGATGAGAACTCCGTACTATTTTGAAACTCCTCTGAAGTCTGAAATTACCTCAAAATAAAGAGTTTTCAAAAGAACCCCAAAATGTACTATAGATAACGTTGGACAGAGATTTGGCCTTGGAGTCTAGACACAGTAGTTTGAGTCTGACTTCCCCTATTAATCACCTTTTTTACTCCTTGAATTGTAATATAAATAATAATAAAAAGCATAATAGCTAAGTAAATTAAACTCCCTGGACTTAGGTTTCCCTCATTTGAAAAGAGACTGTTTCCAATCAAGGAAACTGTTTTAATTCAGAAGAGAAATCCAGAGAAGTAGGGAAGGTACAGCTATCACAACCCCTCAATCTGCTCCAAAGAAAGACCGCAGGGAAACAGTTGCCCCCAGGGGCTTCCCAGGACGGCACTGAGTGAGCCAGAATTAGAACCCAGCTGCTAGAGACTCGTTTCCAACTGTGGGGTCACAGTTGCTTTTAGTTGGCGGTACAATGTAATGGTCTCTAAAGACTTCTAATATACTTAAACTTTTTTCTCTTAAAAATGTAAATGCTCTTAGCATACTCTTTTTCATTATTGATATGGTGATTAATTATAAAAATAAGACTTGGGCCCTGGCATTGTGGTTCAGTGGTTAGAGTGTCAGCCAAAGGTCTGCAGGTTCAATTCCTGGTCAAGGGCACATACCTGGATTGCAGGTTTGATCCCCCACATGAGGTGCATTGGGAGGCAAACGATCTATGTGTCTCTCTCACATTGATGGTTCTCTCTCTCCCTCTCCCCTTCCCTCCCTTGTCTCTTTAAAAATCAATGGAAGAAAGATCCTCCGGTGAGGATTGACAACAAAAACAAAGAAATAAAAATAAAATAAAACTAAGACTTGGTTATAAAAATTCAAACAATGCAGAATTATGTAGAGGTAAAGCCCACTTTTGTTGTTAAAACAATATATTTATATTTATAAATATATTTTTAATGAGTGGGTTTATACCAGGCATAATTTCCTGCAACTTTCTTTCTTAATGCAATACTATTGTATCGTTATTTTTTATGTTAGTACTAGATCTAATCTATTCTTTTTATGGCTCATAAAATCCTGTGTTAGGCCTATAGCCCATTTTATTTAACCTTGACTTACAGATGGACATTGAGTTGGTTTTCAATGATTAACTATTGAAATTTTAACAAACGTGTAGATCTTATAATACTTTCATCATGTGTGTGTTTACAAATACATGCACCAGCACCCGTATTCGTATACATATACAATTTATATTAAATTGAAATCCCTGTATAACTATGCATTTATGTGCATGCACATTTCTGCATATGAGTGTGTTTATATGTATGATTTTTTGCCATTAGTTTAGATGCCAAGAATGAGTATGAATGGGCTGAAGATTTGGTAGAATTTACACTTTGATAAATATAGCTAAACAATTTTCAAAATAGCATACATACATCAGCGGTGTCAACAATGTATTAGAATGCCATCCACCCACACTCTTGCTAACACTGATTGTTAATTCAGTTCAGTATTGTAAATATAATGGGCAGAATATGTTATCTTGTGGTCGTCTTTCTTTTGTAAAAAGAAAAATAGCTTATTTTTCTGCCTTCCAAGTATATCAATAGAGAATATGCAATTGGTTTTTGAGTCTATGAACTAAGTACTTGAGCTGCCTTTTATTCTCTATAGTTTTGTTGAGAGGAATAATAATGGCAATGATAAGAATGTTATAGTTTTGCACATTTGTATTACTCTTACTGTTTTCAGGCTCTTGAATTCATTACGTCCTTTGTATCCTCACGGCCACTGTGTCCAGTTCGGGCAGTGACTATTATTACAGAAAATGAATAGGAACTGAAAGTCATAGAAATGAAATGACTTACCAAGGTCACACATGATCAAATAGATAATCTTTGAAAATAATTTTAAAACTCTGACATTAAAACTTGAAAGATCCTTGTAAAACTTAAAACAGTGGGAAACTGGAGGGAAGAAATCATTTCTCCGTGGACTGAAGGCGGGTTCATGTTTCTCAGCTGGAAACTGGGATCTCCCGAAGAATTAAAATGGGAATGTTCGGGAACGTTTTCCCTGTGTTTAGAGCCGACTCAGGACCAGGTGCACGTCAGGACAGAGTTGCCACCTCCTGCCTAGCAAAATATTTGGTGGAATTTGGCCTTTGCAAAAGTTGGGTATGGATTTTTGATGGACCGCTGGAAGGAATTCCAAGCAAGAATTCTCCAGTCCTGGCAGAATCACGTTATGTAAAGCACTGAAGTATTCGGCATGCAGAGGCCAGTGAGCAAGGGGGCAGCTCACAGTTTATATTCAGAATCATACGTATAATGCAAATTTTCCAATTAATGAATTTTCTCTCTGAGAGGTGGGTGGTGCACCGGACCTAACTTTCAAATCCCATGGAAGTTCATACATACAATAAACATGCCTAATGCACACACGTGGTCACCAGATGAGCACCCACATGTGAATGCCCGTGTACACACTCGTGCATTCTCCCAGAGTGGAGACATGGACACAGACAGGGAACGTGTGCTCTATTCGCATTGACTGGTATGGATGATATAAAGTCATGTACTCGAACTTCACAAAAACACTCACACAAATGCATGGAGTCATACCCAACACAGGCATACATACACACACAAACAAGACTGGCATGTTCATAGAGTGCATGCGTGCTTACGTGTGCATGCACAGTATTCATGCACAGAAGTAAGTACAAGTACATGCTTGTTCTGTGATTTAGAGGTGTTGTGATTAGTATCACCCTGCTACCAGATCTCACAGACGACAAAAGTATAGACTAATACTTCTTAAGAATATGCTATGAAAAACAAACCTTTATTTGACCAAGTCAAATCCAGCAATAAATCATAAAGGTGCTATGTAATGAAACGTGTGTTTATCCCAGAGATTTACAAATATACTTCAATTCCAATCAGTGGAAGGATTGAATGGAACAAAAGACTGATTCTCTCCCAAATACAAGAGCATTCTCTCCTCCTGGCATTTAAACCGGGCATGAGTTCATCCTGGTCCTACAGCGAACTACACGCCTCTGGACCGGAACAGGGACATCGGCTCCGCCAAGTCTGGACTGGACAGCCTACCTGATTGTGTGAAAAAATCCTTATAAAAATATTGTGAATATTTTACATTGTAACATTTACTTTTGTTTATTTTTATTGGGATATAATAGACATGTATTAATTTTAGGTGAACGACTTAGTGACATAATGTATGTATATATTGTGAAATGATCAACACAGTAAGTTTAATTAACATTCTCACGACATACAGTTAAATTTTTTTTCTTGTGATGAGAACTTTTAAAATTTACTCTCTCAGTGACATTCAAATATGCAGTATAATATTGTTAAGTATAATCACCATGCTGTACATGTATATGCCCAGGAATTACTTATCTTATAACTGGAAGTTAGTACCTTTTGACCAATTAATTATATATTTTAAAATTCTGTTCTTATTTCTGGAATATAATGAACTAAACAAACTGATGAACAAAATAGACCCGGAGTCATGGAAGTAGGGTACAGACTGACAATCTTCAGAAGGTGGGGGGATAAACCACAGAACTTATATGCATGTGTGCATAATCGGTGGACATGGACAACAAAGCTGGGGACGGGGCGGGCGGGGGGGATAGGAAGGAGGGTGTTAATGGAGGGAAAAAGGAGAAACATCTGTAACAAAAATAAATTAATAAAAAAATAAAAATAAATAAAATAAAATAAAATTCTTACTGTAGTTTTAAACTTCTCTAGACCTTACAGTGTGCATCTTAAGGGATCATCTACTTTAGTTTTATACTGAATTAGTTCCAGTAAAATATGTAAACATTATTCCTGTATATTTCTATTCCCTTCTTGCCAAATTTGAAGTATTATTTTTAAAATGTTATATCGCCTGGTCAGTTTGGCTCCAGGGTTAGAGTGTTGGCCAGCAGACTGAAGGGTCACGGATTCGATTCCCTGTCAAAAGCACGTATCTGGATTGAGGTTGGATCCCCGGTACGGTCAGGGTCATGAGGGAGGCAACCAATCGATGTGTTTCTCTTGTATCAATGTTTCTCTCTCTCCCCCTCCTTCTCTTCCACTCTAAGAATTGATGGAAAAATATCCTCAGGTGAGGATTCACAGAAAGTAAAAATAAATAAAATAAAAATGTTGTATCTACATATATTACAAATCCCAGAATACATAGTTACAATGATTACTTTACATGATCGTGGTACTTCAAAGCTGTTGCCATAGAGACCGAATGCTAACTCCTATCAGGCCCATGGCCGCTGCTTTAGCATCAGTGCAGACACAGCCCGTGGAGGGTTAGACCAGGAGTTCCAGCTCCTGCCACTTCCTGACCTCTGACATGGGCTAAGTTACTAAGCCCCTTTGTGCTCAATTTCTTCATGATGTATTGGAAATAACAGTACTTAAATCACAGAATCACAGTGAGGATGATTTAAATGATTGAATATGTTTGAAGCGAATAGAAAAGTAATGGACGTACACTAAGCTCTCCATTAATGTTAATAACTATTATCATTCACAGAAAGTGAGAATGTTTACCTCTTTCATTTTCTTCATTTAACATCTTTACCATAATATATAGATTATATGTATGTATGTATGTATGTATATTTTGCCCATGCTAGAGTCCCATGATCATTTGAGTCTCCTCTACCATGACCCCTCAAATCCAAAATATCCCTCTTAATAATCCCTTCTCAGAATGGCTTCTGACATTCACACCTTTTTTTAGTTACTACAGGATCAACCCAGGTCCAAGGGCTACATACCTAGATTATTAAAATAGGTTTCCCCCACCTATATCTCATCACCTGAGCAGTCATCTGAAGGACCGATATAGTCATATTGCACCTTGCTAAATCATGTTTTTTTCAATTGCTTACTGATTAAATAGTATGCTTTAGATATCTAAGACTCTTCAAGATTTGAACTCAACCAGTCTTAAAATCTGATTACATGTGATTCTTCTTTATGTAATTTTTAATTTATCTTAGTTCCTAAATATAGACATGGCTTATCAGTAGAATAAAATTGCCAATATACTTTTCCCCCCTCCTCCTTTCCTTTCCTTTTATTTAAAAATAACAAATGCAATGTTTCTACCAAAGACACGCTAAAACACTAAATCAAGATATCCATGGCAGGGTGTGAAATTCCCTGGGTGTTTCTGCTGGTCAACCACAATTCTCAAGCATCTTTTTCTAACATGTGTCTGAAAAACACTTTTTGTCCATAGTTAACAGAAATAATGAGGAAAAATAACACTGCTGTCAAATACATTTGAAAACTTCTGTTTCAGCCTGGCTGGTGTGGCTCAGTGGATTGAGCATCGTCCCATAGTCTGAGAGGTGACAGTTAGATTCCCAGTCAGGGCACATGCCTGGGTTGTGGGGGTGGACAGGAGGCAGCTGATTGATATATCTCTCTCATCGATATTTCTCTCTCTCTAAAAAAATCAATTAAAAATTTTAAAAAAAGAAAGGAAAAAAAGGAGTACTCCTGTTTCAACTCTGTAGAATTATAAGACTTTTGCTTTCCCATTTTCAATAGTAGAATATGCTTGTTTTCTTTGTTTTTAGAATGTCACATATATATATAATATAAGTTCAGTCATTTTCCGTTGTATGTAGTTATTTAACTCTTTGTTATTCCTAGTACACCGTGAACATGAAAGAAAGGGCTACGTCCCAGAGACATTTATGTATCACCTGCTCACGTTTCCTAGCGTCAGGCTGTCCAATGAGTTGTTCACAGAATGAGTAAAATCATGGTGGCCAAGGCTTTTCAGAGCTTAGGAACTGGATGATCATCTTCCATGGTAGAGACATCCTCCAATGTGTCCCCTAATGTCCCTGTTAAACTTTTACTTAGGTATTACTCCCTTTTTTTGAATCCTCTTTTATCTAAAAATAAAACATCTTGATGAAATTAGCAACATCTATATTCCACCTTTAATTTTATCCTCATTCACACCCTTAGAGAATACATTAAATTTCTGAAATGTACCTTCTGGAGATAATACGTTCAATTAAAGGAATTAGTTTAATGTTAGTTTCCGTATCTCCTTTCAATGGGGATTTGGGGATTTCCGTATCATCTTTACTTTTTTGCACTTTTTCCATTTTTTAAAGGAAACATTGCTAATATCATATTCAATTTGATTCAAATTCATTATAGAAGAGATGGGATAAATATAAATTAATAACTAGATATAGTTTTCAGAAACATCTTACTTCTTTCAGGATTAAAGTCTTATGTTGAATATGGGAACTTCTTTACCATATCAAGGAATTATTTTCTCTAAAATTTATGTTTAAATACATTTCCATTTAAAAAAAAATTGAACACCGTCTGAACTTTATATAAATATGATTTTTGCCTGGCCAGTGTGGGTCAGTGGATTGAGTCTCATCCAATGGAATGAGAGGTCCCGGTTCAATTCCTGGTCAGGGCACATGCCCAGGTTGCGGGCTCCATCCCCAGTAGGGGGCGTGTGGCAGGCAGCCCAACAATGTATCCCTCTCACATCAATGTTTCTAGCTGTCCCTCCCCCTCTCTCTAAAACATCATTAAAAACATAAAAAAAAAAAAAAAAAGAATATCTTTTTTTCGTGGAAGATTAAATTTCAGGAATAATCTTAATATAATAGTGTTGGTCTCACTCCACTTTCCAAGGGTTTTTTCCCTACTTCTGCAACATTATCTCTAAAACGTCCATTAGTCTGGAGAGTCTTATGACTCATCTTAATATACTTTAATGGCTATGTACTTTGTAGCAAATTAAACCTGATTAAATGAGCATTTTAGATGAAAATAATAATTCCAGTTAAAATTAGCACCTCTGATTTTTATAGATCCTTAAATCTTATTTTCCAAGCTTTGTATTTTAGATCCTTGTATCTCATTTGAATGTGGAACTGTGCACATTAAAAATAGAAGGATTGTGTCAGAACCCAGGGAATTAGATATGCAGCCCACCTGTAGATAGGGATGTAGGAGGCACAGATATTTTTGGCATTTATTACGCACTGTTGAACTGCATTGATGACTCATTAAAATAATGCTGGAGTTTAATGGACTTTTTGAAGGTTCCTAACAAAGACAAGAAAAAATATACACATTTTTTTTTCATTTGTTTTATTTTTGAGAAATTCTAGACAAGGTAGATTTCTTTTCCTAACATTTGTACTATAATTTTTTTTTCTTAAGTAATAAAACGTCACTCTTTTTCCTTGTGCTGATTAATCAAATGGTCAGAAAAAATTTAGAATCCACTACAAAAGAACTAATTTATGTAATGAACACATACAAAATAAAATATTATTATACTACTTTAATCTTAAGTCTTCTGCTTATTGTTATTGATTAGTAAAAAGAAACACAACTTGAATGAAGAAAACACTAAAGATTTTATGTTTTCTTGAATTTCTACATCTCTTTATTTTTCAGATATATTTCTCAAAGTAATTTTAAATAATAAATTTCTGAATGTAAAATTAATGCACATAATTGTTGAAGAATTATAAAAATAGAAAATAGTGATAAGGATAATGAAAATCCATGTTGAATTAGAATATAACATAAAAATTAGATTCTTATTATTAACTTTTAATTTCTGTTTTTGTGCCTTTATTATTTTTAATTTTTATTTTATAAGTTACCTATTATTATCTTGTTCATTTTCTATTGGGAATTTTTTTTATTTCTTTGTTTGATAAGTTCGGTTGCATGGGCATTGCTGGATATAGTGCAAAAATTATTTGAATGTTTTGTTATCACATAGTTGATATGATGTTGCATTATACAGCAATAAATATAAATTGATTCGATCAAATGATGATAGCTCAGCCGGTGTGGCTCAGTGGTTGAACATCGACCCTGCACCAGATCACTGGTTCCATTACCGGTCAGGGCACATGCCCAGGTTGTGGGCCTGATCCCCAGTGTGGGGAGTATAGGAGGCGGCCAATGGATATTCTCTCTCGTGGATGTTTCTACCTATCTCTCCCTCTCCCTTCCTCTCTCTCTAAAATCAATAAAGAATTTTTTTTTTAATTAAAAAGATTGTATCTTGAAATGGAACACATCGGTGGTCATTCTATTATGAAACTTTCTTACAACAGATTGTATCCTGATTCTTGGTCCTATCTAAATGAAAAGTCTCTTACAACACTTTTTACTTGGTTTCTTAGTCAAACTTTTTATTTTAGATAAGTGCTTAAAAGAAAGCAATTGTTTTTTTTGTTGTTTTTTTTATGACTGTCAATTATGGTCACTATATAAATAAAGAACAAGGAGAGAGAGGAAAAGGCAGTGGAGGAGGGGCTGAGAGTAAGAAAAGGAATCAGTCTTGTGCTCAATTCACTTGCTCAAGAAGGCAAAGAGAGGGGAGCTCCGCCTTTGTGTTTGGGGGTGTTTTCATGTGCAACAGGTTGTGTTTGTTGTCATGGATTCCCTGCGAAGAACCCTTGATGGGATGCAAGGGTTGGACATGTTGCTGGGACGAACAATGTTCAAAGGTGTTCAGTGTTATCCTGACTCTATCTCCTTCTGGCCATCATGATAAAGGAAGTAGTCCGAGTACCATGTAGAAGAAAAACAGCATTAAGAATCTGGGCATCATCAAAGTGCTTGGGTTTTAGTGTTGATTTGACATTGTTAAGAGGTAAGGACTCTTAATGCAAGTGACAGAAAACAAACAGAAATTTCCTTAAGCAAAATGAAATGGATTATTGGCTCCTCCATAAGACATTCAAAGTCTAGTGATAGACTGGTTTCCTACAAGTGTGAAGTGGCATTAGAAAGGATGCCACAAACATTTATTTTGACTAGCTTTTCCGGGTTTGGTTTCCCTAACAGTCAGCTTCTGCTTATGTTGGGACAAAGGTGATCACTGACATCTTCAGACATATTACATCAGCTTAGAAAATGGAACACCCATTTCCTTAAGAAGTGCAGCCAATACCTGAGCATGGCATTGATAATTTGACCATTTGAACTTCTCACAGCTAGTCCCTATATATAATTAGCCATGTATGAGGCCAGAAGGTGACATCATCTCTAGCAGAAATACAGAGTTGGAAATTTGGGATTACGCACAGGGACCACAAAAGATGGGCAGGATAAAACAAAAGATGCCTACTGCAGATGCAAACCAGATATGTGAATTTAGGGTTACCCCCAGTCTCCTCTGGATGGGAAGTGCTATAGTATCCAAAGCTGTTGGAGTAGGGGCCCAATCCCTGCCTGGAAAGACTGTGGGGACAAAACTGCACCTCATAGAGTTCTCTTGTGGCTGAGACTTACGTGGGACCTGTACACACCTTCTTCTCTCCTGTCCCTTTCTCCCTGATGTCATGGAAATGTGTGCTCTGTGCCCGCCACGGGACCGTATTTGGGAAACACAGAACATATTTGATGTCACAGGCTCACAGCTGGAGTAATTTGCCTCAGGATAAATCATTCATAACTTTAAATCTCACTCAGATCAGAAAAGGTTCATGGATGAAGTTCATGGATCATTATTCTCTATCCTGATTGGAAAACCGTTTGGAACTAATCCGTTCATCTTCACGTACACGACACGCACAACTGCAAACATGAGGGTAATGCTCCACTTTTCCGAAGAAATGGGTTTTCTTATATTTTAAGAAGCCACTTCCTCTAGAGAATAAAATTCATGTCACACAGAAAACTCAGGATCCCGTTTGTACGAGCTTCATGCGTTCAACACTGATTTTCTCCAAGCTCAGAATGATCCTATTAAAACACCAATTAAAAGGAGAGAGTTCACCGGTGTATAAAGGAGACCTGGCAGAACTGATATTTCCTTCGGGATTTCAGCTTCAAAGGAAGCCTCCAAGGACAGATTATAATTAAAATACCTGCTTTCCCCAGATAGAAGCTAGGTTTCTGTTTTTCTCAATTTCATGTTGAAGTACATCGGTATTTTTAAAGCATTGAGGGGCAGTGCTCTGCTTCCTGAGAGTTGAACTCCTCGACTGCATCTGGTCTGCGAAAACTGTTTATAGAACACTTCTTCTTCTTCTTCTTTTTTTTTATTTTTTTGATATGTGCCCCTAGTGGGAATCGAACCCGGGACTCTGTGGTCTGCAGGCCGATGCTCTAACTGCTGAGCCAAACCAGCCAGGGCTGTAGAACACTTCTAATACTCCTATTGAACTTTAATTACTTGTTATTAAGCTACAGGGAGCATATACTTTTGACTTTTTAAACGTCGGAGTTAAATTTTATTCTCAAATCCTTTAACTTTTTTTCTGTAAATTTTTTATTTTTATTTAAATTATTTTCACGAAGTTTGTAGAACTTCGGATGCTGCATTTTTGTACAGACCACTTTATCTCTTGGGTTTCCCTCATGACTCCGTTACCAGTAATTAGTAACTAATATGTTCAGTTACCTCCCTGATTCTTTGCTTGTGAGGGGTTTATTAATGAATTCCACAGCAAAATCAGAAGTGCTTAATTTTGGTGAAGTCCAACTAATCTATATTTTTTAGTTGTTGTTTGTGTCTTGGTGTCACATAAAAATCAACTGCCTTTTCTAGGGTCATAACAATTTATGTCTATATTTTTTCTTAGAGTCTTATTTTTAGCTCTAATAATGACATATTGGATCAAATTGGAGTTATATTTTGTGTACGGTATGAGGTAGGCATCGAACTTCATTCCACTGTATGTAGATATTGAGTTGTCACAATGCAATTCTGTCAAAAGACTACCTTTCCCTTTGAATTTTCTTAGTACCCTTGTTGAAATCAGTTGGTCCCAGATGTATGTTTATTTCTGTCCTATCAATTCTATCTCGTTGACCTATAGTGCTATCATTATGTCACTATCTCACTGTCTATTGCTGTACAATGTTAGCAAGTTTGGAATGGGGAAATATGAGTCCTCTAACTCTAATAAATTATAGCCCAGCCTGTGTGGCTCAGTGGGTTGAGCATTGGCACATGGACTTAGAGGTCCCGGTCTGATGCCTGGTCAGGGCACATGCCTGGGTTGCAGGCTAGATGCCCAGTAGAGGGCGTACAAGGAGGCAGCCAATCCATGTTTCTCTCTCACATCAAAGCTTCTTTCTCTCTCCCTTCCTCTCTTTCTAAAAAAATATCAATAAAAACATATTTAAAAATAAATAAATAAAATAATGAATTCTATACATATTTTATACACTTGCTTTTTAAATCAATTAAAGCAAAAAAGAAATATGCATTTTCTTTGTCATTGCTAATAACACAATTAGCTTTAGCAATGTTTTTTTAATGTGAATTTTAATTATTGTAATTACTGTTTGGGGTCAAATGCTTTTGCCTAATAGTGTGCTGTAGTATTCCTTTTATAGTTGGTCTGCTAGCCAAAAATTATCTTGAATTTCATTTATCAAGAAATATTTTTATTTTTATTTTGTGATCGACAATCATTGATTTTTTTTCTCTCAGCAGTTTGAATGCCATCCACTGCTTTCCGGTCTGCATTTTCTCTCATGAGAAGCCAGTTTTCATCTTGTTAAGGTTCCTTATTCATGACAATCAATTGATCTTTTCTTTCCTTGTTTCAAAAAATCTACACCCAAGGATATGATTTTTCGAGAGAGAAGAAGGAAGAATGAGAGAGAGAGAGAAATATCTATGTGAGAGACAAACATTGATGCCTCCTGTATTCACCCCTACTGGGGGTTGAATCAGATACTTTCTGGTGCACAGAGAGCCATCCGGCCGGGGCATTCATTCATAGATGTCCAAGATTTTCTCTGTGTCTTTTTCTTTCAGCAATTGTACTATGACGTGTGTGCATACGGATCTTTCTGTTTATCCTGCTTGGACTATGTTGAGCTTGCTGGATGTACAACAATGTTGTTTTTTTCTAATTGCATCTAGTAAATATCCAGCCATAATTGATTTGGATTGTTTCTGCTCCTTTCTTTCTCTGCTTGTACTCTGGGACTCACGTTATGCTTATATTGGTGATGTTAATGGTGTCCATCTTTCTCTGATGTCTTCGTTTTTCTTCATTTTGTTTTTCTCCCCTTTTTGGATTGCATAACCTCTTTCAGTGTTTTGGCAGATGTCCTGATTCTTTATTCTATCGATTCATTATGCGGTGGAGTTCCTCTAGCGCCATTTTTATTACTTTTTAAACTCCAAAATTTCTACTTAGTTCTTGATTAAAATAATGTATATGTTGTTACTGTTATCCTCTATTTGGATTAACATTGACATCAAACTTTCTTCACTTTTATAAGTATAGTTTTCTTTAGTTCCTAAATAGATTTTCAGTGGTTGCTTTGGAGTCTTTATTATTTCTGGCATCTGGGGTCTGTCCCAGGCACTTTGGTTGCCTATTTTTGTTTTCCTGTGTATAGGTTCACA
Source organism: Molossus molossus (assembly GCF_014108415.1). Taxonomy (NCBI): domain Eukaryota; kingdom Metazoa; phylum Chordata; class Mammalia; order Chiroptera; family Molossidae; genus Molossus; species Molossus molossus. The sequence goes on along the minus strand of NW_023425350.1, from coordinate 6,809,607 downwards.
CTTTTCTCTTTCCTTTCATGTCAGTGCAATTTGTGGAAAGGAGGACATTAAAAATAATGTCTGAATAGTGCTTCCCCAGGATCATTCAGGGCTTGTGTTTGCTTCCTGTGGTTTCGCTGCTCAGCAGGCATAGCCTCAGGTGTGAGCACAGTTATCCAGGGGTTTCTCTGACTGTCTTTTTATCCACCACCCTAAGCTCAGTTGCTTTTCTCTTTGGCTTTGCACCGGTAACAAAATTGCTTTGACTGAGCTGGGATGGAAAGGAGGATTTGAACCTACACAAGTGAAAACACTGTAGGTTTCCACTGTTTATATCCATAAATTTCTTCCATAAATGTATATCAAGTTACATGTCTTTATTCACTACTCAGAATTTTGAGTGTACTGTGCAGTTTAGAATTTGGGTGATTTTAAATAACTCCGTACAGTTTTGTATTGTTGGGTAGAGAACTTGCGAGCTTCTTACTGTGCGATTCGAGGCTTCACCTTCAAAGACACATCTTATAGACCACATTCTCTAATCATGATCTAGTCCCTGTGTCCTGTTTCCTTTGTTTAACATATTAAACATTTTCATCTGCATGTTTACTATGTAATTGTAGTTTTCTCTGTATACAACGTATACAAAATTTTAATGTAACCAAACAATATTTTCATGTTGTTTTTGGATAAATACCATATTTGGTGTCATTGAAAATAGAGTACATTTTGGAGTGACCATGCTTAAAATAGCTGTTACTCTCAGCAAATTAAGGAGGAAATGTATGGTTTAACCTTCCTTTGTAGTCTTTTATTGAAAAACAATATGATACAAAGAGGCAACATGTTGCTAGCTGTTAAAATTTGATGGTGGTGTATTGTTTTTGTTGTGTGGGCTTTTTTTTTAAACCAGACTCTGTGCTTGAATAGTCTACAATTATGATATAACTAAAACAAACTCATAAATTATTCAAAATACAAATAGCACATCTGTTATTCAAAGACATAAACATTTAACTTTCTAAAAATGTTAAATCATAAGCTAATCAACTACATATCCTTCCAAATTCTCGAAAGGGTTTAGCTTTAGTTTCAATGTTTTCAGTTTCCCATATAAGAAGCAACTGCACACACACACACACACACACACACACACACACATTCCCTTAAAAATCTGGACAAATAACTGATAACCTTTTCTCCTGTACTTCAATGAGGCAGCTAGATATTTCTGAAACATATGAAACATGAATTTAGTCTGACATTTCACAATAAATATCAAAAATAACAACTTCATGGGATAGAAAAAATATTTTTATTCACCAAGGCTCTAGGAAATTTATCACAAAAATTATTGATTTTCTTACAAAAAAAAAGATGAGAAAACTAGCTCTTTTTTGATTTTACATATATACTAGTTGAATGAAACCATAAAGCTCCCTTCTCCAGAGATTTACCTTCAAATGCATACATCTCTTTTTTCTCAACTTTCATTATTTTTCCTAAGCTCCAATCTGTACTGCATTTTTAGGAACCAAAAGTCTGGTCACCTCACCCAAGTTAGGTAATAACCATAAACTAGATTGTTTTTCAGGATTTTTCTCAAAGCAGCAAAACCGAACACATTCTAAAGGTGAAGAGAAAAACATATCAAGACCATATAGGAGAAAATGAGCCAAATTAGGTACAGATTTATGGGGCTAGAACAAAGTAAAAAATGTAGATTAGAAGTCCCCAGATCAGCCAGGCAGGGGGCACCTACAGTATCATCCTAATTGCATGTAGCTTTGTGGTTTATGCTTAGTCTTGACGTCTTCTGGGAAAGTCCCCTAACACTTACTAGATCATCTTAATTTATAGTTTCATTTACTATGCTAGCTTCTGGTACATCTTCTATCTTAGCGTTTATTACACTATATTTTATTACAGGTTTATTTTCCATCTTTTCATTTAAAATATTTGCTCTGTGAAGTAGGTACCATGTGTCTTTAGAACATAGATCAGTGCTCCCCAAACAGCACTTATTAAAATGCATGTAGACAAGTATGTATTGAGTACCTACTAGGTGTTAGTTACTCTCCTAGGCATTGTGTACACAGTTCCAGGTCAATTTTTTAAAGAAACCTGGCTGCTTCCATTTTCATTCCTGGAACCCTGAGTCACCTAGCATGTCTGGCTAGGTGGCCAGAGAAGGAGGTCCCGCCACCCCCACACACCCCAGTCATTCCAGCCCTCCAGCTGTGTTGCCAACAAGGGGAATAAAACTATTTTAGATATTTTAGCTTGAGTCAAACTTAACCCTGTGGTGATTGTTTTACACAGAAATAAGTCTTGCAAGCACAGATTCAAAGTAGGAAAATATTAATTCTGCTGGGAGGAATGGACGTAGAGAAAAGAAGGCAAGACTAACAAAGTGATAGAATGTAAAGCCAACAAAGTGGTAATTAAAATGGAAGAAAGGTAGAAAATTCTATGTTACTGATTTTGCATAATTTAATGAATAATAATTTCATTGGCTGAGACAGAAAAGATAAATTTTTGTTAAAAAATTAGTAGTCACCAAAGACATAGTTTGAAAACAGCTTTATTGAGATAAAATTTATGTAAGAAAAAGTTTATCCACTTAAATTATACAATTAAATTTTTTAGTATATGGACAGAGATGGTACAGCTATATATAATTGGCAATTCTGAAGGTTCCTTATAAATGAAATAATGTAATATATGGTCTTCTGTGAGTTGTTTCTTATACTTACTCTAATGTTTTTTAATCTTACCCATGTTGTAGCACATATCAGTACTTCATTCATTTTTCTCTGCCAAATACTATTCCACTTTTTGATTATACTACATTTTATTTTTCCATTTAGGTTGATTTCATTTGCTTTGGCTAAATGCTGCTAGGAACATTTATGTACAAGATTTAGTGTGTAAATGTGTGTTTCTAAGGCATATACCTAGGAGTAACATTTCTGGGTCATATGACAACTCAGTGTGTGAACTTCTGAGAAACGAAACCAGTGCCCTGTTTGACCTTGTGACCAAATGCGGGACACACCGTTTCAGAGCCTTCATCTGCATTGCTGTGTTATGCCACACCCCACAGATCGCCCACTGGCTCATGGAATCGGGTTAGAGCCATTGGCTAATGCTGTTCTCTATATTGCTTTGCTCTGGTCATTGTTTGGATATAAACTTTGTGCATGCATTTAAAAAGGATGGGAACTTTAACCTTGTTTCACATGAGTGGTATGTTTTTGTGTTCTGATTTTTTGTTTTTGTTTTTTTTTTTCGCCCTGACCTATTTTTTCTCCCTGACTCGGGGCTTATGCACGTATTTAATGGAGATGTTGAAAGATTAAGGTGAGTTAGAGAAAGCAACATGGATGACAGGAAATGACCACAACACAAGAGTCCTTTAAGGAGATCACAGCCAAGAAAGAAAACACACCCACATTCTAGAAATATGTTTAAATGGAATAATAGAATTCCACATTGGGTCCTTTGGAAACTCAGAAAAGTAAAAATTATTTAGGTAATATTGTAATATGATGGCAGGAAATACTTAATGGAGGAGGCATTAATGAACTTGACCTAGAGAAGCGTTCTCAGGAGTTGCCCTCCCAGCGATGAGCATGTAGAGAGACACTGCTCTGAGACAGAGTAGAATGTTGCTAGGCAGAATGGGGAGAGACAACGTCTCTGAAACTGTAATATATTTGAAATTTACCAACTTAAAGGGGCTGTTTTTTTTTTTTTAACAAAGTACCGTTAGTATGTCATAAATACCTATACATTCATGAATACTAGGCTGTATTAATTAACCTGAATGATGTGAAACAATAAAGTTCCACGTAAAAGTTTTGAAGATAGGTGATATATTTTGGCCCTTTTAGTGCCCCAAACCTCTCTGTCACTTATATCTGTACCCCACCCTCTGTATTATTAGGAGACATGACTTTTTTTAGTTAAGCCAGAGCTCAGATCAGTGGACTGGAGTCACGTCAGATGGGATAAATCCGAAGCAGATAGATTATCAGGACAGATTATTGATCAAATGCTAAGTTTGAGATTAAATGTTGGGAATTGAATATTATCCCAGTGACTCCGAAATTCTGGGTATAAAAGACTCTGCTGATTGCTTGTCACCATTTTTTTCTTTTATTTATTTTTTATTTCTCTTTAGTAATTTTTAGAGAGAGAGGAAAAAAGAGGGAGAGGGATAGAAACATGGATGAGAGAGAACACTGATTGGCCGCCTCCTGCATGCCCCCCACTGGGGACCGGGCCCGCAACCTGGGCATGTGCCCTGACCGGGAATCAAACCAGTGACGTTTCGGCGCATGAGTCAATGCTCAACCACTGAGCCACACCGGCTGGGCTACAATTATTTTTTTTGGAAGGAGACCCTGGTTAATAATGCTGAAAGTGGGACATTACCTGGGGTTAACTGTCTTTTCATAGGTTCAAAGGCTTGAAGAACCATAAAAAGTGGACATTGTAGAGGAGCAGATAATGGAGAGGTTTGTCCAGCAAGGGGAACTCTTCAGCTCCTCTGAACTCTGGGCAGTAATCTCCCGAGGCTACGTACCTCACAGACGTGGGCAACAGTCCCAATGATAGTAATGACACATTTTTCACCCACCTGCACACCCTCTTCTTAGAGCAGAGTTCTGAAAACTGTTGTTTTCAACAAGCCGGTGCATCTGTGCTCATTTCAGACAAGAGATTCCACCATGAAACGTATGTTGACAGGCCTGTGGTCAAAATAAATACGCTTGTTAGGGCTGAGGACAGCAAGGGTGCGGCCGGTCCTGTGACAGCTCATAGCTCACTTGCCTGAGCGTCTGCACAGCTTTGCTGGTGGTGACGCCTTATGAGTGACTACCAGGGACACTGGTTTGCTGGAGAAAGCTTTTCCCAGACGCCGAGGACTGTCTGCTGGCATTCCCCCTGGCATCATAGATGATCTAAAAAAATAAAAATTCCTAATTTTGATATGAGTTTTATATCAATCTTTCTATATTTAAAGATTTTTCAGTGTGTGATGCAACACACACATACACACATACACACACACACACGCGCGCGTGCGTGCATGCACACTGGCCATGAAGTCAATAATATAGTCTGGCTTGGGACTTTCTAATCTTGGCTAAATCAGATCCCTTTTCTAGTCCAGTTTTCAAATTTCTAAAATTAATTGGTCAAGCTCTGTGTCCCTTCCATTCCTAGCCTGCTGAAAGGTTTTCAGTTCACCATAATTCATCTTTGAAATAATTTTTTTCTGTATCTTTCAGTAATTTTTTTCTGTTATCCCCTAAAGTCTTTATTCTCTAAATATGTATTGAAATCCAATTTTGCCCACCAAGGGGGGAGGGGGAGAGACATTGATGTAAGAGAGACACATCTATTGGTTGCCTCTTGCAGGACGAGGGATCAAACTTGCAACAGAGGCACCTGCCCTTGACTGGGAATTGAACCGAAGATTCTTCGGTCAGCAAGCTGGTGCTCTAACCACTGAGCCAAACTGGCCAGGGCATTACCAGAATATTCTTTTACTCGATTGTTCTTTTTGCCTGTCTCAATATCTGCTGTTGGGCTTCCCACTGCTGCGTACCCGTGAAACCTTTCCGACACCACCCGGAGGCTACATCTCATAAGTTTCCTGCAACACCTGATCTGTTCTTCTGGGGAGTATTGTGTTGTCACCTGTCAGTGCCTTCCTTCCATGCTCCCTATGTTTAGGGATGAACAAATGAACATCTGTATCTTTAAAATATCAGAATGGCGTGTACATACCAGTCTGGGGCCTCTGCACATCTAGGCAAAGACGTCACCGTGCTGAGGGGTGTGGAGAGAGCATTCCTCTCTAACCTGGACCAGGGTAGCCCGCCCTCTGACCCGCAGTTATTTTTGCACACGGCCTGTCACACAAGAGTGGATTCTCCTGCTGTGTTTTTACCTGTGGGTCCTCTTCGGAGCCCTGCCATTTCTGCCTGTTGGGTCCCATCCTTGTCTCTGCTAACAACTGAGAAATCCTCCTGTCTCTACAATGAGCACTGTTAATTTTCTCAGAGGCCATTTGCTCCTGTACTCAAGACTTCTGCTCCATTATGAAGAACTCTTCTTCTTCGGTGCTTGAAGTTCCCTGGCTCCTTAATATCTGCACTTTCACCTTAAAAAAGAAAAAAGTCTCAGTCCTGTCACTCACGGTAAGTGCCAGCTCTCTGTGACCTTCTCCTCCAGGGCCTGAAACCCAGAGCCTCTCAAAGCTGCCTGTCACTGATTCTAGCCCAGGTCTGGCTTCCGTGCAGCGGGGCCTCCCGGGTCACTGTCTTGAAGTTGACAGCCAGTTATCTTTTATGTAAATTACCCTCAGCACTTTGTAGCTAAATAAGGTACCGTTTGAGCCCCTCCAGCCTTGCTTTTGCTAAATGACTCATTGTTCACTGAACTCACATAGTATCAGGGTCAACTACTGCCCGGAGAGTCAGGATGTAGGGTTTCAGTTTTACATCGTTGTAGAATGTCACCCCCTCTCCCGTGGCCTTGGCCGTTACTCTGCGAAGCATGGTTTCTATTGGCGTCGGGTACACATTTCCATGTTAAGAACATCACATCAGATATCGTTGATCTATATTCAGCGGAGGCACTAAGAACAATCTCGGGTTGTTTCTAGATTTGGAAACCTCCTCTCCCTCTTTTATAAACTTACTTTTTATGTTTTAATTAAATGTATTGGGGTGACATTGGTTGATAAGATATTATAGGTTTCAAGTGTACAGTTCTGTGATGTATCATCTGTATATTGCAGTGTGTATCCACCACCCAGAGTCCTGTTTCTTCCATCACCGTGTATTTGACTCCCTTCACCCTTCATCTCCCCACCATCACCCCTTCCTTCTGGTAGCCACCACACTGCTTTTGTGTGTATGAGTTTACCTCTTTGCAGTATCCCGGGCCGGTGAGCATCCAACCCCTAACCAGTGTGTTCTTTGCCACGTCTTCCCAGATTTCTGTAGGCACCAAATGCACCATCCTATGATTTTATCTGCTAAATGTCTTTTAGGTTCATCCATTTTTCGGCTTGTTCATTTCCACGATCTGTTATTTTCTTCTTAGTGCCCCCCAATCCTGATTGCTCTCCTAGGGTCTAGAGTTTTCCCTCCCAGTATGTAACCTGCAGTGCAAACAGAGATCCATTTGAAATGAGACTGGGAGAATGTGAACATGGGGTTCATATCCTGCTAAAGCGCCTCTTGCCCTAAGGATCAAGGTATCAACATAAAGTGGACAAAAAGTTCCATGTAACGGGCCCCTGCCTCTGTCCACAGCCGTCCTTCGAGTTTCGTTCTGAGGTCTCGGTTCTCTGACATTGTGGGAAAGCTCAGGGCACCCCCCCCCTGTTGGAGGTTCGCACCTGCTCTTCCCTCGGCCTGCTGTGCTCCACTAACTGGCCACCTCCAGATCTCAGCACAGTTGTCCAAGGGCAGCATCTCACATTCCCTTGCGTCAGTCAGTGATCTACTTGAATCGAGTTATCAAAGTCTGAGACTTCCTCGACATCTATTTTTATAGGAAATCATTAAACATATACCTATGTCGTTTTCTTGAGTAATGTCTTATTTTCCCACTCAAATGTTATCATTTAGAAAAAATAGCGGTAAAGAAATGTTACATGGACTCTACCTTTAAAAAAAGTTTGTGCACATACAGTACTGTTAACTGCAGGTGCTATGTGGTACTGCAGATCTCTAGACATTTGTTTATTTGCTTTAAATAAATTATGTTTTATACCCACTAATTAGTGACTCCCCATTTCCACTTCCCCCAACACCTGACAGTCACTTTTCTACTGTTTTTCAGTGGGTTTGACTATTTTAGATTCCTCATATAAGTGGAATTATGCAGTATTTATCTTTCTGTTACTGGCTCATTTCTTTTTTTCTTTATTGATTTTAGAGGGAGAGGAAGAGAGAGGGGGAGAGAGATAGAAACATCGATGAGAGAGAACATCAATTGGGTGCCTCCTGCATGCCCCCCTCCCCCCGCCCGGGGATTTGGCCCACAACCTGGGCATGTGCCCTGACCGGGAATTGGACTGACGACCTCTTGGTGCTGGGGTCGATGCTCAACCACTGAGCTACACTGGCTGGGCTGTTACTGGCTTATTTTAACACAATGTCTTCTAGATTCATCCAGTTATCCCATATGACAGAATTTTATTCTTTTTAAAGTTGGGATAATATTCAATTATATGTCTACACCACATTCTCTTTCCCATGGTCAGTGACATTCACGGTGTCCCGTGCCTGGGCTCGTACGGGTACTGCTGCGATGAGCACACGAGAGGACAGCTCTTCAGGACCCCGGCTTTAACTCTGTGGCATGTGTACCCCAAGGCACTTCTGTCACCATGGCTCTTTTCAAACAAACAAACGAAAAATAGCGCTGGCAAAGATACAGAGAAATCGGAACCCTTATATATTGTTGGTGGAAATGTATAACGGTGTACCCACTGTGGAAAATGGTATGAAGGTTCCTCAAAAAAAAAAAGTTATGTTAAAGTGGGAAAGGGCCATTTTTATTTTTTAAAAAATCTCCCATGAATACCCGTACCTAATAAAGACGAGATACTCCATAAATATTAGATGAGTGAATTAATTAAGTGCTGAGTGATTACCTTCTGACCTCTTTCCTCTCATATCTCAATTTAATTTACATTTTTAAAGGGTTGTTAAGAAGAGAGAAGCAGAAGGAAAAAAAAAGAATAAAAAGAGTTACGGAGACCACATGTGACCTAAAATTTTAAAAATATTTAACATTAGGCCCCTTATAGAAAACGTTTGCTGACTCGTGGAATAAAGAATGAAGAGTCTTGAGTCTCTCATTGACATATATCTGTAGCCTGGCCGGTGTGGCTCAGTGGTTGAGCATCCACCCATGCACCAAGAGGTCTCTGGTTCGATTCCCAGTCAGGGCACATGCCCAGGTTGTGGGCCCGATTCCTAGTGGAGGGCATGCAGGGGGCAGCCAATTGATGTTCTCTCTCATCGATGTTTCTATCTCTCTCCCTCTCCTTTCCTCTCTCTCTAAAATCAATAAAGGAAAAAAAAAATAAAACAAATATATACTTTACCACTTTATTAATGGGCTATGAAAAATTAGGGTGTATGCTATAATTCCTCGAATACACACTAAAACTACACAAAGACATAGATCTAAAAAGCCAACAGGAGAAAGAAAGGATTTTTTAAAATTAAAATTTCCAAAAATGACATGAAAGAAGTAACATAACAACAAAAATACTTGTAGAAAAGTTTAAAAGGGTAGACCCAAGCACAACCATATCAATAATTAAAGCAAACATTGCTCTATTAGATTAAATATACCAATAAAAATGAGAATATTGTCAGAATGTATTTTAAGAGCTAGGTCCAACTATATATTGTTCATGAGACACTTCTTTGTACTTTAGCAGCACATTAATATTTTAACATCTTCCGCTTAGGAAAATGATAGAACGAATAGGAAATAATAAAGATACAGAAGCTTAAGTATGTGCTATCCATCACGTTGTAATTAGTAGCTATTGGTCTCTAAACCCAGCAATTACATTATGCACATTCTCTACAAGCTTATTTTTCAATAGGTTAGAATACATGCTGGACCTTCAAACAAGCCTTAGTAGGCACTTATTAAATACATGCTCCCTTCCTATCAGGTCTCCTGGAAGAAATTGTATATAACCTCTCCTCAGATACCATTGAGTGTTTTATTGCGAATGAAAATTCAAAGACTATTTGTTTAGTTCATGTAACAACCACAAAAATGTTGCCTCCATTTTGGGGCTTAAACTTTGTTTAATAGGCACACTTTTTTAAATGATATTTTTAAATTACTTATCTTCATAAATATTTTTCTGACATAATAATGAGCCATAGCTCAATAGTCTACCAGTTCTGACAAGGTCTACCAGTTCTAGCAAGGTCTCCTTCGCAAATGCTCAGGAGATTCCCCATCTCTCCTGTCCATATGGTTGAGGTCTGCAGGTTGAATTCATCATGCCCACATTGCCCGTGAACATAGCCGCAACATAAATATTAATCGCAAGGATCAGAGACATTTTTTATCCTCATTTATTCTACTGTCATTACATTGATTATGAGACTAATTTCTGACCTTCTTTTTGCACAGAGCTACGATTTTATGAAAGTAAATACTTATATTTTCAACTTTTCAGTGGGTAATTATTTTGGGAGAAGAGCTATCATCATAATTTATTTTAGAAGTCACAAAAACAATTGTGGAAATAAACACCGTTTGACCAGCACTTCCCTTTACTCTGAATAGTTTCTGGCTTTCACTGGGGTATTGGGAATTTGGGGCTATAAATTCACCAAACTCTTCAGCATATTAATTTTGAAGTTCAGTTATCTTCCAAAGGTTGTGGAAAATATTTACCGTGCCAGGATAAGAGGGTGCTTTTATTAACCAAATTGACAAAAATGGTCAACGGTTTTACAAATAAAATCTCACCGCTATTCTTTATTTTTAAAAATACAGCCCAGGAAGTGAAATAAGTGTTTGCAGGCAGGTCCACCCTCGGTGGAGCGATGGTAGCATGACCGTGGCTTCCATTCCATCAGTCCCTCCCCAGGACTCGCACGGCCCCCTGGACTTGCAGATGCAGCGGGTCCCACAGGCAGCCGCGCGGCGGGGCAAACACGCGGCCCCTCTCGCCTTCTTCCCGACTCGAGCCTGAACAAGCACCTGTTTCTCGTGGCACAGAGGGGACTGTCATGATCCAAAGGGCTTCACTATCAACACTTTCTATACAGGCGATTCTTTGCTCTTACCTTGCCTTCAGAAATAAGAGAAAAACACAGGTTTGCTGATTTTTAATGACTATTATTGAAAGAAAGCAAATATAATTGTCTTCATCTGGTCAGCCAGAGCCGACGGGAATGCTGTTTATTTCGTAGTCTCTAAACTACATGTTAACCCAAGGAAACAGAAAGATTCAGCATTGTCATCCCCGACTTTTTAAAATTAACTTGTCTTCACAGGAAGCAAGAACCACTCCCTTTACCTCTGTAATCATTCTGGGAGAGGTGTGCTGTTTCCTAAGGTTTGGGACCTGGTTCAGAGTCTTTCGTTCCACACTCTGTCTCGTGAGCAGATTAGGTGACGACGATACTCTCAGAAAGGTTGCATCGGTTGCCTATTATTGTACAGCAAATTATTCCAAAAGCTAGTGGCCTAAAATAATAGGAAGCCTACTCCCTCACACATTCGCCATAGGTCAGGAGTCACGGAGTCACTTGGGTGGGTGGTCCGGGCTCAGGGCCTCTCATGCTGTTCGATCAGATGTCAGCTGGGGTGTTGTCATCTGAAGGCTTAACTGGGGCCGGGGGATTCACTTCCAAAGTGATTTTCTCAAATGGTTGGCAAGTCGGGGCCTGCTGTAGTCTGGGCATCAGCTTCTTACCACGTAGACTTCTCCAGAGGGCAGCTTGACTGTCCTCACACAGGAGCAGCTTGTCAACATGATACTATCTCAGAGAGAGAAGGGTGTAAGCGCAACCATGCCTCCCCAGTTACAGCCACCACTGCCCTGGGATTGGAGGGGTCAGAAAGGCCAGCGGAGTTTAATATGGGAGGGATTATACAAAGCTGTGAAACCCGAAACCGAGGACCCCTGGGCTCCATGTTGGTGGCTTGCTACCACAAATACCTCTTCTGGCTTCCTAGCCACCTTCACTTCATCTCATGCACCCACCCTTACAGTCACAGTGCAACAACTCAGAAAACTCCCACAGCAAGATCACTTACACCTCCGACCACCTGTCCGTTCCAATCAGCTCTCCTTGTGGTTTTCCTGATCAGCTACTCATAGTAAAAAGATATGTACTCACTTGCCAGCCCGACACACTCTAATTTCTTCTTCTTCAACTTAAATTTCACGGTCTGTTGTTTGAATACCTCTCTTGGACATACTTTAGCGTCTCTGGCGTCCAAGTTTTGCATCAACAAATAGTGCCATCTGTGTTCTGCACACTTCCAAGTGAACTTCTTGCAGTGCTGAAAAGTTCACACATGAGGGCATGTGAATTTCACAACTCATGATTGCCTGTGTCATAAAGGATTTTAATTTCCCCCAAGACGTTATACTAGTCTACTTAATTCATCGCCTAAATGAAACGTTTTCTCCTCTCTTCCAAATCTGACCAACTCCTATCTTCTTTCACTGTAATTTGATGCTGTTTCCTTCTTAACCAAGGACATATGACCAGTCGGAAGGGAAACCTCTCAACTTCCACTCACTGGGAATAGAAGCCAAGCTGCACAATGAGACCCATCCACTCATTTTCTGTCTTGTTGTGATAGATAGTGATTCTTGAACTTTAGCATGTATCAGAATTACTCGAAGGGCTTCTGAAATTACTGATTGCTACTCCTTGCCCTCGGGGTGTCTAATTGAAATATTTCCAAGTGATAAGGATGTCCCTAGTCTGCAAGCCACTTGAGATCCACTCTGATAGAGAGTATATTCCTTATTTGTGATGCAAATTCCTCCGACTGAGCCCTGGGCTCCACTATTGCCCATTATTAATATTATTAGAATACTATTCAAATAGTCTCATTGTTTCCAACCCCAGAAAATATATATGTATACATATATATACATGCTAAAGTTTGAAAAAAAATTTTTTTCTGAGAACCAAAACCCTTCATACCTCTCCTTTTCCTAGCTAAATATCTTGAAAGACTTGTTCAACATAATGTCCACATTTATTCATTTATAGCCCTCTTAGCACTCAACTCATTCCAATGGACTCATTCTTCAGTCCACTTAACTGAAATACATCTTGGTAAATTCATCAAATACCTCTAGCTTGCTAAATGAAAAGGCCATTGTTTTACATTTCTCATACTGCTTTTTCTAGTTTTTCTTTCTTGAAACACACGTGCTTTCTCTCACACCATGCTCTCCTGGTGTAACCCATGGGAACACATCACTGATTTACACATCCTTCTTGGTTCCCTCTTTGTGATTATTTTTGAAGGCTTCCTTTACCTTTAGCCATTTGATTTTAGAGTTCCTTCTAATTTTCCCACAAGCCTTCAAGTCTTCTTATCAATAATCTCTTTCCAGACAATCCCATGCTTTTCCGAGGTTTTAATTACCACCTTCATGCTGAGCGCTCTCCGATTTACCCACTTAAGCTCCCATTTTTTATTCCTTATATGTATCTCAATTTGAATAACCATAAGCACCCTAAAACACAATCTCCTTAGCCCCAACTATCCGTATGCCCTCCACTTCTACTCTGCACATAAAACACAATCTCCTTAGCCCCAACTATCCGTATGCCCTTCACTTCTACTCTGCACATAAAACACAATCTCCTTAGCCCCAACTATCCGTATGCCCTCCACTTCTACTCTGCACATAAAACACAATCTCCTTAGCCCCAACTATCCGTATGACCTCCACTTCTACTCTGCACATCAGATTTGATCCACTTATGTTTTTTTCATATCTCAGAGCATGGTTTCATCATCCACTCAGTGGTGCAAGTTACAAACCTAGTTCGATCACTGACACCTCACTTTCCCGCACACCCTCTATTCCATTCATCATGTAGTCATGTGAACTTTACATTTTTAAACATCTCTCAAATCCATAAATTTTATATCAGTATTGATAGAATTTTAGTCTTTACTCCTACAAGGATAGTAATTTTCCTAGTCATAAATTTCTGTTTATCTTGCTTAAAATTTATTTGAATTAATGAATCCTAGGACTGCACATATTTATCAACTATGGAATATTGTAATTATCTATTGGAACATTGCCTCTGTATAGTCTTTCCTTTTAGATTCTGCTGACATTTAAATCTATGTCTCTCTGATTCCAAACTGATATTCTTACATCCTATACTGAAAAATGTGGGGTGGGGAAGTGATGATCGCCCTTTTCGGAAATTTTTCAGAATTCCAGACTATAAAATAAAAATGTGTTGCAAAAGAAGGCGTGCTTTGGCATGGACAGACAAAACAAATCAATTGATTTTCTATATATAAATAATAACTAGTTAGAACTACCGATGAAAAGAAAAAAAACATTCACAAAACCTATGTATATATATAGATAGAACAAACCTACAATTTTTATGGGAGAACTACTCCGATATCTTCTTGAGAGATGGAAGATTGGTAAATATGACAGATCTTGAATATTGTAAAAGTGTTGAACTTATCTAGTAAACATGCAAGCCAGAATGAACAAGTTCTAATATGTTTGTCTTTTTCTACTTAAGTCAAGGTGTAATCAGGCAGAGAGAACTTGCCCCGAGAATTTAAAGAGAGGGGATTTAAAGCACAGCATGAATTATCCAGGAGATATAAGAGCTGTAAACAGGAGATCTTAAAGTCCCCAGAGATCAGCAGCAGCAGCAGACACAGCCACTCTTACATTGGTAGGATCAGGGAAGGGGCTCTTATCTCTGAGACCAGGAGTCTGACACATCTGGAAGCTATAGAGGGAGCCTACTGGCTACTTGAGGTGCTTTGCAAAGCAGATTAGGAGGGGATGAAAACTCTGCATTACCCCTCCTCCCACGGTCCTTTCTCCCACCAGCATGTCCCATTGGCCAAACCCATCTCGAAGCCTTGGAAAGACAGTCTACAGAGTGAGTCTCCCTCTTCCCAGACGCTGATGTGGGAGCAGGGCCGGGAAGTCCCATAATTCCATGGGCTGGCGCACCATTGCCTTTGTTCTATGCTTTTAAAAATACAAATATTTACACATCTTTGTCAACATAGTCTCCTCTATCATAATTCATTTTTCTGAAAAATGTATTTTTAATGGTTGTCTTTTCTTAATGTATCACCCTAAAAAAATACAATGACCAAGGTTTTGAACAATTATTTTTTCTGATTTGTAAGGCTATAGAAAATATACAGATGAGCATGTCATTTATAGGTACATTTTATTTTTCCTTAGGATGAATTCCTGTAAGTGGGTTGGTGGGTCAAAGTTTGTGTATATTGTCAAGTCTCTGATGGACTAAAATTCTCTCTCTGTATCAGAAAATATAATAAAAATTAAAATTACCCATAACCTCCTAATTCACATGGTATCCTTCTTAAACATTTAATAATTCAGCATTTTTCTGTTAATGAAAAAACTTTCTTGTTCATAACTTTCAATTTTTTGAGATTTTATTTTTCAATAACCTTCTTTATTTTAGAACAGTATTGCATTTACAGAATTATTGAGAAGATAGTACAGATTACCCATACAAAGTTTCTCCTATTAGTAACTTCTGACATTAGTATAGTACATTTCTTGTATATAATGCTTTTTTATCACTATTATTAAGTCAAGTCCACATTTCATTCAAATTTTCTTAGATTTTTACCTACTGTCTCTTTATGGTTCCATGATCCCATCTACCAAACTACATCAATTTAGCAGCCCTTTCTCTTTGAGCTTTCTTCTTTGTCACATTTTCTTAGACTTTTTGTTTTAATACCAAAATATTTATTTCTGAGAGACACAATGATCACCAAGTTATCTTTTATTTTATTTTTCTAAAGTATTTCTATAATCTTGCCTGGCTGGTGTGGCTCAGTAGCTGAGCATCAACCCATGCACCAAGAGGTCACTGGTTCAGTTCTGGGTCAGGGCACATGCGCAGGTTGTGGGCCTGATCCCCAGTAGGGGGCATGCAGGAGGCAGCCAATCGATGTTCTCTCTCATCAGTGTTTCTCTCTCTCCCTCCAGAAATCAGTAAAGAAGAAAAAATATGTTTGAGTATTTTTATTTCTAAATTTTTAAATAAACAAAACTTGTATAATATGAGGTAATATTATTAGAATAAGAAGACAGAGATCCATATTAGCAACACAGATTGGGAAGGACTAGTTCTGAATCTTCTAATAATTTGCAATCTTGACCAACTCACTAATTATGATGTTCAAACTCTTCCTATAAAAAAAAGAAGAGAGAAGTCTGAGCCATTTGTAAGATGCCTTCTAGGTTTACAATTCTGAAAACTGGCATAATTAGGAAAAGCAACTGAATGTGTTTGTGCTCAATTGCATGAAACACTTTGTTCTTCACTTTAACAAAAATTGGTATGAGAGAAATATGAATCCTCTGTAAAGCCAACAAAGTGTGCCCAGCCGGTGTGGCTCAGTGGTTGAGCATCAACCCATGCATAAAGAGGTCGCCAGTTTGATTCCTAATCAGGGCAATGCTCAGGTTGTGGGCCCGATCCCCAGTGAGGGGCATGTAGGAGGCTACCAATCGATGTTCTCTCTCATCCATGTTTCTATTTTTCTCTCCCTCTCCCTTCCTCTCTCTCTAAAATCAATAAAGAAAAAATATTTAAAAAAACAACAAGGTGTGGACCTTTAGCTTGGGATTTTGGAACACATATCAAATAGTCAATATACTTGTATGTTTTTCCTGGACTTAGTTTTTCTCCAGCTCTATAAGATGTACAGCATGATCATTTAATATCTGTCTACCTTAATCTAAAATGTTGAATTCACAGAAGTAGAGACTTGTCATGTTTTTAATGACCTTGACAATGCTGAGAAATATTGGCGACATATTTTGTAAACTGCCCCTCAGATGAGATTTGTCTAGTGTTTTTCTTATGGTATACTGGAGTACTGTGCTTTGAGGAGGCAGATTTCAGAGGTAAAGTGTTATTCTTTTTTTTTTTTAAATCTTTATTGTTGAATGTAAAATGTATTACAGATATTCCACATTTTTCCCCCATTGACCCCCTCCTCCCCACTCCTGCCCCCCTCCCGCCTTTTCCCACACTGTTGTCTGTGTCCATTGGTTATGCATATAAGTTCTTTGGTTTATTTCTTCCCACCCCCCAACCCCTTTCCCTTTGAGGTTCATCAGTGTAGCAATGAATTTGTACTTCTTAATCCCTTCACCTTTTTCACCCATTCCCCCAACCCCCCTCCCATCTGGCAACCAACAAAATGTTCTCTGTATCTATGAGAATGTTTCTGTTCTACCTGTTCATTTTGTTTGTAGATTCCATTGTTGATAGATATGTATTCATTGCCATTTTGTTTGTTCATATATTTTATCTTTTTCTTCAAAAAGACCCTTCATCTTTTCATATAATAATGGTTTGGTGGTTATGAACTTCTTTAACTTTTCCTTGTCTGGGAAAGTCTTTATATGTTCATCGATTCTAAATGACAGCTTTGCAGGATAGAGTAATCTTGGTTGTAGGTTCTTGCTTTTCATCACTCTGAATATTTCTTGCCACTCCCTTCTGGCCTACAAAGTTTCTTTTGAGAAATCAGCTGACAGCCTTATGGGAACTCCCTTGTAGGTAACTAGCTGCCTTTCTCTTGCTGCTTTTAAGATTCTCTCTTTGTCTTGAAACTTTTGCATTTTGATGATGATGTGTCTTGGTGTGGGCCTCTTGGGGTTCATCTTGTTTGGGACTCTCTGTGCTTCTTGGACTTGTATGTCTGTTTCTTTCACCAAGTTAGGAAAGTTTTCTGCCAATATTGTTTCAAACAGGTTTTCGATTTCTTGTTCTCGCTCTTCTCCTTCTGGCACCCCCAAGATGCGAATGTTGGCACACCTTAAGTTGTCCCAGAGGCTCCTTACACTATCCTCATTTTTTTTAATTCTTTTTTCTTTTTGCTGTTCTGATTGGGCATTTTTTGCTTCCTTATATTCCAAATCGATGGTTTGCTCCTTGGATTTACGTACTCTATTATTGAAGCTGTGTAAATTATTCTTTATTTCAGTTAATGCCTCCTTCAACTCTAACTCTGCATCTATGATTTCTGACTGGTCCTTTTTTATGCTCTTGAGGCTCTCACTAAGTTCACGAGGTTCTCACTAAGTTCAATGAGCATCCTTATAAGCCATATTTTGAACTCAGCATCTGTTAGGTTGCTTATCTCCATTTCGCTTAGTTCTTTTCTTGGGGTTTTGTTCTGTTCTTTCATTTGGGACCTGTTTCTTTGTCTCCTCATTTTGGCTGCATCCCTGTGTTTGTTTCTGTGTATTACTTAACAAGAGGTATGAAGCTCGCTGAGACCAGATGCTGCTTGTATGAAAGAATTTAGGAAAACCTGAAGCAGGATCCAAGACCGGCCAATCCTATGTTTAAGCAAGTGGCAACAGCTTGGGTGGGCCTGAAAGTTGGGTGGGGCGGGGCCTCAGGGAGTCACCAGGGCGGGGCTACCAGTGTGAGCCAGGTTGCTGGAGTCCCAGATATGGTGACTGTCTGCCGCCCCCTGGAAGGGCTCACCAAAGGAACAAAGGCCTCTGACAGCACGTCTGTCCCCGAGAAAGCCCCCTCTCCAGCTCTCGATCCAGTGCCAAACAGCTCAGTTCTTCCCTGTATGTCTCTGGCGCCCCTCGAGCTGCCTCCCCTCCAAGCTCAGAGGGAGAGAGTCCGATAAGTCCGTGCGTGGGCCCTTTAGGGAGCTGCCTGGGGCTCCAGCCGCCTCAGCCTCCCTGAGCCTCAGTTCCCGCTGGTTTTCCAGCCAGAAGTGATGGGGACTCTCTTCCTGGCACTGGGACCCTGAGCGGGGCACGTGGTGTGGGACAGGGACCCCTCAGTCCTCAGGGAGGACCTTCCCAGCCGAGGTATCCCCTGATTTTATCCGCCACCCGTGGGTGTGGGCCCAGCCCGTCCCCTCCCCCCCCCAGTCCCCATGCGGCTGCTGCTCTAATCCGTGGCCGCGGGCCTTCCGCTCAGCTGGGCGGCAGGCGGCCCTGAGTGCTGGTGGTGCTGGAGTCTAGTTGTAACTGTGCTGTGGTTGTGGGAGACACGATACCGTTTACCTACGCCACCGGAAGTCCTAAAGTGTTATTCTTATCACTTTATGTCAAGGGGACATAACTAGCCATATGCTTTATCACTGCTTGGTGAACCTTTAGCATCATTCTTGAGAAACTGTTAGTCAGGGTTTTTAATTGTAAAGTGACCTTTTTTTTCTTCCCTTCCCATATTACATTTCTGGAAAACAATCACTCTCACCGTACAGCCCACACTTACATTGTGGGGATTAAACTCTACTTTCTTAGAACAGATTGCCTACATAAATTATTTGGGATTCTCCTACATAGGGATTCTTTCTGTTCTCCCCACTTACTTGTTAATTCAATCTTTTGTTTATCTCTGTATGGACTCATTTGTATTCGTTTTGTTCTTTGGTTTATACCATTTTAAATTTTATAATAATTTTAGTGAGTAACCCTGAAGGGAATCTGTACATAAAGCCTTGATTATTTTCTTACTGATTAACTAAAGATTGTTAGGTGTAAAGGTACAGGCTTTTGATTTATTTTGCCATATTGCCTGTCATCAATGTTATAAAAATGTCCCTTTTACATGGAAAACATCTCCCAGCGATTTATAAAAGGCAAAGAAGGGCCTTCTCATTCTCTGTACCCGTACAGACGTATCTCAGAACTTTTCACATTGTGGGGACATGGACAACTGAATCCTTTCTCATCTAATGCGTGATACATTTCGCGTTTATCCTCAGCAAGACCTCTGTCTGTCTGAACTGCTTTGGGAAGCGCATTTAAGCCTCATCTTTAGAAAATGTACTTGATACAAAAGCAAGACTCTCAGTTGAATTTATATCTTGTTCTACTTACTTTCTGCTAAAGATGTGTGAGTGGGATGAGACCGTGATGAGCAGTTTCATCAGTTTCACACACGAACCCTTGGTCCGTGGGGTACTGGCTGTACTGCTTCTAGCTGTCACAACAATGCTCGACGAACGAATGGAATCGTTCCTGTTTTGCTGGTGACGAAACTGGTTCCAAAAGGTTGGATTGCCCCAAATTGTACATTTAGCTCACTCTTAGATGAATGTTGTGTTAAGGCTGCACACCAAACGTGATTCATCGCCACAACCCCGCAGAGGGTGATGTTCGTTTCACAGACAACAAAAGAGACGTTTTAGAATGTTCCACTTGCCTGTGGTCCGCGGAGCTAGAAGGTGGTCCGCTGGTCTCCCGTGGCACCATTTCCCTTCACCTCCACGCTGCCTCACGTCACGCAGACAGTCGTCACTAATGAATGTGGACTTGCATATGTAGCTGATCGCTTTGAGAGAAGATTGCACGTCATGCAGACGGTAGTCACTAATGAATGTGGACTTGCATATGTAGCTGATCGCTTTGAGAGTTGATTGCACGTCATGCAGACGGTAGTCACTAATGAATGTGGACTTGCATATGTAGCTGATCGCTTTGAGAGTTGATTGCTTCCTTGTGCAATTCTGTTCGGAACAAAAGAGAGAGCATGAAGCATAGAAGCATGTCACCAAACAAATAAGCAAGTAAGCCAGAGTTTAATATTAAAAGTAATTATATTCTATTTCAAGGCGTCATTAGCATTACTTTACTTCCAAATACTTCCCTTCTTCTGAACCCTATTCCATGAAGATTTAAGTCACACCCCTAATGCAAGTCTAGTGATAACTGGAGGGTTTTCTTTTCCATTGCACAGTTTTGTGCCCCTCCCCGGCCTTGTCAAATATTGGCTTATAAACCCTTGTTCCCCTCCTAGAAGAGGGAAAGTATGTGATTTAATAAAAAATGCTATGAATTTAGACAGGCATGTTTTTAATTGCAGTTTACCTTTTATTTTACCCTATGAATTTGGCCAAACTATTTAATCTCATTGAGCCTTAGTTGTACTATTAAAACATCATGGAATTAAAGATTGTGGAATAAATCCATCATTACTGTATTCGGCATAATTAAAACACACCCAAAACAAAACGTAAGATAATAAATATAATAAATGACAATCTCCTAAATCCATACCACAGATGATCAATCATGTCTGCAAATTTCTGTAATAATTTCCTCAACATGGGGAAACTCGCCGAGAGAAAACAAATATTTCTCAGACCTCTGGTAGAATATGGATGTTAATAAAATTAAGCCTCTTCATCAGGGAATGTTGATCTAGTAAGCATCTGTCTAGAGCAAGGTTGTCCAAAATTCAACACAATTTGCAAAGAGAGCAGAATACTCCTAAAACAATCCAGAGGTAGGAAAGCTATGATTAGAACAATGGCACCCACATTTCCCAAGGTCGTCTTCTGACTGCCTGAGGCTGCTATAGGTGACTGGGACTAAGGATGATGCATTGGTCTAGCTCAGTTGGAAGAAGAACTACAAACTACTCTTTTTTTAAAATAGATTTTTTTTTAATATTTTTATTTTTTAATTACAGTTGACATTCAATAGTATTTTAGTTTCAGGGGTACAACCCAGTGATTAGACATTTGTGTAACTTACAAAATGATCACCCTGATAAATGTAGTACCCATCTGATACCATAAATAGTTATTACCCTCTCTATTCCAGGGCTTAAATTAACATTAAGGAAGCAAGGTCGCCGTTGAATCTCAGTCTTGTTCAAGCTGCCTTCATTAACTTTGAATACAGAATGTCTGGTTAGTTGGCCTTTATTAATATGCTCACATGGTCCAAATTTATATTTCTCCGTCATCAAATACCCTTAGAATCCATTCAGACGGATATTACTCGGTTTCTTCTACCTGTATGAGTTTGCAGCATTTTGCAATATTTTTTCTATAGATGATCACTCTTCTCAGACTATTTACGCTCCTTGAAATCTGCTGGGATTTGAGCCTCACGTGGGTTTTAAAGCAATAGGAAGGCCCAGCCAGTGTGGCACAGTGGTTGAGTGTCGACCCCTGCACCAGAGGTTACCAGTTCAATTCCCAGTCAGGGCACATGCCCAGGTTGTGGGCCAAATCTCCAGTGGGGGGCATGCAGGAGGCAGCCAATCGATGTTCTCTCTCATCGATGTTTCCATCTCTCTCTCTACCTCTCCCTTCCTCTCTCTGTAAAATCAATAAAGAAAAAAAATAATAATAAAGCAATAGGAGGTGGGTAGCTGGGTCTTAAGGAGATTTAACTTGCCTGTATGAGACACTCACCTCTGGTCAGATCATTGTTGGGATCCTTAGACAAGGGGAGCAAATCTATTTAGATGTGGGAGGAGGTGTGTGTGCAGGGGCTCCTTTTGTGTGTGTGTTTGTGTTTGTTTCCTCCTAGGATCTGAGTATTCACAATCCCAGTACTGATCTTCAGTTCCACTTATTCCTAGTCATAGCACAAGAGACCTGGGGGGACATTACGCATTCGCCTTCCCTTGTGATTCAGCCACTTGCTAGGTAAGACTTTGGATTGGCTTCCTTGAACTATTTGCCCTATAGCAGAATTGTCACAGGAAGGGTCTGTTTTTCAATCCATGCTGAGAACAAAAAGTTTAAAGTCTCAAGCTTGTCACTTACGTCCTCCAAACCCTTCAGCACCTTCAGAAGCAGCCTGCCTGCCTCACAGAACACGCACGCGGTATTTCCACCAGAATTTTCTGTTGCTGAAACCACGTGGTATCACCCAATCTCACCTTCGCAGGCTTTCGACTCCAGGCAGCTCCGAGACCCGTTTGCTGATGATGGTATGAATGGTAACGCATGACAAAAAAGCAAGGGAAATGACAGAGCTGTGCTCCATCCCAACCTCACCCCACCCCAATAAATGGCATCTAGATTTCATAATAAGTAAGTCATATTACTTCTTCAAATGACTACATCTTTGTTTTCCCTGTCATCACACTGGGAAAACATTGTTTGGGAGGGAGGGACTTGATCCGTCATACTATTGTTTTCTTTTTTCTATGTGTGGAATGAATGGATGAATTACTCTTTAGTATTTCTCTAACACATCCAATTTTTTTACATTCCTCAAACCATTTCCTTGACATTGGGCAAATTATTTCCTGTCTCTTGGTTGGACCCTTCTTCTGTGAAATGGCGATTTGAACAGCAGAAGCTTCCAAGACCCAGCTGAACACAAAACAATGCCATGTCTGTCATTCATCCTCTTCACTGATCATCGCTTTGCTGAGTCCCAGCCTTGAGGCCCGAAACCGGTTTCTTGGGTTATATTGTAATCCTTTCAAATGGGTACAATTTCCTACTGACCCAGTTTTGTATCTGTGCTTGTTTGTAGTCTGGTGTTTCTCGGCTGCCATCTGCTCCACTTTGACTTAGTTAAACACGTGTCTATATTCTTAACCACTATGTATATGTTCTTTTTTATACTACATTTGATTTTCTATAATTTATTTTTAAACAGAGGCTCTGCTTCTTTTCACCTGCTCTTATCTTTTGTTTCTTTTTTCTTTTCTTTTTTTAACTCATTTTCTTGATTCTGACCTTTATTTCTCCTGGAATGTTGTTTTCCTAAATTCTGCTCCAAAACTTTATGTCATGGGTGAGGGGCACATTTTTCTATGAGTTCCTGGTCCACACCACCTCTGTCCTTGCTGCTCAGGAGAGCAATCTCAGACATCATTCTTAGGTCATTATTATAATTATCCTGAGAAGATCTTTGGTTTTCTCTGGCCTGATCTTATGCCTTTACTCTGTGACATACTCAGCTAGTAAAACATCTCTAGAAGCCAACTTTTCTCAGTAATTGGATTGAAACAGTCAGACTCCTGCTAAACCAGATTCATAATTTATTTAACCAGAGGACACTTACTAGTTCCCACTGAGGAAGTAATCACCGTTCTTAGAAGAACCTCACCATGTAGAAAAGCTACGCAGGATGCCAAACCTGAACAAGGATGATCACAAGGATGTTGGATGAGTACAGAAGTAGATCAAGAAGAAACAAATGGATGGGGTTAATGGCTCAAGGCAGGCCAATCAAATGACCTGTTGCATCATTCAGTTCTACAACTCAGCCCGACTACTGTAGAAACCAAGTAAATGAGGGCTCTTCATCAGGACAGTGCTGAATGCCCAACGTGAGTGTTTTCTCTCCCTCATTTTATGTCCTCTGCTAAAGATCCTCTTTTGTGTAGATACGTTATTTGTTCAGCTTTCTTAAAACTGATTAAGATATATATAAGTATTGATTGATTTATTTAGCTTTGTGATTGAGCTAATGTGTCTCTTCCAGTTTTGGGGAGATGTGGGAGCTCTAGTGTGTCCTTCACTGTGTATGAGATCCAACAGCACACTAACTTAAGAGTTCGGAAGGCATTTCATTGTCACTTGGGTATCACTTTCAAAGTGTCGCTTACATACTGCTACCTAGTTACTTCTTTGACTAGTGTAATTGGCAATTCATCCCAAATCCTACAATTTGAAAAGATCCATTTCAATACAGCACAATCTTTGCAGCTTTGCTTCTTCCTGGTAAAGAGATCTGGTGCTCTGGTCATAGTTTTGGCCGCAATTTGCTGAGAGCCTTTGGCCAATCACAATTATTTCTGCACCTCAGTTTCTCCATAGGGAATCAACTAGATGACAACTAAATGCATTCTCATGTTGGCGTGTATAATTCAACCCAGTATCCTAGAGACTCCTTCGTGGCATCAGATTCAATATGACACTTGAATAACTGAAAGAAGAGGGAGTAATGATGCGTCTGTATCCAGGCAGAGTAAGGGCAGAATGAATATCCATGAAATAGATAAGAAAACCAATGCTAATGTCTAAGTGATTTTCCAAAGGCGGCGTTGTTTGAAGAAGACCGTCGACCTGAAGGCCCTCATCCTCACCATCAGTTACGTTAGAAATGGCTCCCTTCTGCCACGTGGAATACTCTGCACACAGCGTTGACTGCGCACTGGCCCTGTCTGTCTGCTCATGTTAATCAGCTATCTAACTTTGACAATTCCTTTAGAAAGAGATCATAATCTGAATGCAGAGCTAGTAAATAAACAACAAAAGTAAAACAACAAATAAATAAATAAATAAATAAATAAATAATATTTAACTAGCCTCACAAAAGTTTGAGAGAATATATTTTTCTGCTTGGAAGAAACTCAGTGCACTCCAAAACAAATCAATTCTCAGGGAAAGGTGTGGTCAATTGACAAGGTGGGAGCAATCCTACTTGACCAGTAAGAAGAGAGCCAGAGGGCAAACCTATTTGATTGTCTTCAGAGTTTATAATCAAATTACCCTACAAATATAGAAAAACATTCAGTTATTGATGTTAAATAGTTCAATTAAAATCTTAAAGATGGCCCTGGCCGGTTTGGCTCAGCGGTTAGAGCGTCCGCCTGCGGTCCGGAGAGACCCGGGTTCGGTTCCCGCTAAGGGCATGTACCTCGGTTGCAGTTTGTCCCCGGCCCTGGTTGGGTTGTGCGGGTGGCAGCCACTCGATGTGTCCCTTTCACGTCGATGTTTCTCTCTCTCTCTCTTCCTCTCTCTCCCTCCCACTCTATCTGTACAAAAAATGAAAAAATGTCCTCGGATGAGGATAAAAAAAAAAAAAAAAAAATCTTAAAGATGGCCCTGGCCAGTTTGGCTCAGTGGTTAGAGCATCAGCCTGCAGTCCAGAGAGATGAGGGTTCGGTTCCCACTAAGGGCATGTACTTCGGTTGCAGTTTGTCCCCGGCCCTGGTCGAGTCATGCGGGTGGCAACCACTCGATGTGTCCCTTTCACGTTGATGTTTCTCTCTCTCTTCCTCTCTCTTCCTCCCACTCTGAACAAAAAATGGAAAAATGTCCTCAAGTGAGGATTAAAAAAAAATCTTAAAGATAATTACAACACTCATATGCCATGTCTTCTGACAAGTCTTAGTTTATGTTTGAATATTAATATTTGAAAAAATTGCCAAAGTATGTCAAATGCTCATTGAAACCAATTATTTTCTATTTAAAACATGTCTCCAAAAGCTTGTAGTTATTTTTTATAGAAGAGAAATAAGGTCATATTTTGTATTTCCAACTACAAACTACCTATAAATAATCACATTTTTGAAAAAACAATGTGATAACACTACATAAAGTTTTTGAAAGTTTTAAATATGCTGTTTTTACATACTAATAATATGTGGTCTTTGAGTAAAATACTCTAAGTAGGTAAGAAAAATTAAATCTCCTCCTTATACAGAAAAGTAAGTTTTTTGAGACATTCTGTACTATGACTTTGCCTTTCTTTCTTTCTTTCTTTCTTTCTTTCTTTCTTTCTTTCTTTCTTTCTTTCTTTCTTTCCTTCTTTCTTTCCTTCTTTCTTTCCTTCTTTCTTTCCTTCTTTCCTTCCTTCCTTCCTTCCTTCCTTCCTTCCTTCCTTCCTTCCTTCCTTCCTTCCTTCCTTCCTTCCTCTCTCTCTGTCTCTCTCTCTCTGTCTCTCTCTGTCTCTCTCTCTCTCTCTCTCTCTCTGTCTCTCTGTTAATCCTCACCTGAGGATATTTTTCCACTGATTGTTAGACAACATGGAAGGGAGGTGGAGGGAGAGAGAAAGAGAAAAACATCAATGTGGGAGAGACACATTGATTGGTTGCCTTCCACACTGACCAGGGCCTGGGATTGCACCTGCAATCCAGGTAACCAGGTACGTGCTGGGAATGGAAGAACCCTTGACCCTTGGGTTCTTGGGCCGGTGCTCTAACTGCTGGGCCAAACTGGCCAGGGCTGACTTTGCCTTTCGCCCTCTGGCTTGGCATTCTTAGCCTTCTGGTTGACCCACCTACTTCCGAATTGTAAGCTGAAGGCAGGAATACAGGGTGTTCTGCTCAGAGCTGGGGTCCAAAGGCGTGCACTAGTATGGGATCCCGAGGGTTACATCCGTGACATGATGTTGTTTCGTGAAGGTCGGTTTTCCTTTGTTTCTCTGGACACCCTCCCACCCCGACACATCACCGGCCTGGCAGCAGACGTGGGAGACGGACAGGGAAGCAGGACATTTGTGCCGCGGTCTTCGTTTCTATTATGTCCAAGAAATAGGTCTCCTGTCTTTCAAAAGCCTGGTAATTAACTCATTTTGCTAGAACCATATGCCTTTCAGAGGGTATGTGATTATTCCTCCCCCCCCAGTTCTCAATGATGAAACAAAGGAAGAAAAGCCATTTTCAGTGACAGTGCTAATCATATTAAAGGCCGCAGTGACAGTGGCTTACATGTGCATAGCTTTCCCTAGGGGCCTCGCTTTAGGTCCAGTCACAGGCATTTGTTTATTTACGCTTCCCAGCCGCCTTCGAAGCTCTTCCCCGCTTCTGAGTGGGGAGAGATTGAACGATTGAGATCACAAAGGCAAGTCGCACATCTGAACCCCAGCAGAGCTAAGACTTCCGGCCCATGTGCCCCGTCGGGCTGCAGACCCGAGCTCTGACCTCTTGGCTGCCCTGGTGCAGAAGGCCAGAGGGGAGGATCTGGCCAGGAGATGAGGCTGGTGCCCAGGAGACTCGCCGCCACACTGAGCCTCTTCCCACTTGGGGGGACGGAGAGGCACTGCAGGGTTTATCGGGGGCACTTCCACGATCAGCATTTCTTAAGAATCTCCGTGCTAGGGGATAACCACATGGATGTTTCACATTAAACGCTGCACTCCAGTACACTTTATTTTTAACTTTCAAACTGAAATAAACCAGGAAACGTATGGTCCTGGCTGACGTGTGGAGAGTAGACAGAAATGGGGGGCAGTGGAGGTGCAGGGTCGCCCCGACAGGTCAGCCGAGAAGTCGATGGAGATCAACCTCGTTGTCCAGTGGGGAGCGGCTTACGAAGCAGAAATAAAACAGTACATCGGGAAATGCTTAAATAATTTGCTGGAGGTCAGCAAAGAGGAAGGAGCAAAAGCCAGGATTTGTAGCCTTTGTTGATTGTCGTGTGAATGTGCCTGTGACTTTAATTTTAAGGTAACAGCGTGACATCACAGAGTGTGGACCTGGGCAGAGAGGCGCACCATGGGCTCCAGGAGCGAGCGGGTGGGCACCGTGTGCGGTCCGGATGCCTGCCGGGTGCGGTGGCAGGTGCCATCCTCTTCAGCACCCGGGCATTGCCTCGTGCAGACTTGGACTTGACGTAGACGCTGCCACACTGGGTAGCCTCATGGATGAGTCCGAGTCCTCATCCCTTTCAAACTTCAACGTACCCATGTTGCCCTAGGGATGATACCTTCCTCAGCGAGTTGTTTTGAAACTTAAATCATCAAACACCAACCCCATGGCCCAGTGCTTGGCACAGTGAGCCCTCAGTAGAAAAGTGAATATTGTGACTGTCAGTTTTCATGAAGCAGGGGTGATAAAGACCCTATGAGCAGTAACTCCAGTACTTGCCACTGTAACGTGCCAGGTGGTAAGTGCGTGGAGCTGGGTCCCAAGGTGTTTGGATCTGAATTCTGGCTGGATTACTTGTCAATTTGTTGGCTGAGGGCTACTAATCAGCTTCCTTCTGCCTCAAATTCCTCATCTACAAAACAGAGTTAATAACAGTACCTACCTCATTAAGACATTGTGAGTCTGTGGAGTCCAAGTTCAGAATGCACCCAGGACGGAGCCCGGCCCGGAGTTAGGACTTCTTCACTGTTACCATGTTTGGTTTTCTTTGAAAACAGTAACAAACATTGATAATTCTCAATGTAATTTTTTCAAGACAGGGCTTCAACTTCTAATATACCAAAAGCAGTTAAAAACAAAACTACTGTTCTCCCTGGTGAGGAGTTGAGCTGAAGAATAAAACATGTTGCCCTGGCCGGTTTGGCTCAGCAGTTAGAGCGTCGGCCTGTGGTTCAGAGAGGCCCGGGTTCGGTTCCCGCTAAGGGTGCTTACGTCGGTTGCAGATTGTCCCCGACCCTGGTTGGTCTTGCGGGAGGCAGCCACTCAATGTGTCCCTTTCGTGTCGATGTTTCTCTCTCTCTCTCTCTCTCTCTCTCTCTCTCTCTCTCTCTCTCTCTTCCATTCTCTCCCTCCCACTCTACCTGAACAAAAAATGTCCTCGAGTAAGGATAAAAGAAAAAAAAGAATAAAACATGTTGAAGACAGAAAAGAAAGTCACATTTTTTTTTTTTTTTTTTTTTTAATCCTCACCCGAGGATATTTTTCCATTTTTTGTACAGATAGAGTGGGAGGGAGAGAGAGGAGGGGGGGAGAGAGAGAGAAACATCGACGTGAAGGGACACATCGAGTGGCTGCCACCCGCACAACCAACCAGGGCCGGGGACAAACTGCAACCAAGGTACGCGCCCTTAGCGGGAACCGAACCCGGGTCTCTCAGGACCGCAGGCTGACGCTCTAACCGCTGAGCCAAACCGGCCAGGGCAAGAAAGTCACATTTTTTAACAGAATATAAAAATGGAATTTTGGACAAGAGCAAAATATCATAGATGTAAAATTCCAGAAGCAAACTACATTAGGAGATGTAATGCCCTGACTCTTGGGCCTCAGAGACGCATCAGGACATTATGGCGTCGAAGGGAGGAGAGAAAGTGGTGGAAATCACACAGAAATGTGTTTGGAGGAGGCTGGAGCCAGACTTCCCCTTTCCTCCTGCCAGTAGGATGGGGTGGGCCCCGGATCAGCTCCACGATTGGGGGGGCTTAGTACCAAATGAACGTGCAGGGATCTTATTCAGAATGCAAGAAAAAAGTTTTCTCCCTTTCATCTTCAATCTTCTTCGTACAGCATAGAAACTTTCATTTGCTCTTCAATGTTGCACCCCCTTGGGTACAGGGACCTGTTATGTGAGCACAGGTGATCACTGGTGGCCATAGGCCGGCCCCCGATGCATGTACTTGACCCTCACCCCCCTAGTGCCTGTGCCGAGGCTCCTGCTGGGGTCAGAGGACCCGAGCATAGGAAGCAGGGATGTGAGGAGACCTGGGACCTTACGGGAGTGTAGGATCCACACTCCCAGTACGTTGCTCATTGTGTTATCAGACTTGACTTTACAAAATACAAAGTCAAAGACAAAAGTATCCACCATTTCCAGATGGCCACCACAGAGCACTGGTCCCTGGGTGTGGGCCCCCTCTGAGCAGGGTGCTCTGTGCTCTGCACTGGCCCCAGGTCCACGAGCCTCCTCCTTCCTGGCCAGTCCACTGTTCATTCCAACTGAGAAGGCACCTTTCACGTTGGGATACGCAGACAGCAACCAGGGCTTGCCATCGTGTGAAATGAGCACGAACTGGGGCAATGCCTTTATCTTGGTATCTTCTAAAAGGCTAGAAACTTCACCTTGAGGTAGGATCTTTATACACTTCTAACTCGTCCTCACATCCAACCCCCGTTATTCCTTGACGGAGTCAAGCTTTACCCCGACGAGAATTTGAACTTCTCTTGAAGTTCTCGCTGGTCTGTGGTTTGTGACAATTGGTTGTTTCTGTTTTTATTAGTTTACTCCCACTCAGCCCTCCCTTCCAAATATTTCTGTTGCCCATAAAGCACACAGCATGTTTTTTTACCAAACACATTGTGTGTGTGTGTGTGTGTGTGTGTGTGTGTGTGTGCATGCACTTGTGACTTCCTTTGCTGCTGTTCTTGGGGGACAAGTCATAAACTATAAGCAATGAGCTCTGTGGGATTTATTCTCTCCTGACTATATAAGTGGCACTGCCACCAGGGATTGTGCACATTTCAAACAAAATCAAAGGGATGTACTGACGGCAAGGGTCCCTGGTTTTCTTCCTCATGTGAAGAATTGGAACAGTGTAAAGGATTTGGCAAATTGACGTGTTTATTCCCCTATCCCAGACGCCCCCGGAGACTGAAAGTCCCTTGTTCTCTGAGACTGAGTCTTCGACCTTTCATGTTTTTCTTGTTAGAAGTTTCCTAAATTGAAGATGTGCAAACAGATGCATTTTTGCTTTCTATTAAGTCATTTATTAATTAAAGTGCTAGGCAAGATTTTAGCAAAAGTTTCTCCCAGAGAGACAGCTCAAGAATGTTAAAGAGATAGAAAAGTTGTATGTTAATACATTCTGTGTTTTTGAAGTGAACAAACCTTCCTCGGGCTGGGTACTGAGACCTGGACTGTGGGGGACAAACAGCCTACTTCAGGGGTTCAATCCCTGCCCCGGAATGGATGTTCCAGCTTGGGGACCGTCTTTAATTACTGGAAGGCAGTTTGGTCTTTGGTCCAAGAATTGTCATGATCCTTCGCATGTGTAATCTATAGGGCAGGTTTGAGGCTTACATTTATTAAAATGTGAAAAATATTTGAAATAAAAGAACACTCTAAGAGAAAATGTTAATATCATTGAGTGGGGTCATACTGTCGTAATTCCTTTACTGGTTTTGTATCACACGTAACTGGAAGCACAGGGATACTGTTCCTGTTCAGACAGGTACTCTAACGTTGTCCAGAAGTGATGGACAGATGCCTCCACTGGGAGTTGGGCCCCTGTCCTCACAGGTAGAGGCGTGTCTCTGCACACGCCTCCCTACCCTGGTGACACAAGGCGGTGTACACTTCCTCGAAATCGCTCATCTTTGCTGAAGGTCAAATCCACGAACAACTTTGACTCATATCCATGAACAATACCACCATTCCTTCAAATTGGTTGGTATTCAGCAGTGGAAAGTCTTCTTTTTTTAAAATATGTTTATATTGTTTTTCAGAGAGAGAGACAGAGACATCGATGTCAGAGAGAAGCATCGGCTGCCTCCTGCATGCCCCCTACTGGGGATCGAGCCTACAACCTGGGCATGTGCCCCAGTCAGGACTCAAACCAGGACCCCTCAGTCCATGGGATGATGCTCAGTCCACTGAGCCATACAGGCTGGGCGGTAGTGGAAAGTCTTAATTGTAATCTCCTGGACTAAATTTACTGGGAAGAACAGTGGAAAATTAGAACAGTGACTGATATTCATAGTTGTAGTTTTCTGTGCTTGGTGTTTTATTCAGGTTCCCTTATTCATCCTACGATTCAGAGGCAGGCATTATTATCTCAATTTAAAGAGGACAAAACTGACTCAAGTTGTTGGAGAACCTTGCTCAAGGTCACATAGATGAGGGCGTGGTAGAGTCCGGATAAAACCTACATCTTTTTGGCAACTGTTTCTTCTGTTGTGTTCCCTCCAACTGCTCCTCGGCTAACCTCAAGTGTGGATTCTCCTTCTTTGGGGAATTTATCACAACTTACCAGCGATCATTTGATTTTTCTCCTTACACACTTCATAGAAACATTGTTTCCAGTGATCCAAATATTTCTGCAAGACAGACGTTATACCCTATATTTTATATGAAGAAACTAAGATTCCATTAGGTTAAGGAAATTGCCCAAGGTTCTACCAGATTAGGGGAATTGCCCCAAATCATGTAAATATAGGTGATGAGCCACAATTTTTACATAGTCACCTGACATGAAAGTCCATGTTTACCTTGGGTCATGCATGCTGCCCCTGTCAGAGCCTGTTGTTCTGCCCATCGGTCAGTTGCCTGACCTCCAGCTTCCTAAACAAGTAGTGCAGTGGTGTCGAAGAAACTCTTCTCTGGGGTTCGACAAGCTGGCTCCACCCCAGTTCTCCATCTTACTATCAGGGTAGGAGGAGTGGCTGCCACACAGGGTTTCTGTGAGGACTGAATGAGCTAAATACATGTAAATTCTTGCAACAGTGCCTGGCATGTATGAAACATCCAATAAATGGTCATTGCTGTTAGTATTGTTATTGCTATTATTAGTATTATTACTATTATTATTATTTTGCAGAACCAGTAGCAGTGTGAATTATATATATATGCATTTGAAGATCAATTTTGCCTTTAATTATATTCACCAAATAAGATCTCTAATAATTATTTTCCATTAAAAACTTTATAAAATGTTCTTTATTGACTTTTAGAGAGAGAGGAAGGGAGAGGGAGAGAGAGAGAGAAACATTGATGAGAGAGAACATCAATTGGCTACCTCCTGCATGCCCCCCACCAGGGATTTGGCCCACAACCTGGGCATGTGCCCTGACCGGGAATCGAACTGGCAACCTCTTGGTGCAGGGTCGATGCTCAACCACACTGGCCGGGCTCCACTGAAACATTTTTAAAGCTTGTTTTTTTATACATTTCCAACTAGAATTTGTTTCTAATTTGAACAGTTACTTTCACTGATACCATTAACTATTAAATATATTTTTCAAACAACTATGCACCTTGGTACAATATTCTTAGTCATAAAACATTCATTTTGTGAAAAATAACATTAATTCTTAATATCTTCAGTAGTCAATATTTAATATATGCACATCCTACCTAAAGATGAGATTATTTTCATAAAATGTTTATAAGTTTTACCTGTTCTGTGTGAACTTCACGAGAGGCCTGGACACTGGAGTTGTCATCTATTTCTAGGGCTGGCATCGTTATGACAGCATCTATTAAGTCCCAATCAACCACATTCCTTTTTATTCAAACTTCAAAAATTCAGCTCTAACCGTCACCATTGCATTGCTTCTGTGCAGGCTTCCTGGGTTCATGTAGCAAAGCTACTGAAGTGATCCTCTGTGTTCCTGCAATGCACTGTGCTTACGATGACTGTAGCTCACCTTGTGATAGACTGTATTGTATTTTGTCAATTCTAACATGAAATCTCTTTATTGACTTATTTTTGCATTTTACCATCTCTGAACTCCAGCTGTGTCTTTTAATCAACGGCCCGCTTGCTGTTAAGTAGACATCACCATGGTGTAAGTACTGTAACATGTGCGTGCCTCACTTTAACAGCGTGTCGAGGGTTAAAGGGTACTGTCAGAACCGCAATGTAGAGAGGTTTTTACCCCCAGCACTAAACTGACCACATTGCCTGCAAGAGGGGATGAGGGAGGCAGCACATCAAACGTTTTGGACAATGTTAAAAAAACAGGAGTAAGCATTGCAGGTCTGGCTGAACGGCCTTTCGTTCTTTATGAATTATTTCAAGAAATTCAGCAACACCAGTCAATACTCCTGTTGAGCACAGAGGAGGATGCTGATTGAATAAACAGGATGGACAACTAGGAGTTGAAAAGGGATTCAAAAGAATTAAACTTCAAATGTAAAGACATTTTAATGGTAATTTATCCAAATTAGTTTTGAATGTCTAAAAAAAACTGAAGGAGAATAAAGTAAGAATTCTATAAAATAAGTGCGATGTGTCAGTATTGGCAGTATTTTATATTACTTAGTTGCATGTAGCACAATGGCAAGTGATAAGATCAATATTGTCTTAGGATCTGAAATACAGTCTTCAAGTATCGGCAACTCCAAAAAAAGTGAACTCCTCTGGTCAGGCACCATAAGATACTCATTCTTTTTGTTTAATTCTCACACAATGTTATATTTATTGATTTTTAGAGAGAAGAAGGGAAAGCGAGCGAGAGAGAAACATTGATGTGAGAGAGAAACATCAATGGTTGCCTCCTATAAGTGTTCCAACAGGGAACTGAACCCAAATCCCAGGGATGTGCCCTGAGTGGGAATTGAACCCACAACATTTTTGTTCTATGGGATGATGCTCCAACCCACTGAGCTACCTGGCCTGGGCTGTGCTACACATTCTTGCATTCTCTTTGCCATGTACAACGTTCTGCACGGAGAGAAAGGTATTAAATAAATACATGAATAAATAAATGAAAGATTCATTTTTGTATCTATAGCTCATCTCCCCCGACTGAGTCATAGACTCCTTGATTTATTCTTTGATTTATACATTGAAAACATACTGGATTTCATGGTGCCAGGCCTTAAAAATGTAGAAGAAAACACAGTTCTCACTCTCAAATCACTCATGCTTTAATGAATAAATAGTCACATATACAACAGGATACACGAGTCTTTCTTGTGCTATAATAGAAGTGTTTCAAGATTCGATGAAAGCATATAAAAGGCGAAGTAAATTCAACCTGGTATGTTAGGCCAGGCTTCTGTAGGAGAGGAGCTGAAGTTTAGACTTGAATGAGGAGAAGGGAACTTTGTCCCTTTTTCTCTTTTTAAAAATACAAGTTACCTTTTTTGCAAACTCAAAAGGTGACCAGCCATTTATTGAACACTATCATCATGGATTCATTTATTTAAAATGTTATGTTTTCTATTTCATTCCATTTTATTTCTTTCTTACTGTTTTATTTTCCGGGAACTGGTTCCTAAATCTTTTTGGCATGAACTCCCTCTGTCTGACAGCTCCTGAAATAATAAGATGGTCTAGGTTTCATCCCACCCCGAACCACAGTCCTGGGTCCTTTCGGGGGAAAGGGTGATGTGGAGTCTGAAATCCAGGCTCGAGTAGCCCAATTCCCATTTTAAAAATAAATAAATGAGGCCTGACCAGTGTAGCTCAGTGGTGGAGCGTCGACCCCTGCACCAATAGGTCCCTGGTTCAATTCCCAGTCAGGGCACATGCCCAGGTTGTGGGCCAAATCCCCAGTGGGGGCATGCAGGAGGTGCCCAGTCAATGTTCTGTCTCATCAATGTTTCCATCTCTCTCTCTAATATCAATAAAGAAAAAAAATTAAAACAAAAAATAAATTAATGAAAACCTCATTTGAGTTGATTTTCTAGCTCTGTCATTCAAAGTTTCCTAAGACAAATGCATATTTGGGAGCTTTGCTTGATTAAAATGCAGAAGTAACAGTTCTTCTTGGATTGAAAATGAAGCGGGTTATAAAACTATGCTTATTATTCTTTATTCTCATGTAAGTTAGAAACTGACCTCGTCATTAAAAAATGATGAGCTATCATTTCCACCACTACTCTTTTTCTTAGCATTTTGGACCAAAGATATTTATGGCAGTTGACCATCTTATTCTTTCTTTCAAAAAAAAAAGTATTATTTAAGAGCTAAAAAGTTGTTGGTAGTATTTTCAAATTGTAATTGTAAATCACCCGGGGAAGGAGCCCTGGGGAAAAGCGTATACTTGCTGAGTAAGAACATCCTAGAATGGGCTCTACGCAGCCATGCTTTTCGAACCTGCTGTCAATGTTACAGAAGAGGATAATAAAATACTGATATGCTCATAATTCAAAATCCGCAGAAGTAAGAAATTATCCGGGTTCTTTTCAGCCCTTGCTAATTGTACAAATGCAAAGCAGACAGATTTTTGTTGAGAAATAATATGTGTGTTCTGCTATGAAACCACATTGTAAATATGGACACGTGAACGAGGAATTATGCTCCCTTTTATGGGGAATAATTTGTCATGGAAATGATGATTTCTCCAGGTATTTTCAGAAGAATTTCCAGGTAATAGAAAACAGGGGAAGAACATACAGGAGGGAAGATTAACCTCAAATAACAGCCTCCCAGAAAAGCAGTTGGAGCTCCTTCCTGGCTCAAGTGCACGGCCAGAGGTTATCAGCACACACACACGATGGGCATTAACTAGTCAGATTTTTTCCCAAAGTAAACATTTGCGGGCTGGCATGGTAGATAGGCAAGTTTTATGCTTGGGGCATGGATAAAATAGATCTACGATCAAGCTGATGGATTATTACACTGGAACAGTGCATTTGGCCCCAGGATATTAATGTGAAAAGTTTGGATAAGGAAAGAGAAATCGGGGGATGTTTAAAACTGGAATATCATGAACCGGGCATCTCAACTCCCACCCCCTTTCTGAAGGGGCGTAGTATGACTTTTAGCATCACCAGTTTTCAGAACTATCAGAGAAAACCCACGCAAGAGTACCAGACCATCAATAAGTCAAACTGCTTCCTGTTGGGTAGAAATTTTCATTTTCTTGCAATCCCTAAACACATATCGAGAGAAGTGACTATATTCTAGCTTTGCTATTTAGGAACTTGGCTGTGTTCTCAAAATGACTTCTAGATTAAAATGCTCCAGCTTTCCTGGTCAAAAGATAAGATTCTTTCTCCTAAATAAACTCACAGTAACATTTTTAAAATAAATAAAATTAGCCCGCTGGTGTGGCTCAGTGGTTGAGCATCGACTCATGCACCAAGAGGTCGCCAGTTCGATTCCAGGTCAGGGCACATGCCCAGGTGGTGAGCCTGGTCCCCAGTGGGGGATATGCAGGAAGCAGCCAACTGATGTTCTCTCTGAGAAAGTTCCTTAACCTCTCTGGGGCTGTGTCCTTCTCTGTAAAATGTACATCCAAATATTTCCCTCATAGAAGTTTGCTGGCCTTTGACATAGAGCTGAGCCCAGTGGCCAGCAAAGCAATTTATAAAACTCTCCTGGGTCTTCTCTATGGACCCTTCTCCTTCAAAGATTTTTCCTTGACCAATCACAATCATAATGATAATATAGTTATTATTCCTTGAATACTTACGTTGTGCCTGACTGTTCTCAGGGTTTTGCATGGATCATCACACTGTATGTGGAAGGTTTTATTATGATCCTCATTTTACAGATCAAAAAGCTAGGACTCCGCCAGTGTGAGTAACAAGTTCAGACTTCCACGGTGCTTAACCGGGAGCTGATCTCGGGCCAGCTGTCTGAGAGAATGCCCTCCGTCTCCACACGTTTGTGTTCTGCCCACACCGTGTGTGCTCATGCACCCTGCACTCCCCTTTCATGCTATCTTTACGGAACCATCAGGATTCGTCTCTCTGTCCCTCCATCTCCATCATCAGATCCAGAGGAATGGACCACTCCCTACCAACCACAGGATGCAGCACACAGAGGGTGCACAGGGATGGGAAACAAACAGATATCAACTGCTCATGGAAGCTGAGTGTGAGGTCTCACTTGATGAGAAAGAGTGTGCAGCAGCACCTAACACACGGGGTCCTGGGTGGGAGCATGGCCGTGGGACGTGGCTGGGGATCACAGAGAAGCGTACCCTGGAAGTGACCACGAGAAAAGGTATTCAGAGCAGTGAGCTGCTCATGTCTCCACGTCCTCCTCATTGGATTAAAGTCTAGGCGGGCGGCGATGTTTCCGGATTTATTGTCTTGGCCCTCATGACTGACAGAGTATCTGATGCAAAGTAATAATAGAGACATGTTCTTTTCAAACGGACAGCAAATGCGAAGTATCATTTCCTTCCCAAAGTGGGAGCAGCTTCCTGTGCCCTCCGTCCCACCCAGACGGTCACATGCGCATAAGTCCGAGAAGCTGATATTAACACGCACACGGAATCTCCAATGTGCAAGAGCAAAGTAATTTTCAGAAAGAAGATTAAGGATAATGTGCTTGCTTGGCTGTTTTTAAAATATTAAAATGCTAGTAATTAGATGACTGTGTATAGATTTGACGAAGAGGTCAACGACATAAAAGGTTGGAAGACAGGGCTTATACATACATGAGACCCATATAGAATACATGTCACAAGTAATAGAATGTGGATGAGTTAGGTTCTATTTTAACTGATTAGTGAAGGATAAACTATTGAATTAATGGCCTTGGTGAAGGAGTGAGTGGGATGACCAAGTCAGACTGTTCTCCAATATAAACTTCAGGTATATGAAATAGCCATTGGTGTAAACAAAACAAAAACAAACCACTAAAGAAAAACCTAAAAACTGTTAGAATAAGACAACGTGTTCTCCTTAGAGTTATCAGAATATCACAAACTTGTAAATTCCATGCATTTTCTTATTATAGTTTCCCTCATAGCATGTGGCACTAGACACAACACCGAAGGGATCTCCTTAAGTCATTCTTAATTGTGGTATTCTCTGAATGGGGTGGGTTGATATCAATGTATCCTTCCTTGAGTTTATTCAATTTCTATTGGCTGCGGATTTGGTTGTTCTGTCCATTCTTGATGCAGGTAGATCTGATGGCTTTTGGGACTTGTTATAAAGGTCTGTCTGTTTTTGTCACTGTTTGCTCTGACCTTGGGATAGAGCTGTGTACTTTGGGGCATTAGCAAAAGGTAAGATCAAGGTGTATGTTGCTGTCCAGAGGCTGACAGGAAGGTCAGGGCACAGCTACAGAGTTGGTGTTGGTTCTTGGTGAGTGAAATGCTGTTATTAATTTCATCCTGTGACGGAGCATGAAGTATGTCACAGTTCAGTTAAGAGACAGAACGACAAGTAAGAAATGCTTTTCTGTGCTTCAATTAATTGGAATGAAATTTAAAAGACAAGTTTTTTGGGTAAGTCATTAATATTTGGCATCTTTCAAAAGAAAAACATGGTTATTTGACAACAAAACGTTTAAACAACAATTAATGAAAGATAGATAAAAATAAACACATTCTGCAGAATAAGAGACAGTTGCATTGGTTTTTAGATGCAGACATTTTTATTTTTTTTATTTTTTATCCTCACCTGAGGACATTTTTCCATTTTTTACTCAGATAGAGCGGGAAGAAGAGAGAGGAAGAGAGAGAAACATCGATGTGAAAGGGACACATCGAGTGGCCGCCACCCACACGACCCAACCAGGGCTGGGGACAAACGGCAGCCAATGCAGACATTTTTTAATATAATCTGGAATATCTGAGATAGAGGTTTGTTATTTAACTTTTGCATTTAATATTAGCCATGTTGCTTCTGAGGTCTAGATAATTTCTCCTTATTTCTCAAGAGTCTCCTTAGAGGTCATTAGGGTAATAACATCACCCCTGTATCCAATCCATCTCTCTCCCGAGTCACCCATTTCTTTTACTTTGCTGGATCTCTCTGAACAGCTTATGCACATCGAGAAAAACCAATCCTTATTTGAGGCACATGAACATATTCTTTACTTGTTTACATGGAAAAATTAATCATCAGAGTGTGTCTACATGTCCCTAACCCATCTTCTTCCCCACTGGAACCCCTCTGTGTGCGGCTTCTCCTTTACCATGGTTGGCACTGCCATGCTGGCTGGCATGCCCAACAGTCATTTATCTCACCTGACTTTATGGAAGAGTCTCACAAACTGATGACTTCCTCAAGGCTTCTGGCTGGCATACGTCACTCCCCGATGGCCAACCAGAATCCCTGAAAAGAATAAAAGAATACAAAACCAATAAACAAATTATACTATATACTTATAGAGATTAAATATTTTCCCATGGGAACATATAAAGGATTTGAGAATATACAGGTTAGACTTTTAAATGTTACTATCTGGGGCATCTTTGGAGATCGTTTATGTTGCTAGATGTTCTACAATTTGGATTATCTAAGCCATCCACAAGTCTTTCTTTTTAATATGTTCTTATTGATTTTAGAGAGAGAGGAAAGGAGAGGGAGAGAGAAATAGAAACTCTATGAGAGAGAAACATTGATCGGCTGCCTCCTGCACGCCCCCTCCTGGAGATTAAGCCTGCAACCCAGGCATGTGCCCTGACCAGGAAGCAAACTGGTGACCTCCTGGTGCATGGGAGGACACTCAACCAACTGATCCACTGGCCAGCGTTGCCATTTTTATGTGGTGAGCATATTTTGGTAAAATCACTGAGTTAGATAATATCAAGATTAGAAATGGGAGAGGAAAGAACCCTTACCCAGTGTATGTGGCAGCTCTGGGGAAAATACAGCTGAAGTAATATTCCCACACACCGGGGTGAGTTCTGGAAGTAACATTAACCAGATATTTACACGAAGCCAGTGGATCTTAGCAAAGAGGCCACTGTAAAGTTGAAAGCATAAACTTAAAAAGGTAAATTCTTCTGATTTGTATTGAGTTCTTCCTTCTGGGGTGTTATTAATAGTTCTCACCAATTGACTCTTTAGATTAAAAACAAAGAGTTTTTAATCTAAAAACTCGTTGGGGAATTGTCGCCAACGATCCCCTACCTGTAAGAGAGACCAAGGAATTCCCCCACCATCGCTCCATTGCTCCCCAAGAACAGCTGCCATTGGGGCGGAGGACCAGCAAGCCCTACAGCTCGAGAAGAGGGATGTCAGAAGCTGGGTTCAAAGTCCGAAGCTCCACATGACTTGAAATATTTTCTGTTGTTCTTTGGTCTCTCGGATGATGCTACATGCTCTTCCTTTTTATTTTCCATCCATGAGACTGAGTTAAAGGGCCTGGGGCTCTATTTAAAAAGCGTGTGGAAGTAAAGTAGGACTCAGAGAAGCCAAATTGAGAAGCGTTCTGGTTAAGTGGCTGTAAGCATCTGGGCCTGAGCTTCAGCAGGCAACAGCGTATTTCATGATCTCTTTTATATCCTTTGAGCTAAGAGATTCATGAAGTCAAGCATAGGGGACGGGACAGCAGTATAAAACCACTGATTTAGGGTTTATGTCCGTGGCTCACTCATCTTGATAATAAATAAATATATAAAATGTTATCAACAACTAATCCAAAATATTGTCTTGTTTATAAAACTCTTCCACGTTCATTTTTACAGCCGAGGTTAGCAAAGTCTATCAGTTGCGAGTCTCTCTCTGTTGAATGTGTTAAGAAAGGTTTAAAGACATGCCCAACCTCTCAAAACTGAACACATATCCCAAATCCAGGTCTTTTGTTTCCTTATTTTGTATCCTTTCCGTGATAGAGAAGTAAAACATGAACACAATAAATATACAAAAATGCAAAATCTAATCCTTTCCTGGCAAACTGACACCTAGTAGAAAGAAGACAGCCCTGCATTTGAATCACACAACCATTAGGATCCCTAAAACGGAAGCGAGAGTCCCCACATACACCGTGCACTCATAAAGGCTGATTGTGTTTTATTAATGAGGTGTCCCGGGTTAAACTAATCATATTTATGTAGTACAATATTCAAAGATCTTAAATTGCCCACAGCGCAGTTTAACACATCTGACCTGAATGGCTACAAGCATACCCGGAATTCATTTGTGAATTTGCATTATCATTTAGAATATAATGTTACATATCACTAAGCCAGTTGCTGATTTTTTTTTTTTCATTCTAACCTTCCTTATAAATGTCAAACAGATGGTCCATCTTGGGTATCAATAAAGGCCTTTAAAATATGAGTTAACAACACCCTAAAGGACTTATAGTAACTATTGCTTCAAAGCATAGACCACAGTAAAAACCAGCATTGTTTAAGAAGAAAAGATAGAGATAGGAAACAGAAAATAATAAAAGAAAAAAATTTGTGATTTTACATTCTCCTGAGTAGTCAACCCACCCTTGTGCAGTTTACCACTTAGACATTTAGAACTCAATGAGAAAAAAAAATCTCCCTTCCAAATGTACTTGTTACACTGATGTCTATACCTCCTCAACCTGCTGAGCAAAGAAGTATCCAGAGACCACTATTTTGCTAGGTGAAGAGAATAGAAGGAAATTTGTAGACCTTAAAGTGGTTAGAATGTTTAGAGCAGAGACTGGAAGAGAGGAAATTATTGAGAGAAAGTTTAACAAATCTACTGAAGGGTTTCTCGTGTGTTTCCCTGAAATTCCACAAAGCTAGTCAAGGCACAACTGTTAAAAAAAGAATGATGATAAGGGACATGAAAATCAATAGTTTTGAGAATTCACACAGAAGCAGGAATGGTTTTAGTTCTTACCAGAGTGTGGAGAGTCACTGACACTTGGACCCTAGTAGAAGTCCAAGGATGGTGAGCTTTAGTCCTAAAGAAAGCTACCCAAGGGTAAGACTGCCCTAGAATTGCCTTCAAAAGCTTTACAAAGTGGCCTCAAAAGATTGCTAGAATGCAGACCAACGCTCTTTAAAGTAATGCAATCAGCATAGCACTCAAAAATATACAATTTCACAAATCTGACACTCAATAAAAAATATGGCCCACATGCATGAGAAAGAACACTTGAAATGGCTGGAAATAACAGAGGTGTTGGAATCACTAGACAAGGACTTAGACAAGATAGTATCAATGATATTTAAGGGTTTAAAAGATTCTAAGAGTCTTGAGAAAAAAACAGAATATGTAAAATGAATAAATAAAATGTTCTAGATAGGAAATATAGTATCTAATATAAAAAATTTACTGGATGAGCTTAATAGAATATTAGTCACCAAGGAAGAAATAAGAAATGAACTTGAAGACAAAGCCAAGAGAATTTAATAAACCGAAACCCAATAAGAAATATCAATAAATAAAAAATAAAGAGAGCTTCCGTGACCTGAGAGACACTACCCAGTGGTTTAATATATGAACAGTTTATGTCCCTAAAGGGAAAAGGGATGCAGAAAAAAAATATTTCAAGAAACAATGGTCACAGAATTAAAAAACAAAAACAATTATTAATGCACACATACATGGTGTTAAATGAAACACACACAACAAAATAAATGCCAAAAAGAGTCACAGTATAACACACATCATATGAAAAATGTTTAAAAACAAGAGTAATGAGGAGAAAAATCTTTAAAAAAGGCCCACTATACCTAGGCATATTATGTAGAGAGAAGGACATAAATCTTGTCCCATTTGTCTCCAAGTCAGAAGACAAAGACATATTTAGCCATTTAGCCCAGCCGGCATGGCTCAGTGGATTAAGCATTGTCACAAAGACATATTTAAAGTGTTGGGGGAAAAAAAAACTGCCAGTCTAGAATTTTATACACACTGAAAACATAGCAAAAATTAGGAAAAATAAAGATTTTTTTCAGACATTAATTTATTATTGACAGACCTGCTATATAAAGAATGTTAAAAGTAGTTCTTCAGGCAGAAAACAATTGGGGTCAGATGGAAAAGACCTACGTGGAAGCATACATAGCATCTGGTATCTACGTGGTGAAGATAAACTTTTTCCATGTTTAATTTAGTCCAGTCATACTGGAGTCATGCTTAAATATGAAGTTTATAATGGAACTTTCTTAAACCTAAGGCCTGTGCCCATAATAACCTCAGGAAAGGAAAGGACCTGTAATTATGGACAAATGATCTTGCTACACTACACACTTAGTTATATTATCACTGGAGAATCTTTTAAATTTTATAACTATTTTATTCATATGCAGAAAGAAGTAATAATTGTTTTGCTATTTGTCTCTCCGAAGAGACATAAAAATGAAGGGATATTGTCAAGGTAAGGGATCTTTAAAAATATTTAACCAATATAAAATGTTCAAATTGTCATCCCTTTAAACATGTCGAGTGAGGAGATTATAGGACCGAGGTTACCGCCATGCAGACAATGGATGCCATTATGCTGTCACAGGGAACTTAGTCTAGCGGGACCTGGGGGAAGAAGCAAACACTACACTAATAAATGTCACAGGAGGAGGCGTACAGGCACACTCGGGGGCGTATTCGGCAATGAAAACAGCACTGAATTGGGATTAAGGAAACCAGGCTGCTAGTAAGATTTTGCTAAAAATTAATGATG
This sequence comes from Molossus molossus, assembly GCF_014108415.1. Classification (NCBI taxonomy): domain Eukaryota; kingdom Metazoa; phylum Chordata; class Mammalia; order Chiroptera; family Molossidae; genus Molossus; species Molossus molossus. The sequence goes on along the minus strand of NW_023425350.1, from coordinate 6,765,671 downwards.
TAATTCTAGGAAGTTATTTTACCATTGAGGTTCACAGTGAGTAACATTTCTTAGCCAAGTTCCCTCTGGTTCTAAAGGTCAGTCAGTCTAATTATTTTTAAATGTTAACATGATCATTTGAAGTTATTGGAATTGCTTATAGGTTGCCAAGATCTTTTGTGGGGCAGCATATATATATTTTAATCCATCTAGACAAATATTTTTTAAAAAGATGCGTATCTGTTGGAAAATAATAAGTGATGTAGAAGGGTATAAAATGCTAATCAAATTTATGTATATGCATATATAACTATGATGATTATATATAAAATGTATGATTGTATATGTAAATATGGAGAGAGGGGCAAAGATACGGATGTGTATTTAAATTCTACATTTCCTCTGCATAATCTTGTGTAAATTAATTCTCCTCTCAGAACCCTTGTTTCTTTGTTAGTAATAATGACCTCAAGATTTATCAGCATAATTAATATAAACCAATTGTGCTCTATAAACTAGAAAGTTCCATGTAAGTGCATGTTATTGCTATTATGAACACATTTTGATACAATAATTATATAAATAGGTGTGTGTGCTGTTCCTTTATTCATTCATTCTCAGATCGATCTTCTCTTTCCTGGCTCTGCTGTGCTTTGGAGGGGTCTACTGGCCCCTTAAATGTTTCTCTCTAGGTTTCTTGGCCAATTGCACCATCAGAGAGTGGGGAGTAACAGAGAAGCAGAAGCCAGGGATGCCCCACCTCTGTACCTTCCCTGCCTCGTGTGACTTCATCCATCCTGGCTCAGAGGTGGGGCTGGGCCTTGGGGACCACAGCAGGAGAAATACTATGTCCCGAAGAAGTCTAAGAACCAGAGGAGATTATCTACTTGTCCAAAAATGCAGTAAACCAAATCAAGATTTTAATTCCAATGGCATTGTTTCTTTTTACATATCACTTTTATATTTATTTTTTGTTTGTTATTGCAAAATAACAATAGTTAACATTTTTATTCCCTTTATTTCCTTCTATATACATGTTTTTTCCATACATCACTTTTAAAATGAAATTTTGGTGGCAGAGATCTTCAAAGAAAAAGAAAAATAGAATCACAGCTTCAATATTCTCACCGCCATTAACATCTAACTTTCAAAACTTTGCCTTTTCAGTGTGCTTTATTTAAAGGAAAGAAAAGTTACCCAGAAAAGTTATTGCCGTTCTGGGTAGTCCCCAGTGGGCATGTTGTTTAAATGCTGGGTTCCTGATTTGTCTTAATCTCATCAAAAATATTAATGCTGTTGCGATTGCTTTTAGTATCTGAAGCAAACAAGGATGAAGCTTCCTGTTGTTAAAATGCTTGGTTTTCACCGTTTATTCTGCAAGTAATAATTGCACCTAAAGGAGCTTTTGGAAAAAGAAAATACCAGCATGGCTGCACCAAACATAGGGACTTAAATTTTAAAAGACACTGTGCCCATTAAGTTACTTTAACATGCAAGGACACACTGGAGCTTTGCTAACATGGGAGACGCAGTTTGAGACAGAACAGCCTATACGTCCAATGGACCAGAATCTCAGACGACAGCATCAGTCCCGCTCCCCCAGCTGACAGCCGATGACTACGAGGGAGTCCGGAACCTCTCAGTCCATTGTCAGGCCTCTGCTCTTCACAATGCTTATTGTGTCCCCTCATTCCACTGTGTCATTGCTTAGTGGGACGGAGGGGGCCTAAGCCAGGGCTGTCTCATCCAAGGGCTGGATTGTCACTGTCCTTTCTTCCTGGATCTGTAGCCCTCCAGGTGCCTGTCCTGGGTTCTTCGCTTCATCTTCACGTCGGGAATCTTCGACACGCTGATGTGGGCTTCGTGAAACCACCCACAGGACTGAGGACAGGGACGGATTTAAAAGCGAATCAAGTGACACATGTTTTATGTGGTGGACCATGCTCAGCCTCTCGTGCTCACGTGCGTGTCTAAGGAGACATCGTTGGAGGAGTGTGCCACTTGTTCCCAAATCGCTCGACCTTGTCAATCTGTGTCTCGTATTTCGTGTCGGGAACAGTGTGTTTCACCACGCTCAGCGTATTATCCCGATAATGTGAACACATCGAATGTCACACTAAGAAGGGCCTCGGAGGGTGTTTTGCACAAGGGCACTGTTTCACGGGAGAGGAACAGGAGACGCCGGGGGTGGCAACTGCTTAGTTGTTAGCTGGTTAACCTATGAATCAAATGGTTGATTAACTTACTTATCCTACATAGGTTGTTGCGCACTGAGGATGTGCCAAGTGCCGTGTTAATTTACGTGGAAATAAATAATTGTGGCTGGCAGAGGACACAGAGTAATGCAGTCCAGGGGACTTTTCCAGATCAGGCTTGGGGAAGATGGGGTACTCAGGTTTGCTCTTAAGGAGCAATGAACGTTTTGCAAGTGAAGTGAAAAACGTCTTGAGCCCAGGAAGAATACAAAAAAGCATAAGAGTAATTTAAACATTTTAGGGATGGCAGGTTCTTCAGATGATGAACAAAAGAACTAGAGCTATTCTTCAAGCCGCAGGGACCGCCTGGTTGAACGCCGCGTGACAGCCATGGCCAAGGCACATTCAAAGGGAGACCCCCTGGAACGACCACGCCGGTAGAAGGTACAAATTAAGTATATCTTGGCTTTTAGCAAATGGATACGCCTATTGATATGTACCCAAGGTAGATGCACACATATCAAACTTTCAATAGTCTGGAATTCCGAGTTCTTATTCAGCATTTGAATGGAAATGTATTTAAATTATATGTACATTTTTCTATAAATTTATATCATGTGCTCCTCTCTGAAGCAACCATGAAAGGCTATGAAGTTTCTTTTCCTTTTCAGACGTTTGGAAATAAGGCATAACCTAAGTCTTCGTTATAAAAATTTTAAAAAGGATGTGTACACAAAACATAATCAAAGCTACAAGGTAATATTGGATGAGAAGTCAATCCTTACTTTTTATTGTGTGTTCAGAGACCCATGAGCACTGTGAAGTTGGGCTGTGGTGGTTGGATCTCGAAAGAGGGGAGATGGAACCGGACCTTGCGAACTGAGTGGAGTCCCGCAGAACAGAACCGTCTTCTGCTGTTACACTGTATGCACTTGTGTTTCTCTGTTTACAAAGAAGGAAATACTCACCTCTTTTATAACACCTATCTCGTAGCTGCTCCACAGTTTAAAGTTACATCTGGTAGTTGATTTGCAAAATATTTTTAAAACATCTGCTTCAACAGATGCTCATTTGGGGACTTATCTAATCTGACAAACAGCGTGGAAAGGCCACATTTCAGGGAAAACAATAGATAATGACAGTACACTCAAACGAAAGTATTTTCTTCTAAAATCCCTTCCTTCCTCTTTCCCTTTCCCCCTTTTTCATCTTACTCCCACTCCTCCTCTCCTTCTCCTTTCTTCTTCTCACCCCGTTCTCTGTGAGCCACTCAATGCGTGACCCCAGACTGTACTGGTTTGCACCTGCCAGAGGACCACAGAGTAGGTGCTAAAGAGAAATCAAACAAACAACACACCAGGCGAACACAGGAAGCACGGAGTAGGGCAGGACTTGATTTTCCTAGCGGAGAAGGTAAACATGTCCAGCACTGTGTCCACGGGGACCCCCGCGCTTCTCCATCTGCAGGGGCTCAGCCCACTGCCGCGTAGGGGTCTGTGGTTCTGCGGATCTCTTAACAGACTTGGCACCTTGAGAGCCGTGAGGTCATTCAGAGACGGGAGAGGGTCTTGACACTGGAGGAGGCCATGAGACTGGTATGGACTTTGCAAAGTTACAAAGCTGTTGGCTTACTCCCCGCTTCCTACCACGTGTCCCTGTGGTTCTAGTTCCCCAGAGATAACGACCTAGTTGCTTTGCAGGGGATTTGTCCCCTGATCTGACTATCTAAGGCATAAAGAGAATGGCAAATTTAGTGTGATCTGATCCACTCATTGAACGTCATTAAATGCTCCGCAGGAGCCGCAGGTGATACAGGATCACATCTGCCACCCACTCCTCCCCTGGTCCACTTCCCTTTGCACAGCCTCCTCCTCGGTGAACATCCAATTTCCGCACAAGCTGGCAATAAAGATTTCAAAATATATTTTCTGTTTATATCCCATGTATAAACTGGAACTCGGGTTGTTAATTAAGTCTCACAGAACATATTTTTAGTAGAACGTATTTTAAAATGCGGGACTGGTGCCGAGGCGTCACATTTCTGTGCGTGCCATCTGACTTAAACAGAGCCGTCACTGCCTCTCGGATGAAGGCAGGTTTTGTGTGGTAACACCTCTCAAATTAGTAGGAAGGAAGAAGTCACAGTATTCGGGAGGGATTGTCTCTTCGCGTGACACGTGATATTTTCAGGGCAGATATTTCATCATGGACACAAAGCAGAGAGTAGGATTCTTCATCGTGCCTGCCACACTGAAAGACTTCGCTCCTCTTCCAACACTCAGGAGTGAGCACCTGCTTTCCTTGGAGAAGGCCGCTGGTCTTGGGATCCTAGTGTGTGTAGCAGAGGGTGGGCTGACGGTTCATTTCAAACGATAACAGCGAGAATGCACTCAGCTGTAACAGTCCAATGAACCCGTTCCTGTCTCAGTTCTTGGAAATCGGAAGTCCCTATGTATTCTATCTTGCACAATTCAGGCCATTCTTGTGGGGGTGACAGGTTACCTGAGAACTCGCTAGGGTCAGAGCAGGTCACCCAGGCTCAGAGAATGTGTTCAGTGACCTGTCTTACTGAATTTCCTTCTACTGGGTAGCTTACAAAATTACAAATGTCTCATCCCTAAGCTATCAAGTAGAAGGAACTTCAATAAGGCAGGTCACTGAACCCATTCTCTGAGCCTGGGTGACCTGCTAAGGTAAAGCTGTGTTACATGCACACAATGGAATACCATGCAGCTGTAAGAAAGAAAGTTCTTTCACCCTTAGGGATGACATGGAGGGTCCTGGAGTGTATTGTGCTGAGCAAAATTAGCCAGTCAGAGAAAGACAAAATCACATAATCTCACTTATTTGTGGAAAATAGTGAACAGAATAAGCTGATGAGCAAAATAGAGCCAGAGACATGGAAGTAGCAACCAGACGGACAAACCTGAGGGATCAGGGGGAAGGGGGGATGGGAGGGAGAAGAGATAAACGCAAGGACTGATATGGATATGTGCACAACCAATGGGCACAGACAACAATACTGTGAAGGTTGGGGGATGAGGGCAGGAAGGAGGGTGTCAATGGGGGAAAAAAGGGACATCTGTAACAAAATAAATACATTAATTAATTTTAAAATAAAATATACACTTAAAATTTGGGTGTCTAATTGAAAAAAATTGCACTTAGTTGTTTTGCTAAGACCAATGTCTAGGAACAATGCTTGAGGACACTCAGCACCAGCTGCTGGGACAGCAGTATCGATGCCTGGCCCTTGCCATTCCTTGTTTTTATGGAACTATATCCAGATTTGTCTTCAGCCACATGTGATTCCCGCAGGACTCAATCCCTGGGTTATATGCTAATTTTCAGGGATGTAGTTAAGGTCTATAAATGAATGAGTGGTTTGGAGAAAAGGTTACAGCCTCCAGGAGCAAATAAATAATGAGTTTGGGTCTCGACGCTTGTGGGGATTTTCTCACCTAATCAAATTGTTTTCCATTCTGTGATTTTTATACTGTGCTGTATAGAAAACTCCAGATGACAGTCCTTAGAGGAACCGTAGCTAATGATAGAGCACGCATTAACCCAGGTTCAAGTTCAGTTGAGAACAAATTATTTTAAATAAATGAAAAACACTCAGACTCTTGCATAAATACTCCAGTTTCCTTCCCCATGGGGATTTGCAGCTGCGTCGTCTGGCTCACACATTCACACGGTGCGTGCACTCGATGAATTGTTATGGTATTTTCTGCTCTTATTATTCAGTTATTTTCGTTTATCCATTCAGCATGTATTGAGTGCTCGCTCAATATATGTGCTCAGTAGTTGCTACTCCGAGGAAACCGGGGAACAGATAACCCTTCCCTTTTAGCTCTTGGATATTGTTGAAAGAAACAGACACGTAAACAGAAACACCCCAGTGTAATTTGGCACAAACCTCACTAAACTATCCGATGTTTTTAAAGTACACACTGAGAGGATGCTAAGTCTGGGAGTCAGGAAGACCTAAACAGAGGAGGTCACCTATAGGAAGAGTCCAGGAGAGTGACAGTGGATGTGATGGGGGTGTGGTCCCCCCAGGACAGCATTTCAGGCCAGTCACCATCCAAAGGTTAGCAGTCATTTCGCTCAAGAGGAAAAATGAGAGAAGGAGAGACTGAAAAGTAAAGCAGGTATCCGATTATGAAAGACCACCTGTGATAAGTTAAATGTGTGTGTGTGTGTGTCTGTGTATGTGTGTGTATAATTTTCAGAGGGGAGAGAAAAATCAATCTATTTATTAGAAAGGCAAATAGGATGCCAGTTGGGAGAATATCTAGAAAGTGGCAATAATGGTAGCAAGGAAGCCAGTTTAAAACTATTTTAAGAATCCAGATGACATGTGATAAGAGGATGGACCAGGCACACTGAATTTCAGTCTATCTATCTATCTATCTATCTATCTATCTATCTATCTATCTATCACTCTATCATTTACCTATTTATCACTATATCTATCATCTATTGATCTGTCACTCTATCTATCATTTATCTACCTATCACTCTGTCTATCTATCTATCTATCTATCTATCTATCTATCTATCTATCTATCGTATTCATGGGTGTCACTCCGTGAAGGAGATGAGATGGCCAGAAGGAGAAGGAAAAGGCACGTTTGTGACCTTAAGTCATCTATTCATATTCACTCATTTACAAAATTTACTAGCTCATGCCCTGGCCGGTTTGGTTCAGTGGTTAGAGCGTCGGCCTGCGGTCCTGAGAGACCCAGGTTCGGTTCGTATCAGGTGCTACTGGAGAAAGTGGAGTGTCCATCGGTGGAGGTGGCGAATCCTCGTCCCCACTGGGTGCTGGGGTCGGGTCCTTATGATAGCTCGAGAAGAAGAATTTTCTGAGACTTGCAGGAGGACAAGTGATTTTTATTTGCATGGAATTACATCCTTGGGTTTCCAAGATCCCATTTTCCTTAATCCTGCCCTGGAAAATGTGCAGCTGGGATTCAGCAGTGTTTCAAGTTTCTGTTCCATAGTGGGCTGGGGCTGGTTTAGCATCGGGCTGCTTACAGTCCATCCGTCCACTGTGTGGGGCCCACACACTGCCACGTGGGCCACGTGGGCAGGCGCAGAAGGGTGAGAGCCCTGCAGGCCAGGGGTCAAGCTGGAGCGAGCAAGAGAGTGAACTCCTCGGTTTAGGAGTTTAAATACCTTTTCATGGGTGCAGTGGCCACGCCTACTCTGGCCAGGGGCCTGCTCCCAGGTGTGACTGACAGGCAAGCCCCTTCCCGAGTCACCCAGACTTGACTGGGAGTGCATCTAGTATTTGACCTTCCCTTTGCTCCTCTGCAGGTACTCACAACCGGGTTATTTATAACATTCTCACAGATAAGGGAGGTTCTCTCCTTAAGCAACCTTTAGTTTAGGCTCCTCTGAGCCCTTTTTAATCAAGCCTCATCCTTGGCTTATAAAAATTACAGATTGTCCCTGCGCGTGATTTCACTCACATGGAAACACTTACACAAATGCTGAGGTCGTGTCCAACAGTCCACTGCAGCGTCCCTAGGAAGGCCCTCAGCCCCTGAACCCCTGCCTGGGAAGGCTCGGGGCCGTCACAAGTGTTCGCTGCTGTTCTAGCCAACAGCGCACACAGTCCTGACCTCCCTCCCAGCACTTTCAACGGAAAGGGCTCACATCTGTGCCTCCTTCCTGTCCCCGGGAGATGTGTATGGATCTCCTGCAGCTCAGGAGTGTCTTCCTGAGGGAGAACCTCAGAGCCTTCCCTTTGAAATGCAATCAGAAAGGACATGTACACTGTGGATCACTGTGCAGCTGTAGGAAAGAGACCTCTTACCCTTTGAGACGACATGGAGGGACCTGGAGAGCATTAGGCTCAGCGAAATAAGCCAGTCAGAGAAAGACAAATATCACATGATCTCGCTTATTTATGGACTATCATGAACAAAATAAGCTGTCGACCAAAATAGATCCAAAGACATGGAAGAAGGGAGCAGACTGACAAACCTCAGAGGGATGGAGAGGGGTTAGGGGGAGATAAACCAAAGACCTTACATGCATGGATGCACAACCAGTGGACACAATAGGTTGGGGAAAGCAGGAGGGGGGTGGGAGCAGGGAGGAGGGGTGAATGGGGGAAGGAAGGAGGGACATCTGTAATACTTTCAACAATAAAAAAATAAAACAACAGCAACAAGAACAAAAGAAAGGGTAGGCCTCTGTCTCTCAGGCTTCCTGAGAAGAAAGGTCTGAATTTCCTTCCTCTCCAGCTCCCAGACACACGTGACTGATCAAATCTACACTGAACACTACGCAATGTTCACTTCTCGACGCCACCCCCCCCCCCACTCCTCGCTCTCCATTTACTATTACTTTTTTCTTTATTGATTTAGAGAGAGAGGAAGGGAGAGGGAGAGAGAGATAGAAACATCTACGAGAGAGAAACATCGATCAGCTGCCTGCTGCACACCCCTTCTGGGGACCCCAGCCTCATTCTCCCTGCGAAGTGTCCGTCACCTCTATACAAAGCGAGGCTCCGATGGTTCATGCTGAACTCTCTTCCCTGTTGCAATATTGTACCGCTGACTCTTTGATGGGCAAATTCCTAAATCATAAAAGAATAATGTGTCTGAGCTGCAATGGAACATGTTCTTTGGAGATGGAACAGTATTGTATAAACCGGCAAACAAGGAGAGGAGAGCGAGCGCGCAAGGGATGTAAAATCGCCTCAAAATCTTTGGAAACCCCAAGGAAATAACTAGCATCACTTAATACTTTAAATAAGAAAACACACACACACACACAGAAAGGATGCTATTTGTAAAAACTACAGTTTATGAATGTGGGAACTGGTATTCAAACCTGTAGCCCCTGCCCTGGCCAGTTTGGCTCAGCGGTTGCAGCGTCAGCCTGCGGACCAGGGAATCCCCGGTTCGGTTCCCACTGGGGGCATGTATCAACAAAACAAAACAAAAAAAGAAACCTGTGCCCCCCGCCCATTCCCACTCGATTTGTTTCAGTTTTACTCTGTGTTTTGTCCCAGCTGTAATGAGTGGGGATGTGTGTCCTTCTTCAAGAGGTCCCAATGCCCATGACTTCTCAAGGGTTCTAAACTGAGAGTCACAGGGCTTCTCTTTTGCACAATTTAACTTAAAATAAAGGCGTCAACAAGCCTTCCCTGCTGCGCATCCGAGCACTTGGCCACGACTTCCTTTGGAGAGAAGTGGGTTCCTTCCCAGGGCACTGTCGGTGCTTGTACGCCTCCACTCGTGATTCCTAGTGGTGTGTGCAGCTCACCTGGAAGGACTCCTCGGCTTTTCGGGAATGGAAATCTTCAGGGGCGGGAACTGGCCCGATCTCCTGTGCCACCCTGGGGGCTCCTGCTCGCTGCCAGGGCTGCTGGAGGCAGACGTGGGCACCGCAAAGCCAAGCCACGCCCACTCTGCCCTTGGAATGGTCAAAGCCAAGCCACGCCCCTCTGCCCTTAGAATGGTCTAAGCCAAGCCACGCCCACTCTGCCCTTGGAATGGTCTAAGCCAAGCCACGCCCACTCTACCCTTAGAATGGTCCAAGCCAAGCCACGCCCACTCTGCCCTTAGAATGGTCTTTGGGGCTTGTTGACTTTGTCCTACCCCTGTACTCTCTTAGTGTTGTTAGAGGCGGGTCCCAGCGAGCACAGCAGGATTTATGAGGAGTCTGAGGGAGACATTAAGGAACATGATAAATTCCTGAAGGGACCAACTTAGTATAGGTTTGCCTCGGTTTATTTTCTTTTAATCGCCAATAAAAGGGAAACATTTTCAGTGTTGTTATGAAATTGAGCACAGCACATGGCAAGGCTAGCCATTTTAATTAAGCCCATTATTACTGCTAGTGATGTTACTATTACTTTGGCATTCTAGTGACACTATGATAAAAGATGCTTATGAATACCTGCTAATTTTGGTTATTATTAATGGTAGTTGGTGTTCAGAAAGGGCACACTTCAATTTTTTTATTTGTTTTTCTTTATTGATTTTAGAGAGAGGGGAAGGGAGAGGGAGAGAGAGATAGAAATATCGATGAGAGAGAACATTGATTGGCCGCCTCCTGCACGCCCCCCACTGGGGATTTGGCCCACAACCTGGGCATGTGTCCTGATCGGGAATCAAACCAGTGACCTCTTGGTGCATGGGTTGATGCTCAACCACTGAACCACAGAGCCAGGCTCAATTTTTTTAAAATTTCTCTTTATTGTTCGGTTTTAAAGTGATAGAGCTCGAGGACTTCATCATCATACCTTGCTCCTGACAAGGGCACTGGGACCAAGGGTCGTGTCGGGAGACAGTGGCAGCTGTAACTTGACCTTCAGACCACAGATTTCGAACATACCTAGTGCAGAACACTTGCTTTAGTCCCTTTTTGTTGCTGCGTATTCCCACCAGAAATTCTTTTGAATGTGTTGTTTATATTGCTTAATATTCTAGTGATTACTTGGAAGAATCGAGAAGTCCTTGTTTGCCCGGCTCATGAGTAGGTAGGTAGCGGGGTCGTTGGAGCTGGGGGTGGAGGGATGTAACAAAACCACTCTGCAGAAGAGAGGCCTTGAAATTCAGATGCTATGCTAATTCTGTGTGAAAACTCTGAGTTCCCAGTACATTAACTACAAATTAAAATTAATCTCTTATGAATACTTCCAATTAGGGGATTTCATTTTAACAGTTATTTAAGTCGACACCTTTTAAAAAAAAAAGTCAGCTCAATGGCCTCACATGTAAAAGGTGTGGAGCGAATTCCCACTGGCCTTCCAGTGACCTGGGAAATCTAACGCGAATCAGGTTAGGCAGAAAATAAAGACTAAGCCAGACACATTGATCAGCATTTTCAATCTTGGAAAACTCAAGTAAAGTCTTAGAAAATATTTCCAGGGAGTCAGGGGATCACAGAAGATACTTAACTGGACGACAGTGAGAAACTTGGAGAAAATGTGTCTCTTAACACATAAAACAAGTACGGATATGTGTTTGGTACTGTCACGTCCTTGGCAAGATTAGGCAGCTGTGTTGGAAGCTGATAAGAAAATGATTACGGAGGAATAAAGATAAAGCTTCATTTATAAGCACATGAAACACTGATACATTCGTAGACGTAAGCAGTCAAGTATTTTAATGACACTCATTTGCATGTATATCTGTGCCTGTCCTAAAATCCCACGTCCCGACATGAAGAGACAGTGCATCCAGCAGTTGCTGGGCCATCGGAACCTGTCTGGAACCACAGGGCTCTACAGAGAGGCTCTTTTGCGGGTTATTCTCTTCATAAGAGAGAGCATAGGCACAAACTGTAGAAAGGGAGGTACAATGACGAGGAGAGAACAAGAAGGGTCAGAACACAATAGAAGGATGAGAAGGGCTAAAAGAGGTCAAATATATGGTGATGGAAGGAGACATGTCGGGGTGGTGAAGACAAGGTGCACTATATAGATAATGTGTTATAGAATTGCACACTTGAAACCTATACGATTTTAACCAAGGTCAATCCAATACATTCAATGAAATTTTAAAAAATGTTTTCCAAAAGCAGTTGATGAGACATCACAATAGTACAGGAATCAGTAGATCCTGGGCTTTTTCTGGGATTTCAACCAGAAGGGAACACACCACTTAACAGCCTCAGTGACCCATCTGTCACGAGACAACTGGTTTTACACGTTAAATCTCTCCTTACATGCAGAAGCAGTGGATGCACTGCGTTCCTGCTGCTGTTGTGCCGTTCGGGTTATGTATGGCTCTCTGATTCAACCAAAACTCACATTTGCACCTTCCACATTTTATGACTGGAAATCGAGGTGGAGAAAGGGCTGGTTGCTCTCAGGCTGTTGTGTAGGCTACCTGCTCTCGATTCTGCATGGCTAGATCAGGCATGGAAATGAGAGTCTCCATTTGTTGGTAGGAAGCTACTTATTCAGGAGTCGAGACCTGGGGAAGAGGTCATTTCCTTCTCTGATCTCCCCCAAAAATAGGTCTTTATATACCTCTGCCAGGGTCTACCCCTTCGTCAACTAATCTGTCCCCCAGATGTGCACAATAATTAACACAGTTGCCTGAACTTTTGTAATTATTATAGTGATAATTATAGACATAAAATTTTTTTTCCAGCAATAAACTTTCAGCTCAATAGGTTTAATGGCTCTCCAACATTCAGAGAAATTAAAAACGAGGAATGACTCACTTGAACAGTCATGCCCGCTACATAATTATAGGTATTTATGAAAAGGTCAAAATGCCCAGTCTGGTGTGGCTCAGTTGGTTGGGCATCCTCCTGTGTATGAAAGGCTTGTTGGTTTGGTTCTCAGGCAGGGCACATGCCCAGACGTAGGCTCCATCTCCGGTGGGGGGTGTGCAGGAGGCGGCCAATTGAAGTGTGGCTCCCACTTCAATGTTTCTCTCTCTCCCTCTCCTTTCCTCTCTCTCTAAAAATCAATCTTTAAAGATCTTTAAAAACAACAACAAAAAAAGGCCAGAATGACTGACTGGTAGTGATTGATAATTAATAAGTTTGACAGATACTGTCTTCTTAATTTCTTCAATCCTACTATCATCTTGAGTCATTCCAACTACAGAGTTGATGATAACCATTGTAGAAACTTTCAACTGTTTGGTCCCTTGAGCTCGAATGACCCGTACCACCTCCCCACTCCACTCTTGGCATCTCAGGGAGCCCTCCTATCTACACACTTGCAAGGGAACATATTGAGGCTGAGGGGTGGACTTGTCATATTCCACAGGTCTGAACTAATGAATTTAGACAATCCCATATATGTATGTACGTGTGTGTGTATAATATATATTTACCACCAAAGCCTAACCATGTTCTTGTCAGTGCACTGCCCCTCGTCTCTAGCCTGGGCGCTATTGCTCATTTCTTCACTTGATTTCTGCACCTCCCTCCTCTGAGCGACTTCCCTGTCTCTGGATATTGTCTCTGCTTTTCAATTCAAGGAATGGAGTGTTACTTAGAGATACCAAGCACAATCTTAAACTGGTCTAGCAACTAAAATCCCTAGGGAGATTTTTGTGGTTTTTTTTTTTTAACAAATTCGCTAAAGCCATGTGGGTATGTGCTCATGATGGTTACTCTGACCTCCCAAGTGCCTCGCCATGGCCCCGTCTTCGTCCCAGTGTCAGTTTGGCTGGCAAGCAGTGATGTAGCAGGACTTTTCCAGAACTGCAGTTAGAGGATCCAGAAAACTGAGAGATAAAGTGCAATATGAAAAATGAAGGAATATTATGCTTTCCAAACATATGGTATTATAGAAAAAAATTGCATGTTACTTCGAAGGACACGTTTATTTAGTCTCATAAAATAAGAAGTGTATGAGAACTTCATGTTATGATAAACTCACAAAAGCTGTTTTTTAGGTGTATGTGACATTGTGCGGGCAGAAACCTTAATTTATATTTTAGTAACTTTATCACAGTAATATTGAGAATACATTGTGAAATATAAAATCCACAAAAGGTTAATCAAAATCAAGTTCTATATTATGATTATACATTTGAGAAAAGCACTTTGATTAGTAAGTACCCCATTGATTTTTTTTATCTAAATAAACAATTAAATACTATAAATTAGAAAATATTCTTAAAATAAAGAAACTAAGTCTAGGAGATAAATGTACATGAGGGCGAGAGAATTCTTATAAAAGTATTGGAATTTGCAATAAAAAGGCTTACATTATAATATATTTAATATAAATTGAGCATATATTTTCTATTTTAATAGAAAATTAACTAAAGTGTTCTTTATTTTAAATAAGACATATATATTAACCATATAATGTTACCTATTTTTATATGTAAACAAGAGTCATGAATTAGATTACTGAAATACAGAACACAGGAGACCTCACAGGCCCGGAGTAATTGAATACTGTATGAGATGAGCTTTTTGAGAATGCATCGTATAGTCCCTGTGGGGCCCATACCTCGCTAAAACCAAACTTCTAATGCTCTCATTTCAATTTCGTCAGACATAATAATAGAACCGAAGCTGGGAATATGCTATTCAGAGCAAAGTATAAATATAAAAGGGTACCAATGTGCTGTAAATAATAGATGTATTATATGGGCAAAACTGTTTTAACCTTTAACAGAGAACCTGATTTGAAGGTAGTATTTATGTATGGCAGCCCAAAGAGGATGTATCAGAAGTTTCTTTATGGAAAGGAACTGTTGCTTCCTAAATAAACATTAAATATGAATCTATCCTTCTTTGGCTAGAGAGTCAGGATCTATGTCACTCCTTTGCGTGCAAAGCTGTTGTGTTCAGACCAGACACAAGCCTTTTTACCTCATTCCCCCGTATTCCTGGGCAGACTTTTCAAGAAAAAGAAGTCAAGATTTTGGGATGGATTTCCAACATTCTTACTACCAATAAACCCCATTATCAGTATTGCCTCTCACCTCTACTTTCCCCAGTATATACCATACTTGGAAAGGTTTCCTGCCCAGCAAATACCCATGAAGAAGTAACAGCAGGTGACTGCGGAGTGAGCTTGGCCTGGGAAGTGGGCAGAACTGAAGCTGAGTCCTGATTTGGTCCCTCGAGGCCTTAATAATTAACCCAGTAGCTCTCTGTCTCCGTCCACCTGTGCCACCAGGCGGCCGTAGGAAACAGTAAAGGTAAAGGTACGCTTGCCTTTAGGTACCCGAGAGCTGTTATTGTCAGCTGTGAACCTTTATTACTTCACCTTTCTCTTTTAAATCCATGCCTTTATGCAAAATTAAAATTCTCATTGGTATATTTCTATTATTAACAATCATTGGTTGCTGTTGTTTCATTCCAGAAGGAGCAGAGAAATTATACCTACTATTTCATTTCATGGAAAATTGTCTCATTTAAGTTAGTTATAAAATACTGTTATGAATATTCCAAATCAAATATTTATATAAGCGCTGGCAGGAGCTCACCAACCCGCGTCACCACTGCATGGCTTCTTGCGGGAGGGGCCCGGAGTGAGCGAGCGGGGAATTGCTGCTCCTTTCCTTGCTCCTTCCCACAGCTCTGTGACGCCGATCACGGACCATGCTGCAGACCAGGCCCGTTCCAGGAGTCCAGTGGAGTTCCAGGAGCATGCAAATGGGTTTCCCTGAGCTTCTTGCCCTGGTGCGCTGAGCCAATTTTTGCAGAATGCAGGTGTAAGAGAGTTCTGATCCTGCTCACTGTCACCTTGCTCTCTTGAGGAAGTAAAAAAGAAAACCCATTGCGACAACTTTTCTAACAAACACTGAGAGACTCAGGAAGCAGAACAGATGCAAACTCATCCTGAGACAGAAAACAGTTATTAAAAACACCGCTTTCACTTCCAAAAGAGACACTGGTATTTGCTTCTAAAAATATGCTTATTTCACTCATGGTTATTAAGGATACAAAAGTTATAGCTGTAAAGGTTTCAACATTTATTTCATTCTATACAAATCTTTACCAATTACATTGCTATGACAATCAAAAATATTGCATTGTCCAAAGTAAGTTAATACTCTTCCTAACATAATGCTCATTAGTATTCCTATGATTTCATACTACTGCATATCATAGCATTGTAGGTGAATGCTTAATTATTCTTCAGTTTTAATTATTAAATATATTTGAATGAGAGTTGAACATTTATGCTTTCAAAAACACATATTTAAGCAAACATCTACATATACATGGACAGGGTCTCCATTCTTAAAACAAGATAACATGAATGGAAGAAACAACACACACAACAAAACTTAAGCAACAAGAGAGACATATGGTGCTCATGAATTAGACTGGCAACACTGTAAAGGTATGATACATATAACGCAAAACAATCAGGCCGTTTCTGTGATGTAAGCTGATTCGAAAGTGCAGGAGCGTGACAAGCTGAGAAATGGTCCCCCAAACTCTCTCATTCTGATCTCTGGAACCCAAGAATGTTACCTTACATGGAAAACAGAAAAGGCCCTTGCAGACACGCTGCAGTTGAGGGTTCTGAGATGGAGAGTTTGTTCTGGATTACGGAGGTGGTCTGTACATGCAATCACAAGGGACCGTATCAGTGGGACCAGAAGGAGACTTGACAGAGACACACATAAAACAAGGAAGTGTGAAGACGGATCAGCGGTACCTGGTGACGCTGGTCTCGGAGAGGGGGTGACGCAGCCGCCGCCGAAGGAGCCACCAGAAGCTGGAAGACGCGAGAAGGGGCTCTCCCCTCGGCCTCAGGACGGCGTGCAGCTCTGTCAACGCCTTGATGGTGGCCGGGGTCCTGGGTGCAGACTCCTGGCCTCCACAGCACTGAGGGAGCACGTTTCCATTGTTGTAAGCCATCAGATTTGTGGCACGTCATTATAGCAGCCCAGGAAACTCATGGACTAAGGAAATTCAAAGGAACTAGAGCAGGCAGCATGATTTTGAAAAAGAAAAAAAATAACATGTTTTATCATTTCTCCTCCTCAAAAAAGTGTTAAAAATATGAAAAACTATAGCATGTGAAAAAGTACTTACAAAATACATTTTTCATTACTTTTATTAATGACACTCTTATAGATGTTTCCAATTTCCCCCCTTCACCCTCCCCAAAATATATTTTTAATAAAGCGCAGAATATGTGAATAGCTTTCAAAACTAAGAAATAAGGTAAACCCCTCAAAATGAGAAATATATATACATATACATACATACATATATGTACATATATACATAAATATATGTATGTATGTATGTATATGTATAGTTAACCAGAACAAGATATAGATTTTGTTTAAACCCAGAGAAAGGTATTTAAGAGCATTAGTCAGGAAAAGGCAAATTGAACCCTGAGGAGCTTTCAGACTAAAAGTACAGAACAGAAAACACACCGACGGTGCTAAGTGCTGGAAAAAACTCCAACACTGAAACCCCATGCTCCAGAGCTTAGAATGAAACTCCTACAACCACTTTGGAGAGATGCTTCGTATTTTCTGACACAGGTAAACATACACCATAATACTCAGTACCCTCACTCAGAGGTATTACCCAAAAGAAATAAAAGTATATGTCCATACAAAGACGTTTACCCTAATACTGAAACAGCTTCATCCATTAACACACATGCAGACACACAGACACACTGCAAACAGGCCCCATGTCTATTAGAGCTTGAGTAGATCAATGCATTATGTTTATGAAGTACTCCTCAGTAATAAAAAGGGATTAACTACTCATCTATGCACAGTATTGATTCCAAAACCTACATGCTAAGTGAATAAAGCCAGAGAAAAACAAGCAGATAAACTGTGTGATTCAATGTTATAAAATTCTGAAAAGGGCACAATTATTGGGACAAAATCAGTTTAGTTATGTCTAGGGCTTGGGGACTGATGAGACATTTAACTATAAAGGAATGTAAGCTTAGTTTTGGGGGCTAGTGGTAGAAATTCTCTATTTCTTGATTGTGGTGGTATTTTAATGACTATATACATTTGTCACAATGCAAAGAACTACATTTAAAAATACTGTATTTTTATGTATATAGATCTTGTAAATCTGACAAAAATAAGTACTCTTGGAAATTCAAACATTTACAAAACAAGTGGCAAGTACTGAATTTTTAAGGATGTGTATATATATGTGCTTGTGTGTGAGTGTGTGCAGCTGACCAAGAGTAATTTATTTTCATTTACAAACACAAACAAGATAGAGAAAAAGTGCCTCCTTGCAGGCACTATGCTAAGCCAAAATTTGTTTGGAAGCAGTAGTATATAAAGTTGGCTTGCTTTTTCTGGGCATTTCAGTGTGAGTATTCAGTACATCAGTTATTCCTGAGATTCTCCTAATGCCTGAATCATTTCATGCCTGAATTACTTAATGGCATGTGCTGAATGTGAAGAATTAAACCTATAAAAATCCCAGCTTCTCTATAGATCCAAAACCACTGGATTCATGGAGGTTTGGGGACTCGATCAATGTCACAGAGCTTCAGCTGGTGGGACAGGAAATCAAACTAAATTCTCTGCTGTCAGGACTGACGTTCTCAGCATCATGTCAGGACTTACCCTCCCCTGTAGTTTAGGGTCTGGTGATGGATTTCTGGAGTAGAATGTTAGATTTCAGGAGACAGATACTAAATTTTCCCAGGGTGGCAATACACACAGTTTTAATTTAGGTGAAGTCTTGATTTTAATTTATGAGAATTTTCTTATTGTTTCTATTATAGAATGATTACTCAATGAAAAATAATTGAAAATGATAATAAAGCTCACATTTCCAAATAGTATTTATTAATGTTTTGGAATTTATTAGCACATGCTTTTCTAAATATATATACTTTTTAGAAAATAAAATCTTATTGGAAACTGTTACCATTTTTATTGAATAATTATCATAACCTACTTTCCATATCAACAAATATAGATCTTTGGCAGTAAGGAACAGGCAAAAGTAGTTATAGAATTTTACTGAATGAGTGTGCATAAGGAAATATATAATTCAACAAAACTTTTCAGATGGAGATTTCTTTTTACCTAAATACAGGAACAAGACAACAAATAATTGGTATTTGAAATAATTTTAAAAATTATTACTTACAGTATAACTAAAGATAATAAAATACTATGTGTAATATCCTATGGACAAGATCAAACATCTAAATAAATGGATAGATATTCCTTATTCCTAACTTAATCGATTTATAAATGCAATGCCAATTAAAAACCAATTTATTTTTAGCTGTCAGCAGAAAGAAAACAAAGTAGAATGTTCAACAGAACACCGAAGAAGAACAACAAAGCTGGAGAATTCACACTACCTTATTCAAGACCTGTAATGCTTTATTCAGTACCAGGGATCCTTGGAGAAATGGCTCATCTATGACTAGAACGGGACATCAGAAGATCCTGGAGCATCTTGTAGTGCCTCAAAACTGTCAAGTTTATCAAGGACAGGGATATCTGGGGATCTGTTACAGCCAAGAAGAGCCCAAGGAGATGATGACTACATACGATGTGGTATTCTAGAAGGGAGCCTGTAAGACAAGAAAAGGACATTAGGAAAAAACGAAGGAAATCAAAGTATGGGTTCTAGTTATCAATAATATGTTGATATTGGTTCCCTTATTGAGAAAAAATATCACACTAATGCAAGATAAAAATGAAAAAATGCATATGAGGTACATTGGAACTTTGTATTCTCCTAGTAATTTTTCTGTAAATCTAATACTTTCCTAAGGAAAAATAACTCATGCAAAACGAGGCAGGAATGCAATAATAAAGGAACAAGCTCCCATGACCATCAGAAAACAAATAATGAGATGGTAGACTTAAAGCCAACTCAGTCACTGATTGCAGTAAATTTGAATTACATCTGGCTCTATCCAGACCATTTTCCTAAACTTGTTTTGGACAAGGTTAAAACTGCATATGCAATAATCCAATGTGAAATTCTCTGTATTTATTATCTTTGTTGAATTGGATACAACAAAATTTTCCCAAGTTGACCCATCTTTCTTGAGAAACACATCTTTGTTATTTCTTGTGATACTATTTTCTGACTTAGTGACCGTTTTAGTTCCTGTTACTTCTTTATCCATCTTGCATTTGTTGACTAGCTCCAGGGTCTCCGTGAACCTTCTGTTCCGAGATGATAAATAGCATTCATTCCTGGAATTCGCACTTGAATTTTTGCCACCAGTTCAGATTTCTAGCCTGAGCTCAAAAACACTTCTAAGTGCTTAGTTGATATCTCCTCTTGAGTATATTAAACATATTTCAAGCTTCACATAGATAAAATTGACATTTTTATCCACTCCACTAACCATTCATCTTGGTATTCCCCTAGATTCTGACATCTTGGTAAACAGAATCAACATCTATTTAGCTATGTCAATCAGAAATCTAGGAGCTATCCTTGAGTCCTTTGTCATTTACTTTTTATATCCAATCTGTAAGCAGTACTGCTGAATTTTGCCTACCAAAAAATATATATATATATATATATATATCATCCATTCATGTTTTCCTTTCTGCACTATCACCATGCTAAATCAAGTCAACATCATCTCCATGGACCACAACACTAACCTCTTAACTGTTTTCTTTTTGCAAATTTTGGCCACATTTCCTTAATAATCTAAAAAAAAAAAGCCAAAGTTATCTCTATAAATATAAATCAGATTATGTTCATATCCTGCTTGAATTCCTTTATTGATTTCCTGTTCATTTACATGATATACATTTTGCAAGGCTAATTCTGTATTATTACGTCTCTTTGTTTTCTTTCACTCATTTATTCATTGATTTCTACCTCCCCCGTTTACTACATACCAGAACTACTAGGGTCTTGAAATCCAATCCATCAGTAAACCAAACAGATGATGATGGTTCTTTCCTTTTTGGAGTTTACACTAGAGGAGAGAGAGCAACAAGAAAACATACACAGTCATTGCTTTTCATGGTAGTATCAAGGCAAAAACCAAAAACAACAAAAAAGACAAACATACAAACTAAAACCTTAGTAATCGAAGAAAAAAATACGATTGTTCCATGACCTTTAAATATTTTGTCAAAACAGTAAAAAATCTCTTATTGTCAATTTTAAATAAATAGAAAAAATTTAAAAATAGACTAATATTTACCTAGTATACTATAATTTAAATCATTGGCCACTTATATGTCTTCTTTGGATAAAATATTCAGATCCTCTGCCCATTTTGGATCAGAGTGTTTCTTGTTTTATTTTGAGTTGCACAAGTTCTTTTTATATTTTAAATATCACTTTATTTTCAGATTTATGATTTACAAATATTTTTCCTATTCCATAGGTTGCCTCTTCATTTTATTGATTCTTTTGCTGTTCAGGAGCTTTAGTGTTGGATATAGAATCACTTACTAATGTTTTGTTGATTGTATGTCTGCTGTCCTATACGAAACAACATTGTCAAAAAACAATGTTATGGAGGTTTACCCCTGTTCTTTATTCTAGAAACTTTATGTTTCTCTTCTTACGGTTAAGTCTTTAATTCATGTCAAGTTAAAAAAAGTTGTCTTATTCAACTGGCTAGTGCTTCCAGTATAAAAAGAAATAGTAATAGTAGAATATCCATCTTAACTAAGGATGTTAAATTTTATTAAAACGTTTTGTATTTCTTTTGAGATAACGATATATATTTTCTCAAACATTATTTTAATGTAACAAAGTGCATTGACTAGTTTTTATAAATATAAAAACAACCTTATATTCGTAGAATAAATCCAAGTTGATTATCTTGGATTAAAATGTGTGCTTTAAAATATGGCTGAATTCAGTTTGCTGATATTTTGTGTAGAATTTTTGCATCTATGTTTATGCCATAGATTGGCCTGTCACTTTTTAAATTTGTATATTTATATTGTGTTTATATTATGAGACTCAAGAAAGACATTCTTCAAAACCTAAATAATAGAAACTCATTATGAATACTAATGGTATCAAGGTTCATTTATTCCAACTCTTTAATATAATTATTCTCACATTGTTATGCACTAACTGATTTTTCTGAAGCTGTCTGTTCACATCAGTTCTTCAAGATACCAGGCTGTGTGCTTACTTTTTGTACATTGACTTTGTTATATTTATTATTTTAGTATAAAGTTCACCAGAAAACTAAATTTTCTATCTATCCATTATCTATCTATCTATCTATATCTATCTATCTATCTATCTATCTATCTATCTCCATCATCTATAGTTATACCTATTTTTAAAAGTCAAACTTAAATCTTCAAATTTGTGAAATGCTTTCAGATTCTAAAATCTGTCAGTCCCCACATATCTTTCCCACTATACATCAAAATAGTTTCTTTTAGGTTTCATCAAACATGGATGATAAATTTTAGATACGTTCATTTGTTTACAAGAAAAAACAAAGATAAAATAAGATCATTAGATCAAATAAGGTAAAAAATTGAGCATGTAATTTAAAATAGTATCTTTCAAATATTTTTTCCTAAAAAATTCCTAATAGTTTGATTACTCCAACAGCCAACAGAAGCTATAAATATTTGAGTGTTTCAATTTTTAATTTTTGAGGTAACACCATATTGTTTTCCATAGTGGCTGCACCCGCCTGTATTCCCACCAGCAGTGTACCAGAGTCCCCTTTTCTCCACACCCTCGCCAACACTTGTTGTTTGATGATTTGTTGATGGCGGCCATTCTGACAGGTGTGAGGTGATACCTCACTGTTGTTTTAATTTGCATCTCTCTGATGATTAGTGATGTTGAGCATTTCTTCAATTGTCTCTTAGCCATTTGTATGTCCTGTTTGAAGAGGTGTCTATTTAGTTCCTCTGCCCATTTTTTAATTGGGTTCTTTGTCTTCTTTTTGTTGAGCTGTATGAGCACTCTATATATATTGGAAATTAACCCCTTATCTTATGTATCATTGGCAATTATTCTCTCCCATAGAGTGGGTTCCCTTTTCATTTTGTTGGTTGTTTCTGTTGCTGTGCAGAAGCTTTTGAGTTTGATATAGTCCCATGTGTTCATTTTCTCCTTTGTTTCTGTTGCCTTAGGTGATGTATCAGTGAAAATTCTGCTGCATATGATGTCTGAAATTTTGTTGCCTACAGTTTCTTCTAGGATTTTAATGAATTCATGAGTCACATTTAAGTCTTTTATTCATTTTGAGTTTATTCTTGTGTATGGTGTAAGTTGATGGTCTAGTTTCATTTTTTTGCTTGTAGCTGTCCAATGACCAGTGATCCCACTTCTAGGAATATACCCTAAGAAGCCTGAAACACCAATCAGAAAGAATATATGTACCCCCATGTTTGTAGCAGCACTATTTACAATAGTTAAGATCTGGAAACAGCCCAAATGTCCATCAGTTGACGAATGGATAAAAAAGCTGTGGTACATGTACACAATGGAGTACTATGCAGCTGTAAGAAAGATCTCTTGTCCTTTGAGACGACATGGAGGCACCTGGAGAGTATTATCCTAAGTGAAACAAGCCAAGCAGAGAAAGACAAATATAACATGATCTCACTTATTTGTGGAATATAATGAACATAACAGTCTGAGGAACGAGGTAGACCCAGAGATGTGGAAGTGGGGTACAGACTGACAATCCCCAGAAGAGGGGGTCGGGGGGTGAGATAAACCACAGAACTTATATGCATGTATGCATGAACAATGGACATGGACAACAAAGCTGGATATGAACAACAAAGCTGGGGACAGGGCAGGGAGGATGGGGGAGGGGAGTATCAGTGGGGGAAAAAGGAGAAACATCTGTAACAAAAATTAATTAATTAATTAAATTAAAAAATTTAAAAAAATTTGAATGTTTCGTGATTTTTTAAGTTGTTTTGAATAATTTCTACAGAACACAGTAGTTCATAATGTATAGAAAGTATAATCACATTTTTTCTAGTTCTGATAAGTTGTTTATCATGTGACATAATGAGTATCATATATAGCAACTCTCATGTCTGCAACAAGGAAAAATGATACTTTAAACGTTCTGGTTTGTAAAATAATTGTATTCCCCCAATTTTTTTCCTAGAAAGATACCCTTCAAAAATTAACTCAACACAGAAGTATGTAAACATGTAATAATTCAGGTAATACAAACTTCTAAAAAAAAAAAAAAATTTAACAACAGAATATGTCATGGAAAGAAGTAATAAAATAAAGTTCTAAAAGATTATTTAAAAAATAAAATGGGTTGTATTACATATGAAAAAATTAAATACATTATATGCATTTAAATATTGAGATAATTAAAATTCAGAAAAGTAAAGCATGTATAATATGGTCCTATATTTGTCCTACAGAGAGACCCGGGTTCGGTTCCCACTAAGGGCATGTACCTCGGTTGCAGTTTGTCCCCGGCCCTGGTTGGTCGTGCGGGTGGCAGCCACTCGATGTGTCCCTTTCACATCGATGTTTCCCTCTCTCTCTCTTCCTCTCTCTCCCTCCCACTCTGTCTGTACAAAAAATGGAAAAAAAAAAAAAAGAAATGCTTAATTGTTCAAGTTAACATGTTTCATGAATCTTTTAACTTAAAGTCTTAATGTTTAATAGCTTTATTTTATTTAATTTTTATCCTCACCCAAGGACATTTTTCCATTTTTTGTTCAGATAGAGTGGGAGGGAGAGAGAGAGAGAGAAACATCAACGTGAAAGGGACACATCAAGTGGTTGCCACCCACACGACCCAACCAGGGCCAGGGACAAACTGCAACCGAGGTACATGCCCTTAGGGGGAACCGAAGCCGGGACTTTCTGGACCGCAGGCCGACGCTCTGACCGCTAAGCCAAACTGGCCAGGGCAATAGCTTTACTTTTAGGCAAATGATGAGTATGTGTCATTTAAAAAAATAAACAATCACATTGTTGAAAAATATCTTCTCAGATTAAGTCACAGACTATTGGTGAATTCTCACCCAACTCTAAGCTCTAGCCAAACCCTTGTTTTTTCCAGAAGCTCTCTGTATATACACTATTATATACATTTATATGTACAAATGCATGTATATTTATATATACAAATGTATATACATTTATATGATAGAACTCCCAATGAGTAAATACAGTGCTATTTCGAAGGGTCAAGCCTTAGGGATTTTCACAGACCGAATATTTTCATTCAACTTATTTATTGAAATGACATGCATCTTGGAAGGGGCAGGACAGTAATCTCAAGCTCGGGCACAGCTTACAATCAGCTGGGAAATCATTAACTATCACAGTGCGCAGGTCAAACCTGTCTGCTTGACCCAGACACCCTAGATGAAGGGACAAGACATCAGTATCTTCTAAGCTGTGAAAGTGTGTCCAATGTGAAGTCAAGGATGAAAACCACTACTAAATGGACAGAATCTCTACTAAAATATATAATTGTGAGTCTATAGTTTCTTCCTCTTCCAGTAGCTTGCATTGAAGTTTTGAAAAACGGTAACTTTTTTCCTGCGAATCATCTTTTTATTTCTTCTCCTGAGCATGAGACAAATTAAACACAAATAGTATTTTAAGATAAAATTTTCCATATCATTTGTGCTGACAGGAAAAATAGAAAACTGTTCAGCACAAAATATAACAGACTTTAAGCAGAAGGAAAGGGATCCACGTGTTTCACAGGAATAGTTGTGTTTGAGGAAGATGGATGGAATTTGGCCTCGAACACTTTCTTGTTAGTGCCCACAGGTTATTAGAACTCAAGAAATAAATCCGTGCTAACTAAGACTTATACAAGTCTGAGTAAATACCTTAATGCTACTTTAAATTTTATCTTAAGGCTATTAGGAGGAATGGAAATAACAATAATAACAGGTATTTACCAAAGATTTGCTTCCTACCAAGGACTGTGCCGAATGAAGGCTTTTCTCCACATCTTAATTCAAGTTTCATAAAACCTTTTAAAGCAGTTTTCATAATCTAATTTTTACAGTCAAACCGAGGCTCAGAGAGTTTAAGTGATTTTCCTATAAACACAACTTATAATTGAAGGAAAAATAATTTGAACATTTATCTGTCTCCATCTAGAACTTACCCGAATTCAACACATCCCCTTCCATCTCAAGACTCTTATAATGGTTAATCATGATGCAAACGACGCATTATTTATTCACTTTAATAAATCACTTCAACAGAGGAAGATATGCCTTCTTCCTACCAATGAGCTTTTGCCTACCAAAATACATTTCAATCAGAAGGTTACTAGTTCATCATAAAACCATTATAAAAATGTTAGAGGAAAGAATCAAGTTTTTTTTATATTATTGATTTTTGAATAGATTTTTTTTTTTTACCAAGGATATAGAATCTATACAGCTTATACAGCTTGAATAGTTTTTTTTAAAAATCGCCACGAGACTTATTGAGAAAAACAGCTACCTGTCCTCCCAGCCCAGTTCCCTACTTCCTATTCTCCAAAGGACTAGGAACCCTTGGGTGGAACAGAGTGTGCCTCGGGCGGGCTGAAATGTTGAGTCTAATGTAAGGTGGCTTCCAGGGGACTGAGCACTGCTTTTTCCGTTCAGCACGAGTCTCAGGGTTGGGTGGTGGCCACAGGAGTTGTCTGCACCTGGCGGTGCGGGAGGACATAGGCAAGAGGCTGTAGTTGGCTCGGGCGAGAATTCAGACAACCATAAAATCAAATTTTCCTTGAGAAGGTCAAGAGGAGTTTTTCATGGGTGGTAGAATTTCCATTTTACACTGTTGCTATAATTCAGAGCTTCATTTCTTATTTCCATGGAACAAGAAATACCCAATGCTCCCTTTTCTGTGGCTCATAATACAACGGAGATTGATATTATTTACCTCCATAGCGATTATTTTTCTAAGCTTCAATAGTTTACCAATATCTTTTCATCTAAATATAATAATACCTTCAATTGAGGCAAGGAGCATGTCTTACTTATTTTTTGACATTGTCACAGTGCGTTGTTCAAAATGAACACCCAATAAACATTGAATTTATTGGAATTTTTTTGGCTTGAAATTAATTTACTTAACTTGCATTAAAGCCTGGAGCTGTTTTATTTGTTAATGAATTTTTGTGTGAATTTTTTAATAAAAAGAAATATACTAAGACCATGCTAATGAATGGGATGTGATAATATTTGTTTAATCTAATTTTTGTTCCCTGGCTGTGCTTTCCAAAAAATAAAATTTATTGGTAAAATCATCACTCATATGAGCTGTCCACTAGTAAAAAAGATTTTGTAGTTCATTTAAAACTATATTTATGTGATTAATTTAAATGTTTGGGAATTCTTCCATATAATTTTATTTGGCGTTTGTACTTAAAACATAAGATTCACTAACTAATAAAAGCATTATAAAACAAACTATTGTAATAATAGAATAAGACCGTGATCACTAGAGGAGCACTCTTATTTAACAACATCGATAGAGCAGGAAATTTAATTAAATGCAAGGCAATTAGTAATAATCGGTTAATATAAAAACTTTCAAACAACTCCATCTTTGTGACATCCTGATGGTCAAAAATAAGCATCAGGATTGGACCTACAGTTGCTATCTATTCCGTGTCACTACTCTGGTAGACACACAAAACATCTAGGTTTAGGAACTGAAAGTCATATAATTATTCACTTGGCCTGCATTCCATTCAAATCATCTATGCAAATTTCTTGAAGCAAGTTAATAAACTCCTAGGCTCACGGGTGCAGACAGAGCTCACAATGGGCACTAGGATTTCCACCGGGGTACAACCGGCTTCGGAAGATTTTTGGAAGTTTCCTGAAGCTGTGAGGTTCCCACACACGGCAGGTGGCGAAGCAGAACGCGGTGCAGAGCCGCAGACTCCTCTCTGCGGGGTCCTCGGTGCGGGCACCGCCCTGGCCTCCAGTCCGGGACTGTGTTTCCACAGCTCCCGCGTTAGGGGAACCTCAGCCTGCTGTTTCCCTGTTCAGCCATCAGTAGTCGCCAACTGCTCTGGAGGCGAGTTTTTCGGGAGGTGGGTAACTCGTGAGATCATGTTACTCAGTTTCACTAAATTAACACAGAACAAGGGTAGGGATTCTGAAGTCAGAATTTTAGCTACAGATCTATCAATGGAGCCTAGATGTTTACGACATCGTCTCCAGACAATTTGCATATGTTTAGACTGATTGAAATCCAAGTAAATATTTCTACTACTTTTAGTTCATGTGAACATAATTCTTGGATCTAAATGCTTGTGATCATCTACCAGGTTTGTGATGCAGGGTATATGGTAGCTGTACGTCTAGTCATTATGCTTATTTTTGACCATCATAGAATCACTGGCATTGAAATGTCTCAGAGGTTTTACATTAAGTGATGATCATTGGTGGCTTTGTATTTAATTAAATTCACTGCATTATCACCTTCTGATGATCATGAGGTCTCATCTCCTTACATAACAAGTTTCCTCTTTGGACCTGGAAATATGAAACAACTCTATTATATATTTAAAGTAAAGGTGAAGTAAAGAAGGGAGTGTGAGAAATGAATGAATCAGGAGAAACAATGAATTGTTTTAGTGACTCTTGTTTACTGGGTGCATTGCATAAATCATAACATTTTCCCAAGTTAGATATGATTGTCTTAATTTCCAAAGATACATATCAATGCACAGAAAAGATATGCTATTCACTCAAGATCATATGCTTAATAAGTGAATAAATGGACATTTTAATACGTATCTGTTCAATTTAAATCTTATCTCCTTCCTATGTATGGCATTTTCCTGGTGTCTTTGATGGGAGACATAAAAATGAATAATTATTTAGGATTAGGTGTAAATATAATCGCGAGCAAATTAGATATGGAAGATAGAACTACTGTAAAAAGGAAGTTGATTTTTGTTTTTGCCTTCTTTTTCCTCTTTAACAGTGTGGTCTTGTTTAGATTATCCAGCTATTAAGGGTTTTGTTTTGTTGTTTTTTTCCAAGTTAAAATCAATTTAGCTCTTATAAAATGTATCTTCTCTGGTAGAGAAAGTACTGGTCTACTTCACAGAAATCTATTATTCTGATATTATACAAACTGAACTGTGATATTTTATCTCCTTGGTGGGCAATTACCTTTTTTAAAAAAATAGGGAAAATAATTATTGTTCTGCTTACCTCACTATTTCTTATGGGGAACTCATAAGCTAGCGGATATAAAAGTACTGTAAAAAATTTAAAGCATTGAGAATATCCAAGAGATATTTAATGGTATTTAATCAATCACTAAATCACACGTTCCTTTGAAGAAAGGAATACAGTATTTTTGTTTATTTACCTATTTTGAGGGCTCTTCAACACACAGAAATAGGCCAGCAGTAAAATTACTGCAACTGAATTTATTGAAAGAATTCTGAGCTAACATTTATACATACTGTGGCAGCTAAGGAAGAATGCTACCTACAGAATCTTATTTATCTGTCATCCTCAAGGCCACCTGGTGAGGCCATTGACATTCATTCATTAAAATATAAATGGAGAGAGTAGCTGAAATCATCCAGTATCAATATCATTACTTAAACATCAACCCAAAGTATAAAAACCCAGCCATTTGCTCTAAAGGGGGGAGAAACTAACACTTCTGTACACAATAAACCATCACAGAAAAGAATATCGATTCTCTCTCCAACCAGCATGAGTCCTGCCAGGATGCCTTCTTGCATCTGGTCTCCTGGCTGCAGAGAAGACCCCAGGTGCAGAGCAGCAGTCTGTGGCAAAATCAAAGATTGAGTTCTGAGAACTGCAGGAGCCAATATGATATGACAGACAGGACCTACGCCAAGTTGAGGAAATGTCACTTCAGATGGTACCGGAACGGTAACGAAACCCAGAGAGAAGTCGGTTAAACCACTGAGGCGGAGGGATTTGGATGGGGAAGTTTTTTCTGGGGATGTTCGTTCCAAGTACTTAACGTTATATAGAGCGCGGTGTGTGCGAGCCTGCACACTTGCACCGCAGCGCAACGACGGGTGCGGTGCACTCGGCCTCCATGTGTTTGGGTTAGAGCAGAACCAGAAACGGCAGAGCGTGGGAGGCAGGCCGGGGCTCAGGAGGGGGCTCGGCCTCCTGGACACTCGGAAGCCAGCGTCTGGAGCTGACGTCCACAGACAAGGGACCGGACGCAGTCCCACGGGGACAGAGCACACCGCTCCACGCGAGGACATCTCCTCTGGGGATGAAAAGTCAAATGCTTTTCATTTTTAAATTAGAGTTCGAGGGGCTTTTAATGAGAAATAAATGCCCTTGCCTCAGAAGAGTTGAGGTCATAATAAAGATGATTATATTTATTCATTCATTCATTCATTCATTCACTCATTTTATTGTTGAAAGTATTACAGATGTCCCCCTTTTCTCGCCACGGACCCGCTCCCACCCCCCTCGGCCTAGTGTCCGCGTCGATTGGTTGTGCATCTCTGCAGAGAAGGTCTTTGGCTTGTCTCTTCCCTCCTCTCCCCCGGGAGATAATAACATTGAAGTGCTGAAACTTCCAGTTCCTGAAAATACATCTTTTGGTTGTTATTTAGGAAGCCCTGAATACCTGCTAGTCACGACTTCGGAGGTAAAGAGACAGGTCTTCCGAGGGGATGTTCTCTGCCCCTGAGTCCTCGTGTCACATGACTTCTTCATCCATAGCTGCTCTCCAGGAACTTGGGAGCCACTGTGCAGGCTGATGCTCCAGGCCGCTCTTCCTGGGATTCTAGGTAGAAGCCCTGTATCCGCTGTTCCTTAATAAAGATGTATTAAATTACAGAATAATAGAAGGCATGATCAGTAAACTGCATTAACAATAATAACAAATCTGTAGCTACTGTTACGTGATAACCACTTGGTATTCATTTTCAGTAATATTCAAAACAGCTCTGTGGGAAACAGTAAAAAATAGCCAAAAACTCTTTGAAGCTGTTCCTATGAAGAAGGAGCGTTTATTTCCCCATCTTCTTCGAACTTGGCCAGGTGCCTTACTCGGGCCATGAGACATGAGCACCCCTAGCTAACCTCCTGGAAGAGAAGGGAGCCTCCAGCTTCCCCCGACAGCCCGGCTGAGGACACACGTCTGGCTGAGGTCATTGTAGGTCATCCAAGCCTAGAACAGCCAACTCAGACCAGAGGGACCACCCAACCTACTCATGAAGAAGTTAAGTGATTGCTCTTTTACGACAGTAATGAATGGGGTATCTGCTTTGCAGCAATACTGAACTGATAAAAACCCTATATTTAAAGTAAAAATTATCCTGAATTATCAGATGAAACAGCTGCATTTCACGTTGTTGAAGTGACTCCCTCATCGTTACCCTGCTAAAGTATGGAAACATGGAGTTTTCAAACCATTGCTGTTTAACGAATACATGTTGATTTATCCTTGGCACCTCATTGACTCGGTCTGGCCCATCTAGCTTTTCGGGGCATGGCATAGAGGGTTCAGCCTTGCTGACACCTTCCGTTAGACAGTCCCATCTGGAGTTCTCCCATTCTACTTCAAGGCCCACGGAACAAGAAAAAGAATGATACCAAGAGAGAAAATTACTGTAATTAACAATACACAATAACCCAAGTGCTGTAATGAAATCATACTCAATGTGCTATTGCTAAAATCTAGCGAGCTTCAACCAGTACTTTTAAAGCCCACTGGGGTTTATTTTTAGTCTAAAATGTTTTCTTTAACACTCAGAATTGATCTTGGAATAATGCATTGTGCAAAATAGAAAATAAAGTTGACTCCCAGAGATTTTTAAAAGCGAAATAGAAATAAAGTGCTTTATCATTCTGAAATATTGATGTAAAGAGGCGGTGGCTATATTTTCCTTCTGTCCTGCTGAGAAGTAAATGAAGCTCCAACTCGGACCTGATAGACGTTTGTTTGTATTGACCGCGGTTTCGGGGCCCCATTTGCACATGCACAAGTGCATATCACAGTGGAGATCCAAACTAAGTAATTCCGGTAACGATGCACGGCTGTCGGCAGGACAACCCGCCTTCTAAACAAACAGTCCTACCACTAACGCAAACCGCGTGCTTTGGGACTAGCATTTACATTTTCTGAGTCTCAGCTTTATTATTTCTGTTTAATAATATGCCGTGGATCCTTGAAAACTGTAGATCCTAAGACACTTGTTTCAGCAAAAATATTAACCCTTTATGTCACATTCACCAGTAGCACAACCCAACATTAGTTGCCTCAAAGAGTTCCCTTACATCTGTCAGAGATTTTTCAACCTAATGGATTCTCTGGCCACTTTGCTTTGCTCCTACCCTCTTACCAGGTTGTTTTGTGTCCAGAGTTCTTCATCTTACAGATGCTTTCCATTGGTGGCCACAGCAGACTCAGAGAGGGGGACTGCTCTCTCTAGTAGCCAATAGCATGGCTGGAACTCTGATGTAGACACGACGTCAAAGTTGACATTTACTCCTGGAGCAATAGCTCTCGGGACCGAAGTAGGATCTCAAGGTCACATTCCTGGCTGGCTGTTTATGTCTTGACCTAAGCCAATGTGAGCAATTTGAAAAGCCCCCATCTATGAATCTTTTTGCATCTCCACGTTGCTAGGAAGGTGTTTAAGGCGCATAGGTGTATAAATCACAGGGCAAGAGAAAGCATCTTTCTCTCCTTTCGCCCTCCTTCAATGTCAGACTCTTTGTAGAGCAATTGACAATTCAGACCGAGTTGCTCAGAAAAACCTTTTCATGTTCCAAGGGCATAGACGAGACTCACAGGTGCCGAGGCGATTCAGTTGCGTTTCTTCATGCTAAGGAACGATCACATGGCCAGCAGCGAAGCTCAGGTCCTGTCATGCTGCACCAGGCAGCGGGCATTTCCATTTGACGGGCTGTCGGCCAGTGTAGAGAGGTCCTCCCATTCCGATAGATCTCCTGAGAGCCACTGTTTGGGCAGGAACACACATGTGTGTGCACACACATCACAGAAATGTAACACACACACAAAGTTCCCTAGCGTGACCAATCGTCTCTACTGTTAGGAACTGCATTATTTTTAGTTAAAAACAGTACATGTCTGTCATATGGTATTTATCTTTTTCAATCTCGTTTTTCTATAGAGGCAGTAAATACATATTCAGTGACAAACTGCCCAGGGTCAAACCCTGACTGAATGATTTGTAAGTTGTACGAACTTGGCTGTGTTGCTTACATTTTCTGTGCCTCAGTATGTAACTCGTATGTTTGTTGAGGACTAAATGAAAGGATGCATGGAAGTAGGGAACAGACTGAAGGATCTCACTGAGAAAGGGGGAGGGGAGTGGGAAGAAATTAACCAAAGAATACATTTGCATATATGCATAAGCAATGCACACAGGCAATAGTGCAGTGAAGGTGGGAGCCAGCCCGGAGGGGGGTGTCCCCAGGGGGGGAAGGAGGAGCAGCTGTAATATTTTCAACAATAAAGATGATTTAAAAAATAAAAATTAGAAATAAATAAATGAAATGATGCATGCAAAACACTAAGTATCAGTGACTCACATACAGCAATAATTAACGTATCTAAATTAAGTAAAATAATGACCAAGTTCTATTTTAGAAATGAATTATCATCTATGTAAAAATAGCACACTTACTGAACACTTACTAGAGAGGCTCTTTTAGACAGAGTTGGTTTTATTATCTTTTATGACTTCTGCAGTTTGATAGTGAATACACGGTCATGTTTTCCTCACACTTTTCTATTTCTTCCAGATGAATTTTACAGACAAAAGTACTTATTTAAAATCAAAACTTCTTGTGCAAAAACAGAATAGTTTGGCTCCAGATTTGTTTTGCACTTTAATCCTATCTGATTAGTTTCCTTACAAATATATACTTACTACTGTTGGCTGCAGATTCTAGGACAGATGTGGCCAAGTCTCTTGTCAACACAATATTTCAAATGTTTAATTGCTTATGAGGTTAGAAGGTGCCAAGAGAACACTATTGATTTCCTGGTTGCAGATTGGAGGTGATAAATTTGGTGTCTGGAAAAAAAACATCTGACTCTAAATTATGGAAATGCAACAGGGAAACTGTAACGTAGCATTGGGTTTTAGGAAAATATTAATATACTCTGCATTGTATTTTTAGAACAAATTTAAAGTAAAGGTTTACTAATGCATCGTGGTAATGTGGCCAGATCTTTTAACCTGAAGGCTTGAGTACTCATTGTGTGTCTTAGATTTTTATAGTATAAATCTAGCTGTCAATTATACAACAGATATTAAATAATGGGGTTATGACAATAGGAATCTCTATCTCAGTCACGCTAGGTGTCACTGTACCTGAATAATCACTTAAGATGACTGCTTTTATATGTTTAAATTTTAAAAATACTTTAATTACTCGGCCGGTGTGGCTCAGTGGTTGAGCATCAACCCATGCACCAGGAGGTTGCTGGTTCGATTCCCATTCAGGGCACATGCCCAGGTTGTGGGCCCAATCCCCAGTGGGAGGCATGCAGGAGGCGGCCAATCGATGTTCTGTCTCATCGATGCTTTCATCTCTCTCTCCCTCTCCCTCCCTTCCTCTCTCTCTAAAATCAATAAAGAAAAAAAATTTTAAATAAAAATCTTTAACCATTAAATTACATCTAAAATATTTAATGTGTAATGTGTAATTCATATTGAGTAAGATAAAGCATTTTATGACATTTTCTGTGCCTCAGTATGTAACTCGTGGGTTGGTTGAGGACTAAATGAAAAGATGCACGGAAGTAGGGAACAGACTGAAGCATCTCAGTGGGAAGAAATTAACCAAAGGACGCATTTGCATATATGCATAACCAGTGCACACAGGCAATAGTGCAGTGACGGTGGGAGCCGGGAGGGGGTTGTCAAGGGCCCATTGTAAGATTTCGAAGTTAAAAAGACTTTCTTGAAATGTTGCAACGCTCTCTTAGTTTGAAAATTATATAATTAAATCACAATTGGTAATGATTGGCCACTTAATATAAACATAGGGAAGGAAATCTCTAAGGAACAAATAAACCAACTTTTTATGAGCAACCGATCTTTCCCTTACCCCTCGTGAATCGTCACAACCCTGTGCGGTTTGTATTATCTCCATACTACAGATTAAGAAACAGTAGTGCAAGGTACAAAGTAAATTCCCAAAATCCCCCCTCTTTTCTCCCTCATGCACACACACACACACTCAATTTTTCTTTCCAGCAAAATGATGGACAAAATAACTAGAAAACTCTACTACTAAAAATACCTCCAGACACCAGATGAAATATGACAAATGTCATTTCGCAATATGGATGACCTCTCAGCAGGCTACGGCAAAACCTCAGGAGGCCACAGAGAGACAACACACGTATTTTAATTCTTAAGTAGATGCTACAACATTTCCAAGCGAGGATATTGGCCAGTAATTGAGGACCTAAACTGTTCAGGTCTAAATGGGTAAAGGGATCAAGATTTCATTGTCACACAGAAGATGAATTAAAATTAG
This sequence comes from Molossus molossus, assembly GCF_014108415.1. NCBI lineage: Eukaryota > Metazoa > Chordata > Mammalia > Chiroptera > Molossidae > Molossus > Molossus molossus. Next base: position 6,730,603 of record NW_023425350.1, on the reverse strand, counting down.
ATCCACGTCTGCCCTGGCCCGTTTGGCTCAGTTGGAGCATCAGTCTGCTGACCAGAGAGTCCCAGGTTTGGTTCCCGCTAGGAGCACGTACCAAAAAAACAAATGAACAAACAAACAAAAAAACTAAAATTGGATCCACTTCTAAATCCACAGTTCTAAATTAGCGAGCACATCCAAAAATAGTGGATTTAAAAAAAATCCTGCTCACTGTTGCTGGGAAAACAAAGAAGTCAAGGCTAGCCATGGCAAAAAGAAGAAGAAGAAAGAAAAACACCTCTTAGAAATATAATACACACATAAGCCAAGACACACATGGGTTCTTATTATCAAGCAACATTCAAAAGCAAATAAGACGTTAACGTAAAATTTCCTTGTAAACGTTAAGATAGACTACAGGAGAGTGGGGTGTTAGTGCTCACTGTTTTCTTCGTATAGTCCCGTTTTCAAAAATGTAAACGAATATACTTCAGCAGCAATACCTTTTCCGCACACTTCTGCATCCTCCGCCTCTTGACTGACTGTTAGTGACCTGGATTCCCGTTCCCGGAGACTAATGAAGCCCCAGGTGGAGAAACTACAGGCTCCATCGCTCCACTCCTCCCTGCCACACCTTCCCACCCACTGGCTTTGCCTCCACCATCCGGATCCCCTCCACAGCCTACTGATGAATTACCCAAACGCACGAGCGAGGGCAAACTCTCCAGTTGTAAACTCCACTCAAGATGCTCATTTATCTCACTTTTCTCCCCCCAGGGATGTCACTCCAATAATTATCTCCTTCTCTCGTGCACAATCCATCTCCTCCTTTTTATTGTAATACTCCTAATAGCACAGAACAACCTGTAATAGCCCTGTAATCTCGGCAAAATGTTTTGTTCCCTCCCATTGAACAGCTAATGCTACTCTTCTCCATTTATCTTCTCAGGATAATTCCCCACGAGAAGGGGTAATTATCGATGCCCACAGTTCATTTGGTACAATTCTTTGTCGTGCCGCTAATATTTTTCTTTTTAAGAAACAATGGGTGCTGAGTCACTAAATCAAGTGGACAAATCTCAAAATCACCTTTCTTGACTGAAGAAGGAACGATGACGCATCTGCGATTTCTCTTGGAGATGATCCCTGCGGGGAAAATAGACCTAAATTCAGTGCCAGCGCAGGAACAGGTATTTGTTTTCCAAGAGCCTATGCTTCGATTGTGCGGTTCCTCTGGGTCTCCCTCGGAGTCCTCATTACTCCGGATTCGGCCGATGCGTGACCTGCGGGATGAACGCGGCCAGGACCCTGACCGGCCCCAGGGTCTGTCACAAGACCGCTCTGCACGATTAGCTCGGGCATCCTGGCAGACGAGCAGTTCCGAGGCAATGGTCCAAAAAGGAAGTATTTAAAAAGCACAGAAATACATTGGAACCTGTTTAAAATTAAGCTTCAAAAGCCAGATAGGATGAGTTCTGTCAAATTCTATCGGTCAAACCAAGTCATAGAATCAACTTTTTGATGAGAAAGGTAAAGACAAAGACCAGAAAAGGGTTATTGGACATTCCAACTCTACAACAGACACGGAAACATCGAGAACTACCTGTCTTGACTAAAACTAGTCAGAAGGTAAAATGTATAGGACACATGAGTCTGAATAAATATAAAAAGAATTTACACAACAGGAAGGGAATTTACAATAACTATGTCATAGGCAGTAAAGCTAACCCAGGAACAGCAATATCAGCAAAAGCTATTACGACCGAGAATCATCATAAAATAATGATTAAATTCACAATTAGACGTTGGTGCTAGGGTCCTCATGTTCAAATACCACTCTACCATTTTCTAGCTGCGTGGCCTTGACCTTGGTTTCTTCATCTGTAACAGGGGCATAATAATAGTGCCTCACAGAATTCTCAGGAAGACTAAATGAGTGTGTGTGTGTGTGTGTGTATAAATAAAATAAATGAGTATATTTAACTATAATAATCACTATTGCTGTAACTATAACTAACTATAAATATAAATATAAATGTGTGTGTATATATCTATAATCAGTTACTAAAAACTTGGGGGAAAACATTTAACTTTTAGAAAAAAAAGTAAGCAAAATATAGTGCATTTAATAGTCAGACTAATGTTAACACAATATTGTTTAAAACTGTGATATATTTGGAGGATGGGGTGAGAGAGAGAATGATGAGGGTGAGTGTGGGGATGATGAAGGAAAGTTAATTTCTCGTCCTTATACGGTGAAGTCCATACATAAAGGCTAATACTAAAAAATCAGTAAGCGGTTATATAAACATAGTATTTATCAATATGGAGGTAAACCTGAAAAGAATTAGCTAAGAGTCTGCCTGTGCAGAGGGCCGAATGGTTAGGACCTGCTGTTGTTTTCAAAGTCAGCCTTGTCAAAGTAAACAAGTCGTTAAATTTCCTGCATGTGAGAAATCACAAGGTTAAACTAAATATTTATTTATTTATTTATTTATTCATTTATTTATTTATTTTCATCCTCACCTGAGGACATTTTTCCATATTTTGTTCAGATAGAGTGGGAGGGAGAGAGAGGAAGAGAGAGGGAGAGAAACATCGACGTGAAAGGGACACGTCAAGTGGTTGCCACCCACACGACCCAACCAGGGCCAGGGACATGTGCCCTTAGCGGGAACCGAACCCAGGTCTCTCTGGACCACAGGACGACACTCTAACTGCTGAGCCAAACCAGCCAGGGCTAAATATTTATTTTCAAAAATCAATACTGGTAGGAATAAGTGCCTAAATTCACATACGCTCTGATATCTCTGCACCTTGGCATTCTGTTTTCCTCTACCCTGTGACGTCTAATTTCATGATCATTAACCTCTGGCTTTTTAAAATCAGTAAACATGGGTCAACTCACCTTCTGATCCGGGAAAGCATCCCTGAGCCACCCATGCAGAGTTCAAAGCTCTTCTGTTGGCGTCCCGGCCGCAGCGACAGCATCCTGCCCGGGCTCACTGCGCTGAAACGCCACTTCTGCGCCTGTCTCCATCTCCGGGTTGGATGCTGGCGATGAGAACTGTTTCTCAACTGTCCCTGTATTTTAAACCTCCTCACAGAGTACAGCAAGTACCTAGTAACTGTTTTTCAAATGAACTCAAGTAAATAAATCTAATGGATTGACGTTCTCAGAGATACATAGTGTCAAAAGGGGGTATGTCCCCAACTATATTCTGGTTGGTTTCTTATAGTGAGTGAAGAGTTCAGTGCGAGTTAGGAGGGGTACGGACGGGTGAGTCACAGGCACTGCTCCGCCTGGCCTGTGTGCCAGCATCAGCACTGCTGAGCAGGGGCTTCCAAAAACTGCTCCACGGCCTTCTGGGAAGTTAGGTCTTTTTCTTCACCCCACCTGCCTTTCAAGCATGTGTGTGCACATGTGTGCACACTCACATGCACACGATCAACATGGTTACCGGGAACATTAATGTGCTATTGAATCATGACTTAGAGTTGAATGATTCATGGTCATGACACGCTACTGCCCAGTGGGATGGGTCAGAGATGGCAAGATCACTCCCTCCGCGATGATCAGTGTTGATGCTTCGGAGTTCGGACCTGAAACTAAAGGAGGAAATTGGACTCCCTAGGGAGGCCTGAAGCTGTATGATGTAAAATTCAGGAGTTTCCATCAGCCGTAATGTTTACTGCCTGAAATAAAAGAGCGGAAAAGGCTATCTTCAGCTAGAAATGAAGAAACCAAGCCCACGCAGGAAGCAGGGAATCCCGAGATCCGACGTTGAGTTTCTTTTTCTGTTCATTCCTGAATCTTCACTTTATCTCTGGACTTCCTCAGACACCTTGGTGGATTCTCCTTTTGATAAATTGTTCTAAATTTGACTTATGGGGCCTGTTAACAAAATACTACTAATATAGCTGTAATTAATAATCCAAGAATCACACAGAGGAGTTAGGGAAAACATCATATGAATTAGGCTTGTGGTTTAGAGATTTGGGAGCTGGCAGATTAAAATAATTATGTATTGAGTCGGGACTATATTTGCATGTTATTCTTTGGTCTTCCTCTTTCATTTTCTAAACTTTTAGTAGAATATTTTCAACATGTATGCTTGGTTTACATGCAACAGAAGCAAACATGGAGGGGTTAGCCCTAACATTTATTGATTGAGTAGCAAAATTTGAGTTGGACCTTCCTTACCAAGATTATAAGGACATGGGCAGTGGTTGAAACCACGGGAAAGGGTGTGACCCGTTGTGGACAGTCACAGGCAGGTCACTGGCGTCGATGAGGAAGCGAGGAGTGGACACCCAGGGACCTGAGTACTCTGAGGGCTGTTCAGACACATCTGAGGAAACATTTGAGGTGGCTAAGTGTTTCACAGCCTCGTAAGTAGGAATTATAGCTATAAAAATGTGACTATTTTAGTCTTGGTACGGTAAAATTCAGTTCACTTCAATCTAGTCAGTATTAAAAAAATATTTGGAAAATAGTGGGGCAGAGAAGACACTCAGAAAATAGAAGTAATGAGGTGATATCAGGAACAACCACAGCAAAAATATTGATGATGAGAGATAATAGAATATATTTAAAAAGCAAACAGAAAAGTCAGCAAATTGTTCAGTTTTCTATTGCCATGTGGCAAATTACCACTAAGTTATTAGACGAAACAACACTAATTCATTTCACAGTCTCTGTGGGTCAGGAGCCCGGGTGTGGCTTAGTTGGGTCCTCTGCTCCGTTCTCACAAAATTGGAAACAAGATGCCGTCTTGCTGTGGTTCTCACTCAGGACTTGGGCTCCTTCTTCAGCCTCATTTAGGTTGTTGTCTGAATCCAATTTTTTTGTGGTCCTAGACCTAACTCTGTTGTTGTTGCTGTTATAATTCTACCTTTCAGCTACTAACAGCCTCATGGTCACATCAGAACATAGTAGGTTGTTGCTTTTTGGAGAGAGAGAGAGATTGTTCAAGTTACCAGTCATAGAAATCACTCGCCCGCTACTGTGGAGAAGATGAGCAAGGGAAGGAACAATTGCTCAGAAATATTGTTTAGCAGAATACATACGAAAATGTGAATGCTAAAGAAAATTATACTTGTGGTTGGGGAGGGTAGAACAGTAGTTCTCTTATGTAAAGATGAGTTTGGAAAGTGGACAGGTTGTATGTGTAGATAAGAATGTAGGTGGTAATGGTGTAGACATGGTACTTCAATCATCCAGGGAGAGAGTTTAGAAAAAGAAGAGAATATGCAAAGGTGGAATCTCAGGGTCCTACAACACAGAAGGCAAGTCTCAATCAAAGTGGACTGAGAAGAAGCAGAGGTAGAACTAAAACCAATAAATTCTTGGGTTATGGAATGAAAGAGAAGATGTCATTAAAGGGAAGAGTTATAGCCCTGACCAGTGTGGCTCAGTTGGTTAAGCATTGTCCCATGCACTGAGAGGTCACCAGTTCGACTTCCAGTCAGGGCACATGCCTGGGTTGCAGGCTTGATCCCCAGTAGGGGGTGTGCAAGAGACAACCAATCAATGATTCTGGCTCATCGGTGTTTCTCTCTCCCCCTCTCTGCCTCTCTAAAATCAACAAGAACATTTTTTTTTATTTTTTAAGGAAAAAGTTATAAATGTACAGAATGTTTCCTAGAATTGACTACTGTAGTATTTAACAACATGCAGGCCCTGATACCTTCAACAAAATAATTTCAACAGAGCAATAGAGATGGAACATGCTTAGAGGGAGTTAAGATAAAATTAGAGATGAAAATGGCTTGATCCCCTGTAGAGAGTGTGTAGGAGGCAGCCAGCCAATGTTTTGCTCTTACATGGATGTTTTTCTCTCTCTCCCTTTCCCTTCCTCTCTCTAAAAATCAATAAAAAGTATTTTTAAAAAGAGGTAAAAGTATTAATACATAGAGAGCACTTAGAATGATGTTTATTGTTAACTACCGTTATATTTATTACTATATATTTGTATCCCATGTATAAAATATGTCCCATATGAATTATTACGAATTCATAAGTATATGACTTATTGAATATTTTCCCCTCAGGATTCTATTCACAAAAGATCAGAGGAACCAGCCTAATTTGTATTCAAGGATGTGGTAATTGTTGTAGAACTCTAAAAATTTACTAAAAATCATTGAATTTTAGATATAAAAGGAGGAAATTTTATGACATGGAAAATATACCGCAATAAAGCTGTGACAAAATAAGTTCAAATGAACAAGACTTATTTCCCATGCAGATGTAGCTAATAAATTATGGGGAAGAGTTGTCCCTTGTCCAAATCCCAGGTGATCTGTTCTGATGGAAGATGAGTAATATTCTCAATGTTTTTATTTTATTTTTGCATACTATTTAGTATTTCTTTAAAATTACAAGAGGCTCTTATATTTTTTTGCTTTTTGAGTGAATATTTAATGATCAGTAGTTCTTATAGATCACTATATTTTTGCATTAGTGAGTTTTATAAATTTCTACATCACAAAATATTATTTTAAGATGCAGCATGATCATCTTTCCCAGATGAACTCAGGCATAATTTTAAAATAAAATCTAATGAAAAATATTAAATTACATGCAGAAATTGTAACTGTGGTATTGTCTTTTATAGACGTCTATGCTTTATTAATGTGTTTTAAACATAAATATGTTTTATTGACTTTTTTAGAGAGAGAGGAAAGGAGAGAAAGAGAGATAGAAACATCAATGAGAGAGAAACATTGATTGGCTGCCTCCTACATGCCCATTACTGGGGATTGAGCCCACAACCCAGGCATGTGCCCTGACTGGGAATCAAACCAGTGACTTCTTAGTCCATGGGTTGTTGCTCAACCACTGAGCCACACCGACTGGGCAAGGCTCCTGTGCTTTTAGAATTGACAAAGTCCTTGACAATATAGAGAGCTTGGAGATACTGCAGTTTTCTTTGTGTATCAATTTTACTCAACACTATAGTTGGTGACATTCTCTGGGCTACATATCAAATAAAGATTTGTTCAGAGCTCACTTCGCTCCAACAAGGATTTAAAGTGGTTGTACTTAAATTATTGGGCCATAAATTCTGTTTTTGAATGGCATGCTATTGAACCATTCTATGCCTGTGCCATTCTCTGAATGAAATGGAAGCCATATTAAAAGCTTAAATAATTTATAAAGCAATGTTCTTATGCAACATACTGAATTTTTTGGCTATAGTAGACATTCCTGAAGTATAATTTTAATTTATGTGTGTGTGAAAAATGCAAACTCTAACCACTTACTTCTCGAGCATCACATCATACTTTAATATCTTTTTCCCAAGCTAGGAGAGGTAGTATAGTATAACAGCAGTGTAAACCACAGTTCAGGAATAAGCAGTGTTCACAAGCTCAAGTTCACTATTAATTAGCTCTGTGAGCCTAGACAAGTTATCAAACCTTTCTAAAATATGTTTTTGTTGATTGTTTTAGAGAGAGAAAAAGGGAGAGAGATAGAAGCATCCATGTGAGAACGAAACATCAATCAACTGCCTCCTGCACGCCCCCTACTGGGGATTAAGCCTACCACCTGGGCATGAGCCCTGACCAGCAATCCAACTGGGACCTCTCAGTCCATGGGATGATGCTCAATCCACTGAGCCACACTGGCTGCTGGGCTAAACCTTTTGAGTCTCTTTGTCATTTACTGCTTGTAGAGCCCATAAAACCTAATTCATAGGATTATTATAATGATTAACATAATATATAAAACATAATGCAAAACACATCAGATAGGATACAGCACAAAATAAATGCTTAATTAAGTTTAACTAGATAATGATGACAAAAATTAAAATGAGTAAGATGTAATCCTGATTTCTAACCTAGTGTTGTAGCTAAAACTGTTATTTACATGATTACAAAATTAAATCTCCATTTCTGTATCACCTCATCAATGGTCTAATTTTTTTTTTTTATCTGAGCATTTGATAACATTCCAAATACCAAATAAATGTGGAAAACGAATCTTAGACTTAGTATTCTGAGCATTTTTCACCAAATGATCTTTTTCAACTTTTCAGTTGAAACTTTGTATGTAAAATGATAAAAATGCAAGCATGGTCATAGCAGTGGTCTAGAACATCCTGTGTCTAAACAAGTTTTGTTTTGTTTTGTTTTTTTTAAAAAGGGGGAAATAGATAAGAATATTAGGGGTTAGGTAACACCTTTTCCTCATAATCTTTCCTTCATCTACAATCATTTAGTTGTATTACATCATAAGGGAAGGCCAATTTAATTGTTGGTGTTAGCATAACAATTTAGAATAATCAGATTCATTTTTGCTTTGGTTTGAAAGTTAATTTATTTTAGTATTATTCTTATAACTGTTATAAATAAACAATTCATAAGACAAAGTAAGATTTTCCACATGATAAGCGAGAAAACTCACATGTGCAAACAGATACTCCTATGCTGCCCTAATTGGGTCAATTCAGCGACATAGGTAGAAGTTTTAAATTTCTGAGTTTGGATAAGAATAAACTTAGGTATATTTGAGGCAATCAAATAAAAATAGAACTGAACTCACGTTCTTCTTTGAAGTCATTTGATAGTCAATTGTTGCTTTTCCCCTTGCTTTTGCACTCTCAGAGATGATGGTTTTGTTCCAACAACTGAAAAACCAAGACCCTTGAGGCTATGAGAAAGTGTGGAATCCAAGGAACAAGTAGAAAGACTGACCCTTAAGGAGAAACACTGTGCCCACTGAATGAGGACGTGACACTACGTCAAGCGTAGAGGCATCCATACGTCGAGTGTTAGGGCCTTCTCATTTGATGATCTGTCTTCCTCTGAAACTGCATTTCAGGATAAAACCACACAATCATACTTCCGATGAAAATGGACTCAGGTTTGTTCCATCTGCTCATTCATTTCACAAAGAATTATTGAGTGTCCACTGTGTGTCAGGCACCAGGCTGGAGACAGCGAAATATAAACAGAACTCGCAGTCTAGTAGAGGAGACTGGCATTAAAGAAATTATTGCATCAATACACGAATGGTTACATATGTGTCTGTTTAAAAGAGGTACATGCAACAGTTCTTTGAGTAAGTAGAACTTCAGAGGAGGCATGAAAATTGAGAGCAGTCACGTCTAAAAGGAGAGAAAGGGGTGTTTTGGCTGAGAGAATTGCATGCGAGGACTGTGCAGTGCGAAAATCCTGACAAATTCACTGCAGGGGAAGATGCTGACATGCCTGAGGGTGGGATGAGGTGAAGCGTGTGAGTGGAGAAAGCTGAGCTCTTGGTGTTTGGAGACCATGCTCAACTATGAAAAAATGCTAAAGATAGGAATTGTGTTCTACTGGCAAGGGAAGGAAGTTAGTGTTTTATCTGTCTCATAATAGGAAGTACAGGACATGGGCAACAGCTCAATAATGGCTTTTCAGGTCCAGGCCTTTCTGCTTCCTACTCAGTCTCCTTGAGCATGTAGCTTTCATCTGCACATCTCAGGGTCAGGAGTGGGTGCTCCGTCTAATGATCACACCCTTCCTCCAGGCTGGCCAGAGGCAAATGGCCAAATGGCCATAGGAGCCCTGAGGTTTTCCTCTTTTGCTCTGGAGGACATCCTTCCCCCATAATTCCACTTTCAGTTCATTCACCAGAAACACTGACAAGGTAGACAGGAAAACTGAGCTATATACGTCTTCAGCCTTTGTGGCAAAAGAAAGAAAAGAGGAAGGAAATATGAGATGCTTTGAGCAGCCAAATCACATCGTCTATCATTCCTTTGTCTATTGAATACCTTTCTTCCCAGTATGACACTCAGTGGGGAATGCCAACACCTGCTTCCTAAGGGAGGTGCCTCCAAAGTTCCATCTCAGGATCGCGTTCAGCTCAAAATCCACAGTTTTTGTATAGTCTATGGTTCTGAGTCAGGTCAAAATCCTCTCCAGAAGGACCTCATAGTCTTTTTTTTTTTTTTTCCTTATTGATTTCTTGAGAGAGAGGAAGGGAAATAGAAACACTGATGAGAGAGAACATTGATTAGCCACCTCCAGCATGCCCCCCACTGAGGACTGGGCCCGCAACCCAAGCATGTGCCCTGACTGGGAATTGAACCGGCGATCTGTTGGTGCATGGGTCGCTGCTCAACCACTGAGCCACCCCTGCCAGGCGGACCTCTTGATTATTTGAATCCAACAAATGGATTAGGTAGTAGAGGCCACATAGTTTGAGTTGTCTCAGAGTAGGCGTCTGAGGAGGGTTGGCAAGAGAATTACTTTTTGAAAGGGGCTTTTTTTGTTTTTTAAATATGATACCGGTCTCTCTGGACCAACAGTTTACTAGCATCCACCTGCACTGTTGTCTTATCAGTTTGCTTTCCAAAACCAGAAATGAGTTTAGAAACACATTTTCATGTCTTTCCTTTAATAACTTCTCCTCCCTGTACAGACAGCTTAAATGACATTCGGTTGCTTGCCTCCCATATGTCTGTGATTTCATTACCATTCACACTGTCGGGCAGGGTGCTGCATCGCAGAGGCCTGACAGCTTGGACGTTTTCCACGTTCATCTCTTCTCTCCCTTCAAATTTACATCGGTGGCCACCACTCCCCAGGAAGCTTCCCTAAACAGTACTGGCCACCAACAATGAAAGACACGTCAGGTCCATATTTCCTCAAACAAGGAGCGGGGGCCATGAAACCACTCGAATGCAAACTTGTGATGCCTCATGCAAGCCTCAAATGACGACGTCTTTTCATAAACTAGCCGCATGCGTCCCGCGCACTGATCCCGTGTGGCCATGAAGGTGTGAGTTATTTGGCCACACAGATAGCAATTCAGAAATAGAACAACTATGCATGAAACAGACCAACTGAAAATAGACATTTGAAGAGCCAGACCATCTCTTTGACTGAGGGAGATGCCACGGAATGTGAGAAGACACATGTGCTTGGCTAAACGAGGATGCACTTATTTTAGGAGCACATGCTCTAAGACATGCCCCTCGCCTGAGTTCTCTCCCCAACCCAGTTCTTGACTTTGAGGAGGATTTTATGAAGAATAAAGAAACTTGTTAGAAATAAACACGTTCCCATGATCAAATGGCGATCCTAGAGAGATAGCTATTCATCCACCCACATTTATACACACAGGGCATTGAAACATGACAAGCTGCACAAAGTCCCAAGTCACCTGAAGAGTTGTGAGAATCTTTGGTCAGTGTGGCCACAAGAATGTCCTTGATGGATTTGTATCCCCCCATGTCCTACTGACCCAGTTGTGTGTCCCCCATAATTCCTGTCCTAGAAAATCAGCTCTATGATGTTGTTTTGTGCTGCCTGGGTCTTAAATGTCTGTCTGTACTTAGGAATTTTTTCAGTTTTACCTGCCACTACTTTGATAGGACAGTTTATTTGCCATTTGCTCTTCATTGCCGTAACTGGTGTAGGTGGTGGCTTCTGTCTGTCTCTCTGTCTCTGTCTCTCTGTCCCCTGCTCCTCCCCTTGAACAAGCTCTCTGTTTCTGTGCACTGAGTTTTCTGCTGTGCTGTGATAAAGGAAGGGGGATTATAATTCTTTTAGTGGGAGGAAATAGTCACTTCTAATTAAGATCAGATTCGGCACGGTTTTCCCCATTAAACAAATGTGCGGATGTTATGATTTTTGTGTGTGAAAACCTATTATATATGATGGGTTGCTCATGATTTTAGAACACTTTCAAATGTGTTTTATTTTTATGTTTAATCATCAAGTGTTTCATAATAATGTATCCTCATGTATAAAGACAAAGACATTATTTATGCACAGAATCACTAAAGTATTTATAATATCCCACTCCTAGTAAAAATTGCAAAGTTTAAGGGCCTCATAAAAATGAAGGTGCTCACTACTGTCTATTAACTTGAATTTTAAAGGAAAGATAACACATTTGATTGAAATAAGTATTAAATTGTAGGCATTCAATTTCTCTTATCTCATGGGAGTTGAATTTGTGAGGAAAAGACTAAATATTCCAAATAAGTGAAGCACATGTTAGGGTAAATGAGGTTTCTTAAGTTACAACAGCCGAGTTTTAAAGTATATGTTCATGTTTTTCTGTTTGATTTTAAATTCCTGTGCTTACTTTCTGAAACAACCTTGAGATATCTTCAACCTATATGCTAATTTTATACATTTAAGGTGTACAACTTTATGTGTTGATACATGCATACATGGAAAAAATGATTACTACAAGCTCAATAACTTATTCTTCTGTCTTACATAGTTACCATTGAGTGTGTGTGTAAAAATTAAGATTTATCCTCTTAGCAAATTTCAAGCATACAACGGAGTACTGCTAACTGTGGTCACCATGAGGTACATCAAGAGAAAATAAAAACATACCCTTTAGTTTCTTGGTCACAGCCAGTCACAGGCCTCACTTATCTCTACTACTTCAATTGCATATTTGAATTTTATATGTATTTTGTATAATAGTTTTCAATATTGTATCTGTATTTGTTTCAGGAATTAAATAATATTTTAAATTACTAATGCCAGTAAAATGAGTAACAAACAAAAACAAATCTAAATAAATTTCTACCTTTCATGTTAATAGTCTCTTATATCAAATCTATTTATTTCAGAAGACTTCGTGCGTATGTTCTGGATGTAAGACATCTGAGCTGACAGACCCACTTCGGGTTCCAAAAAGCTCTTTCCAGTCTCGTGTCTACATAACCTTGAGTGTAGCCCTGGGTGATTCACTAGAACCAGTGAGAAATGGTGACTGTGAAGGACTTCCCATTTGAAGCTTGGATAAAAGTTGATCAGAGAATTCAGTGAGGGCAAAGCATTCTGGGCTGCAAAAAGCTGAGATATGAGACAACAGTATTTGCATCAAAGGTTGACTAGAAAGAGACAAGCAAGGCTTCACAGGTAGAAGCCCCTTGTAGAGGATGCCTTGCTGAAGTCTTTGGATTTTATCATTGTGATGGTACAAAGCCATTGAAACATTTCACGAAGCCATTTGCATACTACATTCCATTTTAGAATCATCTCTTGATAGCCATATACAAGGTGTATTTGAGGGGACTGACCACGGGATTGGAGGATGGGTACAGAGATTGTTTTGATATTTAAGATGAGAAGTAATAGCCCAGTGACAGGTCATAGAATTCAAAGATTATTTTACATTATGAACATGAAAGTCGGGTAGGTTTTCTTGAGTGTAGGGAAGAGGAAGAGGAACGGAATGGAATCTAGGCTTACTGCCAGATTTTGGCAGTGTGTATATTGCCATCACCAAGGTGAATAAAATGTTTTGGGATTTGGGGAGAAGACAAACTCCACAAGGTTCTATGTGCCCACTGCTATGAAACCAGCTCATGACTGAGTTTGCAGCTGAGGACCGAGGGTATGAAGGATTTCCCTGTGTCAGTGAACAGAACAATGCAGTTCTGTTTCTGAAATCACTTATACTACGGTGTGCTCATGAGACAACAAAAGATAATAATAATGGCTTAAAGTTTAAAAATGGTTACAAGACTCTGTTCTAGTAAAAAAGAAAAGGGTTAGTCTTCAGATCAGACAACTCATTTAAATCTCAGATTCGTTATCTATTAAACAATTCTGGAAAAATTATATAACTTAATAAGAATTAAATTTCCTCACGTAAAAAATGTTGTAAGAATAAAATAAAAAAACAAAAGTGAAATTACCCAGTGCAGTATTGTACATATACAATGAACCTAATACATATTAATTTGCCAGAATAAGCCTAAGAATGGATATATACTAATAAGTAATATTTGTCTTAGTGTTCATGAGTCTGAGTCTGACTAGAAATAACCAGAACAGCTTCCATTTATTGAGTGACTAGTGTAGATTAATAATTCTAATAGATTGTTTCTGTGCACTAATTCAAATAAGCCTCACAATGACCCTGTTGAGCTAAATGTTATCATTCCTATTTCACTAATTCTTCAGGTTATAAATCAAATGACAGCGCCAGAAAAAGAATGCAGATCTGTCTAACTCAAAACCAAATCTGGTAATGTCTTGCCTCAAACATAAAGTTCTGCCATGCATATCCGGAATAACAGTGCAAAAATGGGAGAAAAAAAAATAAAGAAAAACAAAACAAAACAAACCAGCAGTCCTGGACAAAACATGCTGGAAACTGCAAAAAGCCAGTGCAGTTTTGTTTCTGAAATCACTGGCTCTGAATGGGATCTAAACTCCAACATATCAACTCAAACAAAAACTCTTATTTTCTGTCACCTATGAAAACAGATTGAAAATGACTGTTACACCTGAGGATCTTTTCGAATTTTGAAAAATGGCTCCCCCATCCCCATCCCCATTTCTCCTTCATCACCAGTAACATCATTTGCAATAATATTTTTTTATGTGCCTATTATATTTAATCGTTCCCTTCCGTCTCCTTTCCACTGTGTAATCACTATCAGTACCCTACAGAACCGTTCACATGGTGCAGGGGAGAGAGATGGAAAGATGACCTCCGGGGTGTTTGCAGCGGTGCATTTCCAGGCAGATAAAACCAAAGCAATGAACAGACTTTACAGACACATGAACGTAGGAAGATCAAAACATGCTCTTAGGTCCCGATGCTGCAGACAGGAGCGGTCCCGTGACCAGCAGCAGAGGGCTGACTGCAGACTCTGACTGCGCACTCTATTCTGCCACATCCTAGGGGTGTTATTTTGGGTTAGTTACCTCGTTTTTGTGTATTAGCTTCCTCATCTATAAAGGAAAACACAGCAGCCCGGCTGGTGTGGCTCAGTGGATGAGCGTCGACCCATGCATCAAGAAGCCGCCAGTCCAATTCCTGGTCAGGGCACATGCCCAGGTAATGGGCCGGATCCTCAGTGGGAGGCATGCAGGAGGCGGCCAATCAATGTTCTCTCTCATCCATGTTTCTATCTCTCTCTCTCCCCCTTCCTTTCTCTCTAAAAATCAATAAAAGGGAAAAAATAAAAGAAAACAGAGCAAAATGGAAAAAAAAGATATATTTTAGTTACTATCTTACAATATGATTTTTACTCTAAGTAATATAAATAAAGGTATATAGAAGCCCTCGACAGGCATAGTCAAAGTTTTTTTCCTATTAAAAATTCATTCTTTTTTTTTTGAAGAAAGTAATGTGATTCTGGGAGGCACTGACTTCAATGAATAACGTGTGTGTTTCCACGAGGTACATGAAATAAGTTGTGCAGGTCCATGTACCCGGTCAATCAGGCAGCATTTACCCAAGGACAGCAGGTGGGGCCCGTGGGTGGTAGCACTACTGCCAGGCCTGGTGCCCTACAGTGACACGGGCCCCGCAGCCTGCTGCCTGCCTGCCTGTCCGGTGATGACCGGAGCTTCCTCTCCACCCACTGCCCGCAGACACCGGGTGTTCTAGTCTCACTAAAACACGCCGTGATTTCAAAAGTGATTCTTTGGCCCAAATCCTGTATGTGATCTTTCCACCAGCGGAGGCAGCTCCAGGGGCCGCCCTGCCTGCACCAGGCGGTGCACGGCCAGGTCTCGCCGTCTCCGGGGAGGTCACGCAGTGGGTACCCTGCTCCGGTCTGCACGCACCCCCACGCACGGCCGTGTTCCCGGCCCACCTGCTTCCATGCGGAGCCTTCCCGGGGAGGGGCGTGGGGCTCCGCTGGGGTTCGTTCCAGGCACTTCTGTTGACGCGTCTGATCGAGGGCCTGGACTGCAGCCTCCCTCAGCTCTGACTCAGTCCTTCGCCACTCTGAGCCCCTGCCCCTCCCCAGCCCTCGCCCCGTCCCTTCCCGGCCCGTCGGAAAAGCAAGCAGCTTGGTTCAGCCTCCTGAGCATGGCAGAGCGTTTGCCTGACACTCGCCTGGCGCCATCCTCTGGGGAGCTGGCACCACGCTTTGCCCCGTTTGGGCCCTCGCTTCCGCTATCACAGCAAGTGACAGAAAAGCTGGGTGTTCGTTCCAGTTGGGCTCCTTGTCCTAATGGGCCGTCTGACACCTGGCAACTGGGACACTCCTGTGTGACTAGAACATCCTCGAAGCCGGGCACAGCGAGTGTGCTCTGGGTGTCTCCGCGGACTCGGAGGAGGGTGCACGAATCCCTCCAGCATCTGTGCACCTGCCCGCCCCGCCCCGCCCTGTACCTGCCCCGCACCCGCCCCGCCCCGCCCCGCACCCGCCCCGCGGGACCGTGATCCGGTCTCTCCTGCCTTCTGCACCGCGGGCTCTGGACGGCTGCTTAAGAGACCAGGCGGCACGTTAGGGGACATGCTGTCATGGTTATTTTCCCCACATAGCGACAATGTGTCACACAGGTTAGGCGAATGATACAAATGTTCAGTGAGCCAATCCTGTCGTACAATTTAAAAAGAGGCTTGGGATATAAAAACATCGTAAGGTAACAACCAATCTTGTACACATATTAGAAAATGATATGTTTAAAAAAAAATTCCTCAAATAATGAGAGCCTGTATCATTAAATGTCATTTTTCTTTATTCGTTTTAAGCTTTTGTTCAGTGATTGTCACTCAGATTTATTGTCTAATTCCTCTTTTTAAAAAAATAACACTAATGTGTATTTAGATAATCACATTTATATTCCCATTTACTTTCTCACTAAATAGAGCAGAAAATTAATTGAACCAAAGGTAATATTTTGTTTGCATAGAATTGTTTTGGCATGTATCTGACATGTGTCTGTCATGTGTCCAGCATGCATGTGGTATGTGTCTGGCATGTGTCAGCATGCGTCTGGTATGTGTCTACCATGTATCTGGCATGTGTCTGGCATGTTCTGCCATGTATCTGGCATGCATCTGGCATGTGTCAGCATGCGTCTGGTATGTGTCTACCATGTATCTGGCATGTGTCTGGCATGTGCCCGGCATGCGTCTGGCATGTGCAGAAGACGTTGAAAGAACAGTTGAGCCGAGGTAAAGCTCTTCTATAAAAGAGCAGTCAGGGGAAAGTAATTAGTCAGGTTATAAATGCTCTTGAAAGGCAAGTTTTCAATTCTAGACTCCAACTTGTTGAAAACCATGGGAATAATATTAAGAAAGAATAAGACTTCTAAAAATAGTTTCAGAATAAATTTGAGGGAAGGTGTTATTAAATTGGAGCTGGGTGAAGGATTCTTTCAATTGCAAGTGTCAGAAAACCAGGCTCAAACTGGCTTAAAGAATAAGTGGATTTATTAGGCTGTTTCAACGGAAAATCAAGAGGTAGAGCTGTCTTCAGGCAGGGATAACACCTGAATTAACTCCAATTTTCTAACATTCTGGGTCCCATTTTATTGGCTTGTCTGTTTGTTTATGTATTTATTCTTTATTGATTTTAGAAAGAGAGAAGGGAGAGGGAGAAAGAAATATCGATGAGAGAGGACATCGATTGGCCCCTCGTACATGCCCCCCCCCCCCCTCCACACACACACACAGGGAATCAGGCCCATAACCTGGGCAAGTGCCCTGACCAGGAATTGAACCTGCGACCTCCTGGTGCATGTGTTGATACTCAACCACTGAGCCACACCAGCTGGGCATTGGCTTGCTTTTTACAATATAGCTACCATTAGTAGCTGGAGTTAGGAGATTTCTTATTTAAATCCAAATATTGAACTTCACACCAATTGGTCCAAGCTGAACCAGAAGCTACAACCAGGAGAACCGCCATGCTGACTGGCATAGGATCAGGCTATTATCTAACCCTAACGACAATACTTTGACAAAAGTTTGAGATTTCATTTATTGGCTTGTAAAAATTAGGCGTGTTTCCAAACCACAACTCTATAAACTAAAAGTAAACCTGGGGACTGATATTAGGAAGTAAGTAGAAGTAGGGAATATCCAACTCTTCGTAAGCAGTGAGAAACAGGAAACATTCTCATTTTTTTCTGTACAGTCTTATTGAGCTAGTGATTACAGGTTATATTTACATTAAGTTGTGAAAATTCATAAGAAAAGATATGCTCATAATCTTTCACTTTTGAAACTATATGACTATGATAAAGATGAGTAAAAATAAACAGAATTAATCTTAACAGTTTCTGGGCTTTTCTGCATATGAAAAGTTAGCCAGTTTCTGATTTATGACACAAAGTTAATTAAATTGCAGCAAAATAAAACAAATGAAATCTTTGGCATATTCACTAAAAGATGAAAGTGTACTTTCTCCATACGACTTAGAGTAAGCACACTAGAAGGGCAGTCCTTTCTGTACTGGAAGAGCAGGACTTTTATTTTATTTTTTTCTTTATTGATTTTAGAGAGAGAGATAGAAACATTGATAAGAGAGAACATTGATTGGCCACCTCCTGCATGCCCCCCACTGGGGATCGGACCCACAATCCGGGCATGTGCCCTGACCAGGAATCAAACTGGTGAACTGTTGGTGCATGGGTTGACGCTCAACCACTGAGCCACACTGGCCAGGCTCTTTATTGATTTTTTTTTTTTTTTTAGAGAGAGAGGAAGGGGGAGAGACATAGAAACACCAGTGAGAGAGAACATCGATTGGCCACCTCCTACATGCCCCCACCCCCTGAGGATTTGGCCCACAACCTGGGCATGTGCCCTGACCGGAAATCAAACTGGCAACCTCTTGGTGCGTGTGTCAACGCTCAGCCACTGAGCCACACCGACCAGGCAAGAGCAGGTCTTTTAAAACTCCTTTTCTCATCTGTGTCATGTTTAAACATAAAGTCAATTAAAACATGGAATGGGAAGACCATTTGTGAATTAATAACAGCATCTGACAGCCACGCTAATGTGTGAGCTCACTGAATTCATCCAACAGCCTTATGAATTGCTGCAGAGGAGCTAACTCCTACACGGTGAGATTAAATACTTTGCACAGCTCACACCAATCAGCAAGTGGTAAACCCCGGGTATGAAGCCACACAGGGTGCCTGGGAAGGCCATTCCTCCCCTACTTTGTTGCTCTGATTTATTAACTTATAGGGTTTTCAGTAGATTCAACATCAGTCTGGTTAATTCCCTAGTGAAGGGATTCTAGGGGCTTGCCTGTTGGACCCACTTCTTGGCAAGTGTCTTTGACTACGTAGAGACGACGTTCATTGCCGGTGTTCTCTTCACAGCAGCTGGCCAGACCTCTGTCCCTGGTGAAAACATCAGCTGACACCTGCTCTTCCTGTGGACAGGTTTGATCTCATGTGTAGTGAACCAAACGGTGTTAAAATTCTTACATCTAGGCATTGGCACTTCTATATCTTTTCCCCCAATTCTCTTAATGGATCCCAGAGTTCAACTGACTTCTTTGTTCCCCAGTTTTGAAGATTACAGTGGCAACATTGGCTGAAAATAAGAAGAGCCTGGTTTATATTCACAACAAGGATTGAATCACTAACATATATTCTCCTGAAAGCATATTGAGACAGGTCATATAGATCCGGGAGTGATAGAAACTTGGGAAGGAATAGGGAAAGATAAATTTTGCTACCTAGGTAGGAAACCCGCAGAGGAGAAAGATTGAAAACAGCAACGCATTCTTCTGTCTTGCTCCCAATTATGCAGGGTACACACTGGGAAGAAATGCCGGTCGGTTTGTCCCTTTTATTTAACTGTCAGAGTCATAGTATAGGAATTATTTTCTTTATTCGGGGTTCTGTGTTCCTTTCTGCTGTGCATATATTGCTTAGAGCTCTAAAAATCTGTCTTTTATAACCCCTTCCAAAACAAGCTTGTGCGGGGTGTTATTTTATAATAATTTCTTTATTGAAGTTAATGCCCGTGGCATTTTAAAAGGAGAACATTATGAGAGGTTTAACAAATTAATTTTTCCTCCCTTCAATATTGCTTCTGAGGGCTGCACAGCCCGTGTGTGTCCTGCCTCTGCTTCGGATTGTGCTTGTCTGCAGAGAGAGTGGAGCCCGGGGCCATTTGGCTTCCGGTTGCTCAGAGGACGCGTGGGACGGTGATCCCACTACCAAGGTCACCTAATCATCTCTAGCATCCGAAGGACTTGGAAATGTCAGTGAGCTTGTTCACATAGTTCCAGCTGCTGAGACAACTGTGATGACTTTGCTTCGGTGCTAAGTTTTTTCTTCTTCCTGACCCCTAAACTGTACGTGTTTGGAGACTGTTGGAGAATTAAAAGCTGGGATTTGCCCCAAGGAAGTTGCTTAGTCAAACCCCGTCGGTACTTGTACGTCTATGTTAGTGGAACCGCCCTGTTACCTTGAAAACCCATCTTCTCTGAAAGTGTCTTTTTTCCCCTTTTAAAGTTGGTGGGGTTCTTACAACTTCACTGAGAAATCGCCCCATTTATTTTCCAATTAAAAGACAGAGTTCGATTTTCTTCAGCAAATGTAAGTTAAATTCAGCGCTAGACATCATCTTGCAGGTTCTTCCCGAGGCTCCCTTGCTGCCGGTAACCTTCCCTCCATCACGAAATGCCTCCACAGCGAGCGTCCCACCTCATTTGTCTCGTTCCTTGCCCTGACCGATGATGTCTCTCACCTCTGTTTTATCTTCCCCCACGATGCGTCATTATTCTTTCTAATTAGTATCCCTACTTTACATATTATAAAAGTTATATGTATCGTATCAGACTCAGTAAATAGCTACTTAAGAAGCACTTTGATTTCGCATCCTTGAGTGCAGAGAGGATGCCTGTACATTGGTAGCCCAGTCAATGCCCAAATCCCTACATTGACATTAAAAACATTCAAATCTACTTGTCATCAGAACTTTTCACACACCGTCAGTAAAAAATTATAGAATAATGTATACTAATACAAAGCTACCCCTGAGAAGATTTTCTCCTTATATTTCAAAAACATACCCCCAAATCCAAACTTTTATGATCATCTGTTTGATAACTTACAGTACTTACTACGGATGTTCATATTCCTGGATTCTTTTCAGTAGGCTTGCGATAAAAATGGAAGATTTTCACAGATAGCTCCTGCTGCTTCTAATGACAGCTGTAAAAATTAATCCGAAAACGGTCCCTGTTGGCACATCTATGACAAAGCTGCGCTTGTGATGATCACTAAAATTTGCTGCCATCACGGAAAACATGATGACAGAACAGCTTTGACAATATAGCTGCACATTTTCCCCTCCGAGAGCTCTGCACAGTTTTGAGATGATGGGCAGATGCAAGGGGAAAAGCGAAGGGACCAGTGTTGCTGTGGCTTCTTGTTTCATAAAAATGAGTTGTGTGTGCTTCTCTGTAAATTAGAATAATACCCAGCTGTTGTTTGCATACATTTCGAAAACGGGGATGGCAGTTTTTAAAATGTGAAATTACCTGAGAGTTACAAACAGCTCTGTGCGTCGATGAGGAGGGAAGACTTCAAGGCAGCCGTGGTGCTCAGACTTCGTTCAACCAGGACGAAGCACAGTTACTACGAGAAGAAATACGAGTTGGTGAAAGGAGTTTGTTCTGTTCTTCTTTTTTGCTAATACACGAAGCATCGCTCCCAGGAAAGGGTGATCTAGTTCTTTCTCTGGAGGTAGATGTTCCAGAGAGGGGGACATTCCCTGTCCACGAATCGGCCCCTTTGATCTGCCTGGTGACAAGAGCTCGTGCCCAGCGGGCACTCGGGGGCTCAGAAGCCCCGCTTCGAGGACATGGTTTGGCGTCTCTGTCTGAGCAGGGAGATCACCTTCACATAGACTGTGAATGGTTTACGGAGGGGTCACGATGAACTCGTCAGCGTCACAAACACCGAGTTTGCTCCTCCTAATCCCTGCTTCTTTGCTTCAGACTCTCCCCTACACTTGAATCTAAGTCTGGTCCATGTGCCTGCGCCCCAGGGATGGGGTGCCAGAGAGCAGGGCATTCCCGGGAGCAGAAGGGTCGTCCCCACGGAAGTTCCTAACACAGAAAGTGCATTGCAATGAGTTCAGACACTCAGCGCCCCTTCCCTAAAATGACAAATGTCAGGTAAGGAGGTTAAGAAATTAATCAAACTTGGGTTCAAATTCTGTCTCTGGTGCCACTTAAGTGTGTTATTCTGAGGAAATTATGAACCCTCTCTAAACATCAGTTCAACTAAGAAAATGGGGAACACATCTTCCCTAATTCATTAAATTACTATGTTACTATGAAAACAATGTAAAGTGCACAACACAGCATGTGTACATCATATGAAGCAGACACTTAATAACTATTAGTGATAATTGCTTATAAAGACACATGGAGCTTGTAACATCTTGAGGTAGGGTGTTTTGGATTTTGATAAATGGTAACAATGCTTAATGGCCAAGGTGTTGAAAGAAATACTAATGATTTGGGGAAGTCCCTCCTTAAACAAGCTTCCTTCCACAAGAATCATATTCAAATGAAACTAAAAGGCTACTCTGACCAGGAAGGTGGAAAATGCCTTAAAGAATAATTGTATCATTTGTTCATAATGTAAGTAACAGCATTTCAACTGAGCATCTCCTGGCCTTGGCCTGGTTTGCATTCTACACTAGAGGACGTATCAGTTGGCTTGTTTCTGAACGCAGCAGAAGGTAAAGAAATGATGGAAAGTTTATGAAGTTGCACCCTGTGTACAGAAGGACATTTTCTAAACCCAGAATAGCTAGATCTTTAATTGATGATTGTCATTTTCCAATTTTCATATTCATTGGCAAGTTAGTAGAACTTACTAGAATTTAAGTCATCCACAACTTGATGTTTAGAAAACACATTTTATTATAGAGATCAGAAAGAATATATGCACCCCTATGTTCATAGCAGCACTATCTACAATAGCTAAGATCTGGAAACAGCACAAGTGTCCATCAGTAGATGAGTGGATAAAAAAGCTAGGGTATGTTTACACAATTGAGTACTATGCAGCTGTAAGAAAGAAAGATCTCTTATCCTTTGAGATGACATGGAGGGACCTGGAGAGTATTATACCAAGTGAAATAAGACAGTCAGAGAAAAACTAGTTCCACATGATCTCACTTATTTGTGGAATATAATGAACAAAATAAGCTGATGAACAAAATAGACCCTGAGTCATAGAAGTAGGATTCAAACTGACAAACCTCGGGGAGGGGGGGGGGAGAGGCAGGGGAGAGGGGAGAGATAAACCAAAGAACTTATGCATATAAGCAGAACCAATGGACATAGACAACAATGCTGGGGTGGGGGAGGCGGGAATGGGAGAAGGGTGTCAATGGGGGGAAAAGGAGAAACAGCTATAATAAAAACAAATTTTTTTTAAAGAGAGAGATATCTTTGAACTTATCACTGTTTTAAAGAACTGGATCTTATGTTCACATGAATTGGCTAACCTCTAAAATCCTGATGACCAACACACTGAGCCTGCACCTGCTATGACCTCAATGGTTTAAAGCCAAGGAACGCGTCTACGTGTTGTTACTTCTCAAATACCTTACATATGAACATTTTCAAGGACAACGTGCAATATCACTTATTTCACTGACATTAGTCTACATATATCATTGATAGCGTTACATCTTCATATACATACATATATATGTTGTAAAATATATTAGTTTATTGGTTTAAGTTATTAGTATTTTAATACATAAAAATAGTATGCCAAATTTTATTGGACTTGACTCACAAAACTTTGCTCGCAACAGGCCAGAACAAATTTCGCCACCATCTTCAAATCTTCATAAACGTTCTGATTTTTAATAGCCGTCATGCTAGTTCTTACAACCGGTTTGTTTTCAGTAGGGAGTCAGGAGTATCACTCAGAAGGTCCAGACTCCTGCTTGGCGTCCTTCTTCTCCCAGCCTTTACTTGCACTTTTCATGTTGGTTTTCTGTCCCTCCTCACTACCTGGGTATGGTATAGATATACCTCTAACTATATCTGGGCAGATATGCCATTCATAGGTGTGTACCGAGATGAACACGCAACTAGGTACTGAACACATTCTGTATATAAAATGATACAAATATACAGGGACAGACAACATCATATTCTTTTTTAAAAAAATTTTCTCTTTATTGATGATAGAGAGAGAGGAAGGGAGAGGGAGAGAGAGATAGAAACATCGATGAGAGAGAACATCAATTGGCTGCCTCCTGCAAGCCCCCTACTGGGGATTTGCCCACAACCTGGGCATGTGCCCTGACTAGGAATCGAACCGGCGACTTCTTGATGCATGGATCGATGCTCAGCCACTAAGCCACACCAGCCACCAACGTCATATTCATCAAGTTGACTAATTACAGGGCTTTGTTCCCTTAAATGGAGCACGTTCCTTGAGCACCTTTGCGAATGTTTTCAGTGTGCCCTGCGTACAGCGCTCTGCAGCTCTGTGGGAATTCAGACAAGATTTTAACCTCTCCTGGCCTCAGTTTGATCATCCTACAGGCCGCACAGGCCTGTGACTATGAGGTAATTATCTTATATAAACTACTTAGTACCTCGCTAGCCACTTGCTGGGCAAATAGCCCGCGCTCCGGGAGTGGCAGCAGCTGTTCCCGAATTAACTGCACGAGCTGGGCCGAGAGTGGAGTCTTCATTCTCTCTCGCATCTTCCTATCAAATCCTGATTACATTCCTCCCACGGATGACGCCTCACGAGAAGTCTCCTGCCACGGCATGTCCACGGAGTGGCTAGAATAGAACTTCAAGACAGGTTATGGGAACTGCTGTGCACTTTACATACTCATAATGTTTTCAACTAATGTTTTTGTGTTTCCCACAAGCACACTCCCACCTTCATCGCTGAAGGTCAAAAACAATCAAGGAGTAAGTGGCAGTGGGTGTAGTTCTGGGAACATAAGTGTCACAGGCCACAGACTTGTCTAAGAGTTTCACGTGTCCCTGGAATAAAACCGTCACCTGTATAAATGCAGTGACAGGTTCCATGAAGAAAACAAACAACGTGCATTCTGTCGTGGACAGCACTGTGCTCACATTGAACTGGGAGGAACAGAAATCAGTTACAGATGTCACACTACAGAAGATGCCACGGTCAAGATCAATTAAACTTCAGCCAGGAAGACAGCACCGTGACCCAGATGACAGCGGCCTGGGGGGTGCGGACAGGTGCAGTACGTTTGCCTCCGCGGTTTGAAACAACGTTGCATCAAAAGTTCTGAGTAAACCTCAGAATGGCAAGTGAAGAAAGCAAAGAGCAGCAAAGATCCTAGCAAATGAATAACATTGCTTTTTCAACGTGGATACACTGGACATGGCGCGTGGGGAGAATCAATATAGCTTTCTCAGAGAAATAACTGGAAATTATCTGAAAACACCCCAACAGTGCATTAAGAGCTTTCATGGTTTAAAAAAAGTTAATAAACACTGTCCAAAAATACTAAAAGCACTAAGAAAGGGTTGGATTCTGGTCTGACAGCATGAGGAGCCCTGTACACCCAACTCCCCAGTAAAACTGGAGAAATTACCCGAAACGACACACAGAGCCTCTGGAAATGGTCCCGGTAACACAGCACCTGACACAACAGGCGTTCGGGGACACCTTCCAGAAATACTGTAGGAAGAGCAGGGTCTGTACCGTTCGGCCAGGAGGCACCGACCTCCTCCCTCCCACGTGAGCTGCCGCAGTCTTTCTGTGTACTTGCGCCTCCAGAACTTTGCACAGATAATAGTGCACGGCGTGCACTTTTGGGCCGGGCTTTGTCCATTTGAGATATTCGTTCTGAGATCCGTTTATGAAAGCATCATTAGTTCTCTCCTCTTCACTGTTGCCTAGTATTCATTCCATCAATGTGCACGTATTGTTTACTTTATGTGGGGACATTTAGATAGTTCTAGCTTTGGCGCCTGCGAATAAAGCTTCTGTTGATACTTGTGTACAAATGTGTATGTGGGCATTTCTTTTTGCATTTTGCTCAGATAAATTCCTGAGAGTAAAATGATTGTACTCATAAAGTAGGTGTAGGGATATATGTTCAACCTTAACATAAACTTCCTAAGTTGCCCAAATAGTTTAATTATTTTACATTTGCACAATTAATGATGAGGATTTCTAGTTACTTGAGATCCTTACTGTATTTTTTTTTTTCAGTCTTTTGGAAATTTTAGCTATTGGGCCTATATTGTATTGTGTTATTAATTGGTTTCCCATTGATGACTAATTATGTTAATTTTATGTGTTTATTGGCCTTTTATAGCTCTTCTTTACCAAGGGTATTTTAAAATATTTTACCCATTTTATAAAGTGGGTTGTTTGTCACCCTATTATTGAGTTGGAAGAGTTCTCTATCTATTCATGATAATAATGTTGTTAAATACATGTTGCAGATATTTTCCTCGTCTCTGGCTTGCCTTTTCATTTTTAATGGTCAATTTCAAAGAACAAGTCTTCTTAATCTTTTTAAGGTTCACTCTATCACTTACCTGTCCAATCCGCGCATGTTGTCACGCACATTCTCCAGCGCAGGTGCCGTGCTTCCTCCTGTCCCTCCTCCGGGAGACCCACCGCATTTCTACTGCGTATGTGATGCATCCTCACAGGTCAGCCGTTGAATATGAAATGATGATACTTGTTACTGTTGTCTAACTGTGTACTGATTACCAAGCTCTATGCTAAAGGACAGGAAGAAGGGATATAAAGAAACAGGAAAGAAAGTTAAGTAATCAGATAATCATTTCCCAGGAGGTAACATCTCAGCTGAGTCATTACAGAAGAATGGAATTTAAACAAAAAAAGAATAGCGAAAGATGAAATATCAGACATAGGGGGTCCCGGGTGCAAACACTAAGAGACAGGAGAGCACAGTGAGTGCTGGGAAATCAATCCGAGCTTGATGAAATCTTAGCACGGCAGGAAGTGCATGCTGAGACAAGTCCGAAACAGCTAGACAAGGCTAGATCATAAAAGTCTCCGATCCAGAGCTATGGAGTACAGATACTGTGAGGGCAACGGGAAACCATTGAAATGTTTTGATCAAGGGAAAGGATCAAATGCATTTTAATTTTAGGAAAAAAACACACAGGCTGCCAAAAACGGAATTGGGACAGAATAATAGTGAAGGGGTTGCTCTAATAAGAGGGAAGATGTGGGACTGGAAGTACTGAGATAATTTTGAGAGATATCAAGGAGATCAAATTGGCTGAATATGGTCATTGAGTCAGCGGGTTTGTTAGGCAAAGGGGGGATAAAGTAGGTATGTAGGTGTTTAACTTAAGCAACTGTGTGAATGTTTCTAATGTCCACCAATCTAGAAAACAAAGAATGTGGCATAGATTTAAGAGGAAAAAAGTCATTGCTTTATTGTGTTTAAGACAGCAATGACATATCTTGATGGAGGTGTCGATTAAATACTTGATAGTGACCCTGGCCAGTTTGGCTCAGCAGTTGGAGCATCAGCCTGTGGACCAGAGAGTCCCGGGTTCAGTTCCTGCTGGGCCCTAGCGGCTAGGGGCACATACCAAAATAAATAAATAAATAAATAAATAAATAAATAAATACAATACAATAAATTACTTGCTAGCATCGGACAGGAGCAGAGTAATATACATAACTGTATACGTAGATTAAGGAAGGCTTAAACATATCAATGGTGTCTGATTCAGTACGTGAGCACATCAGGAAAAAGACTACTGGTGTCTCATTGCTTGAGGGGCACAACACCCTGAACTTGCATAGATGACATTAATTTAATGATCAGTATTTACGTGTCTGTTCATACCTGCTTTCGTAGACTGTGGATGAGACTCGGAACTATGGCTCCTCATCTTTATATCCCACGTGGCAAAACTTAACAGACATGGGTTGTTGTTTATGGCACAAATAAACAAATATGAATGAATGAATACCTGAAAAAAATGAGACGTGATTTCAAAATACCCTTCCTATGATTTAGCCTCGAAAGCTCCAGTGCTTCATTTCACCAGTCGGCTCTTAGTCGAATCACCACTATCACACCGACGTGTCGTGAGTTCAGCAATGCCCAGTCCTTGCACACAAGGACAGGCGTGGCTCTGTCTGTTGCTGGCACACGGTGAGTGCTCGAGAGTGGTTTCCTGGGGTCCTTGGCCGCCGCTGCTTGAAGACAAGTGTGTGTGACCACTTTCCAACAGTGCACATCTTCCTGAGAGCTTACTTCAACGAAAAACAATGCTACGAGTCACAGTTAAAATTCATGGAACCACTTCTCATCAAAAACGTACAATACACAGAAGTTCGGTTTGGTTTTTTAGAATTAAATTCATATGCTAAAATAAAATAGGTCTGCATAGAAGGAAACTTCACTTCCAGTGTCCTGGTTACATGCCCAAGAAAAGGACCTAGTACGGTGACTATGTGATGTTCAGAGGGGAATAAATATCTGTAAGACTGATGAAAACTAATTGTGTGAATAAAAATGTATGTATAAGAGTACCCCAGGCCTGATCATAGCAACCAAAAGTCCATGTGCATACCCTCCTTTTGATATTTTATATAGCAGAAATGAAGGTACACTTGGCTTACGGAATTTTTACCAACCCTCTTCCACACGCCCTCCCACTTTCACTAAAACACGGTGAACATTTCTTTTAGTAAGTAGTTGGTGGTGATTCTTAATCCAGTGCTACTCAAAATATATGGACTCTGCCAGCCCCCAAAGTGTTGGTTTCCAGTTAGCGTTGAGGTGGGTATACAAATTTGGAGTAAGCGTTAAGGAATTTTATAGCAACTTTACTTTTCCAGGCTAACCAAAGAAATGATCAGTTCTTTATTATCATGATTATTTTTGTAGTTTCCAAAAGGACTGGTATGCCAAACTTTTGGAATTGCAAATACAGTCTGTTTTTTCACCACAGACTTTTTGGAAAACAATGTATCTAGTTCACATGTTGTACATTTAATACACCCGTGTCTTTTTACATTAGTGAGACTTGTATTCGTGGTTCTGAAACAACTCATACATTCAATTTGCCTTTAGGATATTTCAATGTTAGCACAATGTAATTTTATATCCACTCTTTATAATTAATGCGTATCACTTTACTGTATAAATATACGGTAATGTATGTTCAACAACTCCACCATTGGAAGAAAAAACTTACATTATTTCCTTTTTTTAGAATAATAAATTATAAACCCTTCCACATGGCATAAATATATGGAAGCTGTACTTAGGATAGATTTGTAGAAGCATAATCACCAGCTCAATGTATGGGCATAATGAAAAGTTAACTGTGTAATGAGCAGTGTCCTTCCAAAAATACTTATTCAAATGTCTTTCTCTTGCAATTACGGCTGTGACACATTAATTCTCAGCAGAGCACACTTCCCGCCAGGAAGATTAGAAAGCTACTTACAGTTTTAAAAATCTGATTAAAAGCATTGAAGAGGAATCAGGGCAGTCGGAGAATTTAGGAAGTCACTCCATTTCTCGGAGAACACCCGGAGGAGAGGAAACAGGGGTTCCCACACCCCACTGCTGCGTTTCCTCCTGAAATATTATCTGACTCATCAACAGAACAAAATATGTATTTTATGTAAAATATGTATAATATGTATTTTATTCTTTCCTAATAATCATGGTTTTGAGTCAAAATAGGAGCCAATGTTCCCAAAACCCATCAGAGAAGAGAATATGGCCTGAATCCAAAGTCTGCCACTTACTAGCTCTTGAAGAATTGGCCCATTTCCTTCAACTCTTGGAATCTCATCTGTCTTACTTGAAAAATGCGAACAGTAATGTCTAACTCACACAGTTATTAGGAGGAAATATGAGATATGAAGTTTTAAAATTTTTTAGCCCAAGAAGAGTGGTCACTCAGATGATAACAGAATTCCCCATGAATTTTCTAATTTCCTTTGACTTTGTTCAAGATGAGTTGGGTTCTTTCTCTCTGCAAGGCAGTGAGCTGGACATCACCGCTTTATTATTTCAGCTGCTTAGGGAAGAGATCAGTTAAATGCCTGCCTTAGTTGCTTAGTTGCTTTCTCTACATGAAGTCTGCTTACTCATTCCTAGTGGGAAGTCTGCCTCCAGAGTCAATCATCTGTTCGGTTCCCACTGGGTTTAGTCAATCGCCATGGTGTGAGGCAGTTTGGACCTTCATGCCTGTCGTTCAACTTAGTGCTTTCATACACTGACTCTGGGTGGTGAGTTTGCCTATGTTACACTTTGTAATCCGAGATGGTAAAATTAGGGAATAGAGACGCATGTAGAAGGGTTAAAAGGCACACTTACGCTCACCTGTGTGCAGTTGGTAATGCACGGCAGACATTTCTCCAGTCCCCACAGATGTGAGGACAGTCGGAAGCATCAGAGGTCTTTGCAAACCCATCTGAGTCTTCCCTACCCAGGAAAGCATGTTGTCCGTGTGTCTCGCAAGTCTGCATCTTCTGCTAAAACCTTTAGGTAGCCACTGGTGTTGCTGGGTCTTGAGACAACATGTATCTATTCCCTGGGAATCTGAGCACCTGCAACCAAAGTTCCTGGTCCATCCCTGGGCACGTTATTGTTCCATTTCAGAGCCTCGTGTCTGGTGGTTCTGGTGCAGAGCCTTACTGATTGCTGCAATTGGCTCGAGGAATGAAATGATTAGGTTCTTTTTGTAACTGCTGTATTTATGAAGCCTGTCACTTCCTTTAATACGTCCCTTATGATATAACGCCTCCCACACCCGATTCTACAAAAACAACTGACTTTCTCCTATTCTTTCATACACCAACTTCCACCCCACCCTATTCCAGGGGATCACTTACCATTCTGACCAAAGATGTCTCAGCCAAAATCCCCGTGTTCCCTCAGCAAACGTGAAATAAAAGCCCTCTTTTATTTGAGAATCTGCTCTGCACAGTAGGTGAAATAACCATACTTCAATCACTGTGCTGAATTAGTTATAGTTTTTGATCTGCTTAAGGGGGTAGAAGGTTATCCACTTTCTTTTTCAGGTCTTTTTTTTTTTTTTTTTTTACTGTGCTTTGTGTTCTTGTTGTCCGCGTTCTCTAGCAAGCCTGCAATTAAGTATTTGTTTTGTTTTGGAATGAGGAGAGCCCTGTGGATGAAATGGCATTATGAATTTCAGGAAAAGATAATAATAAGGTCAAATATACCCTCTTCTGAACTCTGAGAAATGCATCCCCAAATGAAAATTGGAATTGCAACAGTGCAATCATTTGAAAATATTCTGAGTCAAAATATGAAGACTAGCACAGTCTGAATGTTGCTGGATCTAAGTTAATGAAGCCTTCCTTGTCATGAGGTCCGAGTGGTTTAATTTTGAGGGGCAGTATGAACACCGCATATGAATGGGTTTGGAGCAGACTGCTCCCCTCGAATTCCAGCTCTTCCCCTCCTAGCTGTTGGACGAATGCTCAGTGTCTCCCTGTCTCTGTGACTTGATTTCTGTGTTGGTTGAAGTGAGATTATATGAGCAGTTACAACACAGGACTGCTTAGCTAGTACATGGAAAGTACATGAAACAGTGACTGGCACACAGTGAGGGCTAGGTATAACTGAGTGAAAATCAATCAATCAATAAAAGCGATATTACAGAATTCATTTATAAGAATATCATTCAGTTCATTTATATGGGTCATTTAAATAGGATTCACATTGTAAAATATTTTGATGTTTGTTGTCAGATTGTTATAATGTATGAGAAAGAAAAATAGATACGGGAAAATGCAGTGAAGGTAATACGCTGAGTTATTATTTTGTGTAACTGAATGTCACAGAATATTCCTGCTAGTAGTAGAATTACTGTGGCTTTCATCTATTGCATGCCTCTGTCATTTGCCTAACACGGTCCTTGTTCCTTTGAAAAATGTGCACTGCCCAGGTGTGTATAATTACGTAAATGACGTCTAAGCAATTCTCATGGTGAAATGGCGTGTTTCTGTGGCCCTTTTCCCTTCCAAGTGCTGTGGGATTAAACTATGTAGGGACATTTTCTTCGGGGCTGAAGATGTGAGAAATACCCTCCTTCAACCCTTTCACAAGATCTGTCCATCTATGATATTTCTTTCAGGATTCAGGTTTCAGTTGGCAATGCCAGGGGAACTTCACTTTGTCTCCACAGGCTTGTTGTTACACGTTTCATTTTATCATAATCCTCTGATTTCTATTCGTTTTTTCTACACATATGTCTCGCTCGGTAACAAATGGTAACACGTGGACTCTGCAATTCTGAGCGGTGACTGCGGGACTGTTACTAACATCCCGGGATGTGTATCAAGCCCAGGTACAGGCTGCCCTTCCCCCTCATTTCTTAAGTTCTAAGTGCCTGGAATAGTCCTTATGATTTTAACAACTTCCGACAGCAAGAAACATTTTTACCTGCATAGAAGAATACTAGGAGAAATCAGTGTTTATATTGATACGTCTGTCTGTATATTTATACAGGGAAGATTTTTCTCAGTGTGTTTTTACTATTCACTCTGTGATGCTTCTGAATTTACATGCGATCATGTTGGGGTAAGAAAGATGCTCAAGACCCCTCGCTTCTCCAGTTGTGTCTCTTCAGTCCTTGAAAAGGTGCTGGTTTATTTCTTTCTTTCATTTATAAATATACATTGCATTTATTGGTTAATTAAACTATGTAGGCTGCAGGATACAATTCTAACACATCATCTGTATATGGTATTGTGCGTTCACCACCCCAAGTCAAGTCTCCTTCCATCACCACGCATTCCCCCTTTAGCAGTGTTTCTCTGCTGGGGCAAAGCACGGATGTACGGTTTCCAGCCATACCCGGGTCAGCAAATGCCCTCGGAGAAAGTTGGGTGGCCTCTCCCCCAGGCACCCTCCACATGCATCTTCTCCCCTCTCTGCTCACTGTTTCTTCAGTCGTTCTCTGAAACTCTCAACACTTGAGCTGTGTTTGATCCTGCTTGTTTTAGTTGTTCTCGATGGGAGCATTGTTCTCTTACAAGGCACTCTATCTTCCTCAGAAACAGAAAGCTAGAATGTAATACATGTAACACAATTTTGAGACCTACATTCTATTTCATAGACTGAACATTTATTTATGGCTGTGGTCAGAACCAGCAATAATATCGAAGACAAAACTAATTTAAAGAGTAAGTGATTAGCCCAGCCTCCTCTGAAATAATGAACTGGAATCTTAAAACAGGCAAAGAAAAGGGTGTTGATTATATATTGATTGTGCGTAATTCTTAATGAGAAGTAAAGTAAAATTCCCATTCTCTTTATTCCACGGCGAGTAGAACAGAACTCTGTCCTATTGTGCTAATAAGTGTCACTGCGCAGGTCTTTCGCCCTGGGGTGGAGGCAGCAGCCCCGCAAGGAAAAGGGCTGATCTCAGCCATGATGTTAATCTGCACACCTATCTCAGACTTTGGCATGCTAGTTTTAGTACTCCGGACTCTAAAATGAGATTTCACCTCACATCTGTTAGAATGGCTGTTTTCCAAAAGATAAGAAATAGTTGGTGAGGACGTGGAGAAAAGGGGACCCTCGTGCACTGTTGGTGGGAATGCGGATGGGTGCAGCCACTGTGGAAAACAGTCTGACGGTTCCTCAAAAATTAAAAATACAACTAACAGCCCGGCCTGTGTGGCTCAGAGGTTGAGAATTGACCTATGCACCTAAAGGTAGCTGGTTCGATTCCCGGGCAGGGCATAAACCTAGGTTGTGGGTCCGATCCCCAGTGGGGAGCACACAGGAGGCGGCCCATTGATGTTCTCTCTCATCGATGTTTCTATTTCTCTCTCCCTCTCCCTTCCTCTCTCTCTAAAATCAATAAAGAAACATAAATAAATAAATAAATAAATAAATAAAATACAATTACCATATGATCCAACAATTCTACTTCTGGGCATGTATCCAAGGGAAATAAAAACACTAATTCAAAATGGTGTCTGTACCCACATGTTCATCACAGCGCTATTTATAGTAGCCAAGGCATGGAAAGAACCAAACTGTCCGTTAACAAATGAAAGTGTAAAAAAAAAAGTGGTCTGTGTAGAATGGAACAGTATTCAGCTGTAAAAGAGAATAAAAGCTAAATATGTTTCATAATATGAGTGGGACTTGAGAGCATCACGCTAAGGGAAGTAAGTCAGACAGAGAAAAAAAAATATCATACGTTTTCACTTATGTATGGAGTCTAAAGCAAAACAAAATGAAAAGCCAAGCTCATGGATACAGAGAACAGGTTGGTGGTGGCCTGAGCTGGGGACAAGAGGGTGGACAAAATGTTTGACGGGGTCAAAAGGTACAAACTTTCAGTTTTAAAAGAAATATGTTGTGGGCAGGTAAGGCACAGCATGGTGACCACAGTTACTAACACTGCATTGGCATATTGGGAAGTTGCTAAGAGAATAGATCTTAAAAATGCATGTCATAAGAAAAACGTTCTAACTATGCGTGGTGAGGGATGTTAACTCATTGTGGTGATCACTGCACACTATATACAGATATTGAATCTTTATGTTGTACAGTTGAAACTTATATAATGTATGTCAATTATCCTGAATAAAGTTAAAAAGAAAAAGACAGAAAAAGAAAACAAACCTTCAGCAAAGTCACATTCCAGAATACTATTATCAGAACCTGTTACTCTCAGATCCATAAAGACTAGTCCAAGTGTTACAGACCAGAAAAGAACCTCTATGGCGTGCTGATCATTAACTATTTCCTCTCAGGTCCAATTACGCCCCTCTAACTTGTCATGTAACAGTTGCTCTGAGCCCTGGAAGTATATTTCTGTTTGAAAGCAGGCTGGAGGCTGCAACTGGAGCTGGGTGAACAGGCGCCCCAGGGGCGGTGCAGGAGGGGAGGGGGCGTGGCTCCGGTGTGGCCCCTAGGCAGGCCCCGAGGCTGGGCTGAGTCCTGCCCTGGGCGCAGCCTCTCTGCGCTCAGCTGCTGGAGGCGCACGGCTTTCTCGGTGCCCACTGCCTGCAGCGAACCTTCTCCGGCCCCGGGCTCTGGAAACGCGGTTTCTCCAGGGCTCGGCTTCTGCGGTGCAGCAGTGGCCAAACACAGTGGCCAGGACCGTGCCCCGGACCCACAGGCCTGCTCCTGAGGACCGGGGGAAGCCCTGGGATACGAGGCTTTCTGTTTTTTTGTTTTGTTTTTTTATTGTTCAGATAGAGCGGGAGGGAGAGGGAGGAAGAGAGAGAGAGAGAGAGAGAGAGAGATGAGAGAGAGAGAGGAGAGAGAGAGAGAGAGAGAGAGAGAGAGAAACATCGACGTGGAAGGCACACATCTAGTGGCTGCCACCCGCAGGGCCAACCAGGGCTGGGGACAAACTGCAACGGAGGTACGTGGGGAACCGAACCCGGGTCTCTCTGGACCGCAGGCCGACGATCGCTCTAACCGCTGAGCCAAACCGGCCAGAGTGGTTTTCTGTTTTAAACCTGAGACCGTTTCAGGCCCTGGCCAGGAGACTCAGTTGGTTATAGCGTCATCTCCATACGCCAAGGTTGTGGGTTTGATCCCAGGTCAGGGCACAGACAAGAATCAGCCTATGTTCATTAGATTCCACATATAAGTGAGATCACGTGATATTTGTCTTTCTCCGACTGGCTTATTTCGCTTAGCATAAGAATGAATAAAATAGAACCAGAGGCATGGATACATGGAACAGAATGAAGAATCTCAGAGGGAAGTGGGTGGAGGTGGGGGCGGGAAGAGACTGACCGAAGAATTTCTATGCGTATATGCATAGCCTATGGACACAGACTAGAGGGTAGTGAAGACCTGGGGTGGGGCAAAAACTTGATGAAGAGGTCATAGGGGACAAAAAGGTGGGACATTTATAATACTTTCAACCATAAAGATAAAAAAATCCACCAATGCATGCATAAATAAGTGGACCAACAAATCAGTGTTTCTCTCTCTCACGCTCCCACTCTTTCTTTCTCCTTCTCTCTCCCTTCTTCTGTCTTTCAAATCAATTAATCAGTAAAAATCTAGATATTTTCAGACAAACCATAAAAAGTTGGTCACCCTGTTGGCAAATCCCCTGCCCTGGGCGAGTAGCCTCTAGTGAGACATCTCCCCGTTCAACTTGCCCTGGAGCCTAGAAGGCAGTCAAGGTCTACCAGTGGCGATTCTCTGTGTAAGACCTTCCCCATTGATATTTCTGTGCTGCTTCTGTGCTGATACCACCATAGATTCATTTTTAAACTAGCACTTAAAACATCCCCTGGCACACTGAAATGCCAAATACATGTTTGTTAATATTTTAACATCTGTATCCTGTTGGTATGAAAATTTTACCAATACCTCGCTTACAGAATTGGACAAGAGAAATTCATTAAGAAAACTTTTCATGAAAACTTAGATTTTCTTTTTTTTTTTTGTAATCAGATGAGATTACACTGGAGAGAAGAAATTCTACATTAATTTTTTCCATGCGGTGGTTATATTCCGGAGGACCATGGCGATGAAATGTTGGTCAAATTCTGAAATAATAAAATGTCCTATCTGGTTAAATGGGGGAATAAAGCTTCAAAAATGGACAGTTGTTGGTAACACTTTGGAAAATTCAATGAAGAATAATTTCCTTAATTATTAGAATTGATGGCCTTCTTGAAATAAGCCATGTTCACAGAACCTGAAATGAGACTGATATTTTCAAAACTAAAAAGTTAGGTTTAGCCTGTTTGGTGTGGCTCAGTGGTTGAGTGTCGACCCATGCACCAAAAGGTCACCAGTTGGATTCCTGGGCAGGGCACATGCCCCATTGTGGGCCTGATCCCCAGTGAGGGGCATGCAGGAGGTGGCTAATCAATGTTCTCTCTCATTGATGTATCTCTTTCTCCCTTTCCCTTCCTCTTTCTCTAAAATATCATAAAGAAAAAAAAAAATTTTTTTTAAAGTTAAATTTAGGCTTTGGAGCATCACTGAGGGCTCATTACAACATCCCAGCGTGGGAAACCACCCTGACAGGCCCAGTTTCAGGATTAGAACATCATAGCAGGAACAGGTGTACTGATCAAGAACACGGAAGGTCCCACTTGACTTATCAGCCACAGAGAGGGTGCACCAACTCCTTCAGTGCTCATGATTGACCTTGCATTTCTTAACAAGGAGAACTGCATTGATTTTCCCCCAGCATTAATGATAGATGGCTCCCTGTTGTTTGAAATATTGCAAAGTCTACTGTTTATTTTAGGAACCTCTCTTGACTTATTACCACATTCACGTATCTCTTCTTGTTTCTGAGACGATGACTCTTTACATCATTTTATCCCCATATCTCAAATATGACTGTCCTTGATTGTCTAGTGTGTTGAAAACCATTGGTTCATAACTTTGGTCCAGTTTTTTTGTTGTATCAGGTGAGGGAATGAATCTGGTGTATTTCCTTCAATCTTATTAGGAAGTTATTCGAGATTTTTGACTATTATATTTTTGGAGGGACCGAACTGGGGCAGTTCATTGTAACTACCTTTTAGTGGATTGAACCCTGATACCCTTAGATGAAGCCACACTTCCACAGAAACAGAACAAGGTGGTCTAACTCACATGGCTGATGATTCAGAGTTCAAATCAGTTGTAAGGCTGGGTGGATTCTCTTTTATCTTTATTGTTGAGAGTATTATAAATGTTCCCCCTTCCCCCCTTTTGCCCCCCTTCACCAAGTTTCCACCCCACCCCAGGTCTTCATTACCCTCTTGCCTGTGTCCAACCCCAGCTGAGCCTCAACACTCGGGAAGTTCGGCATCAGATATTTTTAAAAAATTCCTTCTTTGATGTGATTCTGACTTTCTTGTCATATCTTAAAAGTCAAATAAAGAAATGTACTTTTCTCCCTGTGTTCTTTATTGGTTACGATTTGTATGGGCAGTGCAGTGTTGATATGGGAAGACATGTTTTGGTGCCCGACAGTTTTGAGATGAGAATGTGAGCTAGAACACAGGCCATCTTCAGGGACTCGAAAGACAAGTTTTCTTTATGATTTCGGTTTGGTCTGACGCTATCTGAGGGGAGGAACTGGAACATCTCACTTGTGTTTTGAAAGATCCGTTTGCCAATAACCTCTCAAAGCTGATCACTTTTCCAAGACCAGATGAGGTATCTTCAAGTCACCTTCTTCTGAGAAAGGAATAACGTATCATAAAATCAGCAAATGAACTTTGAAAAGACAGCTACTAGATAAATGCTTCTGCTAATGCACTGAGCGAGCCTTTTTGCGTGTTCAAGGCACACAGCTTTAGAAATGCCACCGATGGTGGAGGCTGAGTGATCCGAGGAGTTTTCCCTTTCAAGCCCTGGGTTTCCCCCAGTTCATAGCTGCAGGGAGATATCTGACCGGGTCCTCAGAGGCATGGCACGGTGGCGGGGAGTCGCAGGCAGCAGCGCGCGGAAGGGGTGCTCACACAAGGACACTTCCCAGGGTCTGAAATGCTTTTCTGACTTCACGTTCAAAAATCGAGTGGAGAGAAGGTTATTACTTGGAAATGATTATGAAGGAATGCATTTTAAATGCCTGGGATAATTCCATTAAAATATAATTATTGGGAGACAGAACATATTTAAGAGATGGCTTCTACTTATATAAACAGTGTTGAACACATTATCAATCATTTTGGCTTTATTTTCAATTGTGTGAGCCTATTTTAAAACATTCCAGCAAAGTGAAAGTAGATAAAGTGAATAGGAAAAATGTTGATTTTACTAATTATTAAACATAAGTGGTAACCAGATCGGTGTTTTGTCATGCTAGTCTATTTTTCCTATATGTTTAAAAAGTTTCATCATATAAAGTAAAAAAAAAAAAAAAAAAAAAAAACATATAATGAGTTGTGTTTTGAAACACATCCACCACAGTTATCCCAGGTTTTTAGACAACTTCACATTAGTTATAAAACATTGAAAATAATTCAGATAAGAGATTCTTCAAGTGATATAGAAAGCTACAGTAGTCTTTCTTGATATTTTGAAAACAAATGCAATATAAACAGAACTTCACTGGCATTTTAAAAATCCATAGTTTTTCTTTGAGTATTTTTTTATTTACCTATCATTGTAAATATTTCCTTATTCTTCAGAGCATCTTATTAGAAACTAGACGGCACTTTATCAAATAATATTTTACTACTCATTTTGTATATTGCAAATAGTCGTATTAGATAATAGGTATTACTGAGTTTTACGTGCCAGCTACTACTCTTTTCTACAGGTAGAAAATAGTTTAATGTCGAAATAGAGCTGGGTCTTAAGAAAAATTGTCATTTGCTCCATCTTAGATGACAAACCCGAGGATCAGGAACTTTAGGTAACATCTTGGATGCAATGTGCATGGTACATGAAGAATACACTTACCTGCTACACGTCAATGGTAGTTGTTAAACTAGGACCCAGTATGCACAGCCTGGCTAATAATGTGAAAGAAGTGAGAAAATGTCAATTTCTAAATTCAGTAAAAAATCTTGGTAGAAATTTAATTGTATTTTGATGGAATTTTTTTTATTAAAGGACTAAACTATTCATCTATGACAAATTTAAATCAATTGCATGGGCTTTTGCTACCAAAAATGGCAGCGAAATCGTAAATGAAGGATTTTTTAAATAACACAGGAGTTGAAAACGCAGTTGCCAAGGCACCATCAGACATTAGAGCAGAGAAACTGCTCTAATCATAATAGGAATACTTTCCTCAACCGCATCTGATTAAGGCATTTACAAAGTACTTCATTTTGAATGTAGATAATTATACTACAATTATAGCTGTATTAGTAGATGACATCTTTATAAAATGTGTTTCAATTAACCATTTAGTCCAAGGTTTCTGTTTGGTATCAATTCTCCACAATTGGCATTTTATTACCTAAAAAATCTTGTTAAATAAACTTATGGATCAGAGTTTGCAAATTCATAGCCTGTGGGCAGAATCTGGCCAGCAAATATGTTTGGCCTGCATAGGTTTAAAATTCTTGTTTGTGTTTTATTAACATTTTAAAACAGAAAGATATCGCATAAAAATCCATTGTCTTTATCTCAAGAGGGAAAATTAAATCTAAATATATGATAATATTCAAATAATAGTTAATATGCAAGTAATGTAAGAATAAAAAAAGATAGATCCTGGTAAAGAAATGGATAATTGAAATTAAGGACGTTTAAGCTTTATGAATTGAAATGCAGATTTATAATAATAATTTATTTGCATATTATTCACATTTACATATACTTTTTAAAATTAAGTAATATGTAAATGCATGCATGTGTTAGCATTTGGGGAGTAAGCACTAAGATTTTAGATATTAATTTATAATTTTCTAAGTAATTAGAAAAAAGATAATAAAACCCTGAAACATTGACTGTAAAAGGATGTAGTGATAGAAAGGCGTGAGCTAACCAATATTAAACACATCAACAATTGTTCTTGAGTTGACATGCCTGTTTTGGTGGAAGGATAATAATATTGACTTTATTAAATATGTTTGCTGAGTTTATCAAGTTTTGGAAATTATTGAAGATAATCCTAGCAGCACAGAAAAGTATTTGTCTTTGAAATTTCACACGTTAGTTAAAATTGTCTCTTTAGCTTGGTAATTATGCATGCATAGAATTGTTGCTCCAAGTCTGCTCAGGGCAATCTGTCTCTTTTTTGTATATTCTAAGCATTCATTATATAGCAGAAAATAGATATTCTCTCAGATTTCATTTCCCATAAAATCTTGACTGAAACATACAAGTATTTCCTAGGGTTATTCAGTTCTGATTTTCAGCCCAATTGTCTTCCCTTTTAAGTCTCCCCTTTCATATGGAGGAATTAGACATCTTGATATTGCTTATTTTCAATCTGTAGTAACACAAGGTCAAACCAAATGCACAAGACAGCGTTTAGTACCTGGAATCCATAGTAACATCTAGCAGGATCCATCACCTGAAGCCTGAGAGAGTGACACAACGTATCATCACTCTCCACCTCCAGCTTGATTATGTGAGCAGCTCAAAGAACACCGTCAACGGGTAATTCAGTGACGAACCACGCTTCAATTATGTAGGAAACAATCTGTGAGTGTCAGAACATGCAAGGGGAGGAAGTGCAGCCTGTTTTAAATAATTATTTTTAAAAATTAGATGATCTGAGGAATCGCTGTGGATGCTCGTTTAAAACTTTCAGCTTACCACATCCACAGCGAGGCTGGGTTGCTTTCAGGAGCTGGGGTTTCTGGTGCGTGTCCCTTACCATGGCCATGAGGGAACACGGTGGGTGTAACAGGCATTGTACTCGTTACACAAACAGCTCCTGTCCCAGGTAGTGTTTCCTCTTCATTTTGAAGAGCTGAGAGTCACGATTACTCCGTGTTTATGTACTTCGAGACTGGGAACCCACATCATCTGACTTTCAAAGTTTTGAAAAACTCAAGAGTGGTTGGGGGCAGATCTGAGAAAGGAATTATCTGACTTATCCCACACACCAGTGATAGTTTAAGTCCGTAGGGATCTCTATCTGCAATGGAGTTGAAACTGAACTGAGAAGAGGGATTTTAAAAGGAAAGAAAAAAGAAGCACTACCTAGCAGAGCAAATATAAATACATTCAGGACTAGCTGGTGATTTGATGCACAGATGAATATGGTGCATTACTTTTCTATAACAAATCTCCACAAACCTAGGGGCTTAAAACAACACATGCTTATTACTTTGTGGTTCTGTCGGTTTAATTTGAATACAGGGCTCAACTGGGTAAGAGCAAAATGTTGGTACAGCTGTTTTCTTGTTGGAGGCTCTGAGGAATAATCTACTTCCCAAATCATTCAGATGGTTGGCATTCATAAGAATGGTCCCCATTTTCTCACGGGTGTCGGTTTTTACATCTGTAGAACTGAGATCGCAGTGTTCTTGTGAGCACCGCCAGGGTCCCGTCTGTGCTCCGAAAGACTGCACATATTACTTCTATGTTTCCAGGATGTCCCAGATCCTGTCTCCAATCCTTGCACATGGGCCCCTATGTCCCAGAGCCAGCAACAGCGTGGCAAATTCACCTCACACTTATTACGTAATGTCTCTGACTCCGCTTCTCCATCATCTCTCCTGCCTTTCTTCTCCACTGCATCTTCATCCCCTCAGCCTGGGAAAGTAGTGTGCTTTTAAGGATCCGTGTGATTCGATAGGGTCCACCCAGATAATCCACGACTATCTTCTTTGAAGATCCATGACATTAATAACACCTGCAAAGTCCGTTTTGCCATGTAAGAAAATATAGACATATGTTTCGGGAATTAGGGCATGGACATAATTGTGGTGGGGATGTGGGGTATTATTCAATCATATATGGTCAAGAGGAAAGAAAATAAATTTTTGAAGGAAATGAGTATTGAAAGAGGAAGGCTGGTTAAAGAAAACTTGGGGGAAATGGCCATTAGGATGGCTGACGATATTGCAAACCAGTCAATGAGACCATCAGCCTCTTTTGTTCACCAACCTTCCTTTGTTGAAAAGATATTCCTTGAGATGGTGGGTGGAAAATGCCTGGGGATTCATCTGCTTCAATTCCCTTGTTTCATAAAAGAGAAAACTTGGATGGAAGAGTAGCAAGTTGACCAAGTTTATACAAACACTCGTTTGCAGAACAACCACTTAGGTGTTTAAGGACATAAAAATGCATGAAGTTAAACTGAACACAAACTTACAGGAACCAGTCACTGTTGACCTTCTCTAGGGTTGTCACATTTTCTCCTCTCCCCATTTTCCTCCAACGCCAGAGGAGCCCAAGGCTCCAGAGCCCTCACTGAATCTCCTCGTTGTCTCCATGTCTCCATAGTCGGAAATTCTCACACCTCAGTTCTGGGTTGCCAACTACCTAATCCTCTTACTCGATCATGACCTGTTACTTGGTCACCTTATGGTGATCGTTACATTTATTTTTTAAAATGTACCACTTCTAAAATGTAATGGCAAATTACTTGACAGTACAGGGAAGGGTCACTCAGTATTTTGTTATCTTTTTTCTTTTCAGAAAAGTATCTCCAAACCCTAAAAAAAAAACACCAAGATTGTCTTAGAGTCTTCAATAAGATTCCTTGCCCATCAAATGAGATTTTTGAGTATTTCATTTGGAATTGTATGCTGTACCACTTACATTTTAATTCTATTTTTCTTATGCTGAGTAGAAATTTATATTTTGTTATTGAATATAATTTCTCAAAATGACTCACTGAGCTCCCTTTTGTCCCCACCTTTTATTGATAATAATACAGATATGGAAATTATAGACCATAGACTAGGACAGAGATTTGATTCTTCTGTGTTGACTAGATTATGGTGCTTGCTTAGGTTATTTAGCATCACTGAGCCTCACTTTTCTCATCTGTAAAATGAGACTAATGCACTCAGACAACTGTATTGCCCTGTAGATTAAATAAAGTCACATTATGTGAACATCTTGCACAAAATATTGCCCATAGTGTGTGCTCTCTCCTGCGATGTTAGTCTTTTAATTGTGTATGAGCACTAGGAAACCAATGGTGAGCTAAAAAGATAAAATGAAGGAGAGACCTAGATTTTAATTCACAGAGAATGTGTTAATAACCATTCATTAGCAATGCTTTGAAGACAATAGCGTAAAGAAAATATTAGGGTAAATTTCAAAACCTTCCCTCAAGTCCCCATGCTGTCTTTATAATTAGCTATAGTCTCCAAATGCAGTTATACATTTTGTAAATGACTTGTGAATGTCAGCTAATCTTGTTTTAATTAAGCAGATAAGACTGATGTGAGGGAAAGTTTCAAACTTTAATGTTGAATTCCTTTCAAGTGTAAAGTGTAGTGAAAAAAACATACTTTTTCAAGTGAGAAAGGAGACAATGAATCATCGATCTCATGAAAGGAGAGGCATTTCTTTTTTGAAGTCCAAGGAAATAAATGCTTTTAAACAGTAAACAACTTCGCTTTGAGAAAATGTATAAAGCCAAGTTCCAAATCTAAAAACTTAGAGCACATAAAGATCGTTATACTAGTCATGTGCACAGTACATTTAATAGCTACAATGTATTG
The DNA here is from genome assembly GCF_014108415.1 of Molossus molossus. Classification (NCBI taxonomy): domain Eukaryota; kingdom Metazoa; phylum Chordata; class Mammalia; order Chiroptera; family Molossidae; genus Molossus; species Molossus molossus. Next base: position 6,686,830 of record NW_023425350.1, on the reverse strand, counting down.
AGGGTGTTCTATGTTCTAGACATTGACTAAAATGTCCCTATCAGTTTGAATAAACTTCAGACAGGATTCTAGGCTCACCTCCCTTCCTTAGAGCCTTTCCTTTAGAGACATTAAAATTGCAAATTATTCTTCTGCCCCTTTGAGATGTAAATCTTTTTAAAAGCCTCTTGCTGGTTTTGCAAACCCAAGACTTCCTCAAAGACCTGGGAGCCAACCCTTTGAAATGTAACCATCAAGGAGGAAAGTATCCTTGTCACGCAGTTTCTGTGAGAGGTTAGGAAGGAAATGTCAGTAGGCACCTTGGTTCAAGTTGTGAAACCTCCCTTCGGGGAGATAGAAGAAACTTCATTTTTCCTTTGAGTGATGCCAATTAGCAAAGACAAGTGACCTGTTGTGTCCCCACTGCAGCTCCAAATTCTTCCACCCTTTGTTTCCTTGGATTTCAGTCCAGGCCTCTCTCCTCTGTTGCAATAGCCTTGCATAAAATCTTCCCTGCCAGCCCTGGCCAGTTTGGCTCAGCGGTTAGAGCGTCGGCCTGTGGTCCAGAGAGACCCGGGTTCGGTTCCCGCTAAGGGCGCGTACCTCGGTTGCAGTTTGTCCCCGGCCCTGGTTGGTCGTGCGGGTGGCAGCCACTCGATGTGTCCCTTCACGTCGATGTTTCTCTCTCTCTCTCCCTCCCAATCTATCTGTACAAAAAATGGAAAAATATCCTCGGGTGAGGATAAAAAAAAAAAATCTTCCCTGCCAGTTTAACTTTGTTCGTTGCGAATTTTGCTTTGAAAATCAATACCTACAACTGGTAATTTGCTAATGGTGCATGTAATGCCTGCACCCCTCACAAATGCAATAGTGATAATGAAATAAGTATGATTGGTTTAGACAGCGTTGCATGTCGGAAGCAGCAGGGGCCATGATCACTGGAATCTGGCTCATGTTAGTTGGGTGGGGCCGTGTGGTCTATCGTATTAGCCTTAACGAGCTAAGGGGTCCTCATACTCTGTGCTTCCTGATGATGAGAAATATGTTGACAACATAAGAAAAGCCTATTTCCCACAGAAATACTTTCCCTATCCATTTAAACAGGTTGTCTTCCCACAAACTTGTCCAGTGAATTTGGGCACAATGACTCTCTGTTTTGGTCCCCAGTCCCATGTCTGGATTACAGATGGTACGGCATCCCTGTGTGACGCTTGTGGTGCTGAACTCTATGTTTCTTTGAAACAATCCAGTAGTAAAAAGGTGAATATTTCTTTTAAAAAATGCCTGGCATGTTGACCTTCGGGAAACACTTGTGCACTTCTTGAACTCCAAGTCCCGCGGAGATCTCACCTGGAGCCGCTGGGCCTCTGGCTGATGAGTTTCCAGAACACCTCTGCTTCAAAAGCATCCACCCCCCCTGGCTGGTGTGGCTCAGCGGTTACAGCGCCAGCCTGCGGACCAGAGAGGCCCGGGTTCGGTTCCCGCTGAGGGCACGTACCTTTGTTGTAGTTTGTCCCCGGCCCTGGTTGGGGTTGTGTGGGTGGCAGCCAGTCGATGTGTCTCTCTCACATCATGTTTCTCTCTCTCTCTCCCCCCTCTCTCCTCCCCTCTATCTGAAGATAAATGCAAAAATGTCCTTGGGTGAGGATAAAATAACAAAACACGAACAAAGTCATCCTCCTGCTGTGTCCCTCCCCATGACCTTGTGTGAGCCAGGCCACAGGAGCCCTTCACGCCCGCTCCCGGCAGCAACCACTGGACCTTCTCCTTCTCTTCCAGTCACAGAAATGCTTCTGTTCCTGGAGCTCAGCAAAGCGCTGCGCATGCTCACAGGGAAGGAGCCGTTCGAGTCCAGCGTGGTGTTGTCTTTCAAAGTGCTTAACCTTATATTTTTTATATCGATCATTGAAAGCAGCATATATAATAATTTCTCATAAAAATATCACTTGGTATCTCCACCTAGCAAAGTGATCTCGTCGGCATGAACCATTCTAGTCTTCAGTAGCCCACATGCACTTTATAACCAGGTTGGCGTCAACTCATTTGATTGGGATCGTGGTCAATGTACCTTTGCATATTTTGTGTTTTAGACACAAAAATTTCAAATTGTTATATAATTTTACCAAATAATTTTTACGTTAAGCTTATTGCATTAACATTGCTTGTGGAACACTTCGGAGATTTTGGGTAAAAGGCGGAATGTTTGACATCAGACATGTCTGAATAAGAATTTCAACTCTGACACCAGTGTCCTGGCTTTCCTTGGAATCATTGTTCACAAGCTTATTCATGCTTTTCTTAGTTATAAAAGGAAACAATAATTCATGAATCATGGATGCTTAGTGGGGTGGAGAGATTATTCCATCATGCGACCTGCCGGTCCTGCCAGCTAGTTCCGGCCAGAGCAGAGACGGCTCCCCCCAGACCCTCTCTGACTCTAATCTACGCCTCCCCAGTTCCCCCGTGTGCTGGTTTGTGCTGGCTCAGAACAGGCCTCTGCTCTGCCCCGGGGTGGGTCATGCCCCAGGACCCCGAACACCCTGCCCTGTTCTGTGTAATCTCTCAGCACCTGGCATGAGGAATGGAGGTCATCCATGTCATCTCTCTGCCACAACCTGAGACACCGCGTATGTCAACTCCCGTGATAAACTCATGTTCACCGCTGGCGTACTTAGCCCTTGGTCTCCAGGCCCCAGGAAATTTAACGTAACATTTATAAAAACCAAATGCGCTAATACGTGTGCTAAAATCTAGTGTGTTGTATAGCACATAGTAAACACTTGGAATAGAAATGGTTTTCTTCCCTTTTCCTAGACAGTTGAGGTTATGTTTCTTCTCTTTGCAAGTATACATCATGTTTCAGACTGTGTCTTAAATGTAAGGTGAGATCCTATTTATTCTCATACAAATATGTGCCTGGAAAATTATGCATGATTTCTCTAATCACATTGTTTTTCTAGATAAATGGTTGCAATACTTAGGGCAAGAGTTTTCTGGTTAATTGCTGCACACTTTAAGGCAAACTATTTCCACGGTGGGCAGGTCTTTCCTCGTGAGACATTGGCAGACATTTTTGGTTGTCACAGATGGAGCTTGGGGTAAAACTGGAAACTAATGTGTGGAGACCATGATGATGCTAAATACCCTACAATGCATGGAGCAGCCACTCGTAACAGAGAATTCCCTTGCTCAAAATGTTAATAATGCTGAAATTGAGAAACTGCCACAAATCAATCACAGTACTGGGCATGTCATACATGGCCAGTAAATACTTGCTGACACTATGTGAAAGTCTCACCTCCCCGCTGAAAAGAAAAGGGGTACATGAATTAATGATGCTCATTTTCTCTACTATGCTCATTTTCATATTTAAAGGCTAGAGCAAGGAATGCCAAAAAAATATTACTGTGTCAAGAAAATTTATTCTGGAAACATGTTGATTTATTTAAAAATAAAGTACAGTTTTTCCCAATAGCACTTTGTCTTCATGAAGGCATTTTTTTTTTTTTTTTTTTTCAGACACAAAATAGATTAGCATCCATCCTTGCTCACTTTATCAAAAGCTGTAATGCGGTTAAAAGTAATAGAAGAGAACACTTCCATTATAAATGTTGTCAGTTACCTGTCAGATCAATGAGGATCCAGATGGCCTGAACTGAATATGTTCTCAGATCAAATGCCACTGAAGGCTGAGGTCCTTCAGATTAAGTTCATTGCAACCCAAGAGAATGGTGCTAACCAATCTTGTTCCATGCCACCATTAAAATGAAGGAAATCCAGGGAAGACCAAGGGAACTCTATCAGGGTTTCCCAGCTCATGAGTTCAACGTACTTGATGACGTAGAACGTGTTTGCAGAGAGCAGCTGTGCTATTCAAAGAACCATGAGGAATAAAAGGAAGGAAGCGTCCGTCTTGGTGCAGAGGCTGAGATTTCGGTCTGAATCTGAATCCTGGATTTAAACATGTTTTTACTTCAAAGGAACCATAAGAGGGCCGGGAGTGCTGAGGACATTGTGGGAAGAGTGGGTTCAAACCTAGGTTTTCATTGATTGTTACTTACTCTCTTAGACCACAAACTGGATGAAACCATAATTCGTATCTGAATTGTGCATTTTCTCCAGTCTCCCCATAGTCGATAGGCAACAAATATTTGTGCATTGAATGACTTTCAGTTTTTTGCTGCATTTTAGAATCAATCAATCAATTACATTTATCTTTTAATAACGGCAACCCCTCATGAAAGAGCAGGACTTTTTATTTATAGCCTGAGTGTAACTTCTGGGAGTGCGAGGTCACACTGACTGGACCGTCCATCCAGGGTCTTTGTGTTAGGGACGCTGTTCTTTCCAACAGCACCAGCTGTCTTTTTGGAAGACGCATGGATTCCAGGGGGGTCTTCGAACTTGGATTTATACTCTCAGAGCCAAGCAGCTCTTCCCAGGACACCCAGGAAATGAGTGCTCCCGGTGATGTGAGGTTTTCTAATTAATTGGTCTTCAAATCTTTGAGCACACACAGTGCCAGGGCATTATTTTGATGAATAGTCCCTAAACTTTTAAAAAATGAAGCTTCGATGGCAGATATCAAATCCTTTAAACAAAATAAAATTCAGAAGTTCAATTTAAATCTTGGCAATGTTTCAGGCACATCAAAAGGTGTTTAATCAGTTTTAGGATGTAGAACGTTTATATTTTACCTTTATTATTAAACAACGTTTAAAATCTCTACTTTTTTGTTTCCGTATCCAAGAGGAAAGCAAGGCCCAAGTAGTAGCAACCTCCTCTTTGACCCCAGACATATTAATTAAAATAAATGGAGGAAAAGGTAATTTTCATTTGAAAAGCTTCTTCAATAGTAAAGGAAGTGTATTGCCAAGAGTATACAATTCTAACAATTTAGAGCTGTAGTTTCATAAAAATGATTTTTATAAATATATAAAATCTTCATTCCAAGAGAACATTAAAGAGTAACAATATCTACTACTTTTGAGCACCTACTGTGGGAGATATAATTCTAGGCTTTGTCATACAGTTAGTTACTATAGTCATTTAAGACAGTTATTAGTAACTCTGTTATTTATATATAGACACGTAGTTCAGGAGATGGTGAGAAATTTTGTCCTAGTTGTATGCCTATAACCTGAAGAATTGCAGGCTTTGATTTCAAACTCTCTCTCCTCTGCATACCCAGCTATCACTAAAGTCCATAAATCATTGTACTTTAAAATATAATATTTCTGCTCAGCCAGTGTGGCTCAGTGGTTGAGCATTGATTCCTGGTTAGGGCACATGCCCAGGTTGCAGGCCCGATCTCTAGTGGGGGGCATGCAAGAGGCATTCAGTCGATGTTCTCTCTCATTGATCTTTCTATCTCTCGCTCCCTCTCTAAAATCAATCAATTAACTAAAAAATGATAAAATGTAATATTTCTGCTATAGTAGAGAATATCTATTTATTTTAATACATAATTACTATTTTATATTGCCTACCATCAAGAAAAAATTGGTACTCTAGAAAGAAATGCCACATTTTTCTTGAGCTGTTTATACATCTAATGAACAGTTGCTTATTCCAGAAGTATGTGCTCCATGTTCAAGAAGAGTAAATGATCTACCATGTATTAGGTGCTTAGTGTGAGGAGAGATTATGCTAAGGGCTTTATACACATGATTTTATTTGATCTGCAACAAACATTACTGATATGCAACCTTTTGAGATCGATTTATATAAAACACCCCGTGCCTTATCACATAAGAGCATTATCAATTTCCCTGAAACTGGGTTGTTTTATACGTCACACAACGTTTGAATTGCTAAGGGTTACAGAATCTGTTATTGATTTTTTTGCTTGTTTGTTTTCCCAAGGTATAGAACTAGTGAGAGAAGAGGGAATAAAATGTGAGCAGTCACAGGCAGTGGGTAGGGTTACAGAACTTTTTGACAGAGGCTATTTCTATAAGTAAGTCTATAAAAGCTATATGTCTCAGATCATATTACTTCATATGCAATTTCAAAATATTCTTTTACATTAAAAGTGGTTCCCTTTTGTGAAGTTAACTATCATTTAATAGTTGACTAATTAATGAGAGAGAGAGAGAGAGACAGAGAGAGACAGACAGAGAGAGAGAGACAGAGAGACAGAGAGAGAAAGGGGCATATTTTGAGAGTAGTTGAGAAATTTTGCAGAACAGAACATTTGTGAGAAATCTGTGTATCTATATTCAATTAGACAAAATAGTATGTTTTCCTTGTTAGTCATGTCTTTTTCCTGTTTATAGCTTAAGATTTCTCTAACACCAATTCTATTTGATTTATACATGACTGAATACTTGGAATGAGCCTACCCTTTTAACTACTGAAAACTGGGGAGTTAGCTTTTACCATCCCCCAAAACAAAATAAAACAAACAAAAATGAACAAGAAGCCCTTCCCTGGTATCTTGAACTGATACGCAGTATCTCCATAAGCTGAAAGTACATTTTCCTAACATTAGGGACATAAGGGTCTTAAGAAGACAAGAAACTTGAATGAGCTTTTGAGCATGCTCACAGAATCCTAACTCTTTCCAAACTTCCTTTTATTGGATTCACTTGAGAGTACAATATTTTTATCTCCTTCCAAAGACTTGTCTACCTGCTGTTAAGAATTGGACAAGATTTACTGATCTGGCTGCCTACTGGTGTGGTGTCTTTAAGTGGTGAACATAAATCTTTAATCACACCACTTAGAATGACTTTACTTCCTCCCAGTAGTTCATCCATGAATAAGAAAATAGGCAATTGAGAACATATTGATGCTTGCAATAACATATTTTTTTTGCTTAAATTCATTTGCAACAATTTTGGAGAACATCATTTTTTTTTCTTTTAGACTGAAACCTGCAGTTTCTAGAAAAACAACCTTCGAAGAAAAAAATCTACTCTTCAAATATAGGCAGACATATTACAAAAGACATTGTTAGAATAAATCATGGTGATAAAATGTTTGACATGACACAGAATTTTTAAAATGTGAACAATTATAAAAAATTATAGGTTGTCTTCATCACATGATATTTATATATTGCTTTGCTTATATTTTTAAAATGACAAAACAAATACATGCTTGTAATAAAATCAAACAAGATAGAACAAAAAATTAAATTGAGATTGGGCATCTAATCAACTCATCTTCTCTCTTTCAGTCTCGAATGAAAGAACACTACTGAAATAAGTATTGTTTGTTTTCTTATCAGACCTAACTGTTCAGCTTTGTTGATATGTCAAATGAGTCGTTAAGGGGTTGTTATCGCTAAGAACTCTGTGACATTACTGGGATAACTGAACACCCCAAACACTAGCTTTGGAAACACACCCAGTTTTCCCCACTCTAAACATAACATTGTTCCCTTTGATTACCTTTCTCTCTCTTCACCTTTTCCCCGACCGCATTCACCCTTTGTCTCTGCTATTACCATTTTAATATGCAAATAATTTATTATAACAACATAATTTGTGATTGAACACATATTACCTTTGCCCTAATTTGAACTACATATTGCTGAGTTTTAGTGTTATTTTTTTAGACTCTAATATTTCAACTATACTAAGAAAAAGCAAACAACTCTTTTTTTTTTTATCCTCACCCGAGGACATTTTTCCATTTTTTGTTCAGATAGAGTGGGAGGGAGAGAGAGAAAGAGAGAGAGAGAAACATAGACGTGAAAGGGACACATTGAGTGGCGGCCACCCGCACGACAAACCAGGGCCGGGGACAAACTGCAACTGAGGTACGTGACCTTAGTGGGAACCGAACCTGGGTCTCTCTGGACCGCAGGCTGACGCTCTAACTGCTGAGCCAATCCAGCCAGGGTAAAACAAACAACTAATAGTGAAGTGAGGCGAGATCCTGGGAGTGGAGTGGAGTACTGGGAATACCGGGTGCATGAACTTGAGACTAAAAGTATGAAATCAAATCCTCTTTGTGCCACTTGCTAGGTTTTTATATATATTTTTAAATACTTATTACTTTTTTATATGTTTTTTTATTGATTTTTTAGAGAGAGAGGAAGGGAGAGAGAGAGAGAGAAACATCAATGTGAGAGAGATACATTGATCAGCTGCCTCCTGCACACCGCCTACTGGGGCTCGAACCTGCAACCCTGGGCAAGTGCACTGACCGAGAATCGAACCGAGACCTCTCAGTCCATGGGGCAACACGCTCAATCCACTGAGCCACACTAGCAGGGCTAGCTTCATATATATAAATCCAATAATAAATTTCAAAAAAACAAAATAATAATAGTAAATTTCCCCAGATTGTCAGTTTATCCACCTATAAAAGACAGATTCTAAGAACTTTATAAACTCTGTCAAGGATACTTGTAAGAATTCATATATGTATATATTATATACATTAATTAATGTTAGTTCTTCCCCTTTTTTCTCAAAGAAAATCTTTTTTAACTATGTAAAGATACTCTTCATATATTTGAAATGCTTCCTATAGTTCATCAAAGAAAAATGGTCTTTTCAATTGGACTTCAATAGATCAAAAAAAAAGAAAATCATGGTTTGGTGTTGAGTTGTATGAGTTCTTCATATATTTTGGTTCTCAACCCTTTGTTGGAGCTGTTGTTTGCAAATATCTTGTCCCATTCAGTTGGTTACTTTTTGTTTTGTTGGCCATTTCTTTTGCTGCTTAGAAGCTTTTTAGTTTGATATAGTCCCATTCCTTTATTTTTACCTTTATTTCCCTTGCCTTGGTGGTCAAATTCATAAAATCTTCTCTAGGAGAAAGGCCCATGAGTTTATCACCAATGTTTTCTTCTGTGTAATTTATTGTTTCAGATCTTATTTTTAGGTCTTTGATCCATTTTGAATTAAGGTTTGTACATGGGGACAAAGTGATGTTTAGTTTCACTCTTTTGCATGTAGCTTTTCAAACAATCCAATTAAAACATGGGCAGAGGACCTTAACGGACCCTTCTCTGAAGAAGACATACAGATCGCCAAGAGATATATGAACGTCTAACTTCTGTAGCTATTAGAGAAATACAAATCAAAACTACAGTGTGATACCACCTCATACCTCTTAGAATGGCTGTTATCAACAAGACAAGGAATAACAAGTGTGGGAGAGGTTGTGGAGAGAAAGAAACCCTCATTCATTGCTGGTGGGAATGTAAACTGGTGTAGCTACTATGGAAAACAGTATGGCAATTCCTCAAAAAATTAAGAATAGAGTTACTATATGACCCAGAAATCCCTCTTCTGGGAATCTTCCCCAAAACACATGAAAACATTTATTTGCAAACATGCATGCACTCTTATGTTCATTGCAGCACTATTCACCATGGCCAAGACCTGGAAACAACCAAAGGACCCTTCAATAGATGAGTAGATAAAGAAGATGTGGTACATATATACTAGGGATACTACTTAGTCATAGAAAAAGATGAAATACTGCCACTTGTGACAACACGAATGAACCTTGGGAATATTGTGCTAAGCGAAATAATTCAGACAGGAAAAGCTAAGAACTATATGATTTTACTCATATGTGGGATATAAAACTGAAATTCCTAGACACAGACAACAGTGTGGTGATTTTCAGAGGGAAGGTGATGTGGAGCAGTAAACAGAAAGGGGACCAGTTATACGGTGATGGAAGATGATTTGACTTTTGGGGTTGGGCACACGGTGCAATACACAGATCATGTATTATAGAAATCTGCACTTGAAACCTATGTAATTTTATTAACCAATGTCACACCAAGAAATTTCATTGCAAAATAAAGACATAGAAATTCAAAAAACAAAATGATGCTAGTCTTAAACCTCAAATTTTATACAAAATTTCATTCAAAATGGATCACAAAATTGAAATTAAAACCTAAAGTATAAAATTGTTAGAAAATGAAAGAGTAAGAGAAAATCTTAACTTGACACCAAAAGCACAGTCCATTAAAAAAAAATTGTAAAAGTGATATTAGCAGAATTATTCTGTGACTGACTCTATTAAGAATATGTAAAGGTAAGATACAGACTGGGAGACATATTTGAAAACCATATATCTGATTAAGAATTTGTATCTAGAATCTATAAAGATCTAGCAATTGCATTCTGGGAGCATTGATCCCAGAAAAATAAAAAAATATATGTTCACACAAAAATCTACAAATGAATGTTCATTGTAGCCCTATCAGTAACAGGCAAAAACTGGAAAAAAACACAAATGTTCTTCCGCAGGTGAAAGGTTAAGCAAACTGTGGCAAATCTACATTATCGACTATGGTTCAACATAAAAATAATCAAACGACTGGTATACACTAAAGCATGGCTGGGTATCAAGGGAAAAGGGTCGAGTGAAGAAGCTAACCTCAGGAGACTGCATGCTGCCTGGTTCTATTCATATAGCATTCTTGACATCAAATAAGAGAGATGGAGAACATATTAGTAGGTGCCAGTGGTTTGGGAAGGGTGGTTAGAAATGCGCGAAGATACCTATAGATAGGTATAAATAAATCATGTAGATATAGAGATAGGTACCTACAGGTAGGCAGCAAGACAAGCCTTGTATTGATGGATCAGTTCTGTATCTGAATTGTGCTGTGAATACGTGAAGCTGTACCAATGATAGAATCGTGCAGAATTATGCACTCTCATAGATGAATGCTTGTAAAAATGGTGGCATGTGGCCCAGCTGTTGTGGCTCAGTGGGATGAGCTTCGTCCCTCGGACTGTGAGGTCCCAGTTCCATTCCCGGTCAGGGCACCGTGCCTCGGGGTACAGGTGTCACCCAGTAGGGAGCGTGCAGGAAGCTACGGATCAATGTATCCCTCTCACATCGATGTTTCTATCTCTCACTCTCTAAAGCATCAATAAAACATATATATTTTTTAAATGGTAAAGTCTGAATTAATTTCATGAATTCTACCCATGCCAATCTCCTGTGCAATTGTTTTGCAAACTGTTACCATCGGAGGAGACTGGTGGGAAGGTCCATGGGATCTCTGTGAACTTCATTTGCAAATCCCTGAAAATCTCTTATAATTTCAACATAGTATGTTTAATAATGTAATCAATGCTCTCACGTGTGCAAAGTAACAAAAATAACTTTATATCACACATAAAATCATCCTTAGCTGCTTTCCTAATGTGTTGCTAATACATTTATTCTAATACTAATATGTCTCATTTTGTTTTAAAATATTACATGGCATAGTAAGATGACATATCATCCCAAGGGTCTAATGGCTTCTTCAAACTCACAAGTAGGGTAAATGGCAGACCCTGAGTAGGATGTAAGATGATGTAATCATCGTAGTTGGAAGTGTTGTGATTAACCTTTAAATGGCAGGAAAATACGAAGATATTGTTAAACGTACGATTCCTGATTTCTCTTCCTTTGTTGTATTGTGCCTTGCTGGGGGCCTTGATGTTGTCCCAGTCAAAGAAGATTATCGTCTCTCTTATACTTTAACTTACATGTTTAATCTTTTTTTTTTTATCCTCACCTGAGGACACTTTTGTATTTATCTTCAGATAGAGCATGAGGGAGAGAGGGAGGAAGAAAGAGAGAGAGAAACATCGACGTGAGAGAGACACATCGAGTGGCTGCCACCCACACGACCCCAACCGGGGCTGGAGACAAACTGCAACCAAGGTACATGCCCTTAGCGGGAACCGAACCCAGGATTCTCTGGTCCGCAGGCCGACGCTCTAACCACTGAGCCAAACTGGCCAGGGCTACATGTTTAATCTTGAGAAACATTAACCCAAGCAATTTCTTTTTTCTAAATGAAGGCTTTAGTGTTACTTAGCATATCTTTACTGAAGGGTGATTTCTTCCTTCTATTTCTCTTTTTACATGTTCTCAAACTTTCCTTTAGAGTTATTTCACATTATTTTTTCCAAGTTTTGGAGAAATTTATCTTCATTTAATCCCAGGAAAAAAAAATGAAATTTCAACCTAATTTTAAAGTAAACTTTCATTTCTCTACTGAAACTATTCTAATATACATAATAAACTTCTATCTTCCAAGAATAGGGGGGTTGCTGATAGTCATCATGTTGGGATATAATGCGTTCACTCTGCTTCACTGAACCTGAAAATATCGTATTGTTAATGACAAGTACGATGAAGGAACATGTGGAGAGTCCATGCAGAAAATCATCTTTCTTGATCAAATAAACATGAAATAAATCTAACATTCTTGGTTAGTATCTACCCACAGCTGAGTAAGCCTGGCTGGGCTCCGGGAGGGGCCCGAGGCTGCAGGTTGATTTCATGACTAGTGGGCAAACGTGGCCCATGCTGCAGGACAGTCACCCTGGCTGGGCTCCGGAAGGGGCCTCAGGCTGCAGGTTGATTTCGTGACTAGTGGGCAAAAGTGGCCCGTGCTGCAGGAGAGTCACCCTGGCTGGGCTCCAGGAGGGGCCTGAGGCTGCAGGTTGATTTCGTGACTAGTGGGCAAACTGGGCCGTGCTGCAGGAGAGTCACCCTGGCTGGGCTCCGGGAGGGGCCTGAGGCTGCAGGTTGATTTCGTGACTAGTGGGCAAACTGGGCCGTGCTGCAGGACAGTCACCCTGGCTGGGCTCCGGAAGGGGCCTGAGGCTGCAGGTCGATTTCACACTAGTGGGCAAACTGGGCCGTGCTGCAGGAGAGTCACCCTGGCTGGGCTCCGGGAGGGGCCTGAGGCTGCAGGTTGATTTCAGTGACTAGTGGGCAAACGTGGGCCGTGCTGCAGGAGAGTCACCCTGGCTGGGCTCCGGGAGGGGCCTGAGGCTGCAGGTTGATTTCACGACTAGTGGGCAAACGTGGGCCGTGCCGCAGGAGAGTCACACCGTGTGGGTCTGTGATTGCTTCCCAGGCAGAGACCACAGGTCATTTCTACTTTTCTCCTTCTACACACTCAGGGAAAAGCTTTTCAAAGTCAAGTTCCATAAAGCATGCGATAGACAAAATGAGTTCACGTAAAAAAAAAAAAAAAACAGGAAGTTAGGTAAAAAAACCTTTATAAATTAAGACATGGAAGTCAAATATTCAGAGGCATAAAGGCAACTTAAAAGTCTATGTCTTCAAAATATTTAAAGGGAATTATAGCAGCATGGGTAATGGGAAAAAAATATAGGTCTTGATTATAACAGTGACTCTCCCCATGGTTTATGTACAGATATATTGTTGTAACCCAGGAGATCGACCACACTCAGACTCAATTTTTCAGTTTTTGGGGGATGCTTTATTACCTGCGCAGGGACTGCAGCCAACCTACACAGAGGAGAACTGCAGCCCCGAGCTCAGGGGGAGGGTTGCTTATAGAGGGCAGGGGTCACTCAAGAGTTTAGCAGAGCAAGCAAGCTGCGTGTACAGAAGCGGAGGCAGTTAGCGATAAGCAGGAGGGAACGGAGGGGGGAGGGAGCTGAGGCGAAAGGGAACTGGGTGAACTGGGTCAGCACACATCTATCCTGCTATTCATTCCATTATCCAAGTTTTAAAAACTAACAAATTCGAGACGGATATCAGCGGTCAGTCAGGTGCAATACACACATGTTGAACAGTTACAGTTTTATGGGGTAAAGGGAGCTTCAGTTTCTCCCTATCAGTTTCTTCACAGAGCATGCAGGACACTCTGGCCTTGGGGCCATTTCTGTCCTCCCTTTTCCTGAAGGATGTTGCTTTTCAAATTCCCAGTGAAGGTCAAACTCTGGTTACTTTTTATGGGGCTAAAGCCCTCTATAACATTCCCCATTGTTCATCTTGCTGTCTCTGAGGTTGTTAATTAGGGCAGCTCAAAGACAAGTTGGATTCTAAGGACAGTGAGCTAAATATATATATTTAAAATCTCACCTCTTTTTTCTGTATAGTTTTACTTCTCAGGGTTCTGGCTTTTAAAACAATTGGATAATATCTAAGTAAAATAATTGTACTGTGCCTTCCAATTTACATAATGGACATACCTATTTTGTCATGTTGTTTTAATCTGAAGTAAGTGGTATGTGATGAGGTCATTAAGATCATTGACATTTTATAGATGGTAGAATTAAGACCCAGCAAAAGAGATGTGTTTGTTGATTGATTGATGATAGCCCTTCTGACACTTGTGAGGTGATATCTCATAGTGGTTTTAATTCGCATCTCTCTGATGATTAGTGACCCTGGGCATTGTTTCATATGTCTGTTGGCCATCTGTATGTCCTCTTTGGAGAAGTGTCTTCAGTTCCTTTGCCTGTTTTGTTGTTGTTGTTGTTGTTGTTTGTTTGTTTTCTTGGTGTTGTGTAAGTTTTTATATATTTCGAAAATTAAACCTTTATCAGTTCTATCATTGGCAAATATGCGCTTCCCAGTCAGTGGGTTCCCTTTTCATTTTGTTGCTGGTTGTTTTCTGTTTGCTGTGGAAAAGCTTTCTAGTTTGATGTAGCCCCATTTCTTTTTTCTTTCCTTGGTATCCCTTGCACAAGGAAGTATATCAGCAAAACTGTTGCTATGAGAGATGTCTGAGATTTTACTGCCTGTTTTCTGCTGGGAATTTTATGGTTTCACAACCTACATTTAAGTCTTTTATCCATTTGAGATTATTCTTTTGTAAGGTGTAAGTTGATGGTCTAGTTTCATATTTTTGCATTTTTCTATCCAATTTTTCCAACACCATTTATTGAATAAACTCTCTTTACTACATTGTATTTCTTGCCTCCTTTGTCAAATAGTAATTGATTATAAGGTGTGGGTTTATTGCTCTCTATTCTGTTCCATTAATCTATATGCCTGTTCTTGTGCTAGTATCATGCTGTTTTGAATATTACGGCCTTCTAGTATAGTTTTATGTCAGATATTGTGATACCTCCAACTTGTTGAGAGGGGAACTTGGTAGGACTCCACAGCATACTCACTGCTCGGCTAGGGTCTCGGGTGAAGTAATCAACCTGCTGACTGTAGACAGTGGTGCTGTTTCTGCATTGTTAATTCCGGATCTCTCTGCATTTTGATATTTTCAAGGTCTGTTGCTCCCAATTTGTAGATCTTGTGTGACCCTTTCTTTATGCTGTCTGCTTTAAATTTTAAAGTGGGTGTGGTTACTCCAGGACTTTCTATAGTTCTCTCCCTTGGTCTTTATACTCATATATTCTGCAATCCAATGGAGGTTTCTATCCCAATGTTGAATGTATAGGTTACTCTAATGCAATTATGTATAAAATTACTAAATTACTTTAGTAACATTTCCTCATATCTCCCATTCCCCTTAATCAAAAATAAAAATCCTTCTCTAGGGATTTTTGTATCAGGGAATATTACCAATATTCAGGAACCTTTCCACACTGTAAACCATGCATGTCACCTTCTTATCCCTTCATTTCCACATTCACCCAAAACATGTTTTATTTGCCCTGGCTGGTTTGGCTCAGCGGTTGGAGCGTCAGCCTGTGGACCAGAGAGTCCCAGGTTCAGTTCTCACTAGGGGAACACACACAAAAAAATGTTTATTCTATTCCCAGAATGTTAGAGAAAAATAATACTATCTCTGTTTGTTAAATTTAAAATTTCACCTCCTCCTTTAGGGCCTTATTGCCCACTCCCTCGGTTAGTGTCACATCTTTGAAAGTGGGACTCCAGCTTTTCATATGGCCTCCTTCGATCTCTTTTCCAGATTGGTCTTTCCAAGGAGAAAATCTACTTAAAAAATTTATTTTTGCTTCCAATCCTTGTACCCACTGTCCCCAGGATAAGTCCCAAAGTATTCAATGAACCCAACCTAGGCGCCCACTATTAGCTTCCAGCCTCTCTTTCACTTGCACCACCTCCCCCACTACCATAATCTCCAGCAGTCACACATGTTGACCACCTCTCAGGTCTCTGAAGAGTTCCTGTTCCGTTCACCTCGACACCAATTCCTTCGTCTCTGGTACATGTTCCTGCACTCTTTCCTCAGCAGCTGAGTCTGAACAACTTCAGGCTGAACACAGTTCACAGGACTCCACACCCGGGGCTGTATAACGATTCTGAAAGTAGCAGGTGTATAAAAGGTCAGCATTATGAAAGCTTTACGTGGAAAGGACGTCGTATGAGGTCAGCATTGCCATGGTGATTTGATGTCCATTTTCTCCTGAAACTTGAACTTCTTTCAAATGTAAGTGTTGATGAATAAATACTAACCTGAGAGTTAACAATAGTAGTAAGAAAGTCCATCTGAAAAGTATTGGAACATTGTAACTTGGAAAAACACAAAAATGCCGCGATATTTTTGTCTATTATGGACTGGAAAATTGAAAGCTTTTAAAACCATTCAATACTTATAATAATAGCTGGAGAAATGCATCTTGCTTTCCCACATAGGAGCTAAAAGTACCTATCATAGGGGCTTTATCATTTGAACTGCAATAATGACCCTCTATTTTCACCCTGCAGTTTATAATTTAGTTTGGGTTCTAAATTATATCCAAGGAATCCTATCTATCTGTCTGTTTATCTATATCTATCTATCTATCTATCTATCTAATATTTTTTCATTCATAATTTTGTTTAGTTTTTAATAAAGAAAACCACTGCTGAGATTTGGAGATTTGATTTATTTACCAACATAAGAGTTAACAGCTTTGAGAGGGAGGCTACTTCCAACATGAAGAACTAAAGAGGTTTGCAAATCCTCTCCCCTGACAGAGGAAATCTGGGCAACACCATCAAGTCAGCGAGTTCACCTCTGACAGTTCACTAAGACATGCAGCAAGGTGAGAAGTTCTTGTTCGTGGGGAACTACTGGCCTCTGGGTAGAAGGGGTGGGAAAGCATGGTGTTCTCATGGGCCTGCAGCTGCTCTCCCGTCCCGCTTCTGGGGAGTTCGTTGTGTGAAAACCATCGTCACTGCTGGAAGGGGCTGAGTTCATGTGGAGCAGAGGGGGAAATACGTTTTTTTATATCCAGAGTCTATCTTACACTTACAGAGCCATGTTAATTTAGAAGGACCACCTTTAAGTGATCAACAGCCACTGCGGCTAGTGGATTCCTTAGTCTATGTCAATTGGCAACACCTTTCTTTCACAATATAAGTTAACTGTTGATGTAGCATGACACTTTCTCTCCGTGCTTTGACCACGGTTCTGTTCGGACCCACACCGCTGCTTGTACGGATGCCTACCACAGTCACATTCCAGCACTTCCTCTCATTCCTCAACAGTCACGTTCAAGCATGCACAGATCACAGTAAGCCATGGGTGTGTCTTCTCCACATATGATACAAATCCCTCTGCAAAAGCTGATGGAAACAGTGGCTAAGCTCTTTCCAGCTCAGGATCACTTGAGTCCATTAAACAAATATTTAAGATACGATTCTAAAAATAGAGATGAAATTCACATAACATGCAATTAACTATTTAGAGTGTATACTTCAGTGGCATTTAGTATATTTTCAATGTTGTGCAAAAATCCTTTGTTGTAGTTTCAAAGCTTTTCATCAACCCTATAAAACAACCCATAGTTATTGGGTATCCACTCCCCCGACCCCCTGGTTACCACTAATCTGCTTTCTGTCTTTTATTTATCTATTCTTGATATATCAGAAAAAAGGAAAACATACTTATGTGACCTTTTGTGTCTGGCTTCTCAAACTGGGCATAAGGCTTTTTTGGTCCATCCATAGTATAGTATGTATGTGTCAATATTTTAATTTCTTTTTGTTGTTGAATAATATTTCATTGTATCTAACCAACAATTTTTAATTTTCTTCTTGGTCATTTCACTAGGGGTTCTATCTATGATCGAAAGTGAGATGCTGAAGTCTCCGAATGTTATTGCAGAACCCACCATTACTTCCTTTCTCCTATCAATGGTAGCCGCATATATTTCGGAAATCTGTAGTTTGGTGTTTATGTTTATAACAACTTTTGTCTTAAAATCTATTTTGTTCCATATTAGTATAACCTCTTCAGCTCTTTTTTGGTTACTATTTGCATTTTTAACCTATTAGAGTCTTGGGCTCTGAAATGAGCCCCTTGTAGTTGGCTTCTGGTTAGATCACGTTGTGGTCATCCATTCTGCCAGTCTCTGTCACTTGTGAGATCCAGAAAGAAGGATACCATAGGTCATTGTCACTACAGTTTGGATCTTCAATGAGAGATCACAGTATCTAGAAAATTATCTCTATACAGGTGCTCAAAGGCATGATTACTTTAGAAGTAATTTGAGGTTTCATACCTCAACCACTAAATCTAAAAGATATGAATGAAGTCTACCGGGGCAGTGGCCGTTTTAATGGGAAGATAACATTATGCCTAAAGTCTTGTTTCCTTTATCTGTTTTCCAGACTTTTCTTAATATTCAGAACCTGGGGCGTATGGACACATTCATATGTGTAGACAAAGCCTCCATGGATGTGTCTCTACTGGTTAATATTAGATACTCCTCTGAGTTGCGTTCCTTAGAAGCCCAAGGTCCACCACAAGGGCAAGCCAAAGCCAGGGTATCCAGGGCTGAAGGCCCTTCCTTCACCGTAATCACGCCCCTACTTATTCTGCCCATTGGACTTTTACAGACATCCTTCCTATATGAAGAAAGAACCGCTCACCATTCCCACTCTGCCGGAAAACCATGATGAATTTTGATCAACCTATATTTCAGAAAGAGTGTGAATATAAGAATTGCTTATTCAAAGACAGTGCAGAGAATGTCAACCCATCATTCTGCCCAGGAATTGCACTGGTCAATCGGTGTAGAACTTACTCGGTGCATATACTAGGGCAACTTAGTTTCATACTCAATGCCTCATGCACTTTATGCAAGGACATAAGAAAGACAGCAACAGCATAAGCAAGGGAGTATTCACTCAATAAAACAATATAATTGGAGGTGGAGCTAGAATTACTCAGGTAACACCCACAGGCAAAATATCAGTAATAGTCATCACTATTTAAAAGGGCGTGGTTTATCGCAGGTACATTTGAACAAGATTGAAATATTTAGAGGTACCTGCAGATTTTTGTCGTGTACTCACCTAGACGGAAAAGTGCCTGTACACTCCCATTAGCCAGCTCACATTGGGCCCATTAGAAATATTTTTCTGTAGAAGATTTCGAAGCAGGTTTAAATGATGAATTAAAATAGCCCAGGGAATGAAAATAGATTGTGCAGCCAAACATAAAGATACATTTTCTTATTATATTCTGCCCAATGTAAGTGCGCATTCATTCTGTTAAGTATCTGAATGGTTTATAATTTAACATCTATGAACATTTATAAATGCTGTTAGATTATAATGACACATTTCATTCTGAATTATAGCCAATGTATGAACCTAAAATTGAAGAAGCTCAGTTTAAAAAGAAATAATCTCTTGAGTGTTGCAGAGTACATAATAGCTTTTCAAAAAAAATAAAGTAAAGTCCAACAAAGCAAGCGCATTGACCACAAAAGAGTAAATCAAGACTTTACGTGACGTTCGGAATAAACATTCTATGGCTGTTGGCAGTTTAGAGGCCTGGAATGTAACCTCTCACACCACAGCACAATGAACCAGTTTGTCTTCCAGAAAACATCACTGGCTGGAATCTTCATGTGAAACATTTACTGGCGTGTGTTTGTTTTTGTTTTTGTTTTCTGGGGGAAAATAGCCCTCAGGCCACCCGATGGTATTCAATTAAAATAAATTATTCCTTAGCATTTATTTGTGTTAACTTCAGGAATTATCCTTGAACACATTTAAGGGACTTTTCCCCTGGTGATACACGAGCCTAATGAAGGAGACAAAGATGTATAGAGAAATTTCAATGTAATATGCCAAGTGCTGTGAAAAATATATTCACAGGGAATAAACTACAGGGAGGAGTTAGTTGCTTCACCAAGTTGGACCCATTAGGGAAGAATTCCCGAGAAAGATATTTTGTTACGACTTAAGAGAGGACTAGATTTTCTCCGAGAAAAGGTTGAGAAAGTCCAGCCTTCCAGGCGAAGGGGGCTTCCCGAATGAAGCACACACTCCCATAGTGTTCAGAGGAACAGCAACATTTCTTGATTTACTGAAGTTTAAACTTTAAGATGTGAATATTGAGATTGGAACTAGATAGAAAGGAAGTTAGGCCGTGTGACCCTCGTATGGCACGTTCGAGACTGGGCTGTCTCTCCAAGGCGATGGGGAGGCACGGAAGAAATTAAACCCAGGGTAAGTAGAAAGATCACCCTTGCAACCAGCTAAATCTGGGAGAAGGACATGGTTTATCCACAGATTAACAGGAAAATGAATCTATTGGGCATTGTGACTAAAAAAATATATGAGTTCTATAAACCTACCGATGTCAAAATGTAAAATTCTTAAAAGCAAGTGAAGTGATCATATGGTGTCTTTGATTTGCTATCTAATAATACATTTCCCTTTTATGGCTTTCATTCATAAACAATGGCATTTTGATTCTAAGGAACCCACTTAGAATTGGTTCTTCAATGACAGCCAAGATTTAGCAAGGATATACCCTATCCAAAGAGGACTGTCATTATAATCTACATACTCTTCGGGTCGGAATGAGAGGCCCTTATGCTAAAATTTATAGCCAACTCATATATTTCAAGGAGTAGTGTGTCTCGCTCAGCCTCATGACATTTGGGCTGTGTCTGAGCATCACAGGTCCTGGGCAGCAATAAGTTTTCTGAAAAGTTTAAGTTATCCCTGGGCTAGCTATCTCCTCCTGGGTGGATGGAAGGAGAAGCTTAACAGGCAGAGTGACACAGGCCTTTTTGTAGTTCCTGTTGAAATCTAGAGGCTTAAATGATGATATTAGCTGAGTCATTGTTTCCTTCATTTAGTCATTCATTCTCTTAGCCAGTGCACCCATTTGGCAAACAAATGGAGAAATTCCTCTGAATTAGACACTTTACTAAGCACTTGAAATTTAGAGTAGAAAACTCTGAAATGCCTCCAGATATCCAATAATCAATTGATAAAATGCATATATTTCTTTTTCATTGTGGGGGACTTGAGGCGGAAAACATCTTTGACGTTTTTCAAATATATAATAGGATTGGCTCTGATTCAGCAAAACATTAAATCTCTAATATCTCGTTATTTATTTTCAATGATCCTCTATGTTTTCTCTTTCCTTGACTCTATTTTTTCAACCTCCCGAGCCCTGCACAAATGAGGCACCGTCTCCGTATCTTCGGTAAACTACCAGCTAGTTTAAAGCACGCATTTCAGAATAATGGGATCTCATTTTTGATTCACATTGTTTATATAAGGAGATTAAAAAAAAATTCCCCTTGAGCAGAATATAGAAAAATACCTGCTATATGCTCAGGATAAATGATCTTCACCACAATATCACACTCATACTGCTGGCAATCTTACGAATTACAGATTATCATCCAATCTGATAGATGAAGAAATGAAAATTGCTTTAAGATTTGTCTAAGACACTCATACTGAACAGTTAGAGCTGTGAATTGAATACAGGTCTTTGTAGGCTGAGAGTTTCCTTCTGAGGTCACTGCCCCCCCCCCCCCCCCCCAGTTCTTTCTCCTTTCCAGCTTTGCCTGAGGGCGCACATTCCTGAATCCTGCCTTCTCTTCTGTGGATACTAACCCCCTAAGTGCTGATCCTGGGTACGATCATGGATACTGACCTGAAGTTTTTCAGAGTATGCTCAGCAGGCGACAGGAGCCAAGCAAGCATGAATGAGCTGGGCTCGATAGAACCTTTAGAAATACACACAGAATCTGCTTTCTGTGAAAGGTGCCACGTAAGTACAGTAATGATTACATATTTCGTGTGTTGTCATCACTTTGCCACTGTGCTTTCCCGAGGATGCTGCTAGACTGCACATATAATTGTCCATTTCTTAATATGTGTATAAAATGAGAGCGACATGTAGTAATCTTTTCTATGTCACTAAGACGGAATTGAAAGAAATCAGAGTGCTTTGCTATAAGGCCATGATTACACATTCCAGAATAGTTTTGTAAAAAAATAAAACTGATGTGGACTAGAGGGAGGGTTCACTATTATTTTATTTTTTAATCCTCACCAGAGGATTTTTTTTTTTTTTTTTTTTGCATTTATTTTCAGGTAGAGCAGGAGGGAGAGAGAGGGGAAGAGAGAGAGAAACATCGACGTGAGAGAGACACATGAGGGGTACATGCCCTTAGCGAGAACCGAACCCGGGACTCTCTGGTCTGCAGGCTGATGCTCTAACCGCTGAGCAACACTGGCCAGGGCAGAGGGTTCACTATTAAAAATGGATTTGGTGTGAGAAAGACACAAACGGTGCATATGAATATTGTGTTAAGACGGGGCTGAAGAACAGCAAGTTATTGTGATAATATTTTTAAATTTAAATATAACATACAGCTTGGAGTTGAATTGCTTTTTTTCTCTAAAATCAGGTATGAATGTGAATAAATTCTAAAATGCAACAGAAACTCTAGAATCTACTATTGCCCATTTTCCCTTTATTTTTTTATGCATTTTATAAATTTTGAGATAATTGTATATTCAAATGCAGTAGCAAGAAATAACATAGTGATCCCTTTTACTCTTCATCCAGTTTTCCCAAAGATAGTGCCTTGTAAAACCAGAGCGGAAGAATATAATTATAATAGCAACATTGTTACAAGTAAGGTACTGACATCTGCATGGCCAAAAGGATCTCCAATGTTACCTTTACGTTTCCCTTCTGCCCTCAACCCTCCTCTAGTCCTGTCATCCACTGTTCTGTTCTGCATTTCTCGAATTTTCTCATTTCAAGAATGCTATGTAAATGAAATTATATGGTATGTAACCATTTGATTTTTTTCACATATTATAATTGCCTAGAGATTGATACAGGCTGTTGTGCGTATCAGTAGTTCTTTCCTTTTGTTTAGACAAGGATTCCATGGGATGGATATAGCAAGTTTGTTTAACCATTCATTCATTGGAGAATATCTGGAGTTTTTACAATTTGGGGCCATTGTGAATAAAGCTGCTATAAATATCAGTGTATAGATTTTTGTGTGAAAATAAATTCTCACTTTTCTGGGTTAACTATATGCTCAAGAGTGCAATTGCTGTGTCAAAGTATAATAGTTTAACTGTATAAATGTTTTCTAGAAAGGCTATACAATTTTACATTCCTACCAGCAATGTATGAATGACAATTTCTCTGCATTTTTCTTGAATTTGGTGGTGTCACCTGTTATTTCTTTGTTTGTCTTTTAGCCATTCTTACAGGTGTGTGGTGATATCTCATTGGGGTATCTTTACTTACATTTTCTTTGGGCCTAATAAAATTGAACCTATTTTCATGTGCTTATTTGTCATCTGTATATCCACTTTGGTGAAATGTATCTTCATATAGTTTCAGCAATTCTTAACTGACTTACTGCTTGTCATGTGTTTACTTTGCCCTTATTTTTATTTGATGTGTAAGCTCAGATTTTTGACTTGAGAACTTTTCTATTTTTTAATTTATGCGTCAATCCTATAAATTTCTCAACACTGCGTTATCTCTCTCCCACACATTTCGATAGGTCGCATTTTCATCCCTCAATGCAGATTTTACTTCTCTTGAGCACTTCTCTTGGACCCATAAATTATTCACAAGTGTCTTGTTTACTTTCCAAATATTTGGAGATTTGTTTGTTTGTGATATCCTACTATTAATTTCTAGTTCGATTCCATTTTCTTCAGGGAATGTACTCTGTATGATTTCAATTATTTTAACTCATTGAAGGTTTTGTTCTGTTTAGTATTTTATTTTATTTTTTTGTGCTTCAGCATATGTTCTATCTTTGAATGTGTTTGGAGGGCACTTGAAATTAATGCGGACTCAGCTGCCATTAGGTAGAGTGTGCTACACAAGAGCCTGTGCGATCCTGTTGGTTGCTGGTCTTATTGACTTCTTCTATACCTATGATTAGCTTATTTTCATTCTAGTTCTTCTATCAATTGTTTGCAGACGTGTTTATTTCTTTTTCAGTTCAATAAGCTTCTGCTTTAAACATTTTGCGGCTATGTTGTGTTAGGCATATACATTTAGAATCGGTATGCCTTCTAGCTGGGTTGGCCCATTTGTAATTATATAATGTCTCTCTCTGTCTTGGCACAACAAAGGTGGATTTCTATTATTTTTGCCAAATGGGGATAGAAACCCAGATTTCCCTTTTGGCCCCGTTGACACCCGTGTCAGGGGGGACTTCTCATGGCTTCTGCATCTGGAAGAGAAAAAGATGAAGATATAGAAATAAAAGAGAATAGCCTGGCTAGTGTGACTCAGGGGATTGAGTGTCATCCCGTGGACTGAGAGGTCTTGGTTTGATTCCCAGTTGGGTATCATGCTGAGGTTGCGGGCTCAATGCCCAGTAGGGGGCGTGCAGGAGGCAGCTGATCCATGTTTCTCACACAGATGATTCTTTCTGTCTAAATCAATCAATCAATCAATAAATAAAGAAAAATATTCTTGCCCTTATAGAATAGCAGGCATAGAGAATTCCAATTTACTTAGTGACACCATGGGGTTGATCACAGGACGTCTTAGAGAAGTATAAGATCTGTACCTAACCAAATGTGGAAATATCAATGAGGAAGAGATTTGAAGTCTTCTTCCAAACAAGACATCTAAGCTTAATTTGAAATGTAAATTATTGAAGCATAAAGATTGCTTGGAGAGAGGACTAGAGAAACAGAAAGCATGAATGTGTGTGTGTGTGTGTGTGTGTGTGTGTAACATTAATTAATCTCAAAATTGAAGTTCTTTAGCAGAAATAAAATTGAGGTTAATGTGATAAATAGAACATAGACTCTATTATATACAATATTGAAAAATGTACATCTATAACTGGAAAGCAAAGTGTAAACGTTTAAGATTATTTTGCAATGAAGTTTTCAACACTTATACCCATCCTTTGTAAAGTATTTTACATTGCAGATCATAATTATTGGAGATCACCAAATCAACTGAAGGGGTCAAAATCCACATGTGTGGGGAAACTGGACATCCACATGCAAAAGAATGAACTTGGATTTTAGCTTACATTATATAAAAAATTAGCTCAAATACAACAAAAACCATCATATGTAAAACTATAAAAATCATAGGAAAAAATGTAGGATAAACATTTCATGGCATTGGATTTGGAAGTGATTTCTTGGATATGACACCAAAAGTATAGGCAAAAAAATAAAAAAATAGACTACATCTTATTTTAAAATATATTTACATCAAAGGGTATGATCGCAGAATAAAAAGGCAACCCGTGAAATAGAGGGACATATTTGCAAGTTATATATATGTGATAACAGCTATTACCCGGACTATATAAAGAATTCCTACAATTCAATATCAACAAAAAATACACACAAATAACTCAATTAACAAATGGACAAATGACTTGAATAGACATTTCTCCTAAGACAATATACAAATAACCAATGTGCACATGAAAAGATGTTACACATTACTAATCCTTATTGGACAGAAAATAAAAATCATAACAGGATATCATATTTACTCTGTCATATTCTAATTGAAGTATTACCATGTTAAACTATTAGCAATCATTTACTATTTATCTTTGTGCTATGTGTTACCGGAGTTAAGTCCGAATAGAAGCATTTAACTCATATGTTGAATAACCACAATTGCACAATTTGCATTTCATAGCCATGTTTAATTTTACCATCATAAAGTTGGAATGAGCTATAACTGGTCTATTAGCTAGGAGGACAATGGCAAATATCACATTACACAGCTTTCAGTGAGCTTGAAATTCAGATGAGGGTCCAAACAACTAAGCTAGCATTACAATATAACATTAAAAATACCAATACTGGAATTTTTCAGGGTGATCTGAAAATCCCCTGAATACAACTAATTTATTTCAGGGTTCAGAAAAAACTTTTTGAAGGAAGTAGTATTTAAATGGGTTGACTAGGAGTTAGCTAAAAGGACAAGGGTGAGGGGAAGAGGGTATTTTAGGGAGAAGAAATTGCATGGGTCATCTCTCCCTGTGACCTTCCCCCACGTACAGTGACTGGATGCCTTTCTAAAAACACTAACAAAAGAAGACAAACACATAATGGAGACTTTTTGGAAGGTTTTGAAGATTTCATGTGTTTGTTCATTTAGTAAGAAGGGTCTCATAAGCCCTGTGAAAAGGCAGATCGTTGCGATGGAATTTCAGAGGGCGGACTGATAGAATACACGGTAGCTGCAATTTCAAAAGAACGCACAATTCTGAATGGCCATGTTTAAAACATCTCAGCTTCCTCTCGAAGGTATCCTCCTCATGTATCAGGCATAAGATTGAAGATGAGTGTGTTCCTTCCTATATAAACTTTT
Source organism: Molossus molossus (assembly GCF_014108415.1). Classification (NCBI taxonomy): domain Eukaryota; kingdom Metazoa; phylum Chordata; class Mammalia; order Chiroptera; family Molossidae; genus Molossus; species Molossus molossus. Next base: position 6,660,579 of record NW_023425350.1, on the reverse strand, counting down.
CAAAATGAAGTGGACTGCAGAATTTATGTATTTTAGTTCTAATACATGTGGTGCTTATTTTGAGCCTTAGGAAAATTGTGAGTTTATAATTTGTTTAGCTCTCTCAGTTTTTAAAAGTATTAATATCAATTGAAGAGATAATACAGTTTTGTTTTTTCTTATTTAAAATTTTTTTTCTTTTATTGATTTTTTGAGAGAGAAGAAGGGAGAGGGAGTGAGAGATAGAAACACCAATGAGAGAGAACATCGATTGGCCACCTCCTGCATGCCCCCCACTGGGGATCAGGCCCACAGCCTGGGCATGTGCCCTGACCGGGAATTGAACTGGGGACCTCTTGGTGCATGGGTCAACGCTCAACCACTGAGTCACACCGGTTGGGCAAGATAATAAAGTTTGAATAGAAATAACACATAAATAGGTTTTTAAATTCATCTTGACCCATGCATGCCTTACACACAAAGAAGAAGAAGCAGGTAATGAGGTGGCACAGCTTTATGAAACAAACCCTTCATTCAAAAATGAAATATTACCCCAGCCATTTGTTTTCAGAGTGGTTGCACCGAAGCCAGGATGTAAAAGATTCCAGACATTGAGTAGAACTCTTTCAGTTGAAAGCCTGGTGCTGGGTCCTGTGTCCTTGGTCCTCTCTGCACCCTGAAGGGCATCCTTCATGCAACCCCCAATCCTACTGGTTTTCTGAGAGCCTGAGATAATACGATCATCCATTATGGATCCTGAGTGAGTTCAAAGCCCAAGAAGGGAACTTAATAGGTGTGCTAATGAGTACACCACGGTGTTTGAAATGCAAAATTGTGTAAAAGAACTGGGCAGTGATGAAATGACAAGACAAACAGAAGCAGGGGCTGGCATGTAGGGTGCTTGATGGAAGCCATCACCACAGCGAAGTCCGCGAGCAGTGTCGTTTGCCTGGGGAGTTGTGAGAAACGGAGGCAGGGTGAGAAGACTGTGACACCATAGGCACTGGTAGTCAGGGGGTATCCAGGCATATAAGCACACAGCACAGTGATGGAGCGGTCTAAAATGAGAATCATTAGCTGTAAGTTTCAAGAGACACAGGGAAATGTGATGAGAGAGTGTTGAATAATTGTATAACGGATTCACTAGCTGACTTGGAAATAGAATCCACGTCTCCTTACTCTCTCTCATCTATGGTCCCTTCCATTCCTCCTACGCTGCATTCTCCCTTGGCGCTCCATTGTCTGGGTGCTTAGGGACCATACATTTGGCAGTTCTAGAGCAATATCAAGTTTACCTTCCCTGTGAGTCATCCTCCCAGGGTTCTGACTTTTGAAGGTATTTTTATAAACTTAAAGAGCCAATTTAATCTTGACATTTATTCTTTTAACCAAGCATCAATTTCCAAAATATGTACTAATCACCTTCACTATGCAAGATCTATTTAAATAATAGAAGACATGAAGAGATTAAGCAGATGTGAATCCTTGTTTTAATGATTTATAGTATATATAAGCAAGTGTCTGTGATCCAAAGGAAAGTAATAAATGCACTAAGCATGGTGTAAAAATATTATAATGGGATGTGAAAAGATTTTTTAGAAAATATCATATTTAAATTGGTTCCAGAGGAGGCATATAACGTTAGCATACAGAGAAGTGGGAGGTTTTTTCAAGCTGTTGGAAAATGTGGGCAAAGACAGAACATTAAGAAAGTATGAGTGTTTGGAGAAAAAAAGACTCATTTGCATAGGAGAGATGTAACATATTGGATATCTTTATGCAAAAATTGCTTTTGGGGGGAAAGGTTTGGTTCGTAAAACCCTGGGGCATTAGAATGTAGAGCCAGAATGTCTTAGCTTGGAAAGGGAACGAAAGAATTGTGTGATCTAATGTAAATTTAGGAAGGAGTACGGTCATTCAATTTCTCATCCATGCCTGGTTTTTAAAGTAAAGGCATTTTTTGCATATAGTGAAATTCACCATTCTGAGTGTGGAGTTCGATGAGTTTAGTAACGGATGCAACCCTGTAGAAACCACAGCAGTGCCCAGTGCTCCCGAGCTGGTCTGCCACCGTATTCATGCCTCTTGCAGGGTTTGAGGGAACGTAAAGAACCACCTTGATTTTTCTAGTCCAGCCTTTCTCCCTATTACCACCAAGAACTGAAGACACACAGCCGAGTAAGACTGCAAATAAAGCTTGCCTATAAAAACATAAAAGAAACAGAAAATGACTTTGCCACCATTTGCGTCAAGTATGGCTTGACTACCCTAGGAAATTACTTCTCAGGAAAAAGAGGTTGGAAGTAACTTCATCGCTTCAGGGGCTGCCTCCTCAGAAAAATAGATTACTGAACTGAGTTTATGAAATGACCATGAGTTTCACAGTATTCATTTTCAACAAGTGCCTAATGCGCACTAATGCTAAACTATTATATTACAAGTATGGCTCAATCCCAATCAGGCCGCATTACTGAACGTCCTGTCTTAGAGTAGACCTTCCGTGCTTTATCCCATTCCATCTTCAGCCCCCCTTACAAGACGCTGTCCAGGGAGCTGTCTCCATCCCTGCTTGGACCTTGCATGAACCTTGGTTTGATGGGTCAACGGTGGCTTTGGTTTCCTTCTGTGGCCTCTGCAGTCAACATCTCATTTGGCTCCTGAGACCCAGCCTACGAGGAAGGCGGGCATCTGCTATAGGATGAGGAAACTATGACCAGTAAAGTGACATGACTTCTGATTTTAATCCAGGGGAGTTTCTACGATGTGAATTTACTCCCTAAACAACTAAATGTTATATTATTTATGAAGAATTCTAGTCATTGGAAGCCCTGGAATGACCTACTCTACATCCTAATGCACCGAGTTCCTGCGCTACAAACTTGTCTTCTTTCACCTGTTTTAATCGTTCTAGAGTTAAATGCATGATGTTACATTCGTGCTCAGACCTTTATGGTCCTAAATTCCCTACAGAGTAAATTGCACATTCTTATCTTGACATTAAATCTCTCACTAATCTTACCAGCCCTGCTCTGTGGTCGATCTGCCATTTCTCCCTCCATGAACCTTTCTTAATCTTCACCATGTTCACTCATTCTCACCGCTCAGTACAGGTCCTTTTGCTGTCTCTGTTTTTATTCTTGCCTGTTAAACGTGCCTGTGAAGATGATTTTTGCTTATGTTTTATCTTCAGCATTTTTATTTCATTTCTATGGCATGGAAAAACAATTTGATAATCCGTAATTGCTTGATAAAGGAATTATCAACTGTGTGTTAATTCAGACAAACAAACTGCCCACCCAAATCCCAACTAAAGAAGGACAGAGGGTCAGGAGAGGCTTAAAGTTGTAATTATTTGCCTTTATATGTTATTTCCAGGGCTATCTCAAAGGGGGGTTCCTCATGTACTTCTTGTGCCAACTCTGTCGAGTCAGGCTTCTGAATCAATATGTGATTGGTGGGGAACTCTTTGCGTGCCCACCTGTTGCTGGGGGAAGTGGGCGTCTTGAGATGTCACGGGAAAAGGAATTTGCTGAGACTTGCATGGGAGAATGACTGGCATTTATTGGCATAACATTAAATCTCTGAGTTTTAAGGTCCCCTCTCCCTCCGTCCCACCAAGGAAAATGTCTAGCTGTGTCTTTAGCAGAGCTGGGATAAAAGCTGTTGCCCATAGTTTCCATTCTATGTTGGAGCACAATCCAATCCAGCATCAGGTTTGCTTAGTTGTCTTCAGCTGCAGTCCCTCTGTCCACTGCACACGGATGCGAGGAACACGGGTGAAGGCGAGGAAGCAGGAGCAAAACCACAGGAGAGCAACCACAGAGACTGAGGAGCCTTTGTCTGGGGGATTATGTATTCGCACATTTTTGCAGGTGTACTATGGTTCTGCCCCCCTTAGCCAATCATCTTTGTTTCCAGGTTAGACTGATAGTCGCCTTACAAAGATGATTGGCTAAGGGGGGCAGAACCATAGTACACCTGCAAGACAGTCGCCTTCCTTTCATCACATTGACATCACTGCCCATGCACCCCTATCCGTGTTGTTGGACCCCTTCCCCCAGTGAATGCAGGAATGGACCGGTGGTTCCCTGGGGAGTGCAAAGTTGCAGTTTCCTGATGAAGCTGCCCCGATGGCCATGCTTATAGTGTCTGGCCTTCCTTTGTACTTTTCTTCTTATTAATAACTAGCTAATTAAGTGGTATCAAATACAGTGGTAAATTCTGAGGAAGTGAGTCATTTTGGGGGGATTCAAGCAATGCTGTTTGAGGACCCAGTGGTTTGTGCAGAAGGGAAGCCAACTCTATGATTACTTTAATTATTCACCCTATTAACTGTGACAGTGTGGCTTTAAAATCTCATCATTACTCACTGTAATTAAGTGGCCCAGCAAACAACCGGATGTTAGGAATCCCGTTCAGGGAAAACACGCTGTGAGTGATGGTGGGCACACTAGATTCCGGCAAAACACCTGAAACGGAGTCATTGCTCTCACATCACTTCCCAGATGCCTCACCTGTCGTGTTTTATGTTGTTTTAATTTTTTCAAGTGGGATGTATGCAAATGTGCTGTATTAATGTAGCACATTCCGTTTCGAAACTCCGCAAACATCGGCTCTGCCGGTTGAACAGCTAAGAGCGGAAGGGAAGTTGAAAATTGTTTGTGGGTAACTGTTGATGGATAACAACTGAATGTGAAACAAAACCCAAGGAAGGAGGGAACGTGAGAACGCAGACCACGCTCCGCAGAAATAAGCCTCCTGCCTGGCCAATGTGTTGATCGTAGCTTCGAGCTGTGTTATAGAAGGAAGGAAGGTGGTTGAGAAGATGCAGTCAGCACACGATGAGCAGACGGGAAAGGGGGGGCTTCCTGTGAGCTGCATGTCTTTCTGCTGGGGAAGGGTCTGCTGTGATGAAGGAAAGGAGATCTCAAGTCAAATTATTTTCCTGGTTTATTAAAGATGATATTGTGACATACAATACGGTATACAAAATGCACACTTTGCAAACACCTTCAGGTGTCACCTAAAGTCATCAGATCTCAACAAATAGGAAAGAACTGATAGTGTACAAAGCGTGTTCTCTGAGCACAGTGGAAGCCATCCAGAACTCAGTACATGAAAGCTAACAGGTTCTCCGGCGGTGACGACCTCCCCACGACAACATGCCTCTCGCTGAGGGTCTCCTTCCTCCCTCTCCAGTAGGGGAGAAAAGGAAACCCAAGAAGAAGCGCCTGGCGCAGGGCCCCAATTCCTCCTTCACGGATGTAAAGTCCCAGGGTGCTATGAAATCACCACCGTCCTCAGCCGTGCACAGTAGTTCTGTGTGTTGGCTGTTCCACTGCTCTCTGTCAGCCAACAGGAGGAAACAAGGCTTACAGAAGGATGCTCCTCAGAAGGAAGCAGCTCTAAACACACCTCGAACCAAGATGAGTGGGGAACCATCCCAATAAACATATTTTGGATAATAAAGAAGGAAAGAAAGGAAGAAAGGGAAAAAAAAGGAAGGAAGGAAGGAAGAGGGAGAGAGAGAGAAAGACAGAGAGAAAGACAGAGAGAAAGACAGAAGGAAAGACAGAAAGAAAGACAGAAAGACAGAAAGAAAGACAGAAAGAAAGAAAGAAAGAAAGACAGAAAGAAAGAAAGAAAGAAAGAAAGAAAGAAAGAAAGAAAGAAAGAAAGAAAGAAAGAAAGAAAGAAAGAAGACAGGTTAAGAATGATGTTAGGCCCAGCCAGTGTCTGGGTGGTTGAGCGTTGACCCATGCACTAAGAGCTCGCCAGTTCGATTCCCAGTCAGGGCACATGCCCAAGTAGTGGGTCTGATCCCGCGTGGAGGGACATGCAGGAGGCAGTAATTGATGTTCTCTCTAATGGATGTTTCTCTCTCTCTCTCTCCTTCTCCCTTCTTTTCTCTCTAAAATAAAGAAAAAAAAAACCAGAGTGATCTTAGCAATGTTTGTCACTTTTTCTTCTGTATAGAAATACTCTGGGTTTTAGTCCTTTGGATTTTTATTACATATTTATGATATGTGAATCGGCATATTTATATGTATCATATGAATTGACATTTACATATATCTTGTGGGATTGACATATTTATATGTCAACATATTTAACTGAGTGGATCAAGATTAAGCATTTAAAGATAATTCTCATTATTTGGATCTCATGAATATTTATTTTAGCCTTCATTTACTTGTATTTTATTTTTATAAAAGTTTCCAGGTAAAGAGATGATTCTATGAGTGTTCTACAAATTATTTCCAATGGAACTGCATAGTTGTCGTAAACTTGTCTATTTGGCCAGATCCCTATCATTACCACATTTTCCCATTTACCCATGCTCCCCCATCCCTCCTTAAAATGTCCACATGAGAGGATCAAGTAATTTTTATGTAGTGTCTGTTCATAGCCCCATTTTTCCCGTTTTTTGAGGGGGTTAGGGTTTAGCTTCCCATGACACAGAGTAGTATTTAAACTTGCAATGAGGGTTTAGCTTCCCATGACACAGAGTAGTATTTAAACTTACAATGACCTTATTGTCATTGATATTTCACCTTGAATGTCAGCTCCCCAGACAAGCCTGTTCTAATAACTCAGGCCGACCTATTTGACTATGTCCTCTCTATGACATGGCTGTGTTTGAATTCTTAGCATAATATTTATAATGATTGGGGACTTTCTATTATGTTTGTTTACTTACTGTTTTGTCGTCATAGAGTGTAAGGCCCCTGAAAACAGGTGTTTTTCTTTTCTAGTCTCTACTGAATCATTATTAATAAAAACAGTAAGCACTTATAAAATCCAGAATATTTTTCAGTTACTTTTTTAAATGGTATATGCATACATATACTCATTATATGTGCAATATGCTTATATACATTTATATATATTATTGATTCGTCTATAAATACCACTTTACGTATACTTGAATTTATATGAACATATGTCTATATGTGGAAGGATATTACTTATATGTAAGCACTGATATGCACCAGTCAATTTAATTCTTATGACAACAGCGTAAATATATATTATTATTGTCATTGTCACTGTTTTACGATTGAGGGATTAGGTAAAATCCTTAAGATCACAAAAGCTAGTAAGTTGCTGAGAACAAAAGCAAATGCATCTGGTCTGGTTCCAGAGTGTTCACTCTTAGTCACTAAAAGTTAGGATGCTAGACTGGTGTCCATAGCAGAATAGGTTTTTAATAAATATTTGCTGACTCAGTGAAAGTGTTGAATTGGAAGAGGTGGTTATGTTTTGTTTAAGGATATCATAGTTTGCTCTACTAGGCTAAATATTTTGTATCTACAAATAGTTTCATTTGTGAACTATTTTGTGAGCACTAATCTATAAAGTGGGACTTTATGATTTATTAATGGATGCTAATAGATGTGTTTATATTGCTTTTGAAAATGTATGACATTTTTCTGAACATATGGGAACATTTTTACTAATTAGAGCAAAAATTAACTATCACATCAATGAGGTTTAACAAAGCACACCAGTATTCATTTTAAAAAGGACCCTAGAACCCTCAATACGTGCAACTTGCCAATATATACCGAATATTATTTCAAAGTAGCTGAAAACTGTCTATGACAATCCACAACTTTAGTACTTAGCATATTCTCAGTAATTTTTTTTTAATCACATTTAATATTGTGCCCAGATGTGAAATCCAAAGGCCTTGCTGAGCCTTGACTCTGGGAACCCTAAAACCTGAATTTACATTATGGGACCTCCTATGATCAGGACAGAATAGGGGCATATTGCTTTCTTTCTTTCCCCTTATCTTGAAAATGGTTTCTTGCCTTATTATATTATAAAAGTAATAATAATAATAAAGCATTCAATTGAGACTTATTTAATAATGACTCTAACACTACTGAACAATATCAACTTTTGTTGTGAAAAACAAAACAAAAACCTTTTGGGTAATTAAATCACGAAGATAAATATAAATACACACATACGTTCTATATATTGAGATATGCTCTCATGCAGAAGATAAAGCATGCATCAGCTATCTAGTATAGTTACTGAGAAAAGTTTTTAAACTATTTAAGCATGATTTGCTTTTTATTTTTACATCACTTTGTAAAAGTATGCATGTTGGCATAAATGAAGCATTTGAATGTCCTCGCGTGTTGAAGGTTTTGATAAGAACTTTGGAAGGGGTTAGAATTGTCAACATAAGAAACTTTAAGACCTGGGAAGAATTTTGTGAGTTTATCTGAGCCAAACTGTCAGAGGCCAGGAAGCTAAAGCTCAAGGGTAGAGACGAGGCTTCTCTGGAGAAGCGCAGTTTTGCACCTTCATGTAGACATTCCAATCAAAAGAGAAGACACAAGCGAGCCCCATGAAACCCACTGGTGACAGATTAGGGAGGTGGGAGAAAGCAAAGAGGGGCGCTCTCTGGGACCGGATGAAAAGTAAAATGATAGACATATGCTTCTTTTACAAACACGGGTACAGGATAGTTCGAGGTCAACAATTAACATGGTAATAATAACAATGAGGGGATTTGTGGTTTCCTCCCTGGTGCAGAGGTTGTGCCCTGAGGGGTCTGAAGGTAAAAAAGGGAAGTTACCCACATTCCAAAGGTATGTTATCTTAGATGCAAAAAGACAATGGGCCCCATTAAAGTGAACAATGACCCTTGTCAGGGAAGATGCTGGCCTAGGACATGACCACCTGCCATAAACTGCCTTGAGTTAAAAAATTTACATTTCAGACCACCTTTTGTGCTAACTTTAGGTCTCTGGGTTTGCAGGTACACCCTGCAGACGCCCCCTGAGCTTGTCAGGTTAGCATGTGGCCCCTTTTCGTCCACAGAAGTGAGAAGACTGTATACAAAGGGACAGCGGTCAGATTACACCTGACAACAGAATTCTGACCCAGCACTCCTGCAGCAACTGGCCCAGGAGACCACTCCGCCAGCACAGCAGAGATGTCAGGATTCGCTCAGTGACTGTCACTTCTCTATTTGTTTTTTGTCCTGGTTTTCGAGACAGGACCCATCAAAGAAAGTCAAGTATGTTTTCCAAACCAGTCACCCCCTTCCAGCCAGGAACCCCAGTCAAAGCTCAGCGAAAGCTTTGGTCTTTCCCACCGGGGAGCCTTCCCACCTTCCTGCCTGCCTCTGGGGCCCCATCAAAGGCCAGCGCTGGCGGACTCTGACTGCGCAAGCTCTGAATAGATTAGCCTCCGTGTGTTCCCACTGGGGTGGTCTTGGCTTATTTTCACTAAACCAATGGGAGTAGAAACTTGTAAATCAAATAAATTAGATCCGAATAAAATAGAAGAGAGTTGGGGTTAAAATATGATTCAGAGAGTTCTCTTACAAGTTACATGGCTTTGCATATTATATTTAAAAGGGAATTAGGTATCCGTCTATTACAAAAAAACATTTACGTGCACCCGATGAAATTGGTCAGTTATGCACCTTTGAGGTGACTCAACATGTGGATGTCTTGAAACTGTTTTTCATTAAAAATTAAAATCAAATCATGTTGGTACTCAAGTCAAAATCGTCCCCTGGCTTTCCAGACAACTTTCCAATGATTTATTTTGGTCATTGTTTTGGTGGGTGATAGATATATGCCCTTTTGAGGCCATAAAGGGAATTCTGACCGTCTTGGCCTGTGGTGTAAAGTAAGAATCAAGTTCCTCTGAAATCGATCCCCCACCTCTTCCTACTGCTTGAGGGTTGCATTCTTGATTCATATTGAAATATTCAAAATGTTTGACCACACTCAAATATATTTTTTTTAATTAGTGGAAGTGAATTCAATATAATGAAATAAATAACTTCAATAAATAAATTCAGTGCCAAGCACCAGAGGCAGTACCTCTGCCCTGGATTGTCCTTCCCACCAGATGCGCGTTTTCTCTGCCTGGGCTGCTCCTCCTTACTGATGGATTCCGGACTCTCCCTACATCCAGTTCCTCTGCTCAGAAAGCCCTTTCCTAAGTCCCCCAGGCAGAGCCCATCGCTCCTAGTTCTGTTTCCAGAACTGTATCTATACATTTATATAAGGTCATCATACAGTATCTATACATCTATAGAAGTATCTATGTAAGGTCATCACTTTGCCTCATATATTGCTTTATGCCTGTTTATGGTAATTTCCCCAATGCCCTTCAAACTTTCAGCAGGCGATTACTCATACTGCACTGTGCCCTCACTATAATCTTTCCTACTCCTCATCTGTGGTGTAGGCAGTCTTACCATCACTATGCACCCAAGAGTACATGGAGTAGCAGAGTTTCCTGCTATTCTCCAGATCACACAGCGAGTGGGCAGAGATCCAGGAACACGTGGCCATCCGGGCTGTCACACACTTCAGTGAGCTCTCTTCAGCTCTGACTCCATTGGACAGAGACTCTTCCAAGGAAGAATGTGGTCGTCATGTGGAGTCTTCCCTTCCTTTGCAAAGTGGGGTGAGAAGCAGGCCACGCAGTCTCTAGCACACTGACTGGCGTGAAGGGCATAGAGGTATTGTCCACGGACTGACCCACACGTATGTCCTTGACATCCACGTATTTAGAACATTTATTTTAGAAAATGTACAATTGCACGTCTTTCTCTGCACCTTGGTTGTGTAAATCCTGCTGCAAAGCTTCTTGCCAGTTTCATAACTTAGAACTTTCTTTCTCAAGGACCCGAGGGCCACTTCTTTGAAATGTAATCAAGAAAGATGACACCCCTAACTCCCAGTCTCTAGAGGAGGGTAGGAATCAATTTCGTGGACACCTGGCTTTAGAGGGTCCCCATCCCTTCAGCCACAGGAGGACACCGTGGGGAGAAGGTCACCTGTAACCAGAGAGTGGGCCCCCCAGACACAGAATCTCCCGGCGCTTGACCTTGAACTTTCCGGCCTCCTGAACTACCAGACACAAATGTTTAATCTTTCGAACACACAGGTTGTGGCAGTTTGTTAGAGCAGCCTGGACGGACGAGGAAAGGTAGTCAGCAGCCCAGTATCAGAAGGAAGCGCTTCGCATTCAAATGCGCTGCTAAGGATCTCGGAAAGAAACGGCTGCCTGCTGAAGACCAGATGCCTTGCTACCTGAAGACCAGACGCCTTGCTACCTGAAGACGAGGCGCCTTGCTACCTGAAGACCAGGCGCCTTGCTACCTGAAGACGAGGCGCCTTGCTACCTGAAGACCAGGCGCCTTGCTACCTGAAGACCAGACGCCTTGCTACCTGAAGACCAGGCGCCTTGCTACCTGAAGACCAGACGCCTTGCTACCTGAAGACCAGACGCTTTGCTACCTGAAGACGAGACGCCTTGCTACCTGAAGACCAGACGCCTTGCTACCTGAAGACCAGATGCTTTGCTACCTGAAAACGAGGCGCCTTGCTACCTGAAGACCAGACGCCTTGCTACCTGAAGACGAGGCGCCTTGCTACCTGAAGACCAGGCGCCTTGCTACCTGAAGACGAGGCGCCTTGCTACCTGAAGACGAGGCGCCTTGCTACCTGAAGCGGCAGAGGGAAAGAGCTTGCAGCAGTTTCAAAGGCAGCTCGCGCGATGGACACTATCATCCAAGCAGTTTTTGATATTAAGTGTTAGTTTAAAGATCAAAGACCACAGAGGTTTTACAAACACGATTTCCCCCTCACCCCTCTGCCTCTCTATCCTGAGACCACAAACCAGGCTACGCCTTGGAACAGGTCCATGAGCCTTTCTCCAGCGGGCTCAGAGGGTGGCATGTGCATGCAGAAATAGCAGCCTGGCTTTCGGGAAGAAGACAGTCCTCTTTAACAAATTTAGCAAAACAGCCCGACTTCAAAGTACATTCTAAGCCATAAAACTGTCAAAAGCAGGCAGAAGGAGAGCAAGGCAAACCCTCTTCCGTGCGAGGCCCCAGACTGCGTCGTGCGTATTGTTCAGCTGGCTGCGCAGAGCCTCCAGTGCCATCTCTGTTCAGCGGTGAAAACTCCGCCCCGCGGTAGAACTTTCCAACAGCTTTAAAGGGAAGGAAAACCTTTTTTCCCTTTCTCTTCAGCCTAATGCTAAACCACACACGTGGCGTGGATCGGGCTGCCTCGGGGCTCCGAAATCCAGCTCCCTGCAAGCAAACAGAAGGCAACGTCACACCTGATACCTGGAAGTGTTTTCCGTGGTGGTGTCACCTGGTGACAGCCACAGTGGCAGGAGCGATGGGATGGGGAGGTCGGAGAGCTATGCAGATGTGTGGATGGGTATAATCTGGAGGGTGGGGTGGGGGATTTGTCTGTTAATCGAACTGTCCACTATCGCCTCTGAATTCCGCAAACAGTTTTCATTGCTGCTGTTGTCGGAACCATTTTCAAAATGATCTTCCATTTAGGAAGGCCTTTTGATGGACTGACTTTACTGCCTCGGCACCCTTTAAAATTGGAGCAGCTGGAGACTTTGCAGAAGTTAACTTTCTCCTGTGGACCCTTTCCACCTGCCTCCCCGGCGCTCTGCCTCACACACAGACACGCGGGCACAGGAATCTCCTAACGGAGTGTGGATGGAGACAGATGCCCCTTCTTTCAATTGAACCCCAAGCCTGTTCTTCAGGCTGGAGGCTGGCCTGGTGAGCATTCCCTCCCGTGACCCCCGTTGCCGTATCTGTCTCCTTGCCAGGACTCATTGACTGATACTTGTGTCAGGGAACATTCAGAAATACCAAGAGTAAGTAGAATAGATGTGATATTTTGGTTTATTTTTTTATTTCCGGACATAACCTTTGGAGGTATTTCTAATCAGAAAGTACATGTGTTTAATTGCCTCTTGTTAGGGATTGAATTGTTTTCCTAAAATTCATAAGCTAAAGCTTTAACCCCCAAAGGTACTGGATTGGGAGACAGCGCCTTTAAGGAGCTAATTAAGGTTAAACGAGGTCATAAAATGGGACCTCGTTCAACAGGACTGGTACCCCGTAAGGAGAGAGAGAGAGACAGCAGGGATATTCACACACAGGAAGGGACATGTGAGCAAACAGGGAGATGCTGGCCGCCCACAAGCCAAGGGAGCGGCCTCGGAAGAAACCAAACCCTACTGACACCCGGATCTTGGACTTCCAGCCTCCAGAACCGTGAGAAATGAAATCTCTGTTGTTTAAGCTCCCAGTCTTCAGATTCTTTACATATCAGGCCTAGAAAATTAGTACACCTGTTCAAGGTGATCTAACTTCCGTAATGTGTACCACTAAGCAAACAACTGGACGTGTCACTGAAGAAGTTTTCCACAGCGTTGTATTCTAAGTTGCATTTTGAATGTGATCTCTTCAGTCGTCCACTTGTGTTTCATTCTCTCACTTACCTATATTCCTCTCAACATGTAGTGATCTTTCATGTAGATCTCTATGTAAGTATGATTATGTATACATGCCTGTTGTCTCTCTTCATCTTTGGTCCATTATCAGTGTGCAACTTTGAGAATATTCTGAAGGTGGAGCTGATTGCTTTGAGCGTATCAAAATCTATCTAAATTTATTAGCAATTAACATACCTGGATTGGTAAAAGCTACTTGTTTACCAAAGACATTAAGCTAGGTATTGCCCTCTGCTTCTCTAGTGGTCGCTAAATTTAGGATTTTAATCAAATCACAAATATCTTTTTGGAATATTAAATACTTTGTAAGATGTCGTTTATTTACCTTTCTTAATTGGGCTACCTATTGAGATCACGGTGCTCTGAAATCATACATAACTTCTAAAGCATATCTACTGTTTGCATAAATGTTTACTCTTCTAACTTCTGCAGGGTTCAGGTTCAAATCATAGGTGTTCAATTTTTCTATCTGAGTTAATTAAGCATTAGGAAATAAACTTCTTCAATGACAGCAAATTCATTGCTTAGAGAATATCTTACGTCCATTTTAAGATAAGAGCCGTATCAAACAATTCAAGTTTAAATAAGAGAAGTATGTGGAATCAGACCTCCATGTACTTAATTTCTGAATTATTGCCAGTCATGTTTTTCCCTTCATCTAGAGCAACGGTTCTCAACCTGTGGGTGCAACCCCTTTGGGGGTTGAACGACCCTTTCACAGGGGTCGCCTAAGGCCATGGGAAAACACATTTCCGATGGTCTTAGGAACTGAGACACCGCTCCTCTGTCCGTCTCCAGGCGGTCCGCCCACGTGCAGACACGCCCACGCGCAGACACGCCCACGCGGAGACACGCCCACATGCAGACACGCCCACACGCAGACACGCCCACAGAGAACACAAGGAGCTGTATCAAAGGGTCAGGCATTGGAAGGTTGAGAATCACTGCTCTAGAGGGAGTCAAATTGCAGGATTAAGATTCGATTAAAGTGTAATAGTCATATACAAAGTACACAATAAAAGGTTTTCAGAAGCTTCCACATGGTCGACAAGAATTAACCAGAGTTCTTGGCAAGTGGAGCCCAAAGAGTTCGTGGGGAAACAAGTCCCTGTGGATGGGGGCCTCGGTGTGGCTGCTGCTGGTACTTCTCACAAGCAGAGAGCGTGGTCTTAGCTGCCCTTCTAATGCATCCCTGTCCTTCATCCACGGCAGTCTTCACTAAGGAGCGTGATAGGCATACTCTTCTGGAAAGTATCCTAACTCTGACAGAGTCTGAGCGAAATGTAAATAACAAGCTAAATATTGGCTATTAATTGCTACAATGATTGCTTACCTGACATGTTTTGTAAAATGTTGACTTAGGGCTTATGCGTAGAATTATTATTATTGTTGTTGTTTTTGGTAAGAAAAAATTCTACCAAGGGCTTAGAATTCAGAGTGTGTTCCAGTGTCGGGTCGGACACTGCACTGAGACAAGCCCCTCGTGAACTGATGGCCATTCTGCCTGCCAGAGTAAATGCCAAGTCCTCTCAGGTAATTGAGTCATTCCCATCGCAAACAGTGCTCCAAACTTTTAAACATCTTTATGGACAATTCAATGAATGTGACTTGGGAATTATATCTATTGGTTTCTAAGAGTATGTTCCCAGTTAAGTATCTGACTTGTATCTACTGATGTCTACTGAATCTCCCTTGCCCTCAAATGTCTTTGAGGGATTCTTTAAAACTGCACAGGTGCTGTTGTTTTTACGTTAAAAATGGAAACCCTAGGATACTGTGTGTATAGGAATCATTTTGACATGTTCCATCCATTTGCACCTTTAGAATTTATTTCCTGTTCACAATTTTACATTTTTTAGCAAAGTCAGTTTTAGTTCAGGCCACGATGGATGCATGATGTGATGTAAGTTATACACACCAGAAGAGAACACCTGCCAAGAAAAACTTAAAATAAAAATATCTTATTGACCTTCCTCAGATGTTATCAATCGATTAAACATAGTTTTATACCTGACTCAAAGTACCATTAACATTCTTTAAAGATTAGTGAATCACGCCTGGCCGGTGTGGCTCAGTGGTTGAGCATCGACCCATGTACCAAGAGGTCACTAGTTCGATTCTGGGTCAGGACACATGCCCAGGTTTGGGCCTGATCCCCGGGCGGGGGGGCATGCAGGAGGCAGCCAATCAATGTTCTCTCTCATCGATGTTTCTCTCTCTCTCCCTCTCCCTTCCTTTCTTTCTCTCTCTCTCTCTCTATATATATATGTATATATATATATATACCATACATATATGTACCCATATATATGTACCTATATATATATGTAATGTACCTATATATATATATATATATATATTAGTGAATAATGTCAAAAATAATAAGAGAATATAAAGAAGAAAATACTAAGTTTTAAAAAGGGAAAGTACTCTTACAAGTAAAAGACATTTGTAGACCTCTAGACTTCTTAGCTTCAAAATGATGTAGAAACAAACCTTAAATTCTTGAAAGTTCATAACATTTCGTAGGAAAAGAAGAGATGAATTCTAGCTAGTGTCATTATTGTAACAGGTTACATGGGACAACATTCTTTCTACCCCTTGATAAGCTTACAGGCTTAGTCAAGTATGTCTGGAAGAAATGGCGTTAAAAGTAACTCATGGGAAGAAGACTCCAAACGGTGGGGTACTCAATATGGTAAGTGTATGTGACGTGCTGTCGATGAACATCTAAGGTCATCTGACTTAAAGGGATAAACTGTCTGGACCGGGAGCCATAATACCCTGTTCATCCCAGAACTGGCAAGATCACAGTTGCAGCGTCTCACATGGTGCAAGTAGAGGTGCAGAGCACAGAACGTTTGGTTAGTGGAGTGAGCCAGGTGGCAGGAGGAGAGGAAATTGTAGCAGCGAAGCAGGGATAGCATCAAGGACTTCGTAGCTTTCAAGGGGGCCCGAGGTGGTCCTGTGGATGGGAATTGCTTCCACTTCAGACCCAGCGATAGTTTGCAAAATTAAGTTTGTGTTTTATATCTGTTTAATACTTTTTTTTTTTTTTTATATAGACCCAAGGAATTTCCCCAAAATGATTTGAATACCTGGTCTCTCTCCACGTATTAATGCATTTTATATTTTAAATTTCCCTATATTCGGGCATCGGTTCTAACTACTCACAGTCTATTTTATTCGGTTATTTGTCCATGCGTAAAATATTTCATTAAACTCTTTTATTTACTGTAGCAGGATGGGGTTGATCTGAAAGGAGGTGCTCATCCTCAGCAATCTTGTTTCAACACCCCCCTTTCCTGTTAGCACTGATCAGCACTATGGAGTAGACAGTGATTAACTCCACTGGTTGGTGGGACCAAGTGTCCTCTGTGATCGGTGGCCCTTTAAGCCATCTGAAAGAAAAATGGCACTGGTAACACCTAAAGTGCAGGCACTTTGAGAATGTTAGGACGCAAAGGATGCAAAACAGTTTTAACCGTTCATTATACCAGGTAAATACTAAGCATTCTCGTTAATGTTATCTTACAAAATTACATCATTGTTCCTGACAAATCTTGAGGTGTCGGAGTGTTGAAAGTGGTGGTATGAGTTTGCAAGAACAGCCATAACAAAGCACCACGCGGCTTGCTGGCTGAAACAGGAACACTGCATTTCCTCACCCTCGGGAAGGAGACGTTGGAGCTCAGGGGTTGTCAGGGGTGGGTTTTCACAGGGTCCTTGGCTTGCAGACACTGTGGTCTCCTCCCTGCGTCTTCACGGGGCCTTCCCGCCGCATGGACCTGCGCCCTGATTTCCTCCTCTGAAAGGACACCAGTCCAGTGACTCAGAGACAACCTATATAAACTCGCTTTACCCTAATTCTCTTTTCAAGGGGCTCTTTCCAGGTAAAGTATATTCTGAGGTATCAGAGGTTAGGATTTTAAAATACAACTTTTGGAGGACTATAATTGAGCCCCTAACAACAGTTGTCAAATTCATGTTGGCGAATACACAAAGCTCTGCAGTATTGAATTTGCCCCTAGAAATGAACTCTCATGTCCCTCGCAGTCGGACTCAGAATAGCCGAGCCACAGGAGCGGCCTAATATCCACCAGTGGTCGAACTGATGAAGACAATCTTGTCTGCCCGTGCAGTGGAGTATTATTCAGCCTTAACAAAGAAGGAGATCTTGCCATTTATGACAACATGGGTGAACCTGGAGGTCATTATGCTCAGTGAAATGAGCCAGACAGCGTCTACATGATGCCACTCATGTGAGGCATCAGAACTAGTTAAATTCATAGCAGCAGAGAATAGAATGGTGGTTTCCAGGGCCTGAAGAGAGAGGTAAATGAGGGGGGAGGTATTAGTCAAAGTGTACAACAGTGTATAAATCCTAGCCCGGCTGGTGGCCCAGTGATTGAGCGTTGACCCATGCACCAAGAGGTCACTGGTTGATTCCCAGTCAGGGCACATGCCTGGGTTGCAGGCTCAATCCCCGGTAGGGTGTGTACAGGAGGCAGCCTATCGATGTTGATACTTCTCTCTCTCATCAATATTTCTATCTCTCCCTCCCTCTCCCTTCTTCTCTCTAAAAAGTATCAATAAAAGACATAAAAAAAAATAGATGTGTAAATCCTAGAGTCCCACTATACAGCATAGAACCTGTAGTTAACTGGTACTGTATTGTATAGTTAAAATTTTGCTAAGAGGGTAGATTTTATAGTAACTGTTGTTATCACAAAAATGATAAAAACCAAAGAGGGCAGAAGCAAATCAGTGTTTGAAGCTATGAATCTGTTTATGGCACAGAATGTGGCGATGTTGGTTTCAGGAGCATATGCATACCTCTAGACTGATGAAGTTGTGTCCATTAAATATGTACGGCCTTTCTGTGTCAATCATTCATCAGTAAAGTGGTTTCAAAGGAGACAGGTGGCAATCCACGGCCGGGTTCCAATGTTGGCCTCACGGTGCTGCCTTCCCTGGGAGAAAGACATCACGGAGCAAGGATGCAGTCCTGTCGGTGGTCTTCCCGCACAGCCCCGCCTTGCACGTGGTCTCTGTTTCTAGAGAATATGCATCAGTCCTGCGTCTCATAGGTGCTCCTTCCTTACCTAGAAGAGCAAGGCCCATTCCGAAGGGCCCTTGAAGGTGCTCAAAGATATGTTTGAAAAGTAAGACATATTTTTAAAATACTTAAAAAATATATAATATATACAGCTAAAGTTAAAATGTCAAGAAACAAATCAAATCCTGACACCAGAAGTGATCGACACAAGATAGCAGGTTGACATGAGAAATATGGTTAAGAAAATACTGTAGTCACTATGTATGGTGCCAATTTGGTACAGGAAATGTAAGGCGGACAGGGGCATGCTTGGTCAAGTATACGATGATCTGACCATTACTCTGCATGCCTGAAACTAATACAAAATAATAGTGAATGTAAATTGTAATTAAATAATTAAAACTTTAAAAACAGAGAGAGACAAAGAAGGAAGGAAGGAAGGAAAGAAGGAAGGAAGGAAGGAAGGAAGGAAGGAAGGAAGGAAGGAAGGAAGGAAGAGGAAAGGAAACAATGGAAGAAATCACGTTGGAAGAGAACGAAATGCTCTGTCTGGGACTCGGTGAAGATTTTGTGGTACCAGTAAGTTCTGAACCAAAATGCTCCTCAAAGACAGCTTGAATTCAGGGACCGAAGGATGAGAACAGTAGACTGGGGGATGACATCACCTTTATTCCAACTTAGCTTCAGTGGGAGAACGACAGATGCATAACCCCCATGATAACGAAATCAGAAGAAATGGTCTAGAGTTGATGAGGAAGATTTTGCCACAGAGATCGCGAACTTTCGATTTATCATTAAAATAAACGTTTCCCACTTTCTACCCTGATATGTTTTGAAAACGGTCATTTATGGTCTCTCCAAAATTAAGTGGGGAATCAATATAACTTTAAATTTTTCTGGAATCAGGGAACCATGTGTACGGTTTATCTTGTAAATGATCATTTCTAACCTGAACATTTTGTGTGCCTCCCCAGCCACAGTCCTCACACTGTCCCGAACACTATAAATGTAGGTCTCGCAGAACTTCTTTACACATCTGAAGGCGCTCTCGTTCTCCCATCTCTCTCTTTTTTAATTTTTTTTTCTTTTATTGATTTTTTAGAGAGAGAGGAAGGGAGAGGGAGAGAGAGAGAGAGAAACATCGATGAGAGAGAACATCGAATGGCTGCCTCCCGCATGGCCCCCACTCGGGATGGGGCCCACAACCTGGGCATGTGCCCTGACCGGGAATTGAACCGGCAACTTCTTGGTGCAGGGTCGACGTTCAGCCACTGAGCCACACAGGCCCGACTCTCACATCTCTTTAACAAGCACATGTTCCTTCTACTGTAGGATGAATGTTTACCACGAGCTGCCTGACTAATTTCTCATCCTGCAAAACTTCGTCCACTTACACTGTTCACAGGGATGCTCCCCCGTCGTCCACCAATCAGAGTTTGGTTCTTTTCCTAGGATGCCGTTTCCCATGGTCTCTAGTCCATGACACCTGATCCAGCTTTGTGAAGTTTGCTGTAAATGTCTATTATTAAAACAGACGAGGAACCGTCTCCGAGTAGGAATCACAGTTTCTAAATATCCCTACGTTGTGCCATAACATAGCACATGGAAGCGTATCGCTAATTCAGGAACACTTGTTAAACAAGTGGGAACGAGGGGACAAACAGGAGCACAGCACACGCTCGTGTCCCGCTGAGCACAGCACGTGAAACTGCCCAGAGCGGTGTGCACAGCCGCCTGACCCTTACGACCCCTCCTCTGACGCCAGTGTCCTCGGAGACACGTGTGATCTCAGTGTTGGCTGTGACATGACACATGTTGAAGCACAGCCCTGAACGCCTGCGGCCAGAGGCGTCGCTCAGTGATGCTGTGTGTGGAGGAGAAAACAGCTATACTCCCGCGGGGCAAAGGAAAACCATTCCCACCTTACACGTCACCATGAAAGTTCCTTTCATCAAAAGGAGCAAATTGTAGTTAACGCTTTTGCTACAAAAGTATATGGCAGATGTCAAAACACTGAGGCAGAACATGGAATTATTAAGTCAGAGAACAGAGACCACTTCAGTCGGAAAGAAGCGAGACCGAGAGGCGCTGGACAACACAGACAGGCCGGACACACGCCGCTGATTAACCCCTGAACGAATGGACGGCCTTTTAAATCACACTCCAAAGGACAAAGGCTGATTACGTCAAGTGAACCTGACAAGTGTGAAAAACAAACAAACTCAGAGTGTCTTCATTTAAACTGGGCCAAAGACGGAAATCATTAGGCATAACGGAAAGAAAATAAAGAAGACGCAGTAATTTCACATCTATAAACCAATGACCCAGAGGCACGGTTGTTTTTCGTAGTGGAGTAAAAGATTCTGAAGTTCATCTGGTGAGAAAATGTGATACTAGTCAGAGAATTTTCGGAATAAAAGTCAGAATCAGATAATATGCAAAAGTAAAACATATTATTTGTTTAAAACATATTACCTACTCTATTTCCAAAAGGTGATCTTGACACTTAAAGGGAAAGATGGATGGGATAAAATAAGATCAATGTTTATGTAATTATAATGTAATAAAGGAATCCACTTGCAAGTCGATAACGTGATTTCTAATCAAGCAACAGCAGAATAAAGCTATTTAAGTCTGTTCTATTCCCTGAGCACAGGACCATCAGTGTAACAACTACCTCAATGAAGAGAGAACAGTCCACACTCAGAATTCTAGCCAAGAAGCAATTACAAACTCAAATCAGTCATTAAGGCTCCTTAAAGTATTAGTATTTCACTAAAATCCTCATCCACCGTCCCTTTTACCCTGGTTTGTGGCACAATAATTCAGATGATATTCTTACCAGTGCATCTGCCTCTTGGCTTTTCATACATCCTTCTCTGTCTCTGTCACACACACACACACACACACACACACACACACATCCCTTCTCTGTCTCTGTCACACACACACACACACACACACACACATCCCTTCTCTGTCTCTGTCTCCGTCTCTGTCACACTCACACACACACACATCTCTTCTGTCTCTGTCTCTGTCACACACACACACGTGCACACATATATTCCTTTGTTCAACCAATATTTATTTAGTTAGTTAAGCAGCAGAACTCCCTTCAGGGACTATCTCGTGTCATTATGACACCATCTAAGTGCTCAGTGTGCATTTATACTAGGCCGCCCGGTGGCTGTCGGTACTGTTACAGTTGTGTTGTCTCTCATTGTTTCATGATCTATCCTGCACTTCTTTAAACCCAGTTCAGGGAGTCCATTTGTGTTGGTTCTTGCTGCCTTTGAGATGTTGATTTACCTTTAGGTTTTGATATTTTTTTTAGACAAGGAGAGAGTAGGCTTATAGGTTGAAACTCCTCTGTATTTTTAGTTTCTTCACGTCATGTGAATAGTAGAAGGGTACTTGTATGTTGCATTGGAGGTAACATTTTAGCTTACAAGGTGATCTTTTTCTAGTTAAGCTGAGAGAGATAGAGGAGGGGGGATTCATTTTAAACAATTGGTTCTGGGGATAGACAAGTCCAAAGTCTACATGTCAGATAGGCAGGCCAGAATGTCAGGGAAGAGTTCGTGCTACAGCTGAGTTCAAAGGCAGTCTGGAGACAGAAATTCCTCTTCCTTGGGGTCCCTCAGTCTTTTTCTCCATGGTCTTCAAATGATTAGACGAGGCCCATGCACATTGTGAGGGACAATCTGCTTTACTCAAAGGTTACGATGTAAATGTGAATCTCATCTAAAAATACCTTCACAGCAATGTCCAGACTGGTATTCGACCATATATCTGGTCCCGTGGCCTAGCCAAGTTGACGTACAAAATTAATCATCACAATCCACCATGATCAAATTTGTCTCTAAATACATCTTTAACTATGTTTAATCTGAGACAGTAACCCAATCATACTTCTGTCCAATATGATACAGCAGTCCTACCCACAATTGAAACACGCATTATCCCCATGAGAGCATGCACAGGGCTTGGGTCATGTTCACTCTTCTCCTTGAGATCTTGTCACGTAAGTACTACGATGTGAAGTCAACAATACTTGGGAAGGTCCTGCCACCGTCTAGTTAGGCTGCTGCTGCACCATAGTGGGCAACATGGTGAACGGGTGAATTCCATGATCAGGGGCCCAGAGGAAGACATGGGGTCTAGGCAACATCTACTCTCGTTTCAGCGTTATTCCTCATGCTTACATTCATTCTCACGATGTTCCCCAGACACGTGCTGTACAAATGGAATGAGTAGGTAAGACTTTGGGAGCATAGCGCACCTCCTCATCAGATACAACTTGGACCTCTCCTTTTGTGGCCTTCTGAGATGTCAGTCTATGCATAGGTCTACAAGGAAAAAGAAGCCAAGAAGAGTTGTGACATGCCTCAAGCTGAAAGGTGGTCTAGAGACAGAAGTCCCTCTTTTTGCAGGGACCTCGGCCATTTTCTCTTGAGACCTTTTGCGGATTGAATGACGTCCACCCACGTAATAGAGAACAGTCTACTTCACTCAAAGTCTACTTCATTTGTGTGTTCATTTCATTTAAAACAGACCTTCAGATCCAAACCTAGACTGGTATTTGACCAAATATCAGGGTACCATGGGCCAGCCAAGAGGACACATAACATGAATCATTCATGTTATGTGATTACCATTCTTGGGGAGGCCAAGAGTGAGACCCCAAAGCTCCCTGCCCCCTTGGCCTTCCAAGAGGACACATAACATGAATCATTCATGTTATGTGATTACCATTCTTGGGGAGGCCAAGAGTGAGACCCCGAAGCTCCCCTCCCCCTTGGCCTTCCTTCAAGGTGCCTACAAGGCCACCATGTTAGAAACAGACTGTATCCTCACCCCACCAGCCCTTCCCAATGCTGCTTGCTTTGGGCTCTCGCTGAATAATAGAGTGGCTGTGAGTTCATCACCAGGAGCCTGAATACTGATAAGTCAGAATATTCTGCATTCATCCCCAGTCAGCCTTTGAAAATTACTTTTTTTCGCCTCTTGGGATACCTTCGGCTGCCTGTTGGTGTTCCACAGGATTCGTAGGATTCACAGTCAGTGTTTAATTGAAAAGTGCTTAGCCTGTTATTGGTTTTGGAAGATCTAAAATCCTTGTGCATTATGACGGTTTGCTGCACAAACACAAGTCCCCCCCTCTCCTCGGGCGGCAGAGTAAACTGTGCTGATCACCAGTTAATACGCCCACAGAACTTGACGAACTTCAGCAGGGTTCCAAGTCATTGTTTCTCTCACACCTGAAACGTAAGCGCGTCACAGGAACAAGATCAGGTTTAAAGAATTGCTCCGGTGTATTCAAGCTCATAGAGTAGAACTGCTAATGATAAAACTATATGATTTCATTATTTTTATATGACAGCTATGTAGGAATGCCAACAGTTCACAGGTTCCTTCCGATATGTAATGTCATCTAACCCTCCCAGAAATGTTGAGTTGATTAGTATTTCTGTGTCATAGATCAAGAAATCAAGCCTTAAAGTTAAGGAATTAGTCAATAGTGGTGTACGTATTAGAGCTCCCGGTGAGAATGCCTATGTCCTTTTCTGAATGATGTATTCTCTTTCCATCTGTACGTAGTCTAAGGGGTTGGACTTATCTATTTTAATTGCTAAAGGCTTAGATTCCTATTTGAAATAACTTGATATCTGCCTTATTAAAATATTTGTACCTTTGCTTTATTTCTTAAAGCCTATTAAAATGTGTGAAATTATTTCCGATCATACTTTTATTTAATGATTTTGAGAATTAGTCTCGCATTCCATCTCATACTTATTCATGATAATAATACCTGGTGGATTTTCTGTTTTAAAGAGACATGCTCTTTTTTGCGGACCTATAGAAATGACTTGAATTATTTGTCTTCAAAGGAAAATTCCTCCTCAAAAATACCAGGTTCTGGCAATAACAATAGGTCCACGAGTTAGAATGTGAACTAAATTTGCAGCTTGAAGCTGTTTGTGTTACACAAGCAGTTTGCATCACAGCTGTAAAGCTGCCTCGGGCAGCAACCTGGTCACAGAGTGCTCAGAAAAAATAACGTTTGCTTCTCCTCTCTGCTCAGGGCGGAATGGTCAGAAAAGATGTTCTCTCATCAAGGCGATGAGACTGTTATTGCTAGTTTCCTCCCTAGAGTAATGTTTTCTTTCTTGCTGTGTCATGCATGGATTAAGGGAGTGTTTATTTGTTGGTTTTATATAAGCGTGTTTGGTTATTATCAGTAGAAGGGTCAGTGTGTTCAACTGAGTATGTTAAGATAGATGCGTTCTTTCTTTAAGTATAATTTTAAATTTATCATATTTTTTCTTATGTTCAATATCATAACTCTATTAGAAATGTCCCATTTTTACTGATATTGTTAGCTTGTAAATTCTCTTGTTTTGAGCTCATAAGCTCATAGTGCCAGAGGCTTTTCTGTTTGATTAAGCATTTTAAAAAACACATCTTTGAGGGGATTTTGAATATATATGTGTACACACACACACACACACACACACACACAGTGGGGCAAAAGTAGATTTACAGTTGTTTATATGGAAATGAATACAATAATTAATACGTAATAATACAAACATAAACAGTTCGGCATACGCACAATCGTGGATCTACTTTTGCCCCACGGTGTGTGTGTATGTGTGTATATGTCATATCATACATACATCATATCGTTCCATTAATTCCATTGTTATCATTTACTCCCATACATGCTGAGAAACATTGAGTTCAGACTAACCATGTAGTTCTGATGAGCTATGAGGAGCTAGAAAAATAAACAGAATTTAATCACCCTAAAGTCCTCCTAGAGTAAAGAGAGTGGGGGGAGGGTATGGGGTGGGGGGTGGAGGGGGTCGGGGTTTGAATAGTTCTAGGAAACGTGGAAAGCTGAGGTCAAGGTGAGGCAGAAGCGGGGTTTATACATGGTGCCTCCTTTCATTCTAACAAATGTGTGTGTGTTAAAGTAGTGATCATTCTCCTATTTTCAAGGAAGAATAGTCAGGAAGGTTCAGGATGATTCATCCGCTCCGTGGTTGTACGATGCGGGGCTCAGAGAGAGCTGGATCGAAGAGGTTTTGTTTATATTGTGTTAACTGCAGTATCTGACTTCTTGGTTGCCCACTTGCGTGCTCCCCGAGGCCGAGGGGATGACAGACAGCGGAAAGGGGCGGGGTGCGCGGCCGCCAGGGGCCACCTGGCCAGCGAGCGGGCGGAAGGTCAGCGGGAGGGGAGCGCAGGTACGAGCAGCGCAGAGACACTTGGAACTAAGTATGTTTGCAGTCATTCACACAGAGGGTGACTGTACTGCCACTTAAAGATGTTTTCTAAATGTTTAAATATCTGTATATTTGGTAAATTTAACTGTAAAAAAAATTTTTTGAGAAGTTCATTAGCAGTGGTATATTTTTAAAAAAATAGATAGATACAGATTTGTTTGGGATTTAGATTTAGATAAAGATTATAGAGACATAAATTTTCCCACTCCTGGACTAAACTAAAATTCTCAACATCATTTTTTCATTGTTTTGCACCATTCAGATTCTTGGGGTACCATAATGTCTTCCATCCTGAATACTACTAAGCTATCATCTGAATTAGTCTGGATAGTTTTCTAAATTATTAATAATAATAATAAAAAATTCCAGTGAATTATCCTAAATATTGAATGGCAAAATCAACAACATATGAAAATATTGTTGCCAAGATACTTGGGCAAAAAAATACTGTAGAATATGCACCTAGCAAAATAGCCTCAAACAATGTGAAGCGAAAACTTAGAGAACTGCAAAGAGAAATAGATGAATCCATAATCATAGTTGGAGACTTCAAACACCACCTTTCAGACATGGACAGATGCAGGAGGCAGAAAATCACTAAGGATGCAGTTGAACTCAACAATTCCACCAATGAACTGGATATAATGGAAATCTATAGACTATTCATCCAGCAACAGCAAAACATACATTCTTTTCAAGCTTACATGAAACATTCACAAGACAGACCACCTTCTGGGCCATAAAAGGCAAAAACATATTTGAAAGAATAGAAACCATACAATGTCTGCTGTCAGACCACAGAAGATCAATAAAATTGACAGGCTTCGAGTCAGGCTAATTAAGAAACAAGAGAGAAGACACACTTTACTAACATCTGAAATGGAAGAAGAGACATCACAACATCCTATGGGCATTAAAAGGATAATAAAGGAATACGAGGAACAACTCTAAGCCTACAAACCTGACAACCTAGATGAAGTGAACCAATTCCTGAACAACCCAGTTCCAGTTATCATCATCATCATCTTTCTGGACACTTGTAATAATTTTCCATGTGTCTTCGCCATGTGATTTCTTACTTTCTCCAATTCTGTTTCTGTCATCTTTGTAAAATTGTTCCTGCACCTGTTATTTCATGCTCAAATATTTTAAAGACTATATGCCTACAAGAAAATATATATATAATAGCTTTACAAGTTTACTCTATATCCATAACAATGTAGCCTAACTTGTATATCTTTTCCATACATAATATTCTTTTTCTTTCTCAAATTCCCTTTCCAATACCCCCATCTCTCCCTTCTTTCTTACCCCATCTCTCCAATTATTCTGATACAGCTAACCAATTAATATAGCTAATGTCTCACTGTTTTCCAAGTAATACACCTCTGACCTTGATCAAATAATGTTTACTATGCTTGAAACAACAACTCCATTCTTTTCAACCAGTAAAAAGCTGATTGCCAGCCAATATTTAGCTCATTATGATTTTTTCTCTTATCTTTCCTCTGAAAGGAATATCTTCTACCCCTAACACAATTGGAACAAAGAAGTCTCCCTTTTATCTGTCCTCAAAACTTTCTCATCTAGCTATCACTTATCACTTTGTGTTATGGCTTTTGCATCCATTTCCTCGGCTTGATAGTGATGTCTTTCATGTAGAGTTAACGTATGAAAATCCCAAGCCTAAAATTAAATTCTATGTATGTATTTCTGAAAACTCTAGATATCACCTATTGGGTGACTTCAGTGTTGAGACTCCTTATTGGGATTTTTCTGACTCCACGAAGTTGCAATTATTTGAAAAGCATAAAAAAAATTGTGGCCTCTTAGCTTGCCCCACTCATACGCTCCCTCTTTCTAGAATCCATGACTTAAGAGTTCAAAACTGGGAGTAAATTGAAAACAGGTTTTTAGTTTGGGATGGCGTTGATCAAGTCACAGATTTCAGAGTAATAGAGAAATGTCTACACTGAAGTTTTTCTTGGTAACATAGATTTTTTGTTTGGTTTTATAATGTGCAGCACATGCTTCTTTTCAGGGCTTACCTAAATCCTTGTGGCTAAAACTCTGACTTATTCCCTCACTTAACAGAAAGGCCACTGCTCTTTACTCCGTAAGGACTATTTCCTCTCCTTGAAGATTCGGTGTCCATTCAACCTTCTCCCTTTCACGCTATAACAAACCTCCTTCTTTCCACAGGGAAAATCCCCTGACTTTTCAGCACTGGGCTTGTTCCAATGTGGCTTCTTGCTCAGACCCCCGCCCAACTTCCTTGTCAGGGTCTCTACCTCTCCAGAAGCTACCAGGGGCTGGTCTACCCCTTTTATTTCTATGTGGTCTATATAGCAATCAGCTATGCAAGACTCAGTATTCCTGTGTAGGTTCCTACAAAGGAACTGAAGGACTTCTTTCTCTGACACAGTGAATGAATATATAGGGTCCATAGGTTTAATGAAGTCCACAGCATGTCAGCTGGGGGGCCCTCAGATAAACAGTGTATCACATAGATTGAGCACCTCATGATGTGAACACACAGTGACTTCCAACGACAGTGTTCTGCAGCTTCTTCAAACCATGGACCTTCTCTAAATATTGTATTTCTTTTTAGAAACATGCAGAGATGTTTTTCCATTAAACTCAATTATTTTCGAAGTGTAGACTCGGTGGCTTGTCAGCAGAACAAACAGGTGCCGTTCCGTGGTCCACGCGTGTGAAATCACAGGCAGGCTAATCCTACAGGATGCCGGCTTCCACGCTTCGGTGACAGAGCCTTCATAACAGTTTTCTACAGAGGTATATTTTACAATCCGATGAGCTAACAAATTCGATCCCACCGAGCTTAAAACAAGATGAAATAAAATAAAACACAAAATGTTCTTGTTCTGCAGTACTGGGCATGGCAATTTCTTGTGTTATTATTTTTTTGTGTGTGTGGAAAAATATTGAATTTCAAATGACTCTTTTCTTGTGGTTTGGTAAAAATAATTGATAAAAAATGTTCATTAATATCTCTGGGCTACTAAAAGGTTGTGAAGATTTTATGGAAAGCCTTAGGCAGGATACATGAATGTTCTGTTCATCCCTTTTGCTGTCTTCATTTGTTTATTAATTTGCATAATATGCTAGCATTCACTAGGCATGATGAAGCCTACTGAACACTGGGGAGATACATTTAGAAAAGAAATACAAAAACTGGTGAGAATTCTCCCTCATAGCCTGCCTTCTCTCTTGTTTCAATCAAGGGACCTTTGTGAACACGTGATCACTTTGTTTCTACATATGCCCCCTTTGGCAACAAGAGAGACTGAAGACAGGGGTGATTCATCTGTCTGTTTTAAGTTACGGTGTCTTGAAGTAGAAAGTCAGACGATCAGTATTATTTATCTAATACTTGGGTTGCCATGGCAGGAAGAACACGTCATGTGACATCACACAGGCTCTTGACCGTATCTCAGATGTTGTATGAAACTAGTTCCATCTGGACATGTATCAGGTTGCTATTACATGTCAAGCATTGGGAGTAAACCTGACATTAACTTTGACTTCCGGAAGTATTGTCCAGGAGAGACATATGGATGGTAATTAAACCAACATGCAATAAATATTTAATTAATACCTGTGAGATTTATTAAAACAACAAAAGTAACAGCAAAAACAAATTTGAGGAGGTTTCCCTGAGATGATGCTTATCTCAAAAACCTAGTAAAGCGAAGACAAAAGAACATCTATTTTGTTTTGTTTGTTTGTTTGCTTGCTTGTTGGTTTATTATTTGATGGTGCTTTGATAAACCGTTATTTTAAAAGTGTTCTACATTAGAAAAATATATTGGGCATTTCACCTTTTTTTCTCACAAAATATTTGTTATAAAAGGACTTTTATGGATAATTATTTCTAAGACTTGCTTCGGGTTTGGTAACTACAAATTAATTTTTTGATGATATGGGTTTATAAATTTTAAACTCTTTCTACAGAATTATAAAAGTTTGCAATGAGAATTTAAAGACACATACAAAAATACACACTTGCCATTTATCAATAGGAAATTTTCTCCATAAATGAAAATATGTTGGTAAACAAAGAGGCCCACAGACTATCCCACAGGGCTAGTCATGTGCAATATCACTGAATGGTCTTTGGCGTCAATGTAATCCCCACAGGAACCCCCAGTTTGGGGTGTGGTAAAGGGGGAAGCATCATTCGGAGCGCACATCAATTGTGACAGTACCACTGTGGGCAACATAGCTGCCGAGCGGCCCGGCCCTCTCTTGCTAGACTGCTCTGCTCTTTGGAGCTTTGGCCTGGTCTGCTTTGCCCTGCTCTGCTCCATGGTGCCCGCTCTGCTCTGGACAGGCCGACATTTTCTGTTTTAGCTCCTGGAAGAAAATGCAGCCTTCAGTCTTGGGTAGAAATTCAAAGTGCATTTTTTGAATCAGAGGGGAGTTGACGTATAGAGAAAGGAATCCCAGCTTCTGGTTCCTGATTGGTCTGTCCTCCTGCAAATCCTAGTAGTTTGGTCCAAAAGGATTGTCCTGAATGGTCCGAATAGAGCTGCTCTGATTGGTTGGTGATGAGGCTGATGGGGATATTGCTGCATGGCTCCAATTGGATCGGGTGTGTCTCGGTCTTATTGGTTGAAATACAATTCCAGGAACTCCTTTATATGGACTGGCTCAAGTGGCCAGAGACAGTGCAGGCAGGCAGTTGAGTGTAGGAGGCAGGCAGCTTAGTGGAGGCTTCTCTCTGAAGAGCAGTTTGCACGAGAGCCCCCTGTTTAGCATTGGCTGCTGGGCTCTGTGTTTTAATTTGAGCCCAGTTAGCCCCAGGAGTTATCTTCTTTCTTTTTTTAAAAAAAATTTCTTCCTTATTTATTTTTTATTATTTTTTTTTTGGTACCTGCCCTGGCGGGAACTGAACCCAGGACTCTCTGGTCCGCAGGCCAACGCTCCAACCGCTGAGCCAAACCCGCCAGGGCCTATCTTCTTTCTTGAGGTCAACAGTATTTCATCTGAAATAGGTATAGCTCCAAAAGCATGTCTGTCATTTCAGCCTGCACTCAAATGACCCAATGCTCTGACCTTAATGAGAAACACTAAGTACAATGCTCCTAGATAGCAAAGTATGTAACATTAATTTTCAATCTGTATTAAAGTATAGATTCAAAGCTCTTCTTAATTCATTAGAAGGTAATACTATTTCTCAATGTATTTAATAAGTCTCAGATGGTCAGCCTATTGTTAATTTTAAAAATAGCTACCCTATTGGATTTCCAGGGGTTCCTTTGCTCCCCTCCACCTCCCCGGGTCCTCAATCCTCTTAATTTGTCTCACTTTGAATATTCATCACTTTTTTCCTTTCTTTGTTTTAAATTTTGTTCATATCATCATATACCCTTCATCTTACTAGAAATGATATAATTTATCCTGTAAATATAAATCTCTGAAGGAGTTGAAACAAACATAATGATTACTTGGTGCTTAAAGGAAAAAGAAATCACTTCTATTTATGTTTTCAGATGCATTTGTGATTTGTTATAGAATTCCATTTATTTCTCCTTACTACTTTATTTTGGTCATCAAATCTATTACTACTTTTCAAAATTTAAAAGCCTTTTTTTTTTTTTTTTTTTAGTATTAAAGCACTAGTTCCAGACATATATTTAATAAAATATAGTTATAAATCCTCATGAAATCTTGGCTATATGCCTTCTCTATTCTTTCAAAACTCAAACAGCTCATAAATCTTGAAAGTGAACATAAAAATGGAAAGAAAGGATTGCTTATAGAGCTTAAGCAATAGTAGTTATTCAATAGTAGGTAACTTTTTTCCTTTTTTGGGGGGGTTTCAAATGTTTATTGATACTTTGGCTTTCACCCAAAGTAAAAGAATTTCCTTTTTAACAAAATTATGTTACCAAAGAAACATATGATTAAATTGAAAAATATGCAATTTGCAAATGAGAATTAGGTTAATTTTTTCTAGAACTTAATTTCCTGATCTAAAATAATTTATGAAATAATCTGTAAATTCCTGCCATATATTTTATTGGGTTTGGAACATCAGAGTGGAAACAAGGAATGAAGGTAGCGCATGAAGTAGTGGGATCGGTGAAATCAGAGAGATTGTTTGAAATGTAAGTTAGACAAAGACAGCTCTAGATTTAGACTTTCTTGGGGTGGGGTAGGCAATGGTCTTGAGTAGCTGATCTAGTTGGGCCAGGTCTTCTACATCTCCAGTTGCTAATTTCTTCTCTTTCTCTAGATTGCTGAGCAGAGTTTGTTCACATTTTTATTATCAGGAGTAAATATAGAATTCTTGGCAATTGGCGGGATTATTGTTATTTGATTCTCACCCTTCTAACAAATATGTAGCAGTATTTCATTGTTGATTTCATTTGCATTTTGCTAATGACAAATAAATATTGAGCATCTTTTCATGTGTTCATTGGTCATCCTTATATTTCTTTGATGAGGTATCTTCAGATCTTTCATTCATAAATTTTTTTTTCCCTTTTTTATCTTATTGTAGAGTTGAGTTCTTTAAATATTTTAGTTACAAGTCCTTTATCAATCACATGGTTCAGAAATATTTTCTTCTAATGTGGGGCTTGTTTATTCAATCCACTTATCAGTGTCTTTCAGAGAGCAGATTTTTAAAACATTTTATAAAGTTCAAATTATTATTTTTTGTATCAATCTTAAATCATACTTTTCATATTGGATCTAAAAACTTAACAGCAAATCTCAAATACAAGGACACATAGATCTTCTGACATTTTTTTATCATTAATAAGTGCTTGATTCTGTCAGATGCTTTTTCTATATCAATTGGTATGATCATATTTTTTTATAGCCTGTTGATGTAGTCAATTATATTGATTGACTTTTGAATGTCAAAATGACCTTGCATACTTAGAATATTCTACCCTACCACTTTTTAAATTCATTTTCTACATTGCAGAATTTGATTTATTAATATTATGAGGTTTTTTATCTAGGTTTATGGGAGTTTTCTGTCATTTTAATTTATTTAATGACTCTATGTAGAGTTGGCATTAAGATAATACTGGCATCATAAAATGAGTTAGGAATTATTTTGTTTGCTACTATTTTATGGAAGAGAACTTGAAGAATTGCTATTGTCCTTTAAATGTTTGATGGAATTTACCACTGAAACAATTTGGGCATGGTGCTTTCTTTTTTGAAATGTTATTAATTATAGATTCACTTTTAAAAATAGATGCAAAGCTATTAGAATATCTGTTATATATGTGAAAGTTTGTAGTTTATGTCTTTCAAGAAAATTAGTGATCATGGAATTATTTATAGTATTTCTTTGTTTTGTTTTTTATATCAGTTGAATAAATTGAGATAACCCCTCTTTCATATGATATTGGTAAGTTTTGTCTTCTGTCTTTTTGAAGGCTTAGATGGATAGAGTTTTATCCCTTTTATTGATCTTCTTAAATAATCTGCATTTGGTTTTGTTTATTTTCTTCATGATTTTCATGCTCTCAATTTCAGTGATATTTTTTCTAAATTTTATTCATTTATTCATTGTTTTGTTCTTCTGCTTTCTTTAGACTTTCTATTCTCCTTTCTTTAGTTCACTAAATGAGGAAAATAACTTATAAATTTTAGATTTTTTTCTAATGTATGAATCTAATTCCGTAATTATTTTTCTAAACATTGTTTTGCTGCCTGTCACAGGTTTTGATATGCTGTGATATACTTTTATTTCCATTGAAAAATGTAACATTTCTTGAGACTTTATTGACCTCTATGTCATTTACTTTGACACCTTTATTATTATGTAATAGTCATTTTTTTAAATCTGCTTTTTTCTGAAAATAGTTACTTCAGCTCTCTTCTGTTAAGTGTTAGCATTTGCTCTGCAAATATTTGGAGATTTTCTGCAGCCTTTCTATAACCGAATTCTACTTTAATTCCATTTTGATCTGAAATTATACTTTGTATAATTCTAGTTTTACAATTTAAAGCTATGTTTTATGGCCCGGTATAGAGTCTACCTTGACGAATGCTTCATGTGAGTTTGAAATGAATGAGTGTTCTGCTGTGGTTGGATGGCCTATTCCATGAATGTCAATTAGATCAAGTTGGTGGTTGTTGTTCAGGTCAGCTCTGTCCTTACTGATGTTCTGCCTGCTTGATCTACCAATTACTAACGGAGGGTTGCTAAAGTCTCTAACAATAATAGGAAAGTTATCTATTTATCTTTGCTGGTCTATCAATCTTTGCCTGATAGATTTTGTCCTTCTGTTGTTATCTACATGCATGTTTAAGAATGTTTTCTTTGCGAATTGACACTTTATTATTATGTAATAGTCATTTTTTTAAATCTGCTTTTTTCTGAAAATAGTTACTTTAGCTCTCTTCTGTTAAGTGTTAGCATGGTATATCCTTTTCCAATATTTACTTTTAAACTAAATGTGTCTTTATGCCTTTATGTGTAAAGTAGGCTTTGTTTAGACAACATATAGTTTATTCTTTATTATTTATACTCTGACAATATCTGTCTT
Source organism: Molossus molossus (assembly GCF_014108415.1). Taxonomy (NCBI): domain Eukaryota; kingdom Metazoa; phylum Chordata; class Mammalia; order Chiroptera; family Molossidae; genus Molossus; species Molossus molossus. The sequence goes on along the minus strand of NW_023425350.1, from coordinate 6,626,386 downwards.
TTACGTGGTGTATTCAGAACATTTGTATTTAAAGTGATTATTGATGTGGTCGGATAAGTATCAAATTTGTAACTTTGGTGTTGTTTAGTGTAGTTAGTATTTAATATGTATTGAATTTTTAATTATTTCTCCCCCCATTTTTTTTTTTTTTTTTGCCTTTTCTGGCTTTAGTTAGCAATTGTCTATGATTCTATTTTATCTCCTCTTATTAGCATATCAATTGTATTAAAAACTGGCTTGCTGCCCAGTCCTGTTTGGCTCAGCAGTTAGAGTCAGCCTGCGGTCCGGAAAGACCGGGGTTCGGTTCCTGCTAGGGGCATGTGCCTCGGTTGCGGTTTGTCCCGGGGCCTGGTTGGGTCGTGCGAGTGGCAACCACTCAATGTGTCCCTTTCACGTCAATGCTGCGTGCGCTCTCTCTCTCTCTCTCTCTCTCTCTCCCTCCCACTCTAGCTGAACAAAAAACAAACAAACAAAAAGTCCTTGGGTGAGGATAAAAAAACAACAAAAACAAACAAACTGGCTTGCCCTAAAAGCTGCAATCCGCATTTCTGTAGAGGCCGCCTGGGGACCTGCAGGGTGTTCCGCTGCATTGCATCACAGCAGAGCAAGCTCCGAGCCTGCTGCCGGTGGAAGGTCTTGCCTCCAATCTGTATAAAAAATGCAACATGAGAAGTACAATAAGCGAAAGTGCTCTATGCCTTACATAGCAATTATTACTCCCACAAAGAGAAAGGAGAAAGGAATGTAAAGTTTTTCTCAGTTAAACGAAAACTGTGGGGATTCGTTGTCACTAAGTCTACCCTGCAGGAAATGTTGGAAAAAACCTTCGGGCAGATAGAAAATTCCACAGGTTATACGCGCACATAGACCTGCATGAAGAACAGAAGGGTATCAGATAAAGACTAAGTTGATAAATGTAACATCAGATCTCTAATGTTTTAGAACATTTCAGATTAAATATTAATTTTTTAGTGGTCACATTAAAATATATTGTGCATTTATAGCGTATGGATAAGTGCAATTAGGACAGCAATATCACAAGGGGCTACAAGCAGAAATGAAGACTACTTGGTTGTAAGTCCCTGTACCAAACATGAGTTTGTATAGTTTTATTTGAAGGCTCTTGGGGAGGGTGTGCTTTTGGAGATTGGCATTTCCTTGGCGAAGGCTCTGGGGGTATTTCACAATGATTGGCTGAGCGTCCTTCCAGACCACAGGTGAACCCGTTTTAAATCTTCACAGTGAGAATCCGGTGGGTTTCGAGATGGTGGAGCCTATAGAAGTGTGAGGGCCTCTTTAAGACGTCTGTACCCTGGGATTTCTCCCTGTCAAGGTCATCCACACAAGCGTCCTCCAGTTCATCAAAACCAGCAGTTTAATGTTCCTACCAGTTTACTGACCCAGTGCATTCTCCCTCAGGTAAGCAGACCTAGGCTGTGCCTCTCGGGATATGTGTGTCTTTCTGAATTTCACTTGTGGTTTGCTCTGTGTATCAAGTTTTCTGATTTAGAAAAGCCATTGATTTTCTGTTTTTTCATCTTTTTCTTCTTGTAAGTGTGGCGATGCTGACCTCCAAACTCTGTGCACGCCCAAGTCGAAACGGTAAGGCAGGGGAGTTTTGAAAGCTGGTTTTCTAAGCTTTCCTTCCTAATTCCTTTCCCAATAGTGAAGGAAAAACAGTTTTCTTACCCTTTCCTGTCATATTTCAAGAAATCATACTAAAAGGTGTCATAAAACAACACAACATGGACGTTTGGAATGATAGGTAACTCACTGCTACCCGCACTGTACCTTTTGCATGTATTTGAAGGATTTGATGAATAAAACTTGGTAAATAGAGCACTTCCATTTTGGTAATTTAGAGTTAAATAGTATGTTAGTTTTGTATCACCAGTAATTAGAGAATGCATAATTGTGTGTGTGTTTCCCAGGGAGCTCTTTGGAAGCAAATGTATTATCTCTTTGAACTTTTGCTGCATGTGTCTCGCGGCAGGTTGGACACCTGACAGGGATTACACGGCATCCAGAGTTAGTTGTAAAGATTGGCGTCGTTTTCTTTCCTTACCCGTGTGTCCGGTGTCAAGCTTGTGAAATGTGAATGAGTAGATCAAATGTCCACCTGTCGATTTACCTCTTCCCCTGTAAATACTCCTCGGGGTTCCTTTTATTTTTGGAGGAGGGGCAATCATTTTTTTACTTTTTTGTCTTACTCAAACCCATCTAATCTAAATTTCAATTCTTATGTTTAAACCGATGATTAAGATGTTCCACCTGGAGATAGCTCCGCTAGGTGACATTGGTCCATCCATACAAGAAGGTGTTTGAAACTAATGGCTATGCATAGTCCATAGAAAAGTAGTTTTAAATGTGTCTTTTTTCATCACTGCATCACAAGTCACGCTCGTTTTTTTTTTTTTTTTTTTGGTAAAAATGCCCAGCTGGTGTGACTCAGTGGTTGAGCATCGACCCATGAACCAAGAGGTCAGTGAGGGGCATGCAGGAGGCCGCCAATTAATGTTCTCTCTCATCGATGTTTCCGTCTCTTTCCCTCTCCCTTCCTCTCTAAAAATCAATAAAGAAAAAAACATTAAAAAAAATTGGTACATTTGAAAAAGAGACTTGTAATCACATAAATGCCAGAGGAAGATAAAAGAATAAACTCTTTAAAAAGTACTTGGAAGAGTGAGAGTAAAATTTCAGGGATTTAAAGCCTGAGTAGAGCACATTGTCATGTTCCTGTGCAATGTGGGCCCTTCTCTTAGAGCCCATGGACTTGCTATGACCGTTCAGACACATTTCTGAGAAAAGCTCATAAGCAGACTGTCAATATTAGCCAGAAGAATGATTGCATGTAGATAGTACCCAAGAGACTGATGTTTACATTTTCAAACTTCGTAATACCAGGAAAGCCATCAGGATTAATTCACATTTATGCCTAATTCAAGGTTTAGTTCTAACTAAATGCTTTTTAATATACATAATTGATCTTTCTATGAGGACAGGTTTCAAGCTACTATTTAAAATAGTTATACATGTCTTCAGATACTGTTCCTATGCATTTGAGCTTAGTTACTTTTTAATTTGCAAAAGTTGTGAGCTAATGCTTTAAAGATGCAATTTCCATTATTCAAGTAAAACAAAATGAAAACAAATTTGGTAAGAACCAGAAACCTCTTTCTTGTTCTTAATGAATTATAATCACAAATTAAAATCTCTCCACCAACAGCCGTGAACAATACAATTATTTTTTCCACCTTCATTGTTTTGTGCAAAAGGTTCCACCTCTTTGTATATATTTGAAGAAACAAACAACAGTACAATTTCAAGAGTATAAAATGTAAATGTCGTGAATATTCAGCAGTAAATTTAGACATTCACCCCTACAAGATGCATCCTAATTTTACTTTCATTAGCTTAAAAAAGTTGCAATTAAGCCCATAGATCTTATTAATTGTGTTAAAGGAATAAAGTGCTTTTCCTTTTACATCTCTCATAAGGAAGATTTGGAAATGTCAGAGAGTGAGTTATAGGAAAAAGAACATTTCACGGCCTAGTAATTCAGGCAATACATGCCAAGCAATAAGAAGGGGAGAAAGATAATTGAAGTCGGTAGAACAGAAGAATGGTTGTGGGATAAGCATTATGCATGGAGGCAAAGTCCCCAGGTAATGAGGTGATAGATCTAATCTTTTGAAAAATGTAATATACAAACAGCCCTGTTTTCTGGAAACAGACAGTACTTGCGGCTATGAAAGAACAAGTAATCATGTATTTATTATTCTCTAGCTCAAGCAATAAGCAGAAAATTATAAGAGTGAAAGAAACTCCTTTAGATTAAGGAAATTGTTCGATATACGCTTTCTCTAACTCCAAGTCCGATCTCAGTGATTGGTACTGATGGAGGCATGATGCAGTCTGGTTGGAATGGCAAGTATAGAAAATGATGAGATTCAGTAATGGACAACGCCTATTATGAAGTGGGCCCCAGAAATCACTTTTAAAAAACTAGACACCTACTGACACTTTTGTTATGGGGAACCCCAACTTGGGTTCGCTGTGTGTTGATAGTCAAAGACAATCTTTTGGGAGGTGCACTCTGTTTGTATAGGATTTGGAATGATCAGGCAAGGTAAGGAAATCTTTTAGTATCTTCGATTATTAGCATCCCCATTGGTGGAATTGTCTTGGTATTCACAATACCTACCTGTCATGGACAGTCTCAGGATCAATAAAAGTGTGTGTGTGAAAACACTTGGGACCTATTTAAATGACAGGTATTCATGTTATACCATGAGGACTGGGAATTTGTTTTTTAGCATTTTGTCCTCAGTATGTGGCCCAGTCATTGACAAGCAGTAGACACTATTTCTTGAACAAATGAATGAATGCATTTTCATTACTGCTGTTATAAGGTGTCGGAGAAGCAGGTTTCTGATGACCCCACAAATAAGGCTTATTTTGTTTCTATGATAAGAGTGATGGTAATAATTTTGGAGGAACCTTGTGGAAAGATAATTGGCAAAACCCGCATCCAGAAACCTGTCCCCGACTTGCTTGTGGCCCTGTTGTTGAGCAGCACGTCCTAACATGAAGTCATGGGTGGTCACTGAGATCATTTCTGTATCAGTGGATCACTTCTGAAAAGTAAAATTAGTGAAACCTCATTTTATTTGAGTGTTTCATATCGGCATCGAGTCCCAGTTTTCATTTAAAGCTCAAACAAATCCAGTTTCACACATCCAGTATTATTGTGCTCAGTGAACAGATAAGAAAACTAAGACTGACAGAGATTTAAAAATTGTCCAAATGGAGAGCTAATTAGGAACCCAGCTGAAATTTGTATTCTGTTGTGTATTACTCTGTGTCTTGACTTTTTCCTTGAGAACACATAGTCCTATGTAATTTGAATACATTATTTTTTAATTTGGCCTAAGAACGAGATATAAATATAACATTCGTCCTGGCCAGTTTGCTCCGTTGGTTGGAGTGCCATCCCATGTGCTAAAAGGTGGCGGTTTCCATTTCCACCAAGGCATATACGCAGGTTGTGGGTTCAACCCCCGGTCAGGGCATGTGTGGGAAGCAACCCACGGATGTTTCTCTTTCACATCGATGTTTCTTTCTCCTTTGCTCTCTAAAAATCAATTTCAAAAAGGAAAGAAATATATTTCTCTGATTACACTCACACACGTTTGTATATTACATGAACTTTCTCAATTGGACATTCACACTCGTGAGGTGGAATTCTGTGGGATCCACTCTTTCCATTTGTCTTCTGTAAAGCACAGAGGCCTTGACCTGTCTGTGACCTCCTTCCTTTCCTCTGCGAAGTGAACCTACGGGTGAGAACAAAATATGGGGACTGGTGACGAACCACATTTAACTTCACCACAACCTGATGGTCTATGGTCCTTGGAGTTTTATTCTTACTTGCGAACTAACTAGTATTTAAAGTATATTCCTGCATTATTGTTAAGGCCTTTAGGAAGGAAAGGAGAGTTATTATACTTTAAAAAGCATAGCTCGTCCTCAGGAATGTGGGATGTAAAAGAGTGTCCCCAAGTGTTGAGTCAACCCAGGCACTGCCTGTGCCCCAGAAAAATAAATATTAATGTTAATGCAAATACCCTATTAGTGATAATATAAACACCCTAACCCCATTAGGGAAGAAACATAGAATATTCAAGTGGTTATGGGCCAAGAACAGTGTAAAGTAGTTTGCATAAATTATTTCATGAAGACATATCAACAAACAGAAACAGTATTACTTAAAATTATATTTTCATGGTTATCAGAGATCCTCTTTCCATGCATCTTTTAAATTTTTTGTTAACCCTCACCCAAGGATATTTTTTCATTGATATTTAGATGGGGTGGAAGGGAGGGAGGGAGGGAGAGAGAGAGACATTGATGTGAAAGAGAGACATAGCAACTGTGCCCTTGACTGGGAATCAAACCTGTGACCCTTTGGTCTGCAGGCTAAGGCTCTGACAGCCGGGCCACGCTGGCCAGGGCTCAGTGCCTTTTAAGTCCTAGAAGTCAAAGGAAGAACATGATTACTCTGCAGTGTTCTCAAGAAAATGAAGGCGGAGGATGACCTCTCTCTGGCTAATGTTTCATATCACTGCATACCGTCAACAGATAATTCCTCGTTATGTGGGAAGGCCAGACTGAGGTGGACAAAATGCAGACTAATGAGGCTAACCTTCCGCAGTCACTTGTCAGCTGTTCAATTCTTTAAACCTCTCCAGAAACCAGACACAATTTTATGGTATTGATACAGAAATAAATCATGCTTCAAGATGATTTTCTTGTGCTCCTGCGCAAAGGTGGGATCAATTTACTATTGCTTATCCCAGTAATCGTTAAGAAACATTCATTTATCAAAAGACAGCTCTGACATAGAAATTCCATTTATAGTTTGGCCTTCCTTTTCTTAAAATGATCGGCTTAATGATTATCTGACAGATTTATTTTTTCAGATGCATACAGTGGTCCCCTTGGTGTTTTTAGAGCCTCATTAGCATGTGGTTTTCAAAAAAGCATTCCTGGACTCTGCCATGCCCTGGGCTTGGCGCGGTTTGTGGGCTTTGAACGGTCACCGTAACCAAGAGACGCCGCTGGCTGCCGAGTAGAAAGGATGGGGAGCAGGCGAATTCTCTTGGAAAGATTACAGATAAAGTCCACTTTTTTTTCTCCTAAAACTGTAAAGTACATGAGGGGATGCATATTGGTGAAATGATTTGCTTTTCCTGTTGGCACCAGTAATTATAAGGGCACCTGTACCGTGTTTCAGAAGTAATGGCCAGGAATGTCGATTTAATGAGCAAACCAATGAGATAAGATGTTTCAGCCAGTGCAGTTATTCTCTCGGGAGAGGGAATGGAAGCGAATTAAAAATCATTAGCTGAAATAGCTAAATGGAAAAGTTCTCCAAATCTGTTTCTTACACAAAGTTTGGGAGCAGGGGGCCAGAAAGTGGCCCTTGAGTGGGTGGCCACGTGGAGTTAGAGAGCCACGCGATGATCAAGCATCGATTGTGGGTGCTGGACCCTATCATGCTGGGAGTAGGGTGGTGCTGCTAACATGCACCCATAAGAACCAAGAAATCAAGTGCTGGCAAAATCCCCAAATGTCAAAGCTATGAATGAGGACAGGTTGAGAATCGGATAGAGAAAGGATTGGGAGAATGTGGTTAGCACAGAGAATTGTTCTTGGGTGCTTATCATGAGCCCTCAGGGGAAATGTCAGTTCTTCTTTTTTTTTTTTTAATCCTCACCCGAGGATATTTTTCCATTTTTTGTACAGATAGAGTGGGAGGGAGAGAGAGAGAGAAACATCGATGTGAAGGGACACATCGATTGGCTGCCACCCGCACAACCAACCAGGGCCGGGGACAAACTGCAACCGAAGTACGTGCCCTTAGCAGGAACCGAACCCGGGTCTCTCCAGACCGCAGGCCTACGCTCTAACCGCTGAGCCAAACTGGCCAGGGCGAAATGTCAGTTCTTTACATACCATTTGGAATATGTTTCTGAAAGGGGTTGAACTAGCATACTGTCAGATGTAAGAGGCCACAGTCACTGGTGTAAGTTATACACAAAGTATAATAATCGAGGAGAATATATTCTTATTTAAATCTTTCATAGGTGGGTGTTTATAATTTGATCAGTGTAAAAATACTTCTTGCATGTGTGCCCATAATGCACTAGACCATGTGAATCCCAGCCCCTGTGAATGTTGCAGAGTATTAAATAATCAATATATATTGTCCTATATGCTTACACGTATCCACACATTCTCACACGCAGGTTGGTACAGGTCGGGACAATATTTGGCCCACTTTTTGTGAATAATAGTGTAAAATATATTCAAACCATGCTGTTCTTTGAAGATTTCAAGTCATGTGCGTCTTTGGGCTTCGATGATAATAGATATTGTTCACATTTTTATTTCTCTTTTATAAGTTGTGCAACTTGAGACAGCTCAATTAGTTTCTTTGAATCTGGGTTTCCTGTTTAGAATAGAAATAATAACGATCACTTTCCAGGGATGACTTGGGAATGACTGAGAATATGATGGCACAGTGCCCTACACTTAACAGGTGCCATAATGTTAGTAATTCCCCCCTTCTTGTTCAAGAGGTTGAACAGATGGGTATATTACAGTATACGAACAGATATCTAAATTATTTGCGACATAAAAATTCTCATATATCTTATGATAGAGCAGCATGACATCACATAAAAATTATGTTTTGTAATAATGGTGAAGACTGAAAGCTACAAAATGCAACGGAAGAGTTTTAAACGAAAGCAATCATTCGATGTGACTACTAAACCAGGAAATGTGGAGCTGCAGTTCCAGCCCCAGGAACATTGAGTTCAGTTCTGGCAACTGCTCCATAAGAAGAATATTAATGAATGGATTTCAACTTAAAAAACGTACATTCTGGGATCTTGTTTTATAGATGGTCATGTTCTTGCAAATACAGATATTTTCTTTCCTACATTATAACCTATAAAATTGCTTGTTTAAGTAAAGATTCATTTAGTTAGCCTTATTACACCGCCCAGCCCTCTAATACAAGCTCGTTAGAACGTGCGAGAATAGCTATCCTCTCCTGGGTCCCAATCGCAGACAGAAATTTTCTTCTTTCATTGTTTTTGAAATTTCTCAACTATTATATTTTGAAATATTTCTTCTGACCTGTTTCTTCTCCCTTTCTGGGTCTTCAGTTACATCACGAGGCAAAGATGTTTGCCAGCGACCTGTATCTCTTGGATTCTTTGCTCCGATTTTTTATATTTCTTTGTGTTTTATTTTTGACCATTTCTATTCAACTCTCTTTAAGTTATTTATTCTTTCTTTGGGTCCATATTTTGCTGAAATCCCAGTGCTATATTTTTCTTTCTAGGAGTGTCCAGTGACTTTTGGAAATAATTGTTTATGTCTCTGCTGAAATCCCTCACTCCTTAGCCTGTTCACACGAGGTATCCATCACCTCCGCTGCGCTCTGGTTCCCGGGCCGCTGTAATAAATCACGCGCTCTGGGCGGTTTCCAGCAGCAGGATGGCATTCCCCGTGCTCCTGGAGGACCGAGTGTGCGACCAGGTGTCAGCAGGGCCACGCTTCTCCCAAGGCTCCAGGGAAGAAGTCTTTCTTGCCTCTTCTGGTTTCCATTGGTTGCTTGCAATTCTTGGTGTTCCTTGGCTTGTGGATACATGGCTCTAATCTCTGCCTCTATCTTCAAGGGCATTTGTGTGTGTGTGTGTGTGTGTGTGTGTTGCACCTGTCTTCTCCTTCTTAGAATGCCAGCCATATTAGAGTTAAAGCTCCCGAATCCATCCTGACCTCACTTGAACGTAGGTAATTGTATCTGTTAAAACTCTGTTTCTGAATAAAGACACCCGTGTGGGTACCTGGAGTCAGGACTTCAACATGTTCTGGAGGACGCAATCCAACCCCAAACGCACGAAAACCTTTAATGCAATGATCATAGGTATTGCGAAGACCTTGTGGAAAAATCCTTGCTCTTCCATGTTTCTCTTGCAGGGCGGAGGAGGGGAGATGTGTTTCCGATCTCAGAAAGGCCTCGGGCTCTGCGTTTGCTTCTCCCTGGTGTCCCGGCGGCGAGTCTGAAGGCCTCTCCACGCGTAAGGCCCTTTAGTAGTGTGTTTGATGCCCGAGAGGGTGCTCTCTAGGAGGAGTGCGCACCTGTCCTCCCTCGGCAGCATCAGCCCCCAGGGGCTCTGTGTGCAGAGAGCACCCTCAGGCCTCTCTTGCCCCCCCCCCCCTTTTTAAATTTTGTGAATGCTCAGGAGAGACACATGGGAAAGTGGAAAAGAGCATCTGTGTAAGTGAGAACTCTCCCACGTCCAGATCTATTTTGATCCGGAATGCTAGCCCACAAGTGGCCTTTCGAAATGTGTTCAAATCGTGGCTGGGTTATTGTAACCGTCGCTCTGGGGACACGGTCTTCTCCCCATGCCCGGCAAGGGCGACCCGTTCCTGTAGTTCTGCCACCCTCAGAGGCACCTGCTGCTCTTTGGAATTTAGGTCCTTTTGTTGCCTTGTGACCTCAGCTCTTCGATGTGTCAAGGAAAAAAAAATAATGTTGTAGAATACCTGGCTTTTTCTCAATGTTACGGTAGTAGCAACCTTCTCTGGTAGCGTCTACACCCTGATGCCCAGCGGAACTCGGCCCCTTCTGGGCTCATGTTGCAGTGTCAGCAAATTAAGGATCACAGGGCTGTAAGGACTCATTCACTTGGCTTTTTATTTTGTTCCTTGTCTCTCTCTCCTAAGTAGGATAAACATGCCCAGAAGGCAGAGGTTTGTATCTGTTTTATTTATTGTGGTTGTACTGGGGGCTCTTAGAAAAGAGTCTGCCACAGTTGCTTCTCAAACATTATTGAATGAATATCTAATGACAGAGATGAATGAGACGTCACATATATTTTCACAGTTTTCACAGTTTGTCCTAAAAAAGAACATTTCATATAGAGAACAGTATCCCTGTATTTTAGAGGAAGAAAGCGATTTTCAGAGATGTTAAATAAATGGCCCCGCGTGACATAGTCTTGCTTGGCAGGGAGTGAAGGCGGGAAGCAGCATGAGGACAAGCGAGCTCCTGTTGGGTGTGTCTGGGTTTGAAGGCTGACTTCTCTGCTCTCACTGACGGTGAGCAAATCGCTTAACTTTTCCAGTGCTCAGAATCCTCTTCTGTAAAGCGAGGCAAATACTTCCTCCTTTAAAGTGTTATATTAAAGAACTAATGGAATCATTTTTCAAAGCAACTGACACACGGAAGGCATTCAATAGCTATTACTATAACTCCTATTATTCCTAATATTGTATTATTTTTGTATTACCTTATCTGGAGCTTGAGACCAGTTTCTCTGATGCTAAGTCCTAAGCAGAGTGATCTCATCACGCCACTGGTCATGCCACGGGGATATTTCAGGTAAAGAAGGACCTAAGGAGGGGGAGACAGTGTAGAGGACGCAGCCAGAATGTGGACAGAGTTTATAATGTACTTACAGGATTGTCTGTTACCTGTTCTCTCGAGAAATAGTATGTTGTTCTCTTAGAAGGCAGGGTTAACTTGGCCTTTGGCTAAATTAAAATAGTAAATATGAGTAGCTTGTGCAAAACAAAATAAGAAGTAGTAGAAGAGTTGTAAATTTAAACCCTCAGCCCTTAATTTGGAAGAAAACAATCTTGTTATTTTTATAAAAAATAAAGTTGCTGTTGTTGTTTTAAATGTAGTTGATAGCGTCGAAGAGAGTGTCAGGGATGATACTGATGAGTAAACAAATGTAAGATTAGGAAGAGCTTTCTAGGCTGTGCTACTTGGGGTTCTATTGTCAAGGTCATGGAAATGTGGAAAGGCTAAAAGAGAATAATACATTAACATATTTTATATTCATCTCTCTGAGCCGAATGGAGTGCTATTAAGCATGGAGTCATAAATACTTCATTCAAATGCAAATGTTTCATTGTCTTATGTCGTTGGAGACATGAAGCGTCCTATGTCTAGGAAGGGATATGACAGACAAGAGAGACCATGGGAGAAACAAGAATCATAATGAAAATTTGTAATACAAATTGAGTTACTGGGGCAATATGATCACACTGAATACAAAGGAAATCAACTTTCCGTGTGTTCATGTAAGTTTTCTGGGTTGCTGACACGCATTGTTTTACCCAATTTGAAAGGATGGTAGAACTTTCTGTGCCATTACAAAAAAGAATACAAGTGATTTTTCTCAGCATTCAATTTCTATGGTGATGATAAGTTGTGAACATACCTTTGTGGTGACAACATACATTTTTCTTTAGTAAAATAGAATTCTGTAGAGATTGACTTTGTGTGTTTTTTTTCTTTTCTTTTTTTTATTGATTTTAGAAAGAGAGGAAGGGAGAGGGAAAGAGATAGAAACATCAATGAGAGAACATTAATCAGTTGCCTCCTGTATACCCCTCACTGGGGATCGGGCCCACAACCTGAGCATGTGCCCTGACCAGGAATCGAACCAGTGACCTCTTGGTGCATCGGTCACAGCTCAACCACTGAGCCACACTGGCCGGGATGACTTTGAGTCTTTATGGAAAGTAGCCTGATGCATTATGTGGTAGCATATTGGTTAACATTTATTTTTGAGAGTCCATTAGCCAAGAAAATTCAGGCTAAAATCTAGTGTTTTCGTTTTCTCTTTTGAAATATATTTAGAAATAAGTGAAGCTATTTTGAAGGCTAGAAACACACCATAGCTAACAGTTATCTCAGGTATCATCAAGAAAAACCTTTATTTTATAGTTGAGAAATCTAAGGCCTAATTTGAGAAACAGTGTGATCAATATCACATAATTTCTATGTTCATTGGCTAGTTTTTTTTTTTCTTTATTGATTTTAGAGAGAGGGAAAGAAAGATAGAAACACTGATGAGAGAGAATATCAATTGGTTGCCTCCTGCATGCCCCCGCACTGGGCATGTGCCCTGACCAGGAATCAAACAGGCAACCTCTTGGTGCAGGTGTTGATGCTCAACCACAGAGCCACACTGGGCCATTGGCTAGATTTTATTGTGTCTCGAATTCCAATTCAGGATGGTTTAAACTATAGCTTATTGCATTTGAGTGAGTCTTTCATGAATTAATGATGATGTAGAAATACTTTATTTCACTGGGTAATTAAAAATATAAATTAATAACTTTTTCATGCTGTAAGATATTTTAATGACTTATTTGTCATTTTGCTATTATAAGTGATTTGATTTATAAAATATTACTTATAACTTTTCTAATTACACAAGTCCTATAAAATAATGAACAGTGTATATAACAATTTGAATAAAATAATAAGTTATAAAATGAATATTGTCTAAATTTCACTACTCAGAAGACAACAAAATTCACACTTAATACAAATAACATTGACATTCAAAGTGATTAGTTAGCTATGAACCCTTTCCTTAAGGAACTCACTATCCCAGAGTGAGAGAGACACTAAGCAAATGATTACAATGTTGTATTATAAAGAAATGATGGGCCCAACTGGTGTGGCTCAGTGGTTGAGCATCGACCCATGCACCAAGAGGTCGCCGGTTCGATTCCCAGTCAGGCCACATGCCCAGGTTGTGGCCTCCATCCCTAGTGGGGAGCATACAGGAGGCGGCCAATTGATGTTCTCGCTCATCGATGTTTCCATCTCTTTCTCTCCCTCTCCCTTCCTCTCTCTCTAAAATCAATAAAGAAAAAAAATAAAAAAATAAAAAACAAAAAAGACATGATGGAGTAGTAGAGAGAAAAGGCTTTATTTGGAGTAGCAGTTTGATTGAGCCTGTGGAGAAACCTGACATCCATGATATATTTTAGGGACATAGGATAAGGTACCTGGTTTAGGGCTTAAATAGTATAAAAAACGATTTTGCAGTATTTATTAAACTTTAATAACAGGGTCATTAATAGAGGAAGGCTACTCCCAGCTTAGACAATAACTAGAAAATAACTTCTGGGTCAAAGGGCATGAATACAAGCTTTTCTCGGAGTAACACGGACGAAAAACATTTAAAATACCCTCACGACTAAGGAGCACGAATCAAACAGCTCTCCAACAGCAACACCAAAAAATAAAAAGGGCCAAAGTCTTAGACATTTCTCTTAAGAAGACATGACAATTAACCTCATGAAAAGGTGTTCAGTGTGACCAGTCATTTGAGACATGCAGAATAAAACCTCAGTGGAATACTGCGACATTCCTGTTAGCGTTGCTAACAAAGCCACCCTTATGATACCAAGTGTAGACATGGTTTGGAGTAACTAAAACTTTCATTTGTTGCTGGTAGCAATGCAAAACATTTTTCCACTACGGAAAGCATTTTGGCTGTTTATTATATTAATCATATATTATATTTAAAATCTTCCAAAACTAGGGATGACCCAAGTGCACGTCAGTGGTGAATGGTTAGGCAGCCTGTGGTACATCCACAAGATGAAGGACTGCTACTGAGCAATGGAAGGGACTGAAGCTTGCCAGGCACTCAGCAACATGAATGAGTCTCAAAGGCTTTATGCTGGGTGAGGTAACCCAGCAACAAACGGTCCCATACTGTCGAATACTGCGTATACACCATTCTGTAAGGATAGAGCACAGATCGGTGGTACTCAAGTGTTAGAGGTGGAAATGGTTTCACTCGAAAAGGCAGAACAAGGGAACGTGTTCTGCGGATGGATCTGTTCTGTATCCTGATTGGGATGGTGGTTACTAAAATGCATGCATGTGTTACACTCATAGAATCTAGATCAAAGAATTCGATTTTATTGTACATAAATTAAACAGCCAGAAGAAGAAACTATGCTGCTATAATCATACACACTAATTTAATGACTATATCTACATATAGTCACTCTTTTGATCCCTCTAAATGCTGAAAAGGATGTAGAGGAAGTGGATAGAAATAGAAATGTATCTGTCACTTTGGAAAATAGTTTTATATCTATTACAGCTGAACATAAGCCAGCAAGCAGTACAACCCAATGTTTCTACTTCCAGATATACACCCAAGAGAAAGGAGTGTGTCAATTACAAATCATATACAAGAATGTCCCTAGCAGCTTTGCTATAATACCGAAGTATGGAAATACGTAAATAAACAGCTAATAAAGAATGCCTAAATGAAATGAAGTCTATTTACATAATGGAGCACTACACAGCGATAAAAATAGACAAGCTCTGATCACATACAACAGTGTTGAGCCTCAGAGACATTATGTTAATCGAAAGAATCCAAAAACACTTATATAATTTACTAACTATGTGTCTCAAAGACAGGCAAACCTGATCCGAGAAATGAGAGCAGGAGTTAGCTCAAGTGTATGACGTGGGCCGGGGTGTGACGTGCCGTCCTGGGATGATGGAAATGTGCTCTATCCTAGTCTGGGTGGAGGTTATATGAAGAGATACCGACATAACCTTTCTTGAGTTATACATTTAAGATTTGTATACTTAATTGCATGTATGTTTACCTCAATTTTATAAAAAGAATAATTTTTAAAGCAAGGGAAATAATATATAGGCTAAGAGAAGAGGAAAAGAAGAGACAAAAAAAAAATAAAAGTGTTCCTTTCTATATAAGTTTTATTAAGTCACTTCTAATCTATATGATGACCCCAGAGTAGACAGAATTAAGTAAAACTTCTTTGAAAATGTTCTTGTACTGGCTTATCTGGGTATATTATTTATGCCACACAGATACTTAATTATCCCACAACCTCAGTTATTAGTCATTTGTTGATAATTCACATTAACATGTAAATCAACATGACAATGAGGTGATTTGCGATGGAACATATTGTTCCTGAGCCCTGGAGTCCTGCGCTCGCCAGCCGCCCCGGGAGCCTAGCAATCCGGAGCGACGGCATGGATGCGACGTGGTTCGTGCACTGCACAGCTCCGAGCAACGGCTCACCTGGCAGCCTAGGTAACCGCACCCTCGCAACTGGTATAAAACAGTCGTCCAGGAAAGGAACGGTTTAAAGAGTGTTTTGCCTGAGTTCTGGCAAAGCCTGTGGTTGTTAACTCGCTGTCACCACCAGCTCCTGCTAGGGCGTCCAGGGCATTGCTGAGCAAGAGCCGGGACATACAGGTCACCCTGGGGTCCCTGCGTGGGCAGACACAGAGGGCTCACGCAGGGGGCTAAGCCACTTCTGGGGGGATTCTTTTTATTTTTTTAAAAAAATATGTAATTTATTGACTTTTTTAGAGAGAGGAAGGGAAACGGAGGGAAAGAGAGAGACATCGATCAGTTGCCTCCCGCACACACCCTGACTGGGGATTGAACCCACAACCTCAGTATGTGCCTTGACAGGGAATCGAACTGGCCACCTTTCCGTGGTTGGGATGATGCCCAACCCACTGAGCCACACTGGCCAGGGCTGGGGAATTCTTGAGAAAACAGTGCTGGTGCCCCAAGAGAACTTAGGCAACAACTCTTTGACCTTTGCTATCTCGTCTCTTTCCAAACGAGACCAAGAGATTTAGCTGGAAAAACCCTCCCAGATTGGGAAACTTTCTCTTATAGCCTACGAACTTAGGTGTCTTCAAAATAATTGTTCTGTGGTTGAGCAAAAGCAGGAGCGTAGCGGAGCGGGCAAGATGGGGTTCATGGGGGAGAAGGAGGGACACCTGTAATACTTTCAATAAGAAAGATAAATGTGTAGTAAAAATAAAATAAGATAATTGTTTCCCATGGAAGAAACATTGAAGACCAGGACAAATATTGGATATATTTGCACAACAACAGTAGTGCACTGATTACAGATTTCGACATGCCATCTGACAGGTGTTCTATGAACTCTTAATGAGACGTATTTCAAAATCCATCTGTCTCAGGTTGTTGTAACTTATTTAAGCATCGTCAGCCTATCGGTTAGACACCAGCTCCCTGCCTGGTGCCACATTGAGTGTTCTGTGTTCATGATTAAATCTGGATTTATCCTCAGAACAATCCTACAATCAAACATCCCTTTGACAGAGAAGCAGGCAGCCGAGGGGACCCTGCAGCTCCAGCTGGCGCGCACCTGTTCGGTGCACAGGGGACGAGCCCAGTTCTGGCTTCTTGGCCCGGGCTGTCCCCCCGCCCTGTGCTGTCCCCTCAGACCCGGCCGCATGCTTCTGGGTTGCTGGTGACCGTTGCGGAGCGATGACTGTTGGACTCCCGTGAGTTCGGCCGCATGTATCATTTCTGTAGGGGGAGCACTTGTTGAGAGTGTATCAAGCACTCGGCCTCGTGTCAGCTGTTGAGAACACTGTATTGTTTTAGTCTCAAGCCCATTGAGTAACGTGTCACTTTTAGGTTAGAGACAGGGTCAGCACGAGTGGGGTCTGGGTGTACCCTCCCGTGGGTCAGGCTCGGCCTAAAGCCCTTGGCTTCATCAGCTGTCCAAAAGGGTCCAAAAGGCAGGCTGTCCAACACAAAGACCCAAGACACTGTCCGCGTATTTAGTTAATATCCATTCAAATAACAGGACTTTCTGTCACTGAGACGTTTGTAATTCATTCTGGTCAACTGCTAAAATAATACTACGTCAGATGGGCTTTGAGATTTCAATGAACATGCATTAAAAAGCAAAGACAGGTGTTACAGCGGGATGGGGTCTATGCAAACAAACCCGAGCTGGAAGGGAGAAGGCCAAGCCCCGCGGACCCCTCCTTGGAAGCCCTGCGCGTCCCTGGGGGTCTCGCCCTGCCTTGCAGGCCCAGCGCCGACCAGGAAGCACCGGAGACAGGCGGACCCGCCTGTCTGGTCCCGAACAGGAGGAGAGGTCCGTGCTGGAAGACAAGAACCACTTTGTCTTCTAGAGAGGAGAGAGAAGAAAATGCAGAAGAAAAGTAGGTATTTGTTGCATGGAGATGAATTTCCAGCTGCAAAAATCAGGAAGCTAATCCGCCAAGGTTAAGAAATGTGAACGTGGAGACAAGAGAAGATTAATAACAGACCGAAGGCCACCGAGCTTATTAGGGGCAGTAACTCGGGTTTGCTTCGCTCGGCCAGGGGTCCCGCTGGTCGCACGTGAGTGTGGCCGAGGGAGTCCTGCTGACGCCGCTGTTAAGAAATGGCCATTGGCTGTTTACACACAGGAGCTGCACAAGCAGAAGTCCATTTGCAGCTCAGGCCACAAAGGCTCTTCTCAGCAGATAATATTTAAGATTCCTTCCCTCTCTCCACAGCGCGGGCCGCGTGCGGGCCGTGACCGAGGCCAGGCAGCCCGCAAGGGAGCACCAGGTGCACCGGGAACCCTCCTGCCTAGGGAGGACCAGACTGATGTAAAAACGGATTTCACTCCCTGTACCGGGAATTAGTGAATGAGAAGGAATACACACTTCGCAGAGGATAGTGTGGAAAATTAAAATATATTCTAAGGTTGCCCAGCAGGTGTGGCTCAGTGGTTGAGCGTGGACCCTTGCACCAAGAGGTCGCAGGTTCAATCCCTGGTCAAGGCACATGCCCAGGTTGTGGGCCAAATCCCCAGTGGGGGGCGTGCAGGAGGCGGGCAGTTGATGTTCTCTCTCATCGATTTCTCTCTCTCTCTCTCTCTCTCTCTCTCTCTCTCTCTCTCTCTCTCCCTCTTACTTCCTCTCTCTCTAAAATCAATAAAGAAAAAATAAATAAAAATATAAAAATATATTCTAAGGTTGTTGGGGTCAAAGCTTTGAGTGCTTAGATGGTAGTTGAAGCAAGTGAATGAGCAAACACCCAAATATAATAACCAGGGCCACCAAAGCAGAAAGGCACGTTCTCACCCAGGCTCTGGGGCTAAACAGGATAGGAGGAGTTTGCTGGAGCTTGGAAGACAAATGAACAGGGTTAATTTGGAAGAAAATATTGCCTGCACAGATGTAATTACAAATTTATTTAGTTAAGAAAAAAAAAAAAAAAGTGATATCCAATTTCACTTGTCTTAATTCAGGGTCACCAAGAACAACCTGAAGAAAGAACTTGGATTCGGATAGTCATTTTGGGAGGTGGTCCCGGAAATGAGTGATTGGAGAGATGGCGATAGGAAGAGAAGAAAGGCCAACGTGAGGTCGATGTTATGGATATTTCGTCCGCAGGCATCTGGTGGCCTCTGATGACTGTGAGGATGCTTCTCAGTCGCTCACCGAAAGGCTGTTGCTGCAGCACCGCTCAATTCAAAGTTGTCCTGGGATGTTAATTCCCCGTATTGCCAGATGGCAGTTGCCACTGGAGAAGACCCTGGAGAAGAATGAGGGAAGGTGGGCTGAGTGGATTTGGGGTGAACCTTTGGCTGAGGGAGTGTGACAAGCCCTCCAGAGCGCTTCATGGCACCTGTGGCTGCAGAGACACCAGAGGTCCCCAGATGCAGAGCCCTCTGAGATTCCTCTGGAAATTGTTAGCAACGACTTTCATTCAATCACTGCTCTCTTTACACCCACCATTAATGACGGCAAGGTGTCCATCCAGGATGGAGATGCATTGTTGAACTAAGCAGCGGTGTTTATCGTGAGGTCTAATGGCCAGAGGTCGCCAAGCCAGGCACTTACACCTCGCCTGCCAGTTGATCCAGGGCTGTCCGGTGGCATTTGTGTTCTGTTTCATGTTTCTCTCCAGCAGACCACTCCAACGATCCGCTGTATGTGGCCAGAGAGAAGGCGAGGTATTCCTGAGTCACACAACACCCGTCTGATTGTTCATTTAAATTGCAATACTGTGAAAACCAACCTCAGTGATCATTTGGTTTAAAAAAAAAAAAAAAATCTAGCACATGATTAGTGAAATTTCAAATAATGTCAGTGGGAGAAAGAAAATGAAGTTGATGGCAAATGGATAATGAGTTCGTTGTTGAATACGCTGTTTGTTTAGGAGAGAATGGGGAATTAAGTAGGCAAAAATAAAAATGTTTCTGCAGCCAGAGATCTGGATGTGGGAATTATTGGTCTTAAATGAAGAGAAGATGAGTTTCCTGATGGTAAGGTGATACAAAACAGAAACAATCTACAGACAGAGGGGACTCTTTCGTGGGTGTATATACTGAACAGTTACAGGAGACAGCAATTAAGGGTCAAGAACTAAAAATAAAAAAAAAAAATGCATTTATGTTTTAAAAAGTAGAAAAAAGCCAAAAGCTTTGGTTAAAGCATCAAATGCTATTGTAAATGTGCAATAAATAAGTCATAAAGGACTTCACATTTAGTGATTTCTCTTTCTTTTCCCATTAAGAGAACTTCCAGTGAACTGGCCACAAGAAGAAGACCTGGAAAGGGGTATAATTGGGATATTTTGAAAAGCTTAATATTGAAACCCATAGTTTTCAGAGTATTTCACATAATCACGGGCTGATTTCTATTTGAGCGTAGCTTTCATTTTGTAGGATTTTAAGGAACTGAGCATTTTTCAAATTAGAAAAAAACGATGGAGAAAGGTCATTGTTGACATACAAACTGTTGGAGGCATCAATCTTGTAAAAGTAGCCATTTAACGTTCTCTTTTTCAAAAGGTCCATAGCGTGAAAACACAGAACACGCTAGGTCTCAAAAGGAAGAGAACTGTCAAATTGCAGCTCAGATGTTCCGAGTCTTCTCAAGTAGGAAATAAAAGGATCAGATCAAGCTCTGAGGGTAACTGGTGTTTTGGTACTTGAGAACAAAATCAATTAGTGAATTGCATAAGAGTATATATTTAACAGATAGTAGTGAGGATCTGTTTTTAAGCATGGTAAGAAACCAAAGATTTTTGTGAATTGTGAGTGTCACAGAAAGTCAGGACCTGAGTGTTAACTCATGCCTTTTGCAGCTTCTAGAGGCTACTGTATGTCCTTGGTTCATGGACTCATTGGTCTATAAAGTCAGCAACGTCTGATTGAGTTCCTTTCACGTTGCCATATCTCTGATTCTCCTCGTCTGCCTTCCTGTCTCACTTTCTGGATCCTTGTAATTGCATGGCGTGTATCTGGATGGTTAGTATAATCTACCAATTTAAAGCCATCTGATGAGCAATCTTAATTCCATTAGCAACCTTAATTCCATGCAAAGTAATATATTCATCGATTCCAGGGATGAGGACATAAACCTCTTTGGGAGGAACATCATTAAGCCTACCATATACAACAAAAACGTATTTAACAGATAATAGTGAGACTCTGTTTCTCAGCATGGTAATAAACCAAAGATTTTTGTGCATTGTGAGTGTGAGTCATTTCCTCTAGAGTTGTCATCCCTGAAGGCTCATTATCTGCTTTCCAAATTATCAAAGGCCAAAAGATTACCAAATATCTTCACAGGGCTTATCATGAAAAGTCAGCTGGCTCAACTTGGACAGGGCCATTTTTAGCTACTTATCTGTTCAACTGATCTATGTGTCTCTCTCTGCACTAATACTGCACAGTCTTGATTACTATAAGTTCACAGTACGTCCTGAAATCAGGAAGAGTGATTCCTGTCACTATATTCTCCTTTGTAATAAATTTTTTGTAGATATTTTGGTGTCTGTTATTTTTCTCCTTATAGGTGCTAGAAAAGGCTTGTCTTTGTCTATAAAAACCCTGCTGACATTTTGATAATAATTGCATCAAACCTACAGATCAAGCTAGAGATTTTAAAAAACATTTTCAGCGTATTTTCTTTCTTTTCTTCAGTTGAGCAATAGGCATTGATTCATCTTCAATTCCACTGGCTCTTTCCTCCACGAATTGTTTTATTTTGCATATTGCATTTTAAGTTCTAAAATTTCCGTTGGGTGTTCCTTTACATCTTCTATTTCGCTGCTGAGACTTTCTGTTTCTTGGTTAAGATTTTACTTTAAAATTTTTTTTTCTAATGTGTTCAGAATTGCTCATGAAAGCGTTTTTGTGAGGTCTGCTTCACAATCCTTGTCAGATCATTGTATTATCTCTGTCATCCATCTCTTCATCGTCTTTCTCAATCAAGTTGAGATGGTCCTGGTTGTTATTCTTGTGCCAGGTCATTTTTATGGGACCCTTGATGTTTCACGGTTCCTGTTTTGAATTTCCCAATCCCGTTTAAATCTCCTGTTTTACCCTGCCTTCCCTGACACTCCCCCATCAGAGGAACATGTGCTCTTTGTGCCGTGGGGAGCAGATCGTTTTCCATTGAGCATTCTTGGCATCCAAGGGGGAAAAGCCTTGGCTACTCTTCAGCTGGGGTGGGAGTTACAGCTGTTCACCAGGCAGACACTGAACTCCCATGGCTGGGAGGGACAGAAATGCTTTGTTACCATTTCACACGTGGCCTCTATTGGCCCTGGGGAGATCTGGCCTTGGTACCTTTGGTGCCATTGAGTGTCCTGAGTCTCCACTAGGTCTCCTCCTGCCCCACTGCAGGTAAACGATGGACAAATGCCTGTTTGCCACCAGGCGGAGGTGGGAATTCAGGATCCCATGTTCTCCAGGGATACAGCGAGGGTGTCGCTCTTTATTGCTCAGCGGGGATAAACATCTTGGCTTCCCCTTTAGCCTTTATGCTTTGCCATAAAGTCGGTTTTAATAAATTTCAAAAATAATTCAAATCTTAAACTTCATAGAGTGCTTAAATGTAATATATGCAAGAATCTCTTAAAACCTACTTCTTAATGTTGTGGTTTATGTGTGCATTTCAATCTAGAGCAACTGTCCCTGTTGTTCTGAATTCAATTATGAAGTTCTGATTCTGACCTTTAACAAGTTTCTAGAGATATATAAAAATACAAAATCATCGATAACCTATTAGCCTTGCCTGCATCCCACCAGTGAGAAATGTCATTTTGTTTCAACATGCTATCCCGTTGTCATGCCTTGAATAGTTACTAACTGCTTTATATTCCTTTGTGCTTCTGAGTTCTTTACCCCGCAGCTGCTGCCTTCGTCTGGCTGTTAATCGGCTCCACTCGGTCTGGTTTACAGGTTCCCTACCACGATCCCAAATGCCCGACAGATGAATCGCTACTGAGCCGCTTTCAACGGCACATAACACCCTCTGTCATCAACCCTCTTCCTGGTATTCTTTTGCTCACAAGCGCCTCGGCCTCAAATAATTTCTTCCTTCTAGTGTCTTCATTCTATTATTAAATACACATGCTGAGGTATTCCTTGAATTCCAGATTGTAGGTGTGTGTATGTGTGTGTGTGTGTGTATGTGTGTATGATACTCTTGCTTGGAAACCACAATCCTAAATAAATGCTTTACCATCCTTGATGATTGATCTCAAGGGTTCTATCTTCTGAGAAATCTTCCATGACACCCTCCCACGTGCTTCCTCAATACTCTTAAGACCAGCATTAACTGTTAACACAACAGATATTAAACACTTTGCTAATTTGCCTTTTTAAGATAAACCACTTTTGGATAGCTTGAGATATACAGATACAATCTGAAGGTAGTAGACTCCCCGTATATCCACACTCAGTATTCCCGATCATTAACTTTATATAATAGTGTGGTAGGATCCTTATGATTACCGATCTAGTTTTATTAGCTAAAGTACATACGTATTCAGATACCTTACTTTTTGTTCCAGGATTGCATCTAGATGCTGCGTTAATTTAGTGGCCGTGTCTCCATAGGCTCCTCTTGACGATGACAGTTTCTCAGACATTTCTTGTCGGTGATCTTTAGAATTTTGAAGAGAACTGAATTTCGTAGAATGCCCTTCAGTTTGGATTTATCTAATTTTTCCCTCCTGATTAGAATCGTCACATTGTTCTCCAAGTTATGTATGATGATTTATACCCCTACTGGCCGTATGTGAGAATTCCTGTTTTCCTCCTTCCTGCCCACCTTTTGATATTGTCAAACTATCAAAATAGAAATATTATGAGTCCTAAATGGTTTCTTATTGTGCCTTTAATTTCTATTTACTTGGTTGCAAGAGAGGTTGAGCACCTTTCATGTTCTTTAGTGGCCTCTTGGAGTTTCATTGCTCTTAAACAGCGACTCATACCATTTGCCCATTTATTTTACTGGCAACATTTTAAAATGCAGACCAGCATCCAGTTAGCACTATTCCCTTGTGTACAGCAATCCTCTGATCCAAAGGCAAACAAAGCACTGTGCAATGCTGCAGTCATGCCAGTGATGAAGTTTTTGTTTCTCTGATACTAGCCTCTTTCCTTTGGATTTTGGGATTTGCATGATTTGTTTTATTCAGAGGAAGTAGAAAAGAACCAAGCTTCCTGGCTCCTGGCGGCCGTGTGTGTGACTTAACTGGGCTGAGCAAGCAGAGTGGCTGGAGCTTGGCTGTCAAGGGCTGTGTGCCCTGGAGAAGAGCATGGCTGGGAACTGGGAGGGTGACCCAGCCTCGGGCTCCTCTGCTGGGATGCAGCAGTCCGTCACTTTCCAGGCATGCCCAGCTCTGGTGCTTTTCTATTGTCAGGTTCCTTTAGACTTGAAATCACTCTTGAGCCTCCCGCCTTTAACACCTGATTGTCCCTGTAATTCTCTCATCATCTCATCCTTTCCTGGTTGGTATGCAGCATAAACAAAACCTGTGTTTGTGTCTTATCAGCAATAGATCGAGAAGGTACGAATTTTGATATAGTTAAAATTTCTCCCTCCACCTAGAATGGGCACTGCCCTTCAATCGGGATATGAATATGTGTGTACACATATCTATAAACTCTCCTATATGTTAGTTACCACCTATATCTGATCTAAGTTAAACAAGCATCCATACTCATGTTCAGTTCTAATCCATGACCTCAGGGACCATTCTGTCCTCCTCCTCGTGTTTGTCTGTTTCTACTGGTTTATTCCACGTGTCCTCTCTCTTCACCCTCTCCCTAGAGTCACAGTGGAAGCCTTTTAGGAGAACATGGTAAGTTTCCTGGAGATAAAGACCAGCGAGTGGGACCCCCACACTGAGAGGCCAGCGCTTTTGTTTGTGTTTATTTTTCACTGTCCCCCAGGGCTCAACTTCCAGCATCCCATTCAGGTTCCTCTGTCATTGTTCCTACCAGTTTACGGCTCCTCATCTGTGACTCTGGTGAGGAACCAGTCTCTCCAGATTTCCAGGAGTAGTTTGTCCTATAACCTCTGCACTCTGATGTGTTCTAGAAAATTCACTGATTCGCTGTTTGTCCAGCTTCCTCATGTAAAGAAGAATGAAAGTGATAGCTTCCATGATCTTTACGTTATTCCAAATGAAACCAGAAATCTAGTGTATTTTTTCCCTTTTAATTGAATTTGTTGGGGTAACACTGGTTAACAAAATACATAGGTTTCAGGGGCACAATTCTGTAATTCATCCTCTGTACCCTGTATTGTGTGCTCACCACCCCAAGTCAAGTCTCCATCCATCACCATTTATCGCCTACACCCCCCTCTATTTCCCTTGAATGTAATTTTTTTACCTCATTTTTATTAAAAAATTTTAAATGTTCACATTATTGCAGGAGTCCCCCTCCCGCATTTAGAATATATCTTTTGTTGTTTTATTTTCTGTATATTTTTATTTATGTTAGTTATTTCCTTTTTTGCATCTTGGTTCATTTTTATAGCTTGGAAAAAATTATGATTGATTTTATATTTCCCATTGCCAATTTGAAAAATTTAGTATGCCTCTCCATTCCATTAAATGTTAAGTTTCTTAACCTCCAATTCATGCATTTATTTAATAAGTATTTATTGATTTCTCACTATTTATTGTTTCTTATTGTCATGGAATAAAACTAGAAACAAAATAGCTAAGTCTTTGCCACAGTAGCGTTTATATTACAGTTGTTTCAGCGCAGAAAAGAGACACTGAAATGCAGCAAATAGCCTGGCCAGTGTGGCTCAGTGGTTGAGCATCAACCCCCTGCACCAAGAGGTTGCCGGTTCAATTCCCAGTCGGGCACATGCCCAGGTTGTGGGCCTGATCCTCAGTGAGGGGTACGCAGGAGGCGGCCAGTCAATGTTCTTTGTCACTGATGTTTCCATCTCTCCCTCTGTCTAAAATCAAAAACAAAAAAATATTTAAAAAAAAGAAAATGCAGCAAATAAATATATAATAACATGTCAAGTAGTAAGTGTTATTAAGAGACAAATAAATCAAGTCATGGATTGAAAATTGGTAAGATTGTCCCATTAGCTATGATGTTTAAGAAAATTCTTTCTAAAAAAGCTGTGGGACATTTACACAATGTACTATTATTCAGCTGTAAAAATGAAAGCTCTCTTACCCTTTGAGACGACATGGAGGGATCTTGCTAAGCAAAACAAGCCAGTCAGAGAAAGACAAGTACCACACGCTCTTGCTTATTTGTAGAATCTAATGAACAAAATAAACTGATGAACAGAATAGATCCAGAGACATGGAAGCAGGAAACAGATTGACAAATCTCAAGAAGGAGGGGATAGGGGTGTGGAAAGAGATAACCCAAGGAGCTTGTATGCATATGTGCACAACCAGTGGACACAGACCTCAGTGCTGCGAAGGGGTTGGGGTGCGGGAGCAGGGAGGGAGGGGTCAATGGGGAAAAAAAGGAGGGACATCTGTAATACTTTCAACAATAAAGACAAATTAAAAGTACAAAATTTTTTTTTTCTGAGGAAGACATATATTTTAAATAATAAACATATTGTTCTTGTTTATTTCAAAAAACAAATTACTAGATGTTTCTCCTA
This sequence comes from Molossus molossus, assembly GCF_014108415.1. Lineage (NCBI taxonomy): Eukaryota > Metazoa > Chordata > Mammalia > Chiroptera > Molossidae > Molossus > Molossus molossus. The sequence goes on along the minus strand of NW_023425350.1, from coordinate 6,600,264 downwards.
TAAATATACTTGACTACCATCACACCCACAATGAGGCCCTCAAAAATGCTTTCATTGTTTCTATTTCCCCTTTAATATCCATGCATGTTAACTTAGAAAGATTATCTTTTTATTTAATCTATGAGCATTTCCTTATAATCCTTCATTCTTATATATTTTTTGTATTATATTGCTAATATTTATTTCATATTGTCTTAAGTATAGACATATCTTATCTTTAGATTTTTATGTTCATTTAAACTGTGTATTGCTATATATAGTTTACACATTTCATTACTCATAAGTTTCTCTTTTAAAGTATGTTTCCTCAGTGTAGAGATCAATATGTGTGCATTTATATATACTTTTTATATTTTGTCGTTGGTGGAGGTTAGAGTCCTCCCTCAAGTATCTCATTTAAATGAGAGTCATGGGTGATCGTTGTTGAATAGCTACAAATATTCGTTTTTCCTAGAAAGACACTGACAACTGTGGTGCATATAACAATTTTGTGTCACAGTCATTTTCTGTTATGGTTCTACCACCTTTTCATTTTTGGTGCTGCAAATGGAAAATCTAATACTATTCTGACCTTTTCCTTTTTAAGATAATTTCCCCCAATCTTGAGTTTGTAAGATTTTTGTCTTCATCCTCGAGTTTGTATATTTGGCCCCAAGACCCCTATGTGTGGTGGTACGTTTCTCTAGCTGTGCCCACCGCAGCCTGAGTCTTGTTGCAAACCCTCGAGTAACGATGGTTCCACGGAAGGTGAGGGTGGCTCTCCCGCAGGTGCGACACGCAGGGTGCGCATGCTCGTGCGGCCCAACGCCCTGCGCTTTCCCAGCCGCAGGAGTGACCCTTCGGGCCCCTTGCAGACGAGGCAGATCAGATAAACCCACGCAGGGTCAATAGATGCGGACATAAATAGACATAGACATAGACGTAGCCACAGACATGATGTTTTCTCTTTACATTTGGTTGCCTTGCAGCGGCCTCCAGCCCCTGCCCCGTCCAAGCAGGCCTGCGCCCTCTGTGACCTTGGCCAGCCCTCCCCCGAAGGCTCTCCCACTCGGGGACCTCCCCGGCACACGAGACTGGCTGAGTGGAGCATGAAAGGGAAGAGGATGCTACTGAATCACTAATTTCCTGGAATCGATTCCAGACATTGCCTCTATAGTTATTTATTGATATTTTGAGGCTACAAGGTACCACCCAGACACTCATAAAAATGCTTAGGCTAATTGGATAAAAGTAATCTCAAGAAATACTGTCAGAATGATTCATTATGTATATGTTCTAAAAGTACCTACATGTTCCAAAATAAGCATATATACTTTTTTTTTTCTAACAAAACAAACACACTTTCATTTTATTTATATATTTTCCTAGATTGGGCAAAGCTTCCTTATTTGAAAGGATACATTTAGTAATGTCAACGGGAGAGTTTTAGGCAGATTCTTATACTCCCATGAGAAATTCTATTGTTTATCTATGTTTTTGGTGAGAATATTTAAGTTCTATCTGTTAGAAAAAGAAATTTAATTTATTTAATTTAGTGATTGTTGAAATTCTTCAAAATAACCTACATCTTCCTCTGAATCATGGGTTTTGTTGGTATTCGGTTAATATTAGAATTTTAGTTGTATGAATATCAATCTCTCTACATGTTTTTCTCCCTGAACACTTGCACTGTATATATTATATTTCTGAATATAGTCATTAGCACTCATGGGTGTTAAATAATGTTGACTTGATGTGATGTTCAAACCATTGAAGATTTTCAGTCATGTGATTCATTAGCAAGCACTTGATTAATTTTGTGAAGAGCCCTCATAGAGACTACTTGTAAGAAGGGTTATTGCTTAATAAGAAAGTTAAATTTAATTACTACCCTTTATCAACAAAAATTCTAGAGTTGTGTATAAAAAATTTCCACATAATTCTCAGAATAAATGACTATCTGCTAAAATATAGATTTCCTGATGAATGAAATCCTATTCATTGTAATGAACCTAGAAAACTATGTCCAAACTTCTTTTATTGCATAAAAGGCCAAATGGTTTTCATAAATTCACCCAATAGTGCCTTAGAATGAATTTCCCAATAGTTTACATGTTAATTTGTCTCAGTTTTCTGTCCGGTAGGGTAGGGCGGCTGCTATCATAAGTGTCCGCAGCATTGCCTGGGGCAGGTCAACCAAAAAGAAAAGGATTTCTCTTGTATAGGTCTGTGTGGAAAGCACTTTACAAAGGTAACAAAGAATCATTAATTGACTAGAAATGTCCCACCATGGGAGCAAGGCAGGGAACACATTGACACGCCAAAGGTCTCAGCAGAAGCTGGGTCTGCATCTCTTAGGAACAAGACACAAGCGTCTCATCCTTGAGCATGACTTTGGCCAGGTCGTTTACATTCTTCACTCCAACAGCAAGATTCATTGCATCCAGAATAATGAAAATGATGTGCCTATGTAACACCAAGAAAAAGAACTTGTCTCCAAGAAGTAGGGCAGAGATTGTTTTTAACCCAAAAGCAGGTGCTCAGCATCTGCAGGTGGCGAAGTGATTCAGGGCAGGTGTGTTGAGTTTCTACCACGTTTATTGTAAGGGACCCAGCTCCATCTGGTACCTGAGAGGTTAGTTATTTTTATTACTGTTGCAATCCTCTGACTCTTCAAGTGGGTGGGTAGAGGATGTTAGTTTTCCCTTGTAGAAATAAAGAGCAAGATATTAGTGGGTAACTCTTGATGTTTGGAACTGCCATTAAGTCATAGTTTCTTCAGGCTTCAAGTTTGCATGCCATAAAAGTCATTTTATTATTTTTAATTCTAAATCAGAGGTTGCCCGACTGGTGTGGACTGAGCATCATCCCATGGACTGAGAGGTCCCAGTTCGATTCCCAGTCAGGGCACATGCCTGGGTTGTGGGCTTGGTCCCAAGTAGGGGGCATGCAGGAGGCAGCCAATTGATGTTTTGTATCAATGTTTCTATCTCTCTCTCTCTCCTCTTCTCTCTCTAAAAAATCAATAAAAACCTATTAAAAAATAAATACTGTACATGTAACAAACATCTCTAATGTAATCCATAAACAATTATGACTTCCGTTTTCTTTTTTGGTGTTTATTTTTTATTGTATTTTATTTATTTATTTATTTATTTTTGTTACAGATGTTTCTCCTTTTCCCCCCATTGACACCCTCCTCCACTCCCTCCCCGCCCTGTCCCCAGCTTTGTTGTCCATGTCCATTGTTCATGCATACATGCATATAAGTTCTGTGGTTTATCCCCCCCCCCCCACTCCTGGGGATTGTCAGTCTGTACCCTACTTCTACGTCTCTGGGACTACCCCATTCCTCAGACTGTTATGTTCATTATATTCCACAAATAAGTGAGATCATATGATACTTGTCTTTCTGTTTGGCTTGTTTCGCTTGGGATAACACTTTCCAGGTCCCTCCATGTCATCTCAAAGGATAAGAGCTCTACATCACTAACCATCAGAAGAAATGACTCCTGTTTTCAATGTTTTCTGCCTACACGGAGATAGTACCTCACTCGCCTTGTCAAGTAGCACGATTATGAAGTTTGCAGATCCTGGCTTGGGAATGATCAGAGTAAAGAGCCACTGAGGACCAGAGGTCCCATTGCCACATACCTTCCTAATTAGCTCGGGCACCAAGACCTGGCAGTAGGCACACAAGCCACACAACTCTCAGGGAGTGTTGTAAGGAATGATAGCTGCAAGGAGCTTAGATGTCCAGCATTCACAGGGACTGAGCAGTAGCTCAGGAAACGTCATTACCAGCATCCAGCTGGTGAGACCACCTGTGAGACAGCAGTTCCAGATAATGTCGCACAGCATTTTCAGTAGCCCGCAACTCAGGCCCTGCCCCCACCTGCTCCAGGGAGGGCTGCAGCTTCCTCTGCACCAGATTATGCCTGCCTGGTGGTAAGGCCATTCGATCGAAAGGGGAACTCATAAGGAGCAGTGGAGAGCCATCCAGCCCGCTGCCCAGTGGCTTGATTTGTGTGCCGACCTCTGCGATGAGGTATCAGAGGGAGATGGAAAGGTTGCAGCAGCACCTTGGGAACTGATGGGGCAGGGTGTTAAGGGTTGGGATCATTGTAAATGCCCCAGTGTTTTTGGTGGCTGGCCAGGTCACTGGCAATTGAAGACGCTCCCTAAACTTTATCTGTAAACTATGTGTGAGATTAGCACCAGATTGAGAACCAGGTCACCCTTTAAAACCAGTGCTTTGTCCATGACTAATGTTAAGAAAGCCCATTTTATTATGAATTCTGCCCATCAGCTACAGAGCCACCACACTGCAGAGGGTGGCCTGGATTATGATATAAAATGAGATTTGGACTCCATGATTCATATTATATTTTTGTGGACTGATAGGACCAGCCTGGGAGTAGCATATATAATAATTTATATTGATTTATAGTGTTAGAGGAAACTCGAAGTCTGCTCTCCTCAGCTTTCTGTGAGGTGCCAATCAGCTCCTGCACCTTCAGGTAAAAGACATCCCTGGCCCTGTGCAAGGCGTCTTTACCAAGGTGTGTCATTCCATCCTTGTACCAAGTTGAGAAGGTAATCATAATTGTTAAAATTTTAGGGAAGGAAAATGAGGATTAGCATTTTAAAATTACCTGCTTTTACAAAAACAGGATGTGATATTATTTTTTGAACTACACTGTGATACTCCTTATTAACACTCTCTGTGGTTTACTATTTTCAGCAATAATTGTGTAGCTTTATATGTAGCTGAAGTAATCCCTTGATTTATACATAATGATTACCTATTCTGTCTCAGAGTTTGGAAGCAGAGATCAAACATATCTTCAGTGTTTTATTTCATATGTTCTCAGATCTAGAGAGAAAGTAAAAATAAAATATATAAATATATATGAATCAAATTAAACACAAAGCATTTATCTGAGTATCTGCAATAAAAGATGAAATAAATTATCTTTGCTTTCAAGTAAAATTACTATTAGGCTTTGAAAATGGCTAAGAGCTATTATTTATACATGAACACTATTATATCTAAGTCAAATTGAAATTGAAAAAAAAAACTCAACTATTCTTTTTCTCTCACAAAGTAAAAATTCTTCTAACAGAATGTCCTTACTTGGCTTAAAATCATGTATAGATAAGAACCTTTTAAGAAGTGATGTCACTGTATTCAACCAATTTTCTATTTATGATACTGTGATAACATATTTTAGATATTGCGCTACCAAAATCTTTTCAGTTTTATTTTATTAAAGTTTTCTGCAGGTAAAGAAAACTCCATAATTAAATATGGGTATATTTTATTTATTTAATTTTATGGACCGCTTTATGAATTGGCATGGCATCCTTGCGCAGGGCCGAGCTAATCTTGGCATAGTTCCTGTTGCAGTGTAGGGGGGAGAGTTACATGCAAGTAGAATTAGGTAAGTTGTAAACGTATACTGCAAACTCTAGGGCTTTTTAAAAACAATTATAATTGATGTGCTAAGAGAGTAGAGAAAATGTAATTTTTTGTATGCTTTAATAGTAATTTTCTTACTATTATTTGAACAAATTGTATATATTGGATAAATTAATAATAAAGACAGTGTATTTTACCTTTATTTATACTTTAAAGATTTTTCATGTAGATCAGATTTTGTGACTGTATCATTTTCTTCTTCCTGCAGAACTTTCTCACTTATCTTGTACAGAATATCTGCCAGTTCCTTCTCCTTCTTCTTTTTTAATTCTCTTCTATTTTGAAGGTTACTTGCAATGGATATAGAGTTCTGGATTGATGTTTTCTTTCTTTCATCATTTTAAATATTTCACTCCACTCTTTTCTTCCTTGCACACTATCTGAAAAGACGTTTATCCTTGTTCCTCTACAGGTAACATGTTTTTTCAACACTTCCTTTCAAGATTTAGTGTTTATTTTTTATTTTTTACAATGTCAGTATAATATGTCTAGTTGTAGTTTTCCTGTGCTTGCTTATTTCCTGTATTTATTCTGCTGTGTTCTCTGAGTTTCCTAGTTCGGTGGTTGGGAGTTTCTCATTTATTATTGTTATTATTATGATCATTACTATTAGTTTTCTGCCATTATTTCTTTAAATATTTCTTTCACTTTCATTCTCTTCTTTATTTTGTTTTTGATTTTTCGATTATACACAAATGTGTTACACATTTGAAATTTTCTTACAGGTCTCGAATATCCTGTTATGTTTTCTTTTTTCATTTTTTTCTTTATGTTTTATATTGGCAAGTTTTATTGACATATCTTTAAGTTGATTGATTCTTAGGCCATGTCTAGTTTACTATTGGACATTGTAAACCCATTCTTTATTATGTTACAATGTTTTGGATTTCAAAAGTTTTCATAGGATTTATATCTGTCTGTTTACTTTATTCATCTGTTTTTGCTTATTGTCCACATTTTTTGCATATATTAATCAAAACGATTTTACCATATTAGAGTCTGGTTCTAAGGTTTGCATTGTCCGTTCTGATTGCATTATTTTTCTCCCTGCCTCTTAGACTGCTTTGTCATTTTCTTTAAAGAAAGCTGAACATAATGTATCAGACGATAAGATCTGAGGTAGATAATCCCTTAGACTGAGCATTATGTTCATTTGGCTCTGAATTTACTTACAATTATTGTTCTTTGGTATGTTTCTTTGTAACAGTAGATGTCAGGGGTTTAAAATTCCTCTAGTGTCTTTGATTTATTATCCCCTATTTTCTTTAGATTTTCCTAAGAATACCTTCTCAAATTGAGCCTGCACCTTGCTATTCTTTCAGCTATAATCCACTAGTATGTACTGAGGCACTGTTGATCTATTGGTAAGGAGTAAGAAAGGAGAAAAAATTTGTAAACTTACAGTAGCTCAGATTTGGAAGCAGCCCAATTGCCCATCAGTAGATGAGTAGATAAAAAAGCTGTGGTACATTTACACAATGGAATATTACTGAGCTATAAAAAAGAAGACTATCTTACCTTTTGCAAGAACATGAATGGACCTGGAGAGTATTATGCTAAGTGAAGTAAGCCAGTCAGAGAAAGACAAGTAGCATATGATCTCACTTACATGTGGACTCTAATGAAGGACATAAACTACCAAATAAAGTGGAGACAGACCCATGGATACAGAGAACAGACAGAGCTGCCAGAGAAGCGGGTGTTCCTGGCTGGGTGAAAAGGGTTAAGGGATTAAGCAAAGACAAACAAAAGACTCATGGACACAGACAAAGTATGGTGACTGCCGGAGAGGAGGGGGGTGTGGGGCAGGAAAGGAAAGGGGGTAAACGGTGAGGGCAGGAGACTTGACTTGGGGTGGTGAACACACGATACAATATACAGAAGATGGATTGTAGAACCGTATACCTGAAACCTATATAATTTTATTTCAATAAGTCACCCTGATACACTTGAATAAATAAATAATAAATAAAATAAACATACTCTTCAAGATTACATAAAAATATCTCAGGGACCCATGTTCATAGGCTATGACTTTCATAGTGTTTCAAAGTTTGTTTGTTCTCCTTTCTCCCCACTTTGGGTGTCAGATTACCAAAGGGGCCTAGTTTGGGTGGCCGCCCTTGAGCCCGGGTAAGATCTGTAGAGCAGGTCTATTCTGGGCGAACAGACAAGGCACATTTCACATGGTTACTACACCCCCTGCCAAAGACACCGGCCCCTTTCCTTGCCGTTCACTGTAGAACCTGATGGGGACCTAGGAGTGAAACCTCTTCGCGCAGAGGCTGTCCCCAGGCTGTGTGCCCCCAGAATGTCCTCGCTCTTAGCCTAGGCTGTACCATCAGATTACCATTTCAATATGCCTGCCACTGGGTACGCCCGGCAGCTGCTGTTCCAGTCTGATGTCTGCTGGGATCCCTGCCTGTGATTACTGCCCCGGGTTCCAGGGTTCCAGCTTGCCCGGCAACCTGAACTCTCTAATGGGTCCAGGAAAATCTCTGATTTTCAGTTTATTCAGCTTTCCTCTTGCTGTTCAGGAGGGGCCGAGGACCTATAGCTCTTTACATTTTGGAGCTGCACGGCACAGTGTTTCACTTGGTAATACCTAAACCTTTCTGGCCTGCTCCATTCATAATGATCATGAGGTAGTAGGTAGTTACTCTGTTTGTTTGTTTTTTTTTTAATTTATTAATTCTTTAAGACAATTTGGGCTAAAGCCTACAGGGATGCCCTGATGGAATGCAGGTCACCGGGGATTTGAAACCAAGTTCAATATCATTCTCATTGTGTCTGGCTTCAGGAGTTTCAGAGAAACATTAATTTTAATAAGCAGTGAGAGAAACGACATCAGGGAGCTAATCAAGTGACGCTATGAACATATTATTAGTCACTGTGTATAGTGTCAACGCACTGATGTGTCCTTCCTGGGCTGGTTATTTACACACACACACACGCACGCACACAGCATATAACCATTCAAATAATGACACTTAAAATCAATCACGGTAGATTTGTGTAGATGCTACCATAAAACCACTTCCTGATCCTTCCCTTCTTCTCGTCCTGTCTACACCTCTCAGTTAGATGCCTTGCCCATGAAGTAGGGGCTGTGAGTCACCTGGCAATTAGCTAATAGTTGATAATTGCAGAAAATCAAAGAGTCACCCAACAGGAAATGTTCTTCACGTATAGATTTTATTTAAACAATTTATATGTTTGCTTTTTTGATTTTCTTTTAATCCTCACCCAAGGATAGTTTTACATTTATATTCTGACAGAGTGGGAGGGAGAGAGAAAGAGAGAGAGAAACATCGACGTGAGAGAGACACATTGATTGGTTGTCACCCGCATGACCCCAACTGGGGCCAGGGACTAACCGCAACCAGGGTATGTGCCCTTGGCTGGAATCAAACTCAGGACTCTTTGGTCTGCGGGCTGATGCTCTAACCACTGAACCAAACTAGCCAGGGCTTACGTGTTATTTTTAAAGACAAATATGCATATGTTTGCTACCATCAAATAAGTGCCTCTTTGGTGTCTTTGCTTGAATTAGTGATTAGTTCCATCAAGGGGACCCTGGCCATGTCTAGTGACAATTTTGGTTGTCATAATTGGGAGGTTACTGGCAATGAGTACGTAGTGGTTTAAGATGCTGCTAATCTACCACATTGCATGGAACAGTCGCACAAAACAAAGAATCATTCAACCAAATATGTCAATGGAGCCTCATGCTAAAATCCCTGACCTAGTTAGTGGATTTCCCTGCCAAAGGCCCTTTCCCACACCATTCATTGCCAGCTTTGTTCCCCCACTGGAACATCTCCTCATTGCGTCCCTCACTGTGCATAATCATACACACCAGTGTGTATCAGTTCAGCACACACTCCTCTCTGGGATTGTTTTTATTTCCAAAAGCATCTTCAAAGAGAGAGATGCAAAGGAATAAATCTGATAGTGTGATTCATATATTCGCAGTCCTACTCACAGCAGAGCAGATCTCCTCTGTCTGCAGATATGGTGGGTGATGGGAGGAAAGCTCTGTGATAGTTCATGGGGCCTCTCAAATTGTTCTTTGCAGGTTCAAGTTTTAGTTTATTTGGATAAACACAGTTCTTTACTGGAAGCTGTGGAAACACTAATAAAAACAGTTGGTCATTTGTACCTAGTAAACACTAAAAATTTCATTTCTCTACAAATTTCTATAGTCCCACCAATTATAAATATAGACTTATGGGACTGATTAATTCTGTTTTCTTTATTGATTTTTAGAGAGAGAAAAAGGGAGAGGGAGAGAGAAATAGAAATATCGATGAGAGAGAACAATGATTGGCCGCCCCCTGCATGTCCCCCACTGGGGATCGGGCCCACAACCTGGGCGTGTGCCCTGACCGGGAATTGAACCGGGACCTCTTGGTGCATGGGTTGACACTCAACCAGTGAGCCACACCTGCAGGGCGGGACTGATGAATTTGAATGAGGATAAAAACATGGCTCTCATGCTTTTATTTGGTCTGTACACGTTATAGGGATTACTTGTTGCTCAGCACTCAGTGGGAGTCATGCAAAATTTATTTCAGAAACAGCTGAAACCTATTGAGATTGATGAGAAACCCAATGTCACTTTTTGAGGATCTTTTTCCAGCTATGAATTTTATAAAAACATAGTCCTTTTATATGAATGGAAATAAAAGTAAGACCGAATACTTAAGTAAATGTATCATTTATTCCCAGAGGCTAGAAAAATAGCATTTATTGGATAATCTATGAATGGTTTGGATTGAATGGAAAAATGAATGTATGAGTGATCTGTTAAAAAATATATAGAAATAAATATATTCTTCACTGCCAAATCATTACTCTGATATTTTTCCAGTATTTTCTTCAGAATCTGAATTATTTTTCTATGGTGTTTAAGGGCTATTCAAAAGGTGCTTCTGGGAGTACCTTTCATAAGAAATAGGTATATCCACACACGATATGAAAAGCTTCACATACTTTTGCTCTCTATTACAATAACTTTAAGCAAGATAATCTGCACAATCATAGCTTATATTGAACCTTTGAGAGAGCTGATATTTCAAGGCAACTAGGTGAACTGATATCTAGAGTGGTAAACCCCTCAGAAGGCACATGAATGAATTGTTTCACCTTTGGTAGATTACAAGAAGTAAAGGGAGCAACAAGAAAATCAAGGAAGAAGAAACAATAAAAGCTGTCATGAATTCTTAAAGTTCAAATACAGCTGATGGGGCAGTTTAGACAACCAGCATGCCCAAGAAACTTGCTTCCATCGAATGCTCCGGAGAAAAGCTGATGAGGGCCATAGATATACATGGCCCCTGTTTAATGTGTTCTTCATGGAAAAGACACAAAATTATGCTAAGCACAGTACTTTTCACAATTAAATAATTTTTCTAAATGAGCACATACAGCATGGTTACAGAACAAGGAATAACAGAATTCTTTCCCTGTGTACCCCACACTCAATATGTTAGGAAAATATATAAGCAGGCGCTGGCAGGTGTGGCTCAGTTGGTTGGGCACCATCCCATGCGTCGAAAGGTTGCTGGTTTGATTTCCAGTCAGGGCATATGCCTGGGTTGTAGGCTCAATCCCTGGTAGGGGGAGTGCAGGAGGCAGCCAATTGATGTTTTGCTATCATATCTATGTTTCTCTCTCTCTACCTCTTTCTAAAAATCAATGAAAATATATATTTATAGAAATATATTTGCAGGAAAGTATAGATTAGAGTGAAAAGTGCCCAAACAAAGATAGGTAAAACATGCCAGGAAAGCTGAAAGTAGAAACTATAAATCTACCTGGTAAAAAAGTCAAAAGGTGAAGATATTTGAGCTAGGTATTGAAAAAGAATTGGACACTGGAACTTAAAGGCCAGAGTTCAAACTTTGCCTCTGTACTTAACAACTGTATTGCCCTAGAGAAGTAATTTTTTCTCACTAAAGCTCAGTCTAATGACCTGTAACACAAGTTTGAAAACCTTTTAGAACTGTTTTGAAGATTTTCTGAAATCAAGTCTATAAAGGTTCTTAACACACTGTAGTCACCAAATAAATTATGTTTTTGTGTGCATTGCTGACGGTGGGAAAATGAAGTTTGGAAAGAATATGGATAAAGTAAAAACATTTACATAGCTGCCCTTGATCTCATGCGAATAGAAATGTCTCTGTTGCTATTTGTAAATCTCTGTAGTCTTGGTAATGAGCCACATTTCTAGACACTATGATGTCCTAGATGTGGATCTGAATTTTAAAAATAGCCCACAGGTAATTCTGATGCATAGTGATAATAATAGCTACATTTTGAACATATATTTTATGGAAGAGGCTTTGCATTCATTATTAAATATTCTTATACTACTCTGTAAAATAAGTGTACTTATCTTTATATAAAACATGAAAAATACAGGGTGTCCAGGAGGTTAAGCACTTTTCATGGGTTAGACAGATACTGAGAAGTCGGGGTTTGAGTCTAGATCTGTGTAACCATAAGTACTGTACATTTTAAATTCCACTTAACATTTCTAGTCATTACATTTAACACATAATCCACAAAGATAATTATAAAGTTTACAGAACAGGAAGCAGAAAATAAATACTGATATTTCAGTGAATATAAAATTTTGATTTTTTAAAAATACATTTTTATTGATTTCAGAGAAAAGAAGGGAGAGGGAGAGAGAGAAACATTGATGTGAAAGAGAAACATTGATCAGCTGCCTCTTGCATGCCCTCTACTGGGGATCGAGCCCACGACTTAGATATGTGTACTGATTGGGAATCGAACCAGACACCTCCTGGTGCATAGTTCAATGCTCAACCCCTGAGCCACCCAGGCCAGATGAAACATTATGATTATTAAAGGTATCATTCTATGCTTTCATATGCCCCTATATATAGGAACTTGTATTGCAACTGTAAACCTACTTTCGCCAACCCCTGTATTTACCAAACTGAAGATTATGTGTTTAAAGGGCCTAACAGAGATGTAGCAGGTGCTTGATAAACCAGGTGAACTTATTCCCTAGATGTTTAGAAGAGACCTAGATGTTTGGAAATCAGTTTTTATTGAGTTCTTTGTTTAATGTTAACTATACCCACTTTTCATTTTTGAATGTGTCATAGTTGAGTGATACATTATGAGACTACTAGTTTATTATAAGGTTACTATTCAAAGTTATCTTTTATTATAATTTTTTGTTGAACTCAACCAACTTAGTTTATGAAAAAAGAAAATGTAAGGAGCTTGGAGATAGCATTGGTCTCATCTAGTTTTGCCACGAGTCCTGGCAAGACTCGTAATTCAGTGTGTGAATCTAATGTGTAATAATGCAAGAAATTTTGGGGACTAAATGGAATCAATTATAACTTTGTGCTCTATAATAAAGCACTGTGTTTTAAAAATACACAAGCAAATGTTCAGCTAAGTGCACACTGGTCTGTTTTTATAAACTAATTTTTTATAGATCCTCTATCTTTGATTACATACTACTTAAGAGAACAGAAAATAAGCTGATTCTCTACTGAGCACACAGAACAGTGTGAGAGATAAAAACTCTTGGGTAGAAGATGATACTGCGGCTAAAAATCCCACTGGTAGAGAGAGCAAGGCTATAGCCCATCTTTGGAAACTCTAATGCTTATATTTCTAAAACTGAGATTTCAAGGTCAACAAAAAATAAGACATGTTGTTGCCCTACCATTAAATAAAAAATAATTCACCCAATACATCATATTGACAAAGGCCATGTAAGTCAAGAGTAGTGTGTCTCTTGGAAAGAAATTGGGGCATAAATGTGCTTTATGCTCAGATGACCTTATTTAATGATGACTTTATCTTATTCTTTAGTCATACCAAAATTATGGTACACTAAATTTGGAATACTAATATTTCATTTTATTAGCCAGTTAAGGGACATTGGTGTGCTAGAGACTGATGCTGTGTCAAATTTTAAAAAGTATGCCCTTCAAGTATGCACAAATGATCCAATAGCTACCCTACCTTATCTAGAATCATCCACCTTCTGCCACCTTCAGGAAACGTGGCATCTTTGAGGGAACTGGCTACTTGATGTAAATCTATCTTAGACAGTTTATGAACCTTACAGCAGAGCCTCTGGCAGAGAAAAATTATATTATAGATAAAGAATTAGATCTGAGAGGTGGAAAATATTTTTTCTCTGTTTACATAACCAGTGAGGCAAAGCCAATTTTCAAAACCACATTAATAAAAAAAAACCCTGTGTCCATTAATTTATACTCTTTGGAATATCGCTGGTCAGGAAGACACGTGATTTATAATCCCTGAAGGAAATTTGGAACAAAATACCTCAGAGTGAAAATGTTCTGATTTGTGTTGTGACCCAGTCTTCACCCAGACATGTTGGGTTTGTAGTGAAGGAAAAGACAGACTCTTATGTGGTTGGATAAGGATACAAGAACAAATGGGATTTTGCAACATCTTAAATGTTATTGAGTTTTGTGCTTTCTGTGTGTGTGTGTTTTGTTTTGTTTTTACCCACGTGACACATGTGGTATCTGGACTGGAATGATGAATTGACTGTTTCATAGAGGAACCTCAGCTATTGAGGCTGATTGATTTTCTCAGAAAGTTTGAATTATAGTTTGAATGCCCATCTGTCTTACACAGAAGTCCTGGATTGTCACCATTTATAAATGCAAATGGGCACTATGTAGGTGATGGTATGGGGAGTAGGGATACAGCAGTTGGATAAGAACACATGCCCTCAGAAGACTTCCTTACTTCGGGGGAATTAGAAGACATACATAAATAAAGTAGGCAGTAGGGTAAATGGTGAGACACTGAGTATTGTGGATACTGGGCGGGGGTGGGGATTTGTTCTGAGCAGAGGGAGCAGAAAGTGCAGAGGACTGCACGCACCCGGCATGCTTGATCAGTGCCCAGGAGGCCAGAGCTGTGGTAAGTGAAAGATCAGAAAGAAAACACAGACCAGTCCTGTGGGGTCATGTCACCCATGACAATGGCTTTGTGGTTTACTCCAAAGTGGGAGGCCATTGGAAGGTCTAAGATGAGAACGATAGATCTGATTTATGTCTTGAAAGAGGCACAGTAGACATAATGCTGAGCAAAGGCTAAAGTGAGGAAAAGGCAAATAAATAAGACCAGTTAACAAGTTATTCAAGTACTTCTTCGGAGAGAAGATAATGGCCTGGGTCAGGACAATAACAGTATGTGACCACCAGAGGAATGCACCTCTCCTTCTTCCGACCATCGGGAGCACTAAGAAACCCATCACTGTGTTCTAGCAGAGGCCATGCTGGCCATGGGTTGCCCAGCCAATGGCTGTGCAGGAACCCTAAGACAAGCTCAGTCAATTTCTGGGTAAGGCAGAAATCCTCTGACCGGTGACAGTGGCTTAAGGACTCTCCATGGTCTTGCCAAACTCATCTTAGAATTGTTCTGTGGCCAAAGCCTACTATCTTCCTACCTTGTCTTTCTTTTTCACTTAGCATTAGTTTTGTATTCATTCTGGCTCTCTGGCTCTCTAGGCTCCACCCTCATTTTGTCTCATGGGCTTTTTCCCTAATGCACTTGCATGTTTAATTCTATATTGGCATCTGATTATCAAAGAACCCAAACTAACACATAATGAATTTGAGAACTAGTGGGATATTGGATGTATTATGAATATGCTGACTGTATATGATATGAAGTGTCAGAAAAGGGAGGGGTCAAAGATGAATCCCTTTTTTTTTTTTTAATTTGAGTATCTGGAAAGACAGAGTTGACATCAACTAAGAAGATAAAGAATGAGGAAGAAGTATATTTGGGAAGGAGTGACTGGAATGAAAAGAAGTATATAATGATGTTTTAAAATGACTAAAAAGTCAAGTAGGGGAGCTGGTTAGCACTGTTGGAGATAAAGTTTGGAGTTTGGAGAACAGATCCACATTGGAGGTTTAAATGGAGTCATTTACAATAGCTAAGATCTGGAAATGGCCCAAATGTCCATCAGTAGACAAATGGATAAAAAAGCTGTGGTACGTATACACAATGGAGTACTATGCAGTTGTAAGAAAGAAAGATCTCTTATCCTTTGAGACGACATGGAGGGACCTGGAAAGCATCATCCTAAGTGAAACAAGCCAAACAGAGAAAGACAAGTATCATATGATCTCATTTATTTGTGGAATAAAATGGACATAACAGTCTGAAGAACAGGGTAGTCCCAGAGACGTGGAAATGGGGTACAGACTGCCAATCCCCAGAAGAGGAGGTGGTGGGGGAGAGATAAACCAAAGAACTTATATGCATGTATGCATGAACAATGGGCATGGACAACAAAGCTGGGGACAGGGCGGGGAGGGGGGAAAAGGAGAAACATCTGTAACAAAAGTAAATTAATTAATAAAAAAATAAAGAAGTATGGAATATTGAAAAAAAATAAAAATAAATAAATAGAGGAGTCATATGTACAGATAATATTTAGTACATGTACTGGATGAGATCTCAAAGGCTTTCAGTTATGGAGTAGAGTTTTGGGGGATATATCTATCTCTATCTCTATATATCTATAAATCTATACATAACTAAGATATGAGCTCCCAAAAGTAAGCCCAACACCAGTGCTTTGGAGAATAGAAATTCATATTTTCATAGGACATATGGCAACGAGTTGAAAACAAACATGAAGCAAACTTACCCAACATGATTATGTTCTATATTCAGTTCAATTGATCTGGCTGTCTTTTCACAAACAACGTACATGTACATGCAATTGGATAAATAGTTTTATAGTCACAATAATTTATTTAGAATACATTCCCTTTCAAGCATTCCATTGGATATTTTAAATGTGTTATTTATAATCTTCACAAAAACCTCTGTGTGATAAGTAATACAGTACTTGCTACAGGATAATTGTCGTCTGAGAAGTTAAATGGTTGCTGAAGGCCACAGAAAAACATGGTTAAACCCAAATGGAACCCTAGTTTGTCTGTCTCTACAGCCCATGCTCTTTTGTCTTCATTTATTTGCCTCTCAAATAATAATTCAATATTGTTTTCAATACAAATATATGTAGATATGGAAGATTGTAGAATTACTAAAATGCTATATTGTGTGAATCAAAGAATTAGAGATTAAAACAAGTAATTAAGTGATATTTTAATCCATTTACCTGCTCTTGGATTATTCTCAGCAAGGAAATTTAAATTTGCCTCTATCATGTTATATACATTTGTGATTTTAGCTGTGTGAGGTGAGTTTTCTAAATCCAAATGACAAGGGTATTTACAATTCACTTATCATTTTCAGTGCTTGTTCAAAGAATCATAAGAGGTATTATCCCAATAATTTCCTACTGAGAGGTGTAATATTGTTTCTCGTTAACTATGTCTCAAGAACTGTAATAACACAGAGTGAGTAGCATTGCTATCATCAGCTGTCACCATGGAAAATTGTACCCTCTTCAGGTTGTCGACATAGCTCGGCCAGTGTGGCTCAGACATAGCTAGAGAGGGGAGGTACCAACTTACTGGAAGTCTGTTTCAGTGAGACAAAAGGACATCCTAAGCTAAATTGTACCTTAAGTAAGCATCAGTATGTAAAACTTTGTTTGAAAAACATTATGCAGGCATTAGAAAGGGTATCTTTATTCAGCTTCTCATATATCCCATGAGTCCTTCTCGCCACAAGACTTTTGATGAATGCAGCATCAAACACAGCTGTGTTTTCTCATTATCTGTGTGAGATTACTGCCTATCTCACCTACAAGAAAGTGAGCTCTGTGGAGTCAGGAACAGTATCCTTTATTAGATCATCAACATCCACCATAAAATAGACCCTGGCATAGTTATTGAATAAATTTGTAAATTTTTTTTCCTTAAAAATTTTTTTTTTCTTTATTGATTTTAGAGAGAGAGGAAGGAAGAGGGAGGAAGATAGAAACATCAATGAGAGAGAACATCGGCTGTTCGCCTCCTGCATGCCCCCCACTGGAGGTTGAGCCTACAACCTGGTCATGTGCCCTGACCGGAAATTGAACCAGTGACCTCTTGGCACATGGGTCAATGCTCAACCACAGAGCTACACCAGCCAGGATGTAGAACTTTTTCTACTCTGATTGTTACCATCCCAAGCTGGGCTCTCTAGACTAAATGTCATGTCCTGGAAGAAGATATTGCAGTAGAATTAATGAAAATGATGGACTTTTTTATTTCTTTATGATGTATAGAGCCTTAAGTGTCTACATCACCGATAGCAATAGCTGTTGGTATCAGTGGTTACCCATTACATGTGCGTGTTGGACATTGATCACGTTTTTGATGCTTGCGGTTTAAGACAACTTCACCACCGTCGCCTGGATAAGAAGTAAACACCGTGAGGAAGGCATACTCTGTAAGTACTATATAACACGAGGTTTGTTCAGATTGTATAAAAAATCGGAATAGGGTGTTCACAGGAGAGAGATGCCAAGAACAAAATAACTGATTTGTGGATGTTACAGAGACACTATTCTTGCGACCCAGGAGGTGTGCCCCCAGAGTGTGTAGGAGCTAAAGCTTATACACAAGGACGGATATTGTTGATTTCCTAGAGCTTCTACTAAATAGTGCCAGACACTGACTTGCTTAACCAACAGATATTTATTGACTCAAAGTTCCAGGAGCTGGGAGTTAAAGATCAGAGTGTAGGCACAGCCGTATTCCCTCTGAAAGCCTTTGGGAAGGATTTAGTCCAGGCCCCTCCCTTAGCTTCTGGGCGTTTCCTGGCTTGTGGAAGCATCGCTTCAGTGTTCACAAGGTGCCCTCCTAGGGTGTGTGTTAGTGTTATCGACCTAAAACACAGAAAGCTGGTTCGAGGGGTAAAATGTTTATTTGAGACCAAAGATTGTAATTTGGGGCACACTGATTTAGATAGAAACTCAAACAATGTCCCAACTCTAGGAGAAGGACTCAGTATTTTAGGGAACAAGGACAGCTTAGGTAAGTTGTTTACAAGGAGAGCTCGTTGGTGCTGGCAGGCAGAGGTTAGATGTGTGCTTCACTGATGGATCAGGCAAAGGGATCACTACGGCGAGTTCTCTTTGATCAGTCCTTTTAAATAGAATGTCCCTCCAGCTGACTTCTTGGGATATTGGCAGAATGGTCCAGTTAAAGGTTCAGAAAATAGGATGTGCGAGGCAGTTCCCTGAAATAGCTCCACACATGCCATTTGCAATGTCCAAATGTCTCCTTTTTATAGGGGCAGCCATACTGGACTACCAGTTCACCCTATACTAATGTGACCTCATCTTAGCTAGTTACATCTCCACTGACCCCGTTCCCAGGTACTGGGGGTCAGAGCTTAAACATGCACATTATGGGGGCGAGCATAATTCAACTTACAACAACTAAGAATGTGAATATTTATTTTTGAATAAAAAAAAGATAATGGTTACAAAATAGCAAAAATATTTTTAAAATTCTCAAAATAAGAAAATAGCTCCATTAATTCACTACTTGACAGTCATCTATAAATGCCCCATGCTTTTGCTGCAAAATCTTTGTTATAATAAGGAATTTCTAATATTATTTTAAGAGGAAAATATAAAAGGATAATGTTATCTTTCCCATGACATGTTTCAGAGCATATATTTTTATTATTAACAGTTTAATTTTCTTGAGTAGCGATGACTTTTGAATATGAATTCCATGGATTATATTTATTCATTAGTTTGTTCCTGCTATTCTTATTGTAGTGACTTCATATGGTATTTTGCTGGCAATATTTTGTGTCAAATCAATAAGAAAGGAAATCTGATTTATTTTATGAGATTAGCATGTAGAGGAAATACTTGCATGTGAAGGGGAACTGGATTTGTTACCCCAAAATATGCCTCTTTTACCCAAGGATCATTTTGAAGCTGATTATTTTACAGAATTGCAGACTCAGGTGAAACCCTGAAAACCCATTGGAAGTTACCCTTATGTAAATAATTATATTTACAAGGAAAAGTTCCATATGTAAGGGTGTTTCCCTCTCTGTACCTTCTACTAATTCCCAAGCTAATTATTCTCCAATTTATCGGTTTCTTAGGCAGATCACAAAAAATAAATAGTCGTTCAAATGCCTCTGATGTAGGGAGAAATGTGAAAGGAGGTAATTCAGAATCTTCCTAACCAGGGGTGGTCAAAACACGTCATTTTGAAAGTCTGGCAACATACGATCATGTGAACATATAGCCAGGGTTCTTCCCAGGGAAGAAAACCATTCAAGTAAAATGTCATGTTCTCTATGATGAACCCAACTCCACTTTCAACAGTGAAATACGGTGTCTTAAAAAGTACACTATCACATCCTCTGATATAATACCTTCTAAGCAACACATCATTAATGTCCATATTTTAAAATAAAAAAACACTATTAAATGGTGAACACATTTCCAAAATGTATAAAGGCAGTAGGTGAGAAGTCTGGGCTCTGCGTTCTCTTCATTCTATTGAGCTATTTACTACTAGCGGTGCTGCCCTATTCATAATTCTGGAACCGGATTTTGACGGGGAAGTTTGCTTTAGTCACCCAGAAGATTATCAGTCACAAGTGTGGAAGCATCTGTCCAGCTGTTTGCAGGTTTCTGGAGATCAGGACCCACCCTTGGCTCATCTTTAAGCCAGTGACCCTTGGTTGCTGACAAGATCAGGAGGAGTTACAGCATCTTCAGAGCTTACGAAGAAAGTTATGTCTATTTCCAGGACATTGAACATCCATGTAAAATTTAACATATAGTTCTGAGGTATACTTGAGCTCCCCTAAAGCCCATTGATGAAAATAACATTCAAAGACCTTTGGTCAAGAACTCTTACTTTAGGTGATGAGTACAGTGTACAGGTGATATGCTGTAGAACTGTGTACCCGAAACCTGTATAATTTTGTTAACTAGTGTTACAATAATAAATCCAATACAAAAAGAATCCTACTTTAATGTTGGGTGTAGAAAACAAAACTAACAAAAAACGCAACAAAACAAACAAAAAACCTAGCAAAACAAGACATGAGGTATTCCACTAGACTATTTCTTCCTCATTTCTAATTTCTTTGACAGAGATAAAGATGTAGGTTCCCCAATGAATATACTTTTATTAAAATGTTGTAACTACAATCAGGAAAATTCAAGTAAAATTACTTATAATTTTCCAAATATGTTCCATCATATTCTTTACCCCTTTTTCTCTGTAAATAATATCAGATGAACATTTTATAATTAATTTTCAGTTTGGTAAGTTTTCTCATAAATAAGCCTATAGCAATTTTTTTAAACATTTTTTCCTCTATTGACTTTAGGGAGAAAGGAAGAGAGGGATAGAAACATCGATGAGAGAGAACATCGATTGGCCGCCTACTGCATGCCCCTCACTGTGGATCACACCCACAACCTGAGCATGTGCCCTGACTGGGAATCGAACCGGCGACCTCTTGGTACATGGGTCAATGCTCAACCACTGAGCCACACAGGCCGGGCAAGCCTATAGCAATTCTAAGTTTCAAGTGAAGACACAACATTCAGCAGAATTAAAAACAAAACAACAACAACAACAAAAATAAAACATAAAATAACAACAAGGAAATCTATCCGGCAAGGGGAATGGGGACTTATGACCACGTAGGCCAATTCCAATGTGTTCACAATTCTGTTCTTGCTTTTATGAGTAAGCATTATGATGGATTTCCTTTGCTTTACATTGATTTTTCAAGGAAAGCTTCCTAAGACTTCTATCAGAAACCTTAAGAATGTGGTCTTATGCTCGCTTAACCATTTCTCCTAAATATGCTAAGCCAAGCAGTATAAAGGTGATAAAATTTAAAAAGAAAAATGACATATGATCTCATGTTGGTACATTATCAGCAAGTTTAATTCTGAAGACTCTGTCATGATCATAGTAAGTTGGAATTAGCCTACGTGGTCATAAGTCCCCATTCCCCTTGCCAGATAGATTTCCTTGTTGTTATTTTATGTTTTATTTTTGTTGTTGTTGTTGATGTTTTGTTTTTAATTCTGCTGAATGTTGTGTCTTCACTTGAAACTTAGAATTGCTATAGGCTTGCCCGGCCTGTGTGGCTCAGTGGTTGAGCATTGACCCATGCACCAAGAGGTCGCCGGTTCGATTCCCAGTCAGGGCACATGCTCAGGTTGTGGGTGTGATCCACAGTGAGGGGCATGCAGTAGGCGGCCAATCGATGTTCTCTCTCATCGATGTTTCTCTCTCTCTCTTCCTTTCTCCTTAAAATCAATAGAGGAAAAAATGTTTTAAAAAATTGCTATAGGCTTATTTATTTCATGAAATGAGTTGCCTGGAGGGAGAACATGTGGAGAATGGCAGAGCAGAAAATAAAAAGACCCCGAATCTTGACGGTCTCATTGACCCACCCCGTTAAGCAGCCTTGGAACGGCTCCACCTCTGACGTTGTTGCAATGAGACATATTAAGGCATAAGTTCAATTTAGGCCATTTTGGGGTCACATTTTCTCTTTCTGTGCTGCCCAAAGCTTCATAACGAATGTCTTCTCACTCCCTGAGAACGGCAGGATGTTCTCATGGATGACAAATGGAACTCTACCAGTTCAATAATGGTTAATGGGTGCTCTTCCCTTTTATATACTTGACTGAATAGGCTCTCTGCTCAACAGCTGAGAGGATGAAATGACTTTCCATGAGGCCAAAAAATGATATCAAAGTCATTATCACCTACTATGACTTTTTTTGTGGCCTTCAATTTCTCAGCAGCAAGTGGTGAAAAATCTTTTCTGATGAGGTAAGTATGGTCAGAATGGATTGCTCTCCGGTGTCTGAATTGTCCGGTGATTTGTGCAGAGAGTTGTAGCAAAGTGATGCTTCTTCTTTGTATCTTAAGAAGGATTAAATTTCAAATAGCTCCATTTTGATGGGTTTGATTCAAAGTTCCTGTGGCGAAGGGAACATTTCCAATCAAAAGTTTATATTAAGCCATCCAACAGTGCAATATGCCCCAAATGTCTTCTGCATAATAAGATATTTAAAGATCATTGGCTTCTAGTCTAGAGTCTCCCACTTCATAGAAAGTGATTACCTTTTTTTGAGCCTCAATTATTGCTTATATAATATGAGGACTTTTCTAGTTCATCTCCAAGTCCCTCATGCCTTTCCCAAAGAGTTTTATCATTTGACATTTTTCTGCTATAATACTTTACAATGAAGTGTGCCAGCTGAATGCATTTTTAAAGATAACTCTATCTTATCACATAATGTGATGTAGATTATTTTAATGCATATTTTTTAAAATCTCAGAAAAATACGAACATGTATTTCTCTGCCATTGTAAAGGCTTTATCGTCAGAATTATGTGAAAATTTCATTTTTGTGCTCTTTTGAAGCAGGGTCTTCAGCTGGTCCCCGAGGGAATGAATATTTCAGCTGCTGTCACTTACTTCTTGCTGTTATAAATACTCATCGCTCTCTCTCTCTCTCTCTCTCTTTCTCTTTTGTAGTTTTTATGGCATTAGGAAACAAATAATGTACCTGGTTAAACCATGTAAGATGATCATTTTTCTAAAAGATTACAAAATGTAAAGAGATTTTCCATCAGCATTTCTGGTTCACTGCCTGCTGCTTCACTTTATAGGGCCTGGTGTGACCTTTGGGTCAGTTATCACAAATAATTGTGGTTGACTCTGTAGCAAGAGTATCGCGCATTCTCTCTTTTTTTGTGGTGGGGCTCCTCAGCCTCTACACTGCACGCTTATTGTATTTCTCTATAAATTCCCACATTTTTCCATCGAAGTGTCCAACTGGCAGCCTGATGGAATTTGTACATCTCACGGCTTATCAGATGTTCTATGGTCCAGCTGTTCGGTGTAATAGGTAGCTTGTGGGGACAAGGGCAACTCCTCAGCCTGCTGTCACTCACAGACCAGATGGAGTTGGCTGTCTCTAGCTGTTCTTGTTTGAGTTTGCTCCTACGTGGTGGACTGTAAAGGGAGGCTAGTTACACCCAGAAAGGCTGTTGGAAAAAGAGACTCTTGATCATTGGTCATCTTCCTGATTTATTCCATGTGTTAAATGGGAACTCTGTTCACTCTGCATTTACTTCCAACACTGCTTGGTAAGAGCATAACAAGCGCTAGAAAAAAGATGCAGAAGTCTATCAAGCATATATTGACTCATTTTCACACAGGGAGTAATAATACAACTTTAAAAAAATCAGGAAAAAGTCTAAATTGGATAGGGCTCCAGTAAACGAAGCATATATTTGGACTTCTCTGATCAAGCTGACTTATGGCCATCTACTCAGGGAGCCTATCCTAGGAGGCAGAGGGGGCAGAAGAGCAGAGATTTGACGCAACTTGGGTTAGACAGAAACCCGGACGAACTCAGAAGGGTCTGCGTGGAGCAGACTGTCCTTCGACCACACTCACTAATCCGGAAGTCACGCCTTCTGCACTGTGAGCACTGAGTACGGCGCCAGGAGAGCCCTGGGTGTCATGCTAACAGGCACTTCCTGCGTGGAAACAGGAGTGGAATGCAATTCTTCCTCCCCATTATTTTGTGTTGAAAATCTTAGTATCCCTGTATATCTATGGAGAGTTATAGTGATAGAGTAATTTCACATACATAGATACATAAAATATGAATTATATGTTAAAAATATATAAATACATGAATATATTATTGTTACAGACACATGCATATTATATATCTGATGTGTATTTATGGGTAGTAAGGAATTTGACCTCCAAAGAGAGTTCTGATGTTTATCCCGTCTCCTAGAGGTAACCTTTCTATATCTTTGGAATTTCTTGAGCTATAGAATGTCTTTGTTATTCACTGGACTCTTTGGCCACACCTGATAGACTTAGTATGAGAAGACTGGCCAAACTAGAAAGACCAGCCTTGTGATCGTAGGTTTGGGGTCTTGAGACCATGTGATCTCAGCCCAAATTCCAGGGAGGGGTTGCTAGAGGTTGAATTCAACTCTGTGGGCGATATTTAGCATCCTATAGTCAAATGAAAACATATCAAGTAAAGCATTTGTTTTCCCTAGAGTGATACACTCATATAAAATTTTATGAGGGTTTCCTGCATTTATAAACATATAAGAAGACTATTTTAAAAAAAATATCTTTTTCTTGATTTGTTTTAGAAGAAGGGAGAGGGAGGGAGAGAGAGAAACATCAGTGAGAGAGAAACATCCGTTGGCTGCCTCCTGTACACTTCCTACTGGGGATTGAGCCTGCATCCTGGGCACCTGCCTGACCAGGAATGGAACCAGCCACCTCTGGGTGCCTGAGATGATGCTCAGTCCACTGAGCCACACCAGCCAGGCTCTATTTTATTAATAGTAAATGTTTGGGGCTTTGAGACTATTATTTCTTTAATATATATTCTTGGTAAATAAATACATTTCAAGAGCTGGTCCCTTGGCCAAGTGTTCTTTCTACAAATTGGCTATTCTAATATTGGCCCATTTCCTTAGGGTACTCTCCAGCTGCTACTAACAGAGTGCAGAATGTCAGTGTCTAGCCCTGGCATAAAGAAGGGGTGAAGTCTCAGATGGATCTGATGAAAGCTGTGCTGTGTCTTCAACATGCAAATATTTAGAAGCCACCAAAGACATTTGAGAAGAAATGATCAAGCCCATGGAAGAGCAGACTTGGGAAAGGTGTGCTGTATGCAGGAAATAAGCAGAAATGAAGTGATAGCTAAGCATCCCATGCAAAGAAGGAAGAAGGAGTCCTTGAAAAGAAAACAAAAAAATCCAGTACCTGAAAAGCCATATATTCCATGCTAAGGTGTTTAGATTAAACCTTGCAAGAAATGAGAAGCCATAGCTCTTTGAAAAGCCATCTTCGGTTTCTCATCAACGCATATAGAACCTGTACAGGTGCATGTGTTCATGCAAATGCGTGCACACACATGCATTAAGGCTGAGTGTAGTGTTAGGGGGAAATGATAAGAAATCAGCAGTTTCGGTGCCCCAAAGCCTTGCCAAGCAGCCACAGGAACAGAGCCCTTGGGCACTCAGATTTTGGGCAGTAGAAAGAAGGCAGAGTATGACCCCCATTGTGTTCCTCTCTTAAAGGCTTCTCTGCCTCCTTGTTGAAACAAGAAACTGTTCTTTAAAATGCAGAAGGCGCCCTGGCCGGTTTGGCTCAGCGGTTAGAGCGTCGGCCTGCGGTCCTGAGAGACCCGGGTTCGGTTCCCGCTAAGGGCACGTACCTCAGTTGCAGTTTGTCCCCGGCCCTGGTCGGTTGTGTGGGTGGCGACCACTCGATGTGTCCCTTCACGTCGATGTTTCTCTCTCTCTCTCTGTTCCTCTCTCTCCCTCCCACTCTACCTGAACAAAAAATGGAAGGATGTCCTCGGGTGAGGATAAAAAAAAAATAATAATAAAAATAAAATGCAGAAGGCATCTGTATTATCTGGTTTCTGAAGTCTGGAGACAGAAAGGAGAGACAGGGGCTTCTCTGGCTCTTTAGCAGACTCACGTTATTGGTTCCCTTTGAGAAGTAACCCTCAATGCCACAGTGCTTTTATTCATTACCAACTCCACATGGGATAGCTTTAAACGGTTTTCCCATTTCTTTTTTTTTTGCAGCACCGAGGGAAATAATTTATTTTCTTTAGAACATGTGAAAAAAGTATACATAATCACGTGTTTTATTCAATTTAATCGCGAAAAAATTGAGTATAAAATATTAAATGAGATTGAACTTTCGGTATCCCAGGACTTTAGTGTGGTATGGTGGAAAGATAATAGGTTTGAAAGATTAATATGTCTGATAATCCTGAGTATAAAACCCAGTTTGGCTACTCACTTATTTTAATAGGTTTATCCTTAAACATTTCATTGTTGGTGCTAATGTTAATGGTGTTGTGTTTTAATTTTCAAATTCCAATGGTTTATTGCTGAGATATAGGAAAGCAATTGACTTTTGCATATTACTTTGTATCCTGCAATCTTTCTATAATCACCTATTCATTCTACAATGTTGTTTTGAGGGAGAGGATATCTTACATGGACAGATAAGCATGTTTCTTGAGAACAAAGTTTTATCTCTTCCTTCCCAATATGTATTCATTTTCTTTTCTTGTTATATTACAGTAGCTAAGACTCCAGTATGATGTTGAATAGGAGTGGTGAGATAAGACATCCTTGCTTTATTCTTGACTTTTGAGGAAAAAAATCCACATTTTCTCCATTAAAGATTATGTTGACTTTATCTTATTTGTGAGCATTCTTTATCAGGCTGAAGAAGTTTCCCTCTAGTCCTCATTTGCTGAGAATTTTTATTATGAATGGATGTTGGATATTGTCAAATGCTTTATTTGCATCTATTGATATGATCAGTCTTCTTTAACTTGCCAATATGGTAATTTGCCTTAACTGAGTTTGGAATGTTGAACCTACTTTGCATGCCTAGAATAAGTCCCATTTTGGTGTGATTATATATATTTTTTATACATTGTTGGATTTGATTTACTAATACATTGTTGGGCTTGTGCTAATAAGGGACACTGGTCTATATTTTTCTTGTAATAACTTTGTCTGTTTGATATTAACTAATTAGACCTTGTATAATTAGTTAGGAAGTATTCCCACTGCTTCTAGTTAAAAAAAAAAAAAAAAAAAAAAAAGATAAAACATCATCCTTACCATTTCTTTTAGAAATAGTTTATGGAATTTACTGGTGACCTGGGCCTCACGACTCTCACTCTCTCTCTCTCCCTTTTAAAAATATATTTTTATTGATATTTTTAGAGAGAGAGAAACATGGATGTGAGAGAGGAACACAGATTGACTGCCTCCTGCACGCCCCCTACTGGGGATTGAACCCACAACCTGGGCATGTGCCCTGACAGGAATTGAACTGGGACCTCTCAGTCCATGGGGTGATGCTCGATCCGCTCGGCCACAGTGGCTGGGCATGGTTCTCTTTCTTTATGCCGTCTTTGTGTTCCATATTAAAATCACTACAATTCTTGTATTCCTACCAACACTAACATCTACAGTTTGACTTCAAAAGAATACTAACAGCAGAAAGATGGTTTGATGATAGGCATTCTAGGCTGTGTTTATAAGTGTAATCCAAAGGTCTTGGTCTCACTGTTCAGTGACTGTAAAATAAGGTCCTATGTATCCTCAGTACACATATACTATAACATAAAGCCTTCATCTGTTGAACTAGGCTTTAATATCTAAGTATACCAATCTTCCTTAAATTTGCCTAAGAATCATCCTTTGCAGATCATGTAGGACACTTGAGGGGCACTAGAAATCCAGCACCTTGAGGAAGGGTTCTGCCTCTGGGATTTTCCTTCACGGCTGACATTCCTGGTAGTACTAGCACCTTCGGGTGCCCTGCAGGGAAGCTCAGAATCCCGTGCAGAATCCTCTCAACCCCAGCACGTTAAGGTGGGGAGGAACACATCTTTGCTAGCTCTAGTGCTTACTCTCTTTACACCTTCAGAAATGACTTCAGTTGAGCTTTCTAGACCTCTGTGGCCCACCCGTGTATGAGGAATAACAATCGTGCCCTGTGTATCATACTGGGTCACAAGTGACCCACAGAAACAGCCCTGACCCCAGTGCCATACCTTGGCCGTTAAACTCCATTAGTTCGCGCATAAATAGCCATTATTCCCTGGGCACATCTTGAGTTACACAGTGCCTGGGTCACAAGAAATGAAATCATCAGCAGGACAGGTGCCTGGAATTATGACTGCACTTCAGCAGCCTAAGCATGGATATGATGAGCTCCAGTGTTGAGTCTAGAAATCAATTTGCTTTATGAGAGCATCTGTCTTCCGCCCACTCTCGTCCATCCCTGCCATTTGACCTCATGCTGAACCATGCCACATCATAAAGATATATTTTTATATCTTTGAATATCAATGAGATGTTCTTTCTCCAATGTTTAATTCCATAACCGGCTTTTAGGGCCCAGTAGAAATGCCTAGGAGCTGTTTAATGGTTAATTTTGTATGACAGCTGGGCCACAGGCTGCCCAGATATTTGATTCAGAATTACTTCTCGATGTGTCTATGTGGGTGTTTCTGGATGAGATTAGCATCTGAATCTGCAGATTGAGTAAAGTGGATTGCCTTCTCAGTGTGGGTGAACATCATCCATGCTTTTGGAAGTTGAATAGAACAAAAACATGAGTACGGAAGAATTTACTCTTTTTTTTCTTGGCTACTAACCTGGGACAAGCCCCTGCCCTGGCACTAGGCACTAGGAATTACATCATCAGTGCTAATGTTCCCAGGACCTGCAACTCAGACTAGAGCCACTCCATCAGCTTCCTTGGGTCCTCAGCTTTCCCTGGGGATCTTGGGACTTCTTATCCTCCTAAATCACATGAGCCAATTCCTTACCAAAAAACAATCAATCTCTCTCTCTCCCTCTCTCTCCCTCTCTCTCTCCCTCCCTCCCTTCTTCTCCCTCCCTCCCTCCCTCTGCTGTTTTTTCTGAAGGAAGGCATCCAATTGCATGCCTTTCCTATAATGGTGGGCAAGTGAGGACATATTTGCTATTTGCTTAAGCATGTCTGCAGATCCATGGGGCTTAGAGATGGAGATGATGTAAGAGCTACTTTAGAGTTACGTGAATGAGATCCAGGGCTGGATAAAGACTCAAAGTCACACATGTGCTGGTGGTAGAATGGAGATGGGAAGTCAAGTTTCCACACTCACCTTTGTGCTGTATATTATACTCTGTTAACTGCTTGGAAACAGTTCCACGAACACTGTGCTGAACTGAAAATTCAAACAGCCGAGTCCCAACCCTTCAAATTGGTAGAGCAGTTCCGCCAGTGAGCCTTCTTTGTGGTGTATTAGCTCCATTTTGTTCAGTGGTCCCCAGTGTTGTTTCCAAGTACATTACAGAGACTTGAGAGAATTTATGTGGGTTGCTTTGGTCTTTTTCCTTGATAGTGGTATATATCAAGTAATGGAATTACTTCAGATAATTCTGGGTTTAGTAATCCATTGGTCACCACTACACGATGTCCTGAGCTTGCCTTGAAGATTTTTTTATTTTCCAGGATACTGAAAAGAAAAAGATTACCCTGATTTAAAGCTTACTCTCTCATTTGCCCACCCCTCACAACACAACAAAAACAAGCTATGCACCAACAGATGTTAGAAGGCATGAAATCATTGGATGTCCGTATGTAGTTGTCCGCCTCTTTCCATTCGATCTGAATATTATTGACAGAAACAAGTCTAGGTGCTAAGGAAAGGGCTGATTTGGGAATGCTACTTGCCAACAAAAGGCTTATTGTGAGGAACAAATTAATTCATATCTCTTTATTATGGCTTTAACTCTAGGGCTCATATTAATTATGAATCGCAAGCAATCCTAAAAGTCATCACCTGTTTCCTCTATAAAATGACTCCACTCAATTGCATAATTGGAAAGGAAATCATTGTTGTTCTATTCTAAACCACTTCTTTCTCTCCAGGATTCTACTCTCTCAGTAGTAGGAAAAAAATAATAACCCTGGGAAAAGGGAAATCACTATTGGCCCGCGTTGTAGTTAGAGATCAGCCATGATTTTGTAGAGAACTGTTCACAACCCTGTGAGACTGTCCCCTGCGCAAGGATTGTGCAAACCGCCCTGTGATGTGAAGGTCAGCCTTTAGCGGATAAGCTTTGGGGTGCTGTTTCCTTGCAGAAGCTTGGGGACCCATGCACGTGATCTCCTTCCTCTTCCTCTCGAACATGGAATCAGGAGTCTGTACAGAGGCACAGAGAGCCCACGTCCCTTTGGGTAGATTCCGCTTATCAAACAGCGGAGATTCCAGTGGAGCTAAAGCACTTTGAGAAGGCTGCGAAGGGAATTCTGATGGGCGTGGGTAAGATCCCTGCTATCTCGCAGATGGCCACTTCTGTGTTTGTTTTGCTGTTCGGCAAGGCGCGTGTCTTTGCCATAGGCGCGCACTAAACTGGGGCTGTCAGGCCCTCCTGGTGCAGAGCTTTTTGAAGTTTTGAAGTTTTCTCGGTGGCCTTTGCATCTTTCTACCATTGGCTATAAACTGCTCTGCACGCAGCCACCTTTTCAGACAATCGCAGGAGGGTGTCACCGCTCTTGCGTGTCCAGAGCCTCCGGAAAAATAGATCTGTCATTTTCCTGATGCAAAGCGGTGATTTGGGTTGTCGGTTACCAATACATGTCTTTTTCAAATTGATGCGAGAGCACAGCGAGGCGGGTGTGTGTTCAGACGAGCCCAGGCTTTGCAGTAGGTAAACCCGACTCCCAGGTTCTGTCCTTTCACTAGATCCCCGAGAATTCTCCCCCCAGACCGCAGCCGCCTCACGTGTAAACCGGCCGTTTCTTACGACGGAATAGTATTTGAAGACGCGCATTAACACACAGATGTGAATAAGCAGAGGTCAATGTCCTTTACATTTCTTTAAATGTGCTAGGAATAATGGACTTTTTTTTTCTTTTTTTGCATTTTGATGCCTTGCGATTTCCAGGAAGAGGCAATATGACTTTAATAGATTCCTCCGTGAATGATAATAAGTGGGCTCCATGTACCATGTCCACACCCCTGCTATGCACATCTCACCGTCAGCACTTCACAGATAAGGGAACTGAAGCCACAGCCTCAGTCCAAGTGCTGCTTGGACTTGATCTGCGAGTCACCGCGGTTTCTCTGAGTCCGAAGTTCATGTTCTCTTCATTATACTTTCCTCACTCTGTCCTGACGCTCCCCTTAACGCTCCTTTGTTTCTCCTGAACACGGGCCTCTGGACCTGAACAGCAGTGGTGGCCCAGGTGCTCCCCGTGCATTTCCCTCGTCTTATCAATCAATTTCCATTTGTCTACTTCGGGTTTTGTTTTCCAGTGTACTTCCATTCCTTTTTTTCTTCCTTTGCTCTGTATTATCCAGCTGCAACTTTTTTTTCCTTTGAGTCCTACATTCCCCGCATTTATTTCTCAGGATGCCCCGCCGTCCTTGGCGATGCCTGAGCCGAGGGAGCCGCTCTGGCAGGAGCCCACTGCGGGGTTGGCAAGTGGCGTCTGATGGCCCGATGTCTCACCAGCCTGCGGTCAGCGACTCCACGTCGATTAAATGCAGGGAGCTGTGGAAATCATTCCTGTTCTTTGGAAGCGAGGGTGTTATTTCATGCACTGTCTAAAATGACCTTAAAGAGGTAGTACTCAAAGACTTACAATGCAACAGTCTTTTGCTTGGTGTTGGATCTTTTTTTTTAGGAACTAACTGTAAAACAAGGAGGGTTGGCATAGTAGGTCCTTAAAGATGTCAGGAGGGATTCACAGACATGTATGATGTTAATCAGGTCTATAAAAAAATTTTTTTTGATAGTCCTATTTCTGTCTGGAGGATAAATTAAGTACCAAATTGTAGTGTAACTTACACATCTTTTTATGCTAGGTGTTTTGATCATATTATATTTCATCTCCACATCAACCCTGTGTTTTATTTATTACAGTTCCCATTTACAGGTAGAAAAACTGTAAGATTGATTGTATTAGCCACTCATAAGATTGTCTTATAGCTCCGTGTGATCGGAAGAGACAATAAGCTAATAGAATGTGGCTGGTAATTTTCCTATGTGAAATGTGCCTTTGCTTTTCATCTTGATACATGGATATCCACATGAGGTTTAAGGATACTGTTTTCCCTTCTCAAGTTCCAGAATGAACTGAGAAGCAGATATTGGTGTCACACAGAGAGCTTCATTACTGACTAAGCTGTAGAGAAGGATACTGCATACACTGGAAGTCAACACCAGGGCTTGGTCACTTTCCCTCTGAGGGGCTGGACATTTGCATGTGGATCAGAGAAACCTAGTCCCAGTGGGCTTGCCATGTGGGGGAAAAGTGCAGACATGTCAGGCGTGTTGTAGGCAGGCTGCGCCTGAACGCACATGCCCATGAAGTCCGTCTCGCCTGCCACGTGGCTTCACGTCCCATTCTGTCTGGAAGCACATCTTTCCGGGCACTGGACGAGAAAGATGCCAGCCCCGAGGGCGCAAAAGCAGAACCAGGCACACTGGCAACTGCGTCTCCAAGTTCCTCCTTCCTGGGGGAGTCTGAGTGTCTAAATAAGAGAATTTATTTGCTGAATGCTTTAGGGATTTTAGATGTGTTTATTGTAATGTATACTTGCTCTTTATGAGCTGAAAGGAGCAAGGAGGAAGGAGAGGGACAAAATAAACAACAGAATCCTCCTCCCTCTTCATACAATTATTTTTCCAGTAGCTGAAACTCTGCCTACAATGAATTTGGAAAATTACAAAGACATCAAAGGACTATCTCTTTATGGTGTCCAAGACCTGGGAAGGCTGAATGGTTTACTCTGTAATCATTTGGACTGAGTTTGGAATCCATAGACAATTCATTTAAAGGTGGAGGTGAGGGATGGAGTCAGGGTTAACATGTGCAAAGAGAAAAAAAAAAAAAGGCAATATTTATATGATAGAGTGAAGGAGAGACAACAAGCCTTCATTAAAAGCCATGCTAGCACTGAAGAAATAAGGTAGTCATTGTAAATGTTCATGCTATCCACTGGGAGAAAATAAATTCAGGATTTATTTGGTATTGAAGCAATGAATGACATAGAAGTTTAGAAATAATTTTACTGCTAAGTGATTTGCTTTGTCAGTATGCCTTTAGTACACCAGTCACTACCAACGACGATTAAACAATGAATGACATTTATCTATAGCATGTGTCTACCAGGGTATGTTTGCAGAAAATATAATTTACAAGTGTTAGCAAATTTCTATAGCCAGGAAAAACCTGGGAAGAGCATGTAATGAAAAGGAGGGTATATTTTCACATGGGTCTAGTTGTGTAGTGGCTTGTTGGGAAAGGAAGTTGGGAAAACTGTGGGAATATTGATGGTGATGCCCCAGCTTGGCTGCCAGCTACTTACTTCTCTCAACAGGATTGCTTCTTTCTGAGCTGCACTTTGTCTTCCGTAAATAAATGAGTTGGAGTGCCAAGGGAGTTTTCCCTAGGTATTTCTAGGGTTCTCACACAACTAGGACTTGAGTTCCACTTCTACATTACCTTTAACTTAAAAAAACTGAAACACTATTCATTTAAATGTGTTGAAATACAATTTTTACCCTGTGTCCATTGTGAACAAATGCTGAGTTAACTCCTTTCTGAGTGTAGCATAATCAAGTCTCTTCTACAAGTTTTGCTTAATTAAACATTACCACTGTGCTATGAACTAAACTGTATCCATCAAAATTCACGTGTAAATGGTAATCCCCAAAGTGATGGTATTTAGAGATGGAGCCCTGGGGAGGTAAAGTCATGAGGGTGGAATCCGTATGATGGGATTAGAGTCCTCTGGAAGAGGCATAGAGAGCTTTCTCTCTCTCCTTGCCATTTGAGGACACAGTGGGAAGGTGGCCATCCATGACCTGAGAAGAAAATTTGTACTAGATACCAACCACACTGGCCTCTTGAACTTGAATTTCTAGCTTCCAGAACTATGAGAAAATATTTTTCTGTTTTGTAAGCCACCAAGTCTAGGTTAATTTATTGTGGTCCAAGGTGACTAAGACTTTCTTCAAGTGTAAGAGAATAATGTTTCTTCTGCATTCTTTTCTTAATTAAACATTGCCACTGTTTGTAGTTATTAAAATGTGTGAATCAGAGTTTTAATGATTCTGGGCAACCAAAACAAAACCCAAAACTAATTAGTATGTTACAGCTCTCATAATACTGCAACACACATGACTACCCACCCCGAAATTCAAAATTACACATTCCTTAAAATAGCCTCATTTTTCTATATGGTTTCTTAATTAAGTAAGTATTATCCATGTCATTGCATATCATATTGTAATTTAATTTTATTAAAATATTATCTTGTCTATTATGAATATTTATTTTATTTTAAATTCCCTTCTTATGCACATATATGAATAAAATACACAAGACTACATATAAATAATAGTTTTTAACAAAAATATTCACTATAAGAATGTAAAATTCATGAAGGAAGATGGTCTCTAAAACTTTAACCTTGATTGATCTCTATGTCAAGGGAAGAAAGAAGTTTCAAACTATATAAATCTGCCATATTCTCAGTGAGGTGTTGCTGGTAAGTTTCCTGCTTAATGAGGCCCATGTCACCCCTGGGTTCAAGGATGTCCCGCTTGCAGATGTAGAATATGGTGCTGTCATTAAGGGGACTGAAGAGAGGCTTAAAGGGGAGAAGTGAGAAGCCATGGTTAGCCGAGCAGCTGCCAGAAAGCTGAACATTTTTTACAGAAAATATTTAAAGTTCAAAGTCCAGCCAGGTCCTTAAATGTGAAGACCCGAGTAAACAGGGTCAGAAAGTTATTGTTGTAACATATACATTGGGACTCACAGAATAGCAAAATCCAGAGATGGGAATGAAGACACTGAATTGTCCCTAGGTTTGGTCACAGAAGTTATCATACACGGTATCACGCAGAAACATTTGTAGGGTTTGAACATTTCCCTCTTAAAATACGTCTGGAGTCTATAAAAATTTTCCAACCCGTGAACAACTCTTATCTATTGTGCACATTATGTATAAAATGTGTGAAATGTCCGAAGTCTGTGTAGTAGTGATTTAATTGATGTTATTGATGGCATCTCGTAAAAAGAGATAACTGGCCCTTCTACAGGGGCCAGTTTGTGCAAATTGTATGCTGGGCATTTTGCATTCACTCTCTCATTGACTTTTCCTCTAAGTGCTGCCGAGGCTTCTCCAGGTGAGGAAACGGGAGCTCATGGAGCAGAAACAGCTGGCAATCTACTCCGACATCCCTGTGTGTTTCCCACTAGGTCAGAAACAGTCACCGCCTTTCCCCAGCAATGCCATGAAGACAGGGGAACATAATAGATCTGTGGATACACAATGTATCCACATTACTATAATTAGTAGCATTTATAGGTGAAATGTCAAAAACAAGTTCCACTTTGAAAACGCCAGTGATGAGCAATATCCCATTTGATCCTTATGCAGTTACTGTGGATTGCAGTGCTGACCTGGAAAGAGCTCCGGGCTTGGACCCAGAGACTCCTCTCTTAAAACACTAATCTGCTGCTCTCCAGATCTATAATGTGGTCAAAATGTTTCCTTAGGCTAAACTCTGACTTCACAGTGTGGGCACTGTGTTTCGCCTGTAATTCTGTTGCAGTAATCACGTTTCAGTTTGCTTGCTGTTCAGTTGGATAGGGGACTATCTTCTCAAACAATACATTTGAACATTGAGAGGATACACTCTCTGAGTCACTGGCAAGTAATAACTTAAAATAATCATGTATTAGATGGATTGTTAAAATCCATGTTCTGTTATGCTAAGTTGGGGTTCTCACCATGCTGGGTGTGGAAATGAATGTCCGGTGAAGGCTAGGGGACAATGTTGCAGTAAGTCCCCCAGAGAGTGTCAGACACAGATGTGGAAGACCATTGTTGTTTTGGCAACAAAGGCCCCTTCTGTGTCACATGGACTTCTCACGGACGCATCAGTGGTATTTTTGCTGATTCGGCACACTGGGCATTGAGGACGATGGTATCTCTGAAGCTGCCATTTGTGATTGCTTTCCGATCATCTAATAATTATGCTGGTCACCTCTATGTGCACAGGTGGAATGCAGCAATCACCTTGAAGCAGGTTTTCATGATTTCAGGAAGAATCATTCAGGGCACTTCTATTATGCAAATGCAAGTGGAGAAGATAAACAATGCGCGGGAGGATGCAACTGACTCACCGGTGGTTGGAGAAGGCTGCCTGCTCCTCCAGAGCCCTGGGGATACATGATCTGGGGTAGAAATGGACTCTTTACATAAGAGCACAGGACTTCCGGGAAGGAAGGGGCCAAGATCTCTAACTCTTCCACCCTAAAAACCCAAGGTATGAAAAGCTTTGGGTAGGCAGTGAGTGACCCTATCATTGATCTGCTACAGGTGAAAAAGGTAACAAGGGTCTGAAGAAGAATAGTAAATGTTTTATATCGTTTTTAGCATCCAGCCCATTTTGTTTCTTTATTTATTTGAAAATGTATTGCATACTCCTTAAGAGAGAAATCTGGGTCGGTCCCTGGGGTGAACAAGCCTGGGGAACGATGGCTAGTTAGAGCCTTGTGAAGACCAAACCTGGAATGGTGTTGGGGAGATGGCCAAGCACATCAACCTGAAATGAGCAGTCACCTCGAAGTCTGATGAGGCAGCACAACGTTGCCAGGAGGAATTTGTACCTGAAAAGTATTATTGAGACAGAGGAGATGTAATAAACTGTGTAGAACCAGCCCTCTGAATGGGACCTGTTACAACCAAATCAGTTCTTTCATGGGTTGATGTCACATTTCACTGGGAGGAGGAATACACCCTGAAAATCAGGGAAAGGGGTGCTTACATGCCATTTGTCAAAATGTAGGAGATATGAGAGCATGTGTGTTTTGAGGAATTTAAGCCTTTCCTATACTTGACATTGATCATAGCAGTACAGGCACACAGATGTTATTGGAATGAGAGAAAGCATGTTACTATCTTTCTGAAATGGAAACCTCTTTGCACAGCTGGGCTCGGGGGAGGCTACTCTGAGGTTTCCCTTCACTCCAGGTATGATTGTACCACTCTCCTCTGCGCCCAGCATGTACCTGGTGCACACCTGGTGCAGGGCAAATCCAGTCTCTGCACCAGACTTACCTGTCCTGGGCTGAGCAGGGCCCACATTGAACCGTGATTAAAGAAGCTGTTTGAAATAATCACAAGGAAAATCTGTGGAATCCTGAAGAAGAAGAAGATTTCATCTGGTCAGCATGATGGAAGTCCTCGATAGGGGAATCATGATTGAGAAAGCCCATGGACGAGGCATGGAATCTTATCAGAGAAGGAAAACAAGACTCCAATTATTCTTTCTATTCTAACTCTTGGGAACCAAAGAAAATACAGTGTTTTCACTATTTTCCTTGCACAGGTGTTTTTATACACAGAAAACAAATGTTTATGTGGCAAAAAGAATTACATAACACAGAGATATTAATTCATATGTAGAGAAATGGCCTTATGATGCAGAAATGAAGGCATGGGTTTTTTTTGCATATAGCAATTATTTTCCCCAAAAAAGCAAACGACTTTACAAAAATGAGGCAGTCAATATCAGTGGTATCTTAAGTTAATATTATATAGCTTTAAAAATGTCTTAGAATCAAATTCAAGGCCACAATATTCAGTAATTTCACTTCATCAAAATGGGTTTTCATTATTATGGTAACATTGAAAGAAAACCCCCAGGTACTGCTGAATGACATTTCTCCTGCTGCTTAGAGAGAATCATCCTTGTGTCTGGCTGCTTTATTTATCTTGTGAATATTTCAGCTCTCCTCCTGTTGAATAGTTATTCTGTTGTTGGCTTTTATTTTTTATTCAGAACATCAAGAATAACTCTATTTAAAAGGAGCTCTGCCTAGGGACGGCTCTTTTTTTTTCTCTCTAGCCAATTATCTTGCTAGTGTATGGTGTGCTCTGGCCCTGTCCATTCATCTTTCTAGCTTTTGGCTTGCTAGGGTCCTTCCCTCTTTATTTCTATCAGAACCGTGGGCTTGAGCAGGAAGGGCAGATGGTCTTTGAGAGGGAGTCCATTATTCTCTCGGATTGGGGCACCTGAATAAACCTCTTTTCTTTTGCACCAGCAAAAAATAAAAAATAAATAAAAGGAGCTCAGCACACAGAATAGAAGCCACTTTTTGGTGTGCCTGTTTTCTCCCTTTTACTGAATCTGTAAAAGTAGAGTGAATTTCAATAGTTCCTTTCCTCCTCCTCTTTTCTCTGCATCAGTTTTGTACGAGACCTGAGCTTTTCACAAAGACACAACAGTCTAAGATGTGGGTGTAGTAAATCATACACACGAGTGTCTCAGCAATCATGTTGTATTTCAGTTTACATATTCTGCACAACTGCTTTACACTGTTAATATGTCTGAATACATGTTGAACAAGATACTTCTTTACTCATCTAAATCCCAAATCAGAATAGGATACTCTATAAAATTCCAGTTCTCAGATTTAAGTGTAGGTTGTCATAGAATTTTTCTAACCACATATTAAAAGAAACATCTTGATGTCAAAAGATGGGTAGTCATCATCACTAAAGCAGTTTGTCCACATATCAAGTGGCAAAGCCCAAAGTTGCAGGTACCAATGACATATTAAAGAGGAAGGAATATTGGCAGTATTTCTAAGTCATTCTTTCTGCCTTCCCCTCACCCCCAATGTTTCTTAGGGGTATTGTCATTAGTTCATGTCTCACAATTTTGATGAGAAAGTCAATAATCTATTTTGGTTAGGACCTGAGATAATCCACATATTCAGTTAGCTTGTAATTCTCTTATAGGTAAATAATACAAATATGGGTAAATGGTAATAATGGATATTATGTGATTCCTTAGACTTTATATATGTATGTAGGTATTGATTGATTGATCAATTTTTTTGTTAATCCTCATTTGAGAATACTTTTCCACTGATTTTTTTTTTTTTTTTTTTTTAGATAAAATGGAAGGGAAAGAGGGAGGGAGAGAGAGAGAAACATCGATGTGAGAGAGGCACATCAATTTATTGCCCCCCACATGATCTGACCAGAGCCAGGGGTCGAACCTGCAACCTTGACCGGGAATTGAACCCACAACCCTTCAGTCTGAGGATTGATGCTGTAACTGCTGAGCCAAACAAGCCAGGGCTGTATTTTATACTTAAATTTGATTTTCAATTACAGTTGACATTTAATATTATATTAGTGTCAGGTGTACAGTGTAATGGTTAGACGTTTATATAACTTACAAAATGTTCCCCCCAATAAATCTATTGCACCCTGACACAGTACATAGTCATTACTCATTTTTAAATAGGATTATATATCAAGACATTGTAAACTCCCTCATGGTTTCAATAAAGGACATTCCATTTAGAAAAATTATAGCAAAAATCTGAATTTTGCTTCTTTAAAAAAAGTTGGAGCAATTTTCAACTGCGGACAAAAAAGTATCTATTTTACTAGTGACCATATCTTCCTTTTTATCTTGTACCTCAGACTAGTCAGAACAAAATTTAACAACAGTAACCATGTGCATTCAGACACACTTATTTAAGAATATTGTTAGAGAGGTTTCCTTGATCTAGCCTACAAGCTCTAGGTTAGCTTTGGCATGGGACAAGTTTACCTTATATTTTTACCTTCTATAAAGTGTGTGTCTCTGTGTGTGTGTGTGTTCTAATTCAGATCAGTTTCCAGGGGATAAAGAATAGTAGTGATTTTATCTAAATTAACTACATTAATCCTCAGAGCGAGACAGTAAGTTAAAAATATATTAACTGAAAGAGGAAATGTCCAACTTCTAGAAGAACTCGGTTTTCCAGTGTCACTTTGTTGTGGTGGTTGAACCAGGTCTCCAAAGGCTCAGCCAGCGAGGGCTCCCCCACCCCCCATGCGAACAGCCTTCAGTCGGCACCGAGAACAACAGAGCGGACACCCAGGCCAGCACGCTCGCCAGACAGTGTCCGAGAACATGGGGCCGCAACCCCCTTCTCAACGGATTCTTTCTATGTTTCATGATGGTCATTTTCTAAAGAGGCAACTGGACAACATTTCCACTCTTTCGATAAGCTCCGTTGCACAAGAAAATAATCCCAAAGTCGGAGGATCGGGATGGAGAAAGGTGCCCAGTCTCAGCTCAAGGTGGGTCGAGGTGAGTGCCCCGCCTGGCAGAAAGCATTGGCCCAGACGGAGAAATAATTTGTTTCCCCACGTGCCTCTGGGCTTTCTCCGCAGAAATCGGACTCTTGCGAAATCTTCCTTCCTGTCTCCTTCAGGTATTATGCAGCAGCCCCTCGCTGAGGTCCCGGCCAATGAGGTCACCCAATGCCTGGCGCCCAGAAAGTTTGTAACATCGAGCAGGGAGCAAAGTCTCTCACCTCCTTTGTTATCCCCGAGACTAATTACTATGAAAAACGGTCGTTTTACCCAGAATTTACTCTGTTTTCACTGTGTTCGGAATGACCAAGACAACTCAGGAAACTCAGTTCCTTTGGATGGCTACAGAAGAGATGTATGAACACTGCATTTTTCCAAGGTCATCTCAGCTAAGTGGCAGGGTGTTAATTTATGCAAACACAGTGTAAAGCCTAGTGGAATTGTGAAAAGCGTCTGTAGGTTGGCATAACAATCAAACAGTTCTCTAACACTGCTCCAGAATGGCCACGGAATTAAAAGTCCTGTTGGTACAGGGGAATACAAGGTACATGATTAATGTGGAAAGAAAACATTTGAAAATTTTGCATTAAAAACCAGATGTTTAGATTCTCTTGAAAAGCTGGAAGATCCGACAGATCTAGGCCTAGGTTTCAACATGGCATCATCCCACTTGGACTTGAACATCGGATGTCTCTTCAGGTTAAAAATGAGCTGTTCAGGTTTTTACAATTATTACTAACGGTACAATATAATCATATCAACTTAAACTTTATTTTCTCTTAGCTATGTTAATTATCACCTCCATCACTTCTTGTCGTTATTGGATTTTGCTAACCTTCTCTTAAGGAAATGTCAATAGTAAATTAAAATTAGTGTGGGAATGTTAATGGTGCAGTTTAATGAATTTTGAATGGAAGAGTTAATATAACTCTCTTCCTCCTCCTCCCCTCCCTCCCTTCCTCCCTCCCTCCCTCCCTTCCTTCCTCTCTTCCTTCCTTCCTTCCGAACAATTTCGGTGAGCTGGTCATTTTACTAGGCTATATAAATGCATTCTCTCAGTTAATTTTTATAACTTTGAAATTTCTATCATCTGCATTTCATGATTGAAATATAAGATCTGAAAAAGTCAATAAGATTAGAGGCTCAGATGATAAGTTCAGCACAGATGATTCTGTGCCCCGCAGATCTAACTTGGAACCACAGTGAAACATTGACTGTGGACAAAATGCACCATTTGTCCTCTAGGGTGATATGTAGTCTGGATTCGAGATGAGTCCCTTCCAGGTTGTAGGAGCTACTTAATCCCTGTGAAGCTCAGTTTTCTGAACTGGACCTTTCTAGAGAAATAGTCTGGTTCTATCACTTCCTTTCCAACTTCAACATACCTAGCGAGGTGTTCTCTCCCCAAAAAATGTCTAACGATTCTGATCTTTTATTTATGCTTGTATTTTTCCTTTATCCTGGCCAGACTTTATCACCTTTGGTTTAAATATGTTTTTATTGGTATTTTAGAGAGAAAGGGAGGGAGAGAGAGGGAGAAACATCAGTGTGAGAGAGAAACATCGATCTACTGCTTCCTGCACGCCCCCTACTGGGGATCGAGTCCACAACCCTGGCATGTGCCCCGACCGGGACCTCTCAGTCCATGGGACGGTGCTCAGTCCACTGAGTCACACCGGCCAAGCTTTCAGCCTTGGTTTAATCGTTCCTTCCTCTCTAATGTCTTGTCTGAACTCTTACTGGAACGTGGAGACAGTGAACTGCCCTTGACTCGTGTTTCATGATTGCTCCCCCACACCTTCCCGCCCAGCATTTGCTGCATTTTATTAGAGCTAACTGTTCATGTTTTTGGGTATTTTACAAGATTTTGAACTACTAACATTAAGTATTTTTTTATTATTTTAATTCTCAGGAGCTACATACAATAGCATATGGCAATTAGGAAGATTTTAATTAAGTTGGTAGACTGATAAAGGAACATTAAATAATACATGGGATTCAATATCAGTCTTGGGTTAGTTAATAGGCAATGATTTTTATGACCCATTCTTTGGTTTTGCTTAGAAATTTGGTATCCAAGTGCCATAAAAACGAAGAGTCGAGTATATTGGAAGTAATCACATTTTCACATTGTTAAATGAGATGAAAATTGGTAAGCTTAAGATGAGCATATATTAGAGCTAATATTCTGGAAGCTGTTCTAATGAAATATGAATATCTTTAAAATTTTGGTATCAAGATGCAGCAGACTACCAATTTTTCCATCAAAACTAGTGAGTATATTTGTATTTTATATCATATGTCTGTAGGAATTAATTTATCAAAGGAATCATGATATAA
Source organism: Molossus molossus (assembly GCF_014108415.1). Classification (NCBI taxonomy): domain Eukaryota; kingdom Metazoa; phylum Chordata; class Mammalia; order Chiroptera; family Molossidae; genus Molossus; species Molossus molossus. The sequence goes on along the minus strand of NW_023425350.1, from coordinate 6,557,728 downwards.
AGAAGAATTAGACCTCAATCTCTTTATTTTATTTATTTTTTTATCCTCACCCAAGGATATTTTTCCAGTTTTTGTACAGATAGAGTGGGAGGGAGAGAGAGGAAGGGAGAGAGAGAGAGAAACATCGACGTGAAGGGACACATCAAGTGGCTGCCACCCACACAACCAACCAGGGCCGGGGACAAACTGCAACCGAAGTACGCGCCCTTAGCGGGAACCGAACCTGGGTCTCTCCGGACCGTAGGTCGACGCTCTAACCGCTGAGCCAAACTGGCCAGGGCAACCTCAATCTCTTTAAACGACTATCTAAGAGCCTGACTGAACTGTTTAATAAATTAAGGAGACATTTATCGGATACATACAATGCCCCATACCAAAGCGAGGCAATACAAGACCAAAGGCATGAATCCGGGATTTTAGTGGTCGTGGTTGGATAAGTCAACAGAACATTGTAATAAAACACCTGACGTTTTAGAACAGTGGTATTCTATTAATTAGCTGTGATATTCTATTAATTTTATCAATCCTTCTACTCATTTTAATGTCTTTGTCTGTGAAGCAGGTTAATTGAATTTGATAGATTTTGAGGCTTTTTCTAGCTCTGAGACTTAGAAACACCTTCCATGGCAGGCTCTATTTATTTATTTATATCTAAACATACCTCCAAAAGAGAAGAATTGATATTGGCCTTGTAAATATTTCTAGATCTGTGTGTAAACCCGCAAGTCCAAAACTACACGTTGAGCCCTCTAGAGAACCACAGTGAGCACTCTAAGGACCAGTTTGAATGTTTTGAGACGTAGGGAGAGAGCGCGAATATCTATTAGAGACCCACGGACACCAACTTGAGATATTTCACAGTTTCAACATTAGATCCCTTTGCATATCTTTCGATGATGTCCTATATTTGTGAGGCTGGGTTTTGTCTGGTTGCTATGATAAAATGCATGAAAATCATTGTGAAATAGAAAATGAAAATGATGTTCTCTAGTCTAATTTCAATATTTGAGAGGCGGCACTGTTTTTTGGAATAGGCTAATTCACTGCATTTATTTTTTTAATGGAATGTATTGGGGGTCACATTGGTTAGTAAAACCTTATGGCAAGTGTACAACTCAGCAAAGCATCATCTGCACACAGCACCGTGCGCCCACAGCCCAAGCGAAGCCTCCTTCCGGCCCCATGTCCCCCCGTTGCCCACCTCCACCTACCCCACCCCACTTCCCTCTGGCTGGCACCACACTGTTGATCATATCTACGTGTTATATGTACATCTCTCTCTGGCTAATCTCTTCACCTTCTTTCATTCCGTCCCCCATTCCCCCTGCCCCCGACAGCTATCAGTCTGTTCCATGTGTCCATGCCCCTGGTTCTACTCTCCTCATCATTGTGGTTACTGAAGAACAAAGTAAAAATATTTGTTCTTTTATTTCACACAAATTATTTTCTCCAAACTCTATTAAGTCCTTAGGATATGCATGTTTAAATAAATAAAGGGAACTGTGAGGTACTTCTTTGGTCTAAGATGTGCCACAAAAAAATCTGTTGAGACGTGAAAGGCACCACTCACTGAGAACTAATAAGAAAAAATATATATATATATTTCAAATAGATTCTCAGTTATATATAAAATGTAATAGCTACATTAGAGTCGAACTCATTCAACAGATAAAAATACTTATGTTGAGAAAAAATGTGTTTTTCTAGAGTTAGGTGGTTAAGGGCAGGTTGTTCTATCTGTCTACGTGGATGATACAAAGAGAGACTAGTTGTCATTCTCAAGCCCTTTTACAAAACACATATTTCTATAGAAAAGAACCAGCAGCTGCTAAAGAGTTTCCATAATTATGAAAATTAGGTGTGATCCCATGCTCCTGGGGACTCGCCAGTACGTCCAGCTGGTAGAAACAATTGGCCAGCTCAGCATGAAGACAGGCGCTATTGATTTTTACAAAAGACTTGGAAATTAACTTTTATGTAAATAAGGCATTTTTCTGTTCATGTATTCTATTCTCTAATTTGTTTATTATTATCAAATTTTTATCTACCCATGAAGGTCAACATAAGAATACAGAAATTATAAAGAATAATCTACTTTTCCCTGGAAGATTGAGGGCAATATAATATACACTGTGTGAAGGAAACATAAATGAAGACGCTATTTGTGGTTGACTTGGAATATTGTTGTATATCACCATGAAGTAGGTGTTCAGTGTATCATCTTTTGCATTTATGTAAGTCAGAGGAACATGCTAACTTTTTTCCAGTTTCAGCAATTGCTTTAAAACCCTGATGTATCTTCAGAATAGCCATGATTGAAGTCATAAGTAGTATTTCACATGGATAACATATAGAAGTTTTTAGCAGTAATTGAGAAAATTATAGGTAACTCATTCCTAAGTGCATAAAATTACGGTACATCTATGTTTCCTGAATAATTAGCTTCCCCCTTAGGGACTATAGGAAGTTCAGAATTATAGAAAGCACGGCTCTCAGATCAGTTCCTCAGAAGAATAGGAATACTTCTTGAATGCTTGTAATGTGTATTTTTAACAATGACCATACAGTAGGTTTGCAATGCTTTATTTTGACTAGTGTGTATTCAATATAAGAGCTGAGTGAATTTGAAAAAAAATTAATTTTGTCTCTCCTGTACATTGTTAACATGTTGGAGTATATGATTTGATTCTTATTTCTTTCCTATTAATGGGTACTTAGCAATCACGTGAAATGTAATGTTGATTATTATTCTGTTCCTCACCATAAGTATTTTCCATATACATATGTAATCCTTGTTACAATTATTTTAATCATGTCGTGTTGTTCCAATTAGCAAAATTACCATAATTTACTAACCTTTTAAAAATTATTTAACATTAAGAATTTTTTCCAAAATTTCACTCTAGGAATTAATGCTGATAGCTAGTTAAATGGATGGATACATAGATACATTTAGATGACTTTCCTGAATCTGCACTAAACTGACATTACATGAATGAAAAGGTAGAACCTCAAAACCAAAGAAAGGAGGAGAGAAGGAGATAAAAGATGATGACAGAAAAATATTTCAAGAAGTTTTCGGAAATTGTAAAATGAAAGGATGATTTGCTTTCCTTACAAGATTTGAGAAAGTAAAATGTGAAACCTGGAAAATGTTTTAAGGGTGTATAGTAAATGTAGAGATATTCATTCAGTCTCTAATCTCAGTGAGAACAGCAAGAATCTTTGGTATTTGAAGTCCACCCCCTTCCCACTCCCCCTACAGAGCCCCCCGGAGAAATCGCTCTCATGGCTGCACTCCGGGAAGGGGTGGCCAAGGAGGGGAGGTGGCTGGGTGGGGGTGAGGGCATCCTGTCTTCTTCAAGCTGCCAGTCGAGGACCGGGGTTCACTTCTACACATTTACCCAGAAGACTTGAAAACGTGTGTCTGAAGGCCAAGGTTTTGCTCAGCTTGTCTGTTACACCAAAATACCACACCCGTGGCTCCCATAGCAGAAATTATTTCTCTTAGTTGTAGAGGCGACAAGTCCAACATCAGGACACCAGATGGTCCCTTCTGGTGAGGACTCTCTTCCTGGCTTGAAGACGGCCGCCCAGCTACTGTTGCTCACATGCCGGACAGAGCGAGAACCAGCTCTCTGGCGTCTCTCTTCCAAGGGCTCCCATCACGAGCTGCACTGATGACCTCACTTAAACCAATTAACTCCCAAAGTCCCCACCTCCTGATGCTGTCACATTGGGGTTTAAGGCATCGATGTATACATTTTGTGGGTACACAATTCAATCTCTAGAAGCCAGTATAAAAATATGTATCACAACTCTATTTATAAGATTCCATTATGCCCTAAATGTCCATCAACTAGCAAATGAATAAACAAATTGTAGTATACATAGCCCATAGATAGTATGCATAACAAGACCAAATTGTTGCTCTTCGTATCAACGTGATGGATGTCAACAACCCATGTTATGCTAAAGAAGCCAGATGATGAAAATATATATTTTATATAAACACGATGGATGCGGAAGCCTAGAAACTGTGTTATGTTAGCACACTGTGGGCTGCCTGGGTCCTTAGTTGGGGGAAATTGGAAAGAGGTCACGGAAATTTTTAGAATGATGACAACATTCTATACCTTTTAGAGTGTCAGTCACACAAATATACAAATATGTCTCAGTTCAGTGAATGTCGCTTTAACATATGTGACTTATTTTATCTCAATCACACTTCAATACAATAACTAGACACAGTATAGATCATAAGGTATTCTGTAGCTTTCTGATCATTTAAACTTGAAGTTTAACTAAAGAGGGAAGGTCAATTACTTCAAGGCTTTCCCTGGGTCACAGCGAGCATCACAGTTATTCATTGAATAATGAGACGCAATTTAGTATTATAAACAACTTAATGTATAATAGACTTTAATGATTCTGTGGAGGTAATTTTTCTATATTTAAAAGTTAGGATTTTCATATTGGAAAATGGCTAATGGGTAATAATTAATAATGTTTTACTTGCGCAGCCGATGTGGCTCAGTGGATTGAATGTGACTCCATGGACTGAGAGGTCCCAGTTTGATTCCTGGTCAAGCCACAAGCCCAGGTTGCAGGCTCAGTCCCCAGTAGGAGGCGTGCAGGAGGCCGCTGATTGGCATCTCTCACATCGATGTTTCTCTCTCTCTCTCCCTTCCTCTTTCTTTACAAAATCAATGAAAACATATTTTAAAAAATAAATAAAATAAGCACAAAGTTGTAGACAGTACCCACGTTGGGTGATGCTCCCGGAACACTGCAGTCAATATTCTAGTGCTTGTTACAGAGAAGAACTAAAATGGTCTGTTCACGATAGTTTGCTTAAATTTCTTCGAAAGTATCACATTTTGCACATTTACTCCTAAACCTTTTCTGCTGTGTCATTGCAGAGTGAAAACCACGATTGTGTGCAGCACACACACAAACACGCACACTTACGTGAGAGAGAGCACTGCTTGCTCTCACAGCTTGACTACAACCACAACCAAAACACTGGCGATGGCACTTCTTCCATAAGTGTTAGTCACCAGAAAGCAGGTCATACAGGGAGAAAAGGAGTCCATCAGCTTACTTCCTGAATAAACACCGGGTCTGCCCATCGTTCTGATTCTTGTGCCGTGAACATGACTAAGCACGTTAGCCCAAACCCACCTCTTCATTGTACTCTGATCACGAGCTTTTTTATTTGGTAGAAATCCAGTAGAAACGCGTAATCAGCCTATTAACAAGTAGGTTTATCCAACAGACTACAATTTACCTAAGACGGATTAGCTCTCATTCAGAAGAGAGGGCTTTCGGGCTACATCAAGTAGCTCCTTACATCTTCCCGAGCTACACAGTCTTCCCAGGCGAGGCCTCTTGGCTGGGCCTTGACTCTTCAATGCCCAGCACAGTGCCTGGAATACACTAGGTGTATGCTCAGCATTTTAACTGAACTAAGCAAGTCTCAGGTTGATACTTACTTCAAGCATTTAGAACCGATGCCGTAGCATGAAGCATAACTTACAAACAGCTGGGGGAACCAGAGCTTTTCTTTTAAAATATATTATTGTATTATATTTTCTTCTATCACCATTTATCACCCATACCCTCTTTGACCTCCACCCAACCCTCTTCTCCCTACCTGAACTTTTCATTATTTAAGACAATATATTTTTTATCATAGATTTGGTCAGACTGATTCTTCCTAGTCAACAACCACAGCAAGACAGTGAGACAATGTCCGTGTCTCTAGCCATTCATATTTCTGAACCCTTCATGTGGGCCAAATACTGTGCTGAAGACATCTGCATTTTTATCTAAGGTCAGTCTGACTTAAACCCAAATAACAGTAGATACTCTCAATATCCCAACTTTTAAGTATTTATTCATTATTGATTTGAGAGAAAGAGGAAGGGAGAGGCAGAGAGAAAGAGGAATATCGATGAAAGAGAACATCAATTGGCTGCCTCCTGCATGCCCCTTATTGGGGATGGGCCCACAACCTGGGCATGTGCCCTGACTGGGAATCGAACTGACGACCTCTTGGTGCTCAACCACTGAGCCACACTGGCTGGGCAATATCCCCATTTTTGAATTGAGGAACCTCAGAGAAGTTTGATAGCTTGTGCAAAGACGCAGAGCAAGGGACTAAGACAGGGTTGGAACCAAGATGTTAGACAGTGGAGTGAACATTTTTCATACCTTCAGTGTACTGCTGACTGGCTTCTCCACACTGGCCGTAGATATATAATCAACAGCAACATCTCCATGCTTTCTGATTTCACTTTTCCTGTCAATGTCCAACTCTAATTATGAAATCAAGCTTTATTTTAAGTGCTTGAAATCCCTCCCTCCCTCCCTCCCTCCCTCCCTCCCTCCCTCCCTCCCTCCCTCCCTCCCTCCCTCCCTCCCTTCCTTCCTTCCTTCCTTCCTTCCTTCCTTCCTTCCTTCCTTCCTTCCTTCCTCAGTTACCACACTTCTCTGCAGGTCACGGATTGTGCTTAAAGTCAGGAATACAAAGAGATCAGATGAGTTCTTCTCCCACAGGAGCTCACTCCCAGTTGCGGAGATGGCGGGTAAACAGACCCAGTGGGATGCACACAGAGAGGAAAAGGCTAGATCTGCCTCCGGCGGGTGAGGGGTGAGAGTATTGCCACGCTCACTGATGGAAGGGGAACACTCCGGGCTCAGGGAAATGCTATGTGAGGTGACTAAAGGTCCTGGGGTATCTAGAATATAAGGAACATTCTGTGAGTTTTAACTATTGAGTAAGTCGGTCCAATGGGATAGGAGAATAGAAATGATGAGTCAGCACTTAAGTTGATTTGTTCCGTTTTGTACCCATTTAGGTGTGAGGGATAAGCTAAAAAGGCTTGCACCACAGAGTATGCATCTTTTAACTCTGCCTTTAACTGAATGAGATGAAAAACAAGCAGGCTCTTTCCATCACCAATCCTCACATTATTCACCATCTCAAAAAAATGACAGGAATATAAGACAAGAATGTCATATTCCTTAGTAGAATACCTTCCGTAGTTTGAATATCTCCTCCATAGGTACTACTGAAGATTTCAAGGGCCACTTGAAGTCTCGGCCTCTTGTAGAAGCAGGAAACAGTGTCGCTGGAGAAGTCCGATGTCCTTCTGTCCCGACAGAGGAGCGCTCTGTTCTCAGAGCTGTCTGCGAGTCTGAGTCATGCCTGGCCCTGGCCACTGTGGGCCTACACGGCCGCTCTCCCAAGCCACAAGAGTGACAGCAAGTGTGACAGCCCTCGGCTGCTGAGACCCCCTGCAGGGCTGTGGCCACCGCTTGTAGAAGTGTCAGAATGCAACGAGTGTTTATGGGAAAACGAAGACACCGAATGCAGATCCTCCAAAGAATACCATCCAAGTTAATTAGCTTTAAAATAAATCAGCTAACGTTTGTGCCAGACGCAGAGCTGATACACAGAGGTGAGAATGTGTTTGAAATCAGACTGAGCGATGCTTTGAAGCCACTTCTTGTCTCTGCAGAAATCAAGCCTGTTAACCTCTTGAAACCCAGGCAGATGGAGGATGCTTACGTATAGCTTGATTCAAGAGGAGGAAGCTGAGAATCAAGAAGGCTGACCCCTGTGCTGTACACCCGAAACTACTACCGAATAATAGTGAATGCAAACTGTCATTGAAAAATAAAGCACTAAGTTGGATCTTTTTTTTTTACTGCTCCCATCCAACCTCTCTCTTGCCACAGAAAACTTGGTGACGAACGGCCGAACACAATCTCAGCAAAACCTCACTTTTTTCTGCTTTGAATATAGCTGCACGAGACTCCAAGGGATCCGAAATAAATTCCAGAAGCAACATGGAAAACGTTATAGAATTATTTTAGATAAACATAATAAAAATATGAATAAAGAAGAACAATGATCAAGCTGATACGTGATTGAAACTGAAATCCGGGAAAGGAAAACCACGCTGTACTTCTAACGGGTGGGTCGGAAATGCTGCAGCCTGGAAGGGTCCAATGCATCCGGTGTTTTCATTGGTGATGCTGGGAGCACATTAAGAAACAAAGCAAGACTGTCGAATGAGCCCTGGAGTCCCCTGTCACAGCAGCGAAGGACACAGCCAGGTGTCGGGAAGGAGGTTCTCATGCTTCTTCCAAGTCACTTGCATCTCGGCAGCAGAACTGACTGGAAAATGCCCATGTCGCTTCTTTTCCCAGATGTTGGCATATGGGACTCACCCCCCTTCCTTATGCCTGGTGTCAGTAAACAGCTGGAGAAACGACAATGGGAAGTGCTTACAGGCTGCCAGCAATGTGAAAAGAGTCAGGAAAGAATAAGAGGTATTTCCTCCTTAACAAGAATATGATAAAAGGAAAAAAAAAGGGGGGGTGGGGGAGGGATAGCAATACTTGAATATGTTATGACTGAGAAATTTCTGGAATTGGAAAAAGGCATGAATTGTAAGAACGCAGAGGCAAAATAATTCCATGTATAACAAATAAAAATCATCCCACATATTTTGGGAAAGCTTCAAAACACGAAATATGGCTGTCTTCAAAACGGCCAAACGGAAAGATAGATGAATCACAAAAAATGTCGATTAGACTGACAAGTTCTACAAACGGCAAAACAGAAGCAGCAAAACCTGTAAGAATTATAATGACTTCAAGTGGTTGAGATGTACACATGAAAGCAACACACAAAAATTAACTTCCTCTCAATTCAGAATGTAGATCCAAACAGACATGAATATACGTAGAGCTATAAACCTCAATAGTAACCGAGAAGACTGAGATGAAATGAGATACCTGTTTACAACAATCACGCTAAGACCTGTAACGTGACAAGACAGACTGTAAAATCTGGCAATGCCGATTTCTATGTAAGATAAGGTACTGGAAAAATCATCTTTGGAAATGTCACAAAGGTTTCATTTACTTGAAAACAAGACAAGACCTAGTATTTACTAATCACTCTGAGTTCTCAATTGCAATGAAAATTTTGGACATTCTAATTTCTCTTTAATGATTTCAATTGAAATTTTATAAAATGTTTACTGAGAATTACTTATGTACATGTATTTATGTATATATTTACTTCAGATATGTTGGAAATACATACATATATACATGTAATTATCATATATTTTATATAACATGCAATATATAAGTTACATAGATAATATATAGTGTATATGTATGTAATATAACATATATAATATAAATTACATATGTATAATACATATTATATATATTTGCTTCAGAAATTCTTTGCCTTTGCATTACCATGTACTATGAGCCAATGGGGCCCATATTCACTAATTCAGAAGAATAGATTTTCTTTATTTGCTTATAAGGAAATTGTCTTGGCATGCTACAGTTGTCTTCCCCCCTTTTTTTTTGTTCAGATAGAGTGGGAAGGAGAGAGAGGAAGAGAGAGAGAGAGAAACATCAGATACATCGAGTGGCTGCCTCCCACAGGGCCCAACCAGGGCCAGGGACAAACTGCAACCGAGGCACGTGCCCCCAGCGGGAACTGAACCTGGGTCTCTCTGGCCCACAGGCTGATGCTCTAACCACTAAACCAAACCGGCCAGGGCTGTCTTCCCTTTTTAAATTTGCCTGTTTTAGGATTTTCTCAAATTTTTACTTGTGAATTGCCCTCATAAGGGTTCTTCTCTAGACCCTTTTCATTTACCGAGTTTTCTACACAGTAATCCCTGTCAAAGCAAAACCTCCCCCTACCAGGTCACCCATTCTACAGTTCAAGTTTTGTTAAGAAATAAAAGAAATAACCATTGTCTGTTCTGTGTTCACATGGCTGGTTGCGTTTGCAATGTGTAATGGATACGGTTATTTGTTTTCATAGCTGAAATGAATTTGAGAGTTCACTTTACCACTTTACGTAGCCTTTCATCTCTCAATGAATTTATTCCACAATATTTTATGGAGCCAGTTTATTTATCATAATTCAAGGTAGACATTAAAAATGAATAAGGTATGTTCCATGTTTATGTGTGCATTGTGGGGTGGGTTCTGGGGTACATACTAAAAATGAATAACGCATAGAATGCTATTTATTATTCGGTATAAACTAGGTACAGAAAAGGCAAAGAAAAAGTTGGTAAAACACTCTGTTTTAAAGATTTTGGAAAGAGCCCTGGAGAAGTGTGGTTGTTTGCCAGGTACTAAATCATGCCCAGAAGTTAGGAGGCAGAAAAAGGGTGCAGCCGAAACAATTCCATTCAGAGGAAATTGTTTATAAAAAATACTCAACTCAGAGACATTCCAGGGAGTGCCTTGGGCCTGGGACGGGGCAGGGTCAGGCAGGGGCAAGAGGCTGAGCGTCAGAGGAAGAGGGTCGAGCCGCAAGGTTCTTAGGAGACTTCGAATGGTAGCGAGGGTTTCAGCGTACTCTTGTATGTGAGTACATGCGAGAGATGAAGGAGGGCACGGCAGATATTTTACAGCAATAAACTGGGGCATGTTATCTTCATTCTGATGGATTTTTCTCTGTTCCACAGAAGAACGATTAAGTTTTGCCAAGTGTCAGAAAGAGAGACCATAATTAAAACTCCCGGGTGGGCACACTTACTTTTTATAAACTCTGGTCTTCAAATCTTGCACCCTTTATTCTGACGTTGGACACTTTCGAACTACTAGGAGTTGAATTGACCTGGACGTATTTCTGGGGAATGAGGTACAAGCCCATTACACTCTCTGATTGATGGAGGGAATAAACAGAAGCCAATTTGTTCTTACCTTGGAGAGCCCGACAGTGGCCACCATAATGCGCAATTCAAGACGAGGGAGATGTCAACCACAGGACAATGGATGGCGAGAGCCAACCACATCCCCGATGGCAGGAGGGAAATTGTAAAAGCACTTACTGCACATTGGCTGTGACCAGAAAAGCCATCTTCTCTTCTTCCCTGGATGTATGTTCCTCCCTTTCAGATAAGATTGAATTACATGTATTAATAATGATGCCATGCATCTTTCTTTGAGCTGACTGTGCTGTTTCATGACTGATACGCTGAGATCTTTTTAGCCTTGGACACTAAGTTATCAACATTTTTTCATGGTGCAGAGTTGTGCTCTGTATTTCAGAGGACATACTTTACTAACACTTATTTACTCGTAACTACTCGTTAGACTCTTTCCAAGCCATTGCATAAATTAAATCACTTCATTATCACCACAAGCCACTTAGTACCATCCAGTTGCTCTGTCTCTAGAGCTTGTGCATTTGACTCCCAAATTTTGCTATTTTTAAAGAGTTAGCACTCAAAGACAGTTTTCAGAACCCCTAGTCAAACACAGTTTTAGCCTCTGACATTTTTGGTGGTTACAAAGTATTCTGATAGCAGAGCTGGGAATCGGATTATGGTCTCTTTGTCCTAAATCAATAGCTGTTTATTCTGTATGATGTCACTGTTTTCCTGATAGGTACGTGAATTCATGGTGCACATGCACACACACACACACACACTTAATGTAGGTGTTTATAATTGGCATTTACACTGCAAATGCATTTTAGGCATGAAGTTTCATAAAATGTTATTTTTCCCTAAGAGAAATAATAGAATATTTTGTGTTCATTAACATGAGTATCTTGAAAACAAAGAGACGAACGCAACTTAGAAAGCGATGAATATTTGTTGACGGGCCTATGAGTATACTCACACATGTATATATGTATATATATATAACATACACATAAATACACCTAGATATATGTATGCAAAACGGCCCTCAAATGTGGATATATGTGCGTGTGTATACCCATCTGTATGTGTGTATTCATTGACTTACAACCCTTCTTGTTGGAATGCTTTCTATATCACAGAAATCTTCCATAATAACAAAATAATAATCTGCATAAAGTACATACCACGGTGTTGGTAGCACATAGTAAGTTGCCAATAAAGATAATTTATCAATTATATTCCGTGAAACTAAAGGATTATGGGGTGTCACCTCCAGGTGCAGCACACAAGGTGGCTCATAGGACAGAGATGAAGCTGGGCTGTCAGTGACCAGGGCTCCTCACGGTGCCTTAAGTGCCCAGAACCTTGAACCTGCCTCTGCTAACCCACAGGACAGTCTGCAGTACTTCCGCCCTCCAGGTCCCACACTGTGGTCACCTTTCTGCTTTGCTTTCCTGGCCTCCGGGGCGGAGCGCTGTCCCGGACACAGAGCCTGCTCAGTGAATGCTCCTGGAATGAATGCACAAGCCGGAGGGGATGAGCTCGGCTCTTTTTCATCTGCGTCTATTGATTCGAGCAAGCCAGGCCCTCCCTTTCAGCATTACTTTATCTGTAAAATTCACAGATCATGCCATGGCCCCAAGATGCCAACGACACTGAGTGATTCATTGCAGTTTCACATGTCGAGGGACTCCAAAGGAAATCGCAGTTTTTTCATTCTAGAAACATTTAAATTTTTTTTCCATAAGGGTAGAAGTTTAAAAACTGTACGGACGGTAGAATCCTTCCGAACTAATATTACTATTTCATACCCCACAGTAGAACTGTCCACTCTTGATCTCCCGTTAGGAGGAAAGGCCATGACTGGACGCCCACGCTGGGGACATGCAGCTGACTTCGGAAGGAATCTCAGGACTCCTGGTGATGCCTTTTAATCACAGCCATTTCGTGAATGTTTCATGACAAGTATCGTAAGAGGTGGCAGGGATGGTGGGAGTCTGTGCAGTGAGTTCATACAGCCGGACAGCATCTTTTAAGATCACATAACCAGGGTTCATTTGGAAGAAAGACATTTGTCAATGGTGTGGGCAGGGCTGACGACCACTGAGCATTTCTGTTCCTCTGTTTCCTTGTCCATTACAATGAAGACCTGCCCTTGACCTCCCATTGTCCTCTATGGACAACCTCAGGCGCGCCATCTGCAAAGTGGAGGAAATAATATGTCTCATACACTAATTGTGAAGATTAAGGGAAATAGTCTCTGGAAACCCCTGTGACATTGCTTTGCCACAGTAGGTAGTGTTACTGCAATTGTTGTTATCGTTGAATTCATTATTTTTAGATGGCTGTGATATTCTACATGGCATTCATTTTACTAGCACCCAGTGGGGTGAAAACACAATTGTGAACATTCATTCATAAATGCCCACTTTCCTGGGGAGACCCTGGAACCATACACCGCCTTTAAGGCCATTCTTCACATATATGCGCACACACATGTAGGCATCTCACAGAAAAGCACTACAGAAACCAATGTTTCTCAATCATTTCATCCCAAGGATTTCACATATTATATGGTTAACTCCTCAACATGCTTGTTTCTGACTCTTCCTCTCACCCCCAAGGCTGAACGGGGCTATCCCTAACTTTGGTTTAGTTCATTAGGTTAACATTAGAAATGAGTGTCATGACTGAACGTTTGTACCCCCTCCCCCAAATTCATATCTCGAAGTCTAATCCCCAGTGCCATGGTACTCGGAGGTGGGGCCTTTGGGAGGTGATTGGATCGTGAAGGTGAAGTCCTCAGAATGGGAATAGTGCCCTATAAGAGGCCAGAGAGGTAGCCCAGTCTCTGTCTGCCATGGATCAGTGAGAAGTCAGCCATCTGCAGGCCAGAAAAGAAAATGCACCAGAACCCAAATATACTGGCACCGTGTGCTCCAAATCTCAGCATCCAGAACTATGAAAAACAAATTTCTGTTGTTGATAAACTGCCCAGTTTATAGTAGTTTGTAATAATACCTGAACTACGTGAGACCTAGCTCCCATTAAGATCTACACACCTGTTCCCTTGTAGACATGATGGATCTCCAGCAGGTCAGAAGCGAGCTGTTACTTCATTATTGATTCTAGTTTGTCTCCACAGTAGCTTCTCTGATCTGTGCACGTCACCTCCTGATGTCATTTGATCATGCTTGTATCATGCTCTAAGACCCCAGCTGTTCAAAAATAAAATAAATTCATAATCCTTCGCATCCTGAACATTTTATCAAACCTAAAACTATGACAACAAAGCATGACTTTGTCAAATTTATTTCATATATCTATTTTTTATTGCATTCAACATTTATCATTTGAATACACTTAAAGATCGTCTTAGCAAAATAAATGTGAATATATCTGACCGGCATTGCGGGGCAGTGGCTGGAGCCAAGGGCATGCCGATACTTTCATTGATCACAGTCTTGTTTCACCAAAGCAGAAGAAAGGGATCTCTCAACACCAGCTACCAGAGAATAACCAGGCCTGGCCTGCTGTCTTCTCAGCCTGGGACGGACAGAATGAAGACAGAGGATTAGCCTTAAAGGAAAGCTGGGTAGACCAGAAAGTAATGTTCATTTAGGGTTGACGTAAAAGCCATGCAGGGCCAAACAGGACCTCACCAGCTGTCTCAAAGAGGAGAAATCCCTCCTCCCGCAACTCAGGACCTCAGCACACATGCGACAGGGATTCCAGTGGCCTCCCCCTCACGCCCCTAGTGACTTTTCTCACAATTGATGAGTATGGGTAGAATGGAAACTGTACTTTTGAGGATACATAAAGTTTATGTAATCATTATAAAAATGGGCATTAAAACAAAACATCCATGAGGTTACTGTTGAGGAATTTTTCATTTATTAACATTATTTTGTCTAGTTAGCTTTTTACAAAACAATTTTAAGGCTCTTAGTGCAATTTGTTTACAACTTTGTTGTCATTCCATTTAATGTAGTATAACTACAAATATATAAAATTAAGCTGCAGATGCAGTTTTCATTATAGTCAAAGAAGCTGTGATTTTCATTTTGTTTTTTATATATATTTTTTTTCACTTTTATTGTGTGTTTTATGTTTTGTTAGTGATGGTGACCATTCACAAAGATGATCTGATTTCTATTTTAAAGTGTACTCTCTTGAGGACCGAATTCCAAGACACGTGTGCCTTGGTGGCTTATCCAGCTTAGAAACCTGCCTTCGTGGTATTTTCCAGATTCCTTTATTGAGCCCTGTTTTGGACTATTTGTCTGTGATGTGTGGTTCAGTTTTCCTTGTTCCACACATGTGTCAGCAGAATGTCCATGGATTTACCAGGGAATATACTAAACAATGTGAACAGTGTGCATATACACATGGAATCCTCCAAGTTGACCTAGTGTAAGAAGCATGTTTTCCCTATGTGACAGGAAACTGTACAGATCATTTTGTCATAGTTAATGCTTATTTTCACATTAACTCTACAATATGTTCCATCCAATAGAATATGTTAGGTGTTATGTTTTCCCTGCATTGAGGAAATAAGAATAATATTACTTAAACTTACATCTAATATTCTTGAACTTGCATATTCGTTGTGAAATTTACAAAGCCAAAAACAGATCCCAAGGACCTACCTTAGACCAGGCATTTATACTTTAACACTCTCTGGAAATAATATTCACATACCTATTTCCTTCATAGCATTTACAGTTGGATCATAGGTTTGGGGATCAAAAGGGAAATAAAGGGGGAACATCTGTAATACTTTCAACAACAAAGGTTAAAATAAAAAGGTATGGATCTGTTTCTTTAAAACTTACTAGTTGTGTAAATTCTTATACATGAATAGACTTCTAAGAGGTGTAATGACCTCGACTATAAAATAATGATCAAAACATTTACTATCGAAGAGAATTTTTAGGATTAGGGACTATTCATCTAAGATACATGGTTCATATTATGGGTGCTGTTATTATGGTATTTTTAGTAATATCGCTACTTCTAATAAATCCTAATGTTTTGAGAAGATGTGTTGAAATATATATATCTCCAGCCAAAATTTTATTTCAAAGAAAGGCAATACCATATTTATCTTTCTTGAAGGGCTTTATCTTCAATAGGCTTTGAAAGATGAATGAAATTCAACATATGGAAGAGGGAGGCTTTCCAGTAAACTGACTAATATGCTCGGAGGGAGGGGTAAAATAGAAACTGGGACCACAGTTTCGGAAAAACAAGCAACCCATTAAGTCTGAAGATATAGTCTGTAGTCTGAAGATAAATAAAAATATTTAATGGAAGTATTCCATTTACGGGACTGTTGGCAGACTAGAGATGATGGGAAAGGATCTTATTTTAAACACCTACAAATAGTATCTTTGAAATACAAAGATGAACTTGAAAAGTAAATTTAAGGAGACATAAAGGAATCGGAATAGGAAAACTCTATGTTAAACTATAGGCTGGCTCAGGCATCTCCCATTAATAACTGTCAACTGAGGGTGTTATGTAAGCGACGAGGCCTTGGGCCCAATGTAAGGTGGAGAGTTGAATTTCTTGACTCATATCTTAAGCTATGTTTCTCAAGGTGCTCCGCACTCTGGGATTAATTGTACTCTTTGACAAATAGAGCAAAAAGTAAATGATTCTCCCTTAAGGATTGAATCTAGGTGAAGAAAACAGCAACAGAAAACTAATACATGATAATCATTAATTGGACTGTCCTTGAACTAGTAGTTTAGAAGGTAAATCTGTGTTCATACCCATAATCCTTAGTCCATGTATCCAGACAGATTGGAGTTCTGATCAGATTAATATAATAGTATCTTTCACTGGAAGAAAGGTCAGGCATGTTTATGAACAGCCCCCCTTAAAAGACTGGGGTCTCCTACATTCAGTGTTAGTTATGTGTACTATAAACCACTGTATATATGGCATATGCTTGTGACTATCTTTTTGTTACCCCGTGGGAAGTAGAACAGTAAGTTCACAACTGCTGTGAACATGGAGTTAGTCTGCCTGCCCGCAGTACTATGAGGAGTGAGGCCCTGTGTCTCTGACTCAGGAACCACATGTCTTCTGCCAGCATCTATGACATGAAAAGCTAACATGTCACTTTAACCTACAAGTAGGATGATATCTGAAACACTTTGCTGTCCTTGACGATTATCTTTGCTTTGCAGTCCCTGTTTAATTGACTTCAGAAAAAGCGATTTTCTTTGTCTAAACTTGAATTTCCTAATTTGCATGATTTGTGGGTTGGACGATGTGTAAGATCCATTCAATGCTGATATTTTAAGGTTTGTGTTTTCTAATCATATCAATACCAGCTTAGGATGGCAAGACGGCTATGGTCATGCCCATGCAAAGTAACCCATTATTGCTCGGCCGGTGTGGCTCAGTGGATTGAGCATCATCCCATGGACTGAGAGGTCCCAGCTCAATTCCTGGTCAGGGCACATGCGTGGGTTTCGGGCTATATCCCCAGTCTGGGGCGTGCAGGAAGCATTCGATTGATGTTTCTCTCTCACATAGCTGTTTCTTACCCTCTCTCCCTTCTCTCTCTCTAAAACCATCAATGAAAAAAATATCGAAGTAATCAATTATTCACTGTAGTTCAGGTGCCAATGTCAATAAATTGAGAGTGGCTGTCACAACCAATGGTCCTCAAGACTAACTGTCTACAGAAAAAGGACCTGAAAATCTATTTGGTCTAGGGTCAAAAACAGAAAAGAGACATTTCACTTTGAAAGGAGAAATCATATCAATTCCCCAGACATCTGATAAATGGTGTTGTCAATGCCAAGGTAGGTGGCGTCACTTAGTGCCTTCACAAGGTCGATAGTTTGTCTTATTTGAGAATTAGGAGACATCCCAAGTTTTAACCACATTTAGTTCTGTGATATTTCCCAGAAGAATTGAAGCAACTAGCAGAATGTAGGAGCCTTCTTTGATAAAGTGAGTGAGAATTAAGGGAAGCAAAAGGGAGAACAGAGATTGTGTGTGTGTGTGTGTGTGTGTGTGCACGCACACGCAAACTTATTTCCGTGAAAGTGATTATGATCTAATAGCAAGGCCTTTTCTTTTTTGTTTTAATGATTGACTATGTACAAAATTATTCTGTCAAGAAATGACTGTAATTTTTAAGCATTTGCTACGTACCCGACAGAGTCCTTACAAAATACGACTCGTCATTCTCTCTGAGGATAAGAGGGGCCTAATGGGAAGGCCATGGTTGCATATCTACTAAGTGAGACAGACCTAACTCCAGGTTTCTGACAAACATTTTGGGCCCTTTCATACTCCCCTCAAATGCCTTATTATTAGACTAATTTCCTATTATAATAGCTAAAGTCAGTAAGCGAGAAACTCTCACATACATGTTACCTGTAAACGCGGGGTCAAGGCCAGGGGCGCTGACACCTGTGCTCACAGGGGACAAGAATGATCAGGAGGAGAAGGTGGGTCAGGTTATTGCTGTTACTCATATAAGCCTTGTAGTTCAGCTGGTACCACATGGCATCTGCATCCCTTGGCTAATAATGCAAAGTTAGGTTGGAGAAGAGATGAGCGTGATGGGTATGCAACCATCTACTCGGTTTCTTAATGCACAGATGGGTACACAACCATCTACTCGGTTTCTTAATGCACTGGGGTAGTGTAGAACCTGGACGTGCCAAGTGAAAGCCACTTGACACTAGAAGACTGTTGCATTTTCTGAAAAGAAAACCTAATAGAATCAACTATGGCTTCACTTCCATCTCTCCATTATTTTTAAAAAACATATTGCTACTTCTCTCTCCTCTACTCTCTCATCCTCTCAGTACCTCTGGGAACTAGTGAGCCCCCCCCATACAAACTGTCAGATCTGTGCAAGCAGAAAATATCAATCACACCATTTCGTGTTTTAAAATTTTGAGAAATACGTCTACCTTGAGTTTTTGAGGTTTATAAATATTGATAAATATGGATTCAGTTCAGAAACTAAATCCAAGTGTTTATCAGTACTAGTGATAGTCATATGACTGATAGGGTTGTTTGTTTGTTTGATACTTTTCATTATCCAAAGTTTTCAGAACGGGCACCATCCCTGCCCATGTCTTTCTTCACGTGCTGTGGGAATCTCCCTGAAGCACTACATCCTTAATGAGGAAGGCGAAGCCAGAGGGTCATGCCTTACTTCATGGAGTGGGACTTACAGAGGACGGTCAGTGTTTTCCCTTTGGCTTTGACAACATAATTACCATCGCATTAGGCGAAGTTGTATAAAGGGACATACTCCGCCCAGATGAAAGCCATGGCAAGTAGTCTGCTGGCATTAGTGAGTCTCTTTATGCTGAGGGCTGCTCACTTTCACAACCATTCATTAGAAGCCTGGCCAAGTCAGCATCATTCATTAACTGTCTCTCTACTGAATAGGAAAAATGAAGGGAGCCCTTTAATGTGACATTAATAAATTGCAACCATTTGGGGAAGCGTTCAAATGTAAAACGTTGGGGTTCATCGTTGAAATTATATTTGATGACTTGGGTCTGTTCTGGCTCGTTTAAAGATATAATTTTCACAGGGCTTTATCCTTGATGGTGGGTGATAATGGGTACTCCAGTGAAGTCACAGAGTAAGTTGAAGCAGAACTCAACAGTAACAAGATCCAAACTGATAGAATGTGAAAGCCAGAGGTACCCTTGAGAAACATCTAGGAAGAGTAATTTTCAAATGTCAAAAAATTAATCTCTTATTTATTTAAAGAAAAATATAATTAAACAGATAGGTCTAGTGGTCTGATTTACCTCATTTTACAGATGGAAAAATTGAAGATCAAAAAGAAACAAGAAAGGTACTACAGTTCTTCAGAGATTAATCATACTCCATCAGGGAGAATTACTTTGCTTTCAAGTCCTCTTGGAGTATTTAGAAAGGCTTTCATGTTCTTTATAAGCAAATAGAGACAGAGAAAGAGCATTATAACATTTATGTTGTACTTCTGTATAAAGTGGTGTGCAAATGTGTGCAATGTGTGTGAGATTTTGAGGAGGATGAGAGACAGATGTGTTGCAGGGAAGAGAACCCTTGAAGTGAGCTTTGCAAGATGAGTGTACACCGCGTCAAAATGTGGTATTTATTTATTTCTTTCGCTCCTTTCATTTCCAAAAGACTGTGACCTTTTTGAGGAAAGAGACTAAGCTTTATATAAACAGAGTATGTAAACATGGCTGGCATGTCTCAATCCAAGCTGAATTTTAGTACACACAATGAAAATTCTTAACATTAGTTAAAAATATCCTATGTGTTTGGCTTCAGAAGTCTCTTAGTATTTTTTCCTTAATATTTATTGGCTGATAGATGAATTTTGACCATTATATGATTATTATTGATGGGATGATTTTGTTAAGAATGTCTCTGAAACAATCACTCTTTCTGTAGTGCGTTAGCATGCTTTATAGGAGACAGACATTTGCATAATTTAAATAGACATTTGTTGGACCTTGGCACTTTCATGAAATCTAACATTCTGCAATATTGTCTATTTAAAGTTTTTGAAATAGGATGGAATGAATTTTGTTCACACATTCAGAAACGGGTAAATAGATATTCACTTTGTTCCAATATTGATTTGGCATAATAGAATATAGGGATGATTCATAATGTATATTATCAATTATTTGTGAAAACAAAAAAGCTATATGGTAGGAGCTATAGCAACACTCAAAGTCCAGAAAAATTGAATTAATTATTAATGGATTTCCATGGAGAGGTAAGACAGCCATTTGTTCATTCATTCATTCATTCATTCATCAAATATAAATGAAGAGCCTACTCTATGCCAGAAAGAGTTGTATAAACATCGGAGATGGCCACAATCCCTTCATGATGCTTTCCTCGTATCCCCATAGACAAAGCTGTTATTATTCATACACCAGACCAGGGGACTAGAGTGAATGTCACTATTCGATTGTCTTCCCGCTACATGCAAACCAGAACCTTAAGATTCTGTGGCCGAAACCACTATTTTATCCTTAAACAGAGTGATTGAAATGGTTATCATCCACACCATTTGAGGGTACTCAATAATTTTCTGCTATGTTTCAACCAAACACTAACCCATTCTCTTAAAACATACTCCAGTAGAAACTGCTCATGCAGCCTCTGAGCAGCAATTGTCAGAAACTGTGACAATGTACTCAGAGAACGAAAACAATATGACACAGTTATTGTCCATAAGAGTTTCAGAGATAACGGGTGGGGGGACAGATATTTAAACAGCAAATTTCCAAGAAAGAATTGCTAGGTATATTAATAGAGGCAAGGACTAGTTACAATGTAGCAAAAAAGGCAATGATCATAATGATCATGTTTCGCTAGGATTTTAGAGCATCTACATTAACTGGTATAAATTCCAATTCAACCAGCAGTCATGATCAGCAGAGGGACTGTGACCAGTGATGGACAGGTCCTCAGCATCTCCTGGTCATGGTGTCACAGGGTTTCCAGAATCTGACTTCACACAAGGCTTCACTCTTAAGCAATTTATGTCGGTTCTCTCTGCCTCAATGTCTTTATCTGTTGAGTATGTCTAATAATTATACTCACTTGTAGAGTTTCTTTGAGGATTAATTTAGATAATACCAGATCTCATTAAATCTGAGACACCATCAATTGTAAGATAAACCACCATGTTTTATGCACTAGGAAAAACATTAATTTACTGACAATATTAATGAAAAGATGCATTCAATTTTAAGGGACCTGTGATTTCAGTGATGTTTAGATATAAAAAAAAAGGGTATCTTAAAATCGATGATATGAATTATACAAAAAGCAATAGTATAGTTCTAGAATGATTTGCTATTATTAGGTCAAAAGTTTTTGCCCATTTGACAAACAAGGGAACTTTGATAAAAGGGAGTAAAATAATTTGCTGAAGGCCAAAAGTCAATCTGATTTAGGAATATAATTATGATTGCTACACTGATGTAATTTCCAATTTACCATGCTTAAGAATATGAATTACTTATAGTAGATATAACAAGTCAAATAGTATGTCCCCTCTTTGATAAAAGATATGCTAATTCTAACAGTAAAATGTTTAATTTACAGAATTTGTTCTATATTAGTTGTAGTTTGTTTTACAAATATGTTTTAGTTGTTATATTAGGATTAAAACTGTTTTCTCAATGTAGATTTTTAAATGAGACTTTTTTCAACGTGATTGTATTATTTGTCAAGTTCAACACATAAAAATATATAACTGCATTTACATTATTTGCAATAAAATTTAAAATGTAAAATTTAAAGATACACATGCACAAAATAACATCCTAAGATATTCATTGATATTTTACCAATGAGGAGACACAGATGCAGAAGGAAGTTACGCCACTTGCTGATTATTTCAATAACATTTCACCTTAACATGTGTATCTCTGTTTGTGTGGTGTGTGTGTGTGTGTGTGTGTGAACATCTGGAATGGATTGTTGTCATGCTCCTGTGCTGGGTACCTAAGGAATATCTTACCCACTTATAATCTATCTACCCTCCAGAAACCATATTCATTTTTGTTCTCTCATTTAAATATATTCTGTGGTCTTGAAAACATTAGAATAAAATACTCTCTGGCTATCTGACTGACTCAAATTTAAGAGTGCATAATTTCTCCAGAAATGTTATTCCACTGATATAATGAGAGAGAAACCCTGCCACAGCCTGTCATTCTTCAGGGGCAAGGCTGGCCTGAAACCAGATGACAGTCACTTAGCTTTGTGTTAGTGCGTTAGACAACTTATTGAGTGTAATGATTATTTGATGAGATAAGTAAGCTATTAAAATGGATTCAGCCAAAGATCAAGAATAGTAGGAGACTCATTTATTTTAATTTTTGTTTCCATCTCCAGTTGCGGAGACAAGCCTGCTCATACTTTGATCAGCCAGGGTAAGAACAGATATAATGGCCCGAGGCCCAAGGGTGAACGAAAAGAGAAAGTCAGCACTGGAAAGTGTCTGCTTCATGCCAGGCCCTCAAGTCGATTTTAGTAGATCACCTGCTTAAGCCTTTTAACAGCTTCAAGGGTTAAATTTCCGAGCTGAAGACACTGATGGTCTTGGAAGTACAGTCACTTATCCAAGCTCACAGAGAGAGTAAGCAAATGCTATGGCCTCCCAGAGGCCGAACCGCTCTTTCTGCAAGATTATGTACAGTGATTGGTTTAAGGGAATGTCATTCTTAAGGCCTTTGCCAAGGTTTTAGTATGGTTACCAGGAGATCATTTGTGTATGTGTAAATGGTCCTTGCAAATATCGCAAAGAGTCCAAATTCTGAGAGGGCTGAGGTCCACTTGGAGCTGAAGAGACCCGGTGAGCGGGGGAGGAGTCTAAGATAGGATGTCATCTGACGCACCCCATATTCTCCAGACTCGATCCACACAGACTGTTCCCTACAGTTCTTTGCTCCGTTAATGCAAGGTTTTAAATTGCCAAGGACCCCAAATTGTTTACTGGCTTCTGTACATTTCTGTCATTCACTGATTTATTTCCAAGCTTATGATCAGATACTGGGAGTCTATGTGGGCACTGATGTTTTACAATATACAGTTCTACAAGCTTTTCTGAGAATTGTCTGGGCTCTCTCTATTCTTTAGACAATAGGAGCTCCCTTAGGAAAGAGCAATCACAACAATACATACATGGTGGACTTATGACAAATACAGCACAATCTTTGCTTATATCTCTGTAGTTAGGATACCATGGGAGTTTCTACTACATACAATGCAATGTGAGCTTTGTTACTTTATGACTGATATCTTTTCTAAAACATTGTATTTTTTTCTTCCAATTACTCTTCTAGTTTTGTCCAAACCAATGTCTCTTTAGATGATGGTAACAGCAATGACCATGAACACAGACCTATCTGAGGCACTTTGATTGTGATATACCTAGTATCTAGATGGATCTGTCACATAGCAAAATTAGTATAATTGTGCATATTGTTCTTTAGAAAATCCAATAAATGTATAAGTGGTTTCCTATGTGGGGGACATAAGTTGAATATAGTTTTGAATTATGAAAACGTTATCAAATTAGGATAATGGAGACAAAGGGTTTTTATTGCATACCTTGAATTAAAGTTATAAAAATTATAGTCTCAGTATTATATATTAAAGGGCACTATAATTAATTTTAAGAAATCAAATGGGAAAACAACAACATTTCATGTCTAAATATATGGCTACTAGTTTACTTTTTATTCAAATTGTATCTTTTAAACAGTACTGTCAGGATTATACAGCACGTTAAAATGGCATAAAAGTGCTCTAAGTGTGTAGTTGAAGAACCTCGGAGGGACTTTTTGAAGTCTGGTACTTTCTTTGTTCAATGGTCCACTTGCAGGTTATTCTGACTCTCCTTGGGAAAAAATGAGAGTAGGTTGGAATGTTGGAAATGATCATTCTAAGCCTCCTTGAGTGCTAAACCAGACAAGGTGCACTTAAAGGGAAAACTTACTTGGAGTAGGAGCCAATACTTCTTGTCAAATCTCACAGGCATTTTAATGCCAGACCAATACTTTTCTACTTTTTCTAAAATCCTCATCATGAAGAATATCCATATAGATAGAATCTAATAATGAACTGTAGGAATTTAATACATATTAAATGCTAGAAAGACAATAGGCAAAGAGTTTTAGCAGATTCCCTGGGGACAGAGAAATATTAAATGGGGAAAAAAATGTGATCTTGGATACAGGCAGATTAAATTTTATTTCATTCCTCTTAATTGTGTTGTAAATGATTCATCATCAAAATTCCCAAAAGTTTATAGGGTACCCAGAGGATTCCACAAATTACAATTTCTCATTTTGAAATATTTGCTTTAAGAACTGATGTAGATCCCATAACTTCATGCTGTGCTCATTTTGCTGCCGTCCACTCTCCCAGCATCGATTTGGGATAGTTCAAATGAGATAACCTTATTGTTAAAAATATTATCCGGTACAAAAGAGGTATATTACAGTTATATTGCAGACCATTTGGTAACAATAAATAATGAAGCAATAGTAAAACATAAAGATCATCTAGCCATTGTCTACAATTTTCCCTAATATCACTACAAGAACAAAAAAATAAAATAAAAAATGCTTTTATTTACAAAAGTTAACATAAATTTTAAAAATTTAGAAAATACATGTAAAACATGTTAAATCAAAACACATATTTATATATGTATGTATATATATATTTCTGCCTAGTCACAGAAATCTCTAGAACCATTCCCTTGAAAATAAGAATTCAGGAGACAAGAAATTGATCTTTAAATATTTCTAGATAGTTTAAATGGATCCTATTTAATATTAAGATACAAGTTGGGCAACACTGCCCATACTGAGCATTTTACATTTATTGAGATAATAGCAAGATTTTGGAATCTCTACTATGACAATTACAGAAATAAATAAGATTTGTGCTATTTTCTAAAGACACACTGAATGTGATTGATTGATCCTGTCTCCTCTCACTTACATGGAGCATCATCTCTTTATAAGGTATAGATAGGCAAGGTGTTTTGATGTACAAAGATGAAATCAACTTTCTGTCTTTATTACACTTTACGGGACTCTGTAGATAATGCATATAAGTGTAGGCTGATGTTTTAAAAAATAAATCACTATACAAAACAAACAGATTAAAAACATCTGAGTGGGATGTTCAGATAAGAACACATAGACCCATGTCTCCTTGCTTCCCCATCTAAGCACAACATAAACACTGAACATTGTGCAGAAGAGAAGAGGAGGAGAACTCTGAAAGAGGTAAACATGAAAACTGGTGTGAAATTCCAGGATCCGGGCAACAGCACAGTGTCAGAATATCTTGTGTGTTCCCACGTACCAGAGTGACCAACCGCATCTGGTATTTTCCCATTTATGACATAGTGGCAGAAGGTAGTCCAGGTAGGCTTATTATTTTCCCCAATTATACTGTAGTACAGATAATACCAGCTGTTCCAGAACAGGGGACACACTCTTCTTAACCACCTGACTTGAAAATGTACTTTCCTGCCCAGAGATTCCAGGCTGGAGGGCAGACCCTGCAGGGCAGACCCAGTAGACAGTCTTGGGAAAAATGGAATTCCTACAGGACTAAGAACAACAGGAATACGAGTTCTCAGTTCAGTAGCCTACTGGTACCATAGTATTTACATCCTCCCCCACAGTAGAGAAACCCTCCTGCCCCGCAGGCAGCGCCCACAGAGTCCAGTAGGAGTCCCAATAACACCAAGTTAGCCAAGGAAACTAAAACAATACTGTAAAGAAGGAAAAGCAAACAGCCATTGAAATCACAACGCACGAAAGTAGGACTCTGTTCTCATACTAGGCCAAAGCAGTGTGAATACCCGATAGCGTAAAGGAATTAAATAAATCATTACACAATGATGAAAGCATTAATCCACCAACTAGACATAACCATTCTAAATGTGTACAGACCAAAGATCAGCTTTCTAAAATACACAACCAAAAAACTGATAGAACTGAAAGGAGAAATCCGAGACTCCACCTCTGCCATTATTACACTTGATCGAATGAGAATAAAAACCAGAGAGGATCTAGAATATTTGAAAAACACATTCAACTAATGGGATCTAATTGGCACATATAGAACACTGCATCCAACAATAACAGAATGCATTGTAGGCCTCTTTGGCACACTCACCAAGATGGTCTATATCGTGGACCATAAAACAAACCTCGACAAATTTCAAAGAATTGAAATGGTACAAAGTGTGTTTTCTGGACATAAGATCAAACGAGAAACAACAGAACAGAAATAGTACTAACCAAACAAGGTTATTCTCTAAAAAAGTGAGAAATAACATATTTTAAAAATTCAGGGGTCAAAGGGGAAGTCTTAAAGGACTTAAAAATGGTCTTAATTAACACTACTAAAAAGAATACATAGAGCCCTGGCCGGTTTTGCTCAGCAGTTAGAGCATCAGTCTGCGGTCCAGAGAGACCCACTAAGGACATGTTCCCGCTAAGGGCATGTACCTCAGTTGCAGTTTGTCCCCGGCCCTGGTTGGGTTGTGTGGGTGGCAGCCACTTGAGGTGTCCCTTTCATGTCAATGTTTCTCTCTCTCTCTTCCACTCTCTCCCTCCTATTCTATCTGAACAAAAAATAGAAAAAATGTCCTCAGGTGAGAAATAAAAAATAAATAAATACATAGAAGTGACTAAAGACAAAAAATTAATATATCAAAATATGTGAGAAGCAGCCAAAACAGTGCTCAGAAGAAAAGAGATAGCAGTGAATGCTTAACATTAGAACTTGGAAAATGTCTCAAATCAATAACCTAAGTTTTTACTTAAGAAAACTAGGGAAAAAAATAAAGTAAAATAAGTCTCAAATAAGCAAAAGATAGAACATAAATATCAAAACAGATTTCAATAAAATTGAAAATGGGAAATAAAAAATGTCAATAAAACCAAGATTTTTTTTGAGAAAAATTTATAAAATTAAGACTTTTCTTTAAAAAACCCTAAAAACTAATAAAAAGATACAAATCACACACTTTGAGAGTGAAATAAGAAATATTACTGCAGATTCCACAGCCATTAAAAAAAAAAAATGAGTAAAGAGTGTGAACAACTTCATGCTTATGAATTTGATGACTTAAAATAATTGGATCAATTCCTTGAAAAATAAAAAGTATCAAGAATTCACCAAAGTAAAATCAGCAATCTAAAACATCTGCCAGAATGGCTACTATCAATAAATCAATAAACAATAAAAGCTGATGAGGATGTGGAGAAAAGGGAACCCTCATGCACTCTTGCTGGGAATGTAAACTGGTTCAGCCACTGTGAAAACAGTATGGAATTTCCTCAAAAAATTAAACATGGAACTGCCTTTTGATCTTGTGATCCCACAAGAATATACACTAAGGGAATATATACTAAGAATCCTGAAATACCAGTCAGAAAGGATATATCTACCCCAATGTTCATAGTAACATTATTTGCAATAACCAAGATTCAGAAACAGCCCAAGTGCCCATTTGC
The DNA here is from genome assembly GCF_014108415.1 of Molossus molossus. Taxonomy (NCBI): domain Eukaryota; kingdom Metazoa; phylum Chordata; class Mammalia; order Chiroptera; family Molossidae; genus Molossus; species Molossus molossus. Next base: position 6,529,953 of record NW_023425350.1, on the reverse strand, counting down.
AGATAACTGGATAAAAATAACTGTGGTACATTTACACAATGGAATACTACACAGCCATGAAAATGAAGAAACTCTTAACTTTAGTAACAGCATGGGTGAGCCTGGAGATTACTATGTTAAATAAAAGACGCCAGTTAGAGAAAGACAAATACCATATTATATCACCTACATGTGGAATCTAAATAACAAAATAAACTGATGAACAAAACAGAACCAGAGGCATGGATACATGGGACAGACTGACAGCTGTCAGAGGGGCGGGGTTTGGGGGGTATTGGATAAAAGAAGGAGAAGAGATTAGCCAAAGAAGATATGTGCATAACTCATGGACACGGACCACATTGCGGTGATGGACAGGGGTGGAGGGGTGCTGGGGCTGGGTGGAGGTGGGCAAGGGTGGGGAAATGGGAACATCTGTTGTAGTGTCAACAATAAAAAAAGTTAAAAATAGTAAATAATGAATATATAAATAGCTCTATAATAATTAAAGAAATTGAATCTGTAGTTAAAATCTCCTGAAAACTAAACCTCCAGTACCAGATGTTTAAACTAAAGAAAACTACTACTTAATATTATAACGAAGAGTCCTGGCCAGTTTGGCTCAGTAGTTGGAGCGTCGGCCTGCAGACCAGAGTGTTCAGGGTCTGGTTCCCGCTAGGGGCATGTACTAAAAAAATATATATATATATACACACACACACACATATATATATACACACATACACACACATATATATACACACACACACATACACACACACACACACACACATATACACAAATTAATACTAATTCTACCTGAAAATAGAAAAGGAGTGAATACTTCCGAACCCTTTATGAAGCCAGTTTTACACTGATACCGACACCAGAAAAAGAGTGTATGAAAACAAAGCAAAGCAAAAAAACTACTGATTGGAATCCCTCATGAATGTAGACATGAAAATCTTAACAGAATATTATAAAATAGAATTCAGCAATATATAGAATGAATCATTATAGACCATGATTAAGTGGGGTTGATTCCAATGATACAATAGTTTAACATTACAAAATCAACATTATGATGATAATCAACAAAATCAACAGACTATAAATGAAAATTCACATGATTGTATTAATTGATACATAAAAGTCATTTGACGAAAATTAACACCCACTGTCCCTGGTCAGGTAACTCATTTGGTTAGAGTATCGTCCTGATATGCCAAGGTTGTGGGTTTGATCTCCTGTCAGGGCACATACAAGAAGCAACCAATGAATGCATAAATAAGTGAATCAACAAATCAATGTTTCTCTCACCCCACCTTCAAAAATCAATAAATAAAAAACTCTCATAAAGTTAGGAATGGAGAACTTCCTTAAATTCATTAAAAACATGTAAAAACAACCCAGCTAACATTGCGCCTAGTGATGAAGGACCAATGCTGAATCTGGGAGCAAGCGACCATGATGACTCACACGACCCTTTTCAGAATAGAGCTGAATCTCCTCTAACCAGTCAACAAGGAAAGGCAAGGAAATAAAGGCACATAGATGGGAAGGGGGGAAAGTGAAATTATCCTATTCACACATGACATGATTGTCTATGTAGGACAAACCAAGGACTTTACCGAAAAAAGAGGGAACTGATAGTTGATTTCAGCAAGGTTACAGGATGTATAATGCATATACAATAATTGTCTTTCTCTATAATAGCAATGAAAACAATTACACAAATTAAAACACAATATCATTTGTGACACTCAAAATGAACTAGAGAATGAATTCTCATTCTCAAAACTACACAATGTTGATAAAAGAAATAAAAATACTTTGGTAGGTGAAGAGCGATACGGTGTTCATGGATCAAAAGAGCCGACGTAGTAATGGTGTCAGTGTTTCCTAGGTTGATCCACAGGTGTAACATCATTCCTGTCAAAATGCCAGCACAGCTTTTTTTTTTCTTTGCTAATGATACAAATAAGATTATTCTAAAATTTACATGGGGAAAAGTCAAAGAACTAAACTAGCTAAAATAATTTTGAAAAAGAAAAAATGTGAGAGAAGTTAGTCTACCTGACTTCACCACTTACTACGCAGGCACATTACTAGAGATTATGTAGCACTGGGAATAGAATAAGCATGTAAGCCAATGGGAGAGGACAGAGAACCCAGAAACAGACCCATGCAGATATGCCCAGCTGATTTTGTACCAAGATGCAAAGCAACTAAATGGAAGGAAAATAGCCCTTTCAAGGAATGGTGCTGGAGCCGTTATATATTCATAAGCTACAAAAAAAAAAAAAAAAGACTCTCAATCTAAGCTTCCTACATTATACAAAAATTAAATCAAAGTGAATCCTAGACTTAAATGTAAAACTATAAAACTAATTATAAAACAATAGAGAAAAACATCGTCTGGATCTAGGGCAAGCCACAGTTTTTTAGTCTTGACATCAAAAGCTCAACCAAGAAAAGGGAATGATTTTGCCTAGTGAAAGCTCATGTGGAAAGGATATAAATACAAGTTACAGATTGTGAACAAATTGGTAAAACTATATATTTGGCAAAGGACTAGTGTCTAGAACATATTAGGAACTCACCGAACACAGTAGTGAAAACAAATAAACAGTCCAGTTACAATATGTGCAAAAGACATGAAGAGACATTTTAATAAAGAGGATATACAGGATGGGCCAAAAGTAGGTTTACAGTTGTGAGTACCCAAAACACAGAGTTTATTTTTTCTATTATTATTGATTAATTATTATGTTATTTTCCATACCAACAACTGTAAGCCTACTTTTGCCCCACCCTGTACATAAAAAGATGCTCAAGATCATTCTCCACCCGAAAAATACAAATTAAAGCCACAGTGAGATATTACTACATGCCGATTAGAATGGCTAAAATAAAAACAATAGTGGCAACACCAAATATTGGCATGTGTGAAGAAACTGAGTCACTCATAGCTTTCCTGCGGGAGGATAAAATAGTACCAACCCTATGAAAAACAGTTTGGGACCTCCTAAAAAAAAAAACTAGACCAGCAATTTTACTCTTGTGAATTTATCCCAGAGAAATGAAAACATGTTCACACCAAAATCCATAAAGCAAATATTGGTAGCAGCCTTATTCATAAGATCTAAAATCTGGAATATACCCCACTGTCTTCCACTGGTGATTGGTTAAACAACGGAAGTACACACATGTCATGGAATACTACTCAGCGATAAAAAAGATCAGACAATTGATACACACAGTTAAGATGATTCTCCAGACTTATGCTGAGTGGAAAAAAAATCCCCAAATCTTTTTTATAATGAAGTTCTAAAAATGCAGAATAAACTTTCTGCCAAGGACGAGGAATGAGCGGGAAAAATGGTGGACGTGGGTGTAATTGTCAAAGGGCTGCTGGAAGGATGCTTCCGATATTATGCTGTTTAGTATCTTTAAGGGTAGGGACACAGAACTGCCTATCATGAAGTTGTGTAGAGTTTAATACACACATATATGAGTACAAATGAAACTATGGGTATCTGATTTAGATGGATGGATTGACCAGTCACTGACCAATCCTGATTGTGACATTGTGCAATGGTTTTACAAAATGTCACCATTAGGTGAAACTCAGTAACACATAGAAGGGATCTCTCTGTGTTTCCCTTTACTGCGTGTGAATCTATAGTTATCTTTATTAACATTTTGTATGATGCTCAGACGTGAGAGAGGGTTAACTATTCCATGTATTTCCATGCATAGTAAGTACTTATATAAGAAATATTAAATTAAAGATACTGTAGGGTTCAAAAAATAAGAGTTTGGAATTAAAGAAGAAAGGGGAATTTTCAAAAAATGTAAAACTAATCAGAGTCGGATATTTACACCAGAAAAGAGCAATGAAAATAGCTGCCCCAAGTGTGAAGTCAGGTGCGAGCCATGTCTCTGACATCTACCATGTGGTGTGTTTGCAAAACCAATACTGGAGGAACACTTGTCTGTGACCCAGTATCAGAGACGCGTGCATCAGGTACAAGGCAGATGGATTAAGCAGAAGAGCAAACAGAAGAAAATAATAAAAAAGAGTGTTATGCAACAAAAACATGCCTCCGCAGCGAGGGATCTGAAATAATACCGTTTCTTGGTGACGCTATCAGAGCGACAGATCCAGGGATTACAGTGTGTTGGAATGCTGCCTCACAGCGAGCTGTCCCAGAGCCGCAGCATGTTTGGCTGCCCCACAGCGTCACTGCAGTTTTAATTAACATTTCAGAAGCAGCAGATCTGCTCAACATCCCTTCTCATTTAATTGATAGGCTTTTGCAAATTGAACTGCTTGTTTCGTGCATGGACCATTGCTTACCACCTGATTTGGATGGCTAGCTATTAAATGTCATCTGTAAACATCATGAAACTGAACGCACATCCGTTCTGCTGGGAAGTACAGTTCAAGGAATGAGTCATGTCTTGTAGTGGAAAAGTAGAGAATACCTGTTTTACTTATTAATTTTGATCCTTTATAGAGAGAAGAAGAGGGTATTTTGCCTTTCGTACAGGTAACTGTTTACATAGGCACATAGGTATATTTTATAGATGCTAATGCCAGCACGTGAGTTAAAAATATTAAAAAAATAATAATACCATGGGGATGATGTTCAGACATATAGTGGAACCTATTGCTTTCCTACTAAACATATTCTCATCTCCCTCCTTCTTAACAGAATCCCAAGGTTCCTCAGATATTCACCTCTCCAACAACTTTGTGACTCTCATTTAGAAGATTTTGAGCTTATTCACAGCGCCATTGAATAGTCTGAGAAAATCAGAATAACTGTATCTATAGTTTTCTGTATTTGAATCAAGAATGGCCATGTGATCGAGCACAGAGCAATAGGATTCTAGTATTTCCCAAAGCTTCGGCGAAAGCCCCCTCCTGTACTTTCAAGAGGTGAAGGTCCCCACAAGAATATCAGTTTTTATACTGAATCTGTAAAAAGGCCATCCTGACCTCTACATTTTATTCTGCAAGTTCTGTAGTCCAGTGAGGAAAGTGTCTTATGGACGTAAATGTGGTCAGTTCTGTGAAATTCTGCTGGAAGACCAAACAGGGTGTAGCTGATGACTGACCACTCACCTTAGCAATGTGGATATCACTGAGGACCTGGATCATGTCAATTTCCATGGCTATCAGAAACAATGGATTGGAGAGAGTTGAAAAAGATGGGGAAGAAGAACATTACAGACACCTAGAAACAACCCAGGGTCCACCGACAGGCCGAATGGATGACTGAAATGTGAGCTGTACCTATCAAGCTGAATATTGTTCTGCCGTAAAAAAAAAATGAAGTTCTGATAGGTGCTGTAATAGCATGTGAACCTTTGATATATTATGTTAAGTGAAAGAAACAAGACGCAAGTGAATGAATATTGTATGATTTCACTTAATAAAATATTTAAAATGGAAAAATTCATTGTGAGGTTACCTAAGACTGGAGAGAGTGGCAATAGGGAGTTATTGGTTAATGAAGACAGAGTTTCTTGATGTGGTGACGAGAACATTTTGGAATACGAAGTTGTGAGACTGCAAAACATTGTGAATATAAAATGCCACCGAAATACATACTTCAAAATGGGTGTAATGGCACATTTTCATATAATATGATATATATTTCAATATATAGATTTATATTACCCCAGCAGCAATAGTAAAACAAATGTTACATATGGTCAATAGAGACAATTCTTTCAAAGTCTTTTCTATAAAATAAGTAGAGCTGTTGAATGTGAATTGGACAAATAGGCGTGAAGAAACTGTAAAAGTAAGACTATTGTGGTTATCGTAATTAATGACACTTGGAGACAGACATAAATCAGCAGTAATAACATTTTGAAATGCAACAGGGAAACATTTTTCAAGATAGACTGAAAGAAAAACAAGGGAAGTAAAGGTTTTCTCCTTGAAAATCGAGGTTAAGCCCTGGCTGGTTTGGCTCAGTGGTTGAAGCATTGGCCTGCGGACCAGAGAGTCCTGGGTTCGGTTCCCGCTAGGGGCACATACCAAAAAAAAAAAAAAAGAAAAGAAAATTGAGATTGGAAAGAGTCACTTTTTCAAAAGAATGCCGTGGGCTCTTTGGAGGTCATGAAGAGGCGGGTCTGCCCGTATTACCTGCACGTCTGCGTGAAGGACTAGAGGTGTATGAATAATGCTCAGTCCTTCCATGGACTCTATTTTTCTTTTTTCCTTTATTGATTTGAGAGAGAGAGGGAGAGAGAGATAGAAATATCGATGAGAGAGAACATTGATTGGCCACCTCCTGCATTTCCCCACACTTGGGATTTGGCCCACAACCTGGGCATGTGCCCTGACTGGGAATCGAACCGGTGACCTTCTGGTACATGGGTCAATGCTCAACCACTGAACCACACCGGCTGGACCATAGGCTCTATTGATACGTATTTTTATATAGAGTGAATATGTTATTAGGCATGTAGTTACACTAAAAATGCTATGAAAGGTTATTCTAAGAAAAATTCTTGTGGAGGTGAGGAAGAAGTCACGGAGGAAGCACTTAAATAAGTCATCTAATTCCGATGAATGAATCTACAAAGTAGTCACAAATTAATTAGTAGTAAGCATCACCAGTACCGCATGCTCGGGAATCAGAAAACAAGCTTTTTAGGATGTTGAGTGCCAATGAATTTATTAATTTAATTTTAACAAATTAAAACTAGAAAAAAAATATGTTCAACATATAAATGTGGCATGATTTTATTAACTTATTTCATTTTAGTAAGTTAATACGTTTATGTTTTCACATGTAGAATCAATGATGGTTTAACACACACTCGTTCCTCTATCATCTCAAGTTGCTTTCGCTCAAATTAGATCTGGTAGGGGATAAAGGATCAAACTAGATGACTTTACTATTCCTCCCATTTTCTCCTCTTAATGTGTAACATCATACTTTCATATTTGAAAGGGTTTGGGGAGAATTGAATGAGAAAATGTACATGAGGGAAATTGTTCTTTCTTGATGGCTACTTTGGATCAATATGTGCGTTGGTTCATTTGTTAAAGAACTGCACACTAAGCACCTGCTAAGGGAAAGCCCTGTTCTGAGGCTTAGTTACACATCAACAAATACAGTTAACAAAATCCTTCCCTGTTTAGTTTATTCTTGAAATAGGTATCTTTTCTTTAGTCTTTGTTGGCCCCCATGTCTCTTGATGAGATTGGAATAAAGATCCTCAAGTTACCACTTTGAGATTTGTAAGAATCAGGGACATACTTGCAGCTATGGTTCCTTATGGCTTTTCCACAAACTACAGACGCACAATGAACCAACTTCCCCTTTAATAAGATTTACAAACCAAAACAAACAGAACAAGCAAAACCAAGCAACAAAAAAGCGAAATGGCTGGGCAGGATCACACTCATCTTTAGACCAGCTAAATGAGGCATTTTTCTACTTTGATAGTAATACTAATAATGATATATAGCACTTATCAAATGCTTACTAAATCTAGGAGGACTATTAAGCAGTATACATGTGTAATTTTCTTCAATCCTTTTTTTCATGTTTTTTAAAAATTAATTAATTTTTATTACAGATGTTTCTCCGTTTTCCCCCCTTGACACCCTCCTCCCGAACCATTGATTATGCATATATGCATAAGTTCATTGGTTTATCTCTTTCTTCCCCCCTGACCGCCTCCTCTGAGGTTTGTCAGTCTGATCCCTACTTCTATGTCTCTGGGTCTATTTTGTTCATCAGCTTATTTTGTTCATTGTGTTCCACAAATAAGTGAGATCATGTGGTACTTGGCTTTCTGATTGGCTTATTTCGCTTAGCATAATACTCTCCAGGTCCCTCCATGTCGTCTCAAAGGGTAAGAGACCTTTCTTTCTTACAGCTGCATAGTATTCCATTGTGTGAATGTACTACAGCTTTTTTATCCACTCATCTATTTATGGGCACTTGGGCTGTTTCCAGATCTTAGCAATTGTAAATAGTTTCTTCAATTCTTAAAGCTCTATGCCATTTATTACTAGTTTATATAGTTCCTTTCTTTTTGTTCCAAGCTACATAGCTACAAAGTAGCAAAACGTAGGTTTGAACCCAAATAGCCTGCATGCTTACACTACCCTAGTCTCTTTGACTTATTTTTTTTTTTTTAGGTAATTAATTCTTCCTGATTCTGAACTTTGATATTAAATATGGCCTAGACAAATACAGAGTTCTCATATCTTTTTTTTTTTCATCCTCACCCTAGGACATTTTTGCATTTATGTTCAGATAGAGTGGGAGGGAGAGACAGAGAGAAATGTTGATGTGAGAGATACACATCAACTGTTTGCCACCCACACGACCCCAACCGGGGCTGGGGACATACTGCAACCAAGGTATGTGCCCTTAGCAGGAAACAAATCCAGGCCTCTCTGGTCCACGGCTGACACTCTAACTGCTGAGCCAAATTGACCAGGGCCGGAGATCTCATATCTTGAGTAGTTGACCCTCAAACCAATGAAATAAAAGAAATATAATCTGTCATTGATATTATTGAATCACATCATTGTGCTATGGGAGGTAGGATGATTGGTGGTAAATGGATTATAATATAATTTTTATGGTAATAGGAAATATAAAAGATATTGAAAACCTACATAAATCTTTAAGTAGTACATCATAATATTTTATAATTTAAGATTTTATGCATATTACCATTGATATGACTATATGCTATATATACATAAAATAATTATACACATAATATTTTATGATATGCATGTATGTGTTAATCTTACTTCTTCATTATAAATTTTATACTTAACACATGACTCTGAACTCTACAATAATATATACATAGAGGCCCAGCTGGTGTGGCTCAGTGGATTGAGCAATGTCCCATGCACCAAGAGGTTGCTGGTTAGATTCCCAGTCAGGGCACATACCAGGGTTTCAGGCTTGATCCCCAGTAGGGGACATGCAAGAGGCAGCATACTGACATTTCTTTCTCTACCTCCCACTTCATCTCTCTCTAAAAAAACCAATAAAGACATATTTAATAATAATATCATATACACAGAGCACCATAAACTTACATTATCTTTGCCCAGAAGTCAAGAGTAAAATCAAGATTATTTTTTCTCCCATAATTATATCTATCTCTGTCTGTAACTCTATTTGTGTCTCCTCAGTCTGTCTGTCTATCTATCTATCTATCTATCTATCTATCTATCTATCTATCCATCTATCTATCCATTTATCTAGTCTTACATACATAAAACAAAAAAAATATCTGATCAATTCTGATAGATAAAATCCCCAATTCTTTTTTGACTGAGCCATGGTAAGTATTGGATGCAGCCGGTATAAGAAGATATGCTTTTGCTGTTTCACAAAATACTTGCATTTTAATTCTACGTACACTATTACCGCTGTTACTATTACGCACATATTGTTATCATCAGTATATCTAATGTTTTAATGTTTATGTGACCACATGTGTTTACATATGTTGCATTGATTAAGCATCAGTCGGCATTTAGCAAACAAGGGAACTGAGAATTGAGGAGAATGGATAAACTGTTCGGCGCCACCCATCTCCCTGCAGTCGCTCAGCGCACCCTCTCCATCCATCATCTTCACGGAGACCTACTGTGAGCACATTTCCCTCGTTCCTTAATAAATCACCGATGCGCTTAGGCCGAGCTGTTGATGATGATGGTCAACACTTTCACGGGCTTTGAAGTAAGCTACAGAGCACATTCACTTACAGTCACATACAAGTATCTAGAAACTCGAGGGATTGATCTGGCATCCTGACTTTGCAAGAAAGACGCTGGAATTTCGAGGGATAAGATGATTTGAAAACATGCCAGACAGCTGGCTTATGATGGTTAGTATTTGCACCTCGTTGGTCTGAAGTGGAACAGTATTCGCCTTATATCTCCCCACAGTCACTCACCTGATCAATCCTGCCCAAAGCATTTCACCTTCTCCTGCCTCGTCTACGTGCCTGATGAAGGTTTGCAGAACTGAGACAGTTCTTAATTTATTTTAGGTATTTAAAAATATATACATAGGAAGCTAGCCAAATTATGAGAGCTTTAGGACTAAAGTGTTCACACTCTTTGGAAGTTTGACCCTTTTCCACACCTGTTCCAAACATTACATGGCTGAAATGTATTTTTAGTGTTCATTTCCAATGGGTAATTTTAGGCAGTCTTGTAGCCACTATTCTAACTTGGAGAAGCCTATATTTTTGAACAAAATAGGCACTCTAAAAAAGAATTCCATTTCGATCAATACAAACTGAGGGTATTGCTATTTTCAAGTATAAATTATTTCCCCTGGGGCCAAGAAGCGCCTGTTGGGGAGTAATCCTTCCTCTTGTCGTGATTCCTGGCCCTTTGACATTGTCGCTGACTGTTCAGCTGGCTTGTTGGCTGTATGCAGCAGAATCAGGACACCGCCTCGGCCCTGCAGGGTGTCACATTATCATAGTATTCATGACATGGACGCCCCCAATTTCTGCAATCAAGATGCCTCAGACTTGAGGGGCCCAGGGTTTTCTCTTTAATCAGCTATGGCACACACTGTACCCTGAACTCGAATTAGTCCAGTAACAGGAATAATCAAGGCAGAATAAAACTCAGGTTATTCTCCTTGGTCCTGTTTATCTCCCCGCAACCACGGGGAAGGTTGCTACATCAATCAAGTCTCCTAATGAAAAGGTAATTATTTCTTGATTTCTCTAGAGCAGATGCAATGCGATCCAGGTTGCTTCTGCTGGGAGTCCCTACTGTGTTGCCAAACAGGAGCGGTTATCTAGGAAGACAGAAGTAATTACTTGCAAGATGTTCTTGTCTTCCTAGGTAGGGCTGAGTGCTAGTTACTAAGATTCACCTGGCATTTGAGCAACTGCTAGGGGCCAGGCAGAATGCTGGCAGTTTTTATGTGCACTTAGTAATGTATTGCATGTAAACTTCCCACATGTGGGCACGCACATGTATGTGCATCTGAATGTTAACACTGCGAAGTATGCATCGTTCTCATAATACAACGGAGAAACAGGTTCAGTGAGCATGTGACATGGCCAAGCACACAGAGCTCATCAGTGGCTCAGGAGTGTTTCAAACTTCTGTTGCTATATCCCATGCTCCTTCTAGAACCTTTTCATTATGAATGTGGCAGTTTGCAAAGCCTCTTTCTAATGCATCACACGCCACTCATATATGCACTGCAACGGCTTGACATTGTCATTTTAAGTACTTATGACAGCAGTACGACTTTTCTCCTTTCCTAAATTGGGTCACCGTCTGGAGGTGGAAGGTACACCCTGGGTTTTAGCCTAAGGAGCTATTGAGAAATACTTAATGGATTAAACAGATGACTGTATTATCCTCTCAAACATTATTTAACTCCTGAGCTCTCATAGCCAAATATTACAAAATATTATGTGAAACATAGCAATTAGCTAAATTTGGCATTTCTTTTCTTGTTGATATTACCTGGGAGAAAATATACAGTATTTATTTGGTCTAACCATTAAATTAGTGACTGGACAATTTTGCCTAAAACGTGTCTAGTTTTTTAGAAGGTGGGAAAGTGACTAGAAGCAAGACATTATCAGAGTCCCAGGAGAAAATTAAAAAAAGGATAAGAACTTCTGATGTAATATGTATACTTTTGCTTAAAAGTAATGTATTTCCTCTTATTTAATAAGAAAATGGATTGTTACCTATTCAATCAGTGAATACATTGATAAAAGAGCAAAATGCACATTCATGGATTGTAGATTAGGGTTTCTCAACCTCAGTACTATCATATTTTAAAAAGCAAAATTCTTTGTTGGGTTATTTCACGCATTGTGAGGTATTTAGACCCATTCTAGTCCTCTACCCAGTATAGGTCAGATGCACCCTTCACCAGTTATAACAACCGAAAATAATTCCAGACACTGCCAACTGTCCTCTACTGGGTACAGTGGGCTTCAGTTGAGAATTGGTCTAATGGTCAGTTCTTGAGTCCAGATCCATCCAGTTGTAGCTCCAGCATAAGCTGACAAAGTACACTACTTACTTCCCTTAACAGAGTGATAAAATTATGGCGTGTGTTGCTATAGTAGTTGCTATGATAGTTACCCAGTTCCCCTTTTAGCACTGAAAGATTTCTTTTCCCACAGACTGAAAATACTTCCTGATGTCCAACTACACTACAAAGCTGTAGTTATTAAAACAGTATGCTATGGACAGAAAAAAACAGACACAACATCAATGGAACAGAATAGAGAGTCCAGAAACAAACCCCACTGGTATGGTCAGTTAGTCTATGACAAGGGCGGCAAGAATATGCAGTGAGGTAATGAATGTCTCTTCAATAAACAATTTTGGACAAACTGGAGAGATAAATGCAAAAAATGGATCTGGACAACTTTCTTCCATCATATACAAAACTCAACTTAAAATGGATAAAGACTTCAAGTGTAAGACCTGAAAGAATAAAACTCCTAGCGTGGCTGGTGTGGCTCAGTGGATTTCGCATCATCCCATGGACTGAGAGGTCCTGGTTTGATTCCTGGTCAGGGCACATGCCCAGTGTAGTGGACTTGATCCCCAGGGAGGGGTGTGCAGGAGGCGGTCGATCAGTGTTTCTCTCTCACATCGATGTTTCTCTCTCTAAAAGAAATCAATAAAAACATATTTAAAAATATTTAAGAATAAAATTTCTACAGGAAAATATAGGCATTCTGTCACAGAATCCAACTGAGTACACGCAGACACTAAGAGATAAAGTCATTCTTCAAGTAAATGTCATGTCCTGTGGGGCCATCGAATTCCAAAGCAATGACTGGGTAAATAGAACATATTAGTGAGCTAGTTCAGTCCTTTCTTACGGCAGCATAATTGAGCTCCAACACAAGTGGATTTATGTTCATCATGCATTTCCATCTCCAGCGTGGTCCAGCCACAGTAAAGTGCTGTTAAGAGGCTTTATGAGTCTCCACTCAGAAAAGTTCCCTAGCATCAGAGAGAAACATTTGGTTGCATCATTAGAAAAATCACCAGTGACATTCTCCACTAAGGAACATCTATCGTATTTATGCTAACCTGCTGATGTGAACTTGAACCTTTCTGTACTCTGAGCTGCGATCCCAGCCACAACCTTCTTCTCCATCAGTTGTATCCAGTGGCACAGCTCCACCGGTGGCTATGGAGTCCTGGCCTTTGTCTTGGCTCTGCCCTGACCCCATTCCAGCGAGTTGGGCCACTTAGCAATTCAGGATGGTGCATTTGGTAGCCCAGAAAAATCTGATCTCATGGGGGGGAAATATCACAGGCTGGAGAGTTTTCCAATCCTGACTCTGCCTACCCTCATTGTTATCATTCAACAAGCCATTTTTTTGTTTCCGTCTGATGCAGTCTGGTGTGATTTTGGCGCCTTTGAAAGAGATGACAAACATGGTCTATAACTGCTATGCCCTTTGAAGCCAAATTACCTCTACCCTTCTGCAGTTTTTGTGTGAAACTCTCATTTAGCTTGGGAAATCAAGTTTCCTTAGCTGGGATATTTTTGTTGTTGTTGTTTTTAGTCTTTCTTTCAAACTGTGAAATACATTTCGTTTTCATTTTAAATATATGCCGTAGTGACATTGCCTTTTGCTTTAAGTCATGAATGACTAAAATTGTAATTCTTTCTAAAATAGTATAGAGAAATATAACAACCAAGCATTGTACCATGAGAAAAATAATGAACTGAAAACCTTGAAATGTAAGCTATTTCTTTAACTTACATCTATCACTCAAAAGGAGTGGTGGTGAAAAGTGCCCAGAGGTCAGAAATGAATAAATCACAACAGTGGGAGCTCAAGAGTAGCTGTGAAGAGTGGCATAGTATTCCCTGGTTCCCAGTTGCTTATGTATAAAAATTAATACCTTTTTTGTTGTGATTCTAAGATCCTTAGTAATATGATCACCTTCGTAGTTCTATCCAATCTCACCTAGAGTCAGACTCCCGTGCAAACTGTCAATTATGATGAATGTTGTCTGGGCCCTTAAAACTACCTTCCTTTTTGTACCTCCAGTAATTATTTTTTTTTAAGTTTTCCAAACTGTAGCTTTTATTACAGCCTACTCTAAATCAGATGCACCTTTTTCTGTAAACGTGCCTATGTTCATTCAAGTTTGGTCTCCTAAATAGGCAAAATGAACACATATTACCAAATTGTTCTTCAAGGAATTTTCCCTTGAAAAACGTATTACCATCTTTGAAAAATAACACAGACATGTTCTACTAAGGAACGCGAAAATGTGTCCTTCTCTCTGTGAGTCGCACCTCTAGGAGTGGTCACTGGCCTCGCTGATTGGCCCTGAACTTGAAACAGTTACTTGTTTTATCTTAGAGTTAATAGACCTTATACGTTATTTTATTTTAGAGTCTAAATTTTTTTCTGATTGTTGTTTTTTCGATTTATTCATTTATACAACAGCCAGTAATTGAGAGACTTCTATGGGCAAGCATTAGGTGCTGAGGGCATAGCAGTGAATGAAACTAACGCTGCTCCCTGTACTCATGAATTTCACATCGAAATGATTGCAGGACACACCCATGCAGGCCCGTGTTAAGATCAAAAGAGAAGAGAGGGTGACTAGAGGAACCAAGAGGTCAGAGTGCAGCTTGGATGGAGGACAATTCTGGACCCAGCAACTAGAAAAATGATCAAGGGTCTCTATCTTCTTCCTTTGTTCTCCTACCCTCTAAGCGTTTGATTTATTCCTCTACATTCCCTTCCTCTGAAGCCTGGGCTTTTGTGTGCCCTGTAGGTAACTACCCATATGATCCAGAAATAATCTCTTGTTCTTCCCCCTTCCAAGAGAAAGGTCTCTGTTTACACTGTGCTGGTCAACTCTTGACTAATGGTCTGTCGGCTGGGAGTGGGGCTGAGATCGTGCGTAACTGCACCATGGCTGCACCCACTGTGATCTCGTGATGGGGGAAGGTTGTTTCAAGGGGGGAGCTGCAGAGAGCTGAGAAATATCTCGGTTGACCTCATAATATCCTCGTGGGCACAGGTTTTACGTTGATTCTGGCTCCCTCTGAGCCTGAGAACCAGGTAAACATTACTTCTCCTTGGGATATGAGTTCTTGTCTGTACCCATTTGGCTGAGAAAACATATTTTCCTGCCTTGACAGTGTTTTTGTGAAAAACAGAAACAAAAATGTAAACAAAATAAAATAATAAAAGTAATTTATAAATTACCCCAAATTGGTCACATTAGTAGTAAACAAGGTCATGCTTTTTAAGGACTGTAGCTCAACCCAGCCAGTGTGGCTCAGTGGTTTAGCGTGGACCCCTGCACCAAGAGGTCACCAATTCGATTCCCACTCAGGGCACATGCCCAGGTTGTGAGCCAAATCTCCAGGGAGGGGCATGCAGGAGGTGGCCAATCGATGTTCTCTCTCATCGATGTTTCTATTTCTCTCTCCCTCTCCCTTCCTCTCTCTAAAATCAATAAAGAAGAAGAAGAAGAAAGACTGTAGCACATTCTTAAGCGTAGCTGTGTCTGCCAAGCATTTGTCAGGCTTTCTGGTAGATGGCTTACAGGTCTGGGCAGTGCCCACTTGTCCTCTGTACAGTCTAAAAGGACGAGAAGATGGAATCAGTGTTTCCTGCTGCATTTGTTGTGTTCGCGGTAATTGTATCTTGTGTATCCTGAACCATGCATTGTGTCCACGTGGCTCACTGGCTGTCACTGCAATGTGAGTATCTACAGGTCGCCTTCAATTCTTTCCTAGGGAAAACCTGAGGGGCAACAGCCTAAGCTTCGAGAGTTTTCCCACCTACAGTAAGAGGCAGGAGGAACACAGGTGTCCACTGCTAATTTGCTCACTGCTATTGTATTTTCTTTCTTACCCACTGAGCATATTCTTCTTATAAATACCAATAGATGCTCCAACCTTGTAGTTCTCAGTTTCAACAAGCAACATCTGGACATTTGCTAACAACAACAACAAAAAGTAAATAACAGCTTATCACTCCTGAGATATTTTTTTCCCAAGAATCTAACAGTTTTGATCAAAATTAAACAGTTGGATTAAATATCATGGCTTGATCTCCTAGACTGGAAAGACCATGATATTGCTTTAAATCTAGAGGCCGGCGCTAATTTCTCACAACATATTGCAAATAGTATTTAGAATGTCAGCAATTTAATAATACATATGAGGGGGACTGCTTTTCCCTTCACCAACCTTTCCTCCATTCTGTCTTATACCCCAATCATGTTTCATGCTGATTGATCATGGCTTTTCCTTTCAGACCCAAGCTAAAGACATACCTTGTTGAAATCCTTCCCTGACTCCCTCCTATCATGGTTCCATGCTTTTCCTCATTATCTGAAACACCTGGCTAGCCAGGGTTCTTGACACTAGCAGGCAACGTAGCAACGTTAGCTGAGCAAATGAATTGGGTTCACAACACTGGTCGGAAGAATAATGCCTTTCATGCCAAGATATCCGCAAACTAGTTCCCAGAACCTATGTGACATTACAGGGCAAGGCAGAAATAATGTTTCAGAGGGAATGAATCGGCTGACCTTGAGATGGGGGAGACGATCCTGATGCCATTAAGCCACTGTGTCCCCAAGAGTCTTGCTCATGCAAAAGGGAGGGAAGAGGGTCAGTGTCAGGTTGATGCAGCATGAGGATAACTTGACGGCTGCTGCCGACATTGAAAATGGAAGGGGACGGGGATGGGAAAATGTTGACAAGACTGTCTAGAAGCTGGAAGAAGCAAGGAAGCATTGTCTTCTAGAGCCTGCAGAGAAATGAGGCCACCCTTCCAACTTCTCAAGTGTAGCTCTGTAAGACCCCTTTGTACTTCTGATCTCCAGTACAAAGAGCATTCATTTATGTTGTTCTGTGCCAAAGATGGTAATAATTTGCTAAGCATCAATAGGAAACTAGTACAGACGCCATCATAACATTGTAGTGGTTTTGTTTTGTTTCTTTCTTTGTATAAAAATAAGTACATCTCCGGCCTCTAAAGATGATGTGGCCGTGTGCAGGGTCTTTCAGTACCAGAAGAGGTAGTATGTCGTTAAAATACGCTGAGTTTAGAATGAGATGTTCTGGAAGCCTAGCCCAACACAGCACCGATGTGGCCTCGGCAAACCAAATAGTTTCGTCTGTTTAATGGAGATAATAATATACACTTCAGAGGGGCATTGTGAAGATTAAGAATAATATGTGTACGTTATCTGTGGTGGGTCATTGTACACCGTTGAAGTAAAATAAATGGACCACAGTGGAGAGAACCATTTTGTATAGTAGATGTAAGGAGGTATTAGCACTCGATGAATGGAGGGCGTTTCCATGAGGTTCCTGGAGGACATCCGACCCGCCCTTGGCCTTGCGTGAAGGGCGAGGTTGTATCAAGTTGTGTTCAGTATAAGGCGTTAGTAACAACCACCCAGAGCCACAAGCAGTGCCCCCAGGTGGTTACAAGTGTGGGTTTTGGAGATACATTGCTTTCCATTGAATCCTGGTTCCATGACTTCTAGACCTTAGCAGTCGAGGGTCACTATTTAATCTCTTTATGCTGCTGCTTTCTCAGCTGTCAAAGGAAAGGTATCTCTGGGAATTTATTGTGTAGACATGTCGAAAGCATGTGGAGTAGAGCATTTATAGGTGCTCAATAACATATCAGCTACTGTTAGTGTTATTTACAGCATATATGGTGGGGTGAATGTAGCAAAGGTGTTCTATGATACTTTTCAGCAAAGCGAACAAGAGCAGAAGCTTCTTTAAATTCCCAGCAAAATGTCTCCAGTGGAGCAATGCAATGTACCCTTCTGAGTGTAAACAAGAGAGTCCAATTAGAAGTTAAGTTCAATGAGAACAGAAATGATATTTTGCCATTGATGTAGTTCACCGATTTATCCCCAGACCTAGCACAGTGTTTGGTCCATAGAGGCACTCTTTAAATACCTGCTGATTAACAGTACCTGTCAGAAAGAAAGAAAGAAAGAAAGAAAGAAAGAAAGAAAGAAAGAAAGAAAGAAAGAAAGAAAGAAAGAAGGAAGGAAGGAAGGAAGGAAGGAAGGAAGGAAGGAAGGAAGGAAGGAAGGAAGGAAGGAAGGAAGGAAGGAGAGAGAAAGAAACTAGAATGTAACCAGCCAGAAGGAAACTCTTGTGTGTCATCAAATCCAGCCAGATAAGCCTTAGCTGAAATCACTCAAGGACGGGGTCCACCCTGCTCTGTGGCCAGCCCCTGTGACTTTGGGTGACTCATTCTAACTTGTCTCAGAGTCTACCTTTGATTTCCCAGAAATCTTTCTGTTATTGATTTTCTATTTAATTCTGTTGTGGACCTTTTTGACACATAGAAATGAGAATTCTATGTTCTATTCTATCATTTTGTTTGATTTTATAAAACGATAATCATCATAACAATACTAACATCATCATGATTATGTAAGCTCTAGTTCAGATCACCTCTTTGCATCTGATCTACATGGTCTACCCATCATGTTTGCGGGGAGTATCACTAAACATTTAACATATCAGTAGAGTGTATGGCACTAGTGCTGACCTTTGTCGCTGTTCACGGAGCCTCTTCCTTATTTCTTAGGTGCTGCCCTCCATCGCCGAGAGGTACAAGGCATTATAAATAGAACTGCACAGAAAAATGAGATGTTTTGTTGAGTCTATCCCACGGCTAATCTCTTCAGCACTCTTCTTATTTAAGTCGAATTATCTTGTTTCCCACGTTGGCATTTTCCAGACAGACTCTCTGTCATTTGGTGCCACACAGAGCATTATATCACCACCAATATATCATTTTTCATGGGCAATAATATAGTATCAAGGTGTAAGGGGAGAAAATATAAATCTCTCTTCCAATGGGTGAGTAAGAATTAAAAAAAGAGTAATGATTCCGTGAGATTGCAGCAGAAGAAAAATGAGGCTGGATATTTAAGCAGCGTTGATTAGAAAGTAGAAAACAATCATTTGCCGCAGTAACTGATTTATGGGCACAGTCTTGTGTGTACACGGGGGTTATTTGCTCCAGAAGGAAACTGTAGACAAATTCATAATTTATAATATTTATAAATATGCATATGATGAAGTAGCGAGTAGTAAGAGGGGGACAGCAGAACAGGTATTCTGATGTTTTTCCTATAGATGTGAAGATGTCTATGGTACCATTTTTTTTTGTTATCATTAGTAATTTTAACGCTTATCAATAAATCTTTTTCATGATAATAGCCGTATGAGCCACGGTAGGTGTGGAAAAAGAATTAGGAAACGTTTTGGAGAAAAGCTCTTTCAATTCTCTGGCAGTGAATTTATTCCCTTAATTCTATAAACTTCACTTTTCACATCAATAAAATTTCCAAGTACAGTTTTAGTTGCATCCGATAATTGTGATATGCTATGTTTGTATTTATTGAGTTAAAAATGGGTCTGATTTCTCCTTCGATTTTTTTTTTTTCCTTTATTGATTTTAGAGAGAGAGGAAGGGAGAGAAAGAGATAGAAACATTGATTAGAAAGAACATCAATTGACTGCCTCCTGCATGCCCCCCACTGAGGATTTGGCTCACAACCTGGGCATGTGCCCTGACCGGGATTCGAACTGGTGACCTCTTGGTGCAGGGTTGATGCTCAACCACTGAGCCACACCGGCCGGAATTCTTCGATTTGTCTTTATGCTCTTCCTTTCCATGTCTAAATAAATTATTTAGATTATTAGGTTAATGGATTGTTGAGAACTGTGTTGATTACTTTCCAAATATTTGGGAGATTTCCCAGAAATCTTTCTGTTATTAATTTTCTATTTAATTCTGTTGTGAAACTTTTTGACACATAGTTTATTTAGAAGTGTGTTGTTTAATTTTCAAGCGTTTGGATATTTTTCTGTTATATTTCTGTTACTGAGTTCTAGTTTAATTACATTATGGACAGAAACAATATTGCATGAGTTCAAATCAAGTACTCCAAAAACTGTAAGTTAATTTAGGAAAAGTGACATCTTTTTTATATTGCTTTTTTTTTTTTCTATTTAAGAACATATGTCCTGACTTTTGTCCAAGATTACTGTTTCTCTCATGAATGTTAAATAGGTTTTTACTTTGGCCAACGTTATTTTTTGTTATATTAATATTTATGTATTTTATTTACTTTTCTCTATCATAAATGAGTTATTTTCTTCAATTATGTTTCTTAACTAGTTTTTTATTTTTTAAATATGTTTTTATGGTTTTTTTTTTTTTTTTTTTTTTTTTGAGAGAGAGAGGAGGGGAAAGATAGAAACATCAATGTGAGAGAAAAACACTGATTGGCTGCCTCCTGCACGCCCCCTGCTGGGGATCAAGCCTGCAACCTGGACATGGGCCCTGACTGGGAATTGAACTGGGACCTCTCAGTCCACCGGACAGTACTCAACCCACTGAGCCACTCCGGCTGGGCTTAACTAGTATTTTAACGTGCATTAAAAGATACTGATTTTTTAATGTTAATTATATATCCTACTGATTTAGAAGAACTCCTAATTTTTTGCCACAGATTTCCCAATTATTCTGATAAGTTTCAACTACATGCATATGTACATCGTTACCCTTTAGAAATAAAAACGACTGTACTTCTCTCTCCCGAGTTCTTATACCTTTCTTGTGCCTGATCTCATTGGCTAACATCTCCATAGTGTCAAGTGGTTGTGGACATGGTGAGCAGCCTTGTCATGTCTTTTTTAACTTTATTTTTATTGTTGACGCTATTACAGATGTCCCCATCCTCCCCACCTTCTTTGCCCGCCTCCACCAGCCCCCGCCCCCTTCCCCCGGCCATCACCACTCTGTTGCTGCGTCTATGCGTTATGTATACATGTTCTTTTTTTTAACTTTTTTTTTCTTTATTGATTTGAGAGAGAGAAAGGGAGAGGGAGAGGGAGATAGAAACATCGATGAGAGAGAACACCGATTGGCCGCCTCCTGCATGCCCCCCACTGGGGATCTGACCCACGACCTGGGCATGTGCCCTGATCGCGAATCGCATTGGTGACCTCTTGGTGCAGGGTCGACGCTCAACTCCTGAGCCACACCAGCCAGGCTGCATATATGTTCCTTATCTTCTCTCATCCAGTCCCCTCTCTCTGACAGATCAAAGTAAGTGGTACAGGCAGTGAGAAGGCTGCTGGTGTTTCTCGATTAAGTGAGAACTGACATTTGGTGGAGCGCTCTCTCTCTCTCTCTCTCTCTCTCTCTCTCTCTCATCTTTAGTATTTGATTTAGCTAAATTCTTCTTACTGGAAAATAAATAAAAAATTTAACCTAAAAAGCTACCCTTGTAATATTGTCTTGTGCCTGGTACACCAGCTTGTCCTGAGGGAGATGCTACTAGAATGAACAATTTTTGCCTAGTAGCCCCGCATGGAACACTGTTACTCCTCCGTATACACCTTACTTTGCTCCCCATCCTGGGCGCGTCTGTTGTTTCTGAGTGTTCTTAGCACCCCTAGTCCTCCCTCAGTCCCGCCACCTTCCCAGGTCGCCCTTCTCTGAGGGGTTCAGGTCCTCATTCACCTGTGCCAGTCAAAGCCTGGGGTACTTGCCCTTCGGTGATGGCTGCGGGTGTATTTTGTTGTTGCCCTCTGTCCCTCAAAGATTAGTTGTTAAATCTGTGAATTCTTGGAGAAAAATGTTATATAAAACATGTTGTAACATTTTCAGTTGCAAATAGAATTCCACTTGATGATACACATCTTGCTTCCATATTTTTATTAAATGTCTCTATGGTTTAATATATGTACCTAAGAAATAGCATTTTTTCCTAGTGCCCATTAAGAGATGAAAGAGATCTACAGGCATTTCCAAGTCAGGAATGTCTGGTTTATATTTCTGTTCTAAGGGTATAGCACAGCATTTACTTCTTAAATACTTTTAAAATGTCTTAAAATAGCTCTGCCATCTATGGAGAGTGACCCCTTCAGGAGATGATTGTACCCTAATATGGGACTGAAAATGAATTGATACATATTTAAAAATTTTTTTAATTTATTGACTTTAGACAGAGAGAGAAACATTAATTTGTCGTTCCACTTATTGATTTATTCATTGGTTGATTCTTGTATGTAGCTTGACCAGGCATTGAACCCGCAACCTTGGTGTATTTGCCCGACATTCTTACCAACTCAGCAACGTGGCCGGGACCTAAGCGTGGATATTTTTGCATCTCAAAATATGGTTAGTATTTGAGCCCTGGCCAGTTTGGCTCAGCGGTTAGAGCGTCGGCCTGCGGTCCGGAGAGACCCGGGTTCGGTTCCCGCTAAGGGCACATACTTCGGTTGCAGTTTGTCCCCGGCCCTGGTTGGTCATGCGGGTGGCAGCCACTCGATGTGTCCCTTCACGTCGATGTTTCTCTCTCTCTCTCCCTTCCTCTCTCTACCTCCCGCTCTATCTGTACAAAAAAAAAAAAAAATGGAAAAATATCCTCGGGTGAGCATTAAAAAAATATATATATATGGTTAGTATTTGAGAAGTCACAAATACTATGTCTCCTTTTCTAGCTATGTTATAGAGTAGAAAAATCGATCTACTGCTAGATGAGTGACAGACTAGAAGTCTACCGTGATTGTAAGAATGGTGAGCAAAAGGCCAACACTCAAATACATTACACATTAAGTTAAACCGAATAGTCTAATGCTTTAATAGTAAAATAATACTCCATCAAATCAAATCATGTCTTATTAATAAGACAGTTTCATTAAAACTAAAAATGTAGTAGTAACAATGAATCATTTATGGCTTTTGAAAGAAATATATTTTGATATCTCCAGATAAAAACACTTTATCTACAATCCAATTACCTTAAAAAATAAATTTGAATTAAACTTTAATCTGGAGTTTGCTAATAATTGAAATTTGCTTTTCAAAAGCAATTTCATGTTAATATTTCAAATTACAATGTATTTTATATGTGTCCATGTGAATTAAGACACCAGCCACATTTTACTTCGAAGATAGAGTAACTCACTGAATTTTCTATAATTTAAACAACTTTTTCTACCTGTTTTCAGATTACTGAAAATCATAAGTATTTATTTTTAAACACTAATTTTGCCAGGGTAATCATTATTTTTAGTACATGTTGCACATATAGTCTCTATTTTATAAAACAGACTTATAAGAAGATATTGATAAGCTCCTTTTACACATAGTCAATAAGATCCGTTTCATTTCCCTAGATTAGGGAGCCAATATATTGCATAGGTGGTATTCAAAACAGAGCTGATTCTACCTCTCTCTGATGCTGCTTTATATTTTCAAAACTCAGTGTTAATAAGGGTTAGCGGTTATATGTATGTGGGCAGTTGTAGTATGTAAAGGAGCTGAGAAATATTTTAACTGAATTAAAAGGCTCCTCTGGACTTACACTTTCCAAAGTCCTGCAGTATCGGGAAGGGAATGCTATCACAAGTCAGTTCCTGTCCATCTTCATTTCCTCATGTCACTGATGATGATGGTGGGTCATTTTTCTATCATAAGTCAGCAAATGTCTCAGAGTCTGAAGAACAAATCCACCTGCTTTTCTGTGTCCAACAAACAACATAACAATGTCCACATACAGCCCTTAGAAGTCATGACCTGAGATATGGTAAATTGACCGCAGTAGGTTGTTCATGCATTCTCTGCGGAATAACAGAAGGTCTAGGAGAGGCAGCAGCAGGTGGACAGAAGACACCCCTACAGTCTTGCTGTTCCCAACTTTCTCTCTTTTGAGCAGTAAATGACAATAAACAATCTCCTATTTGGAAGCAAACATTAGTTCACTGTGTCTCATTAAGTAATGTCCAAATTATACCATCATTTTATCTCTTGCAGTGCTTTTCAATATGCTTGCTATAATGTTTAATTATTTTCTTACTTCAAAAATATTATCCCCAATATAAATATCTCTTAACATGCAAATCATCCTTTCTGGGCTCTCTAGACCTGACTTCTAAAGGGACCACTCACGTCGATCATTTCCATCTTACTCAACTCTCACTCACTTTTCTTTTTTTTTTTGTATTAATTAATTTTTGTTACAGATGTTTCTCCTTTTCCCCCCTCCCCGCCCTGTCCCCAGTTTGTTGTCCATGCCCATTGTTCATGCACACATGCATATAAGTTCTGTGGTTTATCTCTTCCCCCACCCCCTCTTTAGGGGATTGTCAGTCTGTACCCCACTTCCGCGTCTCTGGGACTACCCCATTCCTCATACTGTTCTGTTCATTATATTCCACAAATAAGTGAGATCATATGAAACTTGTCTTTCTCTGTTTGGCTTGTTTCACTTAGGATGATACTTTCAAGGTCCCTCCATGTCGTCTCAAAGGATAAGAGATCTCACTCACTTTTCAATCAACTGCACTTACTCTTTCCCCAAATTTCTAGTGACTCACATTCACTGCACCTGACAACCTTTTCCCCACCCCTCAAATCGCCTTCCTTTCCCCCTCCCACATGCATTATGATTTCATCTATAAATATGTTTGTATGTATCTCTAAAAGGCTATGAACTCTTTTTTTAAAATATGTTTTTATTGATTTTTTTTCAAGAGAGGAAGGGACAGAGAGATAGAAACATCGATGTAAGAGAAAAACATTGATAGGCTGCCTCCTGCACGCCCCTCAGTGGGGATGGAGCCTGCAACCCGGGCATGTGCCCTGATAGGGCATCACACTAGGACGTCTCAGTCAGCGGGACAATGCTCAGTCCACCGAGTCACAGCGGCCGGGCAATGAACCCTTTTATTAAACGTAACCACAGGATTATTTTACTGCTGAACAGAAAATAGTGATGATTCTTTAATATCGTAATGTAATCCATCTAGTCATTATTCATTTCCTCAGCTGCATTTTATTCTTTACAGTTTTTTGTTCAAACCGGGATCCAAATTAGGTCTACACATAAAAATTGGTTGGTATGACTCTTATGTCTTTTATTCTAAATCTCACATTTTAATGTGCATCACCAGTGAGCTAAAGGTGTCTCTTTCCATACATCTCTCCTCTCTCTCTCCTTCCTCCTTTTTCTGTTAAATCAAATGAAGCGGCTTTGGATCATTGCAGTCTAAGGGTGCACAAATCAGTAAGACATGCCATTATCAGCCTAGAACTTCTTCCTCACTGGAATATCCAGGCAATTACTGAGCCATATCATTTTGCTGTTGCTGTTAATCCTCACCCGAGGATATTTTTCCTTTGATATTTAGATAGAGTGGAAGGGAGGGAGGGAGAGAGAGAGAGAGAAACAATGTGAGAGAGAGACCTCAATTGGTTACCTCCTGCATGACCCCATCTGGAGCTGGGGATTGAATCTGCAATCCACGAATGTGCCCTTGACCGGTAATCGAACCCGCAACCCTTCAGTCTGCGGACCAATGCTCTAACCAACTGCTGAGCCAAACTGGCCAGCGCTCAATTTCATTTCTTAAAGATGCTGTGAAACTACCCAGTTTTTGCCATTTCTATGACCACCTCTGGTTCAAAAGAATAATCATCTCTCTGTGATTTTCAATTCAGCTTTGAGGCAATTTTCTCATTTGCTTCATGTTTCAAAGAACTATCATTTTTCTTTGTTAATTTTCACATGTCACTGTGGGAGTCAGTTTCCCTGGGAATAGTGAACGGACCTTCCTTTGGTGCTGATGCCTTTTAGTAGTCCTCACCTCTTGAATTCGAGCTTGGCTTATGACTTGTTATTGCAGACTGGATGTGTGCTTCTCCCCAAAATGCATGTGTTAAAATCTGAACCCCCGATGTGATGAGCCCTCGCGAAAGCGATGTGTGCCTTTATAGCAGAGACCCTGGAGTTCTCCCCTCGCACCGTGTGAGGGTACAACGAGAAGACCTCTGCAGCCGAGGAAAGGTTCTCACCGGAACCCACCGCGCTGGCACCCTGATCTCAGACGCCCAGCCTCCAGCCCCAGGAGAGATTCGGTTCTGTTACTTACGAGCCATCTGCTATGTGGTCGGAGCAGATGAACGAAGGCCCGTTCAGAACAGAACGCGGCGAACCTTTCACTGCGCCAGTCCGTGCGGAAACTTGAAGGAGGCATGCCCCGTAAACCCTCCATGTCTCATCACGTAGGAGCCCCAGCCTCTCATGTCCCAGGTGCAGACGAGACCATGGAAGAGAAAGTACGGAGAGCCCGAGTGGACAGAAGAGGCCTTGAGGTTAGATGGAGGGGAACTCAAAACGCAGACATGACTCCAACCTAGCTCTCCCCGGAGCCCCCAACCACCCGACTCTCTGAGCTGATGTGCTATTCACAAAACTAAACAAGCCCTTGCAAATTCTTCATCCCTAGCAGACATCAAGGTGCGAACAGATGAAACCCACTGCCCTGAGTAATATCAGGAGAAATAATGGAGTGATTGTTATTTTATCAGACTTAATTTTAAGAGAATTTTGTTGACCTGAAATAAGATGAACGGCACAGAAACGAAAACTCACAATATCAAACACTGGCTTTAGGATCAAGAAGCAGGTAAGGACCATTGACCCTTAAGAGATCTGCGGTAGCAACTAGAGGCCTTAATGATGCTCTGAAGAATGACCGGTGAGGCCGCGACCACCGGTCACGTGGAAGATGGAAAACATGTCAGCAGCTTGAGGATGTGGTGGCGGAAATCCCCGAGGAGCGTAGAGAAAGTGCCAGAGGATCTCTCTACTTTCCCTGTATGATGAAGTGAGAAGTGGGATGAGCTAAAGGAGAAACGTTGAGCTTTTTTTTCAAGTGTGTCTCAGTCGAGATTGTCTCTGACTTAAAGGAGACATCTCACGAGTTGCTGGTTGGTTGGAGGGAAGAGGAAGGGAACAACAGGAAACCACCAGAGCACAACTACTGCCCACAATTTAAAATCAGAGTTTTAGCAGTTACACGTTGACGAGCATCATTGTCTCTTCAGAATAAAAGGGGCTTTGGAGGTGTTGGAGCTCCTTGGAAACAGGTCCGTTTTAGACGTGTGACACACGAGTAACTGTTCCAGGGGGCAGAGGGATAAACGGCTCCGTGTCACACAGGCTGGTAGGTGGCAGAGCTGTAAATAAAGTCTAGTTCTTCTGACGGCCTCCTGGCCACCAGCATGGAAGCTTTCTGCTCTTTGCTAAGTGGGACAGGGGAGCAGTGGGGACAGAGAAGGCTAAACTGGCAAACCCAAACCAGGCTTCCTGAGCATCGTGGGGAGAAGTAACCGAATGGGCTGCAAGACAGAGCGGAAAATCGTTCTCAGCAGGTGACAGCCCCGTGGCGTTTCTCCCTGCATTGTTGCAGACACGGTACAGGCAAATCTGAGCTGGTTCTTGTGTGAGTCAGGTTAGAGCTACGACTGTTTAAAAAGCTCATTAGCGCTTTGTGAAGAGTGTAGCAGGACTCATTTTCCTCAGATCACTTCAGCCTGTCACTGAGAGGGAGAAGCTTTGAAAAGTGAACTGACTGACTACAGATCCATTTTTTTCTCAAAAAGAGAAAGAGAGAGAAAGAGAGTCATCCGAAGGGAACATCTTGCCCCCATCACTACGGTTTTCTGGATGGAGCTGCTTTCTCCTTTGCCTGCTGTGGGTACCACTCAGGTCCACTTCGTAACCCTGGCTTAGCTGCGTCTGAAAGAGCAGCAGGGACTCTTGGACCCGGACCTCCATGAGGACAACAGGCGCTTTGTCGGGGATGACCTGCCCAAGGCTCCGGAACCAGAGACACAGAGTGTCCTGTGCTCACATCCCTCACAGACGTGAAAAGATAGACCACCAGACTGTGTCCTGAACTCAACTCCCGGTTCTTCCACTTTAAGAAATAAACACGGGTCGTCACCCAGGGTGGCTGACAGGCGAGGTCTGTGCCCGACGAGACCACGTGTGTGTTCTGTGTATGGTTCCTGTCGACCGACCTCACGCTCGTTCTCTAGAGCGTGTAGATCTCGTTCCAGAGTTTTCCAGACTCTTCCTGTTCACACTGATGTATTTGGCTGAGCTTCCGCAGTTGAGCACTAAGACTCCCTCTGACCTTGCGGTGGGCATGTCTGGATGTCTGTTCACGGCGTTAACCCCAGGAGGGGCGGGGTGGTCCCGACGGCTCTGGTCACGCCACGTCCGCGTTTTCTCTGCCGCAGACTCACTGTTCGGCCCTGTGTCCTCGCCTACGAGTGTGCACGTCCCCAGAGACCTGCGCTGGCAGCAACTGTGTGCATCAGTTGGATCCTTATACAGCAACAAATGTATCACTTCGAAAAGCGGGGATAGATTTATACTGACGTGACCATTAATATTTTATAGAGTAAAATAAAAATGCATATTTTAAAGAGATAATTAGATGTTTTTAAGTGTGTTTGAAATGAGCCATTGACTCCTTCATTAACTGAGGAAATTCAATGAATAAAATATGAGCACAATTACAATAGCATTATGTATCAATAGGTTAAAGTTTGAAAAGCTTTTAAATACTATTGTTTCCCATCCAAAAGAACTCTGCTCACCTTTGTGTCTGGGAGAGATGTGCAGACAGATTTAGTAGTTTTTGGCTTGTGAGCACAGGCGTGCTTTGTCTTGTTGCTCCTCGTAGATGTTCTGTTTTTTATAACTCGAAAGTAGGGCCCTCCACCAGAAGAAAGATTAGGCTCGGATGGTTAGCATATTTTAGGAATAAAGTATTTTTTTTAAATTTTTTTCTTCTTTATTGATTTTAGAGAGAGAATAAGGAAGAAGGAGAGAGAGAAAGAAATATCAATGAGAGAGAACATTGATTGGCCACCTCCTGCATGCCCCCCACTGGGGCTTTGGCCCACAACCTGGGCATGTGCTCTGACCGGGAATCAAACCAGTGACCTCTTGGTGCATGGGTTGACACTCAACCACTGAGTCACACTGGCTGGGCAGCAATAAAGTATTTTTAATGATAAAGAATTTTTAATTAAGGTATGTACATTGTTGTTGTTTTTTTACAGAGAGTGCTATTGTATACTTAATAGACTACAGTATAGTATAAACATAACTTTTATATGCCATGGGAAGCCAAAATATTTGTGTGACTTGCTTTATCACAATATTTACTTTATTGCGGTGGTCTGGAACGAAACCCACAATATCTTTAAGGTATGCCTGTATCTTTGTTTGTGTCTAAGAAAATTGGTTAAGTTGAATGCTTCTAAGTGGAGATACATTTGCATGTTAGTATCTCACACGGTCAGGTAATTGGACACACCTAATGGTGCTCAGATGTGAATACCCACAATGTTCACTCCAGCATGACCACTACGCTACCTCCTGGATATTCGTTGACGCCGAGGGTCCCTGTCCTTGTCTACTTGGGCTGCTGCAACAAACACCCCACCCTGGGTAATTGGAAAAACAACATACACTTACTTCTCACACGTCTGGAGGCCGGAAGTCCAGGGTCGGATCCCGTATGGTTAGACCAAAGCCCTGTTCCCGGTTTTAATCCCTCTCAAAGGCCCCCCCTGCTATCATCATCTTTATGGATTAGGATTTCAATTTAGGACTTTGGGGAGGACGTGAACATTCGAACCATATAGCACCACACACCTGCATGAGAATCTTTAAGAGTCAGCCACAAGAGAAAAATAATAGTAGAATAATGAGCAGCTCTAATCCAAGAGTTTCTAGAAGAAGTTTCATCTCAGGATTTAAAAACATAAGGTGATAATGTATGTTCTACACTTGGTTCTCTAGACTTCAATTTTAAGACATTAAACCTTTTTGAGAAATGGAGAAGCCATGTAGAAAGGCACCTGAGGCTGTACTTGATGGGTGTCTCATTTTCTAGGTGAGGTACTTGGGCACAGACAGAGAGAAACCTTTTCTCACACAGTTTAAGTCATGTTTTCACTGACTAAGTCATGTGGAGAACAATAAAGAAAATATAATGCGTATCATGTTATAGTAAAGTTATAATCTAGTGATTTCCAGTCATTTCAAAGGGATATAACAATGATTTCTCAGCCAGCGTTTTATAAACCTTCCAACTAGTGGAGGCAACCACAACACTTCTCGAAACATTTCCCAATGAAAAAAGTCACAGTTTCCCTCCTTTTATCACTATCTTTCCAAGGAAGTGTAAACAAACTTTGCATGAAAAGATTTGGATACACATACTAATCCCCAATCTACTAATTGAAGGATATTTGGAAGGTATCTAAATTCTGAGTATCAGTTTTTTGTTTTGTTATGTTATGTTTTGTCAGCAAAATGACAATTATATGATATGGTTCTGTAAAAATTTGCAGAGTAAAGTTAGATGTGTGTGAGGTCTGTATATCAGCATTTGGTCTTTCTGTTTCCAAAAAAATCTAAGCTTTACTCTGATCCCTGAATATTCTTCCATGTATCATGCTATCGTATAATCTTATCACTCCTTTTCTGGATTTTGACAAAGTTCAATTTCATATTAAAAAATGTAAACTATGTTAGTTGTCTTTTTTCCCTACCATAGAGAATGTTGAGTGGGCATTATCAGCTCACTCATCTCTGAGTACAATGAGAACAGCAATTCAAGATCAGAATAATAATCCTACCGTAGACTATTTGCAATGTGTACTGTGCAAGCATTTAAACTTGAACCATAAAAATCAATGATGACTAAAGCAACAATAAAGAATACCATTCAAAGGGGGCGGAGCAACAGGAGTCTCATCAGTCTTCATCCCACTCACTGGTGGCAGAGTGGAATCCCATATCCACCACTGAATTACTTGAATTGTATGTGCTAAGCTAACAGTCTGAGGTAACCAAATGTATAGACAAAGGCAATCAATAGAGGTGAAAATCGAAGGGATTCTGAATCAGAGGAAGAAAAGATGATTATCACATGGAATGAAGTCTAAATGTTTGCAAACCCAAATTATATCTTTGTCAGTCTGGCATAATTCCCACTGAAGGGGTCAACATGCCTGAGGAAAGGGTTATAAATCGTTCATTGGTACTTTTGATTTTTAAGACCAAAGATTGATAAACTAGAGCCCGAGGACCAAATGTGGCCCGTGGCCCGATTTTCTGCTGACACTGGATCGAAGAGTGATTTTACATTCCTCAAATGTTGTTAAAAATTAAAATGAAAACACAGAAGAAAATGCAGCCAAAACCACGTGCAGAATCGATAAGTATTTACTGTATGTCCTCGCAGAGGAAATAGTCACCGATTGTGCTTGACGCTAAGAAAGGGAGAGGGGAGGACGATTTGTGTCCATTCATTCGTTCAAGCCCTTATTGTTGGTATCGCCAGCGTCACCGTTGCATCCAGGGCCGTGGACGTTAATGAGGGGAGGACGATTTGTGTCCATTCATTCGTTCAAGCCCTTATTGTTGGTATCGCCAGCGTCATCGTTGCATCCAGGGTCGTGGACGTTAATGAGGGGAGGACGATTTGTGTCCATTCATTCGTTCAAGCCCTTATTGTTGGTATCGCCAGCGTCACCGTTGCATCCAGGGCCGTGAACGTTAATGAATGAGATCTGTTTCCTTGGAACCTCATGAAACATACAGCTGGTATATATTTTGATGCAGGCAGTGGTCAACTTGAGCACAGGATACAACGAGAGGAGGCATTATCTAACACAGCCTGGGGGTGGGGGCCAGAAGACTGGGGGAGCATTCCATCCGAAGCAGCCACATGGAGGGAGTAGACTTTAGACTATAAGACCAATGAGCCAGTTAAATAGAGGTCTTTTACAAAGTAATGTTGACAGTGCCATCCGATGGTAGAAATACATCACAGATGCATAATATATATCCATAAACATACAGACAGACGTAAGCCGAGGCTTTATATCTTTTATTCCAAAATTTTAGCCATGAATTCACTACAATACAAAACTCACTACTTTACAAGCAACGGCTGAATCCAAATTGTCTCTGGCAGACGGAAAATGTGAAGGTTACCCGCTCACATGGCTAAAGCTTTTTGCTAGTATTTCTGGAGGAGCCTTTCAGAATTTGTATTTTCCCTCGACAAGTATATTACGCAGGTTCTAGAGTAGATGTTGGGCAAAGGGTTTTCTACAACAGTCTGTACTTTTAAAAGCTTTCCCCCGCTTCTTTCAATCATGGGCAGTGAATCCGTTACCTCCTGGGGGTTTATATTTCAAAAACCTAAGATTGACATCTTCAAGGGGCAAAGAAAAAAAATGCAAGTTTTCTCCTAGGAGTTTTGGAGTATATTTCTTTATTATCAGAAGCCTAGGGTAATTAGTTTGAAATGTCCTTTGTAGTAGAGGTCAGACAGCAGGGGGATGCTTCCTCTGTATCCCTGTCACTCACCACAGCACCCTCCCCTTCGCAGTCCTCACTTTCCCAAGGATGCCACCGCTCCGTGTCCTAACCAGGCTTGGCCGGGCGCTCTTGGACCTGAATCTGCAGCAGCCTGTACCCTCCCAGCTTTGCACAATGGCGCACTTTCTCCAGCGTTCCCTGCTCTCCCGCAGAGCTGTGACCTGCACGACCTTCCCTCACCTCAGCTCTTCCGACTGGAGCCTCAGCCTCCAGCTGGGAATCAGGGGCCAGCCACGCTGTCCCCAGTGGGAGCCAGTCCACAGCTGCACCCACTCACTTCCTTTCCACACACAGTGCTCTGTTCTCAGATCAGCTGATAAGCACGTTCCAGCAGCGCGTTCTGGGGGCATCTCTGCACTCACATGGTCGCCCACAACATCTAACCCATGGGCTTCCCTCCCCTCGCAGAGGCCACTGGCCAACCTGGGATTTCCCCGTAGATGCCTCTTGCTCAAGACTCATTCCTTGTTTCCTGGAAGGGCTGTTGGTTCCCAACCTCTGGTGAAACCGCAAACTGGCCCCCATACAAGGTGGGCAAAGAGAGGCCAAAGAAAGAGGCAGGCCACTCCAGGTTGGTCGGAGGAAGACTTGCTGAGCAAGGAAACTTGCACACGGGGCCTGCCTTGGGTGCCTGAATGACCAGTAGATCACTGCACTCACCTGCCACAATTTAAAAGTTTATATAGAGACTTCAACAGGGTTTAGTCATGGATTCAAACCAGATGGTCTCAGCGACACCTTACTCTCTCAAAGCTACGTCCTTGAAACTGCGTCCTTGAAACTGCTCCAGCCGTATGGTCAGTGGCTGGAATGTTCATGCTAAGGACAAGGGAGGAGCTAAGAAGCCTCTGATTGCCCAGGTCAAGTTCTTGAACCAACTGGTATTCATTCCTCTCAGTGACCAACTCCACCATGACCCAATTTCTACTGCCCTGAAAGAGCCAAGTGGAAACATTTCTGTTCCTTATTGAATGCCATTCCAGATGTTTCTCATTTAGACAGACTTGTGAATAGATATATAAATAAGTACAATAATAAACTGATCAAAATAATTTCATAAAAATGGGATTCTGCACCACACTATACTATTTTTATTTTTAGAATATTTAATATTTTGCAATAAAGCGAACCAGAAATAGCATTATAGATAAGTAAACTTTAGTTCAATATTTCACCACAAGGGATTTTTGTCTTAAAACAGACTTCTAAATTATAAACAATAGAAACGTAAGATAAAGATAAAATGAGGTAAGGATTTGTGATATTTTTCTGATTCAGTTTTAAATAGTGTCTTCTCAAATCCTTAATTAATAGAGGACATGATATTTTTACCTCTCTTCTCCATATAGGGTGATATTTTTGGTTATGTGATTAAGCTTACATTGTAAATGCTTTAAATGCCATTTTCCTTTAACTGTAATTTAGACACATGCTGTTCAATTTTAATTTTATTTTTATATTTATAGAGTTAGTGTTTAGCATCAATCACTTTGCTAAATATTCACATTTTTTTTGGTCCCGTGTTCTGATTTCTGTCTGGTTTGACCAGCTCTCATCATTCGGTAAGACTTTAAAGTCAACAGCATGGGTGTCTTGGTCCTTTACATTTGCCAGAACACATGACGCGTCTCAGACCGCAGGGTCATTTTGCTTTCTGTCGGAGTGTTGCAGTCGTCACCCTTTGCCTTCAGGCACTGAGCAGTTTGCTCGAGTCCTCCACCCCACAGGCATTCATGCTGGCTGCTGCTTCTCTGGCTGTACCAGACTCCCAGCTCTTCCCCCTGAATACTTTAACAGTTGTACTTCTTAGTCTTCAAAAACGCTCACTTTGTTTTATAGCGTCTTCTACCTTTGAGCTGTATAGGTGTCACAGTTTTCTTTTCTCTCTGAAGATAATTACATATCGTTTTAAAGTTTTCATCTGTTCCTTACTGCATCTCTTACGATGGATTTATTTACAATTATTAAGTTTACTGTCAAATTGTGTCACCTATTCCTGTTTAAGAGGGGGTGGGGGCCATAACACTTATTGGAGGTGGTAGGTGTGGGAGATTACATGTTTGTTGGTAAATTTCTCAATGGCAGAAGAAGTTACCAAATGGCTTTGCAATTTGGCAGCCATCAACGTCAATAGTTGGCATTCCAACTTTAGCATGGGTATAATACTGACCACCAGCTTATGAACGGTATGAGGGTGCATTACAATCAATGTCATCCACAGTTCACACCCTCTCTTGTGCTGACGAGCATCTTAGTCCTGTGCTCTATGAATGGTGTTCCCAAGCCTGGCACTTCTCTTACTAAAGTTCTCCAGAGAACAAACATTTAATCCTATATATGGTTCTGCAAAAAATAGACACTTGACTTCGTGGAATGTGGATGGAAAACCGATCTTTCTCCTCCTTAGGTAGCTTTTCACACCAACTCTCACCAACTACAGCCCTAATGCCTTCCTTTCTGAGTATTTCTGGTTCTGCTGGGCTTACTTGTTCTTGCTTGTGTCTGTGGACATTTGTCATCGATTGTCCTATGATTGGCTATGATGAGATTTTCTCACCAGGGTTCTGCACTCATCAATGAGAGATCAAGTCTTCAGCTGTGTCCTTGATGTGTCTCATTCTTTCCCTCTGTGGTTTCTGAGGGGGAAACGTTTCAAAGCTTTGTGCCATCTTAAAGTCAGAAACCCTTACTTGATTTGTTTTGCTCTTTTTCTCAGAAACATGACATTTATAATATACTTTTCCCTTCTTGATTTTTTAAAATCTCTCTCCATTTTTTAATTTACGGTAGGCAGAATTCTACAATGACCCACACGTTTCTGCCCCGGGACCTGTGGTCAGTGTTCTCCTCTCCTCCAGGGCCGGCAGGGCCTGTGGGTGTGGGGAGTCGCTGTCACAGGTACTGAAATGGTTTCAGACTCCTTTGCGGCAGACTTCTGCAGGCTTTGAAGAGGGGAGTAACCAGCTTGTGAGAGGGCAGTCTTTCAGAGCTGAGAGGACCCATGACCAATAGCCGGCAAGAAAAAAGA
The DNA here is from genome assembly GCF_014108415.1 of Molossus molossus. Classification (NCBI taxonomy): domain Eukaryota; kingdom Metazoa; phylum Chordata; class Mammalia; order Chiroptera; family Molossidae; genus Molossus; species Molossus molossus. The sequence goes on along the minus strand of NW_023425350.1, from coordinate 6,494,614 downwards.
GTTCTGTACAGCTATGAGAACTGGATTCTGCCAACAACTGGACTCTCTGTGCCACAGCTGTGCCCATCTGATCACAGCCTGGGAGGTCCCGAGCACAGGGCTGGTTAACCCACACCTGGACTCTTCACCCACGGAAATAACAACTTTTTTAGCATTGCTTTAACTCACTACTATTTCCAAATGCATGCATTGTATCATGTGAGTTTCATTTTTATGGTTATAATATATCTTCGTTGTCATCAAATTTACTATTTTTTCATCAACTGTCTTATAAATTTAAAAAAAATTTTTTTTCTTCATTGATTATTTTTAGAGAGAGGAAGGGAGAGGGAGAGAGAGGTAGAAACATCGATGAGAGAGAACATGGACTGGCCACCTCCTGCATGCCTCCAACTAGGGATTTGGCCTATAACCTGAGCATGCTCCCTGACTGGGAATTGAACTGGCAACCTCTTGGTGCATGGGTCCATGCTCAACCACTGAGCCACACTAGCCGGGCTTCAATTTTTATCTTTAGATACTACTATTCCCTCCATCTGGAGTCCTCAAGACCTTGATGGCTGCATTAACAGTACTTAAAACTAATGTACTATAAAGCACTGTGTTTCTAAATCTGTCTTTAACCACCTAATATAAAGAGGTAAACCTTTGGAGCATGTGAGAAGTTCATATGAAAATGGTTCAAGGTCAAATTTTTCCCTATTCCTTGGGCACTCTGGTTTATCATTCTAGCTGATCTCCGGAAGCGCCCCGGAAGAAGTACTTATTATTATTTTACCCACAACAGCATCATTTAAATTCCCGTTATATAGGCTTGTAAAACACAGTTATAAAACCACAATGGAAAATGATCTTCCCAATGGTGTAGCTAAACTAATAAAGTCATTTTGGCAGGGATGAGCAATTATAGTCCGAGCAATGTAAACTCAGTGCACGTGCATAACACCACGGAGGCAAGACGAATGATCAGAGGCTTGAGAAGGTGATGGGAGCCATGTTTCCATACTGCACCACACAGACATCACCTACCTGCTTTCTCAGGAGCCCACCACAGCAACGCCTTCCTTCCCACTCATTGTGATGAAACATTTAGCAATCTTTTATGCAAAAATGCTGTGTTCTTTTCAAAGGCATTGGGAAAAATTCTTGGACAGAGAATGAGCGTATTATTTAGCGACATTTACAAATGATTTATAGATTTATTTAAAATGTAATCAGTGTATATTTTATGTTGCATAGCTAAACTATAATTGTTTCCATACTAAGTGAAGCACCAAGGTTCATTTAATTTAAGGACTTTCAAGACACATTTATTTAAGGGTAGTATTAGTTGTTAGGAATGCAAAGTGAATACATTCCTGTCTCTGCCTAAAAAGTAGTAACCTTCAGTGCTAAAGATGATAGAGTGCCAATCTTAGGAGTCTATTTATTCACTCTTTTATTCCATAGTAATTTGGTACATACTATGTGCAAGTTACTGCCTATAATGTGGTACATGCACAAATTCTATGACTCTGTGTATGTGTTTCATATAGCTACCATTTAAATAAATAGACATATGTTCCTTAATATCATATAAGAATTATTTACACTATTGATCTTTGAAGTCATCACTATCATCTATGTTTTGCCAGTACTTACTCATAAAGTACTTGTGGAGTGTCATAACCTCTTGCTGAAAGCTACTTCCATCATATCCATGCACAACTTAACCCTCAAAACACAGCTCAGTAGCACCTTCTCCACCCACCATCATATGTATGTACATATACATGATCCTATTGGAACACTCTCTTCCTCTTCCCAGTGCTCATAGTATTGACTCTACATCTGTAAACACTTGCCTCGGGCTGGAGTACCTCCCATTCATACTGTCTCTCTTATTACGCTCAGCAATAAACATAATACAAGTCAACATCTGTCCAACGGTCGACATGTGTTTCTGTCAGGTGAGACCCAGGTGTGATTTCTATATTTTGTTCCAGGAATTGGGGGCAGTTTCTGGTGAGAGAAAATCAAGAAAGCTACATTTTTACCCACATAAACTGATGTGGATAAAGTCTGGCCACAGTACGTTATTTTTTAGTGAATTTCCTGAAGAGAGTACATTTCCCTTGGTCCTCTCGATGTACTGTTTTGGCCTCATTCTACACTTTGAGAGGTAGATTGTTTAGTTTTAAATATTTTTCAGTGTTCCTTCTTATTTGCTTCTTAGCACATTAATATTTTAGAAACGTGTATTTAATTTCCAAAAGTATAAATATTTTGTCTTTTTTTCGTTGTCGATGTTCTTTTTTTTAATAGCCAGTGAACTTTGACCTCCCAAGCACAATCGGATGGACCATACACATTGACAGTTGTTAAGGTACTTCATGAGGTTAATGGTGTCCGTGGTGATTCTCTGATACCGTTCTTCTGGGTGTACATCATTCTAGACCACAGGGAATTCTCAGTCATATATTCGATAGCAGCTAAGTATTCGTGAACTTACATTTAAAATACTTTTTCTGTCATTTTTGTGGGTTTGGTCAGAAACGAGCAATTTCAGCATATGTTCGGTCTATCATCCTAAAAGCAGACATTAGGAAAATTGTTTAAGACCACAGGAAGCAGAGAATGTCTTATTGTTGCCTTCACACAAGTGAATGACAACTTGGCCGACTGTAAAGTTCTTGGAACACAACATTCTTCTCTGAAATTTCTATGTATGTTGCTAAAATGTGGCATCTAATTTCCTGACCAAAGTTTTATCTTTTATAAAAAGTGTATTTTCTTAATGCTTGCAGTTTTCTCTTCTTGATGTCAAGACATCTTTGTGTGTGCTTTTTGTAGTTGGAAGCACTCTCGGTTAAAATAAAAATGTATTCATTATTGTTATTTGCTTGAAATGTCAGACACTAAAAGGGACTTGTTAATATTTTAAAAATCAGCTGGATTTTGGGACACCTTACTTTCTACTATATTATTGCAAATTAAAAACTCATAAATATTGCTCAAACGTTAATTGAGTATTAGCTACATTGTCAGTATAATATGAATCAACCCAGTTCATGCTATTTTATATTTTTACCTTTACTTTAAAAAATATTTTTAATCGGTTTGAGAGAGAGAGAGAGGAAAGGAGAAGGAGAAAAAGAAACAATGATGAGAAAGAAACATCGATCAGCTGCCTCTTGCACGCGCCTTCCTGGGGATAAAGCATGAAGCCTGAGCGTGTGCCCTGAGTGGGATTCGAACTCACGACCTCTTGGTGCACGGGATGATGCTCAATTAACTGAGCCACACCAGCCAGAGCAAATTTTACGTATCTTTTTTTTTTTTTTATGATAAAAGTTTTGTCATTCGAACTTTCTTATTGTTTGATATTTGCTTGCCATATTATTATTCCACTGTTTTATTGAATTATATTAATATTTTAATTTAACTATATTACTATTTTCTTTTCATTGCATCTACTGAAATCAGAGTAGAGTTTTAGTTTTTGACTAGCTTTATCAAATGCCCCCAGGCTCTCTAGTCTGTAGAACAGGAACAGGGGAGCAGAAAATCATTATTATAGGAAACAGTCAATGCCTAGTTAAATTTGAGTCTATCAGATCAGTGACAGCTTCTTACTTAGGCTAAGAATATGGTTTTGCTGAGGTTGAGTTTGGCTATTAGTAAGGTATTGCCTTCTAAAGAAAAATATAAGTGCGTAGTTGGCTTGCATCACCCTTTCTGAATGATAATATACGCGGACGGCTTGTGGTACAGCGAACACTAAACACGTGGGAATGAGCGAGACCACCCTGCGCAGCCTGCCTCCGTACAGCTGCATTTCCACGAGGGCGCGGAGAAACGCGGGGAACCGAGCTGGGCGACCCCAGTGTGTCTCTGTTCTCTGCGGCCACACAGACTAAGCTTCATTTCTAGATCCTTGGTTAATAAATTGGGATGTAAATCGAGTTTCCAAATGAGCAGTCTACACCTGGCTTCGTCCATAGTTTGGTCTGTTCGTTTTCTTCATACCAGGTGTTCAGCCAAGAAAATTGGCTCATTTACTTGGATGTGTAGAAATAAAAAATAAAGATAAACAAACAAACAAAAAACTAACACCATTTCCTTGCTTCTCCACCTTCCTCCTACTCACAATTCTAAATCACTTAGCTCTCATCATCTAGACATCCCTTATGTCATGTGCTGTCACTATCATGTGCCTGTGTAGGGTGACTTCTCCAAGACCACTGTAGGGCTCAGTCCCTGACGATGTGTCTGTTGGGAGACACACTTGAGGAGTTGAGTTGTGAGCTGGTTTGAAGCAAAGGAGTGTGACCAGGGATACATGAATGTGGAGTTTATGTCACAACTATTAAAGAAAATAATTCTCACACCTGTTGAAACAGTAAGAAAGACTTAATTCAAAACTACCACAATAGGAGGTAAGACTATTACAACAGGAGAGCGAGATGAGGCTCGACTATGAATAAAAGAGCAAGTGAGGGTTTAAAGCCAACTAGCAGAAGGAGTGGGTCGGTAGACGGAAAATGACTAAGAGCAGACATACGGTAGGGGGTTTCTTGCTGAAGGCAGGTCAGGGTGATCAGATGGCAATGGTCCTCCCGGAGGAGTTTGATCAGATGCGGAAGTTGGGCAGATATCAAGCCTTCTCTTTCCCTGGTCTTTGGTAATTGGCTTACATGCATGTGCTGATCGATACTCAGTGCTGACATCTGTAGTTCCTGGTCTATGAAGTTTTGTCCTCCTCGGTGCTCTGTGCTACAAACTCTAGCAACTCTGGTCTCCTGGACTTTCTGCTTCATTTCTTCAGCTCTGGGAGGGAGTCAGCTGGATTCTGCCTGCATTACTCTTCCCTATGTGAGGGTTTGATAACCCTTCTAAGGCAATAAGCTAGGACATTTATAGGAGCATACTTCATTTGTTTTCCATGTTACAGGGATCAATGTTTGGTGTTGCTCACTTGCCAGCATCTTGGGAACTATTGTGTCCTGTACTTTGTCTGTGTGTGTGGCTAAATTAGATACCTACTCTCATCTTGTCTGGAAGAAGAAGTCCAGGTGTCTTTTATTATATTAAAATTTTAAAGTTACTTGACCAAGATTATACTGAATCACGTGTCTGAATTGAGAATATAATTCATATGAAAGAGATCTGACTGAAGCATTTGTCACTTCATCAGTCTCTTTGCTCGGTTCCCCTAATCTGGTTGACGAAGTAGTTTCTCCCTGATACTGAGGAACCTCAAAGGGAAGGGGGAGGGAGGGTGGGATGAGATAAACCGAGGAACTTCTATGCGTATATGCACAACCAATGGACACCGACAATAGTGTGGGGAAGACAGGAGGGTGCAGGAATGGGGAGGAGGGGTCAATGGGGAAAAAAGGGAGAGACATCTGTAATACATTCAACAAAAAAGATGAGTTAAAAAAAAAAAAGTATCATCAGCTCTTAAAAGCAGCGAACACTCCTTTGATCAGAGAAATTTAGTTCTAGGCCTTATAATATATTTATTACTGTGTGCCATATTTTTCTTACTTATTTATTATACTCAGTATATTGTACCCATTAAATGATGCAAATTACCTTATAACAAAAAAAAATTGTCTCTTCAGTTATAAAGAGTAGTAAATGACTGTATTCCAAATTCTTTTTTGTTTGTTTGTTAATCCTCACCCAAGGATGTTCTTTCCATTGCTTTTTAGAGAATGTGGAAGGGAGGGAGAGAAGAAGGGAGGAAGGGAGGGAGGGAGGGAGGGAGAAAAGAAGGGAGGAAGGGAGGGAGGGAGGGAAGGAGAGAAGATGGGAGGGAGGGAGGGAGGGAGGGAGGGAGAGAAGATGGGAGGAAGGGAGGGAGGGAGGAAGGGAGGGAGAGAAGATAGGAGGAAGGGAGGGAGGGAGGAAGGAAGGGAGAGAAAATGGGAGGAAGGGAGGGAGGGAGGGAGGGAGAGAAGATGGGAGGAAGGGAGGGAGGGAGGGAGGGAGAGAAGATGGGAGGAAGGGAGGGGAAGGAGGAGGGAGGGAGAGAAGATGGGAGGAAGGGAGGGAGGGAGGGAGGGAGGGAGGGAGGGAGAGAAGATGGGAGGAAGGGAGGGAAGGAGGAAGGGAGGGAGAGAGATGGGAGAGAAGGGAGGGAGGGAGGGAGGGAGGGAGAGAAGATGGGAGGGAGGGAGGGACAGAGAGAGAGATTGATAGTTGCAATAATTGTATCACATAGAGCAGAACCCTATTATGTGCCATCTTCTGTGTATAACATGTTTAAATATCAACTCTATTTACACATTTCAAACTTATTGGGCAAGTTCTACTTTTCTGTTTTCTATATGTGAAACCCAGAAAAATCAAGTTGCTGTCACACAGCCAAAAAATGCTTTGGAGAAACTAACTCCATCTTCCCCCACACTGCAGCGCATGCCGTTCTCATTTCCCTGCACCCCCAGGTCGTAGCCTCCGTTATTACATCTCAGCAAATTACCGGTAGAGCACTAGCAGGTATTGAGCTACGTCAGTGCAGTCCGTGACCTCATTCACGGACGTCCACGGTCCTTTCCATTCACATTGCACGTTCAAGCTAAAGCCAATTGTCTCCACTTTGAGTCAGCATCAGTTTTCCAACAACTGTTAGGATTTTATTTTTATGCCTACCTAGGATTCAGTGCAACACATGAGTTACGTTAGACTTTCCAGTGATGGTCAGCCCATAAGTCATATAGATCTGTTCCTGGCAGTATCTCCCGAGAACACATGCTGTCATGCTTCTTTACACTATCAAATCACGCGTGCAAAGAGTGTGCATGATCTTCACTATCAGGCTGCGTGATGAGATTTCAGACATGAATGAGCAATAAGCACGGCGAAAGCAGGGAAGGTCACCTGTAAGTAGACTCATAGAAAGAACTGGGCTATTTGGGTGTATTGTTGATTTAGGGAGGCATTAGACATACTTCCAAATCTGAGTGGTTGTCATATAGCTATGAAAACAGCATGTGCCTTATTGTCCCATGAATCTCACATAAAGAAATAGTATAGGAAGCAAGGGTGATGTAACGTTATAGTGATGAGCTGTTCCTGTTCTTCAGGACGGTCACATGGAAACTGCATGACGAGAAGTCCATCAACATCATGCGTCCAAGATTCCATACCTTTAAACAGCTGAGTTTATAAGTGGCTTTAGCTCCTTTCTGACTGGTATTCTATGATTTTAAAGAAAAAAGCGTTTCCATTTTTTCTTTTCGTATTCATTCACAAATTGCAAGAAGGAAACGTATCTCTACCACGGGAGTCACGTTGGATTTCCTTTAAAACTAAATCCCGAGAGTCCCCAGCTTTCTGCACGTGAGAAACACATTGGTTCTCAGCCACCTGGAATTTGTCTCCAGCACTGCGGGCATGAGCGACAGAAAGGTATGCGAGTTGTCTTGGGGAACGAGGGACAAATGTGTGCAGAAAACAGAAATGCCACAGTGACCCATACTTGAAACGGGTTGGAAGCAAATGGCAAGTCCAAGCCACCCTGAGGCCCTCTGGCTTGTGTGTGGGTCATTTTCACGGAGCCCCTTCTTCTGCTCTTACCGTGCACGTGCGTTTCCCAGTCTGTCCCAGTGTCTCCTTCCTTCAGAAGGTTTTCATTGCCTGTCGTCATTCGGGTACTTAGAGCTTGGGCTTTAGAAACTGTGATTGACCCCTCTGTGACTCTCCTTTGTTTCCGGGAGCTCAGCTTCCTTTTGCAGGGCACGTCTCAGGGCCCCTGGACGCCCGAGAGAAGGGTAAGGTGATACCCATCAGTTTAAGGATGAAATGAGTTCACAGAATTCAGCGTGTACGTGGCACGCGTGGAGAGGCATACTTTCACTGTCTGCTGTCTGTCTCCTCCAATAGATCTTGAGTTCCCTCAAAGCAGGGCCTTATTGTTTTCTGTATTCTTAGTACTTTGGTTTGAATCGTTTCAGGAGCATTTCAAAGTTCTGACAATCATTCCATCCCTGGAGAGAAGAGTCTTGCTGTGCCTCAGAGGCTAAATGAAATGAGAAAGAGCATCCATTGCGTGTATGCTATGAAGAGCTGACTTTTTGAAAGAGAGTTACAAAGGGCAGAGAAAATCTTATTTTATTCATCTGTGTTTTCTAAACTGGCTTTTTTATGGAAGCTAAGAAAACCATTTTGTTTCTATTTCTCTTTCTCTTTCCTCTTCCCTCACCCTGTCCCCTTTCACTGTTGGAGTGGTAACCACCCCCAAGTCTAGGAGCTCCTGCTAAGTCACATGATTACTGATAAACCCAGCTGGCTGTTGGCTTGTCCCTCTCCTGGATGGATGGATGACATCCCTTGGAGTGGGTTTCACTCCCTGAAAAAAGAATAAGCCTTTAAAGAAGTAAGTAAACACCTACTTCTCATTAACATTAGAATGCACGGATGACAGTTTTGAATGCATGGTATAACAGTGTTTGTTTTTGAATAGAAGCACTCAAAATGCTTTACATTTCAAAAGTTCTATGATACAATGAGAAACAGAGTAAGAGAAGTAGGAAGAAATGTTATGTCATCAGCTTGGTCAGCCCCCAAATACACTCAGGTGTTAATAATACAAATCACTGCAAAACGAAGAACACCTACAGAAAGAAAATGCAAATGTACTTGAAGAAGCATTTGGGATTAGTGCCAAAGTGAGAATAAGAAACACAAAACTCTTGTCCAACAGGTTGGAGTAATCGTGATCTAACCTGACGCTGAAGCGTAGGTGCCTGTTCCGCGGGGTGGATGAGGAAGGTCATGGTTGCCGAAACATGGAGAGCAACAGATTCAAGTTCACACGGACTGTTTGCTGGTGGCTCTGAGCGCAGAACCTCTTGGCAGCCGAAGCAGAGACGATCACTGTGGGTGACACGAGATGGGCATTTGCCTCTCCAGGTTCTGTGGACAAACCTAAGCCCGTCCTGGGCATAATAAGAAAATACTTCCCAAGAAGGGCACGATGGTAGGAGGGACCGAAAGAGATGTCCTCAGTCCTGCTGAAGGGGGAATGCGGGTCGGGGAGAAAGGTAGAGAGGCACACTTCACCCCTACAGAATGGAAACAGCTTTGGCTGCCATCCGGCATGCGGGAGGCCCCACCCTCACATGCTCTCGCCTTGGTGGTGAATACGAACCCCGCAGAGGCCAATGTCAGAGGAGATGGCTAGACACAGCAGGTCTGGCAGAAGAAGAGCAGTAACTGGACGGCAGTGAAATCCATTTGCAGACACGGACTGTTCATTTCAGAAGCTACAAAACCTAATTTCGGAAGTCAGTGTCTCGGCAAGACGTAAGATACCAGCGTCAGCCCAAGTGTTCTAGGAGAGCATAGAGCATGCGGGGCTGACCAGGGCTAGGGCAGTAGACTAAGTGTTTTCAGTTGAAAGTCAAAAGAGAGAAACATGGCTGGGGACGGCTGCTCCTAGGTAGGACTGTCACCATCGTCCTAGTACTGAGGGAAGAGGGATTAACAGCTAAAGTCACGCTAAATAGATATCGTCTTTGCTGGTCACTATTGACTTTACCCTCAGTGTTGTGTTTTAGTACAACGCTTAGCCAGAGTTAAAGAGCAGATGCGCCTGGCTGCTGTGGCTCAGTGGTTGTGCATCGACCCATGAACCAAGAGATCACCAGTTTGATTCCCGATCAGGGCACATGCCCAGGTTGTGGACCAAATCCCCAGTGGGGGGCGTGCCGGAGGCGGCCAATCGATGTTCTCTCTCATTGATGTTTCTATCTCTTACTCCCTCTCCCTTTCTCTCTAAAATCAATAAAAGAAAAAAAAAATTTAAGTAGTGGATGAAACTTACATGTTAAGGGGATTTAAGGAATCTAAGTAAAGTTAGTTTCAGAGTTTGTAAGGATGATTTCGAATAAGTTGGTCATATATGGATGTACAAACACACAAAAGTCTAGGCTGGGTCATTTACCCTGTTTTTATAGTCAAAGAAACAGTTCTGATGTTAAGAATAGAGATTTATCCAGAATGTAGCCTAGGTTGTGTGTGAGGGGAGAGAGAGAAAACAAGAACCCCTTACGCATCTTTGTGATTCATAAAAATATTAACCTCTTTTGGCCTTGTGACCTCTCTGAAAAAATCACTGTCACTGCCCAGCTCTCTGTGTTGTGAGACAGATCATAGGTGGGTGTAAGCGGTGTCTATGAACCTGAGGATGTGGCTCTTTCAGGATCTGAGTTTGGCAGCAGCCTCAAGGCGCCCGCGGTGCCAGGGACCCTCCAGCCTGGGGCACACGGCGGTGCCCCTGCACCTGGCTGTTAGCAAGCCCGACTTCTAGATACTGTCAAAATCCGCATTCTTCCTCAGTTTCCTACTCTGCCCTCCTTTAAATAAAATAGTTCTATTTGATCCCTGATCACTTGCTCCTCCCCAGTCAATAACTTTATCTTAAAAACAAGGGGGAAATATCACTAAGAAAGTACTGATCTTTTTTGACCAGTTTGAATGCTTAATTGCTACTTTAATGGAAAACCGTGACAAGTGTGTGAGTTGAAGATAGAGACCCACGGACACGCAGGTTTTGTATTTCGGGCATTCTGCCAGTGAACAGTTTCGTGTCTTAATAGGGGCCGTAAAATGGCCAGTAATTTTGAGATTGAGAATATGGTCATTATAAACGGGCTGCGTAAAAACTCACAGAGCCAGTGAGCTACGACTTCCCCTCGTGGACAATTTTTGAGAGTAAGCGAGAACGTAAAGAATACGAGATCAACCAGTTAAAGACTCCGATTGTTAACCCTGGGAGCGCTTTTAGAGCTGATCCCGCAGCTCCGTGCGGTTCCCGCCGCTCCGTGCGGTTCCCGCCGCTCCGTGCGGTTCCTGCCGCTCCGTGCGGTTCCCGCCGCGCTCTTCAGAAGGCGGAGCATCTTAGGAAGGAGCTGCACACTGTGAGTGCAGAACACAGTCCACGCTCCGTCCCATTGCGTGTTAGATGCTGGACGTTGGACAGGTCGTTTACCCTCTGATTTTACAATCTCTCATACCCAGAAAGGAACAAAGGGATCCTCCTTTTAAAGTTTTTATTACGGTTATTAATATATAAGTATATTAGCTTTCATGAGTCACCATGGAGCTGTGACTTGGGGGTTGGGTAAACAGACCGTGAAGTATACATGATGCTTAGCAGTTTCCAAAGCTCTTTTCTTATAAATACCTTTTTAGTATACGGTACGTGAAAGGCACAAGGACAGCTCACCATTCTGGACCGCGTGCTCTGTGAGAGACACCATGCCAATCATTTCACACCGATTATCTCCTTTTAGTCTCAAAACAACTCTTTGCTACAGGTATTAATATTACCAGCCATGGTTTAGAGATAGAGGACCAGGCTTAGAGAGAGGAAGAAAATTGCTGAACATTAGTAGCAAATGGCGAGCCCAAATTCAACATCTCATTTCCTACATCCACACCTGAGTTCATAAGAACTGAACAATACTACCTGTTGAAACATCTGACTGAATTAAACCAGGATATAAATCTCACATTGATGACCCTGAGTGCTGTTTTTATTATGTCTTCCTGGGTTCTGGGAAGGTTTGCAAAAACTCAAAATATTTTCATAGTGTACAATGACCTTTGGAATTTGAAGGTACAAAAGAATCGAGAGATTATCTTAGTCAATTAATTTTCAATATCATTTCAGATTTTCTAAGGCATATATGTTTTTGTTTTTTATTATTAATTTGTTTTTGTTACAGATGTTTCTCCTTTATCCCCCCATTGACACCCTCCTCCTCATCCCCCCCTGCCCCATACCCAGCTTTGTTGTCTCTGTCCATTGGTTATGCATACATGCATATAAGTTCTGCGGTTTATCTCCCCCGCCAAGTTCCCCTCCTCTGAGGCTTGTCAGTCTGTACCCCACATCTATGTCTCTAGGTCAATTTTGTTTATCAGTTTGTTTAGTTTATTATATTCTACAAATAAGTGCCATCATGTGATATTTGTCTTTCTTTCTATGGTTTGTTTCGCTTAGCATAATACTCTCCAGGTCCTTCCATTCCATCTCAAAGGATAAGAGATCTTTCTTTCTTAGTGCTGCATAATATTTCATTGTGTATATGTACCACAGCTTTTTTATCCACTCATCTATTGATGGACACTTGGGTTGTTTCCAGATCTTAGCTATTATAATAGCGCTGCTATGAACATAGGGGTACTTATATTCTTTCTGACTGGTGTTTCAGGTTTCTTAGGGTATATTCCTAGAAGTGGGATCACTGGGTCAAGTGGTAGTTCAATTTTTAACTTTTTGAGGTAACACCATAGTGTTTTCCACAGTAGCTGCACCAGTCTGTATTCACACCAGCAGTGTGCTAGAGTCCCCTTTTCTCCACACCCTCGCCAACACTTGTTGTGTGATGATTTGTTGATGGCGGCCATTCTGATAGGTGTGAGGTGATACCCCATAGTTGTTTTAATTTGCATCTCTCTGATGATTAGTGATGTTGAGCTTTTATTCATATGTCTTTTGGCCATTTGTGTGTCCTGTTAGGGGAGGTATCTATTTAGGTCCTCTGCCCATTTTTTAATTGGATTTTTTGTCTTCCTTTTGTTGAGTTGTATGAGCATTCTATATATTTTGGAAATTAACACTTTATGTGATGCATCATTGGCAATTATGGTCTCCCATATAGCGTGATACCTCTCCATTTTGACAGTTGTTTATTTTGCTGTGAAGAAGCTTTTTAGTTTGATGTAGTCCCATGTGTTCATTTTTTCCTTTGTTTCTCTTGCATTAGGTGTTGTATCATTGAAAATTCTGCTGTGTATGATGTCTGAGATTTTGTTGCGTACACTTTCTTCTAGGATTTTTATGGATTCACGAGTTACACTTAAGTAACTCGTGAATTTTATCTATTTTGAGTTTATTCTTGTGTAGCGTGTAAGTTGGTGTTCTAGCTTCATTTTTTTTGGCAAGTAGCTGTCCAATTTTCCCAACACCATTTATTGAAGAGACTGTCTTGACTCCACTGTATACTCTTGCCACCTTTGTGAAATATTAATTGAGCACATTGTCTTGGGTCAGTTTCTGGGTTATCTAGTATATTCCATTGATCTATCTGCCTGTTCCTGGCCAGTACCAGGCTGTTTTGATTACAGGGGCTTTGTAGTATAACCTGAATCTGGTAATGTGATCCCTCTTACTTTGTTCTTCTTTTTCAAGATTGCTGTGGCTATTCAGGGTCTTTTTTGATTCCATATAAACTTTTGGAGTGTTTGTTCTAGTTCTGTGAAATATGTCGTTGGTATTTTAATGGGGATTGCATTGAATCTATAGATTTCTCTGGGTAGTATGGACATTTTAATGATGTTAATTCTTCCAATCCATGAATAAGGTATATGCTTCCACTTTTTTATATCTTCCTCTATTTCTTTTTTGGAGGCATATATGTTGATGCAAAATAGCTTTGCTGTGACTACAGATAGTCTAAGAGATATAACTGAAACAAAGAAATATAAATTTAAGTATAATATTAATATACATTTATAAATTTTAGGTTAAAGAATTGTCTGAGAGTTTCTTAAGTTGTCCTTTTCTAATAAAAAGATATAGATTATTTCAGCATGATATATGGCTATGAATAAAGAAGTCACTTAATTTGAATTTCAATTTTTAAGCTTGTGATTCACTGAATTACAATTCACTGACTTTACATTTCCCAGTGCAAGTTTTAGTTTGTAAATGATACTATTGCACAATACAGATCTAATAGTGACTATACTTTTATATTTATGGGAATTGGTTGCCTGCTTAGTACACATTTTGTGAATATATTTCTTATGGCTACTCTTACTGTAGCATTTTATGGAGCTTTCTGATATGTAAAGACCTAAATGTAACCAGGTAAATGTTATTACTTCAAAATCCCTCCATTTAAAAAATATATCCAATAAAAGATAAAATATGAACAATAAAATGGCAACAAATACATATCTATTAACAATTGGATCTAAAAATCAAAATAGATGAAAGAACAAAACAGATACAAACTCATAGGTACAGAGAACATTTTGATGGTTGCCAGATAGGAGAGGGTTTGGGGAGATGGATTAAAAAGGTGAAAAGATTGAGAAGTACAAATTGGTAGTTACAGAATAGCCACAAGGTTGTTAAGTATAGCATAGGGAATAGTCAATCATAGTCTAATAACTGTATGGTGTCAGATGGGTATGAGATTTATCAGGATGATCACTTAGTAAGTTAAATAATGTCTCATCACTGGGGTGTACACCTAAAACTAATATAATGTATGTCCACTCTAAATTTAAAAAAATTAAAAATAATTAAATAAATAAATCTGAAAACCATGAGATATAGATATAGACATAGATAGATATAGATATAATATAGATATATATAGATAGATATAGATGATGTAGATATAGATGGAGATGGAGATATAGATAGAGATAGAGATAGAGATAGAGATAGAGATAGAGATAGAGATAGAGATAGAGATAGATATATGGGTATGTATATTTTTCTCAATGTCCCTGGCTGGATTCTCTGGGGGAGAAGACTCAGGGATGAAGGTCCTTGTGCAGAAGGGTTACTATGGAGTACTCTCATCCTCAGTGTCTGCTGCGGGAAGGGAAGAACTAGAGTAGGGAGTAAAGAAGCCCTTCTGTCTCTCAGCAGAAAGAGAAGGACTCTGTGGAGCAGTAACAGAAAGAATTCAGGAAACCTTACAAGAATTCTGGAGCTGGAGAGCCCTGAAGAATTGTGCTGAATTAGGGCAAGGTGACTGACCCTTCATATCCCTTTCAACCAGTGGCTGAAGGTAGGCTGCCTGTGGGAAGGAATCATGGCCTTTTGTGACGTGAATCCCCTCATTTGAGGCTAGTTACCCGAGGGCCACAGGATGGACGTTGCTCAGAGAACCAATGGCAGGTAGCTTGTTGGTTTCCTTGGAGTTGCTTCAGCTAAAGAGAAGCACCCCGTCCAAGGCCATAATATACTCCCAAGTGGCCCACATACAATTATTGACCGAGTGGGTATACCAAAGCTGTAGACTGAATTGTACCCCACCCTCTAATTTGTATGTTGACTGTTTGGTATGGACTGAATTGTATCCCACCCCACAATTTATATGTTGAAGCCTTAACCCTCATGGATCTGTACTGGAGATAGGGCCTTTAAGGAGGCTGTTAAAGTTACATGAGCTCATTCGGCCAAATCCCTGAGCTGGTAGAACTGGTGTACCTGTAAAAGAGGAAGGGACACCAGAGGTGACTGCTTTTCTGCTCATGTGAAGTCAAAGTGAGAAAGTGGCCTTCCACAAGCCAGGGGGAGAGTCCTCACTGGGAACCAAGCCTGCTGAAACATTGATCTTTGACTTTCTAGCCTCCAGAACAGTAAAAAGGAAAATTTGCGTTGTTCAAGCCACTCAGGCTTGGTGATGTCTGTGGCAGCCCAAGCTGTCCAAGACACTGTTTTACTCTAATTTACGAGTTCTGACTCCATTTCCCAGGGAACCCAGTGTTTGATGTTCAAACTGGAATGGCTATAAGAAAGCAGCCACCAAGATGGAATTTGGAGCTAGATTACCTGCCACCCACCTGGCGAGGAGGACCGCACTGCACGTGGTAAGTGAAGCACCTATCACCCCTGGCACAAAGTGGCAGTGCCATTGTTGAATTTCCCCGTTGGTGAATCGAGGTGATACACCAGTGAAAAGAAATATATTGGCTGATGTGCTTTATCAAGTATTTGAGACATATGGGCAAAATAGTAACTATAATTACAATGAAATCAGATGACTATGGCTAAGGAATAAAAATAATAATAATATGTTCAGATCAGTTAATTGGCACATAAATCCTAAATGTTTAGTTCAGAAGTCTTCCTTAATAGCATGTCAAAGGAGTCCTCATCTCCTGCAGCGACAGGACAGAGAAAGCTGAGGACCAGGACCAGAACTTAATCATAAGAGTAGGTGATCCCCAAACAAGTTGAACTTGTTAATCCAGGCAGGTTTGTTATGTCAAGGTCAAGGATCTGGATGGGATAGAATGGGGCACTGACATATGGGGTAGACATATCAGGGTAGATTCTCCTGAAACTAACATACTCCCAGTTTACATGGGATCCTCTGAGTCTGCATAGTGGTCCATGGAGGTATAAAACCTACACCATTTACCAAAGCATCGTCTAATGTGCTGATGAGAACAATAGCATCACCTAGAGGTTTGGTGGTGACTCTGCTCTGTAAGCCAGTGCTGGTGGTAAGCGATGCTGCCATAAACTGAACTGCTGTTGGCAATGGGTGTGACAGGACCACCACAGCCACAGAGGACAGGAGGTGTCACTCAACCGTCAGAATTAGAGGGCCAGCTTCGAGGTGGCCTGATCTGCAAAAAGCTGCAGACATGGTTAGAAAATATGGTGTTGCTAGGAACAAGACACATGGATAGCCAAGAAGATATAACTTAATTTCAGAATCAAAAGAAATCAAAGGTGGATAGTCAAGAGGCTGAGAGTCATCACCCCCCAGAAAAGTTAAGATCTCTTTGTCAGTGTCAAAATTTGAGTGAGCTTTCAAACTCAGCATGGATATATTTAAGAAAATGCTAAGTCAGCAGGAGGAGAGAGCCTGAAATAGCGCAGTCTGCACAGTATTGCTTCTTGGCTCTTGCCTACAGGGAGCTGGGGCCATTTAGTTGATTATTCTAGGTAAAAAGAAATACTGCCAACTCTTTGGGACTGTTGGACGCAGGAAGAAAGTTGACCAAAGTATCCTCAGGGCATCCCTATTAGAAAGTGGGCATTGTCGAGTCAAGTCATAGATGAAGTCCTGCCCCATGTCTGGCTCATAGTGGGTCCATACATTCTGGGTCCACCCTCTGGTCCTTTGTACAGTCCTGAAGTAGACATATGTGTTCATTAACATAAGCACCAAAATAGCTCCTTAGTCTTTGGGACTAAAATTATGATATTGAAAAGGCCAAGTAGAAACCTCTAAATGTATTCTACCCATTTCAGCTAAAATAAAAAGTGAAAAAAAAAATCACATCATATAAAATAGCAGAAATTAGTATTTAAAGGCCCCCAAAATACAGGACTTTTATTTGTTTTCATATCCCCATGGATTTCAACAGTTCCTGCAAAACGCAGATGGAATTTGGGGGGGATAACACTGTTCCTGCCGACAGCCATTGTTAGCAGCTCTCGTCACTCCTGCTGTGCCAGATGTGACATCCTGGCTGGGGCAGGGTATTGTCGTTGATCCATGGATTACAGCCACGATGTGGCAAATGAGTTTCCATCCCTAACGGAAAAGAGGATTAGAAACTGTTTATATTCACACAGAACTGACAGCAGTATACATTTTAAGTTTTGCTCCAGTGGTCTGTAAAGTGTCCTGAATTCTGTCATAATAGAGTTCAGAAAGATCTGGACCATCTGGTAGTCCCTTAACATAACGTTATGGTGCATTATATCCATGAAATATATAATCAGACCAAATAAGCAAGAAGTGACTAGCATGTTGGAGGTCTTGATGAAACATTTGTCCCCCAAGGGTGGGACATAAATTCTAAGACTTAAGGGTCTGCCACATCAGTGGAAATTTTAGAGGGAGCAGAGGTCTGAGGCATGCTAGAATATCCTCCAAAAATGAAAAACAACGTATTGGACCTTATACTTCCCATCATACGAAAGGGCACGATTCCTGGCAGGTTGCTTTCCATTTCTGAGGCAGGATATTATATTTCACCCCCATGAATACTGTTTTCATTCGTATAGTTGGTGACACAAAAATGTGCCAGCTTCGCAAAGAGCGCAAAGGAGGTGAAAGGTTTGCAGTAGGTCCAGGCTGTGGCAGAAGTTGCCCTGAAGCTTGACACATACAATCCATCGGCTGACATGATATACAAGTGTCACTGGTGGGGAAATACATTTGAAGAGTCCATTGTGAGCACCAGCGGGAGAATCACAATGCATCACCAAGGCTATGGAGCAAGACCATGAGAACTTCATCAGAGATTAGATACATCTGAAAAGTAGCCCTTGGCATGCTGGGAGGTTCTGCGGGACTAAGAGCCTGATCATGTGTCATCAAATGACCATGCAACTACAGAGGTCAGGTGATCTCAACAACCAAGTAGGTAAGATGACACAGCTACCAGACTTCCATCTGTGTTGGCCACCCCAGTGTTGGTACAATGGATTCCTATATTAAGTAGCCATGGAAGCTATGCATGTGCCCAAGAGTATGAATTCCCCCTTATTGAGATTGCTCAGCTACCAGTGACACCCAGTGTCCAACCTGGCTGGAGCAAAGACCAACTCTGGGCCCCCTAGATGGCATTATCTTTCAAAAAGACAGACGGGTTTCCTTTCGGTAGGTTTCTTACCTAGGACAGTTTTTATCTTAGCAGAACGAGCGTTTTGCATGGTTTTGTGTTTCTTGTCCTCAGGGCCTCAGTTAGCACCACTGAGGACTTACAAAGCTTGTGTCCCAATAGTGCATGGGTGCACAAGGTATCACATCAGCCTGAAGGATGCCTTCCTAGCCACAGAGGTGCGGAAGTGAGGCCATGGCTCGGACTCTGCCGCTTGTGTCACAGAAGCTACCAGCCTTGTAGGTAGCTGGGTAGCTGCTCAAGGCGCAGGTGAAGCACTGATTTCTCAACAATACTTCATGAGAAGGGGTGATATCTCCCAGGATGTGCTCTACTCGATGTTTTTCCATCTTTATTGAAATGTGATTGCCAAATAATAATCCTATGTATTCAAGATGGACTACCACATCAAACTAATTAACATAAACATTACCACACACAGTTACTGTGATGCTGGTGTGTGAACCTTGAGATGGACTCTCTTGGCAAACTGCAGGTATAAGACGCATTAGTGTTAATACATGTGTTATTGGAAATATAGGGAGAAATGATTTATATATTCAGGTAATTGGTATGGATGTAATTTAGGAGCTATATATCTAGGTATTTATAATAACGTGTCTTACTAATCTCTAATATTAAACAAAATATCCATCCCTGGAATCGATTTTTTTGGTAACAACATAAGGTGAAGGAGAGTGCTTTGGTAATCTTATTAAGAGTTACACTTTGGGAAGGGGTTAATTGCAATAATACAGTTATAGACTCTCAGAGCAGTAAGGGGTCATTGGAATTACATGATAGAATCTCAATATTTTATAAAATAGGAGGTAGACTCAGACAATCACAGAGATGAGTTTCTTACTTCTAGAGCAGGGCTATTTTCTCCCTTATCTCTATTGCTCCATGGAAGATACACAATGAGCAACTGCTCAGCCTGCTAAGATTGCTTTTCTTAAAATTGAGTCTGGTTCCAATCAAGCTGGATTCCTGAGTTGTTCTGTGATTGAGTTTTTTTATTGACTTAAAGGAGGAAACCATTGTTCCTTGGAGCTACTTCCTACCAGCAGTATCGTATCTTATTCACCTTCCTGGCTCTCTAAATACTTCATCAATAGTTAATGTTCTTTCCAGATTGTTCCATAAAACATGCTAGGTTTTATGAGAGAAGCTGTTCGATACATGTCCAAACAAATTGATGGTTTATACCCTTTGTGAATCGGGTTTGATTCTTCTGCAAATATCTCCTCCGTGTGAAGACCACGGACTCTTAACAGTCTCCACCCCTCCTTACACATTAGAGACTCTTTGGGTGGCCACCGGGCTGCCTTCCCCCTTGGGGATCAGTAGGTCTGTGAAGCTGGACGTGACGGGGCTGTTTGATCTCCCTTGTGAGCACAGAAATCGGGCAAACTGAACAGGATCAGATATGCGTTGAGCCTTGTCAGGCATAATGCCGGACAGACACATTATTTTACTGAGATTTTCTCCATGACAAACTTAAAAGGGTGTAAACCGTTGAAATCATTGTATGTATGAGAAAACTGACCGAGTTTAAGGCAATTACAAAGACATAATAAATAAGGTTGCTTCTTTGTATCCGGAGCGAACATTCATTTATTCACTTATTTATAAAATAGACATTTATTGAACTCTTACAATATATTAGACAGTCTGCTAGTCGCTGTGTAAGACATGGAAGTAAGACATGTATCACCGCCCTTGGAGAAATTCCATTCTCTGACTTGAGGAAGCCTCTTTATCAATTAGATTAAGGAGGTGTGAGAGAAAGGATGCAGAGAAAGATGAGAAGAAAGGATGGGTTGTGTTCTGAGAAACTTTAATGCACACAGTATGTAGAATAAACATCGGGTAGAATAGACAAAGGGACATAAATGAAAAGGCTCAGAGAGTGTGGCTTCATGGAGCCACCACGGGATTCATAAGAAAGATGGTGATCGGCAGGTGAGATGCCATTGAGGGAAATCATGATCGGATTGGAAATCGGGGAGTTTTGGGGGGGCAGTCGGATAGAAGAATGTCACCAGAAATTTAAGAATTTGTGAAGAGGAGGAGGATGAAAGCTAGAGTGTGGCACTGAATAAAAGTAGCTGTGGTCGGTGTTTGAATACCATCGTGTTTTGTGAAGAGAAGATCATCCTGAAGGTCACGTGCCTTGGGGAAGAACCAGTGGACCGAGAGGCAGAAGACAGGCTAGTGGAGCAGAGCCGGGTAAGTCCTTTGTGAAGGTGGGATCCCGGAGGGCCAGAGCAAGAGTCTTGGTTGGACGAACAGCTCTCTAGCTCTGCTAAAATAAGAGGAGGAGGCCATGCGAGTTCCTGACAGGTCCAAGGCTTCAGAGAAAAGTCCACATGACCAAGGGCAGGAAGATGCTGGGTAGGACATTTGTAGAGATTAAATCATTGAAGAAGAAGGTTGAAAGAACACACTAGCAAACTTACTCCAAAGAAAAGAATTTGACTGGGAGAACTCTAAGTCAGTGTTTGAGAATGATCACAGATTTTTAATCACAACTATCAGTGTGGTTATATTATGTTTTGTCTTGAGATGCCTAATACTCAGGGGTCTCAGGGGTAGGTTTTTTTTTTAAATGTTAGTATTTTGTCAGAAGGGAACACAGAGAAAAGGTAAAGAGGAACAAAAGAAAGTATAAGTCGTGGAGTTATATTAGTTAGAATACTGAATTTGCCTCAAAATCACTTACAGAGCTATTAAAAAAAAAATAGGCAAGTTATACATAAACTATGATCTACCCTGTGAAAGAAAAGTCCTCAGTAAGGAGTCTTAAGCAAATCTGTGATTTAAAAATGCAAATCACTAGATATGAAGTCATGTAGAAAACTTCTAATAAAACTGATATAACATGAGCACCTTGGGAATGGATATGAAGCAAGAAGACACTGATTAAGGAGAAACGATAGGGTAGAAGGTTCTCCTTCCATGAAAACACAGCTATGTTATTGGTAGTTGAAAGGAAGTAAATCCAGAAGAGATCAGAGAGTCTTCGCAGCTTCAGGGTTGAACAGTTTAGTGATGCCAAGGCTCAGACTGAGCCCATGGGAGTGAAGTTGAGGGAGGAGAATATTGTCGTCTCCTAACCGGAGAGACCAGGGCATTACATCGGCCTCCCAACTTCACCTTGTTAGAAAGGAATCCATTCATTCTTCTAATTCTCACCCCCAGTATCTTCATCTGTAAAATGTTGTTTTTGGATGACATCTATGATTAATTTCAACTTTAGTCATAGTATGGAATTATGAATGTTATTTAAGTCTCATTATGAACTACATGCGTACAAAAAAATGTCGGTACTACCCGATCCCTGGAATTCTTTAGACCCCCCCTAAAACTGATAGAGTTGTATCATTTAATACTGTTCTGTAATTGTAGGAGCTTTGAGTGGGGAAAAGCCTGTTCGTGGCAGTGAGTCAGGCAGGCAGCAGGGAACGCTGTCTAGTTACTGTTCTGTATCAATCACAAACGCACATCTGTTTTCCTTATTTCTACTCTATAGGCTTTGTGGAACAACTTTGGACATTTTATTTGAAGAGCCCTAACAACAACCACAACAAAATGATTCACAAACACTGAAACACTGGGGAAGGCCAACTGAGTTGAAATTTAAAAATAAAAAAAAAGAGGAAGCAATGATGTCAACTTTCAGAGCCCAAAGACTTCCGTTTTTATGGTTTTAACAAATTGTAATTATTTAAAATAAAACTCGCAAACACACAAACATTGAAAATTCTCTCTAAAAACAGATAGAACGTTTAATACATTTAATTTTGCAAGCCATATGCAGTGGGCAATTTCATTTGGAGTTTTATCATTTCACTTTAAAATGTATTGACTTTTGTAAAGAATCTTCTGATAGAACTCTTATTTTATTTATTTATTTATTTATTTATTTATTTATTTATTTATTTATTTATTTATTTTTATCCTCACCCGAGGACATTTTTGCATTTATCTTCAGATAGAGCATAAGGGAGAGGGGGAGGAAGAAAGAGAGAGAAACATCGATGTGAGAGAGGTACATCGACTGGCTGCCACTCACATGACCCCAGCCAGGGCCGGGGACAAACTGCAACCGAGGTACATGCCCTTGGCAGGAAGCGAACCCGGGCCTCTTTGGTGCGCGGGCTGCCAATCTAACCGCTAAGCCAAACCGGCCAGGACAAAACTCTTATTTTTAATAGTTAAATTTATATTTTTATAGGTGTAAAGTGAAATTTAAAAAGCGAATTACTTTTTTTTTACCATCTAATTTGGTAAATATTCAAAAAATCATAGCTACAAATATTTTGACAAGTTTTGTTTTATAAACATATTTCGAAGAAAGATGCACTCAACAGAAGCATAAGAACGGCTCCTCTAAACATGTTAGGAAATAAATATTTATATATTTCTCGCAAAAACTAGAATTGAGGTTATTCTCTTTAACTATAGTTTGCTTTGAACACATCAGTTGTCTCAGCATTTATATAGATAATATTTTCTCAATTAGAAATGTAGTCTGCAGAGAAGAGTAAGCTGAAGAATGCAAAATAATTATTTTTTAATTATTAGGTGTAACTTTAACGGAGATTGCAATATTTTAATAAAAATAAAATACTAAGACTTAATGAAAAAAAGTAACTTGTTCAACAAAATACCAATAACATGCAGTTAATAATGACAGATATGACTAAGAAACTGATTATGAAATATTGAACATGTTCTAAGATTATTAACTTTATATTATTGCTATGGTCTGAACAATATAAAGTTTATTTTTAATTGCTTTATAATGACATTTTTACTTACTTAAAATTAGTTTTTGGTATACAATATAATGAGTTAATAAGTACATCATTTTAATTGTTTTTATTATCTTTCATTCTCTAAATGTCCCGGTTTTGAGATTAAATTGTGTGGTCACCCTATTCTGTATGGCACTGAGGAGTTTATTTTTTTTTTATTAAAAAATTTTTTTTTCATTGACTTTAGAGGGAGAAAGGGAGAGAGACATAGAAACATCGATTGGCTACCTCCTGCATGCCCCCCACTGGGCATTGGGCCCACAACCTGTGATGTACCCTTTCCGGGAATCGAACCAGTGACCTCTGAGTGCATGGGTCAACACTCAACTACTGAGCCACACTGGCTGGGCAGTAGTGAGCAGTTTAGATAGGCAATAGGGAACAGCTGAAAAGTTCTGTGCGAGGCATTGCTGAATAACTCTTATGGTTGGAAAGTTAACTTTAGTCCATACATGGACAACTGAATCAGATCACTGAGCAATTCTATCAGACAGGAATATGCCACCATAAATTTCTTGTTGTTGTTGAAAATTTTAAAAGAAGGGCACTCAAAGGAATTTTAAAAAATATATGATATGCCTCAGTTAGAGAAGCATCCTAATATTTCTGTTTGTTTGCTTTGAAAATCTTTAGAGACACTTTTTGTTTTTCAGACTGAAAAGTATGTAGATGTTTTTTAGTGGATGCTATAAATAAATCATATCTCTGTGAAGAAAGTATTCTAGTTGTGCTTTCCTATATTTGGAACTTGGAAATTAAGAGCATGTTGATTTTAATAAATCAAAGAATTTTAAATCATCCAGGGAATAGCATTTTAAAAGGAGGAACATTCTTATAATGAGAAGAATCTTTTTGTAGTGCAAATTACACCCATAACATGTGTTTTGTAAATTCGGGTTTACAGAGTGTTTGACTAGCAGAGTGTATCAGTGTTCACAAATGAACATCGTTCTAGAATCTGGTGGGGTTGTTGTTTTTATGTACTTAGGAAGGAAAGAGGAATGGATGTCACTTTATTACTTTAGAGTTACTGCCCTGACAGGTACAGTGTTAACTGTTTGAAAAGGGAGAGACTCATGCTGAGGAGGGATAATGATGAATAAGGCATCATATTTATTGTTCCGTGGTTCACCCAGTAAACAAGGATGTAATATAAGCTATGAAAATCACCACAGAATGTTCTGGGTAAGTGCAAGCATAACCTGAAGGGAAGAAGGGAGAAGGAATTAATATTGCTGAATTCACTAATTGTGGGCTTGAAAGAGGCTCCTGGGGAAAATAAAATATAAGTAGAGTTGCCAGATGAAATGTAGAAGGTACAGTTAAATTTGGAATTCAAATCAAATAAATAATCTTTAGTATAGGCATGTTCTGTACCATAATTAAGACTTACTTGTACTAAAAGTTATTTGTTGTTTATCTGATTTTCAAATTTAACTGGGTATCTTTCATTTTTATTTGCTGTCAACCCTAAATGTACACCAGGTTAAGAAAAATAAAAACTTCAACATTAATAGCTCAAATTTATTAAGCATGTAGCATGACATGTGGTAGACAGCCATGTGCATTATATCATGGGATTCTCAGCATAAAATAGGAAACATTTTTGAATTCCATTTATTTTATGATGAAATGAAGGCTTGGTGAGGTTAAGTAAGCCAGATCACACTAGCAAGAGGCTGAAACTACATTTGAACTGAAGTATGAGCGAGGCAAAGTTTGTTTTTTATAGATTTAATTATTTTTATTTCCCCAGATTTAGGGTGGTATAATTGACAAACAAACGTTGTAAGTATTTCAGGTGTACAAATGATTAGTTGAGATTAATGAACACATCCATCACCTCACATAGCTGCCGTTTGCAGGGGGCAGGGGTGTAGAGACAGCATTTATGATGGACTCTCCTAACATATGTCAAATATACAACACAGTCAAGTTCATCGGAGTCACCATGCGGGACATAAGATCCAGGACTTACTCATCTTACAGCTGAAAGTGTGTGCCCTTTGACCAACACCTACCCATTTTCGGCATTCCTCAGCCCCTCGTAAATATTCATTTACTTTCTGGTTCTTTGAGTTTTACTTGTATAGATTTCCTGTACAAATGAGATCATGAAGTATTTGTCTTACTTAGTTTGGCTTAGTTCACTTAGCATAATATCTTCCAGGTTCATCCACGTTTTCACAAACAGAAGGATTTTAATAAAAATGATTTATGGCTGAATACTATTCCATTGTATGTATGTTTATATATATTTTCTTTATTCATATAGTTTTAAAATTTATTTGTCCATTTGACAGAAACTTAGGCTGTTTTTTATATATTGGCTATTGTGAATAATGCTGCAATAAACATTGTATGCAGATATCTTCCTGAGATTTTACTCTCATTTCTTTTGGATATATAGTCAGTAGGGGATTCTGTATTGAACATTCTTCTATTTTTAATTTTTTGAGGAAACGCCATATTGTTTTCCATAATGACCGAACCAATTTACATTCCCTCAAAAATGTACAGGTGTTTCCTGCTCTCCACACCCTTGACAACTCATCTCCTATCTTTGTCATAGTCGTCGTCCTGATGGGTGTGAGGTGACATCTCATTAGGGTTCTGATTTATAGTTCTCTAATGATTAGTAATCTTGAGCACTTCTCCATGTACATGTTGGCCATTTGGAGGTCTTTGAAAAAATTCCTGTACAGGTTCCTTGCCCATTTTAATTAGATTATCATTATTATAACTTTTTTGCTATTCGGTTATATGAATCATTTTAAATATTGGTTATTAATCTTTGTTAGATATATGGTTTGCAAATACTTTCTCTCTTTGCATGGATTGCCATTTCAATATGTTGCTCTGGCCAGGACTTCTATAGTAAATTGACAAGTGGTCAGAGTGAGCACTATTATTCCTAATCTTAGAGGCGAAGTTTTAACCTTTCACCACTGAGTATGATGTTAGCTCTTGGCTTATAACAGATGCCCTTTATTATGTTGTTACATTCCTTCTACTTAATTCATTTAGAGTTTTTATTATGCAAGGATGATGGATTTTGTCAAATTGATTTTCTACATCTATTGAGATGATCATATAATTGTTTTCTTCATTTTGTCGATGTGGTGTATTATATTTCTTGATTGGCAGATGTTGAAATATCCTTGCTTCCCGGAGATAAATCCCCCTTGACCATGTGCTGTTGAATTTGGTTTGATAATATTTTTGAGGATTTTTACATGTATGTTTATCAGGGATATTGGACTATAATTTTATTTTTTTGTAGTGTCTTTATGTGGCTTTGGTATGAGGATAATGCTCACCTTATAAAATGAGTTTGGGTGTGTTCCTTCCTCTTCAATTTTTGGAAGTGTTTGAGAGGGTTTCACGTTAATTCTTCTTTAAAAATCAGTGTTTGATGAAATTCACCAGTAAAGCCATCTGATTCTGATATATTCGTTGTTGGAAAGTTTTTAATTACTACTTCCATCACCTTACCCATTACTGATCTATTCAGATTTTCAACATCTTTATGGTTAAGTCATGCTAAGTTGTAAGTTTCCAAAAATGTATCCATTTGTTCTTTGTGATCCAATTTGTTGGCGTATAATTTTTATAGTACTTTTTAATGATCCTTTATATTTTATTTATTTTCCAAAAAAAAGTATTTGTTTTATTGATCTATGCTATTGTATTTCTAGTTTCCATTTCACTACTTAAGCTCTCATCTATATTATTTCACTTCTTAGGCTAACCTTGGGCTATATTTATTTATTTGTTTGTTTTTTCTATAACTCCGTGAGGTATAGCATTAGGTTGTTTATTTAAGATCCTTTTTCTTAATGTAGACCTTTATTACTATAAAATTCCCTCTTAGAACTGCTTTTTACTTCATCTCATAAATTTGGGTATGTTGTATTTTCATTTTTGATAGACTCAATATACTTTTTTGATTTCCTTTTTGATTTTTTTCTCTGAGCCACTGGTAATTCATAAGTGTGTTGTTTAATTTCCACATGTTTATGCTTTCCACTTTTCCTTCTGTATTGATTTCTAGTTTCATGATATTATGGTTGGGACATATATTTTCTATGATTTCAACCTTCTTAGTCTAATTTGCTAAAACTTGCTTTGTGGCCCAACATATTATCTATCTTGGAAAATGTCCTATGTGTGCCTGAGAAAACTGTGTCTTCTTCTGTTGGATGGAATGTTCTGTATATATCAGGTCCATTTGGTTAGATGTAATCTAAGCCCAGTGTTTCCTTAGTTTCCTGTCTAGATGGTCTATCCATTGATGGAACTCTGGTATCACAGTTTCTTACTATTATTGTATTTCTGTCTATTCATCCTTTCAGTTCTATTTGTTCTATATATTTAGGCACTCCAATATTGAGAGCATGTATATTTCAAATTGGTATATTTGTTGAGCCTCCAGTGGCTCCCCGACCATAGTCAGGAGGGGCTAGAGCTGGGGCACAGTGTCAGCTTCGGAGTCCACAGCCGCACTGAGGTATGTGCGCATGCGCCCAGTCGCAGGCGGGATGATCCCCCCAGGTCCCTTGCTGTGCCGTGTTGCCGGCTGAACGGAGGCCAGATGGGGTGTGGCCGAGTCCACAGGGATGTGGAGATCTTTCCAGGTCTGTAGCCAGGACTTTTGCCCCCCTGAGCCTGGACTTGCCTGCTCAGAACAGTCCTCGTCCCTACAGGGTTTCACAGGATCCTGCCCGGATTCCAAAGCTCTTGCAAATTCACTTTTGTCCATGGTTGGCTGCTAAATTATTGCTGCTGAGGCAAGGTTTGAGAATATGATGTATTGTAGGCTAAAATAACTAGGAATTTTGAACTCATGAAAAAATTAAAATACCTTTCGCTTTCTATGTCTAGCTTTGGATTTTTAAATTATATAACATATGACACCGTGTATTTTTAGTTATTTTAGGATATCATTTTGAGTACCTTCCCAATAGAATCAACTGAAATGAAAAATGCCAGGTACTTATAAAGGATCAATAAAATCAATAACATTCTTGGAAACAACATCTGAAATTATAGTTAAAGCAATGTTTACATTTGTTGACATCAAAAGAGGAGTATTTAGTAAATAAAAACTAAAAATGTCCTAACGACATGCCTATCACACATTGAGATGTGTTTGTTTATTCTAGCTAATGGAATCTGCTTACTAAATTGTAACAGTCTATGTTGAAATATATAAACAATGAAAATATGAATTCCATGAGGTTATTAACTGATAAAAGTGAACTTATTCTTGCCACAAAAATATGCATCAATAGGATCCAAGGGCAGACTATTTGAATCATTATGCAAATATCCAGGGGGCTTTGAAATAATTTGACTTTTTCACTTGCTTCATCTAGAATTTCATCCTAAGCAGTCACTCTGGGGCACTGCTACCTTCTGTGGTGTCTTTGCATAAACATAAAAGACACCTATTCTGGGTGGGTATTTTTGGATCCAGATGTCCTTTTTGCCCCAAACCCCAAGGTAACACTGGACCAAGGTGGGCCTTGCATCCTCGCCCCCTGTACTGTCATGACCACCCGTACGACTGTACGTGTTGGCCAGGACCTGCTGGGTCTAAAGCTTGCACCAGTGATGTTCTTCTCTACCTATTCCGGTGGCAACAGAGAGAGTCCAGGTGGGGTGCGTGGTTACAGAGGAATTGCATTAGCTTACCAAACAGTCGGAATGAATATCACTGTCTCTCACACACAGCCACAAATGGTGAATTGGCTGCCCCCAAGCATGAGTCAGTTTTCACACGGAGATGTTCCAGTGGCAGGAGAGACAGAGGAGACAGAAGGGCAGGCCGGCGACACCAAGGTTGCACTCTTGGACATGAGGGATGACGAGCTCAGGGAGGGACCTTTCGAGGGGAGTTGGAAAGGAAGGCTTGACAGCGAAGCATCCCTTCTCCTCCTGCGATAGCTCTCAGGAGATCGTGCAAGCCCAGAGCTAAGCGACTGCAACGCCCCGCCCGCTCCCTCCGCATGACACCCCGCCGGGGACACGCTGTATCGGAACCAGGGATCTTTAGGGCTCACACTTGTAGGCGAATGAGAAAGAAAAGGCCACATGTGTAAAGGTTTTATGAAAAACTCAGAAAATAGTCACTTCCCTCCTGTTTTAAGCCTCTTTTTCTCAAATTACTGTCTTCTTTAAAATACATTATTCGCAAGACCAACTGACAGTTGTGTCCGTACAGCCGGTGGGAGGGGGAGGCCAGAGTGAGGATGGAGGTGGTGGATGGGGCGGAGCAGAAACAAGCAGAAAGGTGCGCAGACATCATGCTGCCCATCGTTCGACCCGCTCGGAGACCGGCCGGGAGGAATCGCTTCCTCGTGATCCCTGGCAGAAGGGGGTGCTTGTGATCCTAATGTCACGGAAAGAGAAGGGTACTCACCTCTGCAGTGACCTTTGAAAGGGAAGCTGGATAGAGGTGGTCCTGAAACCGCCAAGGACCAGCCAGCCCATCCCTGACTTGACTAATAAATTCCTTCCTCACTTCGTGGCTCCTCCTTGCCTGCTGAAAGAGTGAAAAGAATAATCTTGGTAAGATACAAATTTAATTTATTTTTATATATGCTACTTCCTGAAAGGAGCTACTTTATCAAAAATGATGACAAATTGGTTTTAGAAGAACAAAAGCCTAACGAGAGCACAGGAAGTGGACGGTCAGCTATTGATCGGATGTTACTACTGTGCAGAGCGCACCACAGCGTCCGTCCCTTGCCCTCTGGGACCATTTGTTTAGAAGAAGTCAAAAGGGGCAGTATGAGTATTTCCCCTCAATTTGATAAATTGTAGCTTAACTACATTTCACACAGTTTCCTCTGGGAGAAGACACGATTTTCTCAGAAACTGGAGCAACCCAAGGAGAGAATAGTTTGGAAGGAGAGAATAGCTTTGAGACTCACTGTCTACAGACCAGTTTCGTATGTCAGAAATGTCACCAGTGTCGCCCCAATCAATTCAATGATAATTTTAAAAATTAAGCAATTTTCTGGCCGGTGTGGCTCAGTGATTGAGTGCTGACCCCTGCACCAAGAGGTCCCTGGTTAGATTCCCGGTCAGGGCACATGCCCAGGATGTGAACCTGATCCCCAGTGCGGGGCATGCAGGAGGCGGCCAATTCATGTTCTCTCTCATCAATGATTCTATTTCTTACCCCCCTCCCTTCCTCTCTCTCTTGAGTCAATAAAGAAAAAAAATTAAAAATTAAGCAACTGGGAGTCAGTTTGGGGATTCTCAATAATAAAAGATATTATTAGAGAATCAAAATATTATAGTAGTTAACATCGTGGCCTTAGAACATCTAGGTTCAAATTCTGACTATATTAGCTAGAGGATATAATTTTGAAAGTCACAACCTATTTGTGCCTCAATTTTATTATCTGTAAAAGGGGATAATAGCCCTGGCTAGTTTGGCTCAGCAGCTAGAGCGTCGACCCATGAACCAAAGGGTCACAGGTTCGATTCCCAGTCCAGAGCACATACCTGGGTTGCAGGTTCGATCTTCGGCCCCAAGTAGGGTCATGTGGGAGGCAACCAATTGTGTCTACTCACACTGATGTTTCTCTCTCTCTCCCCCGCCTTCCCTTCCACTCTATTTAAAACTCAATAGAAAAATATCCTTGGGTGAGATTAACAAAAAATAAAAGGGGATAATAGCCCTGGCAGCAGGGCTGAGTTGGTTGAGTGTCATCCCATCCACCAAAAGGTGGCTGGTTCAGTTCGGGTCAGGGCTCGGTCTCTGGGTGGGGGACATGCAGGAAGCAGCTGATGGGTGTCTCTTTCTCTCTCCCTCATCCTTCCTCTCTCTCTTAAAAAAAATCAGTAAAAAATCTTTTTTTTTAAAAAAAAAGGGTGGATAATAATAATATTGATAATAATTCTAATACCTCTTGGGTAAGACAATTCACCTTATAATACATATTTGCTAATATTAATCACAGCTCTCAGTTATCAGTAGGAATTGATGTCTGTGAAACAACTATATAACTTGTAGAAAAAAAAATGAAAGAACACCATCCACTTGTCTGGCCATCTGTGTTTCTTAGTTGTGTCTGCTCAAATATTGCTATTTTTTCCCTCCCCGAAACTGATCATCTCGGAGAACTGGAGCGGCTGGATACGCATGTGGCTTGAAGGTGGAACCATCTCTCGTGGGCTTGGTACAGCTCTTATCTCACATGGGCTTGGTATACAGCTCTTAGCTTTGCACACAAGTCTCGTTCTCTCCTTCCTTTACATCGTCCTTGGCTCGTGCTTACATGGAATAGAGATAGTGCTACATATTTTAGGAACAGAGAGTCAGAATGTGCAAGTTCTACTTTTCCTGTGCATGTGTCTGGGTCCCTACAATTCCATCTGCATGTTTCTTGTGTGAAATCAGATTGCTGAATCCCTGCCCTGCTGATGCCAATGAGACTTTGTGAAGGCAGAAGGAAAATTGCTTTGAAAAATGTGCAATAATAAATAAATAGAGCAGATAAACCTGGAGAATCTGTTTATTTAGTTGTAAAGACCCAAATAAATGCAATTTTGCTGTAACTAAACTGATGTGTATAAAATTGTGTGGTTTGAGGAAAATAGAATGAAATTCAAAATGAAACTTAAAGGACACATGATAGAATATCTACCACGGTGGGCATTTCTCTTTAATAGCTGCCATATTATTATCATTATATTTTGGTTAAGATAAACGAAGAATGTAAAAAACAATTTTAAGAAGCCATTTTTTTAATAAACACCAACTATGCAATTGATGTTCAAATCTCTAATCATATATTCATTAACCAATTAACAAATACCAAAGGCCTGCTCTCTGCAAATCAATAGGAGAAAATGAAATAAACAAAGGGGAGCCAGATCAGAGAAGTCCTATAATCTGCCCGGGGTCTTATTTTTAATTCCAAGCAGAGACGGGATTCAGACTCAGTTCTCTAAAGAGGCAAGTTTGACACCTACTTCATCCCATAACATGAGGTCCAGGCTTGCACGGGCTCTTCTTCTGTGGAACAAGAGCTGATATGTGCATAAAATCACTAACCAGGATAGTGTGAGTGATGTCAAAGA
This sequence comes from Molossus molossus, assembly GCF_014108415.1. Classification (NCBI taxonomy): domain Eukaryota; kingdom Metazoa; phylum Chordata; class Mammalia; order Chiroptera; family Molossidae; genus Molossus; species Molossus molossus. Next base: position 6,462,323 of record NW_023425350.1, on the reverse strand, counting down.
AATAACGTACTTGAAAGGCCTTGAAGGCTTTACAAACAGTGAAACTAAATAAGAAATACGAGGTGCAAATAGAGATGAGAACAGGAATATCCATGTGTGAATAGACAAGGCTGTTCAGGGGAGTGGGCAGCCACGCTAGCTGCTGTGGGCTGGGGTACAGCTTGTGTAGGGTGTGATAACTCTGAGTGGAGGTCAGACATCCCCCCAGGTGTTAGTGGGAAAGATCAGAAACTTCAACTGAAGCCTTATTGATAACATCCTCTTAGGGGTTTAATTGAAAGTGACAGTCAAAGCTATGGCAATCATTTTGCTTTGATACATCTCCTCTGTATAGCAATCTTCAGAGCCCGCAAAAATTAGCATTACATTTATTATCAACATATTCGAGTTTTTCCATTTAAAAACCCTGTTCTTCTGCCTCAGTGAGTCAGTAATTGGAGCCCGAAGAGGAAAAGGTGCCCCTGTCTCTCAGGAAATATTTATAAAGGTGGATGCTCTTATTAGACAAATTAGAAAGGTCCCTGGAGTTACAAGTTACCCTGGCACAAAGACCACTGGACCTGACCTTGGAACTCTGGTTGCAAGCTTCAACCCAAAAACGTATATTTGACCCTTGATAAGGCATTTAGCATGCCGGTGTTTCTAACTTAAAAATTAATACTAATAATAAAATTAACAAATACTCATTCAGCACACACTTCACAGCAAGAGTTGGCAAATTAAGGCCTATTTTTAGCAAAAAATCTTTGCAAATCTATTTTTTCTTTATTTACAGAAACACTTATTAGTTTGCATGTTGTCTATGGCCGTTCTCATGCTTCATCAGCAGAGGTGAGGTCACAGACAAAACCTAAAGTGTTTACTCTCTGGCTCTTTACTGGACACGTTTGCCAACCTCTGAGCCACAGCACAGAACTTGTTTATTCCTTAGAACAATGCTGTGAGGTAGCACATTTTACAGACGAGCCTGGAGATGTTCAGTAATGCGGTCAAAGCTGCAAAGCTGCGGAGTAGAGTCGGTATTACAACGACCACGGCAAGAAAACAAAGGGCACACTTGTGACGCGGGAAAGCACGCTGGGGAGCACGAAGGATGTGTGCATCAGCTCCTGAGGCAGTGCACTCTGGTTCCAGGTTCAGGCTTCCCCACCCCGTTCTCTGTGACTTTGCATCAACCCCGTTATCCAAGTCCCAGTGACCTCATTCGTAAATTGGGGCAATGACAGGAGCCTGCATGATTTTAGCTGTGAGAAGGAAAGCAACCTAGCATGGTGCCCGGCGAGTGACAGGAAGGGGCTGCTTCCACCCGCTTCCCAACCTTTGTTTCCACGATCCCTTCCCTCGCCTGCGCTACAGTCTTGAGCACTGTGTTTCCTTTCCTGGCCCGACTGCCCTTCTCCTGCCCGGAACTGTGAGCCTCTCGGAGGGGTGGGCGCTGCCTCACTGCTTCTCTGTCCCCAGAATTTCTCCAGTTTGGCCCGAAGAAGGAGTTAGTCGGTATTCAGTGCGTAGATGGCAGTTTCGAAAGCACAGAGCTGGTCGATCCTGTCGTACTCGTCCCTTGCTGGGCACGTTAAGAGACAAACTGGTGGTGTGTTTTCATTCTAATATTTTTAAGATGTAGAAAATGATGCTTTGTTTATTGGTTCTACACTATGGCTAGACCTGAGATGAATTGCTGTGTTGGGTAGTCAGTGTATCAGGGTCATTTCTGTTCCTTCTCGTAGACTCGAGTAGGTAATCAAGATGAAACATGTGTCTGTTATGGGAATTCAGAAACATGCCACGTTATTTCTTCAAGGATACTTCTAAATCATCCAGAAATGTGCAGCCAATCAGAATGTTTAATTCACTGAGCTCCGGTGCTATTTACTGGGGAAGAAAATGAACACCTGTCAAGGGTTCCTGGGGTTCTTTAATATTTCCCCTGTGAAGCTTCCCTGGAATGGGGTCTCCTCTCTCACCTTAGGCTACAGATTCACGCAAGAGCGGCTGCTCTTTCTCCTGCCCTGAGGCCCGAGACCGGTTTGCATTTTCCTGTCCATTAACTGCGTTAGTGTCAGCCAGGCGACCTCAGTCCGGACCCAGCCGTGCTTCCGTCTCCGGAAAAGGAGTTGGGATTCCTTCACAGATTTATTGTAATTAATTGAAATTACAAAGGCAAGGCATCTGGGTGAATACCTGGAAAATTATTGTTCACAGTAAATAGTGATTTCCTTCATAGCTCTGTTTTTTCTAATCAAGGATGAGCACCGAGGTTTAATTAGTAACACCTATATTATTCTTTCCAAGGAAACGACACCAGTGAGAAACAAAACAAAATAAAACAGACCAGACTGAGTAAAGGCCACTTGGCATCTTATCTGCTATACCTAATGTGTGTGTGTGTGTGTGTGTGTGTGTGTGTGTATCAATTTCTGTTAGTCATAGCTTCCTCAGCTCAGACTAATCATACTCAAATTCTCACTCTAATCTCTAACTAGCCCTGTGATCTCAGCTGCTATTCAGGAAAATTCCATAATAAATACTCAGCAATTTTATATTTGTTTTATTAATAAAATTAAAGTATTAGTCTCTTAAGCTGAGGTTTTATTATTATTATTATTATTGTTTTCTATCCATTTCTTTCTCACTGCAAACATTTTCATTTGTACCTGAGATATATATCAAGCGCTGTGCCAGGGACAAGACCTACAGGATGATTGTATAATTCTTGACCTCAAGAGATGTGACAGTTAGTCACCACAATACCTTGTGGACAATAGTTGAAGGAAGTTTAGATAAAAATATAAATAAATGGTTTATTCTACTCAGTATGATGTTTTCCAGGTCCAACCCTGCTGTTGCAAAGGGTAAAATCGTCTTCCTTTTTACAGTAGAGTAGTATTCCATTGTGTAAACGTACCACAGTATTTTTATCCACTCATCTACTGATGGATGCTTGGGCTATTTCCAGACCTCAGCTACTGTAAATAATGCCGCAGTGAACATAGGGGTGCATATATTTGAATTTGTATTTCAGGTTTCTTTGGATAAATTCCCAAATGAGGAATCATTGGGTTATAAGGCAGTTTCATTTTTAGTTTTTTGAGTTAACACTATGTATACTGCTTCCCACAGTGGCTGCACCAGTCTGCATCCCCACCAACAGTGCATGAGGTTCCCTTTTCTCCACATCCTGGACAACACCCATGGTTTGTTGACTTATTGGTGATAGCCATTCTGACAGCTGTGAGGTGACATCTCTTTGTGCTTTTAATTTGCATCTCTCTGATGATAAGCCAGTCAAAATGACCAGTACCACATGATCTCACTCATATGTGGAGATTAATGAACAAACCTAACTACCAAGCAACGTAGAGACAGACTCATAGATAGAGAGCAGGCTGACAGCTCTGGAGGGTGGAGGGGTAGAGAGATGGAGCAAAAAGAAAGAAAGAAAAGAGAGAACTCGTGGACATGGACAGCAGCGGGGTGAGTGCAGGGGTGGAGGGGGATGGCTGGAGGTGGAAGAGGAAACAGGGAGGAGAAATGATGATGAAAAATACTACAAAAATTAAAAAGTATATATATGTATACAAATTAATTAATCTGGACATCAGCTACATAGTAGACAAAACTATGATTTTTTTCTTAAGAAATGTATAAAAGGCAATGATAGCGTAGAGAAAACAATAACAGATTTTCCTGGCAAGATCTAGTAAGGGTTTAACATTTGTAGACTTTTTATCTGAGACTCTTCTCCATCTCATCCAAGATGTATGAGAAATGCTGCTGTGGTTTTAAGTCAGTCTTGATATTGCTGTAAAATAGAGATTGGAAGTTACGTGGTAAGAGTCAGTACTAACTAGGTAGGCAGGATCTTAATTTGCCCAACCAATGAATGTAAGGCTTGACCCTGTTACTAGAGCATTACTTAATAATTTTAGACAGCGTTGTGGTATGATTATGTTTGCATGATGGAAAATTTATTTCAATAACCATCAAATTAGTAACAGGCATTTGGAACAGTTACGGATAGAACCGGGTGATCAGTATTGATATTTTTATAATAACCTGGATAGGAGTCAATGCCGACCTAAAGGAAATAATGGTAAATAGGGGAGACAGATACCTATAATACTACAGCTGTGTGTGTTTCAGTGAGCACATACTAATAGAAGCTGTGGTGTAAATAGATGCTGGGGCTGATGAAAATAAGGTCAACTTTTGCCACCCATTTCATGTCATCATTAGTACTCAAGATCCTACCCACACTTAAGGAATAAAATGCATCCCTCTGATTTTTTTTTCACTTTCTTAATCTTAGCTCTCTGTGTTTATGTAAGACCATGCACAGAAATGTGATTTCAGATTTACGATGTAATCATTTACAGTGAATTTTTGCATCACCAATATCTAATTAAGGCCAAAATTAATGCTTTAAGCAATCATTTCTGATATACATCCTTGTGGTCAAAGGTATTGAAAATGTAATCACTTCTTGTAGAGCTTCAAAAGCATGTTCATTGTTATTCATTATTTCATTCAACAAATATTTAATATTCTTGTTTAAGGAACGGTACTTCTAACTAAACCAGTTAGACTGCCCCACCCAATTTTAATCTACATTTATTCATAGGACTAATCAAGGGAAATCACACACATGGGATTTTTAGTATTTTCAGTGTACTTTACAAACATTTATTCATTTTTATCATGAGCCTTAAAAATAACACTGTGTATACTTTGAAAATATATTATTTTCCATTGGAGGTAATTTTGACAGGGTAGTGATTCATTGGCCCAAATCATATACTTGGTAACTGTTAGACCTTAAACTAGAGCAGACCCCAGTTCTGTATTCTGTTCTTTTCATTCATCACAAGCCTCTTTGCAGAGATAGCTTGTCTATTGAAAACTCTTCCTTAGGATTATTAACTGCAAATGCCATTTGGCTCACCTGATAATATGTAATCACAAATTTAAATTCATGACTTACCTTTACTGTGTTGCTATTCTTAAAACTTTGGATGAATGTGTCTAACTCCGCTGCATTGATATAATGACATGAAGTACATATTCGAGTCCTAAAATCACCAAACTGTAGCAGTGAGAAATTGGGAAAAGGTTGAAAGGAACTTCCATTAATGCCCAATATTGAGCAATGTTAGGTGCGAAAAAGAAGAGCCCCTCTGGATTGGCTGAAGGAACGTGTAATTCATTTAAACAGCTGTCCTTGTTTTAAAGTAAAATACAGAGCAGCCAGGAGAGACTGGGATTGCACTGTCTAATTCTTTGACCTTTCTTTCAAAATCTCTTAATTTCAAAAATCACTTCTAAAAGATGATGGACTCATAAGAGTTAGAATCTTTCTGTAAGAAAAATGCATGGTAAATTTAGTTTAAAATAAACAGTTGTACTTCCAGAGGGTAAGCAGGTAAACTTTGTTTCTTAAACTTGGAATAAAAGGATGATACTTCTTGTTGTCATAGCAATCATAGTAGGACCACGTCATCGGGCAATTGGTAGATATTAATAGATGTCCGATGGATGGATGATGTTGCACTACTTCTAGGTTTTTGGAGCAAACACTTTTCTGTTCTACTCTCTACATATGTATTCACACTCAAACACAATACTACCCAGTGTAATCAGTGAAAGCCAGTGCACAGATTTATCCAAAGTGTCATATCTAGTTCAGATAAATAAGCAATTCCTATAGTGAATGGAAAAATACCCAAGTGGACATATAAAGAGAAAACAGGGGATATTTATAAACAAGGACAGCCTCCAATCTCATGTCAATCTAGCAAATTAGACTAGATGAGAATGAAGAAAAGTCCCAGGACATACTTGGGATTTTCTCATTTATAGAACAAGCACATGTATTTTCAAAAAAAGCAGCCTTATTTTCAGGAAAGACAGCACTATTAATAATGGAAAACTCCTCATTGTAATGGTTTACACGAGAAAGAAAGAAGAACCACTAGAAGTTGATATTAAAGGCTGAGGATGAAAAGGAAAGAGAGAGAGAGAGAGAGAGAGAGAGAGAGAGAGAGAGAGAATAAAATACAGTAGAACCTTCAGACTGTAAAGATGGGCATCTTTGCTCTAGATTGTGCTTTCCTTACCTGAAATATATTTTTCAGACCTATTTTTGCTCCATTTTTCTATGAACTATGATTTTTCTGAAATTAGCCTTTCTTGGGGTACCTTGTTAGGATGAGAATGCTTCAGCATTCTGCTTTGATAACATACTTTTTATTATAAGGATTTGATATAAGAGCTATGTAGTAAAGCATTTAACTTTACCCGAGAAGACCTGGCCTTGGCCCCTGGCTCCTGGGATGTAACCTTTGTTGGCCTGGAGGCTTTGGGGTTAGCAAGGTAATAACACTGGTTTAGGGTGGGGACTGGCTATACCTTCGGGTGAGGGCTGGATATGCCAGAAACTACAATATGATTTATAGTGTGGACCTTGAGTAATGAAGTATCAACTGGCATATGGACTGAGATCAACCACATGACATCAGTCAATCAATCAATCATATTTACATCATGGAGCCCCAGTAACAAATCTGGAATCCAGTCTCACGTGAGCTGCCCTGGTTGGCAGACGGGAGACACTCTGTTGGAGCTTCTAGACTCTGCCCCGTGCATCTCTTCCTGTGCCTGGTCCTGCTCTCTGTCCTTCTCTACAGTAAACCATGGCTGGGAGCAGGGCAGCTCTGTGAGCCCGTGAGTCTTTCTAGTGAATTAGCAAGTTCAAGACTAGTTTTGGGAGCCCCTCAAACCTGAAGTTGGCATCAAAAGTGAGGGTAATCTTGGGGGGGGCACACTCTGGTCCCTCTACACTCTAGTTGGCTAATTCTCACAGTTGGCCAAACTCTTTCAGGGCCATCATAGAATGAGCCATCTTTGAGTTCACTCCTATTTAAAACAACAGTGTCTTAACATTTACCATCTGGAAGTCTAGTAGTATAAGTTATGAGTGATAAAAAGGAGAATAAAAATTAACAGCAGCACTCTAGGATTTCAAACTCTAGTGAGAGACCAGCATACACTGCAATATTATTATTTACTTATTTATTTATTTTTTATTGTTTTTTAGAGAGAGGGGGAGAGAGAGACAGAAACATCGATGAGAGAGAACATTGATTGGCCGCCTCCCGCATGTCCCCCACTGGGGATCGGGCCCACAACCTGGGCATGTGCGCTGACCGGGAATCGAACCAGCGACCTCTGGGTGCATGGGTCATGCTCCACCACTGAGCCACACCGGGTGGGCAGGCATACACTGCAATTTTAATGTAAGACATATGTAGTGTTGTGTTGAAGCAGACAGAACAGTAAAGCAGTCCTTGACTGCAGGGAACTGGTTTTGCTAGACTCTGGCCCCGCACTCCCACTTCAGACAGAGTTTCCTTCTTTTGTACATAAAATTTGTTTTTTATCATCACCTGAGGACACTTTTGCATTCATCTTCAGATAGAGTAAGAGATAGAGAGGGAGGGAGAGAGAGAGAAACATCGACATGAGAGACACACATCGAGTGGTTGCCACCCACGCAACCCCAGTTCGGGCCGGGGACAAACTGCAACCAATGCGTGCCCTTGACGGAAACCGAACCTGGGACTCTCTGGTCCACGGCCTATGCTCTAACCGCTGAGCCAAACCGGCTGGGGAAAGTACATGAAATTTTATAGGAAAGCAACATGAAACAAGCCCACTCTGTGGCATAATAGAGTAAAGCAAGCACAAGACTATTCTATAATCATTTCTTAATAAGGACATAGACAGGAACACTATCCAAAACTCCAAAAAGACCAAACACCCTCTTTCAGGGCTAAAATGAGCATCTACTGCTGTTTGTTTTTTGTTTGTTTTTTGTTTTTTTAAACTATTATAGCTTTGCCCAGGCGGTGTGGTTCAGTGGTTGAGCATTGACCCATGCACCAAGAGGTTGCAGGTTCAATTCCTGGTCAGAGCACATGCCTGGGTTGTTGGCTCAGTCCCCAGTAGGGGGCATGCAGGAGGCGGCTAATCTATGGTTCTCTCACATTGATCTTTCCATCTCTTTCTCCTCCCTTCCTCTCTCTAAAAATCAGTAATATACACACACACACACACACACACACACACACACACACACACACATATATGTATGTATATGTATACATATATGTATGTATATATATATAAATGATTACAGCTTTGAACTGGTTTTGACTTTGACATTGTCCTTTAGCGCTATCCCTCTTCCTGGCCCTGTGGATGATGTGGTGCAGGAGGGCAGGATGTATAGCTGACTCATTCTCTTAGATGTAGCACTAAGTACAGTACTTCGCATGTAATTGGTTCCAAGTAGTATTGGATACACATGCAAGACAAAGGAGAAACAAGTGTTTTGTGTTTTCAATATAATGTCAAGAGTTGATCAAAAGAGGAATGACTGTAGAGATTAAACACAGGTGGGATCGTCCCGATGCCGCAGTCTAAGAGAGGTAATGTCTCCTTCATTACGTGTATTGACATTACGCTGAAAATGATCATGATCTTCCAGAGACTGAACAGTGACAACAGTCACATTGTGTTTTGATGTTTCTGTTGGCCCTATTTAGTCCTAGTTTGAAGGTTTTTATTACTTTTATTAAAGCTATTTTATTAAATATGTGTCAGGAAGAAAAAAGTCCATGAAAATAGCATGACACAAAGATCACAGATGGCAGAATCGGGTTTTTGTTCTCACCAGTATTATCAATTAGTCACTATTGGAACATTCAGGTTCAGATTATCTTAATTTTGGCTTTTCATGTCTGCAAACTGAACAGGGTAGATTTTAATCAAATTTCTCAAGTCCTTTGAAAATTAAAATTCCATCATTTGAATAGCTTTTATCTCTAGTTAAGTCAACCATTAATATTGGCATTTTGCACATCAATGCTATTCTTTTCCAGTAGTTAATTTGTAGTTCTATTTACTCCTAGTGTTTTTGCATATCGTGATCTGAATAGAAATGTCTAAATAAAGGAATATTAAACAATTTGTTGATATTCCTGATTAAGTATAAAAAGGCCACAGGTATAACTTGATGGATAGAATAATTAATGAATTAAATTCTAAGAGAATTGGAGGAGTTTTTATTAAAATTATATTAATATCTATGAATGTGTTTCAATCTATTGAATAAACACTTTTTAATATTGCTATCCATTCAAAAGGGAAATGAATATGACTAAATTAGATTAAATTGATCATCTAAACAAATTTTAGTAATTGTGAATTTAACAAGAGTGAAATAGAGAGATAAGAAATAAATAGATATTCTGGGAAGAATTGGGAAAGTTTATAGATTTTCAAAGCAACAGTCACACTGGCCAAAGTTAGAAAGATAAAGACTTTATTCAGGTCTGTGGCAGTTGGGGAGAGGGGCCAGATTACAATCTCAACTGGAACAAGGGGGCAAGGAGACCTTTTAAGAGCAGGGTTGGGGGATCACAGTTCATCTGTGTTTGCTAATTGAAATTACTCAAGGAGCTTGGCTGTTTGGCCGGGTGGATTGAGCGTCATCCCTTGGACAGAGAGGTCCCAGCTGCATTCCTGTTTCTATCTCTCTCCCTTCCTCTCTCTCTCTCTCTCTCTCTCTCAAAAAAACACACACACAACAGAACACAAACAATTACAAAACGTATTTAAAAAGAAGAAATCACGCAAAGAAAAGTGAACGTTTTCCTGTCCTCAGCAGGAGACTGTTTTACAACGTGGAGCAATGTGCCTGAAGGGGGCCCACCTCCCACAGAAACGGAGACAGGTGTGATCTTGGATGACTACATCTCAAAGCGATGGCTTTGCAAAAGGACTTGGAAAAAGACAGTCGTAAATTCATAGAACCAGCCAGAAAGTTTAAAAAAATATTTACAGAGAAAGAATTCGCCAGTCCAAGTTTTCTAAATGAAAGGATCTGAGGGGGAGGAGGGGAGGGACCTCTGTGCTTAGAGCACATGAGCTCCTCCAGAGCGGGGGCGGAGGAGGTCAGTGTCTCAGCAGGAAGGCCAGGCTGTGGCAGGGTTAGTCCAGCCTGTGCTGAGCGGACACTCCGGCCGTCCTGGTGAAGGGTTTTAATTGAAAAGACCGTGGAGAAGAGATTGTTTTATTTTCCATGAAAGTAATATAAGAAAACGTTTCAATGTTATAATGAAAGATAGATTCAGAAAATAAGTGGAGAAACCACAGAATCTACTGGGTATTGCACATGTTAATCATTTCAAGGTGCCATTTAATGCATATAGAAGGCAAATAAGATTTTTGAAGACTTTAAAAAAGGGGCGTTTTAGAGGCAGAAAGCTAATTGCTGATGGAATGAGTAGTTTTGCAAACAGCATACTCATGGCATGAAACTCACTTATGGAACCCTGCAACTGGTAATATCAATTCTCTACAAGAATCATTGACGTTTACTGAATGAAAGACAGAAACAGCAGCCCATCGAGTTACCCACCTATCTCCCTTCACAAAATCATCTCTCCTCGTTTCAGACTGGATACTCTCTCAGAAACCTTTAGAAAGGAAACCTTAATTCAGTCCAAATAATTGACAACGTAGTCCTTATTACCAGGATTTCCCTCTTCCCCACCAAAAGGGTTACCAAAGTGGGTCAGGTCGTCACGCCGTCTGGTAAGTGGAGAGGAGGCCTTGGTGAGCAGATTGAATCTCCACGTCAAGACGGAGACACTCATTCCCCAGCTGCTGAGAAGGGCGACGGGCTGTCAGCTCCCAGCTGAGACCTGCTCCCTAATGCACCGCCTCACCCAAGGTCAAGCTCCCTTGCCTGAGCTATGCCAACCCCACTGCCTGGCCATGGTGGAGAACATGGGAGCATTAAGGAGCATCCCCTGCTCAGAGTGGGTCAGCTGTGAAGGCCAGTCCCAGCCCAGCGCTTCCCCGGGGTCAGCTGTGGCCTTTGTCGCTTTCATCTTCCCCTTCTTACAGAGAGGCACACGATGTCCCCGGAAGCAGAGGTCCGGCAGTGGCCTGGTCCGGGTGCGGGCAACGAGCGCACTGTCTGTGGAGAACTAAAAGCCAAGTTGGAATTTATATTTCCATAATTTAAACTTGTGGCAGTGTTACCTACGAACTGTGAGGCATGCATACCAGCTTTCCTAGGGGCTACATTGAAATTGTGAAGCCTTTTACTGAGTCTGAACAGTACCTTTTACATAGAAAATTATTTCTTCTAAAATTAAACTGCATGTTTATAAACTAAAGAAAAAAAATAAGAAAGCAGAAACGATATTTTTATATTAATTATTGTCAAATACACTAGTTGTATCCCAGCATAGACGGCGTTGAAGACTACCCAAGGGCACTCCATCAAGGAGTTTGTTCAAGACCCCAGCACATTAACTCATTCATTCACTTATCTTATAACTGAGCACCAGATGCATGCCAAGTACTCTGCAAAGCCCTGCAGGTACAAAGCTGAGAAATTCATCTCAAGAAGTTTTTAGTGTAATAGCAAAAGACAGAAAATTTAGTGAATACAGTCATGAGCAGGAATCTTAGTTCTGTTGAATACATTTTTAAAAAAATATTTTTTCTTTATTGATTTTAGAGAGAGAGAAAGGGAGGAGAGATACAAACATCGATGAGAGGTAACATCAGTTGGCCGCCTCCTGCACGCCCCCTAGTGGGGATCGGGCCCACAACCTGGGCACGTGCCCTGACCAGGAATCGAACTGGCCACCTCTTGGTGCAGGGGTCACGCTCCACCACTGAGCCACAAGGCCAGGCTGAACAATTTACCCCAAGTGTCACTTCCAGCAGACATTTGATACATGCGTGGATTGACACGTGGTGTTTAACGTGAAGAGAATTGCCAGTTCTCAGGTCGTGGGGCTGTACACAGAGCAAGGTTTCACAGAGGAGGTGGCATGTGTTTGGAAGTCAGCGGCATTTTTGTGGTTGCAGCCACAGCGCTTGTGGGTCATGTTTTCCAAGGCCTCCTTGTGACAACAGGCAAACCAAGCAGAGGCAGAGGCGGGTCCGAGGAAGGGAGACTGGGAGTGGGGGATGGAGTAGCAGTCACAGCAGACCAGGCGAGAAACAGGGCTGAGCAGAGGCGGCGGGGGCAGCGAATGAGAAGAGGGGACTAAACTCAGAACAGGAGCCCAAACCATATGATGGAAAGGACACTTTTAGCTGGTTCCAGTTTTAGAATTCAATAAAAGTAAAAATAAAATAAAAGGACATCTTCCAATAAACAGTACTAACGCCTCAGAATTAGTCCTTTTTGGAGAAAAGCCACTATGTGGACGGGCACTTACGGTGTCACCGTCGGATGTCCTCATTGATTCAGGGGTGCGGAGTGGGTCCCCACGTTCCTGGACGTAGACATTAATAAGATGCGATTTCATAGCCATTACTAAGCGGATGCTGCTTACGCTGCCAGGAATAAAAAAAGTACCAGCCTCCAAACACTACAAATATTTTTATATGTCAGAAATGGAAGGAGGCTATTAAAAAAGAAATGCAAATAGAATCCAAGTCTAACAGAGTTTTCTTCCCTAGGGGGGAAGTAAATTACAACCTTTCATAATAAAATCAATGTTTACAAGCATTGGCAGTAAGCTCAGACTCATAAGCTAAGTCCTTTAAGAAAGAATACTCCTTTCCAGTTATCAAGGATTAATTCGTTCCATTTTTTAAATGATTTCCTGGCGATTTGCAATGGACACTTACTTCTTTGGAGCGCCTATCATTTCCATTCGTCTCTCTAAACAATAAAAGGCTGTTTTTCACTTGGGTCAAATAACAAGAGCAAGATCTTATGATTTTTCTCCTAGATCTGGTATTTTCTTTGACCTTTTTCAGCAATGTAGAATCCTTCTTTCTATGGTTATTTTACTTTGCACCTTTTTTCATGCTATGAAATATATATTTTTTTAATAATTTATTTCTTTATTGATTTTAGAGAGAAAGGAAGGAAGAGGGAGACAGAGACAGAAACATCAAGGAGAGAAAACATCGACTGGCCACCTCCTGCACGCCCCCCACTGGGGACCAGGCCCACAACCTGGGCATGTGCCCTGACCAGGAATCGAAACGGCGACCTCTTGGTGCAGGGGTCAATGCTCAGCCGCTGAGCCACACTGGCCAGGCCATGCTAGGAAATCTTATTGCTAGAAAAAGTTTAGAGGTTATGTAGTCTAATAAGTAACACCAAAATTTCAAAGATCCTAAGTGTCTGCAAATGTATTAATTGATTTAAAAGTGATGTTCATAAACCAACAATCTAAATAAAATTACATATAAGCACTTAATGTAGGTCAGGTATACTTTAACCTGTGTTTTGTTTGAGTTGAACTGTACTTATATTAACTCTGCATAGTAATACTAGTTATCTCCCTCTAAGGATAATCTTAGATTTACAGTTACAAATGCATTTTAAAATATTGATAAAAAAATGAAAAGCAGATGAATTAAGACTTAATGTAGATATCATGAGCCACTCTAAAAATGTGATCTTATTAATTTGTTTAAAAATAAATTTTAGTCAAATAATTAAGCAAGTTATCTCAGTGCTTTATATTTAATGACAAATTATCTTAATGATTATTGGTTCAAATAGAAACTTTCAACTTGGTAATAAGTATTAACAATATTCATATACTTCCACTAACCTTTTAAAACCTATTATGAGAAAGTAATCTGAATTATCTAAGAATATTTATATGCATATATTTTATTATAATATTACCAATAAACTAGAAAACAAGCACATAAAGAAAACAAAAAAATAAAAAGAGACAATTTAGAGGAGTAATATACAAATATAAATTATAATATATACATCCAAATATATTCCCATTGAGCTCTGGCTGGTCTGGCTCAGAAGTTAGAGTGTCTTCCCCTGGACTGGAGGGTCCCAGGTTTGATTCCCGGTCAAGGGCACATATCTGGGTTGCAGGTTCAATGCCTCGATCCCTGGCCCCGGGTGGGGTCATGAGGGAGGCAACCAATCGATGTGTCTCTCTCACATCAATGTTTCTCTCTCTCTCTCTCTCTTTCTCCTTTCCACTCTATCTAAAAATAAATGAAATAAATGAAATAAATAAATAAATAAATATAAATAAATAAATGGAAAAAGTATCCTTGGGTGAGGATTTTAAAAACAATAAAAAAACCAGATGTATATCCATTAAAATAATGTTTACTTGTAGTGTATTGTAACATACAAAAATCTCAGGCTATAAAGTTTAGGGAAAATTACAAAATCTAAAATTATATCTTCAATTACAGAATGAAAAATGATATCTGTAATCAAAACAGCCTGGAAGTAAAATATATAAATATGTTATGAGTAGCTGATCTCTTTCCTGCTGATAATTTTCTAGTTGTAATACACTGACTTTCCTTTTCCTATATAGTATATATGAGAAATACACAATAAATATTTTAATACAGTAGTTCTCCCTCATTATTAGGTCTAAAGTTTGTGTTAGTGACAGAATAATATAATTTCACTTCACATAAATTTATAAAATGACTCATATACTAATAATTTTCATCGAAACTTTTCTAAGTACCCTATAAACACTTTCAGAACATGATTCAAAAAAGGTCACCATTGCAGTTTGAGATCTATGGCTAAATATAATATATTTAAAACATAGAACATTTGCCTTGAAGAGTTGAATTTTACGCCAAATTCATTCTCTGATTATATTCCTTGTGGAATTTTCTGGCTACATGGATCATTGTTAATACTCAATTTTTTATATGGTGAATGTTGGGAATCTCTCCAAATGAGGGCCGGTTGACATTTGCTGGTTAAGTCACTGAACCAGACAAGACTGAAAGCTATACTTAGGATAAAGCCTGGTGGTAAAAATATAGATGGGATTTTCATCACTTAGATCTGACTTTAAATCCACTAGCCATGTAGCCGTAGGCAAGCAAGAAACTAGCCATGAAGCCAAGGAGCCGGGCATCCTTCTTCACATTCTACAGTTATGTACATTTACAAAGGGAAGCTTGGCCAACATCACACTAGGTTGTGGTGTGGACAAGACCTCGTCCAAGCTTTCGATTTCCCAGAGGACGCACTCTCCCACCCACCGTGTTGTGGCTTCTGCCCACTCACTGGCTGTCTCGGAGGCTTTGTTTCTGCATCAGCAAACTCAGACATGCTTATTTTCACTGTGAAACACCCACCCTGGTCACAACAATAATAACTATAAACGCTAGAAGCCTCCTCATTTTTATATAAATTTATTAGTTTGGGTTTTCTAACCATATGAGTACAGAGCCATTGTTAGAAATTTTTAGATTTTTGCTTTTTTTTTTTCATCCAGTGTCCAGGCCCGACCAATATATGTTTCTCTCTGTATCGCCAACTAGAGTGAGTAGCTTTTCCATCTAGTTCATGTGTGCAGCTAGTTTTCAATGTTTGAATATCCCCGATGAATGAGGGTCTTAGCTGCGGTGCTCGGCCGTGTCTAGGCTGAGGGTTTTGTCTCCTCTCCCCATGGGACCTTGAAGCTCGCTCCTTAGAGCCCAGCGAACCCCTCGGAATGGCTGCTGCCTGCGTGTTCTGGTCTATACTTCATGGTGTGACGTTTTATTCTTGTTACATTTATGAAAGGAAAAGAATTCTTTATGTGCGCTCCAGTGTTTACATACATGTGTTTTGTTTTGTTTTTTCCACATCTACACATACAGAAACAGAACCAACAGCATGGGGGTGGGAATAACGCTCTTCTGATACTTTCATAAAATGCAATCTCAGATGTTAGAGTATTTTGCAGTGATCTTTCTTGCTAGATTTGCATAAAGTGAGGTTTAGAAACCTAGTAAACAAGGATAACGTATTCTGGGTTCCCAAGCAACACCCTCAAGTCCAGACACCCTTTTCTGAACTGGTTGTCTTTTATTTATTGGTTTTTATTGAATTTTTTTTGGGGGGGGGGCAGTATTCCTACACGTGGTTATTTCCAGCTATTCTTTCATTGAAGTCTAATGTCTTTAATAAGACCAATTTATTGATTTTCCAAGGAAAAGCATTCTTTTTATGGAACAGATTTTAAATTCCTTAGAGATAAGGACCGCCCTGATGTATGTAATGACCTTGTTCCCTGGCACACACAGCCTCATACACCTGTTTGCCATGGCTCCTGGTGGCATTGTTTTCTCTTCGCTTGACCAGTGCAGAAGCAGGCTGCCAGCTTCCGGCCCGGGAACCACAGGCTGACCTTGAACCCGGGGGTGTGGGAGGCTGGCTATGCCATCTGGGTGTGCGTGAGTGCCCCGGATGTTTGCAGAATGATGACATTGCCTATGGCACATTTCTCAGAGGGTGTCCCCATCATCAAGCAGCGTTTGAACGTAGATGGGTGGGAGGCGAAGACCCAAGAACGCAGTGTGGAGGGTTCATGCAGGTGCGTCTTCAGGGGGTACAGTACTTTCATCAACCCCACTTTTATTTGATCGATGAAGACTCTTGTAGATATAATATAACATCTGAGGATTCTAGTTTGGCGCCTGAGAGTGAACACGTAGAGGTTAAATCTCGTTTTTACAGTTGGCGCTATGTGGCTTCCGAGGGCTCACAGGTATTCACTGTCCTGATGGTATCGCACAAACCCCGTCGGAAGTCGTGGTGGGGATGAAATACAGCATGTAATAGCCTACCACAGCGAGTGAGAAAACACAGACACTCATCAAATATTAGTCACTCATTAAATCTTGTGAGTTTCTGCTCCCTTTAAATGCCCTTCAAAGCCACACGTGTGAAAGAGAGATAACAGTAATTCCCCAGACTGTCTACATGCCTCAAGGTATTTGTGCTGCTTGTCCATGGACCCAATAAGTCAAAGAGCGATTACAGGCTTTGAAAACATCTCTTCGTCGAGAAAAATGTCCATCTGTGACAGTATCCTTTACAATAGTAACACCAATGAAAACAGGAAATACTACCTTGTTATAATGGAAGAATTTTAAAGTTATAAATTTGCTCAGTTTAATTGGAACGTTAGGTAAAACTTGGGATTAATATAATGTATCAAGAGATCACTAAACAAAATTGGCAAGATAAAGCAAAAGTGGGAAATAATAAACTTAGCTTCATCCCTAAATAGTATTTAAGGTCCTATATTTCAGATAAGACACAAGGAAAAGGCCACTTACTAAATATAAGCAATAATTTTCACATTTCTTATCAAACAGATTAATTTATGGCTGAGAATTCACTTGAATGCATTGCACGGTAAGTCAGGTTTCACTTATTCCTCTTATCTGTTGCTTCCTGACATTTTGTATGGCTCTGCGTAATGAGAGTCTCTAAGCAAAAAACGATCAGTTCTTTACATTCAACGATAATCAAAGCATATTTATACAGGCAAAAATGTGTTCCCTCCCCAAATCACCACCACCCACCAATTTATAGCCCTAAATTCAGGGCACTGGACCATGGCAAATAGAAGGTGTGGTGCAGCTTCGTGGAATGTGGACCCTCAGACCGGGCTCGTCCATCGTAAGGGCGGTGCATCTGCTTGCGCCTGAGCACGGCGGCAGAGGGATGTGCTGCCTACCAAGTCCGCTCAAGAAAACCAACATGTATGAACACTGAGTACAGAGGAAAAGAGATGTCTTCGGCTTGGAAAATAAATAAGTAAACAAGCATAGTGCATTGTGAACAAGAAAGGAAAACTGCCAACAAGATGTATACACACAGATGGACATTTCAAAGGGCACATGGAAATGCCCAGTCCCTTCTAAAGTTGTAAGTTTGTGTTGTATAATATATGTTATTGCAGGCAAATGGAATCCTCTTCCTAATTTTAAGCAACTTGCAATATCTAAAACGTGAATTCTGATCAGTCTTTAGTGGAGAATACAATAGATCAGTATTTCACAGCATCATGAAATGAGGTACAGAATTCTCAGGTGCTCAGCATTCTCACTCACTTTGAAAATATTTGTTGGATAAAATGAATGTTTAACTCTGACAGTCCCCACAAGCTTCTTCGTTTTAGAGAGGTAAATTGTGCACTTTTTTCTTTTCTGTTGAAACTCGTAATTAAGCTAAAATATAACGAGCTGATGTATGTTTCTTAGATACACGTTAAATAGGAAAACATTAAAGACAGGTATTTCAACTGCACCCCAGGATGGACCTTCATAGGAAGTCAGTGGTCTCTTGGTCCCGGTGGAGTTTGTCACATAAAGATGGTTGGGTCCAGCCTCTGGTGGTGTTAATTGCTGTGGCAATCAGATGTCTGTTCCGGGTGGTTTCTCTCAGTCCTGGGGAGACTTTGGTGCAATGGCTGAGAGCAGTCAAGGGCCACGGGGTTCCTTGGCAGTACTCAGCTTTTCTTGACATTTGACCGGCAGGAACTAGAAGCCTGCTAATTCCCAGGTATCAAGGTCTCTGTCAATTCATGACCATCCAGCAGAGGAAGAAATGAAGAAAGTTCTAGAAAAAGCCAGTGTGGGCTTTTGTTTTTAATCTGATTTTATTGATTTCAGAGAGAAGAAAGAAAAGAGAGAGAGCGAGAGAAACATTGATAAGAGAGAAATATTGATTGGCCACCTCCTGCATGCCCCTTCCCCCCGGTACTGGGGATCAAGTCCACAACCCGGGCATGTGCCCAGACCGGAATCGAACCAGCGACCTCTTGGTTCATGGGTTGATGCTCAACCACTGAGCCACACCAGCTGGGTCGGAAAAAAAATCAATTTTTATATATGACTGGCTTTGCATAAATTGTGAAATCTCTTGAAATGCCCTTTCTCTCCTTACCCCTTGTCTTTCTGCAAAAACAAAACAAAACAAGAAAACTACCTATCTTTCAAAGTCCTGTTTGTGAGATTTTCTCCAAAATTCTTAGCTAGACTTGCCATCATATGCTATGAAATTTCTCTTCCTGAAATCATCATCAAGACAGTTATTTTACTTTCCCAAACTTGAAATGAGAGAGAGGCTTAAGAACTTTGGAAACTTGTTAAGTGTGTATTTGCCTTGGAAGCTGCATGTTTGCCCATGTCACAACTCATTTGAAATCTGTGATTTATCATCTCTTGGCACTATCATCTCAGTCAAAACTTTCCATTTAACATTCTATCGGAGTAATTATCCCAGAGAGAATAATTTATCATTACGCACGCCTGTCTTTTCCGCCAGACCGTGGACAGGAACTATGTCTCAATTGTCGTGTTCACCGTATCCAGGTTATCACTCATATATCACTGTCCCCGAAGGCTTCTCCCGACTCTTATCCAGAGAAATACTCCTAGTCACTGCCGTTCTATCTCTTTTCAATACCAAGCAGAGGTAAACATAGCATCTCATTATGAATATAAAATTGACAGGTCACTTCCTGTTCGCCCCTTTTGTGAATCTAGCCCCTCCCCGTCCCTAGCATCAACTATGAAGCCCATAAGTTTATTTCGAAAAATGAATGAATGCATAAGTAATCGAAGGGTTATGTAAAAAATAAAATAAAATAAATAGACATAGAAACAAACATTTCTGGATAATGAATACTCAATAAATGTTTACTAAATGAGTACTTGTAGAATGCCCCAAGATGACTGCCTTTAGCCCCAGGCATGCAAGGAACTTGACTTGAGAAACAAAGCCAAGCCTGGCCGGTGTGGCTCAGTGGTTGAGCGTCGACCCTGCACCAAGAGGTGGCCAGTTCGATTCCTGGTCAGGGCACATGCCCAGGTTGTGGGCCTGATCCCCAGGGGGGGGCATGCAGGAGGCGGCCAATCAGTGTTCTCTCTCATTGATGTTTCTCTCTCTCCCTCTCCCTTCCTCTCTCTAAAAGCAATACAGAAAAAAAAAAAAATAGAAATGAAAAAGAAACGAAGCCAAAAAGGAAAAAATGTAAGCAGGAAGAAATACAATGTTCCAGCCTGCGATACTCTCTATAACACTTCTTGTAATAGTAGCTGTATCTTTAAAAGGGCTTCATTTCGCTAGAGTTGTACCATGTGCCAATAACGTACTCTCGTCTGGTTTTCACACAACAGTATTACAGGCAGGCATTTAAACAATGTTGACGGATAATAATATAATAATACAGACTAACTTTATTGCTTGTTTAATTGTGTGTCAGGTTTCTTCTAATTGCTTTTCTTTTCTTTCTATTTTTAAAGATTTTTTAATTGCATTTACTCGGGTGACATTGGTTCATAAGATCGTATAGGTTTCACATGTACAATGAGCTGTATACAGCACCAACTGCTTTTCATTAACGCATTTTACCTTCCTAGCCACACGGTGAACCAAATGCAATATCACACTTTACCGGCCCATAAACTGGCGCTCAAAAAAAATGCAACCTGATGGAATTCTGAAGCTAAAAGTCCCCATTTTATCCCAATGTTCTCTCTGAACGCCAAAGTCTCGGTTCCTGCTCTCTGGGCTGTGTTTCCGCGTATGCAGCATCGATCGTTGGACTTGTACCTGGTGACGAATGAACCCTGAGTCTCTGCAGATGCCTCCGTGCTGTCGCCAATGGAGTTTCTGTGAGGCTGAGTGCCAGCCCCCTGGTCTCCTTGTGTCGTACTTACACTTGGCATTTGAAGTCGCCGCTGACTCAGCATTTCCATCAGAAATGTCAAGAAACTCATCAAACCCGTGAAATAAGCATGGGCGCTGCCCGTGGCTCTGGGCTTCGCCGGGCCCCACAGTGGGAGTGATGCAGGACAGTGGGGATGAAGGGTTGTGTGCGGGGAGTGGGGAGCAGTGCCGTGCAGACGAGCTAATGAGCCTCCCCAGGAGGTGGGACAGAGGGAAGGTAGGCGAGTGAATAAACACGACACGGGTCACACAAGTAAGTGTTTTAAACACCGACTTTGCTCATTTCTCAAATCGTTACAATTTGGGATGACTACAATAAATGTGAATACAATTTTCTTAAAAAAAAAAAAGTATTTTGCCCTGGCTGGTTTGGCTCAGTGGTTGGAGCATCAGCCCGTGGACTAGAGAGTCCCGGGTTCGGTTCCCACTAGGGACACGTGCCAAAAAAAAAAGTATCTTTATTGTTAAAAGTATTACAGATGTCCCCCCCTTTTCCCTATTGACCTCTCCTCCCTGCCACACCCACCCACTGCACTGTTGTCTGTTTCCATGGGTTATGCCTGTATGCATGTAAGTTCTTCGGTTAATCTCTTCCCATCCCCCTCACCCCCTTCCCTCTGAGGTTGGTCAGTCTGTCCCCTGCTTCCATGTCTCTGGATCTGTTTTGTTCATCAGTTTATTTGTTCATTAGATTCCACATATAAGTGAGATCGTGTGGTACTTGTCTTTCTCTGACTGGCTTATTTCACTCAGCATCATACTCTAAACACCCCCACAGTGTTTGATTCTCCAGTCTTCATCATTGTTCTATAGAGCAGGAAATAGTGGAGGGAGAATAAATATTCTATTTAGGTTTCTTTACATTTAAAATATGATACAGGCATGAATACTATTCTCTCTAGTGTACAAGTCTGACAGGAATAAGGCCTTTTCAGTTCCTGGCTAGGTTGTAATCAAAAGTCAGAATAACATATTTTTAGAAATTCATCTGTATAACAACAGATAATTCCTGACACAATCCCGCCCCCATCATAGGCAGTTCTCTTTGTATTGAAATGCTTTATGCATCCCATTTTAGAATAAAATATAATTGCTTCGGTATCCATGCATTCAGTCGGTATGCATTTCGTTTTTACTGTACCAGCCACTCTTCTAAGCACTGATAATTTATTGCTTTTTAAAATAACTGGCATTCCAATGCTTGAGAAAATGTTCACTCTGGTTGAAACAAAGAGAAAATAAATAGACAAATGAACATAAAACGAAGCATCGATCAGTACAGTAAAAGTATAGAAGAGCAGTATTGCTATAGAAAGTGCAGGCATGAGTCCTTTAAACCTCTACAAAGGGAGGATTTTATATATACGTGGAAGAGTATATATAGAGATTTCATACTGAAATCGAGGAGAGGCTTGAAGGAGATGAAGAATAAGTGTGAAGTCTCTAAGGTGGAAGCAGCCTCTGTGTTCAAGAGAGAGAAAGTAGGTCTGTGTGGTTAGATCTCAGTGGACGGGAGGAGAAAAACAGAATTAAGTGATCACTGAGGACTTTAGGGACCATGGCAGAAAGATTTAGTTTCACTGTATTTTAAAAGAGGGTTTTAAGGAGGACAGTGACATTATCTGACTCATTTTGTTGGCTCAGATGAAGTCTGTAGCAATGAAAATAGTGAGAAATGCTAAAGAGGAATACATATTTTAGAGACAGAGTCTTCAGAATGTGTTGAAGGGTTGGTGTGAGGGTTAATGAAAGTGAGAACTCAAAAATGACTTCTAGGTTGTCGGCCGTCACGTCTGTGTAAATAGTGGTTCAATGTATCGCAAGCCAAAGAGTCAATAGTTCTGTTTTGGACAGAATAATCCTGCAAGGGTTAACAGATGAAGTATCAAAAAGATAGTTGAATATAATGGAGCAGAGAGAAAAGTCTAGGCTCTTGAAACACACTTGAGTCATCAGTATACAAATAATACTTGCAGTGATTGGGCTGCACAGCATCAGCTAGGAGACAGAGTACAAAAAGAAATAAAGAGAAGGAAGACTTAGTGTGTATCTCTGGAGCTTCCAACATTTCCAGATCTGATAGGAGGACTTCCCCTCCTGTCCATGATTGACAGGTGCAGGAATTGTTGTCCAGCCATAAACAACTAGAAAACAGAGTAAAATATACAAAACAACAAGTTCTAGACATGGCATAATAGGCAATGTCTAATTGTAAGACTATAATCCCTAAGCAAAAGGGATTCAATGAACTGAACCATGCGAATTCCCCAACTGACTCCCTGGACGCAGCTTCTAGGCTGCAGAACAGGGGAGGTTGCTCACACGAGGCCAGAGTCTTGCTAAATTGAGGAGATGGAGATGCGATTTCTGGGAGACAGATCAGGAGAGACTGTGTCCCCTGCAACAAGGGGGGGTGTGGAGTGTGTTCGTGCAAATGCGGGTAGGTGAGTGGCATTACTGTGGTTACGAGAAGGCGTTTTAATGTGATCACGACTCTTTTCTCTGCAAATTAGAAGGTGAAATCATCAGCTAACGCTGACAGTTGGGGAAATGCTAATACAGATGTAAGGAAGGAGAGGTCACAATGAACTGAGTATCTTGAGAGGCAGAATAGAGAGTGCCTTGGAGGTATTAGAAGTCTATCTGGTTTTGGTGAATAAAGATTTAAAACTAGAGCTATGTAAAGGAATGAACGCCTCGACTGGGTCAGACAACTGATAGATAATCATTAAAGTGAGGTCTGGATGCTAATGTTCATAGAATGAGATGTGTGAAGTCAGGAATTTGGGATATGCATCTCCATTATCCCAGCAGATGACAATGACAGTGTGTGGCTGACATGGATAGTGATTGTTAGAACATCCAGGGACATGATGTACATTGTTGCCCATCCACAATTCCTGCTGATTTTAAACTCAACAAGATAGCTTTAGTCATTGTTTATTTTACTCATTTTTGTTTTCACTCTTGTTGTCCTTAGGATTTTTGTAGTACCATTCTTTTCAAATCTAATCCTTGCTGGTTTTAGTCATTGTTTTCCTGTAATTTGTGGGTCGGTTATTTGCATGTGGTGACTGGCAAGAATGTGAAGCTTGTCGCGTGTGTAGGAATAAGGGCATCACACAAAGCACAGCCTTGAGCCCGCCTCCTTCCCTCCGGCTGCTGTGGGAGGACGCCACACGCTGACACAGCTCGTCAATTCTACGTCCCTCCAATTCTACACAAATAGCAATGCACGCTTTTAGGTTCGAGGAGTACCTATTCCAAAAACATTTATAAATATTTAAATTATAGAAAAGATTCAAATACTTACAGAGCAAGTCTTGAAAGGACAAACTCTAATCAATAATTTTCTCTCTATTTTGTAAGATGAGAGCAATTTTAATCTGTATTTGTTAGACTTCCAAACATGAGTAAAAATAGTAAGAACAGTATTTACTGAGTGTTTTGAAATGTGCATGCAACTTCTAAGCCTTTTACAAGTATGACACAATGTAATTCTCCAGCAGCTCTGCAGGTTAGACAGTAGCATTTATTTGTTTGATACAGAATAATCAGCACCCAGTGATCGAGGAAAAATAAGAGCAAGTGAGCGGTAGAAGGAGGAATATTACAGGAAACCTGGCCCTGGACCTTGTGCCCCTGAATCTTCCGGCATCATGAGCAAGGGTTACTTTTGCAGCAGGAGAAACACATAAAAGGAATTTTGAAAACGTTCAATATTGTACTGTTAGAACAGTGATTTCGAATAATGTTAACATTACAAAACAGGAACACGAAACTTCATTTATTATTCAGAATGTGATGGTTGCACATCAGTCTGCTGTATATGTAACAATCGTCAATGACATTTTTAATTTTTCCATCTCATGGGATAGTCAAGTTTCAAATACATTCCAAGAATAAGGGGTTTTAAAGCTCACAGCTGCTGTTGTTTAAACGAAAGAAAAACTAAATGAAAGTGTGTTGATCATGTACTCTAAAATGTACTCAATACATTTGAAAAACCAAATGTACTAAGTAGAATTAACTTTCAGTTGCTCATTTCTCTCGAAGGGGAGATTTCAGCAGATTAACTATTGTTAAGAAATTTTGTGGCAACGAAAAATGATGGTGCAGAGACACAAGGAGCCACTTGCTGAGAAAGCAGCACAGGGGACCACCTCCAGCCGAGCAGAAACGTCTCAGAGTGGCCTTACTGCCCACCTTCTTTCTCACGCCTGCACGGAGCCCTGGGTGTGCCCTCAAGTCGGACCGGGAGGCAGGGAGATGATAACAAAATGCGAGAGGACAAATCTCCACAGGGAATCAACAGGGACCGTTCTCCGGGTTATAACACACACCTCGACTTCAAATCCTACCCCAGAACACGTATGTAAGACCGTACGGAGCTGAGTTGCTCTGTCCCGCTCTCTTCGTCTGTGTTCTAGAGTTGTTTGGTCGACTCTTCCTGGGTGTTATTTCCTGTGTGCACATAGGATCCAGCCACAAACCGGGGGCCCCTCTGCAGATCTCAGGGGTCCTTTGCAGCTTCCCTTTCCTTCAGTCTTCTGCCCCCCAGATCTGGCTCCTGAGCCACTCTGATTTCTATCTCTGTCTCCTCAACTCAGACTCCTGGGGTGTGTTTGGTGTTTCTCGCTGAAGCCTGGGAACCATCTCCAGAGAGGAAGCTGATGAACTCAGAGAGTCACCTAATTTGTCTCTTTCCTCTTCAGGATCACACCATCTCCCTGCTTATGGATCGACGTCTGCGAATAGTCCTTTCATAGATTTGTCAGCGAGGGTGATTTCCGTGGCAGCTCATTTTCGGTGGGCGGGCATCTTCTGACCCCCCTTCTCTTCCACACTCTGCTTTCCTGGTGCTACCACTTCCGTGCTACTTGGTCTTGGCCATGGCTCTCCAGGTTCCCAAGGACTGTCTCAGCAGAGTGTCGTCCTGGGGTCTAGCCGGGGTGCTAAACACTGTGTCCCCATGTATTCGTCTGGGGAGACTGTCTCCCTTACCTGAGTGTATGTTCCCTTCACCCAGCTCCGCCAGACTCCTGTCCCACACGCCCCGAGCTAGGTCCTACACGTTCCTCTGAATATAGTCACTTTCTTTTGTCCCGGGACCCTCACTCCTATGGCAGGTGATGCTGTGACTTGACCCTGGAGGGGCTTCTCTAACAATGTTTATTACCGGCCGGTGTGGCTCACTGGTTGAGAACCTTGCACCAAGATGTCGCCAGTTCGATTCCTGGTCAGGGCACATGCCCAGGTTGTGGGCCAGATCCCCAGTGGGGGACATGCAGGAGGCGGCCAGTCGATGTCCTCTCTCATCAATTTTTCTACCACTCTCTCCCTCTCCTTCTCTCTCAAGTCAATAAAGAAAAAATATTAAAATGTTTATTAATTTTTAAAAAATGTAATAGTGCATTGGGTTCTCAGAGCAGGGGAGGCATTTATTCCATGGAGGTGAGCAGTTCAGGAAAACCTCCCCCAAGAGGTGAACCCTGAACCGGATCAGCAGTTAAATTTCAGCCAACGAAGAAAAGACACCAGTTTGACTCTCGGATTCAGTGCGCTCGTGTTGTAGAAAAAGCCTCGGCTGGTCTAGCCTGACGACAATCAATTTTCTCATACTCAACATAATATCATATAAAGCATCATCAAACAGGAGAACAGACATCATAAATGATGGGAAGAGAGGGTTTCTAATGGATGTCTCAGCTCAACCTTAGCCATCAGGACATTAGGTTTTTCATATTTATGACAATAATTAATGGTGCAACTCCAAGGTGCCAAAATGACCAAAATAAGTTGAGCTAATCTTGCATAAGCACACCTGAGATTGGTGTGCAATTGAATTCCAATGATGTATCTTTATAGCAGCAAAATATATGTGTTTCTTGTAATAAAATTATATTCTATTCTGGCTGGCTGTTACATTAAATCTCACACCAGATAGAGCATCACTTGAAATGATTGAATAGCACTAGCCTGAGAAAGATTTTCAAGTTTATTGTTGGCCCTGAAATACCTGTGCGGAAAGAAAAAATGCACCTCAATGCTTCAATGGGTACCATCAAAAATAGTAGTTACATCCACAAATTCTTAGTCACTTAGCCATTGGAGAGATGCATCTTCCCTTTGAAAAATGCATTTGATATTTTTAAGGTGCCTTTTAATCTTAGATTGTTTTATGATTGGCACTCTCCCAGTGCCATCTGATGCTTCTGTTCCAGGACACTCCTGACGGGCAGGTCCTCACTCAGACCCGTTGAACAGCTCACTGCTTTCTGAGGGAGCCTGGTCCAAACCGATCCAGATGAGATCATTTCAAAAATCCTGGGTATGTCTATGTTCTCTCCACTCATAACACAGTTCCTGGACAGCATTTGATTTTTTTTTAAAACAAACCCAAATTTCTCTTTTACATAACAGGCTAGCAGATATCTGAAGACATCATGAATAATATCATTAACATAGACTCTATGTGCAAAAAAACAAAAACAAAACAAAAAACTGTTTTTCTTCCTTAATCAGTTAGACCCTGGTTGGCACAGCTAAAATACGGTGCATGAGATATTATCTACACCTACTATGCTTTTCTCTAAAATATATAGAACTCATGTGAATTATATGCAACAAAACTATAAATTTCATAGGATGGGATACTATAACTCATCCTATACGTCCTGCCAAAAAAGACAATTTAAGATAAACATATGGAAAAAAAGGGATTTCAGATTTTATTTGAGCTTGGGGCACTGATAGATAAAACAGTAACTATGTATCCGTTGTGTGTGCGAGACTCCATGACACACTCACGAGGCAGACAGTGAGATGCGGAATCTGTCCTGAGGGACTTTGTGACGCAAGGAGAAAGAAAGTCACAGAAATCATTTCTGTGTAGCAAACGCCTATATGCACAGTGATATCCATGCATAAAACTGTGATCATCCTTCCTAGACAGATGAAAAAGATGTATCAGTACCGGGTACATTTAAGTTGAGATCTGAGAAATGAGGATTTATAACGCAGAAAAATGAGGGAGGGCATTCTATAAAGGATCGAGTGTGTCGGCAAAAACAAAGAGACATGGAGAGTGGCACATCAAGGGAGGGACTCTATCTCAGTCATTAATAGTATAAAGCACGTAGCAAGTGACGAGAAATGTGGCTGAGTAGGTAGGTCCCGTCAAATGCCACTTCCTCGTGTGCCCTGCAAAGAGATTTCACAATTGTGTGTGGGCCATAGGTTGTTAGCAAGGCAGTACGCTTCAGAGCATATATTTTTAGAAAAGTGTCTGGAGGCTCAGTGGACAGCAAACTTACGCAGAGAAGAAATCAAGTGAAAGCAATCAGAAACATGTTCACGTGGTGCAGCTGAAGGTGAACCCGAGGAAGGCATTGGTCATCTGTATGCAGAGGAAGATGGGAACCAAGATGTATTTAAAAGAGAGGACGCTTGGACTTGGTGACTGTTTGAAGGGAAAGAACAAAAGTGTAAATAACCTCTCTGACTTCTGACTTTGGAGGATGACTGGAAGGGGGTTTTGTTATTTGAGATAAGAAATACAGGGAAACAGTCCATTTGGAAAAGAAAATGGTGAGTTAAGTCTTGTGCATTTTGGTTTGAAGATGTCAGTGAGAATTACAGGTAGCAAAGCTTAGCAGGAAGTTAGAGATCCGTGTTCCAAACATAGAAGAGTCTTCTGCACCAATGAGGATCCATCAAAACCAAGGTAACAACACCCGATTCAAACAGGCCCGGGAAATGACACATGGAAGGCAGGCAGAGGAAGGTGACCAAGATCAACTGGATAAAGATGTGGTCACAAATAAATGACACATATTCAAAAAGTAGGAAATAGAAATAGTCCTTTATCAAGTAAAGAGTATGATTTAGTCATAGTAGTAAACGTATTTCCAATAAGAAATTTCCAAACACAATTGATGGAATTAAGTCAAACATTAGAGGGAAAAATAATACCAATCCTGCGTAAACAGTGTTATCCAGGAGAGGAGCAGCGAACATGTCTCAGCTTAGTTTATTAATCAAGTTTTATTGTAATAGCTACAGACGATATTCCTCAGTAACATAAATACAAACATCCTTTAAAGATGATTTTACATGTTACAGAATTGCAATATATAAAAAGAATGGGATACCATAATCAAAGACAGTTTATTGCAGGAATAAAAAGATGATTTAAGAGATAAAAATTAATATCAATCACCATGTAAATAAAGTAAAGGATAAATCATACAATTGTGTAAATAAATGAAGAAAAAGCATGTGCTGAAATCCCACGCACACTAGTTCTTGTTGCCGGAACCTTCAAACCTGTGCATTGGCCCACAGACACGCGGGCTGCGGTTTGCAGAACAGGAAGAAAAAAAGTTTACTATGAAATCGGCCAACACAGAGATGAGGGACGTAAGCTCTTAAAACCCCCACTCCCCATCATGTGTAGGTCATGTGTGTGTGTGTGTGTGTGTAGATGATAGATAGATAGATAGATAGATAGATAGATGATAGATAGATGATTTCTAGAGCTAGAATTCAAAACCAATTTTTTTTAATCCTCACCCAAGGACATATTTTCATTTTTTGTTCAGATAGAGTGGGAGGGAGAGAGAGGAAAAGAGAGAGAGAGAGAGGAAACATCAACGGGAAAGGGACACATCGAGTGGCTGCCACCTGCACAACCAACCAGGGCCGGGGACAAACTGGAACTGAGGTACATGCCCTTAGCGGGAACCGAACCCGGGTCTCTCTGGACCACAGGCCGACACTCTAACCGCTGAGCCAATCCAGCCAGGGCTGAAACCAAATTTAATCAAAGTAATAAGGACCCTCAGTTTCACTCTCAGAAGAGAGACAGAGACAAAAGGCAAATTCCTCAAACTGACAAAGGGCATCTATGAAAAATCTTGAAATACCGTAATCCTAAACGATAATGGACTGAATGTTAGGAAGGGATGTAAAGTACATCATAGAAAATATAGTCAATGCCCGGCCGGTGTGGCTCAGTGGATAGAGCATCATCCCATGGACTGAGAGGCCCCAGCTCCATTCCAGGTGAGGGCACATGCCCGGGTTTTTGGCTTGATCCCCAGTAGGGGGCGTGCAGGAGGCAGCCATCTGATGTTCTCTCTCATTGATGTTTCTACCTCTCTCTCCCTCTTCCTCTCTCTCTAGAAAGTCAATAAAAACATACTTTAAAAAATGTAGTCAACAATGTTGTAATAGCTCTATGGTGGGAACTGGAAATATCAGGGGGAACACTTTGTAAAGTATATGATTGTCTAACCACTATGCTGTATACCTGAAACTAATACAAAATAATATTAAATGTACACTGTAATTTAAATAATGTTTACAATTTAAAGAAGAATACTAGGAAGGCAAAAATAACCACTTTCACAACTTTTACTCAACACAGTAATGGAAGTATTAACCAATGCAATGAGGCAAGAAAAATATATTAAGAAATAAAAATCTGGCCTGTCTGGTGTGGCTCAGTGGTTGAGCATTGACCCATGCACCAAGAGATCGCTGGTTCAATTCCTGGTCAGGGCACACGCCCAGGTTGTGGGCCAAATCCCCAGTGGGAGGCGACCAATCGATGTTCTGTCTCATTGACATTTCTTTCTCTCTCTCCCTTTCTCTCTCTCTAAAAACCAATAAAGAAAAAAAATTAAAAACAAAACAAACAAAAAGAAATACAGATCTTTAAGGAGGACATAAAATCGTGTTATTTATAGACAACATTATAATACAATTAAAAACCAATCCTGTAAAATCTACAACAGTAGATACTAAAAACAACAAGTACATTTGCAAGGTGGCAAAACACAGTATCAATATGCAAAAACCAGTTGTATTCTCTATACTAGTGAGAGACAATCCAAAAGTGAAGTTTATAAACCTTCAGACAGTATAAAAAAAATACACTACATAGGAGAAAATTTAACAGAAAAAATTGCTACGAAAAATTAATTGGGAGACTATCATGTGCATGGATTGAAAGACAAAATATTGTTAAGATGACAATTCTGCCTAATTTAATCTATGGATTCTATACAATTCCTATCAAAATTCCAACAGGCTTTTCTTTAGGAAATTCATAAATTAATCTATAATTTGTAGAGAAATGTAAATGATCTAGAATAGCCAAAACAGCCCCGGAGGGTGTGGCTCAGTTGGTTGAGCTTCGCCCCATGCACTGACAGAGAGGTCACCGGTTCAATGCCTGGACGGGGCTCATGCCTGGGTTGCAGGTTTTTTCCCTGTAGGGGGCGTACAGGAGGCAGACTATTGATGTTTCTCTCTCTTTCCTCCTCTGTCTCTAAAATCAATGAAAACATATCTAAAACACAGAATAACCAAAATAATCAAAATGATAAAAACAAATTTGTACAACATACACTACCAAATTTGGAGACAATCAATAGTTTCAGTAAACAAACAGTCGTTAACTGGCACTGGCACACATATACAAATAGACACCAATAGACCCAAATAGAATCTAGAAATAAACCACAGGTATATGAACAACTGATGGTCTCCAAAAACGCTGAGAGAATTCCGTGGGAAAATGACAGTTTTCTCAAAATGAAACAATTCGACAGAAGCACAAACATGGGAAGAGAATGGGTTCTCCCTTAGCTGTGGAGACCAGAACCTTCTGGAAGGACATTGGAAGACACAACGCCCTCAGCCTAGAGGATAAGGGGACATCACTGTGCCCAGCATCTACCGAAGGGAAAGCAATCAGCTCAGACAGAAGGAGGATTTTGTTCGTTCGTCCTCTTCTGTGTCGTCACTGCGGACGGAGTAAGGTGGAGACAGTTGAGGTCTGGGGGGAGAAGTGGGTTAAATCTGCGGGATTTGAAGCCGGTTGTGGGCGTCTGTGCGGGGAAGGAGCATCGCGCGCTCTCCCCCGCCCCGCGAGCAGACCCTGCGCTCAGGTGGAGACCCTGCGCTCAGGTGGAGAGGCCGCGCTCAGGTGGAGACACTGCGCTCAGGTGGAGACACTGCGCTCAGGTGGAGACACTGCGCTCAGGTGGAGACCCTGCGCTCAGGTGGAGAGGCCGCGCTCAGGTGGAGACACTGAGCTCAGGTGGAGACACTGCGCTCAGGTGGAGAGGCCGCGCTCAGGTGGAGACACTGAGCTCAGGTGGAGACACTGCGCTCAGGTGGAGACACTGCGCTCAGGTGGAGACACTGCGCTCAGGTGGAGACCCTGCGCTCAGGTGGAGAGGCCGCGCTCCGCCTTTCAGCGGGAAACTCAGGGCGAACACCGTACTGGCCGCCACCACAGGACAGGTGCGACCCAGAGGGAAGCGGAGCGAGCCCATTGCTGTGCACATTCTCTAACGGCGCTCGGCTCGGGCTGAAACCTGCCAGGCGCAGCCGAAGCTCGTGTCCGCCTCGTGTTCGGAGAGGCGACCGCTCCTTCCTCAGACGGCGGCAGTGGTGCTGTGGCCCCTTGTGTCCAGGTTCAAGTCCGGGCACCCGCGGCTGGTCGGAGCCCTCTGAGAGGGTGAGGGACTCTCCTGGAACACTGCCTCCTGGACTTGAGCCATTAGTCCCCGTGGACACACTAGGACGGGGCAGGAGAGGCGTGAGCCGGTAGGATCCATCCCCACGCAGCTCCCGTGGGCCACGGTCCACCGCCTCCCACCCGCCTCCACTGGGGACACTGCAGAGCCAGGGGCCAGGGAGGGCGGGGAGGAAACCACCTGTGCGGAGAGAAACTGGCAGAAAGGTTTGCAGATTTTATTAGCATTTCCCAGTGGGTGTGGTTGTGTTTCAAGAAACCTTCCCGTTGCCAGTGGAACTTGCATTTCCTAGAGGTGTCGGTACTTGGGCTGTTCCGAGGTTTGTAAACGTGGGGGAAGCATTCATAGCTCACAGGCAGCACAGCGGGCAGCAGGGGTGTGGCCTGAAGGCCTGGGGCCTGCTTAGGAGTGGCCTGCCCTGTGGCCTCGGAGCCCACCACCTCACCGAATAGTTTTTAAAAATTTGTCTTTATTGATTTGAGAGAGAGAGAGAGAGAACATCGATTGGCTGCCTCCTGCATGCCCCCCACTGGGGATCGGGCCCACAACCTGGGCAGGTGCCCTCACCGGGACTCGAACTGGTGACCTCTTGGTGCAGGGTCGATGCTCAACCACTGAGCCACATCGGCTGGGCACCAAATAAAAAATTATTTGGGAAAACGTAGCATTGGGCTTTTCAGTGATGTGGAGACCCCACGGGCCGTCATTGTCTGCTCTTAACTGCAGAGAAAACGCCATGCACGGCTGCGTTCGGTCACTGCTGGGGCCTCCTTCGCCAGCACAGGCGCCAGTCTGCTTCTGAACCACCCTGACCCCCAGGGCTCAGCCTGCGCATGCCCGCCCCTGCCTTGGGGCGCATTCAGGGGGAAGTGCACGAGGCTTGCAAGTGTCGTGCGTTAGGGACACAGCTCCCCTCCTCTGTCAGTGCGAGGAACCGGCCAGGCTGCGAAACTTCAAACACCAGCTACCTACGTCCTACAGGGCGAGGAGGGCGAAACGCACTTTTTAAATCATCGGAAAATATAAATCAGTGTGTGAACAGACCATCGATCTCACAATCAAGCTTTTATTGGAAATTCTGACACCAATCTTTTTCCCTAGAAACCTGGAAACCCAATTTTAAAAGTGGAATCACAGGAGCAATACTGAAAACAAGACAAAAATGCCTCTCATTAGCGTCTCTTCTGGTGGAGATTTGTAATTACATTTCAATGCATATTTTTAAGTAATGTATAATACCTAATTTACCTTTATCTACTTTATTATCCTCTACGAACATCTCGTTTCAGATAGCAGACGAAAACTGCAGGGTGTTAGCAGTGACACAAGAAGGAAGGGTTTGAACGAAGAGGATTGAGTTCTGACTTCCCAATTTACTGACTGTAGAGTTCTGGCCAATTCAGCTAATATCAGAACCCTAGTTTGCACATTTGAAAGCAAACTTGTTTTCAGAATTATAGATAAAATATAAAAAGTAATGAAGTCTATGCGTGAGGTATAGAAAATGTTGAACATCAGTTTTAATATTGGAATCCTATGTTAAAAATACTTAACCCAAAATTCCAAGCATCCAATTCACACCTTTACAGATTGAGCAGGGGAGCTACCAAGGGATGTAGAGGTTCCTGCTTAACCATCTCTTAACCTGCGTGAGATGTAAAGTTGCTGCTCAGCCATGGGAAGAGGTTCATCTGAGCACATCAATATAACTATTAGTAGTCTCCGTATGACTGCTGAGGGCTGCCATGTTAAAAAGCCCTGGTAGCCCGGCCGCTGTGGCTCAGTGGTGGAGCGTCGACCCTGCACCAAGAGGTCACCGGTTCGATTCCCGGTCAGGACACATGCCCAGGTTGTGGGCCTGATCCCCAGTGGGGGGAGTGCAGGAGGCGGCCAATCCATGTTCTCTCTCATCAATGGTTCTGTCTCTCTTTCCCTGTCCCTTCCTCTCTCTCTCAAATCAATAAAGAAAAACAAAATTAAAATAACTCAGTATAACGTAAAAAGTACTTTGGTTTCCAAGGA
The DNA here is from genome assembly GCF_014108415.1 of Molossus molossus. Lineage (NCBI taxonomy): Eukaryota > Metazoa > Chordata > Mammalia > Chiroptera > Molossidae > Molossus > Molossus molossus. Next base: position 6,428,180 of record NW_023425350.1, on the reverse strand, counting down.
ATTCATACCCATCTTCTAAAAGGTCTCTTTTTAATTTCTTTAATTCATAGCATCATTATTGAATTAATTACTAAAGCCCCAAACTCAGTTTTCACCTTGGATTCCTTCCTTCCCCTTTCTTTTCTACTTAGCTAGTATATGGAAACCCCCATCGTATTCATCCAAAGTGTCTCTCACGCCGTCCTCACTCTCTCTGCCTTTGTCCACTGGCTCGGGGCAGGCTCTTACTTCCACCCAGTTTTGAATTTGCCTCCCTGCCTTGAGGCTCGGGTCCTCCGTCCATGATGCTCCCAGAACAGTCTCTTAAAGCACTGGGAAGATATGACACTTGTCAGCGTAAATACAGCTGCTGTCTCCTGGCGTCTGCTCAGGCGAAACCAGGTATGGCCATGCTCCTCCTGTCAATGGGCTCCAAGAAGCTCGTTTTGTTGCTGAAATGAGGGAAAGGAAATTTCCTCCTCTGAAGTGACATGTGTGATGCGCAAACTTGGGCTGTTCAGTCTTCTTAACCTCCCTCTCGGACTCTACGCCATTCTCTGGATTTCCATGCACACGTGTCGCATGGAAAAACCCCGCGTGGCTTTTCCCGTGCACACGTGTTGCACACTTTCGAGCATTTGGACCACTTTGCTTCCTAGTAAATTCCTATTCATCGTTGAGGACTGCTTATATGTTTGCTTTCTGAAGGTTTTTACAAAGCTTTCATATGTATGGCTAGTCCTGTCCATACGACATAGCCATGCTCCAGTACTGTTTAAAGCAATTTAGATGTATTATTTAATTCAGCTTTCCCATAATCCTAACAAGTGGGTATTTCTAGAATTCCTATTTTGCAAATAAAGATGATGAGGCTCAGACAGTTAAATTTTCCAAAGTCATACATCGGGTAGGTGATAGAGATATATTTGAACTTGGCAGTCAATTCTGGAGTCTAATCTCTCTCTCTCTCTCTCTCTTTTTTATCCTCACCCGAGGACATTTTCCCCTTTTTTGTTCCGATAGGGTGGGAGGGAGAGAGAGAGAGAGAAGCATCGACGTGAAAGAGACACATTGAGTGGCTGCCTCCCGCACGACCCAACCAGGACCAGGGACAACCTGCAACCGAGGTACGTGCCCTTAGCGGGAACCAAACCCGGGTCTCTCTGGACCACAGGCCGACGCTCTAACTGCTGAACCAAACTGGCCAGGGCTGGAGTCCAATCTCTTAAATACTATACTGAATTCCTACCCTCTACAACCTTATGATATTTGCCACTGACTTCTAAGTAAATATTTGACACAGAATTATTTGCTCACTGATCAGACCATTCAGATAGAAAATTTAAACTGATAGAAAGGACCAATTATTTCTCATGTTTTTTTATACAACATCCAAAAGAATACATGATTCTTAGAAATGCTGAGTGAATGGATAATGGATTCCAAAAGAACCAAGTTCCTTAAACAATGAGATGATTTTTGAGATTAGTTTACATTATTTTACCATCATATCCAAGAAAATTTTTGGTAGTATATTTATCTAGAAGGTAGGGGCCTTAAGAAAAATTTTGGTAGTTTGAGACATGAGTTTATTTAAAGTACATGAAATCTTGTAAAAAAAGACCCATAGGGACTTAGGACTAGAAGGAATATTATCTTCCCTAATGTTCTCATCTTGTAGACCTTTTTCAATCAGAATTTTAAAAAACTCAATTTGATAAGATGTAATTATGATAATGTTATCTTCATTTCTTTTTCTCTCATGAAATTTAATCAGGATTTTAATACCTAATTTTATAGTTCTTAATGCCCTATATTAACTCTGTTATTGAGTGTACAATTATAAGAAAAATTTCCAGGGGGTATTAGCCTGATTCAAGTTTTTATAAAACCAAGTGACGCCCTCAGGCCACCACCCACATCTCTGACTGCGCAACTGAGACTACAGCCTTGGAGTTCAAAACAAGCCAGGGTACCTAGCAGGGTCCATGTGACCTCAGTTGAACCCCTAAGACCCCTCACACCTTAGCTTTCCCACCACAAAGGCTACATGAATGTCATCGCCTTGCCTGGGTGGCACAATGACGACCAATTGATTGATTGATTGATTGATTGCCTTGGCAGTAAGTTGGGTCCAAATGCCTCTGTCAGAGAAATCTAAAAAGAATGCGATAAAAATGTTAAACTTCTATAAGTTGCAGGACAAAGGAATGATTTTCATTTAAGAAAGAAGAGCCCAAACTTTTTTTTTTTTTTTGGTGTTTGAGCAACATGTCAGGGTTATATTCATCAATACAGAGTGGGTGTGTTCAAATTTTGAGTCTTCATGTTCAGGGAAGACTATTTGTATAGGAAGAGAGAGTTTTTAGTAATATACTGGTAGATGTAAGAAAATGCTTCCCTTTCTGGTTTAAAGAGCATCATACTCTTTATTAGAGCTAGTAAAATTTGCATTAACACATGATATTAAAATGGGGCAAAATGGCATTAACCTGTTTTATGGGATAACTTTATAATAATCAATAAAATACATCAACCGGCAAGTTGTTTGATCTTCTGTATTCCTGGTTAGAATAAGGTTCTCACAGATTCTTAGATATTTCTTCATCATTGATTATACTTGGCAGACTGCCTTTTTGAGAATGATGACTTAATTAACATTATTTATTAAATTCAAGGTTTCATTTGCACTCCAAGTGTATGTTTTAGTGCCGCCTTAGGTTGAGTTTGGAATTATCTGCAACTTATTTAAGTGCTTTTCAGAATGTGGTTTCTTGGCCATCTGTATCCAAATCGTCTGGGAGATCTGTTAACAGTACAGATTCCTGAGCTCCACACAAACTCAGAATGAAATCTAACCATCTAGTAAGAGATAGAGATTAAAACCTCTAATTAATTCTCCGAAACTCTAATAATTAGAAGTGTTTTTTGTGCTAGGTCCTTATGCCCACAACAATCTCCTGATTCATATACCATAGCTAACACTTTGGCTTCGAGCTAACATTTGGCTTTCATACAAATAGTCTCTTCTTTGTATAAAACATATTTGTGTTGTTGTTACTACATTGTTGAATTTCCAAATGGCATTTTTAAATAAACTAAAATTGATATTAAAATAATTATTTCCAGATAAATTCCAGTGGGAGTAATATATCTATTCTATCTATCTATCTATCTATCTATCTATCTATCTATCATCTATCTATCTATCTCATTTTTTTTAACCTACTTGGGGAACTGGTTGATGGAAACAACCATGTTGAGCAAATTCTCCTCACCATGCCCTAACATCAGCTCTCTTATTTGAATCTTATTATTCTTTAAAAGGATGCACTTTTTTCTATTTTAACGATAAAGAAGAAACACAAACAGTGATGTGACTTTTTCAAGTTCTCCTGGATGCAGAGAGCAGACCCGAGACCCAGAGCCAGGGCTGGTGAATGCCGAAACCCAACACTTCCACTTGAGTCTCACGGTCACTGTCAAGACAAGTGTAAATTACAAGAAGGCTGAGCTCAGAATTGATTCAGTATTGAGGTTGGCTGCTATAAAAGAATGGCAGCCGTACACACACCTGCACTTTCTTTAAAGACCAAAGATACAGCAGGCAGAAAGTTATCACCACCACTGCAGTAGGACAAGTAAGATGCTTTCGACAGTACACACTCCCGTGTTCGCACATTGTAACATAGTAACTTTTAACCACAAATGTAACATTTGCTTAAGAAAAGTTTTCATAATAAAGTTGAGGAAAGCTAAGAGCTTGGGTATAAAGGGAAGGAACTCTATGAGCAGTGAGGTAGCTGGTATTCTGTTTTGTTTTTTTTCCAAAAATTACTACAAAATGTTGCTGATCTTCAATGGCCACTGTTAATCTGGTTCAGTGTGCTTTCAAATAATAACCAATTTCAAATCTTTCAACTGTCTTTACTTAAAAATAACATCACGCCTGGCCGGTGTGGCTCAGTGGTTGAGTGTCGACCCATGTACCAGAAAGTCGCCAGTTCGATTCCCGGTCAGGGCACACGCCCAGGTTGAGGGCCTGATCCCCAGTGGGGGGCGTGCAGGAGGCGACCAGTCGATGCTCTCTCTCATCGATGTCCCTGTCTCTCTCTTCTCTCTCTAAAAATCAATAAAGAAAAAATAAATAAATACACAAAAAACAATTAAAAATAACTTCACAATTGATGAAATTGTAAAATCTAGAAAAACTGCACCAATTTTCTTTGAGGATTGGAAAGAAAAAGACGCACCTGTTAGCCTCCACAGTCAGCAACAGGAAACAAAACCCAAACTCCAACGTTTGACGTGTACTGTGTGCACTGCCAGCCTCCCCAACAAACACTGGAAACAGCCTGTTCCCGAAAATGGGCCATGAAGCTGGTTCAGCGCCATGAAAGGCAAATTGTTCAAATTGCTCTCAACACCCCCGCCCCTCCGGCCAGTTGGCACACGGTGCATTTTCTGCTCAGTCTGAGGTGCTTGAGCAGGTGATAGGCAAATGCAAACCCTCATTATGCTCCTTGATAGGGGCTTATTGTTAGCGCACGAAGACCAGAATCCTTTCAGCGGCTGATTTTCTCTTCTCACATGCATTTATATTTTAGAAAGACAATTTAAGTAGCTTTTGAAAAGTGTGCACTGAATATTTATGCACCCATTTTTTTTATACTAAGCATTTCTATACATGGGGTTGAGTAAGAAAACTGAATTTTTCCATAAGCACGAGTCATAAAAATTAAATACCATCAACTTCAAGCTGTTTATTTCAAAAGCCAAGAAAGTTTTCTCTATGCCTCAAGATGTCACTCATTTTTAAAAAATGGGTTTTGGTCACCTGCAGATAAACTATTATGAGAGGATTAATGATGAGATTGTGAATTAGTAAAATTGATCACAAGTCACGGAATACTTGACACACACGAGACTATTGTCCTTACAACTTTTGTGATAGACAAAAAATAGTATCTACACTACAGAAACTGAAACCCAGACAGATTAACCAAATCCTGGAGTCACACAGTTAATGAAAGAGCTGGATTATAACCCAGTTTTCTCTACCCTCTGAGACCTAAGCAAAATCTCCCTGTGATGAGTTCAGAATATGTACACACGTGGGTGTGTTTATTCTTCTGGTCAAGTACTTCAACCTAATCCTTTACTAAAGCCACATAAGGGTGTGTGTGTGTGTGTGTGTGTGTGTGTACACAGGGTGGGGTAAAAGGAGGTGTACAGTTGTTTATATGGAAAATAATACAATAATTAATAAACAGTAATGAAAGATAAACTCTGTGTTTTGTATGCTCACAACTGTATACCTACTTTTGACCCACCCTGTGTATATATATTAAGTGTATATATATATATATACACACACATACACATATATATATTAAAATACATATATTTAAAATATGTACTCGTGGGAGATACTAAGGAGAATGCAGCATGGTCCCTTTCCTGCTTTCCAAGGACCCTCCAACTCAGACATTTTCTCCCAAGCAGTTGCTCTGGGCAGAGATTGCTCTCAGTAGAATGTGTGAACTCTCTGGATGTTCAAAACTTATAATTGCATCTTTAAGTAAATAAATCTGTTGGGAAATTTTTCTCTCCCACCTCAATATGTTATTAAATCAGCCCAACACTACACTAGGGTCCGTTTAATCTCAAACATTGAATTTCCGCAGCATCACAGAAACGAAAAGCTAGACCTTGGTTCATGTGAACCCGAACTACACGATGCCCCCAGGACCAGCTCTCCTCAGTGTTGACACTGGTCATGTGATGTTACAGGAGTTCTGTGACTCCTGCCATTTTCAGGGTTTCCAGAAAACCAAGTGGCTCAGTGGATTGCACGTCCTCCCATAGACTGGGTTCCATTCCCAGACAGGGCACATGCCCGGGTTGTGGGCTTGATCCCCAGTGGGGGTGTACAGGAGGCAGCTGGTGGATGTATCTCTCTCACATCAATGTTTCTCTCTCTCTCTCTAAAAATAAATCAATGAAAGCATAAACAAAATTATCTGGACAAGCATGACCTCCATGGTCATCACAGAACAGCCTATGTCCTATGGAACTCAGCTGTGTATCATGTGCATGGATGGACATTGGATCTCCTCCACGGTCCCCTGGAGGACCCTTACAGGGCAAGGCTCCATTACTCAGCTCAGCCATCACTGTTAACAGGTGGAGGGAATGAGTGAGAGCTGAGCAAAACAAGGCTTAATGGAACCCAGGACATGTAGACCATGGAAGAGACACACGGACTTGGGAAAAAGAGAGCCAGGCTATATTCTCGGGTCTGCTACCAAATGCAAATGCCCACACCTCTTGATAACCATTTGCATTCCAATAAAAACAAGGCTGTATTTTCCGAGACGGTCTAAGGAGTGGTTCCGTTGGTGCTGTGGTCTCCTCTTTCCAGCTTTCATTGATTTCCCATCAATCACTGTGTCTAGGTCCAGCTACAGCTCTGAGGTCAATCCCGACTATATCCCCTCTTATTTACTCTCGAAGACGATGAAGATATTCTGCTTGTGCATAAAAAGAAAATCGATTCTGCTGCTCTTGACTGCAATTTGAGGTGCCCTCGGTTTTCTGATTCCTTCTTCTTTGGGAAACCAAGTGGTCCAGGAACAGGGGCAGTTTAGTTCTCAAGTGTCTGTATGAGACATACTGCCTGCACTGAGAGCTTCACTTCCATCCCACCGAGTGCTCTCTCTTCAGGTTCCCAGGATTGAAACCCCGTCACTTACATAAACAGCAGAAGCACCAACACACACACACACGCACACACACAATTCTAATATCAGGGTGTCCCGAAGATAACTCTATAGACTTCTTTCCAGTAACAATACTTGAATTTCAAAATCAATAATAAGACATTTAGAACAAGAGGAAAGAACTATTTTCTCCTAAGATCTACCACATGTCAGATATTGAACCAGGGGTTGGGGTATAAATCTGTTATGTCATTCACTTGTGCGGTTGTTCAGACTTCTTGGGTAGAGCACATGGAGAACTCTTGTTGTCTTACTCTAAAGCTTGTTTTGGTGCTGTTGTTACTTCACTTTCGGTTTTACTTTTCTTTGTAGCCTCGTATGTATTAGTTACAGGGATTTGCATTACTGGGGGGTGGGGACTCAGGGCCTGTTGAAGGGTATCCGACTGCCATTGATACAGATCTGTAGGTGTTCTAGATGTCTGCTTGGCCACCTCAGAAAGGGTGGAATCATCTTCAGTCCACCACGGGAAGTATGATCAGAGAGCCGGGTCTTGCCTTCGCTGTCACTCAGATCTCACCAAATGTAGACCCGAGAAGAGGGATGCAGACAGAAGCATCTTCTGTCTTCTTCTCAAAGTTCTAAACCAAACTAATTGCATCAACAAAGAGCAAAATACACAAACATGTGTATTAAAATATCATAATGCCCTGGCCAGTGAGGCTCAACCATTAGAGCATGTGCCACAAAACAAGGTTCATGGGTTCGATTCCTGGTCAAGGGCACGTACCTGGGTTGCAGGTTTGATCCCCTGGCCAGGTTGGGATCCTGCAGGAGGCAACCAGTCGATGTGTTTCTCTCATATTGATGTTTCTCTTTCTCTCTCCCTCCCACTCCATCAAAAAATCAATGGAAAAATATCCTCGGGTGAGGATTCACAACAACAATCAATCAATCAATCAATATATACATTCACTAAATTATAAACCCACAGTATTCCTTGGCCTTTTATTGAACTCTACATATATAAACATTTAATAAATAGTTGACAGTATTTTGTAAAAATAGTCAAATCACTTGTGATTTTTTTTTTACTGATTTTACCCCAAATGGGAGATTTTTCTTCAGAATGGAAGATAAGTGAAGAAATGACAACTTTGTCTCTCTGCCAAGAATTAATATCACTGTTTGCTTAAATGATGCAAAGAGAAGCTACGATGACTTTCCTTTTCTATTGGGTGCTTATGAGTATAAAACTAAATTCCATTCTCATATGCCGGACTGCTAAAATATTTTGATGATTTTCATCTGTTAGACTTCTCTCTCTCTCTCCTGTGTTTGGGTTCTAATCATGTTTGTAAAACATCTTCCTGCAAACTCCCATACACAAATCCACCAGCTAAATGAAAGACATTGTCTAATCTGGCAAGTGTATGTCATTGAACTGTACATTGTTGATGTCATTTTTTTCTCATGTTACGACCTACTAGCTTTGAATCTATGTCAAATACTGTGAAAGATCCAAAATCCAAGACTAAGATGTCATTCCTCTCCTCCCAATATCTGTAACTAAATGTATAGCAATTAACCCCATGAAAAGTACAAAATGATGAGTTCAGATAATAATTTAAAATTCCCAAGAGAGAGCGCAGGTGATGCTAATAACAGCCTAGACTTTTATTGTCTGACTATGGACCAGACACTGTTTAATGAGCCTTACATCTATAAACTTGTTTAGTCTTTGCAATCAACCCATGAACGAAACATTAAAAGTATTGTTCATACCCGGCCAGTGTGGCTTAGTGGTTGAGCATCAACCCTGCACCAAGAGGTCACTGGCTGTGGGCCTGATCCCCAGTGGGGGGCGTGCAGGAAGCAGCCAATCGATGTTCTCTCTCATCCATGTTTCTATCTCCCTCTCCCTCTCCCTTCCTCTCTCTCTAAAGAATCAATAAAGAATGAATGAATGAATGAGAGTATTGTTCACATTTTTCAGATAGGGAATGCAAAGCAGAGACTTTGGGGGATCACACAGTTCATAAGTAATAGAACTGGGGTTCAGCTCAGGTGGTTTCTATTCTTAAGCAATGTTTTATGCTTCCACTCAAAGATCAGAATTAGTCAGGGGAACCAGAATAATTTCATACAAGTGTTAAGATATGACTCCATAAAAATTGAGATTTAAAACAAAAATAAACCACTAATATGGACTTTGATCTTTGAAAACAAAGTTTTCATTTTTGCACGGTTTCCACTTACCTTTTTGTGTAAAATATCGTATAGTCTGCGGAGCATCCGTGCATATGTGTTTCGAGAAATGAGGTGTGAGGGAGAGAAGGAAGATGATTTTACAGGCAAATGAGTGGTTTTGATGAATAATGGTATGGTTTTACTCAACTGTGATTTTAAAAGCCTCATTCAATTCAAATAATAGAATCCAGAGTTTGATTTTGTCACTGTAATGCAGCCGTTTTGAAAAAAAAAAAAACCACACACACACCTCCGTCTTCAGTTTGGGGAAATGGTGATGGGCAGAAGAGTGGGTGGCATTCGGAGTTCATCTGCACTTACTGAGAGACGTTGCCTGCGACCTGTCACCTGGGCAGTCCTGGGCCATTGCACAGGCTGTGGAAGTCTGCTCTCGGCCGAACAGGCTGACATTTCACGGGGGCTATTAGAAATGCATGAATTCTGCACCCAAAATATCAACTGATGAATTAAGAAAGAGCAACTCATTGGAGTCACTAGCAGTGAAGATTTTCTAGCTTTTACCCCCTTCTGCTTCACAGAGACACTGTCTGTAAACTTGCGCCATTTCAGATGAGACCATTTGACACCCAAAATACACAGTCAACTTGAACTTCTGCTCTGAGAGAATGAAATCTTAAAGGAAAGTGAAACCAGTGTTATTTCTCCATCTGCAGTTCGGAAACCAAGGACAGTGATGATGAATGTTAAACAGTCAGTGTATCATTCAAAAGTCATCCTGGATGGAAAGATGGCATCCTTATTCAACTCGCTTGTAATTTTTAAAGCATGCTCTCACTTAATAGCTTTTTTATTTTATTTTTTGACACGGATAACTTTTACAAATTGGGTACTAATACAAAAAATTTACCTCCTTTCATAAAGCAATTTCACTTAATAGCATTTTTGTACTGCATTTCATAGGAATGCTGTCTAGAATGTCAGAGAAAATTGAATAGTTGGAAAATACAGTGTGTGCTTCCCATTTATGTAACCCTTTTAGTGCAACATAGCTGAGAAAGGGGTTCCCCGTGGGAAATGAGATTCGCCATAAAACTGGTCCCTGCAGGATGCAGACCAACATGTGGGCTGTGGAGGGCACCTCCTTTCCATGACTCAGCAGATGTTGGCAGAGCAGAGACAGAGTGTGGTTCCCAGTTTCAGGATATGGTCCCTCAATGTCCTTGTCACATATGAGGTTCCCCTCCAGGGCTGCTTTTCCATCACATGGAATTCCGTCTTTCCATCACTCCCAGGATGACTCTTTTTGTTAAAATGACATGTGAATAATGTCACCTGTATCAAGATGACTGCAGATAAGTCACCACAACTCCACCGAAAATGCAAGTAAATCAAGTCGGACATTGTCATTAACCACACTGGGTCGGTGTTCCCCTTAATTATGTAGATGTAGGTCGTTTTGAAATTTCAGAAGCATGTTTTTGGTGATGTCTTTAAATAAAAATATAAACTGTTTGTGTGTATTTCTTCTATGGACCCTAACTAAGCAGAGCTTACGTTCCATTTTCCTGTTCTCAGTGTCCATTGTTGATGTGAGCTGTATTCGTATTTGCACTCGACACCCATGTTGTAGAGATTATACTGGAGAGTTCATATACATCCCTTCAGTCCTCAGAGTTGCCAGGTGGGCAGCGTTAGGGTGATGGGCTTTTATGGTTTACATGGGACCGAGGAGTTTCCTGGGGTTCAGGGACTCTCGGGGCCCAAAACTGGGACGGTCTCTGGCACATTGGAACAGATCCCTCTTAGTACCCATGCCTCGGGCAGAGTTCCTTCTTGCCTAGTCCAAGGGCGGTATTTTCCATGTGTGCAATAGAAATGAATATTCGTCTGTTTGCCAGGACATTTAACTGGATACCTGACATAATCTTGAAATCAATTGAGAGTAGTGTTCCTAATCAAACTTACCCCAAAAAGAACTCCTGGCTCAGAGAGGGCCACCAGAAATGTCCCCAGAGAGTTAAGAAAGAAACGATGTCAAACTTACACATTCTTCCAGATACATTTTTTTAAAAAAAGGAAAATACTCTGCCTTTCAGTTTGAGGTTGCTGTGTGTGTGTGTGTGTGTGTGTGTGTGCATGTGTGTCTGTGTGTGTGACCAAAACGTTGATTTAAAAACACATGATACAAGCCTTACACAAAAGAAAAATTAATAATTTAAAAATCCTCAGGACATATTAACAAAGGAAATCCAGCAAAATAGAGATTATGATCAAGTTGTGTTTAGTCTTGAAAGTAAGTTTTGTAAGTCAGTGTGATTTGCCACCTTAATGAAATAATGGAGAAAAACTGGAGGATTTCCTTACTATATGCAGATCAATTATTTCTTAACATTAGGTGCCCACTCATAATTCAAATTAAGGAATATTTTTATTCTGATATAAGATAGCTACAACAAATGAAAAAGAGTGAACATCCTGCTTGATGGTGTAATGTAATTAAGAGAAGAAAACAAAAAATGTACAAAGTGAAAGAATGAAATAATACTGTCCTACTATTTGTAGACAGTATCACTACATATGTAGAATGTCCAAGAGTTTATGTGGATAATGACTAGAATAAACCAAGTGATAAGCAAGTGTTTTGGTATCAGGTGAATTTACTTTTTCCAAGTCCCCGTTCCACCAGGCTCCTCATAAAAAACCTGCTTAAATGAGGAAATGAACCATTTTAATATATTGAAGACTCAAAATCATAATAATGTCATTCTGTCCAAATTCTACAAGATTTACTCAATCAAAACTCTAATATGATGGTTTGTTGATCTTGCCAAGCTGATTCCAGAAATAGTATTAAAATGCAAAGAGCCAAGATAAATTTTTTGTTTGTTTGTTTGCATTTAGCTTCAGATAGAGTGGAAGGGACAGAAGAGGAAAGGGAGAGGAGGGAAGAGAGAAAGAGAGAAACATTGATTTGAGAGAGACACATTGACTGGTTGCCACCCACAACCCCAGCTGGGGCCGGGGACACGTGCTCTAGGTACATGCCCTAGGCGGGAACCAAACCCGGGTCTCTCTAGTCCGTGGGCCGATGCTCTAACCGCTGAGCCAAACTGGCCAGAGCTCCAAGATAATCTTAAAGAACAAAACGGGGAAGGTGTTCCCCTCCTGGATATTTGACGAGTTAAAAGTTGCTCTGGGTAGAATAGTGTGGTGTTTGCGCAGAAACAGCCAAGTAGCCCAGTGTAATAAAGAATGAGCTCAGGAGGCACCCACCTATACATGGCATTTGACTTATAAAAAATGTGGTCCAAGAGAGTAGGAAAAAGAGACAGTTTTTAATAAACGCTACTGGTAATAGTTGGTATGCATGCATATCTCTATATTCACAGGTTCTACAGAAGTCAATTCAGATTGTATATTTGAATGCTAAGGTGAAAAAAACATTTCAGGAAGATAACACTGAAGAATTCTTTAAAATTTCTGAATAGAACATTTTTCTTAAACAGTTCTTAAAAATCATTAAGAAAGTAAATATTGATAAACTTTGATGGCATTAAAATAATTCCTGCTAAAAATAGCATTAACTTAGTAAAAATAAATCAAGCACGTACTGAAAGACTATGTTGACAAATAGCTTGACAAAGGTTGCATCTGTGATATATAAATAAATCTTTCAAATCACTGAGAACAATAAAGATAATCCAATAAAAATATGCTCATGACAAATCGACAGCACTTCACTAATGAGGATACACAAACAATAAGCATATGCAAAGGTGTTTTAAAGTCATTAAGGAAACAAATATTGAAAAAACAATGAAATAATGCTATTTTCCCAACAGAAGGCTATAAATAAAATTGATGAGAAATTTGATAATACTGACCTTTGGCAAGAATGTGGAACAAAAGTAACCTCATGAACTTCAGTAGTGAGTGTAAATTGTATTAAAATTTTACTGTTGTTGCCCGGCCGGTTTGGTCAATGGTTGAGCATTGACCCTGCACCAAGAGATCGCTGGTTTGATTCCCGGTCAGAGCATATGCCCAGGTTGTGGGCCCCATTCCCAGAGAGGGGCATGCAGGAGGCTGCCAATCAATGTTCTTTCTCATCAATGTTTCCATCTTTCTACCTCCCCCTTTCTCTCTAAAATCAATAAAGAAAACAGTATTTTAAAATGTTTACTATTGTTGCCTGGCCTGTGTGGGCCAGTTGGTTGAATGTCATCTCATGCACCAGGAGGTTGCAGGTTCGATTCTTGGTCATGGCTGGCATGTGGGCTCAATCTCCAGTAGGGAGATTGTGGGAGGCAGCCTATCAATGTTTCACTCTCATTGGTGTTTCTCCTCTCTCCGTCTCCCTTCCACTCTCTGAAATTAATAAAAGCATATTTCTTAAAAATTTACTATTGCTGCCTGGCGGGTGTGGCTCAGTGGATTGAACATCGGCCCATGGACTGAGAGGCCCTGGTTCGATTTCCGTCAGAGCACATGCCCCTGATGCTGCCTCGATCCCCAGTAGGGGGCGTGCAGGAGGCAGCCGACCCATGCATCTCTCTTACATTCATGTTTCTATCTTTCTCTCCCTTCCTGTCTCTCATCTGGCTATGGAGTTAAATTGGCTTTGGTGTGAGTTTGGGGAAATTACTAAGCTCTTGTGACTCAAGATCTGTAAAATAAGAATTGTTCAAGGGGTACTTAAAAAAAAAATAGATTGCTTTTCTTCCATGTCCTCTAGTCTCTGCGTTTCTACAACTCAAGGGTTATTCTTAAAGTGTCTATCTCCATCCCTGAACACCAAGCACTTAACCATGTGGGGTAGATGAGCAGGTGGAAATTGAAATTATTAATGCTCGCGAGGGGGAAGAAAACCATTCTCAGGGCTGGTAATATCAAGGGAGACTTGCCAGGAAAAAATGCAAATTGATTTTTTACAATGGAGGCCACGTGGTTCCCTAAAAAAAGAAAAAAAAAAAAAAATTCAGTTGTGCGTCTAGGCCAAAGTACATTTTCATGGTAATCACAGAAAACATTTTCTAGATGTCAAAGCCCATCCAATATTTATTAATAAAGGTGTGTATGATAAATTGTCCTAAACATCTCAGATCTGTCCAGGATTTATGTTTGCCGAGGCTGATGAGTAGGCATACTTTCAGTTTCTGGCCTGCAGTGCTGGAATTTAAAATATTTCCTTGAAAATACTCTCTGCTTCTTCTCTGTTCCTCTTCAACTCCCTCCCTCTTCCAGCCTGAAATAAGTCCAGTTTCATAAGTCCTTGTGCCCCCTTGTGGCGATTCCTTTAGCAGCATAAACACTGTGAAATAGACAATTTACCAAGCTGCTGCCCCCCCCCCCCCCAACACACAGATGATGCTCTCCTAGGCTGGGAAAGAATGGACCTAACACCCCAAAACAGTCTGGATGACGCATAGGGAAATCTGGTGAACTAAGAGGAGTTTAATTGTATCTACACTTTAAAAAAAGTATTTTCTTCAGAAGCAATGTGACCTTGAGTTACTACTTAATGACATTGAGGTGCATTATCTTTATTATTTTATTTTAAAAAATCATTTTTTCTTTATTGATTTTAGAGAAGAGAGAGAAAGGGAAAGGGAAAGAGATGGAAACATCAATGAGAGAGAACATTGATTGGCTGCCTCCTGCACACCCCCCACTGGGGATCGGGCCCACAACCTGGGCATGTGCCCTGACCAGGAATCAAACCTGCGACCTCTTGGTGCAGGGGTCAGTGCTCAACCACTGAGCCACACTGGCCGGGCTTATTTTTATTATTTTAAATGGAGCTCTTTCTATGTCTAAACAAATCCATAGGAATACACCCTAAATCAATGTCTATTAAAATGTTTTATTATCTAAGTGAACAAATTAAAATGGTTTATCATGATTGCACTTTTGGTAACATAACTTTTTATTATTGCCTAGGAATATTGATAATTAGGTCTAGCCTGATATAAAAAATATTACATTTAAGAAAATAACTATATTTTATGTAAAAGTATGTTTATATGATTACTCCAACAAAAACATGGGTTGGCAAAAGAAGGTTTACAGTTGTTTGTATAGAAAAATAATTCAACAATTAATAAATAGTGATAATACAAGAAAAAACTCTGTTTTGCATACTCACAATTGTAAACCTACTTTTGCTCACCCCTGTATATATAACCTAGACTTAAAAAAAAAAAAAAAAAGATTTTTAATCCATAAAGGAGATATTCATTTGGAAAAGAAATATCAAGTCAATTATTAGATCTGTATTTATTTATTCATTTCGGCAGATAATTAAAGATAGTCTATGATGTACTCAGTATTAGTTTAAGGCTAGTTTTAAGGCTAGTTCCCACAGGGGGCTCATGTTCTAAGACGCAAGCACGAACTAAGTTAGTAATCAGGTCGTAAATATGAAGATGGAACTATGAAAAATGCCGGAAAGGGTGGAGGTTGTTTAATAAGGGACATTGTCTTAGCTGGAAAAACCCAGAGACTGGGATGGGACGCCTGAGCTGATGTCTGAAGCGATAACAAACATCACAGGAGCACAGGGGGCGGCCGATGCGGGAGGCAGAGAAGACAACAGGCAGAAGAGTCTGGGAGAGGGAAAGGGTAACACGTGTGCAAGATCAGAGCGCAGAGGAAGGAGGATGCTAACATGGCCGGGAGCTCAGTCGGAGTCTGGGGTGTTGTGGCCACAAAGGACATTTGTTCTTTCCTTTTAGACTTGCCCTTTTTAAAGCTTCAGTTACACCATTTACCCCCTGGAATTTTGTAACTTAAAAATAAATGTAAGGACTTCCGGTCAGGGCGGCGGGAGGTAACGGGTCTCCGTCCTCCACAGCCACAGCGCAGTCACAACTAGACTCCAGCACCAGCAGCACTCAGAGCCGCCTGAGCCCAGCTGAGCGGAAGGCCCGCGGCTACGGATTAGAGCAGCAGCCGCAGGGGGACTGGGGGCTGGGGGGGGGGGGACGGGCTGGGCCCACACCCACGGGTGGCGGATAAAAATCAGGGGGCACCTCGGCTGGGAAGGTCCTCCCTGAGGACTGAGGGGTCCCCGTCCCACACCAGGCGCCCCGCTCAGGGTCCCAGTGCCAGGAAGAGAGTCCCCATCACTTCTGGCTGGAAAACCAGCGGGAACCGAGGCTCAGGGAGGCTGAGGCGGCTGGAGCCCCAGGCAGCTCCTTAAAGGGCCCGCACACGGACTTATCGGACTCTCTCCCTCTAAGCTCGGAGGGGAGGCAGCTCGAGGGGCGCCAGAGACACACAGGGAAGAACTGAGCTGTTTGGCACTGGAGCGAGCGCTGGAGAGGGGGCTTTCTCCGGGACAGACGTGCTGTCAGAGGCCTTTGTTCCTTTGGTGAGCCCTTCCCTGGGGCGGCAGACAGCCCCCATATCTGGGACTCCAGCAACTTGCTCACACTGGTAGCCCTGCCCTGCTGACTCCCTGAGGCCCCGCCCCACCCAACTTTTAGGCCCACCCAAGCTGTTGCCACTTGCTTAACCATAGGATTGGCCTGTCTTGGATCCTGCTTCAGGTTTTCCTAAATTCTTTCAAACAAGCAGCATCTGGTCTCAGCGAGCCCCATACCTCTCGTTAAGTAATACACAGAAACAAACACAGGGAGGCAGCCAAAATGAGGAGACAAAGAAACAGGTCCCAAATGAAAGAACAGAACAGAACCCCAAGAAAAGAACTAAGCGAAATGGAGATAAGCAACCTAACAGATGCTGAGTTCAAAATACTGCTTATAAGGATGCGCAATGAACTTAGTGAGAACCTCAGTGAACTTAGTGAGGGCCTCAAGAGCATAAAAAAAGACCAGTCAGAAATCATGATGCACAGTCAGAAATGAAGGAGGCATTAACTGAAATAAAGAATAATTTACACAGATTCAATAGTAGAGTACATAAATTCAAGAATCAAACCATTGATTTGGAATATAAAGAAGCAAAAAACGCCCAATCAGAACAGCAAAAAGAAGAAAGAATCCAAAAAAAAAAAAATGAGGATACTGTAAGGAGCCTCTGGGACAGCTTCAAGCGTGCCAACATTCGCATCTCGGGGGTGCCCGAAGGAGAAGAGCGAGAACAAGAAATCGAAAACCTGTTTGAAACAATAATGGCAGAAAACTTTCCTAATTTGGTGAAGGAAACAGACATATAAGTCCAGGAAGCACAGAGAGTCCCAAACAAGATGAACCCCAAGAGGCCCACACCAAGACACATCATCATCAAAATGCACAAGGTTCAAGACAAAGAGAGAATCTTAAAAGCAGCAAGAGAAAGGCAGCTAGTTACCTACAAGGGAGTTCCCATAAGGCTGTCAGCTGATTTCTCAAAAGAAACTTTGCAGGCCAGAAGGGGGTGGCAAGAAATATTCAGAATGATGAAAAGCAAGAACCTACAACTAAGATTACTCTATCCTGCAAAGCTGTCATTTAGAATCGATGGCCATATAAAGAGTTTCCCAGACTAGAAAAAGTTAAAGGAGTTCATCACCACCAAACCGTTATTCTATGAAATGATGAAGGGTCTTTTTGAAGAAAAAGATAAAATATATGAACAAACAAAGTGGCAATGAATACATATCTATCAACAATGGAATCTACAAACAAAATGAACAGGTAGAACAGAAACATTCTCATAGATACAGAGAACATTTTGTTGGTTGTCAGTTGGGAGGGGGGTTGGGGGAATGGGTGAAAAAGGTGAAGGGATTAAGAAGTACAAATTCATTGCTAGACTGACAAACCTCAAAGGGAAAAAGGTTGAGGGGTGGAAAGAAATAAACCAAAGAACTTATATGTGTAACCAATGGACACAGACAGTAGTGTGGGAAAAGGCGGGAGGGGGGCGGGAGTGGGGAGGAGGAGGTCAATGGGGGAAAAATGAGGAACATCTGTAATACATTCTACATTCAACAATAAAAATTAAAAAAATAATAATAAATTTAAAAAACACATAGAATACAAAAAGAAGAAGAACTCATTCAAATCAAGACACCCACCTCCCCAAATGTATATACAAATGGACTCATAAAAAGCACATGCTATTCTGTGTTGATTTATAATTAAATAGTTTAAAAGACAATTAAGTATAAAATCCCTTTGGTGTTCGTTGATTGATAAGATTTAGTAATTGATAAAACCATTTTTACTGATGATAGCAGTCTCATGTCCTGTAAAAATCACGTTTATCAACATTCTAAACATAGGATGTTTTTGTTGCTGCTTCTTCCGGTTGAATCTTCTTTCAATGAGTCTTCTGTTTGGGAAACTCCTGACTCGGCTCCCAGCCTACGTCCTTGGTTCTTAGTGGTCCTGCCCTTGACTAGTCCCCTCCCTTTGAAGTTGGGCTTGCTCGAGTCAGCGACAAGCTTCTAACAATTATAATTCGGCAAAGATGACGAATGCGTCTCCGTGGTTAGGTTGCCAAAGACAATGATTTGGCCTTGACGGTATCTCGCTGGCTCCAAGGGAGGGCGAGGGACTGAGGGCATCTGGTGGCCCAGGGCCCATGGGACCTGGGGCCACCTGGCTCTCAGCCCTGATGGAACTGAGCCAGTTAACAACCACCGAGTGAGTTGGAAGCCAAGTCTGTCCCAGCTGAACCTTGACAGGCCTGGCCCGTCAGGACATTGATTGACGCCTTGAGAGGAAGGCGTCCTTCATCCAGGTTTGCCTGGGACTGAGAGGTTTCAGCGCTCACGCTGGAAAGTCCTGGGCAAATGGAATGAGTAGTCAGCCTCCTCCTAAGAGACTCTGAGCCAGAAGACCACGTTGTGATAGAACAAAATGTGACTTTCTCACGCTCCGCCTTTTGTCTCTCTGTTCCGCTAGACCGCGAACGCTCCAATAGCAGGGACCGTGTTTATTCTCCAAGGCAGCGCAGACGTCACAGGCCTGGGGCCGATCGGTGTGTCCGTGGTCCCTGGCTGGCTGACTTCTCTGTATACTAGAAAGGATCATCGCAATGAGGGGACGGTCTTCATAAATCCAGTGATAACTGTATGCTTTTAATGTTATAAAAACTAGAAAAATAACTCCTATTTTTTAAGCAAAAGCTCTTTCCACAAGTCTAAATCCCGCTGTATGATTAAAGGCATGATGGAGAAGACAAAGGGTTCTGATTTTGTGGTCAAGGTATTTTCAAATAAGCTGAAGTCCGTGTTGTGGTGACAAGAAACGTAATAGTTATTCTCATGACATTCACCCAGAAATAGCCTGAAACATGGTCTTTATTTCACGAAGAAGCACAGAGAGTAAATTTGGGGAAACAATGCTTTAGTAAAGGAGACAGGAAGGACACAATGCTAAAACTTTGTAAAAATCAAATTTTGACTATCAGTAGTGAATAGCCTTGCCTAGACATCTGAGAATAGGGTTTGGGGGGCAGACAGTATTAAATCCTATTAACTTCATTGAGAAAACTCCAAGCCATATGATTATTATTCAAGTCAGTGTCTGCCGGCCACTTCCTCCGGTTCTCCCCGGCTGTGGTGTGAGCTCCAGGCAACTGCCCTTCACGTCTGTGCAAAGAGCCGGTCTCGGCACGCTGACGAGCACGCACAGAATGCATCGGTGCCCTCCTTCTCGGAGCCACACTCACATCTGCAACAGTTACCTTGTTTCTTCCAAGGGTGGTTTCCGCACTGCGCGTCAACTTGCATTAACTCTATACTAACGTAGTCTAGTGGTTTCTTTATTTTTAGAAGTATACTTTCTCCGAATACTAGACAAATATTTATCAGCTGAGTCTGTGCACAGAGCTCCACCCACCCACACATTCTGGCTGCGCTGGGGCCTCAGGCTGTCTTGTTGCCCGAGTGCTTCCTGACCTCGGCGTGGGTCGTGGGGAGATGCTCTCCGCTCTTTTTGGTGGGAGCAGGAAAGATGTGCTTTTCAATTACTAACAAAGAGAGTGGAAGTAAGAGCATTATTAATGGCAGAATACCTTAAGTGTTGAGGACACTGGTATCATACAGGGATGCAGCAATTGTAGAAAAAAAAAAAGAAGATTCTTGTCTCTCAGAAAATAAAAGGAAGCCTGGCTGGTGTGGTTCAGTGGTTGAGCATCGATCCCTGCAGCAAGGGGTCGCCAGTTTGATTCCCGTTCAGGGCACATGCCCAGGCTGTGGGCCTGATCCCCAGTAGGGGGCATGCAGGAGGCGGCCAATCAATGTTCTCTCGCATTGATGTTTCTATTTCTCCCTCTCTTTTCCTCTCTCTAAAAATCAATAAAGAAAAACAATTTTTAAAAAAGAAAATGTAAGGGAAGCAGTTACCACCGAAAGTGAGAAGTTGGATTCAATGAGTTGTTTATAACAGACCACGCACACACACACACACACGCACACACACACAGAGACTGGTGTTATTCTTTCTGATTGAAAGTGTTTTCTTATAGGATAGGAGGAAACACCCTGTAACCAAAAGGCCCAATCCAGTGAGCTACCATTCCAACCCCATGCAGCAGGGATTTCCAAGTGGCTGGGTTGAATAGGGAATGTTTGTCTGACATAATAGTAAATTCCTGCTTAGCACCCCTGGCCAGCAGAATAACGCCCCCCCCCCCAAGATGTCCATGTCCTATCCTTGGGTCCTGTGATTATGGCACGTCACATGGCAAAGAGAAATTAAGGGTTTAAATGGAATTCAAGTTGCTGATTGGCTGACTGGGGGAGATCATTCTGGACCAGGGACGTGCAAGCACAGGTCCTTCAGCCGTGGCGGCAGAGAGGCGTTCTGAGGGGTGACTCAGCCAGCTCCCTGTTGCTGGCTGTGCATGTGGAGGGGGAGGGGCAGGAGCCAAGGGGTGAGGGTGGCCTTCAGGAGCTGGAAAGAGCAAATAAATCGTGTTCCCCTGAGCCTCCAGAAGAGAATGCCCTCTGCCTACAGACCCCAGGAAGGGCTGAGTCAGACTTCTCACCTACAGAACTGAGAGAGAGTACATTCATGCTGAGGTGAAGCCACCATGCTCCTGGTAATTGTTACAGTGGCCTTAGGGACCACACACAGCGTGTTCATGAGTGAAGGTCAGTGCCACTGAGGTGCTCCCCACACCCATGAGCTTGCCAGTTCTATTCTTTCTTCCAGGCCACGCCTGGGATTCTGCACACACGTGACTCTGACTTCAGGCATCCACTGCTCACACACTTTGGCAAATCCTTCCAACTCCGGGACAACAATCTGTCCAGAGTGTCCATCGTTCGGTAGAGAACAATAGAGAAGGTAAAGGACAGGGCACACCGGCTGGGGCAGACAGGCTGACAGTTGTGCAGACACAAAACACAGCTTGTTCCTGAGTCTTAGTTCTTAATTACTGCAGCAGTTGCCATAGGAACAACTGGAAACCTACCTTTGCCCCACCCTTTTCCCATCTCAGAGGCTCGCTGTTCTCTTTTTCTTCTTTGTCTTCAGCTGTTTTCACTACGAAAAACATCTGCGCGGAGAAGAGCCAGACGTGGGATAGCATGGAAAACAGTTTCCAGAGAGGTGATCTGAAAAAAAAAAGGCTGTGTCAACTGTTTTGACTTAGGAAAAGTGTTGATACGCTTTAAAAGCTGCATAGACTACTTTCTCGAAGTGCTGTTCAAAGTATATTTTATTTGGAGCTAGTTGCTCATCGGAGGAGAAGCAGAGCTACATCATACAACGGGCATTGGATGGACAATCAGGTGTTGTTTTTATTATCAGTTTTCACTTTTTAACCTGTCTGATCATCTCAGCTTCTACGTTTAAAGGGTGTCAAACTTTAATGAGCTAATGGGTACGGATGGCTTCACGACTTTGAAGTGCGATGTTTGCAACGTGAGGAAATACTATAAATAATGGAAAGAGCATTCATCGGGCAGTCAAGAGATGGGTTTTATTTGTAGGAGAAAGAGCACAGGTTCCAGAATGATAATGAACCTGCTTTGAATCCTCCCTTCGCCATTGCCTAGCTAAGTTTAATCAAGTTATTTACTCTCATCGCTCATTTGTAATAAGATGGGCCATTCCAATTTTAAGAGCTATTTTAGGGATTTATTGTAATAATGCTCTGAGTTTCCTAGTGCAATCTCTTGCCGTTAAAAAATGAACAGTGTTAATTGAAACAGATATAAGCACGCTTCTCTGTACTCAGGGATCGGCTGTGAGAATTAACTCTCGGGCTTCTGTGTGCATGACTCTCACTGCTCTGAGAATTAAACGAGACAGCATTTGGACTTGCCTAACATGAATTAGATATTCAAGAACTACTTTCTAAAAATTGCAGAGTCCAAAGTCCAGAGGCTCGTAGTTCTGACTAGAGCGTGGCCCAGCAGAGGATGTCAGCCTCTCTCGGCACATCCGCATCTTACACGATGCGTTTCCTCGGCTTCAAAGGCTGTCTCGGTGTGAAGCTGACCTTGGAAATGGACCAGACGGGCACACAGCGCTCAAGGGTGATCAAAGGCGGGATGAAATTATGCGGGACTTTAGGATTTGAAGCAGCTACTAGCGTAGAGTAGAAGCAACAGAACAGAAGGCCCTGATGTAGGGTGTCAGGTAATGAAAGCCAAGGTCAAAACCGAGCAAGAAGACCGGGGACTAAGAAAGAAAAGTGTAAGTGTGATTTAGATGATTTATTTATTTTTTGATTTTTAATTTTATTTTTGTTACAGATGTTTCTCCTTTATTACCCCATTGACACCCTCCTCCCCATCCCCCCCGCCCTGTCCCCGCCCTTGTTGTCCATGTCCATTGGTTATGCCTACATGCATATAAGTTCTGTGTTTATTTCTTCCCAATCACCCCCTCTTCTGAGGGTTGTCAGTCTGTACCCTACTTCCATGTTTCTGGGTCTACCCTATTCCTCAGACTGTTATATTCACTATATTCCATATGTAAGTAAGATCATGTGGTATTTGTCCTTTTCTGCTTGGCTTGTTTCACTTAGGATAATACTTTCCAGGTCCCTCCATGTCATCTCAAATGATAAGAGATCTTTCTTTCTTACAGCTGCATAGTACTCCATTGTGTATATGTACCACAGCTTTTTTTATCCATTCGTCTACTGATGGACACTTGGGCTGTTTCCAGATATTAGCTATTTTAATAGTGCTGCTATGAACATAGGGGTACATATATTCTTTCTGATTGGTGTTTCGGGCTTCTTAGGGTATATTCCTAGTAGCAGGATTACTGGGTCAAATGGAAGTTCAATTTTTAATTTTTTGAGGTAACACTATATTGTTTTCCATCATGGCTGCACCAGTCTGCATTCCCACCAGCAGTGTACTAGAGTCCCCTTTTCTCCACACCCTCGCCAACACTTGTTCTGTGATGATTTGTTGATGGCGGCCATTCTGACAGGTGTGAGGTGATACCTCATTGTTGTTTTAATTTGCATCTCTCTGATGATTAGTGATGTTGAGCATTTCTTCATATGACTCTTGGCCATTTGTATGTCCTGTTTGGAGAGGTGTCTATTCAGCTCCTCTGCCTATTTTTTAATTGGGTTCTTTGTCTTCCTTTGGTTGAGTTGTATGAGTACTCTATATATTTTGGAAATTAACCCCTTACCTGATGTGTCATTGGCAATGATGTTCTCCCATACAGTGGGTTGCGTTTCCATTTTGATGGTTGTTTCTTTTACTGTGCAGAAGCTTTTTGATGTAGTCCCATGTGTTCATTTTCTCCTTTGTTTCTCTTGCCTTAGGTGATGTATCAGTGAAAATTCTGCTGCGTATGATGTCCGAAATTTTGTTTCCTACATTTTCTTCTAGAATTTTTATGGATTCACGGGTCACATTTAAGTCTTTAATCCATTTTGAGTTTATTTTTGTATATGGTGTAAGTTGATGGACTAGTTTCATTTTTTTTGCATGTAGCTGTCCAATTTTCCCAACACCATTTATTAAAGAGGCTGTTTTTACTCCACTGTATGCTCTTGCCACTTTTGTCAAATATTAATTGAGCATATTGCCTTGGGTCCATTTCTGGGTTTTCAGTTCTGCTCCACTGGTCTATATGCCTGTTCTTGTGCCAGTACCAGGCTGTTTTGATTACAGTCGCTTTGTAGTATAACCTGATATCTGGTATTGTGATCCCACCTACTTTGTCTTTCTTTTTCAAAATTGCTGTGGCTATTCGGGGTCTTTTTTGGTTCCATATGAACTTTTGAAGTATTTGTTCTAGTTCTGTGAAATATATTGTTGGTATTTTGATGGGGATTGCATTAAATCTATAGATTGCTTTAGGTAATATGAACATTTTAATGATGTTAATTCTCCCAATCCATGAACAAGGTATGTGCTTCCACTTTTTTATATCTTCCTCTATTTCTTTTTTTCAATGTCCTGTAGTTTTCTGCAAATAGGTCCTTTACTTCTTTGGTTATGTTTATTCCTAGGTATCTTAATTTTTTTGCCATGATGGTAAATGGGATTGTTTTTTCAGTTTCTCTGTCTCTGAGTTCATCATTGGTGTATAAGAATGCCGTTGATTTCTTGACATTAATTTTGTATCCTGCTACTTTGCCAAATTCATTTATTAAGTCTAGTAGTAGATTTTTGATGGAGTCTTTAGGGTTTTCCATGTATAATAGCATGTCATCTTCAAATAGTGACAGTTTCACTTCCTCCTTTCCAATTTGGATCCCTTTTATGTTATCTTCATGTCTGATTGCTGAGGCTAAGACTTCCAGTACAATGTTAAATAAGAGTGGCAGGAGTGGACATCCCTGTCTTGTTCCTGTTCTTAAGGGAAATGTTTTTAGTTTCTGCCAATTGAGTATGGTGTTGGCTGTAGGTCTTTCATATATGGCCTTTATTATGTCGAGATATGAACCCTCTATTCCTACATTGCTGAGCGTTTTTATCAGAAATGGATGCTGGATTTTGTCGAATGCTTTTTCAGCATCTATTCATATGATCATGTGGTTTTTATTCTTCATTTTGTTTATGTGGTGTATCACATTTATTGATTTGCAAATATTGTACCAGCCTTGCATCCCTGGGATGAATCCCACTTGGTCATGGTGAATAATTTTTTTGATGTATTGCTGGATCTGATTTGCTAGTATTTTGTTCAGGATTTTGGCGTCTATGTTCATCAGGGATATTGGCCTATAGTTTTCTTTGTTTGTGGTGTCTTTTTCTGGTTTTGGAATTAGAATTATGCTGGCCTCATAAAACAAGTTTGGAAGTCTTTCTTCTTCTTGAATTTTTTGAAATAGTTTGAGGAGAATGGATGTTAGTTCTTTTTTTGAATGTTTGGTAAAACTCCCCCATGAAGCCATCTGGGTCTGGGGTTTTGTTTGCTGGGAGAGTCTTGATTACCTCTTCAATTTCCTTAGTTGTTATTGGTCTGTTCAAGTTTTCTATCTCTTCCTGGTCCAGTTTTGGGAGACTGTGTGTTTCTAGAAAGTTGTAATTTTGCCTAGATTGTTGGATTTGTTGCCATATAATTGTTCATAGTAGCTGTTAATGGTCTTTTGTATTTCTGGGGTGTCAGTTGTTATTTCTCCTCTTTCATTTCTGATTTTGTGCATTTGGGTTCTCTCTCTTTGTTTCTTGGTGAGTCTAGCTAAGGGTCTATCAATATTGTTTATATTTTTGAAAAACCAGCTCTTTGTTTCATGGATCCTTTGAATTGTTTTTTTTTTTTTTGGTCTCTATGTCATTTATTTCTGCTCTGATCTTTATTATTTTCTTCCTTCTACTTGCTCTGGGGTTTTCATTTTGTTTGCTTTCTAATTCTTTAAATTGTAAGGTTAGACAATCAATTAGAAATTTTTCTTGTTTCTTGAGATAGGCCTGTAGTGCTATGAACTTCTTTCTCAGAACTGCTTTCGCTGCATCCCATAGATTTTGTGTTGTTGTGTGTTCATTTTCATTGGTTTCCGGGAAGTTTTTAATTTTTTCCTTGATCTCCTCGGTAATCCATTCATTGTTTAATAACATGCTATTTAACCTCCATGTGTTCAAATGTCTTTGCATGTTCTTGTTGCAATTGATTTCTAGTTTTATGCCATTGTGATCTGAGAAGATGCTTGATATGATTTCAATCTTCTTGAACTTGTAGAGATTTAGTTTGTGTCCTAACATGTGGTCTATCTTTGAGAATGTGCCATGTGCACTTGAGAAGAATGTGAATTCTGTACTTTTGGGGTGTAATTCTCTGTAGATATTTATTAAATCCATTTGGTCTAGTGCTTCATTTAGTCTCTGATTCCTTGCTAATTTTTTGTCTAGAGGATCTATCCAGTGGTGTCAACGGGGTGTTAAAGTCCCCTGCTATGATTGTATTGCTGTTTATTTCTTCTTTGAAGTCCTCCAGAAGATTTTTAATATATTTTGGTGCTCCTATATTGGGTGCATATATGTTTATCAAGGTTATATCTTCCTGTTGGATAGATCCTTTCAATATTATGTAGTGGCCTTCTTTGTCTCTAGTTATGATCTTCATTTTGAAATCTATTTTATCAGATATGAGTATTGCTACCCCAGCTTTTTTTTTTGCTTTCTGTTTGCTTGAAAAATTTTTTTCCATCCCTTAACTTTCAACCTATATGATTCTTTTGTTGTGAGGTGGGTCTCTTGACAACAACATATAGATGAGTGATCTTTCTTATCCAATCAGCTACTCTGTGTCTTTTTATGGGAGCATTCAGTCCATTTACATTTAAGGTGATTATTGATATGTTCTTATTTATTGCCATTTTTGTTTTATTTGGTTATATTTTTCCTCCTATTTCTTTTACTAATTACAGCAATCCTTTTAACATTTCTTGAAGTGCTGGTTTGGTGCTAATATATTCCCTTAGCCTTTTTTTTTTTTTTTTTGGTCTAAGAAGCTCTTTATTTGACCTTCTATTTTGAATGACAGCCTTGCTGGGTAGAGTAGTCTTGGATTCAGATCCTTTTTTTTCATGACCTTGATTACTTCATGCCATTCCCTTCTGGCCTGTAGTGTTTCTTGTGAAAAGTCAGCTGAGAGCCTTATGGGGTTTCCTTTGTAGGTAACTTGTTGCTTATCTCTTGCTGCTTTTAGGATTCTCTCTTTGTCTTTAATTTTTGGCATTTTAATTACTATGTGTCTTGGTGTGTGCCTGTTTGGGTTCTTCTTACTTGGGTATCTCTGTGCTTCTTGAACTTGAATGCCTTCTTCCTTCACCAAATTAGGGCAGTTTTCTGTCACTATTTTTAAAAATATATTCTCTAACCCTTGCTCATTTTCTTCTTCTTCAGGGACTCCTATGATGCAAATATTGTTACGTTTCCAATATTATTATTACAGTTCTCTTAAGCTGTCTTCTTGTTTTTTAAATGTTTTTTTCCTTCTGGTTTTCTGATTGGTTGATTTTTTTCTACCCTGTCTTCTAATTCACTGATCCAGTCCTCAGCTTCCTCTATTCTGCTCTTTAGACCTTCCAATGTGTTCTTTATTTCTTATATGTCACTCTTGATCTCTTCTTGGTGGTTTTTAATGTCCAGTTGGTTTATTTTCAGCATCTCTATGTCCTTACTCATGCTGTTGAGCTTCCTCATGATCATGGCTCTGAATTCTAGCTCTGTTAACTTGCCTAACTGCTCCACATTGATCTCATCTTCGATGGAGGTCTCTTGTTCTTTCATTTGGCTTTTGTTTCTGTGTTTCACCATTTTGGTTATCACAGTGGGCTTTAGAGCCTGTCATGTTTTCCCTGTGGATATTGGTGTTCTGCTGTTTGTGGATCCATCTCCTGGGTTTAGATGAGCAAGGGAGGACCCATGTTAAACACCAATGTCAAGTCTTACTTTCCTGGTTAGAGTTGCTAGCCCAGGAATGGTACTGTTATCCTCTAACTTTTTGCCCGGAGGCTAGCAGTCCTGGTTACTTGAAGAGTTTTTGGTTGTTAGTTGATTGAAAAACTCCCTCAGGTGCTCAGTGTAAGGGGATTTCCCAAGGGTGGGGCAGGTGCTGGTTGTTATTGAGCCTCAATTTGCATTTCAATTGCCCACAATTGGCATTGGATCTCTGATGGAGGGGCTGCTGCCTCTCCCCAGAGCCCTGGGAAGGAGCAAGATGGCCACCGTCCTTTGTGGCTGCAACTCAGCAAAAGCTCTGAGCACCCTCCCAATCCCGAGTGTCCCACACAGTTCCAGTCCAGTCTGCCCTCCCTCTGCCGGAGCCCAAGGTGAGTGGCTGTGGCTGTTTCAGCCTCTGTCCCGGCTGCGCTGCGGGGCCGCCTGGGAGTGTGACCCGAGGGCGCCGCTCACAGCTAAGGCCGCTGCTGAGCTGCCGACCGTGGGCTCCCAGCCCTCCTCTCGCAATCCTATCAGGATCGAGTCAGTGTCCCTGGTTATATGGTCCTTGCAAGCTGCTTTTCTGTTGCTTTTTCCCGTCGATTTGTCTGTGTTTTAGTTGTAATTCCAGTTTGGTCCTGGGAGACAATCTTTGTAGCTCCGTTCACTCCGCCACCATTTTGGAATCACTGATTTAGATGATTTAGATGAGACAGAAAGATGCGGTTTAGAAAGTACCTGTTGGTATTCTCATGGCTATACTACCTCTCTCTGTAGTCCTAGGGTCCTCACCTTTTTTGATATAAAAAACCTCTTTGGGGATTTAGCAGGGGTTGATGGGTGGCCTGAGCCCATGCATGGACTCCAGGAAAAGCTCTCTGCTGTGAATATGTATTCTCAATGAAGAAATTGCTGGATAAGCATGCATTTAGGCTTCGACACATGTCCAGTGGCATATTCAGCTGGAATCAGCCTGACAGTGTCTTCCACAGAGAATACAGCTCTTTGCCAGGGTATGAAAGCACTACCCTTAAATCTGGAATTCTTTTAAGTTTACTGCCAATTGGATCTCTGAGATTGTTTTCTTCTTCAAGGTCTTCTTCAGTTTGGCTAACCAAATGCTCAGCTATAGACCCACTCACCATTTGGTGACTTTCTTGCTAAGATGTAGAGATATGTCTTTATTTAGAAACTCTGAGCACCATTGATTTGATGTCACATATATTGATATTATATTGTAACTATGAGAGAATTTTGCCCCATTTCTGGTAGAGTTGGGAGCATCCCTTAAACGCTGGCCGGTCACCTTTAAATCCTTACAGTGCCTCTCCTTAGACACCTTTCCCAGGCATAACCTCTTCACATTCTTAAACCTATAAGCCATAGACAAGAGACCAACTCCCGGGCAAGTTAGAGCAACTCTACCTTCACATGAACATCCATATTTGTTAGTTTTACATCATCACAAATACTTCGATCCCAATCAAGTCAACTGCCAGGTAACTGCAGGACTCTCCCAACCCTTTTCCTTAACATTCCCATTTCCTAATTCATTATCAACCCAGTAGGGTAACCGGTGTTCAAAAACACAACTATTAGGGTGGAACCTGGGGAACCAATGTGCTATAGGTCACATGGTGTATGTTAGATATCTCCTATGGGTTGATACAGCCTATCATATCACTCATTTGCTCAAAACCCTCTAATGGATTTGTATCCATTCACTCCTAGAATATATTCCAAACCCCTGTCCTGTTCTACCGGGCCAATGAGAAACAGTCCTTGCTTAGGTCATCCAATCATCTCAAACAACATAGCCTGACTTACCTCAACCATAGTCACATGACCAGTCTCGCTGACCTTGAAAACGCAAGCTGGTTCCTGTCTCTGGGCTTTGGCCCTCCCTGTTCATCTGCCTAGAGTAATTTTTTTCCCCGGACTTTCTCATGGCTGATTACTTCTCAATATTGAGAGCTCTGCTCGAATAGCTCGCTTTCATAAAGCATAGATTCCTACACTAGCCACGTTGTCTGCCATAACTCTCTGCCCCTACACACCCCACTTTCTATCATGTATCCAACATTAATGCTGACGACTCCTTTTCCTACCTGCCCATATGTATTTTATTTATTTATGTTTCTCGAATTGCTAGTTATCCCTACAACCATATAAACCCCTCCAGGGCAGGGATTTGTCTGACTGTATGCTGTAATTCCAATACTAGGAGACTGTGTTTTGGAGTGCTTTGTTTTTTGTTAAAATTATGTACTGCACAACCTGTTTTCAACACCTTGGTATATAATTATTTTGAACTTTAGTGTCTTGGTATTACAGAATGGATTCTGTGTAACTATTTAGGTAAACATGTGAGTTCATGGTATACAATAAATGCTTAAAAACTGGTCTTTCATCCCTTTCTTCCCGTATCATAAAGAATGAGAATGATTTGCTTCCGTTTTAGCAGATTCCCCTGATTACAAGAGAAGAATAACTCTTCTTAGTTGTGAACTATATACTTGATAAAGATAGTGGTAGAGAGAAGGTAGAAAACATGCAGAGTGGCTAGGAAGACAGACTGTATCCTGAAATTGCCTTTTCTTTGTCTTTATTAAATTAGAAATGTTATCAAGACAAGCTAAATGCAAAATGGCCTTGAATTATTTTTGCTTCAAGGAAGTACTCATAATTCTTCTTTATCTCTGCCAACTATTTGTGTCCAGGGGGTTTCACTTAAAATTTGTCTCCTAAAAATTAAAGAGTGTCAAGGACTGTTATAGAAAAGTGAAAAAAATTCAGAAATCCAGCCTCATTTATAGGGAGACATTCATTATAAACAAAGCCATTGAGAAAAATCACCCTGTTATTTCTTTTTTCTGGGTGAATCATAAGTAAAAATAGAGTACATTTTATCTGTGGGATTAAGATTGAATTCTGTCAGGTAAATTCCTATTATTTTCTTTGAAGTCAGCTTTGAAGTTCGACTCTGAAATCCTCTGTGAATGTTCGATTTCACGACCATTGCGACTTTCATTAATTTGAATATTAAAGAAAAAAAATTTTAGAAACCTTCCAAGCAAAATGTTTTTACAATCCCGATAGTGCTAGTAATTCTAATAGTTATCATCTGAAACTAAAACAAGAAACATATTTGGAAACTGAAAATACCCAGGCATCTCGAATCACAGCAGTTACAAGCCAATGTCTTCCTCGTGCAGGAAAGCCAGAGTACTCTGAGCAATTTCTATAACATTAGGGAGATTGTGATGTTATGCATATAAAACCTTGTAGTTGCTACAAGTCCGCTGCTGCCTTCTTGTTTTTATTTGTATACATGAATTTTGAGTTAGAATTTTGAAAACTTCTAAAAGTGTGACCCAAGGTTCCGCCCACCTCTGGGCGGAGTCCAAGCACCAGAGGAAAAGAGCAGAAGCAATGGGTAGGAAACGGGGGCTGGAGCCCTTGGCTGCTGTGCAGGTGACTCATTGTGCGTCGACAGAAGCCCCTTTGTCTCTCTCAGTATGCATTTCTTCCTCTGTGAAGTGAAGAATCAGACCAGCATTATCTATGACACATTCCTGCTTTAAACTTGTTTATTGGTATAATCCGGGCAAGAAAACAACGCACCGATCACGTGAGGCCATATCAAACCCAATCTCCAGACACCAGTAAGAGTGGGTCCATTCCAGGCAGCCAAGTGATAAACATAAAAAGCAAGGGAGACCAGCTGTTCTACTGCTCAGTTCTATTTTCCTCTTTGGATTTGTTAGCTTGGTTTCCCTCTATCCTTTATTCCAGAAGACCATCTAGCAGTGATCTCTTCTCTCTGGGAGGTGCCCTTGGCTGGAGAAGGTCAAAGATGGTGTTTCCGGATGAATACTAAACGTTTTATTGATTGTAGTGATTATTAAGTTGGCTCCATATGGTTGGTTCACCTGTAAAATAGCCTTGATGATTGCAACAATAATACCTGTTTAGTTGTATTCTAACAATTAGATAAGATACAAAAATAGTGAGTACTCAATAAACATTGGTGGCTATTTTTACTATAACCATTCTTTTCCAGAGTGCTAATTAAACTTCTCGGTCTCATCTCAAGAGTCGGAATGGATGAGGTTGAGGCAGCTATGTTTTTAGCGAGCTCCCCAGGGGTATTAGCTTCTTACTTATATTGTGTTATTAGTATTAGCCACTGGGGAGGTGGTTTCACTGTCATTGTTGGCCAAAGGAACAAAATGAGTCCTTGCAACTTCTTTGCAGTGCAGCAGAGCTCACCAGAATGAAGGATCTAGCCTCTCCAACAATTGTAGTGTTCTATTTTTTTTGGCTTTGCACACTGTGCTAGTATCTCCTTTAATGCAGGGGGGTAGTTGTAGAATAAATAGTTGTGTGCAACCTCCCATGTGGAGAATCACAAATTACTACCAATGATCTCTCCTCCACAGCATTAGGACTAGTTTTATAATAAAGAAACAAAAAATGAGCCCTTATCAAACTTGAATTCTACTCCAAACTCCCAAGCATGGACTTGGGTAAGATTTTTATTTCTCTAAGTATTCAGTTTTAGAGAGTAACCAATGCCTCCCTCAGGGGTCACAGTGTGGAAAGAACAAGTCAATAGGTGGAACGTGCCTCCCAGAAGCTTCTTCCCTTATTCCTCCTGATTGTACCATACAAATCACTTGTTTTTCTAGGACTAGTGAACACAAGAGTTTAAACACAGTCCTATGCATACACATTCCCCGGAATATGAGAACGAAGACATGACGACCTACCAGAATGGGTTCAGGTTCTCCCTCCAAAGCTGTGAAGTTCTTTAGGAGAGGGTTCAGCTCAGACTACGGAGGCATCAAACAGGTGTTTGTCAAATCAACAGACAAAGCATTGGTGGACATGGAGACCAACAACCTACCTTCAAGCACAGCCTTAATTACTGTGATGAAAGATGTCTTGTGTCAACTTGGCTGGGCTAAGGGATGCCCAGTGCTGGCGTAACATTTATGCTGAGTGGGTCAGCACGACTGTTTTTGGAAGAGATTAGCATCTGAATCAGTAGACAGAGCAGAGAGAGATGCCCTCATTGGTGCACCATCCGTTCTTTGAGGGACCTGAGTAGACCAGAGGGCAGAGCGAGGAAAA
The DNA here is from genome assembly GCF_014108415.1 of Molossus molossus. Lineage (NCBI taxonomy): Eukaryota > Metazoa > Chordata > Mammalia > Chiroptera > Molossidae > Molossus > Molossus molossus. Next base: position 6,395,366 of record NW_023425350.1, on the reverse strand, counting down.
GGGCAAGTCCTTGTTCTCTCTTCTTGAGCTGGGCCATCCATCCTCCCCTCTCCTCAGACATAGGAGCTCCTGGTTCTGGGCCGTCAGACTCCAGACTTATACTAGACCCCCCCACCCCCACCCCCACCACCCCACACACACACTCCTTCTCAGGCCTTCAGACTTGGACCCAAGAACACCACCAGCTCTTCTGGTTCTTCAACTTGCAGAGAGCAGACCCTGGGACTTCTCAGCCTCCATGACTGCATGAGCCTATTCCTATAATAAATTCCCTCTTACACAGCTCTCTCTATATCCTACTGGTTCTGTTTCTCTGGAGAACCCTGACTGAGACAGTCATGTTCTAGATCAGATCTGGAGCAAGTCACTATATTTCTCTAGATCTCGATTTCTTCACCCTAATGTAGAATAATATTGGAAGGATAAAACTAATGGGTCATACTAAATGTTTCATATGTTATTTATTTATTACCATATGCATTATCATTACTTGAAACATGGTAAACCCTCTAATCTACAGTAATTCAGCCTGCACTCCACGGCATGACTTCCTCCAGAATTGCCATGCTCGTTTTTGCTGATGGTCTTTCAGGACCGTTTCTCTCAATGACAGTTATTAGACAATACCCCTAAAGGAATATATACTCTGTACGCTGAATTGACTGTACCATTCACTACAGAAGTAAGAGTGAGATCAATAATGCCTCTTTTGCTCACATGTCCTTGGCCGGAACTAGCGCCATGGTGCCGCCGGCTGCAAGGACTGTGAGACAGGGCACCCACACTACGAGGACGGAAAGGAACTGCAGTGATTGTCGAGAGCACTAGTAACATTTGCCACACCACTTCTGGGGATCTTTCAAAATGCATGCATGCCGTTGCATAAGCTATTAAAAATGTATTGTCTCGGATGATGCTCTGAGCAGTCCTGAGAGACTTGCGTAGGCTGATATTCCTATGTCAACGTGACGAAAACCTTGTCAAGGATTCCCTGACTTCAAGCAGTGAAGCAAAACATGCATTCAGGACTCTTGCCACCGGATGCATTTGTGTAAGAATTAAGCAGGTTTATCTATTGGGAATCTCTGTATATGCTGCAAAGCATTACATGACTTAATTTTTCTCTTAAGGAAAGAGACTCACGCGTGTTTCTCTGCGCCATAGGTGGGGGAGGCTTGGGATGCTTTGGAACATGATGCTGGACGTCACGGTGAAATCCTGCCTGTTGCTACGGACTAGCCAACTTGCTAAGGACCTCCTCTGCCAAAAGCAGAGGGAGGAATGTACCTTCCTCGCCCGTGGTCAGCATTTTGTCTTGTCCTGTTCCATTATATGAATGGCTGTCTCTAACTTGGGGTCTCAATCCACCGGAACAAATAGTCCTCTGTGGTGCTCACAGATAAGTAGCCGTGGACCAGGGCAAAGTCTTTCCAGGGCTGGAGGTCCCACTACCACTTCCCAGACCCGTACAACAGCTGGAAGCCTCCCTCGGCGCCCCCTCGAAGCGCTGAGCACTAAGGCGTTCTGGTCCCTTACACGCACTGAAAAGAACAAAGAATTTGTTTGAATTGTGTTCTTTTTATTTTTTAAGAAAATCTTTATTTCAGATAAAATTAATGTTTCCATAATTTAGGCTAAAGCAAACACACTTCTTTGAATCCATTATTTTAGGTAATTGTGATTTCCATGACTAGTGTTACTGAGTACCATTTGGATGTTTGCCTACATGCTTGTTGGAAGCTTCTGTAGCCTTTTCTTGGTAGGAATTCCTGTTTTTCTGTGTTCTTCCCTTTTCTTCAGGTATTCCATGTTGCATTCTTCATAAAAGGCAGGATCCATATAATAACTGGTTAGACACTCTTTAAATGCAGAATTTTCTTTCCGGCATTTTACTACCATAAGGACTCCAGACTCCTGGCAACATTTGGTAAACTCTTGAACTTGTTCAGAACATCTCTCTCGGGCCTTTTCTCTGAATTGTCTTCTTAAAGAGACATTTTCCAAGATAGACCTATGCAAATGAAAAAACGAGGAACAAAAACAGCCTGGAATAGGCACAGCCCATTCACCAGCCTTTGAATTAGAAGCAGACACAGTGTGAAGCCAGGGACTGGGTGAGAGACACGCAGAGCTCCCCCTGCAGGGGCGGGCTCCCCTCCACCTGCTTCCCGGAGCTCCCACCTTCCCAGACCCTCACCCACATCGCTCCCTCTGGCCAAGAGTCTGACGCTCCCACCTGTATTTAGAGACCGTGTTCAGTCTGTAATTACCAAATAGTACAGCTTAGTAAACCTTCCTGAATTCGTTTAGCTCAGAGAAAATCATTCTCTCCATGGATCCTAAATATTCCTCAATAATTTGTGTCTAGTTATTGTACGTGTTTTAAAAAAATAATTGTTTCGATGGCACAGAGCTCTTGACATAATTGTCTTTGTTCCTCCACATTCAGTTTCCAGAGGAGGAGTGTGAGGTTCGTTATTCTCTCTGTTTAGTTTCTGCACCGCATTGAAGGGTAGTAGCACAGACAAATCACTCTGTGTAAATGCATAATTCTATGAATGATGAAATGGGAAATGAATGAAAGAAGTGCTTAAATGGAAAACATAAAATCTCCGCTATAGCTGGCATAAACTCCAAACCTCTCCCTTTGGAAAATGAAAATGTGTGCCCTTAGGTTCACCAACCAAATGATTTCAGTACTCAGTGTTTTCTTCTGAGAATTCAATTCTGTTTAACTTCCGTTTACATTGAAGAGAGAAAAGCATCGTTAAAATCGATTGCATGTCCTCCCAAATCCTTCACACTTCAGCACAGATGCCCAGCGGGTGCGGCCTGGGGGACACGTTGTAACCCAGCTCTCCGCGGGGCCGAAAGTCGCCCATCGCAGAGTCGGGGTGAAGAGTGACGTGGGCTCCTTGGTGGGGTGAGCAACATCCCTGTGAATCCACAAATCCCTTGTTTACCAGGCAAGCATGCTTCTCTTCATACTTCCTCTGACTAACCTGTGTCTTTAACTGTTAAAGTGCTCATTCAATCTCCATATTGACACATCTGATTTCCCCGCGTAATAGTTAAGTCGGGTTGTCGCCTTACATTATCTTCAATCTCTAGACACCCCCAAAATTGACTTGTTGCTGGTTAGTAAACATGTACTAATAAATTGATAGTATGTACCAAATATGTTTCTAAAAATTGCTTAAAAGCTGAGGTTAACTTTGAATGTGAGGCATTATTACTAAATAGTCTGTATATACAGTTTTGATGTTTTCATTGATTCAACAGATAAGAAAGTACTCTAATTTTAGCTTACAATAGTTGGGGAAATTCATAATACAAAATTTCATTTCTTGACTATGTTATTCATTTATTTTTATGTTGTTTTATACTATTTTGAGCAGGTCTTTGTCCTCGTTCCTCCATCATTCCCTTAGGTCGCTGTTCCAATGTCACTTAGTGAATGTTGCTAGGGGAAGCCATGCTGACCAGCCGTGGTTAGCGTAGCACTTTATCCTGCTTTATTGACTTTTCTCAGTTTTAACATTTCTGTGGAACACTTATTATGATTTACTATTATAATATATGTTTGTTTATTTGTTTTAATTATTTTATTTGTCTTCTTCCATTAAAATATTAGTTTCTTGTGCATAGAAATGAATCACTATAGCTGTAGGGCAAAAAAAGGTATTCTCCACTTAACCAAAATGGAATAAATACAAGTTTAATTCATTAATTATTCAGAAGTAAACCATTGGCTGGTAATGAATGCACATAAACATCTTTACTACATTTTGGAAAGTTATTTTAAAAAATGGTTACACAAAATTGTTTTCCAAACAACATGGCCTTAGTTGGTGGTTTTCCTCTTCTGTGTAACAGATGGTCCCGTTGCAACAATATATTGGGTAGAAAATTATAAACTCCTGTGTTTTTTTCATTTGCTTTTCTCTGTTTACTAAGAAGTTGAGCAGCATTTTACTTGTTTCTTGGCCATTCAGTTCTCCTATTTTGAGTTCAGAATATTTAAAGATTTAAATTTTCTCATTCATTTTAGGAGCTTCTTTATGTAGTTAAAATATCACTTTGATGAGAGGGGCATGTGTGCAATTATCCAACGCAAATAAGCCAGTTGTTTTTTAATGTAAAATGATTTATTATTTATTGTTTGCACTATGTCCAGGAAAATATCATATATATATATTATTTATATATGAATATATATTTGCTTTTTGATATTTAGAACTTTAATCACCCTTTGAATATATTTTAGAATATGGCCTAAGGTTGAGCTCTAGCCAGCTGTAATATTCATGCGTTATGTATCCAATGCTCTACCATTGGCTGGTGACTCCACTTTAACATGTTCGATCTGTCGTATGTGAAACTACCATGTGTCTGTGAGTCTGTTTCCAGGATCCTCATTGTGTTCCGTCGGACTCCGTATACGTCTGCTCTCGGCTACATGATTTTAATGATGATTGCCTCATAGGAATTCTTTATAACAGAAGTTCTCTCTCATTATTTTCTTTCTAACAATATTGATTCATTTGAGCACTTACACATGCGTGTATTTTAGAATCTGTAGAACATTCTGCAAAAAAACCTTGTTAGGATTTTGATTAGAATTTTCTTTAAACAATAGATTAATTTGACAAGAATTAACATCATTAAACCAGAGACCCACTGCACTGAAAAAATAATAATAAGTATGACCTTTGACACTGAAATCTATAAATAGGCTTTTGGTGTACTCAAGAAAGACCTTTTTTGCAGAGAGAAATCTTTTTTTAAGGCTGAATTAGACCCTAATTTACCTGTCCTTCAAACTATGTTCATAAACATATTTCTCTGAATTTAAATAGGAACTGAAAGAATCAGACACATTCATATATGTCCTTCAGCAACAGTGGAGGGATATTTATGAAGAAAGACCTCTCTATCTTTTTAATTATCTTCAGCACTGGATATATATTGGTGTAAGTAAGCAGTTAATTACCACCAGAGCCAGACAAGCAGGCCAAATCTTGACTTTCTGCCATCCATTAACAGTTCATTCTTGGTAACACAGGAGGTTTACAGAAATTATTTATTGAAAGCCTTAACTTCAGGCTTAGTTTTTGTACAGAGAGGGTTGGCCATAAAAGCATGAGATGGAATAATGTTCTCTCTCCCCTGACCCTTTATGGGCTAAAACATGAGAGGATGCATATTCAGTGGCTCGAGGAAGAAGAGGGAGAGAAAGATCATTTATGCAGGTTGGAGATTTTAACAAAAGTCCTACCCGAAAAGCACGGAAGAGCAAACTGGGGAATATATAAAGCATCTGATGCTGAGGAATTGAATTTTCATTGCAGATGTTACGAAGAGATAAAGTTCCTCCCTGAACGTCTATTCCTGTCATTGTAGCAGAAATATGAAAACTGTATTAAAAGAACTCTAGACCTTTATATTATTTCTATGGAGGGAGGAGAAATCTCATTTGTTGTTCTTTTGTAATAAATTGGTCTCCTTAATTTTTTTTTCTGCTAGTAGTGACAGTCTATTACAAATTTGATCACACAAACACTGGACTGGTTTAAATTATAATAGTGCAAGGAAAATAAGAATGCTTCGTCCCCCCACCCCCAAGACAATTTTAGAACATGAATCATTAAAAGGAGTTTACTAATTTTATAGAGAAATACCAACATTTTTCAATTAAATTACACCCATCTGTGTTTTTAAATCTTTAATAAACACTTAAAACTGTATCTCATAATAGCATAAAATAACATGATGAACAGACAAGGATTGGGTGAAATAAGGTTCCTCAAAGAGTGAGAAGCCAGTGAATAAAAAAATAGGGAGTAATAAAAAAAATTTGTAACCAAAAGGAATAATATTTATTATTCTGCCTCAGGATACTGGTATCCATGGCTTTAGAGTCACTTTCTTGACATGGGTGTAGAGTAAATGTAATGGGAAATTTATAGACAATAGTGTGGTTCAGATGGGGGTGGGGTGGGGGCAGGAGTGGGGAGGAGGGTGTCAATGGGAAACAGGATGGACATCTGTAATACTTTCAACAAAAAAAATAAATTACCAACAAAAGATTGAAGGGAAAGACTAGGTTATAAACTTGCAAGGTTTTTACTTCCCCTCAATAACTCAATCCCTTTTCTTAATATACTTTTGTATTTTTGTGGGGATACACCACTCTTAGTGAGGAGCACACAGGCTTTGAACTTGGGGAAATCCTAAAAATCACCCGTGGGAAACATCGGGGCAAAGGAAAGAACAGCGACTTCACAGATCACAATTCCAGCCGGTAGAGGGTGCTCGGAGCTGTGCTGGTGGGCTGAGGACAAACGCCCATCAGCCTTTGTTGTCGTCAGTGATGCCATTTTCTTCCTGCAGCTCAGCTCTCTGCCATTTGCTGGCACATGGCCTCGCTTCTCCCAGACCCACCTCAACACCCGCATGCCCTCACTTTGCACGTCCTCCTGGGGCAATCGGATGTTTGGAATCCAAACTCGGCCGGGATTTCTTTTGATAAAAATCACTCTTAACTGACTAATTGATAAACTACAGAGAATTATTTTTTAAAAAATACTATCAGTGATATCTTTATTTTTTAAACTGATTTTTCAGATAGAGTGGAAGGGAGGGAAGGCGAGAGAAACATCGATGTGAGAGAGACACATTGATTGGTTGCCTCCCACATGACCCCAACCTGGGCCGGGAGTTGAACCTGCAACCCAGGTACTTGCCCTTGACCAGGAATCAAACTTGTGACCCTTTTGTCCCTGGGCTGATGCTCTAACCATGGAGCAAAACTGGCCAGGGCCCATAGAATCTGTTGAATCCCTTTCAAGTCTACCTATTGCATTTGTCAAAAATGATCTCTTCCTCCTTGAAATTCTCGGCAGGGCCACTGTCCACATCTACTTTCCTTGTACTTCTCTGACCTTCATGAACGTCTCTGTTCTTCCCTTTGACAGTCTCTTTGCTACCCCCTGTAAGTGAGCTCTACCCAATCGCATCGTTCCACCTGCCGTGGTGTGTATACTATGACTCCAAATGGTCATGTCTCACCCTATTTCCTCCCTGGTTTTCCCTGTGTTTAGTTTGGAAATACTCACCCAGCTATTTCACAGGCCCCGAGTTCAACTTGTCAGGGAGATTCTAATATTGTCATGTTTACATGCGATTAGACTGGGTAACCTACCTCATTTCCAGAAATGTCCCCTCTTCAAGGGAGAAAGGTCACAGGCCAGATGCTTTCACTTGGCCCCAGGAAGCAACGTTTAATGATTTTTTATTTTATATTTGTTTTTCTCCATCTTCTTATTATGTCCTAAAGGCAAAAAGGCACAGATAGTTTTCCCAAAAAAAGTGTTTTTGCTTTGAATAGGAGACGAGTATTAGAGAAACTTCACTCCTAGACGTGGGTGGGTGGACAAGCCTGGGAGCAAGCTGCCTGCCGACCTCATGAGGGAATTCCTTAGCAGGTGGCCGCTAACTCCAATCCCTAGGATCTGGGGAAAAGTAGACTAGACTGCTCGTTTCTCTTGTGTGATGGTTAATTTGATGTGTCACCTTGACTGGGCTACAGGATGCCCAGGTAGCTGGTAGCACAGTAATTCTGGGTCTGTCTGCGAGGATGCTTCGAGAAGAGATTAGCAGCTGAATTTGTGTAGGTGAGCATTAGCCAATCTGGTGAGAACCTGAAGAACACAAAGCTGTAAGAAGGGCAAAGTGAGCAGGGACATCTGTTGTCTCCTGCCCTTGGACACTGGTGCTTCTGGTTCTTCAGCCTCATGATTCAGACTGAGATATACCATCAGCTCCTAATTCTCATCTTCTCAGCTCTTTACACCCAGACCTCATCACACTACCCACCTTCCTGGTTCTGTCCCTTGCAGATGGCAGACTGTGGGACTTCTCAGACTCCAGAGCTGTGGGAGCCAATGCCTGTAACCTTCTCTCTCTCTCTCTCTCTCTCTCACACATGCATCCTATTGGTTCTCTGAAGAACCCTGACTGATACATCGTGTATCCACCTTGTGATCTACGCTCACACCATCTGAGCCGCATTGATCAAGTTGACACTGGAAAACAAGAATGAAGAGTTTTCCCCATAAGCAAGGGAAACCGAAGGGTTTACCTCACCACTGAGATATTCCGTTCTTCTGTTTCTATTATATTATCACTATACGTTCAACCTTATATCACATCAGCTACTCTATTTCCCTTATATTGATGCTTCAAAGGAGAATAGAATAGTTATTTGGATGATTAAAAAAAAGAAAAACAACACACAGCACATAGTTTGGGATTACTTAAGAGCTATATGTTTCTTTAATTTTAAATGTTTTTGTTTTTGTTTTTGTTTTGGTACATGACCCTAGCAGGAACCGAACCTGGGATTCTCTGGTCTGCAAGCCAATGCTCCAACCACTGAGCCAAACTGGCCAGGGCTCATTTTAAATGTTTTAATACTTACTTAAGCACAATAATAAATTAGTTAGTTCCTCGATCTATAACTGCATATTTTATAGAACGTTATTAGATCCATGATCTCATTATAAACATGACTATCCTGTTGGAAAGATAACAACAATTCCCAATTATAAACTTTCAGGTAACTTCATGTTTATCCTCTGCAGCTGGAAATTAATCTTGCTATTTTATGACAGCATTTCTGTGATTAATGGGGCCTTTATTTATCTTCGTTATTTCTTGCAGAGTTTGAATGGGCTATATAAATACTGACATATCTTGAGTGGAGGGAAAATAATTGAAAATTTGTTTTCCCATTAGCTACTTTTTCTCATTTTGAGAGATAAGAATCCAAATTCCACCTACAGGTAAGCCAAGAGCGGGAACTTTTCCTGGTGTTAAAATACGGGCTATGTGTGTGGCAAAACCAAGAGCACAGAAGGGAGCGTGAAGGAAAAAACAGGAAGTGTGAAAATCAGAGAATGGTAGACAAATCAGGAAACGGGACCAATCAGGTTTTTCAACTGGCTGTAAATCACAAGCTTATTGTTTTAACCAACTTCTTTGCAACGAGTTGAAATGGAAACTCTTCCACTTAAGCATCCAAAACACAAGGGGATGTGTTGTATGAGCTTTATGCCCATCTGTTGATCAGAAATTGAATAAGACATGACAGAAGAGAGTTCACCAAACGTCTCCGTGGCCCCATTCACGGGCGGACAATTGCTCTCGAAGGAAGTAACTGTTCCAAGGCCTCATGGCTGCTGAAAGGCAGAACCGTCATTGAATCAAGTTCCTCTACTCCAAAGGCCTGCATGCTGCCTCACCAGCCCACTGCATCCAGTCCATCCAGTGCTGCTCCCTGCGGAACACATCGTGGGCACCGTGCTTTCACAGACTATGGACAGAACCGATGAACAATGACCGAGAGAGCACCCAGCACAGGCCCTGGGACAGGGACCGGCCACTTGCTGAATGTTCCTTCAATCTAAATGCGCCCTTGCGTCTGGCTGTCTCCTCCCCCGCCCCCTCCCGGCCGCTGATCCCTGCGTGCTCCTGGTGCATTCTCAGGGCGTTGGAAAGGTCCAGGGACTGGCGCTGCTTCGATGTGGCTTTGTGACAGCCTCGCTGGCCTGGCTCCACCCTTCCTAGAAGGCAAGAGGTGTCTCCGTGCTCTCGGCCGCCCCTCTGCGCCGTCGCGGGGGACACCAGACCTGTGTGCGCTGTGAGCTGGAGTCACAGGCGCCTGGGCTTGAGCTCTGGCGCCGAGCGCGACAGTCCTGGCCTGCGGCAGGTGACCCTCGTCCGCGCGGCAAATCACATGTACACAATGGGAACCGCGAGATCTTTCTCCAGCAATAATTGTACGGTGTAGCATGAACAAAGGAAAGAATACAATGAAGCCATGGTAATGTTTCAAAGAAGGTAACTGCGGCTTCTCCCATCCGATCGTGTATAATAGATGCACACACAGCCATAGACATCCGTATCCTTAATAAGCATTGGTTTCCTTCCCTTGTAAGCAAAAAGATAAAAATACCAAACAATAATATTACATTAAAATGAATATATTGAATAACAGTTTTGAAGCTCTGCCCAGCCAGTGTGGCTCAGTGGTTGAGCTTGGACCCTGCACCAAGAGGTGGCAGGTTTGATTCCCGGTCAGGACACGTGCCCAGGTTGTGGGCCGGATCGGGCGGGGTGTGTGTGTGTGTGTGTGTGTGTGTGCAGGAGGCAGCCAATCGATGTTTTCTCTCTCTCTCTCTCTCTCCCTTCTATCTCTTTCCCTTCTCTTTCTGACTCTCTCAAGTCAGTAAATAATTTAATTAATTAATTAATTAATATAAATTAGAAATAAACGTTTCAAAGCTCTGATTTTGAAGGCAGTGGGTCACTACTCATGTAAACTGCCAGTATCATTACTCGTACTGCGGGAAGTATTTTCCCTACAGAAAGGAAATGACTCTTCCTGGGTAAACGGGGGGTCGTAGCAATTTTCTTCCCTGGTTGTTCCAAAGCCCCAGATGGGCGTATTGTTCTCGGGCACCTGTGCGCTCACCTTGCATTGAGGGGGCTCTCCGGGGACTGACCACGCCCACACCCTCACGGAAAGCCCGGAGAACCGCCCTGAAGCATCTCTTCACGCTGGATGCAAAGATCTCCCGGGATCATTTCCCCCTCTTTCCACAACTCAGCAAAAGCCATGTTATAACCATTAATTTATTTATTATATTTTCCCCCTAAAATATGACAAGGGACCTCATTGTCCCCGAACTCGTTCTGCGGATCTCTCTCCCCTGCCCCCGTGCTGGATGCGAAGACGCCTGTGGATGAGGACGTGACGAGGGAATGACCTGCCTCCCTGCAGACTGCCAGACGCGGCCGTAAACACATCTTTCCCTTGCTGTGTCTACTTTTCCCCCGGAGATCTTTAATTTTCTCTCTGTGTTTGCAGGAACTCTGCGCTCTTTTCAGCCCAAGGAAAGTGAAAACCATACCTCGTTTTTCAAATGTAGACACAGGTGAATATTCTTTAGTGGAAGGAGAAAGTTGCATCAGGGACAAGAAGGCCACACCTAGGGTGCGACACCCATGTCCCCACTTGGTGTCTCTGTTAGGACTGTGGGGTCCACCTCGCCTTGGCACACAGGGGAACTGAGATGTTCAGTACCCAGACACTACACTTGGTAAAGAACTGCCGGCCTTCCACAGCTCATGGGTGCTGCCTCTTCACCAGACACGGACGGAGGGCCCCCTGTCACACAATCCGCCCAATCCCAGAAGAGCTGCCAGCATCTTGAGTTGATGATGTGGCTGTAACATTGCAAACATGATGCCATCTACATGGAAAACACTGTTCCCTACTCTCATTGAGCTCTCTTTGCAAAGCTCGTAGGGGATCAAGAGACAGAGAATGCTCAAGTTAGTCCCAGAAACACGGTCATATGATGATGGTATGACTATGTGAGTATCGCTACAAGTCGGAGCAAATAAAGAGTGGTGACGGTGTATTAAAGTGCACAGTTCATGCATACGGCATTCCATTTCTCCTTACATTTTATTCCAATTATGGAAGCACATAGTTAAACAAACAAACAGAAAACAATGTGAATGGGTCTACAGGAACTTGTTAGAACAGCCAGCAGCCCACCACTCTAGGCATGAACCATGCTTCCGCTTCCCACAGGCAACCACCGGCAGCTTTTGGTGGATTTTTTTGCAGTGCGATTATATTTTAATTGGTTGATATTTTAGACTCCATATCTACGTCTATATGTGGACTCATGATGATTTAGTCTTTTACCTTCCTCATCCAACTGTATGATGGGTATCTGTCCTGTTACCTGATTCCAGTTTTTCTAATATAATCATGTTGTAATTTTTGTTGAGTGAGTGGTTAGTAAGTTATTATGACTAGGTAGATGCTGTTCATGGCTGAGACCCAGTATACTAAGATTATTATTCATTTTTTCTGAAATATTAAAAATTTTGTTATATTCTGAATGCTGTTTTAGAAAGAATGATTTTCTTCTTTATTTGTTTTTTAATCCTCACCTGAGGACATATTTTTATTGATTTGAGAGAGAAAGAAGGCAGAGAGAGAGAGAGAAAGAGAGAGATATGAGAAAGAAACATTGATCAATTGCCTCTCATACGCACCCTGATTGGGAATCGAACCCACAACCTTTTGGTGTATGGGATGACACTCCAACCAACTGAGCCACACTGGCTAGGGCTTGCTTATTTTGCATTTTTTAATGTCTAGTTCAACCTCAGTGTTTCTCTAGGTGTGTGCAGTTTCATAGACCTAAATCCGAAGCCATTAGATATGCTACTGATGTAAAGTCTTTGGGAATCTTCCCGGAGCACCGTGAACTCCTTCTTTGTGGACTGACAGAAGTCTTGAGATCTCTCTTCACCAATTTCTTGTGCATTCCCTTCATCTCTAATTGGTTTGACTTCCTGTTTCCTCAATCTCATATCTTCCTCTTTGGTTCTATTTCTCCTGCAGGTAGAACACAGTGTCTGGCAGTTTCTCTAGAAAAAGTACATAGGATGCAAATCTGTGATACTCCAAATATCTAAAAATACATGCGTCCCACTCTGACATTTCATTAATAGTTGTGGTACAGGCATGTGGGTATGGAAATGATTTGTTTTCTTAAACAATAGAAGGCATTCTTATTGCTGGTTTTCAATTTCTCATACTTGCAGTTTTGTCTGAGGGAGTTCACCCCCATTACCTGACGTCTGAGGGGCCACCTCATGGTTCCCCTGTTCTGTAGCTCCACAGTTTATTCCCAGATACGGCCCTGAACCCACACTGGACGAAGCGCTGCCTAGCAATTCAGTGTGGAACAGTACTGCTTTCCTTTGGAGGGGTTGTGGAGAAATATTTCTTTGGTAATTGCTTCCCCTTCTTTCCGAGGTTTGTCTTTTGACCCCCAGATAATCCAGGTGTGGGGATGCCTACGCTCACTCTTAGTTCCTTACCTTCTCGTTCCTCTTTCCATTGTTCCACCTCTTCTTTCTTTTTCTTGTTCTGTTTATGGAGGTATACTTTACCATCCGAATTTTACTTGAATTTTTAAAAAATTCTATAATCTTTTAAAGTATCCACATGTCCTTTTTATTTCACTTAGTTTTTTTTTGTTGTTGTTTTTTGTTTTTTTTAACCTCACCTGAGGACATTTTTCGATATTTTGTTCAGATAGAGTGGGAGGGAGGGAGAGAGAGAGAAACATTGACGTGAAAGGGACACATTGAGTGGCTGCCACCCACACAACCCAACCAGGGCCGGGGACAAACTGCAACCGAGGTACGTGCCCTTAGCGGGAACCGAACCCGGGTCTCTCCAGATCGCAGGCTGATGCTCTAACCGCTGAGCCAAACTGGCCAGGGCTATTTCATTTAGTTTTTACTTGATGGTTATAATATATGCTCTCATCTCACTGAGAAAATTGTTTTTTTGTTTTGTTTTTAATCCTCACCAGAGGATATGTTTTTACTGATTTTAGAAAGGAAAGGGAAAAGAGAGAGAGAGAGAGAGAGAGGGAGAGGGAGAGAGAAACATAGATTGGCTGCCTCTCTGACTGGGGATCAACCCTGCAACTCAGGTGTGTGCCCTGACTTGGAATTGAACCCACAACCTGTCGGTGTAGGGACGACACTCCAACCCACTGAGCCACCCAGGCCAGGGCTGCTTTGTTTTTAAATAATTTTGTCTTTTTTTAGTATTGCTTTTGTTTTATGAGATACATTTTTGGGGGGTCTTCTGTAGTAGAAGCATCACCCCAGTCATTGGTGGTGCTTGTATGTCTACTTATATTTACAAAGAAGACATCAAACACCGACTTAATGAAATACTCTGCAGCAATTAAAATGAATGAACAGCTGAACTCTGTGATAACGCAGATCAATCCGACAGATATGTTTTTGAACCAAAGAAGTGATTGGCTAAGGAAATATGTATTATGTGATTTATTCATATATATTTAATCAGGCAAACCTTACGCGTGCTGGCAGAAGTGAGGTTCTTGGTTATCTCGGGGACATTGTGGGTTGGGGACAGACATGGGCGACTCGGGAACTGGCACTGTGTTATTTCCTGAGCTGCGGGGAACTTTCCTAAATGTGTTTACTTGTTGATAATTTGTTGTGCTTAAGAGCAGAGTGCGTGTATAGGATACTTCAAAAACATATTACCGTTTTCATTAGAGCGATCCTTTCTTGATTTGTTAAATGCACGGTAAACTTTTTGTGTGAAGAAGTACAACATACTGATTTAAAAACATGTGTCTTTACTGTAGAGTCATCTGTGTGAACGGATCCTATTTAAAAAGAACCTACTATGAATATGTTCCCTTCTTCCCTGCTGGGCTGGTCTACAGCCCACCTGTGCTCCTCTCCCGGCTGGGGACGAAGCTTCGTCCATCACAGCGAAGAAACAGGCTGGAGAGGGCCCGCCGTGCTGACCTCCGTCCCTCAAATGCAAAAGCACCGTTTTCACTGCATCCGGGGCTTGTAAAAAATTAATGCCGCGTTTATCAAGCTATAGGTCACATGACACTGTTCATTCCTTCAAAGTTTGTAATCCAGTGGTTTTCTCTGTGTCCACGCCATCCTAATGACTCTTAAGGTAAGTATTAATATTATACCCACTTCGTGGATGATGAAACTGGGGTCAAGAAAGGTTAAATGATTTCCCCAGTGCCTTGAATGGAATTATAAATACAAAGTACCAAGTAAGATGCATTCGAAAGACCAATATGAATGATCTTTTCCTTTTACCAAGTAATTAAGAGGCAGGTTGAAGTTCGTCCTAACATATTTATTATTACTCAGCGATGACCTAGTCACTGTTGAGTTCCGGTGTGAGCTACTGGGTTTGAGGTGATGGTTTACTCTTCCTCTGTCCTCAGAGATGCTCACAGATGCCCGGAAACAGACTCATGAACAGTAGCCCCCGATGTGACAAATGTTTCACCCAGCACAGAGTATGGGTTAAGGAAAGCCAGTCAGAACCAATTCTGCAGCACAAAATTATTATTTAAGACGTGTCATCTCTTGAGTGTTCTGTAGACACACAAAAAGAGAAGACACTGCTTGCTCATGGACCTTGCAAACTTTGCAGAGAGACACGGGAAAACGAAACGTGTCTGGTGTCTGTGGGGAACGGGAGCCCAGTAAGAACGAACTCCCTTCAGCTGGGGCACCTTGAGAAGACTGGAGTTCACATCAAAAGCACAGCAGGAATTTAGAAGCTTGCCAGAGCAAAGAGAACACCCTCGTTAAAAATAGACTTAACTGTATTTATTGATTTACATCACTTATTTATTCAGCATACGAAATATGGTAGGCATAAGGAAATCCCACAAGGCGCCGAGGTGAAGAAGATACAACGTCTACATGATAAGAAGTCGAGACACCATTACACAGACGGAGCCTAGAGCCACCCCCCCTCTGAGGATGACGACAGGGACAGGGGTGAGAGGAGCCCACGATGGGAACCTGGCCCTGTAGGAGGAGACAGCTCAAAGCAGCCGCAGAGTGCCGTCCTGTGGGAAATGACGGTCCTCCGAGGAGCTCCAGAAGTCAAGGTCAGCAGGACGAATGCCGATATGACATAACAAAGGAGAAGCAAACGCTGGAGTGGCCGGGCCGTGCCAAGGAAGCGTGCTGGGCACCTAGTGAAGCGGCACTGAGAGAGCCCCGCAGACGCGGCCGCGGAGGTCAGGGCAGCTGCCCCGGCTCGTGGGCTGTGAGCACGAGCGGCCGCGGAGGTCAGGGCAGCTGCCCCGGCTCGTGGGCTGTGAGCACGAGCGGCCGCGGAGGTCAGGGCAGCTGCCCCGGCTGGTGGGCTGTGAGCACGGACAGCGCAGCTGCTCGGTCAGGGTGGGCCCCGCACTGGTGGGACGGACAGCGCCTGGGCAGGTCGAAGGACGGGAGAGGCTTCAGGAGGAGGCGATGGACATACCGGCCTTTAAAAGTCCAGTGCACTTCTGCGGGGTGGAGAATGAGCAGGAAAGGTCGCTTTTTGCAGAGGGCACAGCTCGAAGGCTCGGTGTGAGCAGGGCATGGCGCATGGGCTGTCCAGGCGACAGGAGCTTCCTGGCACTCTGACGTCGCGAGTGGGCAGAAGGGTGGGAGGGGATGTTGCGGAGAACTGTGGAGAGCTCTAATCAGAGGGAAGGAGAAGGATTTGTTGCAGAAATAGTGTATGTTTTTTTTCTTGGTTTTCAATGTACACCTGTTTTTTCTTTTGGGTCCAAGCAGCATTAAGCTTTATTCATTTTGGAAAATTGATTAACTTTTTTTTTTTATAGGAGGGTTCATCAGTGCAGTGATGGTTAAATTTATGTGTCACTTTGACTTGGCTGTGGGGAGCCCGGAGAGTTGGCCACATGTTATTTTGAGTGTTTCTGAGATGGTGTTTTTGGCTGAGATTAACATTTAAATCCATAGACTGATCAAAGCAGATTTTATATCTGCATCGGACTCTGCTTCTAAACACCTGATATTTTACAAGGAGTCACCTGAGATGGAGAATCTATGGGGCAAGAAACATAAGGAAGGTTTCAGGTGTCCTGCCAACATGCCTGCCGAGCAGGCTTCTTTGGGGCATAAATATGCTGTATCTTGTCGTAAACACACATGTACACATGCACACACACACAGACACATGCACACACACACAGACACGCACACACACAACACAGACACCTGCACACACACAGATGCATGCACACACACATGCACACACATTCATAAATATTAACAATCACCCACAAATATGTTTATTAGTTTCAGGAAAAACCGCAGGGGCTTTTGCAAAGTCACCTGGTTAATCTCTAAATTCATCTTTGTACAAACAAAACTCCCGTAACTGCTTAGCAGGGGACCTCGGAAACCAGGGGCAGGCGGGCAGCCCACGGGGGGCTCTCCTTATCGTGAAGATCCTGCCCCCACCAGCGTGCCGCGTGCTTCAGATGTCTGCCTGAATCCTGGGGCTGGGGGCGGGGCATGCACGTGTGTGCAGCAGCACTTTTTCTTTCCTTTTAATGAAAACAAACTTTGCAGACTGTGGAAACACCCTCAGCCTTCCCAGCTTCAGGGCCATGGTGCACTAGAATTGGAATGGAAGTTAGAGATCACCGGGCCTGAAGCCCTCTTTTTATAACCGTGCCTAGTGGTTGAATTGTGACCCCCAAAATGATAGGTGGAAGTCCTAACCCCCAGTCCCTGTGAGTGTGGCCTTATTTGAAAACAGGATTTTTGCAGATGCAACTAAGTTGAGATGCGGTCATGCTGGAGTAAGGTGAGCCCTTCATCCAATATGATGGCGGTCCTTATAAGAATGGGAACAGGCCGTGTGACGTCACAGATGCCCGCAGACAGAAGAATGCCCTCCGAGGATGCAGCCACAGAGCGATGGCATCCTGTGACTACGGAATGGCAGCCACTCGATGTGTCCCTTTCACGTCGATGTTTCTCTCTCTCTTGCTCTTTCACCCTCCCACTCTATCTGAACTAAAAATGAAAAAATGTCCTCGGGTGAGGATAAAAAAATAAATAAATAAAAGTTACTGCACTGACTTTCAATCTTTTTTTTTTTTTTTAATCCTCACCCGAGGATATTTTTACATTTATCTTCAGAGAGTGGAAGGGAGAGAGTGGGGAAGAGAGAGAAACATCGATGCAAGAGAGACACATCAACTGGTTGCCACCCACACAACCCCAGCCAGGGGCGGGGACAAACTGCAACCAAGATACGTGCCCTTAACGGGAACCGAACGCGGGCTCTCTGGGCTGCAGGCTGACGCTCTAACCGCTGAGCCAAACCAGCCAGGGCCTGGCTTCCATACTTTAAATGACTATTTGCTATTACATGGTTGGATCTACTTGCATTTCTCTTCCAGTTGAACCATAGATACAATGTATGTTTGCTCCTTTAATTTATTTGGAACAGAGGCCGGACCAAATGAGTTACAAACACAAAGATGAAGATTTTATTTTCTTCATCTGCTCTCTTGAGACAAGCTCTATAGATTCTCTCTCCTCTTCCTTTTAATACTATTTTAGCCACCTAGTGCCCAGTCACTTTTCATGTATAGGAATGTCTCATCTTGAAAATTAAGATATTCTAGATTCAGTAAAATATAAAACACATGAAGAAGCCCAGAGCAAGAGACCATATTCAAGGGCCAACATACATATGAGAACATGGTCAAAGCCACTTGTATCCAGCACGTGCAATCAGTGCAACAATGGTATATCTTTTTACCTTTAAAAGACATAGCCTTTTCAGCCTGGCCGGTGTGGCTCAGTGGTGGAGCGTTGACCCTGCACCAACAGGTCGCCAGTTCGATTCCTGGTCAGGGCACATGCCCAGGTTGCGGGCCCGACCCAATGGGGGGCATGCAGGAGGCAGCCAATCAATGTTCTCTCTCATCTATGTTTCTATCTCTCTCTCCCTCTCCTTTCCTCTCTCTCTGAAAAACTAATAAAGAAAAAACGATTTAAAAAAAAAAGATGTAAACATTTTAATGTTCTATGAAACACAGTGGTGTCAGGAGTAAAGCTGAAACATCTCATACATGAAATATGAATTGTTACTGAGTTTTTAATATAAAATTAAAGAGATTTCCTTTGACCCTGCAATCTTACTCCTGGGAATCTGGTCAAAACATGAAAACACAGCTAAGGCAGGGTATACATAATAGAGTTGTGATAGAACCTTGTTCTGTGGAGAGAAATTCCCATACCAGCGAAAGCCCACCCACTGGAGACGGTCAGCGTGAACCGTGCTCCCGTCCTCCCAGGACAACTGCAGTCATTAAAGCAAGAGGAAGGGAAATTAATACAGCCTCACCGTGAAAAACAAGCAAAGAGTAAGGACTTTATAGCCCTCAAAGGAGCTACAAATATACATCTGTTTGTTGGCCTGAATTATCTGTGGAGTATCTGATGTGCCCTTTCGGAATTCAGAGGAGAGGATCGGGATAGGGAAGTTCCATGAAAGTCAAAAACAGTAAAACAATAACCATAGAGGTATGTCCACTATGATTTCACTAGTCCTTGTTTGCAATTAGCTCTGAGCACCTGCAGAATTAAACTGGGAACCATGGGCGCGTACAGATAAGTGCACTTCGTGAATCCTGATTAGCTCCAACATGTTGGAGCCCAAAGGGAAAAACTCAGTAAACAAATGCCACTCTCAATCTCTCAGCAAGCCAATCGTAAGGGAGTTTTTTGTTTTGCTTTGTTTTCTATGTAAAAGTTCTCTACGTGGCTGGGAGGCCCGAATCCAGAGGACAAGGCTGCCAAGCCTGCACCTTTACTAGTAGCTCCAGTGTTTCCTGGTCCAGCCCTGCACCCAGAGTCCTGCCTTTGCTGTCGGGTCTCTGAAGCTTGATGGCTTTGTGCAAAATCCCCTTTTCCTCAAACCACCCCGAGCGCGTCATGCTGTAGTAAGTAGAGCTCTCAAAAATGCTTGCATGGAAAAGAATGTTTAGCTGCCGAAAGAACTACAGGGACGTATCAGGGATTTTTGATCGCCAAGGTTGACTGTGGAATTACTAAGGCTCTCTTCTGCCTCCGGAAAGAATTCTAGGCTTTGTTATTTATATCCTTAACCTGAATGGGGATCCCAGTCATTCATTCCGTCTGTAGGCTGTGATTATCGATTAATTGTATCCATTCCACAATTACCTCTATTTCGTAAACCTCGAAAAATACATGGTCAGTTGTCCCTACGGTGCCGGACAGAGGTGCTGTTCCTCGCATACTGCTAATATTTTATTTTGTAATAGAGCTAGGAAACCTTTCTGGAACCTTGCATTATCACTAATACATTTGATGCAGCGTCTTCGAGAGATAAATAAATAGCTTTGTACGTGTCTCTGTGGTTTTTCACATGTCGAGGATGTTCTGGGAAATACGACACACTGCCTCCTGACTAGTCAGAAACAACGAGCGCCAGGGCGTCTGATCGGTCCAGTGTCAGCGCTCAGAGCCCCTGGAGTAGAGGGCTAACCCTGGAGGCATCTGTACTTACCTGTGTCCATCATCTGACAAAACAGCTGCAGCGACGCCACGGTGGGAGACTCCTTCCCAGGGTTTCGCTGACGGATGACCATTGTATGTGCCTTGTGCCTTTACTCTCAGCAGCGAGACACAGATATGTTTACGGGGCAGAGGAAGCATGCTCGGTAGATTAGCATCGGAAGAGACAGAGGAAAAGAACGTTTCTTAAAGCTTTCTCCACAATGAAAGAGGATATATATATATAAATCTAGAAGTTAATCTCACGTTCTATATTTTTGCAAAAGTGGCTTGATTCACACGAGAAAGGGAGGTATCTGGCCATGTGCTGCAACATGGGTGGACCATAAGTCAGAGCAGAAGAGACAAATACTTTGTATCACTTACCTGTTGAATCTAAAACAGTGGGACTTGTAGAAAGGAAGACGCGAATGGTTAGGACCAGGGTCTGGGTGGAGGGGTGGGAGCTGGGGAGGTCTGGTCAAGTGCACACGTTCCCGGTCGGAAGGGGAACGAATAGCTGGGAGGTTCCATACGCACAGATTGTGGTAGTCAACAATACTGTATTACATACTGGGAAGTTGCTAAGAGAGCAAATCTTAAATGGTCTCACAGAAACAAAAAATGTAGCCCTGGCCAAGGTGACTCAGTTGATGGAGCGCCATCCCATGCACGGAGAGGTCAATGGTTCGATACCAGGTCAGGACACACGCCCAGGTTGCAGGCTCGATCTCTAGTAGGGGGTGTGCAGGAGAAGGACATCCCTTCCTCTCTCTAAAATCAATAAAAACCTATTTTAAGGGAAGAACAGTAATTATGTAACATGATGAGGTATTTGCTAACTCTACCATAGTAATCATATTGCAATATATAAGTGTATCAAATCAACAGCTGCACACCTTAACCTTACCCAGTGTTGTATGTCAATAATATCCAATTACGGCTGGGAGAGTGACATAATCAAATGACTGGGGTTTTTTTGCAAGCAATAAAACAGTTGGGACAGTAATAGCATTACTTACCATTTATTACATTCCTATCAGATAGCAGCCCAAAGGCTAAGTGTTAAAGTTATGTCACATGCGTTCTCACACCTTCTAGCCATGCTGTGCTGTGTGTTAATTGCCCCATTAAAAGCAATTGGAGACTTCGGAAGTGATTAGCCTGGAGTCCAACAGGGGCAGGCATCGCAGCCTGGAGTAAAGTCCCAGGGGCTGGGTCTCACCTGTGCTGGGAAGCAGTGGCTGTTGGGGTCCGGAGGGTGGGGCGGGGCCAGCTGGGACAGGGGACTTCTCTGCAACGCAATGCAAAATCAGCAGCAGGAAGAAAATAGGCATTGTCGGGCATTACCACCTTTCACAGAATCAGTGTTTGAGCTTCCGAGTGGGCAGGGTGGCCAGGTAAACCCCGGCTTTACGGGAAGTGTGCCTGCTGTTACATTACCTTTCGCCTCATGGCAGGGCATGAAATGAGCCGAAGTTTTGAATTCTCGTTATACAAGCAAGAGAGAGGGCCCCAGAGGGGTTCAGCGGTTTCCAAGTATTACAGTTAGAGAGAAGGAGCAAAGCCTGGACATCTTACACATTATTGATCCAGCCCTCGTCTTGGGGAAATGGACCATTTTCCTAGAGGGGAATGAATGTCCTGAAGTCACGGTGTCAGGCAGGACTGACTGCAGCCCGCAGCTCCTTCCCCTGCTGAGGAACCCGGTGCTCTGGTGGAGAACAAACGCTTCGTGTGCAGGTGTCTGTCCTGCTGCAGCCCAGCCCTGGGCCCCGGGCGCCGGGGGCACTCTCGGACCTTCATCCCCATCTCTTCCGGTGGAGCCTGGAGTCCACAGGGTCAAAGGAGCTTCCTGTGCAGGTCCCTTCCTGTCTTAGGGACTCAGGGTCCAGGTCTGTGCAGTCTCTCCTCTGTCCTCAGCAGGTGGACATAAGGTGTGCCCAGGATGAGGCTGGCAGAAGGGTTGGCTCTGAGACCTGGCATATGCAGGAAATAGCTGGGTTTATGGAAAAAGAAGGGTGCAGGTTAGTGAGCAAGGACATCCCTTCTACCTCGACCCCAGAAATACTAAGGGTGGGCCTGACACTACCATGGACAAGGCACTGTCCCAAATGTGGAAGGGATAAAGTAGCTGTGTGTGCCCTGTTTTCTACTTCTTTTCTTTTTTAATCCTCACTGGAGGATATTTTCCCATTTGTCTTCAGACAGAGTGGGAGGGAGGAAGAGAGGGAGAGAGAGAGAGGGAGTGAAACATCGATGTGAGAGAGACACATCGACTGGTTGCCTCCCACACAACCCAACTATGGCTGGGGACAGAACCACAACCAATGTATGTGCCCTTGACCAGAATCGAACCTGAGACTCTTTGATCCACAGGCCGATGCTCTAACCGCTGAGCCAAACTGGACAGGGCGTGTTTTCAATCACCAAGGAGCGGTTGTCTGCAAATCTCTCCAATTTCTGACCCCCTGTTCCCATAATACCCTGTTTTTATATATTATATAACATTGTAACACTTACCACACTATAGTTAATGTATTCTTCTTCATCATTGTGTCTTCAACTAAACTGTGAACACCTCATAAAAATGGACCCTCTGATTTTTCATGCTTCATCAATGCATTACTTGGAATAGGTGCTTCGTAAATGTGTATTAAATGAGAAAATGAATTGAAAAGTAATGACTATACAATTTGCATTTAATAAATTTCAATAACGATTTCATATTCCAGTTGCAAATATTGTTTTTCACCAACGAAGCCCCAATTAACCTTTCTACTGTGTGCAGAACGCAACAGAGGACCTCATGTGTCAGCACTGTGACCGAACAGTGGGTAGAGATTTTCCAACATCTAATTGTGTTGTGAATATTTCCCTGAATGGAGAATTCCTCTATGGGCTTCTTGTGAATTGGCAAATCTAATAAGAAGTCATTAAATTGTACAAATAAGAAATTTCACTTGATCTTGAAAATGAACATAAATACATTTTCTTCCTAATTAAACACAGAAGTTGTTGAAATCTGAAGGACTGAGGACTCACAAAGGCGCTTTGGAGTTTGGTGTGTTTCTGGCCATTTCCATCTAGAAACGTGTTAATAGCATCCTTTATCGGTGTACTGTTGCTAAAGTTCTTTATAAATGTGCACACAATTAGGAATTACATGTAAAGTGACTGCAAGCATTTCACCCTATGGACTGAATCTAGTGAATTCAGGAACACACCAAAATCGTCACCAAAATCGGACCTAGGAAAGACCCTTTGCCATTAAGAGGGTGAGACAGCAGGTCTTCAAAGAGCATTGTGTCAGGTGCAAGGCAGTTATGTATAATAATTTGAATTAGGCTTCAGAAGTAGCCCGAGGTCACAGGTGCATTTTCCTCCTCCGCTCCTGGGACGATGGACAGCCGACCAGAATGCTCGTCACCCCTGAGGGGACCGATGGGGAGGCACAGGGCCCTGAGGTTTCTTTGCACGCTCCAGGCCCTCGGTCCTCCAGCGGCTGATGAGGAGAACGTGGCATCTCAGAGAGCGGACTGCAAGGTACCTAAACCCGTACCTTTCATTTCCACACACAGTCTTTCTGATGTTCACAAATCCCCAAACCCAGCCCAGCTTGTCGGTATCTTGGTTTGCTCCTCAGGCGAGAATCCCACGTGAGGCTCTGGGGAATCTTTGTAGCATTTATACAAAGCGGAGTGGGGACATGAAGGCCGGCCTCACATCGCCACCTCCTCTCCCCAAGCCAGGCGGCGTAGCTTCGCTGTGGAGTCTGGCTCAGGACGCAGGTCTCTCAACGTCCCTTTCCAAGAATTACTGGGAAACGTGAACTGGAAATGTATTTTACAGTCCAAGTGTAGGCTGCAATGGATATGAGTTTTTTGGATTCTAATATATATATAGTATGTTAAACTAATATAATATAATATATGCATAATATAGAATATAGATAATATAGAATGTATATTATGTAAATTAGACATAGTGTGTATTAGACTAATATAGAATATATATGTCATATATATTAGATTAGAGAGAAACCATATATATGTTTCAATTATTATTAATTACAATTATTCTATTATTATAATATAGTGGAATTATTAGAACACTAGACTGTGAAATAGACCTTATCAATTACAGGCTATATTTGGGAACATTTCAAAGTGGTAGATCTTGCCCCGGTCCATGGGGCTCAGGGGTTGAGCATTGTCCCGTGCACCAAAAGGTCATCAGTTCAAATCCCAGTTTGGGCACATGCCCAGGTTGTGGGCTCAATCCCCAGTAGGGGGCGTGCAGGAGGCAGCAGATGGATGTTTCCCTCTCACATCTATGCCTCTTTCTCTCTCAAACTCAATTTAAAAAAATCTTTAACAAAGACATGTACATTTAAAAGAAATGTTAGCAGACATAACTTTGCCTTTAATTATGTGAAGCTGTTCTAGAGTTTACAGTGCAGAAGAAGCACCTAAGGATCCTGTTAAAACGTAAATTTCGATTCTGTAGATCTGAGAGGGGGCAGTGATTATGCATCCCTAGAAATTTCCGGTGCGAATCGGACACTTCTTTCTGTTCTGAATTGCAGCTGTGCTTAGTGGGCTGAATTTCAGCCTCAGGTGGTCACCTGAGGAACCATGTCCCTGAGGCATGACCCCGGGTGCCTGTCAGGGGGGAAGCATGCAACACTGTTCTTGCAGAGGGGAGCAGTCTGGGTTCTGCCTGACACATGGTCATGGTCATGGTCACTGCATCCATGGTACTGCCACCTCCGCCCTTGCACACACACCCCCCCAAGCTGTGCTTCCGAGAGCTTGAGGCAGAAGACCTCGGAGGTGCCGGGCGACACCGGTCAGGAGGTTTCAACCAGGCTTCGTAGAACTTCCCATCGCTGTGCACCTGGGCATTTCTGCAAATATT
This sequence comes from Molossus molossus, assembly GCF_014108415.1. Classification (NCBI taxonomy): domain Eukaryota; kingdom Metazoa; phylum Chordata; class Mammalia; order Chiroptera; family Molossidae; genus Molossus; species Molossus molossus. The sequence continues at coordinate 6,370,424 of NW_023425350.1, read as the reverse complement.
TCATCTGAATTTACTCCATATGTTTTGATTCTCTCTCTCTCTTTTTTTTTAAATATTACAACACATTCAAACGTGCTGCGTTGTATTTTCATACGTCAGCGGCCACCACAATGTTGTTAAAGTCACACTGCCTGGGTTTGTTAGAGCTTCGTTATGCCTTTGATCTTAGGGAAATGCTGCTGTTCTTTGTGTTTTAAGTGCGCAATCCAGCCCAGAAAGGCAAACCGACTCTTCTGGAGGGGCGCATTGCACAGGTGGCGGGGGGGCGGTGGCTCCGCCCCTCCTAGGTCAGCCCTGGTCCTTGTCAGCTCTACTTGGGACTCCAAAGTCAGCCCCATCACATTTGATGATGCCTCCTTCCAGGGCCTCCAAGTATTCGTGACAGGGTTATGCCTTGTACTAAATAGCTCACCATCCAAAGGGAGTGTGATTCACGGCTCTGAAATCATGAAATTATACGTTTATCATGACAAGTTTTTGGAAGATGCTTCCTGCTGGGTTTGGAACTAAGTCAGGAACGTGAAGGGTACAGTCCTCTGGCAGGTCCAGTCACTCTGTCCTCCCAGAAGCCTCATGCCTCGTGTAGACCCTGCACGTGTCAATTACATCTGTTGTGGATACTGATTTTTTTCTTGTCCACTACATCATGAGAGACCTGGAGAAAATGTGTTTGGACATCATATTTGAGCTTTAAAAGTAGTTCAATAGACACACAAGTGGAAACATCATTATTTGGGGCCTGAGATTCCGCATGTTGAAAGGTGTGCAAAGACAGGAAGATTAGGTTCAATATCAACCACATCGCTTTGTGAAAAATAAAGTGAGAAAAAGAATATCGTAAAATGAGCAAATAAATAGTGCTCAATAAATATAAACATCCACTCTTTCTTTCACTCAAATACATTTCCACCAGCATTCTTGCTAAATCTGCTTTTTGTAAAATGGACGGAAATAATCGCACTTTCTTTATAGGTTACTCACGTGGGAGAGAAAATGCTTTATCAGTTCTGAAGCATGGGGCACATGTTGACAGTCATTTAGAATTATTGTCTCTGGTGAATGTTGACATCAATAATAAACTGCATATTTATTCTTATTTCCCCCCAAATGAAATTGTACCCATGTGTTGGAACCAAAGGATGAAGAGTTATCCTAATATCCAACTGATGGACTCTGGTCAAATATCCAGATGTCTGGGTCACAGCATCATTTTCAGAATGTGAACCTCTATTTGCCTGGGGAAAAAGAAATTCCCAAACGAAGCCATGCAACCCTTGGTTTGGAGCAACGGGGCCGGGAGAAATCTAGTTTTGCCACAGAAAGCGATGGGGTCCTCTTTCTTAGCCCAGCACAAGTCCCCAGTGCCGTGCATCACTCACGGACAACCCCCTAGTGATCTCTGTTTGCTGGGTCAACAGAGAAAATAAAGAAAATGTTCCTTCCCAAGTTAGCTCCCCAACTGAACTGTGAAAAAGACATTAGAATGAACAAGGGCGTTCCTCTTGCTTCCCAGTAGTTCTTCTAGAGAAACAGTATTGTTTACTTCATGTTCAACTTCGTATTCCTGGGTCAATGTCGTGCTCCTCCCAGACCTGTTGGATGCCTTGGTGTGGGAGCTATGTCCATCCGTCTCTCTGCACGACGGGGAACTCTGCCGGGGCAGGGACTTCCAGGTGTTCAGACTCATCGATTCTGTCAGCACATGTGGGATGGATGAATGAGTAAATGAACACTTGAGGGTAGGGGGTTTGTCTGGTTTACTTCCCATCCGCAGTGCTGGGAAGGGCTAGAGGAATAGTTGTGTGTTCATCTCGGCTCAGTCAGGAAGTTACTTTCCCTGCAAAAGGGCAAATCCAGCCTGACATTATTTGCACAGCAGTGTGCAACCACAGGGCACAGGCGTTCCGCGGCTCACACAGCAGGGAACAGTCCTTTTACAATTACTTTTCATTTGTTTGTTTCTTCACTGAATTCACTGAAGGGAACTGAGCTAACAGCATAAATGGAGATGACTTTTTTTTTTTCCTCTACACATAACTACAAAAATCGGATTTAAGAAGTAGACAGTTTGGTCCCTTCTGCTTACCGTGTGTCAAAAAGAGTCCATCGTTTTCCATACATCATTGTCTCTAAGCCCATGGCAACGTTCTCAGGTAGATAATTGGTAGAAGGCTGTTCCCACCAAGATGTCTAGAGGATGAACTTCCTACGAACTTTCCCTCTCAACTAAATGTTTATGAGCGCTTGTGTTTATTTTATTTTGTCAGCACAATAGCTACCTGGAGAAAGCGGTACACTGGATATGGGTTACCTTCTTTTCCCGGTGATACAAAGTAGCAGCTGAGCACACAGGCAGGCGAGCTAACTGCAGCCAGCTCTCCAGACCCCTCAAAGCCCACCCGGTGCTGGGGCCACCAAATGACGGTGTCACGGGGGGGTGGAGGAGGGGTGCGTTTTAAAAAATATCTATGATCAGATGAACACAGTTATGCTTGATACCAGCTAAGAATGTATTTTGTTTACTGCACCTTTGTTTCAGTTCCTGTTGCTTCTGTGATGGCTTCCAACCCACAATGTCTCGGTTTCTTCTGCAGGTAGAAACGATCGTCAGTGATTCCATTTTATAGATGAAAAAGCAAATGTAAAAAAGAGATCAAGGAGCTTACTCAAAGTCACATGATTAGTAATTCTTAGAGCTGGGATGTGGAACAGCTGTGAGTCCCTGCAAAGACTAGAGAGAGACATAATTCTGTCTGACCGGAGCAGAATGCGAACTAGTATTTTAACAAAATTTGACCAAGACTTTTTAGCATCTCCCCACTCAGGAAGAATTGTGTGTGACCCTCAAGTTCTATCAAATCTGTACTGTGTGTTATATCAGAATATCGAATATACCTTTGTGGTATTAAATAAAAACACACCATAACTACTTACTGGACTTAGTTTAATAGTATCCCTCAAAAATCCATGTCTTTTCCAGCAGCTCAAAATATGATTCTATTGGGAAACAGAGTTATTGAGCTGTAGTTCATTAAATTGTGAAGAAGGCATGATAGAGTGTGTCCTAGATCCAAAGTGATTCATGTCTTCATAAGAATGGAAGAGAGCCTGGCCAGTGTGGCTCAGTGGATGGAACATCAACCCACGGACTGAGAGGTCTTGGTTCAATTCCCCATCAGGGCACATGCCCAGGATGTGGGCTCGATCCCCAGTAGGGATGTACAGGAGGCAGCCGATTGATGTTTCTCTCTCACATGGATGTTTCTCTCTTTCTTTTCCTCTCTATAAAAAATTAATAAAGCCCTGGCCGGTTTGGCTCAGTGTTTGGAGCGTTGGCCTGCGGTCCAGAGAGACCCGGGTTTGGTTCCCGCTAGGGGCGAGTACCTTGGTTGCGGTTTGTCCCTGGCCCTGGTTGGTTGTGTGGGTGGCAGCCACTCGATGTGTCCCTTTCAGGTCGATGTTCCTCTCCTTCTCTCTCTCTTCCTCTCTCTCCCTCCCACTCTATCTGAACAAAAAATGGAAAAATGTCCTCAGGTGAGGATAAAGAAAATCAATAAAAACTTATTTTAAAAAAGAATAGAAGAGAAACAGATGGGCAAACCAGATCAAGACAGAGGCAGATCTTGGAGGAACATGTCTGCCAGCCAGGGAATGCTGACCATTGGTCACAGCCACAGAAGCCAGGAGAGAAGCACAGAAGGGATTCTCCCCCCAGCCCCCAGCCCCCAGGCCCCAGCCCCCAGCCCCCAGCCCCAGTAGGAGCCCAAAGTGCCAACATCCTGATTCCAGACTTAGTTTCCAGAACTGTCCGGAAATATGTTTCTGTTGCTTCAGCCACTTTGTGGAACTCTGCCAAGGCCGCCCTGGGGAGCTAATCCAGCTACTCAACCGGCCTGAAAACTTTATCCCCCCCCCAAAACCTGCACACAATAAAAAGAAATGAGCTATCAAAAGAGAAAGACATGGATGAATCTTAAATGCCTTTGTTAAGTGAAAGAAGCCAATCAAGAGAAGCTGCCCATTGTATGATTCCAACTCTATAACTTACCAGAAAGGGCAAAACCTGGAGATAAACACGTTTGGCTTAATGTAGTAGATGCAGAGAGTTACATAAAGGAGTATGTATAGGTATGTGAATGTACACAGGTTAGTATACATACATATATGTCCTTGCTCTGTCCCTTGAGAGAACCTAAGAAGAATAACATCTCAGGACCCAGATTCTGGACTCTAACACCATTCACCAATAAAAGAATCCAGAACTTTTGGAGAAATGACTGGTTCTAAGACTAAGGCAGGAACTATACAAGATGAGCCTGGCACAATTTGTAGTGCCTGAAAATGAAAAAAAAAAAAAAAGTTAAAAAAATCTTCACGATGATGAGGCTACATCCAGGGGTCAAAGGAAACAATTGAAAAAGTTCCCACATCCAACGCGGAAGAATTTGAACAACAACAAAATAAACTAGTGCTGGATTATAGTCCAAAGTACAAAATAAAAATGTGAGCTTATTCTAATATAGATAAACCATAAAAAACAAATAAATAGCCTGGCCAGTGTGGCTCAGGGGTTGAGCGTCAACCCATACACCAAGAGGTCACCGGTTCAATTCCCGGCCAGGGCACGTGCCCAGGCTGGGGGGCATGCAGGAGGCGGCCAATCGGTGTTTCTATCTCTTCCTCTCCATTCCTCTCTCTCTAAAATCAATAAAGAAAAAAAAGCAAATAAATAAATAAGTCAATAAATGAATAGTAGAAGAGATATATCTCTTATGCAGAATTCCAAATGTAACAACTTCTAACTTGTACATCAACATCTGAAACTGGAGTAAGATGCCTCCTGGTTATTTTCATTGTAACCCTAATTCACACAGTGACTTCTTACGTAACGTTGCTTGCTGGGGTCTTTTGTGGTGAACTTTACACCAACCCTCGAACCTGTACTTAATAAATATTTGGTGAAAGAATGACTGACTGAATCGATGAATCAATCAATGAATGAAGCCCTAAATTACACACAATATAAGTTATGGTGCTACATTTATAAACCAAAAACAATATTTATGCTCTTGAGGAAAGAAATAAACAGATTTCCTCAAGTAGTAGAAATAAAGATGATTAGAAAAATAGAGATTTTGTATGTTTTTTAGACAGACCTGAGTGTAGTCGAGAAGACCCAAGTGTGAGAGCGACAGCCTGAACTCACGGTCGCTGTCTGACCTCGAGGGAATCCCAGACAGCACTGTTTCGGGTTCTCCTTCCAGGGGAAGAGAGAAGAATTTCTACCCTGCAAACTCACACAGCCGCTGTGAAGTTCAGTTGTACTCATAGACGTGAACGTGCTTTATACACGGAATGCACCATGGGAGGCAATTATTATCCGAGTGGGTTGAAATGGGGAAAATGCTTGCCTAAAATAGGAGGCTGTACGGAGATTAAACAGGTCAACAAACATGTTAAGAATATATTACATAAATATTATATCAATGAGCACACACGCGCCTGTGAGATCCATTAGGTCCATGGTACCTTCGGCAGGATTCTTGCTGAGGTTGGCAGGGTCGCTGTACCTGAGATGCTTTTCCTCACCCCTCTGCCACAGCAGGGCACTGTGCGGGTACATGGAAGGACAGAGGGCTTCCAGAACGTCACAGGAGATTGAGGATCAGTAACACTGTGGGGGCTAATGTCCGCGGGCCATCTCACCAAGATTGTTCAAGGGGAGACATTATTTTCCACTGTAGAAGCAGATCACGAGAAAGACTTGAAGCAGTTTTAACGTGAGCCGTTAATAAAAACGTCAGGATGCGTGGAGGGAGCAGTGTTTGCGGAATGACGGACAGGTGTGTGCTGGTCATGGGGAACCAGGGCCACCTGAGTGAGGTGATCGATCGTTTTCTTATAAACCAGGATTAACATACATTACGGTTTAGTAGTGTCTGCGAGTTACTTTATCCTCACAAACATTCTAGGGCACAGAACATACTGTCATTTGAAATGTATTCTGTCGAAGGAACTCTCTTCAGTTTTGATAGGAAAAAAACAGTAAACATAACAATTGTAACAATTAAAAATGCAGCTACCATTTCCTCAATGATACGAGGCTGCAGACACTCTATGAGGTGTTTTACTTACTAAATTCTACCCCTTGTGACAGGGCCCGGGAAGAATCCAAATCAACATTGGAAGATGAGTAAGTTAAAGTTGCAACACAGAACAAAGTGTTTGATGGAGTCAGACATTCATTCCGTGACCCCAGGTCACCTGCCCTGCAGCCTCCCGGTTTTCTGTGGCTCTGCATTCTCCGTATTCCGTATTCGGGACACCTGAGTTTCCTCATCTGTGCTGTCAAACTCCTAAGAGTGAAAGCCCCATCCGATGCATTACATGAAATAATTCACCAACGGGCCAGAGCATGCCTGGGCCGTAGAAAGTGCGACGTTTATCATCAAGTAAATAGCATGGTTGGAAAGCGAATGAATGCAGGTCTGTAGGAACAGCCTGAAGGACAGCGGCGTGAGCGCTGTCAGCGATGCGGGAGGGAAGGAAGGCAGGCGGACCAGGCGAAGGTTATTTACGCAGGGATTTAGATGGGAAAGGTTCTGGGGCAGTCATGAAGACTTGGGCAGATTCTGCTCCTTTTGTACAATGTCGTCACGAAGACTCGGGCAGATTCTGCTCCTTTGTTCAATGTCGTCACGAAGACTCGGCAGATTCTGCTCCTTTTGTTCAATGTCGTCACGAAGACTCGGGCAGATTCTGCTCCTTTTGTTCAATGTCGTCACGAAGACTCGGGCAGATTCTGCTCCTTTTGTTCAATGTCGTCACGAAGACTCGGGCAGATTCTGCTCCTTTTGTACAATGTCGTCACGAAGACTCGGGCAGATTCTGCTCCTTTGTTCAATGTCGTCACGAAGACTCGGCAGATTCTGCTCCTTTTGTTCAATGTCGTCACGAAGACTCGGCAGATTCTGCTCCTTTTGTGCAATGTCGTCACGAAGACTCGGGCAGATTCTGCTCCTTTTGTTCAATGTCGTCACGAAGACTCGGGCAGATTCTGCTCCTTTGTTCAATGTCGTCACGAAGACTCGGCAGATTCTGCTCCTTTTGTTCAATGTCGTCACGAAGACTCGGCAGATTCTGCTCCTTTTGTGCAATGTCGTCACGAAGACTCGGGCAGATTCTGCTCCTTTTGTACAATGTCGTCACGAAGACTCGGCAGATTCTGCTCCTTTGTTCAATGTCGTCACGAAGACTCGGCAGATTCTGCTCCTTTTGTACAATGTCGTCACGAAGACTCGGGCAGATTCTGCTCCTTTTGTTCAATGTCGTCACGAAGACTCGGCAGATTCTGCTCCTTTTGTACAATGTCGTCACGAAGACTCGGGCAGATTCTGCTCCTTTTGTTCAATGTCGTCACGAAGACTCGGCAGATTCTGCTCCTTTGTTCAATGTCGTCACGAAGACTCGGCAGATTCTGCTCCTTTGTTCAATGTCGTCACGAAGACTCGGGCAGATTCTGCTCCTTTGTTCAATGTCGTCACGAAGACTCGGGCAGATTCTGCTCCTTTGTTCAATGTCGTCACGAAGACTCGGCAGATTCTGCTCCTTTTGTGCAATGTCGTCTGTAATGAAAAGCAGACGTTGCAATACTCATTCAGTTGCACCAGTGACATACGAGGGCACGTAACCGGGGACCCTAACTTAGTGTGGACTTTCGGACGGTTCACAGGAGGTACAAGAGGATGGGAATGAGTGAAGTGTGTGTGTTTTGTTTTGTTTTTCACCAGCTCTTACAGCTGAAATCCGGAAAATGGGAAAGAATCCTCCAGGAGGGGACAGGTGTCCAGACTGCACAGCAGGGACAGCGACCCCGAGGGGCGAAACGTCCATTTAGAAGGAGAACTTACAGGTGGAAGATGACCAGAGCTTCCTGCAGAGAGTGCAGGCGGGGTCTGCCAGGCAGCCAGGGTCTGGGCGGGGAGCCCTCAGTTCTCGAGAAGGATTCTGCACACCCTCCCAGCCGTGGGGAGCCCTGGTGGTTCTCAAAAAGGGTGACATGAATAAGTTTCCACTTTTCAAATCCCTCTTTCCATCGTAGAGAATGGATTTGGAGAGACTTCTATGGACGCTTCCGTAGCGAGAGTCCTCGGTAGCTTGAGACCATGGAAAGAAAGAAGCGATCAGCTTCACGAAATCTTTGGGAGACAAACTGAGCAGGACTTGGTAAAGGTAAACAATAATAATAATAATAGTAATAATGAATGTGAAGAGTAAGAAAGAGAGAAAGGCCCGTGGCTGCCGCGGTCCCGGAATAAAGGTAAAACATACTTGTGGCCTTTACCGGGACGGGAAGAAGCAGAGGCGGAGTGTGTTTCAGAAACGACACACTCACCCGAGGAACTGGGACCTGCCGGAAGAAGTGTGAACGTGTAGTCGGCTCTATGAGTCTGGAAAGCAGAAGACAGGTTGTTCTCAGAATAATACCTTTAGCAGCAGTCACTGCTGACACAGCAGTAAATGATATAAACTAAGGGAATCGAGTATATTGAGAATAGAAACTGGGTCTCAGTCCAGAGGAATTTCAACTCTTTTAAAAGAGGAAGAGGAACTGTTCCCAGAAGAGACTTGGAAGAAAGAGTGAAAAGAAAATCAGGAAAAATCGTGTAAGGGGACACAAAAGAAGACGTTCAAAGAGGAGCACATCCAAGTGCGCTGACTGCTTCTGCGGGACCCGGCCAAACCAGAAACGAGAAGTGGACGCCGGCTTTCGACGTGAGGCGTGCGTGGGGACCGTCACCTAGGACCTCGGCTCAGCAGCTGAGGCCGAGTCACACTGGGAATGGCTTCAGACAAAAAGGAAAATCAACCAGGGAAGGCGTGTGAACCGGGAACACGTGCTGCAGGCCGGCTGGGAAAAGGGGGGCGAGCTGGGGTGGCGTCCGCAGAAACCACGGCGATGCCAGCGCACTGGTGTGAGGGACAGGACCTGGCCGAGCAGGGCACCGTGATGATGACGACAGACAGAAAGGAAAACAGAGAGGAAGGTTCCCAGGACAGCGGGAGGCATGTGATCCAGAATATGAGCAAAGGGACTGACTTCTGCACAGAAGTAAAGCAGAAGTGAGGGGGGGTCGTGGGCGGGCCAGGGTGCCGGGGCTGGCCTCGGAAGGCTTTCTGAGAGCTCGGAAGAACGGGACAGAGAGAGAAAGTGACGTTCGAGCTTGGGAAGTCCCTGGACCCCAGGGATGGCAGAAGCCAAAGCAGGAGCGGAGACTCGGCCGGCTCGCGGAACGTGCGGGTAGCAGAGAATGTGACGGCGAATGTGGAGCGATGGAGATCATTTCCTCGTCAGTAAGATAACACGGTCAAGGTCTACCTGCGCTGGCGTCAGCCGGAGAGGACTCCTGGCCGAGAAGTTGCTGTTTCCCTGGTGACCGTGTTAGGACCGTAATTCCGTGGGTAGCAGCTGTCTGTCGGTGGTGCCGGTGCCGCAGAAGCAGTCACCGTGCCCCGAACAAATTTCTTTTCCCGTGACTTCTACTATCAGGAGCGAAGTGTCTCGTTCAGAAAGTAGCTGGTACTGGGATAGCATCTGTGAATCGGCAAGGGAAAAAGGATTCTCTTGTCGTACCCATGCACATTTTATTCCTGATTTTCTGCCTGGAGACGTCTCAAACCAGGAGGCGTCTCCTGTAAAATGACGGTTGATACTTGACGTATTCAATAAAACGCATAGATTTAATTATTGTAGATGACTGGGGAGAGAGAGAGGGAGGGAGAGAGAACGTGTGAGCACGCATACATGTATCTGACATATTTACAACATTAACCAGTACACACGCACGCTATGTCAACGGACACTGTTCTGATTCAGGTGACCTCTGTGGGGTCCCTTCTAAGAGCAGTCCGTGGGTACCGAGCATGTAAACACGCCTGTCTCGGTCTTGTTGCTTTGCCTGGCATGACCATTACCTGCATTCTCCACTGGAATTCACCTTGATGCTGAATGAACAGGGGTACGGGATAACGTTTTTCCTGGACACTCGCTCTGTCTAACTCACACAGTATTGGGGTACGGGTAAACGAAAAGAGTGGACGTGAAAGGGCTTTATCATGTTGAAACCTATTATACAACTGCACAAAGCTATAAAGCAGAAAGAGAAGAACACGGCGAATTCAGTTTTACAGACGCGACCTTGCGCCCTTGAGGAGAATAGGAAGTGAATGGGGTGGTGACCACGTCAGCTCATGTAGCATCTCCAAGTACACGACTGAACAAAGTGTTTACTCTTAGAATAAGCCTCTGAGAAGCCCTCTCTGGCTGTGCCGTCCTCCTTTGGCCTCTTTAACAGGCTCTCATTACCCCTAAAGTGTCGACAGCATTTTATGTGGTGTCCACACAGCAGGACATTTCATTAAGGTCATAAACAGCAGGGCTTTATTCTTTTCCGAGTCCTCCTGTAGGTGCTTCAGCGGTATAAAGATTGTGTCTTTTTTTCCTGTCTCTTGTAAAGCACCCTAACTCAGCACAGCACACAGTGCAAAAGCGTAATGACAGTATTTGATGGACCAGTGGTTTTTGATTTATCCATCTAGTCATCATCTCAGCTGTCTTCCTCAATCCACTGTTGATTTAACTCTATCAAGTGTCGATACCAAGTTCTTTCTCTCTTAGTTTCTTTGTTGGATAAATATACGTCTGGTTCTTTAGCTCTGAGCATTTCTTATCATTGATTTCCCAGTTTATTATGAATACACGTTTCTTCCTCTGCGTTGACTCCGGGTGAAAATCTTTCGTCTCAGGTTGAAATCATAGAATTCTCAGAAAAGAATGTTTTACTCCTCACAGGAGCTGTTTGTATTTTAATTTATAATTATAATCATAGCGGTGTTCACTGAGATGATTCTCCAATACCCCTGAACAACATTTTCTGCGAGCAGGTTTTGTTCTTCACGTACCGTAGATTCCTGGGACGTACTAAGCTATTAATGTGATACATTTGGCTTTGTTGCCAGCTGGAAGACTTAGTTTCTCATACATTTAGACTATATTTAATAGCTCAGTGATGCTTAGCTGAATCTTAAACTGAAATTGTTTAAAATTATGAGACAAGGAGCAGATTGGGGGGGAATGGAAGTCTGAGTCACCATGCATTATTTATTTCTGGCTTCCTTTCAATATATTATTTCAAATCTGAATATGATTGAATGAGAGAAATAAGATTTAAGGGGATGTGAATTCTATCCTGGATACCATAAATATAGAATGGAATACAGAATATAGACTAGATCTCATAGATATATTTAGAAACTTTGGGCAAGTCAAGCCTATGGTCTTCTGTTTAGATCCTTACACGATAAGGAAAAAAAATTCATCTGTTTGCTTTCTTCCTTCCCTCTCTTATTTTACATTGCCTCCTGTACTTCCTTTTATAAAAATTATGTGAAAGAAAATTCATAGAATGTAACAAAACATGTTATCTTCCATCATGATTTTAACTTGACTTACATGAGACTAGTCTTTCCCCATTCCAGGGTAGAAATTTGAGCAGGTCCTATGTGTTTTTCAAGCTCATTCTTGGGTCATCACATAATCCTATAGTCATTTTTCAGACCCAAAACATAACAATTTTAATAGTTCCAACAAGTATTTGGATAAAATGAGTGCTCCATTCAAACTTCATTCCAGAATAAGACTTTGCTCCCTCTCTTCATGGTCGTAAACACCTTGCTCCTGCAGGAGGTTTCTGCTCTCAACCCTCTCTGCTCAACTCCTCTCTGGCCTCTAGATGTTCTTGAGGATTGCCATTTAAAAGAGTTTTTGCAGAAAACTCTGACTCCACCTCACAGGCTTCTTCATCCCTCTATCTCTGCTTCAAACTTGATCTGATCTTAAAGTCACCATCTCGGTTTTGGGTTACTTCTTTTGCCTCCACTGAAACCGACAAGTCTGATGAAGCAGGTGTCATACCCATGGATTCAGTTATACTTTCTGCCTTTGATGTCCTGCCTCAGTTCTGATATTTGATGTTACCCTGTTCCACAGAACTCTACTATTCTGAATTTATTTTATTTTTATTTTTAATATATTTTCATTGATTTTTTAGATAGAGAGGAAGTGAGAGGGAAAGAGTGATAGAAATACTGGTGAGAGAGAGACATGGATCGGCTGACCCCTGCATGCCCCCTACTGGGGATCAAGCTGCAGGACCCAGAGTGACAGGTTCCAAAATATTATTAGGTCCAGTCGACCTTGTTCCTTGGTCCTTGGTACGTCATAAGCTAGGCAGTGGGCTTCCCTCCCAAGAATCCCATGTGCAACCTCCCCTCCAGAAGGATGTGTTTCTCCGTAGACTGGAGAATGCCTGGCTCTGTAATAGATAAGAAATAGTCCTATAATTCTCTGTCTCTCTTGAAGCTTCCTCTGTTTTGAACTAGATAATGAACAATGCCCTCGTATAATTAATAACCACTAGTTAACCAGATTCTACCACTTGTTGCTGACCTTTGCAAGGGTGGGGGAGTTTCTGGGGAATGTGGTTGACTGACAGAAAGCCTCCTAGGCTCCATTTCCGGGGTCTTCCCCGAATCCTGGTCTCCATGACACCGGGGTTCCCCACTCTACTGGCTCCTTCTGCAGAATTGAGTCCCTTGCTAATTTCCGACCAGCAGGGGGCGGTCTCAAAGGTATTTTTGCTTTGAAGATTAAAAATCATCCTTATTTCTCAGAAGAAAATCTGTTCTCCTTGACATGCACTTGAGTTTAATAATGGAGGTTAATCAACTTGAAATCATGGTCCTAGAAATTAAAAAGAAAATGGAAAGAGGAAGAACCTTCAGTACCATGGGACTTAGAAAACAAAGATAAAACTCGTGTTTTCCCAACAACTTAAGTCATCTTTATCAGGCTCAGGACTGGAGGATTTAATTTGGAAAGATAAAATGGATGACTGGGTAGTGGCTCTTTGGGGATTTGACAGAGGAATGAGGTCACTAGGGATATGCATATCTGTCCTAGAGATAAGTTCCCAACCGGAGAGATGTACAGAGGAAAACTCAGGCTCTGTGTCATTGTAGCTGATTTTACTTCCCTTTTGAAAGACCCTATTTAACATGAGCAATGTAAACATAGTAGTTAAAATCACACGGTACAAGTATAACTTCCTGACAAGTACCAAAGAACTTATATGCATATATGCATAATCGATGGACAAAGACAGCAATGCTTGGCGGGGTGTGTGTGGGGGGGGGGAGGGGATAGGGAGGAGGTGTCTGGGGAAAAAGGAGAAACATCTGTAACAAAAATAAATTAATTTTTTAAAAAAGTTATTGAAATCTGGGTGACTACTAGTATAGTTACAACATAAAGTGAAAAAGCTTTATTTCTTTTCTTTAATTACTACTGTTCTTTTCCCTAAACACATTTATTGTTAAAATTGGTGAAAAAAATAAGATAGTTTTTATTTTTTGTCTTTACACATTTTGACCATTTTTTTCAAATTTAATCTGAGAACAAACACACCTTGCTTTTGAAAAAGGAAAAAGCATGTTCTTCAAGCAGTTAAAACTGTGAGCATGTACATGTGTTTATGTGTGTGTGGTCATGTATTGGCAGAGAGCGTCCAATCACAGCATCTTCCTACCGGCAAAGAGTCCTAGAAATGTGATGTCCCCAAGTATCCTTCATCCTATGCCCCTCAGAAATAAGAAGATTAAAACCGGTGATAATAATCTTTTTTTTATCCTCACTGGAGGACATTTTTGCATTTATCCTTAGATAGAGCAGGAGGGAGAGAGGGGGGAAGAGAGAGAGACACATCTATGTGAGAGAGATACATCAAGTGTTCCCAAACACACAACCCCAACCGGGGCTGGGGACAAACTGCAACCGAGGTACGTGCCCTTAGCGGGAACCGAACCCAGGACTCTCTGGTCCATGGGCCGATGCTCCAACTGCTAAACCAAACCAGCCAGGGCAGTGATAATAATCTCTATATGTAAAAATGGTTCAACAGTTCAAATTAATCTCTTCTCTGGTTCTCATTTTGCCCATTTCAAAAATGAGATTATTGGTCTAAAGTCTAGGCTCTGAGTAGCTTCCATGGGACATGCGTGACCTGCAATGACCTGTGAACTAAGCTTATCACAGAAGGTTTCTGTTTGTTTGTTTCCTATCTGTGTTGACATGGGTGCTGGGTGGAATGCAGACACATTCTAACAAAGAGGCATAAGAGTATCTCTCGCATACTCTTTAAACCTATATTCAGTTGTCTATTCGTCACATGTACTAAAAGATCACACAACAGGTAACAAATGGCCACCGACAGCACTACGGGGCACCTGCTACGTTCTAAGCCTCCACAGCCAGTTTAATTGATTAAAATGTATGCTTGTGCCTTAGAGCATATATTTGTACATTGTGTGAAAATAAATTCATTGTTTCTCAGAAATTAAATGTAACATAATGGACCACATGATCTGGTGCTGTGTCTTAGTCCTGATGGTGTGTGGTGTTAAACTGACGGCATTGGATACAGTGCCCAGGAAAATGTACTGAACTGGGTGCTGCGAGTTCGAGCGTCTCAGGACTTTGGACGCCCCGGCACCTGCCCTGGCTTCAAGCCCAGGATTCCGAGATCATCACTTCTACTGTGTGTGCCCGTGTTTCCCAGGAGGCTGGTAAGGGCACTGCATTTAGAAACCAGGTGTGAAACAAGCAATGTCTATTTAATAAGAAAACGGGGAGCAAGGAGAAGCAGCGTGAGCCAGGTAGGCCGGAGAGATCCAGTAAATATTCATTGGGGTAAAACAATAGTGAAGGGTTGTGAGCGTGAATATTGGACGCCGTCGTGAGATGAGATTTTACTGCCACGAGGCCGAGCGATGCAGAGGAAGGAGAAGACCTCGGGGTTCAGGGAGACCAGGCTGGACACTCGCCTGAGGTTCTCGGGCAAGTCCCCGTGTGCATCTCGGAGGCTCGGCCTGCTCTCTTCCCAGTGGGGATCATACTTGCTTCGTAGTCACTGTGAAGACAATGACACAGCGCGCAGAAGGCACCCTGCTCGGACTCGGTGCCCAACTGTCTCAGTAGTCTGTCGTCACTGTCGTCAGGTGTCCAGACCCACGCGGACGTGCCTGGAAAGCCTGCGGCATCACCACGGTCCGCGCGGCCAGGTACTCAGACGACTTCATAACGGTGCTGTCCGTGAAGAAATCTCTCCAGAATCAACCCCTCTGACGTCCCGGGCCCTTGCTCGGCCTCTCCTCTTTCTGCAAAGTGGGCGGGAAAGACCTGGCCCGGGTCGTGGAGGGGCAGGGGGACCACTCTGCCGGCATCGAAGCAGTCAGTCCTGCTCAGTTCTCACCAGCCTCTCTGCAAACGACCATCCCGCAGGACTTCTCGTTCCTCCCTGGGATCGTTGTTTCAAATTTCAGAAGCTGCACAATACAGCCCGAAAGCTCCCTCTGCTCTCCCACGAAGGCCAGAGGGGGTCGGGCAGGGTGTGGCCGCAGAGAGGCAGGGCCGTGGGCTACGGAGCCTCTGTCGGAGCCCAGTGAGGTCCTGACCCGAGGGGAGGGTGCTGGGACATCTCAGCACAATCTTGTCAACTTGCCAAAACAGGATTTACGTGGGGAGAAGATTGGCCTCTGAAACGATCCTGAGATCCTGAGACTTAGGTAAAGCTGCTTCTGCATGTGGCTTATGCCAGCAAAGGACAGTCGAAGAATCGTTGCATCATGCCGCAGACTAGGAAAGGAGGTTTCTGTGGCTTAGGACTAGAAATGCCCGGAGATTCCAGAGTGGGCGTTTCCTCTGTTACTAACCCCCTAGTGACCCGCCGGCCGGCCATGGTCCCAGGGCTGCTCAGGGGCTCAGATGCTCTGTCTCTCAGCAGGAACACGGAAGTGTTCCTCCATGAACCCCCAGGCAGTGCCTGGCCCCCCAAACCAGCAGGCACGTTGTGCTGAGCACTCTCTATGCACCAAATGCCTGGGTGCCTGATGACAAACGTAAAATCCATACTGGGTGCATTTCCGGGGTGTGTGAGCTACAGCTGCAGAAGCTGCCCTGGCGCAGGGACTGGGGGGATGGCAGCCAGCCCCGTGCAGCCCTTGTTGGGGAGATGGGCACCTGGTGCCGCACGTCCACACTCAGGGGCACCTTGGTAAGCTGGTACTTTAAGAAGTTTGTATTCATAGCAGCACTATTTCCAGTTGCTAAGATGTGGAAACAGCCCAAGTGTCCATCAGTAGACGAATGGATAAAAAGCTGTGGTACATGTACACAATGGAGTACTATGCAGCTGTAAGAAAGAAAGATCCCTTACTCTATGAGACGACATGGAGAACATTATGCTAAGCAAAATAAGCCAATCAGAGAAAGACAAGTAGCACATGATCTCATTTATTTGTGGAATATAATGAACGAGGTGGGCTGATGAACAAAATAGACCCAGAGACATAGAAAGGAGTGTGGTTCAGACTGACAGACCTCAGAGGAGGGGGCAAGGGGGGATGGATGAGATGAACCAAAGAACTTAGATGCACATATGTGCAACCAATGGACATAGACAACAATGCTAGAGGGGTGGGGGCGGGATGGGGAGAAGGGTGTCTAGGGGGAAGAAAGGAGAAACATTTGCAACAAAAATAAATTAATAAAAATTGGGGGGAAAAAAAGAAGTTTGTAAAATTCACCCCGAGCTCCAGCTGCCCACGTGCTGGGAAGAAGCTCCTTCCTCTCTCAGCTTTGTTGTGGTATAATTGATAAATAAAAATTAGATATTTTAAGGTGTACAACTTGATGTTTTGATATCTGTATATATTGGGAAATAATCACCGTAATCAAGCTAACTGATGCATATATTATCTCACGTAGTTACCATTTTCTTTTTGGGTGCAAAACTTGAACTTTGTGTATTGTAGTCTTTTAGGACAGGTTTACAAAGAAAATTACACACTGATGCAATTTCATTCCTCATTACACACCCATTTCTAGTCCAGGAAGGAAGGAAGGAAGGAGGGAGGGAGGGAGGGAGGGAGGGAGGGAAGGAGGGAGGGAGGGAGGGAGGGAGGGAGGGAGGGAGGGAGGGAGGGAAAGAAAGAAAGAAACTGAGAAGTGGGAACCATACTCATTCAAAATTGCCGCTCAATTGGGGTCTGAACCATGAAGGAGAAAAGCCTAACATTTCAGAGAGTTGATTTTACTTGCATTTTACAGAAGTAAATTCCCCCTCTATGAAAATCATCCAAGGGCTGACAATGAAACTGTAAAGAACATAAATCGTGTCTTAAGGGGTTTGCTTTGTGACCTAGGGCGTAGTGACAAATCTGTTGTGAAGGGCTCTGTGTTGTCATTGTTTAAAGTCCCTCATAATGCATATGTCATCTCTCATGGTAAGACAAGTAAATCTGAAACTGATTTTGAATGGAAAGAAATTTGGTGGGATCATTATGTTGTCAAGAATTCCTCACAGCCTGCCCTGGCTGGTGTGGCTCAATGATTGGAGTGTCGGCCCACACACCAAAGGGTCACAGGTTCGATTCCCAGTCAAGGGCACATGCCTCGGTTGTAAGTTCGATCCCAATCCCGGTCAGGACGCGTGTACGAGAGGCAACCAGTCATTGTGTGTGTCTCTCTGTCTTCCACTCTCTCTAAAAAATCAATGGAAAAAATATCCTCAGGTGAGGATTAACAAAAAACAAACAATAACAGAAAGAAAGAAAGAATAGAAGTCTTCACATTCTCAATAATTCAGAAGCTAATTATTCTGTCCTAGGATTGTTCAGACTTTGCATTTTTCACCTTGCAGTGGTCTTGCCTTTGGACCACCTCTTTAGCGTCTTCTCGGAAGGCTGGGGCGGGGGATGAAAAGGACACTCGACCTCCGGAGGATTTGGGCAGAGTCCAGGCCTGTGGCCGCCTGTGATCAGCCCGGAATCCAACCATCTGCGAATTGACCTGGAAGTATTTAGATGGAAACAGCATTGCAATATAAATGTGTAACCATATGTCACTAATAAACCACATTCCATCGTTTTCTCTTAATAAGCGTCGGATATGCATAATCGTAAAAGTACATGTATGGTGCATGAATGACTGAAGTCTCTCCTTCAGATTTCTCCTTCATATAGCTTTTCCCCTAGGCTGCTAAGTCCTTTCCTGAGTTGAATAATGTCTCTCAAATATCTCTGTCCACGGGGACCCTGTGAAGGTGACCTTGCTGATGTAATCAATTCAAGATGGGGTCCTGCAGGGTCAGGGAGGACCTTGAACTCCACGAATGGCAGGTGTCTTTGTAAAGAAGATGGGAGATTGAGACACAGACAAGAAAGCACATGAAGATCAAGACAGAAGCGATAGCTCCATGGCCACAACAGGGAGCCCTGAGGGCCCCCAGCAACCCCAAGAAGCCAGACGAGGCAGAAAGGGCTCGTCCCGTGGCCTTTAGAAGGAACATCGCCCCTCTGACACCGTGTTTGTACTTCCAGACTCAGGACTCGGAGAGAATCAAGTCCAGTTGTTTTAAGCCACCCGGGCTGTGTATTTTGTTCCAGAATCCAAGGAATGGATGCGGAGAGTGTCTGGAGATGTTCCCCTGGGCTTCACGAGCAAGGAGGTGCTGTCTCAACCAGGGAACAAGATGTGAAGAAATGCACTGACCAGCGCAGAGGAAGGTCCTGCTTTGAACTAAGTTGACGTCCACCCTCCTTAGCACATATCTTTCTATCCTAATTGTTTCTACTGCGCTACATGCTTCATTTGTTTGGGCTTATCTCTCCTTCAATTTCTTTGTTCTCACCATTGAGAACATCCCTGGTGGTGTTCAGCTAAATGTCATGTCAAGCTGATTCAGTCCTATTGTTTTTCTAATTTAGAACAAAAATAAATGTTAGTTCACAGTGGTAGACAAACAGTCTTCTGACATATTAAAGAGACTGGTGTCAGGCAGGGAGCTGGCAGGATTTTAACATTTACGAGAAACACTCGCTGCATACCCTATTTGATTTCCACATGGTATTGTCAATGTTGACACCTTTGTAAGAACGATGATAATGGGATTATTTCAGCAAGCACAGACAAATCCAAACTTTATTTTTTTGGTCAAATATATCCCCAGACAAATCCAAACTTTATTTTTTTGGTCAAATATATCCCCAGACTTTATCAGGGGTCCATCTTTTGACCAGCTTGCCTTTCAGTACACGTCGGTGGTTGGCCCATAAATATTTTGTTTACTGATAAGCAGCCATAATTTCGATACCATCAAGATTCGTTTTTCAGGCACTTTCTTAGCTTCCCTGAATTGATGAATGCATCATCAAGCCTGCTGGAGAGATAAAAGATAGTGATTATGATGGTGTGTTTTTATTTCAACTTTAAAACGTTAGCTAATTTATATCACAGTGCCGTCTATTGGGCTTTTACAATAGGCATCGAACTCGAAGCCATGCACTCTGCTGGCCTCAGGACCATCACGACACCGTGTCTGTAGGAGGGTAATTATTTACAGAGAATATTCCATCTCAGAGCAGCTTAAAGGTCCGTACAGTACGCAGAGGCACAGGCCGTGGCCAAGCAGGGACCACATGGGTGTCGTCTACATTATTCTGATGTCATCCTGAGATACTGCTTTTTCAAAAAAAATATTGCACGGCACTTCCCAACTTGGGATTCTTCTACTCTCTTGAGAAGTGTGTGCTGAGAAGAATCAAAAGCAGTGAAGGTGGTGATGAGACAGACCCCCCGACACCCCAGGGATGCCCAGGAGATGTGTGTTCTTTCCTGACACGACACCCGCTGAGACACGCAGCCGCCAGCAACAGCACAGCGCACAGTGACCGTCGGCCCGCGTGTCTGCGCGATTCGGGTGTCCTTGTCAAATCCACGTTCCCGTGTCCAGTACACAGCTCAGCAGAGCCTAGTGGCCAGAGCGTGTTGAGCGTCTCCTAGAACATTCGCGTCAGGCCTCTCTGGCTCATCAGCATATGATTTTCTTGGTTCCATGTGTCCCATTTATCCCCCCATAAACAGATTTTCAAACTCAGCCCTGCCAGTGTGGCTCAGTGACTGAACATCGACCCTGCACCAGGAGGTCGCCGGTTCGATTCCCGGTCAGGGCACATGCCCAGGTTGTGGGCCCGATCCCCAGTGGGGGGCACACAGGAGGCGGCCAATCCATGTCCTCGCTCATGGATATTTCTATGTCTCTCTCCTCTCCCTTCCTCTCTCTCTAAAATTAATAAAGAAAAAATTTTTTTAAAAAAGTTTCGAACTTAAAAATATATTCCATGAGATTGGAAATTATGGAGAAAGTAGAAATTAAATATGAGTTCAAGGAGAGGAGAGAAAATGGAAGTTTTCTATGCTAGAGAGCTTGCTCATTTCTTTTTAAATGAATGGTGTGGGTATCAAATCATTACATGGGAATAAGTACTGAGATAGTTGTATTGTTGCGTTAACATTTACAATGTGCCAGGTGTGTGTCCTTTCGATATAACAGCCGAACAGGAAGGAGAGGGTAAGACAAGAGTGTCCCAGAGATTCTGGAGGAACTATACGTGCCTGTCTTCTGTTACCCGCACTGCTTTAAGTACGTCAATGACAATAGTTGTTTTTTTTTTTTTTGTAATAGTGACCACGTTTAAGTTAATTCCTGGGGTTGAGCAGTTGCATCTGTGGTGGAACCAGACAAGCACCTGTCCGTCTCCTGCGCCTTCGCTCCAGGCTCTGGCTGGAGAAGGGCTGACTTTCAGCAGGAAAGAAAGAGGGAAAAGGGACACATGTCTGACCAGCGCCTTCGGAAGGGTCTGGCAATGTTCTACACCAAACGGAATTAGTCGGTGTAATAATCAATTCATTACGTTGGATCACAGTGGCCTCTTCTGGTAAAAATGAGAATGTCTTTCTTAAACATCATAACTGCTTAGTCCAAAATGTAAATAAACCAGACAAAATTAATTTCTACACATTTAGAAATACTTTCTTATAAATGCTGAGTTAAAACATGATGGTGTGTGTGGCGGATCCTTCTGGGATGGTTTCCCGACATGCCTCAGAAGTCACTGTGCTCGGAGGAAGCAGAGACCCCTGGGAAAACACAAAGACAAATCTTATCAGAGATTCGATCCTAGGAAAATCCTAGTCCTTCCTGGCCTCGATGTTTCAATGTGAGAAGTCAGATAGAGTGTAGTAACATAAGCAGGAGATATCACATCCGCCGTTGTAGTCGATGGTCGTGATATACAATAAGTCCTTCGTGGGTGCTCTCGGAGATCTCAGAGCAGGACTGTGAAATTAATTCGGGTTACAGACCCCAAATTATGCATGGTACAGCTGACGTAGATTTTGTACCTTGACTGAGTATAACTCTTAGTAGTAGATCCAAGTTATAAACTCAGGTCTCTTTCTACGTTGAGTGGACTTTCTTCAACAAAGACGGCCTGTGAGGTGGTAAAGGCGTCCGTCAGTCTCTGCATACAAACCCTTTGTCCACGGGGGCTCACTGTGTCTGCCACCATGGGGCCCTGACAACGTCAAGGTAGGAGGATTAGACGATGCTTCATCCAGGGGTTCTCAGATGTATTTCTCTGTTGATTTCTCACATCCTTCCCACAGGAGGGGTTTGTAGACAAATCTGCAGGACCCTATCCAATGTCAGCTTTGTATGAGTCAGGGACTAGACACATAGACATGTGCAACATCAGTAATTATGACTTAGGATCAAGGGATTAACCTTAAGGGTAGAGAGAGCTCTGAATAACCTAGATTTGAGGAAGAGTGTGCAAGGGAACAAATAAAGCTGGGAGTGGGAAGTTCTCGCCAAGGCTGGGGTGAGTGGATAAAAGTGCTGTGGTAGCCCGGCCAGTGTGGCTCAGTGGATTGACTGTCGCCCCACGGACTGAGAGATCCCAGTTCAATTCCGTCAGGGCACATGCCCAGGTTGCAGGCTCAGCCCCCAATAAGGGGGCGTGCAGGAAGCAGCTGATCGATCTCTCTCACATAGATGTTTCTGTCTCTTTCTCCCTTCCTCTCTTTCTAAAAAATCAATAAAAACATATATTTTTTTTAAATGCTGTGGTACATTTACACAATGGAATACTATGCAGCTATAAAATGGAACAATCTCTTACCCTTTGAGATAGCATAGAGGGACCTAGAGAATATTATGTGTAGTCAAATAAGCCAGTCAGAGAACAATAAGTATCGCATGATCTCACTTGTATGTGGAATCTAATGAACAAAATAAATTGACCAAAAAATTGATCCAGAAACATGGAAGCAGGGAACAGATGGACGAAACTCAGAGGGACGGGGTGGACAAGAAGAGATGAATCAAAGAACTTATATGCACATATGCATAACCAGTGGACACAGATAATAGTGTGATAAAGGCGGTGGGGGGGCGGGAGCAGGGAGAAGGGGATCAATGGGGAATAAAAGGAGGGACATCTGTAATACTTTCAACAGTAAAGATACATTTCAAAAAGAAAACTTGAGAGACGGTGAAGAAGGCCAGTTGGGTTTCCTGGACCAGGGCTGACCCGTGGCTGCTGCATGGACCAAGGCTGGTAGACGGGGGACCGCGGTGTGGACTGGCATGCAGGGAGCACCCTTCCAGCTGCAAGAGGGCTGCAGCCGGAAGCCGGGGACTGCAGTGGGCGTGGCCCCCCAACACGCCTCTGGGACACAGGCCACCGGCCCAGGGAGGGAAGCCGGCCCTGGGTGCAGCAGGACTCGCCGGCAACGTGCCCGGAGCCTCTGGAGCTCAGTGCGAAGTCCGTGAAGAGGTGGCTGGGATTTGACTGGGGTAACATTAGGCGCCCAGCTCAGTGGTCACACAGCAGGGGAGGCGTTGGTTTGGAGCTGAGAGGCAGTACGTGGATGTTTTTTAAAGTACCGACTTCAACCAAAGTGGTTCCATTCTCATAGGTTTTATATGTTAGGAGGAAACATTCTATTTGCCTAGAAAAAGAGATTACAGTAATTAAAAATATATACTTTTTGAAAACCCTCCAGGCCCAGAACACATTTCTAGCGTATAATTCCTAAAGTCCAGTAGGGCTTCACCATACGGAGATAAAACCATACGAGATACACGCTGAATGTGCGTATCTGGACAGTGTTAGGGCCAACAGACCATCATCTTAAACATTTGACCAACTAAGGGAATTAGGTCATGGATGCTACAATATGGACGATGGTTGAAAATGTTTACCCAAATTGCTAAGTGAAAGAAGCTAGACACCAAGGACCCCATATTTTATAACTCCACTCACAGGACACGTTCAGAATAAGCAAAGCTGTAAAGACAGAAACTAACGCTTCCCCAGGGGGAAACACTGTAATTATAAGATTAGTGGTGGTGCAGTTCTTACAGTCGACAGAACCTGAGTGTACAACCAGGTGCGAACAGAGCACCGGGCCAAAATAGGAGCTCAGGGAGGCCGCACCCCTGCAGCCTGCCAGGCTGCCCCGCGGGAGTCCGTGGCCTTGACCCGGCACCGTCCTGGTCAGGGACCAGCGGAGTTTGACCTGAGACCAAATGCTGGGTTTTCTGGGGTCAGACAGTCTGGTTGCTGAGTCCATGTTGGGCAGTTGGCACTGTAACCCTACAGGAATGTCTGATGTACAGTCAAGTGTAAGCAAATACCGGGATCCTCAAGAATGTGCGTGGCAGTCAGCCCTGGGAAAAAGACTGGTTTCTGCTCATTGGGCGAGATTGAACTATTATAATTTGAACAATAAGATAGAGGGTACATTGGCAAATATGGCCAGTGCCAGGACCAAGGTGGCAACTGATACATTCTTCTAGGCTCCATAGGACGCCCCAGTGCCCACTGTGCCTTTTACAAAGTAAGGAACTGACCCCGCGGAGGCATCACTGGCAATGCCAGTGCCCACGCGGTCCTACGGTGAGGGTCCTTTCATCCGGCCAAGGGTGTCATCCCCTCCTTGCTGTGGAAACTGAGATGCAGTCACAATTCTCTAGATCCCTTCCCTTCTACCTACTCTTTTATCACAACCCTACTTAGAATAAGTACAGTTCCCGAGGGACTGAGAAATGGAAAGTTTGAAGAAACAGACAAGGGCCCGGCCGGTGTGGCTCCTTGGGGGAGCGTCGACCCCTGCACCGGGAGGTCACTGGTTCGATTCCCGGTCAGGGCACATGCCCAGGTTGTGGGCCCGATCCCCAGTGGGGGGCGTGCAGGAGGCAGCCAATCGATGTTCTCTCTCATCGATGTTTCTATCTCTCCCTCTCCTTCCTCTCTCTCTAAAACCAATAAAGAAAAAAGAAACCGACAAGGAAGCACCTCCCGACTGAATGTGCTCTTTACAGCTGAAGGCCCCGCCCTGGACAAGCGTGTGCAGGCAGCTGCTCCCTTCCTTAGTCCCCAGAGGCTCCCTGCTTCCTCAGTGCAGACTCTGGGCTTCCCCAACAATCAGGCCTGCGCACACTCCGCGAGTGTAGGGTAAACCGGGTGAGGTTCCACTTTAGACCTTTGGGCAGCGGTTCTCAACCTGTGGGCCGCGACCCCTTTGGGGGTTGAACGACCCTTTCACAGGGGTCACCTAAGACCATCGGAAAATACATGTTCCCCATGGCGATTCGTAACAGTAGCAAACTTACAGTTATGAAATAGCAACGCAAATACTGTTATGGTCGGGGGTCCCCACAACATGAGGAGCTGCACTAAGGGTCGCGGCGTCAGGAAGGGTGAGAACCGCTGCCTTTGCGTCCTGACCTGACCTCGATTCCCGCATTTGCCCTGTAAGTCGCGGTTCCTAAGGCCGCAGCCCTGGTGCGCGCCCTTTATGCCTCACAGTGGTTACGGCCCCTGGCCCCTGGGCAATCGGCGTGGTGGCACAGCCTCACCAGCCAGGCAGTGCTCCCAGCAGCCCACCGTTGATCCCAAGCATTGCTGAGCCACATTCGGTCACAGTGTGTTGCTGGGAACCTCGTCGCCCGTAACAAGCCTGACACGGTGGGCCCGGACTGCGGCGATGGAGCAGAGGGGCCTGTTGAAGAAACGGAGGAAGGAATTTGTGCGCGTGCCACCTGCGCTAGTTATGGGGTAGAGCTATTAAGCAACAACATGCCGGGATGTTTTCTCAACGGCCCCTGAAGGACAACCCGAGACCTTCATTTTTTAAGATTAAAATCAGCCAACAAAGAGCCTGGCCTCGGGGAGGTGCCAGACATTTGGAACCATCTGAGGCAGCCAGACCGAGAGAGCTTGGAGCATAAAAAACAGCAGAGTCTGAGTCAGGCGTTTCTAAATCGGCGTCTCGTACCTACAGCCATCAAGTGACCCGCCATCACTGTTGCCGTCAGTGAGAAACAGTTGCATCATTTGTAAGATGACCCCTATTGGCAGGACTGTTCTCAATAAATCAGATGATAAGTATGAATGAACTAGCACAGTCATTACAAAACATAGCCTGGACCGCAGAAGATCACCAACAACCAGAAGTTGTTTTTGTTTCTAGCCATTGAGATGTTCCGAAGGCAGTTCCCATGGCCTTAGAATTATACGATATTGAACAGGTGTGGGGAAAATGGTACTAGAAGCTTTAAAATCTGTAATCTTCTTGTGGCCCCGTCCCTTCCAGCTGGGTTGTGTTTCCAGGGGAGGCACTAGATGCCATTCTGAGTGTGGGCACCGGGCTGACTCAGCATCGCTCTCCCCCCTCTACCCTCGCCCTTCACAGCTTAGTAATGTGATGGGGTCATTCCCTGTGCCCGACTGCTGTGTCTTTTCAAGGAAACCCCTTCCACCAGCTCATGGGGTCCTCACGGCGGACCTACGTGGGTGGCCCATCTCGCGGTCCCCTCAGCGGCTCATACACGCCTGAGCAAGGATGGACATACCTGGGACTCCGACCATGTTCCCCACATCAGCGAAAGGGGCTTGGACTCCAGGGACGGCCAAGCTGCTGATGAGTATTCAGCAGATAAACGACATGAGCTAGCATTTCCAAAACATTTCTCTTTCGCTTAAGTCCCGTGTAAAGGACAAGCGTGTGGCCGGACTCGGTAGTAGCTGCAAACTTTCAGATTCCCCGTAGTGAGCCCAGACTGTGGCAGTGGAGAGAAAGGGGCCTGTTGAAGAAGTGGAAAGACGGAATTCGTAAACAGACTTGGACATCAAATACAGGCCTGGGGAGAAGGAGAGAAGGGTTGGAAGGGGAGAATCTGCTAGTGCACGGTGAATTGACTTGTAGTGAGACGTGTCCCCTTTTAGACACTCCAAGCAATAACTATGCTAATTAAGAGACTGATATATTGGAATTAAATCAGATATTAATATATACTGTTTTCAATGTGTCTTCACCCCAGAAGAACAGAGAGCACCTTTGTTCCCTCCTTTTTTTTTTTTTAATCTCTTTTATGATTACTTATTTTTTCACAAGTAGACTTTAGGAGATTCGTCAAATAACATATAGACATATACCCATAGCCCATGGCCACAGACAGCAGTGTGGTGAAGGCCAGAGGTGGTGGGGTTCGGGGCTGGGTGGAGGTGTCAACAATAAAATAAAGTCTAAAGCGAAGGAATGGAGGTTATAGTGAACGTAGACATCCATGCGTGTCCCATGCGCACGGGGAGGAGCGGTCCCTCCAGGGTCACTGACATAGCAGAGGACTCTGTAGGAGCGCGGCCCGAGATGGCGCGTAACCGCAGACATCGGAGACCACACTGTGTGTCGCCTCGACCGTCGTACGCAGTGGTTTGTGTTTGGTGGGCAGCGGGACGTGATCTAGGGTTCTAGAAAAAGAAAGATGACAAAGGTTGTTCAGAAAGGGCATGGTGTTGGCGGCTGCCTGTCGGAGGGTTGATTGGAAGCAGCAAGACCCCAGCGAGAGATACTGCTAGGAGGCGTGAGAAAAATGGTAGGTGGTGACCCTCCACATTCACCGAGGTCTGCACTCTGCGATGTCTAATTTGCATGCTAAAGAGCCCACCAATCTAAATAAAGCTTATGACGTGCCAAGCCCTAGGTGCTGCAGCCAATGAACGCACTTCATGCTGAAACACATATGAACAGCATTCTTCCATTAGTCCTCTTGGGGGCACTGAGTCAGAGGCAGGTTCCGTAGCCCTCCCAACGTCACGCAGCTGGGAAGTGGCAGACCTGGGATTCAAGTCCAGAGTGAGGAGGTTGCAGGGTCTCCTCCAAAGGGGCGCGTTCTCCGGGTTGTACTCGGTGATGCGGAAGGAGGCAGCCTTCTGCCCTGTCTCTTCCCCACCTCTCACTCAGTATTTATCTATTCCTTTGGCGTCGAACTCGCTAAAGGCGAAGGGGAAGAGTCTCTCTCTCTCTCTCTCATCCCTACACGGAGTCTATTGACTTTTTGGGTTTGTGAACTTGCTGGGGTCAGAGTAGTTTTCAGGGGGGCGGTTCAGACTGTTAGGCCACGCCTCCACCCTGGACTCCGGGGACACACCCACCTAACTGCCCAGCAGGATCGGCGCAATTTACCTGAATGTCATCCCCCAAGAACATGACACACCATAGGACATGCTCAGGACGGATCTTAAACGTCTTTCATTTCAGAGAACTGTGTTCCTTCAACTAAGACATTTCATCAAGTGACTTGACCTCAGAGTTGATTCTACCCCGGCAAAGCGATGTTTACGTGATGAGCCTCTTCCAGTGCAAATCTGAGCTCCGGGGGAAACCCTGCAGGTGGAAAGGAATAACATTCTCTGCAAAAATGAAGTCAGTAATTTTTGAGTCTGAGTCTTTGACAATGAGTTGGGAACACACTGTGAGCTCCTCTCCCCTGGGCAGCAGGAAACGGATGGTCAGAGTAGCCTGTGCAATGGGGCCACATCAGGTGGGCGACAGAAAGAGCTCATCTCATAAGAAAACCAGCAGGGACCCGAAGGCCACCTCTCCGCCAGAGCACACCTCGGGTGGCCCGAACTCTGGGCCAAGTAGACTCATCAGAAAATAGCTTCGCGGGTCCTCCTCCCTTCCTCCCTCTCTCTCGTCCAGGAACTATTCTAGGTGGAAGCAATTTCAAATCTGAAGAAAGAGTTAGGATCGCGGAGAAAATAAAGCTTCATGTGAAGAGTAGAGAAATGAACTCAGATATCGGATAGGAAGTGAGCATGAGTCTGCAGCGGGGAGGGTTTGGATATGAAGTCACTACCCTCGCAGAACAGGTCTCAGCAGAGAGAAAACTGAGAAAAGTCATTTTGTGAGAAAGCAAGGCAGCTAATCTACCTGTAATTATTAGCAACCATTCACATTTTTGGAAACCTAAAATGCAAAAGAGTCAGCAATAACAGCAACACTAACCTGCTTGTAGAGACCATCTTATAACCTCTTGTATAGAAGTATTCCTCTGCTTTATTAAAAAGTTATAATACTAAAACGTTTCTACTCACTTAAATATTAAGCCCGACAGGAAAAATTTTGAATAACCATCTCTGCTCATATGTTTAAATTAGCAAACACAGGTTCATTTACAGTTTATAGAAAGGGTAAAGGTCCAACGTCACTTGAAAACACCAGGTTGCCACAGGTACAAAAACCGTACGGTATTTTCATGACCCAAAATGTGATTTCAATCTTGAAAGCTGAACACTGAGATCCTTGGGCCCTGTGTTTCTGAGGGGGGTGTTGAGGGAAGTGGAGGTCTTATATATATTTCTGTACAAAATGTACAATAACATGGAATAATAACTGCTATTGCTTTTATAACTTAATATATAAGAGGCACTACTCACCACTCACAGGCTTCGGTGTACCCACAGATCAATGAAAACAGACCTCTGTGGCATCTTAGTGTTCAGCCCAGACATTGATAAATACCGCGGTGATAGAACACTCACTGCAGAAACTGAGTTTGTACCAGCCACCTCTCCTTGTTTTCCACAAACAAAGTGAGCTCAACACACAGGGAAGACTAACAGAAACCGAGAGACTGAACTTAGAAGACGCAATTTCAAATCTTAACTACGTCAATTCTTACCTGTGCTAGCGAGAAAGTCATTATTGACCTTCTGGGCCCTCAAATACGTAATGCCGGTCCTGACACTAGCCCTGCGAATCTCACTGGTACACGTTAAAGCAGAAACAAGATCATAACACCGCTTTGAAAAAGGTAAACTGCAAAAAAATATATAATTTTTTTCTGTGTATGCAAAGCTCTATGAATTTCTAGCTCTGCATAAATAGATACTATTGAATCAACATCTAAAACGCAATGCTGATGTTTATTTTTTATTTATTTTTGCTTAATTTTTTTTTTTTTTTATTCTCACCCGAGGACATTTTTTCCATTTTTTGTTCAGATAGAGCAGGAGGGAGAGAGAGGAAGAGAAAAAGAGAGAGAAACATTGACGTGAAAGGGACACATCGAATGGCTGCCACCCGCACAACCCAACCAAGGCCGGGGACAAACTGCAACCGAGGTACATGCCCTTAGCGGGAACCGAACCTGGGTCTCTCTGGACTGTAGGCCAGCGCTCTAACCACTGAGCAAAACTGGCCAGGGCAATGCTAATGTTTATTAAAATTCACCTATTGGTGACACATAGAAGCAAACATCTGGTAACAGCTCAACTCGCCATCTTCTTGGTGCTTTGAAATTGCAAATCTTACTTTAATCACTATGGAGCAGAACAGACACATAGAATTAACCCCAGCTGCTATGTCCGCTGAATAACAAGCACTGATTTCGTCATGATTCTGCAAGGTGGAACGGGCTCAGCTGGGTTGTTATTCTTCTGACTCCCCTGAGATCATTCCTGCTGCTGTAATCATCTGAAGGTTTACCTGGGGCAGGATGCTCCAAGATGGCCCTGATCATTTGGTACGTCAACTGGGATGGCTGGAATCATTGGAAGTGTCTCTTCACATGGTCTTTCCAGCTGACAGTGGACTTCTATACATCACAGCACAGGGCTCCAAGGAAAATGGAAGCCATAAGGCCAATCATGACTTGAGCCCAGAAGTCATAGAGCATCCACTCTGATGCATTCCATGGGTCAAAGTCAAAGGCCAAATCAGATTCCAGGGGAGCTAAGACTATACATTTTACTGGAAAAAGAGGCAAGATCACATTGCAAAAAAAAAAAAACATGTAAAAAGTGGCAGATTATCAGGCCCCCTTTGAAAATTCTTGTGCAATAGCTTAGTCACTAGAGTGAGCTATTGGTGATCTCAGCCAGAGAACTCTGCTTTCTGGGACACAGGGGAACTGTGTGTGTCTCTAACAGAGACCAGAGAAGTGGGGTCATTCATACTGATTACCCTCATTCTCACTGATGAACATTTTATTTTCAACTTTTTAAAAAATGATTTTGTCTCCTTTTGATTAAAAACAAAAAAAAACTAGCACAGACAGAATGCCACAAGGAACACTGCCCGTCCTTGATGTTACAAAGAACATGGAAGCAGCCCTCTAACATTGCTGTATGCCTCCCATGCTTACTCAGTAAATACCTTCCTACCAGGTGGATAGGGAGCCCACAGCAGGGAAACATTTCAGGGGGGAACAATGAGAGTGTATACCTGTGGGTTAAACACAATGACGGAGCATCCAGACAGATAACCTGATATTGAAATCAACAGTGTTTTCTGTTTATTTGTAAAAGGTTGCTGTCCTCCAATGGTCTCCTAAATGTGATACCAAAAGTAAGCAGCAAATCAAAACATATGTACATTGGACTTCAACAAAATGTTAAAGTGTTGTGCTTCAAAGGACACTGTTGAGAAAGTGAAAAGACAGCCACAGAATGGGAGCAAGTATCTGCAAGTCATATATCAAATAAGGACCTTGTATCCAGAATATGTAAAGAATTTATACAGCACAACAATAAAAGCTAAAAAAGAAAGAGAGAGAAAAACAAAGGGAAGGGAAGGGGAAGGGAGGGGAGGGGAGGGGAGGGGAGGGGAGGGGAGGGAACAACTGAGCAGTGACTTTGCTCCCTCAGATAAACTCAGAGAGATTTTGCTGGGATGACTGGAGCAGGAATGCCAGCCCAGGCCACGGTACCCTTTCTGTCATTTCTCAGCTACAAAGGGAGAATAACCACCCCGGCTGGGAAGGATGTGGTTGGCAGTACCTGAGACAGGGACGCAGTGATGCTCAGTCAGTGCTAACCGCTGTCATTACCATCACCCCCACTCACACTCAGGTGCTGGGGAGGACTAAGGGGGGTGGGAGGGTCCCACATCTTCCCTCAGACAAGAAGCAGGAGACCGGACTCCCAGATCTTATCTGTTCCTCCTCAGGACCAACGCTGACTTCTCCATGAGCCTCAGGACACTGTGCCTGAGGCCGGCAGTAGTTTAGGGATGCCCCAAAACGTCTTCATTTCTTCTGATCTTATTTGCTGGTGGTGAGAACGCTTAACAAGAGACCAACCCTCTTCACAGATGTTTATTATACAATACAATATTGTTGACTAGAGGTAAAATACACACACACACACACACACACACACACACACACATATATCTCGACCTTTTCAACCTTTTATTTTTTATTAGAAAATTTTTGTTTAGGCCTCAAGAAGTGTATTGTGAATCAGGTATCATATTTTCAACGTTTCCATAATTTTAAAAGACATTCCTAGTAGTCATGTAAATGGCTTAAACGTGAAAATCCAATGACGCCGTG
The DNA here is from genome assembly GCF_014108415.1 of Molossus molossus. NCBI lineage: Eukaryota > Metazoa > Chordata > Mammalia > Chiroptera > Molossidae > Molossus > Molossus molossus. Next base: position 6,338,778 of record NW_023425350.1, on the reverse strand, counting down.
AGGATGCGCAGCTGTGCCCACGCTGTGCCCGTCTCTTCCGCCACGGTCCCTGGCTTTAACTCTCCAGAAGCAACACCAAGGACTAACTCTTGGCTATTTCAACTGAGCGCAGACTAAAAGTAGGGAAACTCTTTTTAAAAAACATCACCTATAAAACGGTACCCATACATTATAATGGACATTAGACATTGCGTGTTCAGGCATTGGTTATCGAGGGAAGGAAGGAAGTGCAAGATCTATTACAGTATAAAATAAATAAAATAGAGAATGTCGCCATCCTCCGCTGTGGGCACAACACAAAACCATTGCTGTGTGTTACAGCTCGAAAGCTGGAACTTCTCTGTCCGCGAACAAAGGTCTGATCACACAGTTCGCACTCCGTCCCTTTGCTTCCCAGGACAGTGTGGTCAGCAAAGAGAACGGTAAGAATTCTAATGTTCGGGCCATCGGTTGTAGGGTGGTCTGGGGCATCCTTCCAAGCTTACTTTGTGAAGTAGATTTGACAGTTGAAGAACTTGTCGTATCAATCATAACATTTACTTATGGTTTATAAGGATGCTTGTACATGCATGTCAACCTGTCAGGAGGGAGGAGGTTGATTACTAATGCAAATGAGTATCAATGACAGCTCGCGTCCTTGACTGTTTTCACATTGTGTGGGTAAGCTCTGTGGGTGTTTCAGGTTTTGTTTTTTTGTTTGTCTATCTGTTTTTGGCAATTTCGGAACTTTGGCGATCATTTCCAGAGAAGAGAAAATACATTTTTTCAGGATTGGCATCAGCCCACGTTGTGGGTCTGCTGGGTCAGCGTCATCCAAGTATGACCCGTGGGTCGACTCTGACCTACGGCCCCTACGGGCAGTGAAGTCTCACAGGAAGAGGGCCGGGCAGCTCACTGGCATGCCGTCTGCGGGGCCAGCAACAGGGCCGCGGGGCCTGCAAAGCCTGGCGCTGCATTTTCTGTCGCTAGAGGAAAGGTTAGCTCTCTTCTGGCCCGTGTGATCCCTACGTATCTTCCCACCCCTTTTCCCAGAAATCTGCAGCTCTGAATGTGTGCTGTGGTCTAGGCGCTGTTGAAGGTGCTTGGTCGGAGCACAGGCTGTTGGAGGCGCTTGGTCGGAGCGCAGGCTGTTGGAGGCGCTTGGTCGGAGCGGAGGCTGTTGGAGGCGCTTGGTCGGAGCGCAGGCTGTTGGAGGCGCTTGGTCGGAGCGGAGGCTGTTGGAGGCGCTTGGTCGGAGCGGAGGCTGTTGGAGGCGCTTGGTCGGAGCGGAGGCTGTTGGAGGCGCTTGGTCGGAGCGCAGGCTGTTGGAGGCGCTTGGTCGGAGCGCAGGCTGTTGGAGGCGCTTGGTCGGAGCGCAGGCTGTTGGAGGCACTTGGTCGGAGCGGAGGCTGTTGGAGGCGTTTGGTCGGAGCGGAGGCTGTTGGAGGCGTTTGGTCGGAGCGGAGGCTGTTGGAGGCGCTTGGTCGGAGCGGAGGCTGTTGGAGGCGCTTGGTCGGAGCGGAGGCATGGCGATGTATTTGTACATCCAGGAACTGTCAACCTGGAGGTGTGTGAAAGGACAATGGAAAGAAGGACAGAGAGGTTGGTGGCTAGTATCGCAATCCGAGTAGAATCAATGTACGTTTAGAAACTCCTTTAAAAATAACTGTTCTAGCCCTGGCCGGTTTGGCTCAGCGGTTAGAGCGTCGGCCTGCGGTCTGGAGAGACCCGGGTTCGGTTCCCGCTAAGGGCACGTACCTCGGTTTCAGTTTGTCCCCGGCCCTGGTTGGTCGTGCGGGTGGCAGCCACTCGATGTGTTCCTTTCATGTCGATGTTTCTCTCTCTCTCTCTTCCTCTCTCTCCCTCCCACTCTATCTGTACAAAAAATGGAAACATGTCCTCAGGTGAGGATGAAAAAAAGTAAATAAATAACTGTTCTGTGAGCCAAACGAGTGAGGCCTTAGAAATAGTTACCCTGCTTCCCAGTTCTGTCTTAAAGCAACAGTTTTATAAGAAGCATGCCTACCCTCACCACGGTGACTTTCTCCTCGGTGAACAAGCATGGGATGACGGCCCAACCCCAGGGGAAAATGCACAGGGACACTAAAGGTAAACAAAGATAAATGCTCAACAGAAACAGCTAATAGGACACACTGTTTTATTTGCACATTCCCCATCATTTCAGCAATCAATGAAGATTACTAGCAATATCTTATCAGTTAATGACAAGAACATCTGGGTCCTATTTCGCTTGCTGCATCTCAATCAGGTCATGGAAAGGAAACGCGGCAGCTGAAAACTATCTATTTTCTTTGGGATGATTGCATAATATAATTAAAAGTATTTTATTGGCAGTCCACGGCAGGAGAGAGAAGCTCTCCACACATGGCCCCGTGGCTGTGAATCACTCACACTTTTAGCGCTTGAGGAACTTGTCACATAAATCATTACAGCATGCTCTAAGATGCCATTAGCTTTTTGTTGCTCAGGCTTAGCACGGGCTAGTCAGTGAAAAGAATTCCAGAAAGTCTCTAGGTTTGGGGATCATAAATAGCAGGCGGTGTCACCTGCGCTGGGAGCACTCAGGCAATGCAAGCATCCGTGAACAGAACCCATGCTCATGACTCATTAACTCTCAAAGCCACGCTAAAATAAAGATGCATCCAGAGAGCAGCACATGGTGTACTTCCCACTGACAAATGGGTGTGTACACGCAATTCCTACTTCACAGCATCACGTCCTGTGCAACGAGTTGCCCTCACAGCAACCGCACATATGCTGCATAAAGGGCACCTGTTAGCAAATGCACCATATTAATTATCCCAGTGTGTAGTATGCTTGGCTTTGCTTCCCTGATTTAAACTAAGGCATAATTTATATATACCGACCTGTACAGATCTTAACTGTTCAGATGAACACGTTTTGCAATTTTATATATGCGTGGTAACCCCAAAGGAGCATGATATAAAACTTTTGCATCATGCCAAAAATTCCTTTGGACCCCAAATCCAAACAATTCCAGGTGTCTGCTTCCCAAGAGAGGCAATTACTTGTTTTCTCCGTAGCCTGTTCTTGGTCGTCAGATGAATGCACTCGTACCATATGTACCACTGTGTGTCTGGATTTTTTCCTCTCTATACTATATTTGAGATCCACTCAAGTAATTCTGTGATGCCTTTTATTAGTATTGAATTCTGTGAATAGACCACAATCTGTGCATTATACTGTGGATGGGCAATTGGGTTGTTTGCAATCCGGGGTGTTTTAGGAATAAGGTTGCTATGAACCTCCTTGAATAAGACTTTCCGGGTACCCGTTTTCATTTCTCTTAGGAAATATCTAGGAAGGCAAATGCTGCAGAGAAAGGGAGTTGCATGTATAACTAGAAAAACTGCCCAAAGTTTTCCATGGTGCTCTTACCACGTCACACACCCAGCGGGAATGAAGGAGGGTCAGTTTCTGTCCAAGTTGGATGACACTTGGTATTGTTTGTGTTGTAGTCACACTGGAGGTGCGGGAGGGACCCCCTCCACCCAAAATCTCATTGAGATGCCAAGCTGAAGACACCACCTGTACGCATGAAAAAGTACATAAAATTCCTGGCTGGCGTAATGAGCCTTCCTGGGAGGGCGGAGTAGGCTCTCCGGTAGATCCCCAAATGGCTGCTCTTAAGACATTTTATATATCTTGCATTTTTCTTTTCCTTTTTTCAGTTCGACTAAGCATTTCCTGGGTGTGAGTTTCCTTGTACTTATGTTGCTTGAGTTAACCATGCTTCTTGGGTTGGTAGCTTTCAATGTGGAAACTTCTCAGGCACTGTCTTGTCAGGTATTACCAGTCACGTATTCTTCCCCTCTCCATCCGGGTCTCCCATTACAGGGAGGGTAAAGCATGACATTGTGCCCTGCCACTATCGTGCACGTACACTTTTTAAAAGGTCATTTTTCTAAATTGGGGTAAGAAGATTTACCCTGAGATCAACCCACTTAACACCTTTTGAAGTATATAGTGCAGTATGGAAAACCACTGCGCTGTAAAGCAGTTGTCTAGAACTTACTCATCTGGTATAACTGAAACTTTTCACCCATGGAGCAACAAACCCCCATTTCCCCTTCACCTAACCCTCGTAACTACCCGCTCTCCCTCTGCTTCTGTGAGTTCAAATACTTTAAGTCATCAATATACTATATAAGTGGAGTCATGCACTATTTGTCCTTCTGTGACTGTCGTATTTCCCTCGCCATAGTGTTCTCGAGGTTCATCCACATGGTGGCAAATGGCAGGATTTTCTTCTGTTTTAAGGCCAAATACTATTCCATTTTACACAGAGACTACATGTCCTTTATTCATTCAGTGATGGTCATTTAGGTTGTATCCGGAGGTTGGCTGTTGTAAACGATGCTTCAGTGAGCATGGGACTCCCAATATCTCTTCAAGACTCTAATCTAGATTCCTTTTTCTAATCTTTAGTGTTGAGAGTATTGCAGGTGACCCCTTTTCCCCTCATTGCCCCCCTCCTCCTGGTTCCCATAGATTCTTTTATTTCAATTGCCCTGTCTTCAAGTTTACTGGTACTTTCTCCTTTTGTATCCAGTGGGCTCTTCAAACCACCAAATGAGTTCATCTGATTTTTTATTGTCTTTTCCATTTTAAGTGTTTTTACTTTATTAGTTTTCATGGATCTGCTGAAATTATCTCTCTTTACTCATGTGGTCTTCCTTCTCCACTCTGTGAACATAATCATCATTGTTATTTTAAAGTTGTTGTCTGACCTGGACAGTGTGGCTCAGGGGTTAGCATCTCTCTATGCACCAGGAGGTCCCTGATTCAATTCCCAGTCAGGGCACATGCCCAGTTTCGGGTTCAGTTCCCAGTGGGGGGCATGCAGGAGGCAGCCAGGAGATGTTTCCCTCTTCATCAATGTTTCTATCTCTCTCTCTCCCTCCCCCTTCCTCTCTCTGAAATCAATAAAAACATATTTAAAAAATAAATAAAATATAATAAAATCCCTGTCTGATCATTTTTACATATGGGTCATCTCTACTTCTTTTTCTACTGATTGCCTTTCATCTTAATGATGGGTTACATTTCTTAGCTCTTCTGCTATCTCCTAGTTTATAATTATACACCAGAGAATATATGGGAAAGAATTGAAGGAAAGACCTAAAGAAAATCACATTTATGCTCCAAGAAAGGACATTACTCTTCTGTCAGTTGCCAGTCTGGAGGCTGAGGAAACCTAATTTATCATTCCTCTTGGTCCAGGCTTTGTCTGAACATGCTTCAGATGTGTCTGAGGCAGAGTGAAAGCTTCCCATTCCACATGCCTTTGGGAGTTGCCCACTGGCTGAATTCTAAAGATTCCTCCTTCCCACCTTACCCATTAGCTTTCCACGCGCAGGGAACACCAGCTCCCCTCTGCAGCCTGCCTGAAGGTGGTTGAATTACCATGGATTTTTCTTGCTACACGTCCTTCTCGAGCCTTCTGCGCAGCAGGAAATGGCTCTGAATCCTGCCGCGTGGCCCCCAGTGCTCAGAGAGCCCTCGCAGGGAGGAGCTGTTGCCTCCGGGGGCTCGGCTTCCCTCCCCTGCTCCAGCCCAGGTCCAGAGGCCTTTCACCAGCTGACACTCAGGGAGGGGCCTGGGCACTGAGCCCCCCTCTTCCGTCCTACCTGCACCCTTCTCCCACCTCACGGACCACCTGCTGAAAGTCCGCACTCTGACAACGGGACCATCTCACAACTCTCTGAACTGCTGTGACTGCAATTTCACTGTTCCGGAATCCGCGAGTCTGTTCCCGAATCCGCGAGTCTGTTCCTGAATTTGTTAGAGAGGGAAGTGGTGCCTTTCCCGCGAAGATCAAAGTAAACAAGTGAAAGTGACTTGAGAAGTGCCAGGTCTCATTACCTGTATTCAGGATGGGGCCAAAGGGGGGCTTCCAGTTGTTCACATGGAAAATAAGACAACCATTCCTGAAGAACAAGGCGAGAATAAACTGTGTTTCCCATACTCACAGCTGTAAAGCTACTGTGCCCACCACCCTGCATGTGATACATTCGTATCTGCTCCTCAAGGTAAACCTGCAACAACAGAGACACCCCTCCGACTGTGCGTCTTTTTCAAACACCAGCGGCAGCAATGTCAAAGACCAAATCAAACCAACTGTTCACTGTTGGGCAATTTACTTCCCAGGCTTCTGTCTCTATGTTCAGAGTGAAAAACAAATTTTTTTTTTTTGAGATTCTAGCCCATCAAGTACCTTATTCAAATTTGAACAAAAAAATAGTTAATAATTGTTGCCATTAAAAATGAAGGCATTGCCCGGCTGGTGTGGCTCAGTGGTTGAGCGTTGACCCTGCACCAAGAGGTTGCCAGTTCAGTTCCCAGTCAGGGCACATGCCCAGGTTGTGGGCCCGATCCCCAGTGGGGGGCGTGCAGGAGGCAACTAATCAATGTTCTCTCTCATCGATGTTTCTCTCTCTCTCTCTCTCTCTCTCTCTCTCTCTCTCTCTCTGCCTTCCTCTCTAAAATCAATAAAGAAAAAAAAATTTTAATGACGGCATGAGGACTCAGGCCTCAGTCCCCAGTTAGTATAAAAAATCCAGTCTTCAACCTCAAGTCTCAGTAACCTCAAATCCCATGAGCTTTTCTGCCACAGTACTTTGATATGTTAGGGTTATAGTACCAGATTCTTTCATCTGCTTCTTTCTTTCCTTTCAGATTCTTTCCAGACTACAGCATCCCTCTTAAAAATGAAGTCCCTGTCTGAGATCTAGTTTAATATAAATTGTATAATGTTGCCTTCCTTTGCTCACTGTAGCTCTGTGACTAGAAAGGCAATTTTCTCTAAATTCGGAGCTCACCCTCCCCTTGTTTCCATTTAGATATGTCTAAGTTATTTCATTCTAAATTATCAGCACCATCTGACTGTTAATTAAAGGACTTTGTTTTGCCGGGACATTCAATAGAGCTCGTGTTTACCTCTGTAATCTATAATTATTAGTGCATTTCCTCCGCCACCTCCAGGAAGTCATCTGCAAATGCTCTTTGTTTTCTGTCCTGAGGCAAGACATCTGCCAGTGACCTGTTTTTTTCATTTTGAAGCTCCAGTTTCTCCAAAAACACTTTGGTTTGTAAAGAACTGAACACACACACACACACACACACACACACACCCCGCAGATGAATTTATCAGAAATAGAAGTTACATTTGAATAAAATGTGACATTCTCCCTCACTCTCATTCTGGCTGACTGCTGTTCTGCCTTAAACCTTCAGCTTCTTCAAAGTGCGGATAAAAAGGCCAAATGTGTGTGTTTTGCCAGGGATCATAGTGTTCCCATGGCATCAGACCTCGCTCGTTCCTGCTCCATTTCATTGTAGACAGACATCGGAACATTCCCGTGGCATCGGACCTCGCTCGTTCCTGCTCCATTTCATCGTGGACGGACATCGGAACATTCCCGTGGGACCTCCAGGGGCTGGAATGTGGGTGGCTCCCCAGGCCAAGTCTGCGTCCTCCCCTCTGCTCTACTCTGGGTTTCTGGACAGTGGACTTGGCTTCATTGATTGTGACTAAACGGACTCGTCTGTATAAGTAGTTGAAGAATATTGAATTCTAGTTATTGCTTGTGTTTTTAGTTTTAAGGACCTGGCAAAGCATTTACTCAACAACAATTTCGGGTGCATGGTGTCCTTCTTCATCACCAGGAATGTGCCCTGTAATAATCAATGAAGCTGTCAACATTGGAAAGTCCCGGCCTCAAGCCCCAGACTGGACGCTGCACCGAGGGGGAGGGGGGCCCTCCCCAACTGGAGCACAGTGCCCCCTGTAGGCTCGTGTGGATATGAGCACGCCTTAGCTCCCCGGGCGTGGACAGTTGGTGTGAGAAACAGGCGTGTAAATGCTCAACGCAAACTTAGCGGGCAGCACGCCCGACTGATGTGAAGAACAGAGAATGCCTTCAAGAGAAGGTGCTCCTAGCTCAGCTCTGAGGAACAGAGTTTATCCAGGTCCAGAGCGGAGGAAGAACGTTCGAGAGGGAGCGACCTCAGCACAGCCCTAGCGGGGGAGGGAACCCTCAAATGCATGAGGAATGTTCAGTGAACGCTGTTGGGGGAGTGGGCGATGAGCAAACCTCAGGTAGGGTCTTGCCAAACAGGCAAAGTGTTCAGAGTTCATCCTCATCGCACAGGGTTGGAAAACGTGTAAACTACGGGCCGCATGAAGCACAAACCCCAGGTCGCTCTGAGTCCTGAAGCTCCCGGCAGTTCACTTACATTCCCCAGTTCGCTGAACTCTGAAATGAGACCATGACACCCACCTCCCGTGTAGGCAGAAGAGAAATACTGTTACAAGTAAGGCGTCTTTCTTTCGGGACTGTCCTCGGGACAGAGGGGCCATGCCCGCTTCTTTTTCTTTGCCCACCAGCCGCCGGGCTGCGGCCCCCCGGGTTTGGAACCGAAGCTCAGCAAAGGTAGGACGAGCAGGAGTGTGCTGGAGCCCACATCAGGGACAGGCGACAGAACCAGGGCTGACTCTCATGCTTCCAGACGTGCGCAGACAGATGCTGAGCTTCCACCCCCGTTCACTAGGTCTGGGTGGCCTCTCTGTGCCTCTTTGTCTTTCCTTCTTGGGTACAAATGGCACCCCCATCGCTGCTCACACAACTTGCTGAGGGGAGGAAGGGGCAGTGGAGAAACCAGTGCGTGTGCGTGTGTGTGTGTGTGTGTGTGTGTGGCCCTTTCCCACACCTTCTATTCTCCAAAGAAAGAACATCTTATCAAGAAGTCCCCAAACAGCGTACCTGCATGTCCCCTGGGGAGCCGGGCAGCTCATCCTGAGCGGAGGGGATGGGGATGACACACACGATTCATACGAAGCATCAGCATCACGACAGCGCCTTCCTGCCTTTAGCATCCAGTTACTCCTCTGATATCAGAACTAAATCAGATTTCCGTTAGCCAGGGAGGGAATGAAACGTGGCTGCAGGGGAGGACAGCGATGCCTGGCAGGGATCAAGCTCAGTGAGCCCCCGGGCGGGGCGGGAGGGGCAGCGGGGGGGGGGGCACAGGAAGAGACCACATCCAAGCAGGAACGTGGCGAGGACCACCTCGCTCTGGGCCGCGAGAGAGCCTGCAAAGCCTCCGGAAACACAGAGCTAAGACAGCAGGAAAATCACGCGAGGACCCAGAATCTGCCCAGCAACAACGGAGAAGAAAAATGCATCCGTTCTGAAGAGCGACCTTTCCAGTCCTGTGTGCCCATCCTGTCAGCCACAGTGACACAGGGACTCGTGCAGCTGGGGGCGCCTGAATTCCGTATCTAAAAGGGGTCCCCAAAGACCTCCACATTGGGCCCTGCCTCTTCCCCTTTTCATTCTCCTTGTAGCCCAACCGCTGTAATTTGGAGACATTCTAGTAAACACAGGATGGATTGACGTAAACACAACCAAGTGCCTAAATAATTGAATAGGAGTTTCTCCGTGAGATCCAGCTGGTAAAAATAGAATCTATGTAGTTGAGGAACCAAAACAGTTTGATCCATAACACCAGCTAAGTAAATATACTGGTGGGTATACAGTGTGTGGTATAGTATACTGGATCACGATCGTACACACACACACTTCAGTCTACCTGGCTTACCCCCAACAAAGTCTGTATATTCCTACCCACTTGATAGCCAGTTATCTCTGAAGGAAGACTAATAGCTTTTGAAATGTATTTGTCCACCCCCCCAAAAAAAATTTAACATGAAAATATTAGCATGGGGGAGGGGGGTTGATAAATGTGTTTCCCAACTGCAGATTCGCAGAGTTTAACTAGAGCGAAATCTAAAGGTCACAGACTTTTGGTGAGATGGTAGTTCTGTCTTCTAATGAATTTACATGGAGTTTCCGCCCCATGAATTCCCAGTGTCCCACTACCCCTGCCCCTGGGCATGACGTCCAACCCCTTGACTGAGGGTTAGGGTTGTGATGAGCCCTCCCGAACTTTCTAGCAGGTACACCCCGCTGACCTCATGGAAGACACCGAGTGTCCTGGCCTCCAAGTCCTTGCACATGGATTCCTTCCACCTTGAATTATCTTTCTTCACTTTTGATCATCAAGATGTTAAGTGTTTGCCTGGCCCATCTGGCTTAGCAGTTAGAACGTGGGCCTGCTGGATTCCAGTCAAGGGCACGTACTTGGGTTGCAAGGTCGATTCCCAACCCTGGTCGGGCAGGAGACAACCAGTCAATGCTCTCTCTCACATCGATGTCTCTCTCTCTCTCTCTCACATCAATGTCTCTCTCTCTCTCTCTCTCATCAATGTCTCTCTCTCTCTCTCTCTCTCACATCGATGTCTCTCTCTCTCTCTCACATCAATGTCTCTCTCTCTCTCTCTCTCTCATGTCTCTCTCTCTCTCTCTCTCACATCAATGTCTCTCACATCAATCTCTCTCTCTCACATCAATGTCTCTCTCTCTCTCTCACTCTCTGTCTCACTCTGTCTCTCTCTCTCTCTCCCCCCCCCCCACTTCCACTCTTTCTAAAAACAAAACCAATGGGAAAAGAGCCTCAGGTGAGGATTAACAAAAACAAACAAACAAACAAAAATATCAAGTCTTCCTCAAAGTCACCCCCAAGGCATTTCTGACCTTTCCATGCTAGTAGTGCCACTTCCACAGGTCCCCCGTGTGACATCCCCTGCACTGTCACAGGACCACTGCCACCCTCCGGTCTGTGTCCCACTCCCTAGGTGAAGACCCTGTCCCAGCGCAAGCTCCCTGAGGTGCGGACGCAGCGCAGGGCGCCCCCTCTCTGTCACAGTGCCCAGCGCAGCATCAAGGCTGAAGAGCAGCCCGGCTCCTGCTGTTGTGAATTAAATCACCAGTGAAACATCTTTCAGAAGAAGAGGGAGCTGGTTCAACCAGGCAGAGACCATCTCTGTCTGTTTGTTGTCACATTGGCTGGAATTAGTCCTGGCTGCTGTGTGGATGTTATTTTCAAATGTAAATACCTGGGCCTCTTGTTCTTCATTGTTTTCTTATAACAGAATTGTTGTTTTTTTTCTTACCCTCACATTTGGCTGAACTACCTATTTAATGCCGAAACGGATTTTCCCGATTTTGTGGGCTCGTCGGATGAGCCTTCTTTTGAGGGGTGTTTTGCAGAACAGACTGTTGCAGGAAAATTCTGAGAAGAATCACCAGGGGGCGCCAGAGCCACATAACAAGGCCGCCGAAAGCTACTCCCGGAGTTGTGTTTGTCCTCAGCCGCAGATGGGTCCGTGCTTCCTCTCCAGACTGTCCACCAGGCTGGTCCTGCACATCATCTCGGTCTTATCTGGGCCTCATGACGCCGCCCCTGCCGGATTTCAGCAGGCAGAAGGAGCCGTTCCCCGCTAGCACGAAACAAGGGTTTCAGGTTTGCTGGCCCAGAACCACCGATTGCAGGCCAGCTGCGTGCTTTGCTCTGTCTGTCCCTGGATTTAAAAGGTAGCATTTTTCTGTTGGGAAGGAATTCAGAGTTCTCCCACCTGTCTGTTTCCCCAGACCCCGCTTAATAGGGACAGAGGCTGAGGCGTGGTTACTGACTAAATCCGTGCACAGTAACGGGAGCACTGTATTGGAGACCAGTCTCCTCGACACTGTCTCCTTGATACTCAGTACCGCTGCCCAGGACCGTGCAGATCGGGTGTACCCTCCAGGCGTCCGCGAGGCATCGGCCTTTGCAGGTGCTCAGGAAAGGAGCCGCTGACCGTGAGGAAACTGGGGCTCTTTTCCTTTTATTCTGACAAGCCCGGTGTCCATTTGATCCAGGAATTCCAAAATTGTATTTTCTTCGGGCTATTTTGAATTTTAAACTCAAACCTCCCTTTTAGAGAAGGGGGAAAAAATAAAGCTTCCAACATGTAAATACCAACCCCTTGAAACTGACATCAGCGTGTTGATTTGTGTCCTTAGCAAGTTAGGGATACGCCCCGAGTGTCGGAAGCGTCATGAGGATGTTCGATGTTGCAGCAGTGAACTATTTTCAATGACCTGATGCAGCGATGAGACGCGAGGATTCGTGCATGTCGTGACGAGCTAGGTGTCAGGTGCCTTCTGTGTGGGGAGCCCTGCTCTAGTTCTGGGGCGCACACTCTCGGGTTGATGGGAGGAGACAGACAATCAGCAGATAAACTAACCCAGTGTGGCAGTGATAAGTGCTGTGGAGGACAAACGAGGGAAGGAACACAGGAAGTACTTGGAAAGGGACGGGGCTTGCAAGTCTACAGTGGGTGGCAAGACCTCACAGATGCAAAGTGGATATGCCCAGGGCATTGCAAAGGGCACTGCAGGCTGAAGAACAGCAAGAGCAACTCGCCGCCAGAGGGGCTGCCGGATACGCTGGACCAGAGCAAGAAAGCTGTGTTTCTGGAAGGTGTGAGCCAGGGAGAGGGCTGGCAGAGGGAGCCGGGGTCATTGCATCCGTTTTCTTTTCTTTTCTTGGCAAAGCTCAAGGAGGGGAGACTGCTTTGGTTTCAGCCCCTGGTTCAACTTTCATGAAATAATTCAGGAAAGTGCATAAAACAGCCAGGTTGCTGATCAAGCTTCAGGGAACGGGGAGAAACTGTCATCTGAGAACCGCTAAGGATTGATTCATACCGAAATCATTTCCATCTCAGACTGGAAATTCCGCCTGTCGGCTGGGGCTGACAACCAAGACTGATCACCCAAGCCAAGTTGATCACAACACATGAAAATGCTGAGGCACCTAGAATTAATTACTACCCCAGTGAGACTCCCATCTCTGCTAAAGATAGCCCCTGAATAGACCAGGCCATCTATCTTTCTCATACTCCATTCATAGTATCATTTAGCTGCTCTTTCCCCTCAAAGCCCACCACATGTCTTACCCAGACAATGATTTTCTTTCCTTCACTTTTTAAGATTATATGTAAGAAGTAATCAAGTGAAGGAAAGTATGAGTCCTGTGATAATAAAAGTCATTCTCTGCTGACTATGGAGAACTACTATTTATAGATAATTTTGAAATATATGATCTCTTTCCCACACTTTATCTTCCTGACTCCCCACCCCCCAAAACTCTGTGAATTTGGTATTTTTATCATCGTTATTGCTCATGGATTACATGTGAAAAACAGTGGTCAGCATCTTTAAAAGCTTTTTCAGTCCTTTCTCCCCATTAAATTCCCTTCTGTTGCCATTTGTTTGACATCTTTGTTTCCAACTTGGTCTCACTATTTAAAACCCAGCAAAGAGATCTGTGCCAGCCACACAGTAATAACAGAATAAATATATGTTGGACTGAACTGGATTTCTCCATGTGGGATGTCCTCTTCTCTTGTCTTGTCTCCGAACACGCATGTTCTTCCCTCAGAACTCGGCTACGACGCCACTCATTCTGGGAGACTTCCTTATAAGTTTCTCCTACTTCAGTATAATTAGTACCTCCATCCTCTATATTCTGTGCATATATTATATTAATGTTTTTTTGGAATCAGAGCATCTAACTCTCTCTGGTTCAACAGATATTCATAGAGAAAAAGTACTAATAAGAGTCATTCATCACAACCCCACAGGTAACATCATACTCCCTGGTGAAAAGCTAAAAGTTTTCCCCTGTGATCAGGAACAAGACAAGCATGCTTGTCAACATATTACCGGAAGCTCTAGCCAGAGCAGTTGGGCAAGAAAAAAAAAAAATAAAAGGCACCCAAATTAAAAAGAAAGAACTAAAATTATCTTAATTTGTAGATGGCATAAAATTATATATAGGAAACCCTAAAGACTCCCCAAAACTCTTTCAGGACTAATCAACAAATTCAGTAAAATTGCAGGACACAAATCAATAATACAAAAGTTAGTTGCATTTCTATATACTTAGAATGAACTATCAGAAAGAAGAATTAAGAAAACAACCCTATTTACAATTACATCAAAAAACTTAGGAGGTGAATGACATTGATGAAAGAAGTTGAAGGCATAAATAAATTGAAAGATATTCCATGTCTATGGATTGGAAGAATTAACATTGTTAAAATGCCCATACCATCCAAAGCGATCTACATATTTAATGCAATCCTATCAAAACCCCAATGGCATTTCTCACAGAAATAGAAAAGCAATCCTAAAATTTGTATGAAATCACAAAGGACCCCATATAACCAAAGCAAGCTTGAGAAAGAGCAAAGCTGGAAGCACCACACATTCTGATTTCAAACTATATTACAAAGCTATAGTAATCAAAACAGTATGTTATTGGCATAAAAACAGACGCATAGAGCAATGGAACAGAACAGACAGCCCAGAGGAAAACCCGCGCATATACAGTCAATTAAATTTTGACAAAGGATCCAAGAATATACAATGTGGAAAGGACAGACCCTTTAATAAATGGTGCTGGAAAAACTGAATAGCCACATGCAAAAGAATAAAATGGGACCCTGTATTATATCATACACAAAAATCCATTGAAAATAAACTAAAGACTGAAATGTAAGACATGAGACCATAAGACTTCTAAGAGAAAACATAGGGTGTAAGCTCCTTGACGTTGGTCTTGGCAGATGTTTCTGAAGTTAAGAAAAGGGATAACTGGGATTGCAGGCAAACATTGGAGAAAGACACAAGTAACCAGCATTGTTGGGACTGATTGAATCAAACTCCTACAGAAGGCAGCACCGTGTAAGTGGGGGGCATGGACCTGTCCAGACAGGTCTGCTAAAGAATTCTAGTCCCTCCCCTTATTCTGTGACCCTGAGCAACATCTCTGAGTCTGTGTCCACATTTGTGTGATGGAACTGGTCACCCTCGCTGTATAAGTTATTCATTTTCTTATATAAGTGCTGATCTTCCTACCAATCATTACTGCCCGTTCTGCAGATAAAGTGGAGTTGTCTAGGGCACACCTTGACGGGAGGTCCCACAATCGAACCTCCTGTGTATGCCTTTGTGTTTGTTCACACCAACGGGATCTATTTGAGATTCCCAATGTTTCTTGAACACAGTGTTGTGCTTTGCTGAGAGGGAACCCGAACGTGACTGCCACCTCCCTGAGCTCCAATCCCGGTCTGGGTGTGCTTTCTTCATTCTGTCAAGGACCTGGGCTACATAGACATGCAACGTGATTGACTACTTGCATTGATATCAAACACATATATAGCATAAAATAAATGTAAATATAAGAATCTCTGTGTTTATAATCATATAATCATAATGTTCTACGTTTGTAGAGTTTATTCACCTGGTACATTTGTTGAAGGCATCCAAGTTCTGGAGTTGGCAGCTACTCTCTATATATGGGAACTTGATAACTTCTTCTACCTCCTATAGGTTATGGGCTTTAAATGATAAGCTCTGCAGAGTTTATACCATGGTACCTGCCATGGAGAGAGTGCTCATCGGATGTTATTATAGTTTTAGTATCATCATCATTGTTATTATTATCTTCTCTTCCTAGTAAACCAGCGCAGTCTCCAGGGCACAGAAGGATGTGTTGACCATGTTCCCTGACCTGACCATTTTGACCCCAAAGATGTTTTGGTTCAAGCATGCACTCCGGAACGTGTCCCAGTTTTACAGAGAGCAAACTGAGGAGCCGGAAGGATAAATGGCTGCATTTGAACACATCTGCAACAACAATTGAGCTCTTCGACCTCCTGCACAGTGGTCTTTCCTTTACTATTATGTCCTAGCATGGCCATGTTAGAAAACTCTTCCAGTTGAGAAAAAGGTTGGTGGAAAGGGAAGTGAATGAGCTGTATCATTTACACAGATTGGAGAAATATTGTTGTTCCTTTGCATGTTATGTTCTTGCCAGAAATCAAGTAGGTGGAGTTTTTGAACAGTCATCAGTTAGATAAATATGCTAGTTTCCAATCATCAACTTTAGAGCCATATCTTCATAAATATAAAGCCAACTTTGTATTTAAAGTTTTAAGGAAAGAAAACTCAAGAGGAAAAGCAGGCATGATGCTGAACTCATTGCGCTTGGCTCCCTACCAAATTTCTCTCATCAAAAGTAATGACTCTAAAGGGTTATAAATACCATAATCCTATGTCAGGAAGCATAAATTATTCTAGGGAAAGTTTTACATTTAAGTCACCTTCTCAAAAATCTGAGGAGCTAACTGAAACTGCAAGCATCTAATTCAGACCCCAATAGACTCAGGAAAAGATGAAAATGGCCATTGAGGGCTGGTCTCACTATAGGCACAACTGCAACGTCTCAGAGGTCACTGTCTTTCACCTTTGTCTTCAACTCAGCCCATTCTCCGTAAGAGAGATCATGTCCCACCAGCAATATTCTAGCTTAATAAGATAAAATCCTGATGATCAGCGCATGAAAGGAAAACCGAGAAAAACCAGGCTCCGCTACTGATAAATATTTAACAGATGTGGTCCAAATCCCTCTGCCAGCCAGAGAAGGGAGAGACGTTCTATTTCACAGTTCGGATATAATTATTGGCCACATTTCTCCAAGCAAAGACAGTGACATTGGCTCGTTCCCCAGGCGGATTTTCTTCTGATCTTGGCACTGGGATTTGCTTTCCTTTAACATATTGCAGCAACGTACCCTGCACTTGACCCTGTTCATTCATTCAAAAGATACCTGGATCCAAATCTGAGGAGTAGGAAGGGAAGAGGCTGGCACAAGCTGTGTTTATCTACCCATCAAAGGATTACAGAGAAACACGTATATTCCCTTCATCCCTGAAAGCACCTGTCTGTGCGTCTACAGTAGACCAGATGGCTCTGGCAAGCAGTGGTTTGATCCAGGTAGTTCACTTGGGAGTTAGAAGAACTTTTACCCAGACCTTGAAAATCGCCTTTTTTGGGCTTCACAGACAGTCAGCGTTGTTCCAAGTATGATGCCCTTTGCCCTTCTTAAACAGATTGTGTGCAAAGAATGTTCTGAACATCACCACGAGACTCCTTCCAGTAACCGCTGAATCATCCTTTGGATTCCCAAGCAGCTGTTATATAATAGGAGAAGGATGTTTTGACCATGTTCCTCGACCTGACCATCTTGACCCCAAGGATGTTTTGGTTTGAGAGTGCACGCGGAGCTGAGGTGGGCAACACACCACGACGGAATGCATTTCCTCTTTCTGCGCTTTCCCCCTTGCAATCATTTTACTAACACTGTTACCAGAACAATTTTTTTTTTCTGCAACACTAATCCGATAATGTCCTTCCTCTGCTCAGAAGTCGTCAATCACTGACTTCCTCTCCCCAACAGAAGAGCAGCAGTGCATCCTGATCGCACTTGACCTGCCTCCTCGCATCTCAAGTCCTCGTCCACCGCCGCCCCGCCCCGAGCACATCCTCAGGGATGTGCATCAATCGGTGCTTTCATTCCCTCGCCCCACCCCCCCTTGTTTTCAGATCATTCTTTTCCAACACAAAGACCTTCCAGACCGGCGTCAGGTCTCTCTGCACCTAGAAACCATGTTCCGACGGTTCTAGGCTCTGATCACCCTCGCTTCATGGCCATCATATACTCTTTCAGTTATTATAGGCGTTTTCTTGCTGTTTCACGGACTGTTATTTATGGCACATCGCTGTGTCCCCAGACATTGCCTGTTGGCCTCTGTTTTGCTGTTAGTGAATATGTTGCGTGGTCAGTGCGGTGGGGACCAGGGGGACCGTGGATAATGAAGGCAGGAGGAAACCGTGAGACTGTTTCTCCCTCATCCTTGCGTGTCTGCGTGGGATCTGTGCCGCCGAGCCCGGAGCACAGGCGTGCTCGTCGCCGGGCCGGGCGTGGGCCGGGGTGCGTGGGCCGGGGTGCGTGCACCGCTTCACGGGACAGCCGGTGGCTCCGAGGCCCGGACCGTGAGCTCTCCGCGTGCGTGCCCTGTGCTGCCCGTGGCCAGAGCTTGCTGCTGGATTTGAGAGAAAAGACCCCGGTAAGAATACACAACTGATTAAAGATGTGTGCTTTGGAATCTGCCTTTTAAAAAATATATGTTTTTATTGACTTTAGAGAGAGAGGAAATGAGAGGGAGGAAGAGAGAGCTAGAAACATCATGAGAGAGAACATCGACTGGCCGCCTCCTGCACGCCCCCCACTGGGGATCAGGCCCACACCCTGGGCATGTGCCCTGACCAGGAATCGAACCAGCGACTGCTTGGTGCAGGGTCGACGCTCAACCACTGAGCCACAGCGGCCGAGATGGAATCTGCCTTTGTGAGGAAAGGTTCCGTCCGGTACTGACCCCTAACCAGAGTGCGCACAGGATGGTTTCATACAAAGTTCTACGCCTGTTGTCATTGTACTTGATCATCAGCAAGGCTGTGCTCTCGGGGGTCACGTCTGTGTTTATTACATCACCCTATGTCTGGAGCACTTTCCCTGGGCCGAGGACACAGAGGGAGGGGGTGCTGCTCCTGCTCTTGCAGCATTTCCTGCGCACATCTTGGAAGCAGAACAGCTAAAGCCCAGCGAGGTCAAGCGACTGGCCACTGGCCACAACTGGCCGGCCTCAACTTTACTTAAAGTCTTGATTCATATCACAGCCACTTTCCACGTCTCATGCTGCTCCCCAGCCCACATGCAGGAAGGGATTGCTCCTACAAGTTTCTTTTATTTATTTATTCACTTATTTATTTATTCGTTTATTTTTATCCTCACTCGAGGACATGTTAGCATTTATCTTCAGATAGAGCAGGAGGGAGGGAGGAAGGAACAGAGAGAGAAACATCGATGCAAGAGAGAGACATCAAGTGGTCGTCACCCACACGACCCCAGCTGGGGCCGGGGACAAACTGCAACGGAAGTACATGCCCTTAGCAGGACTCTCTGGTCCGAGGGCCAACACTCTAACCACCGAACCAAACCGGCCAGGGCTTTTTTTTTTTAATGTTTCATATTTTATTTATTATTGACAGTATTACAGATGTCCCCTATTACACCCCTGGCCCCCTTCACCCAGCCCCCACCCGGCCACAGGCCTTCCCCACACTGCGTCCACGGGCTGTGCAAACATGCTGTCTGGTTCCCCCCCCCCCCAGACTCCTGTCTGCTCCCCGCATCCACGCCTCTGGACCCCTTCTGTTCATCCGTGTGCTTTGTCCATTAGATTCCACATGTACGTGAGACCTTGCGGGTCTTGTCTTTCTCTGACTGGCTTGTTCGCTCCGCATAGTGCCCTCCCTCAGGGGGTTTCTGAACTCCTGTCTGCACGGCTGGCGAGCGCGGGGCGAGCTCCGTGGGGGAGGGCACCCTGCTTTCTCTGCGACTTGCAGGAGACGGGGACAGCCACCGGCCCGAGTCGGGTGGAAATCCTACAGTTAGAGCAGCTTCCCCAAGACAGCTGGGGGTCCCCGAGGAGCCGGGCCGGTCCCCGGCGTACATTTCGGAATGATGTCATTCCACGGCGCTCACGCTCCCTCAGGACCTCGCTGTGTCCCGGGGAGCGGGGCCACTTTGATGACCTCCTTCTTCCCGGGCTTGGAAGCTGCTACGTAACCATCCTTCAACCTCTGCAAAGCCAGCAAAGTTCAACAGCAAAAGCAATATCAGCACTTGAGACTTATGTCCCCCCTTTTAGATTTTGCAGATCAAACCAGAACACGGACATGGACAGAGAAGAACACGGACTTTGCCGCTTACAGCGGATGTTTTCCGGATCAGCCCAGAGCCCTGGAAGGTCCTCCCTGACGCCCGACAGAAACTAGAGCATCCTTAGGAAGACGGCCTGGGCTGGAGGGTGCCGCCTCAGACCGCTTCCCAGCTCTGCCGGCCGTTCCCGAGCCTCGAGTTGCGATCTTTATTATCCCAGAGTCCCTCTGACCTTTCAAGTTGTTTTTCATACCTCTTTCTAGCCACCGCTGATGAATGCCTTGGCGGACAGTTAACATGGCCTCGATTCCTCGCAGGGCTTTGAATCCAGCCCTACAACATCCTTAGTCCCCTCTCTGCAGCTGTCCCACAGTTGCCTAGCGCTGTGCTCGGGCCAGGCCCCAGAGTGGCCGGCTCCAGTCAGCTCGGTGGAGGATTTGACAGACACACGGGAGAACAATAGCTCATGGATTTACTGTCAAATTCTATTTTTTTCATTGGTAGACTACGCATCTTAGTTATGTGTATTTTTATAAAGGTGGCAACGCTGGCCTAGGTATGCAGGGACATCTCTTTCCCTGGACCCGTCACTGGGCGACATTCCCCAGCCTTCCTGGCAGTCACCCGGGACCAGGTGTGACCTCTTTCCAACCCACGGCATGTAGATGAGAGTGACGACGCCACCTCTAGGCCTAACTGTGAAGACTTTCTGCCAGTAGCCTCCCACCTCCCTCCGCTGCTCATTGGTGCACAGACGCTGGTAGCTTAGGGGCTCGTAGAAAACCTGACAGGTCCACCTCCCTCCGCGGCCCATTGGTGCACAGAACGCTGGTAGCTTAGGGGCTCGTAGAAAACCTGACAGGTCCCCAACTGCCGCTGGAGTTTGTGCGGCGGGGAAGGGCTCCTGCAGTGTGGAGCACTGAGGGGTGAGGTTTTCTGCTGCATCACGGCCACGGGGAAAGCAAGGCCGTGGCGTCGTGGTGGTGGTTGGTTTGCGGCCGGCGGGGCTGAGTGAGGCCGGGCAGAGCTGTGCAGGAAGGTGGCACACTCTGCCTTCGATGTGAGGAGGCACCTTGAGAGCTGCCCGCCCCAGTCTGCCAGTTCGAGTCAGCTCGGAGCTCCGGGGAGGAGAAAGTTCTGGCAAATACTCATTTTCACATGCGTGTCCACAGATGTCCACAGCAATGGAAAAAACTGAAGGTGCAAGTTTCCATGGTGTTGGAAAAGCGAGCCGGGCCAGGTACCAGACAGTACCACGTAAGCTTGATGGAGAGAGACAGTGACCGAGGCCCGGAGGTGTCCCTGCACCGCAATCTGAGCCACTGAGGGACAGCGTGGCCTTCCCACGTGCCATCCACGTGCAGCAGTTGAGAAGAAGAACGAGGTTGAAGATGAAAACAAGAAAGAGTTACAGCCCAGAGAGGGCTTTGTGGCCATAGGGGTCCAGGGACATGGACCTGCTTAGGAAAAATACTGACCAGAAGTCTACCAAGTTTTTGAAAGAAATGAAGTTTCAAAGCATTCACAGGTGGAGAGGGAACACCCTTGGCGGCTCAGGCTTCAAATAAACCCTGGGCTTCCGCCCTGCACAGGCAGGAAAGAGGTTCTGAAACCCGATGGACCTGAGGGAGCATCCTCCCCACACACACTTCAGCTGGGACCAGCGAGGACCCGGACAAGGAGGGGTGTCCCTGGACGGCCAGCAGCCACACCTGACTTCAGATTTTTAAAAGTGGGTTTCCTGTTCTTCGAGGACAGTGAACTTTATTCAGCAAGAATTGCCATGGTCCAGAATTAGGTCTGTCTCATCCTTACCCTTTCCATAAGAGTACGTAGAGCGAGGCAAAAATAGGTTTGCAGTCATGAGTGTACAAAACACAGAGCATATTCTTGTATTATAGTTGATTAATTATTGCAGTATTTGACGTAAGAATAACTCTCAACCTACTTTTGCTCAACTCTGAATGATGTTTTTATCTGCTTATTCACCAATGTATATGTGCATGTGTGTGTGCATGTGTGAATATGTGTGTACATGTGTGTGCACATGCATATGTGGACATGTGTGCATTGTGCACTTGTGGGTGCATGTGTGTTCATGTGTATACATTCGTGGGTGTTCACACACACATGTATGGGTGCGTGTGTGTGTGCCTGTATGCATGTGCATGTGTGTGTGCCAGTATGTGTGCACGCATGTGTGTGCCTGTGTGTGCATGTGCACATGTATGTGCATGCATGTAGGTGGGAGTGCATTGTGCATGTGTGCTTGCATGTGTGCATGTATGTGGGGGTATGTGTGTGTGTGTGTGTGTGTGTGCATGGGTGCCTGTGTGTGCATGGGTGCGGTGTGTGCATGTGCACATGTGTGTGCATGTGTGTGGGAGTATACATGCATGCAGGTATGTGTGCCTACATGTGTGTGCAAAGCAGATAGTGGAGTGTTGGCTTCTTTAGGTGACAGGTCTCTGGACTACAGGGAGCTACATCCAGATCTGAAGGTTGAACGGCTAATCACCCAGAAACCCTGAGCTTTCTGGGTGCGGTGACCGGATATGACTTTAGGTTATCTTAGGAAGGGGATGAATGTGTTCCTTACAGAAGAAAAACATGAATCTGATCACTGGTGAGAAATGCCTCTTCTTCCCTGGCGATCCAGGCAATAACCTCATTTCCCAGCCTGCACATGTGTCATGTGACTGATTCAATTCTGCTCCATGTTTTTACTTCTAAATGTAAACAAATCTCTCCATTCCCCATAGCCCTGTGGCGGTGTGTTTATAGCTGAGCCTACCTGTGTCTCGTCACTGAAGTGTTAGTGGGATAAATTCTAAGACAGTGGGAATGAGGCTGTGCCCAGAAGGGGTGACTATTCAGATTTAGGAGGCCAGAGAAAGCATTAAGGATGCTTATGTCTAAATGAACAAATGAAGGAGGAGAAGTTAGCTGAGCATCAGGGAATTTTTTTCAGCACTAAATATCAGATTTCCTCATTTGAGCTCATTAGGCAGTCTGCAAGTTACATTGGTATGTTATTTCTACGAGGTGGAAAGTATTTCCCGTTCATTCACATCACTGACAAAGAAGGCTGGTTCGTATTTACCTTAACTTCGTTTTTAATCCAGTGTCCAGCCACACACCTAATTTTTCACTTCCTGTACTTAAAAAAAAAAAGAAAAAAATAGTTTCCTGATTTTTAGAAAGAGAGTAAGGGAGAGGGAGAGAGAGAAAGAAACATTGATGTGAGAGTGGAACATTGATTGATCTGCTGTCTCCTGTATGTCCCCTACTGGGATCAAGCCCACCAGGCATGTGGCCTGACTGGGAATCAAACCGGCGACCTTTTGGGGCACAAGACAATGCCCAACCAACTGAGCCACATAGGCCAGGGCATCATTTTCTGTATTTCTTGACCACGATGTCCTCTCATCATCTTAATTCTATTAAATTCAAACATTTACATTGTTGCCACACAGACTCTTTAACATCTCTATCCATTTTCCACATGTATCATTTCACATTTTTTCACAACCTTAACTGGCCAAACACCTTCTGTCTCAATGAATATATTTATAAATACATATTTAAAAAAAATAATCTAGGCATCAGAAAATAAAGTTCATTTTCAGTGATGTAGATATATTGCAAAATGTGATTCTCTCGGTAATTTTCAGGAGGCCATACTTATATAATTGCATTTTCATTTTTCTGGGAGTCTTGTTATTGTTTAAACAAGTGATTAATGGCAGCTCGAAAATAGACTGCAGATAAAAATATCACAATGGAATTGAGTTTTATTGGTCACTGTTCAAAGAGATAATTGTATTCTGTTGGATCAAATCTCATATTCTAAATGTCATTTCCTGTAAAAGCTAATTTCTCTGCTCTCTTTGGGGATCCGGGTCTTTCCACTTTAAACGCTATAGGAGCACGACGATTTCAGGGGGAGTCTCCTGGTGGAAAGGCTGTTCCCTTTGGAAGGGTTAGAGAAATAAAGGAGAGCTATGACAGAGATGACCAGTTAGATCGTAGCTTTACAACATTATTTTCCGTTTGTTACCCTGTTTCACAGAATGTATGCGTCAGGTACATAAAATGCACAGTGATTTGGAAGAGTCCTACACCTCAGGTTAGCAAACCAATATGTCCTCAAGTTCTGACCCTTTATAATTCTATCACTCAGGAATTATTGTCATACTGTCCCTCCCACTGATCCTTCCAGCATTGAGACAGAATATCCATTTGAACCAATTTGGAGATTTAAACAAATTCAAGCAGATCTTGACTAGCAGAGCTTACATTTGCACCAAGCTCTAAAAAATCAGTTCTTTTAAAGATGACACGCTGCTGGGCATGTGCCCCACAAACACTGAACCCATGTAGGCACACGTCAGAGCAATACCAAAATCTGTCATGGCAATCACTTCTTCCTTGTGTATTCTTTTCATTATTTCTAATTGCATGCAGAATACATGAGTGTTACATTAGTTCTTTATTGCTACAAAGTCTCCAAAATGAGTGGCTTAAAACAATGCTCATTTATTTTCCCATAGGTTCTGCAGATCAGGGATCTGGGTGGGATGTAGCTGGTCCTCTTCTTTATGACCTTTCATAAGGCCCTACTCAAGGACCAAGGTCATCTCAAGGTCAACAGAGGTAGGATCTGCTTCTGAGCTCACTCAGGGGCTGTTGGCAGGATTCGGTTTGTTTACAGCTCTGAGTCTGAGGGCCCCAGTTACGTGCTGTCTGTGAGAGCCCCCCTCAATTCCTGGCCAGGTGTCCTCTCCATCAGAGCCCGCGCATGTGGAGAGCCGGGGCCGGTGGGGGGGGGTGCCATCTTTTCTAAGCTGACTGCAGTGCGCCACCCCACCACTTTGCCACACTCTCTTCGCTCACAGCGTGTTAATGTGCTCAGCCCACGCTCAAGGGAAGGTGGTTACACAGAGGGCGAACAGTAAGAAATAGAGGTCGTTGGGACCCATCTCAGAACCCGCCCACCACAAGTACACTCCTATTACATTGATTTTATTTTTACTCAGATTTCATAGACTCAAGAGCCCCTTGATTGATGAATGCGCGTGGGGTTTGGAGGACTTGGCTATTCAGTCACTCAGAAGCGGAGACAATGGACACACTTTGTGCTGGATGCTCAGAACAGGAGTAGACATCTCACCCTCGGGCTCCGGTTCTGTCGGCGGTGGGAGACGAGGTGTAAGCAAGGTTGTGAACAGCGTTCTATGAGAGGCAGGACCTTTTCATGTTCCCACAGCCTCTTGGTAGTAATTTCTTCCTCAGTGTGTGGCGTGCTGTTGGGCTGTAATAATAGTGTTTGACTTTGAACATTTGTTTCATTCGGTCAACCAATCAGCGATCAGTGCTTTCTTCCTCACAGTGAAACGGGAGCGGATAGGTGTAGTTACAAACTATAATAAAGCCTGGCAGTCGCCCACAGAAGGGAGTGGTCATCCCCACGGGGACAGGCAGGAGCGGTGTGCGCAGGGCAATGGGCCTGGCCGGGGGCCTTGGTCAGCACCCCAGGCCGGCAGCTGGTGTGCGGCTGGTGGTACCCTCCACGAGGTAAGGAGCACACAGAAAGATACAGGCTCAGATGCAGCAGAATAATACTGCAATACTATTTTAATATTACATCTGTCATGGTTCACTTGGAGAAAATGAAATTCACGCCCCAAAAAGAAAAACGGGATTTAATCTAGGTTCTTGCAAAGACCCTGGAAGGACTCACGGAGCTGTCTGCAAGCTGAGGCCTCCCAGACGGTTCCTCCGGGAGGAAGAGAAGGGGCCCTTCTGCCCCCCTGGGGTGCTGCATGAACCGGACGTCCTGCGGGTCTCCCCTCCGGAACCAGAGCTGCTAGAGGAACTGGGGACGGTGGCCGCCATTTCTCGGCCTCAGTCACATTTTCCCCTTGAATGTGCTGTTGGCAGGGCCTGCGAGGGGCTCCTCGAGAATGGGGTACACAGGTCTGAGCTCAGGGGCAACCTACAGGGAGACCGAGGCTGCTGAAACCGAGACCCATCACCAAAGACGGGAGGATGTCGAAGGCTCCCCACCCGCTCTGTGGCCACCACGCATCCATTGCAGAAGGAACCAAGAGCGTTAGGAACCCTAAGCTGCCGAGAACCAATGAGAACATCAATTTCAACTTTTGTCTAATATTTGATTTTTTCTTCCTTTAGCTTCCGGATTAAATTGATGAGTCATTACATTAAACTTCTTATCTACTGAAACCGCCCATCCCATTGCCAGACAACTGCGTGAAATATGTTAGGTTCGTCCAAAATCCGTCTCCCCGTAGCTCCAGCCGTCCTCTCTCCGTCCGCACCCCGCGGCCTCACACGCTGTCTGTGCCCGTCTCCTCCCAACACCCACCAGAAACCAGCAGGGCATGTACAATAGTGGCAGCTTTAGACATGTACCGTTTGGATCACAAGCCCTAAGTGGCTTTGAATTCTTGGCAAAATATAAAATTCTGTGAGGAGAGTGGATTCTCAGAGGGCTGTTCCCTGGTGTTCTGTGGGTCCCCAGGGCTCGAGGAGGCTCATGGAGCTTGACCGTCACCAGAAGTAGCTCTGGCTTCACCGCCCCCCCCCAGCTCCCCCTGCCTCAGAGGTGGCTGCCAGGGGCAGAGCCCTTAGGAAAATTGAGGGCCCGCTGCTAGCAGAGGGTACAGCAAGGGAAGGTGGCTGAAAAGGACCAGAAACAGAGTGATTTAAAAAAAGAAAACCTTATTTATTTTTAGAGAGAGAGGAAGAGAGAGGGAGAGATAGAAACATCGATGAGAGAGAACATTGATTGGCTGCCTCCTGCATGTCCCCCACTGGGGATTTGGCCCGCAACCTGGGCATGTGTCCTGACTGGGAATTGAACCGGTGACCTCTTGGTGCAGGGGTCGACGCCCAACCACTGAGCCACACTGACTGAGTGAAACAGACTGATTTTATTGTTTGCAAAGCCTATTCTGTAGCAAAGCAAAGCTAATGTTCTGTAATCTATTATATTATGTAATGTAGATTTTTCATTTACTGGCTTTTATTGAATACTTAACAGGTTGCCATTATTCTCTATGACCAGCAAATGTAGCTCAGAGATATTAGGAAGCACATGCCCATATTCATTCGTTCGTTCATTCATTCATTCATTCATTCATTCATTCATTCAAACTGTTCTCTATCAGATAGCCGCTGAGAACGGCAGGGTGCAAGATGAAAATCCTTTCTGGTCTGTCCTATTGCTTAGTGGATTAATATGACCAGGCTTAGGTTCGCACAAGAATTTTTAAGATGCTCTAACTTGGTGTTTTATTTTTCTTTATTTTCTCCAGGTCAGAAAATAGCTTCCGCTTGTCATTATCTTTATAAATCCCTATCAAAATACCTGCCGCAGGTCCCGTCCCACCTGGCCGCTGGGTTCTCAGCTGAGCTTCCTCCCATTCAGCACAGGCTGGAGGCTAGGGAAGGAGGGATTGTTTCCCACAGTTCCTGAGATAAACAACATTCCTCCTACCTGGAGTGGGGAGGGCCCTGGGAGTCAACGAATGCAAAGTGATTCATCTGTTAACACAATTAGATGTTTAGGGAATTTGGGTTGTATCCTCGCTCCTACTGGCTGCTTGTTTATTGACTTAAAGAATCTATTACTTAAAGAGATCTGGAGCCCAGAAACCAGGAGCCATTTCCTGCCAGTGTTTTTCATTTTCCAGAGGAAAGAATCGAGACCTAGAAGGATGGAAGGATGAGGTGCCTTTTCCACAGTCAGAGAGCAAATAATTGAAAGAAAAAACGTGTCAGAGCTCAGACCTCTAGAGTCTCATGTCCAAATGTATTCCCCCTACCCAACCAGACCGTGTTCTTCTTTCCAAGGGCTGCCGTCCTTCAGAGAGGCGACTCCCCACGGACGCACAGCGGAGCGATGACAGGAGCCAGGGGCACTGGCCACGACGTGCTGCCTGGGCGCTGCCTCGGGCCAGCAGACCTGGGAGGACACCGCAGTGCTTACTCCCTCTCCGACACCCCACGCTACACCCCACGCTTCCGTCGTCTCACGTCTCCTGACCAAACGGGACGTGGACACTTGGAGACACTGTACAGACGCACGCTGTCCCCACGAGTGCCGCTCGGGCCTGCGTGGCGCACGCATGCGCCCTGGCCAGCTTGCCTTTCCTTTCAGGGAGTTGGGAACAGATGTCTCCGCTACGCCATTCACTGTGCTTCTGGATTTGTGTCTGGAATTCAAAGAGCTTCCATCCAGGGGGTTCAAGTGAAACTCCGACAGGCGGCCTGGGGCAGCGGGAGAGGTTTGGGCCTGGGAAGGCAGTGTCCGTGCGCGTGAGCAGGTGTGTGAAGAGCTCGTGCGGCCCCGTGTCAGCACACACGCTGGTTCTGACAGGAGAGCAGGGAGCACAGCAGACGACGCCAGGTCCGGCCGCCGCCAGGGCAGCCACGTTGCCCGGTCAGTGGGATTCGCATCCCTGCGGGACCGGTCCTGCAGTCTCCTGGGGGAACAGCCGGCGGGATTACC
This sequence comes from Molossus molossus, assembly GCF_014108415.1. Taxonomy (NCBI): domain Eukaryota; kingdom Metazoa; phylum Chordata; class Mammalia; order Chiroptera; family Molossidae; genus Molossus; species Molossus molossus. The sequence goes on along the minus strand of NW_023425350.1, from coordinate 6,310,706 downwards.
CTGGGACAGATGAAACCATGAAGGGGCTGCCCCTCTGCTGGGCACACATGGCAGGAGCCCAGATGGCAGCCGTGGGGGAGGAGTCTGGCCTGGGGAAGGGTTGGGAAGGGGGGCCCCGCACACGCCCACGAGGAGCCGGGACACAGGTCGGCTGATGTGAAGGAAACCAGCCCATGTTCATGTGCTCACAGCTCACTCGCAGCCACCTGGGTGGCGGGCTGTCCCAGGTGGCCGGCCCATCTGCGCCATCTCTCCTCATAGCCCGGCCTCCACGTGGGGCCTGGTGCGGCAGTGCAGTGCCACCAAAACGTGGAGGGGACAGAGACTCAGCTGGCCGGGTGGGGACAGAGGCCGAGCTGGGCTAAGCTTTGGGGTGGACTGGACTGGACCACCACCCCCCCATGCCAGGCCAGTGGCACAGAGCCCCTGCGCCCGGGCCTCCTTTGGGGCCTGGTGAAGACAAGGCTGGGCTTACTCCGCAGCAGGACGGAGCTGAGCCGTCTGGTTGTGGGGAAACACCAGGCACCTGGGGGCAGTCATTTATCTCTACCCCGGGGTCTCACCACTACACCCCGTCCTCCTACACCTGGCTCCCCGGAAACGCTGGTTGTGCAGCTCCGTGGAGAAGCCTATTTCCACGGCAACACAGGAGGGGATTCCACTTTGCCCAGCTACTGTCACACACATCCCTGCTCTGTGTCAGGAGGCCTTAGCGACACAGTGCCGCGTGGCCTGCTAAGGCCAGCTGCAGCCCATGACTTGTCCGCACAGGAAGGTGCCCAGCGTCTCAGGCACCGACAGACCGTGGCTCAGTCTTTATTTCTTTACGGTTTCTTTTCTAGGTACCGCCCTAGCATTTCCACAGTAAATGTGCTCTCAGTACCTTCTCCAGTGGGTACGCGCTGGCTATCGTGTACCAGGCTCTCGGGAGGTAAGAACACGTGAGAAATGGGTCCTGCCCTCAAGGAGCTCATATCTCATGGAAGAGGACCCGTGCCCTCAGCCGGCAGCTTCCGACCTGCTCACAGGCCACCTGGTGTGCTCAGACCGTCCTGGTTCTCCCGCCTGCACCCCAGGGAGGGAGGCAGGAATGGTCCGCTTGACGGATGACACCCAGGATCACAAGTGTCCCTAAACCATGTGACCAGCACCCTGCAGCGAGTTCCGAGCCTCCTTGTCCAGTGACTGCAGCCCTGGTCATGAGCCTGGCGGTGGGAGTCGTGTGCTGGGGAGCGGGGTGTACCACACCCGAGGGGCTGGAGGGGCGCGGGGAAGAGGCGGACGGGAAACCTGCCACCTTCATGTTCTGTATGTCCCACCTTCTCAGGAGAGCGGGGATCTGTGAATACGATCCGCTAGTATCCATCTCCAGACTGATGATGAGCAGCCCTCACGATGCCCTCCCCGGGGCTCTGCTCAGCCTTCTGCTCACTCTGTTTGCTTTTGTTTGTTTATTTTAAACAACGTTGCCCGTGGCATGTTTTCATCTCATAAAATACTGTTGAAAGCCATTAACATTGCTCTTCATGTTTCACCTGACCACCCTTGGTTCATGTTCTCATCTCTTGACCCAGCCTCTGACTGGATCTGAAATAAACTAATTAAATGAGCTTGGCCACCCCTGTTCATTGGTCAAGTGTGCTGACACCTTGCTCTTGGCGCTGGGTGCTTTTGGTTTCGACTGTCCGAAGTTAAGCCCTTTCTGTCTTTAGACTATGGAGGCCATTCGTTGATGTATTTCTGTGTCCCATATACTCACATTTATTGAGCACCACCCTTGGTGCCGGGCTGTATGTTAGAGGCTAGAGATGTAACTATTAGCAGAACTCAGTCCCTGCCCGGGAAGAGGCAGAGTTAGTATAGAGAGAGGGGTGAGTTTGTTCCTGGATGGGCACAGACTATGCCCTCGGGGCACAGAGAAGGTAGCAGGAAAATAGACCAGGAGAGCCAGGCTCCAGAGGAGACGGAAGGGGAGCTAACATGTGATGACTGACAGGAGAGTCGAATGGGTGGTAGGGAGGGATGAAGGTTCCAGGTCAAGGAGGAAAGGATGCGAAAGGCTACGGAAGCACCAGGGTGCCGGGTGTGGTAGGAGCAGGACACATGTGGGCCCACTGGCGGGAGGGGGTGTGGGGCTGAGCAGAGGGAGAAGGGCCTGGAACAGAGACTAAGGGGCAGAGCAGAACTGGAAAGGAGTCGGGGCTGGTGTGCCCTTATCCTGAAAGCCGGAGACCCTGTCCTGGGATCATGTGCTGATGGTACCTGCTCATAAGGCACCTAAAATGTCATGCCTGTGGTCTACATAGGTACACTTTTTGGCGGGGAGGGAAACAAGAGTACAAAATTATGATGTGCTTTTCAAAGACATTCTTGACCCACAATATTTGGGCAACAGTGTATCTTTGTGGATTGTTAAAATGAGGCGGAAATGGCCGTCAGTGCTTTGGAAATTCACTGAATTCAAAGAAACCCTTTGCTGCCATGTAACTAACATGAATAAATGCAACGGTTGTTTCCATGGTGTGCAGAAAAATACTCTTTGTGGTGAGCTGCAAGAATTTAAAGATTTTTGACCAGATATGCAGATTCCTTATTAAATTCTGGCAGGTCCAGTGTTTCTTCAAACATGGGTAGTCTGGGAAGTCTGGGAAAAGGTATTATGTGAAAACAAAGCGCTCTGTTTGGAAAGACGGGAGACTCCTGCTTACAGGCAGCTTGCCATTTAGGGAAAAGGTTTGTCGCAAGTGCCTGGGGACTGTGGGCTGTGCCCCTGAATGAAACAGTGACTGGCTTACGCACCCACTGGCATTAACCTCAGCATTTCCATATTCATGACTTCTACGGGGCTTTGCAACAAATGCCCGTATTTTTATCAAGGGCAAAAATGTACAAATGGAAGCCCCCTTGGGACCTCATTCAAGGATTTTAAACCACATTTGAACATGAACTTCTTCTCCTACATCCACACTGCATTAATTTGCAAATTCTCCAGAATTTGGGAAACTATGATACACATTAACAGTAATTAAGTTTTCACCAAGAAGTAAACACTAAATATTTTAAATGCATGAATGAAGCAAAATACCTAACAGAGTCCCTGGTAGGTAAGACCTGGCTCAGGGAGAAAGTAATGTCTACATGCCTCACGGATGCATTTCATGCAAAGAATGAGGAGGAGGAGGAGGGGGAGGGGAAGGAGGAGGGAGGAGGAGAGGAAGTAGAAATGTCTTGTAATTTTCCAATATAGTGAACAAGTCTTAGGAAGCTACCAAAGAAAAGAATTTATAACTTCTCTCAATATATACAATAAATGCATTCATATATTGCATGTCAATATTATGAAAAAAAAAACTTCACATTAATATGTAAATTACATTGCGTTCTATGCACAGATAACTATAAGTAGGGCATTGAATTTTTTTTTTTTTTTTTTTTTACCTACATAAATCACCAGATTTTCAAGAAACAGTCTTTGTTCAGGACAGTCCCTCACACTGCAGGACATCAGGCAACCCTGCTTGGGCCACTAAATTCAAGTAATGTCCCCTCAGTGATTGTGACAATAAGCACCTCCCCCAATATTTACAAACTGCCACCAAGGGACTGATCTCTCTCTATTAAAAACCACTCCAAAAAGTCATATTGCTTTCTTAAGTTTAAAGTTTTAAATAACTCTTTAAATTTTAGAATTGTTTTTAGAAGTATAGAAAAATAAAAGAGAGCAGTATGCAAAGTTTCCAAGCACACACACCCCGTTTCCTGCGATTCACATCTTGTAGTCCTGTGGTCCATTGTTAAAATTATGAACCAAACTGATATTCTGTTATTCACTTAAGTCCAAATTCAGTTTCCCAGAGTCTTTACCTAAAGATTTGTTTTTTTCTGAGATTCCATCCAAGGTATCGGGCTGCATGCACTTGTCATGTCTGTAGGCTCCTCGTGGTTGTGACAGTTTCTCAGACTTTTCTGACTTTTGATAATCTTGACAGGTTTAAGAAGTATGAGTCAGGTATTTTGTAAAACATTCCTCCCTTAGAATTTGTCTGATGCTCTTCCTTACTATCAGACTCAAGTCGTAGAATTTGGGGAGGAAGCGTGGTGTCCAGGGTGCATTCCGTCGACACGACTTATCACCGTTGGTATGGACCTTGACCACCTGGCTGATGTGTGCTGGTCAGGTCTCTCCACTGCCAATCCCTCCTCCTCTTCCTCGTCACTGTGTTCTTTGCAAGGACGTCACACCGTGCGGTCCACACTCACGGAGCAGGGATGCTTGGCATTTTCCTGCCTGGGAAATTTGTCTCTTCTTCGGGGTTTGTTGATTGTGTTAATGACTTGCTTCTATTTGCTTATATGGATAAATATCCAAGAGTACATACTAGATAAATAAATCAAAAAATTTAAATATAAATACTAAATTACATATCAATCATAAGTTAAAACACATGACATTAAAAATCAGGGAGGAGAGACAGTTTGATGTATAATCCAATACTACTTCATTCATGTTGTCCACAAAGTGTTTCCGCTCTGGCCATTGCTGCTCCTTCAGTCCATCTCTCTGACATGCTCCCAACACTGTGAATGAGTCCCCTTCACCCCTCCCCCTCCATCCTTCTCCTTCTCCTCCTCCTCCTCCTCCTCCCCTCCCCTTCCCTTCCCCCTTCCTCTTCTTCTCTGCTCTCCCTTCTTTGCTGACGCCACAGGACGCCCAGGCTCATTCGGTCCCTGCGTGCATCTACAGTGGCATTCGCACCTGCTAACCTGCACCCCGTGGGAAACAACTCTGTCACCAGCACAGTGCTTTTTACACAGTTTCCTTGCCTTGAACCTTACAGACGTCTACCTCCCATTTCCAAAGTGCTAGGTCCCCGATTTACCCCAATCCCTTCAGTGAGGTTATTTCATATATTGATAATACAGTTAGGATATTCTGTCAAAGTTCACATTTCATTTCTGGACCCTTCATTCTCCCCGGAAGCTTTAAATGCTGTGTTCATCACAGCTCACTGCCGAGCACGTGCTGCAGGTGTGACAAATGCGTGGTGTAAGCACCTCCCCGTTACCCTGCCGTGCGGACTGCTTTCGCCATCCTGAGCCATTGTCCCGGCTGCACCGGCACTCTGGGGACACAGGTCTTCTGTCCCTGGGGCTCAGCTCTGCCAGAACATCATCTACATGGAATAGGACAGGAAGTAACCTTTTAGGGTTTTCTGAATTTGGCTTCTTCTCTTAGCAGCATGCATTTAACACTCGCTTATGTCTTCATGTGGCTTGATAGTTTGATCCTTTCTGTACCCGAACCGTGTTCTGTGTGGATGAACCACTGTTTATCTCTCCTTCTACTGAAGGACATCTTGGTTGTTTCTTGTCTTTGATGATCATCATTAAAACTGTTGCAAACATTCACAGTCAGGTTTCTGCGGCAATGTGAGTTTGCAGATCAGCTTGGTGAACACCTAGGAGCACAGCTGATTTATTATATGGTCAGACTACATCTTTGACAAGTCTTCCAAGGGGCTGTGTCATTTTGCTATCCAACTAGCCATGAATGAGTTGTACGATCATGATAGTTTCCCCATAGTCACTGTCTCAACTGGGTCATTAATGGCAGTTGCATGGGACAATTCTTTGTTTTTCAAGACTGTCCTCCATATTATAAGAGGTTTAACTCCTGATGCTAAATAATAGTAACATCGCCAGTTATTGTTAGAGCCAAAAGCACCCCTCACAATTCTCATGTCCTCGACAGAGGGGAAAAGTACCAGCCCATGCTTACAATTACTCATCTCCATGAAAATGTATAACAAGCTTTAGAAGCTTATGTTATAATAAAATGTATACAGGATGCAAAACTATCCCACCAATGTAAAAAAGTGTGTGAAATATGTTCAAAGCTAGAGAGACATATATCAACATATCAAGGGTGATCATTTCTACTTGGAACTATGAGTAATTTTTACCCTTATTTAGTCTCTTTTTCATCATTTGTATAATTAGTCAGTAGTACCTTTCTAACAGAAAAACATTAAAATAGTATTCAAAAGTATTCCAATAATGAAAGAATAAGTAAGTTTATTGTATTGGGTAACTTAGAAGAGATTTTTCTATGAGAGATACATTTATATTTCTTTTTTAAAATATGTTTTATTGATTTTTTTAGAGAGAGAGAGAGAAACATTAATGTGAGAGAGAAACATCGATCACTGCCTCCTGCACGCCCCCTACTGGCGATCAAACCCACAACCCAGGCATGTGCCCTGACAGAAAATCCAAACCGGACCTCTCAGTCCATGGGACGACACTCAACGCACTGAGCCACACCAGCCGGTCCAATTTATATTCTTAGATATACTTCCGTTCTTTCCTGAGTCCAGGCCACTGTGCTTCTCAAACACTCCCTTTGACTGAAAAGGGAGACAAGACAAAAAAGGCGAAACAAGGAAAATAACAGGAAACCACCGGGAGGCCCTTCCCCCTGTGTTCTCTGTGTGTGTGTGTGTATGTGTGTGTGTGTGTGTGTGTGTGTGTGTGTGTGTGTGTGTGTGTGTGTGTGTGTTTCCAAATGGGTTTTCTGCAAGGGTACCATGAGCACGGTCTCCAACTGCCCTTGGCAACATCACAGTCTCCTATTTAAGATTTCATTTGTGCAGGTTGTATTTCGGAGAGAGAGAAAAGAGCAAAGCTAACCATGCTGAGAGGGGAGACTCCTTCCAAACTGTTCTAACGTTTTCTTATAAGACAGGCAATTTTAGCACTAGACATTTGCCTGGCAACCGTTACCAGCAGATTCGGAGTGTTCAGGGAGATCTCAGAGAATATTTTAGCTTGGCTATTTTCCACTCACTGATGAGAACTAGTTGGATACACCTGCAGGGGCAAAATTATGTCTATGGGAGCTGCTAAGAACATTTTCATCTGAGTTTGGAAAAAGATTGGACTTCTGCGCCAGGCAGATGGAGGCTACAAATACTTCTCTGCTTCTCTTTGGGTCTATGACCTCAATTTCCAGACACAATCTCTCTGAGCCTTGATTTCTATATCTGAAAATAAGGGTTTTGACTGGATTATTGAGAAAATTAAATGCATGAGATCCCTAACATCCTTATAAAAAGTAATTTTATCTTGTTAATATGTTTCCAGGACCCGGAGTCGAGAGAGGGGGTTAATTTCAGTCAGCATCAAACCGACATTTGCTGCCGCTTTAACAACTGGCTTTTTAGGAATTAAATATTTTCTTATTTAAAGAGGGAAAATAAATTATATTCCATACCCTTTACATGTGTATCTATTGCTTCGTAATTAACCACCCTAAGACATGGTGGTGTCTACAATCAGGAGTTTATTATTTCTTAGGATTCTGTGGGTTGTCCGGGCAGTTCTGCTGGTCTTGTCTGGGCTTAATCTCGTGTCCTTATGAGAAAGAAGATGAGCCGGGGCAGAAATATTTAAAATAGCCGGTGGACAGGCCTGGCAGTGCGTGCTGGCGGCTAAGCTGGGCACATTGGTTCGCGCCATAGGGCCTCATCCCACAGGGCACTAGACTGAGCTATGATGGCAAAGGCACCCCTCACCACATTCTGTCGCAAAGACAAGTCCCACGGTAGCTCTGATTCAAGAACGGATGAGGCAGGTGCCGCCTCTCCACGGATGGAACGGCCGGTCCTGCAGCAACATCGTTTTCGATCTGTGTGTCAGGACTTGGGAGGATTATCACAGGCGCTCTGGGGGACGGACGTCCTTATCGCATTAGTTACCCACGAGCTAACCAATCTGAAAGACATGGTGGAGAGTGGTTCAAGTGAGGCTTCTCGCTCAGACGCCGAGTTTAAATTCAAGCTCCCTCCGCTCTCAAGCAAACCTAAGTGTGACCTTGGGTCAGTCACTTGATTTATTAGTTTCCTACGTTTATTACCAACAATGTACACATGTATTTGCTTGTTGTCGCAGAGGTCGGGAGTTAGTAGTCAGCCTCGCGGGGCTGCGCGCCTTCAGGAGGGTCCTGGGGGGTCTGCTCCCCACCTTCTCCAGCTCCTGGAGGCCACCGGCATCCCTCAGCTCACGGCCGCATGACTCCGACTTCCACTCTCACTACCACGTGCTGTCTCCAGATCGGTCCTGCTGACCCGCCCGTGTGGCTCAGTGGTTGAGCGGCGACCCTGCACCAAGAGGTCGCCAGTTCGATTCCCGGTCAGGGCACATGCCCAGGTTGTGAGCCCGATCCCCAGTGGGGGGCGTGCGGTAGGTGGCCAATCGATGACCTCTCTCATCGATGTTTCTTTCTCTCTCTACTTCTCTCTTCCTCTCTCTCTAAAATCAATAAAGAAAAAAATTAAAATAAGTAAATTTAAAAAACAATAAATCTGGTCCTCCTGACCCCACCTCCTTCTTATAAGGATCTTTGTGATCAGATTTGACCCACCCTGGATAATCTAAAATAAGCTCCCCATCTCAGGATCCTTAATTTAATCACATCTTCAAAGTCCCTTTTGCCACGTAAGGAAACAGATTCACAACTTCCGGGGATTAGGACATAGACATCTTTGGGGGGTGAGGGGCACATTATTCATCCTGCAACACTTGGGAAAGTCGACCTCCAGGCCTCAGTTTCCCCACCTGTTGATGGGGGTGATGATGGTCACCTCATCGCTTCATTACGAGGATCCGAGTTACACAGCGACAGTGCTTACAAGAGCGCCCGGCACCGAGGCGCTCCGCTGAGTAGTAGCTTGTTAATCTCGGTGTTGTAGCTCCACCCTGCTGTCTAACTCAGCTTCCTGGCTGCCCGTGAATTCTGAAGAATCGCTCATTTCATTATTGCTAATGTCGATGTGTCTCAGTCACCCGTTCATTTATGCACAGTAAACACACTGACCATCAAGAAACCGTGCGGCAGGAACGTTGGTGGAAACCATTCAAATGTTGAAGGGGGGCTCAAGATGAACTTTAAATATATATATTTGTGTGTGTGTGTGTGTGTATATTTGTGTGTGTGTATATGTGTGTATGTGTGTGTATGTGTGTGTGTGTGCATGTGTGTATATGTGTGTGTGTATATGTGTGTGTATATGTGTTTGTGTATATGTGTGTGTATGCGTGTATATATTTGTGTGTGTATATGCATGTGTATATGTGTGTATATGTGTGTATGTGCGTGTATGTGTGTATGTGTGTGTGTATATGTGTGTGTATATGTGTTTGTGTATGTGTGTGTATATATTTGTGTGTGTGTATATGTGTGTATGTGTGTATATGTGTGTATGTGTGTGTATGTGTGTAGGTGTGTGTATGTGTGTGTATATGTATGTGTATATGTGTTTGTGTATGTGTGTGTGTATATATTTGTGTGTGTATATGTGTGTATGTGTGTGTGTATGTGTGTGTATGTGTGTGTATATACGTGTGTATATATTTGTGTGTGTATATGTGTGTATGTGTGTGTATGTGTGCGTGTGTGTATGTGTGTGTATGTGTGTGTGTATATATGTGTGTGTATATGTGTTTGTGTATATGTGTGTGTATGTGTGTATATATTTGTGTGTATGTGTGTGTATGTGTGTATATGTGTGTATGTGTGTGTATGTGTATGAGTGCGTGTGTGTGTGTGTGTGTGTGTGTGTGTATTTATATATAATGAGAAAAAAATTTACACCTAATAAAACATCTGTGAGGGCTTCCTGGCCGCCACCTGCTGCACACTTTGTCACGTGTCATCTCACCTACTGTCCCAAAGTCCTCAGTCATCGGTGACTCCCCAACGAAGTCCACCCTGTCATTTTCATCTCACAAACGAGACACCAGAGCTCCGCGTGGGTAAGGATACCGAGGTCCCGAGTGGTTCCGTCTCATTGTAAAACCCCGCTCCTGTCCGATCCTTTTAATAAAATAAACTTTTATTAAAAGACTTTACACACATGTGGCAGTTTGCATTTCTACTTGCCTTGCGTTTAGAGAAGAGATGTCGCTGAGCTTTTCTTCCCTGGACTTTTCCAAATACACGAAATGCAGAAGCGGCAGGCTGTCGGTGGGGCTGTTTCGGCACCAACCCTTCCTGGCCCAACCTGGGGCAGCCAGAGACGGCATTCCTATCGAAGCTCCGAAAATACGTAGGCCGGGCTTCAAGTTAAACAGGCCACGTCGTCCAAGCCACTTAATTACAGCTCCGAAGAGTGAGTATAAAGAAGGGGTTTATTGGTGGGCTTGGGGAGGGTGCGGGCGGATGGAAATATTTACCCCAGCGTGACTGGCTCACGGCCTGGGTGGTCCCCATGAACACAAATATTGAACTTACTGGATGAGGGCCTGGGGGCCAAAGCTGCGGCCGCAGGATCTTTTTGGGGTTTGGAAGCGAAGGAAGGAAAGTGAGGAGTAAATCCAGGAGCTACTGGGAGACTGACTGCGAGAGAGAAACCGTGGAAAGAACCCGTATATTAATTAGTGATTCGCAACGTGATCAGAAAGCGACAGAGATGGAAATTCAGGAAAAAGCAGCGGGCGCTACATTAGGCTTTCAACAGCTTCACCTCCACAATGCGGCTGAGAGGTATGTGTCATCCCCATTTTACAGGTGAAGCTATCGAGTCTCTGAGAGAATCACGCCCTTTGCCAAGGTCACAAAGCAGGTCCGCAGCAGAACCAGGCATAGAGCTTAGGCCTTCTTATTCTGAACCCGACAGAATTCACAAAACCTCAAGTGTACGTGTTTACCTCCGAAAGGTCCGCCTGCCTTTCTTAGCATCGTGACGCCTGCACATACCATGACCATCAAGGTGTCAGCAGAACACAGTCTCAAGGGGGTAACCAAGGGCGTGTAACGCTTGTGGACAGAGGTGTGAGCACGGCTGAGAGAACCTCCAAGGCGTAGCCACAGTCTTCGCCCCAGCTGGGCACTGCGTCAGGCCGACAGGACACGAGGAGGCAGCAAAGTTACAGAAGCCAAGAGAGCAGGAGCCATGGGAGGGAGGGAGGCTCCCGGCAGGAGCTGCGTGATGCTGAAGGTGTTTCCATTTCCAAAGCACTGGCCCGACGGGGACAGGACGGGGAGGACGAATCCTCAGACCTGTCTTCTCAGGCGCCTGTATCCTGCTTGCTCCCTGATTGGCTAAAACTAACCCAAAGCCAGACGTCCAAGGGGCTGATAATGCAGAATGTAAGTTGTTGTCCTGGGGTACCATGGAAAGGGCAGACTGATCTAGAAGAGTCCGTAGAACATCCAGTCTGGTACTTCTCATTGCAATGTGCAGTGGCCAGATCTGAACGAATGAGTCAAGTCCCACCTTGCCCGGTATCTGCTTGTTCATTGTGAGCCCGCCGCTGATTCTGCAGCTGCTTAAAGAAGCATTATGGATCCAGGATCTGTGAGACCTCTGTGGTTTCTACTCCAACTCCTGAAAACCATAAACAGGCTGAATCAAGGTTGAGCAACTTGCTGGAAAAGTTTTCAGAGAAGTGCGATGACGGCGATTTTAAGGAATTAGACAAGTATGCGGCGGGTTTTTCTAAGTGTGGCGCTAACAGGCTGAGAGCTGGCTGTGTCCAGCGGACTTCTGCAGGGGATCTCACTGAGGGATGGCAACCCAAGGGTGCCGCTCTTCCCAAACGTCACCGGGCAGCTGCTTTAGGGACCACCCGGAAAAGGCTGGGAGGAAAACATCTCGAGGGAGGGAGAAATGAGCTCAAGGAGGAAGAAGACCCGGTAAAGAAGAGCATGAGGGAGATTATTGCATAGGACGGGCATGCAATACATTTAGAAATTTGGTGCTCAACAGCTGGTGTAATATTTAGATCGGACATTTCAGAAAGGAAGGATGGGTCCCCCAGGTCACACTGCCAGGCTCAGGTTGCAGGCTTCTGGATGTGCCCTGACCGATTGGCTACGTTGCACATTCCATAGTATATCGCCTGTTTCTCAACTACAGTGTTCATTTCCCCCCGTATTTTGATCATATGAAGACACTCACCTCGCCCCATCCTGAGTTCCCACCTGAGTGATCTCTGTTTGCAAACTTGGTCGTGACAGGGACCAAGTCGTCTAAACTTTTCCGGACACCTCCATTCCTGCAGGGCCCAGCCCCAGTGTTCGGCAGGGGGTTCAGGGCCCACCTACGACCTGGATACTTATAGTTTCCCCACTTACCAAGTTAGCACTTCTCCATCTATTTTTTTTTTCTTTATTGATTTTAAAGAGGAAGGGAGAGGGAGAGAGAGAGAAACATCGATGAGAGAGAGCATCAATTGGCCGCCTCCTGCATGCCCCCCACTGGGGATCCGGCCCACAACCAGGGCATGAGCCCTGACTGGGAATCAAACTGGCCACCTGTTGGTGCAGGGTTGCCGCTCAACCACTGAGCCACACCGGCCAGACAAACTTCTCCATGTATTTTAACGCCTCTGTTTGCTCAACTCAGAAAGCTCTTTCCTACACGTCTTTGCTTCACTTCAGGCTCAGATGCTCTCAGAGTTCTATCGTGGTCATAGTTTGCAAGGAGTACTGGGAACCCGGGCTCCGGGATTAACAGGGTGGTACCTTTCAGTGGGTCACACTCTCCTAAATAGCAAAGTCGTAGGGGAAGCCAGGGTGTCTCCCTCTGCCCCATGCCTTTGTCTCTGCGCTCCATGTTAGCTTTAAAGTTCTGAGTCCGGACTTTCGAGATGTATTTGAAAATTAGCCGACTGGTGCCCTACAACCTGCATAACAAATCATAAGATTCTTTCTGGATGGAATATCTAAAATCCCCTTTCACGACGCTTTCTCACGTACGGACGTCCTGCTGGGATGCTCAGGTGTCATGCTCTGTTTGGTTCCAGTTGTTTGGGTTATTGTTCATTTTCTTGGGAAACCTTATGGTTGTAGCTGGGGATAATTCTGATCTCCTCTTCAACTTCAATTTCAAGGGGACCCTGAGAATGCCCTAGAGGGATGGACTTTGAACATTAACATCCTAGAAAAATAGAATAAGTCGTAGACGTGTTGCTACATTCTGTTGGCACACAAGGAATGTAAAAAAGAATAAAGGTGGATTTAAAAATGGAACTGATGCAGGAATTTGATGTAGCCACCAGAAACAGTAAGGAATGAAAGGAAATAGAAGCGTGCGTAGACCTGTGATAAACACGGTCTAGGTCCCGGTGGTAACGATTCCAAGTGACCATGTCATTCAGGGGAAATAGACATGCTCAGATATTTCACCTAGTCTGTGTCAGCAGCTCATCAATATGGTAAAACAACTATTTAAATAAATGTAAGACCATCCTGGCCAGTGCGGCTCAGTGGTTGAGCGTCGACCCTGTACCACTAGGTCACCAGTTCGATTGCCGGTCAGGGCACATGCCCAGGTTGTGGGCCGATCCCCAGTGGGAGGGGGGCATGCAGGAGGCGGCTAATCGATGTTCTCTCTCATCGAGGTCTCTCCCTCTCTCTCCCTCTCCCTTCCTCTCTCTCTAAATTCAATGAAGAAAAAATATTTGACGAAATGTAAAACCAGATATGTGAGGGTTGTTTTGTTGTCGTCGTCAATTTAGGTCACGCTGTTCATGTAGAAGCAGAACTAACTGTCCAAAGTAAAAACCATGTCCTGCGGATTCCACCCTTGCAGTTGAACAGATCCTGTGAATGGTCCTTGTCTTCAAATGCCCACAGGGCGATACGCTGGAGAGGAGCTGGGCACATTCTCTTCGGCCCTAGAAGTCAGAGGAACAGCCAAGGAGTAGAGTTCATGGGGCGTCAGATTCTAGGTCCCTGCGAACAGGAACAAGCTAAGGGGATTATTGAAAGCAGAAATCATTGCCTCTGGAAGGCATGAGTTCCTATCATAAGAGGTATTTTAAAAATGCAGATGTCTCTTTCCATTATTTATCCGATTTCAGTTGTGCAGACAGGGGTTGAACTGCCTGAGAAAGGAGTGTTTATCTCTGTTCATTTTCTTCCTCTCTCTGTTCCAATTAGATGATTCAACTCTGGTGCATTAACAAGCAGAGGGCTTTGCAGAGAGAGAGAGAAAAAAGGAATCTCAACACGGAGGAAACCAATTCAACTGAGCTCCAAGTGGGAAGGAAACAGACATGGTGAGCTCATTGTTGTACTTCTAGGAAAGATGATTCATGCCGTCTGCTCAAATTCGGGTAGCTGGAGGGAGGCTGGACATCAGCGGTGCTTTCTTCCCCTGAATAGGGACCAGAGTCTCAAGTTTCTTTTCAAATAAAAGCGAGGAAAGCACTTAGAAATTGGCCTGAGTCAAGAACGCCTCACTCGAATGCTCTGTAAAATATAAATACAAATAAATCTGTTTCAACTAGAAATTAATTAAACGGAGTCCACGCGGGTGGGAAGGGGGGGCCGGAGAAGTCGCCCAAACCCATTAGCTCTTCCATTTGCGACCCCGCCAGCCATGCCGCCAAAACCCAGTTTTAATTTCCCTGTGATTTACTTGCAAGGACCTAGAGGGAGTGGAGAGAGGGGCTGAGTGGGAAGGGGAGACGCACGTCAGAGGGGGTCCGCACAGCCTCGGCCCCTCCGAGGACACCATGTGGGGAGCAGACCTCCTTCTGGGAGAAGCCTTCGGTCCGCCGGCCTGTGGGGGACGGCTGCTGTCGCTCTGAGAGCCTTTTTCCTTCGAAATTGCCCCCAAGCACATGCAATGGTTTTATGATCCTATAAACCAGCATTTATTAAAAGTCTACCGTGGCCCAGACACTGTGAAGTGGATTTATGTGCCTCCGATCGCCAGGCCTCCACAGGGGCAGCCAACGTCTGAGCCCGGAGAGAACGGCTTTGTCCCTGCCCCCCGGGGCCTGGCCCTCGCTAAAGTGGGTGCCGCGACTCTGCTCTCGGCGACAAGACAAGGGCAGGTGTCCGGACCTGTTCGGGACGTGGACAGAGGGGCGGGCTACAGTTGTCCAGATAGTCTGCGTCATCATTTTTTATAACCACCAAACAATTGGCAAGTATAGTTTAGTTTCTGCTTGCTTTTGGATCGGGATTACAATAAAGGGTTAAAATTAGGGATAAAACAGTTGAACAAGATTCAAACACAGCATCCGTCTAACTACACTGAAGTCTCAGTAAATATTAGGTAGATTACTACAATCTTAGTCTTTCAAAGGGTTATAACCCAGGTCAGTTTTCTCTGGGGCTGGCTTAGGGAACTAGCGAGGACGATGAGTTGTTTGAGGTCCTGCAGTTAGATAATTAGAGTGGGATTAGGGTTTTGTATGGCATACGAGGTACCGCATTTATATCATCCCACTTCATTGTTTTAAAATTCATCTTATTTTTTATCAAAAGCATTCTTAGATATAATTGAAATTGTTCAACTCTATTAAGAAATATATTTTCATTGCTAGCTCCCAAATCCCAGTTTTAACTCTCTTAATTGATTCTTTTTGTATTTACTTCTGTAGGTCTAAAATAAAACATTGATATTCCTACATTTTACATTTACTGAATTCTTATACTTTGGTTTAAATTAATGCTCTAGTAGCTTTGTAAGGTTCAACAGGTAACATTTTTGAAAAACTTGCTAGTTTTCTTGGATATCAAATTCTAGACTGCAAATTACGTTTTTAAACATCAAAGATATTCTTTATTTTGTTTCATTTTTTATTGTTTGAATCCTCACTGTAGGATATTTTTCCATTGATTTTTAGTGGAAGGGAGGTGGGGGGGAGAGAGAGAGAAATTGATATGAGAGAGGCACGTTGATTGACTGCCTCCCGCACAACCTCAACCAGGGCTGGGGATCGAACCTGCAACTCAGGTACGTGCCCTTGACTGGGAATCGAACCCGTGACTCTTCCAGCCTCAGGCTGACGTTCTAACTGCTGCTGGCCACCTGCTGGGGTGAAAGATATTCTCTACTTTAACTTCTAATATGACTGAAGAGGAAACTACAAAATTCTGATTCTTGTACCATTTTTTGTAAAACTTTTTTTTCTGAATGGAAACGTATTTTGTTCTGAAATCCCAGGCTACACCCTGGGGAAGGCCTATGGTCTACGTTCATCTGTTACACATGTGCACGGTGGGCCTATCAATACGAAAACCCTCATCAGTTTCGAGAGTCTTTTTAACCTTGTTCATTGGATAATTCCTGCCCTGCGCCGTCTGTCTGCGCGGAGGTGCCGTATTCGGCTGTTGGCACATACCTGCTCATCCTGGGCCTGTCTGCTCTTCGTCTTCTCTTTCATCCCTTTGCTTCATGGTGTCTTTGTGCTGTAAGGATCCATACATTCAGTTTTCTACAAGTTACCGTTTTTTCCGGTTCATTTCCTCCTCATTTCATGTTAGGTGATGTTCGCAGCGCCTCGGCGGTGGGGTGCCACTCAGGATGAGGGCACTGGAGAGCAGAGGGCAGCTCGGGCACAGTCCCCTGAACTGGAGAGCGCATGAGAACAGACCCCCGATTCCTGAAGGCACCTGTATGTGATGAGTGCCTCCTCCCCCTGCGTCTAGACCGTCCTAACTGTATTCCGTGGTAGAGTTAGGAAACAGTCACTTGTTCTGTAGCTTAGACGTGTAAATCTGGTTGAAAGGATGATCTGACCCGGCCATTTTAGGGGGAGAAGGGTCAGCATGCCCCATGGTCTTCAGTTATTTCGAGACTGTTCGGATTCTCCAGGGAACCCTTTTGCAATCTTCCTGGAGGCTTTGGCCTGGGTCCTAGCATTCCGGGAGCCACAAGCCGGGGAAGGTATCACCACTGATAGAGCTTCCCTTCATCCTCTGGTTCTTTAATGTTTTTCAAATCTGTCTTACATCTGCCAGGCACGAATCTCTCTGCTCTCCTTCGAGGGAGAATGCATCTTCTTGTTCTGTGGAGGGGGAGGGGAGGAGGGGAGGAACCAGGATGTAGCAAGTGTGATCAAAGTTTCAATGTTTCTCAAATACGGGGCCAGTGGCTCCTGCTTTCGGACTCTCCTTGGTTCCTTGTACCTGGTGCACGGCCTCCTCAATCTCCCATACGAATGCCGTCTACGTTGGGTTGCTTTCTCGTTGGCTAGGCTAAAATATGAGCTTCTTCATCGACCTCCCACCTTCCAAAATCACCTTGGCACTCCGCCACCCTCTTCGTCCTGATGATTCTTCCCACACAGCCTCTCCTGTTGTTTACACGGGGTTCCTTAGGGGTGAACAAAGCTACACGAGTGTCTTCATGCCTTGAAGCCACCCTGCTAGACGGATGTGTGAGTTACCTAGGATCACCGCCACAAATACAGACTTCACGGCGGAAACAACAGGATTATTGTCCTGACAGGTCTGGGGGCTGGAGTCCAAGAACAATGTGTCAGCCAAAGTGACGTCTCCTGACATCGCTCTTTAAGGACCCTGTTTCTAAATACAGTGACATTTTGAGGTGCTGGGGGTTTCGGACCCTCAACGTTTGACCTTTAGGGGAGGATGTGATTCAGTTCAGCACAACAGACGTCCCACCGCTGGGCGTGTTTGTACTTGATGCAGACCTGCTAGGGTCTTGACTTCAGACATCCCAGGTGACTGCTGCCGGGACACGGGACAGGTCCTCAGTTTGACGGGGCTCTCTGAAGCATCTCTGTGACAGAGCTGCAGAGAGACACCCCTGAAGAGGCAGAGTAGGAAACTTAACTGGCCATGTTGACGAAGGGTAACACAGCCAGAGTCGATGTGTCTGGACCTCGGAGTTAAAGAACAATTATAATAATGACGAAAGCACCGAATTGACAAAGGAGCCCTCAAACTGTGGTAAGAAGACAGTTTGGGGACATCTTTGCTTTCCTGGCCATCGCTTCCTGTTCCCCAGTTTGGGGATGGCAGCCCACATTCTCGAAGTGGCTTGCTGATGGCAGAGGGACAATATGGACCTTGGCCTCAAAGAATTGTGGTTGTGTGTTTTCCCCTGTCCAGGGTTGTGCTGTGAGTTCTGCAGAGACCAGAACAGTAACAGTTCTATTCAGGCTCTCTGGGAATAGGCATGGAGCGAATGAATCAGAGGTCCTTGGAGCTCGTCAAGTCCACTAGAGTTGAGGACTAGACTAATTCCAGCGTGGATGTGTACTAACCAACCTCCAGCATGACAGGTGGAAGGGGGACAGGTGGGGCTCCCCGTGCCACTGACACAGAGTCCCAGACCCCAGCCAGAGGGCGGGGCTTCGGCTGTGTGGGTGGGCTCAACAACGAGGAGGGGGTAGCGAAGGCTGCCCAGGCTCCACCATGAAGGTGATCTCCTTCCTCCAAACCCACACACACCCTCGCCCGAGTCTCTTAGATTCTTTCTCTTTTCCCGCGTTGAGTTGACCAATATTTACACTTTAGCTCCCTGAAAGGCTTGCATTCTCTGGGGGCCTCTTCTCTTAGATCACCCCTCTCGCCTCCGATTCGGCTGTAAACATAGAGCTGCGTCCCTGTTGTGACGGATGACAGAAGGTGTGAGAAAGGAGACGTCGTCTCTCGGACTCACATCCGCCCTCGGGGGCACCTCTGCTTGTCTTCGCTGGAGCATCATTCCAGAGCTTGCCTCTCGGTAGTGCCTCGAACACAGTAGGAACTCACTGCTTGTGGGCTGAGTGAAGACATAAAAGAAAAAAAAAAAAGAAAAAGCGTGTTCTCTAAGCCATTCAGAATCGACGGTGGGGCTGATACAATCCCCAAATGTCACCATGCCAAGCCCGGATTCTAGCCATGCGGCAGTCCGTTTGCTTTCAACCACAGATGTCCTTCTGTCTCTATTTGAGAATGGATGGCTTAAATATTTGCATCTTTGGGGAAAGGCCCATAAAGAAAAATATAAGGTATAAAATATGTATTTCCTGGTTGCAAATCTTGGACATATGCTTGTAACTGCGAGAGAGCCGTCCGCTCAGGAGTTCCCAGCTGCCCCCTCCCAGTGCAGATGGCGTGGGAAGGGGAGTGGCATTGCCAGTCGGAGCCGGGAGGGGCAGCCTGCGTGCCCACTCTTCTCGGGCACCTCCCCTGGACGCCCTGTGACGGAGAGAAATGTGCGGGCACCTCCCCTGGACGCCCTGTGACGGAGAGAAATGTGCGGGCACCTCCCCTGGACGCCCTGTGACGGAGAGAAATGTGCAGGGACCCACAATGCACAGCGTAATTCCCAGTGTGGGAAACGGCACTGCTTCCTGCGTGTGCAGAAGGGATTTCAGCTCTTGAGAATCCCGCTTTCGGAAAGCCCGAGGCCAAGCTGGCATTCCAGTAACATCGGAACAAATGTACAAAAGATCCCTGAGCCTGGGAGCAGAAAGCGCCGCACGCGGTATTGGAAAGGGAGGGATGAAGGCTAAGCTGAGGGTTCATGCAGGAGGCGGATTCGCACCCATGGATGTTTCATGAAATAATTCTTAATGCAACTACATCAAAGGCCTGTGTGCCATTTAAATGACAAATTGTACCCCGTGCCTGCTGAGTCTTGGTCCTTAGATAACGAGGTCGCAGGGACGCAGTGCTCTGAGAAGTGTGTTGAACGCTGCCCGGACTGAGGGACCATGTGCACGTCTCCGATCGCCTCGCTGCGGCCAAACGAAGCAAAGCGCTACTGTGACCTCTCGGCTATCACCGCGGATGGAGGACACGGGGGACTGAGATGTTCCTAATTCGGTGCCAGGCACTGTGAGAACGTCTCACCTGTGTTACTTCAGGGGTTTTCATAAGGGAAGGAGAGGGAGAAGGGAACCCAAAAGTTCGAGCACCTGCTGTGCCGAAGCCAGAATCCTCTAATATTTACACTATTTTAATTAATATAATTCTTTTTATTTTTTATTAATTAACTTATTTATTTTTGTTACAGATGTTTCTTCCCCCCCCCCACTGATTCCCCCTCCCTCACCCTCCCCACCCTGCCCCCAGCTTTGTTGTCCATGTACACTGTTCATGCGGACATGCATGTAAGTTCTGTGGTTTATCTCCCCCCACCCCCTCTTCTGGGGATTGTTAATTAATATAATTCTTGATGGTAGTCTTTAATCAGCTTCACTTTACACCTGAGGAAACTGAGTCTCAGGGACATGAAGACTCATCTCAGCTTCTACAAGTGTTACTTGACAAAACCGCAGAACTTACATGTACGCATAACCAATGGGCATGGACAACAAAGTTGGGCATGGGGTGGGGGGGATCGGGAGGAGGGTGTCAATGGGGGGAAAGGAGAAACATCTGTAACAAAAATAAATTAATAAAAATAATTAAAAAAAATAAATCACACACACACACACACACACTGTCTGTCTCTAAAGCCAGTGATGATACAGGCCTCACTCACCATCTACTGGGAACAGTGTCCTCTCCTGGCTGAGGAACCTGAGGTGGATGGGGCCGAGCACCTGCCCGTGGACATCTGCCTTATTCCAAGAAAACCAACACCTGAACGGCGTGCCGAATGCTCTCACTGAACAATTGTTTGTCATCAATTCAGAGTCCAAAATTCTCACCCTCGAGGCAAGATACACAGAAGTCAAGTCAAGTAAAATCAAACTTTTAAAACTGAGGCGTTACCATTTGGGAGGGACTCTTGACTTCTAGAAAACAGTTTATCACATGACTTTATAGGCGCTTGCTTATCTGTCTTCTCACCAGACTTGTGGTGTTAGGGTGGCCCTTTATAATTTAATTTAATTTTGTTTTATTTTATTTGTTCCATCACCATGTATCCGCTCCATGCCCTCTTCCACGTCCCCCTGCAATCACCACACTGTTGTTCACGTCCATGAATTCTCTCTGTTTTTTTTTCCTTTTTGCTCCCCACCCCCACCCCCTCCAGAGCTGTCTGCCTGTTCTCCACCTAGGAATCTGTCTCTGTACTGCTGGGTCGTTCTGTTTGCTCATTGGATTCCACACATGAGTGAAACCATGCGGTACTTGTCTTTCTCTGACTGGCTTATTTCACTCAGCTTAACGTGCTCCAGGCCCATCCATGCTGTCGCAAAGGGTACAATTGTCTTCCTTTTTACGGCAGAGTAGTACTCCGCGGTGTAAATGTAGCATAGAGGTTCCCATGGTGCCTTCCAAGGGTGTGTGCAAATCCCAGATATAATGCACACTTGTTTATACAATCAGTAAATAAAAGAGTGAATGCATGACCACCTCCCAGCTCACCAGTGCGGGTGACAGGCCGTGACCCGCTCGGAGCGGACGATGACGTGGACAGTGTCCTGCCTCAGGAAGACTGGTCTCCTGACTGCTGTGAACCTGCCAAAGGTGGGGAGTGATTGACAGCTGGAAGGCTGGTTAGTAGAATCACACAGAGATTGACGAAGTGAGAAGTAATCAGAAATGGTGAAAAACCGTAGTTTATCTTTAATGTCAAAAGGACAGGCATTTTAAAGCAAAATGAAATCTATGTTCAGATGGTTTCTCCAGTAGGAGGGGCCTTGGAAGAAGAAGAAAGCTGAACTCAGAAATACTGCCCACCACATTTAGCGCTTTAAATTTTATCTCATTTGATCATCGTCACGAAGCGTGAGGATATAGCCCTATTTTATAGTAAAGGGAGCAGGCTACGAAATCTCCCTGTGGCAAACCGGGGAGCTGAGATTTGAGGTAAGTTCTGGTGATTCCAAGGGCGATGGTTTTCTCCTAATCAAGATGAACAAAGAGAGAGGAAGAGCTGAATTGGGGAGCTTGGGGAAAATGAGCACATATATCACCGAAAACGCAGCTGCTGACACGGAGTGATATAGAGGAACCGTTAACAATCGGATTCAGTGCCGTTCTAGGCAAGCAAGCCCCACTCCGAAGCAATAAGCATGATCTATTTATTTTCCATTTCCTCTCTGTGGCTGGAGATTCAAAGAATAAAGTCATTAAAATGTTTCATATGTTTGCCTTTGCCGGTGAAAGAGAGTGTGGGCTGGGTCTGGAAGGAGAATGTTCTAATTAGCAGGACTGATTATGTTCACTTGATGAAAATAATGATGCGCTCATCCATCCGGCCCTTCGCCTGTACGCGGGGATCGCACTGCAGTTCCAAGATGTCTGTTTGGACTGCACACGAACCAGAGCCCGTCTGCCCTGAGCAGAAGTCAGAGCTGCAGATCCCTCCGGGCCCGTCTCAGGTCCGGCTGGCGGGACCGGGAGATGGCATGCGGAGGAGAAAAGAGACTTCGAGGTTGCTAGGTAACCTGCTCAGCCTTCAGGAGGATGCCAGACAGTGGGGGGAGGGGAGGCGCGTGCAACAGTGTTTCTTCTCCTAAGTTGGTCTATTGAGTTGGAGGTAACCAGTAGAAGGGAGAAGGGCCTTTTGCGATCAGATCTTTCCCAGGCCCCCTGAGGATTCACCAGCCCTCTTCCCATCCCTGACCCTGACCTGTGTGGGGTCACCCGGTGTCCACGCAGGGTCCTGGCTGCAGAGCCGCGGCCTTCCCCTTGCTCATCTGTGACGCGTGCACCCGGGCAGGACGATCGCCTGTCATCTGGAGTTTTACAGCTCACAGCTGCCTGGTTTGCATCGGCACCACAGGAGACTTAGATAATGCAGTGACATCTGGCCTCAAGGTGGCCAGGGACCCACGGGGTGGAGTCACTGCTTGGGGGTGTTCCAGCGGCGGCTAATGTAGCCCAGATGACACGGAGCATGAAGCGATAAACAATAATGCCCCCGACGCGCCCGGAGCCGCGCTGCTGGCTCGACGTTAATGACGCTGCGCAGGAAGTGTCCTGGGGTCCACATGTTCAGATTCTGAGCGCAGAGTGGTGCCTCCCTCCGAAGACCGAGTTCAGATGTCTCTCCTGCTGCTCCAGGCCACCAAACGACTGAGCCTGCGGAGAAAATGCGAGCTGTGGTTCAGGCAGAGAGAGAGCGGCGGCTCTGAGGCCCACGCGGGAAGCGGATTGCAGAGCCGGGGGACGGGGGCCCCCACACACCGCCGGGGCCAGGGCTGAGCGGCAAAGGCCCGGGACGTCCCTGAGGGCAGAGCGTGCTGCCTGCAGACCCCACTGCCCAAGAAGGGCGGGGGCTGTCCCCACCAGGCAAGAAGGGCACGCACCCCAACCTCAAGGGTTCGGGTTCTCAGTTGAATCTGTATAGAGAAGCTGGAGAGGGAGACCCCACCCTCCTCCGAGTAATGGTCCAGAACCCATCCAAGTGTATGTGTGGCTCACTGGGTCCAATCACCCTCATACTGCTGAGGCATCATCATAAAATTTCCAGTGTAGCTCTGGCCCGTGGGGCTCAGAGGTCAGAGCGTCAGCCTGTGGACCAGAGTCACCGGTTCGCTTCCAGTCAAGGGCACGTACCTGGTTTGCAGCTCGGTCCCTGGTCGGGGTCATGTGGGAGGCCAACAGCTGATATGTTTCTCTCACATCAATGTTTCTCTCTATCCTTCTCTCTCTCTCTCTCTCTCTCTCTCTCTTCCGCTCTATCTGAAGATTAAAAAGAAAAAACTCCAGTGTGAAAATATAAAGAGTGGGGAGAAAAACTGAAATGTCAAAAGAAACCCCCCTGGGGGCGTCATTGCCAGAGGCCAGCTGGATGCCAGCTGCTCACTGCGGAGGGGCGCAGGTCTCCGGTGCGCGTGGAACCCTGCGGGTGACCCACACCGAGCGCCTCTGGGCCCTCAGCTGCCGCAGCGAAGGCCGCTCTGGAGCCGGAGGCGGGCCTCCTTCCGCACCGGCGCCGTCTCTGCGGACGGGCTGCGCGAAGCCATCAAGTGTCGAGGCAGGAAAATCAGTCAGACACGCACGTTCCCGGAGACTCGGAACAGTTTGCAAAGGGTGGTTTTCTTAGTTGGAAGGGAAATGAGAGGAAGAGAAAGACAGAAAAGTAAAGAGACAGAGCACTCTGGTACCACGGAGCCGTATTATTTTATTGTTGTCGTTCTGAGCGAAGGGTCTGGTGGGTCCGATCATCGCCAGATGGTGTGATCGACGCCGCTGCTGTCAGATTTCTTCTCGGTCGATGCCCGGGACCACCGTCCGCCTGGGACCACCGTCCGCCTGGGACCACCGTCCGCCTGCGGCTCAGGCAGCCCCGCGGTGCTCGCTGATCCCTTTCAGAGTGGGGTCAGCCGTCTGAGCCCTTTCCATATACTCTGGATGTGGGGTTACACGCCCGAAGCCACTTGTTGCCAGGAGAGTTCACGTCATCCGTGAACCCGTGGCTGTGGAAGGGGGACGTGGGCGTGGGCACGGAGCTCTGAGCCAGACCCCCAAGTTCTCCGGCCCTTCCCAGTGGGAGCCTTCCCTGGAGGCAGTGCCAGTGTGGCAGAGGGGTGAAGGGTTAGCGGGCTTGGGCACAAACACGCACACAGCCCCGAAGACATCTGGTCCTTGGTGCACATCACACTCAGATGCATCCTTCCGGTGCCCTGGAACCAGCAGCCTGGGCGCAAGTCAGGCCGTGTGCAAAGCGTTCTGTTGGCATCGGCCCATCCCCCTCCTCACCCTGCCATGAGGTGGGCAGCAGGCCCAGCACACCCCCTGCAGGACTGGGGCATCCAGTGCCTGCAGAATGGAGTTTGCCTGAGGTGCTCACACCAAGGAACTGGATCCTCACCCATGACTTTTTAATTTTATTTTATTTATTTATTTATTTTTTAGAGAGAGAGGAAGGGAGAGGGAGAGAGAAAACATCAATGTGTGAGTGAGGCATCGTCGGCTGCCTCCTGCACGCCCCCAACGTGGATGGAGCCTGAAACCTTAGTGCTGGGGTGATGCCCAACCAGCTGAGCCAGGCAGGCCAGGGCCCCATGACCGCCCGCGCTGTTGGCACCAAGGACCGCGTTGGCGGACAGAGCACCCTGGTCGGCGTGAGGCACGCTGGAGGGCTGTCTGCAGTCAGAGATGTCCTCTCGTCTCCTATGGTCAAGCACCCTCATCTTAGCAGATACCCAACCGTATCATACGAAGTTATTTTTCAAAGCACTTGTTACCTCCGTCCTCATCTTTCTTTATTAATTTTCACACTTACTGTCTGTTTTCTCTCACAGGTATGTAAAATCTATCAAGTTATCACTTAGACCCAAGCCTGGCACTCTGCAGTCATTTTAAAAAAAATATGTATTTTGCTCTGGCCACTTTGGCTCAGCGGTTAGAGAGTCGGCCCATGGACCATAGAACCCCAGGTTCGGTTCCTGCTAAGGGCTTGGACCTCAGTTGCAGTTTGTCCCTAGCCCTGGTTGGGGTCGTGTGGGTGGCAGCCAGTCAATGTGTCCCTCTCACATGGATGTTTCTCTCTCTCTTCCCCCCTCTCTCCCTCCCACTCTAACTGAATATAAATGCAAACAAAAAAAGTCCTCGGGTGAGGATAAAAAAATATGTATTTTATAACTTAAATAGAAGGTAACTAAATAGTATTTATGATGGCACCTTTACAAATTGTCTTTCTCTATTTAAAACACTGAGAAGTTTTGTAAGGAGTCAGAACGTCACTGGGCACCCCCAGTTCCAGCACACCCGTGGCCAGAGCGGGAAGGCTCAGCGGGTCCCGGTGCCCGGCACACAGCAGGTCACGCTGTCCCCCGCCGCTCCCCTGGGCCCTCTGCACTCACCTCTGCTGGAGAACGAAGGCAGTGGGAACCCGGGGTGCGGTCGAGGCTGTGACCCAACACATCCTGTGCACTTGAGTTCGCTCCAGTAGATCCCCAGAGGCGCTGGGAGGATGAGGGGCAGTTCTGGCTGCTCAGGTCCCCATCCTTCCACCAAGGACACATTTTTCATGAATAGGAAAGAAAATCACCACCTCTCCAACCAGGAAATAGTCCATGAGTAAAATCCAGGGGTAGTGAACATCGCCCGTGACAGATACCGGGAATCCCTCCCCGGGCGGCGGGCGGCACGCGGGGACTTGTCTGCCTCTCCGCCCGGTCCGAGCTCGGATCCCAGAGTCAGCGCGGGACAGGTCGTCGCTCTCCCGGAGCACCTCTGAGCTGAAAGAGCCAGGAGAGGAGATAAGACTTGTAACTTGGGAAAATCTTAGTGTCGCACTGAGAAGACCAAATACCTAATCACACCAGGGGCAGAAGAGCGACCAAGTGAGAACATTAATATCAGGAGTTAGGTACCAAACAGGAACAGGAGCAGATAGATTAGGAGGAAAAGAGAGAGAAAGAAAACAGGAGAAGGAGGGAAGGGAGTGGGGAGAGAGAGCGAGCAGCCCGGCAGCCCCTCCCAGCCCCCAGCCCCCAGCCCCCAGCCCCCAGCCCCCAGCTCCCAGCGTCCAGCTCCCAGCTCCCAGCTCCCAGCTCCCAGCTCCCAGCGTCCAGCTCCCAGCTCCCAGCTCCCAGCTCCCAGCTCCCAGCTCCCAGCTCCCAGCCAGCGATTCCTCTTTAGCTGTTGGGAGGAGCTGGTGCACAGTTGCACAGGTGAGCACCGAGTTAAAGGAGCAGAGTCAGGGCACATGGTCCCATGGGATGTGCTTAGCGCAGGGTCTGGAGGATACAGAAGGGAAACAGACAACTGTGTGAGTCAGGGCCCGCTTCCTGCAGCCCAGATGGGAAGACTCACAGTCAGCACTCGGGAGGAACACTATGGCGCTCCGCCACCCTGAGGGGGGTTTCTCAGCAGTCAGACTTCAAGCCTCCTGGTGCCCTAGAGTTTAAACGACCTTGAAAAGTCCTGCAGAGCGACACCAGGTTGCTTTTCCACCTGTGCCATGTGGCCTTAAATGTAAACACAGAGCCACTAATTTGCTAGTGCGGTGTTTTCTGTAAACAGTTCATAAATGGTGCAGGAAGCTTACCTCCACCAAGCTCAGGGACAGAGAAAAGATTACCTGTTTCCTGTTGTGTTTCCGGCCCGAGGACAGCCCCTCGGGGAACGCGTTCCTTCTGGGTGCAAAAGAACAGTAATCTTCAGAGGGTCAGCTCGCTGCTGGGTCATTTTCTCTGTCCCCAGGCTGTTTCAGATTTCACTAGCCTCTGAGTGCAGAGAAAGTCCTCCGGCCCTGAATATTGAAGGTTGTGATTTTTCTAAGTCATGGCCAATCTTCTAGCCGAATTCCCCAACATCCCCCATATTTGGGGGGGTTCCGGAGAGATGACCACGTGACCAGGACGAGGATGTCCTCTGCTTGTCCGACGCTCTGGACTAAAGAGTGAGCACACAGATGATGCTCAAGGCACCACCTGGCGTGACCTCGTGGCTGGTGGTGGCACCACAGACCCCGATGACGGAACCCTTCCCGATGGAAAAAGTAATACAGTGAAAATGACATAAAACGTATCTTTCCCTCAGTTTTGAGTCCTGAGGTCTCTCTCCCCACCCTTCTGCCACTGCTGTTACGGAGCTGCCTCCTGCTGACAGATCGTGTACATAAGCCCTAAGCAGTCCGTGTTCCTTTGGCTCCTCAAGGGGACGAGAGACGTGCCCTGTCCCCATGACACGCATGGTTGGAAGCCACCTCAGCGCCTAAGGACACAATTCTTTTAGTTCATTTTGCCAAAACAGCTGGGTCTAAGGCGTTTTCTAACCTGACAGAGACCCGTCCCCTTTCTGGGACTTCGGTCTGAGACAGGACTGACCCAGGCCCGCACACCCTCGGCCTCCGCGCCTCAGGCTGCTCTGGGAGGAGTCTCGCCCCGAGAGTTACCGTGGCAGTAACTCTCCGAGGAGGGGTGAGGTCACTGGAGTCACCCCAGCCTCCCACAGAGCCCAGGCTCCACGGTTCAGATGCAATCACAATGGACTTTGACGGAAGCATGTAGTTTGATCCTCAGAAAAACATCTCTGGAAGAATTTTCCATCCTTGCCCTGGCCAGTGTGCCTCGGTTGGTTAAGGCGTCATCTTGTGCACCAAAAGGTTGAGGGTTCGATTCCTGATCAGGGCACGTGCCTAGGTTTTGGGTTTGATCTCCGTAGTTCTTGACTACGGAGCCAACTGCTTGATGTTTCTCTCTCACATCGATGTTTCTCTCTCTCTGAAGTCAATGAAAATCATGTTCTCTGGTGAGGATTAAAAATAATGATAATTTTTAATCCTTGATCGAACGCAGCTAGGAAATCTGAAAACTTGCACCCAGTCCCTGGGGCACCTGATTGCCAGTGGACGCCCTTGCTGCCATCGTCAGCGGAGTTTAGCGTGGCATTGCCCGTAAATTGTCCCATTACTGCTAGTTGTATCACTAGCTGGACCATGAGATTCCGAAGGGTCAAGGCCAGATCCGTACTTCCTTCCTGTCCCATCACGGAGACCCCACACATGACTGATGACACCATTAATGCTCAAAACAGAAAAGTAAGTTTAGCGTGAACTGGGTTGAGTCCCATTAGATTGGGTAGCATTCAATTCATGCTCTTCCTCGATGAGGCTATTAGTAACCTGAACCCCTGTGCAAACCACTTAGCTGGACTTGGTATGCTCCCCGCGCTGCAACCCCACGGTCACCGAGCTGGAGGGACCATTCTCGATGACGACAATGACGGCGGCCCCTGAACCTGTCCATCAATGCCTCTTGCAATTTTCAAAACCTTCAAAGGTAGTGGAACAAAACATAGCGTGGGGGTCTGAGACACTTGGGTTAGAGTTCTGTCTCCACTGTATAGAACTGTCCAAGCAAATTGCATAATGCATCTGAGCCTCTGTCTTTGCATCTGTGAAAATGGTTCTAATATCACGATGTATAGGATCGCTGTGCAAGTTTAATGTAATTCGGTATGTGTGACCCATCATGTGAGCCCTCAAACGATGGTGTCTTTCTTCTCGGCCGCTCTCTCTTCCACTCTGTTCCTACTGGTCACTGGGCTCAATGTACTAATGAACCCTCAAGCAGAGCCTGACTCCTGGGATCATAGCTGGGACTGCTCCTTTACTGTGGCGTGGTCACTTCTGCAGAACGGAGGGGCGTGTTCTAGCAAGAGCCAAAATGCCTGACTGGCACTTGATAAATATTTGCTACTACCACTGTGATATAAAGGACCCCAAACCTCAGATCCCAAAAGCCAAGGTTAAAGATGCCGGAGCTGGGGCCCCACGGCCCGATGAATTCTGTCAGGAAGGGAACAGGCTGTGCCCCACACTGTCCCTGTGAGACCCAGCTGGACTGGACAATGGCCAGAATATCACAGCCATTCTCTGACCTGCTGGGCAGAGGGCCATTTCCCCCTCCTCATCCTCTGCCTACACCCAGGAATTCTTAGTGTATCCCTTTAGGGAATGCGCTACATTTTATGGTACAACTGTACAAGGAAAGAGTCAGCCAATAAACATGACAATATAGATGAATTTTCAGTAACATGAAAAGTTGTTTATACATGTTTAGAGAAAAATTAGTTTGCAAAAACTATGCGGACAAACATACATAGTCATTGTACTTGGGGGCGAGTTTAGAGAGTAGTTAGCTTTGTGTGTGTTGAGGTTGTGAGCTCTAATTTATTTACTTCTATATATTTTAACCTTTCATTAACTGCATTTCCTATTCCTGTGTTGTGCCTCTATTGTTCACAAAAGAAAAATATGAAATTGATTTGTAATATTTTAGAGGAGCTGACGAAAATGCAATGCCAAATGACAATCTGAGAGACAGAAAGTAGCAGAGATGATGCCCAGAAACTGTAACCAACACTTCGTGGGATCCTCATCTTAAACTAATACTGATCTCCATATTTAGTGAATTACTGCAGGCATTGTAGCTAAAATCAGGAAATGGACTTAGAAGCCTGCTCCATTTCTCACCCACATAGTAAGATCCAAAACCAACCAACCCATAGATTCCCTAGGACAGGATGCAAGTCAGCCGTATTTGCAGGAGGCATGACAAGCCACCCTCTCCCAGGGTAGCAGGACCAGCTCTACACTATGGAAATGAGCAACAAGAAAATGTTGAAGGACGGCCACCCATAAACAACGCACAATCTTAAGATAGCTGTGGTTAAATGTAATCTTTCCATTTTATAGCTCTACAAATGTTTCTCAAAATTAGTAAATTGGTATCATCCAGTACAGGACACACACACATATTCAGTTTGGTATCATGCAGCCACAATGTGACATTATAACAGATTCTGGAAAAATAGTAGTTGAAATCAAATGTATGGTCCCTGCCCTCAGGAGCCTCGTGAATGGATCCAAAGTCAGAAGCGGAGAAAGGGCCAGAAAGGCATTTGTGGGGCAAGACTCTTGGAAGACGCTCCCAGAGGCGCAGGATACCAGTCTCACTGGTATCGGGGGATATTTTTTCTTTTTATCCTCACCCGAGGACATTTTTCCATTTTTTGTTCAGATAGAGTGGGGGGGAGAGAGAGGAAGAGAGAGAGAGAGAGAGAGAAACATCGGCGTGAAAGGGACACATCGAGTGGCTGCCACCCGCATGACCAACCAGGGCTGAGGACAAACTGCAACCGAGGTACATGCCCTTAGCGGGAACCGAACCCGGGTCTCTTGGGACCGCAGGCGGACGCTCTAACCGCTGAGCCAAACTGGCCAGGGTGATATTTTTTTTAATTGACTTTAGAGAGAGAAGAAAGGAGAGGGAAAGAGAGAGATAGAAACATGGATGAGAGAGAACATCAATTGGCCACTTCCTGCATGTCCCCACTGGGGATCGGGCCCACAACCTGGGCATGGGCCCT
This sequence comes from Molossus molossus, assembly GCF_014108415.1. NCBI lineage: Eukaryota > Metazoa > Chordata > Mammalia > Chiroptera > Molossidae > Molossus > Molossus molossus. Next base: position 6,280,222 of record NW_023425350.1, on the reverse strand, counting down.
GACCGGGAATCGAACTGGGGATCGAACCGGTGCATGGGCCGATGCTCAACCACTGAGCCACACCGGCCATGCTTGGGGGATATTATTGATTATACAGGTATAAGCTTCGGGTCATATAAGAAATGATGATGTTAGTGTCCTCACATGGCTCCCAGCTTATTCTCTGAGTCACTCAGGAGGAAGGAAAGGACAGGCTGGCAAAACCCTGGAGACATGGCCAAGGACAGAAATCCTGCTTTGGACACAGAGGGTTTTGCCTTCAACAGGCAGCAAGAGAGACCCCGGAAGCTGAGTCGGGGAGAGATGGGAGAGCTTGTCCAGAGTAGGCTGCGAAGAATTCTGCCCACCATTTCTCAGCTGAACCCCTTAGACATGTGCTTCCAGATCTGGCGTCCTTAGCCATCCACCTACTCACAGGTGGAGAATATTCTGCAGCACCAGCAAATATGAATGAGGACCAACTCTGACACTGTGTCCTTACTTTCTACTTAGTTTTAAAAGCTATTTTCTGATTTCAGACAGCGTTCTGAATTGTTGCTTTCTATCTGAATTACTGTGTTGGTTTTTCATTAGAGACTTAGAGACAACTGGTAACAAAAGGACCGATTGATGCGGTAACAATATTTCTCTAAAAAATTGTGCGATTTGTATTGCTCTTTCTTCTTTTCCTTTTTTTGGAATGGGTAGCTTACCTGGAAAAGATCCCCTTAGTACCATACACAATGGGGCTGCGGTAGAACTTCGTAAAAATGTCTGTTGTGCGTGACCTTGAAGACGGTAATCATATCATGTGCTGAAAAAAATTCTGGATCCCCACCGTGCGTCACTGTCCTGTCATTTTCTCTTTGTCCTCAGTATGTGTCAATAGCAAGGATATTCCCTGAGTGAAAGGGCTTGGGGGAAAAGGATGTCAGAGTGCTTGGACCCAATGTTTGGCCGGTGTGTTTTCTAGTATAAAATATCTATATACTCATTATCTGTAACTATATCTATATCTATATCTGATCTATATCTGTATCTATATCTATATTTATATCTGTATCTATATGTCTATATCTATATCTGTATCTATATCTATCTTTATATTTGTAATATGCTTTTATTGATTCTTTTAGTGAGAGAGGGAGAGATAGAAACATTAATGTGAGAGGGAAACATTGATCGGTTGCCTCCTGCACACCCCCTATTGGGGATCAAGCCTGAAACCCAGGCATGTGCCCTGACCGGGAATTGAACTGGGACCTCTGGGTCCATGGACGATGCTCAGCCCACTGAGCCACACTGGCCGGACTATCTCTATCTGCATATATTAGTGAATCCACACTGAAAGGAATCATGTTTGCTCACCATGGAGATCTGTTTCCATCACCAACAGAAAATCCTAGCTTGAGAAGCAATGACAATGATGACTTAATTTTCCTAGTCATCGGAAGAAAATGTTCAATGAATATTTTATAATCTGACATATGATTGACCCACAGCACAACGAGCGCTCTCACATCTGGGAGGTCTTCGCTGGTGTCGGATTTTTAACGTTTTGATGAGGAGAAGCAGTGCAGGGCTTGCCCCCCGGGTCGGTTGCCCGAGTTGTTCCTCTGTCCACCTGCAGCGCATTCCTGAAAGAACCTTCTGGAGAGAGTGTCATCAACAAAGAGGTCTTGGGGGGAAAAGGGATCAGCGTGACCTCTCCACTGGCTTCTGGGTGGCAGCCTCTTGCGATAATTTCAGTGTCAGAGGGACTGAGTCGGAATCCCTTGAATCTGTGCCGGACCCATTCCTGTGGACGTCCCTTCAATTACACGAATGAGTACGAACCCCCTGGGCCTCTGTTTCCGTATCTGTATCATGGTAACGATCATAACAAGGTTATCACTGTGTCATCATGGAAATACGCATGTTAATGTATAAAGGCTTAGGAAGCTTCCCAGGACACCACCAGCAGGTGACGGCCACGAGGAGAACGTGGAGACAATGCGGCTGCTTCTCCCGGACAGGGGTCTTCGTTCTCGGCGAGGGCCGTTCGGCCTGCCGCGCACAGGGTGAGCCCTCAGTAAGTGTTTGTACGATGACAGACGAATAGCCTGGCACCCTTGTACCACAAATACCTAGACACACGGGACTCGGTGAAAACACTGATATTCTTGGACATGCAAAGGTAAGCGACCAGGAAAGTGAGGGCCAGTCACAGGGCAGTCTGTCCACGAAGCCTCTGCCGCCCAGACATGTGTTTCGGGTTCTTCACCGGAAGGGAAGTTCCACTTGAACACCGGGCGTCACGCTGACGCGGGTGAAGAGGGACCGCAGGGAACCCGGGACCTGGAAGGACATCTGTCCTGCAGAGGCAGACGGTGTTTGTCTGCTGCCCGCTCTGGGCGGACGGGGGATGAACACGTACTTCCCGGGCATGCAGGAGCGCAGGCCAGCCTGGACTTGGAATCCACGCCACCGGCGTGAAACCAGACAGCACCAAAAAGTCCCCCCGAGTTACAGCTGCACCCGGGAACTCGAGGTTTCTGGATACTGTCCACGCAGGCCTCGACCAGCCCGTGGAGCTATCGGCGCTGTGACAGGGCCCGCACACGTGGAAGGTCGCGGCTGGGCAAGAGCACCGTGTGCAAGGACGGCCCCCAGTTCTGTGCGCCTCTCTAACAGTGCGTTCTAAGGGGAAGACCCCTGGACAGACCAACAGGGCCGGGTGCCCTGAAGGCTTCGGGTCAAACCTCACAGCGCCTCTGTGACCTTGGGCGTTGTGCTGACCGACTTCCAGGCTCCGCTTCTGTATTTGCAGAACTTGGCTCACAGTGGCCAGCCGGCGGGAGGTGAGATTAGTTGAGGTCCACATGCCGGGTCTGAGAACCTCAGGAAGGACCCGGAACACAGTCAGCGCTGTTTGCTTCCGCCCGAGGGGTTTGAACCCCAGACTGCTCCCCCATCCGCACGGGAGTAGCCGGAGCAGCCTGTCCTGCTCCAGCCCTGGGGTCCACAGAGAGCACTGACAACAGTGGGACCAGGAGCTCTGACACCTCCCGGCCGGGGAATGGAGCCTGCGCGAGCCCCGGCCTCCTTCCTCATCAAGGCGCCGCATTGCAGACCAGCCCACAGCCACGCGGGGCGGGGCAGGCAGCACACACGGACGGGGCTGCCTGCGTGGGTTCCCCACCCAGCCGAGATGGGGACTTTTCCAGGAGGCCTCTGGAGGTTTGAACGAAGTGTCTTCCCTGCTCTGGGCTGGAGCCCTCCCTGCACGGACAGTGGAGACGTTAGCAAAGCAGAACCCACAGTTTTCTGTTCCCCTCTCTGTGGCTTCGTCCGCAGGACTGACGGTGGGCCCTGTCCCCTTACGTGACTTCCCTCTCCGGAGTCGGTGTGGACCCTGGCAGGACAGACCGGCCCTCTCCAGGTCCCACAGCCCGGGCTGCCCACGAGAAGAGCCGTAGGAGTCACAAAAGCCAGCTGCGGGGGGCCAACGGGGAGGAGGGGAGAGAGGTAAACAAGGTCCAGGTGGGTGTTGATGCCAAGGTTTCATCAGGATCACACACACACACACACACACGGCTGCACACGCCGGAGAGCCGGAGAAACTACAAAGGAGGTGGCAGCGTGGTTGACTCCTTCCCCATCTTTACCTTCCTTTTTGCTGATCTGACATGTTGGTTTCCATAGCAACCTGGGGTGGCCTGGATACCCGGAGCAGTTACCTTCAGAGCCCTCTGCAGCGCCAGGCGGAGCCCTGGATGAAAGCTCCCCCTTGTCTCCCGGGAACTGCAGCCAGTGGCCTCCGGGAAGCGCTCACACGTGTGAACTGGGTAATAAAGACTCTTCGGCTTGAAAGGAAGAAGTGCCTCCTCGTAGTTCAGACTCCAGATCAGCCAGGGAGAGGCGGCTCTGCAAGAGCCACGGTGGCCGCCTTAAGGCATAAGACAAAATCCCCCCAAACGGCAGATCGGAGAGTTGATGCTTTAAAGCAGAGATCAGATTGCGTTTAGGGGCCGTGGTCGAAACGGAGGGTGTAAAACCAGAAGAGATGATGCCAGAGAGGACCGAGCGAACACCACGAAGTTTGGTGGGAGTGTGGTAGGAACTAAGATCGCTGTTAAGGGATATATATGTGTGTGTGTATATATATAATAAATGTATTACCTTATTCCATAGTTATAGCCTTGCAAGGGCTGTAAACTCATATGTCAGTAAGACTGTCCTGAGCCCTTTTGTAATTCATATTTATCAAACACAAGCACCTAAATGGAAAATGATACTATTCAGTAGGAGGTGATGATAACAACAGGAAAATTTAAATCTCTCTCTCCTGCTCCCCACCTGTGTGGGAACGGGGGTGGGGTTGGCCTGGGGGGAATCTCAGGGAGCAGGCCCTGGGGAACCCACAGAACACTGCTTGGGGAGGCAGCAGTCAGGGTTCAGCGGTAAGGGGGCAGATAGTAGCTCATCAGCCTGGGGAGCTGGCGCAGCGGGAAGGGGATCCGCGGAGGAGGCTGCCTCCGGAAGGACCTGAGGGGCAGAGGAGCAGCCTGCTGCCTGGGTGGGGCAGGAGCAGGTGCAAGTGGAGGCAGGTGAAGTTAGAAAGATGCCCAAGGACCAAACGTGTCGTCTTTAGCCGAAGGACCTTCTCCTTTGGGTGACAGGTAACGACAGGCCGCAGCACGTGTTACGCGCACCAGAGACCTGATCAGATCAGCCTCCCGGACACACTGGGGTGGAACCTGGGCAGAGTGGACCGGACCAGCCTGAAGACAGCCGAACGGGTTCGCAGGTCGCTCCGCGGAGTACAGACCGACCCTCAGGACCCAGCAGGAGGGCCTGGAAGACCACGGCCAGGTATTTCCTAAGCGGGGTGAACGCGGCTGGCATGAGCGACCGATCGAGACGGGACTAGGAACCCCAAGCCGGAGCGGGGGCGAGGTGGACACTCTCGGATCTTCCCTGGGCAGGGATGCGGGCCGGGGGAGCGCAGGCCTGGGTGGAGCTGGCCCGTCGGGCAGCCAGCTGCCATGGCCTCCCAGCCTGCTAAGTTCACACCGATCATGAAACTGGACCGGAATCGACCCTGTGCTTACGGCACGTCCGAAAGGGAACTGCGATCTCGTCTATTTCTGAGTGAGCGGAGTGAAGGGGGCGACTTGCCAGATGCGGAGACAGCATACACGCTGGTCCTGAGCACAGCGGGCCATCCCGGATGCCAGGCGACAGGCCGGGCGGAACGTCCAGAAGAGGGCAAAGCACCTGTGAACATTTCAAACACCGTGGGCGTGTTTGCTTTGCTCGTGAAATAATGACGGAACCGCTGGTTACGCTTATGAAACTAACATGCAACTCAGTGTGGGCCCAAATGAAATATTCCCATAATAACAATGAATTCAAAATAAAATGATATGTGCGCATAACTTATCTAAGAAGTTTAGAAAGGCTTTAACCAGCTGTTATGCCAAAAGTACAAACATAAAGAAAAACATGAATAAGTTGGATTTTCAAAATCCTTTCTATCAGAAATTGTCATAAATAAAACTAAAAGACAATGAACTGGGATAAAAACAGGCCATGTACATGACAGGAGAGTTAATACCTTACTATTTAAAGAACTCTAATAAAATGGTATGAAAATCGGAAGGAATCCTAGTGAAAAAATAAGCCCAAGAGGTGAACAGGAAAAGCAAGACTTACAAATACACATAAGTATGTTTTGTATGCGTGTGTATGTGTGAGTGTATGTGTGTGTGTGTATATATATACACTGATATTTATAGATATGTCAGTCTCACTAGAAAGGTTTGCAAAGATGAGGCGAAAACGATGCTGGTCAGAATGCAGCTTGGCACAGGCCTTCCGGTAAGCGATTTGATGCTATGTATCAGAATCATACATTCTGACCCGGATAGTATGTATCAGAATCATACATTCTGACCCATAAGTTCCATTTCCAGACACTCACCTGATAATTATTCAGAAGCATGTCCATTGCAGTGTTCTGTACAAGTTCAAAAATGGAAAATAACCTAAATCATCCAATACTTAGAATTATTTAAATTATCGTACATTTAGGTGATTACGCAGCAACAAAGAGTGAAAAAGCGTAGGTGTAGCCTAGGATACGGAAACTATTTCTCTTTCCAGAACACCAATATGTCAGCTTCGTGAATACGGGGTCTCTGTTTTATTTCCTGTTATAGCTCCAGAGCCTGAAATCTGGCACTTTGCAGACCCTCCATAAATATACGTAGAAAGAATGACTTTTCAATGAGATTAGCAGCATCCTAAGACAGCCCAGGACTGACATCCCCAGGGGTGCTCCCTGATATGCTACGCTACACAGTGGAAAGCGTTTTGCAATGTAATTACAGTTACTAATCAGTTGAATTAAAGATGGGGGCGATCATCCAAGAGGGCCTAACTTAATGACAAGCACCCTTTAAAAACAGAGGGATTTCTCCAGATGGTAGCGGAAGAGGAAGTTGGGGAGGTGAGAAGCCCGGCAGGTTCAATGTAGAGGAGGTTCTGCATTGCTGAGAGGAGGAGCCACTGTCCAGGACCTGAGAGCAGCCCTGGGTGCTGGAAGAGGTCTCTAGCCAGCACCCAGCAAGACAACAAGGTGCTCAGCTCTGCAGTTACAAAGCGCTGAGTTGTGAGAACAGCCTGCAGGAGCTTCGAAGCCGATTCTCCCCGAGCCTTCGGCGAAAAACCAGCCCCACCGATACCTTGACTTTGGCCCTGTCAGCAGAGAACCCACTGAGCTGCCTGGACCTCTAGAACTAGGAGGTGTGTTGTTTCAAGGCACTACATTGGTGGTCATTTGGAATCTAGCAATAGGAATCTAATACATTAGATAAAATAAGCAGATTATAAAACAGTACTTACACTATGACTCCCGTTTTGTTTATATATGCACGTATTTATGAGTTTGCACAATGCAGCCAAAGTACATACACAGTGACGTGAACATTGGGGTTTTCTTTGGTTTGAGAATTAAACTAAATTGTGCAGAGTTTAGCCACTAGACATCTGGAAAGTCCGATAACCCGTTATTTGCACAGACTAAATTGCGTGGAATAAATTCAGCTAATCTTTGAGTTCTCTCAGATGTCACCTCACCATTGGAAACAGCCTCTCCCTGCTCTGGCTTTGAGATCTGAAAAATCAGTGTTTGCAACCTAACTTGACTACTTACTAGCTTTCTAAACCAGGGTAATTTACATAACCTCTGGTAGTTTTAATTTCCTCACATTTGAAATGTAAATGAGAACATGCACCATCTAGGGTGATTGAGGAGATGTTGAGATGATAAATGCATCGCATATAGTACAGTTATTACTGAGGGCCTGGGCCTGCATGGCAGGTGCGCTCTCACTGCATTTCTTGTATTGAACACGAGTTGCTATCGTTGTTGCCTTTCGGTCTTTCCCACGGTTCTTCTGTAAGTATGTCTGAATATCTTCAAGTGTCTAGTCCAGTGCCTGGCACCTACCAGGTGCTTAGCTACTCTGGCTCAATGCTTGGAAGAGTAAAATAAATATAGTTAGAATGGAATGTTCAGCTCATGCATCTACAGGGACTGCAGTAACACAGGATGACCACACGATGGCAACACAAATAGGAAACTTCTGCATTTTAGGAATATTCTGGATCATCCACCCCTTCCCTCCCCCGAGACTCCAGGACAAGACACAGTTGCAATACTGTGAAGGCAGAAAGCAAACAGCCAGGAATCTGCACACCTCCCTGCACACCTCCCTCCGATGTCACTGTGAATGACTTAAAAACAACTCCTGCTTTGCAGGGGAAAATCTCTCTGCTGAGCTGCTAGATCTAAATATAGACCCATGGGACCTCATGTCGGGATGATCCTCTGTGTTCAGCCTCGGTCTTGTCCCTGCCTTAAACCTGCCTGTCTGGACCTGGGTGGAGAGGCAACAGGGTAAAGAAGGAAACTCCCGTTCATATGGCAGGTGCGTGTCTTCCAGCCTTTCTGGGTTTCATTCTGCCACACAACAAAAAGAAGAAAGTGAGTATACAGATTGCAGAGGTCCTGGTGCAGCCCTAGAGATGCCTACAGAACAGCATTCTCTAAGGACTAGTTCCCGGAGTATCCTGGAATCAAAAACAAGGGTTCTCTCTGCCGCTCTGGAAGGAGCTGGGAATTGAGCCCACGGCTACTTGGCTCAGAGCACCCCATCTCTAAGGGATCCACACTCTGACTAAGGCTTCCTTTGACGTGGCCCCCAGCAGTAACTTTCCCTTTCACAAACACGCTCTGTTGCACACAAAAATGGCTCCTTCCCAGACTCTAAAAAAAGGGTATGAATGTCATTGTCTCTCTGGCTTCCTGTGGTCTCCATAAAATCTCCACACAGAGTATTCTGGGCTCATAAAAATGTCCACAGCCTGTTTCTCATCTGCTGTAACGATGCTGGCTAATGGCTGCTGCTAACATGGCATCTTCCCTCTGGGGAGAGTGTGGGACTCGCTCCCCTTCCCCAAAATAGCCGCTCACGCAGCCCAGGGGCTGGAATGAAGAGCAACAAATCTGCTGCCTTCCCACGAGGCGAGCTGACCTCCCAGACACGGGCGTCCTGCCTCCTGGCGGGGGCAGCAGGCGGGGAGCTCCCATGCCAAGGGGAAGGAGTCACACCCCTTTCGAGGAACCCAGCACCGTGCTGGTCCAGGAGACCCTGGAGGGAAGGAAGAAATAGAGAGTAAAGAAAACGATATTGCTTAGCATCGATTATGTGTGAAAGCAGTTTTATGAGCTACATTTTATAAATAAGAAAACCGTAGAAAAGAAGGACATTTTGTCCAAAATGTGGGGTCGGTTCCCTCGATGAGACCGCTGAGAAGGAAGCTAAGACGAAAACCAGCCATCGACGGAAACACCGCGAGACAATGCCAGCCTGGGGCAGGGGCTGCCAGCACAAAGCGGGGCGGGTGGAAGGTGGGGGAGGGGCGTAGAGTGCCGAGACTCAGGGGACGGAGCTGTCACTTGTGACTGTGATGGGAACCCCTTGGAAGAGGGCTGGCAGGATCGTGCCTCTGTCCTCACTCATTGACACCTGCCATCACTCGCCATGTAGGTGGGGCCTCCTGGAGCTGGGCCGTGCAACCCAGCAGGGCTCAGCGTTTTCCTGGTGCTGGGGACAGAAGGATGAATAATGTCCAACATTGTTCTCTAGGGGCTCACAGTAAAGTGGGAGTAAAAATGCAGGAACAGCCAACTGGGAAAAATGAGGAGCATTTGGAGAGAGTGGAAGCTGTGGGCGGGGCTGAGTAAGCCCTGTCGGGCACCTCCTCCGCCAGCAGCACCTTCGCCGGGAGTCTGCCCCGGCCCTGAGGACCCGCTGGGCTCCTTTTTGGTGTCACATTCCGTTTTACATAACACAAGTCTTTCTTCCACTGACTTGGATGTGTGTTTGTACTTAAGCAGTTGGAGAAGCAGTTCTTAGGCTTCTAGGACCTTCTAAGAGCCTAAGTTTACATCCTGGCTTGTCCATCAACAAAGCATCAAACAGCAAGTGTTGGCAAGGGTGTGGAGAAAAGGGGACTCTAGCACACTGCTGGTGGGCATGCAGACTGGTGCAGCCACTATGGAAAACACCATGGTGTTTCCTCAAAAAAATTAAAAATTGAACTTCCATTTGACCCAGTGATCCCACCTCTAGGAGTATACCCTAAGAAGCCTGAAACACCCATCAGAAAGAATATAGGTACCCCCATGTTCGTAGTAGCACTGTTTACAATAACTAAGATCTGGAAACAGCCCAAGTGTCCATCAGTAGACGAATGGATATAAAAGCTGTGGTACATGTACACAATGGAGTACTATGCAGCTGTAAGAAAGAAAAATCTCTTATCCTTTGAGACGACATGGAGGGACCTGGAAAGTATCATCCTAAGTGAAACAAGCCAAACAGAGAAAGGCAAATATCATATGATCTCACTTATTTGTGGAATATAATGAACATAACAGTCTGAGGAACAGGGTAGACCCAGAGACATGGAAGTAGGTTACAGACTGACAGCCCTCAGAAGGCGGGGGTGGGGGGTGGGGAGATAAACCATAGAACTTATATGTGTGTACGCATAACCGATGGACATGAACAACAAAGCTGGGGACGGGGGGGAGGGTGTCAATGGGGGGAAAAGGAGAAACATCTGTAACAAAAATAAATTAATAAAAATAAATTAAATTAAATAAATAAACCCTGGCTCCTCCCAGCTCCTAACCCTTCCGTTGCATCAGCCCTAAGGACAGGGAAGTTGGAGCGTTCTGTCTCTCGGTTTGTTTGCTCCTTTGCTGAGTTGTCGGGCGGGGGAATTAACGAAGGTGGAATTAACGAAGGTGGTATTTATCGTCTCCATCAGGGATGAACTCACAGCAGAAGCTGCAGCGCGTTGGCCGGGGGCTGGCTCTTTCCTTACCCCTGCCGTGCCTGCGGCTCTGTCTGGAAGAGAGCCGGGCACCTGTGGTGTCATCTGAATGAAGTTACTACTAATAGCACCACCACGGGGCCCTGTGCACCTGCGTCTGGACAATGGCTGTGTCTCTCCCCTGCCACGGCCGTCGCTGTGGCTTGCGGGCGGCAGGGTGCTCATCCTCTCCCTCTGCCCGGGATCGGGTGTTCAGGGGGTGATGCGGAAAGGGTGAGCCTGCCGGTGGGGAGACGAGGCCCTCGCTCCTCTCCGGTACCTGTTTGGAACCTACACTTTTTTATGTTTCAGATCCGCTGCCTCTCCGCCCCTCCCCCGAGGCTGCAGCTGGGCCTCGGAGTCCCGCTCGCAGCTGCGCGGTGCCCTCACTCCCTCCATCTGCCTGTTTGTTTTTCTCGGTGCTCGTTTGCAGTCTGCTATTTTGTATAAGCAAAATTATCCTTTCATGTCTTAACCGTTTCGGCGCTTTCTCCTGCTCATTCGAACGTGCAGCATCCTTGGCGCTGGACGCCAATTCCTCGCCCAGCCCCTCGCAGGAGGCAGGCGGGCGCAGACCAGACGGGCCGCCGGAGCCCTGCACCGGCCTCCCCGCGGGCTCCGCGCAGGGTCTTCAACGCTGCCTGAGTGTTGGGTTGAGCTGGGCCTGCCAAGGCGGGGCACCAACTTCTGCTCTGAGAGATGATGGAGACGCAGATTTAGACAAAGCTCCTGGCATGGTCGATGTTGTTGTTGTTGTTTCATAAATGAGTCATCGTAACTCTATAAGTAGATACATATCTCTGGTTTCCTGGTTCTAGTGATATTCAAAGGATTGCTTATTTTTAGACTAATTTAGGCAGCTGAATTGGAGTAAACACAGAGATTGGGCAAGGGCAGCCGGAGACCTAGATCTGAGACCAAGAATTGATACTGACTCGCTGGATGATTTGGGGAATTCCCTCAAACTCGCTTGACCTTGATTTCCGAATCAGGCAAACCAGCAGTTGGACTGATTGATGTATGACAGAAACGAGCAGGGTGGAGACCTTCAGTTATTCCTGGTCCGCCGATGTCTCAGGAGTCTGGGGAACTGCAATGAACCGAATACGTCCCTGTTCGAACAGGAGCTCAGTCTAACGATGGGGAAATACTCAACGTACAGGTGACCGTGGACGGTTCTCCGCAGTGTTCACAGAAGGATTTCTTCCGGGGACCATTTCTGTACAGGGCAGGGCAGTGAGTGTTACTTTGGGCTCTGCAACCCGTAGGCTGCCTGTTGCCTCCCCTCTCGGCCACGGAGTGTGAGAGGAGCCACAGACCAGACCGGGCGCAAACCACAATCAAGGCTGCGCTGTAATAAAACTCTCTATAAAACAGGTGGTGCCCTCCACGTGCCCCACGAGCTGTACTTTGCTCCCAGCAAATCTCACTGAGGCCACCTTCAGTGGCTCCCCATCCTCTTACAAGAAAGACGAAGCCATGGCACGGCCCCGACCCTGTAAGATGCAGCCCCACTTCCCCCGCGAGTGCTGTCCGGAGCTCAGCGCCGCCTCTGCCCACGTGCCAGCACCCTGGGGCCTGCATAGCTTCCCCTCCATCACCGTGCACTATGCTCCGGCACCTACCTTCCCTTGTCTCCTACCTCCACGCTTCGTCTTTTTGTGTTTGTTTGTTTAATCCTCACCCGAGGATATGTATTTTTTCCATTGATTTTAGATAGAGTGCAAAGGAGAGAGAGAGAGAAACATCAATGTGAGAGAGACACATTGATTGGTTGCCTCTGCACAACCCCAACTAGGGCTAGGGATCGAACCTGCAACCCAGGTATGTGCTCTTGACCAGAATCAAACCTGCGACCCTTCAGTCTACAGGCCGACGCTCTAACCACTGAGCAAACCGGCCAAGGCTATCTTGTTAATGTCTATCATCCTTCAGAGAGAAGCTTGTACACCACCTCCTCAGGGGAGCCTTCCTAGATTCCCTAAACTAGGTCCGCTCTTGTGTGCCTATATTCTCCCTGCTCCCTCTAGGTCTCTTTCATGCTCCTTATTTAACTTTGTAACGGGGTCTTGAGTTCTCCCCTTCCTATGGAGCGTCCGTCCCACGAGAAGAGCAGTCTCGGGTGGCCTGCTTTCTCACAGCTGCATCTTAGCATCTGCAGCAGAGCCTGGAACAGAATGAATTCTCTAAAAGTGGTGTTGAAGAGATGCAGGGATGAATAGATGAAGGAATGGAAGAATAAGTAGTAGGTTATTACCTGTTGCAGCCTGGGAACAAGGATGACAGGGTGTTTCCCAGCATAGGTGACGATCTGAGGTGGGATTGAAAGACAACAGAGAGCAAGAGGGTTAGTGAGATATTTCAACAGAAAACAAAGATTTCACTCATCTACACTACTCTTCATCTTTACCAAATCTCCAAATATTTGACCTTCCCCTCCCCGTTTTTCTTCCCCTTATTCTCCTTCTCCTTCCCCTTCCTCTTCTCCTCCTTCTCCTCCTCCTCCTTCTTCCAGAGAAAGGAGAAATAGAAGCATTGATGTGAGAGGGACACATTGATCAGTTGCCTCCTGCACGCCCCCTACTGGGGATCAAGCCCACAACCTGGGCATGTGCCCTGACTGGGAATCAAACGGGGACCTGTCAGCCATGGGACGACACTCAATCCACTGAGCCACACGGGCTGGGCTGCTTCTTCTTCATTTTATTGGTTCCTCTTAACATTAAATAGCATATTTAAACACTGCTTCCTTATTTATCAGGGCTGGACAATATCTAATACTATTGCCAGACTGTAAATCAAGGACACCCGTGCTCCCATACTTTCAGTTTTCTACCCAGCTGTGAGGTCGTGCTGTGTGTTTAGTTATGCTTTTATATGATCAAGAGCAAGGCTTTGTATATGTTGTCTGACAACCAAACCAAACATCTTCTCTTTGTCTAAAGGTTCGTTCTTTTTCATTTTCATCTGCATGATTATATTACATTTATTTATATTTCATTTCTTAAACTATATAAGCTAAGCCTGTTCAATTTACGGAATTCTCCAAGATGAATATTTCTACTCCGTAAGATTACATGGTTTCTCTTTCCTTAGTTACCTCCCTTATTAGCATGTGACCACATGGTTCATTTCATACATGTACCAGATCTTCTTGGTTATACCCTATGTTCCCTCTCCAAAACACACCTTCCGAGGGTTCATACTTGTCTTTGTTCTCCCTTAACATGTGATATGTTTATTGTAGCCCAAACTCTCAATCATACTTTCTATCCAATGAGTCCATCACTTGCTATCATTTTAAAAAATTTGGAACCTCCTTTTCTCCCTCCCTAGCTGGTTTGCATTTCCAACACTTTCTCCTTTTTTGCAACCTGGTTATTGCTTCCAGGCTGTACATCGTCATCCTAGCCTATCCCTCTATGCTCCTCGGGCATGGATTCTGTTTCCTTTCCCGATTACCTCGCTCAATGTACTGGCACAATCTTCAGGTAAATCCCTCAAAAGGAGCCCATGAGATGTAAATGCTTGGCTACGTCCAAGTCTGAAAATGAAAATATCTTTACATCTTATGCCCGAGAGCTAAGTTGGCAATGTATCATTTATGATGCATTCTGTTGCCAGTGACAAACCATACCCACAATACCTTATGCAATAAAGATCCCTAATTATCTCAAATAACAGAAATCTGGAGGCAGGTGGTACCAGGCTTGGTGTAGACTAAACAATGTCATCAATGACCCAGGCTCTTTTGAATATTCTACTTGGCCATCTGCAGTATGTTGGCTTATTACCGTGTAGTCACAAGGTGGATGACAAATCCAAGCATAATATCCTTAAATAACTGAGTTCAAGGCTGGAAGATGAGCTACTGGAGAAGAGAGACCTTCCGGAATAGCGCTACCTTTCAATCAGGTAAACAATCTTTTCCAGAAGCAATTCTTGTTTAGAATTGTAGTACAATCCCACACTTTGAATAAGTAATGGCAAAGAGGAATGATTTTATCACAGTTGATTTAGACCAATAATTCATCACCCAAGACTGTGAGAGGGGCCTTCGCATATTCCTGCTCCACAGATATCTTAACCAAACTGGAGATACGCCTGCAAACAGGAAGAGGAAACATGGTTATTGAGTAGGAAACCACAAGCTTCCACCAAAGGGAACTCTGGTGTTCTAGGTTGAAATAGTTTTCCCTCAGAACCACGAAAGCATCGCTGCACTGTGCTCTAGCATCCTGTTTCACTAATGAGGAAGCCGATGCCTCTCATTTCCATTCCTATGATGCTTTCAGAACCTTCTCTTTATGCTAGTGTTTGAAATTGTATGAGGGTGTGTCTGGTTATGACATTTTGTTCTTTTTCCTTCTGTTGTTCCTTTTTTACTTTTACTTGTACCCTTCATGTTTGAAAAATTATTTTTAAAATGTGACTTAGCCCAGCCAGTATGGCTCAGTGGATGGAGCATCATCCCATGGACTGAAAGGTCCCGGTTTGATTCCCAGTCCAGGCATATGCCCAGGTTGCAGACTCGATCCCCAGTAGGGGGCGTGCGGGAGGCAGCCGATTAGTGTTTCTCTCTCACATCGATGTTTTTATCTCTCTCCCTTCCTCTCCCTCTAAAAAATCAATTTGAAAAAAACATATTAAAAAAGAAAAGTGACTTATCCAAGGCTAGTTGTAAAGTCAAGATTCAAACCTATTTTCAATTAACACTGAAATCCTTGCCCGTTTTACTTCCTTGTTCCACTCTCCACAATCCATTATCATTTCCATTGGAACCTGGATCCTGCCTCTGCCCGGCCAAATTTTGACTTCAATGTATGTTAAGTCGCTGATGGACTTATGCTAATGAGGCAAGGCCAGCCTCTTGCTGTTTGCCTTGAGCTCTTCTGTTTTGACCGGACCTCACCTGTTCCTCTACCTCCCATCTGGGTGCCAGGTGGAGCCACTGGTCGGGCAAAGCCAGGAAAGTAAATCAATAACAATCCTATTCTCCTTAGGCACGAGTACGATTTGTGGTAGACGTCCGTGACATCTCGGTTAGCACTTTATTACTTTTAGGTCTTGTTTTTAATCAGTACAATAGTCATCTTTTTTTTTTACTTCTAAGTATATCAGAAGTAAAAAGAAAAGATTGCCTCTATAATCCACTATTGCTGTTGTTTTGTTTGTTTTGCTTTTGTTTTATGAAATGTCTTGGGGCAAGGGGACCATCAAGGTTTCAAGACATTTTATTCAGCCTTTTAGTCACTGTCTCGGTCTCTGTAGCTGTGTAATAAATGACCCTGAAAGTTGGTGGCTAGAACAACAGCAATAGGTCACAATTGAAAGGCATTTCCCTTGACGTAGTACCCCGGTGTCATTTCTATGATGTAAGCAGGAGAGTTCGTGGGCTTTGCTTCCGTGTTCTTATGGCAACTTACTCTGCCGGATGCCACAGAACTGTAGGTCCACCCTGTCCACGGCGGGGAGCTCCTTGAAGGTAAAAGTATGACTGATCACTGTCACTGTCCCAGACATCTAATGAAGTCTGCCACACAGGAGACGACTCTGATAGTCATCAAATGTGACACGTATCATAATTCGAATCCAAAGTTAAATTGAGGACACATGCTGACTCCAAGTCTCATTCCCTTTCGCAGGCAACTCCCAGTGTGAGTCCTGGGAAGGAAATCAAGGTCAACGGCCCTCGCACACCCCCACATCCTCCCAGCCGCACTACCCCGAGTACAGGTCTCGGCGCTTTGGCAAAACCCGTGTGTCTTTCTTTAACGACCAGAAATTATGGGGCCTGGACAGGATGCGATGTGTTCTCAGGCAGCCT
Source organism: Molossus molossus (assembly GCF_014108415.1). Taxonomy (NCBI): domain Eukaryota; kingdom Metazoa; phylum Chordata; class Mammalia; order Chiroptera; family Molossidae; genus Molossus; species Molossus molossus. Next base: position 6,263,985 of record NW_023425350.1, on the reverse strand, counting down.
GGGAAACACTTAAGAGAGCATCAGGCAAATGAAAATGATCTGTTTTGTCTTTCTTCTCTTGGCCTTTGGGAAGCAATGTCAGCTTTGAGAAATATCAGCAACGTAACATGAACACGTGAAAGTGAGCACAGAAATCATGGCAGCCAGCTCACCAAAGTGCTTTCCTCTGAGCGTCTTGGGCCTTCAAGAGCTCACACGTCCCAACATGCCCTTGGGACACAGCATTGGCTCAGGACCAGGCTGGGACAGGGAACCCCCTTGAGTTGCTGTGGCCACATGTCTCTGTCTCTATGAGCCATAGCAGCCCGAAGAGATGGGTGGGAAAGACCTGTGGAGTCCTCCATGGCCATGAACCTACACTGAGAAGTGGAAAAGCGAATACCTTACATGGGCACCTCCATCCACAGTGAGAAGAAAGCACGCGAGAAGAAATCTCCATCCCAGATGGGGCTGAAGCACAGACATGCCAGCCCCTCTCGGGACCGTGTGGGGGGTAAGCAGTTGAATGCAGCTTCCTGGCATCTTGGTGCCTACATCTTGAGGGAAGGGTAGAGGAGGGGTCTCTTCAACGGCAGGAAACCACGCCCCTCTGATGGAAAGGCACAAAGGCAAATGAGACCCATTTGGACCATGAGGAGGGGGCCCGTTGCCGGGCGGTGGTGGGCGCAGGGAGGCTGGAAGGAAGTGGAATAGAAGTAAGGAGGCCTCGGAGGCAGCCGTCCCGGCCCCCCCCGAGACGCTGAGTCAGAGCCCGCCTGCTCCAGGCCAGCTCAGCGGCGTCCCAGGGAGATGAGGAGCGCTGAGCAGCGCAGCGGTTTAAACCCCGCCACGCTGGGGCCACCCGGAGAACTGTCTTAGAAATACTCAGCCAGCCCACTCCCGGCAGATGCTCCGAGTGGGTCTGAGGTCGGCCCTGGACAGAGGCGTTTCCGACTCTCCGGTGCCGGTTCGAAGGCCCCCAGGCTGGACCACCGAGCTCAGCAGAGGAGCGAGCTCAGCGGGGGGCAGTGACTAACCAAAGTGGCAGATCCCCGGGCTGCAGTGAGGATGCACAGGGCCAGTGAGGGCTCTTTAAACATCTCAGCGTCCCCCTTGTCTGAACTCCGTCCCCCAGTAGTGCTGTTGCTCTAGGAACCCAGGTGTTCTTCTTTCGTGTGCGCTAAGCAGGGTTCCGTGCACTCACCCGTTCAGTCCCGCCCAGCGCTGTCTCACCGAGAGGCTGAAAGCAAGGATCTGTCCTTCTGTAGCCGTTCTGTCTGAGGATCATCAGATAAGGTGGACTTCCTGCCACGTGGAGGCGCTGTGCGAAAGCCTGGACCGCAGAAACCTGCCTGGGAAGAACTGAAATCACATCTTTGTTCGGGGGGGCTTTCCTGTGCCACATGAAGGGACCCGGGGCGGGGACGGGGCTGGGCTGTTGGGATGCCCGGAGGGGCAGTCACCACAGTATTCCCCGTGAAACCCTGAAGAGTTCCCAAACATCGTAATCGTCTTAGAACGGAGAGGAATGCTTAGTTTTAAGACGAACGGTTTTTAAAAGTATATTTAAACATTCATAAATTATTATGGAAAAATCTTTTTATCGCTTTTTTTTTTTTTCCAAATAAACACTTTTAAAAACCTTATGGCTTACGAAGACTACACGATTTCTTTTATCAATACGTCGTTAATACTGTAATTGCCTCTTTGCATAATCAAAATATTATATAAAATGAATATGTTTCAGAGAACCACATGCTCATTTCTTTCCCTTCTTCGGAGGAAGTGTGTTTTCTTCAGAAGCCAAACTCGTGCTTTTGGAAAAGGCAGATGAACAGCCAAAGCTGTAATTTTGTGAAACCACAAAAGGCTCTTCTGAAGGGATCCGAAGTGACTGCGCACTGCAAGGAAGTCGATAGCCTGGGTTCGAACCTCTCCCTGGCCCCTCTCACTGCCTCTCACGGGGCGCGAAGGATGCCGTTAGGAAGCCAACTTAGGACACGGACGAGGGTTGTGCAACACGTTGGCAGGAGGCCGAGCGAGTTCTTTCTGGGGTATCTCAGCCCGCGGGGAGCTGCCCGGCCAGGGATGTGTTGTGTGTGATCGCCGGTTTGCAGTCTGATTTCCTAACAGTTCCAGAAGCCCTCTGACCAAAGCCTCCATTTAGGTCTAATAATAACTCTGGATTTCTGCGGAATGTCGCGTAACCTGGGAACAGCCCCAGTTGCTAAAGATACTACCACTGCCCGAGTTCCTCTCACTGAACCGGGAGGGACGGCCGAGCCGACTAGAAAATGTGTTTTGGGAAAAGGTTCTCACTTTGGAAAGTTCTTTTCAAAAGGATGACCTCAGTTTGTGGATGATGTCCACCTGAACAATTAGTGTCGCCGCAGGTCACATCACTGTGGTCCAGTCCTAGCCTGGTGGGAGCTAATGGTCAATAGCTCGCTGTTTCCTTCTGCATCAGATAATGGATTGATCTGACCTGCCTCCCCTACTCGGTCGCACAACTTCCAGGCAATTCCCAGTAAGTCGCAAAAACAGCCTAACCCTCTCGACCCCTTCAGGGGCATTTCGTACCTGGCTAGCCCTGTCCATGAGCATGCCCTGCAGTAATTTCTACTAACATTTCTCCGTGTGCATTTCTCTTCGTCCCTCTCACTCTCAAACAAATGTCTTGAATTGGTTCAAAGAGAACATTATTTCCGAACGGCTCTTCTCTTCCAACAAAGTTCTTTTTTCCCCCCTTTGAAGTAATCATCCTACGTCCCTTTGAGGGTTTCTCAGGTGAGATGAGAATCCAGCGTGTGCTAGGGGCAAGTCACGAGCAGAAAACTAAGGAGCTGAGTCACCCCAGCGGAGCTGAGTCACCCCAGCGGAGTGGTCCGTGTGCTGGCGGGAAGTGAGGCGGGGCAGGTGGGATCCAAGACCAGCGAGCAGGGCGTGGGCTCCTCAGCAGGGCCTTGGAAGCACTGTGTTCCTCGCTAATACTTCCTGAAACTCCCACACCGCTTTGCCTTTGCGTCTGGACCCCTGCTCTGGGAAGGCATTTAGGGAGATGCCTCGTCTGCTCTTCTGCCTCTTCTGACCTCACTCATTGGTGGGTCCAATATGAGGCCATGAAGGGGCCCAAGGAGGGAGCAGATGAAAGTCAAAGCTTTCAGAGAAAAAAGAAAAAGAAAAACTCACACAATTGCCACTTTGGGTAGTTCTCAAAAAGCGTGCTAACGGGGGACAGAGTTGAAATAGTGGGTTAAAATTCAGTGTCTGGTGTCTTCAGAAATGTAAGTTTCCCAGTCATTGTATCGATCACGTGCACTGTTGAATAAGATTGACAGTCTGATGGCAGCGTGTTGCAGAGGTTTTTGGGCAGAAAGTGATTTTATATTTCACCTCATTGCGTTACCCAACCAGAGCTAGAGTACCTTTAAAATCTTTCCGAGAGCCCTGGCCGGTGTGGCTCAGTTGGTTCAGTGTAGCCCCGTGCACCTGAGGGTTGCAGGTTCGATTCCCCGTCAGGGAAAATCCCTGGGTCGCAGGCTTGATCCCCAGCAGGGGGCGTGCAAGAGGCAGCCGAATGGTGTTTTGCTCTCACATGGATGTTTCTCTTTCTCTCTCCCTCTCCCTTCCTGTCTCTCTAAAGATCATTTTTAAAAAATCTTTCCAAGACTTGGTCATCTGAGCTCTCTCTGGGCATTTCCAGAGATGTTAGGCTCCCAGCCCGGGTTCCTAGTCTGCTAATGCCGTGAGCGGTGAGTCCGGACCCGTCAGCATGCTGCTCCTTACACTGAGTTCATCTCGCAGTCCAGACTGTCCTCCCTGGACTCCAGCTCTTTCCCCCAAAGGAAAGAGGAGAAAAAGTCCACATCCTCTTCTACATGACTACACGACTGCTTCTCTGGAAAAAGGGGCTCAAAGTTATCATGTCGACATTTTTCTGGAATAGACCTTTTGAAATGCCATATACACTGCTATGAATAGTGTAGCATCACATGAAAAAAAAATGTCTTTGAACAATATGTTGTTGCATTTCCATTATTAAAAATGACACACAGGTACTTCTTATGGAGAAAGAGATATTTCAGCATTTAGAATATGTCCAGATTCTTTCTGGAGATGGTGTGGAAACGTATAAACAGGGTTTTAAAATAATTATAAAATTGGATGGAAATATTCCTTTTGGGGACTGATTCTAAGAACATAATCCAAAATATGGGAAATGCGTTGTATACCTCACTAATCGACTCAGTGATGTTTGTAATAACTACAAATTGAAAATATGCAAATAGCCAAATTTGGGGATGTAATTAAGTAGGCTATAATTGAAAACTTTGAAATTCTAAGCTATTTAAAATACTTTCACTAACCACCATGTATCACCATATGAAATGATACAGGGGGAATAAATAATTTGCAGGTGAACTGGAAAAGAGAGAGGAAGAATTAAACCCAAATGCTGGCAATTCCTAGATTTGAGTGTTGAGACCGTGGATAATTTACTTCCATTTCAACATGTAAAACAAAAAGTAGATGCTCTAAATTGCTTAAAGATAAGCGTTCTTTTAAATGGGTCTAGAGAGCTGAATCTAAAAAAAAAAAAAATGAAAAAGAATGTCTGAGCTCACCTCTTTCTGTGTGAAAGCATTTTGTGAAGGTTTTGTTTGTTTTACCGTTTCTCTAATGTCTGCCGTCAGTTTGGTAAACCACATATTCTCTTAGGCCTCTCCTTTTTAACTCAGGAACACGAAGAACAAGGTAATGATGAAATCTTACAAATACGGTATTTCTTAAGCATTGCAAAATGCATGGGTCTCATCCCATCGAACACCGTTCATTTAGTAGATTAAGTCAGCTGAAGGTCTTAATCTTAGACGAATGATCTGTTTATATGACAATTCTCATTAGAAGCCCCTGGCGACATGAGAAAAAGGCTTCACATACCAACAGTTACCCCTGGGTACAGTTCTCCCGTGAAGCTGGCATGCAGTTTCGTGGGGCAAAGAGGAGAAACCTTGTCTGGCCGTGCCCATTACATCGTTGCCATGCATTTCTGAAACCAACACGCTCATGCTATGCTAATGCAAATGAAATACCACAGATCTGCTTCGATTTTGGTTAATTTTATCGACATCACAAAAAACGTTTTCTTCTAAGGCAACGTTGTCTTTTATAAATTAAAGTCAGCTAAAGCCTATTTACTCTGAGAGGATATAATTTGCAAGCCAAGCTATATTATAAAATTCATTTCTCTGTCATCAGTAGCTGGAAGCAGATTTTTTTTTTTAAATGAGCATTTTACACGAGGCTATATTTAAATTGTCAAATTAGTCATAAAGTAAAGTTTGCGAAATATTGTCAAAACTGTACTTTTGTCGCACGTTGCAACAGCAAAGTGTCTAGAATTGTTAAAAGGTCAGCTGTTCTTAATTCTTTAGGCAAAAATTCTCCTTGCAGTAGAGTATTGGGAGATAGGGCTTCTATGTCCAATAAAATCCCGGAAGCACATGGGAGAAGGGAGTAAATTATTTCTTCTTTGATATGATCAAACTTCAATGAGCTCCCTCAGGTAACTCATCCATTTATTTATTCACCTACTAAATAAAGTACTCATTGATTCATTAATTAAATTACTATACAATAATTCACCCCTCAATCATTTCCTCGATCACCACTCTATCATTTCCTGACTCATTAATGGGATCCCTCCTTCATTCACTTGTGCTTTTCATTGACTAATGTGTTCTTTATATACATTCTTTTACAACCAATGTTTATCATGGCACTTTGCAGGGGCTGGAATGGAAGTGAGAAGACACGTGCCGGGCGGGGGTTCAGGAAGGAGACAGGGGCGCAGAGAAGCTGTTTGCTCCAGGAGCCCGAAGCACTAGGGTGCAGAGAGAGAGGGGTCCTTGCCGGCATTAGGAGCTGGGGGCTCTTCGGTGTGACTTGAACTGGGTCTGCACCATGAGCTCATGACCCAGAACAGAGCGGAGGTAGCAGGGCTCCTGCTGCAAACAGAGGGGAGGCTCTTTCCAGGCAGGGCAAGCGTGTCCCGGGCACAGAGCAGTTCTGCCGTGTTCGGAGCTCATAGTTCCTGGAGAAACGGGGGAATTCCAAAGGCCCGGGACCTGGCCGCTGTGGCTCAGTGGTTGAGCATCTTCCCATGCACCAAGAGGTGGCTGGTTCGATTCCCAGTCAGAGTGCGTCACTGGGCTGCTGCTTAATCCCCAGTCGGGGCGTGCAGGAGGCAGCGATGCATGCTCCTCTCTCATCAATGTTTCTATCTCTTCCTCACCCTTCTTCTCTCTCTAAAATCAATAAAAACATATGTGTGTGTATATATATGTATATATGTGTGTGTGTGTGTATATATATATATATATATATATATATATTTTTTTTTTTAAAGACCCTATGTAGGACAAATAGGTTGGGGTCCAGTGGTGAACAGCCTTCAATCTATGTTTAGGGGTATGAAGGTGTGGAATGCATTTCGCAGCGGTGATGGATGTGTGCTGGACCTGACCTGTCTTACCCTCACGAATAACTGACTGGACACCGTTGTTATCGTTTTAAGGAAACTGGAGTCTCCTTCAGCCATCGCCCTCTGTATCCATCAGGCTGCCCAAACGCGTGGTGTCCAGTCCAGTCCTGGGGGAGCTGTTTCTTCAACGTTTTCGTCTCGCTGTTCGAAGTGCAGCTCTGGAGGACGGGACATGCCCCTCGTTCCTGCACCTGACTGCCTGCATCACGCTCCACACGGGCACACTCGGGGCATCTCAGGAGTGGGCGGGTTAGGGGAGAACCAATGAGAGAGCGAAGTGCAGCTCTGGAGGACGGGACATGCCCCTCGTTCCTGCACCTGACTGCCTGCATCACGCTCCACACGGGCACACTCGGGGCATCTCAGGAGTGGGCGGGTTAGGGGAGAACCAATGAGAGAGGAAGGAAAGAAGAGAGGGAGGAGGGAGGGAGGAAGGAAAGAAGAAAGGAAGGAGGGAGGGAGGGAGGAGGGAGGGAGGAAGAAAGGAAGGAAGGAGGGAAGGAGGGAGGGAGGAAAGGAAGAAGTTGGTCAACTGCTAGAAATTAACAAGATAAAGCAAGAGAAAGTTTCCAGTCCACACCCAGTTCTTATTCCCACACCCCACTTTATAGTTTGTGTTACACAACACACCAATGACAACTTTATTACACCATTCTTTTTCTTTTTAAACTTTTATCTTTATCTTTATTGTTGAATGTATTACAGATGTTTCCCCTCTTTTCCCCCATTGGCCCCTCCTCCCCACTCCGCCCCCTCCTGCCTTCCCCACACTCTTGTCGGTGTCCATTGGTTGTGCACATACGCAAAGAAGTTCTTGGTTTATCTCATCCTGCCCCCTCCCCCCTTCCCTTGGAGGTTCCTCAGTCTCACAACCAATTTGTACTTCTTAATCCCTTCACCTTTCACCCATCCCCCAACCCGCTCCCATCTGGCAACCAACAAAAAGTTCTCTGTATCTATGAGTCTGTGTCTATTCTGCTTGTTAACTTTGTTTGTAGATTCAATTGTTGATACATATGTGTATTCATTGCCATTTTATTGTTCATATTTTTGTTCTTCTTCAAGAAGACCCGTCAACATTTCATACAACACTGGTTTGGTGGTGACATGCCACTTTTTTTTTACTGTGAATCTTTTCCCCATAAATAAATTGTTCATTTTACTCATAATATCAATTAAAATATATATTAAATAACATAAACATGAGCTTTCCTACAATTACTTTTTCTTTTCTCCTGTTATTTCTGACATGTCGTAAGTCCTAATTCATGAAGGCCGTTTGAATGAATGAATGGAGTCTTTGTCAGTGAAAAAGTGGGTTGATTAAGAGAAAGATAGGATGCTGCTTACAAAAATAAATATATAGAAAGAATGTATGAAAATAAGAACAGCTGAGAATACACCCTTTCAAATCACAAATTTTTCAAATGTCTTCTTGTGTCAGTAAGAATTTTAACAACTCAGGATATATAGGTACCAAACAATATGTAGCTATTCAGTTATACAGTTAAACTATCCTCAAATTATATTTTTATTTTAGCATTCGATATAAAAATAATACCACAGAGGCTATTTTTAAAACTTTTAAATGAATGAATCTTAGAAACCCCAGCTGTGATTTGTTTTCTTTTCCTGAATTTCCGTCTTTTTCTGGTTTGAATTGTAAATCACAATGGCGAATTTTTCTTCTAACACGTCCATGTTTATAAAATAATTTTCACGATTCCGTGTAATCACATTCTTGCCAGTGGGAATTGTGTTCTTTCGTGGGGTCGCAGGGAAAGCGTTCTGAGAGACCAGGTAGGAGGCTGTGGCTTGGTAGGATTTATTTGGGTGAAAATAGAAGGCTGACCCCAGGTTTCCAATGTCTTATCTCCATCTGTCCAGCCATGGAAAAGTCCACCCTTATCTTCATTCGGCCCAGAAATAGGGCCAATGTCCAGAGACGTGGCGCCCTGCCAGAGGAGAGTCCTGTCAAAGCGTGTCCGTTCGGATAGCCGGGCTGCTGTCTCCAGTGCTTGGGCAGGCTTGTAGCCCGTCCGAAGTCTGCTGGAAGTCCAGGGGCTGCCGGGCCACAAGGTTGCCACAGAGAAAACTCATGAACCGCATGGGGCCAGCTGGGTCACCCCGCAAGAGAAAGAGAGACCTCCTCTGTCAGGCTGATTATATTAGCTGGGGCTTAGGAAGGACCAGGCCCCTTCTCAAAGTAACCAATCAACTCCCCAAGCTTCCGCGGGCTTCCGATGGGTCAGCCGCCCCACCCATCCATTTCCTAGATCTTCCGGGTCTTCTGTCCCTGATCCAATCGGATCCTTTTCCCAGGCCAGACTGACTGGCCTCCCCACCCCCCACCCCCATCTGCAGGGAGGGGCCTGGGGTTCCCCAGGGAGTGTGTGAAGCTGTAAGAGTGAAGCAAGTGGGCTCTGTGTCCACTGAGCTCCCAGCCCATTAAGCTCAATGATGTCTGCTTCCCTTGCCTTCCTTGCTTTATTAGCCAAGTTAAAAGCTGGAGAACAATTCGTTAACCCTTCCCCGACTGTTGACTACTGCAATGTGTGCCATCTGGCAAATAAACCCAGAAAGGCGCTGAGGAACTCCGGTCCCTGTGTCAGGAAGAGAAACAAGGCTCCAACCAATTTTCACTGCAAAAACTATCTTAACCTGTCTGCTGTATTTCTCTGAATTTTCTTAGAGGTAAGTTTGTATCGAGACACACTGAGTAGAGCGTCACACTTCTGTTGCTCTCCCGGTCCGGTTCCGCTGGGTCACTCGGTGAAGAATCTCCTCCTCCTCCAGCAATGGAAGCGCTGTGTTCTGCCGCAGTTTCCCCGGCATCGGGGTCATGTTTTGTTGCTGTTGGCTTAGGTAATAGAAAACGATTTCCCGGTGTCGCTGGCGTTTGCACGTGATTGCCAAGGAGTCCAAGTAATCCCGTCACACTGCCTCAATGCTGGGCTGTGGTTCTGGCTTCTCACTGAGCTGCAGGGGCTGGTGCACGGGGCCATGCTGTGAAGGGCACAGAGGTGAAAGGTACTCACAGGTCATCCGCCCAGGAAGGTGTGGGGTTTTGATTTTATATCTATTCCCACAACCTCGAACAGGCTCTTTTGTTTTCGATGTGGACTTCGGTTTGTCCTCCATGTGGGTTATATTTCTAACGTCATTTGATGAGTGGTGTTCTAGTACTTTTAGCTCTAGAATGTGCTTATCAGATGATGCCTGTCTAGCCTAGACTTTCCCAAAGACAGGTCAATGAATCTGTTTTCCCGGAGGATGTTAAAATGTATATAATGAGCTAAAAATGGATCCATAATCTAGGAAGTGATGGGTTCAGCAAAATGCAACGTCTCTTCAATGCATATATTCTCACTTTATGCGCTGTGTATGTCTAGGTTCGTGAACATCTAGAGAAGAGGGTAGAAAGTATTGGGTTTCTATCTGTGAAGGCAGAAGCTTCATTTATGGCCAGAGATTCTGAATCCAAATTAATGGATCAAAGGAGAATTCAACGAAACACATTCCTTTGTTATTGCTTTACAATGTCCTTTGGCAAATGGATCAGTTTATTTTCTAATCTTTTGTGCATTTTCCTACAAATCATATATACTTGAATGTTATTACCTTCAAAAATTTCTCTGCCCCAGTGGAAAAGAGACAGCTTCAGAATCAATGTATCATAATAATCCTCAAGGTTCTTTGCTGATTCCAGTTGAATGGGTGAGCTGAGAAAACCCCTCAATCCTAACCAAACCACCACTTAGGGGAAACAGAGGGAGTGAACTTCATTCTATGAAGCGTTAGAATATCAGTAGAATGCCTGCAAATTAAGTACTCAATAGAAGCCAACTCAGCAGAGACCTTCAAGGGTCCTCGATGTATTTTTATTGCATGACTTTTTAAAAGTGACTTGAAACCTCAGGCGCTTGGTGAGAGAGCAGAGCTAGGTTCTTTGTCCCTGTTTCCAAGAAAGGATTTCAATAGAATCTCTTTGTTAGTAAAGAGGTCTTTCTTCAGAAGGGTCTCTGACCGTGTCTGCTTATGTTGAATTGCAGTCATAAACCCCATGTACTCAGTTCCTGGTATTCAGCGAACACTGTGTTGGGCACAGGCACACCATCCTCATGACGACTTCTCAAAACCGGTTTGATGATTATCCCCCTTCTTCTTACGTGGAGGCAGAAATGAGCATTGAAATGGCTCCCCCAGACTCACCTGGCTCAGTAGAGCATGCTGGGACTTTCTCAAATCCTTCTTCCTACACATTCCTGTACCCAGAAGGGACACCGGGTGCCACGCTGCTCATTCAAGTAGCCCATAGGTCGGTCCCAGTTCCTCCTAAGCTCTTATTTCAGAACCAAAACATGGTTGAACATTCAAACTTCAGAAACAGAAAACCCTATAGGCAAGCAGCCTTTTTGGATGGTTGTTCCTCCTGAGAAAAGCTCATTCCACATGGAACGTCAGATGGCGATGTGGAATGGGGTGGACACAGCGGCACTAGGAAGGAAGCAGGGACCAGTCCCCTGAGGTGGGAGAGAAACCGGCACAGTCCCTTCATCCATGAAGCTCAGGTCTCCACCTTTAGAATTAAAGGCAGAAAGTGGGGGTGGGGAGACCAATTACCTACTCACACAGCACAGCCTCCAGGGAGCAATAGTGGGTGCAGGGAAGACTCGCTGGCCCACGTGGCCAAGACGGGCACCTTCCCCGGCCTGGCTCATGCTTTGGGGTCAAAATGCTCTTTTCCTAAATGGTGACAATGTCTATGCCCCTTTTTCTTATTGGTTTAGAGTTTTTTTTCTTTATTGCTTTTAGAGAGAGAGAAAGGGAGAGGGAGAGAGAGAGAGAAATATCGATGAAAGAGAACATCGATTAGCCACCTCCTGAATGCCCCCCACTGGGGATTGTGCCCATAACCTGAGCATATGTCCTGACCAGGAATCGAACTAATGACCTCTAGGTGCACGGGTCGACGCTCAACCACTGAGCCACACCAGCTGGGCAGTGTTTTGCTTTGCAATTCCTTGACGTTTTACACATCTCCTGTGCTCCTAATATGTGTGTATTATTCTGCTCCAGATAAACATTATGCCAAAGAAGTTATTTCTATAAAGGTTGTCCTCAGGTCAATCCGACAGCATGCTGGCAGCCTGTTCGGCTTGTAATCAAGGAGGACAGCCCGGTGAGGCCGCAGTTCTGCCGCGACTCTGGGCATCGCCCGCACGTGCTCCAACAGCTGTGCGTCCTCCCTGCGCTCCCTCGGCGTGCTCAGGCCATCGGTAACCCTGTCCCAGAGTCCCAGTTCGAGGACGGCACATGAATACCATGCGACATAAAAAAGAAAGACATAGATAAAGGAAAAGAAGGAAGGAAGGGAGGGAGGGAGGGTGGGAGGGAGGGAGGGAGGGAAGGAGGGAGGGAGGGAAGGAAGGAAGGAAGGAAGGAAGGAGGAAGGAAGGAAGGAGGGAGGAAAGGAAGGAAGGAAGAAGGGAGGGAGGGAGGGAAGGAAGGAAGGAAGGAAGGAAGGAAGGAAGGAAGGAAGGAAGGAAGGAAGGAAGGAAGGAAGGAAGGAAGGAAGGGAGTCAGCTCCACCCAAACCTTAAAAAGACAAGATAAAACATCTCCTCGAATTAATAAAGACTTAAAACCTAGATGTTGAAGGATGTGAACATACGATGCTGCTGACCGTGAGTGGATTTACCATGACCCGAAACGTAGCATCTTGATTGTTAACACATAGAGCCTGGAGATGAGACCGTGGACCCGATAAACCATGAGGTGCACATGGACCACAACTAGTCCCACCCAACGTTGCACCATCAATGAAAGACGAACAAGAAAACAAATCCCTGCCCTGGAAACGAGTAGGAAAGCTGTTCTCCATCTCTCCCAGCGCCTCCCGCGAGTCTGGACTCTGCATGTAAACCCCCCGGTCACCAGAGTTACAGAGGGTTTCCCACAGGTCCCCGCGGTGGGGAGGCCAAGGTCTTCATGTGAATGCACGATCAAAAATTACAACGTGCACGAACAGAATGACTCTTCTCAGCACGGTGAAGCAGACCCAACCACGAGGATTGTTAAAGCCGGAAGACATTAGTTCATGACATAATCATCCGGAAGACATATTAAAGACAAAATGAGAAAATGAAAAAGGGGAAAACGGAAGAATCAAACTTCTGGAAGGCAAAGTGTTGTTCTTGAAATGAAAAAACCTCATGGGAGTCTAACCTGTTGCTCCTCGGAATAAGGAAGTAGCACGGGGAGAAATCTATTTGGTCCACGTCACTGGGAGAAGGGATGGGATGATAAGGTCATGGTACGTGCGAAGGGTCATTAGGGGAGGGTGGAAGGAGGGGGGCCAGGGTGCATCTACTACAGGAAGGCAAGACAAAGGTAGGGGAGCAATGTTTGAAGAGAGAATGGCCAAAGATTTTTCTGAACTGATGAAATATGCATCTCAGTACATTAAAGCAGCACTCGAAGGAAGTAGATATTGAATTCAACACACACACACACACACACACACACACACTTACATATAAGATAGATACATCAAAACACCAAAATAAAGACAGGATTACAGGCAGAGGCATGCATAAACGCTTTGCCACAGCACCCAGCTCATAGTACAGTATATTTTGCAGTTAATTATTCTTATTATTCTCACTACTATAGTAATGTGCTGTTAGTATTACTATTCACTTGACTGCTCTATAGGTTAATGAAATTTCGTAACAAGTAGTGTCAATGAAGAAAGCAGGTGTTTATAGAATGGTTGAAAAATATGCAGTATGAGATTATTTGCGTAAAACCTAAACAGAGGAGCCAGGGATTTGTATTATTTATGGGAATGGTACCCAGCACATCCGAGGATAGCGCTGAGCTGTGGGGTCAGGGAGGGGGGGTAATGCATAGTTCTTAGGTTTGGGCACTGCAAACCAATTCTGACACGAACACAGCAACCTATTAACTTCAGTTTAATTTCAGCAGTGGCTTCCTCCACCCGTGGGGTCGGGGTGGACCACGTCCACAGGCCAGCCGGGCACAGGCTGCCAGGTGTGTCCTGGGCTGTGGTGCTGCCACCTGAGAAAGTGCATCTGTTTCACTTCACACGAAGACGTGAGCTCGCGGTGGCTCTGGGAGTCAATGGTTGACTGTTGCCTTATTTTCTGTACTTTTCTGTTTGAAATATTTCTTCACTTTCAAAAGGACCCGTGACTTCCTGCATGGAGCTTAAGGTGAAAATGAAATCCCGGTTGCTCAAAAATAGTCCCAATTTCGGTGTAACTTTAGCCGTCCTCCAATGGGCCAGTTTGCCACTTTCAACCAACAGAACTCGGGCTCCTCTGGGGAAGGGTCAAGCCTTAGGAGACCGTTCCCCCGAGTAACCAGGAGCGGCAGAAACCAGTTCTCAGCCCTCAAACAGCATAGCTTCCGTTGTCTTTAGAAAGCACAGGAAGGATGGAAACTACCTGCTGTGAGTATCTCAGAGGCTCACCCCTGCAGCGGGCTTGCTGGCTCACGGAGAATTCAGATTCGGTGAAAACCGACTGCAGAGAATACAGAGACAATCACTCTACCAGCTGGTGGGGATATAACTTTATATTTCTTTCGAATGAGTTCATTCTCCCCAAATCCACGAGACATCCAAGATCGTCTCCCATGATTTCATAACTCTTGCTGGATTGCTTGTAAAGAAGCCGCATGTAGCATGTACTTACTTCACTTTGTAAATGTTTTTTCTTTATTTATTTTAGAGAGAGAGGAAGGGAGAGGGAGAGAGAGATAGAAACATCAATGAAAGAGAACATTGATTGGCAGCCTCCTACATGTCCCCCAGTAAGGATTGAGCCCACAACCTGGGCATGTGCCCTGACCAGGAATTGAACCGGCGACCTCTTGGTGCAGGGTCGACGCTCAACCACTGAGCCACATCGGCCAGGCTCTTACTTTACTTTTTAAAAGTAGAATAGTAATGACAATTGCTTTTACTCCAAACTCACCGGCTCATGTGAAAACCCAAATACTGAGCATCCTTGAGTACTATTTAATAGCAAAACACTACGCAAACTCTGAAGATAAATAGCATTTTTCTGGATGGATGAATGATGGATGGATGGATGATGGATGGATGGATGGACGGACAGATGATAGACATGAAATTTGATTTGCTTCTCTTTTCTCTCTTCACAAAAGGTAGATATTGCAAACCACATATCTGACCAAAAAACAAAACCAAAACAAAAAACCACAAACTTGTATCTGAAATATATAAAGAACTCTCAAAATGCAACAGTGAAAAATAAACTCTAGTAAATGAGCAGAAGACATGAACAGACATTTCTCAAAGAGGATATGTGGATGGATGGCAAGTAGCACATAAAAAGATGTTCAGCATCATTTGTCATCATAAAAATGCAAATTAAAAACACAATGAGCTATCACTACATCCCTATTAAGACAGAAAATACCAAATGCTGGCAAGAACGCAGAGCAAGTGGTCACATTGCTGGCAGCAATGCAAATGGTATCGCTGCTCTGGAAGAGCCTGGCAGTTCCTTAAAGAACCAAACATATGCTTAGTATATGACCCTGCAATTACAGTCCTGGAAATTTATCTCAGAGAAATGGAAATTTTGTCCACATGAAAACCTGGGCATGAATCATCATAACTACGGATTTGTGATTGCCCAGAATGGGAACAACCTGCTTGTTCTGAAATGAATAAA
This sequence comes from Molossus molossus, assembly GCF_014108415.1. Classification (NCBI taxonomy): domain Eukaryota; kingdom Metazoa; phylum Chordata; class Mammalia; order Chiroptera; family Molossidae; genus Molossus; species Molossus molossus. Next base: position 6,248,733 of record NW_023425350.1, on the reverse strand, counting down.
TGATTAAACACACTGTGTCACATCCATGCCGTGGAATATTAGCCTGCAATGAAAAGGAGTAAACTCTCGTCTGATGGTCAACATGACTGAGCTAAGGGCTGCCCAGATAGCTGGGAAAACATTGTTCCTGAGTGTATCTGTGATGGTGCTTCTGGGAGAGATGAGCCTTTGGGTAAAGGAGATTGCCCTCACCCATGTGGGTGGTTGTTGTCTAATCCATGAAGGCCCCAAATGGAACAAAGATGTTGAGGAAGGGTGAATTTGTTCTCAGCTTGAGTGGGGACATCTATCTTCTCCTGCCCTTTGACATCTGTGCTCCTGGTTCTCAGGCCTTGGGACTCACACTGGACTAATGTACTGTCGAGCCCCAGGTACGAGCCTGCGTGTCTGGACTAGAACTGTACCCCGGCATTCCAGGGCCTCCAGCTGACAGACGCAGATCCTGGGACTTCTCAGCTTCTCTAATCAGTGAGCTAGTCCCTCTTTCTATGTATCTGTGTGGATCCTCTTGGATCAGTTTCCCTGGAGAATTCTGGCTAATTCATCTTGAAATGTGTAACAACTGCAGGGATCATAAGAGCGTTGTGCTGAAGGAAAGAAAGAAAAAAAATCCAATCTCAAAAGGTTCCTTATTTAATGATTCCATTTATAATACATTCTTAAATGACAAGATTCTAGAAACAGCAAACAGATGAGTAGTTGAAGTTCTGGATGGGTAGAAGGGATGAATGCTTGGCTGGGAATAGACAGAGATAGGAGGAGGGAGATTTTTGCGGTGATAGAACTGTTCTGTATGCTGCATGCTGTGGTTACAGAAATCTACACGTGTGATAAAGGGGCATGGAACACATGCAGGCCAATTCATACCAAACCGCTGACATCTGATGGAGGTGGATGGTCCGTGTCCCTGCGTTCCGGCTTTGATGCTGTTCCGTAGTTCTACAGGATGTGGCCGCTGGGAGAAACTGAGCCATGGGCGCACGCACAGACACTGGTTACTTTGTAACTTCCTGGGATTCTATGATCACTTAAAATAAAAGGTTAAAGAGCAAAAGGGGGAAAGGAGGGGACGAGGAGGAGAATGATGCACGCTTTGCTTTGTTTGCTGGCTTTAGGGGTCAGGCCTTTTGCTCTAGCCAGTAGCTTTGCATATGCAGCCTGTGGGAGACAATGTAATCATGGCCTTTCTGAGAATATACTTGGTTACATGGCTAAGCTTCTGCCTCTGAGGAACTCCTTGGTGATAGACCAGGGAGTTTTTTGAGGGAGTGTGGGGGGTGAGTAGGAGGGGAATGTATGGTCTCGTGTGTTTTTCACAAATGTGCCTTCCCAGCTGAGCGCCATGGTGTAACTTCCTAGGTATAGGGAGGGAGTGGATTTTAACCTTATATTGGTTTTCAGATGGAGAAAGAATTGGATGTTTTCTCCACAACTAGAGGCTCATAAAAACCTTGGATCCACTTCTCGGTTCACCCACCAAATGACTCCACAGCCCACATAACGGTTGCTGGGGAAAGAGCTTCGAGTTTCAAGTTAATTTCTTGGCAAGACCAACCTTTCAGCAGAGGAACGAGGGATGCTGTTGCTGGCAGGATAACATTTAAGGAGGCAGAGGCTGATGAAGCCCCCACCCGTGTTCAGGAAAAGTCCTGGCAGTCTGTGCGTCTTTAAGATGAGGGGTCAGTAGTTCTTGCTCTAAGGCCCCAACGTCTGGGGAGGTGGTGGGTACATGGAAACGGGGAGGAGCAGGTGCGAGGTGAGGGTCTGTGTGCTCCCAGGGTGGTCTTTCTCCGTTCTGAGGGGCTGCCCCCAAATGCACAAAAGACGTTCTCTGTGGAATCCAGTGGCTTTCGGGAGAAGTGTGTTTCCACTTCCGAACCCGAAGTATGGAGCCGACTTGACTTCTGAAAAATCTGGCCTGCTCGTGGTTTTGCCATCTGGCCAACCGATGCGATTAAGATCTCTCTCAGAACGTCGGTCCCTTCCTCTGCAAATTACATCAAGGGTAGGCATATTAAAATACTGCACAAATGTTAGGCATATGAAAATACTGCACAAGTGTTAGGTGTAATAAAATAGGCTGATATATGAAAATTACTGAGCAGTATCAGGGTCATAGAAGAAAGTCAAGTTTAGGAAGCGATAGCTGTCATTATTAGTGTTCCATCCAAAAAGAAAATGCACTAAGTGTGAGTGTCGGATTCAGTTCCAGTCTGGCCCTGTAAGAATAAGTGACCCCAAAAACGATGGGCATCCGCGCTTTCAAGCACAGAATGAGGTTAGATTCACCTACGACTCAAAGGGACGAACGCTGCAGGCGACAATGGACGGACACGTTCGGGCTCGAAACAGTTGCAAGAACGTCTCACTGTTCTGTTCAAATCACTCTATTCCACGGTGGGGGGAAATGCCCTGGGCCCCGCTTCTACTGTATCATCACATGTAAACACGCCACCACCATCTTCATGCATCTGTCCCCACCACTGTTAGGCACCTTTGACCTCCTTCCCGCCAGACACTACGTCATCAGCCAACTTGGTACACAACTGGATCGAGTCCATAAGAAACGATTCTAATCATATCTCTTCTTTGCTAAAAATAGCCAATAGATTTTCCTGGTTTTAAAATGAAAGGCAATAGAAAATCTGTAAACAGTTGGCATATCTTCAATCCTCATGATGATACTTCCCAAATTTCTTTTCCAAATTCGACTTCCACACTGGCCTTCATGGACATTGCGCTCGTAGGTGGCTGACGGCAGCCCCACCAAAGCCCTGCATCTTCTCTGTGCCCACCTTGGCACCTCGGCACCTGCTGTCTGCTCCCCTGCGAGTATCCCAGGAGCGTGTGCCATGTACACCCCCCCACCCCCAATCTGCAAAACAGAGTTTACTCAAGGTGCACTGGTTTAAATGTTAATGTCATCCCAAAACACCCTCACAGAAATACCCAGAATATGCCCTGGCTGGTTTTGCTCAGTGGTTAGAGCACTGGCCCGTGGACCAGAGAGTCCTGGGTTTGGTTTCCGCTAAGGGCACATACCTCGGTTGTGGTTTGTCCATGGTCCCGTTGGGGTCGCGTGGGTGGGTGGCAATGAGTCAATGTGTCTCTCTCACATCGATGTTTCTCTCTCTCTCTTCCCCCATTTCTCCCTCCCACTCTGTCTGAAGATAAATGCACAAATGTCCTCGGGTGAGGATTAAAAAATAAAAATTAAAAAAAAATACCCAGAATAATGTTTGCTCAAATATCCAGGTACCATGGCCGAGCCGAGGTGACACATAGAATTAAGTACCACCTGGCTCCATTGCTCCATCTCTGCTTCCTTGGTCACCTACCCTCTTCCACGTAAGCGTCTTTTCCTCTGTGCATCTGTCTTTGAACAACACATGTGATTAAACTTAGAGCCTACATGGAAAATCCTGCATAAGCTCCTCCTTGCAAGACACTTCGTGATATCTGCAAAGACCCTGCTTCCAAATAGATGACATTTACCCTTTTAGCCTGGAAGGTACGAGTCTCAGTGCTCAGAGATTAGAATGCGGACATACGGTTTTGGAGGCCACCTTTCAACCCACTGTATTTCCCCAACAAAGACTGTGTCTCAATCTTCTAACATGGTCACGCCTTTGCATCCATAGGTAACTGTTTTGGGTCATATCACTCCACACACTCATTCCAAAACGAATATTAATGACCCTACCCGTGGCAGGCACTGTGCCCACTGCTAGGGTCACGAAGAAGACTAAAGACTCCTGACTCTCCACAAGCGCACCACCTAGGGAGAATGTGTCAAGAGATAGTTTAGATCCAAGATGACCCATGCAACATGCAGAATATGCCAGATCGCCCTCTTCTCTCTCGTCACCTCGCCCTTACGTGATGGCATTGCAAACATCAGCGATGACCAGCTGTCCACAGGTCCACACCCCTGCATCACTAGACTCTAAGCTCCACTTATGGCTCTTTGAACTTACCTGTCCCTAATGCTTCGTACAGATGCCTAGCAGAGAGGAAGTCTTCAGTGAAGTGTATGGAGTTCATTAAATAATCTAGCAAAATCATTAAGCTCCTACTAAGTGCCGAGGGCTTTTCTAGATGCTACAACAATAGCAGAAGACTTTCATTCATTAATCCCTACCCTAGCGAAGAGTCGTTACACTCTGGTGGATGGGTGAGCACACTCATGAGTTGGCAGCTAAACAGTGTGCTTTGGAAAGGCAGGAAAAGAAGCCACTCTCTGAAGGAAGGAAGTGCTGAGTCCTGGTTCTCGGAAGGAGTTTAGGGTAAGTGGAGGCAGAAAAAGCACTCAGATGGACCGAGCAGCGTGATTATACGTGACTGATGCGTCATAGGCTTATTGATCCTTGAAGAGAATTTTGCATTGTGGTTTTTGAAATACTTCTCTCTCTCTTATGTTTTGTTTTTTGTTTTTGTTTTTTTAATCCTTACCCAAGGACATTCTTGCATCCTCAAGACAGAACAGGAGGGAGAGAGGGAGGAAGAGAGAAAAACATTGAAGTGAGAGAAACACATTTAGTGGTTGCCACCCACACAACCCCAACCGGGGCTGGGGACAAACTGCAACTGATGTACGTGCCCTTAGCGGGAACCAAACCCAGGACTCCGGTCCGTGGGCCGACGCTCTAACCGCTGAGCCAAACTGGCCAGGGCTCGCTCATGTTTAACTCAATGTCTTAGACATAGAATATTCTCAGATCTCAGCAACTGTCAGGGCTACTGTGCTATTCCTTAGTAGCCACTAAGCCCCAATGCTTATCTCAAATTGAATGAATGAAAATCAAATCAAATGGACACATCCGGTCCTGAGACACACGAGCTGCATTTCAACTGTTAGGGAGCTGCATGTAGCCAGTGGCTACTGTCCTGCAGAGGGTCAGGCACGGGACAGAGCCGTAGCTGCCTGGAGTTCTGTTGCAGGGTCCCGGTCCAGTGTGGAGGGACGGTGGAGTCTCAGAATGTGAGACCCAAAAGAGTTTTTGCTTCTCCTGGACCAGTTTTCTCATTTTACATTTGGAGACACCAAGTCCCAGGGAGGCGGAGCACCTGCCAGGTTCCCATGCTGGGCTGATCCCAGGCATGTTGATGTTCTCTGAGGGGTTGGAGTCTTCCCTCTGGACCTCAGTTACACTAAACCATACTACACCTGGCTTTTGTCTCAAGACGACAAGGTTTATCGTGAAATATTCTCTCATGGCGCAATTCGCCGAGGTCTCTCCGGTGTGACTGTGGGGGATGCTGGTGAGAATTTGCCAGAAGGCCCGGCCAGCCGACTCGGAGCCTGTGCAGCTAGATCAGCGGGGGCCGTTGACCAGGTCCCGGAGCGGGTGCAGCCCGGCCACTAGCTGAAATCAAAATGCAGTAACCGCAGTGGCAGATTGTGGGCAATGCAGGGACATGGGGAACAGAGAAGAGGTGGTGGGTTACCAGACAGGTCGGTGTTGGGTCGGCTCGCGTTCACAGTGCACACTGCATTTCTCCTCTTTCTACGCTGTGGCCGTCAGGGGATTCCCTCTTTATACTGAGACTCCTGATCTGCACAACAGAAATAATGGCACCGACATCGTTCAGTGGTTTTGTGTGCTGACCGTTGGTCGCTGCCTTAGTCGCTTCGGGCTGCTGTAGGAAAATACCACGGACTAAGTGACTGGTGAACAGCAGAAGTTTTTGCTTCTAGTTGTGGAGGCGGAAGTCCAAGATCCAGGTGCCAACATGGTCACCTTTTGGGGGGGACTTTCTGGTTCACAGCTGGCGCCTTCCTGCTGTGTCCTCACGTGGAAGGTGTGTGCTATCCTGTATGGGGGTTAGGACTCCACATATGAATTTGGGGGAGGGCACAAACATTTAAACCATAGCAACGGACCCAAAGGAGGCTCTGAGTGAGGCTTGGTAGCTTCATAAGCATTATGTGACTGCTACCCTGGCAGACTAAGAAGATTTCGGTCAGAAAAGCAGACCCAGCCGGACCGGTGTGTCTCAGTGGTTGAGCGTCGACCCATGCACCGGTTCGATTCCCAGTCAGGGCACATGCCCAGGTTGTGTCCCGATCCCAAGTGGGGGGTATGCAGGAGGCGGCCCATTGATGTTCTCTCTCATTGATGTTTCTATCTCTCTCCCTCTTCCTTCCTCTCTCTCTAAAATCAATAAAGAAAAAAATTTTTAAAAAAGAAGAAAAAAAAAAAAAAGAAAAGCAGACCCAGGCATCCTAATAAAAGCAAATGCTTATAGTGAGCTGGTTAGGCACCACGCATTGGCCTACATGCTTTGCACGAAGTGATGCAGTTAGTGCTCACAGCACCCTTACGAGAGAGGTGCCATATCATCCCTGCGTTCCCATGGAGAAGCCGCATCACAGAGGCTCACCTGAGATCATCGATAACGAATGAATAGGTAAAATCAAACCCATGCAATCGAACCCCAGAAAGCAAGCTGTGGCCCAGCCTGACTCTGCCTGGGAGGGGCCCTGCCTCCCTGCAGCCCCCCCCCCCTCCAGGCAACAAGAACCTGTGAATTACTCTTTGTTGAGCGGATCCCCTGCAACTGCGAAATTCCTCCGTGGAAGGGAGGAAAGTTGAAACTCAGATGCTGTCGGACTTGGGTGCCAGCCTAATGTGATGTTCCGAGCACCTGGCTCCCCACGGCTGCTGGATCGGTCTCGGGGGCGCTTCCCCTTTAGACTCTTGCCAGTCCAGCGCGGACACCCGGTTGAGCTAAAATGCAAACAGCCACAGTTGGGCTTGTGTCCATCCAGAGCGAGTTCCTGTTTCCGAACTTCACAGGTTGTTGAAACACAAACATCCTAGCTAATAATTTTAGCTTTGCAAAAAACATCTCCCGTGGAAAAATGCCCCTGACCAGCTGAAAACCGTGCATTTATGTAATAAACACGTACGTCGTGTTCCCTGGGCCAGGAGCTGTTCGCGAGAAACCCACCAGACTCTGGTTTGAGAAGCTCAGAGCGGGTGGGGATGCAGACATATAAACAAAAATTCGACTGTATCTTTTTATTTATTTATTTATTTTTTAATAGTAAATGTATTCATGTTTTTTATTACAGATATCCCTTCTTTTCCCCCCTTTGACACTCCCCACCCCCCACCTCTGTGTTCCCCACAATGTGGTCTGTGCCCATTGGTTGTGCATAGAGACATATAAGTTCTTTGCTTTCTCTCTTCCCTTCGCTCCCATCCCTCTGAGTTCCCCAGTCTGGTCCCTGCTTCCCTGCCTCTGGATCCACTGTGCTCATCAGCTTATTTTGTTCATTATAGTCCACAAATAAGTGACATCGTGTGATACTTGTCTTTGTCTGATTGGCTTCAAATTCAGGTGAATCTCGAGCGAGAAAAGTCGGTATGAGAAACACAGGAAAGAGAGGCCCGTCCTACCAGCGAGGCCAAGGAGGGCTCACTGGCTGCCAGCGCGGTGACTCTCCCCGCCACCCCACCGCCCCTGCGATACGGCGCCTTGCAGGGAGGAAGCTTGCCCCCGGCTTCTGCGTGGGCTGAGTGTCGCCTCCTGTCTCTGTTTCGGGAAACGCTAGTGAGCATTTGCGTTGGTTCAGGTCTGGCCGCCTGCCCTGGTCGGCTTCACCGAAAATCTGAAACACGTTCTGAGGGGTGGGTCGCCCTTTCCGATTCTCCCATGTCACGACTGAAGGCTCCCTGCCGTTCATTCATCTTTGTATCTTGGCGAAGGACTTTCGCTGAAAGGGCCGCTCTGTTGAAGTCCCCGCTTCGCTTTAAATAATATTTCTACTGTGCACTCGGGCTGTTTATTTTTATAGCGCTGTGCTTTTGACCTAAAGCTTTTAACCTCGAGTGTGTGCCCTGAAATGACTTTATTGCAAAAGGGTTTGGCTTATAAATCTAAATAATAAATAAGATTCAGTCATAACAGCAGGAAGAGAAGTGTGGGACGGTCCGTTCCCTCCAGAAGTGTAGCGGCAGAGGACGAAGCCCGAGGGAGCGCGTGGTCACGAGTGTGCGCAGGGCACGGAGGGCTCAGGACGCTAAAACCCGAGAGCAGGATGGGGACAATAGCGCCTGTGCAGTCTGTGAATGATGCCAGGGTCATGCTTGGCGCTCCGGGGCACGGATCCGTGGGCAAGTCCCAGAAAGAGGACGAATCCAAGGCTCAGAGCAGTAAAGTTCCTGACGTCCCTCGTCGCTCGGTAACAGGACCGGGATGAGAAAGCCACTGTCGCACTGAAGTGGCTCGCTCATTCCGTGTGCCACAGGCACCATTATGAAAAGGCATTTCTATCGTACGACGGGTCAAAAGGCAGGTCTCTTAGCATTTGGATTCAGGAATGCAGAGACTTGCACGATGAAGTGGAAAGTCCGAGTGAGTCCGTGCCGTCCATTAACACCCAGTCGTTGACTCCCAGGCATCCCTCCCCCGCTCTTGTCCTCTATGGGACCCCTGGATGAACACTTCCTTACACCCAGAGATACGCGGTCTCCGGCCCGCCCTGGCTAGCAACACTAGAAGTGCAGACCGACCTTCCTACTGTGCCAAACTGGGAAACCAGCTCAAAGAACCATCAAAGAATTGCTGAGGCCACCGAGATCGGAGAGGCTGAACGGCTGGAGTGAAGGGACTCTCCCGGCATGCCATGGGGACAGGTTGTCACCGGAGTCCTGCCTACCGCGGCGTTCCATCCCCCATCCAACCATGCTGCCCACGGTGGGAGGTCCAGGCCTCCCCACCCATGGTTTCATGCCATCTCCTGGCCCCCGCATACCCACTCCTGCACGCTGTCGCATCTCCCGATAGCAGTCCTGGTCTGGGGGGCGGAGCTCCCGGTGGATCCTGCTGCCTCCTCCCCGGCACTCTGCTTGCGTGGTGCGGGGACCAGCCAGGGGCGGGGTCTCGGCCCCTGTCTTGGCCTGGGCAGCTCTGGCAGAATATCGCAGGCTGGGAAGCTTACACCACAGTTATGTATGTTCTCACACTGCTGGAGGCTGCGAGTCCAAGGTCAAGACGCAAGCGCAGCGGGTTTCTGGTGAGTGCTCCCTGCCTGGCTTGCACACAGCAGCCTCTGGCTGATCCCTGCATGGCCATTCCCCTCTGCTGCGCGGAAGAAACAGCTGCCGTCCCTGTCTGTCTTTATAAGGGCACCGGTCCTGTGGGCTTAGGGCCCCACCCTCTGGCCTCAGTTCATCTTAATCACCTCTATGAAGGCTCTGTCTCTCTGTCTCCAAATACAGTCACTTTGGGGGTTTGGGCTTCAACATATGAATTCAGGGGGCGGGGTGAAATTCAGTTCATAAAGATACAGATGTAATCAATGCATTCACTTAGCTCTTTTACCTCTTTCTTAATATCCTTCTAAGCCAGTCCTAGCATTTCTACCTTATTGGCCCTGGTGACTGAATAAAAGATCGCGTAGCTTCGGAGTCAACAACTTTACCCCACTTAAGAAGTGAAGAATGATTAGAGGAGAAAAAAGTCTCTTAAGTTGTTAATATCTGTATTCATTTCCTCAAGTCTTATTCAATGATTTGCGAAGAAGATGTTCCGCAGGAGACAGCGTGTTAGCACATTTAGCCAAGTTTCAAACGAGAAGTGGTAAAAATCGACGCTGCAGTATTGGTCACCGAGGTCCCATCACGTGTGTTACCTGTGCTGTGTGCTTTGTTTGTGTTACACGTAATTATCGAAACAACCCTAAAACACGACAGTTTGTTCTTCCCAACACAGACTGCAGACACAGAACCCCAGGCTCAGTGCTCGGTGGTGTGCCGAATTCACCCAGCGCAGGAGATAGCTGACGGTCATGATTGGAGCCGGGTCCGGTCAACTCCCAAACGATGTGCTCTCCACATACGGAGCTTCTAGAAGCTGAGTGAGCAGTAACTACTGGGGTGTTGGAATATCGGGAAAGACTACAGACCTCTGTCCACACGAACCAAGCGCCTGTGAGGCACAGGACCCCACACAGGCCCTCCGGTCACTCAGGGAGAGCAGGGGCCTTCGTGGGCCCTGGGCACTGAGGCTAAGGCCCTCTTCCTCCGGAGAAAATATTGAAATTGTCACTCTAGCCCTGGCCGGGTTGGCTCAGCGGTCAGAGCGTCAGCCTGCAGACCAATGAGTCGAGCATTTGATTCTGGACAAGGGCTGGAACCTCGGTTGCAGTTTGTCCCCGGCCCTGGCCAGGGTCGTGCGGGAGCACCCAGTGGATGTGTCCCTCTCACATCGGTATTTCTCTCTCTCCCTTCCTCCCCCTCCCACTCTGTCTGCAGATATATAGGAGAACGTGCTTGGGTGAGGAGTAAAAAAAATGATAGAAAAGTGAACAAAGGGGAAGAAAACGATTGAGGGCAGGGAGACAGCAGCCGCAACGACACAGGTCTGAGCCGCCGCTGCGGGTGCGGTCCCTCGGTGTCCACGGTCCCTCGGTGTCCACGGTCCCTCGGTGTCCACGGTCCCTCAGGTGTCCGTGGTCCCTCGGTGTCCACAGTCCCTCAGTGTCCGTGGTCCCCCAGTGTCTGTGGTCCCTCGGTGTCCCCGGTCCCTCAGTGTCCGTGGTCCCTCGGTGTCCATGGTCCCTCGGTGTCCGTGGTCCCTCAGTGTTCACAGTCGCTCGGTGTCCGTGGTCCCTCGGTGTCCGCGGTCCCTCGGTGTCCATGGTCCCTCGGTGTCCGTGGTCCCTCAGTGTCCACAGTTGCTCAGTGTCCGTGGTCCCTCGGTGTCCGCGGTCCCTCGGTGTCCGCGTTTCGATGTGGAGTCACGTCCTTTCTCCTGAGACGGCCCGTGGCCCCCTCTGCCCCCACTCCTGCTCAGCTGGGGCTCACCCCTGTTCACGGTGATGGTCTGAGTGTGGAAGGAAACCCCGAGTGGAAGGAGGTTGGTGAATAAACCGAAAACGCATCACCGAGAATGAAGGGGCTCTGCAGTCACTAGCGACGTCCTGGCACTGGAAATCCTCGCATCTGACCCACTCCTGCCGGGGTCGAGCCGCACAGATGGCTGCACACGTTCCAGGAGCCGGAGGCTGCGTTTCTGCTCTGAATGTCACCAGTGAGTCCAGGCACCTCCACCTGCGGCTCCCAGCTCCCCGCGGGGCGCACGCCCCTGACCCCCGGGCCAGCAGGGGGGGCACGCAGCCTTGGTGGGAAGGGCCCCTGACTGGATTCAGGGCAGTCACACTCCACCCCTCCTCTGCCCCCTTTAAATGCCAGGCACGAATGTCACCTCGCGGTGGCATTTTGTCCGTTCATTCCTTGCCGCACATGTGTGGGGTCCTTTTTCACCAGGGATGGCCCAACACAAATGTCCAGTCAGAATCCAACCCGGGACAAACAGATTCCAAATGGCAAATGGCCTCATCTGTTGCCGCAGCTGTCTCGGCCAGATTCCTCCCTCTGACACCGAAAGGTGCCCTCCTTCGGTCCCCAGCCTTTCAAATAGTGAACCCTCCCTTGCAGCTCAAGTAACCCGGCAGCCTGCGACCTCCACGCCACCCCGCCACCCCCACCCTCTCCTGATTCTCCTCTCTTCTCTGGAGAAGCTCGGGAAGAACTGAGTTTTTCAAAAGTCCTGGGGTTTCTTTGGGCACCCCGTGCTCACCTCCCTTAGCGACAGAAACCTCGTTGTGAAAGAGTTAAAATAAAAAAAGAGCCCGGCCGGTGTGGCTCAGTGGCTGGAGCATCGTCCCATGGACTGAGAGGTCCCAGTTCGATTCCCGCTCAGGGCACATGCCTGGGTTTTGGGTTAGATCCCCAGTAGGGGGTGTGCAGGAGGCAGCTGATCCATTTTTCTCCCTTACATTAATGTTTCTATCTCTCCCTTCCTCTTTCTCTAAAAATTCAATAAACACATATATAACAAACAAACAAACAAAACAGAGAGACAGCTGACTGTGGACCAAGGGACTTTGATTAGAGATCAAGATGGGTTCAGATGTGGTCCTGTCACTGGTCACCTTGTGTGACGTTGGGGGACAGGCTTCCCTGAGTGGCGCAGCCCAGGACCGGAACCACACGTGCCCTGATCGACCCGTGGTTCCACACCCACTCACTGGGGCGATGCCTCCCACTCACGCAGCTCCCGTGAAAACTACACTGCGGCGGAAGCGCTCCCGTAGTGGGAAAGCAAAGGGTCCCTTCGACAGCGCGGCCGGTTCTGGAAAGAGGTTCGTGGCAATCGCAGTGCGAGACGTCCCGTTCCTCTGAAGGCTGGTTTTATGTTTTCTAAAGACATGAGCATATCGTATGGTACAAAAATGCAAAGACATCTTCCGGTCCAAGATGCTCACTAAGTATTCATCCTAAACTAGGTTGCTTAGTAAGGAACCCAATGACTTTCTGGTCGCCTGGCTTCAGTGTTTATTTGTTTGTAATTAATTGATGCTCTAGGTCTACTCTTGATATCTCTTTCTACAACCCAAGCCTTGGTTCAGATGATAAGAACCACACTTCCTTTGAATCCGGGGAGCCCCTCATCTGCTACCACTGGGCTGAGGAGATAAAGGACGTGGGGACTTGCAGGGGGCAAAGTTGTCCCCCCTGAACATACCCTGCAAAACTGATTTCTTCGCAACACATTTTTAAGTTTGCAATGGACAAGAACCGATCTGAGTCCGTGATGACAAAGTGTTGGAAGAACTGGTGTGTAATATAGAATCGCAATGCTGGCTGTCAGATTCTGAGGTGCACAGGGACGGCCGTCGAGCTGCAGGACCACTTGGGGGGTCTATGCTCGCACCAGCCACAGCTCAGGGCCCTGATACAGAACTGGGCTTCCCCACGAGCGCCACTCATGCTGGTTGCTATTGGGACACAGTAAAACATCCTCCCTTCTTCCCTTCCAGGAGGCTTCTCCGTCAGCTTCGCAGACACAGTGTAGTTTTCCTAGTGGGTTCACCCTTCTCCAGTCCTGACGCAGCTCTTCCTGTCATAGACTCAGGAGGCTGTCTTGTGGACTCATATTCTTCTCTGTCTGCTAAACTCCCCACGTGTCCTGTGCACGCTTTCTGCACAGCATAAAAAGAGCCGAAAAACATTACCTGTTAGTATGAAATATTATCCAGTGACCTGGGAGAATGAGGAGAGGCGACAAGGCCTTTAGTGGCCAAGCTTCAAAAGCCACCTGTCATGTCCACCATACACTATTGCTCACACAACCAGCTTGGGTTCAGGTGCAGGGAGACCACATAGGGTGTGACTACTGGCGGGTGCGGGTCCCTGGGGACACGTGGAAGCTGGCTACGCCATCTATTGTCACACATTTTTAAGTTGCCATCTAAAATAAATTTTCCTAAGTTCAAGTAGTTGTGACTGTGATCCCTCTTGTGTATTACATATTATTCAGATACATAGTTAAGATATACGTTGTGGAAATATAAACACATTTTAATGAAACCATTGTAACTTTTCAATTATTATGGTAACAAAAAGAGAGAGAGAGAGAGAGAGAGAGGCAGAGATGGAAACAGACACAGAGATAAAGACAGTCCGTCCGCCTTCCTGGTTGTGACCTACAGAACCTGGGAAGGTCTGATCTTTCTCACGGACTCTCTCTTTGCTTTACACTAACGTGTTCTCCCTTCAGAGAGACACGTTTTCAACGATGCCTTTGTAAGTCTGGAGTATCTGTGCGCTTTGGGACAATGCACTGTAGGAGCCTCAGGAGAAGACAGTGAGGGGGAGGACCAGGATAGACCCAGAGCCCCTCCGGCAGGTCAGGTTTCGGAGAGCGTCGGTGGACATTGGATCTGAACACTGACTGATGAAAACTCCCCTGGCCTGACGCCCTTGGAAGGAGTCGGCGGGACACACCCCAGTGTGACCAGCACAGCGTCACATACTCAGCGAGGTTCTGAGCACAAAGTGAGAGTATAGAAGGTGTGAGTGCCTCCCAGAGAAGGTGAGTTCTCAGGACAAAGTTCCCGCTGCTGCTTGTCATGGTGCAGACACGGGACGGTGCAGAGAGGGGACGGTACAGAGACGGGACGGTGCAGAGAGGGGACGGTGCAGAGACGGGACGGTGCAGAGACGGGACGGTGCAGAGACGGGACGGTGCAGAAAGGGGACGGTGCAGAGACGGGACGGTGCAGAGACGGGACGGTGCAGAGACGGGACAGTGCAGAGAGGGGACGGTGCAGAGAGGGGACGGTGCAGAGACGGGACGGTGCAGAGACGGGACGGTGCAGAGACGGGACGGTGCAGAGAGGGGACGGTGCAGAGAGGGGACGGTGCAGAGAGGGGACAGTGCAGAGAGGGGACGGTGCAGAGACGGGACGGTGCAGAGAGGGGACGGTGCAGAGAGGGGACGGTGTAGAGACGGGACGGTGCAGAGAGGGGACGGTGCAGAGAGGGGACGGTGCAGAGAGGGGACGGTGCAGAGAGGGGACGGTGCAGAGAGGGGACGGTGCAGAGAGGGGACAGTGCAGAGAGGGGACGGTGCGGAGACGGGACGGTGCGGAGAGGGGACGGTGCAGAGACGGGACGGTGCGGAGAGGGGACGGTGCGGAGAGGGGACGGTGCAGAGAGGGGACGGTGCAGAGAGGGGACGGTGCAGAGACGGGACGGTGCGGAGAGGGGACGGTGCAGAGAGGGGACGGTGCAGAGAGGGGACGGTGCAGAGAGGAGACGGTGCAGAGAGGGGACGGTGCAGAGACGGGACGGTGCAGAGAGGGGACGGTGCAGAGAGGGGACGGTGCAGAGAGGGGACGGTGCAGAGAGGGGACGGTGCAGGGGCGGGGCTGAGACCCTGGGCTGATGGTGGATCATGCAGACGCAGCTTCCTGCCAGCCATGTCCCAGTCCTCAGCAGAAGACAAGCCCCAGCAGTGACCTGACTCCTGTGACCTCGTCCCTCTCGAAATATCAGCGAGGCCACTTCCTCCGGTCACGTGGGACAGGCCCTGGGACTGGGCTCCTTCACAGCCTTAGGAATGCCAGCCCTTGTCTTCCCAGGGACCCTCACATGCCTGGGAGCTCCTGTCCTCTGGGGAGCAGCTCTGGGAACAACCTCGGGCCTTGGAGGGAGGGAGGAGGCTCAGGGAAGGCCGCGACCCGCAGCTATTTTAAGCCAAGTTCTCTGGGTTCAATCAGAGGTCGCGCTTCTCTCTGGAAGGCAGAGGAACCTCAAACCTGGATGCATCTACTAGAAAGAGTTCCTCTTGAGATTTGGCGAAGGGGGCCTACCCGCTCATCTAGACTCCACATTTGCCCTAAAGCCTTGACCTTGAGCTTCAGCAGGCACACGCCCTTGACCTTCATCTAAACGAATCAGTACCTGATCTGCCAAGGTCCTTACAGCATTCTCACTACGTTCATTTCTCTGAACACTTACTTGTACGTCATACATCTCAGTTCTAGCTCTGAACCCAGCGAGCCCACTGTCAGCCTTCTCGCGATGTTTAGTCTCCCCGGCCCTCAGGGCCTTGTCTGGTCTCCCTCCTTCCGTCTGGAACCTTCCCGTTCCTCACGAGGGGCTTGATGTGAATTCTATAGGATTTCTGTTTCTGAGGAACTGGTTGTGAACTTTTTAAATGTTCGTGTTCTGAAAATATTGTTTTTATCTTTATTCTCGAAATATTTCCGCAGGGGCCAGTCCTTGCTAACGACATGCCTTTGGGTGGTGGTTTTGCCTTTTCTTGGTGTTGGAGGCCAATCTGTCTTTATCTACTGCTTTCAGACCTGGTATTGGTTCGCTGTTTGGTTTTGTGTCTCACTACGATGTGTCTGGCTGTGAATGTCTTTCCCTTTTATTTGACTTGTACTTGGCGTCTGTTTGTGGATTGATATTTCCCATTGGTTCTGGGAATAGCTTGTCAATTTATCTTCAAATAGTGTCTTTTCCCCATTCTCTCTTTTTCTGGAATTCTGAGAAAACATACATTTATCCCTCTTCCTCTGTTTCTTTTGTCTCCTCCATATATATATATATATATTTAATCTTCACCAGAAGACATTTTTCCATTGACTTTCAGATAGAGTGGGAGGGAGAGAGAGAGAGAGAGGAAGAGAGAGAGAAACATCGATGAGAGGGAGATATACCGACTGGTTGCCAGGGATCGAACATCAACCGAGGTACGTGCCCTTGACCAGAATCGAACCCGGGACTCTGGTCCATGGGATGACGCTCAACCACTGAGGCAAACCAGCCAGGGCTCTCCTCCATATTTTTATTTTTATGTTTTATTTAGTAAAACGTACACTCGTTCCGTTCACTTTTTCTATCTATGCTGAATCTGCATCTGACTTGGAAAGTATGCTTATTGCATTTTTCATTTTAAAGTATTCTAACTGGCTCTTTTACAAAGCTGTGATGGTACTTTTTATAGTTTCTTTTTCCTATTTCAAAGCTTATCTGTTGCCTTTTTAAGTAGAATAATCATAGTTGCTACCGTTTGCTGTGTCTGGTAAGTCTAATATTTGATGTCTTCACAAGATAAAACACACCCAAACAACTTTTCCTTCCAAACAACCATCTCTAATTCATCCCTAATTACTAGCAATAGCAGGTAGGGAGAAAAAAAAAGTTGACTTCAACCAAATCTTCTGCCTACCTCTGATCCAGGGGATTAATCTAGCGGAGTAGCTCCTTTGAAGTCAACCAAAAATTACCCTGGCTGACTGTCAAGGAAGACAAAAGTTGGAATGAACGAATGTGTGTGCATAAGAATGAGAGAGACAAAAAGCCACCTTCCAGCAAAACACCCAAGGAATAATCCTAAACGGAAATCTCTTCCTTGCAAGGAAGAAAGCTTTTAAAAATAGGTCGACACGCACCAAACATCCAGCCTGGGTTAGTCACTTCAGAACGCCTCTCCAAAGAAACACGTGTTTAGACAGTCCCAGGACACTGCTGACAGTCTGCGTGACCTTACACAAGTGATTAGTGATCGTGCCCCGTGTTGTACAATTCTGAAATAGCATGCTTCTAAAATACGATTCATCATCTGTCCCTAAGTAGGGGGGTCTCTGCAATGTACGGATAACAAAACTAAGGTTCCAGTAATTGAGACGCTTTGCACGGTTTACAAAGTGAGTAAGTGCAGGTCTGAGTTCAGAACCCAGAACCCCGCTCCAGGAAAGCACAGCTACCGGTTGCGATTCCGAAGGTAAACCCGACGGCCCAGAAGGAGAGGTGGGATGTGGCGCCGCTGAGATTATGAATCACCGGACCAGCATGGAGGGGTCGGAAGAGAACCGTGATGTTGCATAATGCGGGCGATTTTCTTGTTTGGGAAACTCCGCTTTGTTCCAAGGAAAATGTCATCGCTTCTGCCTCCGGCTGCTGGCACAGGCCTCCGCAAGCCCCCGGCCTCCTCTCCGGACGGGACGAAAGCTGTAAATGAAGAAGCCTGGGAACAGCACAGGGCAGGCATGTTGACAAACTGCTCACGGTCTCCCCCTAAGGATGATGTTTCCAAAGGAGCCCAGCGCCTCAGACCCTGTGAGCCACTTCATCGTAAAGTTTATGAACCTGCCACTTCAGAATCAGAAAATGCGGGGCACGATCACTTGTGGAAGGTTTAATTACGTGTGTAAGATCACACAGAGAGGCAGCCCTATATTGGAACTCTGTCTAAATGTGTTTGTTTGTATAGGGTCATGCGTATTCAGCACAAGGTTCAAATGTTCATGGTTTCTACGTATGTTTTTTTTTTTTAATATATGTATTTTTTTACTTTATTGATTTTTAGAGAGAGAGGAAGGGAGAGGGAGTGAAAGATAGAAACATCGATGGGCCGCCTCCTGCATGTCCCCACTGGGTATCAGGCCCCCAACCTGGGCATGTGCCCTGACCGGGAATCGAACCGGCGACCTCTTGGTGCATGGGATGATGCTCAACCACTGAGCCACACCAGCTGGGTGAATCCTTTATTTTTTAAACTTTCAGAAGGTATACCGCTCTTCCTTCGAAGGGGCTTTCTGACCTGAGTCCAGATGATCCCTACTGCTCCTGTTTCAGGACTTAGCACTAAAAGAAAAATGCCTTGTTCTCTGGCTTCTTTCCTGCCGCTAAATCGCTGTGAAAATTTTGACCTCTGTTTTCTTGTTTGTAAACTGGACGCTGTATGAACTGTTTGATTTCCAAGGTTCCTTATTTTACGGACGCACGAGCTTGATTTTGTTTTCCATAACACAGGTGAGGCTGCGCCTTTCGTACCAGGTTTCATGATCAGCCGAGATAGTACAGAAATTGATTATGTTCATTTCCTGCCCTAGAGGAACTTGGATACAGGAGAGGAATGCAGATCTGAAAACATAATTTTCATAGAGGCAGGTAATAAAAGCAAACATAATTCATTTGTCTTTTTCTATTCTGAGTATTCTTATCTGTGATATAAACTTCATACGAATCCCTCAGAAAGCTCATTGGAGGCCAGAGCATCGTCTTTCAATATAGACCAATCAGAAGATGAAATGTCTGTCTTTAAACTTGCTGCTTTCCATGGGCTAAGGCTTGCCAGTTGGGAGCAGGGTATGGATTTCAGATTGTAAACAGAAGTTGCTAGAACTTTGCCCACAATGCCTTTCAGACCCCAGTGCATTGATGGCTCCCCATTGAGAAACTTCTGTGAACCGTGGAGCTGCTCAAGGGCCAGCCCCCTACCCACGAGCACCTAGCAGTTAACTCAGACTGAATACTCACAGAAACTGCTTGTCTGGAAAGGGTGAGCTCGTGCCCCAATGTCTGAAATGGCTTCCAGGCAGTTCCTGACCCCACAACCACAGCGCTGCTTTGGAGGGGATTGTGCAACACTGAGTGTCACACCTTGGCTGCGTCTAGGCTGGGGACCTACGTTAGTTTTGTGTGTTTGCAATTCAGCTTCCAGTGAGCTCCGGCCGAGGAGTGTCCCGCAGCTAGAATGAGCGCATGATATCATTTGGCCCATCCTCTCTCGCTTACAATGGAGCAACTGAGGCCCGGAAGAAGTTATGACTTCTGAAGTCACACAATGAGGAAGGACAGCACCCAAACCAGAACTCCTGCTGCCTGCTTCACACAGGAGTGCTGTTTCCGCAGTGCTGCGCAGACACGGCTCCGAGGACGACCCGCATCCCGGACGGCCCGGAATCCCCTGATTGGTCAGGAAGGCAGCTATGAGCGCGGCGTTTCTCGCCTCTTCCTCTTCCTGCTGCTCAGCTCTGCCTCGGATGCCAACCTCACTCTGCACCAGGCTGCCCAGGCTCGTGTCCTCTGTCTACTGTGGATTTTTGCTTTCGTTTACATTTTTTTAAACATTGCATTAAATACCACTTCTGATTGTTGAGGTTTCTTGTTGGCACCCTCTTCAGTGCTGTGTCTCACGGATGAGTCCGGCCCTGCTCCTGTGCCCCAGGGCATCGCCTGTACAGAAACAGGGACACTCGGAAATCTGCTCAAGTGGGGCACAGGGTCCAGGGTGCCCCCTCACGGGAAGGGATGATAGAGAAGTTTCTGAAGAAGGGGGCAATGCTCGGGGGTGGTCTCTTTCCGGACCTCAAGTACAGAGGAGGAGTGTGTGAGGATCAGGTTGGGAAATCTCCAAGCCCCCCTTTTCAACCAGCTCTGGCCACCCCCAAAGGCTGCCTCCAGATGCTGACATAGGAAGCACACATCTGTAAGAAAGGGGGATGGGCTTCCCCAGCCGTACCTGCTACGCAACGGCTCTGAGAACGGCCGGTAGCGCTGGACGTGTTTGGGCTTGACGATGAAGCTGGAGATCTGTCCAGGGGCAGGTGCGCCGGGGACCAGCCAGGACGAGAAAGGTCTTCAGTCAAGGGCAGCTGCCGGGCAGGTGGGCGGGGGGCTGCCATGTTGGCCACGAGGTGGACCTGGACTTGCCCGAGCTGGAGCACAGACCTACAGACTCACTCCTTCCTCCGACGCGTCCCAGCCGGGGTGGGGATGTAACTGTCTGGCTCCCCGTTTTTTCTGCTAATGGATGGGCACCTCTTGAAGGCTTCCTCAATGTCCTGACTAGCCTGGAGCCGAGGAGATGCTCAATGTGTGGGAATGAATGAAGGAAAGAAATGAGTATAACCAGATCGGCAGCCTTTCTCTGGGAAAAACCAGGAAGTGAGGATGTTAGTTCTGAAGGCCATAGGGTGACCCTGACCCCCGCCCGGCTTGGCCCCCGCCGCAGTCACGGACCGTTAGTGGTCAGTGAATGGGTGCGGCTGGGTTACAATTGTTTATTCACGGTCCTCGAAATTTGAATGTTCTAAAATGTCCACGTCTCATAAAATATTATTATTTTTTATTTTATTCAACCATTTAAAATATATTTTTTTCTTAATTTTAGTTCCTGAGCTAGTTTGCCAAATGCTGGATGTAACCAACAACCCTTGTATGTTTCACTCCTGTCAAAATCTATTCTTTTAAAAAATTTTTTCCCTTTATTGATTTTAGAAAGAGAGGAAGAGAGAGGGAGAGAGAAATAAGAGATAGAAACATCGATGAGAGAGAGCATCGATTGGCCACCCCCTACCTGCCCCACACTGGGGATTTGGGCCCATAACCTGAACATGTGCCCTGACCGGGAATTGAACCAGCAACCTCTTGGTGCGTGGGTCGACGCTCAGCCACTGAGCCACACCGGCTGGACTCATCAAAATCTATTTTTATATCTGAGTCTGAATTCAAGTCAAATGCCATCTTTCCCAGAAACACGGGTGGTTGAATAAAGTAAGCATCTGGGGAAGAGGTGGATGATTCCGAAGTACGTGGTGTTCTCTCGACAGGAGCCCCGGCACCAGGGTACACAGGCTGGGGTGAGAGGCGGTGGTCAAGGCAGCCCTGGGGGGCATAGGAAGCCTCGTTGTGTCGTTTTCTGTGTTTTGGAGTAGAAGAATTTGGGGGGTTTTGTTTGTTTTTATTGTTGCTGCTGTTGTTTGTTTTGTTCTTGGCAAGGGGACCAGTCAGAGCGAAGACATTTTATGACTTAATGTGTTTCCCTAGCAATTAATTTAATAATTCACTACGCAGGGCTTTGTAGTTTGTGAAGTAAGTTGTGTTTTCACAGACGCTCCCCCCACGCTGTGGGGCAGACTGGCCGGCGTTGCTCACGGCGAGTCCTGGGTGGAGACCAGAGAGGCTGAGTGGAGAGAAGCCTCACACAGCAGTGCACAGGTGGCCGGTGTCAGACTCGGCCTGCAGCTCCGTTCGGTGCATTTCCTCTCTGTCCCCCGGCCTTCTGCTCCGGCGCACCTCCACTAGATGCCCCGATCTGGGAGACAGGCGAGCAGGCTGGGAGCAGGAGACAGCCACAGGCAGGTAGAGTGAAAGGCTCAGGAGCCGGCCACGCTGCCAGCCCGGGGTCTGGAAGCATGTTGGCCTCGTGACTGTGGAGGGGACACACCTGTGGGAAGGGACGCTGGTGGCCCAGTCCACAGATGTCGTAATGCGGAGGTGATGAACACCAGGCTGTGCGACAGGGTAGACACGAAGTTCGTAGGACAGGGATCTAGAACTTTCCCTGGAACTTTTCAAGCCCCTCCTTTTCCAACCGACCGAAGAGGCCGAGAACACGTGGGCAGTGCTCACCGGTGCGGAGCAACGCCTCCGGGACACTGGTGTGCGTGGCTAACAGGCGGGTGCAGCTCTGGAGGGGGGCTGCCGTGACCGCAAAGATGCGCAGTCAGGTGGCCCTTGGGGGGGCTCTGACCCTATGGGACAGGACCGCTGAGGGCATCACTCTCTGACTCACACTGCCCACAGGTGGTCACTCACTCGCTCCTTCTGTCAACCCTGCAGCTCCTAACTGGTGCCCCTTTAGTGGGCATTGCCCAGGCTCCTCTGTGTCTGGAGCCCAGGGAGCCCAGGGTTAGAGTCTCGTCCTGCTGCCCAGAGGCCGCAACGTCCCCCTGGCTCTGAAGCCCGACTCTCTCGGGGTCCAGGGTCCGAATCCTGGTGACGGAAAGAGCTTTGGTCAGAAGTCACACTGACCGGAGGGCTCACTGAAGGAAACAAGGTACCAGCTCTCCGAACGTGGCTAGGAACTTCATCACGCGTTTGAATACTGTGTGTTAAATAAGCAGTCATTTCAGTTGGCCAGTAGCAGCCGTATTAATAATAGTAACACTCGCAAGCTTTTGTGGCCCTACTGTGGGTCAGGAACAAGGCTGTCTGGCCTACGCTCTGACCCCGCCCGAGGTCGTTCACAGTCAACATTGTAAGGGTTTACCTGTGGGGACTCTGAACCCTGGCAGAAGGGTGACTAATGACAGTAGTTCACTCACTGTGGCACTTGAATGATGCCCCTTCTCCTCAATCCCCCGCCCCAGTGATATGTCCACGTCAAGTCCCTGGAACCTCTAGGTATGACCTTATTTGGAGAAAGTTTCTGTGCCAATGTAATGAGGTTCAGACAAAGTTTTCCTGGTGAGAGATTCCAGTGACCGGCATCCTCATGAGAGGACAGCAGAGAGGGACTGAGACAGAGATAAGGACAGTCCAGAGGAGGGTGCACTGGGACACAGGTGGAGACTGAGCGA
Source organism: Molossus molossus (assembly GCF_014108415.1). NCBI lineage: Eukaryota > Metazoa > Chordata > Mammalia > Chiroptera > Molossidae > Molossus > Molossus molossus. Next base: position 6,226,274 of record NW_023425350.1, on the reverse strand, counting down.
GGTAGCCCCAAGGCCGCACGTCCAGGATGGAGTCTGCCCCAGAACCTCCCAAAGGGGCACAGCTGATGCCTTGACGTAGATGCTTTGACCTCCGGAACTAGGAGATAATAGTTTCCAGTTTTTTATAGAATAGTTTATTGATTTTCAGAGAGAGAGGAAGGGAGAGGGAGAGAGAAACATCGATGTGGGAGCACAACACGGATCGGCCGCCTCCTGCACGCTCGCCCCCACCCCCCGGGACTGAGCCTGCAACCCAGGCACGTGCCCTGACCGGAACTGAACCAGCAACCTGGTGCATGGGACAGCCCGACCACCTGAGCCACACCGCCAGGGCCGCACTGTTGTAAGCCGCCCAGTGTTGGCTAACGTTGTGATAGTCTAGAAAACTAACACCCTGACAGTCGTTGTCAACAGCAAATCAGTGACTGTACATACAGCACTCAGAACAGAAACCGACATACGGTAAGTGGTCAGTAAAATCTCACTACTGTTATTATCACCCCATTTTAATGATGAGAAAATAGACGTCATACCAAGAGTCTTCGCAGATGGCGAGCGGTGGACGTTCTTAAACCTGGTTCATATGATCGGAAACAGGTCGGAAGATTCTCACGTGTGTGTCTCCAGTTCAACTTCCTGATGAAAACAACCAGCCCACAGAAAGGAACGTGAGACTTTTGACTTTCTAGCACCCAGAATGGAGGGACTTTTGAACACCGAGAACATTTAGTTGAGATGCCAAAAAGGTTGCACTTATTGATGGGGGAGCACAGAGTGAAGGAAATGTCTCCATACAGGTGCCTGAATAGCATCTCGGCCGAGACCCCTGGTCAGGAGGCCCCTGGTCGGGGGCACCTGGTCGGGGGCACCTGGTCGGGGGGCACCTGGTCGGGGGGCACCTGGTCGGGGAGCACCTGGTCGGGGGCACCTGGTCGGGGGGCACCTGGTCGGGGAGCACCTGGTCGGGGGGCACCTGGTCAGGGGGCACCTGGGCTGGGAACACAGCTGTGTGAGCTCGCGGCACCTGGGGTTGGAGTCCGTGATGGCAGAGGCCCCGGGACTGCAGGGGCTGGCTGGGCACCGGCGGGGGAGTGGGGGCAGCGTCCCTGGAGGCCTGCCAGCGAGAACCCTGCAAGGCCTACGTTCAGGCCTAAAACAGCACGCTCGGGACTGTAGCCAAGAGCTGCTCTTCCCACAAGGCTAAGAGGGCAGTAATGCTTGAATGTGTTTATGTTACATGATCAAGGCTCTCGAGGCCATAGGGGAAGGGCAGTCACACCCCAATAATGAGTAGACGAAATTAAACAAAGAAAAGTGTGTAAACCAGTGCATTGAAATGAACAATCGGAAAAAACAAACAAACAAACAAAAAAACTCAATACAACCAAGGCTTTTGTGTGTGAAGAGATCAATAAAACTGTCAACATTTGATGTACATGAATGACGTCAAAAGAGAAGACATCCATGGACAACATCAGTAATGTGTGAGGGACCGTCACTCGAGGTAACACGGACACAGTGACCGAAACCAAAACGGAAGGACATGCCTGGTCCACAAAGGGCACTGCTGTCCCTAATGGATGGTCCGAAAATGGGAAAGACACGGTGCCAGGCGGGAGGGGCTCAGAGCCTGGCAGGGCATTGACGCCAATCCAATGAAATGTATCAAGATGCTTCTGTCCGCGCAAAGCCCCAGGGGAGTGGGCCAATGCTATTTGGGGGGAAGCTGGAAAGGACTAATGAAGGAGAAATCATGTGTCCAAGACATTGCAGAGTACGGGACAGAGGGCTGCCGAAGTCTGGTGCAGGGTGGACGACACGGCCGGGATAAAGAACGGAGACTAGAATGCGCCTTGAGGTGATTAGACCCATAGGACCGGGGCCCTGACGGTGAGCGGACCCCGCGTCCTCGCTGGTGGGCGACCTGCTCCTGCTACTGCTCCTGCACCTGCTCCTGCTTCCTGCTCCTGCTCCTGCTTCCTGCTCCTGCTCCTGCTCCTGCTCCTGCTTCCTGCTCCTGCTTCCTGCTCCTGCTCCTGCTCCTGCTCCTGCTTCCTGCTCCTGCTCCTGCTCCTGCTCCTGCTCCTGCTCCTGCTTCCTGCTCCTGCTCCTGCTCCTGCTCCTGCTTCCTGCTCCTGCTCCTGCTTCCTGCTCCTGCTTCCTGCTCCTGCTCCTGCTCCTGCTCCTGCTCCTGCTTCCTGCTCCTGCTCCTGCTTCCTGCTCCTGCTCCTGCTCCTGCTTCCTGCTCCTGCTCCTGCTTCCTGCTCCTGCTCCTGCTCCTGCTCCTGCTTCCTGCTCCTGCTCCTGCTCCTGCTCCTGCTCCTGCTCCTGCTCCTGCTCCTGCTCCTGCTCCTGCTTCCTGCTCCTGCTCCTGCTCCTGCTCCTGCTCCTGCTCCTGCTCCTGCTCCTGCTCCTGCTTCCTGCTCCTGCTCCTGCTCCTGCTCCTGCTCCTGCTCCTGCTCCTGCTCCTGCTCCTGCTCCTGCTCCTGCTCCTGCTTCCTGCTCCTGCTCCTGCTCCTGCTCCTCCTGCTCCTGCTCCTGCTCCTGCTTCCTGCTCCTGCTCCTGCTTCCTGCTCCTGCTCCTGCTCCTGCTCCTGCTCCTGCTTCCTGCTCCTGCTCCTGCTCCTGCTCCTGCTCCTGCTCCTGCTCCTGCTCCTGCTCCCTGCTCCTGCTCCTGCTCCTGCTTCCTGCTCCTGCTCCTGCTTCCTGCTTCCTGCTCCTGCTCCTGCTCCTGCTTCCTGCTCCTGCTCCTGCTTCCTGCTCCTGCTCCTGCTTCCTGCTCCTGCTCCTGCTCCTGCTTCCTGCTCCTGCTCCTGCTCCTGCTCCTGCTTCCTGCTCCTGCTCCTGCTTCCTGCTACCCTCTACGCAGTCTCTGTTGTTTTGTGACAATGCACAGGGTGAACGACCATCACGTCCTATCTCACAGGTTCTGTGTGTCAGAAATCTCATGGGGCTCGGCGAGGTGTTGATGGCTCACGGGGCAGCGACCGAGGTCATTCCCGGCGCTGCTGTCTTCGTAAGGATGGAGTGAGCGGGTCTGTTCGGCTCTCACTGCAGCTGCGGCAGGCTCCGCTCCTCCCTGTCTGTCTGTCTGTTGGTTGGAGACCTCACCTCCTAGCCCCTGAGCCTCTCTGTAGAACGAGTCACGCCGTGGGAGCTGGCTGCCCCGAGGGAGGGCTCAGAGGGAGAGGAGGGGACAGAGAATCCACCTGCTGTCTGGTCGGAAGCCAACCCCACATGTTTCAGTATCTGTTCAAGTGCACCCTGCTCCTGGTACTAATACCTGCATCAGCTACTCATTGCTGCATATTAAAATTAATCACCTTACATTTAGCAGCTTAGTACAACCCAGGTTTATTGTTTCACGGTTTCTATGGGCCAGTAACCTAGACACAGCTTGTCTGGGCTCCTTGACACAGGGTCTCTCACAAAGTTCCAGTGAGGGTGTCACTGTGACCGCAGGTATCTCAAGGCTCAGCTGAGGGAGGCTCTGCTTCTGTTACAGGCTGAAATGTGTCCCCCAAAATTCAGATGTTGAAGACCTAGCTTCAGAACCTTAGAATATGACTGTATTTGAAGGTATGGCCTTTAGAGAGGTAATTACAGTTCAGTAGGGTCATAACAGTGGGGCCCGATCCAATACGACAGGGACCCTCATAAGGAGAGGGGAAGACAAACCCAGACCAGGCACACACAGAAAAGGCCACGTAAGGCACAGCAAGAAGGCAGATATCTGTGAGCCGGGGACAGAGGCCCCCAGAGACACCAAACCTGCAGACACCTTCATCTGGGCTTCCAGCCCCCGGGACTGTGAGACAATGCGCTGTTGGTTAAGCCACCCAGTCTGTGGTTCTTATTGTGACAGCCCCAGCTCCTCGGTGTGGCCTCCAAGCTCACTGGCATGGCTGTGGCCAGCTGTTCACGGACGACGTCACTTCCTCACGGGTGGACCTCCCTGCAGGGATGCTCACGCACGGAATCTGCCTTCCTCCGTGCTCACAGGTGCATGTGTAAGAGGGGGAGGGGCGAGGAAAGAGAGGGATGGAGGTAGAGGTGGACCAAGCAAGAGAGAAGAAAGCCAGAGTCTTTTCCTACCCTGGTAGCCGGAGGGCCATCTCCCCTTTGCTGTATTCAGTTCCCCGGAAGTGAGCGACCAGGTCCAGCCAGCGCCCAAGGGAGGTCCCGCGAGGCGGGTCACTGGGAGCTGTATTGCAGAGTGACCACCGCACCATCCACTCCCCACAGAGAGGACAAAGTCAGCTCTGAAAATGCCAACCACGTAGCTCTCAAGTTAGAACTGGGTCCTACTTTCCGTGGCCCTCCAGTGGGACCTGTGGCTCCCAGCGAAATCTGTGGCTTTAGGGTCCGTCCTGAGTGGACTTCTGCTTACCTTTCTCTCACTAACTCCTGTTATGTCACCGCTTTGGACTGTATTTCTCAGACACGCTGACCTTTTTCGCCACCCAGGGAATTTGCCTTTGCTGCTTCTGCTGCTGAGAGAGAGCACCCCCAGCATGTGCCCCAAGATTAGCTCTTTGCTCTTAGTCAGACCTCGGCACCACCTCCTGGGAGCGACCCGCAACAATCTCGCAAGGTCATTGCCTCCCCCCCTCCCCCCCCAGGCACTCACGCCACCTTCCCTAATCGTATTTCATCGCGTTTGCCTGCTTGGTCCTCTGCCGTTAGGCACCCGCACTGGAATGTAGGTCAGTCATGACCGGCTTACTAACCTGGTACCGGGAACAGTACCAACCCACGAGTCATTCATCAGACGTGCCTCGTATCACGTGGAGAAGCTGGGTCCATTGCGAAGGGCCTGGCTGCCAGGCTGGGGAGTCAAGACACATTCTGAGAAGGCCATTTCTGAACAGGGCAGTGGTGTGTTCAGAAATATAAATATACAAAGGGATCTGGAGGCAGGAGGAGGAGTGGTCAGTGGGCAGAGCCTGCTGAGGGCCTGAGTCCAGAGACAGGCCAGAGGACCGTGTGGGCCAGTGGCACTGCGCAGGCGGTGCCTGTGACCGTTTTCTGTTTTTCTCTTTATTGATTTTTTTAGAGACAGAGGAAGGGAGAGGGAGAGGGAGAGATGGAAACATCGATGAGAGAGAACATCGATTGGCCGCCTCCTTCACACCCCCCACTGGGGATCAGGCCCACAACCTGGGCATGTGCCCTGACCAGGAATCGAACCCGCGACCTCTTGGTGCCTGGGTCGATGCTCAACCACTGAGCCACACCGACTGGGCTGAACTTTTTCATAAAATATCTTTTATGGACATAGACTCACATCTTTTTCCCTGAGTAAACCTGGCAGGAACCCAGAGAAATCTCCACTTTCCCTTTTGACCATCATGGGTTCTTGCAGGCCTATTTTTAGCCAATTCTGCCTCCTTTCAAACACAATATCTATGCAGATATCACTATAAAAATAGAAAGGACTCCTGGCAGGAAGAATAAGCCACCTTTATCCTTTTGATGTAGGGGCTTTTATGTCCCCATGATTCCCAAGTGTGTGATACATACTGCTTGCACGTTTGAGTTCCCAGCAAAGTTTATCACGTCTCTTTACTATGTAGTGAGTCATCAGTAGTGTTCTTCTCCAAACACATCAGCAAAACAGGAAAAAAAAAGTATGAATCAGTGTTTCAACCCCAGGCCCTGCCTCTCACTTCCCTTTGTTTTTGATTTTTCTAAATAAAAAAGGGGAGCAGGAACAAAGAGAAAGAGAGACAGGGGCAGAGACTGATTCTGATTCTATCTCTCAGGCCTGGCCTTGGCACTGGAGAGGAAAACTTTATTCTGGCGTGGTGCTTAGAACAGGAAATTTAAGCTGCATAGCTGTGGTTTCTCAACCTAGAATTGGGCCAACCTCTCCTTCCTTCTGGTGGCTCAGATCATATATTGTTAGAGCTAGAGAGAAACCCACGCCAGCCTCAGCTTCCTGGTCTGAATAAGGAAGTGGTTAAACTAGATAAGCTTTAAGAAACCAAGATCATAAAAGCCTGTGATTCTAAATGCACATGCACGCACACGCACACACACACTCAGTGAGATTCTTTGTGCACGGAGACCTTTGTGCATTGGATACACTCAATAAACATTTGTTGATTGGATGTTGTTTAATCGTATCTAATCCAACGTCATGTGCTTTCCATTTTCAAAAGGAAGTGGGTCGTTCAGCTTCTTATTCTTGCTAATTATTGCAATTCCTGCTTTTCATGCACAGAACGTTATGTCTGCACGGAGAAGGGGGTACACGTTTAGCAGGGGCTGTGAAAAGGGAACTCCCACAGAAGAGATGCTATTTGGGTCCTGAGGCATTAGTAGACGTTGGCCAAACAAAAAAAGATGCAGAAAGACATCTGGGGAGAAAAGGATGACGTGTGGAAAGGCTCAGAGATCCAAGAGTCTGGTGCCCTGGAGAACCCTGGGAGGTGCGATAATTGAAGGGGTTCGACCGGGAAGTTAGGCTGCGAGAGGACGTGCAGGTTTTGCCCACCCACTGTGCCCATTCTGGTAACGTCCCTTCGATTGTTCTTCGGGAACTCCCTCTGTCCCACTCAGCACGTCTTGGTGGGGTAAAGCTGACCCTGACTGACCCCCCGCTCTAGAAAGAGATGCCTTGCCCAGCCTGGTTAGCAAGAGCGCTCTCCCTCCACAGTGTCCATATCGAAGACGCGCAAGCAACCGACGCTGGGTCAGCCCCTCAGCAATCTCGGGATTTCTGCTGAAATAAAAGGGACGGAGAGACAGCTGTTCTGCTCGCATGGCTCAGCGGTCGGCCTGAGGCTGCAGGTGGCTCTCTGACCGTGCGCAGCGAGCCCACCTGGGCAGGAGGCCGTCACATGAGGACAGCAGGGCCAGACGTGGAGATTCTTGGTGAAATGCTTTGTTCACCTGTTCAGGGTTTCTCACAGGGAGAGCTATAGGCATTCTAGGTAAGACCATTGCCCTGTGGGTAACATGTTCTGCCCATTGCCAGACATTCACACCCCTGGCCAAGGCCTCCAGGGGTCAGTAGCCCCCTCCCATCCCAACTGTGACAAGCAATCCGCCCCCCACATTTCCTAATGGCTCCTAAGAAGTGGTCTTGCCTCAGACAAGAACCTGATTGGGAGGCCGTCATGCCCACCTTGGGGGCTCACAGGTCCATTTTTGTTTTGTGCTTTGTTTTGTTTTAGGCTTGGCAACTTGAATTGGGTTGCTGTCACTTGCGAGTACAATGGTCATAAGTATTTCAAGGAAGCAGGGGTTAAGGGCAAAGGTGTTCTTCACGGCATTATTTAGTACCCGAGTCATGACTGTGAGTGTGTGAGTGTGTGTGTGTGTGTGTGTGTGTGTGTGTGTGTGTAGGGGAGATGGAGATATGAGAGGTAGTCACCATTATAGTAACACTAGACAAGCCTAATCTTAGGATTGCTAGCAGCCTCTTTGGTGTCAAAACACTTCGGGCTAAAAGAGATGTGGATTAGAGGAAAGTAGGGAGGCAACTTGAGAAACTACACCTTGACGTACAACAAGCTTCAAAAACTAGATACTAAGATAGGATGAGATTCAAAGTATTCAACAGCTGATAGAGCAAGGACAGGGGCATTTTATATGAGCATGTCTAGTCAAGGTTCTCCAGAGAACCAGAAAGATGGGATGGGAAGGGATGGGATGGGATGGGATGGGATGGGAAGGGATGGGAAGGGATGGGAAGGGATGGGATGGGATGGGAAGGGATGGGAAGGGATGGGATGGGATGGGATGGGATGGGATGGGAAGGGATGGGAAGGGATGGGAAGGGATGGGAAGGGATGGGAAGGGATGGGATGGGATGGGATGGGATGGGAAGGGATGGGAAGGGATGGGAAGGGATGGGATGGGATGGGATGGGATGGGAAGGGATGGGAAGGGATGGGAAGGGATGGGATGGGATGGGATGGGATGGATGGGATGGGATGGGATGGGAAGGGATGGGATGGGATGGGATGGGATGGGATGGGATGGGATGGGATGGGATGGAAGGGATGGGAAGGGATGGGAGGGATGGGATGGGATGGGATGGGATGGGATGGGAAGGGATGGGAAGGGATGGGAAGGGATGGGGAGGGATGGGGATGGGATGGGATGGGATGGGATGGGATGGGAAGGGATGAGAAGGGATGGGAAGGGATGAGAAGGGATGGGATGGGATGGGAAGGGATGGGAAGGGATGGGAAGGGATGGGATGCAGTAGAATAGACCACAATCTGTTGCTGGCCAGCAGGAGGCTCAGGAGAGCCAGGGGTATAATTCAATCCAAGTCCTAAATCCAGAGAACCAGGGGGCTGCTCCTGATAAATCCCGGAGTCCAAGTCCTGAGCACTGGGAGGTCCCATGTCCAAGGGCTGAGAAAGATGCCATCATAGCTCAAGAAGGGGGGAGGGGCGCTTTTCCTTTGTCTTTTGTTCCCTTTGGGCCCCCAAAGAATTGGAGGGTGCTAGCCCACCTTGGTGAAGGCAAATCTCTTTACTAGCAGAGAATGTTTCTGATCTCTCCCAGAAACATCCTCACAGGCACACCCAGAATTAACATTTTACCATCTTTCTGGGCATCCCTTAGCCTAGTCAAGTTGACCTATTCAAACGGACCACCACCAAAAACCATCGACAAGCATGGATGTCAGTGGGTAAGACATAGCTGGCCATCAGCCCTTTCCCTAGGGGCTGGGTTTCTCGCTAAGGCTTAATTGTTGCAGCACAGCGTCCTTACGTGCCTGGCTTTAGCAATGATCTCCATTACACTGTTTTTCTTAAACAACCAAACCCTTTCTCGTTCAGTGTGATAGTAAATGTGATTTCCTCACGTACACGTGGGTTTTCTTTTTCTCTGTAAGCTGCTGACGCGGATGGCTCCGTAAGGAGACTGAGGTTGAGGAGCATAAACTAGACAATGATTAAATGTATACAGATGGTTTAGGAGGTTTCTCTCTCGTTTTAGTTTCCATTTTCTCTTTCCCCTTCCTTCGTTCTTATAAAGAAAAGCACAGACTTCTTTCTTTTCTTTTCTTTTTGCTTGGCGAGCACTAAACCCTGTAATCTCTCGCTTCCTCTCATTTAGAAATGCGTCTTACTCCTTTCTCAAAGAGGAAAAAATAACTATGTTTCCAGTTTCCTGCAGTTAGTTGCTTTGCCCTAAAATAATCCGCTCACGCAAAAGCTCTCATGAGCAATATATAATTTACGGGAGATTTCCTCAAGCTGATGGGGTTATGTTGGCCGGGCCAACAGCATATTGAAATCTCCCTTAGGCCTCTCCGTGGTGCACAAAACTTTCCATGCTGGAGGGGGTGGCGATGCCCTCCATTCATCCATCCTTCTCTCTGCCTCTCCAGCGCTTTCCGGTCTATCTTTAGTTTCCACGTGACTGTCCAGACCTTCCTCTTCCGTGCGGGGTGATCCAATCCTGCTTTGCTAGACTTTTACCTTGAAACCTGCCCAATCTACCCCCCCTTCAACCGCGGAAAGGAAGCCCCCACGCCCACGGACCCACGCTTCGGAAACGGGCTGTCAGTGAGACAGCGAACTACCTTCTCCCTGCGGGGTGCCCGAGAGCGCCTGCCTCCCAGTTCGGACCTGGTGCAGTGGTGCCCGCTGCACGGAGACGCCACACGGGCACTGCGTCACTTCAGGTACAGTCCTTTGTCAAAAGAGAAGTGACACCATTGCCCACGACCCTCAATGGGATGTTCAATGTGACGTTTGTGACGCGATGCTGCCCCCTTTCCGTCCTCTGTCCATTCTGGGAGAAGGTGCTGCTGGGATTTATCTGAGTGTTTGAGCCAGTGTCTCTCCTGCTCCCCTGGAGTCGAGCCTCCCACCAGCCTCAGCTGCTCCCAGTGCGTGACGGGACGTGAGGGGCTGCATTCCAACCTAGAGGTGCAATGGGATTTCCGGTTTGTTTGCCACCGGCCGTGGCCCCTTGCCAACAGAAAGCCTGTGTCTACTTCCCCGGGAATGAATGGTGGATTATATAATCACACTAATGATTCGGGTTGACGTTGAACAACTGGTCCCCTGCTTTCTGTCTTCGCCGTGTCCACTGGCCCCCCTCACCGCGTAGACAGCTTCACTTCATCCGTGTCCATCTATTCCCTTCTCTCGTCCCGTCAGACACACACTGAGGGCGTGTGCTGTTCCAGACCCTGTTAGGTGTCAGAGACCAAAATGACTGTCCTGACCTTGATCCCCATGTAAGAAAAGATGAGCAAAGATGATGAGGGTTACAGAGGTGGATGATCAGGTGTCAATGATGATGACGGCGACGATGATGACCGTGCTGTCAACGATGCACTACCTTTGTTGAGAGCGTACATTCCCCACACCAGGGCCCAAGCTAAAAAACTGGCCTGTGTTATGGCACCTGCTCCCCATCACAACCCCATGAGCTGTGCACTGTGAACATCCCTGATGAAGCAGCGAGGTCACGAGTGCTACCCTAAGTCATAAAGTGGTGAGGTAGAGCCAGTGCTGAATCCAGGCCTGTTTGGAGCCGAGTTCATGCTGCTAAGTCCTCTGTCCCACATGGAGAAGTGCTGTAAAAGGGACGAGTGGAGCAGCCCCCCTTGTCTAGAGAAAAACAGGAAGGCTCCACGGAGGAGGTGGGGTTTCGGCTGGGCCTGCACAGGAAGACCAGACTGCTCAAAGGCCACACTACAGAAGGCGCAAAGACAGACTTCGTTTAGGTAACAAGGACTGAACAGATGGGGCAGGAGCTGGAACAGTTGATAGGAGTTGTCAGAAAACTAGGTCTGAAGACAGTTCGGGACCAGGTCAGAGAAGACGAGACTAGCCTGTCAACTGCGCTTTCTGTTACCTGTGAGCAGGTGTTTAACAAGCAGCCCTCTCCCAGGGTTGCGATGCAGAGTTATGAGTCTACAAAAGAAGGCTCTAAATATCCTCTCTGTCATTCCTCATTACATTCATCACCAAGTCCTGACACTTCTGGCTCCAAAATATGTCTCAAGTTCGTCCATTCCCCCTCACTTCATTGCATGGCGCCTAGTCCAAGCCACACGCACCTTCTATCCGGATCGCCATGCGACCCCCAAAGTGGTGGCCGTCCTCCAGTCCAGCCTCCACCCACAATCGGGGGGAAACTCCTTGAGACGCTCATGGGATTAGGACACTCCTCTGACTCCAAACCGTGCACTTAAGATCCAGTCCAAAAGCATGACCACGACCCAGAGCCCCACGTGGTCACTTGGCTGCCTCCTCCAGAAACATTCTTCCTCTGACTACTGTCGCTTCATCTACTCCAGCCTCCTCTAGTGCCTTGAGGACCCCGAGCCCCTCCCTGCCTGGCGTCACCCACACTGGTCCCTCCATGCCACGCTGCTCCCAGACTCGTCCTCCACCAAGTCCGACTCGGGCCACTTGGATTTGTCTCCTTCTCCTCGGAGAACCCTCTTCCCTGTCTCCCCGGACTCCGGCGCCCCCACAGTCTGCCTCCCATCATGCCACGGGCCTCCTTCCTGTAACAGCATTAGGACAGAGTCCTCGTCGGGTTTGGGACCCCACTGGTCCCCGGTCCCTCAGCGTTTCCTGGCACAGTGCCCGCTGCGTGGAAATGCACAGCAAACACACTGGAACACACGTGTGATGGGCTCAGTGCACAAATGGACGAGGGAATGTGCTGGAACTCTTGTCCGATGACACGTCTGCAACCTTGCAACCATCTGGCTTTTCTCGCACAAGGTCTAGGCCCTTGAGGGAACCCGCCTTTGAAGAAGCTGAGAGCCATCAGGATGCAAGGCTGTGAAGAAAAGTCGGCCAGACCAGAGGCGCCGCTTGGCACTCCCAGCCAGGGCCGGGGACGAAGGGCATGGTTGACCTATGACCCCAACAGGGCTCAGATGGCGTGCTGCAAACGTTTCAGCAGCAGTTCCCCTAGCAAACTGTCCCCCAAAAACACCTCCACCTGTGCGTGGCAATCTGGCACCTGTAAGGGGCACCAGGTCAGGGTGTTTCTCATTACGTGGCCTTCCACAGAAACCGCAGTTCCGTGGCCGTCAATCCCACAACGTATCCACTGCTAGAGGGCGCTGTACCCCATCGGCGCCCCCACCAAATGAACGTGTGCGGCAAGGAGTTCGTCTCCAAAGCCATTGGGTCATGTAGCGGAGACGGCGACGGAGCGGTTTGCGGGGTACTCCTGGCGGACGGTCAGGAATTGTCCTGCACATCACTCCTGTCACCTGTGCCACCGGAGGCTGTCGGAAGCCTAGCTCTGGCCGGAGACCGAGCAGCCCGCCTCTCACGCAGCCGGCTACGGGCACACAGCCTGTCGGTGCCCGGCCGCAGCCGCTGAAACAAAGCTCCCTGTCGGAGGGCACGTCTGGGGTGCGAAACGACACTCCTGTCTTTGTTTTGCTCTCTCTGCTCAGCTAAGGCGCCTCACATTCTGCAAACCAGAGCAAGGAGAGGCAGAGCCCATTTGGGAGAGGAAATAGCCATGTGTTTATAAGGGGAGACCAGGAAGGAACCTCAAAGCAGATTGGATCTGTGTGAGGAGCCCTGGGTGCCCAGACTGGTTCAGCTACCAGGGACCTACCTGGTTGGGGGCCAGCCTCTGGGCCCGAGCCCTTGCCGTGTGCTTGTGGGCAGGAGGGACGTGGCTGCCAGCCCCCTGTTTCGCAACACACGACACAGTCAGTCGGATGACAGCCCATCCTTTCGAGTTTAAATTATGTTCTATGGAAATAACAGGTGGGTCATTTGTTCATTTTTTAATCCCTTCATTTCCAAAACTATGGACTCAGTGTAACAAAAACAGAAGAGGTGTATAAATAGAAGCCACACGGAAAATCCAGGAGCAAATGTCAACAGCTGAAGTTCCTTGCAACTCACGGGCTTGTAGAATTTGCTCTCGCGGCCTGTGTGGATTCCACCCTCACGGACTCCGCGTGTGCCCTCTGCTCTGGCCCTGGCCAGTCCTTGCCACTCAGCCTGCGGATGCTGGTCTTCCTGCTGTAGGATGCGAGAGGGGCTCCCCCGGTTGCTACTGGGGGTAGGGTTCTTGGGGTACCGCTCTAATAAGAATTTCCAGAGGCCCCCATGGGAGGATGAGGTATAGTAGAAAGCTTTATTGTCATGGAACTAAATCCATGAGTTTCCAAAGTCCCATTTCCCTTAGTCCAGTCAGAGAAGACATGCAGCTGGGGCTATAGCAGAGCTAAACTCAGAGCCAACATCTAGAGTTTCCTTTCCATGTTGGAGCTGGGTCCAGGCTAGTTTAGCGTGTTTCCCATTGCAGTCCATTAGTCCGTTGTAGGTGGGCCATAGGGGTCAATGCAAGAGAGCCAAAGGTCACAAGAGCCACCAGAGAGATAATTCCTTTGTTTAGGGGATTATGTATTCCCAAATGTGTTGGCCATTCTGGCCAAACATCTCTTGCTTGATTGACATGCAAGAACCCTCCCTCGTCTCCCCAACTTGACTAGGCAAGGGGTTTTCTTCCCTTTGTTAGATTTCTTTCCCCGGTGTTTGCAGGGAATAGGCCAGTGTCCTATGAGGAGTGTGAAATCGCAGCTTCCTGGTGCAGCTGCCCGATGACATGCCTATAACGTCTGGTCTTCCCTTTGCTTCTTTCTATTACTAACAACTAGCTAATCACAATGGTGTCATTCCTATCGCTCATCCTTCCAAATGGGACCGTGTGCCCTTTTTGATAGGCCTCCTTCCAGTGTTATTTCTTTGCTCATGGTGCTTTTTCTTCTTGGAATGTCCCCTCTGCGCCACCCACCCACCCTTTACCTCAAAGCTGGCCAGGTGGCTTCAGCTCTGAAGTTCCCCTTGTTGTACTCCTAACCCTCTCCTCCATCCGGTGGGGTTTCCTTCATCCACTGAATCTTCGAGCACCCTGCCGACACCTCTGTCCAAGAGTGTGGTCCAGGATGTAGGAATCAGAAGACCTACCTTTACACCCAGCTCTCGTGGTTCTTGACTATGTGACTTTGGACAAGTTACTTTGCTTTTGTGCACCTTATTTTCTTCTCTATAAAACGACGGCACCATGTGTGGCTGAATGGACGCTGTGAGGTTTAAATGGAACAAACTATATCAAGCCCCTGATAGGGAAAACCTCGCAATAGACAATGGTGTCCTCCCCGCCCCCTTCGGCATTCTCTTTACTGGGGTTTGCATCATAATTCTTTGTGCCTTTCTCCTCTTGCAGATTGTAAGCCCCCTGAGGACAGGAGAGGTGCCTTAGTGAATGTAATAACTAAGCAGTACTTTATAAGCAGAAATAGATTAGGGACACTGGATAAATGGAACAAGCCTGATACACATTGTCGTTGCCAGATACGGACACTGTGATGAAAGGGGGACAAAGATCTGGAGTTCCCAAGAGAGCCAGGCTCCCCCAGTGACCCAGGTGGGGCGGTGGTTAAAGACAAAGGCCCACCCTCTGTCACCCACACAAAACACAAACATTCCACCCCTTTTATTCAGGGCCTGCGCTAATGCATCATGTACATTTCTTTCGTTCTTAGCCTCCTTCTAAAGCGGTCACGAGAGCCCACTATAAAGCCCCATTTACAGATCCCACTCACGCGTTCTCCTCCCCCGGTGCAGTGCATGAAACCAAGAATGCCCACCCTGCAGGGTGCCACAGGGTGACCTTTAGTGGCGAGGCTGCCCCACACACCCTCACCAAGGCTGGACTTGCATGCTGGGTCTCTGGCACAGAACTGTGGGACTTCTACTGCATCCAAAGTTCCTCCTCTGTCCCCTGGCTGTCACAGTTTCATCTTGAGGAGATACTCACCTCCCTGGTGGAGAACTGGAACTCGGCGCAGCCAAAACCCAGCGTCTTGTAGTCTGGGGGCGGCGCACACCTGGCCCTGGGCTGTGGCCCCGCCGGAGCAGAGAAGGCGATAATACCGAAAGCGGTGGGCCAGAAAGACTCGGATGAATTGATCTTCATTTCTCTCACACAGGTTTCCAAACCCTTACTCCTTGAAAATGGATGGGAGAAAAATGTAGTGAGGTTAAGTCAACATCCCCAGGGAAAGAGGAGGGGAGGGAACTAGACTCGAGGACGCTGCCGTGTGACCTTGGCTTTTCTAGTGTGCGTTTGCACCTTTTAGGGTCGCTCCTGTGACGCTGTTGGGAATAGGAAAGAAGAGCTCCTTCCGACTGGGTGGGAGCTCGGGACTCAAAGGCAGCGCGGAGCCTGACAGAGGTGGAGCTGGGCGGGTCACTGAGTTGGCCTCATGGGAGCTCTTTGACCTTGGGCAAGTGACTTTGTGTCTCTGAGTCACATTTTCCTATATACTGGGTAATAAAAAACAAGGGAAGGCCTGTGTTGCTGGGTCTCGGTAAGGATTTGAGCGAATGCACACAAAATAGCAAGCAGGGCGCTTGGCAGAAGCCTCGGGCTTGACAGCGGCTCAGCCTTTAACAATTCGGTGTCGGGGGAGGGGGATGGATGAGAGGAAGCAAAGAACTTCGATGCACGTATGCATAGCCAGTGGACGTAGACAACAATGCTGGGGGCTGGGGGGGAGGGGAGGGAAAGGAGAAACACCTGTAACGAAAATAAATTAATAAAAATTGGAGGGAAAAAAATAAGAATCTGGTGTTGCTCACGTGAATCTGGAAGGAAAAGACCAGCAGGGACACGAGGAGGCAGCTCTCCAGTCTCTCCCTACATTGCAGCCATCGTCTGCTTGGGGACTAGCCCTGCTCCCACGCTCCGCTCTGCAGACCAGGACCGGACATCTGCACACTGCACCCCAGGCTCCCCTGCTGGCTTTCTGTTCGCTTCTGCAACGGGGCGCTGCGGGCACGTCGGAAAGCAGGGGGCTGCTGTTTTCAAACGCGTTCTGCTGGCTGCCGGGGCACCTCTGGTGGTGCAGACATCGTCAGTGGTTGATAGCGTAGCAGCCGGTGAATGAACCCACAGGTTCCTGCTCCCAGGTGTGGTCCTGATGACAGGGAGCTTGGGGCTGGTGGGTGGGCTCTGGGCAGCTGCTGTGCCAACGGGGGCTCCTGCAAAGGACTTTGGCCATAGTGGTTCCAACAGCAGTGACTGTGGCTCTTAGTAACGTCACCCACCTCCCCCTTTTCCTCCTCTTACACCCCAGGGGGAGCAAGCAGCTTCCTAGACGTACTGGTTTTGGATAAATCTTCCACTCCTTTTATTTATTTATTTGATTTTTTTAAGAGAGAGTGGAAGAGAAAGAGAGAGAAAAACATCAGTGTGAGAAACATCAATCGGCCACCTCCTATACGCCCCCCACTTGGGATCGAGCCCACACCCCAGGCATGTGCCCAGACCGGGAATCAAACCAGTGACCTTTTGGTGCATGGGTCGACGCTCAACCGCTGAGCCACACTGGCCGGGCATTATAGTTTTAATGTGCATTTCTTTGATAACTCATGATCTTGAGCATCTTTTCACATGCTGATTTGCCACCTTATATGTTCCTTGGTGAGGTGTTCATTCATATCTTTGTTTTACTTATTTTTTTCCAGCTTTATTGACATGGAACACAGTGTACATTTTTAAGTTGTACGACATGCTGATTTGATACACTTAGATATTGCAAAATAATCACCAGTAGTGTTAGCTGGCACTGCTATTATTTTACATAATTACCATTTATTTTTTGTTGTTGTCAGAACATTTCAAATTAATTCTCTTAGCAACTTTCAAGTATATAATACAGAATGATTAACTGTAATCAGCATGCTGTACACTATTAGATCCCTAGAATTTATTTATCTTATAACTAGAAGTTGGTACCCTTTGACCAACATCTCTCCGATTACCCCCTTCCCCCCAGGCCCTGTTCACCACTTTCTACTGCTTCTAAGATTTCAACTGTTTCGGAGTCCACATATAAAGTGATATCACATAGTATTTGTCTTCGTCCATCTGACTTATTTACCTAGCATAATGCTCTCAAGGTCCACCCATGTTGTCATAAATAGCAGGATGTCCTTCTGGTCGTGACTGAATAATCTCCATTTATACATGGACCATTGTCTTCATCCATTCATCTGTTGGCGGACATGTAAGTTGTTTCCATATCTTGGATATTATGCATAATGCTGCAGCGAACATGGGGTGCAGCTGTCTCTTGGATATTATGCATAGCACTGCAGCAAACATGGGGTGCAGCTGTCTCTGGGATATTATGCATAGCACTGCAGCAAACATGGGGTGCAGCTGTCTCTGGGATATTATGCATAGCGCTGCAGCGAACACGGGGTGCAGCTGTCTCTGGGATATTATGCATAGCGCTGCAGCGAACATGGGGTGCAGCTGTCTCTGGGATATTATGCATAGCGCTGCAGCGAACATGGGGTGCAGCTGTCTCTTGGAGATCCCTGTTTCATTTCCTTTGGCTATAGATCCAGAAGTGGAATTGCTGGATCATAGGATGGTTTTACGTCTAATTTTGGAGGGATTCTCCATACTCTTTTCCATGGTGGCTGCACCAGTTCACATTGCCACCAACAGTGCTCAGGGGATCCCTTTTCTCCATCCTCACCAACACGTGTCTCTTGTCTTCTGCTGACAGCCACTCTAACAGGTGCGAGGTGCCACCTCGTTGTAATTTTCACTTGCCTGTCCCTGATGATGAGTGATGCCGAGCACAGGGGAAGCTGGGAGGGACGCAGGCAGCTGGCGTCAGGGAATGTGAATACCCGTGGGCAGAAGCTGGTGAAACACGCAGGCTCTGCAGTGGCGGCGGCTGGCTGGCGGCTTCTCCAGTGGCTCCACCTGCTGTGTTTGTTGCACAACAGGTCCCTGGGAATCGCGCGCTCCCGCGCTGGCTGGGCTCCCCCTCGTAGCCTCTGCTTTCCTCCCTGCTCCCGGCGGCCCGTCTCTACAGCTCTGCTATGCTGATCTGGGCAGGGAAACCCACGCGGGACCTTGGTGTGGTGTCCCTGAGGCTGGGGAAGCTGGTCACTCACCTGCTCTTCCTTCGCTGGTGAACTCTTTCCTGCTGTGACAGCCACTCTGGGCACTGAAAGATCCCAGCTTGCAGGATGCAACGCTGCAGACATGAACGAAGCTGTCTTCCTTCGCTTCTGGTCCAAGTTATTCAAGAATTTTTTTTTTTTTTTGCTCTACTGTGTTGCTGAAAGGTATCAGTTGGGCTCCAGAACTCTCCCAGGGCCGCTTTGCTCCGGAGAGTGTGTAATTGTTGACCTTTGAGGGGACAGAGGCTGAGGTCTGCCGCGGCTCACTTCCTAAAGGCTTTGTTTGTTTGTGGTTTTATCGTCCGGTGTTGAGTTCTTCACAGCCTTCCCCAGCTCCGTTCCTTCGATCACCCCATTGCTTCTGCAACCCATGAGCTATGCTAACCTCCGTCTTCAAAATGGACCAGAGTAGTGTTGATGTTTGTGACTGGACAATGACTGAGACCGTTTTTGTCTATATCTGTGGGTTTTTAAAAACGAAATATTAGAGGGAGGCTTGAAATGTAGAGAAAGAGTCTTCCCAAGAGAGTAACTATGGAATCTGATAGCATAGTATTTTAAAAAGTAGGTGAAAAATAATCTTAGGCCTTTTTTGGAGCAATGAGTGACTGTTGTGAGAACTTAAGTCTCCATAACCCTGGGAATTCCCTCACTTATTTACTTATTCATTTGAAATGCAATTGAGCTGGTTTTCTCCTGCCAGGATGGAGTTTTATTTATATACACAAGTCATTATTGCCCGGCAGGTGTGGCTCAGTGGTTGAGCATCAACCCCTGCACCAAGAGGTCCCGGTTCAATTCCCGGTCAGGGCACAGCCCAGGTTGTGGGCCCGAAGACCGGGGGGGAGGGGTGCAGGAGGCGGGAGGCAGCCAGCTGATGTTCTCTCTCATTGATGTTTCTATCTCTCTCCCCCTCTCCCTTCCTCCCTCTAAAATCAATAAAGAAAAAAAAAAAAGAGTAAAGTTACATACATGTCATTTTTTTTTCTCTTGTTCTGGAGAAACATTTAGAGAGTCAGCTAATACATTAAGAACTGTACTAGACAAGGGGAGTTTTCTGAGCGAACGGGCCCACTCAGGTGGTCACCTTCACTGATGGCCGTTGCTGTGACAAGCAGGGTGTCGGCAGCTCAGGGCCCCGCCTCACCTCTGTGCACACCTGCGGACTTCCTGTCACACCGAGGTCTGGCCTGAGCTGACCTGCACTGCCATGGCATTTCCTGAGTTCACCTGTCCCCTCACAGCTGTCTGCAGATGTCCCGACTGGTCCTCATCTCGGCCGCGGAAAACCCACGCGGAAATACGTTCAGCTACAGTGCGTGTCTGGCCACACTGACAGTCTCTCGAGAGCCAAGTTTCTGGTGTAAGAAACTGTCGGTGGAGACGTCTTGGCTCGTTACCGATCCGCACACGGTTTCTCCGGTCCCTGAGGCTGGCAGTCCGTGCATGGGTTTCTGCTGGCACGGGGAGGCTCAGGGGGCACGGAGGGCCTGTTTGTTTGCTGTCACCAGAGAATGACAGAATTGGCTCACTTCAGTCACCAGGCAGTGTCATTTCAGCCGAGCTGAGCTCAGCAAAGACGGCCCCGCCTTCGCTCCCGGCATCTTCGCTTTGTGCCACGACACAGTTCATTACACGTTGCCCTGGAAATGTAAGGTCTGCTGGCGACCCGCTGCGACATGTCGACGCTCCTCGTGCCACGTCGCTTTCCAAGGCGACCCCTCCTGCTGGCCCTGCAGTGGCCAGCGCCCTCTCTTCTGTTCTGCCCTCAGCACCTGGCCGTCGCTGCCCAGGGCTCTCCTGCCCCTCTCCGGCTTCCCTTGCATCCTTGCCAGCTGGTTGTGGGCATCTGAACGCTGGCATGTAGCTATGGCTCCGTCCCTGCCATGTCACTGTCCTCGGCGTGAAGTCCCCTGGCACACAGACCGCTCACAGGCCTTCCTGGGTCTCCCCCAACCTTATCTTCCACCGTGTTGCTGCGTCTCCCAAGCTACTCCGAGAGCACGTTCCTTTCTCCCTCCTGGCTGGCCCTTCTTCATCCTTCAAGATCATTCCTGAGATCGGCACCTGCTGCAGACCCTGCCCCTAGCAGGGACCAGGCGACAGTCCCCCTTCCCCTAGCAGGTGCCCGTTCTTTCTGCTTGTGCTTCTAACACGGAGTATTCACCAGGTACAATACTTGCCACGCTGTGTCACACACTCGCCTGTGTGCCTATGCCCCTATAGTCCGCCAGCACCTCGGGAGAAAACACGTGCGTTCGAGTCTGTGACGCATCTCTGGGGACGAGCAGGGTCTCGGGCACGTAGGAGAAGAGCTGGACCTCTGAGTTTGCAAAGACTTCACATTTTGATACAAATCGTCTTATGTTTATTGAAAAGCGGGACGTCAGGTTCCTGCAGGAAGATCGATACGTAGAGGATGCACTGTCCGCCACCAAGCAGCTCAGGGTGTGGAAGGGCTGAGTTGCATGCACAGGTACCCTCACGGGACACTTCACGGGAGAAGGTGCCCAGGGCGAGGGGACGCGGCTCCGAAGAGGCCGGAGGTCCTCAGTCTGCTAGGCCAGGGGCATTGCTTCAGGCCCGCACTGGGCAGCTACTTTCCCAGGAAGATGGCCCGCCCTGGGTTCTTGGTACCCACGCAGGTGAGACAGGGACGGACCTTCACTGAGAAATGGTGGGATGCTCATCACGTAACTGATTGTAGCAGCTGCAGATCCCCAGACTGCAAATTGCTCTGAGCTGAAAGAAAGGTGCTGGGAAATGAAATTTCATGGAAAATTCACTGGAGAGTCTCCACGAAAATTAACATGTTCAATTTTCTTCAGGTAGCGTGCATTAGGTGTCTTATCAGCCCTCCTCAGTAATTGCAGCCTTTGGGCTTTTTGAACTAAAATTACATAAAGGCAAAATGGAATTGTATCGCTAGAGAAAATGAGGGGAGGCTCCATGGAGGTGTTATTGGCTGCATTTAAAAGTAACGACGTGGTGAACACACACACACACACACACACACACACACACACCCCAGTGATGACTCAGTTCCCACCCTGTATGCATTCCTTTTCCATTGCTGCCTTACAGATGGCTACACATTTAGTTACTTAAAACAAGAAGTATTTGTTTGCCCTGGCCGGTTTGGCTCAGCGGTTAGAGCGTCGGCCTGCGGTCCTGAGAGACCGGGGTTCAGTTCCCGCTAAGGGCACGTACTTCGGTTGCAGTTTGTCCCCGGCCCTGGTTGGGTCGTGTGGGTGGCAACCACTCGATGTGTCCCTTTCACGTCGATGTTTCTCTCTCTCTCTCCCTCCCACACTCTATCTGAACAAAAAATGGAAAAAATGTCCTCGGGTGAGGATTAAAAAAAAAAAAAGGAAAAAAAAAAAAGAAGTATTTGTTATCAGGTGATGTTTCTTTGCTTCCAGTGATGTTCACCTTTCAGCACTCGGATTGCAGACTTCATTGCAGAGACCCTGATGAGCAAGCACTGCACAGACAGTCACAAACGACACAACACACTGCCCCCGAGGTCACTGGGGTTCACTGTTAGAGACGAAGCTTTTCCCCGGTCTCTACCGAGTCTGCAGCGGGTGGCTTCTCTGTGCCCAGCACCACGCAGCCAGAACCGAACGTGGTTGACTCTGTTATATCTTAACAATCACTGACTTTGTTCCTTTTCCTTGGACGATGACAAACGCAAGACTTCAAGCCCCACAGCTCGCTGAAAGCTTCTCTGTTTGCCGGCGTTTCTCCCGCTCCGCTCCTGCACGGAGCTGCCGCCCACAGGGACGGCGGTGACTAGCTCACACTTATCCAGAGGCTGGGTGGGAGGCGGCGTGGAAGGCAAGCGGGCCCTCCCTTCTCTGCTTCATGGACAAAACCCAGCCAGTTTCAAAGGCCGCTCTTTAAAAGAAAATTTTTAAAAACGAAGGCTTTCCCCCCATAGTTCAGAAATTTGATCTCGTATGAAATTACACATACACAGATTTGTCTTGTTTTACTAAAAAACAACACAGGGCAATGAGCACAGATGTCACATTTCTCTTCTCCCAGTGTGAGTGTCTCAGGAATTTGGTGAACCCACTACATGACAGGCAAGCCCTCCCCATCCATACAAACACATGGATTTTGTTTCCGCTTTATCTCGGGTAGAAACACTAGAGTCAGATGAGTCCGTTAGTTCCCTGCTCCACTCTCTTTAATTCACTTGGGTTTTTTAAAATTGATTCCTCGATAGATGACTCTGAACGGGATTTTTGAAATCCTGGGTTGGAAGCTTGGAGTAACCCCCCCATCCTTAGCTATTTATTTAGCTCTGAGCTATGGGAGCTATTGACTCATTGTAAGAGCTCACATCCTAGGCAGTCCGTCTTCTGTGTATCAGTCTGACGAGACGTTTAGTCGGTGCCTCTGATCACTGCGGGATCCTGCTGCTGTAAGAATACCGGGAACCGTTCATGAGCAACCCTTTGTAATTTACAAAGCACGCTGACATGTATGTTTCACCACCGTACATCCGCAATACGTTTTGTTATTCCAATTTAGCAGCCGAGCAAACGGAGGCCCAGGGGTTAAGGAACTTGGCCTTTGCCAGGTAAGATCCAAGCCAAGCTTTGTTCAATACGAAACTAGGTTTCTCACCTCTGCGCCCCCTTCCAGCAGGTCCTCTCCTCTGCCGCCGGGCCGCTGCCCAGAGAAGAGGAAACTCCCCGTCATTGCAAAACGACCCTGACTTCACAGCTCTGCAAGTCCACGCTCCTTTCTCACCCCACTTTGTGGCTCTGCTACCTACTCGTTCTTCCGGGCTTGCAACTTAGTCATAGGAATATTTTCATGAATGAGTTAGACTTGCTTCTCCCAACAAAAGATACTCCTTAAAATGACCTTTCCTCGGTGGTTGTAAGTACACTGATTTCCTAGTTCCCAACCCCCGAAATCCTGAAGGGGCTGGAGGTCAAAGTCATGAGGGGGAAGGTTAGGTCATGGAGGGAGACCTCAAAGACAAATGCTGTCATATAAAAACCCCTAAAGGCCAACTGCACGTCTCAAAATGCCCAAATAGTCACTGAGCCATATTTTGTAAAGGGTTTCACACATGTCAGTTTTACAGATTTTTCCTTTAAATCACACAAGGTAGACATCTCTATGGATATTATACAGATGTGCACCTGAGTCTCAGAAAGGTCATGGGTGTGCCCCCAGTGTACACAGCTGGCAAGGACGAAAGCCAGGATAACAACACAGATTTGACTGGAAATCCCTTGTTTTCCCTCCTCTGTCAGGATCACCTCCCCAAAGCAAGACCACCTCTCAACCCTGGTCTGCCAATGAATCTTCTTAGTGTCTTGTATTTGATCAACCATCTTGCCAAACTTCTTACTGAAGGAGGGCAGTGATTTCCAGAACAAGGTGATCCTAATTCTTCAAAGAACACCTGTGTCGATTGATCAGGCCCTCTTTAAAAATTGCCTTTGATGTGAGATAATCTCTGCGTTTTGACTTTCAGGAAACTGGCTCACGCTGAGGACTGTAGCACCTCGATAGGGGGCTGTGATGGGTGTTGATCACGGTGGGACAGGGACAGCTCACACGCTGCTCTGCTTCTCCTGTGTTCTTCCCTCTTTGAAACCGAGGACACGGTGAGCTTTGCCATGTTTGCTCTGACAACTGGGTACTCTCAGCAGGATGAGCTAAAGAAGGGCCTCGCCCTGGGGCTAGAAGAAGCCTTAAGCATCGTCTAATTCAGCCCCCTCCCTTTACAGAGGAGGAAAGAGAGGCTCAATGTCTTCCCAAGGTCACTACCACATTAGAAGCAAAGCTAGATATGGAAGCTAGTCTGTGACTCTAAGAAGAAGGTGTTTTCTTCCATTTCCAACCATCTCCACCCAGAGCACAGAAGCGTTCTTCTGAAAGTGAAGCGTGCTTTGACAGAAGCTCTTCTGGCCATGACACCGTGTCACACAAAGGAGCAGGTGCTGTGGAGGCAGACACAGCGAGAACCAAACGCCTCTGGAATCCCGAAGGTGCCTCCGCTGGGTGTGTGAGTGGAAAGCTTGATGTCTTCATTCGTGAGCGAGAGAGAGGAATGGTCTCCTAATGATTTCGAGGATTAAAAGAGAAGTGAGCCCTGGCCGGTTTGGCTCAGTGGTTAGAGCATCGGCCTGCGGTCCAGAGAGACCCGGGTTCAGTTACTGCTGGGGACACGTACCTCAGTTGCAGTTTGTCCCCGGCCCTGGTGGGGTCAGGGCGGTGCGGGAGGCAGCCACTCGATGTGTTCCTTTCGCATCGATGTTTCTCTCTCTCTCTCTCTCCCTCACACTCTATCTGAACAAAAAATGGAAAAAATGTCCTCGGGTGAGGATTAAAAATAAATAAAAGAAAAGTGATTTTGGCAAAGCTTTTTTCATATAACAGGTGCTCGATAAGTACATGTGTTCCCCTCATTCATTTTGATGAGATTCTGTATTCCAGAAAAGAATTAAAATACTTCTTCCCTGAACCGTGCCCTGAGTTATTTTAAATTTATATTTGTAGCAATAGTACATGTAGGTTCAGTCACGTAGTGAAGAAATTCTAATTGAGATCCTATCACATGCCAAGGATTATTTTAGCCCCCTGGAATACAGAAGTGAACAAAACGGACAAAATTCTGCTTTCATGGACCTTCCATGATATTGAGAGGAAACAGATAATAAAATAGTAAAGTAAATCAAGAGTATGTTAGAAAAGAAGGCTATGGAGAAAAACAAACCAGGGGAGAGGGAGAAGCGAGTGTGGTAGAGGCTGCAATTTTAAATAGGGAGAGTTGAGCCCAATTTGAAGGGAATGAGGAGTGAGCCATGTAGATATCTGGGCAAAGAGCATTTAGGAAGAGGGTGCAGCCAATGCTAGCCTTTAGAGTCAGAGTCATGCCTTTGCTTGAAGAAAATCAAAGAGACCAAAGGAAACTGGAGCCACACTGGACCACACCAAGATCATGATTTAATCCTAATTAATTCACTCCCATCAGATAGTAAAAAAAAAGAAAAAAAAAAACTAGAGAGCTCATAGTTCTACATCTCTAGCATCCAAGGCTCCTCAAATTGAGAGTTAGTTCCTGGCAGAAGCTGGACTAGAATCCAAGTGCTCAATGCTTTAGTCTATTCAGTATTTGTCCTGCCCAGACAGGGAAAGGGTGATTAGAAGTCTGTGCTCAGAGACCAAAATATCTCTGCCACTGAAATCTGTCCATCTTTTCTTTCTCTTGCTCTGTCCTCGTTTTAAACTACCAGTGTTCAATCTTGGCCCTTCTGTGCTGGAGGATGAGAGGACAGAGCAGACATGGAACTCACAGGTCACTGGAGAAGATGGATGTAAACTTTCACTCAGCACATATTTACCGAATGTCTGATGTGTGCCAGGCACTGTGTTAGGCCCTGGACACTCGGCGGGGAACACAATAAACACAGCCCTTGAACAGAGAGAGGTAACAGTTAACTGGAGATGACAGCAAATACATCATGAGTGAGATCCCACATTATGTAGTGACGCTCAGTAATAATAGCCTGACCCATCCCCCTACTGCATTATGAACAGGCCGAGAACAACAGAGCTCGCCAGGTACAGACCCGTCTAAATGCATCAATTTCAGGCTCGACAATCCATGTCTTTCCTTCTGAGAATCAACATTAAACCAGAGAAAGCATCCCTGGTGCTACTGATAGTTTAAATCAGCAACCAAAGGAATTAAAATACCAACGACCATTTTTTTAGTATCTACTTTGTACCTATTGAGTCCGATCACTGATTTGCATCATTTCTTCCCACGAAACAATCTTTTAAGGGAAGTATGTTTATGTCACTGCTGCCAAAGGAGCAATTGAGGATCAGAAGATCACACTAATGATTCAAGGAGACACAGTTTCCTCCGTTCCATTTGTGAAGCATCCACTGACACAGGTTCTCATGAACATGGCTTCGAGGCAGGCACGCTCGGAGACACCACCGAGCCCGTGAAGACGTCAAGTTGAAGTCCAATGCACAGGAAGAATTAAAAGGGGTGGGGTGGGAGAAACCTAACAACCTCTCAGAAAGTTGAGAGACGGAGTGGAAACTCCAGATAAATCACTATGAGGACTTTCTTTCTTTTTCTGTTTTTGGAAACCAATTTTTCAGGTAAGAGAAAGTAGAGAAGCATTTATCTGTCTCTCTCCACCCCAAGCAAGTCTGAGGAAATTGCTTCTAGAAGTACGAATTTGGCTCATAGGCCTGTGGGCTGGTAGAAAAGCTATTTGGACTCCTGGAGGAAGCTCTGTTGCCTGTTGTGTTGGTGTTAATGTTGTGTTGGTGTTAATGTTGTGTTGGTGTTGTGTTGGAGATACTGGGGGTTGATAGACATTGACTCTTCAACTATGAGTGACTAAAAGACAGTCGAAATACTCAAGGAAAATTCTGGTTTTGGTTCTGGCTTTCAAAAGCTGGGACCCAGAGTCCAGCTGGGAAGCAAGGGGCAGAGGTCACACAAGGCATGCGCACAAGAGCTTTTGTGGGAGAACAGAGATAGTTCATACTCATCAGCCCGAGCTCAACCTTCGCGCAAGCTATTAACCAGTGGCTGATCTGGTGTACCACTCACTTCGGGGAGCCTCAAGTTTCATGCCTGTGAAGTGAGGGCTGTAAGGTTTGCCTGGTGGTGTTGTTAGAATTGGAAAGTGGCGTCCATAAGCCCCTCACAGAACATAGTATGCAGTCATCATTATTGTTGTTGTTGTCATTATTATAAAATTATTTTTGCTATTCCCTTTAGTTGGAATGCCTGTCCCAGTAGACATCCTTTGGAACACTTTCCAAGTGAGCATCAGTTAAGAATTAAATGTTTGCTACTCCCACAAATTCATATGTTGAAGCCCCAACCCACAATGTGATTGTATTTGGAGATGCGGTCTTTATGGGGGTAATTATGCTAAATAAGAACCCTGATTGGATAGTATTATAAGAAAGACATCACTCTCACTATCCTGTGAGACACGGCAAGAAGGTGCCCACCTGCAAGGCAGGAAGAGGTTCTTGCTGGGACCCGAATTGTCCAGCACCTTGACCTTCCAGACCCCAGCACATGAGAAGTAACTTCCGTTGTTCACGCTGCCCTGTCTGTGGTGTTTTGTATGCAGCCCAAGCGGACTGATACCCGGACTCCTGCAACCTCGGTGTAGATGTATCCGTGGAATGGTACTATTCCTCTGCTTCTGCCTGCCTAGCGTGCGATATTAACAGGTTCTGACGGACATTACAGGTGTTTGAGGCACGTCCTCTGTCTGATCAGAAGGTGAACTCACCTCAGGATGGCCAGCCTGCACAGCAAAAGGGACCTTCCGAGCAGATGCCGAGTCAGCGAGCATGACTGCATCAATGAGTTCACTAGTCTGTGTGGCTGTCGAGGTCAACATTGGCTCACATTAGAGACAGAGCCTCTCTATTTGTGCTGACTTCTTGACTTGTGCCTAATGTAGCCTGTCAGCCCGTGGTATTTATGCTAATGCGTGTCTCCATCCATAGGGGTCAAGTGTAGTAACATATCTATGGTACCTGAGAAGCGTGTGACTCTGCTTAGGATGACATGTGACAGTGGCAAGAGCATCATAACGATTTGGTGGACCTGCCTGGGCGCTGGGGAAATCTTCCGTGCTGGAATTTCTGGAATGGGGGCGGGGGGGGGGGGGGCACGAGGCCGGGCACAGATGTGAACACGTCCTGGGGAGCTCACCGCCAGAAAGTCAGCGCTGAAGCTCTGGTGGCCGAAGGCTGTCTAGTGGGAGGGGCAATGCTTCTAAAGATTTCCCAACCACGGAGTGTGCGGCTCCCAAATCTCCAGAAACATGCTCTGGGTCCGTGTTAGCCTTAGCAAACGTGACTTTTGTTTCTGTAATGAGAATTCGGTGAGGGTGGCATTCTGCACTCAGCTGGGAGCACGCAGAACCAGAGGGAAGGTGCGAGACCAGAGAAGGAGAGAACTGGCGGGAAGAAAGGCCAGGATTCTCGGAGTTGCCTGCGGGAGTCTGCACTCAGCTAAACCAAGAGGCTGGGTGTTTGAGCTGCGTCCATGTCTCTCCGGAGCAGCGCATGGTCCTGCCGATATCCGGACTGCCTGTCCGGGGAGCCCAGGGGCCGGGTACCTGCTCTGAGCCGCACCCTTGGCTGGGTGTCAGCGAGTCAAAGGTGGGACACGCCGCTGCTTGGGCTGTGAAGACGTGTCACTCACGGGCCAAGCAGAGAGAGCCACTGTGCACAGGTTTGTGTTCGTTCGAACATGGAGCAACCACTTGATCTGCAGGCATGGCATGGACTGAGTGGATCAGAAGGCCAGGAAAAGCGCAGGGAGGAGGAGGACAGTACCATCTCTGTGGCCATCACAGGACCCGGGCGGGTCATCAGATCTGTTTCCATGACAAGCCAGTGAGGGCCCAGGGCATGGAATTGACTTGACCCAGGCCACACACCTCGATGGTAGCAACAGGGGACACACCACATTCCAGCCACCAGGCAGAGAATTGGGGAAGAGAGATGCAGAGACCAGGATTTCAATCCTAACATCATCAGTCACCCCTTTCCAATCCTGAGAGCTGTGAAAAGTGAAGGAAATAACTTTATAGAACCCTTACTCGATGTCTGAGGGGGTTCATTCATCATCTACATTTTACATGAAACATGTACAACCACATATATGTTCATGAACACATACCTGTGATCCTCTCATCGTGCTGTGATTAGTGTGGCTTAACTTTTCCATTTTCCAATAGTGTCCACCTTCACACCTTCTGTCTTGACACCCTCCTCCATCACACCTTCTACCTTCACACCCTCTGCCTTCACACCTTCTACCTTCACACCCTCTGCCTTCACACCTTCTACCTTCACACCTTCTAACTTCACACCCTCTGCCTTCACACCTTCTACCTTCACACCTTCTGCCTTCACACCCTCCGCCTTCACACCTTCTACCTTCACACCCTCTGCCTTCACACCTTCTACCTTCACACCTTCTACCTTAACACCTTCTACCTTCACACCTTCTACCTTCACACCCTCTGCCTTCAAACGCTACCTGCAAACCTCTGCCTTCCACCTTTACCTTCACACCTTCTACTTTCACACCCTCTGCCTTCACACCCTCCTCCTTCCCCACCTTCTACTTTTACACTCGACTTCCTCACACACTACCTTTACCTTCACACCCTCTGCCTTCCCTTTTCTCTTGCACCCTCTTACATTCCACCCCTTCTATCTTCCACCCTCTGCCTTCACAACCTTCTACCTTACACCTTCTCCTTCACACACCTTCTACCTTCACACCTCTGCCTTCACACCTTCTACCTTCACACCCTCTGCCTTCACACCCTCTGCCTTCACACCCTCTGCCTTCACACCTTCTACCTTCACACCTTCTGCCTTCACACCCTCTGCCTTCACACCTTCTACCTTCACACCTTCTACCTTCACACCTTCTACCTTCACACCCTCCGCCTTCACACCTTCTACCTTCACACCTTCTACCTTCACACCTTCTACCTTCACACCTTCTACCTTCACACCTTCTGCCTTCACACCCTCTGCCTTCACACCTTCTACCTTCACACCTTCTACCTTCACACCTTCTGCCTTCACACCCTCTGCCTTCACACCTTCTACCTTCACACCTTCTACCTTCACACCTTCTACCTTCACACCCTCTGCCTTCACACCTTCTACCTTTACCCCTTCTACCTTCACACCTTTTATCTTTACACCCTCCACCTTCACACCTTCTACCTTACACCCTCTGCCTTCACACCTTCTACCTTCACACCTTCTAACTTCACACCCTCTGCCTTCACACCTTCTACCTTCACACCCTCTGCCTTCACACTCTCCGCCTTCACACCCTCTACCTTCACACCTTCTACCTTCACACCTTCTACCTTCACACCTTCTACCTTCACACCTTCTACCTTCACACCCTCTACCTTCACACCTTCTACCTTTACACCCTCCACCTTCACACCCTCCGCCTTCACACCCTCCAACTTCACACCTTCTACCTTCACACCCTCTACCTTCACACCTTCTACTTTTACACCTTCTACCTTCACACCCTCTACCTTCACACCTTCTACCTTCACACCTTCTACCTTCACACCTTCTACCTTCACACCTTCTACCTTCACACCTTCTACCTTCACACCTTCTACCTTCACACCTTCTATCTTTACACCCTCTGCCTTCACACCCTCCACCTTCACACCTTCTACCTTCACACCTTCTACCTTCACACCCTCTGCCTTCACACCTTCTACCTTCACACCCTCTGCCTTCACACCTTCTACCTTCACACCCTCTGCCTTCACACCTTCTACCTTCACACCTTCTACCTTCACACCTTCTGCCTTCACACCCTCCGCCTTCACACCTTCTACCTTCACACCCTCTACCTTCACACCTTCTACCTTCACACCCTCTGCCTTCACACCTTCTACCTTCACACCTTCTACCTTCACACCTTCTACCTTCACACCTTCTGCCTTCACACCCTCTACCTTCACACCTTCTACCTTCACACCTTCTACCTTCACACCTTCTACCTTCACACCTTCTGCCTTCACACCTTCTACCTTCACACCTTCTGCCTTCACACCTTCTACCTTCACACCTTCTGCCTTCACACCCTCTGCCTTCACACCTTCTACCTTCACACCTTCTACCTTCACACCTTCTACCTTCACACCTTCTACCTTCACACCTTCTACCTTCACACCTTCTACCTTCACACCTTCTGCCTTCACACCCTCTGCCTTCACACCTTCTACCTTCACACCTTCTACCTTCACACCTTCTACCTTCACACCTTCTACCTTCACACCCTCTACCTTCACACCTTCTATCTTTACACCCTCCACCTTCACACCCTCCGCCTTCACACCCTCTGCCTTCACACCTTCTACCTTCACACCTTCTACCTTAACACCTTCTACCTTCACACCTTCTACCTTCACACCCTCTACCTTCACACCCTCCACCTTCAGACCTTCTACTTTTACACCTTCTACCTTCACACCCTTTACCTTCACACTCTCCGCCTTCACACCCTCTGCCTTCACACCCTCCACCTTCACACTCTCCGCCTTCACACCTCCTCTCCCTCACACCCTCCACTCTCACACCTTCCACCTTCATACCCTGCACCTTCCCACCCTCTGCCTTCATACCTTCCACCTTTACACTCTCTTCCATATCTTCCTGTGGACTACTCATTCAATTCTTTTTTTGTAAATATTGTTTTTAAATTTTTTTCTTTATTGATTTTAGAGAGGGAGGAAGGAAGAGGGTAGAAGGAAGAGGGAGAAAGCTAGAAACATCGATGAGAGAGAACATCGACTGGCCACCTCCTGCAGACCCCCCACTGGGCATCGGGCCCACAACCTAGGCATGTGCCCTGCCTGGGAGTCGAAAGAGGGTAGAAGGAAGAGGGAGAAAGCTAGAAACATCGATGAGAGAGAACATCGACTGGCCACCTCCTGCAGGCCCCCCACTGGGCATCGGGCCCACAACCTAGGCATGTGCCCTGCCTGGGAGTCGAACAGTGACCTCTTGGTTCCTGGGTCAATGCTCAACCACTGAGCCCACTGTCGGGGCCAGGTGTGCAATTCTAAACAGCGTGGTCTGTGAATAGATACACATGCATATATGTAACTTTTGCCACTGTTTTGCAAAAACTGTAATAATGCTACTACACACACTTGTTCTACTTCCTTCTTTTCAGATCAATAATACCTTGTGGAAATTTCTTCCAAGTCAATTTGTTTAGCTCTAAATCAATCCTTTGAATGACTGAATAATGTTCTAAGGTGTCAGTGTACCAAACCCCATCCAGCCATTCTCTGCTGATGGGCATCTTTGCGGTATCTCGCCTGACTTACAAAGTCCATGCCGATGGATGAGAAGCCAGAGGGGCTGCCATAGCCAATGTTCACATTTTCTCATCACACAAATGAGTACTTTTTAAAATCCTCATCTGAGTACATTTTGTTTCATTGATTTTTTAGATAGTGAGGTAGAGAAAGAGAAACACTGATATGAGAGACACATCAACTGGTTGCCTCCCACACAACCCCGACCAGAGCTGGGATGGAACCTGCAACCCAGGAATGTGCCTTTGACCCAGAGTCAAACCCAAGATGCTTTGGTTCACGGGCCGATGCTCTGTGTGCTGAGCCAAACTGGCCCAGGCCAAATGAGCACTTTGAACTCTCTGCTTCATTTAATGTGGACTCATCCCCTTTCTACTTCATACACTTGAGACTTGCTTTGTTCTTTGTTCTTGGATGGAGCCCTTGGATGGATTAGATGCAGTAAGAATCCAGAACCAAGTTAAATGAACAGTATCCAAAAGATCTCAGCAGTTAGTTGGTCTGGTTGCCTCAATTCCTAGGTAGCAAACCAGGACCTGTAAGTAAGCAAGATCTCCCCAGGGTTACACAGGCCGTTTGGAACAAAACCTAAAGAATATACTCGAGTCTCTTAATCCCCATCCAGCTCTCTGTCCCTTACCACTCACAGTGTGGTCCACAGGCATCAACTAGGAGAGTTTAGAAACTTACTTACCACTCACAGTGTGGTCCACAGACTATCCACACCAGCATCAACTAGGAGAGTTTAGAAACTTAGAATCTCACCCTTTGCCCCAGACTTATTGATCAGAATCTGCATTTTGACAATATCCGCAGGTAATACACACACACACACACACACACACACACACACACACACAATAGTACACAGGATGCCCAGGTGATTTTCATAGATTCTGCAGCATGAGAACTATTCCCAGAGGAAGGAGGGAAGTAGGGGCATAGACTTACCTGGGGGACGGATCAGGAATGTGTGGGCGCACATTTCACAGGTGTGGGATGCAGGGGGGGAAGTCCAGTCTGGTATTTCCTGGGAACATGGAGAGATGCAGTAGCAATAACTAGCTTTGCGTATACCCATTTCTTTCCAGCAAAATCTTTAAATAGTACAGGCAGAGCGGGAGGCGGGGCTCTGTGTTTCGGAATAAGTACAGGCAGAGCGGGAGGCGGGGCTCTGTGTTTCAGAATAAATGTCGCACATTTCCTCAGGGACACAAGTTCTTGGTTTTCCCAGAAAGGAGACACTCCACTGTTGAGAAGCAAAAGCGAACACATTTTTCTCTTCTCCCAAATGGCCTGTCACTTGCCATTTATCATTAAACATTTCCAAGGAGATGTTTCACCCCAGATATAAAAACTTACGTTCTGTCTACATGAAAAAACTCACTTTTTTTTTTTCCATAGCAAATTATTAGTGCTAATAACATCTCCATGAACCTTTACCTCTGCGTAAAGGTTAATATAACGGAAGGTATCTGGTCAAACCTAGTCTTAGGAACGTGCTTTTGACCGAGTTTGTGCTAAATTACAAGTCGCTTATTTTCTAAGCATTTCTTTTTGGGTTTCCATGTCAATAGTAGGCTGAAAACTTTGAGTAGGGAGAAATGAAAACCAAAACTAAACAAAAGCAGAAAAGCAATAACACAAGAGCTATTTCGTAAAGAGGATCTACCCTGCCGTGTGGCTCAGTGGGCTGAGCATCGTCCCATGGACTGAGAGGTCCCGGTTCGATAACTGGTCAGGGCTCATGCCTGGGATGCGCTCGTTCCCCAGTAGGGGGCTTGCAGGAGCAGCTGCTGGATGTTTCTCTCTCACATCTATGTTTCTCTCTCTCTCCCCCTTCCTCTCTCTCTAAAAAATCAATACAAACATAATTAATACAAACATATCAAAGAGGATCTTAGTCTGGTTTTGGAGATGAAGAATGGGTGCTCAGTTAACTTGTCAGCCTGCGATATACTGTCTGTTTCAAGGCCTGGGATCTCCCTGCTCCACTCTGCTGGTGAATCTGGAAAAAGTCCATTTTCATGCTGTGTCCTGAGCACCTGACGTCCAGCAGTGACTGTGGAAAACAATCAAGGAAATGGAATCCCCTTGGGAGGGGCGGGTGATAGGGTGAGGGAACATGGGCGTTTTTCCGGATGGCCCCCTGAGGGTTCTGGGAAACCAGGACCGCAGATCTCAGGCCCTGCCCGACATTGTGTGACCTCAGTGCAGAAAAAGAAGGCTCCCTGCTCCCCAGCATGGGCTCCGGGGCCTCTAGCGACAAACCACGCCTCCGGGCCTCCTCTCCTGCGCTCAGGTTGCATGGAAGGAATGAACAGGGAGATTCTGGCCGGCCAGAGGGGAGGGTGGCCAGCAAACTCTGCACAGAGCAATCCCACTTCCGCTCTTTGGCGTCAGCTGGAGCTAGACAAATCGATCATTTTGCCAGGAATGACTCCCGGTCCAAGCTGCTTGGAAAGCCCTCGAGTCGACAGCTCGGCATCACGAGGCAGCACAGACCCTGGCAGCCAAGGTGCGGCGAGCGATTTAGCAGGCAGCTTCCCGCACAGCTTCCTCCGTGGAGTCAGGCCGAGAGGCCCAGCGGCTGCAAGAGCTGAGCCAGGATCCCCCGAGAGGAGGAAGCGGAGACACTTCTTTGAGGAGGGGGGTCTAGCCAGCAGCTGGAATATCTGGGGGAGCAGAGCGGGCTGTGGCAAGCCCGTGGGGTTCCTGTGTACAGAGGGGAATCACAGGGGGTCCAATCAGGAGAGGAGCATGCTCCCCGCCCCCTCCCTGACCGCCCCTGCCCCACACGCTTCCTGAGACAGGAAACGTTAAATTGCTGGGATGGGCCACCCTAATTGCTACTCCTCTAATAACTCGGTTTACTCCTGGAGGGCCCGGCAAACATCTTGGAAGTAGTGGAGTGTGGCAGGGAGAGGAACACACTCAGACTGGCTCTCCGACCTGGGTGAGGAATCAGAGGGCTACGCAGCCCCCTCCCCGCCCTCCTCTCTGCGGTCCGGTAGCTGTGCCCACAGGGGTCCACGCAGTCCCCACTCCCGCCACCCAGCAGACCACGTGCCACCTCCTCTGTGCCCCCGATGCCCCCGCGTCTGCTGCAGTGAGCTAGCATGGCAGCCAACTTTCAACGGACCTTCACTTCGCAATTCTTTTTTTTTTATTTTTTTTTATCCTCACCCGAGGATATATTTCCATTTTTTGTACAGCTAGAGTGGGAGGGAGAGAGAGGAAGGGAGAGAGAGAGAAACATCGACGTGAAGGGACACATCGAGTGGCTGCCACCCGCACAACCAACCAGGGCCGGGGACAAACTGCAACCGAAGTACGTGCCCTTAGCGGGAACCGAACCCGGGTCTCTCCGGACCGCAGGCCGATGCTTTAACCGCTGAGCCCAACTGGCCAGGGCCACGTCGCAATTCTTGAAGGACCTCTGGAAGTTCTTCTACTTTGTGAAGAAGGAGGCTGAGAGGACCCAGAAAGGTGGAAAGTTTTACCCAGGACAACTCAGCGCGGGGGTGTGGGAGCCAGGAGCCCCGGCGGCAGCCAGGACTGTCCCTGCTACGGGGCCGCCGTCCCAGCGAGCCTGGCGTTGGGTTCGGGCCTGAGACTAGGACAGCAGACCTTCCCCACAGCCACCCGGGGGTCTTCCATCTCCCTTCCAATCCCCACAGGGAGCAAGCACGAGGAAGCATGATGTGAAAACCAATAAAAAGGCAGTGGACTGAGAAATGCACATAACCTCATCCGGACCCATCTATTTCTTTAAACATCTGTCCTTTTCGTACAACTGCTTTCTCTTTTACGGTGGCTTGGGGGTTCGACCTGGGAGTGGGTGGGGGGGTCTATGAGGTGTTCACTGGTTGTTGGCAGAGAAGAGAAAGATTTTAATTCTCCTGTCATCAAAAAACGAACTGTCAAAATCCCCCTCTCCAGGAGGGGCTGGGCTGGGACAAGGCAGGGTGTCAGCAGCTAACGGGGCAGTTTCGGGGTGCAGTTATTTATCGGTACAGTGAAGCAGGGAGCAAGAGGGGAAACATGTGGCCAGTTCTAAGAGGACCAAGCACAGGACCGAGTGTAAAGGGTACAAAGCATCTCGGGGCGTCAGCTACCACGGGGCTCTGAGGACGGAATGGAGGGTCAGAGAGCCTGTGTGGAGCAGGCTGGGGGTGAGGAAGCCAAGGTGAGCACAAGGTCAGCCACTGGGACAGTGGGGAAGTCCAGTCCCAGCCAGGCGAGGACGTGGATTAGACAGATGTCAGCGTGAGGTGGGCAGAGAGCGAGGTGGCGAGGGGCCGCCAATCTGGAAGGCAGAACCCGGCGAGGGGCCGCTGGGGCTGGAGGGTAACATCAGTGTCGTGTTTGGTGGTGACGGGATCTTGACACTTTGCCCCTGGAGGCCTGGAATCGAGTTCTGGGCTTATCCTTAACCAGGCTGGTGATCGTGGGCCACTTAACTCTCTGATCACAATTTTTTTCATCTAGAAAATAAAGACGATCATGTCTGTCCCGTAGGGTTGGTGTAAAGGTTGGCCGCGGTGATGTTGGGGTGAAGAGAGTAGGAACAAAGGGACAGAGGGAAGAGTCACGGCAGAGGTACTGAGTGTCTCTAAAGCTACACGACTACATGGCACCAACCTGAGTGTGGCCAAAGCACAGAGTCCGGGTCCCACTTCAGCAGGTCCTACCCTCCCGTTCCGCCCTCCGGTCAGACCTCTGACACACCTTCCACTGCATCTTACAACTGGCTCAGGAGGCCTGTGGCCAAGGAGGAGTCCCCCTGGGAAAACCTGGGGCAAGGTAGGGGCTGACGATGTCTATGAGCTGGACATTTTGCTGATAACGTAAACCGCAGTAAGGTATGATCAGCCATCACTTACCATTCAGGACATCCACGCATGGACATAACACTGTCACACGGACAGACGCACGCCTTCCTGCTAGTGCGGAACCCCGGCTGTCTTTAGGGAGGAAGCAGACACTGTTTGTTATTTAGAGTGCATCTTTTTTATTTTTTTCTTTATTGATTTTAGAGAGAGAAGAAGAGAGAGGGGGAGAAAGATAGAAACATCGATGAGAGAGAACATCGATTGGCCACCTCCTGAGTGCCCCCCACTGGGGATCAGGCCCACAACCTGGGCATGTGCCCTGACCGGGAATCGAACGGGTGACCACTTGGTGCATGGGTCGTCGCTCAACCACTGAGCCACACCGGCCGGGCTAGACAGCATCTTTAAAGCATTGTAAGCCTTGGGGAGAGTTGCCACGGGGGTGATGACAGAATAAAGAATGCATAGTATTTGGAAGGGAGACCGGGACTTTGAACACAGGCGTTTTAATTCCCTGATAGGAAAGCTGGCATGTAGATGAATCGCACGGGGATGTAAAACGCACCCTCTCTTGGATGCCTCGCGGTCTGATGAAGGGCACGGAGGGAAGGGTCAGGCCACGGCAGTGAAATGAGACGCACTTTCCTCTGCTCTGGGCAGCTCCGGGCACAGAGTGGAAGGGGCGAAGGCCTGACAGACCAGGGGACCAGTGTGACCTTCCAACCCCCTCACTCCATCAGCTTGAGCCGGTTTATGAACTTCCCTGAACTTGATTTTCATAGTCGACATAAGGCAATAACACTCCATAAAAATCCGTGAGCTGTGAGTCAGTTTCCTTCAAATGCCTACCCTGTGTCTGGCAAATAATAAATACCCAGCAAGTGATGAATCACGCCGTGTGAATGTGTCTGAGTGAAGGAGGTGTATTTTCTAGATAATTAATGCCAATCCTTTAAGCTCCCAAAGAAGTTTTTGGGAGAAGGTGTGAAGGTGCTATCACATCTCTTTCTGTCTTTTAAAAGAATAGCATGTTTTTGATGGTCCAAGGCCATCTTAGAAAACAATACTTCTTGAGGGTTATGTACAGATAGAAACGTTCTCAGGGTGGCATATGTTTGCGTGTTGTGACCCCGTGATCCTTCCGTGGCCACGGTCCATTTGTACAGCCACAGCCAGAATGCCTCGTTGCACAGGAAGGGGACGTTCATTCCGTTGTCAGGGGCTCATTCTTCTCTCTTTCAACAGCATTTTACGGGCCACTCTGAGACTTGAGAGCCGGGATTTCACAGGAGAGTGAGGGCCTTCCTGGGGACCAGCTGGGATGAGGGCGGCGGGGGTGGGACATGGGTGTCTGTGGAGAAGACAGGCACAGCGGTGTGGTTACCATGACGCTCTACCAGCTTGTCGCGTATGAAATCGTGGAGTGCTTCCCGGTGTCTGTGTGTTTTCAAACAATTTGTTGTTGTTGTTGTTTTCTTTACTGATCTCAGAGAGAGAGGAAGGGAGAGGGAGAGAGAGAAACAGGGATGAGAGAGAACATCAATTGGGGATTTGACCCACAACCTGGACATGTGCCCTGACGGAGAATTGAACCAGTGACCTCTTGGTGCCTGGTCTATGCTCAGCCACGGAGCCACACC
Source organism: Molossus molossus (assembly GCF_014108415.1). NCBI lineage: Eukaryota > Metazoa > Chordata > Mammalia > Chiroptera > Molossidae > Molossus > Molossus molossus. The sequence continues at coordinate 6,187,920 of NW_023425350.1, read as the reverse complement.
GGCCGGGCAAGAGTGCTTCCCGTTTATCTTCAGTCTACAGGATGCCTCCCTGCAAAACCACCACACAGACTTTCTACCAGCTTCTTTGTTTATGGGAAATGAATGGAGACAAGTCCTCAAACACAGAGTCGGTGCGAAGATTTGAAAGAAAAGCAAGGAGGTAGGTTAAAGTAAGAGTAAACCCAAAGAAAGATAAGAGGGACCCAACAATCCAGAGGAAAGGACCAAATGGCAGAAAGACAGAAAGAGACAGAGCCAACAAAAGAACAAGAAAGAGAGACTGAGGGAGAGGGAGGGGGAGGGAGGGGGAGGGAGGGGAGGGAGGGAGAGGGAGGGGAGGGAGGGGGAGAGGGAGAGGGAGAGAGAGGGAGGGAGGGAGAGGGAGAGGGAGGGAGAGGGAGGGAGAGGAGGGAGATCTGAGCACACCCTAGCAGAGACCTAGATGTTCTCACACCGGGCAGCCTCTCTTCTTATAATCCGTTACTGCATGTCCTCCCTGGCTGGCCCGCTGCTCCTGGGAAGATGAGCCCAGCTTGGCACGCTCCCCGATGGAGCCGAGGCAGGATCCCCAGTCCACCTGGCCTTACACAACCGTGCGTCCAGCCAGTAACTGCCGATGTGACATGCTCGCCTTCCGCGTTCAGGAGCTTGTTCCAGAACAGCCAGAAGATGAGACTGGGGTGCATCCTCAGCTGGCCGCACCCCTCTCAGCCGGTGTGCCTCCTCCGTGGGCTGGACCGGGGACCGGGAGCCTTCTGTGGCCGAGGCACCCCGCAGCTCAGTGCCCGGAGCAGCAAGTTCTACCCCGGAACCCCAGCCCCTGTTCCCGAAACACGTTGCTGATGGACTCCATGACCACGAAGCACCCAAGGGCGACAAGAGAAATCAGGTAACAGAGCACTTCCAGCCTAAGAGTACGCGGACACTGTCACGAAATACAAAGAACTAGTGGGGCTTTGGGAAAACAGGGATCAGCCCCGTGTCTGCCACCGACCAGCTCTGTGATTAGAAGTGTTTCCCCACTTCTCTGACCCTGGTCTTCTCCTGGGTAAACCAGGGGCAGTAAGAGTGACCCATCGGGTTGGTGTAACGATTGAATGAGCTCCTGGGTACAAAACTCAGGGACGGTGTCTGCCTGTCAGTAACGCTAGTGTGTGGCACCTCTGTGAAGCGTTGCCTCGGGGGTGCGTTGTCACACCCGTGTCCCCAGGACACCTGCAGGAGCACTCCCCTCGTGGACTGTAGCTGTGTGGAACCTGTGCGCTCCACCAAGTCACCAAGGCATTGCTTTCCTCATCCTGGAGCCTAGCCCAGGGCTTGGTGCCCGGCACCCAGTGCATTTGCACTGAGTGTTCAAGGAAAGAAAGAAACAAAGTGAGGGAGAATGAAACCAAGTGAGAGGTGGGAGGGAGGGAGGGAGGGAGGGAGGGAAAGTCGAGGGAGGGAGGGAGAGAGGGAGGAGGAAGAGAAGGAGGGAGGGAGAGAGGGAGGGAGAGAGGGAGGGAGGGAGGGAGAGAGGGAGGGAGGGAGGGAGGGAGGGAAAGTCGAGGGAGGGAGGGAGAGAGGGAGGGAGGGAGGGAGGGAAAGTCGAGGGAGGGAGGGAGAGAGGGAGGGAGGGAGGGAGGAGGAAGGGAAGGAGGGAGGGAGGGAGAGAGGGAGGGAGGGAGGGAGAGAGGGAGGGAGAGAGGGAGGGAGAGAGGGAGGGAGGGAAAGAGGGAGGGAGGGAGGGAAAGTCGAGGGAGGGAGGGAGGGAGGGAGGGAAAGTCGAGGGAGGGAGGGAGGGAGGAGGAAGGGAGGGAGGGAGGAGGAAGGGAAGGAGGGAGGGAGAGAGGGAGGGAGGGACGGAGGGAGAGAGGGAGGGAGGGAGGGAGAGAGGGAGGGAGGGAGAGAGGGAGGGAGGGAGGAAGGGAGGAGGAAGGGAGGAGGGAGGGAGGGAGGGAGAGAGGGAGGGAGGGAGAGAGGGAGGGAGGGAGGAAGGGAGGAGGAAGGGAAGGAGGGAGGGAGAGAGGGAGGGAGAGAGGGAGGGAGGGAGGGAGGGAAAGTCGAGGGAGGGAGGGAGGGAGGGAGGGAGGGAGGAGGAAGGGAAGGAGGGAGGGAGAGAGGAGGGAGGGAGGGAGGGAGGGAGGGAGGGAGGGAGGGAGGGAGGGAAAGACGAGGGAGGGAGGGTGGGAAGGAGGGAGGGAGGGAGGAAGGGACAGAGGGAGGGAGGGAGCCAAGCTAGGGGTAGAGCACATTTCTTATTCCCCAGGGCTCAACCTTTCTCTGGCTCCCTAGCCTCCAACTCTCTGGCCAGCTGTCTCCTTGCTGAGCTACCCCTCCTTCTGCTCTGCTCCGTGCTTCATCATTATGTGCCCTCCATCCTCACCACTAGCCTCCAAATCTCTGTCTCTCAGTATTTAGCACTGTTGCTTCTTTTGGGGAGCCCGCCTTGACTGTTCTAGGCCACACAGCAACTAATGTCACCAATCCTACTTCGCCGATGTCATGGCCAATCACCCCTGCTCTGGACGTTGTCTTTGAGTCCCACAGCACGTCTAGGGAAATGCCCTGGTGTGACCTGCACTCTTCAGTCCTGTGAACAAGAGTCCTCGTGTACAGTTCACAGTACCTGAGCTTCTGGTACCTGTCAAGAGCTCCCGACGTTTGCCCGTGTCAGACGGAGTGTCTGTCAGTACCGTCAGTATTCCGCCCGGGCCCCAAGAAGCAGATTGCGGGGTGAGCCTTGACAAAGGGGAAATGGTAATGCTACCTGACCTGGAGGCCTGGTGGCCAGTATTGTCACTGCCGCAGCCCTGGCCTTAGGAGACAGCATTTCTGCCCCAGCCCTGTGTGCTGTACGCCAGGGATACCCTAGGGAAGTACCACGGAGCAGCGGCTTAAAATGACATCACTTGTCTTCCTCCAGTTCTGGAGGCGAGGAGCTGGAATCGTCCTGTTGCTGGGGCCGGGCTCGCTCTGAAGACTCAGGGAGTGTCTTCCTCGCCTCTTCCTAGGCCCCTCCCGCTTCCTGCCAACCTGCTGCACTCCTGGTCTTACAGATCATCGCTCCGGTCTTCCTCTTCACAAGGCCTTCCTCCCGCGAGTGTCTGTGTCCTCACGGGACTGTTTTCCTATAAGGATGCCAGTTGCGTGAGGATAACATCCTGCTCCAAGGTGACTTCGTGTTAATTCCCTACATCTGCAACCACCTGATTCCCGAATAAGGGCGCAGCCTGAGACTTTGGGGGTAGGACTTCAACATATGGATTTGGGGTGCACACAGTTCAACTCATAGCACGTGGCGTGTACGGCTGAGGGAGCCAGGAGACAAGGGAATAAACGTCAGCGCAAGGTGAACGGATCTGGGGCGAGTGTGGTGAGACCAAGAAATTACTGTGAGGTTTCAGGACTTCGTTTTTTTTGTTTTTTATTTGGCTTCCGGATGAGTGGTGAGGCCTGATTCAAAGGCACAGAGTGAGGGTACCTGTGAAGTGTCTTATGACAAGCGAGTGTGTGTTACTAGCCCTGAGAGCCCCCAGAACAGGGTGAGGGACGAGGGTGGAAGGGGAGGTGACCATGGACTCTCTTGAGCCTTGGGAGTGGAAGACATCTAACAAGTTGTCTCGTATGTATAATAAATTTGGAAAATTGAATAGACTCAACCACTCTTCAAAAAATAATTTATTAATTACCCTGCCTGGGGACTCTCACCTTACTGAGTCCTGCAATTTGCAAATTAACTATTGGCCCAACTCAGTCTATTAAAGGGATAATGAGTATTAACGAGAACCAGAGCTCTGAAGTTGGCTCATGAATCACGACGATTATAAATGACTCACCCCCTCTGAGTCTTCAAAGGGCTCTCCCTTGACATGTCAGCCGAGGACTCAGTCCCCAGCTCCTCCGGGAGCCGAGCAGGGAGGGTGAGCGCCGGGGCTCCGGTGGGACCCCCAGGGCGGAGCTTGCCGCACCTGACCTTGACCAAGGACCCTTGCCGTGTCTCCCCGCACCAAGAAGACACACCGCTGGAGGTCTTTCGAGTGTGAGCCTCTCCTGCCTTGCCCGAGGCTGGCCCAGGGCAGACCACACTTCTGGGTCACAGCACTCGGGACAGCGAGGACGGACGAGGCCGCTGACAATGAGCTGTGGCGACTTTCGGAGCAGCAGCGAGCGGAAGGAAACGTTGAACAGACGCCTTTTTCCTTCCTCTAACCACGGAGTGGGCCCAAAGGGGAGACAGCCCTGGAACAATGGCAACCCCACTTCCCATCCACGGACAGCCCCGGTGTCGTGGGCACAGTGGGTGGAGGAAATACCCTGAGAGCACCCAGGACGCATCCGCTTCCTACCCGATGCTTCATAGACACGGTTCTTAAAGGCTGACACCATTGCCTTCGTGTCTCACAGGGTTTAAACCAGAGGGTCCTGGGGACATTACTTTTCCAAAGGGACACTCGGGACTTTTGCCAGAATTGGGGTTCGCACCCGCCTCTGCACCACCCCAGGCCTGTGGCACCCCGAAGAAGTGGGAGGTTGGACGTTAAATCTGCGGGACGGAGTGGAGTAGGGCTTCCGCGCAGCTCGTCTCAGCCTGGGTTCGCAGGAGAGTGAGTGATCCAAGCTGCAGACAGGCCACTGCGGGTCTGGACCATCCCCGGCAGGGTGACAGCGGAGGGCCCGGCCCGCCTGCTGCCTGGGGCTCTTCACGCACAGGACGCTGTCACCTCGCACAGGGCTCTCCTGGCCGGACCCTGCCCGTCCCCTTCCAACGACGATGGCTGACGCTGGAGCTCGCCTTCATGTAATCATCATCGTTAATACACGAGGTTTGCGCTCCCGCAGCTTTTGCAGGCTTCAAAGTGCTTTGTGAACATCAATTAATTAATCTGGGCTACAAATTGTGCCAAGGCCCAGAGGGCTCCAACCGCTCAGATCTGGAGCGGTCTCTGTGGATGGTGGTGATCACAGCAGGCTCAGAGCTCCCTTCTGCCCCGTGCCCAACAGTGGGGCACGTCCCCACAGCGACACAGTCTCCACAGCCCCACGGCCTCCACAGCACCCACGGCCTCCACAGCGCCACGGTCACCACAGCCCCACGGTCACCACAGCGCCACGGCCTCCACAGCGCCACGGTCTCCACAGCGCCACGGTCTCCACAGCCCCACGGTCTCCACAGCACCACGGCCACCACAGCGCCACGGTCTCCACAGTGCCACGGTCTCCACAGCACCACGGCCTCCACAGCGCCACGGCCTCCACAGCACCACGGCCACCACAGCACCACGGTCACCACAGCGCCACAGCCTCCACAGCGCCACGGTCTCCACAGCGCCACGGCCTCCACAGCGCCACGGTCTCCACAGCGCCACGGTCTCCACAGCCCCATGCCCTCCACAGCACCACGGTCTCCACAGCGCCACGGTCTCCACAGCGCCACGGTCTCCACAGACCCACGGTCACCACAGCGCCACGGCCTCCACAGCGCCACGGTCTCCACAGCCCCACGGTCTCCACAGCGCCACGGTCTCCACAGCGCCACGGTCTCCACAGCCCCACGGCCACCACAGCACCACGGCCTCCACAGCGCCACGGCCTCCACAGCGCCACGGCCTCCACAGCCCCACGGTCTCCACAGCGCCACGGCCTCCACAGCGCCACGGCCTCCACAGCCCCACGGTCTCCACAGCGCCACGGTCTCCACAGCCCCACAGTCTCCACAGCCCCACGGCCACCACAGCACCACGGCCTCCACAGCCCCACGGCCTCCACAGCACTACGGCCTCCACAGCCCCACGGTCTCCACAGCGCCACGGTCTCCACAGCCCCACGGCCTCCACAGCGCCACGGCCTCCACAGCCCCATGCCCTCCACAGCCCCACGGTCTCCACAGCCCCACGGTCTCCACAGCGCCACGGTCACCACACGTTCTCCATGGCACCACAGCCCCATGGTCTCCACAGCCCCACGGTCTCCACAGCACCACGGTCTCCACAGCGCCACGGTCACCACACGTTCTCCATGGCACCACAGCCCCACGGTCTCCACAGCACCACGGCCTCCACAGCGCCACGGTCTCCACACGTTCTCCATGGCACCGTGGTCCCCAATGCAGCACCGAGGGGTCCTGGGTCCCACTCCTCCAGGCCAAGCCAGCACTTGGGCTGCACAGAAGAGGAAGCCAAAGGCCTTATGAAAGCAAGTGACACACGGGTCACCAGGGAACACACAGCGCTGTGCAATAATAGCACAGCCCTACAGCTGTATCTGTTGGAATGGCTCCCATTCCACCTCCCGGGGCCCAAAGGAGAAGGGTGCAGAGGAGTCAGGGCCCCGTTCAAGAGCCTGAGGGTACAGGGCAGAGCCTGGCTTCCGAATCCCCAAGCAAGACTCCGGCCAAGCAGAATGGCGAGTTAGGTAGTGACCGCAACGTGACGTGCAGGGGAGGGAGGAGAGGCGGAAACCGCAGGCGGAGAGGAGAACAGGGACAAGAGGCACAGTGGCCTCTCTGTGGCCGAAGAAGGCTGGCTTGGCGATCACAGTCGAGTCCGTCCTTTTGACTCGTTTCCATGTTACTGAGGCATGTGCCAGGGGCACCGTGACAGTGAATACGGTACCATCGCTTCTGAAGGTTTCCTGTGTCCCTTTGGAAAACCTCCCTGCTGCTCCTCCCCCACACCCGTTGCCAGGCAGCTCCGGATTCGATGCGTGCGCGATAGATTAGCTTGCATTTTCTAGAACAGAGCACATTTGGACCCATGGAGCATGTCTGTCTGACTTGTTTCACTCTCGTAATTATTTTGCAATTCATCCACATTGTTGTGGGTTGCTACAGCTCATTTCCTGTCATTGCTGAAAAGTATGATTTTGTAAGAATAGAGCATAAATCGTTTATCCACTGGGTGGACATTGAGTTGGTCTTATACACTGAGACATTCATGTATAAGTTATCAGGTAGACATATGCAATACCATAAGAGTGAAATGGCAGGGTCCGATGGTAAATCAATGTTTAACTATTTTAGAGACAGTCAAAAGGATGTCCCAAGTGGCTGTACCATTTTACATCCTCACCACAGTCTATGCAAGTTCTAGTTATCCCACATCTCGCCAGCAGTTGGTGTAGTCAGTCATTTTCATTCTGACATTTTGATAAGTGTACAGCAGTATCTCACTGTGATTTTTATTGTGTTTTCCTAAATAACTAAAGGTTTGAGCATTGTTGAGGTGCATATTTGTCATCCCTATGTTTTAACCGTCTATCTATGGCCAAACTGTTTGACCATGTTTAAAAATGGAATGTTTTTGCCTGGCTGGTGTGGCTCAGTGGTTGAGCATTGACCCATGCACCAAGACGTCACCAGTTTGATTCCTGGTCAGGGCACATGCCCAGGTTGTGGGCCAAATTCCCAGTGGGGGACATGCAAGAGGCGGCCAATCGATGTTCTCTCTCATCGATGTTTCTATCTCTCTCTTCCTCTCCCTTCCTCTTTCTCTAAAATCAATAAAGAGAAAAAAAAAGGGGGGGATGTTTTTATTGAGTTTTGATGTACATGTGATATGCAATTATTTTCTTACAGCCTAGAGTTTATCATTTTGACAGTGTCTTTCAAAGAATACAAGCTCTTCATTTTGATGAAACCAGGTTAGCAAGTGTTTTGTTGTCTTATGCATCATGCCCAAGATGTGTATCTAAGAAATCTTTGCCAAATCTAAGATTGTAAAGGTTTTATTCTATGTCTACTTCTAAAAGAGTTCTAGTTTTAGATTTCACATTTGTGTCTATGATCCATTTTGAGTTGTTTTTGTATATGGGGTAAGGCATGGATCCAAAGTTCATTTTCCTACCTATGAATGCACAATTATTCCAGCACCATTGGTTAAAAAGACTCTCTTTTCTCCACTGACTTGCCTTTGTACCCTTGTCAAAAATTTATTAATTCTATACCCGTGGCTCTATTTCTGAACTCTATTATGTTAATTGGATCTCTATATCTATCGACATCAATATCAGCCTATCTTGATAACTATAGCTTGTAATAATTCTTTACATTAGTTGTAAATCTTCCAGCTTGTTTGGCTAGTCTAGGTACTTTGCATTTCCAGATGAATTTTTGAATCTTCTTGTCAATTTCTGTAAAAGAAGCACGCTGGAATTTTTATTGGAATGTCACTGAATTGAAGGCCAATCTGGGGAAAATTTGCATCTCAGTAATATCAAGTGATGTGTTCCAGGAAAGTAGGATATGTCTTCATTTATCAAAGTCTCCTTCAATTTCTTCCTGTAATGTTTTGTTTTCAAATACAGTTTCTGCACATCTTTGGACAGATTTCCCCTATGTATTTTATATTATTTGATGGTATGATAAATGGAGTTGATTTTTCTCATTTCAATCTTCTGGTTATTTATAGCTAATCTACACAAACACAATATGTTATGTATATTTATTTTTTGTCCTTTAACTTTTTAAAACTCACTTACTAGTTCTCATAATTTTTTTTTTTTAAATGTAGAAGTCATTGGATTTTCTTCCTAGATCATATCAATACTGAAAAACAATTTTACTTCCTTCTTTCCAATTTGGATGTGGTGTTTTGTTTCTTCTTCTTCTTCTTCTTCTTCCTCCTCCTCCTCCTCCTCCTCCTCCTCCTCCTCCTTCTTCTTCTTCTTCTTCTTCTCTTATTCCTCCAGTACAATGCAAAATACAACGGGTGAGATCAAACATCTCCCCTTGTCCCCAGGCTTAGGGAGAAAGCAGTCAGTTTTCCACCAGTTACTAAAACACTAACTATAGTTTTTGATGTTGCCCTTTATCAGGTTGAAAAAGTTCTCTTCTATTCTTAGTTTGCAGAAAGTTTTTCTCAGGAATGGATGTTGAATTTTGTCAAATGCTTCTTCTACATCTATTGAAATAGAGATTTTTTTTTCTTTTAGTCCAATAATAAGGTGAGTGCTATGAACTGAATATTTGTACCTCCCTCAAAAAAAAAAAAAAAAGCATGTGTTGACTCCTAATGTTGTGTAGCAGCATCGGGAAACGAGGTGTGCGGGGGTGGCGTCCCCTCTTGCCAGAGCCCTCTGTCAAATGTTCAGGAATTTTGCAAGCCGATTGTTAAACATGACTATTATCAAACATTAAATTATATAAACTTACCATTAAATTCTATTAAAAACAAAGGTAATCAATACTCAAATCTCATCACTTCCTAATGATTTTACTACATGTTGTCATGATCTGTGCTCTTGAAGGCATTCCGATCTGCTGTAACCGTTCATTGGAAATACTCTATAATGGGGTGCTGATGACAATCTCTCCCCAACCAGTGTTCAGTGATGTGGCATCTGTAGATTAAAGTCAGCCATGGAGTGTATATTTATATCAATTTGGCAAATATTCCGGTATAGGTTTTGCTTTGTTGTTGATTATGGAGAAAAATCTTCATGCAGATGTAACATAAATGCATATCATGCCGATAGCTGAAACACAGTGAATAAACATGCATTATGAGTAAATATTCTTGCAGCATTTGAAAACAATTATCCAATTTAGCAGAGTTGCTCCATCATTGACAAATGAGTGAAGTTCAGACATACTTCTTTGTTGTTTCACTTTGATCCTACTTGTTAAGATAAATTAAAATATCAGCTAACATTCATGTTGGAACTATACATGTCTGTCAATTGAGACCATATTTTCTCTCTGGATAGAAGAGTTTGGTAAAAATCAGCAAAAGCAACGGCCTCTGTGGACTGTGTAGTAAAAGTATTGAATATTTCATTACTTGTAACTTATATACTACATCTACTTTATATCAGAAAAATTCGGCATAGATTTAGAGAGCCAGGTGTTAAACATACCAGTGTCCAACACTCCCATTTGTAAGGGCCGGCCTGTGCACACAGACCTTGTCTTTTCTGTATTCTAAGTGCTCTGAAAACCTGTACATTTCAGAGAACAGAAGGTTGTAGGACAAAATACGTCGAAGTCACTGTGCTTTTCTGGCTAATATTTTGTGAACTAACACAGTTACACTGAATTATTGCGAGAATTAGTGAGACTAGCCAGACGGAAGCAAGGACCCCTGAATTGTGGGGGTCCTTCTTCCACAAAGTGCTTATTGACCATTAATTATCGCCACGCCCTGAGCACACCTAGAGCGAGGAAACCGTAGATTCTGCCTTCTGTTCGTGTGCAGAGATTTATTGTTGCTTCAAAGAATGATGACCAACAGGCATAACACCCTGGAGCCTGGGCAAGTCTTGTGATCCCAGCATCACAGGGATCCCTGATTTATACTCACGTCAGAGCACTTGATTCACAGCTGAAACGGCAAAGTCATTTCTTTTTAACTTCCACATGGGAAGATGTCTATTGCCCTGGGTTCCAGCTGTCATTTAAGAATGTAAAGCCCGTGCCCCTACACGCAGAACTCGGGGAGCGCGCCGGGGACCGCAGGCTGCGCCCTCCTGCAGGCAGGGAGCCCCGAGGACATCCCAGCCAGAGGGACCCGGCGCTTGGGGAAGGGCTAGCATCGGTCTTACCTGGGCTCCTCTGCTGCCCACCGTCACCTGGGCTCACCAGCTCTGTAAATGACCTCGGATCAAATCTCACCAAAGCCTGTCCCAGAGGTAAAATGCACAGGCTGAAATCAACGGCGTGGCCTTCAGCCGCACAGCGTTTGGTTGTCTCTTGGACTGGTTGACGGTTGGGGTTTTTTGTTTTGTTTTGTTTTTTTAATAGTTTTTTTCTCATACTTTTCGGAACTCTGGGAAATATTTTAACATCTTCCAATGGTTAAACTACCTCTTCCTACATATCATATGATGTGGGGAGTTATTTATCTTATCTGAGTCATAGTCTTCTCAGCGTTAAGACAGAAATAAAACAATATCCCTCAGGGGTTTGTGCAAGTGTCTGGCTCAGGGCTCATCCCAAGTAGATTCTTTTTTTAAATTTTTTATTTTTATTTTTATTGTTGAGAGCATTACAGCTGTCCCCCATTTTTGCCCCCTCCACCTGGCTCCCCCTCCCCAGGCCTCCCGGCGCTGTTGTCTGGGGCCAGGCTGTGCGTTTATGCCGATAAATTCTTTGCTTAATCTCTTCCCGCCCCCTTAAAATAATCTCCTGTCTTACTTTCTTCCTTCCTCTTGGCCTCCTGCTCACCCTCCTTCCTTAACTTCTTCCTTCCTTCCCAAGGTCTCTAATATATAAATTATTATGACTCTAGTCATCATTACAAGCTTTTTCAGGTCAAGTTTCATTGTGTTCCCATAAGCAAGACAAGTCTGAATTGAGCGCTGACCGCTGCCAAGTAGACCACAGCGGCCCGTGGCCAGCAGGGAGGCTGCAGGGAGAGGCGGGGGGCTGCGGCCTGGGCTCCACCCTGCCCTGGGTGAGCTGCAGCCGGAGGGGGACAGGAAAGCCGAACCCAGTTCCAAAGCCATGGAGAAAGTGACAGCAGCCAGGACAGACACGGTGTCCCCGAGAATTCAGCAAACAGAACCGAGAACGTCCAGAGCGGCTCACCTGCCTTTAGGCTGGAGAACCAGACCGGAGTCGGACCTGCTTCCTGTCCTGGAGGAGCTCCCTGGGGCACACAGACATGGTCCGACTCCGGCACGCCAGGGAAGTGTCACCCAGGGCTGGGCACTGGGGCTGGGCCCCGACCAAGGCACCGCCAGGCCCGTGGCAGGTAAAACAGACATCTAAGACAACGAACTAGCGCCAGGTGTGGGGACTGGGAGGTTAGGGGCAAACGATACTCAGCACTCCAGGTGTGAGAGAGGAAAATGCATCTTGTGGCCCCAGGTATGGCACATGTGAACGCGTATTGAGCCTGGTGAGAGAAATCCCAGTGGTAGAAACGACAGTGATAATGTTCACAGACGGGCTTCGACAGTGCCCACCTCGGGGCTGCTCCAGGTCAGCGAGTTCGCCGTCCCCGGCCCTCCCGGCGAGCGGGTGACTTACCCATCGCTCCTGCTCTGCGCAGACGAGGAACAGAGCGAGGAGTGAGGCAGACAGGCTGACACAGGGCACCGGCGGTCACACTGGAAGCCGTGCTTGCCGGCTCCTGAGCTGATCTGTCTCCTAGACACACCTGTCCCTAAACCTAGAGTCGCCGGGAGGCTGTGGAGAGCAGCTTCACAGGGGACAGAGGGAAAGACTGGGGAACAGAAATGAAGTCCCTGTTGGAACGTGCTTGGTTTTCCAGGTTTCGTGTGGAAACCCGACCTTTCAAACCCGAGCTGGCCTTAGAGAAGACCCCACCCCGGGTCCCTCTGAGCCAGCTGTGCAGGCAAGTCGGGTTCATGAAGTCCTGCCCATGTTATCCTCACCCCACCCTCCAGGGTGAGTGTCGCCCAAGGGCTTCTGCCTCGCTGGAAACAGATGTGGGCCCTGAGGAATGCGGACCTTCCATGAGAGCCCACCTCCCTCCCTCAGAAATTCCCCAAAGGCCACTGTGCCCACCAGGCCACTGTTCACATCCAGAGGACTTCTCAAAGACAAACAGGCTTGACTCGAGCAGCTGAGACACACCGCGTCCTTATTTTTAACATCCTGTAATGTCTTCAGACGAGAACAGCTCTTAAATAGAAAGGGTGACCCACTTCGGCGACATTTTCCCAAGGAGAACACAGCATCGCCTGGTCGTCCCTCCAGCCCAGCCAGAGTCCCGTGTCCTGAATTAAAGACAACATCCCTTTGGGGAGGGGGAGGGGAGGACAGTGTCAGGACCTGGTTTGGTCATACATCAGCTATACGGTTGTGCTTCCCACTGGAAGAGCCCCCTGACCTTTAGAGTGTCAGACCCACTGGAAACGTGAGTCTGTGTGCTGTGGCTCCCCCAGGGCGCACGTTCCCCCAGGACAGACACAGTGCAGCACTGCCGAGAAGCACAGAGGCCGGGGCACGCTGACTACAGGATTCCTTAGGGGTCATCTGTATTTTATGTTTGATAGAAGAGGAAGCGCACTCGGAGGTGCGCAGGGATTGCCCCACGTCCCCAGAGCAGACAGGAGGCGGAGGCATGACCTCTCCGTGGCTGTGGAGTGCAAAGGCATCGGGTCAGATCTAACAGCCAGACTCTCTTAATATACGGGTGGACAAAAGTAGTTTTATAGTCATGCGTACTCGAAACACAGAGTTTATTCTTTTTTTTTTTTTCTTTATTGATTTTAGAGAGAGAGGAAGGGAGAGGGAGACAGAGATAAAAACACTGATGAGAGAGAACATTGATTGGACGCCTCCTGCGTGCCCCCCACTGGGGATCGGGCCCACAACCTGGGCATGTGCCCTGACCAGGAATCAAACCGGCGACCTCTTGTTGCAGGGTCGACGCTCAACCACTGAGCCACACCGGCCGGACACAGGGTTTATTCTTGTATTGTTTTTTGTTAATTAATGTACTCTTCCATAGAAACAACAGTAAACCTACCTTTGCTCACCCCTGTACAGACTACACCATTAAATTTGACTTACCCTCTGTTGTTGTTTTTGTTTCTTTTTTCCTGAAACAGAAAAATAGAGTGTACGTAGGTATTTCCCTGTATCTGCAGGGGAGTTTGAAGTGTAAGACTTATCTGCCCCAAAGAGTAACGACTACAGCAAAAGAACCGGTCTTGAGTTTCCTAAGGGCACCATGCCCCTGGCAGACAGCCAGGTGGACGCATTGATGGGTTTCTTTTTTTTTATCCTCACCAGAGGACACTTTTGCATTTATCTTCAGATAGAGTGGGAAGGAGAGAGGGAGAAAGAGAGAGACAGAGAAACATCGACGTGACAGAGACACATCGACTGGCTGCCACCCACACAACCCCAACCAGGGCCGGGGACAAACTGCAACCGAGGTACGTGCCCTTAGCGGGAACTGAACCCGGGACTTTGCGGTCCAGAGCCGACGCTGTAGCCGCTGAGCCAAGCCGGCCCGGGCGTGATGGATCTCTCCACTCTGCCTGTGCTCCCTGGACCAGGACCTTGCCCGGCCTCTCCGTGTGCGGGGCCATGCGACAGGGACAAGGGCTGCTGCTCCTGACGTCGTCACCGGCACTTCCAGGGAGGTCGGTCTGCCCTGCTGGACACGCCACACGATGCCCTCTGCCCTGCCAGGCCTAAGCTGAGAAGAAGCCCTGCTTTGCCTCCAGCTCCCAGGAACTTTGTCTTCGTGCCACTGAGTCTTACGTCCTCTCGGGAACCCTCCACACTCAGAAGTGGCAGTAACCCAGCCCTGCACGGCCTGGACCAGAAGGGTTATTTTCTTCTACAGGACCACCCGAGAGCAGAGTAAGAAATCCCCCCTGGTTTGTTATTCCTTTTGACTTCTTCAACTCAATAGCTTTGTCACGTTTTGAAACTCATCGGAGAGACACTGGCTATGAAGTGCTTGTGCAGACAGTCCCGAGTCCTGACTCCCGTGTGCGGTGGCCGTGGTCTGTTCGCGCTGCTGTGCTGGGGGCATGGATTGCCGTCGCTGGAACAATGCCGAGTGAGTGCTCACCTCCCCGTGCCGAGCCGAAGACGCTGTCTTCCAGGTGAAGTCATTCCCCAGCGTGGCTTCACCCTGTAGGGGCGGAGCTGAGACTGTGGAGTGGGCTTCGCCTTGACTTTCCCAGTACCTCCCAACATTGTCACTGCCCAGGAACACGGCTCGTCCCTGCTCTGCGGACTGACTTCATTCCTGGGGTGCAGTGGATGGGGCAGAGTGAGCCAACTGGAAACAGCAGCTTGGAACCAGGGCGAACGCACAATAGATGCAGACGTGGCGAGTGTTCAGCGGAGTCATTCTCTGGCTCAAAAAATTAGAATAGAATAGAATAGAATGCAATAGAATAGAATAGAATAGAATAGAATAGAATAGAATAGAATAGAATAGAATAGAATGCAATAGAATAGAATAGAATAGAATAGAATAGAATAGAATAGAATAGAATAGAATAGAATAGAATAGAATAGAATAGAATAGAATAGAATAGAATAGAATAGAATAGAATGCAATAGAATAGAATAGAAAAGAATACAATAGAAAAATAGAATAGAATACAATACATTAAATGGAGCTGTTACAAGCATGCCATAGGGGTTCATTTACTCATTGAACATGGATTTGCTCACTGTGTTTCACAGCGTACTGGCAGTCACTGTCGTATTGTTATAGCAGATACTGGATCTAAAAAAATAAATAAATCACATGGGTCAGTGTGAGAATCAGAAAGATCTGTGAACATTAGATTTTCTCTATCAATGACTCGGGAGAAATAGCAAACCCTCCGAATGCAGAAGATGCCGACCACAGTCTTTAGGGATCTGCTGATCAGAAAGCTCTTGGGCTTGGGGCAGGTCAGCCTCGCTCTACCCTGGCGGAGATCGTGAGGACATGCATGCCCCTTGCTGTCCAGAGTTCTCTGAAAGAAGGTCAGTATCCAGGTGACGCTGCACATCCGGTCACGTCTGCAGGCGGTTTCCAGCCAGCTGTGTGTGCTTGGGTGAGCCGGTCCACCTCTCTGAGCCTCGGCTCCCTGGATCAAAGCCTTCAGCAGCTACGCTGGGCTCTGGGGGTCGTCTGGTCCAAGTGTGTCACTTCAGATGTGAGGAAGCTGCACTGGACCAGGACTAGAGCTTCCGGAAGACGCCGCAGCTTCCCGGGTAGCCTGAGTGCTGTGCTGGGGCCAGGTCCCCGCAATTACACCTCCTACTTCGTGGCCCCACTACGCCGCCAGTCACAGCCGCGGCACGTCTCCTTTCTTTCCGGGGTAAACGGAACACAATTTATCCGGCCCTTTATGATGGCAACCAGAACCATAACGACTGGAAATGTATTTCTCATGATTTCTTGAAGTAAAAGAAGGCCCGGGCCTGCCTCCTATTTATTTATTTTTGTACACAAGGTTAAGCCATTATATAAGGGAAGGTTCTTTGGTTACAAGCACCAGAAAATGATCTAGAGATACTAAGAAACATAAAGGGAATTATAGGACTATTATGGAGACCCATAGAATTTTTTTTTTTTAAAAAAAGGTTTTTAAAAATCTTATCTCGGAAAGGAAGGCCTGAACCAGTTTGGTTTCAGGGAACTCAGAGACAGTGCACCGTGAATCTCACCCCCAGTCAATGTCCCCAAGAGAGAGGATATGAGAGGTGACCTGGCTCAGCCTCCGCCAGGCCCCCACGAGGCTCCGGGGGGCTTGGAGGTGAGCGTCAGTGAGATGCTTGGCTGCTCAGGTCCCAGAAGTTGGGAGAAGCTGCAGAATGAGAAGTATCCTTCTGTGCATCCCAAAGTAACCCTCCAGGGAGCATCTGGGAGGACCTGGGAACCTTCACTTGTCTGCTACCCTGGGAATGCAGCAGAAACAGGAGAAGAATGAACCCGAGAAGGCAGACATCAAATTAAGCTTCCTCTTGTACATCTGCAGTGATGGGAAGATCACTACCTTAAAAATGTCCCATGACATTGTGCTCAGCTATCAGTGATTTAAAAAATGGCCCTTTTAATTTAAAGTAAACTTGTCTTCAGTTAATAAGCATTCGGTGATCCCAATCCTATCTCAGTTTTGTCCAGAGGACTCTCTTTGGAGGCACTACGTGTGAAGGGACGGATCTCTGTGGCTAGAGTCTGCATCGAGTGCCTTTAGCTCTGGTTTTTCATCACTGAAAAGGGTCAATGTTCATAAATAAAACGGTTCCATGCCATTCAACTACTCAGAAGCAGAATCTCACTTCTTATTCCATTCTGTCAATTCTGAAGTTATCAAAATACTGCAAATGAAACAATTCCAAGGAGATTTGCAAAGTGATATGTGAGCTAGAACGAGAGGATCCGAGCCCTACACGGTTACGAGCAAGATTCGGACCACAGGCTGTGTTCCTCCCCAGCCCCGTCTGAACGAGAGCTCCGGCCGAACACAGCGGTGAAACGTCTGCTCAAATCAGTGTTTTTCTAGTCTTCAGATAAACATCTAGAAGTGTAAACCTGAATGCTAAGTCCAAGTCAGATGGGAAAGGACAAAAATTGTATGATTTCACTTCTATGTGATATAAAGCGAACAAACAAAACAACAAATTTGTAGACACGGACAACAGATTGGTGGTTACGTGGGGAAGGGGGGTGAGAAGGGGCAAAACAGGTAACGGGGGTCAAATATGGTAACTAGACCTTCGGTGGGGAGCAGGTTGTAGTGTATACAGATGTCGAATTGTCATGTTGTACACCCGAAATGTATATAATGTAGTAAACCAATGTTGTCTCAATTTTTTTAAAAAGAAGAGAGTTTGGGATATTGGCACCCTAATAAAGATGTCTTGGAATGGACATCAAAAGCAACTTCTCCTTCTGTAGAGGAGTCTGCAACGTTTAGGCACAACTTTTAGATGTAGCTTAATGAAGACGAGGATGAAGAATTTCCTCCTGAGGCCAACTTGGATCTAACAACACCCGATTCACTTTCTCCCCCCACACCCCCAAAAGATTTCTTAAACCTAGAAAAAAATATTACATAAAAAGAAGCAGGTTTTTTAAAAGTCTACAGTTTCTATTTTACACAGAAACCATGATTTGCCCCCCAATTTTAAATGATTATAATAGTGCATAATAGGCTATAAATTATTCAAATTTGGTGCTATTAAAAATCTTAATAATACAAAATGTGCCTGAATAAAATTATCTTAAATTGAAAGGTTGCTATCTTATTAAAGAAAAACAACCTTTTATCTTATTGGTTGTTCTATTTTTATTGCCCATTTAATTTCTGATGAGCATTACTGAATAAACCGACCATTCAGAAAGAATGTTCCCGGAACACTGACAAGCGTATTCTTTTTCTATGTAAGCCCAAACTCTACAATGTGAGTTTCAATGTGAATTCGATGCAGGCCTCTTGCACAAATTGTTTTTCCAAACATTGAATATATCTTGAAATTTCTGAATTTTAAAAATCCCTTTTACAACAAAGCAAGAAGGATGAGCTTGCTCTCCGCTGATAGACTCTTCGGACTCTGATGAGCTGTGCTAGTTCAGGCTGGGGCCCTCCCTGAATGATTCCTTGTTTGTAAATGCATACCCGTCACCGGAGGGAGGCGTGGCCGGCAGAGTTACACCTGGGGGGAGTGGTCAATTCCCCCAAGAGGGCAGAACAAGAGGTCTTCTGATCTGTGGGTAATAGATTTCTAAAATAATACCACAAAGAATACATCACGATGAAGTAACGCACCATGCCCATGAGCCAAAACAGGTGTCAGAACAGTTTTTCAAACGCACGTGCAGAAAGTACTGCACTCCGCGCGGGCACAAAAGGGTTAATGCCGATGGCAGGAGGCTGCTTACTTCTGTTGACCACACACAGGTGACAGAGAGCCTGTGTTTTTCTTGCGTTGACGCTCTTGTTCCTCAGGCCGCGGTCCCTACCCCAGCTTGTCGTTCAGGCTGTGACTGCTCAGATTCGGTCCCGAACAGGTTACGGGCAAAGGAAATCACAGCATCCAGCCCCAGCAACAACCACGACCTGAAACACTGGTCTCCGGACGACGCGGAAAGGGATCCACGGAACGTGGTGAGAAGCGCAGCTTCAACATCTGCTCAGCACGTCGTGTGGTTCCTAAATCGTGAGATGTTCTAGGGCCTTCAAACCCCCATCTTCAAATGCCATTTTCCGGGGGCAGGATATCGGCTTGCATGGCCACTGCGTTCTGTTCCTTGGGGAAGGAGGGTATGAAAACCATCAGGAGGGGAGGCAGCCGCGGGGGCCCGGCTGGCATCAATCGATGGTGGACCCGGGGCAGCAAGCAGCAGGGAGCAGCTCAGAGCAATCTCTTAGAGGGGACACGCCCTTGCACCTCAAAGCCCAGGGCTACCTTGAAAGTGAGGACATTCCAAAGGGACACTCATGTTGTATCAAAGTCCATCCTCAGTGTCCTCTCCTGCCCTCCGCCTCTTGTCCCATCATCTGAACTCTGGCCCCTTGTGCGTCCCTCTGTGCTGGGACTGCTCCTCCCGCCCCTCGCCCCTCGGCTGATTCCCACTGCCCTTCAGGGCTCCTTCAGGCGTTACTGCTCCCAGACACGGCTCCCTGGCCCTTAAACAGGGACAGGCCTCTTCCGTGGCAAGAATTGGAGTCCCCAGGGCAGAAAAGACACCATGGGATTTCCTAGGTGCCATTTTTATTGGCCACCAACCTCTTAGCACAGTGCAAGGACTAGTCTGTTGGTTCAAATGCACAGGGCTGGCCCAGCCGATGTGGCTCAGTGGGTCTCCACCCACTGGACTGAGAGGTCCCGGTTGTTCCCATCAGGGCACATGCCTGGGTTTCGGGCTCGAACCCAGGTAGGGGGCGTGCAGGAGGCAGCCGATCCATGTTTCTCTCTCACATGGATGTTTCTCTCTCTGTCCCTTCCTCTCTAAATAAGTAAATAAATAAAAACATATTTTTAAAAATGTACAAGGCAGGAATGGAATGCATTCCTGTCCTACTACCAGAAAGCACTTTTTCTGAAAGACCCTCAGTTATACCAAGTGGGTAATAAAACTGAAGCCATGGCCAGGCAGGAGGCGACAGTGAGCCTGCCGAGCTGCTCGCGGGATCACTAGACACGCAGGCCCGACCTGAGACCGCGCCTTCCACCGCAGCGGCCACTGCTGGAGGGATTGGCTGGTGGCACTGGGCTGATGTATCGGTTCAGCTTGTTTCCCACCTGCTCTCCAAGCTGTTTCCACAGTAGCACCTACTTGCCTGCAGGGACAGATCTCCAAGGACAAAGGACACAAGGCAGTTAAGCTCAACACACGTGCCCTGAGTGTAACTGGCTGATACAGCGGTGGGCCAGACTCTGTGGCACCTGGCCTTTCAAAGCATGGGCCCTGGACCAGCACCACGGACATCACTCCTAGAAATGCAGAGTCTCGGGCCTCACCCCAGACCCCGGGGTCAGAATCTGCGCTCTGATTCGGAATGTGGGGGTCATGGCGTCTATGACACCACTCTCCAGGGGGCAGAGCAGTCCGTGGTGGACCAGGAGAGTTCTGTTTGAACTCTGCTTGAACCCGAGTCTTGCTTTGCCAGTGGTCACAAATGCTTGCCCTGCTTTCCCTGTTTCTAATGCACTGTTTATTCTGACTACCGAGTCGAAATGTTTCCATGGCTCCCTTGGCCTCGCCGTGGACACCTGACTGCTCAGTAGCAGGTAGACGGGTGAGCACCCTCGTGTGCACTGGCCCCGGGAAAGGCAATGAGGTGAGCACAAGCGCGGCGACCTCGTCTCCAACACTCCAGCCCAGTCAGTTTGTTGAACAGATAAATAGATGTTGTTGTAACATAAACTGAGCCCTTCTGAGTTACTCTGGAAAGTTCTGCCGTCCTCTCGCCGCAACTTCTGCCTGCCCCTTCGTGTCATCTGATCATTACTTCAATATGCGTGACACCTGGGTCCGCCTGCCCCTGGGACATTTGCCTCACTACCTGGCCCGAATGCCCTTGCTGGGTGGCCTGGCCAATCTACCCTTCTGCAAGCAAATCCTGCCATTTCTCGAGCATTGCATGACTCCAATCTCAGTGTCTACAATGTAGCGTGTTTCCCGAGGAAAAGAATCTGTTTCCTCCAAAGCGCTTTCCAGTTTGGTGAGAACCCATGAGGCTCAGTGTGACTATTCGTCTTCGGAAGGTGGCGGGCCCGTCGACTTGGTCTCAGTGAATGCTGGCTGCTGGGATGAGTGGGAATCAGTAATCTGTTTCCTGTGGTCAGCGCCGGGGTGTGGGATCAAATAAAAGATTGCAAACAGCGCAAAGACCAGACACGCTCACCAGGCGGTGGGGACCAGCCCTCCGACGTAGCACCAACAGACATGCAAGGAAAGTCCAGATGGCACCCAGTACGCCACTGTTCTTGTGCGCTGGTGGTCAGAGAAGGTGTCCTACAGGAGGGGATCAAAAATAACAAGACTTTGATGACTGAGTGTGAGTTTATGTCTGAAACTGGCTGCACTGTGGCAGAAAGAGCAGTCAGATAAATCTGTTTTTATGGGAAATGTAACTCCAGATGATTCCTTTCCTGGAGATCGAATTCCTTCTGAATTAATGAGTAAAGCAAAATGCGATGAGCAGGAAGGGACGCACTCCTGGGAAAATCACTGGATGTAAACATAATGGACATAACCTACGAGTTCCAGTCCGGAGTTTCCTCCCACAATTCCCACCGGGGGTCCTAAGCGGCCCGCCCTGCAGGTCGGTGGCATCCTCGAGGGCTTTCCAGAGCGGAAGGCCTCCCTCAGCCTCGCTCTGTCTCGGGAGCAATTTCCGCCTCCAGGGAAGCCATGCCGACGGCCCAGCCGTCACTGTCTCCGTGACATTGCTTCTTCGTGTTCTAGGGTAGCTTTTCATTTTACCCCGGGGACTGCAACGCCCAATTCCTGAACTGTTTTGTGTTTTTCAGTGTGGGCCTTGGCACGTGCTCTTTTAGAAGTTAAAGCTTTCTCTGCAGGTCAACAGACTAACCTGAGCTGACTCATAAGCCCTCAGGAACACCAGCTGCATTTTACTTGGGATCTGAGCGGGCACAGGGATACTGGGTCTTGCCCATTGGTAAAAGACAAATGCCTTTAGGCAGAAATAGAGGAAATGTGACTTAATGGTTCAGGACACAGACTTTGATTTTGAAAAGATCCTCGTTCAAATCCTGGACCCATCTATTTCTATCTATAGAAATAAAGTAAATGACTAAATATCTTTTAAGTATCAGGACCATCATCTGAATATGAAAATAAGAACAGAACCCTCCTAAAGGGCTGCATCGAAGATTAAATGAGATCATTGCTTTAGAACATGATTAGCATTGATGGGAACTTAGAAAACATTACATAAATTGGAGAGGTTAACATCAGAGGAGAATTGCTAGATGATAGATAAGAGATGACATATAGTAAAATCCTATGCTCCAGTGTTTAAATCAAATAGATTTAAATCTCAGCTTTGTGGCCTTTGGTAAGTAGCTCCGAACCTAAGTCTAACTTATAAGAAAGATATAATAAGAACTATATAATTTTTTTTTTAAGTTTGAAGGAAGCACCTGTAGGTTTGACCACATATCAAGTATTTAAATTATCATCTCATTACATTTTGTGATGTGTACGCATGAACCATCCAGGAGAGGACACATGATCTCGAAAACACACCCAAAATAGAAGATGAAGTTAATGATTGTGGGTCATGGACTACAGTCGAGTTTGGAGGAGGAAACAGCAAAGCTTGTAGAAATACTCCATATAGAAATGCACACTGTCGCTCCTGGTACCACGACTCGGTGAGGACCAACATGTGACATGAGACTTCCTAATGGCCAAAGACAAGAGAAGTACGATCAGCTATAGAATCTGAAGTCTCTAGAAGGCAAAAAATAAAAAAATAAAAAAATGGAGCAAAGTTACAAAAGAAAAAGTTGTTAGTTTTGTGTGTGTTTGTTTTTTCCTAATAGGAGAGGTGAGCGACATTTTTTCTTGGTGGATTTGACTTACTTCGCTCTCCTTCTGCGTCTCCTTGCTGGGTCAGCACAATGTTACAAGATACTGCTGGAATTCCACTGGTCCCTTAAGGTGCAGGGTGTTGCAGTCTCCCCGGCAGAAGTAAATTATCCTCAGAACGGAGAGGAGCTTCATCTTCCAGCTGGCGGGCAGCTGGTGTGCATGCTCCACTTTTTGATGAATGGAGTCATTACATTATCTGTCTCCTGTATTCTAGACCACCCAGCACCTCCTTGGCGTTGTCTGTGGATGAGAATAATGGCCCCTTTGTTGAGCTCGCCAAAGCGGTGCTGCTGCAATGTGACCCACTGAAGAACTGTTTCTGGGCTGAGCAATTTCCTCTCGGAGACAGTGGCCTTGTTTGATCAGCGGAGTGCTGTCTGGAGACTCTAAGACATCTATACCATTTACTGAGAATTCTCTAGGTCTGATACATTGCATATATTATCTCAGCTGATTTGATCGACAAGTCTGCAAGCTCTAATTCTTTTTTTTAATGTTTTTCTTGATTTTAGAGAGAGAGGAAGGGAGAGGGAGAGAGACAGAAACATTGATGTGAGAGAGAAACATTGATCTGCTACGTCTTGCACGCCCCCTACTGGGGATCAAGCCCAAAACTTGGGCATGTGCCCTGACTGGGAATTGAACCGGCAACCTTTTGGTGCATGGGATGGTGCCCAACCAACTAAGCCACACTAGCCAAGGCTCTAATTCTTATTTTCTCTATGAGAAAGCTGAGAACCATAGATGAAATAATCTAACCAAGATCACACAGCAGAAAAGTTGAATAGTAGGAGTTGCTATTCCAAAGTCTCTGTTCTTTCTTATCTACAATGGAAATTCCATAGAATAATATTGCTAAAGGGCCTCATAAACCAGATCTCTCAAGCTCTTTACTAATTTATTCAACAAGTATTTATTGTGTTCCTACAATCGACTGAATACTAATCCGCTCTTTACTAATTTATTCAACAAGTATTTATTGTGTTCCTACAATCGACTGAATACAAATCCGGGCAACAGAGGGAACAAACACAAAGTCCTGTCTTTTGGAACTCATATTCTAGGAGTGGCGACCACTAAGAAATTCATCTGGTTTTAGGTCAGTTAAAAAATTACCTTTTAAATTTTGTCTCATAGGTTAGGGCTTTCTGCAGCAAAGTCAGTAACAGACCACAGTTTCTTCAAGCTATAGTAATAGATATACAGGGAAATTTATTCCATGCTAATACTACATTGTAAAGAGTATTGGTGAAGTTGCTCAATATAAATGATTCTTCTAAGAATATATGTATGTCTTGCCCGACCAGTGCGGCTCAGTGGTTGAGCACCAAGAGGTTGCCGGATCGATTTCCGGTCAGGGCACGTGCCCAAGTTGTGGACCAAACCCCCACACTGAACATTCTAGAACCACAGACATTGGTTTAAAAAAAAAAAAAAGCCTTTACATCTTCTGTTTTAGGTTCAATACAATCAAGATAGGAAGTGGTTCAGGTAAGCTTAATTTATAATCAGTGGGGAAGAAATCAAAGCTTTCCTTCAGTAATTTGGACTCCCTCTTGTTGGTTTCTGTGAGCATCAGTAACCTGGTAATGATCAATGATTTGTGTGTGTGTTTTTAAGTGATAGGATTCTTTGACTTGCTAAAAACAACAACAAAAAGGCACTTTGTGCCCTGGCCGGTTTGGCTCAGCGGTTAGAGCCTCGGCCTGCGGTCCTGAGAGACCCGGGTTCGGTTCCCGCTAAGGGCACGTACTTAGGTTGCAGTTTGTCCCCGGCCCTGGTTGGTCGTGCGGGTGGCAGCCACTCAATGTGTTCCTTTCACATCGATGTTTCTCTCTCTCTCTCTCTCTTTCTCTCTCTCTCTCTCTCTCTCTGTTCCTCTCTCTCCCTCCCACTCTACCTGAACAAAAAATGGAAAAATGTCCTCAGGTGAGGATAAAAAAAAAAAAAAAAGGCACTTTGTGTATTCCAGTTTCACTGTTGAAGGGAATGTGATCTGTTTCTTAGGAATTTTGGTTTCGTGCTGTTTTCTGTCCTACTTTGTGTACC
This sequence comes from Molossus molossus, assembly GCF_014108415.1. Taxonomy (NCBI): domain Eukaryota; kingdom Metazoa; phylum Chordata; class Mammalia; order Chiroptera; family Molossidae; genus Molossus; species Molossus molossus. The sequence goes on along the minus strand of NW_023425350.1, from coordinate 6,163,393 downwards.
ATTGTTTTTGTGGATGATGATTTGTCATTTAGATCTGCTTCATCTAGTTGTAAAGCATTGCCCCAGTCAAGATTTCTCTGCGGAGAAATGACTCTGATTTTTTACAAATGGTTGAATAGGTTAAATGCACCAAGATATTGTTCCTAGTATGAAATATACGGACACTATGAAGTTTTTCCCTATATTTAAGACTTTCTTCATACATTTGCTATTAAATTTTTCCTGAGCCAGTCTTTAAATGTAGCTCAAAGACCTTCAAAAATTTTTTTCCCAATTATTAGTTGGCAATCCTGATTTTCCTTTTTGCCAAAATGTTAATCTTGATTCCTTCTCTATCATTCTCAAATTCAACTTCTCTACAGAGTACAGGACCCTCGAAGCACCTGTGAACCAATCTCTCTGCAGACTCCTTCCGTGCTCATGTTGCTGCTGTTTCATTCCGGGATAAACATTTAGAGTTGTCTTTTTTAAGCATAATTCACATTTTTTCATTCATTCACATTATCAGAGACTACATAGCGTTCAACCTCACAGCAACGAAGTCTCTATTTCACATTCACTAGTTTAAAAGAAACTGAATTAAATGAAATAATTGACATTACAAATAAACTGGCATAAACAGGTCTGGTCCAAACACCGCTAACTGGATGAGCAGTATCTCAACTGGTGAAGAGAAGAGTGCCCTCCTGGTGGAGTGGGCAAGGGCAAGCAATAGTTAATCCAGCGAGTCAGTTAAGTGGAGATTCAAAGAGTTTCTATTGTATTATGAAAGATTGAAGTATTGGTCAATGATATATATACTTTAAAACTATAATTTGATTGATTTTCTAAAATATTACTGACATAATTTCATTTTATTACTACTGATTTTATTATTATTAATTGAATTTATATAAAATATACATTATCTATTTTATTATTTATTATAAGTTTTATTATAACTATAATAAAATATTGAGATTGTATGTCTTCATTAATATATTTAGTGGCTATTTGTAATGTCTTCTTTTATAAATTTTCTGTTCAAATCCTTTATCCACTTTAATTTTCTTCTTTCTTTTCACTTTATAAAAACCTTTGTACATGATGTCTTATACATTTGCAACAACTTTTTCAAACTGTTTTTACTTTAAAAACCTCAATTATAGTGTTTTTATAATTCAGAGCTTGGACATTTTAATATACTCAAATCTATCAACCTTGCTTTTATACTTTCAGGGTTTGAAGTGCAATATATAAATGTCTTCCAAACTGGGGTTATAAATATTCACCAGTATTTTCTTCTAGTGTGTTTATAGTATAATTTTTAAACATAGACATGAAAGGTACACATCGAGTGGCTGCCACCCGCACAACCAACCAGGGCCGGGGACAAACCACAACCGAGGTACATGCCCTTAGTGGGAACCTAACCCAGGTCTCTCTAACCGCTGAGCCAAACCCGCCAGGGCTGTTGAGCATTTTAATAAGATTATTCTTCCAAGGAATTGAAAAACAAATCTCATTTTATTAAAGTTTTTATTTCTATTAAGTGGAATATATATATTAGTTTAGCAATAACTAGCATCTTCACAATGTTGAGATTTTCTATTCAAGGACAATATATTCAAATCTTGTTTGCATCAGTCTAAAGAGTTTTACAATGTTAAAAGTATTTGTATTTAAGCTAATAACTACTTGTCATATTTTTAATGTTGTTGTGACTGTGGTAATGTTTTCATTATATTTACTATGTAATTATGATTGCTCTACATTAAAGTTATTAATTTGTAAACATTTTATAACCAGCAAACTTACAATTGCCAAAGGTCCCTAAAACAATTTCAGCTGATCTTCTTGAATTTCTAAACGGACAGCCTATCTAAAAATAATGATAAATTTGCCTTCTACTTGTCAGTATTCACAAGTCTTCATTTTATTTATTATTTATTTGGTACTAGATTCAGTCTTAAAAATGGCAGAGGAAACAGATGGAAAGTTAAATAAATAAAAATGATGAAGTGGAAAAGACAGATATAAAGAATAGTCCCTGGAAATCCAACATCTTGGTAGCTGGGATCTGAAAGAGATTACAGATTAAATGTTTAAAATAGTCTAGAGATATAAAAATATGTATTTTGAAGTAAAGGAAGGCCTGACTCCCACCCCCTCCAGACCCACCCCTGTGGGCTGAGAATCTTTCTCCACCCCATTGACTTGGAGGTTGACCGTAGGACTTGCTTTGGCCAATGCAATGTGAACACTTTCCCAAGTCGTCACGGTCTGGAGAGGCATCACATGGTTTTAATGATTCCTGGAGCTTCTGAATTATTTTGTTAAAAAATGCATTTCCGGGTGCCAGGGCTTCCTTAGCCTGGGCTCCAGGGTGAAGACATTGGAACACGTGTCCCAGCCCAGGACAAGGACGGGAGCCTGAGCCAGGAGAATTCAGCAGATCCATAGAGAAGCCATAAACTATGAGCTAATCAGAGAGTTGGAAATAAATTTATATTTTTTATTTTTGTAAGATATTGAATTTTACTATGTCATCACAGTAAAGACAAATATGCATGTGATTGCGGGGGGGGTGGGAATCAAAGAGAACAGATCAATGCATATTTTGATAAAGATAGTAAACTTTGAGGAGAAACATCTGTAACAAAAATGAATTAACTAAAAAAATTTTTTTTAAAAAGCAATAAAAAAAAAAAGGCAGACCACAAATCACTTTCTAGGTTGAGACTACTAAAACAAGAAAACCAAATTTCTTCCATTCAGACACTGCTTCGATAATATTAGGAAAGGGCATCTTTTCTTTCTTGAAATTCTACAGAAATGCAAAAGTAAAGTTATATGACCCAAATTTCTCTGTCACCAGAAAAGTCACTGGGTGTAAAGACAATGAAATGATTCTCATGATAAACGCTCTTCAGAACTAGAACATCTGTGATCTTGAAAATATGCTTCAGATAAGAATCAAGATGCCGTAAGTGAGGAATTTATGGCTTATGAGGAGAGGTTGTGAATATGGGATGCATTTAAATATGGTATCACGTCAGAATAAATATTTTCAAAAGAAAAAAATAGTTCATATAAAATAGTAGTTATTGAACTACTATTATTGGAGGTCACATTCATTCCCTCGTTTCAGTTTAACGTAGACAGTTTTCTTCTTTCTTTCTTTCCTTTTATTTTAAGATCAGCAATAAAAGTAGTTAAGAAACATTTACTTCTTTAAATAAACTGAGTAATTTAACAGTATTTTTGTAGATTGTGTGTGAACGCTATTCACCATTGCCCTTTACATATAAAAAGTATTTTTAACTTTGAGTGGTTTATTTCTAATTTAATAACTTGAAAGCATTATCTAATCTCTGAGTTCCCATATGTCATCTAAATGTATAGATAGTCTTTAAAAGACAGGGCATTCCAGTGGGGATTAAGTGAGACGGTGTGTGTGAAGGTACCGATGATGGAGAAGGAACTCAACAATTAATATTTTGATGACTCACCAGACCAACATTTCCCAAAGAACGGAAGTACTACCTTTTTCATCTGTGCCATTCTGAGTCTAGCACAGTGACTAGCCCATAACCGCCACCCAGGAGCTCTGTGTTGAATGCAGGTAGAAAGGGATTTAAAGGATCCGTCTACTCTCCCTCAAGAAGAGCATTTGCTTAGAAAATATATTTCCAGCCTCCACTTGTTTCGAATTAGTGGCTCACCAAGGCCGTTCAACTCTATGATCAGTGGGGACACCGAAGGTCAAATCTGTCCTGCTGTTCAGGAACCAGCCTGTCCAAAGGTTCCCAGCATGATGATCTTCCTGGAAAATATTTAGGAAGACTGGGGCTTTTCTGAGTCATCTCTGTAAACACATTCGGAATATTGAATACGTGGCTGACATCATGCGAGACGTTTTCACGACGATTATCTCATTTAGTTCTTGTTACACTTTTTAAGTTGGATATCCTTAACCATCCTTTGCAGATGAGGAGGGAAGCCTTGACCATACTCCGTGGTTTTCCCCACAGCTAATAAATGTCAGCACAGACTCTGCATCCCGGGCTCTCTGACTCTGAGTCTCGTTCTGGTCCCATCGAGTTCCAGCCGCCTGGCTGCCCTTGAGCCCGCTCTCTGCTTTTATCTCCTCTGTCCCTGCTCCAAACATCGCTCCACAATGGAATGGAATTCTAAGGAGATAGACGTAAATTCTTTTCTTTTGGAATTCCTTTTCCTTTGGAGTTGTTCCCAGTTCTTGTGTGAATCGTGGTTCAACTTCTACATCCTCTCTCTGACCCTAACATCCCCTCAGATCCCTTTTCCAAGAATCCTCTCCCACCCGTGTGATGGATCACCTGGTTTGCCTCAAGACCGAAAACAACAGACGCCGAGCACTCCGTCGTTGTCTGCACTCACATTCTCCAGCTCCCCATGTATTTAGCTTCGCCTATCTTGGCGGAAGAAGTGTATCTAGGAAAGGAATGGATTCCCAGCGTGTTTCTTTAGTACATGGAACAGCCACAGAAGGTCAAGTGAAGTGGTCAGGCTTACATTTTATTCATTCAATTAGTCCTTAATTTATTGTTGTTCCAGGCCCTGCTCAAGAGGGTTTGCCTCGCCTCGCTTCTGCATTGTACACCCCTGAACAACAGACATCAGTTTTCATGACCATCTCATGCAAGTCACTTTGCATTTTCCAAAATGTGCACGCGATCTCACTTGAACCTTTAAGCAGTCTCTGTGGGCAAGTGGAGCAGCTCCATGATCTTCATCGTACATCCGAGGAAAAGCCAGGCGGCTGTCTAAAGGAAGGAACAAGGAAGGGACCATGCGGGAACAGGTCCCCTTTCTCCTGCCCCTGGCGGCGGATCTGCCTCCCTCCCATGGCGCAGACTTTGGCAATGGCAGCAGGTGAGTGAATGTCTGTGGCTGATCCCGCTAAGACTTCCCTTCCTCACGAGCTTCATGAACTTCGGCTGAACAGATCACTCTCTTCTGCGGGGTTGTTCAGGAAATCACTGAGCTCAGAGAACAATCTGCAAAAACCATCGTGCTTCGCAGCTCCTTGATCATCGTCCGTGCACTTGTATTTCTCAAGCATTGCCAGACTGCGCCTGGGTGTCCAGCTAGCACTGCCAAAAACAAAAGGCAAAGCCTGTAATCACTAACAAAGAATCTGGAGCCGTTTCAGAAAACATCCTGAAGTCAAGGAGGAAGAAACAGAATCCAAGAGAAGGAAGCGAGCACAGCCAAGGAGAAGGAAGGCTTAGGTCTCCAGGGTTCCATTAAAATTTCAGGGTTCTTTGTTCCAGCAATTAGCATTACCTTCACAAATGCAGTTTATTTTATTTATTTTTTAAATTAATTTATGTTTTCCTCATTGACACCCTCCTCCCGTTCCCGCCCCCCTCCCCCAGCATTGTTGTCTATGTCCACTGGTTATGCTTGTATGCATAAGTTTTATGGTTTATCTCTTCCTTCCCTCTGCCCCGCTCCTCTGAGGTTTGTCTGTCTGAACCCTACTTCTCTGTCTCCGGGTCTATTTTGTTCATCAGTTTATTTTGTTCATTGCATTCTACAAATAAGTGAGATCATGTGCTACTTGTCTTTCTCTGACTGGCTTATTTCACTTAGCATAATACTCTCCAGGTCCCTCCACGTCATCTCAAAGGATAAGAGATCTTTCTTTCTGACAGCTGCATAGTACTCCATTGTGCATATGTACCACAGCTTTTTATCCATTCGTCTACCGATGGACACTTGGGCTGTTTCCAGATCTTAGTGATTGTCAATAGTGCTACTATGAACATGGGGGTACATATATTCTTTCTGATTGGTGTTTTGGGCTTCTTAGGGTATATTCCTAGAAGTGGGATCACTGGGTCAAATGGCAGTTCAATTTTTAATTTTTTGAGGTAACACCACATTGTTTTCCATAGTGGCTGCACCAGTCTGCATTCCCACCAGCAGTGTATTAGAGTCCCCTTTTCTCCACACCCTCGCCAACACTTGTTGTTTGATGATTTGTTGATGGCGGCCATTCTGACAGGTGTGAGGTGATACCTGATAGTCATTTTAATTTGCATCTCCCTGATGATTAATGACACTAAGCATTTTTTCATATGCTCTTGGCCATCTGTATGTCCTGTTTGAAGAGGTGTCTATAAATGCAGTTTATTTTAAAAGATATAATACAGGAGTATTTGTGAGTGGGTACTAAACGCAAAGTACTTTGCCAGAAACTCTTGGAAAAGAAAATTATCAAACACAGTCTTGACATGTGTCTATATATCTGCATATGTAGAAAACATTTATGCTTCCTTAATCATTTGAATAATCAGAGCTAGCTACATCACATAGATACATGCTCACAAACAACTACATATGTAAGTATACATTTATGCATAAGATACATAAAAATATACACGTATATGAATGAGCTTTGCTATACCTCTATATAGAAAGCCATAAAAGCTGCATGCTTTGTGATAATATGTATGTAACCTATGTCAAATATTTACAGAGGTATACATTTATGTACATGTTCAGATGCATGTGTCTATACAGAGATGTGCATATAGGCCCACATATACCAAGCTGAGAGATAAGTGCATACATTTATGTGAAACACAAAATGTGTACATATACTATACTTAGACAATAACACGTGTGCATAAATCCACATATAAATCTACATGAATTAGTTTAAATATTTTTTTCTTTATTGATTTTTAGAGAGAGAGGAAGGGAGAGGGAGAGAGAGATAGAAACATCGATGAGAGAGAACATCGATTGGCTGCCTCCTGCATGCCCCTCACTGGGGATTTTTCTCACAACCTGGGAACATGCCCTGACCAGAAATCAAACCAGCGACCTCTTGGTGCCTGGGTCGATGCTCAACCACTGAGCCACAATGGCCAGGCTACATGAATTAGTTTAAGATTCAGGACTTGTTCATTTTTCTTCCCCTCCTTGTCTCCGTGACCCTTCACTCCACCCTACTTCATCAGTAACGCCTCCAGATAGGACTGTTTGTGGAAACACCTGCACACACCCTCGTGCTTTAAACTGCACGCCCGCTTGGGTGCTGGCCATGTTCCGGAAGGAAAGGCCAACAGCCCGTGCACGCAGACAGAAGCAGGAGCCGGGGCACAGCATGAGGGCTGGAAGGAGCTCCAGGGACAGCTCATCGGGTTCTCCCATTGGCTTCCGCTGAGCCCGAGGCCCGGGGCTGTGTGACAGGGCTGGAAGTGGTTTCCCTCAGGGGCGCTGCTTCTGGTCACCTGCACGGCTCTCCGGCCGCTCCGACGGGTGCAACAGCTGCAAACGCAGAGGACCCTGACCCGTGATGTGCAGGAGTAAGTAAAGGAAGCATCATTTCAATTGCAAAAATGGCATGAGACCCAATGAGATGTAACACTATTTATGAAAGTCATTCCTGCCCTGGCCGGTTTGGTTCAGCGGTTAGAGCGTCGGCCTACGGTCCAGAGAGACCCGGTTCGGTTCCCGCTAAGGGCACGTACCTCGGTTGCAGTTTGTCCCCGGCCCTGGTCAGTCGTGCGGGTGGCAGCCACTCGATGTGTCTCTTTCACGTCGATGTTTCTCTCTCTCTCTGTTCCTCTCTCTCCCTCCCACTCTACCTGAACAAAAAATGGAAAAATGTCCTTGGGTGAGGATAAAAAAAATTTAAAAAGAAAGTCATTCCTCCAAAGGATGCAAGGGACATTCAAAGCGGGTGGGTGGTTTATTTATGTGTCCACTTACTTGAAAAGTAGCCACTTGGCACTTCCTTTGACTGTCCTGGGCACTGGGAATAGAGGAAAGCTGTCCCAGGGGGCTCAGTGGGGGAGGGTTCGGCAAGGAAAACCAGCCCAGTGCAGGGTGCTGACAAGGTGTGCGGGCTCAGGAAGGGCCCCGGAGGGCACGCCGAGCAGGGGTTCGCCGAGAGAAGACAGGAAGGACACCCCAGACAGCAGGAGCAGCGCGCTGACAGCGGGAGCGAGGCGATATGGGGGGAAGCAAATCGCTTATGACTGAGGGAGGAAGCCGGGGAGGAGAGTGGCCTTATTAGGAGATGAGGTTGACGAGAGGACTCGGCCAGATGGGCAGCATTCTCGCGTATCAGACAGAAGCTTCGCGTGCATCTCCAAGTCGGTTAGGCAGTGTCTCTCTGAGCTGAAACCCTCCTTCTCTGACCCCAGAGCACAGTGGCTGCAAGGCCCTGTACGCCTCATTGCTGCCATTTCTCACTAGGTGTTAATTATAGCAAGAATGCATTTGATGTTAATTTATGGAGCATCTTTCAACTTAGCATATGTGCCACTTAGACCGAGAGAAAGGCAATAGTACAGTTGTACCTTCCTTACCAAATATCAATGTACAACACTCTGCCAGTATTCTACACAGAGGCACACTGGTGAAGCGGACAGGCGACAGCTTTCTGGTTAGACTTTAGCTTTAAGACTTGCCTCAGCCCGGTCGGTGTGGCTCAGTGGATTGAGCGTCGTCCCATGTACTGAGAGGTCCCGGTTCGGTTCCTGATCAGGGCACATGCCCAGGTTTCGGGCTCAATTCCCTGTAGGGGGTGTGCAGGAGGCAGCTGATCAATGTCACTCTCTCACTTCGATGTTTCTATCTCTCTCTCTCCCTGCCTCTCTCTCTAAAAAAAATCAATAAAAACTTAAAAAAAAAAAAAAAAAGGCTTGCCTCTGTTAATGGCCTCTCTGTATCCAAACCACATCTGTGCAAGTGTGACTTTGCAGCCCTCCCCCCACAGATGGCATCTACTTCTCCATGCTCGAATATCCTACCAAACAGATTCAACACAGAAACAACACAGGATTCGACCTTGTGTTGGCCAATAGGGTGAGGTGGATAGGACAGGGTGACAGTGAGGCACACAGACCTGTGCACTGTGCTCTTGCCCATGGACCCAGAGAACAAGCCAGGCTGGCAGGCTGGAGCCTCACGGTGCAGGGACCAGTGTGCCCAACTGAAACCATCCAAAGTCGGCCGGCCCCAGCCAACCAGCAGCTGACCAAAGGCCCAGGCATGAGCTCGGCCCCAACCGGCAGAGCCTGGTTCAAATGAGCAGAACTTCACACCTGACCTGCAGAGTAATGAGCAAAAATAAATACTGATGGCTGTCACTGAGGGCTTGTGGCTGGTTGTCATACATGGTTGTCACGGTACCGGATAATTACTGTGGGTTTGGAATTCAAATCACTGATCTCAGCCCTGGTGCCTCCACTTCTGAGTGATGCGTTCTGGTGAGAGTCCTTTGGTCTTTCCGAGCCTCAGTGTTCTTTTCCATGAAATGGGGGTAATCATGCCCGCCAGCAAGATGCGTGTGGATCTGAGCGACGTGGAGATCACTCAGTAACACCTTTCTCTCCGCATCGCTGGGAGTCGGTATTCAACGGTGAAAACAGCGCAGACCTTCAAAAGACACGTTCTCCGTGAAGGCCAGCAAACCAGCGCTGGGAAGGGAAAATCGTTTGGGAGCTCTGGGCCTCTCGTCTTGAAGCCCTCGGTGTGGAACCACCAGCTCTTTTCAAACAGGCTCCCGAGGACAACAGAAGCCCCCACAGCCATGACGACCCCAGGCCCGGGAGGCCCATCTGAGTGGTGGGAGCTCTGTCCCTGGCTGGGCCTCACCACCACTCTGCACGCTGGCACCTCCCATCAGAGCTCGGCCATGGTTAGCGACTGCGGAGTCGCACTCACACCGCCCAGAAGCCTTTGCTGCTGCACTTGGCCGCCGAATTAGAAGGCGCACGGACGGGAGCGCGCTGTCCCGGCAGCCGGCTTGCTGCTGCCCCGACTCCGCCTCTCGGGTCACTCTGCGGGGGAGGCGACGCCTTTGATCTACAAAGCCCGCATCCACTTTGATCCTGGTCACCTTTGGGGTCACTCTTTCAGCAGCTGGCCCTTCCTGCCGTGTCAGTCACCTGGGCCCTGAGACAGACTTAATACTTCCAGATGGAGAGAAACCGGGAGAGAGGCTGTTTCTGTGATAAAGCCAACAACGTGGCTTGAGAGAGATCTGAGACGCTCCGTGCATTTTGCCTCATTCTTTAGAATCCTGTCAGCCGTGGGAAAGGGAGAATTTAAATTCACTGAGATCCCACCAGGCCCTGGAAAGTGTTACATCCGTTTCCACAAACCTGAAATCAAAACTGAACTCCAACACTTGCTATCCAAGCAACTGGGGGAAACTCACTCCAGCTTCGGTTTTCTTACCCAGGGAAGAACAACAGTTTTGTTTTCTACAACATTTGTGACGTGCCTGGCATTTACATATAATTATCACACCAAGTGCAGAATTCAGATATCCCTGCCATTTTAGAGGGGAAGAGACATACGCAGGGACCCCATCTGAGTAAGGCTTGCTGGTGAGATTTGAACTCAGGTCTTCCAGCCTCCAAAATCCTATGGTTTCCATGCCGTCGCACCGTCTGCTAAACACGCTTATTCATGGGTTGTTTCATGCTCCGGGACTTGTCTGTTTGACTCAGTCGGTGAGGTCGGTTGGTGAGAACAGCAAAATGAGCTGTGTGTCTACTGTACAGCGGTGGCGAAAGGCGGGTCACGGGGGTAAGTGCGCAACACAGACTTTACTCGTGTGCTGTGTTGTTATTTATTAGTCAACTAGCGCCATATTCATTTGTATTATTTGTCTTCTTCTTATTATTGTTGTTATTTCCTTACTTAGGATGTATCTTTCAGGTGATGATGGCTGGAAGTTGAGCCTTCTCTTGTATATGGATGAACCACGTCAGTATATCAATGATTTCCTACAAAGTTCACCCATACTTCTTTTTGTATGTGTCGGTGTTCCAAATAATTCATGTCTTTGTTCTTCGGCTTTGAAAAATGTTCAACTTTTCCACTTTGGGTGAAGATCTTCCTAAAATGGTTTACACACTATGATTCCTCCTTAGGAGAGGTCACCGGCTATCACGTTTCCTTGATGACGCATTGTCGTGATTATGACCCTCACTGTCCTGACTATCAGTTAGGGCGCTGGCTCGAGGCTGAAATGGTTCTGAGCGCCCGCTCCCTCGCTCATCCCTCTGTCTCTCAAAACCTGCCTGTGTGTCTCCAGCAGCCTCCCGGCTTCTAGCTGCTGGAGCAGCGGTTCTTAACATCAGGGTGACCACAGTCACCTGGGGTGTTGGTTAGCCGTGCAGAGGTCTAGGACCCACCCAAGAGATGCTGCGAGTCTGGAATGAGGCTCCCCAAGCCCATGCTGATGCCGGTGGTCCGAGGAACACACTGTGAGAGACAGTATGCTTGGGCAGAAAACCAAGTGATCCAATCCTCTATCTATGTAACACATTTTCCAGGCTAGGTACTAGGGTCAAGACACGGGGAGCCGACTCACTGACCCCGCTCAAAGGTCCAGAGTCCAGCGAGTCACCGCCCTCAAACAACCGTCAGTGTGGGGCCAGGGCAGTAAGACGTTGGCACTTGGAAGGGCTGTTCACTCCTCCAGGTGGCTTCTCTAGGGCACAAACCACAGAGCCCAATTTTCGAGGGTAAATGTCTGTTCCCGGAGCAGGGAACAATGCAATCAGAGAACAGCATGTGCAAGGTCAGGGTAGAAAGGGGAACTGGAGACTCAGGAAATGCAAATTCACAGGCTATGGAGGGTACGTGGGATGTCACTAGGCTAGAAGGGAACAGAAGCAGTCTGACTACCGCTGTGGGCTCTGGGATTTCATTCTGAAGGGGGATGGGAGCAGGAGAAAGTTCCTCACCCGGATTCAAGCTCGGTTTCAGAGAAACGGAGTATCTCAGGCTCCTCAAGCTCCCTCACGGGGCTCTGGGTCCTTGAACCCTGAATTCCTCACAGTACATTTACTCAGAGCATCAGTCCAGGGAGAAGTACAGTCAAGGCCATGAGCTTACGGATCGACACTACTCCACCACATAAGCTTAAGCACTAACAAAATAGAGACCCTTCGATTACAATTCGCCGATTACGTTTATTGTCTTAAACGTGATTATATTCATATACACACATATACAGACATGATGTCCAATGCAACAGTCATTGTACTGAAGTGAAAACGGTTCCATGACTTGCTCCAAATCACTCGAGAGTCTGAGGTAGAGCTGGGATTCCAATGAATCCCACTGTGTCACTGTCCCATCTCCTTTGGCCCTTTCCCCAAAAGAATACTTGCCCTTTCCTGCCTGTGCCCCATGCACGGACCCTGACTACTCCAGGGCACCGGGAGAAGGCTAAGCAAACACCGTTTCTGAACCCGGAGGCACGCGGACCCAGCTGAGCTCCCGGGGCACCAGAAGACGTCATCTGCGCCGCGGCAAAGGCAAGAACACAGCCACAGTGGGAAGGGCGCAGGCACGTCAAGTCGAGTTTTTGAAGTTTGAATGTTTATTAATACCATTCGGGAACTGGCTGTTAAGTGTGACCACGGAGAAAGGAAACCCCCCCTTGTCTCTCGGCCCTTCAAAGTCCCTCTGTATCACAGCTGCGAAGTTTCACGGGGGCGGGGGCTCTGCGGAGACGACATTTCAAAGATGGAATCTCGTGCAGGAATGAGGCAGGGTGGTCCCAGGGGGTGATGCGGAGGCTTTCTCTCTAATTGAATCCGCCTGTTTTTCTTGTTTAGCCTCCCAGCGTTGCTTTGGATCCTCCAACCCCCCACCCTCCAAGAATGCAAAAAAAAAAAAAAACACATCTAGAGCACTTGATAAAATACATACTGAGTGGGATTCTTCCCGTGTTAAAGACACCCACGTTTTTTAACTAGGGACCCCCAAGAAGCAGATTCTAGATGAACAAGGCCAAGCTCAGGACTGGTTGAGCAACGTGGAGGTCCCTGGGGGCGGTTTCAAGCCCCTTAGCTACATGCTCCCTGGCCACACATCGCGGAGTCAGTCTGCTGTTCCCAGACTTACCATAGCGCCTCCCATGAGGTCTGAAGCATTCATAGCTTACTAGAATTTAGGTTGACTTAAGCTCCTCTTTAAAAAATACATACACCCCAAGAAATGTGCGAAGGCTTTTCTCCACCAACACTGGAGTACGAATGCATCTAACCCTTGGGCTCCCTTTCTAACACCTGACTCTGAGCAATCAGCTCATACAATAGAGTTGGATGAAGAAGGAGGGTGTGAGGAAGGAGGAGAATAGGAACAAAAACTCAGAGAGAAAAGAGAAGGCTCCGGAGAGGAGAGGGGTCACCCTGTCTCAGACGTGTGTCTCTGTGGGTCAGAAGGCCACCCTCCCGCGGAGGCTTAGTTTCCACCACCCCCTTGGGAAGTTGGCTGTGACCTCTCACTGCATGCTTAGGTGTCCATGGAGACCCTGGCTCTGCATTCTCCTCCCATGACTCCATCCCTGCCTCCCTCCCCCTAGTCCTCCTCCCCTCCCTTCTCTCGTGTGTGTTCGCTTTCCCACTTCCTTTCTTGACCACACACCCAATCCACAAGGCACAGTAATGTAATTTTCATCCCTCTTACCCCATGGAGCTCATTCCCTTCCCTTTTGACTGCTTGGCTGGATCACCAGCATCATTTGACTCCGGTGACAGTCTCTTCATCCCCTGTTCTTTACAATCCCGTCTCTCCTGGTGCCCCCGCCCTCTGTGTCTGTCGTCTCTCATTCTTCTTCGCAGATCCCTGTCATCTCTCTGCTCCTGTAGGCCACCTTCTGGTTATTCATCCTGGTTAACTTAAAATTTACCCACTGAGGTTGTGAGCAGAAGGACCAGCCGTCTACCACGTCCAGCCGTCAGAACGCGTCGCCTGTTGGACAATCACCCTGAGCCCTCCAGACCCGAGAGCTCTGAGCTTCCACCCAGACCGTCCCCCGCCTGTTCGATGGCAGTACCCGGGTGCAGTCTTTCTGTCGCAAATTGTTCTCTGGTATCTCCAAAGCCCAAAAACAGATGGTTCACTTCCCGGGGTCCATAAACTGCTGAATTTCACCTCACTCACCTGGAATGCTCTATCTAACGTTTTCTTGATATTCTGCTTCTCCTAAATGTCCACTATAGTAAATTCATGAGGTGAGAGAATTTTATCACTTTCATCTCCTTAGCTCAAGTGCCTAAATGATGCCCGGCACAAAGTTGCCCCTAAATAAATTTGATTGAATAAAATGTACGAAACGCGAGATGCGTTCCTGAGTGAAGTCCACAGTGGACTAGGTATGCCGTATCTCTTTTTACTTTTTTAATTTTTTTCTTTATTGATTTTAGAGAAAGAAGAAGGAAGAGAGAGGGAGAGATAGAAACATCAATGAGAAAGAACATCGACTGGCAGCCTCCTGTGTGCCCCCCACTGGGGATCGGGCCCACAACCTGGGCACGTGTCCTGACCGGGAATCAAACCGGCGACCTCTTGGTGCAGGGGTGGATGCTCAACCACTGAGCCACACCGACCGGGCCAGATCTCTTTGTTGACAGCTAGGTATATATCAAGGGAACGGGCAGCATGACCCAAAGGCACAAAGCAATGTAGGCACCAAGTTAAAGTCCGAGATACAAAGAGTCTTCCTTTGAAATATAAACTTTGAGCTCTTGGTCTGGAGACCAAAAAGACTAAATTCAAAGACATACTAGTCCATATCATAGAAGTGTGATATTGAGCAAAAAATAGCGACTCTGTCCCTAAGTAGTCTCCTCTGTGAGTGGGAACAGTGCGGTCTGCTTTATGGGACTATGTGGGTACAGTCATGATGGCAGAGGTGGAGTTAGCTGTTTGAGCTTCTTGTTCCGGGCATGTTGTATGCTCTGTGTACACACGTGTGTGTGGTTGCGTGACACCACCGCCGAACAACAGCTTCACACAACAGGAGGAAGTGTGAGATCCTGTCCCCGCCCGCGTACCTGAAGCAAAGGGAAGATGAGATTTCTCAGCACTCAAAACACTTTGCTAATTCTTGAGACTCTGACCAGATGGTATGAACAGCTGAGTCTCTTTAGAGAGACTGGTAAGAAAAGGCAGGAAATGGAAGAACACAAAAATAATTTTCAAACTTGCAGGAGAGGAAACCAAAATTGTGCAGAAAGGAGTACAAACTGTGCATGAAGGAAACAAAGTATTGGAGGGAGACGTCGGGGGGGCATCGAGACGAAGCCAGCGGGGACCCTGGCCGAGGAACCAGAGTGAGACACCCAGACCACACGGCAGAGCTCCAGACGGGGGCCGCGGTCGCTGGGCAACCAGACCGTTGGTGGAAACATGGTACCGAGTTACGGTCAACCTTTCAGCGAGTGAGTGGACGGCGGGGCCTCTGCTTATTGTTCTTTCCTCCTGAATATATTGGCCACGTTAATGACTCTTTTGCTTTTTAAAGTAAAGAATTGGTTTCTAGTAGGTCCTAGGCTTTGACGCCCCTGCCCAGGTGGACATGTGAAGAAAGACGTGGAGGCAGATGCTTGAAGGCTTGAACCAGTGTCTACTGTGCATCCTCGGAGGGCCAGACAGCTCTGCAGGAAGCAACCAGAACGTTCTGCAAGGATGTGTGCCCATTGAGCAGGTCAGAAGGCAGAGGCTCCGAGGATAAATTGCTTGCTCGAGATGCAGAAATGAAGTAGGGTCTACAACTAAGCGTGCCTGCTGCCGAAGCTCAGGACTCGTGGATGTCAAAAGAGTTGATGACGTGGTTTTTAACAACATCAACAGAGATGTTTCTGAAGGAACTTTGCACAGGGCTCTGCGACCTCCCTTCTCACAACTGTCTCTGCTGCAACAGTCCATCGCTTTGCTTGGGCTCCGCACAGCCGTGGGAAGCCGGCCCCTGGAGTGGCCACGTCCTCGCCACCATCTGAGAAGTTCAAAGGCACAGAGCAGCCCTCGGGCAGTACCGGGGTCAGCAAGCCACCCGCCGGGGGGCGCTCCAACAGCCTGCTTCTCCGGTCCAGCCAGGGCAAGGGAGCAGGGCGAGTGCCCCCAAGTGAGCACCTTCGGGAGCAGCCGTGAGTGCTGGGCACCAGCCGGGGCAGCCGCTCAGCGCCAGTCACAGAGAGTCCTTCTCAGAGGCAGACATGGGGGGGGGATGCCTGTGCGTGGGGGGCGGGCAGCGTCTTCCCCGGAACATGTCCTCAAGGAGCACATCGCGCCCTCTGGTTTCTCTCCCTCTTCTCGTCTCTCTGCCTTTTCCTTCCCTCTTTCCTCTCCCCTTTCTCCTCTTTTCAACTTCGATTTACAGTCTCCCTATATCCTTGACAAGCTGCTCTTCCTTTATTCCTTCTTTCATTTCCTTCTTCCTTAAATTTTTTCTTCTTTTCTTTCTCCTTCTCTCCCTCCTTTTCTTCCTTCCTTCCTTCCTTCCTCCTTCCTTCCTTCCTTCCTTCCTCCCTTCCTCCCTTCCTTCCTCCCTTCCTTCCTTCTTCCCTTCCTTCCTCCCTTTCTCCCTTCCTTCCTCCCTTCCTTCCTTCTTCCCTTCCTTCCTCCCTTTCTCCCTTTCTCCCTTCCTTCCTCCCCCCTTCCTCCCTCCCTCCCTCCTTTCCTTCCTTCCTTCCTTCCTTCCTTCCTTCCTTCCTTCCTTCCTTCCTTCCTCCCTTCCTCCCTTCCTTCCTCCCTTCCTTCCTTCTTCCCTTCCTTCCTCCCTTTCTCCCTTTCTCCCTTCCTTCCTCCCCCCTTCCTCCCTCCCTCCCTCCTTTCCTTCCTTCCTTCCTCCCTCCCTCCCTCCCTCCCTCCTTTTCTACCTTTTATTGCTTCCGTCCTTTCTGAGGCCCCCACTAGTGTTCTTCACAACATATCACCTAGTTCTACAAAGAGTGGAATAAAATGAGGTCTAGACACATATCCATCTAACATCTTACAGACCTTGGTCTCTGGAGCCATGCCCTGCTCTCCCCTGACCCTGGAAGAACTTCCGGCCTCCCCCCCAGAATCAGGGCCTCTCAGAGAACATCCAGCGCAGCTCCCAGGTGGTCCAGGGTCCAGCTGGCAGCCCGCTGCGTGGACATCTTCCCAGCAGCGGCCCAGAGGGCTCAGCGACGGGAGAGAAGAGGCGGTGAGTTGGGGGGAGCCTGGGGGAGCAGGCCAGCTTCGTGCAACACCCCGCCACTCCGAAAGAGGAGACACGCCACTGAAATCGGCCAGCTCTAAGAGGGGCGCCCTCTGTTGCAAATGACCTGGGTCCTTGGAGACAGCTGAGAGGACCCACTCAGGGCAGAGTGAGCGGTCCACAGGACGTGGTCCCAGTGCTCTGCAGAGCGCCCCGGTAACTGAGCAACACACAGTACTGCTGTGCCAGAGGGTCCCTGGAAACCCCCGCACGACCCCACCCCTTCATGCACAGATGACCCGACTCACAATGGTTTGAGACAAGATTTTTCCTTTTTACAACGATGTGATCCACATTCAGTAGAAATCACACTTTAAGTTTTGCGTTTTTCCTGGGCTAGTGATATGCACTAGGGTACTCTTCCATGCTGCCGGGCCGTGCTGGCGGGGTGACTTTGCCCAGCTGTGGGCTAACGTGAGTGTTCCGAGCACACTGAGGGGCTAAGCTAAGCAATGGTGCTCGGTAGGGAGCTGCATCAAATGCAGCTTCGGCTTAAACGATGTTTTCACCTTGCCGTGGGTTTTCCAGGGCAACCCCATCGTAGGTCAAGGAACATCTGAATTTACTATCTTGCTTCATTGCACTTAGCTGTCCGCCTACATGAAGCAAACTGATATTGGTGGGAGATTTGGCCTCTGAGACCTGTCATACAGACACATCTTGGTGACCGCTTTTGTCACCTCCCATGCCCTGTCTCCTCTGGCTTCCTAGCTACCTGTTCTCCTACCTGATGCCCTCCCACCGACTTCGTTCCCTGTGCCCTTATGGATGCCTCAGATCTACTGATGACACGGTGGCCTTCCCGTCCTGGATGAGAAGGAAGAACACCATGCTGGAACGAAAAGACAAGAGTCACCCCCTGGCAGCGCCAGCACCGAACTCCAGGCCAGCACTGACGCCAGGACGCCGGGCGCCCTCCTGTGAAGTGCTGAGCGTAGCTGCTGCTGTCCTTGACTCCAGGTGATCGTGGGAGGAGGCACCCACGGGGCTGCAGACGCTCCGCATCTCTAAATGCACAGGGCTGGGTGGGAGCTTAGACATCACCTTCCCCAACACTGTCTGGATGGAGAAACCAAAGCCCAGAGAGGGAGGTGACTTGTGAAAAGCCACCCAGCATTTAATTTTGAAGCTGCACCAGAAACGTGTCTGTGTCTCGTTCGGTCTCAGCACCCAGCACTGTGTGACAACACAGGACGGATACTCAGGAAATGCTGGTTCCGCTGTGCATTTCCCCTCCTCCTGCCCCTGCCCCTTCCTGTCCTTCCTTCTCGTCAGATTAAAGTAATTTATAAGCACTTAGTGCCTATTTTCCTGGGACCTTTTCCAAATTTGGTTAGATTTATAGATCTATAATTTTCTCTTTTCATTCATGGCTATAAATGGACTGAGCGGGATTCTGAGCGCCTGTCTCTGGTGCTCCTCTCGCCCCGTCCTAGACAGGTGGGGGGCTGACATGAGCAAATGGCTTCTCGGATCTTCTGACCTGTGCTCCCTGCGGGCTGGAGCGGCCAGGAGCCAGGTGGGCTCCGGGTCCTGCTGCCCCCGCACCACTGGCCCTGCCCGGCATGCTCAGGAGGAAAAACAAGACCAGCGGGGGACATGGAGGGGACAGAGGAGGAGCCTGGGTTCTCAGTGTCTCAGCCGGGCTTTGTGGAGATGAAACACGCATTGAACTCGCCAGACAAAAGTGCCTGCCAGTTAGTTCCGAAGGACTGCGGCCATTTCAGCCTCATGCTGGGACAGCGAGCAGCGACCTTCCTGCCTCCCGCAGGGGGTGACTTTCAGGGGTTCTGGGGACCTGGGGAGAGGAGCAGGAAGGAGATGGCAAGTGGGGGGTGGGGGTCAGGCTGTGAAACAGCGTGGCTGCTTGGAGTCAGCTCCAGTTCCACTTGGTCACCACGCTGCGTGACCCCAGCTCGGACAGTCAATGCCCAGGGTCCCAGGGCCTCTACTCACAGCTGCGTGACCTCGGGTGCGTTACTTAACCTTGGGAATCTCCACGTCCTCACGCATGTGAGTGTGATGACACCTACTTAGCAGGCTTCATGTGACGGTCAGAAACGATTAGCACGGCGTGCAGGATAATGGTAGTGTCCCGATGATGACGACGATCGTTACACAGGAGAGAGGGTGGGTCATTTCAGGGGGACCGTGTTGGACGGGGCACTGCAGGCGGCTCAGCCTTGCCAGTGAGCCCTCAGCCCCAGCAGCATCTCTCGCTGTGTCTGAGTGTGAGCCTGGGGAAGCACCCAGAACGCTCGCCAGATGGGTGTTGTATAAATAGCATCCCTGCCGCGCTGCGGTTCCTGCCCAAACTTCCTCACCAAGGACTAGCTGTGACTGCACTTCTCTGGGCCTCAGCCTCTCCCCCGGCTGGCCTGGCCCTGGCTCCCTTGGACACGTCCCCACTCGAGGGGTCCAGGGGCTCCGTGCGTGGTGGGCAGCGGCTGGTGCTGTCTCCTCAGCCATCTATTCGATCCAAAGAGAGCATCACCGGGATCCGGCAACAACCGGAGCCCCATCCAAGTTTACAGCGCTCTCCATCTGGATGAGTGTCTCCTGTCTGGGACGCGACCACCCACGGCATTCTCTCCATCCAACAGGCGGCGGCCGTGACTCAGCTCGGAGCCAGCCCGTGAGGGCGCAGGGCGTGCGTGTGGGCCGGCGCTCCCGCGGCCGGGGAGCCCACTCACATCCGAGCGTGGGGGACACGGCTCTGCAGCCACTATTTTTAGCCTTTTTAGCTCTGTGTTCTCTCTGAGGCAGAGAGAAGAGGAAGGCGCTGGATTCGGGCTCCGCCGGCACTCGGCGCCATGGCCGGGGACGGCCCTCGGGGAGACCCAGTCCCCGATCTGCACAGTGAAAATGTGCTCTCCGCTCAGGCCATCGCTGAGGGTCGCCGCTGGACCCAAGAAACGACAACCAGTGAGATGACAACAGAAATGAAAGACGGATATCAACTGGAAAACACCGGCGTTGAATTCTTGTAAAAGTAGTATTCTCCTGGGGAAAGACTCCTTCTGGCTCATTCTAAGTCCGTCCCTTCAGACTCTTGAGCTTGTGGGGTGGGGGAGGGGCTGTGGCCAGGGCTGGGAAGCGGGAAGGAGAGGAGGGCAGCCCTCGAGTAAATGGGGGAACATTCTAGATTTCTAGAGGTTGCTAAACTAAACCCTTCCTGTCCCATTTCTTCTGCTTCCCCTCCTCCCACGTTCCTCCTTCTGAGCCTGATAGCCACCGGACATCGACGCTAGTGATACCAGGATGTGACATCGCCAAGGAGCCAAGAGAGAAACGGGGGACACAGGTGGAAAACACTGAACGGGGGTGTGAGAGGCTGTCACAGGACGTGTGGCAGGTTCGGGAGCCCGAGGGCAGGGTGACCTGGTCAGCTCGATGTGAGGCTCCGGGAGCCCCTGCGAGAGGCAGTGTCCCCTCTGACCTCCAGATGAGGAACTGGAGAGCCAGGAAGACAGGACACTGGTCTCAGGTCAAAATCAATGCGTGGGCAGCCTGGACTGAACCCCATGGTGTGTGGTTCCAAAAGTCTTGGTTTTTTTCCACTGTCCCGCTTTTGCAACTTGGGCTACACTGGAGGAAGTAGGGTGTTCTTGAGCACACAAACAGCCCACCACCTCTTCTGCAGACAGATCCTGGAGGAATCTCGACTGCTACCTCTCTAAGGAGGCACTAACGCTCTTCATAACCCTTCTTCGCTATCAGGCTTTTATTCCAGGACCTCCTTCCTGGTCTAAGACTCTCTTCTTTTTTTTCTTTATTGATTTTTTTTTTTTTTTAGAGTGAGTGGAAGGAGAGAGATAGAAACATCGATGAGAGAGAACATCAATTTGCCTCCTGCATGCCGCCCCCCCCCCCCCCCGGGGATCGAGCCCACAGCCTGGGCATGTGCCCTGACCACGCGGCCGGGCTCAGCCTCCCACCGTCACTGAATGGCTTCCCCAAGGCTCCCCTCTCCTCTCTCCTGTCCACGTTCCTTCTAAACACTCCCTCTGGCCAGCATCTGCAGGCACAGGGTGAGTTCTTAGCCCTTCTAGGCTCTGTCCCTCTCCCTTCACTCTGCCTGACCTCCTTCACTTTCGCCCGGGTTCGCCCAACCCAGCTTGATCTCTCTTCTTACTTCCTGAGCTGCTAGGAGCTCGAGATGCAAGGAGTAAACAGAACACAGCCCTGGGAGTCACATGATCTGGGCTCAGCTGCCAACTCTGCCGTGAACAGCCTGCCAACGTGGGCAAGGTCAGTGAGGTCCTCGAGCCTCTGCCCCGTTGACACTGACCAGTGGGCTGGATGCGAGGCTGAGGGGATGTGACGTGTTACCGAGAGCCCAGGGAAGTGGGATGCATCTGACCGCTATCAACACGGAGGGCAATCCGCACACAGGCTTCCGACCGGGAATAAGCTCCTCCTGCCCAACTTTACTGAGAGACTACTGACGTACAGCACTATGTAAGTTTAAGGGACACAACATGATGAGCTGATACCTGTGCACGCTGGGAAGTGGCCCCCACAATAACATTAGTTAACACGTGCATTGCTCACCTAGCTACCATTCCTTGTGAGTGAGGAGGACTGTTAAGATCTATGCCCGGCCAGTGTGGCTCAGTGGTTGAGCATTGACCCCTGCACCAGGATGTCACCGGTTTGATTCCTGGTCAGGGCACATGCGCAGGTTGTGGGCCCGATCCCCAGTGGGGGGCATGCAGGAGGCGGCCAATCGATGTTCTCTCTCATCGATGTTTCTATCTCTCTCTCCCTCTCTCCTCCTCTCTTTCTAAAATCAATAAAGAAAAAAAATTTTTTAAAAGATCTACTCTGCACATGCGCAGGTTGTGGGCCCGATCCCCAGTGGGGGGCATGCAGGAGGCAGCCAATCGATGTTCTCTCTCATCAATGTTTCTCTCTCTCTCTCCCTTTCCCTTCCTCTCTCTCTAACATCAATAAAGAAAAAAAATTTCTTTTAAAGATCTACTCTCTGTGGGGGGACGGAAGAGATAAACCACAGAACTTTTATGCATGCATGTGTAAACAAGGTCATAGACATTATTGCGAGGAGGGTGTCTAGGGGACAAAAAATATCTGTAACAAAAATTAATTAATTAAAATAATTAATTAATTAAGATCTACTCTCTTCACTACAGCTCTGCTAACTATAGTCACCATGTAAGTCCAAATTATGTTTCAAGCTTTAAAAAAAAAAAGAGAGAGAGAGAGAGAAAACAAGAAAGAAAGACCAGGTTGAATGCCTTCAATTCTAGAACCTTCACACCATCTGGTCTGAAATGATCATCTTTCCGGCAGGTGTCTTTTGCTCCTTAAGCTCTGAAAGTGTAAACCAGTCCATCTCAGACCTGTCTGCTGGCGACCGATGCACAATTTTTCTCCGTCTCCTCCTGCACCTTCTCCTGCAAAGTGTGTCTCTTTCCGAAGGAAGGCGGCCTCCTGCTATTGGCTGCGCTGAGCCCGGACCACAGCACTCGGGGCGAGGCCCTGGGGGCACAAGCAGGGGAATGTGGGCCCGGTATCAGGAACCATGGCCTCCGGCACCGTCTGGACCGCAGAGCAGGACTCGAAGGCGGCAGTGGCAGAAGCGTCCCCGAGTCAGGGAGCTGCGGGCCAGACCCCGGCTCGGAGCGAGCCCTCGGCACCTTGTCCAGACGGCAGGCCGGGCACAGGATGATTTGACCGAGGCGGCCTCTGTGTCCACGGCTTTGAACTCTCACGTCCCTTCCACTGCAGCGAGCTGTAGACCCCTGTGCATTTCCTCCGGAGGGTTCTGCCAAGGCGGGAGAGCCGGCCCTCCCGGACCCTTCACTGCACCGCCCGTTCTAGGCTTATGCAGAAACTTCGGGAAAGAGAGCAGAGGACCCCACCCTCCCCTAGAAGTCTGATCTCTGGCAGAGTTTGCTGAACCCACCCTGGCTCCATTGTGTGTCGTGGGGACAAAGTCTGTGTCATTTCCTTTCGACGTGAGGGGAGTAGGTCAGGAAGACAGGTTTAATTATAGTGTCTGCCACCTTATTCTAGAGACCAGACTTCCCTGGGCCTGTTTCTGCGGCCGCAGAAAACCCATAATAACGTTGCATCGCATGGAATCGAAGACGCCCGTCATTTCATGCTCTTCCGAGAGAGAAGGAAAGATGCTGCCGGTGACGTGCAGCCGGGGGCCACAGAGGTTAGCGTGTTAAAGAGAGAAAGGAAGTAAGTGTCTTCGAACCAATGAAATGCGAGGCCTCGCTCAAAGGGTTGCCGCGAACTTAATTAAGATCACGCATCTGAAAGTGTTTTGAAAGCTGTCGAGAACAGGAGACGCACTGTTGCATTTAATAGAGGCAGCCCAGCGCCACGGGAGAGCCTGCGCCCACCCTGGTTCGCATCCCGGCGACAGCAGCTCCGTGGCGAGGTCCCAGACAACACCCTTTACCCTTGCGGGTCTCAGGTTCCTACTCTGCAGAATGGAGGAATGAGTCCTTCCCAAGCCTAACATCACAAGTCCACACAGGACTTAGTTACACTAAAACGTATTTATTTATCTGAAGCTCCCATCTCACGGGGTGTCTGTATTTTCGTTTGCAAATCTGACAACCCCCTCTAAGCCCCAGGGATCCACCAGTGTAAGTTGTCAAGTGCTCTGGGTCCGAGGAACGAGACCTGGGCAGGCTTGAAGGCAAAGAATGCTGAACCCAGGGTAGGGATTCTCGCAAGCTTCCCATGGAGGGCTGGGCAGTGGGGTGGTGGTACTGGGAGGCAGTACGAGGAGTCTGGGAGGCCCAGAGGCCCAAGGGCTGCTTCCAAGGCTGAATCTTTGGGCACAGGCGGTACTCAGATGCTGTCTTATGAGAAGCCAGAAGCAACAGACTCCAAATGAATGTCTTTAAAAAAAAAAAAAAAAAAATGCAGATGACTAAGAGTAATAGCTGCAAGAAGAAAGAGAACTCAAGAGTTACATGGGGGAAGAACATGTTCCAGTGTTTTTCAGTAAATGAAGGAAAAGCTGGAACTTACTCATTTGTTATTTTTGTAAGATTTTCAAATGCATGATTTTTTCCCCTGTTTCGTCCCCCCTTTTGCTCTCCACAAAAATGTTTCTCCGACATCGTCAGCTGCTGCTTCTCGCACACGGCGTCTCAAACTGCACAGCAACAGCCAAGGTCAAGGTCGCTCCTCTGCGCTGGGGTCCCCCTGGAGCGCGTCCCAGGTCGGCTCCGGCTTCAGGCTTAATACCACCTTGTTCCGAGAAGGCAGAGCCCGTGGGGTTCTTGGCGTGTTTGCAGGTTAGCAGCTGCTAAATTCGGGGCTTTGATACTTGACCGTGTTTCTGAGCTATTGAAATAGACTGGGATTCTGGGCAGCAGAAGATGAACGGCATTTGTGTTCTCCGGACACACTCATTCCTGTGAATTGGGTAGACGGGGTCACGGTTCCCGGCTTGCCAGCGAGGGGCCCGAGTGGCACACGCCCTGCGGCTGGTGAAAGCTGGGCCCTGGCCCCTCTCCTTCCTCCCCGGGGGTGGTCTTGGCCCTTCGCGGGAACCATCTGGGCCGCCGTGGCCTCGTCCGAGCATCACGGAGAGTATTCGCAGGACTATCTGTGAAGAGCATCTGAAACACTGTGTATGGAAAGGCATTTCAACTCCCAAGTGGCTTATCAGTACTAGCAATTCCCATCTATCCATTTAGTTTATTGGCAGAACTGGGAACAGAATCTCAATCTTTTTAGATGAAGTCTTCCCCGCTCCCAGTTTTCAACATGTGCAACCTCGTGTAGGTAGGCAAGCCAGCACCCCAAGGGTAAGTCTTGTTCTTATGTGGGGTCTCCAGCCCTTCTCCGAAGGCAGAGTACACGAACTTGGACTTCGGGGTGCCCCTGACAAGGCAGAGCGGCGGGGAACGGCCCTTCTGCGGATGGACAGACCCATCAATAGGGGGAAGCTATAGAAGAAAAGAATTTCATTTATTTTTTGTATCTTGAGGAAGAAAGCTGTTTATGAAGAGCAAACTATTAAAAGCAGGAGACATTCAAGATCTTTCTCAGCATAATGTCAGTTTTGTTCAGAAAAACAAGAGTATTTTGGAGATGGGAGATGTATTGCCAATTCACAAGACCAATTTCCAAGAGCTCTGTGCACAGAAAAACTGAACAGTCGATTAGGGAGGCATAGTTTTCTAGGATCTGTTATTAAAAATATAACTTAGATGTGGCCAAGTAAAGCCAGAAGAAATCTTAGCGATCACAGTAGCCAGGACCTGAATTTTGCTGATTTTGAAAACGAAATCTAAATAAGAAGGGGTTTTGACACACAGCAAATATGGGCAGAGCCAGAGCCTGGCTCTCAGGATCACTCGTCTTTCTTGGGATTTGCGCGAGTTCCTCCGCAGAGAATTTTGCGGAAGGGTGATGCGGTGACGAGGCCCCCCCGGCATGGCCAGAGGTCAACATTTCCTGGGGGCGGCGCCTCCGTAGGAACATCGATGTGACCAAAAACACATCGATTGGCTGCCTCCGGCACAACCACAACCAGGGCCTGGGATTGAACCTGCAACCCTTTGGTCCAAGGGCTGGCACTCTCACCGCTGAACCAAACAGGCCAGGACAGGTTCCTGAGTTCTTTATTGAGACAGAAAACAAACAGTTCCCTTTGAAGAGAAGAGGGCGTAGCCGGTCCCCCCTGTGGCTCGGAAGCACCCGAACTGGTCATTTCATCCTCAGCCTAGTCATGCTTCCTCAGCAGTCTCCCACTCTCTGGGTAGCACGGTGCTCTCTTTGAGTAGCATCACGTTAAAAGATGCTGGCTCTGTTCATTTTTCACAAAAGGCTTAGGAAAGAACCATCCAGGGTTGCAGAGATGGGGTAGGATATCTGCTGGTTTTAAAAGAAAGAAAAAAATAACAAAAACGACACCAATGCCTCCCAGACAAAAGTGCCTGTGACAAACGCGACTCAGACGTCAGCGTTAGAAAAACTTTGTCACCCCTCGGCACCTGGGTTCTGACATTAGACGATGAGAATCAGGCGCCCCCTCCCCTTTCCTGACTGGCGTACTAGAAAGTCAAGACCGAAATGTGTTCTCGATGTATATGTCTCCTCCCGGCTCGTGCAGCTGAGAACAAAGGGATGATCACCCCATTCGCCCTTTAACTTCAGATCCAGGGTTTGAGCTTTATCTTTCTTCCGTTTTATTTTGAGCTGCCCGGAATCACTGTTGCAATTAGTCTATATTTAAAACAAAAATAAGTACAATAAGGTGATAGGTTATGGAAGAATTTATGATATCAATTTAAAGAGAAAGTAACGATAGAATAGGCTGTGATACCAAAGCTTTGGTCTTCCGACCTGCACATTTGCACCCTTTCTTTCGAGAAAATCTCTCTGTCGTTCCCTGTGATGATGGCGGGACTGTCAGTCAAAATGCCCAGCTCCTCCCTGGAACTGCTGTGCCCCTGGCTCCTGTGATTTGTTCAGAGGTAAGTGAGAGACCCAAGCAGAACCGATCATGTTATTGCCTGGATGGCTCTATGCGTCTCGTGAGAAGAAGTGTTTCTTGCTGCTGGAAATTGTAAATCTGGGGCTGCCAACAGTCATATCCCTGCCCCCTGGAGGTGGACTCCACCAATGAAGCCAACCAGAGATAAGCAGACTGGAGAGAGGAAGGGAGAAAACAAACCCTAATGGTGTCACTTACATTCTCGGACCCTAACTTCTTTGGGTCCAGAGAGGGGTGGTCCTGTGCAGGTTTGAGCTGTTTGACTTGGCTGAGCCTAAAACTTGATCTATCCAACGGTGTCCAGTAGATTCCATCGTTTCTGTTCCCAGATGATGTGAGTTGCGTTTTCACCCTCACAGATAAAGATTTTTTCCCTCAATAGTAGAAGGATGGCAGCATGAATCAACTTAGTGGCTTCGTCAAAGGAACTGTGTCTTCTGATGAAATCTTACGCGAGCCCCAGTATGGAGAGAACAGAATGGCACCTCTGTGGTTGATGTGGGGGTGGGTGGGGACACAGGTGGAACTCAGCCTGAGCTTCGCAGCTTCACAGTAGACCTTGAGGCATCTCTGGGGGACCCTAGTGCTCCTGGCAACCAGTTATAGAACAACTTGAGATGAGTCGACCCTACAACTCCCTACATCATGAATTCGGTGAGAGCGGGGACACATCCATCTTATTCTCTTTCATATCCCAGTGCCTAGCACAGCGGCCGGGGGTAAGTGCACAGTTACTTTTCCGCAGAATGGATGTTGGTGTTATTTTCTATTTGTGTCTCCTTAGCTAAGTGCCACACCCCTCTTCTGGAGTGTGAATTTCTTCCATAGCTGCTGAGAGGTCAAATTGGAACACAAGGTGTATCAGTTCTGACATGGGGTCCCTTCCACCTACTTCCTCCCAAACTCTGTAGACCTCTGTTGCATGCATGCAGTTACACACCAGCCTTGGAATCAGGAGGGCTGTCCTGTAGGTGCAGGTCCACTGTGGTGTGACTTTACCCAAGCCCCCTCTGACTTGGGCCCCCATTTTCCTCCTAGTACATGAGGAGGCTGAGTCTGGGGAGCCCTGAGATCCGTCCAAGTCTGCCATTCCATGGCTCAATATAGAGCAGGATATTGATGACTCACTTAGCAGGATAAACAAGTTCTCCCAGTGTGCAGTCTGCTAAAGTAATGAGCAATGAGCGGAACTCTTTCTAAACAGAAAAAAATTTTCACACCAGACAGAGTCCAAAACCTCTGAGGGTTAAGTGAGGGGAACTATAACCCTAAGCAGATGAATCCTCTAAAATAATATTGCAACACCTCCTGGCATTCCAATCCCTGTTTCCATAGGCTCTCTCCTGAGTGATTCAACTGGTATGCATGGGGACACCTGAGGTCACCTCCAGTCCTGGCCCTGGTCCCTTCCAGCCCAGAACACCCTCTATGCAATGCTACAGGAAGGTTTCTCGGGTACACGGAACATACAGACTCCCTCGTAAAGCCTCCCAGGGACACCACAGGTTCATCGGCGGCCAGTTGGTGACTAAGATTCCTTTTTCTCTCCTCTAGGCAAATGTGTGCCCCAAAGATTCCTAGGACTCATAGGAAGCCAATACTAAGAGGAAGACATGATTGCATCCCTGAAATCTACTGTCCTGTGTCAATACCACAAGAGGCATACGAGGTACTTCATAGCATCCCCCAATGACAGATGAGGAAAGTGAAATTCAGACACACCGAGTAACTTAGACAATATCATCCCACTTCAGAGAGGAGGGCCACCACCCAAACCCAGAGCATCTCACTCTGTCCCTGGGTTTTCAACCCCTATTACGTCTCCAGCAGACGAGGCCATGCTTCCTTTAGTAAACGTGAGAAAAGAAGCTTTGACAAAAACCAGATGAAACTATGTTCTTCAACTGATAGGATGCTGGTCACGTGAACCATGGGTGGAGGTGACAGCAGGTCCCTGTGTTAGATTCAGGATCCAGAGGGACAAATGGCCAGTGGACGAAGGGGTAACTGGTCCCAAACGTCCCTGCACTGGGCAGTCACGGGCTGTCCTCCTGGCTGGTTCCCCAACACAAGCATCCCCGAAACTAGAGCCAGAGGCCCAGCTCTCGGCAAACCCAGTAAGGAGAGTCGCTCATAAGCCTGTTGGCAGAGGTGTCCGTCCTAGGCAACCCGGCGAGACTGCCATCAACAGCGTCTTTCCAGAGACTTTCTGATGGCCTCAGCGCCGTGGAGCTGTCTCCCTGCATTAGGCTTCGCATTCTCTGCAACATTGTGGACCCATTTCAGTGCAAACACACACCTTTGGGGACCTTGGAGGGACAGGATGGTGGGATCTGGAACAAGTTGTATCTACGCCTGTGACGCAAATGACCCCGAAAGCATTGGTGGGCATAGCTCTGCATGCAACGTGCAACCACGGAGGAAGAACTATTTCCAGAGTCTGACGACAGGAAAGCTGTGCTTTTGCTCATTAATTAATGCAATTCGTGTGCTCAGACAGGGTGCATTTCGCAACCTCTTGTGTTTAGCTTTGGGCAGCGGCAGCCGGAAACACACCATCGACTCGGACCCGCCGGGCTCTCTGGGAACGACCTGAGAGGACTTCTCCGCCGCTTGGCCTCACCAGCTGTCCCTCGCTCTTCAGGACTCTGTCCGGCCATATTGTTTTCCAGAGGGTCCTCCACTTCCCCAGCCTGGATCCAGTAGCCCCACAAATCCTGGAGCTTACGTGTGTCACGGGAATTCTCGTTCCTCGTCAGCATCCCCCTGTATCCGAGCGCCGTCCGGGCAGGGACACGTGTCCTCTGTGCCTGCGTCTCCTGGACAACGCGTGTGCAGAAAACGTTACCGGGAATATCTGCTGCTTTAACGTCTGTTGAGCAGATAGACAAAGGAAGCCGGGGGGTGGGGGGGGGCAGGGAAAGAGGGATGGAGGGAATGAAGGGAGAGGGCAGTTGGAACTGAATCGATGTTCAGTTCTAAGGATGATCAGCCCAGACTTCTAAGCTCTTCACCTTTTCCTCCTTTACGCGTCAGTCCTTTGGTGTCTGCCCTTAGAGTTGTATGTAATTATTTTATCAAGAAAGACGCAAAATGGCCCAAGACCATTCATAAATACACAAGACTCTGTGGGATGACTTAGCTGTCACAGCGTCAACACGAGTGACCGTTTTGCTCAGCCAGAAGTCCCCATAGCCACAGAGTCACACGGAAGAGAGCGGACGTATATCTGTGTCGTGCAGGTAAACCATCCCCAGAGAAACGGAGTCAGAACTGCAAACTGGGTGCCCTACCAGAGACGCAACCCTCAGGTCCTTCTCCCTGGGAAAGGCATTTGGAAGCCAGCAGGAAGCTGGCTTGGAGAGCGTCCCCAGGGACAGTCTGCAGCCCAGCAGCACTAAGGCAGGGCCAGGCCAGGCCACTGTCCGCCTGCTCCCGCCGTAGTCCGCCGTCTCCACCCCACCCCCACCCCCCGGCCTGCTCCCCCATCAGCCTGTTCCAGGGATCAGTAAAACAGCTCTCGATGTTCTGCTTCTGTAACTCACATTTGTGCTCAGAGAGCCTAAGGGATTTGGCCACATTTATGTATGTAAAGTGTAGTAGCGTCTGAAATTTGAGTCATGCTTTTCTCTTTTCTCATGAATTTCACTCTTTTTGCATCTCCAAGGATCACCGAGCTCTCCGTGGGACTCCACGCCGGCTCCGAGTCCTGTGCTCTGCTCGGTGATCTGGTGGGTGAAGACTCCTAGAGGTGATCCCCAGCGTCAGATCCCATTCGGGGTGGGTGATATGCGGGGGCTGGATAAAGTATGTTTAATAACATAGCAAGTGTCCAGCCAGTGTGGCTCAGGGGCTGAGCATCAACCCATGCCCTAAGAGGTCACCGGTTTGATTCCTGGTCAGGACACATGCCCAGGTTGTGGGTCCAATCCCCAGTGGGGGGCATGCAGGAGGCGGCCAATCGATGTTCTCTCTCATCCATGTTTCTGTCTCTCTCTTCCTCTCCCTTCCTCTCTCTCTAAAATCAATAAAGGAAAAAATAAATAACATAGCAAGTCTATACTCAGAAAATTTGAGATATGCATTTTTTTTAAAAATAGTAACTACAAAGTATAAAGTTTTACAAAAGTTGCCTCATTAGAAAATAAGCTGAAGATGAAACTCTTGAGGGAAATATCGGAAAACCCAGCTCGGCAGCCGGGGTGCGAAGACGGCCAAGCCCATCCCAAGGGACCCCAACTGTCTTGTCAAAGGTTCATCCCGCAGGAGGGCGTCAGATGGGCCCCGGGGGCAAGAGTCTCAGGCCACCCCCCGAGGCATCTCGGTAAATCGCATCTGATCTTGGTGAGCAGTGTAAAAATCCTGTAAACACATCTTCCTCCCCTTGGGACGAATTCCGCATGGCTCACCAGGATGGCATCTCAAGCTGCTCCGGCTTCGTGCAGAAACCTACTGCTCATTCCCGCTGCAAACGTCCGTCGCTGTCGGGTCTCATCCCAGACCCTACATGAGGGTCCAAGAATAAGCGTGTCATGGTGCCTGCAAGAAGGCCATAGATCCTGTACCTCAGTCCCTTAGATGGTGGAAGAGTGGAGACCGTCAATCAGATCAGGGCTGGTCTTGCTGTTTGCAACCCTGCACCACCAGCTCCCAACTGGAGCCAAAGGGCTGGAAACGACAAACCCTTCTACAGAATGACGACGACTGTGGCCCTTTGCAGAAAGGATGCTTTCTCCAGCTCACCAGCGGTTCTTGGCTTTTGCTCCCTGACGGACCTCCGCACCTTGGCGTAATCTCGTCAGCTGTGAGATTTCCATCAGACTCCCATGTTCTGAAAAGCCGTGTGAGCCACAGGTCTCTGGTTTGCCCCTGGGAATTTCTCTTGTCCATCTTCATTCATTCAGCACATGGGGGACGGATCTGACTCTGCGCCGGAACCCTTGTGGGCCACTGGAGTAGAGACGGGAATTAGACAGGCCCTGTCCTCAAGCAGGCCACCATCCAGAGGTGGGGGGGAGCTCCCGTGTGGGATGGTAGTCCAGCAGGGCTTCCTGGAAGAGGTGACCCCAGAGCTGTGCCTTGAAAGAAGACGTCGTAAAACAGCTGCTAAGTTTCTCCCCTCACTGGCCTTCAGTGTCCTCCCCCACATGCACGAGGACCACTTAGATGAGTCTTAAGTTTCTTTACCATCCAAGGAGCAAGTCTCTAAAGGTAGGACCTGTGCTTGGTAAGGCACAGGGAAGCTTAGGATGTGTGTTCATTTCTATAATTACTAAGGAGCTTATAGTTTAACATTCCTTTTCATGCCCTAAATCTGGTTCGGCTAGGTGAGCATTTCACTAGAGGTCAAAAGACCTGGGCCCTGGCCCTGGCTTTGTATTCTTGGGAAAAGACGCTAATCAGTGCCCTAGAGCTGGCCCTCCAGGGCCAATCTCTTCGCCTCCGGCTCTGCTTCCCAGGGTGCTGTGGGGACAGTGGTCAGGGCAGCAGGAGATAAATATCAGCAATACTCAGGAGGTGGGTGGGTCTCCTCCTCCCACATCCCTTCCAGACCCGCCCTAGGAAGCCCTCCCCTCCCCCGGCCTGGGGCTCACAGCCAGGGTGGAGGGGGATCTGGAGCGTCCTTCCCCCGCCAGGACCCGGAAATCTCCACTTCTTTCCCAGAAGAGGAAAGCTCCATTGTTTCTCCTTCCGAGGGGCCAGGTTGTTCCAGGAAGGATGTGTGCTTCCCTTTGAAGTCTGAATTCACTTCTTTTTTAGTAAGGAAGGATCAGAGCACCGGGAATCCCAATGACTCTGACATCCATTAAGATGGATCACCAAGCTAGTCTCCAAAGAGAATGGACTGGCCACCCTGGGGAGCACCTAGGGTTACGCTGAGAGGAGCCGGGTGAATGACACAACCCCTTGGATGTGTGTGGGGACCCCACCCACCAGCTCCTGCGCAGCTGGTCCTCCATTCAGAGTCCACTGCCTGCCCTGTGGGACACTCACGATCCCCTTGCTTTCTCTGGACCTTGGACGCCTTGTCAACTCTTTGTCAGGAGTTAGACTTGCCCAGCAGTTTACAAACACACCTTTGTCTTCCTCGCTGTAGCAGTGCCTGGGAACCACACATGTAAACTGTGAAAGGAAACCGGCTTCCACGTGGCGGGGGAGGGCTCCCCGTGGGTCCCCGCCCCCTCTCCTTGAGCGCGCTCCATGGAGTCTCAATTCCGGAACCCTTCCCCGGTGAAAAGAACTCCACCCTGTTGTGCCCTTGGCTGAGCATAGGAACAGTCCCTATTCCAGCGGGCACAGGCCTAACCCTTGGCACACTAACTCAGTTAACCCTCTCGACAGCGGTGGTCCTTACACACGGAAGTCATTTGCTCAGTTACAGCTGAGAAGAACATAGGGTTCGAGGCCAGGCCAGCTCCTTCCCCACGCCGCCTGGCTCCCTGGCCCAGGCCCCTTGCCCTGCCCCAGGCAGGTCCAGATTAAGTAACAAGGGGGTGAGGCAACTACTCCCACAGGGATTAGAGAATAAAAGGCTTCTGGCTGGCCGAGCCTTGAGACAAAGGGGGAGGGAGCGTGCGGGTTCTGGGTCCCCACCAAGGTGGAAGCTCATTACGGAGGCTGGGAGTGTGTGCCCGCAGCTCCCGGCCCAGCCACACACATGCTCTGGCAGCACACTTCACACGGGCCCTCATTAGGCAGCAAGCCCGCTGCGGCTTCATCACGGGCAGTTCAAGAGCAAAGCATGGGCTCAGCCTCCCCGGCCCTCACTGGAGCCACGGGCCGGCTGCAGCCCTTGCGCAGGCTCTGTGCTAATGACGCACCTCTTAGAGACCTGGGGCTGGAAGGAAGCCTGGCAGGACGGAGAGCCCTCAGGCACCAACTATACTTCAATGAGCAGTTGTTTACCGCAAAGCACCCATGTGCCGGGCACTGGGTCTGGTGGTCGTGGGGACTCAGAGGTGACATCCCTGGACGACAAGCATTTTGTGGGTTTAAAGGACTGGTTCAGTCGGCTAGAAAACCATGTCCTTGTACCCCACACACCCGTCTTTGCAAGGACCGGGGATGAGTTGATGCACAGCTTGGCACCAATGGCATTGCCCTGGGCAAGTCTCCCCTGCTCACACACTGTCCTCCCTGCTTGGAGAGGTGCATTCCTAGAGACGTTCCTTCTGGACTGATTCAGCATCACCTCTTCCAGGACACCTCCTGGCAGGCGTCGGCAGGTGGGAGCCCATCCTCCGGGCTCCATGAATCTGTGTGCCTGCCCCCCCCCTGCATTCTGCCCGCCCACTTCCTGAGCCTGTGTCCCTGTCTGCTCCCCCAGCCCGCACTGGAACCACAGGGCGCTGACCTAACATTGCGGGTGGAGCTGGCCCTCTCGGGGCTGTAGTTACTTCTACTAAATGAGGGGCCCGACGGATGATGGGATGATGAGGTTGCCGACAGAAACTGACCAGGTGACATTCGGTGCACCTGGAAGGGGGCTCCTGGCAGACACGCGTTTCCAGAGTGGGGTGATCTCCAGGCAGTTCCTGATCAGCTTTGAAGTAGATGCTGCTTTTCCTGGGGAGTCGTGGGGGAGCCTGGATTATTGGGTTCCAGGTAAGACTGGCGACCCCAGAGCTTTGGTTACACTCACCCTGAGAACCTCTAGGCTCAAATCCAAGAAAGAGTAACAAATCGGCTTTGGGCCTCAACAGACTTGGAGTCCATGCCTGAGTGGATCACTCGCAGGTGGTGCATGTCTTCCCGAGCTTACTTCCTGAGCGTAATCCGCACCTCTGAAGGAGGCACTGAGGATTGCTTCGGTGAGACAGGGCACGTCGGTGAGGCAGGGCACGTCGGTGAGGCAGGGCACGTCGGTGAGATAGGACACGTCGGTGAGCAGGACACGTCGGTGAGGCAGGGCACGTCGGTGAGACAGGACACGTCGGTGAGGCAGGACACGTCGGTGAGACAGGACACGTCGGTGAGACAGGGCACGTCGGTGAGGCAGGGCACGTCGGTGAGGCAGGGCACGTCGGTGAGGCAGGGCACGTCGGTGAGGCAGGACACGTCGGTGAGATAGAACACGTCGGTGAGATAGAACACGTCGGTGAGGCGGGACACGTCGGTGAGGCGGGACATGTCGGTGAGACGGGGCACGTCGGTGAGGCGGGGCACGTCGGTGAGGCGGGGCACGTCGGTGAGGCGGGGCACGTCGGTGAGGCAGGACACGTCGGTGAGATAGAACACGTCGGTGAGATAGAACACGTCGGTGAGGCGGGACACGTCGGTGAGGCGGGACATGTCGGTGAGGCGGGGCACGTCGGTGAGACGGGGCACGTCGGTGAGGCGGGGCACGTCGGTGAGGCGGGGCACGTCGGTGAGATAGAACACGTCAGTGAGGCAGGACACGTCGGTGAGACGGGGCACGTCGGTGAGGCGGGGCACGTCGGTGAGGCGGGGCACGTCGGTGAGGCAGGACACGTCGGTGAGATAGAACACGTCGGTGAGATAGAACACGTCGGTGAGGCAGGACACGTCGGTGAGGCGGGGCACGTCGGTGAGACAGGACACGTCGGTGAGACAGGGCACGTCAGTGAGGCAGGGCACATCGGTGAGGCAGGGCACGTCGGTGAGGCAGGGCACGTCGGTGAGATAGAACACGTCGGTGAGATAGAACACGTCGGTGAGACGGGGCACGTCGGTGAGGCGGGGCACGTCGGTGAGGCGGGGCACGTCGGTGAGGCGGGGCACGTCGGTGAGATAGAACACGTCAGTGAGGCAGGACACGTCGGTGAGACGGGGCACGTCGGTGAGGCGGGGCACGTCGGTGAGGCGGGGCACGTCGGTGAGGCAGGACACGTCGGTGAGATAGAACACGTCGGTGAGATAGAACACGTCGGTGAGGCAGGACACGTCGGTGAGGCGGGGCACGTCGGTGAGGCGGGGCACGTCGGTGAGATAGAACACGTCGGTGAGGCAGAACACGTCAGTGAGACAGGACACGTCGGTGAGACAGGACACGTCGGTGAGACAGGGCACGTCGGTGAGGCAGGGCACGTCGGTGAGACAGGACACGTCGGTGAGACGGGGCACGTCGGTGAGGCGGGGCACGTCGGTGAGACGGGGCACGTCGGTGAGACGGGGCACGTCGGTGAGGCGGGGCACGTCGGTGAGGCAGGACGCGTCGGTGAGACAGGGCGCGTCGGTGAGACAGGACACGTCGGTGAGACAGGACACGTCGGTGAGACAGGGCACGTCGGTGAGGCAGAACACGTCGGTGAGGCAGGGCACGTCGGTGAGACGGGGCACGTCGGTGAGGCGGGGCACGTCGGTGAGGCGGGACACGTCGGTGAGATAGAACACGTCGGTGAGACGGGGCACGTCGGTGAGGCGGGGCACGTCGGTGAGACGGGACACGTCGGTGAGACAGGACACGTCGGTGAGACAGGGCACGCCGGTGAGACAGGACACGTCGGTGAGACAGGACACGTCGGTGAGACAGGGCACGTCGGTGAGACAGGGCACGTCGGTGAGACAGGGCACGTCGGTGAGACAGGGCACGTCGGTGAGGCGGGGCACGTCGGTGAGACAGGGCACGTCGGTGAGGCAGGACACGTCGGTGAGGCAGGGCACGTCGGTGAGACAGGGCACGTCGGTGAGACAGGGCACGCCGGTGAGGCAGGACATGCGAACGGGCAGCGTCTGCCAGTCCCTCTCGAGGGGGCATCTGCCTTGTACCACAGCAGTGCTGCCCCCAGAGAGAGGGAAGACCCAGGAGGACATCGCCTTCCTGGCTGGCCCGGCGGCCCCATCCCCAGACGCCGAGTCATCACTCACTGGACCCAGCACATTAGTTAAATACGCACAATTTTATTGATTGAAGAGATTAGGACAAAAACATTAAACCAAATACAGGACAAAGCACCAGAGGCCCCAGATTCCCACCATGCATGCCGACAATCTCTCCTCCTCCGGGGTTCTTAAAAAATAGGGGAGAGGGAAGGGGAACAGGTCCTCCTCCACACAGCACCATCTTCAGAGTGGAAACCTCTCTCCTCGATCTCTTCCGTCATCGATAGGATCCGGGGCAGGTCCATGGGCGCCGCGCCTCCGGACATGGACGGGAAGCCGCCTCGTGCGAGGGGGGCCGGGCTCCTGCTGGGCGGGCTCGAAGCATCCACGGTCTGCACACACATGCCACGTACTACAATGGAGCACAGATTCAAGTAACATTTACACACTACAGTCCACGTGTTACCTACCCCAAAACAGGACCATTTCACAAAACGTGTACAGGCAGTCAAATCCAAACAGCTGAGGTACTGGGAACAAATATTTATGCCAAAAGAGTTCTGTATCATACAGCAAGAGAAAAGCCGTTAATAAAACAAACAAACAAACAAAACAAAAAAAAATAAACATTGGCCACTCAAAATCAAATAAAGCTATCTAGAAAAGGCAAAGGAAAGGTTATTTCAGGGACAGAAATACTCAAACAAGAAAAAAAAAAATATATATATATATATAAATGTTAACGACAGCATGTAACATGTCATCCCAAGTCAACCCGTAATTGAAGTACTGGCTTAATACATCACAATGTGACATTTTCCTTAATAAATAGAAGAGTTCTTGATGATACAAAGGTGCGTATTGGGATAGAGAGCTGTTTTTATTTATATCACCCTAGCTTTCAGCCGATTTTCTTTCCCACTTGTCTCTACCGAGGGTTTTTGTCCAAAGCAGAGGGCCTTCCAAGCCACACGGATCATTCGTAAAGAAAACGAAGAAGCTGCCCTGTATTTTATACATGTTGGACAACATGTATAACATGCTTTGCCCCACTAGCCTCCAATGAAACAAAGATAAAAAGGTTTCGTTGAGAGCCCGGGTTTCAGACCCCACAGCCACCACCAGGAACGCCTGTCAGGGAAACCTCCTCGTTCAGAAGAGAAACACTGGGGAGTCGAACGCCTCTTCTCCTTCCTTTTTCTTTCTTTCTTTCTTTCTTTAAACTATGATAGCAGTAATGCATCTGGAAGTTTGACTTCTAATAGCTTCCTGCCACAAACCAATCGACGCAAAACAGAATAGCTTATTAAAGGACCGATTATTTTTTCCCCCCCTTCAGGGAGCACAGAATGAACATGTCATTTCCTGCCCGGCACATGAGATCGTTTCTTTAGAAGAAATGAGTCGGAGAGAGCGATTAAGACACACACACTGGACTTTGATTTTCTGTAGCGTAGCACCCAGGTCTCAGGTCAGTCTGTGTGCACCGAATTGTTTTTGAAGTGAACGGTAATTACCAGATAGGTGGTTGGCTTGTTTCGCAAGAAAACAAAAACAAAACCAAAACGAAAAAGGAAAAGAAACCCTTGGCCGGTTGTACCTTCCCTGAATCACGACAAGGAGTTAAATGCTAACAGTGCAATGCCAAGATGCTGTTTGAGGCAGAGGTTGATTCTGTGGGGACCTGTGACTACTTCTGAAGGAAATGCAAAGTGGGCGGAGCCAACTGACAGGGTGGTCCCTGGGGCCACATTGGGGAGGAGAAACTCCAGGGGGCTCCCACCCCCTGACCCGACCCCTGAGCCTGACCCCGCCCCACACCTCTGGCCCCCCGTGCGACATGTTCCATCAGCTCCTTGAAGGTTTTCCTTCTTTGAACCAAGAAACCTGTGAGTGTCTCCTCCACCAAGCCAGGTGACATGTGTCCCTGGCAGGACCCCTTTCCACTGCCCTCTGCCACTCCTGGCACCAGCTCAGTCTCGGGGGGTGGGGGGGTGAGCTCAGTTAAAGAACGGGTCCAAGTTCTCCTCCATGTTGACGTCCGGCACCAGCTGATCCGACACCTCCTTAGCACCGTATCCTGAATTCGAGACGCTAAAATCTGTAGAAAACCAAGGATGGTCCAGAATTTCCTGCGAGGTCAGCCGCTCCGAGGGCTCCCGCCGCAGGATGCTCCGGATGAGGCACTTGGCCTTGGGCGACAGGGTCTCTGGAATGTTGAACTGGCCACGCCGGATCTTGCTGAAGAGGGAGCTGGGCTCAATGTCATGGAAGGGGTACCGCCCCACCAACATGGTGTACAGCATCACGCCCAGGCTCCACACATCGGCCGCTTTGCCCGAGTAGCTGCCACTAGTGTTCAGGATCTCGGGGCTCACGTAAGCCGGGCAGCCGTGCTTATCAGAGAGGGAGTCGTCGTCTCCCCGCAGAATGTAGGCATCTTCCAGGCTTTCCAGCTTGACCCGGGTCCTGCAAGAAAGGGAGGAAGACATGAGCTCCGACGGCTGCGCTGAAACGTCAGAATGCCCTCGTTAGCCACAGCTCCTGCTAGGATTCCAACGACTCGTCCGTCACTCGTTCATTCATTCAGCCAAACATTACCTACTGAGCACGGTGCAGGTGCCTCTCTTCCAGGGAACACAAGAGGGAGCAAGACTGACGTGGCCTTTGCCTGCGGCTTAACATCTGTTAGGGGGCTCGCACCTTCAGCAAGTACACACGCCATGAACACCATCGTCACCCCGCCTTAGTGCGGAGGGAACAAGAAGGTCAGTAATTTGCCCGGAGTCACATCCGAGGAATGACGGGGGCTCACAAAATTGGAACTCAGCTCCGACCAGCTGGGAAGCCTACAGAAGCTCTGTCCGCCGCATCGGACAAACTTCTAGCTGCATAAGTCTGAAAGGGCCTTTCACACGGCCCGACGGCATGGTGGCCTCGGCAGACGTGGAAGGTGTGACTGTCCTCGTTGACAGAAAGAACACTGAGGCTCAGGGTTTGAGGACCTTGCCCAAAGCCTTTTAGCTGGGAAATAGAGAAGACCTGATTTCACGTCTTCCTAAATCGACCATGGGCACGAGTGGGTATGTGTGCATGTTTGTGTGCATGCTTGTGTGCGTGTGTGTGTGCGTGCTTGTGTGCGTGGGTGTGTGTGCGTGCTTGTGTGCGTGGGTGTGTGTGCGTGCTTGTGTGCGTGTGTGTGTGCGTGCTTGTGTGCATGGGTGTGTGTGCGCGTGCTTATGTGCGTGGGTGTGTGTGCGTGCTTGTGTGCGTGTGTGTGCGTGCTTGTGTGCGTGTGTGTGTGCGGGCTTGTGTGTGTGGGTGTGTGTGTGAATAACAGCATGAGCCCAAGATCCTTCCTAGACTGTCACCCTGTTCCCAAGCTCCCCCTGTTATCTGAGGACCACAGGGCTGGCTGCTGAGAAGGCTCTCCGGGGTGTGCTGGGTAAGAATACAAGTGGAACAATCTCATTAAACTCTGAGTCCCTGGAATCTAGCCCTCGTCCTTATAGGACAGGACTTGGTATCATCACTGGGTATAAAATAAAGTAAGCACTCAGTAAATACGTTTGGAAATGAGTGGAATTCTTATCATTAACTATACCTAATTTCCAGGGACTGGAGCTGAGGACCAGGACGTGACTTGTTCAAGACTGAGGTCTGGCCCTGGCCGGTTTGGCTCAGTGGTTAGAGCATCGGTCCAGGGACCAAAGAGTCGCGGGTTCGATTCCCATCAAGGGCACATATCTCAGTTGTGGCTCAGTCCCCAGCCCTGGACAGGGTCGTGCGGGAGGCAATCAATCGATGTGTCTCTCTCACATCGATGTGTCTCTCTGTCTCCCTTCCACTCTATCTGAAGATAAAATGGAAAAATATCCTTGGGTGAGGATTTAAAACAAAAGACTGAGGTCTGCCCCCAACCGGGCACCCTAAGCTCCTAGCCCAACGTTCTCTGCTGGGCCCAGGAGCCTCCTGAGAATTCCTGTTTCCTTTACCCTGCCATCCTTTCAGGGGAAAATTAAGAACTCCTACCTTTCGGTGCTTACGACTGAAATCCCCCTTCTGCTCCCCGGCCCCATAAACCCACTTAATCCCCTCCCATCACGCTGATTAAGACTTGCCACAAAGGCGACATAGAACAGGCAAGAGGGACTAGAGCTAGGCTTAGAACCTCATAAATATCACCAACGGGGTCCTAAAAGGTCTGCATCCATCACATCAGTGGGTTCCTTCATCTGAAAAGTGCACATCGAAGCATCTACCCTGTTGCCCCCGGTGCCCTGAGGCTCAAATGAGCAGAGGATAGACAAGTGCTTGGAAAACCCACAAGGCTTCAGTCCTAAGTCATAACGTGTGGACTCGGGCCGTCCACTGCTATTTCTCTCCCTCGCTCCTACTGCGGGGCTTAGCCTTTTACCCCGACGGCCCCAGAAGGCAGGCGAGGCTCAAATTCATGCAGGGAGAGTTGCTGGGAGCAACTCATAAAGTCTCAGTTGACTCTGAGAGCACATATTTGGATGACAAGAGTTTCACAGACCAAGGAGTGACCGTTTGCCTGTAGTCATTTCCATCAATGGGCAAGAAACGATGTGGTCCAGAGAACAGGGCAGCATCGGAGCCGGGGGAGTGGAGTGAGGTCTGACATCCCCTTGCTGTGTGGCTGCGGAGGAGTTGCCCAACCTCTCTGTTTCTCGGCCTTAAAGAGGAGTGAGTGTTGAACAAGGTACTCTTTCTCTGTTTTGAACTTTAATGTATATATATTTTTTTATTGTGGGAAGACATAAGATACAATTTCCCATTTTAACCATTTGTAAGTGTACGGTTCATCAGCGTGAAGTACATTCTCATTACTGTGCACATATCTGAGCGAGAGTCTTACGTCTCTGCCAGACGGAACATCCTGGGGCTCTGTAATGCAGAGCAGAGTATCTTTTCTATTTGCTCCCCCATGCGCTAGAGTCATTTTGGAACCCACGATCTCCTCCTCCCCCAATAGTAACGATCCATACAAATAGGAGGGGCCTAGACATGCTAATGAGGAGTCGCAGTGATTAAACACACAGCTCCCTCTTCCTCTGCTTCTGCTCATCTAGGGAGGCAGGGGGTGCTGACCCACAGCGCCCCCTCTGCATGCCCTGAGTTGGAGGTGAGTCAGTGGAACCCAAGGCGGAGGGGGAGGAGCGCAAACCACAGGCGCAGTGGGTTCTCTCCACAGCTTCCTCCACCCACTCTCAGCCGCACACTCTCCCGCTGAGCTTCAGGGGGACCAGGCTCCTCACCTCCCGGTCACTGTCTTTCTCGGCAGCAGAGAAGCTGGGAATATGCATCGCAGAGGAAATCAGTGATGATGATAATAAGCCTACCCATCTGTGTGACAGGGGACAGTCCATCGGAAGGAGCACTAAACTGGAGTCAGAGGCTCACGTTTGGGGCTGGGTTCCTCTGTCACATCTCACCCAGGCGGGGCCAACATCCTGGCCGAGGCTGCGGCGACTCCAGGCATCTCGGCCTGTCTTCCCGCACCTGTCTCCCCGCCAGCACAGGTCCTGGAGCGCACAGCCAGCCCCAGCAAGGGTCCTGGAGCGCACAGCCGGCCCCA
The DNA here is from genome assembly GCF_014108415.1 of Molossus molossus. Lineage (NCBI taxonomy): Eukaryota > Metazoa > Chordata > Mammalia > Chiroptera > Molossidae > Molossus > Molossus molossus. The sequence continues at coordinate 6,121,480 of NW_023425350.1, read as the reverse complement.
GCCCTCTGGGCCTGCGCACAGCGTCTTCCCCGCCCCCGCCGAACGCCCTTCCCCGGACTCACAGCTCACTCGGCTCACCCATCCTGCGTGAAGGAGCACCCGCCCCTGCTCCGCGTCCTCGTTGCCACCTGAACGCCACGTGTTTCTTTTCCTACACGTATGTCTGTTTACTCTCTGCATTACTCCGGTGGCCACCTCATTCCTCCCCTACAGGAGCCTGCGGTCAGGTGGCTGAGGTCACCTTGTACAGAGAGGGTGCCACCTGTTTACTGTCAGACCTTCGGCACCTAAACTAATACCTGGCACGCAGCACTCGGCCCAGGACCGTCACGCAGGTCAGCCCTCGGAGCTCTGTGTGCCCAGCTTTAAAGGAACAAGGGCCCGGTCCTGCCTCTGGGTGAGTGGGATCCAGCGAAGGTCCGTAGAGGGCAGGTGCCAGGCACCTTCCAGGGACAGACTTCAGCCCCTCAAGCTCTGTGCTGAGGCACAGCTAACCCGGTCACTGTTATCCCAGGGCAGGCCACACCCCCAGGCTCCCCTTCACCCCTGTTCCCCCACCCCTCCCGTCTCCGAGCAACAGTGACCACACCTGCATCCTAATCTCCCTCTGCGTCCTTCTCCCGATCACAGAAGGGCCGTAGGAAATGGAAAAAGGCCTCTCCCATCGGTTAACCCCCTCCCTGGAGCTCACCTCTGCCCCCCACCTGGAGACAGGACTCGGCAGATACCTAAGGAACGGAGAGGGAAGTGGAAAGAGCCCCATGAGCTGCGGCTCGGCTCGGCTGCCCCCAAGCTTGCCCATCGCCGCTGCTGCTGCTGCTGCTGCTGCCTTCGGAGGCAGGGCTTCAGCCCCCGCCCACCTGTCACATCCGCGTGGAGTGTGCTGGGGCGGGAGCCACAACCAGGTCAGTCCAGGCACCGAAGATCCAGCATCACCTGTGGCGCTGAACGTGTGCTAGGCACTTACATCGGTTTTCTTTTTAAAGTTCATTAAATCAGCTTGCAAAGCAGAAGTGATCACTGCTTCATGTGGACCCTGAGCCTAAGGCTCAGAGGGGCTGGGGGAGCCCGTGAGGCTAGTTGGGGACCCAGCAGCCTCTCTCGGGGCTCTGCACCTGAGGGAGGAAACCACACCATGGCAGGGCAGTCGCGGAGGCTCCATCCAGGTGGGCAGCGCAGGTGCGCCCAGGTTCAGGACCAGCCAGCCTCGGGGGCAGGAGCCGCTCCTTCCACGCAGGAGCACATGCATCCCAGGCCGGGGAGGGGAGAGGGCAGGAGAAGCCTGGAAAAGGACGCGGAGGAAGCGGCAGCGCCGGCGGTGTGACCTTGCCTGCTTCTGGGAACATCCTGAACTTGTTTACATCACTCCTAGGCAAGGGTCGAGGCGGCGGTCTGGATTACGTCTTCAGACAGGACCTTCCAGGGCGCGCAAGTCAGGGACCCGAGGCCGGGCTGCAGTTCCGGTCCGGTCCAGTCCCCACGGACTTGTTACGCAAGGAAGGTCCCTGGGGTTGACTGCCCCTCTGGGAATGGGGGCCACTGCCTTCTCCTCTACAAAGTATCTGTACGGTGTCTGCCGGAGAGCCTAGCACTAGGCAGCACTTGGTGGGCGCTCTGACCGAGTTTCCTATTAAGGGAAGGTCCCACCTTGGACCCCAGAGCCTTCGTGGAAGGCAGGTGAAGAGCCTCAGGCAGATGGACCTGGATGCGAATTGTGTGCCCAGATCCCTTCCTGTGCTCTCTGCACGAGTGTTTCCCCGACCCGGAGTTTTCCTCCCCACGCATGTGCCAGCTCAGTCCTGCCCACTTTATTCAGCCCTGATGAGGGTCTTCGGATGGGCTTCCTGGAGGTGGTGGCACATGAGAAACAGAGATTCCCAACAGTGACAAGGAGGGGATAGGGAAGATGTCTGCGACCAAAGAGCTCTAAATGACAGTGGTTATTTCCTGTGGCTTCTCGGAGGAAGAGCCAGGCGCCCAGGCAGGATGGATTTGGCTGAGACACTTCATTGCTCTGTGCGTCTTGCAACCTGGCCCTGGCCCAGGCCCAGAACAGCCTGCTTTGCTTTGGACTCCGAAGGCTCACACAGGGCGGCCTGTGTACGCGGTGGCAGCCCAGCCCAGTGCCAGGCCTGTGTCACTGGGTCCCGAGCCAGGTGAGGGAGCCAGAGCCAGGACACAGCTCCAGTCCTGCCTCTGGGGTGCAGCAGCCACACGGGCCTGGACAGCCCCCGGCCCTGCCCCCTCCCAGCGGAGGCCTGGGCGTCTGCCTCTGTGTGAGCACAGGCTCCTTCCTCAGTGTTCCTTCTGCAAAACGGAACCAGGCGGACTGTAAAGGGGATTTTCTAGGTTTAAAACTCCCGATTTCAAGTTCACTTTCATTTTTAAGCTCTAAGAGTAGCAGTGCTTCCTATACGACATCCTTACAATAATGACAATAGTGACAGCGACGATGAATTAAACGAATGCTGGAATTTTTTCAGTCGACATCTCTGTGTCTCATAACAAACCGAAAGGCAAATGTTATATGTGCAAACTTCCTATGGAGTCAGGAACCGAGGCACAGGGCACGTGTACAGGGAAACTGAGCCCATGCCAGGAGGATTTAACGTGGGTGCCCTCTCCAAACACACCCTGGCACCAGCATCCCAGACCTACTCACAGGTGAAAACAGAACCTGCTAAGGAGAAACCCCGGGTATCCGAAGGCAAATACGGCCCAGGTTTACGCAGCAGTGGGCCCCGCCCCGAACCATCTCGTACCTGTTCTAACTGCTGCAGCCCACGAGGTGGACAAGGAAGCTGCGCCTGCCCACTTCCTAGATGAAGAAACTGAGGTACAGACACAGATGGGACTTGTCCAAGGCCACCTAGCAAATGAGTGGCAGAGCTTAGATTCAAACCCAAAAGTGTTCAAGCTCCAAATGTCATGCTTCTCCCAAAATATCGAAACTGGCCGACACCAGCGAATGAGGCTTGGCTCTGAGACCTCTCCGCTGCCCTGGGCGCTGTCGGCAGGAAGAGATCAGGACAGGGTGGGCCAGGGTGGAGCTGGGCTGGGAGTTCGGCCAGACAAAGTGGGCCTGGCCAGGATGGGAGTCCGGTGGCCTGAGGTCAGTGGAATCCGGAGAAGTCACTGAAGGCCATTCCACGGGGTGGGTCCAAGCCGGCCAAGGGTCGAGGGAGAAAGATCAGCTGCTGCCCAGTCTGGCCTTGCTCTGCCCGCTACTGCAAAGCTACCCTTGGCTACCAGTCCTGGTGCAAGGGTCCACGTGGGGCTGCTGCTGCGTGGGGGTGGGGGCAGGAAGGACCACCCCAGCACCAAGCCAACCTGGCAGCCACCACTGGGACTCTACGGGCTGCTAAACTCTGCCCAACAGATTTTCACTCTTTTAACTGTTTCCTATGCACATACATTTCCCCAAAAGTCACCTCTGAGAGTGCACGGAGCCAGCTCCAGGGCCAGGCGGCTCCCAGATGAGCACGGAGCAGCCAGTAAACCAGGAGGGGCGACACGCGGGGCAGGGAGAGACGCGTCCGCGGGGAGGCCCGGGAGAGGGGCTGGGCATCGTGCAGGAGCCCGGGGTCGCCGAACTGCTGGAGGAGAACTCCGCAGCCAGGAGAGATGAGGCGACCTGCCGGGAAGGGCACCGCTGGAGTGGGCACCGCCGGGTGAGACACGCCCTCCCACTCAGGCACCCAGCTGCTTCCTCCGCTGCCCGCCTCTCACACAGGCCTGCGTGCTCTGCCCGAGGCACAGCCACCGGAGTCCTCGTGCCACGGCGAGAGCGGGGAGCCATCCAGCGCCAAGGCCTTCCCTTCGGGAAGACACCGTGTGTGGCCTGCTGTCTCCATAGGAACAGACAGGGAATCCCGAGGAAGGCAGAGTGGCGGGGGACTCCTATCAGTACCAGTGGCCTTCTGCCCCCTGCACTTAGACCTGGCTCGGAAGGACCCCGACCCCAAATCAGTCATTCATCGATGGCCTCTCGACTCAGTGGATGGCTTCTGCCCTCCATCGACTGCTAATGTGGACAGCCCAGGACCCAGCAGCCCAGGACCCAGCAGCCCAGGACCCAGCAGCCCAGGTCCTGCCAGCAGCCCAGGTTCTCCCAGCAGCCCAGGTCCTCCCAGCAGCCCAGGTTCTCCCAGCAGCCCAGGTCCTCCCAGCAGCCCAGGTTCTCCCAGCAGCCCAGGTCCTCCCAGCAGCCCAGGTTCTCCCAGCAGCCCAGGTTCTCCCAGCAGCCCAGGACCCAGCAGCCCAGGTCCTCCCAGCAGCCCAGGTTCTCCCAGCAGCCCAGGTTCTCCCAGCAGCCCAGGACCCAGCAGCCCAGGTTCTCCCAGCAGCCCAGGACCCAGCAGCCCAGGTCCTCCCAGCAGCCCAGGTTCTCCCAGCAGCCCAGGTCCTCCCAGCAGCCCAGGACCCAGCAGCCCAGGACCCAGCAGCCCAGGACCTAGCAGCCCAGGACCCAGCAGCCCAGGTCCTCCCAGCAGCCCACGTTCTCCCAGCAGCCCAGGTTCTCCCAGCAGCCCAGGTCCTCCCAGCAGCCCAGGTCCTCCCAGCAGCCCAGGTCCTCCCAGCAGCCCAGGACTCAGCAGCCCAGGTCCTCCCAGCAGCCCAGGTTCTCCCAGCAGCCCAGGTTCTCCCAGACAGCCAGGTGTACCTTGAGGCATGGCCCCTGCCTAGTTGCACAGAATCCAGAATGTTCCTTCAGGGCTCAGGTCAATCCCTTCAGCCTTACCTGTCGCCCCTCAGTGGCCTCCCCCAGCAGGTCCCTCCCCACACACAGCTACGTGGGCCTTTGCTCAGACCCCGTCCCTCCTGTTGAGTCTATTCCCAAGCACAGAGCCCCGAGGCAGCTCCCGTCTCAGTGACTGGGGGAGCCTTCCTAAGCGAGACCGCACCCCGCCAGACACATGATCAGTGTCTCAGGTCGGTGCCACCTTTGCCGAAGTCTCCGACCCCAGGGGGCAAGCTGGGGGAATGTCTCATTCGGAAGGCGGCTCTCCGGGGAAGGCGTCTCCACGGCAGATTCGCACGTTCCCGTCTTTCGCGCTCCGATGCCAAGCAGGATGCAGAAACACCAGCGGTGTGTGCTTCTCCCGCCCCTCGCTGTCACTAGCTCCACCCCGAGCTGCTCCTGCACCACGCAGATGCGTGTTGATTCCGTGCCCACCACGACCCGCAGACGCCGCTGCAGAGGGTGCTGTGGGCGGGACCCCTGCCCATCCTGGGGGGCGGGCTGGCAGTGCCTACAGCGCACAGATGTGGAGGACATGAAGAAGGGATTCCAGGAGCTCTGTCTCCTTCAAAGGAAAAAGGTGGGGTGCTTTCCTAAAACACAGTGAACCTGTAACCTGAAACGGTGGCACCCACGCTGAAGGAAAGAAAGCGGGGTCAGCTCCCAGGCCGCGGTGCCTGCCCCCCGCGCCTCGTTGGATGTTGCAGCTTCGACAGAGGCGCCGAACCCAGATGCAAGGAGGAGCCGGGGAAGGTCCTGACCCCTGAGAACGAGAACCCCGACCCAGGGAGGTGAGGGGGAGCCTCCCCGTCCCCCGTGTGGGACACAGGTCTGGGGCCAGAACGAATGGCCCCTGGGTTCCCACAAGGGGTCCCAGCTCCCTCCTGCAGCAGCGGGCCCAGATCAGCCCATCAGCCTCCACGAAGCGGAGGAAATGAAACCCGTGACGTCAGCTGATAAAGATCTTCTCACCAAAGAAGAAACATGTACAGAGGCATGTTTCTCGGTTCACAGGGGGTATTTCTGTGCAATGAAACGTCAACACCGGGCCTCGACTGGGGGTGGGGAGTGAGGGTGGCCAGGACCCTTGTCCCAAGGGAGAAGAGAGAGCAGGCTGGCGGACCAGAGACGTTCTTGGCAGCCCTGACTGCAGCCCAAGGTGGTCCCAGCCTAAAGGACTCTCCACCTCCTGGGTCAGCAAGCTGGCCCTGTGTCACCCAGAGGGACAGACAGACAGACAGCGGTGCATGGGGGGAGGGGGGGCGGCGGGACAGCAGGAGCTGGCAAGGAGCCAAGCTTGGTGTCCACTGCACTAATTTATTTAATCCCAGGGGGAAGGTCTCGTTATCTCCACTTTACAGATGGGGCCACCTGAGCAGAAAAGGCCAGGTCCCTTGGCAAGGTTAAGGGCAAGAGCAGGGATTGGTATCCAGTGACTCTGCCTCCACACGCGAGAACCAGCCAGCTCCCACCCACAGGCCGAGGCTCAGACTGAAGCCCAGGGCCCCAAGGGATAGCTGACCACGCGATCACTCTGAGGCCTCAGCAGGGCGAGGGGGGCTGGAGGACATGGGCACACCCCTTGAGGATTTGGGCAGTGCCCTCCATCAGATTCAGGGCCCAACCCACACCAGGGGCACCTCCTACTCAGATGCTACTACAGGAACTATGGATGCCCAGGGCGTGCCCAGGGTGAATTCAATCAGGGGTTTAACTTCCTCCAAAGAAGTGGGGCTGAGCTCTGCAGAAACATCCCGGAGCAGAAGAGGAGCCGCAGGGCAGGAAACACAGTGGCCGTCCAAGCGCAGCGGGTGGGACCCTTCATCCTAGGTGAGCCTCGTGTCCACCGTCCCCGTGTACATCTGGTCAACCTCTAGCCATTCCTAGCCGCGGGCTCCACACCACATGCACTTGACTCTCAGAGCCCTCCCAGCACTGATTCAGTGATGACAACTAAACTAAAGAGAGCAGGATGTGGCTTCAGCCTGAACCCTTATATCACAGGAGCTCTGCTCCTCACAGAAATGGCTGCTGGAGAGACGGGCCACACTCTCCACGGACTCACAGAACCTGGGCACTGCTCACGGTCAGGGTGCGGCTGTGTCAGCGACTCTCAGACGGGCGGTCCATCAGCCACGCCTGTCACAGTGGCACCTCCGTTCACTTCCACACCCAGCCCACGGGGATGCGAGGACTCGTTCAGCCCTGGAAGCTGCAGCCGCCTAGCATCATGGAATCACCTGTCCGAGATCAGGGAGCTCGTAAGTGGTGAAGCCGGAATTTGAATCCAGAACCCAAATCAAAGTAAAACAGAAGCAGAAGGACCTGAGATGCTGCCGATTGAACCCAGAGGCAGGCAGACGGCACATGGGCGTCGGGTCGAACAAAATGCTGGGTGTCCTCTGGGTACAACGTCTGCAAAGCAACTTGTGGCAAACTGGACGTAGGGCGCTGACAGCACCCCTCAGAATGTTTGCGTGGATGACCATGGGCTCGGAACGACAAGTGGCCGGGAACAGAAAACCTATGCCCAGAAGCCCGCCCTCAGGCAGGTCTCTCTGAACCGGGTGGCGCTCAGCCAGTTGCACGAGGTAATGCGTTTCCTTCAGTCACTTTCAAGGTCATCAGGGAAGAAGCTGCTCGTCTTTGAGAAGACGAATGTGCGGAAGGTGTCTGGTGTTTTGCAGATTAAGAATGAAGCGGCCCCTCCCAGGCTCTTCTGTACCTGTCCTCCTGAGGGCCAGCGCATAAAGGTTCCAAAACAGGCAGGTGCCCTCCTTTCTCTTCCAAAAGTTTTTCTGATTCAACCCACTGCTTCCGCACATTTTCAATCAGGAGAGGAGGAAGCGGTAGCCCTACTGAAATGCCTACTGATTAGGTCCTAGTTACTAGGAGAGAAGGGGAGGGCTGAACCAGCGAGGCTCCAAGGAGGTCCCAGGGCCCCTGCCGGACTCCTGCTCCCGCCAGGACACCGCGCAGGCCACGGAGCTCTGCTGTGCCAGTGTCAGCCGGGAACCACGGGGGACAAATGTGCTGAGTGACTAACCAGAGTCTCACACTCTGAAATCGAGAGGTTAAACACCAAACCAACAATGAGAAGAAAAAACGCTACTAGGCATTATTCCCCTTTTACAAAAACTTGACAGTTGGGTAAAAAAAAGTCTTCAGCAGCTGCTGAGGAGAACATTTAGTATGTCCTTGAAAACGAACATGACCTTCACAGACCTGCCCAGACAGAGACACGTGGCACGTTCAGAACAGCAAGTCCACTGGGACCGCAGCGTGGTGTGGGGGTCTGGGGTGGAATGGCAGGGTGTCCGGGCTAGCACCATGGTCAAACTGGTGATGTGACCTTGAGCAAGGTCACTTCACTCCTGCGTGGCCATCACCACCACCCACACGGGGGAGTTCTCACCCTCTCCGTGGGTTCCTGGCGAAAGCTGGGCTACAGGGACCCAGGTTCTCAGACAGGTCAGGGACAGGTGACAGCCAGCTCCCTACCAGTCACTAATGTTTTCTTTTTCAAAAGGCAAACCCTCCTTAAACTTAAAAAGGATTTAGCTTTGACGTGTTTGCTCCGGTGAACTGTTCTGTTTCCTATTCACATGGGATACTTATCTCTAGTTCTTTCTAGAAAGGTTCATGTGCTTTTGCAAACATCAAGCTTGACTCCACAGTGAACCCGCGACCACGGCCCTCCCGGTGGGAATTCGCGCATCTCGGTGTGTCTTCCTGGGGCCCGAGGACACCAAGGATGTTGTTGGCTTTGCACGATGTGCCCCTCAGCACTCACATGCACGCTGTCACCAAGGACAGGCCAGGCCTGGGGAGAGCCCTACAACAGTTCGTGTGAGCTCTGGCTCAGCCCTGACTCGCTTCCCGCACTGGTACGAGAGTACTCACCGCTGGGCTCCGCTCCCCGGACTCTCGGGACCCTAGAGTCCACTCCTGCTCCTGGGTCCAAGGGCCTGGGGACATCCCCCTACTCTGACTCACTGCAGTGTCTGTTCACCATGGTGTGCCGTCCCTGGGCATGACGCCCCATTCGCTGGCTCGGTCCTGAAATCCCTCTCTGAAGAGAGCTGACCAAAGCCGACACTTCAAAACGGGGATCCCCTCGGGGGGGCGCCTGTTGTCCTCGCTTCCTCCGTCAGGCAAGAGGCTCTCTTGAGAGCTGATAAGAGAGTGCACCCGACTTCTGTCCTCTCCTGCCTGTGCCTTTGAGACCACCACGCTGCCCTTCCCTACCGAGGCCCCTCCAGAAAACGGCACGATGATGTCACCTCTCCAGTTTGTAGACAGAGGTCAGTTACAGGATGGCCTTAGAGAAGGACCTTACAGACGTCACCAAATATTAGCGCTTAGATCCGCAGCCACGGTTAATGGATAACAGCTCCATGGAAGGCAGCACGCACAGGGCAAGAAAGACACCTGTGTCCGTACCTGGCTGGGGGTCAGATATATATCTAACCTTCCAAACGGCAGTGTCCCAAGAAGCCCATACCGGAAGGCCATAACTCAGAAAGATGGCCGAACCAGTAGAACAGAGCCAGGACCAAGGGATAGGGAACTGGAGCCGGGGGAAGGGACCAACCTAAGGTCACAGAAAATACTAAAGGCAAGGCCAGGATGAGGGCCTGGGTCTCTAGGCTCCAGGGGCAGAAGCATCTAAGCTGCAGAAGAGAAAAGATAAGCGCCCCCCCGCCCCCCAGATCTTAGAATAGCTCCCTCTTCTTCAGTTTGTTAAAAGAAATCCGAGCCGGTCGCTATCCAGGACTGGGGTGTCGCTGCCACAGAGACCTCCGATGGCCCTTCGTGGGTAAAAAGCGGGACCTCTGCGGGTCTAGGAAACCCAGAGGTGGTCTCGCTTTGTCCACTCCTCTGGAGTATACATGCTCACGGAATTACTCCTTCTGGGTCAGGGAACCACAGGCCCTCTACCTTTTTTAATCCCCAAATGCTTCCCAGACTTTTCCTTCCCAATTAGCTCAAACCACAGAGATGGAGAAGCCAAAGCCCACACCGCTGGACCCGTCTCATTTGGAGGCCATCAGACTCTCATAAGCAACAGCTTCAAACAGCACAGGCCACTGGGGTAGATGGCAAACAGACCCGAAGGCAGAGAGGTTTGCTAGCAAGACCCGGCAGACACCCGAAGGTAATGGGAGCGGAGTGAGTGAATGGAGGCCGCGCACCAGACCTGGACCCAGAGGGCCTGCGACAGCTGTGACCAGGGACTTACGCTCTCCTAACCACTTTCCCGGTAGGCCGTCCTGAGAATGCACGCAGTGGCTCACGCAGACCCTCTAGGACAATTCTTGGAATCGTCAGCAATGAATATAAATCAGCGGCCTCCGCCCCTCTGAAAAAGCACTTTATTAAAATGAAAAAAGTAACTTGAAAGAGTTTTTACAATCAAAGTCAGCTGGAGGAGAAAGCGGGGCCCCCGTGGGGTCTGCTAAATAGAATGTAATGAGTTAATGGAAGAACCATAAATGGAACCCAGATGCCCAGCATCCTGTCCAGCTGTCTCCGAAAATAACAGAGACCTTCCATCGCCACAGACTTCCCCCCGCGGCCCGCTCACCTGGAGCGTCGGCCCCTCCCGCGTCGCCTGTAACATAGTCATCTTTCCAGACTTGGCTGCAAACCATCTCTTACACACTTTCCTGACTCGGAATCCTCGCTGGACTGCCGCCCCAGCCCCCAACCCATCTGACCCACTTCCGACCCTGACTCAGGGCCTGTAGCACCGGCTTCATAGGTCGGTTGGCGAGGTAATGTATCTTGCCCTCCGTAACACTGAGAACTGTGACTAATTCAATGAATGAATTTTAAACGAATGCCTGAATGAATGAATGCCTGAATGAATGAATGAATGAATGAATGGATTTTTAATGACCGATGCCAGGCACTGAGGGTTCTGAAGATAGGATTTTGAAAATCTCGCCTCATTCACCTTGAAAATGTCACCCAAGGCCGGCAGCCACCTCAGAGTTCACACCAAAACCAAAACAATGACCAGGTCACATAATATCCTGCAGCTCTCCTCGGAGCACCTTCAGAGTAGTGGTGACTTGTTTTCCGAGGGCGTGTCACACCTGGTCACATCTGCCCCCCGCCTTTCTACAGTATCATGTCCACACTAGGCAACAGGCAGGAAAACAGCCTCCGCTCCAACCTCTCAGCGAGCCTCTCAGGGCAGCCTGTGGTCGTGCACGGGTCTGGGCAGAAACGAGACTCACCTTTCTTCGTCTTTGAAGATGAACTTCCGCAGCTTGAGGTCGCGCAGCACCAGCCCCCCGTCGTGGCAATGGGCCACGGCAGAGGCGATCTGGTAGAACAGTCTGGCCGCCTCCTCCTCCCTCAGCTTCTTGCACGTGCGCACAAAGGAATGCATGTCCCCATAGCTTCGTTCAAAGAACACATAGGCTTTGGTCTCCCCCAGGATAATTTCGGTGATTTGGTTGATGTTGCTGTGGGCAGACAGGCAAAAGCATGGGGCCAGGGACTCCTGGTAGCAGCTGATATCAAACACCTAGGGCAGGATTAACAAGACCGAGAGTCAGGGGTCGTCAGACAACCAGGCCACAGAAGGCGAACACCTCCCACAGGGACCGGCCCGAGATGACACAGGGTGTGCTGCCCTGGAACCCAGACCACACTGGGACTGTGTCCTACCGGCTGTGTGGCCTTGAGGAAGTCCCTTGACCTCTCTGGGCCTCCAAGTCCTCATGGGTAAAATGGGCAAATGCTACTTGACTCACAGTGTGGGGAGGATGATATGAGAAAGTGAAAGGAAAAGTGTTTTGCAAGATGCAATAATAAAACTTACCACGAAAGGTTGTTTTATTATTTTCCTCTCTATCCCAACTGCCTGTTTAGAGGAGAATTAAGGCAAATTCTGAGAGTGACCCATCCCAAGCTATATAGACAACATCTTATGTTCCTTAAAAAAAGAAAAATGAAAAAAAAAATGTACATGAACACTGTACAACTTACCCGTGTATCACTCTGTGCTACACAACGGTGTCGTGTAGCACTAGGCAAACTTAGCAATGCATAGATAAGTCCCTAGGCCTTCCCTAACGGTGATCTAATTCAATACCTTCATTTCACAGAATTGGAAATTGAGCCTCCGAGAACAAGTCCAATCAAGCCCCTGGTGGCAGAGCTGGGAATAGAAGGCAGCCCTGTTCATAGGAAGGCAGACATTCTTTCTCTATTCCCTCCATAGATTCTAGCTCAATGAATCAGTTACGCAATGACTTCCTAGGAATCAAAACGAGGCTGTGAAATGCCAACTCATAGTGGGATTATTTAAAAAAAAAAAAATGCACCCTCCACATCTTTTTTTGAAACTGACATAAGAGGCATTAGCCTGGAGAGAATTTTTTTTTTGGGGGGGGGAAGCTTTCATTCATTTGCAGACCTCCACTAAATCAGGACTACAAATCCCTGGGTTTGAAATGTGGTTTTACTATCTGTCTGTGAGTGTGGGTTCCAGAATCTATTTTGTGCGAGGGTGTGGGGGCTCCGGCCAGGAACCTCAAGCAACAGGACAGACACTTCATGTTATCAGCTCGCCATCAATTAAGTTGTTAGATTTCTTTTTCATTAGTAAAAGCATACCATCCTTGACCAGCATCTTGCAGTGTGGTGGCCTGGAAATTAACCAAATTTGAGGCTTTCATCCTGGCTGAGCCACCCCTGATTTGGACGAGGCCTGTGGGGTCACGGACCTGCCACCTCTTCATAAACCGAAGATGTTGATTTAGAACCGTTGACCTTTTTGGGGTTTGGATCCCACATGAGACTCTGATAAAAGCTCAGCCTCTCAAATGCACGTATGATGATACTGGACTCGTTTTCAGGGGAAACACAGCCTTCCGAAACCCATCCAGGGATACAGGCTGCCATCTAAGAATCCGTGAGTTAAGTCACTTTTGGCTTCAAAAAATAAAATCTGTGAATCACACAGGGGGAGCAAGAACCTCGGAAGTGCCTGTACGAAACCCTGGGCGAGGAAGCGCAGTAACTTTGTGAATGAACCATAATGAGCCATCTTAAGAAAGCCCTGGATTTTAAGAATGAGTCCTTCGGCATCTCCAGAGACCACAAATCACACCCCGATACTGTCAAATGATGACATCTGCGCATTGACCTCGGAGGTCCGTTCCATTAAGCATCTGCAATGCTTGAGTCAACTGTAATACCCAGGCTGCAGGTCGCAGAGACCCAGGACAGCCCCAGAAATCTCACAGCGTGACACACGTTCTGCAGAGGTGAATGTTGACACTGTGTTATTACATAACGCCGATGCCCTGTTCTGCAGGCTGCAGGCTCTGGGGCCCGAGCGCATGGAGGTATGATGATTTATCACAGAGTTCCTGCCTCAAGGGCACTTTTAAAAAATAAAAAAAGTGCTTTTTGCACAGCACCTTTAGTCGTGGTCTTGACACAGTACTGAAACACTGAATGGACGTGGAATTAAAAAAGGAAAACCAAACCTATTCATGGCAGCTTCAATAGGCAGCCGTTCCCTTTGTAGAGGAGACCAAATTCCAAGATGGTGGACAGAGTATGAAAAATAAAGACGGTACTAATGTTTTCCCAAATGGGTAGGAACCAAACTTTTATTAGCAGCTATAACAGGCATTTATGGGCTTGGATTGGTATGTAAACCAGCAGCTTCAAGTGCAAAAGCAAGCCATGAGCCTGGCTGGCAGCTGCTTTTGAATGTTTAATTTGGAGTCTTGGTTATATAATGTGATAGTTCAGATAAAACAGTAAGATTGGGCCATCTTTAATAGCATTTGCAAAGGGGGGGGCACCCATTCTGCCAAGATAGTAATATGCCAATCTGCACAGCAGCTACCAGCATTTCCATGAGAGCCATAAGCTAAAACCCCCTTCAAGCCCCCTTCCTCCCTTTGCTTAAAGTAGGCATGGAGACAATAAACAGGCTTGATTACTTTGCTTAAATGACCCTCATCCCCACCCCACAACCCCAGATAATGTCCTATAGAATCCTCTAGAGTCCTCCATAAGGACTGGCATCTTCACTTTTGATCTGTTTTTGCACATACTTTTTTCTTGGGGCAACACAGAGCTAGGAGGGAGACAAGAACTCTATATTCTGACATCAAAAGGAACTCAATCGATGTATAGGTTTCACTGAGACTTGCTGTAAGCTGAGAGCCCACAGTATACAGCTGACGGTAGTTCACAGAAGCAGCCTTAAAAAACCACTTGGAGCTTCCTGCATCTCGTGTATACCACTGTGCTTGCATAAGAAGTCCCCCACATCACCTCTGGTAAAAAAGGCCGGAAAACAGACGCTGCTGTGTCTTAAAGGGATGACCTCTGTCAAGCAGAACAATGATACTGCACTTAAATCCACTTGCAGTCACACAGTAATTGGTGAGGGGCTGATTCAATCTTTGCAATAACAAAACCAGCAGATTAAGTACAGTTTCAGGCCAGGGAGCAAGTCTGCAAATGACATGGTAAGGTCAGCCCCAAGTGAAATATGTCTTGAAGAATCTGAAATGGAGCAAGAAAGAGCAGAGACCAGAGTCACCTCTGCTTTTAAACAAAGAAATAACAGCGAGATGCTCCTGCAGATTTTGGTGGCAGAGTCCCCTTACTTAACAGCATTCCCAGCCTTTGAAAAATATGAAAATGCTGTACCGAAGTTGAGCAAAAGGAGTGAACACACTCTCGCGGCTGGGTGATTGCGCATATTTCATAAGAGTGGCAGCTCTGTGGAACTCATTCATTTCAAAGGATGACTACCCTATTGTGCAACGTTGTAGGTCTTCTGAGAATTCAATCCAGCTCTGAATAGCCTACTGAATTTTGGTTAACCAGGCACGGTTGCTCTGGGTGTCAATAACTCAGAGAAGATGCAAAATACCAAATGCTCAGTACAAGCAGAGAGCAATATTAAAAGACTCTCTTATTGTCCCCTGAGATCTGATTCTGAACAATTGCAAAACTGACTGGAGACCTCCACAAAACCCATGTTTTACAATGAAATACTCCAGTCCCCTATGAAATCAAGTCCACAAAGCAGCCTGTGGTTAATGGCAAAAGTGTCATGCATTATTTGTAGCACAGCTGTGCAGAGTGACCATTTCAAAGACAGCAGGGACCCCACTCCTGATGACCACCCCCCTCTCCACCCCCCCCTCCCTTCCAGGAAAAACAACAGTGAGCACATCTAAAATGAAGCGACAATGAATTCTTGGTCTACGTCCAATTCCTGGGTAGCGGTATGCTCTAATGTCTCCCCCCCCCCCCCAACTATTCTCCTGCTCACTCCCTTGTCTGGTGCCCTGTGGGTGCCTACAAAGACAGACACACATACATAAACCAGTCACTGTTCAGGGTCAAAGACAAAAAGGAACCCGCAGTGTCCATCTCTGTATTACAGCGGGTATCCCTGAGGCTCCAAACCATACAGGCAAAGGTGGGGGGGGCAGGGGCTGGGGGGCCACGGGCAAGCACGGAAGTCTGAGGATGAGAAGAAACCGGCACCAGAGAGAAAGACTCAAAGGAGTCACTATTTCCTATACCCCAAGGTGTGCAGGCAGCTTTGATTTCCCCACAACCCTCCTTTTAAGGCTCCAGGCAGAAGAAAGCTCTCAGTAAACTCCTTCCCCGCCGGGCCCCTGGGCTCAGCCCGAGGGGACACCTTTGTGTGTCTCTTTTAAAGGGCACCTCCTGAACAAAGGGTTAACACCTGCACGCTGCTCAGAACAATGGCTACGAAAGGAACCAGGCATCTGTGCCTTGAAATGGGGGGGGGGGGGTTCCCTGCTCCCGGTTGGAATGGGAGGGGGCTAAACACCGGGAGAAATCCCCTTGGCGGTGGGACCCAGCGTTGCGCGGAGGAGCTCCACGAGCCTCTGGGACCACGCGTGTCCGTGGCCCTCGCGCGGTCCCGCCGCCTTCCCAGCCCCGGGCTTTCCCCAAAACGCCCCCGCCGCAGCCCGCCCCATTGTCTGCAACGCTCTAAAAACTTCGCAACAACTAGTCGCACAGGAACAAATAAATAAATAAACCCATTTAGCAAGGCCACGGATTATTCTGCGGAGACTCTCCCTCCCCCAGACCCCGGAGCTCGGCGACCTCCCGCCCCCTCCGGCCCCCTCCAAAAGGCCGGGGAATCTCTCCGAAAGACAAAAAGCAAAAGCAAACCCGGGGCCCTTTACCTTGCACACCAGCTCCTCTCCACTGTGCAGATGCACCGCTCGGAAAACGTGGTCTCCCTCCAGAGGTTCCAACAATAAGTATTTCCCGATGCAAGAAACGCAATGCGACAAGTTCGGAGTCTCGGGCGGGCTCGGAGAGCCGAGGTTCGGGCTGAAACTCTGGCTGGGCTCGGCGGACCTTATAGACGACAACTCTTCGAAATCCTGGGTTTTGTTCCGCGATCTCCCATATCTCGCTATGGTGATGGGGGTGGACCTGTGTATGTTCATGAGTGTGGGGATCGCACACGACCAACAAAAAAACCCGCTGGAGGGATGAGTCGCTGGCGAGTGCGGCTGCAGGCGCCTCGGTGCCACGGATTTTAAAAGGGGACGCGAGGGGAGGGGACGAGAAGGGGGGACGCGGAGAAAGAGTTAGCAGCCTCAAATGGGCGCCGCCGGGCACCTGGTCTGCTCCGAGCGCGGCTCCCGGGGGTACTCGGTCGGCAGCGGCTCGGGTCCTTTTGTTAACCCACAGCAGCCAGCGAGGTGCAGGATCTCCGCACTTTTAGTTTCTCTCTCTTTCCCCCTCTCTCTCCAACGTGGATGTAGACGAGGAGTCGGATTGCTAAAGCGGGAGCTGCAGCACCGGGTCCCCCGGAGCGATCCCCACGCAGGCTTCAGACTCGCAGACCGGGCGGAGGAGCCCTGCTCTAGTCTGTGCGGTCTTCGGGGCGCGCACCGCGGCGGCTTGCTCTCCACGCCTCGGAAACCCAACAAAAAGAAAAAGGAAATCGGCACGGGTCTACCGGCTCGCGCCGCGCGGCAGACGGAATCCGCGCTGCACCCCCTTTTTTGGTGGAAAGGGTGGGGGGCGTGGAAGGGGGGGTGCCGGAGAGGGTAGTTATCTACGATTTAACTGTAGATGGCGTCTGAGGCTTTTCCAAGATCGCAAGAGCTCTCCCAAAATTAAACAAACAGACACACACACACACAAAAATGCCAGGGAGCATTTAACTTAGAGCGGTCAGCGCTGCCAACAAAAGATTGCAAAAGCTGGGCGCAGAGTTGCGGCGCGAGCCGGGCGCAGGTACCACGACAAAGCCCAGGGCTTGGCCGGCCGGCCGGAGGTCAGCACAGGCTCATGCTGTCGCCGCTCGCTGGTGTTCCAGGTTGTCCTCCGGAAAAAAGGGAGAAATGCAGGCAGGGACCGGGGCAAGATCAATGGTCTCCGATTTCCCCGACCACAGCTTCTGGGGGTCCTCCGGGAGCTGGAAGGGGATGCGCCCCCAGCCCTGCAGCCCGCGGCGTTCCTTCCTTCTGGGTACCTGGATCCTGCCTTGGAAGAATTTGCAACCACTCCGTCTCCCTCTAACCCAAACCCGATTGCCTGGACGGGCTGGTTTTGGAGGAAATTTGACGGCGTTTCTTCCTCTTCTTTTATTTGTTTCTGTCCCCCTCGGAGGTAAGAGGAACGTGTATTTAAAATTGAAGGGGATGGCCGACGGTGCCCGAGGCCAATCCCCGAGCTCAGCACGCCCGCATCTCCCGGCGAGGCGGTATTAATAGTTACTTACGTGGCCGGGGATCTCTGAGCTAGCGGGGCCGGGTGTGCGCGAGTGTGCGCGCGCGCGCCTCGCTCGCGCTCGGTCTCCCCATTCAATGTCACCGACACATTTCCAGCGAGCCTCCGCCCCCGCCCCCATCCGCGGCACCCACCACTGGCTCCGCCTGGAGCCGGCCCCGCCCCTCCCCCGCCCGGGCCCCCCTCATTGAGCCGGGCGCCCATCAATCAGCCTCACGGCTGCCCAGTCCTCGGGCGGCTCCCCGCGCCCGCCGGCGGCGAGGCGGCTGCCCCTGCCATTGCAGCTCCGGGCCCTGGGCGCGGGCGCTGGCCTCGCCGCTCGCGGGCTCGGCCCCGGCTCGGTAAACAAAGTGCAATATCCTTCCGCGGCCCAGGGCTGGGGAGTGAGCGCACCCGCCGCCGAGAGAGAGGATGGGGCGGAGCCGCAACTACCTGGGGTGTCCCCCTAGCAGCTGGGGCAGCGCCTGGTGTATTTACTCCTCCCTATTTCATCTTCCCGGCGCATCCCCATAGCCAGGCGTCCTCTGAGCCTCAGGCCACCGCTGCTCGGAAGGCGCACTGAGCCAGCAGCTGTGCCCTGTCGGAGAAGGTGTTTGCATAGGGTGCTGCATGAGGTGGCAAAGTTAGTTTCATTCTCTGTTTAATACCCTCCTGCCATTTAAAAAGAAACTGATTCCTTATTTGAGCTTGGTGTCCTTCTCCTGCCTTCCCACCAGGCCCAGGGCTTTGAGTATTTTCAGCAGACCCGCCGAAGGCACCTTTGGACTCAGACCAAATTTTATCGTTAATTCTTCCCCATCCACAGCAGTGCCCAGAGTGAAACAGACCCCCGCACCCACCCTGCAGAGGGCTGGGCTGCAGGGTCCTCTCAGTGCACCCCAGCTCTGCACACAAGTCAGCCTCAAATGCCTTCCACCTGGAGAGTCAGGCAGAGCTGCTGCTTAGCTCTCCCCACCTCCGCCCAGTTATTCTCAACTTCCTCCTGAGGTGCCCAGTCTCTGATTTGGGCACACCAGGTAAACGGCTCGACTCAGGCAGAGGCTTGAAACTCCAGGCCTTCACTTAATGTATCCTGGTAAATCAGATGCAATCTGATGGGGTGACAAAATAAAATAAAATAAAAATAGCCAAGGGATGGGGGAAGGAGTTTGGAAGGCTGCTACCCTCTGAGCTTTTACCTGCAGGCACGCGCAGTTTCTAAAGGGAAATGGGGCCATGTAATGTATTGCCCCTAAGGACACTTTTGACTACAAAGAAGACCTTTTTAAAGCACACCCACACCTGGCCCTGGCCAGTTTGGCTGAGCGGTTGGAGCATCCGCCTGCGGACCAGAGTCCCAGGTTCGGTTCCGCTAGGGGCACATACCAAAGAAATAAAATAAGAAAAGAAAGCATGCTCACTCCTGTATATTTATAACTTAATATTTTGCACAACCAATTTAATCCAGTGATAAGGGGTCCCTGGGAAGTTGGCCAGAGAGACACAGCAGGACCAGAGTTTGAAAAGAAGGTCAAGCAGTGGCCCTGTCCCCTGGCATATATCACTCTAGTCCCGACAAACGTAAAGAGGACTCCGTCATCTGTCCCCCAGGCTAACACTAAGACTGCGGAGCGGGGTCCCTTCGTCCCATCTTGTTCCATGAAGACATAGGTGTGCTCCTGTTTGTCTCAAGAGCGGACTGAAGGTGACTGCGACTGATGTGTCGGAAAGAGAGGCCCAGCCCGCCTCCCCTCAGTGGCCACCGATACTGCTTTACAAGCTGCGTGGGGGACCTGGCTCCCGCCCTCGCTGTCTACCTGGTTTTAAATGAAAATGGAGTGAACACATTTTCTCCCTCCTTGGGTCTCCATTTCTTCAACTGTAAAATAAAAAGCATAACGCTCACCCTGCTCAGCACATGTGAGTGCTTTGGAATTATATTTTCAATTCCAGGAAATCTAGGAAGGCTTACGATAAGCCGGGCCGTGTGCTGGGTGTTAAGGACCCAAGTATGAGTAAGATTTAGTCTCTGCCACCCAAGAGCTCAGCCTAGTCCCGGAGAAAAACACAAAATACTTAATCTCATTGTGTAATCATGTGGCAATTAGAATTTCATGGCATCTAGGGAGCTGGGAGAAAGAAACAACTTCTCTTGGATTTCAGGGAGTTTTCCCAGAAAAATGTTATTTTTAAAAATCTTGAATCAATCCAGATATCTATTGAAACCTTCTATACACCAGACACTGGGTACAGCGATGCAATAATTTAAAAATATATTTGTCTTTGAGGATCTTGAAGAAGTTCTGTGAGTCATAAAATAAGATTGAGATTGGCCCTGGCCGGTTTGGCTCAGCAGTTAGAGTGTCGGCCCGTGGACCAGAGAGTCCCAGGTTCGGTTCCCCCTAAGGGCACGTTCCTCCGTTGCAGTTTGTCCCTGGCCCTGGTTGGGGTCGTGTGGGTGGCAACCACGGATGTGTCTCTCTCATGTCAATGTTTCTCCCCCACCCCCCTGCTCTATAGAAAGATAAATACAAAAATGTCCTCGGGTGAGGATAAAAATAAATAAGATTGAGATTGTCGCTGGCGTTTCAGGCAGAGAGCAAGAATGTGGAGAGGCGACACAATGGGATGTTCTGAAATTCCCAGTAACTCACCACGGCTCCTGTACCCGCAGCTTGGGAACAGTGGCCAGGCACGTGGCTGGCAGAGTGGACCGGGATTGGAATGGGGAGGGTTTGATAGACCAGCTAGAGCCCATGGTCTCAGCAGTAAAGAGAAATAGAGTCAAGATTGATGTGAAGTCAGGAAGTGACGTGGTTGGAGTGAGATTTTACAAAGGTCACACGGGGAGGTCATATGGAATAAGTACCAGTGCGTGTCCAAGGAAACAGAGAGACAGACCACTGTCGCCTGGAGGGATCCAGAAAATTAGAAATTTATAGTGATGTGTAACTGATGCTATACATGATTGAAAGTGTATTTTATTACTTCTGATGAAATTATGCAGTGGCCGCTGACCTACCCATTCTCAAAGGCCAGATTCATGACCTTTGGAAGCTATTGCAGTACAGGATAAATTAGATAATTTATACCAAGTGCCTCAATATTTATGTGTATTGACAGTAATTCTCAGGTTAAAAAAAAAAAAAAGCATGTAGTAGGAAGATATGGGTGGTGATTTTCATTCGTTCACCTTTTAGCTGTATGACCTTAGAAGAATTTAGAATATCTTAGTTATAAAGTGAAATTATAATCTGAATTTCACCTAACATAAAAACTATGGAAGACGTGTATAAAGCAACTAGCACAATGTCTTCCACATTATAAATAAATACTTATTACTATTATGAGAATACATCCACAGAAAGCCATCTAACATGCAATAAGAATAATAGAGAAAAATGCTACAGTAGCAATCAAATGTGTGGGAATGGTTAAGCATACAGTTATCGGAGTGGTTAGGTAAAACTGTGTCTATGATCAAATATGTGCTAAGTAAAACTGGAATGATATAGTTAGAGGGAAACATTTAAACCAGGCCACTCTGCAGGAGGGTCAAATGCAGTTACTTGCTGTGAATGCCTTCACAATCATTACCTTGAAATGTGTTTAGCTGCTCCTTCATTCACTTCATTGCTCATTAGTTCATTAATTTAGCAAACATACAGTAGGTACCTGCTAAGTGTGAAGTCCTAAGCTAAGCACTGCTTGTTGATCAAATAAATTGTTTCTGAGAATGACTTCTAAGACCACTACCTCACTTTAAGGCTGATACGTAGGATGACATGCCTCTTGCTTAACTCTTACAGAAAAAGCCATACCTAGGCTCAAAAAATTGTGACAAACTTTCAGGACAGATTGCAGAGAACGCGCCGTCATGGTGATGTGCAGGCTGTGGACTGCAAAGTCCAGAACATTCCATGCCCGTTGAGGTCTCTGGGGATGGAGCCCCTGAGATGTGCAGAACACAGTCTCGGCCGCACGCAGAAGCTGGAGCACAGACACACCGGGCTGGAGTTCAACTGCCCAGCGACCGCTTCCTCACTCTCCCGGTTACACAGCCAGCAGCTCACCGCCCTGCGGGCTCCAGTTTCCCAACGCTACACCCAGGTCAAGTCCTCCCAGAACAATGATCTCTTTTCTCATTTTCTACATAGCTCATGTTCGGAAAGCCGTTGTTCATTTACGAGGTGATTCCTAGTACCGCCTGTTCAAAGGTGCTGGTTTGTTTGTCTGTTTGTGTGTCTGTCTGTTTTACCACGGCTGGCTAGGGGATGTGCTTCCCTCTGGAGAAATGGTCCAGTGTATAAATACAGAAGAAGTCGCCGTGTCCGAACCATTTTCTCCCCGGCCCTGGCTTTGTGTCTCGAGCTCCCACTCAGGAAGGTAGTTGTGGAGAGGTGCTGACAAGCTGAGTAAATGCAGGGGAATCTCGTTGGTGCCCTCAAACTAGAGGAGGGTGGGAACCCCAGCGGAGGGGAATGTTCTGGGGACCGTAAGTTGTCTACCATCCTGTGACATACTGCTGGGCTGCTCACAGAAAAAAAAATGAAAACAGGTCAAAGGAACCAGCGAGTCCAGGGAGTGCTACACATTTACAGGGGACTTTAAAGTCGATTCAGTGCGAATCTAGTGTGTGTTTCCAGACCTGACAACAGAACGACCTTGAGGGAGAAGGAAGGCCTGGGCGCACACCCCACCCTCCTCTGTGTCACCGACGTTAGGGCTGTGGTGGCATTTCACTCCCGTGCCCTCTGTGGAATGGGAACAATAATACCTACCTTACGAAGGGAACGGGCCAAACTGACTGATCACTTACATCCCCCTCCAGCTTATAAAATCCAACTTGTAGTAGGGGAAAAATGAACTTGTCACCCCAAAACCAACGTCTGAACAATGATGCATTGAGCTTTCATTCCATCCGGGCCCCGATTCAGCCAATTAGGAACATGGCTTTGGACGGCCCTGATTGCTCAGATTAAGGTTTATAAGAATTAATAAGTGCACCAGGCTTGCCAATTACAAAGCAGTCTTATGTATTTTGTCCCATTTAATCCTCACGGAAGCCCCGTGGAAGAGGTTCCACTATTAAACTCCGTAGAAGAAACCGTGTCTCCAGGAAGTTAGGTTCCTGGCACAGACCCAGAACTTCTGACAGCAACTCCTGTGTTCACTTTACGATACAGCTCTCCTGCCTTCCCCTTGTCCTGTCCTCGCTCTGTCCCCTTCCCTCTCCTCTCGTTCCTCTCTCATTCCTTCTGTGTCCAAGCACCATTCTAAATGTGACACGATTTGGGGGGTTATCCCCTGGGGCTCCCTGCACGGAATTGCATTTGATCACAGCAATAATAGTTGCGAAGCAGAAAACCGTGTGTGAACACAAAGGTGAGGGCTACAGAAGGGGAGTTTCCAACTTGTGCGCCCTGGTCCCCAGGTGGGCTTAGAGCTGAGCCTGTGTACCCAGCAGGGAGACTCAGCCCCCGTGCTGAGCTCGTGGTAAAGGACAGAACATGAGTCTGCGTGGGTCGCCGTAACGCAACACCCCTGACCAGATGGAATGAATGACAGAAATTGGTTTTCTCAGTTTGGGCGGCTGGGGATCAAGCCGTTTGCTTTCTCCCGAGGCCTCCCCCTTTGTCTGGCAGATGGTGAGCTGCACTTGCGTCCTCGTGTGGTCTTTGCTCAGTGTGTGCACACTGCTGGTGTCCTTCTTCTTCTTCTCAGGGCACAGTCCTGTTGGATTAGGGCCCCACCCTTACGACCTCATTTAATCCTAACTACCTCCTTAAAGGCCCCATCTCCAAATATAGTCACGTTAGAGGTGAGGCTTCAACATATGAATTTGGTGGGGGACACAAGTCAGTCCATAATAGAGTACCGTGCTCCGGGACTTTTGTCACCACAAATATTACAGAGCATACTAAGACCATATCTCTGCTTTCTGAATTTAGAATTGAGTTGAAGCACACAAGACGTACATGAAGCAATCCAACTATAAAGTCAGCTGTGAAACTACATTCATAAAGTTTGACCGGAGGAGATGAGAACTAAAGGCTATTGACTCTGCGGAGAAAGTCCGCATCCCATGATGCTCTCCATGGGTTCTTCCCTCTGGCACAGCACCTCCTGGCCAGGCGATGGGCTATCTCAGCCTCTCTGCACCCACCGCCTCGCTCTATCTCCAGACACCCAAAGACTTCCCTGGACTCTGAGAATGGGCGGAGAATTCCCCAATCTAAAGACACAGAGGTCCGTGGGAACTAGGGCCATGTTTTATTTCCCTCCATACCCACAGTGGTAGGATGGTGACGAGCGCATGGTGGTTGTTATCAGTGTTTCTGGATAAGTCAGTCTATGAGTGTGGCATTCTCTTAGGAGCCCGGCATGGTGGAAAGAGTGTGGACTCTGGAAAGGGGCAGAGAGACCAGGCATGGACCTGAATCTACTTGTCTCTGCACGTTTGTGCCACCCACGACCTCAGCTAGTGCTTGAGTGAAGAGGCTACATCTTGTCATCCGGTCTTCAAGTGCCTCTGGATGCTTCTAAGCGATTCTTTTTAAGTCCACATTTCACAGCTAAAATGATCTCATTGTGTTCTGAAAAATCCTCTTAATTGAATGTTCTCTTTGTCAACCCCATCAACTGCTAGTTTTGCAATCAGATTCCCCTGGCACCTTTCCTGGGAGTTAGTGTGAGAAATTCGCTCACATAACAACAACTGTAGTAACAGCCACCTGTCAATCAGCTCAGTTCTGTTGACGGATCACCTGCCATGCATCAAGCACCATGCTAGGCGCCGGGCAGAGCAGAGCGGACCACGGACACTCACGGCGTAATGACAGAAGCCTCCAACACACTGCTCTGTGTTTTCATCTGAGGTTTTTCCTTCTTTCTCTGCTCACATGTTCACTTGGGCCACACAGCACCAGTCTTTCCGTACACACTTGAACATAGTGGAGAGATGTTTGGGCCGGGTTAAAATGGGCACACAGTTTTGACCCTCTTCCCACTAAAAGATGGGGTCCATTTCCCTCCCCTTGAATGTTGGCTGCTTAGACCATGGCCTGGAGTGACACAGGCCTTGCCCTTGGGAGGACTGGAAGCTTCTGGCCCAGTCTCGTGGAGCTCTGAGCTGCCCTAGGACACGTCCAGCCAACCAGCTTGATGGAAAACCCGAAAGAAAGGCTTCAACGCTGCATGGAAAGGGGAGGAGTCTGGTGCAGCTGAGCCTTCCAACCAGACCTTGACAAGGCTCCAGGCGCGAGAACGAAGCTGTCTCCATCCCTCCAGACCAGGCCAACAGCCAACAGAATACCACCAAGTGACCCCAGTTATGCCATCTGTCCAGATCCCTGCCCCACAAAATTATGATATAATAAAGTGGTGGTGGTTTTATACCATTAAGTATCAGGTTAGCCGTTTGCTCAGTAATAGACAGCTGCAACAATGTGGTCTGGTTGTCTTCTTCGGTCTTCTAGGCAGGTTGCTCTAGGAAGTATACCCGGAGCAGTAAAAACATTCCTATGATAAGATGATATGAATAAGAACGGGTTCACTGAATCTCAACTTCTCCTTCTCCTGACTTCTGGCTAGGGAAACGTCTGCTTTCCTGATGGACACGGCATCGCTGGGCGATGATTTTATGAATTCTTCATGGTTGACCTGTTACAGTGGTAGGAGGTAAACCCTAGGTTTTCAATGACCAGGAGTTTGCTGAGGACAAAGACCTCATCTTCTCCTCCTCTCTCCTCTGCCCCACACTTGTCACAGGGATGGTACACGTGCCTGCTGAGAGGATGCAAAGCCACGAAGAAGCCCGGACTGCCTCTGTTCTAAGCTTTTACAATGTATCTGGTCCTTAGAAGAGCCCTAACTGTCCCTCGGGGCATCTCACATCTGCTCTTGACCTGCTCCTGATTTATCAGGAATCTGGGAGCAAGCTAATCCCTCTCACTAGACCTCAAATGTCTCACCTGCAAAGTAAGGACATGAGAGTAAATGATACTCAAGACCTTTGCCTCTCTGGCACTTGCCATTCAAATGAGGAGTGGGATTATTCGTTCATTCTGCAAACACCGGTAGCCCGGCTCCCATAGAAAGCTGGACTGGGACCTGGAAGGCAACATGTTTCTCTGAGAAGGAAGATAGTGAGCTCCTTTCTTCAGGGATCGGCGTGCTAAGGGGCATCTACATACAGCAGGATGGATGCTTTCTCCTGATTCTAATGAGTTCAGCATTTTACAGGGAACAATTTCCCGTGGAGATGGGCACAATAGTTGCCACGGGCATTGGGAGCATTGAGTGGCTGTTGGTATAACATGAGGCCTTTCTTTGAAATCCCTTTCTCGATTTTCTAAAAGGACCAATGCTGCGGCGATAACTACTATTTCTTAATAGTTATAAGGATGCACTCTGTGCAAGGCGCGATGCTCTCTCGCAACTGAGGCTCAGGCTCTGGACCAAAGGCAGACCCTTCTCACCTCCACAAGTCTCACCAAGATTCATCTTGAGCACCAGCTCTCTCAGGAACTCTTGGGTTCAGCTGAGTCTCCATGGTGCACAGCTCTCTCTTAGCCAGGCTATAGTTTATTGAAAGGATCTCTGCATATTTCTATTTTCAACTTGTTTATTGTAAGTGTGGATTGTGTCTTGCTCATGGAAGCATATATAGGTTTAAACAGTGCCTGCCATTATCAATGACTGAACCAACTCCTGCTGCATTACGGTTTAAACGGGTTGTTCATTATTATCCCTGCTGAATCATTGAACTGAGTGTGGTTCAGAGAGGAAAGTGACTTTCTTAAGATCACCCAGCCAGAGGGGCCCACACACAGAGGCTTGCTAATATTCTTCCCCACACCCTGAGAGTATGGGACGTCCCTCCCCATGGGTACATATTCTTTGTTTTCCATGTCTGGGAAATGCCCCAGGATTCCCTGCTGCGTTACCCCGGGAGGCTATTGCTCAACCCCAGCAGCTGTTCTGGAGAAGAAAAAGCAGACATTCTGAATGTATCATCCATACAATGCAATATCGAACTGAAGATTGCTAACGAGCGAGAAGTCTCCACGGTGCAGTCTCCTTCCAGTGAGGTCTAGCCCTTCCTTTTCAGTGGGTGTAGCAGGAAGCACTAGTGTAAAGAAGGAAACATATATATTACTAATACTGTTGCCATATAAAACAATATTTGGTCAAGATGGTTAAGATATGATTCAGTCCTTGTTCATCAAGTTGCTAAATATTATTCAGCCGGTGGAGTCACCGTGTGGTATAGCTGAGTTTCCTTGGGAAGCAGGTAATACACCGTGTTGGATATAGAACGTGGAAATGTGCACATCTCCAGTGGACAGAGTCCGGACCGAGCTCCCGACTGCTAATTCCATGGAGCCCTCCAGCAAAGACGAAAATGCACACGGCAAGGGGAGAAGGCATACTTCCTGCATGTCTCTCTCCACGGGGCTGGTTTCTCTCAGAAACTGATGAAGAGTGGGTAGAACCACACATCTAGACACAGATGCAATCTTTAAAGAAAAATGTGTGTGGGCAAGTACAGTACCAGCTGGGAAAGTCTAAATGACTGAAACCTATGACTCAGAAATCTTAAATTGCCTGAAAATTAATGAAGCTCTGTGGGGATGACTCAGTTCATTCATGTCCCTCGCTTGCAGGCTTAAAAGCTTGCAGAAGGGGCCATTGTCCAAAATTTGGAAGCTCAGACCCCACAGAGGAAACCGGCCTCCTGCTGGGAGGTGGTCTGGGGGGTGCGTCTCAGGAGCGTGGGCTCCAGGCGAGGCTGGCTTGGGCTCATTCCTTCCACAGGCTGAGTGAAGCCCTCTCTGGACCTGGTTTCCGTCCCTGGAAAATGAAAAAGACACATCAGATGATTTCTAAATTGGCCTCAGCTTTGGTATTCTGATTAGCCAGGGTCCAGGGTCCCAGTAGGAAACAGAATTTGCCCAGATGGTTCAAATAAAGAGTCTTGAGTCAAGGAACTCTGTCTACATGTGTGTTACAGGTTGGGGAACAAGAAAGAGAGAAGACACTGAGACCAGTAAAAGCACCAGTGCTTGTGACCCCGAAAGGGTTCCCGGAGCCAGTGAGATCTGCAGGCCTGGAGAAGACTCACCCAGAACACAGCGGATGCCACCGTGTGGGTGGGGGAAGGGCAGTCTCTCCCACACACACAGCGCTGACTCAGGAGGGAAGGGGCAGGCAGAAATCACCTAACCTGTATCCTCTCCTCTGCTCCCTCCCCTCTCCCACTGGTGCCTCTCATTGGTTAAACCCAAGTGGACTCCATCAGCAAGGGAGCCCAGATAAGCAGGCCACGGGATTGGCCTCATGGGCACGGAGCAGTGCAGAGAAGGTCGAGCATGTGTCTGGGGTGGGTGAAAACCAAAACTCTCACCACCAGCACATAGTCTGTGGCTCTCTACATGGATGCTGCTGATGTGTTGGGGTCATGAGCAGACCACATTTTTTTTTTCTGGAGTGATTGAAGAATGATCCTCAAGGGCAGGACCAGTTTTCCTCGGTTCTTTACCCATCAGAATGGGTTGAAACGTCTGACGCACAGTAGAGAATCAGGATACACTTTTTTTTGAATGAAAGACTGATCACAAATCAGCACTTATAAACATCTACAGGAGTACAGGGCATGATGCATGCTGGATGCCCTGTTAATATCTGCTGAATGAATAATGAATGTGTAGGTTCAAAACAAATTACGTAATCTCTCGGATGAAAGGTTCTGCAAACCTCAGGCAAACCCTTGGTATCTTTGTTCTCGCAGTTGTTCCCAGTATGATTTATGATTGTCATTGCACAATCTGTGTAAATTTCCTGGACTGTGGAAATGGGCCCTACAGTGTGAGGCTCAATGATGTAATGAATTCATAAGCTAAAGAGGACTTAAAAGAGACATCTCCTGTCTGTCGTCAGGGCTGAGTTGTACCAGCAGGAGTGCTTACAGTAGAATGTAGCATACTTAAGTGCTCATGAAATCACCTCCTGTCATGTAGGTGTTCTTTAGAGTCAGACGGGCCAAGGATGGACACCCAGCCAGACCACCTCTCTGCTCTCTGACTTGAGACACATCCTTGACCCACTGAGCCTCACACTCTGTTTATTGCCTGCTTGGCAGCGTCCGTGCATGAACTACATGAGATGATGCATGTCAAGTTCCCAGTGGAGAGCCCTGCGCATAATAGACACCCACCTCTTCTCAGTCCCATCTTTCTAGGGGAGTCATTGATTTTCTTAGAGTTGGTGTCAGGGGGAAGACTAAGGAAGAAAAAAGACTTTTTCTACATTGCTATGCAGATGATAGTGAAAAGGAAGTCACTTCTTGTATTACAGGGACCAGCCTGAGCATAAGAGAGGCATAAGAAATAGTGAAAGTTACAGAACAAATCTAAATTATCATTCCTTACTGTTCACATTTAGGAACAAATGTTGATGCGCGTCGTCTTAGCATACAGAGGATGAGCCCAGGTATGTGTTGGCAATTTCCTTTAGCAATTGCTTGGCTCATGTGCAGGCTCATGTCATAGCCAGCAGCTGGTCCCACCCTGCTTCTGTGAGAGTTAAACCCGCTCCCTCTACCAAGGTTGAAATACCAGGTACTTTTTCCCAGCCTTCCTTGCAACTAAGCAAGCCCATGTGATACAATCCTAACCAATGGAACTGAGGAAAGCATACTTGGGTAATGTCTGGGAAAGATCCCCCCCCTCCCCACCTCTGGTGAAAGAGAACTTCATGGGAGAAAGCCTTATCCTGCTTTGAAATTGTTGTGTGAGGATGTTTTAACTGCATCTTGAGACCATAAAGAAAAAGCCAAGATATGAAACTGTGATTTATAATAAAAACATATATATTTGGTCTTTCTCTACTGTTCCTGGAACACAGCTTCTAAAACTCCTGTAATTTCTTATATACAGGCCATTGGAGCATCTTTCATAGAATATTTTATTTTATCTTGAGTTCCTAAAGTAGCTCCAGAGCGATAAAAGTAAAATGGGTGTCTTTTGTCATTTATACCAAGCCCCTTTTAATTATACCCGAGTTTATGTTAATGAGGTGATTTTTGGTAAGCCCCCTGAGGGTGGGAGCTGGTTGCAGGGGAATCAACCTGGATTCTAAGGTTGGGACTTTCAGCCCTACCCCCAGCTTCTAGCAAGGGGAGAGAGGCCGGAGATTGAGTTCAGTCACCAGTGGCCGATGATTTAATCAATTGTGCTTATATAATGAACTTCCATTAAAACCCAACAGGATGGGGGTCGGAGAGGTTCCAGGCTGGTGAACCAGAAAGCATCCATGTGCATTGAAAGGCTCCATGGTGCACCCTAAACTCTACACAGATAGAAGCTCCTGTGCTCCGGACCCCTTTGGAACTCACCTGTACATCTCTTCAACGGGCTGTTCATTAGTATCCTTTCATACCCTTTGTGATAAACCAGTAATCAGGTAAGAAAAATAGTCTCCTGAGTTCTGTGAGTCACTGTAGCAAATTAATGAAACCTTAGGATGGGGCAGGGGAATCTCCAAGTTATAGCCACTGGTCAGAAACACAGGGAACAACCTGGCTTCGGATTCTTGTCTGACGCGAGGGCAGGTTTGTGGGCCTGAGCCCCTAATCTGTGGGATCTGACTAATCTCCAGGGAGATAGTGTTAGAAGTGAGCTAAAGAGTAGGACACACAGCTGGTGTGGAAGAACTTCTCTGTGTGGGGAGAATCCACAGCTCTGCTGTCAGAGCGAAGCAGTGATGTAGCGGGTACTGAGAGTCAAGGAAACACACCGCAGGAGCGTCAGTGTTTCCTTTACACCAGAGAACTAGAGAGAAGCCGCCCCAAGGCCTGTTGGAACCGAACTGTGCAATAACCAAATTCCTATCTCAAGACTCACGTGCTTAGAGATTCACTTACAAACTTATTACTTATGCTGAGTTTTAGTCGTTTCTTGCTTCCCTCCCTCCCTCCCTCCCTCTTCCCTCCTTCCTCCCCCCTCCCTCCCTTCCTTCTTTCCTTCCTCCCTTCCTCCCTCCCTCCCACTCTTTTCTCTTTTTTTCTTCTCCTCTTGCCTCCTCTCCTCTTCTGCATGCTGAGTCCGGCCAAGCTCTTGTCCATCAATAAGTACGCAAACTCTTTTCAGACCAGAACTGGACTAGGTGCTGTGGAAAACAGAGAAGAATAACAGCTGGTAATTAAGGGTAGAGACTGTGTCTGTAACTTGCAATCCTAGGACATGACCCAGAGAAAGTGCTTAGTCAGTGTTTGCTGACTGGGAAAACTGGAGTCAAGGAGAATCAATTTTATTGAAATGACAAAACTGACACAACCGTTTTGGATATGCGTCAATGCTGCCTTGTGTAACATTAGGTAACACTGATATTTCATAAATATGCATTACATAAATAATGTGTGCTTTTAATGCATCCAGAATTAAAAATTTAAATTTTTGTGTGTCGAGAGCATGACTCTATCCCAATAGCTAATGTCTCCGTCTCCTCTTGTGCGTAGTTTATTCTTTCCCCGGGGATTTGGATTATTAGCTGTATCATATACTAGGCACTTATATAGAGAATGAATCCTTTTCTGTCATCTTCATATTATTACCTTCACCTTGCAACAATGTCACACTGTTTTAATCAGTGTGTGTATCACACCGTCTTCCTCCTTTGGTTTCTCTTGCTTTTCAATAACTCTTAGACCCGTAAGGATCCAGATCGACTTTGGTCTCGAATGATTCGCCCCGTGAACATCTCACAGTGATTCCTTAAAGCTGAGACTGTGTTCGATGTGGAGGTCACGAGGTGCGGTACGACGCATCAGAGCAGTTTGGAACCAAATACCTAGAACTGAAAGAATCGTCTTACAACTTTCTAATCTATGATCTTAATCAACTCAGAGAATCAGGTTCTTCATCTGTAAAATAATACTAATATTAATAATACTGTCTATACATAGAGCTGCTAACTAGATAAATTTTTTAAAAATCATATGAAATATTTAGTCCAGCAACTGGCACATAGAAAGTACAAACAGGGGTCAATTAGATATTTAATTTTCCAACATTTCTCTGGAACTTCACTCTCTAACCCAAGGCAGCCAATTCCTAGGAAGGGTTGAATCATCCAGATGTTCTGTATTTTTTATGAGACCTGGAAACTACTTGGATGATGGTGGTGAATGTAGAACTGCGCGGCTGTGCGTAGGGAGTTCGGGGCTGCCTGCCATGGTGGGTGCTGAGGAGATCAGGTGAGCCAAACCAGGCTGGAGCAAGGCAGCAATAAGCCGTCAAGGTGATCTTTGCAGAGCGAGGACAGACTTACCTTCCATCTCGGTCCCTATGAGGATGCTACTTGTTCTTCCTTCTCTGTTGAAAGGTGATTCTTACAATACGTTCCCCTGTCCGCTGACCGAGTCTGTGTGACTTTACGTTCCTTGCAACCCCCACAGCCTTGGGTAGAGAAAGGATCTAATTGATATGCTGACTTTCCCATTCGGTTGCTTTCAGGGTCAAAAGAAGCAACTGAAAAACGTGAAAGCTGGGGAATGTGGCTCTGCTTTATTTTTCTATAAGACTCAGGGAGTATTGTAACCTTGGTGGGTCCTCCTCACAGATGACTCTGGTAATCCAGCGAGGGGGCGTATGCGGTGTCACCTGGGAGGAAAGGGGCACAGCCAGGCGAGAAGGGTGATTGTGTGCTCGCACGGGCTGAGGTGACACCCTGCGGCTTGTGCTCTGAGGACCGGATGCATGATGGGGTTTCCGTCTTCCAATTGCCTTCATTTTAGCTGCAGGTACTCGAGAGCGTCTGCGACCTTCGGAACCAGAGTTGCCACTTGTACTAGGATTTTAAAGCTTTCTAGTTGGGTGGCAGCTGGCACACAGGGAATGATGTAACCTTAAAATCAGGTTTCATAAAAGGTTGGTTGGTGACAAGAAGAGAGCATTTCATTTCTAAGCAGACTTTTGACCTTTTTTGGGACTTAATACAGGGGTTCTCATAGGTAAATGGGAATAGTAATCTTTTTTTAAGGTCATTTAAAAGAATGCCACTAGCACCTAACAAGAATATCAAAACCCTGCATTACCACAGATTGCTATTAATTTTTTTTTATCCTCACCTGAGGACATTTTTCCATTTTTTGTTCAGACAGAGTGGGAGGGAGAGAGAGGAAGAGAGAGAGAGAGAGAGAGAAACATCGACGTGAAAGGGACACATCGAGTGGCTGCCTCCAGCCGACCCAACCAGGGCCGGGGACAATCTGCAACCGAGGTACATGCCCTTAGCGGGCATCGAACCCGGCCCTCTCTGGACCACAGGCCGACACTCTAACCGCTGAGCCAAACCGGCCAGAGAGCTATTAAAAATATTTACCTAGAAATTTCTTGTTCCAAATCCTGGACGTGAGAGTCTCAGATTGAGAGCAAATTGCAGGAGGGAGGGGTGCAGAACAGGAGATAAGACCCCCAAAAGGAAGAGAAACGCAATGTCAGGAGCAGGTGGCATCTCCTTCCTTCTCCGGAAGCATGTGTCTTTGGGGTTACTGGGCCCAGGGCGGCTGGACCCACGGACTCTCTGTTAGATCTGCACAGTTCCAATGGGGATTTGAAGGACTCTCATTGGTACTGCTGAGAAGGAAAGAGCAAATGACAGTGTTGCACAGGAAGGACATTGATACAGAGTGACCTCCCAATGCATCCCTCAAGCCAGGGTATCTTTTGAGACTGAGGGAATTGAAATTAGATACTTAAAAAAAGAACATTTACTTACTGACAAATTAATTTTATAATATCAATGACTTATAATATAGTTCTGTTTAAAGCTATGTTCCACAATAAAGTCCTTTTAAAAATAAAAATAACATACCCATGGAAAACAAGATATGTACGTATACATGAAAACAAACATCCAACAGTATTCATATTGATGATCTGAAACAAAATATAGTCTAAGCTGAATAAGTAGTCGTAGTCTATTTATACACTTTAGACAGTTTTTTTCAGCTATTTATTTCTCCCAAATTTTGCCACAATGTTCCCTGAAACTTTTTTCAGAAGGTTCATTATCTTTAATTTTAATGTCTCTAATCTTCTTCAAACTTTCATTTTAAAATTAATAAATTTTGTCTGGTCGGTGTGGCTCAGTGCTTGAGCGTCAACCCAGGCACCAAGAGGTCGCCAGTTTGATTCCCGGTCAGGGCACATGCCCAGGTTGTGGGCCTGGTCCATAGTGGGGGGCATGCAGGAGGCAGCCAATCGATATTCTCTCTCATCGATGTTTCTATCTCTCTCTCCCTCTCCCTTTCTTTCTCTCTAATACCAATAGAGGAAAAAATATTTTTAAAAATTAATAAAGCTGAAATTTGACACTTTCAAATGCTCCTTTCTCAGTCTAGAGCGTATTTTCAATTGTGAAAATGCTCACGGATGCTGACGTCTTCGCTGGGACCAGAATCATTTCTGCGTGTGAAGGTCGGTCTGTCTCAAGCAGCTACGTGCCAAAAAGCTCAATATTTCACCCCAGGTATTGCCCCCGGTCCCTTCACTGCCTCCACTCAAAACACATTTTTCCTCCAACGTTTGCTTAGACAAAACTCTTCAGATAGGTTCTCTTCATAATTCTTTAGAATATTGTCTCCAACTTGTTAAGGAATTTCAGAATTCAAACTTGTACATTGTTTACACTTTCATTATCCATCAATTTATCCCTGGTATCGCAGAGATAACGCTTATTGTCGTCATTTTTGTTTTGTTGTTTTTTCTCTCCTTTATCTTATTTTATTATTTTTCCATCACCATTATTAAAGACTCTGATGAAAGATTTCCAACTAGTTTTGAACAGAATAGAACCCAAATTTAGAGGTCTGTTTACCAAAAGTTTAATGACATGACAGGGCACTCAGGGTGATTACAGAGTTCTGCAAAAAATCAAACATTTCTAAATTCTGATTGAAGAAAGGGAACAAAGAACATACACTGATTTTTAAAAAGTATTCAACATTTGCCCTGGCCGGTTTGGCTCAGCAGTTAGAGCGTCGGCCCGCGGACCAGAGAGTCCAGGTTCGGTTCCCGCTAAAGGCATGTACCTTGGTTGTAGTTTGTCCCCGGCCCCAGTTGGGGTTGTGTGGATGGCAACCACTTGATGTGTCTCTCTCACATTGACGCTTTTCTCTCTCTCTTCCTCCCACTCTTCTGAAGATAAATGCAAAAATGTCCTCGGGTGAGGATAAAAAAAAAAAAAAGTATTCAACATTACCTCTGTCAACATTTTCATAGTTTAGTTACTTGGCGAGCTTATTTCTCTGTGCATGTGTGTTTATCTATACATTTCAACGACTACAGCTTTTATTTCCATTGGTTGGACGGCAGCTTGCCCAAATGGCATTGTTCATTATGTTTGCTCACAACCGATCCCATAGGTTCCTGCAGTTTATATTTGCATTCCACTGTGAAAGAGGTGTAAAAGCAAATCATTCGATATTTAATGTTGAATCTTTAAATAGAATTTGCAGTAGCATCTAAACAGCTTTACTTGGATTTCATAAATTTTTTGAAAAAGTATTATTAAAATTAGTCTAACAGGCTTTTTCTCTGAAGCATCTGTTCATACATGAAGCTGGAATCACTTAACCCTTTGTGAACTTCTGCTGATAATAACGTGTGCAGTGACTCAGTTGACATTCCAAGTCGTCACCGTAGCGTGATTCCCGTAAACACACCTCTCCCTCCTCCTGTGAAATCAGGCTTGTCTGTCTGTCCGTCTTCTTCAAGGAAGTTTGAAGTGGATACTGTTGCTTCTCTGGAATCCAGGTTGCCTTGTGGTTGGTGATGTCCCAACAGTGCCACAGAGGAAGATAAATGTTGACAAGCATTTTGTGACATGTTACAACTTTCCCGAGAAGCAGAAAAATCATGCTAGACATTCCATGAATTATGAACTTTCTTTAATTCTTTTATGCCAATGTAATTAATAGCAAAACAGTGATATCAAATAAACCATTAAAAATAGTGGTAGAGCCCTGGCCAGTTTGGTTCAGCGGTTAGAGCATCGGCCCACGGACCAGAGAGACCGGGGCTCGGTGCCCGCTAGGGGCACGTACCTCGGTTGCAGTTTGTCCCCGGCCCCGGTTGGGGTCATGTGGGTGGCAGCCACTCGATGTGTCTCTCTCCCATCGATGTTTCTCTCTCTCTCTTCCTCCCTTCTCTCCTGCTTTATCTGATGATAAATGCACACATGTCCTCTGGTGAGGATAGAAAAAAAAAAAATAGTGGCAGAGCAAATAAAAACCATAACATACAACAACAACAAAAAAATAGTGGTAGGTTTCCATGAGATAATAAGTGACTTCTCTTTATACGCTTAGGTGGGCTTCTCAGACTGTGCCCTGTGCCCGCGGGGCCGACGTGTCACCTGAACTGAAGGTGTTTCCCGTTCAGTGTCTGCTGGCCCGGAGCTGCCCAGGTGACCAGCAGAAGCTGTTCCAGGTCTTTCTCCACCGCCACTGAAAAGCGGGAGGAATTCGCGGTCCCTGGCCCCAAGCACCTGCGCAGGTTTGGTTCTATGTGCAAGACCCTGCGGGGGTGGCTGGGGGGGTGGCTGGGGGGCGGTTAGTTCCTTCACACCTCACTGGACGTTAAGGTGGCCTCTCGGGGGCAGCGTCTCAGCTCCAGGAGGCGGACCGGCCCTGCTCCAGGCGCTACATGAAGTCCTACCGACCCGCCTTAGCTCACGTCAGCGCAACGAACAATTATAATGTCTTCTTTGAAAAACTAAGGGTGCTCTCGGAAAACGTAAGGCACCGAGACTACGAAGCCTGTGCTGAGTCAACTGCAGTGTCAGGTCACCCTCCACAGAAAGCGACAAGTTAGCGAACTCCGGGCCTGAAACAAGCATCTGTTCACCGGGCCCCGGGTCAGAGTCTGGGTTTTCTGCCAGGCGTGCACACTTCGAAGAGGCAACTGGGATCTTGGACTATGATCCATGTCTCTCTCGTCCTCACCTTGGGGACGGCAGGCCAGACTGGGACGTTCTGCTCAAGGCAATGACAGAGCAGGGGAAGGCAAAACCAACCCTGCAACTGCTTCTCAAACCTTACGTCGCGTCCACGAACACCTCATGGCCCAAACCACCGACGGCCTGTCAGGGGCCGGGTGTAGAGAGGCGGTCTGCTCTCGGAAGTGTGCAAACAGAGGTGAACAGTGGTCAGCACTAATTCCCCACCTACGGACTCTTCAGGGAGCCCCACGTAGGCGCTGTTCCCTTTCATTTTGTGGCTGTTTCTCACGCACCACCTTTTCGTGCTATCCTTGACACAAGTATATAGACGTAAAAATGTATTTCTCATTCAATCGTCACGTTTATATATAATATAAACAGTACGCTATGATTGGTAATTCACAAATAAACACATGAGGCTGATGGATGACAGGGACCGAATTCCCCAGGTCTGAGCTCTCGGCCTCTCTTCTCAACTCCGCCGCTGAAATCGCTCCACCCGGTGACTTGGCACAAAGAGGCTGCTTTCCTGACTGTTGCTCGGGCTCCCGCTAGCAGCTTGGAACTCCTCGTCACGTCCCTCTGAGCAGACTCTAATTACTGAGATAATTTTGAGCGGCTGTAATTTCATGCTATGAGGGAAAAATCACAGCGTGTATCTGAAATATTAGGAAGACTTTGGAGCGGAAGAAAACGAAACGTCGGGAAGATGCGCAGGATCCCGGTGGCACCTGTGTGATCCATTACCCCCCGTCACTCTGTGTCTGTCCAATTTGTTCACCAGGTCACTCAGCCAACGCACGGTTGGTGCCGGGCTGTGTGGAGGACCCTCCGGGGGCTTCCAGCTTCCGCCTACCAAGGCTGTTGATTATTCTACTTGACATCTTACAAGGAGACAGCCTTTCTCCTCTTGACCCCTGAATAAACACCTTCCCAAGATCTATGTTCTTTCTGTGGAGAGTAGCATGTTTATTATAATGCGCACCACAGCGCCCTTCCCCAGGCCTCCGAGACCCCCCGAGTTTGCTAAGAAGTGAGCTGGAAGGAGGGAGGGTTGAGGCGGGAATCAGGCGGCATTGGCGGTGACCTAGACTGCTCACGGACAGAGAGGGTCCTGCGGAGGGGAGACAAGTCAGGACAAGCTAGAATCCACAGATTATAAACCTCAGAATTTGGAGCTTGTTAGGGTCTCAGAGTCTGCTCCAAACTTCTCCACGTATGGTCGGGGAAATAAAAGGCAACATGGACTGGTAATAATTCCGAGCGAGGAAACAGCAAAAGCAAAACGTGACCGCCACTCCTGGGCGGCGGAACAGTGCTGGTTGCGTGACCAAGGTGTTGCTGTGAAGGCACAGGGTGCGTGTGATGAACTCTGCGGTCACTTGGCTTTCCACGGGAGAGATGGCCCTCCACAAGGGAGGTGGAACTCATTCAGTCCATTGAAGACCTAAAGAGCAAAAACGGAAGCTTCCTGGAGATGAAGAAATTCTGCCTCAAGATTGCAGCACAAAAATCCTGCCTGAGTTTCTAGTACCCCCGCCCCCCGACACACACACACACACACACACACACACACACACACACACCTTAGGAAGAGGTGGAGCATCTGCCCCAGAGCTCGGGTCTTATTCACGTGTGGCCAGGGGTCAGGTCTGGCAGAACCAAAGGATCCTGTTGACCATGGTTGCAAAGCCGCCCATTTGCACTGTTGATTTCTTTGGTAGGTTAACACGGTGGATTATCTGAAGACAGAGCAAATAAAACATCGAATTCTAGGCTAACTGCACAGCACTTCAGTAGTTTGGTGACTATGTCTGCAACAGATTAACCATCACCGGGACAGACGGGAGCATGTCAGCCACCTATTGACCTATTATCTATCGCCCGGGTGCTGGTGGGATCCGTTTAGGCCCACTCTGCTGTGTGGCTTGTCTCTGGCATGAAATCATTGTCTTCACACTCAGCCGAGTTTTATGGGTTTTTTGTTTTGTTCTGTTTTTATTAAGTGAATGTGTCCTTTGTTCATTGCTCTCACATGGTATGGGAAGAGTTGTCCACCACCATTTCATTCAGGACCACCTGCACGGTGTGAGGCTGGAGGAGTGGGGACAAGACCTGGGCTTGCAATCTGACCGTCTCCATGGCCACGGCCCTGCTGCTGCTGCTCCTGACGTGGGGGAGGGAGGCCGGGCGGGCGCCGGGCCTGCAGGAGAGCAGCTGCCAGGCATCCGCTCATGTGCCACGCGCTGTGCCGTTAGGACCACCCTCCAAAGTGGGTGCTACCATCTGCCTTTCGGGAGAGGACACTGCACCTGGGCTCACTTGCTGCAGGGACTCAGTGGGACTCGGTGGGACGGGCTGTCCATTCAGGGCTGTCTGAAGGCAACGCCTGTTCTCTTCACCCTTTGCGACCTTTCTCCGGGGGCTAGAGTAGACACTAAGTAAACACGTGGATTGCTGGATGAAGGATGCTCCCTTGGGCACACTGTCACTCGATACTCCTGGGTGAATCTCCCCAAACCCCAGGTTTCATACTCTCATCTTAAAAATGCACCTGGTAGAGGAGGCGGCCTCCCGTCCCCTTCCACTGGTGCTACCTGTGATTCTGGGACACATTTACGTGTCCAGGTGTCTGGTTACTTTCAAGAGCAGGAAAAGCCCCAATCAGTTCTCATCCCAGAGACCGTGTAGAGAACACAGACTGTGCACACGTTATGGAACGTCATCATTTCATTTCATTCATTCACTCATTTCTGTGCCTCCTTCCTAAGGAGTGGACAATTTAAAAACCAGAGGGAAACAAAACGTGACAGCAAGGCAGAGTCCAACGAGGTCAGGGTCACGTCAGTAATCCAGACTCAGGAGAGCTCAGCTCCGCTGCACAGGGCGGGTTACATCTGGCTGTGAGCGTCGCACGAATCAGCTTTTCTAACAGACAGAGGGACTGGCCGAGTGTCTCAGAGCTCGCGGGGACGAGGAGCGAGGCAGTGAGCCCGGCCTGATGCCACCTGCTGGGCCACAGCCACCTGGGGTCAGACCTGTCTCCCTGCTGGGGCAGGTGGCAAAGAACAGGTTGGGCTGTGATAAACTGGAGGAGACCCGGGCTCAGGGGAGCTTGGGTGCAACCACGAGGCAGACCCTGGGGTTTCCTGGGGGCCGAGGTGGGAGACGGGGTGGAGGGCGGAGGGAGGGAGGGAGTTCTGAAGCTCACTGTGCCTCTGACATCCCATTGCTGAGCTAGGGGAGCTGCTGCAGAACAGAGCTTAGGAGATCAGAACACACGGACCGAAACCAAAAGACCCAGAATAGAAACAGAGCCAAGCGGGCAGGCGGATGGGCTGGAGCAATGCCAGAGTCAGACAGGGGTGACAGCAGTGTCTTTCCATGATGCCACCACATGGGCTGGTGTGTGTAAGGAGCTGGGGCAGGTGGCGAGTGGACAGGCCTGGCCCCGTGCCCACTCTCTGTCTCTGCCGGCCCCTTCATCTGCCTGGGGCCCAGGGCAAGCCCGACCCACCCAGTAGCAGCCCCAAGGCCCACGTCCTCAGTGTGAATCCCTGTCCTTCGCCCCTTCCCAGGGGCTACGCCGAGGCCTTGGTAGTGGGCTTCGGGCTCTGGAAACCCCCAGAGTACTCTGAGCCCTAAATACCCAGGAAATGAAAAGCGTCTTTGGCTTTGAGGATGTGGCCCGTTTAGGGGAGGGGCCAGCGACCACAGGCGGACTCACCACTCCCTGTCCCTTTGCATGGCCATCGGCACATCTGTCCCTTCCTGGTGGACGCCGGCTTCCAGGGTTCTGGGAAGCGAACGAGGGGCCAGGGTCATGGTGTCAATCAAATTGCCCGGGGCCGTGTGAACGTGCCCTCGTTGTCCAAGCCGACGCAACCCCCAGCGGTTTCTGCTGCACCCCCTGGAGAGCAGTGCGCTCCCAGTCCCGGGACTTTCTTTCCCACTTAGTCAAGCTGTGTGTCATTTCAAACACTTCGCAAACTGTGAAGCACTAGTAAATATCAATTAACGTGATTTTCTTATTTATTCAACAAATATTTGCTGGGCATCTAATGCGTAGCAGATGCGGGCGAAGGCCGGCCGGGCAGAGATGAAGACGAGAGACGCTCCCTGCGCTGGGCTGCAGGGCGGGTGGAGAGGTCAGCGATGCACAGTCCACAAAGGCGCTGGTGCCCAGGGAGACCCCGAGTCCCCGCGGGAGCCCTGCGGCCCCGCCCACGGGCAGTAGCGAGTGGAGAGTCCTCAGAGGGAGGGTCAGGGGAGGAGACTCCTGAACTGTTGAAAAGGTGGTCGGAGCTGGCTGGTGGGCCTGGAGACCTTCCAGGCGGAGGGCAGAACAGCATCAGAAGCCCCGAAGCAGGAGGGAGCCCGCTGTGGGCAAGGCCCGCGCGGCTGGGCACAGAGCAGCCGCGAGCAAAGGACCCGCAGTCAGCAGGGCCGCAGGCCACGCGCTCACAAAGGGGGCTTGGACGTGTCGAAACAGGTGGCGGAGAAACACTCCGTTATTTTTAATAGGAAGAGATGTTTAAACACTTGATTGCTTTGTTACCGTTTTATTGCTATTATTGCCATCATCCTTATTGCTATTTTTTTTTCTCTGAAAGATGCCCCCTGTCGCACCAGAGCGCTCTCCCTTCCAGACGGGCATGGAAATGAACTCTGGACACAAGAACACTGCAGCTGGCTGATACCACCTGCGGCTGGGGAGTTCCCCTGGCGTAGAGCTCAGAGAGTCCGGCCCACGCGGGGAAGGTGGTCCCGCAGCAGCTAGGAGCAGTGGGGAGTGAGAGGGGCCTTGAGCAGCTGGGCAGCTCCTGTGAGGGATTAATGCGCACATTTTCCAGAGCGTTGCAGTCGTGTACCGACCTGCTATCTGGGACTCAGTTCGCTTAGCACCACACCCACGGGGACGCCCAGTGGACGGCATGCAGTGGGTGCTGGGTCCGGCAGCCGAGACCCTGCTCTAGGGCGTGGTCCAAGGCCGCTGCCCTCTGCCACCGGCATGTGGGTTTCCTGGGAAGCATTCAAAACTGGACCCAGTCCTAGACCAGTGGCATCCAAATCTGGGGGGGGGGGGACGGGGGAGGTGCCGCTTCTAACGGAAATGCCAAGGGTGCGATGACTGTCCAGTCTTGTACTCTAAACGGAGACTGAAAACTCCCCAAAGGCTTCTAGGGAAAAGGAGGTGCCCTGTGTGGCTCAGTTGTTTGGGCATTGTCCTATGCGCCAAAAGGTTGTCAGTTTGATTCCTGGCTGGGGCACATGCCTAAAGTTTTGGGCTCTATCTCCAGTGGGGGCGTGCAGGAGGCAGCCAGCTGATCAATGTTTCGCTCTCAACATCAGTGTTTCTCTTCCTCTCCCTCTCTCTTTCTCTCTCTCTAAAAATCAATACAAATTTTTAAAAGAAAAAGAAAGTGAGGTGACCTGTTCTGAGTGTGCAGAGGAAGGGGGCTTGGAGGTCTGCTGGAGGAGGGGGTGTGTGAGGGGCTCCGACAGACACTGAAAACCAACACATCACCGGAGGCTGAAATGGGGGCCGGTCAAAAGGACACCCGAAGCCTGCAACTCGGTTCCGGCTCCCCCTTGCCTCCCTGTGCATCTGTTCCCCGCGTTCTCCAGGGAACGGCCGTAAACCGGAAGCTTAAATGACAAATGTAATCTCGCAGCGCTGAGGCTGGAAGCGGAGATCGGGGTGTCGGCAGGGTTGGTGCCTTCCGAGGCCGTGAGGGAGCGTCTGCCCCGGCCTCTCTCCCAGCGGCTGGTGGTTTGCTGGCATCTTTGGGGTCCTGGCGTGTAGAAGCATCACCCTCATCTCCGCCTTCACCTTCACATGGCGTCCCCCTGTGTGTGAGTCTGTGTCCAAGTTTCTCCTTTTTATAAGGACACCAGTCATATTGGATGAGGACCCACCTTAATGACTGCACTGTAACTTGATTATCTCTGTAAAAATTCTATTTCCAAATAAGGTCACATTCTTTTTTTTTTAATGGTTTTTTTTTTGGTTTTTGTTTTTTATCCTCACCCGAGGACATTTTTCCATTTTTTGTTCAGATAGAGCGGGAGGGAGAGAGAGGAAGAGAGAGAGAAACATCGATGTGAAAGGGACACATCGAGTGGCTGCCACCCGCATGACCAACCAGGGCCGGGGACAAACTGCAACCGAGGTACGTGCCCTTAGCGGGAATCGAACCCGGGTCTCTCTGGACCGCAGGCCGACGCTCTAACCGCTGAGCCAAACCGGCCAGGGCTTGCTTTTTTTATTTTTTTATTTTTAAAGAGAGAAGAAGGAAGAGAGAGATTGGACCCTCCCACCAGGGATCGGGCCCACAACCTGGGCATGTGCCCTGACCGGGAATTGAACTGACCTCTTGGTGCAGGGGTCAATGGTCAACCACTGAGCCACACCGGCCGGGCTAAGGTCACATTCTTGAATTACGACTTCAGCTTATAAATTGGAGGGTGGGGGAGATGCAATTTGACCCACAATGGCTTGAAATAATTTATTATTATTATTAATTATTATTACTTTTATCCATTTTTGAATACTAGGTGCTAGACTCTGTATAACATTATTTGATTAATCCTCCTCCAAACATAGTGCAATAAACAGGGTTGACCTTATTTTAGAAAGGAAAAGACCAAGCTGAGTGAGGCAGGGTGACTGCTGAGGGGTCCCAGGGAGGAAGCGGCTAGCGCAGCCTTTTCTGACCGGGGTCCATCATGTTCCCCTGAACCATGGGGCCAGCCTCACTGAGGCCTTCGAGACCCTTTGGGTTTCTGGGGCCCGTTTCTTCCTGCTGGGGAAGAGGGGAAGGCTTATTTGTCTCTGCCGTCCTGCTCTCCAGAAACTGCATGTCTGCAGACTCAGGGGAAAGGTATGCGGTATTGAATTAGTAACAGGAGCTCAGCTGTCTGCCTTTATTCCCAGCTCTGCAGCCTGCAGGGCGGACGGTGCGGTGCGTGCGGGGGAGGGGACGCGGGGGTGCCAGGCTGTGTAATTCTCACAGCAAGAAAGCCAGAACGGAAAGAAAACCGTGCCAGCAGGGTCCGCACACAGGTGACTCCACAGGTGGCGTGAGTGTTCCCTGGGTGGGGCAAAGGTCACGGAGCGCGGGGTGGGAAAACTGCTTCCGGCTGAGGTTTTGCAGGGGAGGCATGATCTAGACTTCGTACATTATCAGCCACTCTGCTCAGCTCCGTTCAAGAAGCATGTACCAAACCCTGACCAGGTAGAACACCATCCCCATACACAAAGGCTGTAGACTCAATCCCTG
The DNA here is from genome assembly GCF_014108415.1 of Molossus molossus. Classification (NCBI taxonomy): domain Eukaryota; kingdom Metazoa; phylum Chordata; class Mammalia; order Chiroptera; family Molossidae; genus Molossus; species Molossus molossus. The sequence goes on along the minus strand of NW_023425350.1, from coordinate 6,077,689 downwards.
TTCAGGGCACGTACAAGAATCACCCAAGGAATGTATAAATAAGTGGAACAACGAAGCAATGTCTCTCTCAAATCAATGAAAAAAAAAAAAAAAGAACAAATGGAAGAACAAAACATGTACTGAGAAGCTGTGCAGGTTGCATCTCATATGGAGACAGTCCCTGCTGTGCAGAACCTGGGAGTCTGCGGGGTCTGCAGTCCCACGAAGAGATGCCCTTGGCCCCATGTACAGGAGATATGTGCAGAGGAGCTGTGGACATGCTGAAGGGAGGTTCTAGGAAGCTTGGGGCAAGGGAAGGGGGTAGTCAAGGAAGGCTTCTTGGAGGAGGTGATGGCTGAATCTTCAGAGATAAGTGTGGACTAGCAGAGTAAAGAGAGGAAGGCAGCGACACAAACAAAGGCGCATGTGTGTGGAACAACATGCACGGGAACCAGCCTGTCTGGTGACCAGCATTCATGAGCATTTTAATTCAGACTAGAAATACTCCTTCTGGTGAGGCGAATACGCCAAACTTTCTTGAAGGGTGAAGACAGCTCCCCTTCCTAGCCTTCTGCACTGGAATCTCACAGGACTGGAATATATCGCAACCCCTCCAACATGACGATTTCAGCTTGGCACAACAGGCTTAGAGTTGCCAAATATATACTCGGCTGAGTATGAATCAAAAAAATCAAAGCACTTTAAGGAAAGGATTAATTATTAAGAACGCATCTATTAAAACTTAGCACTTAGGAGCTATTGACAGATCAGTTCTGAACACAGCAGTGAAGAGATTGTGGACATATTCGTTAGGCTCTGGAGCTGTAACCTCGTGCAAAGTATCAGCGGCCCCAGGTAACAAAAAGAGACATTCACATAGCCCCTGCTAACTATTAAAATTCTTCCATTACCTTCTCTTGAGATCACTCAAAGATTAGCCAAACATTAGGCAACTGTATCCTGCTGCTGCGAGTCTCATGGACTGTGCCTTCCTGCTGGCAAAATGATGCTGCGTCTGTAAAAGTAGCAAGGGGCTGGAATTCCGCAAAAAGACTCTGTTGTTAGTATAAATACACTCCCCTCCCCGGTGTTATGCTAACAGAGATATCAGATAAAGCAAATACATTTACAGAGATACATTTTTCCTTGGGACAAAAGCCTGTTTTCTTTGTAACATTAGTCCTAATGTGGTTTTTTTAGAAGAAAATTAAATATTGATGAACCTTTCAGAAAATGTGGGGAGGATAATGTGTCTTAATTCATTATAAAAACTATAAAAGAAATTGGTGATTATTCTTTCAAAATTCCCTTTCTGACTGTAAACACGTTGGCGTCGATGCAAATGAAATGTTTACTGTTATGCCATGAATCTGTGGGGGACCTCATCTGCAGGCAAGAGATGTAGGATCCGAGTCTTGCGTTGCATTGTGAAGGGGGCAGGTTTGTTAGTGCTTGGCTTCCTGTCGTTTCAAAGCATGCTAGCTTGTCAGTCAAGAAGAGCAGAAGTTACGTATTTAAAACAGGAGGAATTTAATTCAGGGAATTAGCTACACTGATGATGGAAGATTTGAGAAGCCCAAGAGAATAAATAACAAATGCATCAAAGCAACCCAGAGATGAGCAATAGAAGGGAAGCCGGGGCCATCCCAAACGGGGTGCAGAGAGATGAGGCCGTACTAGCTGAGACCAAGGCCAGGTCACCAGCCAGGCTGGGGAGCAAGTGAGAGACAGAGAGAGCTACCCAGCTTTCCCTTCCTCTAGCACTGGGTTGCTCACCCAAGACACTCATTGGCCAACAGGAGCCCAAACCAGCGAGCCGGGAGTCTGGGAACGACAGCGTCAGCACCAGCAACGTAGGGTGCAGCAGAGAAAGGACCAGGAACAGACGATGGGCGAGCAGGCTGGGGATCTGCACGGTTTGTCAGATTTTCACCAGGGAGAGGGGCAAGGACACCTGGGCCCCTCTTTGATGAAGGTTGGTGACAAGAGAGAACAGTGAAACAGTGGGGGGCAGAGAAAGGAGCCGGAATTAGAGGGCTCCCTTCCCTCCTTCCTTTTTCTCTACACTTTGGAGTCTGCCTGATGTTCTCTATTTTTGTTTATTCTTAATTTTCTTCCAACTCTTCATGTTTTACTCCATGCCTTTTAAAAATTACCCCAGGCCTAATGGCTCCCCGCAAGCAGAGTGCTTGTCGGGGTGTCTAGGAAAAGGTTTGTGGGAGGACAGCATGTGCTAGTGCAGAGGGGACCCTCCCCTCCGGTCATCTGTGTCTGTGCGCATGCCCCCCCCTCCTCGTTGGCTGCCAGCCGGGGCTCCTTCGGGGCTCCTTCCTGGGAGCAGGGTCTGCCCCCTGCTCGCATGGGATGCACACAGCAGGTGCCCAGTGTTTTAGTGTCAGGGTTTGAAACCTGGCTCTGCTGGTAACTGAACGTGTGACATGGGGGAAGGTCCCACTTTCTCTGAATTCAGTTTTCTCATCTGAAAAGTGCAATGCGGTGGGGTGGCGTTCTTTTAGCCACTCGGCCTAGTTTTAATATGAATAACTTAGGCAATGCATTAAGCATTTGCCTGGAGTTTTGATTATTCATCAGGTTTAACACATCATTTTTTGCCCAGATCACAACAATAACCTCCCGGGGGCCTTCCCACCTCTGCCCCACTGTCTGTCCTCAGCAGAACAGTCAAAGCAAGCCCTGTGAAAGGTAAACTGGATCTCTAGCCCTGGGACAGCGACGGCGCCCATTATACTCAGAGTGAAAGCCAGGGGCCGACAAGACTGTGTCACCTGGTCTCCACCAGGGCTCTCACTGTCCCCACTCCTCCTTCCCCTACACCTGCCCTCCGGCTGCTGCCCCCTGGTCAGGCTCACTGTGGCCTCAGAGGCTTTGCCCTGGCTTGCCCAGCGCCCTCGTGCCCCCATGCCCGCACAGCCGACCCCCGTCTCCTTCAAGCTCAACCGTCACTTCGCTACTGAGGGCGCTCCGACCCTGCTGTTCGAATGGCATCTCATACCCACACCTGGCCGGGCATCCTGGCATTTCTGATCTTCCTTCCTCTGTTAACTTCTCCTCTTCCCAAGGCATGAGCATCTTCTCACAGACGTGGTCACGCCCTCCGCTCCGGGCCACGCCCCGTGTGCGGATTTCAGCTGGTAGGAGACCGGGACTCTGGCCTGCTCGCAGCACAGGTAGCGTGGCCCTCCCCGAGTCCGTGTCCCTACCGTTCCGGGAGAGGGTTGGCGAGGTGAGCTCTGCCTGGCCTTCAGAATCTAATTCATGCCGCGAGGACCGTGCACACACTTTGGGAAGCCATCTGCTCTGCAGGCGGGGCACACCTGTCCTTCTGCTCACTCACCTGTCAGCTGGAGGCGGAGAATGACAACGGGGGAGACTGACCTCGCGAGCCAGGGACAGCGCCAGGGACAGCGCAGCGGGAAGCTCCCCACGAGCATCTCCCCAGGGCGGGCTTTCGGCAGAGGGGCTGGCCTTGCGCCCCCTTCCTTCAGGTCTCCCGTCTCCCTGCGGCATTTTCACTGACAGGACTCAGAGATGGTCAGGGTCCGAGTGAAACTGGCGTCCCTCTACGGAATCGTGTATTTACTTATTAGCAATAAATAAACCCCGAGATACAGAGGCAATTTATATCTCTGGATTCATTATAGTTCCTTCCAAACTACCAGTGTTTCGAAATATTACTCAGATTATATTTTAGTGTTTCCCGCCCTGAGCCCCACTCATGCCCTTTGCTCAGCCCCCCGTGTCCCCGCTGTGTGAGTCCTCGCGCCTCCTAGGTGCCCACGGAAGAGCCAGCTGTGCTGACGGGTGAGAGTGGACACCCCGTGTTTCCCACTCGCCCCGGCACTCGTCTGGGCCCCTGGAGTTGCTGAGTGGGGCTCTCAGTACATGCAGGACCTTCATTCCAAAATGGGGGTTAGGAGTGTTTGCTAAATGAAAAACCCCGCATTTAAATGACCACAGAAAATGATCAAAGGGCCCTGGTTGGTTTGCTCGGTGGTTAGGGCATCAGCCTGTAGACCGAAGGGTCAAGTGTTTCATTCCTGGGCAAGGGCAGGTGCCTGGGTTGCAGGTTCCATTCCCGGCTCGGTGGGGTCATGCAGGAGGCAACCAATACGTGTGTCTCTCTCACCTTGATGTTTCTTTCTCTCTCTCTCCCTCCCTCCCTTCCATTCTATCTAAAAACCAGTGGCAAAATATCCTCCGGTGCAGATTAACAAAAAAGAAAGAAAAAAAGAATCAAAGGAAGTAGAAGTGAAGGAAAGGAATAAACATTGAGGATTAAAGGCATCTTCTCAGGAAAGAAAAACGTCTACGTCTTTTCAGAGAGAGGTGCGGATAGGGGTGTTTTCCTGTCTCGCATCTCCCGCACCCCTGAACCTGCCGTAACCGGAGGGAGGGGGAAGCACCTCCCCATCCATCTCTCCTAACGCGAAGCTTCAGAGGGGCTTACTCTGTATCAACCCGCGTGGAGGAGGCTCCTCCGAGCCGCGGCCCTGGGAATCGCCCGTCCAGTGGGCAGGCTGCTTTCCACGTACTCTGTGGAACTGAACAAAAACATCGACTGCTGCATCTTAATGGCAAGTTTGGACACAGCATTCAGGAGAAGAGGCAGGATTCTATTTCCAGTCTCCTGCTCTGCCGCTCTGTGGGTAACGAACAAGTGATTTATATTTTATAATGTGATCTGTCGGAGCTTCCTTTATGTAATAACAATAGACTATACACAGCTACCTCTGTGGAACCTTAAAACAGCATTGCTTGGGGCCAGATGTAATGTGCAATAAATAATTTAGCAACAAAGCCCTCGTCGTTCTATTTACAGTAAATTAGAATTCATCTCCTTGGCCATGTGAAACCCCACTCAGTGAAAGGCAAAATCCAAATATCTCCAGCATGACCCGATTCACAGTGAAAAGGCTCAAACAATCCCCAAGACCCTTCGGAGCCGGAAAGTCCTTCTGTAGCCCAAACTAACATAAGTCCTCTCGATCCTCCTGGCTGCTTTTACTCCAAATCAGCCCAGTGCTGGATGGATACATCTATATGTATGTATCCTCGAATGCATTTCTCAGCTCCTGAAACATGTCGCGTAGAAACTCTGCCACCTTAGTATGTTAATCCTTCCTGCCCAAAGAGCTTTCAGATTCCACGTGTCCTCACCACAGCAATATCTCTGGCCAGGGAGGTCCTTTCAAATGCATGGAGACCAAGGTTCGGAATGCTTAGAGCTTCCCCCCAAAAATGACCCCTTCCACAAGCAAAGTGTTCAATTAAAATGGACACTGTGTTCCAATGTTGAAAAATCAGAGGTTGTCCCTGAGCTCACCAGACTTGTGTTTTGGTAGAGAAGACAGACATTGTGTGAACCCCGATTTCATTACAGTTGTGGCAATGCTACGGGGATGCCTGGGGTGACCATGAGCACGGTAGGGGACCTGGCGCAGGCCGAGGCCAGGGGAGCTCCTCTGAGGCACCCGAGTGTGAGGTTGGAACGAAGCGATTCAGAGAGAGGAGGGGTGAGCATTTCCAGTAGAGGTGTCACTGGAGGGGCGGGTGGGCCAGAATCCCTTCACATTACGGGTGTGAGGTGTTTGGGGTACCACTGAAATAAGCATTTCCAAAAGCCCCTCAGGGGGAATGAATGGTCCTTACTGGCATGGAGTTATATTCCTGGGTTAGTAACGTCCCAGTTCCTTTGATCCCGACTTGGAAAGGGGGCAGCTGTGGGTTCAGTGGACTTAGAAACAGGGCCAGTGTCCAGAGTGTCCGTACCGTGATGAAGCCAGGTCCAGGTCAACATCAGTCTCAGTTCAGTCCGTGAATCCACTGTGTGCTCCCCCTGCAACAGGAGTCCCGAGAGCAGGAGGGCTGAGCACAGAGAGAGGGGGGGGGGGAGAGAGAGATGTAGGGAGGGAGAGGGGGAGGAGGAGGGGGAGGGAGAGGGAGAGGGAGAGGGGGAGAGAGAGAGAGAGCACTTCCTTTTGTCTGGGAGGTGAACTATGATTAATATTCAGGCTTCCTGTGCTTGCAGTGACCACCCTATTCTGGCCAGGGACTGGCTCCTAGGTGTGAGGACAGGTGGGCACTTTCCTGTGTCACTCAACCTTCACTGCGCATGCATCGAAATGGCCTTTGTCCAGTCCCTCCCCCACGGATCAGCTGTGCCCAGACCTGAGTGTTCAACCAGCGCGTCTCCCCTTTGCCCCTTCCCTGTTAAATCCGCGACCGGAGCATCGCGGTGGCATCAGCGAGACCAGCGTGGGAAAAGGCCCGAGACAGCACTTGTTGGAGCAGAAGGAAGATCTTCACCGAATGGCAGGGTCTTCGTCAACCCAGGCCTTTCATGCCACTGCCGGGCTCCTTGGCTGTGACGTGAAGAGAGCATGGCATTCGGCTGGCTGTGGCCCGAGAGGGTGCCTCTGCCTTCCAGAAAAAGAGTCAGGTTGGGATGCAAGCTGTTTTGTGACATGAGGGACAGTGAGGAACAGCTCATGGCAAAGACACCCACGTGGTTTGGATTCATGGCAATTAATAGTGTCTATTTCCTGGAATGGGAGGGAGACGATACTGCAGTCATTAAAATGATGTCACAGTGCAGAATGGGATGGGGACACTAATGTAACCACGACACCCAGGGAGGAGCAGTAGCTCACACTGTGATACCAGTGTCAAATGAAATTGCTTCGCAGCCTCTCATCAGCCACGGGAACGGGACCAGGGTCCTCACGGTGCGGCTGAGGCTGCTGGAGTTCACGGCGCCCTTACTTGCTCCTGCATCTCATTTGCTGTGGGGCAGGACGTCCAGGCCCAGCAGGGATCCTGGCTCCCCATCGCTGCCCTGGGTACCCTCATGGTGACTTCCCCGAGGATGAAACCTCACCTTCACCCTTGATTAATTTGGCCATGAGATCCATTCATTCACTGAGCATTTTACGGTGACTTGCTTTGTCCCAGGCCCGTCCTGGACGCTGCAGCCTCTGAGGAGTGACGGGCCCTCCTGGCAATCGCTAAGAAGTTGTCACCACGGCGACACACGGTAATGAGGGCCCGGCCCGGGAACAAGGGGAACGGAGAGGACACTCCAAAGGCCCAAGGTGAGAAGTCAGGGACAGGGCCACTAGCCCGGGAAGAGTCACGGAAAGTGACAGTCGAATGAGCCTTACTCGATGCAGGGCGTTGTCTGAGGACCGCAGAGGACGCTGGGGCTGGGAGGGGGCTGCGGTGGGGGAAGGGCTGGAAGATGCAGGCCCAGAGCATGGGGTTTTGCGGGTCCTGATGGGGTGACCTGCTTCGAGAGCTCACGGGGAAAGAGTGGGATGCGATTGTGTCCGATGGCCGGGGTGCTATTTCTGTGCCTGTGGGTGCACCAGGACTGGATTCCTAACAGTGCTGATCGGGGCATTGGAGGTGAGACCCGCTGACAATGTGGGGATGAAGGAGCCAGCTGTGCTGGGGATGTCGGAGTTGGTGCTGGTGTCGAGACATGTCCAGAAGGTCGATTCTTCAGGACAGGGTGACCATGTGGCTCTGAGCACGGGGAGGAAGCCGGGAGGTGTCCAGGACTTCTGACACAGGTGGCCCCGGATGACGATGTCGCTGACCAAGTCGGCACTCTGAGATGATGGTTCCGACTGGGACAGGCTGACTTGGCAGTTCCCCGGGGACATCTGCCAGGCAGGCGAAGGCAGCTGTGGATTTGGGTCTGCAGCTCGTTGCAACAAGACACCTGGACTGTGTGCCCCACAGGGTCAGAGCCCGGGGGTCCGTCACCTCCAGAGGCCCGCGGGACGCTGCCTTCCCTCAGTGTGGGAGCCAGGCAGCGGGCCCTGCGTGGGCAGGTGTCCTCTCTCAAGAACAGAGCGGGCCCTGCGTGGGCAGGTGTCCTCTCACAAGGACAGAGCGGGCCCTGCGTGGGCAGGTGTCCTCTCACAAGGACAGAGCGGGCCCTGCGTGGGCAGGTGTCCTCTCTCAAGGACAGAGCGGGCCCTGGGTGGGCCGGTGTCCTCTCTCAAGGACAGAGCGGGCCCTGCGTGGGCAGGTGTCCTCTCACAAGGACAGAGCGGGCCCTGCGTGGGCAGGTGTCCTCTCACAAGGACAGAGCGGGCCCTGCGTGGGCAGGTGTCCTCTCTCAAGGACAGAGCGGGCCCTGCGTGGGCAGGTGTCCTCTCACAAGGACAGAGCGGGCCCTGCGTGGGCAGGTGTCCTCTCTCAAGGACAGAGCGGGCCCTGGGTGGGCAGGTGTCCTCTCTCAAGGACGGAGCGGGCCCTGGGTGGGCAGGTGTCCTCTCTCAAGGACGGAGCGGGCCCTGCGTGGGCAGGTGTCCTCTCTCAAGGACAGAGCGGGCCCTGCGTGGGCAGGTGTCCTCTCTCAAGGACAGAGCGGGCCCTGCGTGGGCAGGTGTCCTCTCTCAAGGACAGAGCGGGCCCTGCGTGGGCAGGTGTCCTCTCACAAGGACAGAGCAGAGAGCACTGGCCACGGGCCGGACGCAGTTCGTGAATGTGCTGTGGTCACTCACGTGTGGATCTCCGCTTCCCCCACAGGGCAGGTGCTCACAGCATTTCCGAGGCTCCGAGAGGGCAGTTACCTTGCCGAATGTCACTTAGCTGGGGATCGAGTCAGGACTGGAACCCGAGTGGCGCGCCTGTATATTTACTTACCTCGTTTACCACTTAGGGTTCTGCTGTTTTGTGCTGCTTTGCATTATTTATTTATTTATTTTTTTACAGCTTCGCTTAAAAGCAGGGTTAGAGTGAACACTTCGTGTGGAAGTAAACTATTGTTAAGGAAACGTTCACCAAAGGAAGAGCTTGAAGGAAAGCAGGCCTTCCACAGAGTGGCTTCGAGAATGAGCGTCCTGGTGCAGAGCGACGCTCGCCGTTCCCTCGGGCTCCCCAAAACACATCTGTTACTGAAGCAGCATTGCTGAGTGCCAGCAGGCACTAGGCGTGCTGGGGACAGAGCAGGACAGACCCCACTCCGGTCCTCCAGGAGCTCAGCAAACAGGCGCCAGACTCAGGCAACCGCACCGCCCCGAGATGAGGTCTTCCTACCGCATCTGAGAAACGAAAACCTCAGAAGCAGCTTCCCCGAACTGTGCTTGGTGACCGGAGACCCCCCGCCCTCCGTGGACAGGTCTGTCGGTCGAGGGCCACTCCCAGGACCGCGCGGGCCTCTGGCGGGAGGGCGCACGCAGCAGGTAGGAAAAAGGAACTCGAAACGCCTAAGCGATGGCATTCAAATGGGTGGTTTGTTTTATTTCCAGTAGAAATTATAACGGGCACGTCTCTTCATCTTTAAAGGTCACGAGAAGGGTGTCATCTCAGAGCAGCGCTGTGAGGTGGTCAGGTGGCTGTCTTCCCATTTCGGGGAGGTGGACAGGGAGGCTCACAGACGTCACTTGCTGGCTGGTTGGTAGTAAAACAGACTCAGAGGCAGGTCCTCCACCTCCCGCCCTTTGCCCTGGCTGGGTGCCCGCCTGCCTTTCTGTCTCAGAGTCTTGTTGAGACTGCAAAGCCCCCAGAGACCTTGAGGCAAGGGACGACTTCTAAAGACTCAGGGAAGGCTCGCCGGGGTGCTATCTCTGCACACCAGCTGCAGGGCACCAGCTGCAGGCGCCCACGCAGAGAACGAAGACCCGTGGTCTCTGGTGTTTCAGAGGCAGAGGACTGAAGGGATCATCTCTCTGGGCTTCTAGTTTTTCACGTTATTCTCTGGGCACGACTTGGCCTTGCTTGGGAGCCGACAGTCTCTTGACGAGGTGTGCCCCGTTCCAGGAAGCTCACGGCTTAATTCACCAGCAGTGAGGGCCGGCCTGGCAAAGCCAGCTCTGGGCTCCTCACTCCCGGATTGTCACAGTGAAGCTTGGCTTCCCCTGGAGATGCCACCATGAAGACTGTGCAACTGGCTGGGTCCCTCCGCCAGATCCGAAGGGTCATGTGCCATCTGAGCTGGATGCGGGGACCCCCTGCGCCTGGCACATGCCCTCCTGGTAACCAAGGCAGCAGAGAGGACAGTGTCTGTGTGGCACGGCTGAGCCCGCCGCGCCGGCTGGAGGAGACACGGCTCCCATCCCCTGCCTCCAAACTGACAGGACACTCGCTTCATCCCGGACCGTGCTCCCGAGGGCGAAGGGAAGTAAGAGCTCACGTTTCCCCTTTACGTCGTTTCGTTTTGTTTTCGTCTTTCTCTTCACAGAGGTGAGATGGAAACGACGGAAAAGTTTCCAAATTATGTTACACTCTAACACACGAGTCGGGAAATCCCCAGGGACACAGCGAGAGGGGGGCCAGGGATGAGGTTTCATTCAGCGACAGCCTGGGTACAGCCCATGAAGCTGACCAATCCACTTTTTCAAGAAGTATTTTGTCCCCAAATACATACCAAGGGAAGTCGGTCTTGGTGGTTCTTTTCCTGACAACACGGTGATTCTGCTTCCTTTGTCCCACATGGACCCTGAGTCTGCCCAGCAGAGGAGTGGACACCCCGCTGGCGAGGGTTATCCGCTGCCTCCCGTGTCCGGGCAAAGTGAGAACTGCCGTGAGCTAGTTACGGAATGGAGCCCACAGTCCCCATAAACAGAATGCTGTCTTGTGCAACGTGTGCTCATAAAGTCATTAACCCACTCGGAGTCCCTGGAGGTCAGGACTCACACGGAATTTGCATTTATATTCTTGGACGCTAAGGCGGGAATTGAACTCTCGTCGACACTCAGTGCCTATTCCTTGAATAAATAAATAAACAGCAACTGAGAACTTCGCATGGTGGTGCTGTACTTAATGCCACTTTCTTCTAGTGCATTGACATGTTAAAATATGAGGTCCAACTAGAGTATTGGGATCTTTAACAAAAGACCCAGTCATCGCCTGAGGACTATTTTTATGGAAAGTTTCTCAGGGAATGGAATACTGGAGCGAATTCCTGAAGGGCGCTATCCGCTGAGAAAGTCTACAGGAGAGGAGATGATGGACTTGGAACCCCAGCCCTCACTTACGACTCAAACTCTCCAACTCCTTGCCTTGCTCAAGTTTAATAACATCTCCAAGATCCAACCCTTCCCAGGGGAGTCTTGTAGTCCTTTGGCCGCACTGATGTCTGCTCACGTCACCATTTACTGCCGAGTTCACTCAGGGCAGCCCAGGTCCCTCGTAGGTCTACCAGCTCCGGGGTGCTGAGGGTGGGGGAGGAGGGAGGGGAGGAAGGGGACTTGGGGGACCTGTGCATTGTGTGGATTATCCTGTCTTCGTCCTGAAACAAACAAAAACACACGCACACAAAAAACCGTGAGCTGTAAAACAAAGTGAATTCAGCTAAGTTGAATGCTTTATCAAGAAACATCACACATCGATTGTTTTTAGAACATTTCCTCTCAGGCTCCTAGCTTGCTGCTTGGCCCCCTGGCTGGACCTTTTAGTACTGAAGCCCAGCTTGGACGGAGGCCCCACTCGGTAAGGTCTGACCCTCCATGGAGCCCTTCCCAAGCAACAGGGGCTGAAGCCCACACAGTAAACTTACTGATCGTTCGACCCAGGACACCCTGAGAGGGAAAGGAGGTGCCGGTAAACATTGAGCGGAGAAAGCAGGCAGCGGGCGGAGGTACGCTCGGAGCACTGGTGTACTGGGCACCTGCTGGATGAAGCTTTGCAGAAATTCAACACGTAGATCCAAACCCTTGGCCGGGCATTCGAGGTCTCTCACCCTCTGGCTGGGGTTTATCTCCTCCCACATGGTCCGCTCACGCAAATCTAAGCACTTAGCACCTCCCTCCAAACCCGTTTCCCCTACTTTGAAATGCTGTCCCTCCCGCCAGGGTCCGGTTCGAGGCTCATATCCCTGCGTGTCTTCTCGTACTTCATGACGGGCGCTCAGAAGTTTCAGTCTCATTCTCGAAGTTTCCATCTTATTCTACTATGACCTAGGGTGGCATTTTGCTTGTCCTCTGACAACTTTGTTGTACATAACCACCCTGTCTAAAGCCCTTTGTAAATTGAAATTACACACTAAGGCAGGGCTGGGGATCGACTGCGGGGGGAGCAGCTTTCCATTTTTGTCACGCTGCCTGTGACACAGTCTACTGAGACTCCCCCCTGATTTCCGCCCCAGCGGCCCTGCCCTGGGGGAGATCATTCTGTCCTCCTCTGAAGACCTTTCAGTTCCCGGAAAATGGCATTTATTTAATGATCTGTCTTTTCTGTGGCCTGGGAGCTCCTCAAAGGCGGTAGAGACTAAGTCTGACTAAGCCCAGCCCCTCCCGGCCCCCCGAATCTCTACGCTCAGGAAAGGACCTCCATCCAGAAATGCGCTAATAGTTCCCTTCACCATATCACGTCCGTTCCACGTCACTACAGGGAACGGGGAGGGGGGCCTCCAACTCGTCTCCTTGCAGAAAACCAACTGTCGGGTTTTTGCGTGCGTGGGTGGTGGTGGGGTTGGAAGGACAACTTCTTCACTAAATTTGGAAATAAGTTCATAGACCTGCGGTGGACAAATGATTTTGTTTTTTAATAGTGAAAGTTCTCCACTTTTCAAATGAATAATGTACAGTTGCTGATGAAGAGGGATCAGAAATGTCAATGAAACCCAACTCTCGCTCATCAATCAGATACCTATTATGTAAGCTTAATTATTTAACTTTGCACAGTTACCCCGTGCTGACTCATGTTCTCCTTGAGCTGCCTTGCCAGTCACAAGCTCTTCCGCTTGTCAGACTCCGACACCTGGAGACATGTCTATTTCATCTGCCTCTCTTGTCAGACTAGTCCAGGTTCTCCGTCTTCCAATTAAACACTAACACTGGTTCTCAGACAATTCATTCAAATGCACAGAGACGCGAGAGTCGAGGAAGGAATTTTAATGACAAGGGAACTCCACCTCATCGTCTTCCTTTCATCTCAGAACATCTGGATTCCCTGGCTCTCTGCTCTCGGTGCTGGAAGCTGGTGCCAGACCCCACGTGCTGGGAGGAAGAGAGAAATGAGCATCTCATTGTAGGTGAAAGTCCACAGAAATGTCGCTCTCGAAGCAATTTGAGAGATTCATTTGCGTCGCACAGGAGTCTTCAATCTCAGAAATCTCAACGGTCTGGTGACCGTCCCGTAAACACCTGTTGCTTTGGGGTCTACAAATATGGACGAGGCTGCTCTCCATTCCCCACAGGCAAGTTCAGGGGCAATGGGGCCGGAATACTGGGCATCTTGCTTTGAGATCTTTGACTCCGTCTCCACCTTTCACTGTGTCCAGGATCCCCTCTCTGGCCTATGATCCATGATCCAGACAGGGCACAGGTTGTAAATCGGAGCTCAGAAGAAAACAGGCCAATCGAACCCAAAAAAGATAATGACAGTGTTGAGAGGTTTTGCTTTATATCCATCCCTCAGCAAGCTGACGACTTAAAACTTTTCATGAAGATATTTCATGCGTATGTAGCCAACTGGCTAGAATTATTTCTGAAAGAAGATGCTTTCATTGAAACAGTTCAAAACAGAGTTGGCCTGAGAGCAGTGGACAGTGCTACCCATTCATTTGTTACCGACTATTGGCTGAGGTCCTTGAGTTGGAATAATTTAGAGACACCCACGTGGTAATGGACATGACTTTGACTTGGGAAATCTACTGGAGGGAATTCTGAGTTAGACTAGAAAAAGCTGCTTAAATAAAACTGAACGTACAACCTTTTAAACTTACTACTGTTTTTTACTTCAATAATTCACACTCTTTTATAAAGATAGATCCTGATTTAATGTTTTTAAAGGTAATTAAATGAACAAAAGATGCCTTTGATTGAACATCTATTACATGTGAGAGACTCTATAAGTGCTTCATATGAACTCAGAAATGGCATGAGCTATTAACCCACATGCCAAAATGGTTAAAGTTTTAAAAAAATGACAACACCAAATGTTGGTGAGGATGTGGACAAACTGGATCATTTCTACATTGATGGTGGGAATGTAAACTGGTGTAGTCGCTCTGAAAAACAGTTTGGCATTTTCTTAAAAAATTATTGTGCAGCAACGATGGGAACTGAGCTGTTTCACTAAGCATCTCCCCCCGAGAAATGAAACTTACGTTCACGCAAAACTGGTCCGTGAATCTCCCTAACAGCTGCACTCGTAACCACTGAAAACTAAAAATAACTCAGGTGTTCTTCAATAGGGGAATGATTTTACAAACTGTGGGACACCGGCACCATGGTACACCAGCCAGCAATAAAAGGCACGCCTGATACACGCAACCAGTCCGATGGGTCTATAGAGAATCATACAGAGTGAAAACAGCTAATTCCAAGGTTATGTACGCCATGGTTCCATTCTTATCAGATTTGTAAAATGGCACTCTAGAGCAGATTAGTGGGCCAGAGGGGTACAGAGGCAGGGGGCTGGGGGGGCTATACGGAGCAACATGCAGGGTCCTGGGGTGATGGCAATGCTCTGCCTTGACCGGGTCAGTCCTCCTGGGCGTGACATCGTACAGCCGCATCCAGTTGTGACTGGAGTAGTTCAGGGAAAGTTCACAAAGGTGCAGGGATTTCTCCGCATCGATTCTTATAACTGGAGGCGAATCTACAATGATCTCAAATAAGCCACCAAAGTTGTCAAAATCCAGTGAATAAATGTGATGTGAAATTGTACAGTACAAATATTAACGGCCATTTTTACTATTATCACTGTTTCTAGTACAATTAACACAAAAGGGAGGGGTCATGGAGAGAGGAAACCTTAAGTAAAGAATGAGAAAGAATTAAACACACAGATACCACCACCTAGTCTTGGGACGAGCCTTTGGCCCGTGGTTAGAGGTGGAGGGAGCGTGTCTGGAAGGGCCACTGGGGTCTGCTCTCTCCTGAGAAGGCTCTGATATATTAGGTCAAGAGGCAAGAAGCCGGTAAAGCTGGGCGAAGGTGCCCATTCTGTTAAACTCCCTGAGGAATGAGGTTCCGGAGACGTTTCGTCCCTGGAGGAAGGGAAGGCGGGAGAGTATGCAGAGGTCGCATTCATTCCGAGCTCCTATGGCAGGCGAAGGCTCGGGATTTGGGGACAGCAGAGAAACAGCAGCGCTTCGGAGCCAGAAGGGAGCCGAGCGGAGCACCACCTTCTGCACTGGCTGTGCTGCGGCAAGGGGGAGGGGCGGGCAGGAGCAGGCCTGCAGGTCCGCTGGGCCAGGGGCTCTGCAGAATCCAGGGAACAGAGGAAGGGGGTCAGGTGCAATGCCGAGGCAGCAGGTCCCTGTTCAGAGAACGAGGCCTCACTTTTCTGCATGTTTATACATCGCAAAGGGAGAGTTGGTCTGTGACCTGTTGAGAAGATCGTCTGGGGTCCCTTACACATGTGAAGAGTGGGGAATAGAGAGGAATTAATTAACAGGACGATAGTGAAAAAATTAGAAAGATGGGTGATGAACAACTGAGTGGGACCCAGAGTGCAGAGGCCAGGTTGATCTCGGGGGGAAAGTAGAAAGTGTGCCACCCTTGCGGCGGAGGCTGGAGAAACGGTACCCTGGAGAGGTGGAGGCTTGGTGGAGTAGGCACCCCTGATGGAGAACAACGCTCTACTTCACCTGGTCTCCCACCAGCAGAACCCAGGGGCGTCAGCGGCCCCCCGAATATCAGTCTGAGGTGCTCCATCCGAGGACGAAAAAAATATCCTAAGAGAAATGTCCCCCCCGGGGAAGGAAGATCATTCATTTTTCTTTTTTTATAAATTAGTTACAGCTTGTGACATTAAGAAAATCGATGCCATTTCTCATGTTTACATCTCATTTGCTTAGCTGAATAATTCTCCAGGGCGTGCATTTCTTCATGATGGATCTGACGGGAGAAGACATTAATTCAGAAAAGTCTCTGCACCTGTGTGATCTCCTCCAGCTCCTGAGCTCATGCCACGCTGAAGCAGGGACCCAAGTGTCACTGCCTCCAAACGACGAGGAGCCCTGGCAGTTTGGCTCAGCAGTTAGAGTGTTGACCTGCAGATCCAAGGGTCTTAGGTTTGATTCCTAGTCAAGGGCATGTACCTGGGTTGCAGTCAGTGTCCAACTGCTGTTGGGGTCATGCAGGAGGCAACCAATCCATGTGTTTCTTTCACATCGATGTTTCGCTCTCTCTCTCCCTCCTTCCCTCCCACTCTATCTAAAAATCAATGAAAAAGTATCCTCGAGTGAGGATTAACAACAACAAAAGATGAGGTAACTAGACCAAGACGGGAGAAAGGCTCCAAAATAAATGAGTGAGGCTAGAATCTGAATGTCCTGGCCATGTCCTACTTCTATGAGTCTTTGAATTGGTAACGTGACATGGCTTGCAGATGGCTTCTGTTAAACACAGCCCCGCTCAAGTCGTGGCTGCTGACTCTCCTCGTGAGAGTCAGGGTCCAGGGGTCCTGGCGCTGGACACTGAAGAAATGAGAACCAGTGGGGTTGAAGCTGGTATGGACCAGGTCTAAGGGAGAGACTTGGGGTGACCTTGTGACATCGGCCAGTTGAGGAGCGGAGTCAGGGAGACGAGGCAGGTGAGGTGGACGAGGGCACGGCACAGCTCGGGGAACGAGGGTGGAGGCCTGCGTGGCCGATGTGTGCCGGGACCTTCTTTTCAGTGTTGGGAATCAGTGCGGCAGGACACGCAGGAATGAGCCCACTCCGTGTGCGGCGGCCGTTCGCCAAGGCTGTGCTGGGCGCAAGGGAACAGAAAGGGAAACTTTAAATGACTGATTGTCGGCTCTCCAGGCCCTGCCACTGGCTCCATTCGGGGAAGGTGGTTCCGTCTCGAACACGCTGGGCCTGGATGGACGGGGGTGTTCCCTCCTCCCCTCCTGGCGGAGGAAGTGAAGGCATTAAGCCGGCCTCTTGGGACCTAGTCACCTGCAATGTGCACAGTGTTTCTGCACAAGATGGTCCAGCAAAGCATATGCGGTGAACTCCTTGAACCTCATTTCCTCTTCGATCCTAGTCCCCCCCAAATTTCAGCCACCTTTGGGACGAGCTCCCTGTCCTCCCGCTTTGAGGACCAGCAGCCTTGCTGCTACAGGGCACGTGGATTTCCTTGCCACGTGCTCAGGACCCCCAGGGCCAGCCTGCCGAGCTGGGATGGGGGTAGGGTCGCCCCGCTGTCCCTCGGGAGGACTGGCTTGTGTCTGATCCGTGCCTCTGTCTGATCTGCACAGGACGTCCTTGTCTGGACACCATGCCGGAGGGAGTGACCGCCAAGGTTTCACGGTAAAGGGAGCAGCGACGTAACCCGGGCAGTGACGCTCAAGGGAACCGACACGCCGGAGCTGGGCCCCGGCCGAACCGGAGGAGGCGGTGAGCGCAGCAGAGATCGCCCACGTCACACTGCGCCCCGCATCCACAGCTAACACAGCTGCATTTTTAGGACACGGTCCCGCTTAGCCAGACGTGTTCTCTGTCAGAACCCCCTGCCTGCTTCCAAGAACACCAATACCGCGACGCTGAGCTTACCCACACATCTTTAATTCGTATCATCAAATTTTATCTGTTTAAGTTGTCCAAACCTTTATGCGAGACATATTTTTCACCATTTAACTTAATTGAAAACAAAAATACTGTGTAAAAAGATGTGGTTCTCTATGGCTGTCGAGGAAGCCACCGGGCAGTGAGCTTGGCTCCGGGCACCTAACTCAGTCTTTCTGGTCAAGTTGCCTCTGTCTCCGGGAAAAGAATGAATGAATGAATGAATGAATGAATGAATGAATGAATGAATGAATGAATTTTATCTGTCAGCTTCACTGAACCTCTATGGAGTGTCACCCTTGTCCCAGGAGTTGGGAAAACACGCAAAGCTACTGCCTTCCAACACAGACGGGGATGAGGCTCTTGCGTTGTTGAAGGAGTGGCACTGACCACAAGCTTCGAGCCACTTCTTCGGTTCATGGCATCAAAAAGCAATGAAGGTAAAGGTTTTAGGCCCATCAGCAAGCACCGAGTACTGTGCAAAAAACAGAGGCTTTGTCTCCAGGAGTGTGTGGGTTCAGACCTGGGCCTAGCCCCGACCAGCACTGTGACCTTGGACAAGGCTCACGGGCTCTGGCCTGCTTCCTCCTCTGTCCGTTGATGATGATGTCACAGGAGGACACCAGTGATGCTGTGTGTGTGAAAGCACTTTGTAAGCTGTGAGGTGATGTCACATGCCAGGGGCTATGCAGACAGGAAGAGCCTGCTTATAGCAGAGGACACATTGGTGTCTAGAAAACAAAGGTCTCCCTGATTGCTACGGTGAGAGACAAACTTAGATTTTATTTCTCCTTCAGTCTTCTGTTGGGTGGTACTTTTAGTTTTCATTGGACTTTGTATTAGCCGATAACTTTTGGCAAGGTAGTGTAGATACAAGCGCATTTAGGTGCAAAGTATGGGCACCAGACATACCCAAGAAATGCCCCTAAAGGGAGTACTTGGGAACCTTGTTGGAGGTGATTCTAGAAATAATATATATCAGCCCTGACACTTTCTGGTGAAGAAAATGAAGTCCAGAAAAATTTCCTGATTCTTTCTGGATTATACAGGAATATGCCCCATACTTTATGGGCTACTGGTAACCTCCAGGTCTTCTAGGTCCTGGTTCAGTGTGTGTTTGACCATTGCACTTGCCCTTGCTGCATAGCGTTGGCTTGATTTGTTATTCTGGACTAGAATTAAAGAGGCACTATCCGAATGCTTTGCTCCTCCAAATAACTCTCCATGAGTATATTTATCGAATAGGATGTCATTGGCTGTTTCTGGATTTATTCCAGAGATTGGATTACGTTGGATGGGAGTTGGTGAGATGTCCGTTATGACCTTCTAGCACCTCTGAGTTATAATGATTGATTCCAAATCCAAGGGTCTTTACGGATGATTTAAGGATGGCCGTTCAATAGGAACAACAAACAAACAAGCGTTCACATGTTTTCACTCAAGGGAGACTGAAATTTGCATCTTGGCTCCATTTTTTACTGCCTGTCTGAACTGAGGTGAACTCCACTATTGACTAACTTCTCTGGGGTTTCTCGCTCAAAAATGTGCACAGAGCAAGAAGAGTGTGTTACTTTCCTTAGTCCGCTGTAAGATATTAGCACCAGTTATGGCTTATTCTTTCACCGTTCTGGAGACCAGAAGTCGGAAATTCAGCAGGGAGGTTCTCCCTCTGAGCGTACGAGGGGAGAACCTGCTTCTTGCATCTTCCAGCTTCTGGTGGCTTCCCCTGTGGTCACATCACTCTAATCTCTTCCTCCATCTCCATGTTACCTTTCCTGTCTGTCTGTCTATGAGTGCCTGTTATAAGGATGTTTTCATTGGCTTTAAAGCCCATCAGATGATGCAGGATGATTGACTCACCTCCAATCCTTAATTAAAGTGCGTCTGCAGACTCTTTTTCCAAGGAAACATTCATAGGCTCTGGGATTTGGATGTCAGCATACCATTCAACGCATTACAGAGAGCATGAGGGTCGAATGTGTGTGTCTCATGTCTGGCACACAGAGAAGAGTTGGTGGTTCCCTAACTAGGCATTCAGCAAAAGGTCTAGTTGCCTATTTTTCTTTAAAACTGGAAAATGTTTTTCTACCTGGATAACTTGCTTCATTCATGTTAAACATAAAATCAGCTGCCATTTGTTGAGCAACTACTTGCAAACTGGAGTATGCATCATTGCCTGACCTAACCTCACACTGTAAAACTAGAAACAGAGGCTCAGTCCCTTGTGCGGGGACAGTCCATGAGTGGCAGAGCCTGGAGTCGAACCCAGGCCAGGTGACTGGCTGCTGTGTTTGGTGCACTCAACCAGTTCAGGCGCCTCAAAAAGTATTCCTCTCCAAAGGCGCCAAATGAGAACGGACTGCCTGCCTTTTCATTCTGATTTCTAGGCCACCCATCCTAGACGGGGAAGAGTCTTCTGAAAGTATCTGAGCTTTTTCCTAAAACAGCAATGCATGTTCTGAATCATCTGCGTGTGCAATAGGATTAGGCTATTAATCAAATCTTAATAAAAAAGTTTTCTGAAAGAGTACACACCATGAATTATGGAATGCTTGCCTTCACTTGCCTCATTGAGAAGCATGGAGCACCATGATTAAGCATCTCTTGCATGAACATTTGGGCTTCTCAGAAGAGCACTCCATTGAGATTTATTGAAGTGTTTGGAGAATGTTCTAGTAAAACAAGTAGACTGTGGAATCCACAGCTCATTGAATTGAGCTGATAAAAGAAACATTCAGATGTCTGTGGGTTCTGAAGCTTGGGATATTATTCACATCTGACGATTCTTTTCTGTTTTGATATGACTCATTCTTATGATCTCTGTGGACCTAATGGGTATCTATTGAGGTACTTGTGCAGATGGGAGGGGAATGCGGCTTTAGACCGAAAGTTCATGTCCCTCGAGTCCTCAGTCTTCAGCCTAAGTTAGGGATAGACACCCCAGAATGAGACGGCAGTTGTTTGGCTTAGCTCTGCACTGGCCATTAGATCATTATATATGGATCTGAACATGGTACTTCTGCAGGGATGTTGATGAATGGGACACATTCAGAGAAAAAGACCAGGATTGGGTGGTAACTGGAAGTCAGGTTATAGGGGTGCTGTTGAAGAGCATGGTGGTAGTCCACCAATATTCAAGCTCAGGAATCTGAGTGAGTAGATAACCTGCTACATCTCAAGAGTGAAAATGAGAACCTAAATGTAGGAAAGATACAAGGAGCCCACAAAGAGTGTCAGCCTCTTACATGGTGCCCACATAGTTGTACTCAATAAATATTTGTTCAGTGAATAAATGAATGAATGTAAATAAAAGAGGCTTTGATGCTGAAAGATTAGACTTGGAGTTAAATAGACTGGCCTTTGATCTGCCAATTCTTAGCTGTGTGTACTTCATTAAGATACTTTAATCTCTTTGAATCGATTCCTCTTCCTTAAAACAAAGACAGTGATATTTGCCTCCCAGTGCAGTGGTGAGGATTAAGAGTAGACGGAGTTAAGCGTGTGAAGGCACTGTCTGAGCCGCGGGGGGGCTTGAGAAGAGCTCACTGAGAAAAGTCACCGGGGAAGCTCATGGTCAGAATAAGAGCAGAGGTGGCCCGTGTGAGAGCTGGACAGTCAAGGACACTTCCGATGGGTTGATGGCGGAGACCTGGTCCACAGGGACACTGTTGAATGATTCACGTGTGTGATGATGACTACGCCATTCAGAAAATGTGATTTTCTATGTGTACTAACACCTACATATATTTTTCAGGAAAAAGTGAGATATGTGGAATGGAATAGAAGAGTATTCTATAAAAGTTATTGTTTTTAAAAATTTGGTTTTTAAAACTAAACGTGTTCACTTATTTCTTTATTTATGCTTTATCCCTAAACAGGATAAAAATTATTTTTAAGGAAATTTTCTTAAGTGTAATGGCTCCTTCTCTAATGAGCAGTAATGCCTTCACCCTGCAGTTGACTGGTTGATGTTCATTCTGATTTTATGGGGCCAAACACTGCTCCATTTAAATAAACACTTTCTATTTCTTGAGTATGAAATTAGAGGAATATGATGTTAAGTCTCAATTAACATCAGTTGCAAAACCATGTCGATTTTTCTTCCCACTAAGGGCATGGTCATGGTTAAAATGGAAGCCAGGTCAAGGTTAACATGAAAGCCAGGATTCTTGACGACCCTACGTTCCCCAACTCAACTCTTCTTCCTGTTTGGCAGCGTAATGATTTTCCCTGAGGGGTGTGGGAAGCTTTTCCTGACTCTGACTCAGTTCTTTCTTTTCTGTTGTGTTTACTGAACTGTCTGCCCACCTGTATTATAGCACAAATAAAATAACAACAGTTCTCTTTTCCTGAGAGCCTAGGGTGTACCAGACTTTACATCCAAGGTTCTGCATATATTAACTCATGAAATCCTTTCAAGAACCTGGAGAGAAAATATTACTATTCTCATTGTATAGAACGAAAGTTTCAAGGGCTTAGGAAGCTTGCTAATAATCACTCGGCTAATAAAAGGCAAGACCTGACTTTGAATAGAGGTTTGCCTGGATTCAAAGTCGTTTTCCTCAGCTTTTACATTATACCGTGCCTCTCTCCACCAAGCTGTGAACATTTTTTTAGGTCAGACTCTGCATCTAAATTATTTGTGGCTTGGGCTGCATGAGATGCTCAGAAATCTTTGCTAGTATAATTCAAGGTACTCCTGAAATAGATGGTTTCTAAGAAAGAGTTGGACACAAATAGATACACACAGACACATGTGGAGACATACTCCCAGAAAGAGAAATACACAGAGACACACAGAGACACAAACACACAGATACATACACTTACACAGACACCCCTACACGTGCAGATGTGCACACACAAACACACACACACACACGCACATGCAGCCTGTTATAGCCTAACAAAATACTATAGAAGAATGTAGAAAGTCCCTGATGTCTGCCCAGAGGTCTCCCATGTCTCAGTGATGTGGTTTCTGACCCGCATGGCCCCTGTGACAGAATCGAGCCTGAAGCACAATGAAGATGCCTAGTCGGCCCACTGCATCCCAGAGGCTGGTGCGTTTCAAAGCTGTCAGGACCTGGGAGTTTTCCCTTGAGGGATGGGGAAGGCTGCTTCCAGGGAGGTAGAAATGGGTGTGTTTGTTTTTAAGGCTGTCCATCCACACAGCCTCTTGCAGCACCAGAAAGCAGAAGCAGACAGGGAAGTGGGCGAGGTAAGGCAGGGAAGGGAGAAGAATGCAGTGTTCCAAGCTCAGCCAAGGTCAAGGTTGAGCTGCGGTTCAGGCTGTATCGCTATGCAATTGTTTTGTTCTTCACCAAACTCATCTAGTGATTTATTCTGTTTTGCCTCAGACTGTGCAGCATTTTCCCTGCCTTCCTGGGGCCAGGTAAATAGCAACATTGCTATTGGCCGGCATGTCAGTTTCCTAGGGCTGCCATAACAAATAACCACAGACTGGGCGGTTCAAAGCAACAGAGAATTATTCTCTCACAGAGCTGGAGGCCAGAAGTTCCAAAGCGAGGAGTTGGCAGAACCTTCTTTGTCTGAAGGATCTAGGGAGAGTCTGTTCCTCCAATGTCTGGTGACACACGCATTCCTTGGCTTGCGGCCACCTCATTCTAGTCTCTGTCTTTATGGTCACACTGCCTCTTCCTCATCTCCTGTCTTATAAGGATTTAGGGCCCACGCACATGATTCAGGATAAACAGCAATAAGCCTTTCTCCAAATAAGGCAATATGGGTCAGGGGGCTCAGGACACAGACATATCATTTTGGGGGCCACCGTTCAGCCTACTTCAGTCGATGTGGCTTCATGTGAATTACCTAAAGATCCCATGCAAAAGACACATTTCCAAGCTCAGGTTTAGAAGACAGGGGCCCAGGAAACTGAATTTACTACAAGCTCCGTGAATGGCACTGATAGCTCATTCGCAAAACCCAGCCTCTAGTTCATACCAGCACAAAATTAATTCAAGAAGTCTCCAGAATGATCTTGCTCAAACGCAGGTCAGAGCATGTCACCTGTCAGGTTCAAGGCGCCACTGCTCTGTGTCTCTGTACTTTCTTTATCTCCCTCCTGACACTCCATTTGCAGCAGGAGCTCTGGCCGTGCAGGGCTCTCTGGAATCTTCTAAAGGTGCGAAGCCTTAATCTCTCAAGTTGATATTTTAGCATTTATCTCAGGGAACTTCTCGTAGGCCTGGTCACTATCAGCACAGGGTCCCCACCCCATCACGCGGGACTATTGGAGTGTGAGCTCACCGAGGACCGGAACCCTGTCTTCCTCACCTTTCTCTCTCCAGGACCTGGCAGAGTGTCTGACACACAACAGGACTCAGTATATCTTCACCAGGAAATAAAGAATGCGTGACTGCTACTTATATAAAGTTTCCTTACCTCTCAAGGTCTTGACCAAATTTCCTAAGTATGCTGATTCCAAGGAGAATTTTTTTGAAAGAGAAAAAAGTTCACTGAGTGTCGTATTGCATTACATTGTATTTTGGGGGGGGGGAGGTGTGTGTTTCCATCGGCAGCCTTGGATCCCTTTTATTCGGGTGGGCTTTGTCAGTCTACAACACACATTTACACACCTCATCTCACATGCAGGTCCAATGAGGGGGGCGGTTATTAGGGTCTTCATTTTAGAGATGAGAACAGGGAGCAGTCAGATGCATGGACTTGTTCGAGGTCACCCCAGCATTCAGTGGTGAAATCCTGAATCCGTGACTCGGTGCCAGCAGAATTTGTCCTGCCCACCTTTGGAATTTGAGTTGCTCGTCAGCAGTCCAGGAGGAAAGTGTTCCTGGTGTGGAGCGGTCTGTGGCGAGTCCAGAGTACACAGGGGTGGGGGCCCACGGGGTGATGCACAGGGAGGGACGGGCAGTGCGACTGACCGGCCCACGTCTGACCCGGCACCCCTCTTTCTGTGAGGACACAAGGAGCAAAGCAAAGTGCCCATGCCACTGTGCTGGGCACAAATTCTAGTCGCAAGTAAGCCTGAAGCCCAAGATACATATCTTTAAATCTCTAAACCCCAATCAGAATATCTGGAATTAGAGAAGAAAGGGAGAAGGGTACTGCTCTGGGCTCCAGTCGGCCCAGAGATCAGCTTACCCCTCTAGCCAGAGTGGACCAATCAGGAAGAGCCACACCCATGCTTCTGACCCACCCACCAGTAGACATGACTCAACGCGTGACCAATCAGGTTAGCACTGCTCCTTGTGGGCGGGACAAGGAGGGGAGCCAATCGGAGACGTCAGGAGACATCCCGAACTCTGCCGCGTGGTGGCCAGGTCGGTGGCTCCCTCGGTCCAGGAAGCCAGAATGTCCATCAGGGCTCGTCCACCAGCTTCTTCTTCACGGCTGAGCACCCGCAAACGACGGAGCAGGACAATTTCCTTGACCATTAAACTGAAACCATAGTTAGCCTTTACTCAGTGCTTACTAACACCCAGGCGTTCTAGTCAGTGAGTATCCAGTAACTCATTTAATCAATCAACTTTGTAAGGCCACCTATGGCTATTATCACTATTTTGGAGATAAGGAAGTTCAGACAGAGACCATGGCATTCAGCTAAGGACACGGCACTAGTGAGTGTTGTGTCCAGGTTATAAACCTAATCTTCTGCCCCTGGAGCCCTCTTCCCAACCACAGCGCTGTCGGCAACACGTGGTCAAGCAGGGCACGCTGGTGGCCAGCATCCCACGGTGCTAAGGGAATCCCACCACTGCAAACTAAGGAACCGAAAAGCATTTCCACGCCCATGAGATTGGCTGCGTCAGATTCACCCACCACCGGAGGGTGGCGCTGTGGGAAGAGTACAGCCCTGGGCGGCAGGGCGTGGGCTCCAGCGCTGCACTGTCCTGGAATCAATGGGCCAGACATTCCCCTCTGGTGCCTTTCAGCTCCCCCCCGCCCCCTCTGGCACTGAGGGTTTATCCTGCGCCTCACGCCTGTAGGTAAAACCTCTTTAAAGAGGGAGATGTAATGAGCCTAACAGTCAGCCAGGCAGCCCGGAGGCCAACCGTCTTCTACGGATTCCAACGACCTTGCTCCCAGCCGTCTTCCTAACAAAAGCCTTTTCCCTCGTTGACTTGAAATGCCAAGGGGAAGCGTCAGGCCTGTGTCGGGGCTGCGGCAGGGCTGCAAAGGTACCGCCCTGACTTTGAGGAAGAGATGTTCTGAACTGGACCGTGAACTGTTCCGTGAGCTGGTGGTTTTTCTGTTCTGGACTCAGAACCCTGCGAGTTAGCAGTTTTTAAATAAACGAAGAAACACCACAGCTCGCCACCATCATCTCACACACCTGCCAGACGGGTGTTGTGCTCGCTGCTGCTGACCTGTCCGGGCTCCCGGAGGTGGAATGCCTTCGCCAGGTCGCCGGGAAGCAGGGAGCGAGCTGGAAGGACGTCCCGTCTCCCAGGCTTTCTCAGCGGCCCTGTCCTGGGCGCCCCGGCCGCCTCCCCGGAGCCTGCCAGCTCCCGAGGCTGAGCCCCATCTTTCCTCTCGCACAGAGGTCTGGGTGGGGTGTGTCATCTGACACAAAGAATTCTTTCACCAGCTGCCCCTACTGAGGACCACCCAGGACTAAGTCGGTTTTAGCCACAGCTGGACAAATTTAGGTCAGATTTGTAGCAGAATTTCCTGGCAGGGCGGTTAGACAATGAGACGAGTTCCTGAGCGAAGTTGTAATTTTCATCTTCAGAGGATGTGAAAATCACAGCTATTTTCCTCTGTGTCTAAACAGCAGAAGCATTGACTTTGCTTCTCCAGGTCCCTTCTCAGCAGACAGGTCCTTGAAGCGCAGGAGCCACGAGGCTGGGCTGAGAAGGAAGGAGCTGCCTGGAGGCGTGGGAACAGGCGGTCAGGCCGGGTTGATGGAACCCCGACTGGACAGCGGCACCGTCCAGATGCCAGGAGCGGAGCAGCAGATGAGACGGAGACCCCGTCTGGTAGGAGTTTGATTCCAGCGAGAAGAGTCAAAGCCACAAATCATGGTTCTCAACCTGTGGGTTGTGACCCCTTTGGAGGTCGAATGAAGCTTGCCCAGGGGTCACTTAAGACATAACAGTAGCAAAATTACAGTTACGAAGTAGCAACAAAAATAATTTTATAGTTGGGGTCATCACAACATGAGGAACTGTATTAAAAGGTTGAGACCACTGCCCTAAATGAATATGATGATATCACATACTGATGAGAATAGAGCTATAACAAGATCATTTGATAGACAGATGGCCTGCCTTAGAAAGGATGGTCCGGCTGGTCCAAGTGGTCCGGGCCCTTCACCTCTGAGGCAGTATCTTTGGACCTGGTACCTGAACAAGGAAGCATCCAGAGGGACCTACAGGGACAGAGAACCCTCAGCAGAAAGGACAATAATGCAGAGCTCTGTAGCCCAACAGACCCATTGCTCTGTCTTCCATTTAGGAGCTTCAGTTTCTTCATCTATAAAACAGGGACAGTATCTGTGCCTCCCCATTGGCTAGTTGTGAAGAGTAAATGAGAAACAAATATATATGATTCATGCATATTTGACACCCTCAAATATTCTCAAATGACAACATATTGGCATTCAGGTATTTGAGAGACTGATTGGGTGGAACCACTCTAAAATTTGGGGCCAGCATGGCCAGTGTGGCTCCGTGTGGTGCGTCGACCCCCACCAAGAGGTCACCCGTTCAATTTCCGGGAAGGGCACATGCCCAGGTTGTGGGCTCAGTCCCCAGCGGGGGGCATGCAGGAGGCGGCCAATCGATGTTCTCTCTCATGGATCTTTCTCTCTCTCTCCCTTCCTCTCTCTCTAAAATTAATAAAGAAAAAAAAATTTTGTTAAAATCTGGGGTCACAGTGGAATGAATACTGAATGTGGAATCAGACAGACCTTGAATTTGGAGCAGCACTGATCCCAAGGGTGAAGTCTTCTCTCCCCTTCGAGCCTCAGTTTCCCCTTCTATAACATGTAGATACTATACTTTCCTCCGAGATTCACATTCATCTATTCAGATGAGTACATCCTCCGTGCAAAAGACAAAGAAGCGCTTGTTTATAATTTACGACTGCAAATACCAGAGCTTCTGGATCGTAGTTATTTTTCTTCTTTCTTAGGTTACTCTTGCTGATCGATATTTTAAAAATTGTCACCTTCTTTCCCTGGGTGCACTTCTTTGTCTTCTTGCCTGGGAGGCCGAGCTCCTATGAATGATCTTGATTGTCTAGTGTTTCATTTTAAAGGATCCATCTCACCTTCCCAAGCAATTAGAGGCTGCAGTTCATGCTGATTATAGCTTTATTCCAGGCCGCTTCATTTTATTTTTAACCTCCCCAAACAGCGCACATTTCAACTTCAAATACCAGTGCTGCGGTTTCATTTGATCGCGGTATTGAATGTCTTTGTAAGAGCCTGCGTGCTGTCGTAGCCGGGGGATTATATACCAGGGAGGACTGTGAAATCAATCAGGAGTGATCTCCCTGGAAAAAGTTCTGCCGCAGAGGCGGCGGATGCTGCTCGGTGAGAGGGGGCAGAGCTCAGGCGGATGGAGGTCTCGCAATCAGAACCTGACATGTCTCCCAAATTGGTGTTGGTACCTTGTCTGGTCCGTGCTGCGTGGCCCCTACGCATGTGGGGGGACAGGGCTGCCCCCACGTGTGCCACATGCTGTACTTACGTACGTACCACCTGTGACCTTGATGAAAGTCCTGCGAGGGAGACCTTGATGTGATCCCTACTTAGCTGGTAAATAAATGGAGTCAGAGAGGTGAACTTGACCATAATCACATGGTTGGTAAGGGGTGGAGCTAACCCCTAGCCCTGTTTTTTTTTTTTTTTTTTTCATTCCATGATGCAACATTAGTATTCGTATCCTGGAGTATTTTGAATAAAGGGGAAGATTCGATTCAAATGCACAGACGGCGATGATAATTTAATAGCTGCTATCATCGCACAGACAGTTGGTCATTACTAAGATAACTTGATCCTCTTGTGAGAATGAAAATCCTTTTTGACGTGCTTTAACCGTAATTGCGTCTTTACGGGACAGTTTTCCGTGCATTTATACATGTCATACGCTCTGCCTGCCATGACCCTGTCTCTCTCCCTCTGCCTTTCGAAAAATTCTTCATTATCCTTTCGAAACATCTTCCAGGTACAGGTAACACTCTGACCTCTGCTCCCGCAGACCTGCACCCCCGCGTTGGATCTTTTGAGTTTCCATGATCACAATAGCTCCAGGGCCAGGACTGGAGCCCATTCGCCTTAGTGGTCCCACGCTCAGCCGGGCCGCACACACAGGCTCGGTGTGCGCCTCCTTCATCCACGTGGATTCAGCCGTTAGACGGGAGGAAATACCACGGATTCCCTGCAGCTAAAGGCCCCGCGACAGGGTAGTTCAGTCTCTGCAAAGGCCGAGAGCCCACAGGCAGGTCCACCCCGGGCCGAAGGATGGGGCTTTCTTTACAGCCATTGGTTAGATTCCAGGAGCCCCTGGACTGCGCATGTCCTGGTGGGTTTCAGCCCGCCGTGGGGGAGGGGCGAGGGAAAGTAGCCACACCCCCAGGGGGGGCTCTCCTTAGCGGGAATGTTCCAAGTCCTGGGCACCAGGCCGAGTTCCTAAAATGCACCGTCCGAACAAAGCTGCCCCCGAGCGCTGCGGGGTGAGGTGAGGACAAGTGGAGGTGACCCCGAGTGTGCTCGCTGCGGACACTGCCCTTTACTATCTGTAGCTCGGATCCGTCCACAGTGCCCCCTGAGGCGACATTGCCACCAGCCTGGTTTCTTGAGGAAGCTCCTGTTCAGAGAGGTTGAGTCAGAATTCACACCCAGCTCTGCCTGACCCCTGACCCTCATCCTACGGCTGTTCTGGAAATGCTTTCTTTTCCCCATTCTCAGAGGAAAAGTAGCCCCGAGATGTAAACCGTAAAGCATCCCACAGGCCAGGTGGGCAGACACTCTTCAGAGCTCTTGGGCATGACAGTCATCCGACGGGAGCTCCACCTCTGTGAGCTTGCCGCAGGATTGGGGACTGGACTCGGGGCGGAGACCCTGGGAGCAGGGTGCCAGCCTGCCATCCGGGGCTGACTTCCGAAAGGAACCCCGTTCCCAGGAGCCCGAGCCTGGGCACAGGCTTCCCGAAGATGAAGAGACACAGCAAGGCGCCTGCATATGGCCAGGGCCATGGTTCCATCCATCTTTATTGTCTTGACAATCATAAGACATTTGGCTTTTGTGATTTACTATTATTTTCCACATATGTATTTATTTACTACTTCAACAAGGACAATACAGTGTCAGTCCAAGAGTGCTATCAGAGCTTGATAAAAAAAAAAAGTGATTTCCAACGGTTTTGAGGTCCGTGTGGGTGGCATGCTGTGTGTGCATTGCCGTGGTGTTGGGTTTACAAATTCGGTGACTCTGTCTTCACTCTCTGCCACCACCAGACTGGTGATGGTGGGCCCTCCAAGGGCTGCACCCCAGCTTTAGACGGACTCTCATTCATGTCACTGTTGGAAGGCTGAGTCCTGACAAGGGACAGAACCTCACTCCACGGTGTAGGGCAGGAGCTTTGCATGTCTTTGCATCCAGGCCTCAGGAAGCTCCCGCCCGCAGCGTTGGCTCCATTTACAAGCCAGGAGATGGCTCAGAAAACACGCGCACTCACCTGGAGCCTCACATGGCCAGGAAGGGCAAGGTCTGGGAGGAACTGCTGGGAACCACACGTGTGGGGGGGCAAGGAAGGTGGGCGGGGCGTTCTCTCCATCACCAGTGCTTCTCTCTCGTTGATGCTTCTATCTCTCTGTCCCTCTCCCTTCCTCTCTCTCTCTAAAATCAATTAAAAATTATTTTTTAAAAGTTAAACATTACAATGAACACAGACAGGAAAACCTCTCTAGCAACTCCCCACGGGACCTCCCCCACTTCCAGCTACATACATACACATGAAGAAACAAGAATCCATGAACCAAGCCAAACACAGCCGCCATGAGTGACCCCCTTCCTCACAGCTCCCCTGTCCTAGCTGTTGCTATGGGCAACCGCTGCCAACAGGTACCCTAGGTTTGGGGCCACCTGAAAAGGTTGGCTGCATGTCACATTACAGCCCGATAGCTGTGTGGGCGAACGAGGGGCACTCTCAGGATATGTTCTATAATTAATTCTTCTCAGAACAGCCTCTTTGTCAATTTCAGATCAAAAGAGGATGGCTTTTCCCAGAAAGATAATAGCCGAGTTCTTGGTAAAGCAGAAATGTCGTTTGCACAGCTCCCTAGGAGTGCCGTGCACAGCGGGGGTGAGGAGTACTAAGCATAAGCACCCGACTGGAGAGGCTGAGCTGTGCTGGGCACTGGGCTGGGCACCAGCTGGGCACATGTGCAGTCAGACCATCGTTCTTTGGACAAGCCTGCTCCTTATCCCTGTTCCAGAGGATGGGCAAATCAGTTACCTAAGAGCATACAGTAAGGACACGGCAGAGCTGGGACTCGCCACCGTTCCTCTTTCTTTTCGGACTCATGGCTCATCCTTTCTCCATGCCCTGCCCCCTGCCTTCAGAGGCTAGCCCCAGGGCAGGGCTGGCCTGCTCGGGTGCTGCTCGGCCAGAAGCCAGGAGGAGTACCTCACACGGGTGTCTGCGGAGGTCCCCATCTGACTTTGCCACTCAGGGGCTGTGTGAATTGGGCTCCTCTCTGAACTCTCTGGCCTTCTGGCTGGTCAGACCCATGGGTACCTCCCACCCACACCACTTACCCCGGGGCAGCCATGTAGGTCTTATGTTGGTGTTTGCAGCCTCTGATCTGTGTAATCTCAAGGCAAGACCCCAGCATCCTGCCCTCTTACAATGTGTTTGTCAGTTAAAACAAAGAAACGAAACCAGGAAGACTAATATCTCCCGAACTGAATCCAGCTCAGGATAAAATTAGGTCATGCAGGTGAATAAGACACCAGGAAGTAAGAACGGAACACATGTCGTGTTTTCTGCTTCTCTAGTTCCCTCCACAGCCTAGCGCGATGCTAAGTGGAGAGGATATTTAGTGTATGTTCACTGTCCTGTTGAATCAGCAAAGGACCCGGTGATGTCCCTGTGAAACTCAGTGTCCCTTACGCTGAGATGGAAGCTTTGGAGCCCGACTCAACACTTGAGAGATAAGTCTTTGTTTCCATCCTTTACAAACGAGTTCCACCGTACTCTCAATGGACCGTTTTGAGTGGTCTTGCTGAGTGGGGAGTAAAGTCAGTTACATGCAAAACTTGAGAACTCTGCCCATCTGAGCACCAGCCACAGACTGATGAGTGACCAAGTCTGTCTAGTGACGGACTGGAAGACTGCAGTAGGACAGAGAGGAAAAAGGCAGCCTGATGTCTTTGTCAGGGGACTTAACATCTCCACATCTCAACTGTATCATCTACAAAATAAGAATGAACGGACAGATGAAAAGAATATAATGATAATAACAATAATTAAATAACCTAAAGCTACATTTTAATGACCTACTACCAAATCCTGGGCCTCTAACATGGAACATTATATTATTTTATTCTCTCTCTCTCTCTTTCTTCCTTCCTGCTTTTCCTTCTCTGTCTCCTTTTCCTTCTGTGAAGGTTAATTTTATATGCCAACTTAGCTGGCAAACATCGTTTTGTGAGGGTGGTTTTGGATGAGACTAACATGTAGATGGTTGAACTTGGAGTAAAGCAGATTGTCCTTCACAACGTAGGTGGGCTTAATCCAATCAGTCGAAGGCCTGACTAGAATAAGCTTGACACCCCCCCCCCCCCGTAAGAAGGAATTCTGCCAGCAAATAGCCTCTGAAGGTCAATTGCCTCTCTCCCCTGAGTCTCCAGCCTGCCCTCTACCCCACCAGATTTTGGACTTGATAACTCTCCATCACTGCATAAGCCGATTCCTTAAAATAAATCGCTCTCTTTCTCTTTCCTGTGTGTCTGTTTCTCTAGAGAACTCTGATTAACACACTTTATTTCTGGATTATGTTCCTTCTTCCCTTCTTCCCTCCTTCCTTCCTTATCGATGAGGAAATTGGCTCAAGGAGAGGAAGTAAGTTGCCCCAGGTCCCTGGCTTGTGCGCAGCCAGGCTGGGACTGGGGCTGAGGTCTGGCTCGCTCCACAGGCGCCGCAGCCCCCTCGGCTCCCTGAGCGCATCGTGAAGCTGCGCCAACCGGTAGATGGCGCTGTGGCGGGGGGCCCACGGAGGAAGGCCGCTGTGCTTTCTCCTCTTGCGTGAATGCCGAGCCCACGAGGGCCTCAGTGAGACACTCACAGACTCTCGCAGACCTCCTGGGGCCCACAGAGACTCACACTGTGTATTGTTGATCTCTCCTTCGTTGTCGTTGGCAAGCAGACATTTTGTTAGTGTTAACGTAACATTTGATGGGAAAAACAAAACAAAACACTGCAAGCCACCAATGGGTCTGATCCATGCAGGGTGCAGAGGGAGCTACCTCTCCAAGCTCTTTTCTCTCCTCTCTCTTTCTGTCTCAGCTCCTGAGCTGAAAGGTGGTGTGTTTCGACTGGAACTCTGACCACAGTACCCTCCCTTCCAGGCAAAAACCTAGTAATTTTAGGATTGCTCCCAGGTTCTATGAAGTCTCGCATTGTCTATTTTCTGTCTTAATATTAAGTCTCATTTCCCATTGACCCTCTGTCTCACCACGTGTTCTAGCCAGAAGAGGTGACAGGCATTCCCCCAGTGGTAGGTTGATGCCACCGGGCCCGTGTGGCTCAGTAGTTGAGCATCGACCCCTGCACCAAGAGGTCAATCACCGGTTCTATTCCTGGTCAGAACACATGCCCAGGTTGTGGGCCCGATCCCCAGTGGGGGGCATGCAGGAGGCGGCCAATCCATGTTCTCTCTCATCGATGTTTCTATCTCTCTCTCCCTCTCCCTTCTTCTTTCTCTAAAATCAAGAAAGAATAAAAAATTCAATGTCATTTCTTATTGGGGCACCCCACATGGAGCGTTGACCAATCCCTGGATGGCAGTCTTGCTCACGCAACTTGCTTAGACTAATGAAATGTAATAGGAAGTGATCATCACGTGAAATGAGGAAGAAATTCAGGCTTATTTTAACCCGATAAGATTTCAGGGCTGTTTGTGATCTTCATATATTTGGTCTGTGCTGACTGAACCCTCTCATTCCCAATTAGGTGGCCCTTCTCTTAGGGTTCACTGCGCCTCCATTCTACTTTTATAAAGCACTTATCACATTAAATGTCATTCGCTTTTTTTTTTTTTTTTTTAATTCTCACCCGAGGACATTTTTCCAATTTTTGTACAGATAGAATGGGAGGGAGGGAGGGAGAGAGAGAGAGAGAAACATCAACGTGAAAGGGACACATCAAGTGGCTGCCACCCGCACGACCAACCAGGGCCGGGGACAAACTGCAACCGAAGTACGTGCCCCTCGCGGGAACCGAACCCAGGTCTCTCCGGACCACAGGCCAACGCTCTAACTGCTGAGCCAAACCGACCAGGGCAAATGTCATTCGCTTTTTACACACTTGTCCTGCCTATTCGCTGGAGGAGCCCTCAAGGGCAAGAGATCGAGGGCTTGTACGTCCCGGGCCCAGAACAGCCAGCGTTTAGGACATGCTGTCTCGATGCGTTGAATCAAGCTCTTGACCCACAAATCTTACTTAAATACTGATTAGCTGAATCAATAGAATCAAAGAGATCATTATCAACACCTAGGACCAGAGAGAAGAGTAGAGTAAGTAATAAATATCAGAATGGTTTGCACTGAAATGAACAGAGCTTTGCATTTACCAATAAATAGAGAATATAACCAAAATCCTGAGAAAAGAATACTGGACATGACATCAGGGTCAATATCAGGACATTCAAATGACTTTTCCACTAAAGTCCTAAACCACGTGGATTCCCTTCTCTTTTACAAGAAGAAAACAAAGCTACCAAGAAGAAAACGAACATGCACAACATTCTTGCCTTTGAAGGAAGAAGAGATCTGGTTGTACATAAAAGGTGTAATAGAAAGGCATTACCTCTCCTGGAGCCTGGGGTTCATGCTAGGTGTTCTGCATTCACTCTTCTGCCTTGACTGAGCCAAGGTGTCATCACCGATACTCCTGTCCGCGCTGTCACCCTTTGTCAAACTTGTCTTGCCTTAGTTTAATGTTATCCCGATACCAGCACGTTCATAGAGACCGGGACATATAGAATATGCTGAAAGCATCCAGAGAAAGAGAAATTTCTTGAAAATCAAACCCAGGTAAAAATACAAGAATGGATAACTGATTAATTCACTCATTGACTTATTAAAAAATGAATATTGTTGGGTTCTGAGCACTGATCAGCTTCCAGCAACTCCCCCACACACCCCCAGGATCCATCCCTGTCTAAGCATTGGTCAGTAAGACAGTTTTGCCAATTCTTATCACATAAGATAGTCAGAGATGGGTGTACTGTTGAAATTATTAAGCCCCACTTCCTTATTTGTTTGGGGTAAAGTCTGAAAAAATCACTCACTCAAGGTCAAACAATGAATTTGTCATCAAAGCCAGGACTAGAACCAGAGTAGGTTGTGTTCTAAGCTTCATGTTCCTCTTTTTCCCCCTTCTGTTTAAAGATATTTGTTGAAGGATTTACTGAAGAGAGCTTCAGAGACGATTAAGGAATTCGTCCCCTCATTTCCAGTACTCATGTCAGTTGATCTATTTGGACAACATACATGACGTGGCCATCACTGAGGGGTGTGGCCCTGGAGCAACAGGAGTCCTGCAGACCTGAGCTTGCACCTTGTCTCTCTCCTGACCACTGCCTGTTCTCGGACAAGCCACTGAAGAAATCAGAACCCGGGTTTCCATAGCTATTAAACCTGTAATGGCTGCCTACCCATTGTGAGGCTACCAGAGACAGTGCCTGAGAAAACGCACACTGTGGCCAGCATCGCCATGTTGGAGGTGTCCTCCCACACTGAGCTTCCGATGCATGAACATCTTTCTGTGCAGCTAGACCAAGTGCAAGTCTAGAATTTCCTGAATGCATAATTTCTTTGTTAGCTTTAAAAATACCCATCTTTTTCCTTTCCTCATTAGTTACAGTGTGCGATTTCTCAGTGAAAACATTTCCTCTGTGACTTGCATGAAATCACTGTGATTTCCTAATAAGGAAACATACCCAAAGTCTACCCAAGGCCTCTATTTCCCGCCACTTAGGGGCTGCAGTTTATGGGCCTAATCACTGGGGCTGTCACGCTAATTCCCACTCAGGTTTGCAACCGACCGAAACTCTGATGGGCAGAGCAAAACATCCGAGAAAACAGAGCAAAACAAAATGTTTCTGTGAGGCTTTTTAGGTTTTTATTTATAAAGGCTTCCATTCCAGTTGAGTTCATGACAAATTCCAATGTAAACCAAAAGGATATGGTTGTTCAGCCAAAGGTCAGTCTTGATTGATTGATCCTTTTGTTCGTTCAACAGACCCCTGAGATGCAGAACGGACTGGATGCCTCGGCGCCCAAGCTGCTCACGGGCTGGGAAGACGAGGAGACACGTACGCACGTGAGTACCAAGGGGTGTTACAGGTTCTCTGATGGAATGGTCCCCAGGGAAGAGAGTAAGTTCTCCTGCAGGGAGGGGAGGAATAACAGGTCAGGAAAGGCTCTTTAGAAGGGATTGAAGACCAAATAAATGTTTGCCAGACAGGTGTAGTACCTGGGCGGAAAGGAGAGAGAGATGGTCACTCAGAATGCGGCTCAAGCGTGAGCCTGTACCTGGGAATACAGAAGAACCTGGGGAATGAGAAACAGATCCTAATGTCTAAGGTCACGTAGGTTAATGAGACGAGGGAGCGGAGATGAGGGTCAGCGAAAGGGAAAGCTGGAGACGTTAATAAAGGTCTTCTGGGTAAGTGAAGATGGAGATCTGAAGCAGGAAGGGAGGGTGGACCTGGGCCAGGGTGGCTCAGTGGATTGAGCGTCACCCCACGGGCTGAGAGGTCGCCTGTTTGATTCCTGGTCAGAGCTCATGCCCGGGTTGCAGGCTCAATCCCCAGGGTGGCGCGTGCAGGAGGTGGCCGGTCGATGTTTCTATCTCATGGATGCTTCTATCTCTCTATCCCTCTCCCTTCTTCTGTCTTTAAAATCAATAAAAAACCTATTTGGAAAAATAAAGCTCATTCTTATAGTCGAAGAAAAAAATTCAGATAATAAACTACAACCACTTCATTTAAAAGAAAAAAAAATAAGGCAGCGTGGGGCTGAACGGAAGAGATGTTTGGGAGGTGACATCATGGGAGTGTTCTGGTGAGCAAGGGGGTCCAGGACCACCCTTGCATTTGGAGCTTGGTCTGCTGGGAACATTTTGGTGCTCAGACAAGAAGGCAGACCTAAGACAAAGAAACTTTTTGATTTCCATTGTCTTTTGATTCCAAGAAATGAAATCACAGGATCATAGAAAAACCCTGGCCTTTATATAAATTCACTAACAAAAAAATATATTGATAGTAGGAGAAAGAAGGTGGATGGATATATATATATTTTTTTTTTCTATATATATATATAGAAAGAAAAAAATGTATACTCTATGGACAGATCCATAGTCAAATCCTGGCTGGACCACAACCTGAGCATGGAGTCTGAGGCTCCCTTGCTTCCGTTGTATTTGAGGTCTCCCAGATGCCCAGGCGGAGGCTGAGGGAACCTGACTTCTTCCGCCTTCTAGATAATTCCTCTCTAACCCTATCCCCCCCTTGTCCTTCCGCAATCTGTAAGTGATAATTAGCAGTTGCTACCTTCTACAAGATGACAGTGCCTCCTTTAAGCCCTTTCTCCGCTGACAGCCTCGGGCATTCTGCTGGCTCACCCTCGCCAGCTCCCTGGCCCATCTAAGCTCCTGATTTCCTCCAGCAGCTTTTGTTGACCTTTAATGGTACTCATGCTGCCTTCAACCAAGAAAAGACAGGGCAACTCAAGCCAACATTTCCCCTCCTCGTGCTGCTCCTGCCCAGGCTCCCCCTGCCCTTCTGTGTCCAGCCCTGCGGCGTTCGTACCTGTCCTCCGAGCATCATTCATGCGCATCCCCAAACCCGCAGGTGGATCCTTCACTGACCTGCAGGTACATGGGTGTCCACCTGCACCTTCCCAGCCACTCCTAGAAGAGGCGCCTCTGGAGCTTTGTCCCCAAGAACTACTAAGGAGAGCCATGGTCCTAAACACCAAGAGGAGACTCTGAAGGGACCACAGTCTGAGGAAGCTGGAGGCACCACCCACGCTGGGAAACCAGGAGCACATGGGCATGGAGAGAACGTGGCGAGTTGGCTCATACATGCATATGGGGCTTTGGTGAGGGTAGTAGATATTGAGGACGTGCCTGAAGTAGTAATTTTCCATCTTTTTTATTATCAGACAAATGGACCCTTTTTGAGAATAAAAGCAATAGAAAGCCCACATACAAAGCCCGTAGGCTCTTCTTGTTGGCACTGGGCATGGATGGATGCCAGAATTCTGCACTGCTTTCTTCTTTTTTTAAAAAATAATATGTTTCTATTAATTTTTTTGTGGCGAGAGAGGAAGGGAGTCAGAGATAGAAACATCAGTGTGAGAGAGAAACATGGATTGGCTGCCTCCTGCATGCCCCCTACTGCGGATTGAGCCTGCAACCCCAGTATGTGCCCTGACCAGGTATCGAACCGGGACCTCTCAGTGCATGGGACGACGTTCAATCCACTGAGCCACACCAGCCGGGCTGCGCTCCTGTCTGTATCCCACTCTGTGTGGAGAACTTATTAGTCACACAGAAGCCATCACCTCTATGGAAAGATGGTCCACATTTGCAACCCTGAGGCCAACCAGCCTCAAGGATTAACTTCCGCTGGACCCCACCACATTGCAATTCAGCGCATCTAGCATGAAAACTCATCTCTGTTCCCAAACATCCCCTCTTCCTTCTCTCTGCCTTTTCCTCCCTGCTATCTCTGTTCATGCAGACCTGCCAATCAAACTCAACTCTGCCACTGCCCAAATCCGCAGGCCAGTCAGCGGACTAGACTTCTCTGGTCTTTCAGAATTCCCTTTTTTGTCTTTTTTTGTATCTGTCATCTTGTCTCCATCCCTACTGCCTCTGCCTTAGTTCTCAACTGGACTGTGTAGTGGTTTCTTCATCTGTGGGCTTCCTCTCTCTCTCTGTGATGTAACAGTCTGACACCCTAAAACTGTCCCAGCTCAGGACAGTTTGGTGGTGTTTTCATGGTCATGCACCACGGACTTGGCAAAGCCAGACTCAACCCTGAGTCTTCTGCCATCCGATTCCACGTTGCACACTTACCATTTCTGTAACGGGAAGTTTCGTGTAGTCTGTACATATACCAGAAAACGTGACAACCTGGTGCATTTGAAATGGCTGCAGAATAAACACAAAGTGTACTCACTCAGGTTGCCGAATCCATGATGAAATGTCAGGGGAAGCGGAGATAAAATGGGACCCTCAGAAAAGCATGTCAGGGTGACTCCCCAAGGTTACCCGAGGGGCAGTGGAGAGAAGCCCTTCCCCTTTGCTTCTAACATCTCGGTGCTTTGTTCGTTCCTCACTTTGGCTGCAGAAACCCCTCTGAACTGTGGAGTTCAAGGCCTCAGGGAGGAGGAGTGGTCTGGTCTTCCATCTCTGGCCTGCCTAAGCCACCTGGAGCAGAAACCCAGACCTGTGTCTCCTGTCCCCACCCCCGAGCCCCGTAGTCTGGCCTTCCTCAACCTCCAGGAAGCCAGTCCCTGCTGTCAGCCCACTGACATCATAATCAGGTTCCGTCTCTTCATTTGGAAAAAAGTATGAGTGCATTTGACAGTCATTCTTCCCTGATGAGATGTGGAATAGGCTGCCTCTCTTAGACAAGAAGTTACTTTATCACCGGGTTTTACAAATAAGGAGAAAGCTGTCAAAATCCAAATACGAGCGGAGTCTGCTTCTGCTCTGATGTTCCACGGAGCGAGCTGTGAAGCCCAGCACGGCGGGGGCAGCCTGGGCCAGGACGGAGAGGGAGGAACAGGCCAGGAGAACGCGTCCGGGGTGGCTCTACCCGGTGGCCTCAGGGACAGGCCGCCCTGTCCCCGAGAGCATAGTGCAGAAAGACTGTGTGGGTCTGGGTGTAGGTTCAAATCCGGATTCGGCTTACTCAGTAACCTTGGATAAGTTGCTACACTTTTCAGCCTCTGTTTAAACGTCTCTTCTCAGGGAAGGGGACAGAAAGGATCGTGTATGAGGCGCTGATGACATGCCAGGCGCGCTGGGAGCTGTGTGTTTACAAATACCCTCTCTGTGTCCTTGCAGACCTACACATTAGAAACCATTTCCCCTCCTTTTCACATTGCTGATTTTTTAAAAATAATTTTTATTAATTTGTTTTTGTTACAGATGTTTCTCCTTTTTCCCCCATTGACACCTTCCTCCTCATCCCCCTCTGCCCCATCCCCAGCTTTGTTGTCCATACCCATTGTTCATGCATACATGCATGTAAGTTCTGTGGTTTATCTCCCCCCCCCAACACTCCCTCTTCTGAGGTTTGTCAATCTGTACCCTACCTCTATGTCTCTGGGTCAATTTTGTTCATCAGTTTGTTTAGTTCATTATACTCCACAAATAAGTGATATTTGTCTTTCATCGCTTGGCTTCTTTCACTTAGCACAATATTCTCCAGGTCCCTCCATGTCATCAACAAAAGGAAGACAAAGAACCCAATTAAAAAATGGGCAGAGGACCTAAATAGACACCTCTCCAAACAGGACATACAATGGCCAAGAGACATATTTAAAAAATGCTCAACATCACTAATCATCAGAGAGATGCAAATTAAAACAACTATGAGGTATCACTTCATACCTGTCAGAATGGCTGCCATCAACAAATAATCAAACAAGAAGTGCTGGCGAGGGTGTGGAGAAAAGGGGGACTCGAGTACACAGCTGGTGGGAATGCAGACTGGTGCAGCCACTATGGAAAACACTATGGTGTTACCTCAAAAAGTTACACATTGAACTGCCATTTGACCCAGTGATCCCACTTCTAGGAATATACCCTGAAACACCAATCAGAAAGAATATATGTACCCCCATGTTCATAGCAGCACTATTTACAATAGCTAAGATCTGGAAACAGCCCAAGGGCCCCATCAGTAGATGAGTGGATAAAAAAGCTGTGGTATATTGACACAATGGAGTACTATGCAGCTGTAAGAAAGAAAGATCCTTTATCACATTGTTGATCTTTTAAAATGTTTTTATTGATTTTTTTAGAGAGAAAGATAGAAACATCGATCTGAGGGAGAAACATGGATCGGCTGCCTCCTGCACGCCCCCTACTGGGGATGGAGCCTGCAAACCAGGCATGTGCCCTGAATGAGAATCAAACTGGGACCTCTCAGTCCATGGGACGGCGCTCAATCCACTGAGCCACACTGGCCAGGTATATCTTTATATCCTTAGTTTATTCTTTTCTTAACATTTTTATTTATTATGGTGAAAACACTTAACATGAGGTGTGCCCTCTTGACAAACTGTGAGGTGCCCAGCTCACCACTGGTGGCTGCAGGTGCCATGTCGACCAGCAGGAGTCCAGAGCTTATGCGTCTTTCTGAACGGAAATGTCATGCTCATTGGTTGGTAGCGCCACGTAGTCTCCTCCCCGCAGCCCCTGGGGAATTCTTTGATCTGCGCCTTTGACTGTTTTAGATACTGCAGATAAATGGACTCCTGCAAGTGTATTTGTCTTTCTGTGTCTGTCTTTCTGTGACTGGCTTATTTCACTGAGCAC
Source organism: Molossus molossus (assembly GCF_014108415.1). Lineage (NCBI taxonomy): Eukaryota > Metazoa > Chordata > Mammalia > Chiroptera > Molossidae > Molossus > Molossus molossus. The sequence goes on along the minus strand of NW_023425350.1, from coordinate 6,036,460 downwards.
ACTATTCTCAGGCTTCATCCATGTTGTCCCAAAAGGCAGAATTTCATTGTTTTGTGCCTGAATTCTATTTCGCTGTCCGAATATACTGCATTTTCTTTATTGTTCATCCCTTGATGGGCGCTGAGGTTGTTTGTGTATCTCGGCCACTGTAAATTCTGCTGCAGTGAACTTGGGAGCAGTAAAATCTCTTCAGGGTCCTGATTGCTACATCAGGCCTAGAGGCAGATATAATCACTATTTGTAGAGAAAAATATTCAGAAAGACTCTATTGCTAGCTTAAAGTTCCCCCGGTCAGAATTCACACTCACGCCTGGCTACCTGTACATATTGCCCTTCAACACTCAGCTCTTTTCTTCCTTATTCTTTCCTTGTCTCTTCCAGGACTGATGAAGCCACTAAAAATGTTTCATCATTCTTGATTAAAGATATAATTGTGTAAGCGACATCAGTCAATCTTAATTAAAATCGTCCAGAAAATTCCAGTTTGTGATACTGAATCAATAGCAAAATTTACAGTAGTTTGTTTTCCTTTTACTTAATTACGTTAAATGCTATTTCTAACCATAATTAACATTTTGAATTAGTGTAATTACGTCAAACAACATGTTTAATTTGCCATGTCAAATACAATAATTAGTAATAATTCTTGAAAAGATGTCATTACAAGTTTGAGGTATTTACAAGGTGTAATCAAGCCAAATGTGATTATTCTAAAGAATAAACTCGAGTTTATAGAAAAACATCGCTGCAGATATTTGGAAAGTCTCACGTTGTGGTCATTTCAAATATTTTTGCTCCTCAACAAAAGTCAAATCTGACATGATTTAGTGATCTGCTTACTAGTTAAGGGAATAAAAATGGAATCTTAAATTATAGCTGAACTCATATTTAATCCATCAAATGTCCCCCGCCCCTTTTAAACTCCAGAGTGACTAGTAATGGTTTTTCATATTAAATAGTTTTCCTTAAAAATGGACTCTGGGGAAATAAGGACAATCCAGGAACTAATGGACTTCTTCCAAATACGGAGATTTGAGACTAACGTCGGAGGCGAGTTAGATTGCAGGCCCCACCACGTCATGGCCGGGTGGCTCACCAACACGGACGTGTCTGATTCCCATTGGCTGTTGCTATGAGACGGGGTATGTTGTGAAGGAGAGATGAGATGATGCCAAAGCGCTTTGTAGTTACCTGCAGTCTACCTGTGTAAGTATTTTTATCATGGGCTGGATATGCCAGACTTTGTCAAGAGCAGCAGCAGGAAAAATATAATTACAAGTGGTTCAAATGCCATCCCGGTGGAGGTGAGCTGCAGACCTTCTGGGTGGTCCTGGACACTCCATTTTGCCTCTCTTGAGCTTCAGTTTTCTTGCCTATAAAATGAGAAAAATAATATGAAAGTCAAAAACATGTTGAGGGCAAAATGAGGCGGTGAGTATAAAAAAGCCTAGCTCAGGGTCACCACATGATTTTTCTTGATGAATGCTTGGGTGTGCATTTGGCAGAACCCAGGGACCACATACCAGACAACTTGGATCAAGAGTCTTGTTCCTCCTCCGTCCCTTACTGCCCAGTTTCTTGGAAGACAGAGTGCGAGAGCAGGTTAAGAGCCCAGCCTCTGCACAGCCCTGACCTAGGACCCCAGCTCTAACCACTTACTCATGAAAGGTTGAAAGAAACAAAGGACCGCCCAGCTGGTGTGGCTCAGTGGCTGAGCATCCACCCACGCACCAAGAGGTCACTGGTTCAATTCCCGGTCAGGGCACATGCCCAGGTTGTGGTTCCAATCCCCAGTGGGGGGCATGCAGGAGGTGGCCAATGTTCTCTCTCATCAATAAAGAAAACAAAAATTAGAAAGAAACAAAGGACCCTGTTTCCTCTTCAAGTTTGTATGTTTTGAGGCAGGGAGAGGAAAGGGATAGTTTAGAGCAGAGAAATTCTCATTTATATCCAAAACTAATTGGGGGGGTCTTTCGCTATTTTTTGCTAGTTGCATGGTTCTATATTTAGAACCATCTCTTCCACCCCTGAGCTCCACACCCAGAGCCCAAACCCTGGGGAGCCAATTGCACGTCCTGGAACTTGTTCGACCTTACCGTCATCTGCCCAGAGCCCGCATGTGATTGGCACACACCTGTCTTTCAAGGTTCATCTGGGCATGAACTCTTCTGAGGAATCTTTCTTCTAACCTTCTTCCTTGAGGTGGACTTGATCACGCCCTTCTTTGTGGTCCTAACTAACCCGCCCAGAGATTTATAATAACAGCTCTTTATCATTTATGAGACATCTCTGTTAGCCTCACTTGCTTGGTTTTTTTCCATTGCAATGATTGACACTCTTTGAGGGATAGAACCTGTGTCCTAGTATCCAAGGAATACATGTTTATTCCCAGTGCCCAGCACCGGTCAGGCGTATGGTATGAGCTAAGCAAATGTTTGTTGAATGAGTTAATAAATGAATGAGCTTTGGCATCGTACCTACAATGAGAGCTAGTGAATAGTAATACAAAAGGTTCAGGATTTGAATTCAGACAGAAACAGTTAAGGTGTTCGCTCATCCATTCATTTATTAATTATATAAACATGTCTTGATTATTTACTAATTACCAGGCCCTTGGCTAGGCCCTGGGGATGTGTCAGGGAACTGATTCCATAGGTACCTTTTCCTTATGTCCCAGCAGAGTACTTCTCAAAGTGTGATTGAGTATGCGTCGAGTTGGGAAGATGTTATAAATGCATATTCCCATCATGATGGTAAAGAGGGGAGGCACCTCTGACCTGCTAAGTTAGATTCTGTGGTATGAACCTCAGACTTCCCATTTTTAACAAACATTTGATTCTTATAGAGCCTAAAGTGTGAGTGTTAGTTAATTATACATTGACTAAGTTACTAGTTAGGCATGCAAACTTGGGAGTAGTCACTCAGCACCCCTGAACCTCACTTCTTTGCCTGTAAAATGGGACTGGCATTACGCATCACAGAAGTTCGCGGTGAAGGCTGTCAGTCAGCTCTTTAGGCCGCTCGTTAGATGTTTAGCCAACATCCTCTGTTTCAAAAGAAATGATTCTGCAGTGGTCTGCGTTCCTGGAAATGGAATGAGCTTGTCATTTTCTTAAATCAAGTCTTATTTTAACTCCAGTAACACCTGTTCCTATTTATTTATTTTTATTGATTTTAGAGAGAGAGAGGAAGGGAGAGAGAGAGAGAGAGAGATGCATCGATGAGAGAGAACATTGATTGGCCAACTCCTGCATACCCCCAGTGGTAATCGGGCCCACAACCTGGGCATGTGCCCCGACCGGGAATCGAACGATGACCTCTGGGTGCATGGGTGGATGTTCAACCACTGAGCCACACTGGCCGCAAATGCCCCCATTTAAAATGGACACCAGCTTCTCAGGTCTACCAGTGTTCTCAGCCTAGGTGTCACATGGCGTGTTTTCAGTTCAGTTGGACAACACCTGATGAAGTGCCCACTCTGACGTAAGTGTACGAAGGTGTAGGGTGGGTTCCCAACTTCTCGCAGCTCAGAATTACACTGAGGACACGGGCTGCATGCATTAGTCCCGGTCCATCCAGAGAAACAAGCAGATGGAGTGGGACAGGGTACTGCTTATGCCGGACGACAGGCTGAGAAGCCACCCAGAGCACGGAAGGGCGGTTCAGAAAGTGGGAGCCACAGTGACCGTCCCACCCTTCAGCTGGAAGGACAAAGGGAGGAGGTGGTGTCGCCAGAAGCGAGGGGCTGGGACCCCCCTGCGTTTCCCTGAGAGAGCCTGGCACACCGAACAGGCAGAGGAGCCGCTGCTGGGGGCACCTCCTGGCGCCCAGGGACAGAAAGGAACACGTCCTGGCTTGGCCAGTCTTCTCACCCTCCCGTCTCCTGTCCTCGTCCCGTGTAGGCTGAGGCAGCTGCACCAGACCTGGGAAGTGGACCCTGAGGGGCAGGCCTCTTGCCGCACACACGGAGCGGGAGAGGTCAAGGCCTGAGCAGAAGGCGGGTTTGTTTCCAGAGGGCGCAGTCAGTGCCGAGACACAGGTGCGCGGACAGGGACAGGACGGACAGCGATGTCCTGCGGGAGCCAGGCTGGCTGCCCCGGCGGAGCCTGGCACAGGGACAGAAACGCGACGAGATCGCCATGGTTTGGCATCTTCCTCGCGGATTTGCAGCCGAGAGATTGCGTTGGCCCGAGCCCCCTTCGGCGATCAGACTCGGGTTCCTCAGCCCTGTCAATGGAACCTGTGGACGTACAAACCGGACCCCATACCACTGACGGGCCATGAGAAAGATCCGTCCTGGGATCCTCATGTCTAACGTTTATTTTGTTTTCCCTTTTAGTGACAGGTATTTGGGAAGTTAAATTATAATGAGTCTCGAACCAGACGGAGGAGGTCATTAAAGACTCAGAATTCAGTGTATTGCTGCTCCATCCCCTCTGCAGGATCACAGCATCGTATCTTGACCTAAGACACCAAGTGCAAAAGACTCCATCATTTTATGAACCATCAAGAAGGCGGAGGAGCAGAGAACGCTGTCACTATGTCACACATTGTCACTGTGTGGTTTTATTTTAAACGCAACTGAAAGGGGTATTTTGTGCAGAGGTGAAAACAACTGGAACAGCTGAGTCCGAGCTCACAAATGCCCGCCAGTGACAACTGCGATGTTATCACCTTTGTGGCAGGAATTTGAAGAGTCTCGCCTAACATGATTCTGGAATTTAAGTTGTTAAATGTTATTTTAAAAAGATGCATCTCAGACCTGATGGAAAATGGTCACTTTAAGAGATGGGATCGGCTTCTTTACGCTTCTCATCAGCGAGAGGTTGTGTTGCCCTCACTTGACCTTGTTCTTGGCGTCCCTTGGGGGCCCAGGTCCCGGCGAACACCACGGCTTCATTCCGTGTGGCCCCTGCAGAAGGGATCAACACACACGTTCGGTTTCACTTCACTTCGGCAAAATCGCAGCTGTGCATCAGTGACTCGGTCAGACATCTCTGAATCCGCTTGGCCTTTGATTTGCCCGCCAGCCTGCGCGACAGCCCGAGGTGGCCGACATCCCCGCCTCCAGGACGCAGCTGTTTTCCGCCGTCCACTCTCATTCCTGGAGGAAGCTCCGAGGTGCTAGGAGGCTACGCTCCGTGGCGTGACTCAGCCTGGCGCCTGTTGCTCAGAGCCCGGACGGAGGTGTCTCTTCCGTGAAATGAGACGTTGGAACGGCCAACTCTAACAGGTGCGGCTCTGGCTCCCGTGGGGCAGGCTGGGTGCTGGGGCCACAGGATGGGTCAGGGGCCGGTTAAGTAGGCACAGCCCCCGAGACAGCGTGTCTGTTCCAGGTCCTCTGTTGTCCTGTCCTTGTCCTTGATCACCAGGGTGATGGAGGACGGGCAGAGTGTCTCACTGCGCTGTTGGTCCGTGGCTTTGTGAACAGCCCTTAACCCCTCTGCCAAGGTCGGGCAGACGTCAGGTGTGTTATTTCCTTAGCTGCACTGCTTGGTGGAGATGCCAACTGTTCCATCAGCCTTCTTTATCTCTGACTACATCAGAAGATCATTTTGCAGTGCACAGTTTCATTGTTTCGTATTTATCCTTTCGGTCCGACAGGGGTGTTTTCAAGGGCTGTGTGTGTGTGTGTGTGTGTGTGTGTGTTTTAGTTTTTTGTTTCTTTTTGGTATGTGCTCCTAGCAGGAACCGAACCCAGGACTCTCTGGCCCACAGGCCGATGCTCCAAGCACTGAGCCAAACCGGCCAGGGCTGTGTTTTAATTTTTTCAGCTACAGCTGACATTCAGTATGATTCTGTACAGTTTCAGGTGTACAGAGCAGTGGTCAGACAGTGATGTACTTGGCAGACTGCCCCCGGGTCCAGCTCTCGCCGGGCACTGAGATCTTCGTTACGCTGCCGTTGACTCCGAGTTCAGCAGAGGAGGTGTCGCCGGGCTTCGCCCTTCTTCTCCTGCGCACCACAGTGCCCATCACAGTTTCTGGGACCCAGGGGCTACTTAGAAACCTCGACTGAAAAAGTGATCTTTCCATATTTCACTCAGGTCTTTTCTATTTTGTTCAGGAAGGAAGAGGTGTGAGGAATGAACAAGGGAGAAGAGAGCGAGGGGAAGGGTAAACCAGGACACAGGAGGTTGGGAAATGATGAAAGATGAAGCTGAGGGCCCGGGGTTCGGGACCAGCTCGGGGAGCCCGCTCCAGCAGCCTCCGGGCTCTCCCACGTTCTGCGCGCGTGTGCGGACACACACGGAAAAAAGTCGGAACTAGGGCTTGGTTTGATTTCTGCCATCAGTGTGGATGGGTCAGGGTGGACTCGGGTCCTCCCAGCAGCATCCCAGGGCCCAGTGTCCCACCTGCTGTCAGACCCGGAAGCTCTTCAATGTGCTCCGTGGGGACGACTGAGGAGTGTGGCCGAGGGAGGCGTAACTTTCCAGCCCCCGCCCCTGCAGTGTCCTTTACGGTTGGCTTTCAGGGGCTTTTCTATTTCTGACGACCCCCAGGCCGGCTCCCCCTGTGTGCTCCTGAGGCCAGCCGGGACTTCCCGGGGATGAGAAGGCCACATCAGGGCTTCCCTCCCGCTGGGAAATAGTCCGGAGGGACCTGTCAGGTCTGGAGGGACTTGGGCCGGCTGATCCTGTTCCGCTAAGTGGTCGGTGGCTCCCGCCGCTGTGCAGCCCGGTGTCGACCCGAGCGACACAGCTGCTTGGCGTGCAGATCCTGCTGCTTATTTTGGATAATCGGATCCATATCTCATCAGAAAATTGCTTTGTTAGTCCTTTAGAAGTGTGATTTCTAAAAGATTGATCTCATTTCTAAGTAGAAATGTTAAAGAAAAACACAGCTTATGTTGATTTACAGCAACGTAAGCATATTCAAAACAAAATCTGATAAGGTTCGGGCACACATGTGTGCTTGTGAAACTCAGCACAACCCTTACCATGAACGTGTCTATCACCCCAAGAGGGGCCTGGCCCCTTGGCCTTCTCCCCTTCCTGCTTCTCTCCACACCACCTGCCCCTACGTGCTTTCTCTCACTGTACCCTCGTTCATGTTTTCTAGAATTGTACTAAGTGGAATCATACAGAGTGTGCGCTCTAGTCTACATTCTTTCCATCGGAATAACTATTTTTCAGGCTCACCCCTGGAGAGCAGTATTTCGGTCTTGTTGATGCACTGAGTAGGGACACCACACTGTGTTCGTCTACTCGCCCGCTGCTGGCATGTGGGCTGTGTCCAGGTTGGGGCCACTGCAGAAAGGGAGTATGCTAGGAAGATCCTTGAGCACATCTCTGTGCGGGCATTTGCATTCTCTTCTCTTGGGGAATAAGTAGGAGCAGTAGGGGTGGTGTGGTCGATGCGTGGTTCACTTTTTAAAGACCTGACAAGCTGCCTCCCACCACTTCCCATCGGCAGCGTGTGAGAGAGCATTCGTGTCCTCACCAACACCTGCTGTGGTCATGCTCTCTCCTGTGAGCAGTCCTCACTGATGCAGGGGTGTCGTGTGCAGTGTGGCAGTGTCTCACTGTGCTTTTCGCGTGCACTTCCCTAACGATGAAAGGTCTTCTTCGAGAAGTTCTGTAGTTTTAGATTTTACGTCTATGTCGATAGTCTACTTTGAGTTGTTTTTGTACGCGGTGCAAGAAAGACATGGATCTGGGTTTATTTTATTTTACCTTTGCAATAGATGCCAAAGTATCTCAATAGCATTTATTGAAAAGACTATCCTTTTCCTATTCAATGGTTTTTGCATCTTTGTTACAAATTCATCATCTAAATGCGTGGGGGTAAATTTCTGGACTGTTCTGTTCTATTGATGTGTGTGTGTGTGTGTGTGTTGATTTTTTAGAGAGAGATAGAAACATCTGTGTGAGAGAGAAATATCATTCAGCCTCCTCCTGCACGCCCCCTACTGGGGATCGAGCTTGCAACCCAGGCAAGTGCCTTGACTGGGCATTGAACTGAGACCTCTCAATCCATGGGATGATGCTCCATCCACTGAGCCACACGGCCAGGCTGATCTGTCTCTTTATATGTGCACTACACTTTCCTCATAACTGCATCTTTATAATAAGTCTTATTATTGGGAGTGTTCTTCTGACTTTGTTTTTTATAGTATATAGGTCCTAATTTGTCTGTTATCATGGTTTCACATGATCATTTGAATCAGTGTGCTGATTACTAATAAAATGCCTGTTGAGGTTTTGATTTGGATTGAATTGAATGTAAGTTAATTTGGGGATAATTTACATCTTACCAATATTGAATCTTCTGACCAGGAACAGAATCTATATATATCTAATTATATTTAATTTCTCTATGGAATGTTGTCTAGTTTTCAGTGGACAAGATTTTCATATGTTTTATCATTATGAAATTATTTTTTATTCCTAGTAATATTCTTCATTTAAAATATATTTCATCTGTTATCAGTATCGCCAGTATAGTTTTATTTTGAATAACATTAGCATGGTGTATCGTATATCCTTTTACATTTAAGCTATTTGTAGCTTTACATTTAAAGTGTGTTTCTGTAGGCAGTATATAGTTAGATATCTCTTTTTTGTTAACTACAACTGTGTTTTAGTTGAGAATTCTAAACTGTTTACATTTGATGCACTAATTTATGGGATTAGGTTTAAATCTATCATCTCGCTATTGTAAAAAAAATCGTCAACTGTTCTTTGTTCCCATTTTCTTCTTCATATGCTTTTGCTTTGAATTAATTGTGCATTTTCATAATTTAATTTTATCTCCTTTCTTTGCTTATTAGCTACAACTTTGTTTTGTTATTTAGTGGTTACTTTAGGATTTACAATGCCCATCTTTAACATGTCACTTTACAGTAAAAACCTTAACATGATATGTTTCCATTTCTACTGTCTCAGACTCCATGCTGTAATTGTCACAGTTTACTTATACATGTTACTACTTTTATTTGCAATCAGTTATTGTTTAAAATGATTAACATAATGAAAATAATATATTTTCCATATGGTAAGTGTTTTTAGTGCTCTTTATGTCTTTGCTTAGACACATATTTTCATTTGATACTATTTTTCTGACACATTGAAAGGAAGCCTGAAAGACTTCCTTTAACAATTTTTAGAATATGTATCAGCTTATGATAAAACTTTGCTTTTATTTTTCTGAAAATGTTTTTATTTCTCTCTTGGGTTTTGAAAGATACTTTTGCTAGGTGTAGAATTTGAGGTTGACATTTTTTTCTATCAGTACTTTAAAGATAATCCGACACCATCTTCTTGCTTTTGTTTTTACTGATAGGAAATCTCTATCACTCTTGTCTTTGTTTCTGTACATACATTTTTTTTTTCTTCTGCCTTTTATTAATGGCTTTGAGAAATCTGATTACGTTGTGCTTTGGTGTAGTTTTCTTCATATTTCTTAGATCAGTGGGTTTACAGTTTCACCAAATTCAAAAAAGTGTTGGCCATTTTTTCTTAAAATGTTATTTTTCTGTCCTTAAAATGTTATTTTTCTGTCCTTAAAATGTTATTTTTCTGTTCCCTGTGTTTCATTCTCTACCGCAGGGACAACGAATTATATATTCGGTTGCTTAAAGTATCCTTCAGATCACTAATGTTCTGTTGTTATTTTGAAATTATTGTTTATTTTTAATTATTTATATTATTTATTATTTTAAAATTATTATTCTATGTGTAGTTCACTTTAGTTGTTTTTATTGCTATACCTTTACTACCTTTAGATTCACTATTTCTTCTTCTGAAGTGTCTAGCCTGATATTAATTCTACCCAATGGATTATCCACCTCACAAATTATAATTTTCTCTCCTGAAGTTCGATTTGGCTTTTTAAAAATCTTTTATTTCTCCGTTTAACTTTGTGAAGATATAAATTGTGTTTATAATGACTATTTTAATTTCTTTATTTGCTAATTCTAACATATGTGCCAGTTCTGGGTCAGAATCTTTGATTGGATGTCAGATATTGCGAATTGTACTTTGTTGGGTGCTGGATTTTTTTTTTTTTAAATCACAAATATTCTCAAACTTTATTCTTGGATGCTTTTATTTGGAGAAAGTTTGATACTCTAGGCTCTTGCTGTTGTTGTTCGTTAGGCAGATCAAGAACAGTTTAGGGTTTACTCTCTATTGCTGAGTCAAGACTTCCTGACTATTCTACCCAAAGCCCAGGGAATAATGAGTTCTTCCCATCCGCCTGATGGAATGGTCACTATTTCTGGTCACGTGTGAGTGCCGAGCCCTGTTCCCTTTCACTGTTTGGTTGGTTCTTTTTTCAGCATTGGGTAGTTTGCTCACGGGTCTGTCTGGACCAGTATTCTAATGGAAACTTAAGGGCTCCTTTACATTTCTCCAAGATTCTCTCTGCATAGCTTTCTCCTCTTCAGTGATCTGTCCTACAAAATCCGGCTTTCTTGGTTCCTCTGAAAATTAAGCTCTATTTTTTTACCCAGCAAGTCTACCAGATTGTGCTTAGGTTACCTCTTCCTGCAGAAGAGTCTCAGACTGGGTCAGATGGAACCATCTTGGGGCTACTACGTGTTTCTGTCTCCTATTGGCCACTGTCTTTGTTGCCTGGCGTTCCGAGTCTTGAAAACCATTGTCTCGTATTTTATTAGTTTGACTTTTATATTTTCGAGTGGGAGGGTAAATATATTTCTGTTATTTCATCTTGGCTCAAAGTGGGGGTAAAAAGTATTAATTTTCATCCACAGAATTATATCCCCCAGAATTACAATGAGAGCCAAAGGGCAAATATAATTCAATATACGTTTGCTCTGGGCACAACTTTCGGAATTACATGCATATGTGTGTGTGTGTGAGGACCACGAACAAGGAGGTCTAGCTCTGTTCTCCACCTCCTTTGTGATCTCATCTGGACCCAGCTAAAGTGTCATTATGGTTGTTTTGAGGACAAAGCTTTACTGACCAGTGGCATGTTAGGGATTAATCTTATAACATATTCCGTGTTAACAATCATAAACATTTGATGCTATTGTGGTACTTGGAATCGCTGGGGAAACAGAGCATTTAGAGATACGGAGTCAGAGAAGTCAATGTCGCGTATAGATCTCGGTCTCTCTCAGGCTCCCTTCAGGGCCACGTTCACAGAAGACGCTCGACAAATCTGGTCAAATGGAAAGCAAGGGAAGAAGGTGTGACTCTGAATGGATGAAGCTGGTTATTCGCTGTGCACAGCCACATGCATGGAGAAGCCTGGTGGAGGAAGAAGAATAGAGTCTTTGAATTCAGAGAGATTTAGGGTGTAATTCTAGCTCTCCTATTTACCAGGTAGACGAGAATAAGTTAAAACATCCAAATTTCAGTTTTTTCTTGTTTAGACTAGAGATAACATTATTTTGAAGAGAAAAATCAGATGTGCATGAGATACACCCAGCACACAGCATGACATTCATCAAGCATCCAATTAATGTAGGTTTCCTCTCCTATCGAGCAGCCCACTGGGCAAGGTAGAATCTTTGCATGGTTATTGCTTACAATTTGTATTTGTTTGTTTCTTTATTGATTTTAGAGAGAGAGAAAGGGAGAGGGAGAGAAATATAGAAACATCAATGAGAGAGAACAGACTGGCTGCCTCCTGCACGCCCCCCCCCCCCCCACTGGGGATAGGGCCCACAGCCTGGGTATGTGTTCTGACCGGGAATCGAACCAGCGACCTCTTGGTGCATGGGTCGATGCTCAACCACTGAGCCACACCGGCCGGGAATATTGCTCACAATTTGTGAGAAACTGATCTAAGAGGTGGAGGGAGAGACTTTGCAATTCCCTCACTGATGTCAAACCTTTGAACTTTGAGAATGGATTTGTTTTTTGTAACGAGCCAAAAATCATTCAAAGACAAGGCAAGTACATAGACAGGCTGACTTACTAATGGAGATAAAGTTAAGCGCAGAGGGATGCGGCCATGAAATCACACAACTTCGTGCGTCTTGAGCAAGCCCTTGAACAATTCCCAGTCGGGAAGAAGTGTTCTGGGACTCGCTCAACCGTAGGGCAGTATTTCCCTCCCTCTTGGAGGAACCTCCGGAAAGGAATCGCATGTATGCAGATTTATACCTTCTGGTCTATCGAAAAAATTAAGAAATGAAAAAGTTTAATTTCACTTCTGTGATCACACCTTCTGCAGTATTTTTGTTTCGGTTTATAATGTGCTTTTGCATCGGCTCCTTAGTAACCTGAGGACACAGAAGTTCAGAGGGGTACTGAGTGGCTCCCCACAGTCACCCAGCTGGGAACTCAGAGCTGGGCTTTTAACCCCAACTGTGCTCTTCCCCCCATCCTGCCGTGTGTGTGTGTGTGTGTGTGTGTGTGTGTGTACCATAGTCTAAAAGCATCTTGTTTGCAGACCAAAGTTAAAGTTAACCAACCAAAAAGGAACAATATTTGGGGAAATCAGTAATGGCACAAGCGATGACTGTTACTCGTAATTTTTGTTCCCAATGTTTCTAGCAGGGATACCTTGAACCTGCAGGCGTTCTTAAAGAGTGACTCTGTTCCGCGTAGTGGGGCCTGGGCAGTTGGGAAATATACAGAGAGACCTGAGTGAGACTCTGAGTCTACATGCCCTGGTTCTCCCGTGGCCTGTGGGCCCGGAAGGCAAAGGGCACTTGAATGTACCACGCATCTTTCTCAAGCAAGTCCGTGCCAGGCGTGCTGAGCTGACCCAGCTTCATCCAATCAGACCTCAGACAGGAAGGGGGAGGAGCTACAGGAAACGCTGGAGCCAACAGTCTCATCTCCACGGACCTCGGGCTCCCGGCTCCCCAGTGCACTTGGCCTCGTGTGCAAGGCCGGGCTCTGGAATGCGGCATTCCACAATGGGGCATTGTTCCCCGGAGCGGACAGCAACTGCGCTTGCCCAGGGCACACACTCACGGGGGGGGGGGGGGGGGGGGGACCTCGCTCCACTTGGGCTCACTCTGCCTCTCCTGACCCAGATTCCGAGAAGTCTGGTTTTAAACACCACAGGCCTGTGACTATCAAACCGGCTGCCACCGTCCCTAAGTGTACTTTTCATTACAAAATAGCTGGACCAGATCTAGATGAGATGCTGAGGTCTAAGAAAACTGGCATCAGAAATTAAGTCACGGGGCCCCAGAAGGAGGCCTGCAGGACACTGATGTGGGCGGGCATGGCACCACTGGGCGTTCACAATTGTCATTGGACCTGGGCACAGGAAGCAGACCGTAGTCCAGACTGAGTTAAGGGGTGCTTTGCTCCCGCCTCCCCAATCCCCACTCTGCTAGCTCACCCACACGCCCCGCTGGGCTCAGCGTTCGGTGTGTTTTGCTGCCCCGGCTCAGGGTCCAGATGCGCATAGAAAGGACAGGGAGTCCTGCTAAATTGTCGTCAAGGCTCCACTTTGAAAAAGGATCGTCTTATTGTTTAATCGTCACAGTTGATGGTGCGCTGACATCACCACAGCGGAGCGCGTTCCCATCAAATTAGATCGTTAAAGCTTAAAGATATCCATCGCATCACAACCAACCTAAAGGAAACGCACAGTTTGGGGGCCAGAGTGCAGTATTTCAGGATGCTGGTCATTTCTTCATCCCCTAGCTGCTGTTAAAGACAGTGAGACCAAACTAGCCAAGTGAACACATTGGGAACGATTTTGATGTTTAACCTACAAACACTGTATGAATGAGATAGTATTGTCCCTACCACACAGGGGAGAAAACGGCTTTTTCCAAGGGTGCAGCAAACTCTGTAATTCTAAGGCTGGTGAACAGCACAACTCAAACTTCAATCCCAGGCATTGGCACTTGGCCCATTACTGTCAAATCCCTTGGCAAACTCCAAACACCCCAATTGAAGTCGAGGTAACACTTGAAGCGGGGGGCTGCCCTCCAGGCCTGGAAGGGCCTTTGGCTACAGGTGCCTCTCCCTGTGGATAGAAGTGGGAAGAACCAGATCACCCGGATGGTGAGCACCAGAGAGCTGGGTCCCATCCCCTTCACCGATCATCGGTGAGGTGGCCCCACTGGAAGCAGATTAACAAATCCCTGGCCAAGGTTTCATGGAAAATATATGTCGGATGCCTGGACGGTGCCCGAAAGGTCTGAACTTTAGATCAGAGGAAAGTCTGAGCTCGGAGAAGAAAGGACAGAGTCCTGCTACATTGTCGTCAAGGCTGCATTTTAAAAAAGGATCATCTTTGGGAACCTTCTAACGAACTTTCTCTTGGGATGTGTGGCGGTCAGACTCCAGCAGGGACATTTGTCTCCTGCCACCGGGTGCAGAGAAATTGAATCGCAAATGCTTCTGTCTTTCCTAGTGCGCGGCCAGCTCGTCTACCTGAGGAACTCAGGGGTTGCCCGAGCCCACTCTCCGGCTCTTGTCCAGGGCCTCACATCCCAAATCGGGACAGCTCCTCCTGCAGAGCACAGGCGGGTGACCCGAGCCTTGGGAGGCCTCAGCGTGTACGGTGACATCTCTGGCTTGATGCACGGCTCAGCTGTTGCTAATGTCTGGGTGAGACCAGTGTCTGAGACTGGGCTTGTAGCTTTTTCCGGTCCCTGATGTTTCTGGTACCGGTATCTATTTCTTCTTCCTTCAGAACCGCCTCCATACAAGGGAATGTTTTCAGAGGTTCACCCTCCACACCCCCTTCCCACTGCCTCCTCTCTGCCATCCCTCACCCCTGCTGTCCCCCCTCTCCCCACCACCTCAGGTCTCCAGGCTAAGGACAGGTCCTCACTGATGAGAAATGGCATGCTCCTAGCAGCTGGGCATGCCCCACACCCCGGGGACTCCTGGGGAGGCAGGACACCTGGAGCGGGGTGCAGTGTGTTGCCATCCGACAGCAGGCCAGGTAGGGTTGCAGTGACTCCGTGCGGCCCTTCTCCTGTCTGGAAGATGTATTTCTCACCTTGATTAAGGGTTAGACTTTATAAGTATTCACGTACAGAGATCTCCAACACAGAGCTACCTGCTGACCTCCAGTCCCCTCCGTCCCATCATCTGCTATAGACGCTGCCTGAGGCGATGCTCACAGGCATCTCAGACGCAACAGGTGTGCACGTGAACGCATCGTCACACCATCCTCAGCCTCGGATCCCGTGGCCCGGGAGCCCAGTGAGCGGACCGGTCTCTGCTACACCCGAACCCAGACACTTCCCCCCGCTCCGCCAGTTGGTCACTACGGTCCCCTGAACAGCTCTTGGGTATGTGTGCCCAGCCCCTTTCTCCAGGGTCGCTCTCGTGGTTTCTACATGGCCAGTTCCTCCCCGGTCAGCTCCTGCTCAGACTACGCAGCATTGCCCACTCACCAGGGAGGCTTCAAGCCCACGGCCACTTCGGAGCCCCGCTTCCGACCGGTTAGAGCTACTGGAGACTGGGGCAGAGTCTGGGGACCAGTATTTTTTTTTTTCTTTATTTTTAGAGAGAGAGGAAGAGAGAGGGAGAAAGAGATAGAAACATCGATGAACGAAAGCATCGACTGGCCGCCTCCTGCATGCCCCCCACTGGGGATCTGCCCACAACCTGGCCATGTGCCCTGACTGGGAATTGAACTGGTGACCTCTGGGTGCATGGGTCGACACTCAACCACTGAGCCACATCGGCCGGGCTAGGACCAGTATTTTTAAAAAATCTTTTTGAGTCACTCTATCACAGCCACGGCTAGAAACCATTGTCACTAATGCGAGCCTGACCCTGTCCCGCACCCCGTCTTCCACAGCCTTCTTCCTCTTACCTGACCTCGGAGCAGGTCCCTGACTGGGCCCCTCGTGCCGGTCCCCTTTGCCAGTTGTCTCACACCCTGCCGGACACTTTGTCATCAGTGGTTCTCTCCTGCGTTCGAACAGGCTCCCTCCACCTTCTGACAGCCCCAAAACACAGCCCTTCTCGCTCTCAAATACTGGGGTGCTGTAGGCCGAGGCCACTGGAGCAAAATAGAACAAGTTATGCTCATATCTTATTTACTTTTATCTGGGCTTCTCCCATCAGATGGTATTTTGCAAAACTCTAGGCTGGTCGGCAAGGATTCTTGCTTCTGTCCTGGGTATGTTAATAGTCTTTGTTTGACCTTGAGTAGGTTGCTGTCTCTCTCCTTCCCTTGGCCCCTGTGTCTGCATCTACAAGATAAAAGAACTGGATTAGATGTTCTCTTCCACACAAGTTACAGAATTTTATGAGTATCTGTACTAACGCACACGTCCCTCAGAGCTATCGGTGTTACTAGAACTTTTCTCTTACCTTGAAGCATGTGTTTTGCTCTGTAACTGAGGTCTCTGAGTTAGATTTTATGACAAGTAGTCCTTTTTCTCAACTGAGCCTGGCACAAATTAGTTTAGATTTAATAACCGGATCAAAAGCTTTGTGGGAGCGGGGGAGAGAGAGAGAGAGAATATGATCCAAAGTTCAACCAACAGCATCATCTCCGGTCCTGAAACGAGGAACCGTTTTTCTGGGGTTTTCTGATCCATGGACCCTGGCTAGACCTTTCGGGCTCCAGCGTTGACGGCCCAACGAACCCTCACCACTCAGCTTCCAGGCCGAGTGACTAGGTCCGTTCAGATGGATCTGCTGAAGTGAGGGGTCTGTTCTCCTGTGTACATGAACACAAGTTAGTGTGGACAACACTCCTGGCCTTCCTGAGCTAACGCCTCGACCCCACCCTCTCCGCCTGTCCTGTGGACATCCGTCATGTCCTCTCTCCCTTGTAGAAAAAGACATAAACATTTGTGAGGGAAATAATGTGAGCATTTGGGGGAAGGAAAATTACCTCCACTCGGGATGGGGAGAGGGCTTGGCGATGGGGGGGTTAGTCTGCTTGGGCTGCTACAGCGATACCATGGACGGGGGCTTGGACTATAGAAAAGCATTTGATAATGCTAGGGGCCAGAAATCCGAGACCAAGGTGGCGGGTTGGTTTATCCTGACGCCTCCTCCCGTCTTCCCATGGTCCTAACCTCTCCTTAGAGGGACACCAGTCACACCGGATTGGGGTCCTCCCACATGATCTCATCTTATCTTAATCACCTCTTCAAAAGCCTCATTTCCAAATACACTAATGATCTGAGTTAGGGCCCAATAACTTGGGGAACGTGATTCAGACCCAGGGAGCCAGGGGAGGCTCCGGAGCTGGAAGGCGGGCTCACGGGTTTAAGGAGCAAGTGGGCTCCGGACGGCCTGTGACAACAAGGAGAGGTCACTGTCCAGGTAACTCCGGCTGTTCTACCAGGGACAGAGCCCTTTGTTTGTTTTCTCAGCCACCTCATAGAGGTTCAGCTGAAGAGGAAAGCAGAAAGATCCCTAAGTTTGCAAAGGCGTGGGTGCCGTTTCGTTTCTGTGGTTGTTATTGTCGCCAGGGGTGGGGCTGGGTTCACCCTCTGTCAAGGCTCCTCCCCTTGACAGGTGTTCCTTTCAGAGAAGCCCTGCTGTGAGGCCCTCAGCCAGCTGTTCAAGGTCCAGCGGTAGGTTTTTCCATCTGTAAAATGGGCACACTAATATGATAGTAGAAGAAACAGTGCTTACAGCACACGGCAGAAGAGAATATTCGCCTCATTGGAAGAGACTAACATATGAGCGGTGCTCACTATGAGGGAGCCTCTTGCATTTCTGCCCAGGGAGTCAGGCAGCCAGTGCTCAAAGGGTGACACGTCCTGGCCCAGGGAGTCAGGCAGCCAGTGCTCAAAGGGTGACACGTCCCAGCCCAGGGAGTCAGGCAGCCAGTGTCAAAGGGTGACACGTCCCGGCCCAGGGAGTCAGACAGCCAGTGCTCAAAGGGTGACACGTCCCAGCCCAGGGAGTGAGGCAGCCAGTGCTCAAAGGGTGACACGTCCCAGCCCAGGGCGTCAGGCAGCCAGTGCTCAAAGGGTGACACGTCCCAGCCCAGGGAGTCAGGCAGCCAGTGCTCAAAGGGTGAAACGTCCCAGCCCAGGGAGTCAGGCAGCCAGTGCTCAAAGGGTGACACGTCCCAGCCCAGGGAGTCAGGCAGCCAGTGCTCAAAGGGTGACACTTCCTGGCCCAGGGAGTCAGGCAGCCAGTGCTCAAAGGGTGACACGTCCCAGCCCAGGGAGTCAGGCAGCCAGTGCTCAAAGGGTGACACGTCCCAGCCCAGGGAGTCAGGCAGCCAGTGCTCAAAGGGTGACACGTCCCAGCCCAGGGAGTCAGGCAGCCAGTGCTCAAAGGGTGACACTTCCTGGCCCAGGGAGTCAGGCAGCCAGTGCTCAAAGGGTGACACGTCCCAGCCCAGGGAGTCAGGCAGCCAGTGCTCAAAGAGTGACACGTCCTGGCCCAGGGAGTCAGGCAGCCAGTGCTCAAAGGGTGACACGTCCCGGCCCAGGGAGTCAGGCAGCCAGTGCTCAAAGGGTGACACGTCCCAGCCCAGGGAGTCAGGCAGCCAGTGCTCAAAGAGTGACACGTCCTGGCCCAGGGAGTCAGGCAGCCAGTGCTCAAAGGGTGACACGTCCCGGCCCAGGGAGTCAGGCAGCCAGTGCTCAAAGGGTGACACGTCCCGGCCCAGGGAGTCAGGCAGCCAGTGCTCAAAGGGTGACACGTCCCAGCCCAGGGAGTCAGACAGCCAGTCTTCCAACGGTGACACGTCCTGGCCCAGGGAGTCAGGCAGCCAGTCCTCCAACGGTGACACGTCCCGGCCCAGGGAACAGCAGGGTCCAAGGCTCTCTGAGGACTTCAGCTGAAGGAGCCGTAGCCTTGTCCAGGTTTGGTCTAGCTAAAGAAATAATAATAAAAGAGTAAAACGAGCAACCGGACAGCCAGGGTAGGCAACTAGCCTGTGGCAGCCATGGACACGTTGCCTTCGGATTCTGAGCAAATTCTGTTTAATTTTTTTCCAGAAGGAAGAAGAGGCAGAAAATAATAATAGTAACAACAGTAAACAGCTCTGGTGGCCCTCCCTCCACTCCTGGGAACCACAAGCGGGTCTGTTAGCCACAGCCCAGTGGGTGGCCCAGGCCAGAGTCCACCCCGGGGCCTGTGCCCCGACAGAACCCGGGGCCTGCCCAGTCCCACCAAGCACTGCCCAGGAGGGGCCGGAAGGCCAGGTGGGTGCCACAGTGCGGGGAGGCAGACGCCCTGCTGTCTGGTTTGTCACAACCCTGCTCTTCACTCCCCTTGACGCTTTTTCTGACGGGGCAGTGGCGGGTGAGGCGAGGGGGTGTCGTCTGACACACCGCTGACAGAACTCAAAGTCGCTGAGCAGGCGGGCCTGTCTGCTCTGCACGGGACGGTGGCCGAAGTCCTCCTTCACTTGGAACCGTGGGGACCGGGGGAGGGCGTCACCCAGCGCCCCCTTTTACACCTGGAAAGCGGACTCAGAAGCGGGGGCTGTGCCTAACGGTGCCCAGGGAACCTGAACCTCTCTCTGCGTCCCGGGTCCGCTGGCCTACCTGCTCAGGGTCCCTTTGGGATGGTGGCCATGTCCTGCCAACTGGGATTTGTGAGCTTGCCTGACCTCCCAAAAAAACAAACTCTTCTTTAACTCCAGAGATAAACTGATTCAGCGGCTCGGGAATGGGACTCTACCTGGAATCGGCTGTTTTCTAACACGGCCCTGCGCCAGGTGACACCGGCTTCACGAGCGCAGCAGGAGTTCCCCGAGCAGGTTTCTTCAGGCTTCAAGGGGCCCCCGGACCTCCCATGGCCTTTGTGCTGTTAGGAGTGATGCTCGTCGTCCGAACAGGTGGGCTCTGAGCTGAGGGATCCGAGGAGCTGGTGCCGCGGTGGCTTTATTGCGCCACCAGCGGCCGAGGGGAGGCGACCCGAACGGAAAATCGAAAGGCCATTGACACGGAGAGAGGAAAAGGGAAGATGACATCACGGGACTCACCTCTTCAACTGTTCCTGAGAACCCGAGCTCCAGGGAAGGTAAGAGGACTTTCCAAGTCAGCGATTCTCAAACTTATCTGCCCCTTAGATTCACTGGCAGAGGTTTTTACATAAGTAAATAATGCCTGGGATGCATCCTAGACCTCGAACTAGATACTTCGGGAGTGAAACTCAGGCATCGTATTTTTTTAAACTTCTCCAAGTTATTCTGATGAGGAGGCCAAGGGGAGAACCTCAGTTTAACGACGACGGGAGGACCCCTACCTCTTAGCACGAACTGGATTCCTTTTATTGTGTACGAACACGCATGGGGAGGTCTGCCTCTTACGTTTCCAGGCGCGCAGGACAGCGGCCCACAGTGAGCACGTGGGCACGCAGCTCCCTCGGACTCTCCTGCAGAACGGAGGTGGAGGCTTGTTGCAAAGCCTCTCCCCATGCCTCCCGGAAGCCACTGCCTCTGCTACTGTATGCTTGACTACTTCATTTTATGTTGTTTTTATTGTTGACAGTATGACATATGTCCCCCAACCCCTTCTTTGCCCTCCTCCGCCGAGCCCCCGCCCCCCTCCCAGGCCTTCCCCATGTTGCCTGTGTCCATGAGCTATGCATACATGCATGTATGTTCCTTGGTTAATCTCTCCCCGTTGCCCCCCTGCTCTGGGTGCTGCTCTGAGATCTGTCCCATGTCTCCGTGCCTCTGGACCTATTTTGTTCATCAACGTACTTTACTCATTAGATTCCACGTGTAAGTGAAATCCTCTGACGTTGGCCTCCTCCGACGGGCTTATTTTGTCTAGTGCACTGGTCTCCGGTCCAGCCATGCTGGCACCAATGGTAAGAAACGCTTCTGTCTGACTGGTTTAGATCCTCATGTAGGAGGGGTCATGCAGTGATCGTTCTTTCGCGACTGGTTGACTTAATTTAGCACAACCCGCCCCCGGTTCACTCATGCTGTTGCCTGTGGCCGAATTCCCTTCTCCTTCCCGGCAGAATAACAAGGTTCCCTTGGATACACACCACGTTCTCTTTATGTATCCAGTACGCTGCTTCCGTGTCTTGACTGTTGTGACTGGTGCTGCAGCTAACGTGGGTGGTCTCAGAGACCCTGAGCTCAACTCTTGAACAGATACCCAGAAGTGGAGGTGCGGGGTCGTGCGGTAGCTTTATTTTAAATGTTCGATGGACATTCATACTACTTTCCATTGTGGTTGCATCATTTTACATTCCCACCGACAGTATACAATTTCTCTACGTGGCTGCCAAAACGTGCCCCCCCCCTTTTTTTTTCCATAAGAGCCCTCCTCACAGGTATGAGGTGATATCTCATTTCACTTCGATGTCCATTTCCCGAATGATCAGTGATGGTGAGCATCCTCTCCTATCCCTGCTGACCATGCGAACATCTTCTGGGATTGGACCTTATCTTACACCATACACAAAAATAACCAACATGGATGGAAGATTTAAACAGGACCTAAACTATATAGCTCCCAGAAGAAAACAGAGGAAAAGCTTCGTAACGTTGGTTTCGGCAACGATTCTTGGATATGGCACCAAAGTGCGAGCAACAGAAGAAAAATAAGCAAGTGGAACACTACATTGAACTAAAACCTTCTGCACAGCAAAGGAAAACATCAGCAGGGTGCATGGCGACTTATTGAACAGCAGAATCTATTTTCAAACCTTGTATCTGTTACGGGTCAATATCCAAAATATACAGAGAATTCCTAAAACCCAATATCAAAAAATACCAGCGACAATAACTCAATTTTAAAATGGACAAAGGATTGAATGGACATTTCTCCAAAGAGGATCGTTGAAACTTACCTTCAAACCTTTAAATTGGCCTATGGGTTTGTGAACACGTTGTGAGTACTTTGTTGAGCCCACTTGGGTTGACTAAGCCATTGGCATCTGCCCACATCATGCCAACATCCTTCCTAGAGAGCAGAGCTGAGCCCCCCTGACACCCATGCTCCTCTTGCTCAGACTGGTTTGCAGACCCCTCCGCGAGGCTTCTAAGCTCATGCCGTCTATCTTCATTCTTCAGCAGAAGGACCAAACACAGGAAACACGAGCTGTTGACAGACTCCCCTCAGATTAATTGCTCTCGTGGTTAGCATAACTGAGGCCATCAAGGGCAGGGGACACGTCTCTCATTTTTGGAGACAGCATATGAGTGAGCCAAGAGAGCAGAGATCTGAGAACCAAATGTGCCAACATTCCCTGCCCATGTAACCTTGTCAAGAGCACCTAGAAATCAGAGCCTCGGTTTCCTTTCCTCTGAAATGGGACCATAGCCCCTCTCAACCGGTGCCGGGGAAATGTCAGTGAAACAGCACCTGCCACTCTGAGCTCTCCGTGTAAGAGGGACAGACTTCTCCTCCCACCACTGCCCTGTCCTCAGCCCCCACCCCTTGCAGGCACCTTGTAGTTGATGAGCAAACACGCTGCTCTGAGAACTGGTAAGTCGATGAACTAATTCCATGTGTGCCATGATCTTCCAACAAAACAAGAACTTCTTTTTAAAAAAATCTTTTTTTTCTTTATTGATTTTAGAGAAAGAGGAAGTGAGAGGAACAGAGAGATAGAAACATCGATGAGAGAGAACATCGATTGACCACCTCCGGCATGCCCCCCCCCCACTGGGGATCAGGCCCACAACCTGGGCATGTGCCCTGACCTGGAATTGAACCAGTGACCTCTTGGTGCAGGGGTCGATGCTCAACCGCTGAGCCACACCGGCTGAACCAAAACAAGAACTTCTTAAGCTTCTTTGTTGAATAATAAATACATGGATCTTTTAAAAAACATGCATTATGGGGTTTTAATTAATTATTTATCGGGGACTTTCTTATAAAACGGGAAATTATGTTGGGGGCGTACACAGAAGGGGCACTCTGGTTCCCTGGTCCGCAGGCCCTGTCGAGTATCAATCCCGCGCTTGTTAGAGCCCGTGTTCTCAGGAAATGCCCGTCCGCAGAGTGGACCCTGACACTTCCTCCCCGGAGGCCTTCCCTGCAGACGGCAAGTCTGGGGCTTAGTCCTGACAACCCCCGTCTATGGGCACCTCCAGCGCGCCAGGCCTGCGCAGCCCCTCACCCCCACAGCGAGTCCTCCCACCTCCCTTCGCCCTCTCCACCGGGACGGAAACTGAGGCGCAGAGAGGTGACTGACCCACGGGCCATTCACCGCGGCCGGGGCAGTGCTCAGACCTGTGTACCTCGTACCATCGCGTCTCTGTTTAACAGGAGCCGAGACAGACCCTCTGAAGACACAGGGTGGAGAACTGCAGACCTCCTTCCAGGCCAGGACTGGAGCCACCGGCTTCGCGGAGTCCCAGCTCCGCACCACGAGGAAACCCCTGCCGACGAGCCCTTGAGGCTGAGCTTCTTGTCTAGGGAGACGTGGCAGAGCCAGAGACACGCGGATAAACCAGACGTCCATGTGTCTGCTCACGCAGTAGCTCCGGGCGGCATTTTCTGATTCCTCTGGGACAGGTGGATACCAGCAGAGATGAGGAAGCCCCTAGAAGCTGGGGCCGGGCCTCCCCCAGGGAGATCTAGCTTCCCCGCTCCCAAGCACAGAGGGAAGACGGGCTGTCCACCGCCTGGACCCCCATGTCTTCAAGGTTTGCAGTTAAGACATGCACTAGACATTCAAAATAGCATTTTCTGTAGTTCAGCTGGTGTGGGAATCCCACAGGCCACCCCTCGTGTCATTTGCTCCTTGAGCCCTGGCCAGGTGACTGGTTTTTGCTTCTTGTACCAACCACGCTCTATGCTTTCTTGTCCCTGCACATAGACAGGCTGCTCCCCATCAACTGAACATCCCCTCCATCCCCGCGTGCTTTATCCTAACATCTCTTGTCTGTCCTCTGGGTTCATGGATCACTTCTTCCTTCCAATACCCTCAGCAGCACTGATCAGGTTCAAGTCACTGTACAGTGTCCAAGCCAGAGCCTGGGACTCTTCTGCCTGTGACGTTAGCAGCCGAAGGACAGCGAGGGCCATGGGCGCAGCTGGGCTTGTCACCCCCCCACTGCAGCCAACCGGCCAGGCTGTCTCTTGCCGCACAGATGCCTCTGCAGAGCTGTCATCACCCTGGCGGGACGCTTTCTGTCGTCTCCCTTGCCCATGGGCGCCTCCACCTGGCTGCGTACTCAGTGAAGTGACTTTCAATGGAACGTCTTGTATAGGAAGACTCGGCCACGTTGGGGGTAGAGAAATCAGAAGCAGGTGTCTATCATCACAGGCGTCTGCACCGCCGCCAGCAGCGTGCGTGGCGCCCAGGAGTCCTGGCTACACTGTTGGAGGAGCGAAGGGATGAATGTTCCGGAACCTTGTCCCACCTGTTGGCGTCGCTGCATTGGGACACCCCCGTGTGACCAGTTTTGAACGTGTGCTTTACAGAATCTGAAGAGAATGCCTGTTCTCTTGGCCCTGTTTTAACGACGGCCTTTGTGCTCTTCCAAGTGTCTCCGCAGGGAGTTCATGGGCCTGTGACCTGTGTGGTCACCTGAGATCCTGCCCTTAGAGAGGCCCGTGCCCGGTGCAATGCCCTGTGGTCACCCTCCCAAAGCTCTGCCCTGTTACTGATCAAGGCCACACATGTGCGCTGGGCCACGCGTGTTTTGGCATGGTCCCGTGTCTTGCTTCTTCAGAACAGACTCGTGACACGAGAGGACTTTTCCGGTCTCAAATGACTCAGACACAGCACATCGCCGAGCTAAGGGCGGCTGGATCAGAAACACGTGTTAAAGTGGACTCTGTGTGACTTTACAAAATGGAGAAGACAGAGGGACCTGGGTAAATCCGTTGGACGTTCAGCCGGCTGGCGAGTACTTCAAAACATCCACACATTTGCTACGAAGACGTCGCCCTGTTGCTGCCCCACCTCTCTGCTCTTAGATTCCGAGTATCCTACCCTGATTATTTTTATCGACGGCGTAGGGGTGCCCTTTGGGTCGTGGCTGGACACGACGGCTTCCAAATAAGCCAGCAGTTGGCAACACTTTGCAGCTATATGAACCCAGGGAGCACCATCAGCCAGAGCTGTTCTCTTCTCCGAGTGAGGAAGCTGGGCCCGGGGGGAGCCTGGGTCGGCGCTCCAGCGTCCAGGGCGTGCAGGGGAACAGAAAGGGTCCCTTGTCATGCACCGTTTGCTGAGACAGTTCAAAGCAGGGAGGTTGCGGCCTCTAAAGTTCTGCTCTCAGATGAGCGAGGCCCTGGCATGAGCCGGTGGGACGCACGAAGGGACGGTGGCCCGTGTCGACGGAGGGGCTCAGCCAGCCTGTGGGTGATGGGGCTCAGCGCTCCAAACTGTGACGTCCTCCCTCCCATGAAACCCTTGTGCTGACGTCTGGCCTTATATTTTATTTTCATTTATTTTTTCCTTTATTGATTTCAGAGAGAGAGGAAGGGAGAGGGAGAGAGAGACAGGAACATCAGTGAGAGAGAACATCGATCGGCCGCCTCCTGCATGCCCCCCGTTGGGGATCGGACCCCCAACCTGACCAGGAATCCAACCAGCGGCCTCTTGGTGCATAGGTCAGCGCTCAGCCCCAGAGCCACACCGACCGAGCTGGCCTTCTATTTTAATCTATTCTTTTTCACATGCCTCTGTGTAACCATTGGGGAGACCCGACAGGAAATTTCTCGATTTCCAAAGAAACAGAGGAAAGAACTCATATTTGTGGAGTTCTTACGGGTATTTTATTTCTATTTAGACATTTCTATCTTCCAAAAGTCCCAGGAGAAAAGCATTAGTACTACTATTGTATTAACCGAGCACGTTAGTGAGCCATGGAGACAGCAGGAACTCGGTGAGAAACCTCGCTCTGGTCCCCGGGCCACACAGCATCCGCCCTGCGGCCATGGCAGGAGAGTCCACTCCGGGGTGACCTGGGTGCAGTGGTTTTCTTAAGGCGCTCTTCCTGCTGAGGGGCGAGGGCCAGACCTGGGCCGAGTCAGCCTGACGCACTTGTCACCCTGAGGAATCTGCTTCTCCAGGTGGCCCTTCCGGTCCCTGTCCCCCTGCAGGCCAGTGCGCCTGGTGACCCGTCGCTGCCTGCCTCCCCGAGCTGTTTACCACACGAGGAAACACATTTCAGGTAGATCCTCCGGAAGAAGCAAACGCCGCGTGATTTCAAGGTTATTGTTGCTGATGTCATCTGTTTTTGCAGAGAACTTAATAGGCTTATTCTGAAGGTGATAATTGGGAAGAGCTGTCCCAGGCTGAGCTCTCCAAACGGAGAATGTCACCAGCGAGGCAGACAAGGAGGCCAACCCCGGGCGGGCGTGAGGCTGGGCACCAAGGACAGGGAAGAGGAGGGCCGGACTCTGGCCCTCAGCTCAGGGATGCTGTGCACACACCTTCGCCCGCATCCTGGCCGCCACAGCCGGGGCTCCCACGCCTGATGTTCCCCCACCCCCGCCTGCCCTTCTCCAGCTGACGCCGAGGGGATCTGGCCTCCAGGAAGGTCGGGTTTACACCCTAATCCCTGGGACACCTGTGTCAGCTCCCAGGTCCTTTCCAGCCGAGAGGTGAGAGGGAAGGAAGCCGGCTGAGCCCTGAAGGCACCCCAGCAGCACAGGGCAGAGCACGCGGTGCCAGCCCGGCTCCCCGCACCCCTGCCGCCATTAACACCTGGAGGGCCTGTGATTCTCACATTAGCAAAACATGCCATAAAGCATGGGCTTCCCTCGCCCACAGACCCCGGCCTCCTGGCCAGGGGGAGGGGCTGTCACAAAGGCGCCATTCAGACCCGGCTGGGCTTTCTGGATTGGGCCTCTGTGGGGAGACTTGGGCCTCGTCTTGTCCCAGAATGCAGGCAGGGACAGCGCCCATCCCCAGCGGCCTCCAAGCGAAAGGCTCCTGGAGTGTCCGAGCCCAGAAGGATAGTGGAGAGGAGCAAGTCAAATCACCTAATGCCGTAGAGAAAGACAGTGACGTCAGGGGCGAGGATTGTAGTTTGCACCATGAGTTTTTTGTCCGCCATGAATCAGAAACAGTACGAGATGTTAGATCACAAGGATTTGTACCTGCAGCTCGGTTAGTAGGGGGGACTCTAGGTCACATGCGTGGGGCCAGGCATGTTCACCATCCGGCCCAAATACAAAGCAGCTGTGAGGTCATGAGAGCCCCTATTCCCAATGAGAATGCCCAACCGAGGGCTGCACACACACACACACACATACACACACACACACACACAATCATACACAATATGTATATAAATAGCTACGTTGGCCCAATCCTTCATAAAACATTTACATTTCAAAGGAGCTGTGCATTTAAAGTGACATCCTTTATAAATGATGTTAAACCTGTCTACTCTCATCTCACAAGGCGAGCTTATTCAGACCTTCATGCGGCCCCTGTGTCTGCATCCCCTGGTCAGTACAACTGTCCTCCGGGTCACCCCCATCTGTTGGAGAGGTAGCTCCTCTCGAGTCCTGGGAAGAGGCCGTCATCGGCAATTTCAGCTCAGCTACAAGGGCGCCTTCACATGCCTGATCGCCACAACGTTCTCTGTTGCTTTTTGAAAGCAATTTTTTTAAGAGCTGTTTTTATAACGACACGCCAGGCATGGACTCGCGAGGTCAAAACCTCCCCCTCCCCAAATAAATAATCACCCCTGAATTAAATTTCATGGCTGTCTCTGTCAACAGTTCCATTCGGTGAGTTCTACGGCGATCCAACATCAACATTTTTTGAGGTTGCTCATGTGTCTTCTCCAACTGCGACTCCGATTTGAAAAGAAACCGTTGAGGGGAGTCCCCTGTAATAAACGCGCCAGTTCAGATACCACGCAACTCCCTCTTTTCGAAAAGAGATGGTTCTTCCAGGGAGATATTTTGCCTTTCGATTTGGCATTTGTGGGTGGTAAATAAGTGTAAATGAAAAGGCCATGCAGAGGAGAGCGTGATTTTTTCCAGGAGAGAGAGTGGATGAGTGAAGAAACTTTCCAAAGAAGAAGTGATGCCTGAGGGGAGCTGGAAGAGGCCGAGGCTGAGGGTTCTGGTGGAAAAGTCTCCCGTGTGAAGGCATCTTGGGGAGAAGCCGTGCAGTCCGGGGAATGGGAAGCGCTGTGGAAGGGCTGAGGTTCCCTCCTCTTGGCTAACGAGTGAGCTGCCGCACCGTCATGGGTGCTGGCAGAAGAGACTTGACCCGGGTCAGAGACAGTCGCTGTATTATCTACAGTACAGCCCGCAGCATGAAATTCGCGGGTGCTTGGGTTCCCCTTCTCCCTCAGTTCTCAGGGGGGCAATGCCGATGGGCCTGGGCAGGTGCCGCACAGTCAGATGAGGGACCCCGAACTCAGGGAAACAGAGACTTTTCTACTGGGCCACAAGCAAACTTGTATAATTTTGCAAATCAATGTCTCTCTTTCCCATCCTGTCTCTCTAAAAATCAATAAATAAAATTAAAGAAAACATGTGTATATATATATACACACAAATATATATATACACACACATATGTATATATATATTCAGAATATACCTTTAAAATATATTCAAAATGCCACCTCCACCACCACCAACACTGCCCAAGCTGGTACCATCTCTCACATGGGCTACGCAATATCGCAGGAGTTTCTAAGTGGTCTCTCTGTCCATGTCCTTGTCATCCTACAGACAGTTCTGAGCACAGTAGCCCATCTCATCACCTGCTGCTCAATGTGTCTGATAGTCTGCACTACACTCAGAGCGTTTCAGTGTCTTACGAAGTTCTGCGCGCCCGGGTCCGTGGTGCGCCTCTGTTCCTAGCTCGTGCTGCTCAGCTTGCTGCCCCTCTTCTCCAAGGTCCGTAGCTCCCTCGCTACTTCTGAACACACCAGGCCCGCTCAGGCCCCAGCCCCTCTTCCGGAACCTTCTTCCCCAGGAGCCCCGCATGACGGCGCTCTCACCAGTGACGGGGCTTTGCTCCGCCTGCATCTTCCCAGCAAGGTCTCCCTGGCCGCCACGTGCCAAATTGCAAACTCCAGCTACGAGTACGTGGGCTGTCTCTACCTTCTCTACTTGATGTTTCTCCCCAGTACTTAATCGTCTTCAACGCACTCTATCCTTCTGGTGACTTCTTTTGTTAGTCTTCCCCTCATTAAAATACTCGATCTCTGAGAGAGGGGTTCCTTAGGTTACTTTCCTCTGATTGTCCGCTGCTGCGCCAGTTCTAGAAACACATTCGATACATTTTAGGAAAAATGTGTCCAGTGACTTAATGTTACCCAGCTCCATGTTCTCTTGACAGACACTCAGTACCTTCTTCACTGTAGCTCATTTTTATGACCAAGTCACTGGGTCTGAGGTACGGAAGCATTTTCTTCTTATTTTCTGTTGTCCAAAATTTCTACCTTGATCCTTCCGTGGAAGACGGCAAACAGCTTAGGCTCTGAGGCCTCTGCCCTCGCGCTCCCTGCCTGCCTCCGCCTCAGAAAACAGCCATAGATCACACGGAAATGAAGTGGGGGTGGCCGTGTGCCGATAAAACTTGGTGTGACACTGAAATGAGAATGACGAATGTGTCATGTCATAAGTTTTTATTCTTCTAGGATTTCTTCTTTCTTAGCCATTTAAAAATGTAAAACTCTTTCCTAGCTCAAGGGCCATACCAACAGAGGGATGGGCCAGACTTGGCTTTTGAATTATTATTTGCCAACCGCTGTACTACATACAACATTGATTTCACAAGTATTGATTCAGCTTTTCAATGCCTCCAATATACATTTTAATTTTTGGTGGGTTTTGTGTTTGTGTGTTGTTTTGTTTTTGGCTTAATTGCATTTTCCCCCTAACTGAGCCAGCTCCTTGAAAACCTACCAGCCACTGGATCCATGCAAATCCACCCACTGCAAAGCACCAGAACCTCCTTACGTGCTGCGAACGCAAAACAGATGTGTTCTGATGTTTCCTGCGATTTGTATTGAATGATTTTCATGAATGTGCTTTTGCTCCGAATCTTTATGGCTGGACCTTACCTTTGTATATCCAGAGTCTCTGCACACAGGCCCTGCGCCGTTCTCTGCTGCTGCCTCGGAGGTCTTACCCCACGAGGCGAGAGGGTTCACCTGCAGGCAGGGCGTGGGTTCCCGTCGATGGCGTCCACTGTCCGCCGGTGCAGCGTCAGCACTCCCCTCGCGTCTGACCTGTGCTCTGAGCACGGCCCAGACACAGCTCCCGTCCCAGGCAGTCTTCTGTCGTGTGTTGCTTTGTTGCAAGGTGGGGTATTTTGTTCTGATCCCTCAGCAAGGGATCAGACTATCAGAAAGGTTTGGCCCCCTTATTCTGCCATTGGTATTTTGAAAGACCCTGTTTTATTAAAGTAAGTGTGGGGTGTGTGAAAATACACTATGAATAGCACAGTGCTTCCGACTGCGGTCCCTTGTGGGTTTGCTGGAGCGTGTTTTCTCATGTGACATTCTTTCCGGAGCTGACTCGCTGAGAGCAGAGGCCGCTGAGTAGATGAGAAGTGAGGCAGAGGGAAAGCAAAGAGCCTGGTGTCCCCTGAGAAGAGGTGGGTCACGGAGTCCTCCAACCGCCAACCTTTTGAGTTCAGAGGTCAAGGTAAGATGCTCACTGATTCTTTCCCCAATAAGCTCATTCCCGATGTAGGTAGGATCAGTTCCTTCAAAGAATGCTATGCCATCATCAAAATGCTCACTTCTGCGAATATTGCACTTTTGCTACTCAAAATATGTGCCTGTAGGTATGGCTTCAGAAACACGAAGTCCCTAGCCTAAGATTTTGTAGGAGGGGAAGACTCGAGACAAGACTGAGCCCAGTCGTCTCTAACTAAAGGTTTGCTTCCTGCACCGTGCAGCCCACCTCCAGGGCTTAGATACCAAGGCATCAGCTGACCAATGAAAAAGCAACATACAAACGCATGCTATATTATCGTAAGAAACGATAAAGTGATTCATCGATGGAATGGAAGATCAATTGCACTCGACGTGTTTTATGGGGGCTGCCGTCTGATCCCATCTAGGACAGTCCAGTAGACATTGGCATGAAGACGCAATCGAGACAGGAAACCCATGTTGTCACAGGTCCAAGTTCCCTAGCAGTTTGATTTATAAGTCTGAGGCAGTTTGGGGAATGCTGGCGCCCATGATGCAAATTGTCATCCATAAATTAATGAGTGATTAAAATCCCACTAGGGCAAACACATAGCCACCCATCTGAGTGACACACAATTCTCGCCAGCCATAACCAGCAGATGTATAGGAATAATTGGCTTTTCATGATCACTCGTCAGTTTTATGACAAATAATGCATTTGCATGATGTCTGTAAATGCATGCCGCAGTGAGGAGGCGCTGCATAAACAGGCAGAGTGAGGGGAACACGCACCCCCCAAATTTATGAGCTGTCCAAAGCTGCATACATTGGCATGTTTGTTTGTAACCTCGCCTCATTCCGAAACAAAATAATTCAAGGCGACTTGAAGAAATATAACCATTCCAAGAATTTTAAATAAAGACATTATGAAGACGAGAAAAATGAAGGTCACAAAACCCAGCGGTCGAGCAGCAAAGCCAGCGTGTGAGACCGATGTCGCCGCGCTCCGTGCCGGTGACGAACACGGAATGCTAAGCAACCTCTGGCTTCCTTCGCGTTCAGAGCAGAAGAATGAGAGCCGTTCGTGGGGAAAAGTGGAAACCACGCACAGGAAACATCTCAAGGGAAATGTAACATTTCTCTAAAATAATCAGAGGGAAATTTACCTTCGAGTTGTTCATAAAGGTGACATGAGCATAAAAGGACATTGAACTTCAAATATATCTCTAAGACAAATACAACAGGGTTCTTTCTGATAACGCTCCATCCAGCACACGGGGCGGTAACCTGCTGCAAAACCACACTTTAATACAAGTTAGAGCCTCGAAGATGAAAATGCACCTCTCTCTCTTTTTTTTTCCTTATTGATTTTAGAGAGAGGAAGGGAGAGGGGGAGAGAGAGAGAAACATCAATGAGAGAGAACATTGATTGGCCGCCTCTTCCATGCCCCTCACTCGGGATTGAGCCCACAACCTGGGCATGTGCCCTGACCGGGAATCAAACCAGTGACCTCGTGGGGCATGGGTGGACGCTCAACCACTGAGCCACACCGGCTCGACAAAAATGCACCCCTCTTTTATGTTCCTTTTCCCCCTCTACTCATGCACACTTCCTGGCCCACCATCCTTCCAACCGGCCTTTATTCTCAGTGGACTTAGACCGAAGTTTCGTGTTTGCCTGTGACTGGAAAAGCGACATTTGGCTGAATTCCCTTGCAAAAGCCTTGCTTTTCCTAAAACTGTCTTGTGCGTTTCTCAACTATTAATTATTGCTAATCCAACCACAAAATTTTCTCCGGAAGTAAGAGCTCCACGTAATGCAGCTGGGCACAGCCAGGAATGGAAACTGTATCGACTCACAGACACTTCTCCCGAGGCCCCTGTCCAGAGTGGCGCTGAGCGGGGTACGTGCCTGTCGCCCTGGAGACCCCCGGCGCTCTTGTATTGAATTCTTAATTTAATGAGTCTCGCCTTTTTTGGCGTCTTCCCCTTTTTGGTGAAATGCCTCCTTAAACAGCTCTCTGGAAAAGAATATGCATGGGAAGCGAACTATTGAGTCTGGAAACATCTCAAAATGACTGTTTGATGATCACCCATTATTGATGGTCTGGATGGTAGACAATACTGGTTGGAAATAATGTTCTAGAAATGTCGAGGAGGTGCATCTTCTTCTTCTACCTCCCTGTTCCTGGACCCCGGTTCCTGGACCCTGAGGCAAATACTGCTTCCCAGAGGGCGGTGCCCCGTCTTGCGCCCATCTCTGAGCAGCCTGTGGGTGGTGTGGAATTTGCCACTACAGGTCCTGTGCCCATTGGCCCGGGCCCTCGTCAGCACGGCTTGTAAGTGAGCTCACTGTGTGTACGTGGGATTCCACGCCAGTGCACCCCGACAGTGAGCTGTCCGAGACCCGTAGGCAGGAGAGCACAGTCGTGCCTGAAATATCAATCAGTTGCTCTCAGAACAGGTCGCTGCCGCCTGCACTGTGGGATGGACCCATGTGGTCAACTGCTGCCAAGTGACCAGTGGGTCTTCTGAAGGCACGGTGCTGTGTCAGACACTCTTGGTTGGCCTGGATTTTGGACATGAACATTCCGTGTTACCTTAGCTGGTTTAGCCTTGGTGAGTGGGAGAGCCTCTAGCGGGGTTGAAGTTCAGGGTCTCCCTCTCTGCCACCATGGCCATGTGTTCTGGCACCGACAATGAGTGACCGTGATGTGCTGAGTCATTTCGTCTGCGTGGTTGTCCGGTGCATTTCTGTGGTGGAGGATCTCTCCTGAGTGTGCCAAGCTCTTCAGTCATCATTACCACTCCCAAGTCCATCCTGGGACATCTATCCCACCGCCCCTGTCCGTCCTCTTCCAAACGTGTCCTTTCTAACACGGCCGGCTGTTCACTGCCGTCTGTCTGTACATTGGTACGTATAACCTTAGGCACCTCTCTTTCCACACAAGTAGGTGACAGGTGTTCTTCCCAAAGCTGTGCCCCTTGGGGGACTTCCTCTCACTACTGTATTTCAAGGAGGCCTCCAGATGAGGCTGTTATTTATGACTTGGCTCCATATTCAGAGACAATTTGCTCATGAACCAACATCCAGCACTTTCGTCCTCCGTCAGCCGCATCAGGGATTCCCCGGGTAGCCACCGACGTGCTGAAGCAGGGGTGCTGGTGCTTCCTTGGTGGGCCACCTGGCTGTCAGGATTACCTGCCCCTGAAACCCCCGTGTCCCCTGGTGAGTGCTTGGATCCATCCTGAGACGCCCTTTCCGTCTCACCGTGTCTTGTCCTTGGGCACCTACAATTTCAGGACGCGGCGTACCCTGAGGATCCAGCTCAGCGCGGACATTTGGCAGGCAGGTAGCGGAGCCTCCAGGGACAGGTGCTCCATCGCCCCAGGCTCAGCAGCACCCCGAAGCTGTTCTCAGAAGTGTTTCCACTTCTCCCCCATGTGAACACCACGTGAGTCCGCTGGGGTATTTGCTCCAGAACCTCTGAGGTGTGTTCTGTGATTCTTTTACTTGGACTTGTCATTAGCTCTTGATGTCATCTCTTCCCACCACTGATATCAATCTCTTTGGATCTTCTGGGACATGAGGCTCAAGTGAAAGGACTTCCTGAAATACATCCGACTGTGACAGCGCCTTTCCTCCTATGATGCGGGCCCAGGTAGTGTGCCCAGGTGGGGATTTTGCTGCCTGTAGACTGTGAAGGGCCCCCAGGTGTTGTGATACGTTTGTGTGATAGGAAGCATAATAGGGAACACTTTGTCTTCTAATTTAGATAAGGTAGTGGGTTGAACAATGACTTCAGGAAAGACATGCTCACTTCCCAATTCCCGTAACTTGTTGATATTACCTTTTTGGGAAGGAGTGAAATCTCCCCTAGGGCCTTGGGAGGAAATGTGTCTCTGTCAATACCTTAACTTTGGGTTTCTTGCCTCCAGAACTTTGGGGAAGAAACTCCTATTGTTTTAAGCCACTCATTTTATGGTAATTTGTTACTGCAGCCAAAGGAAACTAATACAGATGGAATCTGGTTTGCCTCTAAACACCGGACACCTAAATAGTCCACTGATGTGGCAGCCCATGGACCTTTGCAGGGCTTATCACCCACCCTCGGTTATATGTGCGTCTGAGCCTTCGACTAAGTCCCCTTTCGTCCTCTGATCTAAGGAGCATGATTTATTACTGGTCAGTGTGATGGTCCGTAGGATGTCAGAGAGTTCAGGAGTTCTTCAGACTATGTTATTGGTAAGGGAGGGGAGAGAAGGAATTAATATCACCCTGAGGCTTAAGTAGGAACCTATAGCTTTGTGTAGTCAATGTGATGCTAATGATTTTTATCTTTTCTGATAAATATAGAAAAAAAAAAGACAATGATTAATAGCCACAAACCATGGACTGAAACTGTGTTAATCTGTAGTATCGAAGGTGCCCAATCTGGGACAGACTGCAGTTGCATTTAAGGTTGTTCCTGGATAGACTTTCTGGTGCTATCCCGTCTCCCTCCAAGACTCGTCTGTTTCTACAGAAGACAAACGAATTGAATGGGGATTGAACAGAGACCACGCCCTGTGCGTCATTTAGATACTTGTGAATGAAACTAATTTTTGCCAAGTCCTTGGAATGTGACACTGTTCTTGATTTGCTGTCTTGGCTTGGTGGAAGGAGCGTTCCAGAAGGGTCTGGGGAAAGGAACAGCCTTTGCGGACCTGCAGTTGGTTGGACATTGGCCAGAACTTGGTCTATTTACTTGGCCCCACCCTGTCCCTGGAGCCAGGCTGACTTTTTGAGTCTCTGGTATCAATGGCAATTTGGATTTTTCTATTCCCCAAGTATAAAGTTACTAGAGTAAGTGTCTATTGATCCCTTTGGGGAAGTCATTATCATGACCCTTACATAACTCTTATGTAACTGACCATGGTGTTGAAGTAGGGTCCTTCCTTCTGTCCTCTCTTATATTTAATGAGTTCTCAGTTCTAAAACTGGCTCAGGGTCAACTGCTTTCAGCCTCCAGATCATTTATCCTCCATTTCTTCTGCTGAGACAAGTGGAATATTACTTTTATTGGCTTGCTATCTATTTTGACTATAAGGACACTGCATTCTACTGATTATCTCTACCATTCTCTGTGGATAAGGCCTTCTTGCCAGCTGCCACAGTCTTGCCATGTATTACAATAATTGAGTCGACCTATATTGTAACAATTAGGTGTCATCACTGGGCCTAGAATCATCACTGTCATCAGTGAGTCTAGTTCTGCAATGTCCTCTCCCACCATCAACCCTGCCACAGAGGGTGGGGGGTCAACCCTGCCACAGAGGGTGGGGGGTCAACCCTGCCACAGAGGGTGGGGGGTCAACCCTGCCACAGAGGGTGGGGCCACCAGTGAACTTCTTGGTGATGCTGGTGCCCCTTCACTAGCACTGTCCTTGTCTCTGGGGGATTTCCCATGGGCCGTATCATAAGGTGGGTTTCCCATGCATATCTCCTCCAGCATGCCACTTCCAGAGACTTGATCCCTTCAGACACAGAAATTCTGCCATTTAGACCTCACGTATCCTGGGTATCACTGTTTCCATGCTTCCACGAACCAGTTTGCATGATTTTAAGAACCATTTTATACCATTTCTCCTAAGTGTTCCATCTGTGTCTTGGGTGAATGATCCCAAATTACTAAACTATCGCTTCTCCACTCTTACGCTCCAGGCTCCTTGATCAAGCACCTTCCCGATCTAATCCCACGTCTGTTCCCCTGGCTCCAGCTCACCCGTGTTAATAGGTCTTGCAGCCTCTTTGGCGCATAGTCTCTTTCTTCTCTTACAAGACAAAGCATATTTCTGGATGGTTATGCTGCAACGTACCTTAGTAACGGACCTAATGGTCAGGATGGAAGAGGGGGACAGATATTGAGAAGGCACCTGCCGATTTTCAAGGGAGAGTCCCCTGGGTTAATAGGTAGGGAAAGGGTTCAGCGATTTTGGAATATCTGGGAACGCAAAATTTTCCAGGGCGTCAACACACATGTCAGCACTCATGTGTCCAGGTCCTGTTCTTTCCGTCCAGGCCCTTCGCCTGGGCACAGACAGGCCGTGGGTAGGAGTCCCCTTCTGTGCAGCTCAGCCACCGTGACGATTACATCGCGGGGCTGTTTCCCGGTTCCTCTGCCCTTCCGCTGTGGATGACAGCCTACGTATGCTTGTGGGGGCACTCTGGCTTCCCCACTTGGCCTCTTACTCATCCTCAACCTAATTTTTATGTTTTCTAGCCCTTGAGCAGAGTTTAATAGCAGTTGTCGAATCTCATTGCTCTGATAGTCCCTATTTTCCCCACAATTGTCCGTGCCTCGTGTACTGCCCCATCCCCTACGTTCCGTTCTGCTGGGGTAGCACCCAACGCACTTCTGGCGGAAATTGAATAAATAAATAAATGGGACAGCGCCAGAACTGTCTGTGGTCCCCCAACCACAAAGGAGACTGAATCCTGGTTGCTAGCTGAGTGGTTAGCAACCCCGCTCTCAAATCCCATCTTATTCCTGCTGGCATCAGTCAGCTATTTGGATTCACCAGGACGCCAGCTCCAAGATGAAATTTAATATTCAGCTAGTTGATGAGCGTGTTCTTGGAATCAGTCTTCATGGGAGCATTAAGAGCTCGGTGGCATCAGAGGAGAAGTTGAGCTGCCATGTTGGCACAGCCCTGGCAATTCCTTGGAGAATTCTGCAACGAAGACGGTCCATCAGAGTGCCCTGCATTGGGCTGAAATGGCCGGGCCTTTATGCTCCTGGCTTCATCAGTCATTGGATGAGGGTCATTCCTAGAAGGGCACGACCTTGGGCAAGGTGACTCTCTGAAGCTGAGGCAATCCTTCTAACAACTCTACCAACAGCTGGGGTGCCATCTCTTGCCTTCATGGGGGATATGGGTCCCCCACATCTCTGCAGATACTATGCTTTGGCTCTGCAGAAGGAAGATGTGGGCAGGAGATTAGGATCCCTTCTGTCTTCTGCAGGCCTAGTAATCCCTGCTATTGAAACACAGATTTATAATTTCATTCCGAGTGGATATTCCCCCAAAGACCTAATTAATTACAGAATAATTGCCAGTGTACCATAAAGCTCTCTCTAGGTATAAGTAGGAAATATGGAAGATAAAGTATTAGTTCTTTAGAATATAAGAGAATTATTTTGAAATGATCCAGTTAATAAATTGATTATTTCTGATGTGCTAGATACAATGGCAGTTGGTAGTAATTTCAAGATATATGTACCAAATCCAGTGTGAAGACAAAGACACACTTGACCTCACTGTTGTTCAGTGTGAGCCAAGTCATGTCCCGATGACAGTGAGAGCTCAGGAAAGAGCCCCCAGTGGAAGGCCCTCTAGACGAGATGTCTGAAGCACAGCGTCCGGCCAGTGGATGCTTCTGGAATGATTTATGAGTGTATGATGGACAGGCAGCAGAAATTGAGGGCATGGGAGAACTCCAGGCCAACTTTGTAGGTCCCTAAGTGTTTTCTCTGTATAGAAAGCAACAGGGGCCCAGGCTGGGTAGTGGGTACTTCAGTTGGTTAGAGCATCGTTCTGATACACCAAGACTGCAGGTTCAATCTCTGGCAGGACACATACAAAAACAACCAATGAATGCATAAATGAGTGGAACAACAAACCCATCTCTCTCTCTCTCTCTCTCTCTCTCTCTCTCTCTCTCGTCAATAAATTTTTAAAAATTAAATTAAATAAAAAAGAAAGAAAGCAATAGGTAGTCCAGTATGAGTATTTATTAGGTGAGGCTAGAAATACAGAGTGATCTCATATAGTCTTGAATTCTCTTATAAGGAGTATTGACAATATTCTATGGAAAGTGGCAGAGGGCATGAGCTTCTTGAGGGTTTGTGAGCTGGTGAGTGACACATTAGTGGTTGATATTGGTGCCCCTTTAGAAGTGAAACAATTACATTGGTCAAGGCAAGAATGATAGTGGGGTGACCAGGTCCAGGGCTGTAGAAACGCCCTAGGTGGACAATGACGAGGCCTAAAGCTACAGGAGCAGGGAGACAGAGAGATGCTGCTGGCACCACGTCTCTGAAAGATGCTCTGTGAGCGGCGACATGTCCACTGACCCTCAGCAGTCTCAGTAGTTCACACACCTTACCTTGTGTATCTGTCACAACAGCCGCATGAGGGCAGGATTATGGTTCCCCACCACACAGGTGAGAACATCGAGCCCAGAGACCTCTGATGACCAGCACAGGCAGGATTTGAACTCAGCCCCGACTGTCTCCAGCTTCTTTCGCGGCAGCAGCCACACGCAATCAAGATGACATCACTTCAACTAACAAGTTTTTTCCTTCATAATCCCTCCCCAGACAGCAGGATTGACATTTTTGTCTCTGCTCCTTTATTTATTTTGGTCATATTAGCAGAAATGTAGGAAGTGAAGACACTCCCCGCACTGTAGCAATTTGTCACGACTGACTCGGATTTGAGCTGTCCCAGGGCCACGGATAGTCAGCGCGATGTTCTGGGAAGTCCACGGGAGACGCCGACAAGAACGTGGGTGAAGGATGAGGAGCAAGCGTGTGACGGTGCATTTCAGCACTGTGTCCCCAAGCCAGCTGACTGCCCGCGTGGGCTCCCGCTGGTGGGCGCCGTCACTGGTTCTGCGGCTTCTTCACACCCCTGGGCTCACCTCTCCAGACCCGGCACCTGCCACCAGACCTGGCCTCCAGTGCAGCCCGGTCTGCCTCCGGGCCATGGGAAGAGCTGTAGCAGGAGGACTGCAGAGCTCCCGTCCCCACACGTTTACCCCAGGGCCCAGGGCCACAGCTGGCAAAGCTTCAACCTGACCGGCCAACTCACTGGACAGAGCTTTGCAAACACTTCTCGGGCGGAGACCCTGCGCCTCGGCCCAGTGTAAATCATCCAGGGCTGAGGCCCAGAAGGACTGTGTTAGCGTCACTACTATTTTAAGGAATTACCAAGGTCAGTGCGCAGTGTATATATACCTTTTGCTGTAATTCCATCAGGGTCCCCATATACATTTTTCAACCCAAATCACTTTACCTATTATGGGGGGATAACAAGGAAACTCGATCCGAAGAGAGAAAAGTCTCAGAGCGACGGGAAGGGAAGGGGCTGAGCACGCCTGGGAGCAGGGGGCTCCCGCCCAGCCGGGGTCCTCGGCTTCCAGTTCTGTGTCTCAGGGGCCAGGCAGGTGTTCCCCGAAACGTCAGCCAATCCGCTCTGCCCCTGAATTTCTTTCTCATCTCCAACTAGGGAGCACGGTCTCGGTTTCTCACGATCCTCATACAAATGAAGAGAAGTAACATCTGTGATGTGCCAGTCACCGCGTCCAGCATAGGAGAGGCGTCCAGCCGTGCTGTCTTCCTTTCTTTCACCATCCAGGGATTTTAGAATTTCCCAGGTGCTCTCATGGACATCACCTTTTTCAGATTTTAAAATCCTGGTGAAGGAATTAGGATCTGTGTTCATATACCCATTTAGCAGATGAGGAAAGTCGAGGCTCAGGAAATCGCTCCAAGCCCTGTCATTGATCAGTGTACCAAAGTCTCTCCACCCATCATGGGTCTCGACTCTCAGTGGGATCACAGGCCAAGATCTCCCCTTCCTTCGAGAATGTCACATGGGGCTTCTGTCATCGGGAAGCTTTCAGATGAATTTAGTGAATTTGCATCGCTACTTTCCAGAGCCTACTGTCTGGGGACAGGACATGGCTCACTGCACTCTGCCATCGGTTCTGGGCCTCGCCCATGCCTGCAACTTCAATGTCATCTTCTCTGGCCCTTCTCTGGCCTTGGTTGAGAAGCCAAAGCTAAAGTGGTTTATTTCATAAAAGTCAACATACAGTAAGTGATTTTCAAATCTGCTTTCTGTTCATTCCACTCATCCATTTCCATTTCGAGAAGAACGTGTCATGAGGCGTGCTCTCCGTGAAAAGTAATTTGGAAGAATGGACATTTGACAAACTTGTTGTTGTTGGACCAGCTACTTGCTGGGCACTGCCAGGTGTACCCAGGAAAATGCAATGCTCCACGACCCCCCAACACCGGTCCGCCCTCTTCCTGGGGGAGTCAGCGGGGGCGGGTTAGGGTGGGTCCCCGAGGGCAGACGGAACCCTCCGACCCACCGCTGGCCCCAGGGGTCAGCCGCCGAGTCATGCCCACCTGCCAGCGAGCAGGGCGGAGTGTGGGGACCTGAGCTGGTGGTGCGGGCCAGGGGAGGGGTCAGGGGAGGGGTCAGGGGCAGAGCCCCGAGAAGACGAAAGCAAAGCTTTGCAATGAGAACGATTGATGTGTTCGAGCAGTTAGAG
This sequence comes from Molossus molossus, assembly GCF_014108415.1. Classification (NCBI taxonomy): domain Eukaryota; kingdom Metazoa; phylum Chordata; class Mammalia; order Chiroptera; family Molossidae; genus Molossus; species Molossus molossus. Next base: position 5,995,756 of record NW_023425350.1, on the reverse strand, counting down.
GAATAAGCTTTCCCTTTGTCAGTTTTACTTTGTGTTTGTTACATGTTCAAACAATGTTTCTGGAAAAGTGAAGGGAGAAGAAAACGGGCCATCGCCAGTCTGCTGGAGGTCGACGCCTTCGTGCGGGAGACAGGGCCTTCCTGCGTCCTCTGTCTGCGAACGCTCCCCACCCTCACCCCAGGGCCCCGCCCCGCCTCGCCCTGGGCACGAGCTTTGCTGGGCCGGGAGCGACAGGAAACCACGGCAGCTCTCCTTCGCCAGGCAGGAATGAATGCACTTCAAAATACAAATACCAGTTTTCTTGTCCTGTCTTCTGTGGTCTCTGTACTTGTCATAATGTTTCTGATTTGCTCTTCGGTCCTCGTAAGTAAAGAAGATATTAACTGGCGCTGTGCACGTTTTAAATGTACAAATAAGAGCACGTCCCTCTCACGCAGAAACCTGACTTGGCACAAGGCAGATTTCCTAGCCCCTTCGTGTACACGATTTTGTCATCATCAGAACTGCGGAAACTGCGCAAGGCTTACCTGTTTTATTCTTTTTCTAAAAATCCACGTGTTGATCTATGCACACGGTAGCAACATACTAGCTTTGACTCACCGAAGAATACAGACAAGTGAACAATGGCTGCTTTATCATTCTCTTTCCTTCCCTGCTATTATTTTAATCAGAAATGACTGGGTATTACCGGGAGGTCACAGGACCCTGAGAAGCCATCACAAGGTTTCTTAGAACATCACTGCCTTCCTTCTACGCTGGAGGCAGATTCTGGTTTGAAAGGGAAGCGTGTCTTTCAGCTTGCTTTCTCGGGACATTCTTCTACCCCTTCACGCCTGGCTGAGCTCCCACGCACCGTGGGTGCACTGGAGTCCTGGGCTGCGGGGCGGCAGGGACAGGTCAGCGTGCTCATCTGCTCACAAGGTTGCTCCGTCCTTGCATCTGATTCCCTTACGAAGCATTGGTTCAAAATAACATGAACAATTTCCAAATGGCAGCAGCAAAGCACGTGACCAGGTGTGGGGTCCTGTCAAGCATGGATCCCGTGAGCCTGCCCAGGTCACAGGCCTATGTCCTGACCTTCCTCGTCCTTCATGATTTCCTTCCTCTCCTGTCCATGGCTCTGCCTTTGCCCTTGCATGTCTGACCTGAGGCTACAGATTATGTTTCTAGATCTTTCTTGACCATGTTTTGCAGCAACATGTTGATGACCGTAGATCCAGCTTCTGTGGGTGGCCATTTGAGGGTTTAAGACCGTTTCAAAGGGCTCCCACCTGGCCAGGTGTTCATGGCCAATGGACTCACCAGCCAGCTGGTCAAGGGCAACTCAGACTTACTAGCTAAATGTAAACCCATACATGACATCCCGTGAACATTTTAGACTTACTGTTTCATTTTCCTTCCCAGCCACTAATGCAACATTTTTCCCACCTCCCTACCAAACCAGTCTGACAAATATCCTCATGACTGCTGAGAGTCTCTGATGTTTCTCTCTCTGCTCCTCAGCCTCTAGTGAAGCCACACCAGGCAGTGGAGACAGGTAGCGAGGGACAGGACGAGCAGAGCCTGGACTCTCGGTCCCCAGTTGTCAGATTACTGGTAAAATGGCGAAGGATGCCCACAGTGACCCTCTACCAGGAACAGGGTATTTCACATGAAAATGAAATCTCCCAGCTAAAGACCACTTTTCTCCCAAACTCCTTTGGGGAAATGAAAACAACGTTTTAAATTTTATTTATGTTTCTTTTTTAATTTGGGGGGAAATGTAATCATTTAAATCTGTGCGGGTTGTCACCCCTTAGGACAATCCCTCAAACTCCTGTCAGGATCCCCATTACACGAGAGAGGACATTTTTCTTCTGTCAGCCTGTGCTGCATTCAAACTTTGATCTATTATTTTCTTACATTACGCTTTTATAACTTTCAGGATGCCTTGTAAATAATCCAAATAGATTTGCAGAAAGCAAATCAGTGGTTCCTGTCAGTGTGGCCTCAGGCAATCCCCACGAGGAAAATGCTCATTAGCAGTTATTACTTGGATGACATCACCCGCAATTTGCCTCATTCACTTTCTAACATGTTGTAATTTTGCTTTGAAACTGTTGCACACAATAAAGAGTTATTGGCAAGGGCGTGGAACCACCGCATCTCAAGTTATCCTACAGTTTAACCCTTCTGACCCTGCTCATTTTATACCCTCCTGCAGCCTGAAGGAATACCTGTGGCAGCTGAGCCTGCGGCGCACCTGCGTCATGGCTTCATGTTATGGCAGCCACCCCCTGGGACCCAGTCGTGTACAAAACAAGCAAGTTCTAAGCCACAAGAGGGTAGCGAAAGGAACGCACGATTTTGAGTCAGAAGATCCATAGCAAGCCTGGAGCTTGGACAAGTGACTTACAACCTTTGGGTCTCATTTTCCATCTTTCCACTGTGCCTGGTGACCACACAAGAGCGTATAGGTTAAGGTGATTTATAAACCTGAAAACCAACTGCAGTGTAACAAATGCAGTAAAGTGTAGAAATCTCAAGCAGGTTGCTTGGTGAATTGAACTAGGAACACAAATCCAGGTTAAGGGAACAACCACAGAAATTAGGACATTGGACCTGATGCTCCTCTTGTTCATTCCAGTTATTAAGTCCCCTCCCCCAAAATGACCTCTAGTCTGATTTCGGATATAATAGTTAGCTTCTGCTTGCTTTGGGAACTTTATGTAGATGAAATAGTACTCCATGTGCCCATTCGTATTAGTATTTTCACTCGATATTATAAATGTTCAATTCGTCCCTGCTGACTGTGATTGCAATAGTTAAGATTTTGTTATAGCAGCATAGTATTGGAATGTGTGGTTTTATAGCAATTAACATGTTATACCATGGAAGGGTCATTGTGTTCTTTCCATGTTGGAGCTTTAATGAAAAATGTTTCTATGAATGTCCATGTCTGGTTTTTTAATGTCTATTTGTGTGTGTATCTTACAAACATATTTCTAAAAGTGAAATTGCTCAATCGGGGTACGTATATGTTTAATTGTAGGTGACACTACCAAAAAGTTTTCTAAATTAATTGTGCAGATTCACACTCTTCCGAGCAATGGGGGCAGTTGTTATGTATCCTCACCACTGCTAGTCTTAAGAGGTTGCTTTGTTGGTTTTTGTTTTGTTTTCTTCTTTTCTTTTAAAAAGTTGGTCTTCCAGAGAGTGATGTCTAATTGTGGTCTTCCAGAGAGTGATGTTTTTGATGACTGTGAGATTGAGCAAATTTTTGCTCATATCAAGACTTTTGCTCTTTTTTTGTTTTTTTCCGGTTTTATTTTCTGATCTGCATGAAGGAAGAAGGAATGAATGTACTTGTCCCCATTCCTCTCGCCAAGTGCAAGTAAAATCAATGTAGGTAGAAGGAAAACCATAAAAATAAGATCAGAATTCTATGCAATAGAAAAAAAAAATTAGAGAAACAACATCAAAATTGACGTTTTGGTGGAGATTAAAAAATTAATAAAGTCCCCAAAAGACTGTTAAAGACCCCCCCAAAAAAAAACTGCCAAAATTAGAGCAAAAGATACACAGTGGGACTAGACAGGTCGCATAGCTGTTGTTGACCCTCATGGTCTTTCATGGTTCCCTTTCTCTCCTGCTTCTGGCTAACCTGAGGCTACATATTATGCATTTTTAGACTTTCCTTGACTATGTTTTGCAGCAACATGTTGATTATATTTTATCTAACTTTTTTGGATGACCTTGAATGGCCACCCAAAGAAGCTTAACAGCCCTTGACAGGATCATAAGGGAATAGAGAGCCTACAGCTGTTAAAATAAATAAAAGGATTGTAGGAGAATAAATAAAATTACTTTTACACTAATAAATTTACCTAAAATTTTTTTACTGCCTAAATAGTACTAAAATTTACTAGGTAATAAACTTACCTCTCTTTCCATTTTAACTGAAGAATAGTATTTCTTACAACGCAGTTACTGCACATTTTATTTGTCCATCATTATTGTTGTGATGGTGAACAGTTAGGCCATTTCTAGCACTTTCTATTAGAAGAGTGTCATGGTGATGCTGAAACATGGCTCCTTTTGTACAAGTGCAGGAAGTTCTCTAGGGTACACATCTAAAAGTGAAGCCCCTTGGTCAGGGATGGCTCAGCATCTCCTCCCACTAGCTGTCATCGAACGTGATTGAACAATTGAACATGAGCCGTGTCTGAAGGATCCCTTTCTACATTCACTATCACTTGAAGTTATTGCACTTAAGAAGATACCATTGCTATTTCAAGGCAAAGAATTATTTATTTTTTAATGTATTTTTATTGATTTTTTAGTGAGAGAGGAAGGAAGAGGGAGAAAGAGATAGAAACACTGATGTGAGAGAGAACCACCGGGCTGCCTCCTGCACGCCCGGTACTGGGGATGGAGCTCGAAACCTGGGCATGTGCCCTGACCAGGAATCAAACCAGTGACCTCGTGGTGTAGGGGTCGATGCTCAACCACTGAGCCACACCAGCTGGGCAAGGCAAAGAATGATTTAAAGGTCTGCCTATAAATGTGTATGTTCACCAAGCTGAGTGTTTCACACACTTTGCATTAATCCATTTTCACAATGGCTCTGTGTTGTGTCTTGTTGTCCTCTTGGTATGAGTAGGAAGTCTGAGGACCAGCAAACCAAGTGACCCTCAGGTTTCTAAGGCCGCCTAGCTAATTCTGTGCAGCCAGGGTCCAGATGCAAGTTTAATGCCGGAGCCTGAGCCCCTTCCGTGGGACCACGATTCCATAGAGAGGAGCCTTCTTATGTACAGTACATACTTTTTGGCTTATACTGCCCATCCTTCCCTGGAGGGTTTTATTCAGACTCCATTTGTCTTGGCTCCGAGGGGGCTGCTTCCTCCTGCCTGATGACTCAAGCTTTTCTGCTTGTTTGTCCCTCCAAGTCCTCATTAGGGAGCCCAGTTCGGGAGAGTTCTAGGTACAGTTAAAAAGAATATTATTTTTTCTTCCTATTTTTGCTTTTATTTTTAACTGCACTTCTTTCTGACAGGAACTCTGTTTGTCCTGACTTGAGTCTGATGTTATGAGTCACTGGGGAGATATAATATGCGGATTGCCAAACCAGGTTATTATTTTTCCTTTTTCTATGACTCATTCTCTTGGAAATCTCTAATTTATGATAAAAGTCAGTGAGCTGTAAGCACAGAATATGTTTCTAATGGGCTGCCTTATTCCGTTTGGGTCAACTTTGTGTCGGTTAACTCTCGGGGTGAACAATATAAGCCCGCGTGTCTCTTACAAAGAGCTAGAGTCAGTGGTCAGCAACCTGCACCGCGGCCAGATGGAACCTCTGGGCAGCCACGGAGCTCGGGTCATGGGCCAAGTTCAACCTCCAGACCCCACGGAGAAAAGAGAACGCCTCTAATGAGCTATCATGAATGCTTCCTAAAAATATGTATCCGAAGGGCAAAGAGCCATGAAAATTATCTTGATGTGTGGTGTTTCTAATAGATGAAACTTATAAACTGTCATCCTCTTAAAATGCCTGGAAAATGAAGCAAATTCACATGCAAAATCTGAGCATGGTTGACTCTGAAAATGCACTCAGGTGTGGAAAGAGACCGTCAGAGTTCTATGGTCCACTTTACTACGTAAGTGAAGAGGCCGAATATTAGGCAGAGGCGGGATTTTGAAGGTCTCATCCAACGCACAAGCACCTGTGGAAGTCTCCAGTCATGGGGTTCCGCCTTGTGCTCCCCTACACCAGCATGAGGAATTAACGGATTTGTGACCCAGCACTTCCTCTGTGCCCTGGTCTCCCCTCTGGACGAAAGATGCAAATGATGTCTCAGTCTCTGATCTTTAAGAGGACAAAGTCCTTAATCAGCCCCACCTACTGGTCCCGTGGCTCCAAGGCCTTAGCTAAGCAGTAGCCGGAGCCGGAGCATAAGACTGAGGCAGCGTCTAGGCTGCTGTAGACAGGGACTTCGTCCCCTGGATTGCTCATTTGGTTGGCATCTATCAGAAGACAGGCCTTGTCCTTGCCTCTATGAGGGAATGCCCCAGACCCCCCAAAGATGCATCTCTTACAGAGCTGCCCCGGTGTCGTCGCTGGACGGCTCACATCCCTCTCCCAGTAGTTTAGTAAATGCTGGTTATTATTACCACGAACAAGTAACAATGGTTCCCTACCCGTGTACATTTTATACACACATATATGTATATATGTAAATAAATATAATATGTATATGGGAATATAAAAAAGGTAATGTTCATAAATGCATTGATTTAATTTACTTATTTCTTCATTCACCCAGTATTTCCGAAGCGTCACTAGTCTCTGGGTTCTTTGGATCAGAGCTTACATCTTTAAGTACCAAAGGGAGCTAAGAATCCATTAGCCTTTGTTAGCAAAATCTCACGGCAAGTGGATAATGTTTAGTAATGTCTTCACATGACAATGATTTCATAATCTCTTTTATAAAGAGGAGAGAAATATAATTCAGCTATTCCTCTTATACAGTTGGTTTCTTTCCTTTAGTTATTAATAGTTCAGAAAAACTTCTCTCACCTTATAACTGCACGTCGGTAACACCATGGACGTATTTACCACTGTGTAAAATGGATACTCCGCCACCACAATGCTTTTGTTAAAGAGACAAGATTCCAGGTCAGGTTGCGTTTTCTTGTGCAGTAACCATTCTTAAAAACTTTAATTAGGCAACATTTATTAACGAGCTTGTCTACAGTATCGCCGTCGCAACGGCGAATCATGAGCTTGTTATTTCTGTTGATGTCGAGATGCTTAGTCAAACCGGCAAGATTTTAAACAGCCATTTTAATAATTCTATTTCATCAGTTTTCCTTCTAAAAAGAAAACGCCAGGGGGGTGTTTTAACTGCGTAGGCTGTATCATTACACATAGTCTCCGAAGACAGAACTTCTGTTTCCGATTATTTGCTTAATGTTTACACGTTTGATGATTGGAAGGATTTTCCACAGATTCGCTTCTGGCTCCACGCATTTCAAGACCTGTTTCTCCGCTACGCCCCGCACACGCCTGTGGCCGGCACAGGCTTCTCCTGTGAGCCCAGCCCGGGCCCTGCCCCTCTGCGTCCTGGCCCCGGGCGAGGCCACACAGAGGGGGGCAGAAACACTTTTGGGCTCTGTTCCTGCACCAGAGGGGTCAACAATAAGTCGATTGTTCTGGAAGGGCTGTCAGACATAAATTCACTTCAATAAACCTAAGCTAACCCCACCTCAAGTCCTTGCCCAGTGAGATACTCAGAATGCCAAGACCACTGTGACACAACCCAACAGGAGGGCCTGTTTGGCAGAGACGAAGGGATGGAAAGGGCAGCAGTCTGAGCTGATGGCGGTTAAAATATCTGACCTCAGCAAAGTTGATCAAACCCCATGACCATCTAGGCACGCGGCCAGGGCCCTGGGGGTAACCCACGCACAGGACGGTCCTGGAGCTTACGTTCCTTTAAATCCATGGAAGACGCTCCTTGGTTTCATGATGGAGTCTCTGCAGCATGAGAGACAAGCCTACGTCACCCTGGGAAGCATTAAGCGGGGTACAAAGAACACATGCTGAGCCCCACACCGGGACCCCGAACACAGACCTTTCAACGGGAATAGACCAGGAGGCCTGCGGGGGCCTGGGCAGAAGAGCCGTCCCGCTTCCCCGCCCCTGTGGCACCCACACTGTCCACTTACCGCTGTGCCACGTAAACGATGCTGGGTCAAGAATAGCTCCAGTGGGGAGTATCGTCCACAACGTGCAATGTCCATGGACGCGGTCGCATGGGCACTGGACTTACCAGGGTGATGCTTCTGAAGGTCTATAAATGTCAAACCACTAAGGGCTACAACTGAAACTAAAGTAATAATATGTCAACTGTAATTGAGAGATAAAAAAATAAAATTTAAAAAAAGAAAGAATAAAAGCTTTGTCCCCTAAATCAGTGCGCCAGGTTGTAGCCGACCCTCCCCCGTCGTCCCGCGACACTGTGACCTGATCAGAAGCGAAGACGAAGAAATCGTGCAGCAGCTGCCCACGCGGACGGCCAAGTCTTCAGATGTCAGGAGGGACGAGGGGTGGACTCTAGGGGAGTCTGAACGGCTGGGAAGCGGAAACCTCGTTGCCCCCTGACAGGAGAGGTTCGGCCAAATGCGCCGAGGAACTGGTCCCTTGAGGGACATGCTCCCCTAAATCGAGCTTCCTTGGAAATCCACCCTCCACATTCCTACAACCAGGGTGGTTTTCCAGAAAATAAAAAATGACATTTCACTCCTCTCCCTAAATACTAGGAGTGGTTCAAATGAACCTGAGAGTCGAGTCCCAACCCTGGTACCCAGGGTTGTCATTATTTGTCCTTTGCCCACCAGCGGCATCAACTTATGTTGCTATCATCCTCCCCTCCAAGCTGATGTTAGTCCGGGTTCTCTAGGGAAAGAGAACCAAGAGAACATCACCTATTTCTGCAGTTATATCCATATCTATAGCCTTCCACACCTGTACCTATCGATCAAGAGATTTAAATTCACCATCGCAATGCCCTTCTGAGTTTGGCACGTGATGCTGTTTTCTGTTTTTGCCCATGTCACGTTGCTCTGTAATGTGAGTCTAATGAGGAAATCCGACACCTCCTTCAAGATTCCATCGGGCCCAGTGTTCGGTCAGAAACCACTCTAGGTTTTTCCAACAGAGAGAATTGAATTCAGGGGACGTACCGCAAGCGCAGGGAGAACAGAGGAGGAAATGAAGGGTGTGGAGGAACCAAAAGGAAGAAGGGTATTACCCGGAGATCAGGATACACGAGCACCCTCCAGCTGAGTCTGCACGTCCTCACCTTCTTCCTGAGCTTTTGAAGACACTCGCAGCCAATCCTGAACCTACCTGAGGGGGCGCCACTTGCCAGGGTTGAAGCTACAAGAGAGGAGCTACTTCTGTGTGAACCACTGGTGTCTGCAAGCCCCTCACACTCAGGACCAGCTGCACCCAGCACTTCCTCGCTGCCCTGGCTCAAAGCCCCAGCTTCTCTCAGGCCTGGGTCTCCACCCAGCTCGTCCTGTTGGCCGAGTCCGCCAGGAAGCCTGCTGGCAAGGAAGCTTGGGAAACGTAGTTTGTAACTCTCAGCTTTGGCGTGCGGTGTGCCTTCTCCTTTGGGCGCGTCCTGGAGCTTCTGCCCCGAGGATGTTCCTGTGGTCTTCCCATTTCTCTTTCAGCCTCTTTGTCAAAGCAGCGGGAAAAGTTTAAGTTAATCTGTTGCCAAGCAACTTCCTTTTCCATCACGTCTCATTGCCACTGGTGGCATTTTTTAATCTCTTCAGTGACAAAACACTGGCAGGTTTAAGAAATTATACATACACCCTACTATACTCAGAGTATTTTTTTCCCTAAAACAGCGATTTTCATTCCTTTAGGTGGAGGCCTCTCTGCAGCTAAACAGTAAAGTATTTCTGTTTCAAAACCTCATTTACTTTCAAGAGGCACCGCGCACTATATAAAGGCTTCTCGCGTCTTAGGTTTGAAAATGAAGAAAACGCGATGCCTTAGATAAAACCAGGGACCCCTCCATCTCCTCCCCTTTCTCGAGGAGGGAGGGCTGTGTCCTGCGCTGTGCTGAGCACCTTCCAGATCGCTTTGGTTTCTTGAGACAAAGAAGGCTCAAAGCAGATGAGGAATCAGAGACTTTGGACACTCGTTCAGCGGCTGTTTGGTCCTTCAACTGGGAAAGTTTCCGTGTCGTCTCCATTTGAAGGAATGTACACACTCGAAAGTGTGCGCGTTGTCAGAGCCCCGTTCCACCTGCACAGGTGCGCCTTCGCTGAGTGGTCTCCTGCTGGTGACTCTGTTCGCAGCTGGTGTCATCACTATGTCAGCCCCGTGTGGCCGTTCACGGTTTTCCCTAGGTCTCATCCGTTTCAACAGACGAGGACGCAAGGAGCAGGGAAGTTAAGACACGGCCCAGATGACACCACTCCTTGTCGGAGAAGCCACGAAGGCTGTGTGTTGGGATGCGGGTCCGAGGCCACGCCCTGCACCGTGGTCTCACACCGCAGACGCGTGCGTCCCGCGTGGGACCGTGCTGAGGTCGGCCCACCCTCGGGTCCTTTCCCCATCTGAGTTTCGGAAGCATCATACCATCTTAGTTTTGCTTAAAGTTACTTTCTTCTCACTGTGACCCTCCCACAATCCTTTCACCCGCCGATGACAGCGAAGCGGCGGGGCCCCAGAGACGAGGGTGGCCCTCTGAACTGTCACTTCGCCCTGCTGCGGCGCCTGGCTGTTGGGGCTTCAGGCCCGTCTCCTTCGCGAGCACGTGTTCGAGACTGGGAGCTGAGCTGCGGCGGCGTGGCCGTGTGTCTGTTCCGCCCACGGGATCCTCTGATCTAACCTTCTGGACTAGACTGCACGAGTCCATGGTCCTCGGTAGTCACAGACCGCGCTAAAAATAACCGCATCTGCAATCCAGCCTGCCTCCTATCTGTCCATTCTTTTTTCTTTTTTGTTGCTTTGCAGCCACATCCATGCATTTTGAGAACAATGCAAGAACAAGCATTTTCTTCTTCTTCTTTTTTTTAACTTATTGGACTGCCCAAGACTTAAGAGACTGGCAAAGCGAGACCCCAGTGTGTCAGGACCCTCCAGCCCTCTGCCCACAGCACTCAGCCCGAGCAAGCACCCCACAGGGTAGAGAAGGCGCTGAAAATGTCCTCTTCCCCTTCTCTTCCCCTCTGCCTGCCCGCAGGAAAGGTGAACTTTTAGGGGCCAGGTGTGTCCTTGCAGGGAGACCGTCACTGACGGCGACAGCGCGAGTCTGTCCGTCCTAGCAGTCTGCCTCACTGACGGCGACAGCGCGAGTCTGTCCGTCCTAGCAGTCCGCCTCACTGACGGCGACAGCGCGAGTCTGTCCGTCCTAGCAGTCCGCCTCCGGAGCCCTCTGCTGCGGAAACCTGAGCCCGCCCTCCGCTGAGACGCCCCGCCGGACCTGGACTTCCCCTCCCTGCTCTCTGGCTCCCTCGCCTTCGGTCCAGAACTTCGTCGAAGAGACCACTCGGGGTTGACTCCCCAGCTTGAAGGCCATGCCTTCTCGCACTTCATGCCACAGAAATCCGCAGGTTCCCGACGGGAAAGGCTTCAAGGAACTAAGATAGAAAGTTGCCCGCGTTACGTAACTAATGAGCGGCAGAGCTCAGGGTCCAGTTTAGCGCCGCTTGACTCCGAATGGCCTGTCATTTGTGCCACCATCGAAGACCTTTTAATAATCCGTTCCTACCTCTTCAGTTACGTTCCCTGATGAAGCGAGACCTCTGCCTGTCCCAGATGTGTTAGGGGAAAGTCTTCCTCGTGTTCCGTTCTCCATACTGCTCTCAGCACCATGTTGGATCCGCCGCACCCCCGACAGGGTCTGTGCAAGACGGTCAGGGTCTCCAGGGTCTTCTCCGGCCCTTCCATTCTGTGGGCAATCTCAGACCGTGCGTGGACACGCCAACGGGACCTCTGGACTCCTCTTCATAACCAAGGATCTGCTTATGCCACAGCGACTCTTTCTCGTGCAGAAAACAGCAGATCCCTCAAAGGAGCGGAGTGGTCTTCTGTAGTCCGTTCCTACCACTAAGTTTGTATGCTTCCTTTACATTTACTTTATTATCTCCTTTCTTATCTTTTATTTTTTTTTACTTATCTGTATTGTTGAAAGTATGACAGATGTCACCCTCTTTTTCCCCCATTGGCGCTCCCCACTCTCATCCACCCCTGCTATTGTCTGTGCCCATTGGTTATGCATATGTGCATGTAAGTCCTCGGTTTATCTCTTCCCACCCCCACCCCCTTCCCTTTGGGGTTCTCAGTCTGTTCCCTGCTTCCATGTCTCTGGATCTATTTTGTTCATCATTTTATTTTGTTCATTATATTCCACATATAAGTTATAATGATATGTCACTTGTTTTTCTCTGACTGGCTTATTTCAGTTAGCATAATACCCTCCAGGTCCCTCCATGTTGTCTCAAAGGGTACGAGATCCTTCTTTTTTATGGCTGCATAGTATTCCGCTGTGTAAATGTACCACAACTTTTTATCCACTCATCTACTGATGGACACATGGGCTGTTTCCAGATCTTAGCTATTGCAAATAGTGCTGCTATGAACATAGGGATGTATATATTCTTTATGATCGGTGTTTCAGGCTTCTAAGGATATATTCCTAGAAGTGGGATCACTGGATCAAATAGCAGTTCCATTTTTAATTTTTTGAGGAAACACCATAGTGTTTTCCATAGTGGCTGCACCAGTCTGCATTCCCACCACGAGTGTGCTAGAGTCCCCTCTTCTCTACTCCCTTGCCAGCACTTGTCCTTTACTGATTTGTTGATAGTATTTCCTTTTTAAAAGACACATGCAGCCTATTTAGTAGAAAATGTTCTGAAATGCAAACTTAAAATAATAACATGTTATGGGCTAAATTTTTGTGTCCTCCCCACAATGTGTATGTTGAAATCTAATTCCCCAGGTGATGGCAGTGGGAGGTGGGGACTTTAGGAGGTGATTAGGTCATGAAGGTGGAGCCCTTATGGCTGAGGTAAGTGCCCTTGTAAGAGGGACCCCAGAGAGCTCTGTCGCCGTCATTCTGTCATGTGAGGGTACGATGAGAAGTCAGCCATCGGCCACCAGGAAGAGGGCTCTCCTCCCAGAACCCAAGCACCTTCCACGATTATTTCTATTCATTTTCTTTCAACTAAAATGGAACGTGAGAGCCATTTCCATGGTACCCCTGAGCCCTAGCCTTATCAAGGTCAGCTAAGATTCTTGATGCCTTTTTCATGAGAATGGTTAGCAGGCAGAGTTAAAGTTGAGGGTAGCTGACCCTCTCTTGGTTGAAAGGCAAGTCGCTGAACTTGGTTGAAGTGAAATCTTTCCTTGTGGTCCCTCCCTTTGATTGACGGTACACTCCCAAACTGCTGATTCTACTTCAGAATCCAGGGTAGGAGAGTCTGTCCCGGTGTCCCTGCCTGATGAGACTTTTACTCGCCAGGTGGAGGTACTTTCGGGAGCTCGCTCACTTGTAGCACTGAAATATTTTAAAATCCGAGCCCTGCGTGGCCACACGCCAAACACAGATGGGGCCAACCAACCACGAGTGTTCTCCTGGAAGCACGGTCCAAGGATCGTCAGAGCTTCTGAATTTGCAAACCAGAAAGTGCAGCCCCTCGTCAGGGCTTTGTGAGGCCCCTGGGGAAGGGGAGGTATTCCGGCCTCTTCCTTCTTTCTGTGCAAGCTCCCCAAACACTGACGTCAGTCACCTAGGTAATCGGTTCTCGTGCACGCGTTTCTTCCACGGTACAGTTAATGAGAATCGCATACGTTGTTGGAAGAGCTTGAGTCGAGGTAGCGGGCCAAAGCAAGGCAGCACTCCGGACGGGGGAGTCCCGGGACATGGTCCCATCGGACTGAGCACGGTCGCTGCCTGTTTCCGGTCAAAGGAAGCAGACGTTTATGCCATGGACAGAGCAGCTTCTCCTTATGCGAATACTGAGACAGGGCTGCATGCATGTCCTGGCACAGATGCTTTCAAAATGTATTTCTTTGCATGGCAAGTCCCTCTTCCTAAAGTAGGGTTCCTACCCGACCCACCCAGCTCACTGCTCTCCTCTGTAACATGCAGCTCAAATGCCAGCCCAGGGAAATTCGTCCTTACCGATCACATGTCCTCTTCTGTGTTCTTCAGCAGCTGGGGACACCTCTGGCCGATGGAATGATAACCGACTGCCGGCTCCCTGAGCAAACGGCTCCGTCTCCTCGGTTTCTATACCCCCAGGTGCCCACGTCTACCCGGGAAAGAGTGTTCACCAAGAAATGACTAACTGGATGAAGCAGGGGATGGACAAATGATCACAATTCAAATGTTACTACCTGCAGACATGTTTCTGGTGTACGATATGAATCCGGAACAGTTTTGTAAAACTTACTCAAATTTCCCAGTACCTCGATCATAGTGGACCTGATGTCTAGACTTTGCCCAGTTCTCATGAAGTTCAGGGTCAGAACCACAGGCTACATTTGAAACAGCGGATCAAATTTCACATCTATACCTGCCTAATAGAATTAAAATTTGAATGAATTTTTTCTCAGTGCTGATACTACATACCTGGGATTTTTTTTTTTTTTTATGATTTTCAGGAATAGCATATATATAAAATAATATGTTATGTTTTTGTATGATTTAATGGATACTTGTTATTAAAAAATAATAAAATAAGCACTCATGAGTCCTTCCACCTAGCTTAAGAAATAATGGACTGTGGTCTTAACTAGCCTGGAAATAAAATTTAAACATATGGTTATATCTGAATTATAAGCACAATTTAAGAAAAGTTTATAATCTGTTTCATAAACAAGATTAACAGCAAAATAACATATAATCATTTAAGATGGGTTTTTTTTCCATTTTTTTGTTCAGATAGAGTGGAAGGGAGAGAGAGAAAAATCGATGTAAAAGGGACACATCAAGTGGCTGCCACCCTCACGACCAACCAAGGCCAGAGACAAACTGCAACCGAGGTACGTGCTCTTAGCGGGAACCGAACCCAGGTCTCTCTGGACTGTAGGTCGACACTCTAACCGCTGAGCCAAAGCGGCCAGAGCTAAGATGATTATTAAGAACTTGACAGCCAATGTGACGCTCTAGTAATTTCCGTGATGCCCATTGTATTTCATGCACTATTTCCTTGCTTCCCTGGGGTGTGACTCACCCTTGGTTGTGTGTGCGTGTGCGTGTGTGCACACATGCACACTTGTGGGCATGTTCATCACCAGTCTGGCCTTTCACCCGACCCTACACCTGTGCGTACCTAACTGTCTGATGGACAACCATGGATGTGTGTGCACAGGCCCTCAGACTCGATGTAACACACCACGCCCCTCGGTCTCAGGACCTCCCATACCCACCCCTCCGTGCCCAGGGCGGCCCGCCTCTCTCCACTCCACCCTGCGAGTCCGAGTCGTCGTGAATTTCTCCTTTTCAAAAACACCAAGTGTCATTCAACCCTCGTAAATGCCTTTTCTCCTCAGAGCTGCTCTTTTTCTGGAGTCCTTGCACACAACTTCCAGGACATTGCTTTCGAACAGACCTCTAGTCCAGCGCCCGCCCTGACCCCGACCCCCAGTTTAAGCAGTAAGCACCCAGCAAACTGAGGGGCTCGGCGGCCTGCGACCTGGAGAGCCCCCAGCAGGGAAGCCCGGGAGCGGAGGGGTGGTCCCCGGCCTCAGACTCGCCGGTCGCCGGAGATCCAAAGCCCGCTTAGCTGGGCCAGCTGCCCTGGGAAGCAGAGAGTCAGAGGAGCTGGTGACAGGGCACTAAGCAGCAACGGGCGGGGCGCAGTGCCCAGCGCCCGGGGCCACCCGCACGACTGTCCGGCGAAGCATTCCTTTGCCAGCGCGTGGCTCTGTATTCTAGAAAATCTAGTCTAATTTCATACGCAATGTCCAGAAATTCAGCAAAGGCCTCTACGTACCGGTGACTCACTTAATGTCAAAGTCCGGAAGAGAATCTGCAAAGAAGTCAAAGCGTCTCCCTGGAGGAGCTCCGTGGAAATGAATTTTTTATTTACAATTAGATTGAACTGTACCTCCCCCAGGAAATCTCATTCCCCTCCTCCCCCCAGAGGTATACACAGCTGTAATGGTTCCTTGGATGTTTAGGCTGTTGTGTAGCTTCCTGGGATTTCCTGTACATCAGCTGCACGTGGTCCTCTACGGAGAAGGGCCCACTTGGCAGAGTTTCCAGAAGAAGACGGAAGATTCCAGAAGGGAGCGCTGCATTGCTCAGCCTGCGTGGGAGCGCAGAGGAGAAGGCAGCCGGCTGGACTTCCCACAGCTCTCGACGGGTCCGCGCTGTGCCTCTGGTTTTTCCCTCCCACTGTCTGTTGGGTGTTCATTTTCTCGAATGCAATGGATCCTGTTGCTTCAACCTCAGGTGCTGTTCGAGACACACGTGTCTGTGAGAAAGGGTGAGGATTTGTAAACACCCGGATTGAAGTCACACCCTGGCTACCTGTTGCCACGGGACCCTGAGTGATTCCTGTAGCGTCACTGAACGTCCAGGTTCTCACCTGTGAAAGGGGGGTGCCGTGTTGCAGGCTGTGTCCCCAGGCTGAGGGGCACACAGGATGCCGTGATGATACTTGGAAACAGGACACAGTCACAGTGATTACCCCATGGTGGGCAGGGAGTGACCGTCGTCCAGCCTGTCCCTGACCTCCAGGCTCGGGTTAGCCGTATACGGTGGAACTCAGTGCCTTCCCGGGGCTCCTGCCCATACCACCTCCGGATCTATTACCGTTAAACAGCACACAGTTAGACTTAACGCTTCCTGAGGGACCACTTTGCTTATTACATGTAATTAGAAGCCAACTCTGAATGGTGTTATAATTACAAGTATAACTTACTTTGATTCAACAAATATTCACCGAGAATCACGTGTGTGTATGTAAAGATAAACAAGGCGCGCTTTCTGCCGTCGGGAGTCTGTGGCAGAGTAGTCAGGGAGATACGTGTGTCCATTGTTTTCCAAGCGTGTGATAAGCACGCCGGGTGCACACCAAGGGCTCTGAGGACACTGACGAGCGATGCCGGTGTCTGTGCTGGGTCAGGGATGGGTGAGGGACAGCCCCGTGGAAGACGGCACCGACGAGGGCCCTGGAACATGAGAGGTGGTTGCTGGGTGGGAAGTGGAGCAACGTCTCTTCGGCAGAGGGAGACACACCCGAACTGTCACCCGAGGTGCATGACTCTGGCTCTCTGTCCCTGCCTCCCGTTTCCGCTCAGGGGCATTTCTAAACGTACCGTCAGCTTTCTTACTTGTAAATTAATTCCAACACCGTCCACCCAGGATGAAGTTATGCCGTGGGATTGCACGGATCTATGCTCGGGACACGAAGGTGGTCCACGGAGTTCGGTCGGAACCAGCACCACAGGGCTCACGCGTGGATCACAGGAGCTGCAGTGGGGACGGCACAGGTGGGCACCTGAAGGAGGCTTCACGCTTCAGCGCCCTGGGAAGCGAGCAGCACGGACAGATACTCGGCCGGCCGAGGCCAGCGACAGGCGCCTCTGGCTGGGTTTGGCTCGTTTTGCTTCCTGCTTAGGTCATCACATGGGATCGTCGGGGGGAGTCCCCCTCTGCCTGAGGACTACTCCCCGTTCACGCACCTGAGGACTCGGCCGTGTTTCTCAGAGCTGGCTCCCGGTTCCCAGTGGCGTGGGCATTACCACTTTCTCAGCATCGCCACACGTCAGCTCTGACTGTTCACGTCACTGCCCTTGAAGAGCACAGCAGGTTACGTGTCACATGACTGAGGGTGTATGATGAAGTCAGGTTGCAAGAGGAATGAATTACGCACAATGGTTTCCAAGCTTGTCCAAGCCTCCACCCTGACCCCGCAAATCTGTCTCTGCCCACGTGTGCCCAGCACACAGCCAGACTCCTGACCCCCAAATCAACCTTCCCGGTAAAACCAGGAGGGTGCCTGAGGGGGGACAAGGGAGCTGCCCCTGTTCCCTGGGCAGCTACAGGACCACAGCGCCAGCTGCCAGGCCCAGGGCTGGAAGTCAGTTAGCAGGGCTGCCTGCAGCCTGCCGTGCTCCGGACTGACCTCGGCCTGCGGTTTCGTCTTTTAACTCAGCTCAGGTTGGAAGCGGGGAGGTGAGTCACCTGAAACAACAACATTGGCCTGATCTAGAATGATCTCTTTCCCCAGCAAAGATTGCTTCCTGTGTTATTTTTATTTTGGAAGGGAGTTAACATTTAACGTGCCCATTAGCTCGTTCCCGCGGCCTGAATGGGTCTGCTTGTTTGAGCGAGTCCCTCTGCCGTGCTGCCCAGCTGTCCCTTCCTCGAGGCGGGAGCTCCACATAGGAATGAGGCCAGGTCCGGGCACGGGCCACTGCAGGCCACCACGCACGCAGTAAGCACGGTTCCGAAGGCATTTCGTAACTCGGAAAACCTGAGCAGGGAAAGGGTAGCACCAGGACAGTGCCCGGCGGCGCTTTTTCTTGCCGGGTGCACAGAAGAAGTCAAGTCTGACTCACGACCAGTCGGCGACTTACAGGATCTCCCGAGACAGCAGAGACGAGCAGCTCTCAAAGCGTGGTCCCTAGGTCAGCATCACCAGCGTTGCCTGGGAAACGGGTGAAAACACAAAGTACCGGGTCCTACCCCAAATCTGCTGAGTCGGAAACTCAAGAGCAATCCACACAGCCAGCTGGTGATCTGGAGGCCGGGGGTGTAGACACCGCCTCCCCACCCCACCCCACCCCTCTGGCTGGGCACACGGTGTCCGTCGGGAGTCTGGGAGCTGGGTTCTGCCCCCGGCTCTGCCGCGGATGAGGTGCCCAGCTGAGGCCAGTACTGACTTGAGCTCATTTCTCTTTTTGCAAAATGGTGACAGTGGTACAGTGGGATCTACATGGCAACTTACCTTGTGATGGCGTCAATAATAAATAACACATTTAAAACGATTCCTTTGAAATAATAACATAAACTTTGGTAAAGCGCTTTGAAACATCAGGGGGTTCGCGTCATTAAAGCCTATGGGGGCCTTGTGTCAGGACTCCCCTAGTTCATCATCAAGGCTCTTCTGGGCCACCTGAAGTACAGGACAGCCCCCCTCATGCAGAACTGCTATGACCTCGCGATGACAACAGCAGAACGCCGTGTCAGGTGCTCAGTGGGCAGACACACAGAAGGGGCGTTGCAGTGGGCCCGGGAGAACGAGAGATGAGGCAAGTGGGCAGGAATAACAAGCACACGCGGTCCTGGCCATTACGGCTCAGCGGTGGAGCGTCGGCCGCGAAGCAGAGAGCCCCGTGTTCGATTCCGGCCAACGGCATGTGCCTCAGTTACAGTTCTTCCCTGGCCCCAGCTGGGGCTGTGCGGGTGGCGACCTCTCTCACATGGATGTTTCTCTCTCTCTCTCCTTTCCTCTCTCCCTCCCACTCTATCTAAAGATAAATGTAAAAAAGTGTCCGCGGGTAAGGATTACAAAATAATAATAATAAGCACGTGCTTCTTGGAGGCGAGAGAGAGTAAGGCGTGCTCACTAATGCAGAGTTGAACATATTTAGAGCAGAAGATGCGCACGTGTGTACAAATGCTTGTGCGTGTGTGTGTGACGGAGAGAGACTGTAAGAGAGAGACCCCATGAGCTGAGAGACTGACAGAGACGAGAAGGAGGAGAAGGAGGACGAGGGGCACTGAGCATATAACAAGGCTGAGGTAAGTTTATTGCATCTCGGTTTGCAGGTAGCTGCCCAAAGCGGCCCCTGTTGGCCCCTATCGGCACAACCCCTTCCTGTTCAGAAGGACTCCATTCAGTCCTCACACCCAACCTGGCAGGCTGGCAGAGGAGGCAGCTGTGGCCCTGAGAACACAAGTCACCACCCTGGTCAACACTGAGCTGAGACGGGGCCGAGGCAGCAGCTCAAGGGACACCTGGCCCCCGGAGCCCAGGACTGCATGGCACCCGGCGCTGCTGGCCCCCGGAGCCCAGGACTGCACGCGGACCTCGGGGCGCAGCAGCGGCTGTGAGCAGGGCGCTCCCAGGCCAACGGTGCACAAGGGACCCCGGGCCAGCAGCGAGCTGGGCGTATGCACGTCGTGCTCCAGAACCCGGTGTCTGTGACACTTGTGGGGACTCTTCTTTCCAAGTCGAACACTGAGAGAAGTCCGGAAGTTTCCATACTGGCCTCTCCATCTCTATCCTCATGGAAACAGTTCTACAGCCGTTACCCTATTGGGTGAAACATTACTTGTCTCCCCGTTTTCAACGTAGGAGATTCTGGTACTATTTCCTTTCCACGCTTGTTTTTCACATGTCGTAACCCTCTATCACTTTGATCCTTGCTTTTCTCATTATTACTACGTAATCAACAATTTTACTTGTTGCCATGGTGTCTCCACAGTGCTCGTGTTAATAGCTGCATAATATTTTATTTAGGGAACATACCATAAATTATTGAACCGTTTCCCTGTTGTTTTCTCAGCTAAATTCCTATTTTATATTAAAATATTCATGCGGATATACCCAATAAGTCATTCTGGCTTTACTCTGCCCGATGGTCCTTTGGCTCATGTTTATTTCCTTTCACATTCTGATAGAATCTGGAAGGTAAATACACCATTTTTTAATAAGATGCTTATGGTTATCTTAGGACATTCCACAGACATTCCAAATACTGTGATCTTCTATTTATATCCATCTCGTCAAACACACCAACACTGGTCTCCCTTTTATGGAGTTCTGTGCACGCTGGCTCTCTGTGCTCTGCTTCTCCTTCCCCGTCTTCACGGGGATTCTGGTCTGACAGCCCCCCTTAAAAAATGCACACACAAAAAAACACACCCAAAAATCAAACTTGCTTCTTGCGCTTTGTTTCTGCCCGACGACTAGTTAGCTTGCCTTCCCTCCGCTCCCTGCTTATCACCGCTCACTGTGCGACTGCCCGGCGCGTCCTTTACTTTCTGCATTTGGTACCGGGTGTCATCCCTCATGCAGAGCAGTGTCTTCTGGGGTGTTTCCTTGTCTTCAGTTCTGCTCAGGAGTGGCTTTGGGGACACCTGGCAGGAAAGAGCACGTCAGACCAGCGTGGAAGGTAGTCACACACCCCACACGCGAGCCACTGTTTCATGTCCCCGCCAAGGGTCACGGCCCTTATGATCAATAATGTTACCCTCTCAAGGCCCTGGGTCTATTTCTCTGATTGGTTTTACATATTGTACTGGCTGTTCAAAGAAATGGGAAGGTAAATGAATGGATTTCTCCCCGACTGGATACATAGAGATTTGAAAGTAAAAAAGGCATGGGAAGGCGTTCCCCGAGGGGGGAACTTGGACGGAGCTGACTTCTAAAGCCCAGCTGGACAGAGGCCATAGTGATTATTACTCAGAATGCCACGCCCCTAGTCCATGTCGAAATCTCATTTTTTATGTTCACACCCCGGGATAGAGACTCTCCGGTGAGGGGCTCATGGGCGCTCCTCGGATTCAGAGCAGGAAATCGATCCCAAATGGCAACACCACGCAGATAAACGGAGCCTCTTGCGGGCCTGCTCAGTGGAAGAGGGGACTTGGCGGGTTTGGGGTTTCTTCTCCTCTTTAGCTGGCGGAGATTGGCTCACTATTTCCCGAACCCATTTCTTTCTTTTTCTGAGCAACGGCAGAGGCAAGTCCAGCTGTCCCGGAGCTGTGTCCATGGGACTGAGCCCTGACCAACGAAATGCGTGCAGGGGTGGTCATCGCCGCTCCGGTCCTGCCCACCGGAGGCTACTGCCTGTAACTGATGTTTCCCTCCAGCTTCATGCAGATGGCTTTGGTAACGGCTTGGTAATAGAAAATAGCAGAGCCACACAGCGTGGAAGTGGATTGGTCCCAGAAAGTCTGTGTGACTGATGAGAAACACAAATTTGGGGATTTGTGTGAGGAAAAAAACAAAACAATAAAAAACCCATCCTATCATGTTGCTGCCTTTACACGATGCTATTTGTCTGGTCCAAGTAGAGTTGCTGTAGTAAAATACACCATCAGCACAGTAACTGAAGGGCGTGTCCCAGTGGACCGGGTCCCTCCTTACGGTTGTCATGTAGATCCAGCCGGTGGGCGTGGAAAGCCTTCCAGAGCCTGAAGTGCGTCCCAGGTTCTGCTCCGAATCCCACACTCTGCTTTTCTTTAGGATGATTTTATAAGCACGACTATACAAAGTAAAAGGAAGGGGTCTCCAGGGTGTGTGATGTCTTTCCGTCTTCCCAGGAGCCCTATATATAGTCATCACTGCAACTACAAGACAATCCCATAAAATGGCACGAAGCTTTGCATGAACTCAGGGGACCAATGGGAACAGACTTTTCGACAAGACTGACGAGCAGATGAATGGAATGATGGCATTCACCAGGCATCCTATTTCCTTCCCCTTTTCACTGCTTCTTCCCGGCTCGTTCAGCCAAAGCACTTTGCATTTTGGAAGAAACAAGTCTGGTTTTTCAATGTGCATCTGTAGCTTGACATAGCATGACTTTTCCTTTCACTTGTCGTGTGTATATGTAGCAGCCTCATTTCTTTGGAATCACCATCTAAATCCTCGCTTTTTATTGTGCTGGGGTGTGCGTGCACACACAGCTGGATACAGGTGTCTTCCGAGAGGAATTCTGGGAAGGTAGGCTCTCCCACCAGCGCAGAGAGGGGCTGGGGGAGCCAATAAGGTGCAGGTTTGCTGCAAGGCGACCGACAGACAAAAGACGCAGGGAGAAGAGCCTCTGTGGGTGTTGAGCTGTCAGATTTTCTGGGTGCAGATTTTGTTAAATTTACAGTTTAATAAAACCCAGATGACACGAGTCTCTGTTGTAAATCATGCTTATGAGATATGAGTCAGTGATGACATGTCTTTAAGCTATTTCAGTGAAGGGAAAACCTCTCCGGCGAGCAGCCGCGGATTTGGGGGAAGCGGAGCCAGACACGTTGCTGCAGCCCGCAGGGTGGATTCTCTCCTCGGTTCAGTGACAGGAGGAAATCTCCAGAGAAAGTCCGAAAGCGGATTTTCTTTTTCTTTTTTTCTGTTAGAAGATGAAGTCAGAGATGGATTTTGTTTGTCTGTCATCATTCTGACCCTCCAAACTGTCAAAGCAAGGACTTGGTTGTACATGATCACATTGAGGGTGAAGCTAGCTCAGCCTTACCTGTCACAGCAGTCAAGGGGCGTTGGTGGAGGTGCGTGATTTTAATGGTTCGGGCTTTTTTTGGAGCTTTTAGTAGTCATCCCTGAAAGGGATCCAGTGAAATGAAGAAAGATGACTTTGCAAAAGCAAAGATACTCTCCTTGTATAGCCGGCTAATTCCCGACAGTCCTCAGACTCTGCTTGCTGTGTAACCAAGGTGATGGCTGGCCCTTTAATGGCTGCGCTCAATATTGAGTTGGAACTATCTATCCAGTCGGGAAGCAGAGGACACACTACCCTCACATTCTCCAAAGACTGAGCACCTCAGGGAAGGAGAGCTATTGTAGAACGCTCACCTGGAGGAAGAGAATATACCCTCTATAAATTGAAACCTTTCATGTTAGTTTTCAAAATCTCTTATTTTTGTTAGGAACTGGAATGACGTCAGCTTTGTCTCCGAACCTGAAAATACAGAGTGGCAAACACAGCCCAAGCCTGCAACCGTCAGGAAAGTCCCAGTAGACTTTCGTTGTAAGAAATGACCTGTGCATTGTAGGGTTAAGCTTGATTCAAGTGCAAAGCAATGTTTTATGATTACAACCCATATGGCATTATATTAACATGTACTAGAGACAGTCCAAGTCAGGGGCTCCGACATACCATCCATGATCATGGTTAGAACCAATGTGTTGAAGGGGTAAGGCTGACTTTCAGGAAAGTTCTTTCCAAGTAAATATGTATCAAATACTCTTTGGAATTTATATGTATAAATTCTATTATTCACAAGACTGGCTTCCAGGTTACTCAGATGCAAAATATAACTGAAAATAGGGAGGTTTAAGAGACACAGAAATAGAGAAAGAGAGAGAAAAAGATGACGAGGAGGAGAGAAGAAGCAGAGGGAGGAGAAAGACGGAGGAAGGAGAGGGAGGGGGAGGGACCATCTCTGACAGAGTTTAAGCCCCCAGGACACCCTAGCACTGTGCCCCAAAGGAAAGCCCAGAGCTGATCGTGACCAGCCCGCAGGCATGGAGGAGCCCAAGAGACGGGGACACAACTGCTGGAGATGAGCTATTGCTGCTTTTGGGTTGCTGCATCTCACTCAGCTCTTAGTACAAAGCATAAGCGTAAGGCTTATAAATAAGGGTTAATTCAGAGCAGAGTAATTAGGCCAGAAAACCACACTGAATGCAGTGACAACGTTGAAAAAAATTGTATAGCCAAAGAAAGAAAACTCATAGGGGATCCTCATTCACTTTTCGTGGGTCAAGGTGTTGCTGAGAGAAAAAAAAATCTTGACTCAGTCTTAGGTAACTTCATTGGGTGTACATTCAGGAAGGGAGATTTCTGCGGAATAAGACTATTTAATTGATAATCAAAGATTAAATGATTCATTTTATAAGTTTGTTTTTTTATTTAATTAATTTATTTATTTTTGTTACCGATGTTTCTTCTTTTTCCCCCACTGATACCCCCCTCCCCCACCCTCTCCACTCTGTCCCCAGCTTGTTGTCCATGTCCATTGTTCATGCATACATGCACATAAGCTCTGTGGTTTATCTCTCCCCCCCACTCCTGGGGATTGTCAGTCTGTACCCCACTTCCACGTCTCTGGGACTACCCCATTCCTCAGACTGTTATGTTCATTATATTCCACAAATAAATGACATCATGTAATATTTGTCTTTCTCTGCTTGGTTTGTTTCACTTAGGATAATACTCTCCAGGTCCCCCCATGTTCTCTCAAAGGATAAGAGATCTTTCTCTCTTACAGCTGCATAGTGCTCCATTGTGTACATGTACCACAGCTTTTTTATCTATTCCTCTACTGATGGATACTTGGGCTGTTTCCAGATCTTAGCTATTGTAAACAGTGCTGCTATGAACATGGGGTTACATATATTCTTTCTGATTGGTGTTTCAGGCTTCTTAGGGTATATTCCTAGGAGTGGGATCACTGGGTCAAATAGCAGTTCAATTTTTAATTTTTTGAGGTAACACCATATTGTTTTCCATAGTGGCTGCACCAGTCTGCATTCCCACCAGCAGTGGACTAGAATCCCCTTTTCTCCACACCCTCACCAACACTTGTTGTTTGATGATTTGTTGATGGCGGCCATTCTGACAGGTGTGAGGTGATACCTCATTGTTGTTTCAATTGGCATCTCTTTGATGATTCATGATGCTGAGCATTTCTTCATATATCTCTTAGCCATTTGTATGTCCTGTTTGGAGAGGTGCCTATTTAGTTCCTCTGCCCATTTTTTAATTGGGTTCTTTGTCTTTCTTTTGTTGAGCTGTATGAGCACTCTATATATTTTGGAAATTAACCCCTTATCTGATGTATCATTGACAATTATGCTCTCCCATAGAGTGGGTTGCCTTTCCATTTTGGTGGTTGTTTCTTTTGCTGTGCAGAAGATTTTGAGTTTGATGTAGTCCCATGTGTTCATTTTCTCCTTTGTTTCTGTAGCCTTAGGTGATGTATCAGTGAAAATTCTGCTGCGTTTGATGTCTGAAATTTTGTTGCCTGCATTTTCTTGTAGGATTTTTATGGATTCATGAGTCACATTTAGTCTTTTATCCATTTTGAGTTTATTCTTGTGTACGGTGTAAGTTGATGGTCTAGTTTTATTTTTTTGCATGTAGCTCTCCAATTTTTCCAACACCATTTATTAAAGAGGCTGTCTTTACTCCACTATATGCTCTTGCCACCTTTGTCAAATATTAATTGAGCATATTGCCTTGGGTCCATTTCTGGGTTCTCCATTCTGTTCTATTGATCTATCTGCCTGTTCTTGTGCCAGTACCAGACTGTTTTGATTACAGTGGCTTTGAAGTATAACCTGAAATCTGGTAATGTGATCCCTCCAACTTTGTTCTTCTTTTTCAAGATTGTTGTGTCTATTTGAGGTCTTTTTTGGTTCCATATGAACTTTTGAAGTATTTGTTCTAGTTCTGTGAAGTATGTCGTTGGTATTTATATGGGGATTGCATTGAATCTATAGATTGCTTTGGGTAGTGTGGACATTTTAATGATGTTAATTCTTCCAATCCATGAACAAAGTATGTGCTTCCACTTTTTTATATCTTCCTCTATTTCTTTTTTCAATGACCTGTAGTTTTCTGCAAATAGGTCCTTTATTTCTTTGGTTAAGTTTATTCCTAGGTATCTGAATTTTTTTTGCTGTTATGGTAAAAGGGATTTTGTTTTTAGTTTCTCTTTCTGTGAATTCATCATTGGTGTATAAAAATGACATCAATTCCTTGATGTTAATTTTGTATCCTGCTACTTTGCCAAATTCATTTATTAAGTCTAGTAAATTTTTGATGGAGTCTTTGGGGTTTTCTACATATCGTATCATGTCATCTGCGAATAATGACAGTTTCACTTCCTCCTTTCCAATTTGGATCCCTTTTATTTTTTCTTCATGTCTGATTGCTGTGGCTAAGACTTCCAGTACTATGTTAAATAAGAGTGGCAAAAGTGGGCATCTTTGTCTTGTTCCTGTTCTTAAGGGAAATGCTTTTAATTTTTGTCCATTGAGTATGATGTTGGCTGTGGGTTCTCACATATGGCCTTTATTATGTCGAGATATGATCCTCTATTTCCAGATTGCTGAGTGTTTTTATCAGAAATGGCTGCTGCATTTTGTCTAATGCTTTTTCAGTATGTATTGATATGATCATATGATTTTTATCTTTCATTTTATTTATGTGGTGTATCACTTTATTGATTTGCGAATATTGTACCAGCTTTGCATCCCTGGGATGAATCCCATTTGGTCATGGTGAATAATATTTTTGATGTGTTGCTGGATTCTATTTGCTAGTATTTTGTTCAGGATTTTGCCATCTATGTTCATCAGGAATATTAGTCTGTAGTTTTCTTTCATTGTGGTGTCTTTTTCTGGTTTTGGAAATTAGAATTATGCTGGCCTCATAAAACGAGTTTGGAAGTCTGCCTTCTTCTTGAATTTTTTGAAATAGTTTGAGGAGAATGGGTATTAGTTCTTCTTTGAATGTTTGGTAAAATTCCCCCGTGAATTGTTGAATTCGTTACCGTATAAATGTTAATAACATTTGTTAATAATCCTTTGTATTTCTGTGGTGTCAGTTATTATTTCTCCTCTTTCATATCTGATTTTGTGTATTTGGGTTCACTCTCTTTATTTCTTGGTGAGTCTAGCTAAGGGTCCATCAATCTTGTTTATCTTTTCAAAGAACCAGCTCTTTGTTTCATTGATCCTTTGAATTGTTTTTTTGGTCTCCATGACTATCATTTCTGCTCTGATCTTTACAATTTCCTTCCTTCTACTTGCTTTGAGATTTTCTTTTTGTTTGCTTTCTAGTTCTTTAAGTTGTGAGGCTAGATAGTCTATTAGAAATTTTTCTTGTTTCTTGAGGTAGGCCTGTAGTGCTATGAACTTCCCTCTCAGAACTGCTTTTGCTGCATCCCATAAATTTTGTGTTGTTGTGTGTTCATTTTCATTGGTTTCCAGGAATTTTTTAATTTCTTCCTTGATCTCCATGGTAACCCATTCATTGTTCAATAACATGCTATTTAGCCTCCATGTTTTCAAATGTCTTTGCATGTTCTTATTGCAATCTTATAAGTTTCTTGTCATTAGAAGTGATCAGTAAGAGATCCTTGATAATCCTGACAAGAAAACTACAGGTGAAATTCATAATAAACAAGTGTGATCAGATGGTTTCTGTGCTTCCTTTCTGTTCCAACATTTTGTGGTTTAATAAGAAATCTGTCTCTTTTTTTTTTTTAAAAGAAAACTTTATTGAATTGATGCAAAAAGACCAAGGTCAGATGTAGATATATAATTTATTCCAAGGAAGGCCTATCAATAGGTTTGCTGACATATAGACTTAACATGATAGAAGCAAAAATAAGAATTTCTGTTAGTTTCTAATACTGATTGTGGCCAAGTTTCTTTATATAGGCAGCTAAACTACCCTGGGTGCTGGGGGTTTACTCCTGCACAGGGATGCCTTGTTAAAAGAAGGTTCACTAGGATCTAAGCAGAACAACATCGTTCTCCATAGCTTACCATCTAAAGTGCTACATACAGCTCACACATACATTTCCCACTTAAACTTGCAAAAACCAACCCAATTGTTACCATCCACTTTTTCTAAATGAGAAAGCGAGTTCCAGTGAAATTGGAGCTTGTCTGTCTGTGGGCACTTTGATATGGCAAATATTTTGGAATGGAGAGAAAGAAGAGGTTATCCATATTTCAATAACATCAATTCAACATGCCTACTGGACACCTACTCTGTCTTTCTTGCTCGGTTGGTCTTGTAGAGAGTTCATAATTCTGAAGATAGTCTAACTACAACAAAATTACTTGAAAAGCATGATTAAGACAAGGGTACTTCATAGGCATGACAGAAAAGCTTCATCTTTAGCTAGAATCAATTAGCCTGTATTGTATATACATTTAGGATTTTATTCCTCAGTAAATCATCTGTAATAAATCCAAGAGTCATTTTTGAATTCTTGAAAAAACTTGAAAGATTCATAACACCATTGGAAATATGACTTGCTGAGGGATACATTTGGTGAAGCTGAAGACCATAAAATATTGCTGAGAGAAATTAAAGAATTTAAATGAAAGTGGCAATATACCACATTCGTCTATTGAAAGGTGTGATATTATTGAGAAGTATATTCAACTGCATTGATCTGTGTACTCTACACAGTTCTGATAAAAAGCAAGTGAAGGCTTTCTCTAGAAATTGACAGGCTGATTCTAAGACTCCTGTGGAAATACACAAATCCCCCTGATGTAGGAGGTAACAGCAGGACCGTGGACATTATGAGTTCAACCCATTCTTTTCATCATGTATTTCCAAGCCTGGTACAGTGTTTATCAAAAAATAATAATCATCATCATAAAGTGTTAAATAAATAAGTTCAAGAGGGTTTTTTTCCCTGCAGTAGACAGGATAAGATGGTGATAAACCAGATTTGATTAACATCTGTTTTCTGATGCTTTGGAAGTTCATCTCTATGAACATGCAGTAGAAACACAGAGGGAGATTTTTGTCGAAACGTGTGTGCCCAACATTCATCTTTCAGATCCAAAGTGTATTCCTGGCAAGGGGAAAACTTGACGGCAAATGTTTCTTCAGGAAACATTCCACATCGGAGCAAAGATGAGCAGCTGGAAGTGGAGGGTGTGCATGCCTGGTCCAACCTCTCCTCTCCAGGGTTTTCTAACTAGGTTTTGGTGCTTATTATGCTGAAATGTGAGTTTGGGGCTGTCCTCACTCTTTTTCTAAGGTTTGGTTATGAGAACGAAGGTGAATTTCTGTGCAGATATGCAGGGTTGAGCCATCAGAGAGACCTAAGCAAGTGCTGCCATGTTGCAAGGTTTATCGCGCAGGTGGGCAGGGTGTAGAGAAAGTTGGGGAGTCTGCCAGCTCAGGGACGTGCGGTCATATAAAGACAAACTCATGGACAACGTACAACGCATGACAACCTAGCTGGTGCCCTCCCTGGCTTCCGCGCCCTTCCATCCCATAGCGTTTTACCAATGTAACAGGAATATCGGAAGATTTACGGGAAAGACTAGCTATCATAAATTAATACTTTAAAATGTAAATGTAACTCTGAAGTTTCTTGAAAGAAAAATAATGAGGAGGTTGAACATACAAAAGTTATGGTGGAATTATGGAAGATTCACTCAGAAAACAATCCAAGCAACCAATACCACACAATTACCTGCCACACAGTTATAAAGAAGGTCCTCAAATAGTCAAAGATGTGGCAACCTACTGAAAGTTACCGAGTCGCAAGCTGGGGTTTTCTTATTTTGAGGCATCCTCTTTTGATGAAATATTTGATATGCAAGTGCGGTTAATGGGACAAAGAGAATAGTGTTAAAATTTCCTGTGTGAGGAAATCAGAGCTTGGCACGTGTGAAGTTTCATTGAAGAAAATAACCTATCTTGATAGTTGAAAATATTTCTCAACAAATAACTTGTGTCTTCGAATTTGCAAAAATCAAATCAATGACCACTTTCAATTTCTACATCAAACCCAGGGCGATACGCTATTTATAGAATCTAGAAGACAAAGAATTAAGTATTGAGTTGATGAAGTGTGGACTTTGTGGGGTTTTTTAAACTTATTTCCACTTTACTTACAAACATCTTTAAAACTTTTCTGGTAAAAAACGTTAAAATATATTTTAAGAGGCACACCTGTTAATCGGCCACACTTGCTATTTTTCTAGAAAGTATCAGACGATGGGTGACACTGGCCAGTGGCCCTGGGGCTCTCCTGTCCCTTTCATTCCTCTTTCCAACTCTCCTTCTGCTTCAGCTCTGACCCTGGAGACAGTGCCTAGCGACAGAGCAGTTCTTCATCGGCTTCTTCTGAGCCTGATCACACTGCACCATAACTTTTGTTTTGTTTTAATTTTTTTCTTTATTGATTTTTTAGAGGGAGAGAGATATAGAAACATCGATGAGAGAGAACATCGATTGGCCTCCTCCTACCTGCCCCCCACTGGGATGGGGCCCACAACCTGGGCATGTGCCCTGACCGGGAATTGAACCGGTGACCTCTTGGTGCCTGGGTTGTTGCTCAACTACTGAGCCACACTAGCAGGGCTGCACCATCACTTTTGGATAGTTACGTTCAAGTCTTTCTCCTCACAAGTTGTTTAAAAACAAGAATCTAGATTATTTTTCCAATTTTATTGCAAGGAACCAAATGACAATTATTTGAATCAATATGCTGCAATGTCTGTGTGTTGCCAATTCTGTGATGCCCTTTTGCATGTATATCCATCTGCCCTGATACCAATAAAGTTTAGAAGCCGTACAGGTGCAGATGCTGAGGCCTAATGTGGTTATGACCGTGCTAGCAACAGGTTCGTTAACATCCTGGAAGCATGTCAGGACAATGCTCACCCTCTGATGTTTCCGTCAACAACCATTTAAGGACTATTTGAAGAATCAACGTGAATCCTGGTTGTTGGCTGAACACTTTTTGGTCATATCAAGTATCTGGCAGGATTGAAAGTTTCAGAATTGGTGTGATTGTCTTGGATATAAACCTGAAAACAATAATGGAGGCTGCTTGATGGCACAGATGATATTGTGTGAGAAAAAAATGAACAGTAATAACTACCTCGGAAAGCATTTCAGACCAGTGATTCTGAGTGGGAAGTGGTGTTAGGATCCTTTAACCAATAAACCTCACCTACGTTTTCTTTTTCATGTTTGTGTAAATGCAATACGATTAAAAATAATGTCTGATGTGTCTAAGAGAACTCTTAACAAGTGTAAAATACAAATTTCCTGTGACAAAAAGTTGTGTCATATCTGAATCACCAGAAAAGAGGTTCTGTAATTGCGTATTCTTCCTAAATGAAATTGTTGTGTTAGTGTCTTTGTCTAGTGTTTAACTAAGAGGATGTAATCATTTGAAAAATGTGAGAAGTATTTTTAAACAAAATTTATAACGCATGTATATGTCACTATGTTAGGCCTGGTGAAAATACAGAGAAGTCATATAAAACAAATAAAAATAATCTTACCAAGAAGTGACACTATAAACAAACACTTTCAATAACATGAAAAAACAACGGTGTAAGTATTTTGCAAAAGGCCACCTAACTATGACGAGTCCAAAGACTGGAAAGATGATTCCCAGCATAAAGAAAAGTCTTAATGATTGTCATCTGAGCTCAGCACACCATATAGTAGGATTTTGACAAACACAGACAGTGGCAGAGGTGTCATAGAGAAGAGGTCACCTGTACAGGTGTGCTCAGGAAATAATGAGTAGTCTAGGCTACAACCTATGTCCTGCAAGAGTGCTTGGGGGCAGAGGCAGGCACAGAGCAAGGCACCAGCTCATGGAGGGTCTCAACCCCAGGGTACTTGGACTCCATTGTATAAACAATTAGAAACTTCTGAACATACTTTACATAGTAAGTAAACCTGACCGTAATTTGATGGTGCTCAAGGATAATTCCGGCATTGCATGTAGTGTAGACTTGTGCTGGGGCTGGGGTAGGGTGGGGGGAAGAGGGCAGCAGGTGACGTAATGGACGAATAGAGCAGATGGAAGGGGGAGTCGAGTGGTACACCCCTCCAAGAGATCTTTGTCTGCTTTGAGATGGTTTGGTGGCATTCCCTATAAGTGCTAAGCACTGGTAAAATCATAACCAGAAGTAAAACCATTACAAGTACTATAGTCATCACTATAATTCACATTTTTTAATCCAAAAGAGTTATCTCCTTTGAGATATGAACAAATTTCTCCAATTATATTGTGAACTCAGAGGATTGTAATGGTGCGTGGACATCAGAGAACTTCAAGGTTTGGGGAATGAGGGGCTTATTAGCAGCTTCCTCGACAGTGGAGATCATCAGGCAAGAGAAGACACTGTACATTTAGTCCCCACAGTACTGGAGCTCAGACGAACAGAGTTGTGGACTTTCAGTTTGAGAGAAAAACTGGCAGGATAGAAAACACATACACATCTGCACACACATCTGCACACACATCTGCATACACACATACACATCTGCACACATTTGTATAGACACACCTATATACACACATACACATCTGCATACACACATACATCTGCATGCACACACATCTGCATGCACAGTACACAGCTGCATACACACCTGCACATCTGTATGCACACAGCAGCTATGGGTGTAAAACATGAAAGCTCAGGATTTTTTCTGTGTTGAAGTAAAGCAGTGGAGAGTGGTGGAAGGACACAGGTGTTTTCTCTGTTACAATTGAATCCAACCCTGATCGTGTGACTCCAGAGAAGCGCTTCAGTAAGGATCTCTGAGCCTTTGTTGGTTTATAACTGTATTGAAGGTCTGTTGTGCTCACGTAGGAATCATTTTTAGAGAAAACAGTCTTTTCACAGCCAAGACTTGAGGTGGGCCCAGAGGCCCTAGGCTGCGCCAGGCACTATGTAAACCAGACTCGTCAGCAAACACCTGGAGGCCTGCACCCCGAGGGAGAGCAGGATCGGTGGGCAGTGAGCACTTGGTGTTCCAGTGAAGGGCAAGGAGGGGCTCCGGGGACGGACAGACTTGGCCCCCGCAGGAGCAGTATGACCCGAGGCCAGCAGCTTGCTGTCTCTGCCCCGCAGACTGGTCTGGGAAGGACTCGCCAGGGCACCGCGAGGGGTGAGCCTCCCGTGCCTGGCGCGCATGCAGTAGGCACAGCCCGGCTCTGGCCACAGCCCCTGCAGGGCCCCCCCTCCTCTCCGGCACGCTCTGGCCCAGCACTGCGGCGCCTTCTGATGGTATCTCGCTCAGCAGAGATAGCGCGGGAGCTGCCCT
The DNA here is from genome assembly GCF_014108415.1 of Molossus molossus. Taxonomy (NCBI): domain Eukaryota; kingdom Metazoa; phylum Chordata; class Mammalia; order Chiroptera; family Molossidae; genus Molossus; species Molossus molossus. The sequence continues at coordinate 5,962,707 of NW_023425350.1, read as the reverse complement.
TCATCTCCAACTGTCAGCTTCCTTTGAACAGTTATCCCTCAGAACACAGCAGTTCACTTCAACCGAGCCCAACAGAAGAGGCACCACCCACCCAGACGCACGGGGAGAGGCTGATTGTATCTGCGCTCCGGGCTCTCTGCTGACCGTTTACGGAATTGAAGGGGTAGGAAGGGGCGCGGAGGAAGAAGGAACAGTGACACACACACACACACACACACACACACACACACACACACACTGCATTCCTCTCTTGTTCCAGGTACACCCTCCAAAAGCAAACAGAATATTCTCTCTCAGCATCAATAAAGCCAGTTAGGCACCGCTGATGAACAGTAGGCTGTGGTGCTCCAACTCTTTCTAGTAAAAGCGATGGATTCTTTCCAACCCCAAGGCGAACTCTGCTACCATGTCCTCGTGCTGAAGGGCGGCAGAGCTCAGCTCCGATGACAAGTCCCTCGAGAAGAAACAGCATTGGAGCCCGTTCACCTGCACGGTCCCGCGGAGCTCAGACGCCGGCCTCATGCCTGGGTCTCCGCGCAGAGGCCGAGCGGGGCGGACACTCCCTCCCCGGGTTTGCCGCGCGCCCCGCTAGCTCTGAGCACGAGAAGCTCATCCTCCCTTTGAACTGAGGCTCTTGTTGACAAGCGTCTGCCACACGCAGAGGCTTTGGACGGAGGGTTATTTGCTGCGGATCTGGACCACACGCACGGTCCCTGGCATTTGTGAACGCAATGCCATATTCTAGTGGTTAAAACAACAGCAATCACAACGGATGTTTCCGTCGACTTCTTTCAGTGCGCTGGGTACGGGACTCTGCTGGGCTCTGTGGTGGGGGTGGGGCAATAGGGAAAGTGATCGCTGTACACAGCCCGTGGGCCGGAGGAGCTTCTGCCCGAAGCTTTAGGGCCAGTGGCGCTTGTGGCCCCTGAGAGCCCTCAGCACACGGAAGACAGGGCCATCCCGCCGCTGGACGGAGGCGCGCCACTGGGGGTGCAGAGCGGGGCTGAGAACAGGCTGCGAGTATCACCTAAAGAATCCGCAGAGGGCAAACTGGAAAAGTTGACATTTCAGCTGAAACCTCAAAGAGTAAGTCAGCAGGAAACAAGCCAGGGGAAGTGGTCAGATACAGCTCAAGTGCAGGGCCAGGCAAAGGCCAGGGGGAGATAGGGCTTGGGATGACTGTGGAGCTGGGGGGGCCCACCCTCTCCATCTCAGGAGGGCTCACCCGGGACAGTTAGAGATAGGCGTGAGCACCAATGCGCACCATTACTGGGCTGAATGCAGTCTTGCCATCTGCCGTTGTCTGAGTCCAGCTCCTCTTTTCAATACTGAAGAAAGGTGAAGGGTGACTAGGAGTCATTGAGTGAAGACTGTCCAGAACAAGTGACTGTAGAGCTGGGACTTAAAGGTGTCCCGGCTCACACCAGCCCGTAGTTCTTGCTTTCTCCTCCAAAGGTGCCCATCGCCAACACTGTGCTCCCGGTCCCCGGGGCTGCACCTGCTGACCCATCCCCACCCATCGGGAACACAGCAACCCTGACGAAACAGGGCAGCAGGGAGAGGCAGGTGGTCAACCGTGTTGTAAGTCTTAGTTATGTTTTCTAAGTACATACTCAGGAATGTCTACCTCACAGGTTAACAGGATAAAAGTGGAACGACTTCCCACAGTTAGGTGGGGTGACCTATGGATAAACAGACACTTGTTAGGGCTGAGGCTGGGGAAGCCATGCTTCCCTAAGAAAGGAATTCGCTAGAACGAAACAACAGGCAGAGAAACTTCACTGGCCGCCGCTGATGGTCCTTTAAAGCGAAGTTCTTCTCGTGTTGATGCAGAGGGGCCTTGAGGTGCAAGCTCAAAGTGTCATTGCTCTCAAGCCAAGGGCCATTCTTTAAGCTGTAATTAGAAGGGTTGTCAGACCTTAGCCAGATACAACCTGTATTCCCTAAGGTCAAGCTGAAAAGTGGGAAACAGAATACACCATCAGTAAGAAATGCACAAGGTGAATTGTGGGGAGAGAATGTTCCTGCAGCGAAGACAGGTGGCATTCACCCTGTTTCTTCTCCCGTTTCCTTAAATTCGCATTGTGAGAGAGAATCATTGCATGACAACTAGTCTCTGGAAATTCCTCACCTGGCTCGTAAACTCATTGATGACTCAGTGAGGTTGAGAACATCAAATCTTCCAAGGTCGGACTCATGGTTTCCTTTCAGGCTCATTCAGCCTTTTGCTGCAAAACCAGCGCATCTGCTAACCACATGGACATGGTTGGTGCACCCTTGGAGACAGAAAAGCTTAATTTTATTGCTTCTGGAAGGCGTCTGTGGACCAGAAGGCACAGTCAATGTGGGAGGGTGCAGAATGACGAAGCGTTACTGTTGTGGCTTCTGAAGGGTGTTTTTTCTGCAGAAAGCATTGAGACTTCCCACCAGACCGTTCTTCTGCATCTGCTTGGCCAACAGTCAGCGGCGCACTTTCCTGAAATTAGTACAATATGGAGTTATCAGTGATTTAAAGGACACCACGAGGGTCCTCTGCCAAAAGGGAGACATGCTCACTGCCATAGGAGAATGTGACAAATCCTTTCATTGACCACTCCATTAATTTGGATTATTGAAAGGTCTCTGATTAATGGGACCCGCAAACTTGTTCCGTGGTAGAGCAGTAGAATTAGGATCTCCTCAAAATAAGAGCTCACCCCTGGGGAAGTCGACAGAATAAGGATCTCTGGGACTTAAATCGTACAAGGATTGCATCCTTATGTCCCCGAGTCTCAGACTCTGATGACGGCACCTCTTCTAGGTGTTCTCCCAGCATCTTTGATTCATTTTCTAGGGCAGGTTCTGGGCAGCTGTCTGTTCATTTACCTCCTTGATTAGATTATGAGCTCGTTGAAGGCTGTGACTTCATCCTGATCTCTGAGTCTGTACTTTGGCAATGGCTTAGGGGGGGAAGAAAGGGAGAGGAAATGAAGGAGACAGAGGAAACTCTGGCTGGGTCAGTGGTGCTCTGTTAACTTCCCAAGATGGAATTTCTCACTTTTTTGTTGTTGTTGTTATTCTCACCCGAGGCCATTTTTCCATTTTTCATTCAGATAGAGCAGTAGGGAGAGAGAGGAAAAGAGAGAGAGAGAGAACATCTACGTGAAAGGGACACATTGAGTGGCTGTCACCCGCACGACACAACCAGGGTTGGGGACAAACTGCAACCGAGGTACGTGCCCTTAGCGGGAACAGAACCTGGGTCTCTCTGGACCGCAGGCCGACGCTCTAACCGCTGAGCCATACCAGCCAGGGCTCACTTATTTTTGAAGTGAATTGGGAAGCAAGAACAGATGGGTGCAGGGGTCAGAAAGCAAGCTTAGAAAACCAGTGTTTAGATGACAACTCAACACCTCCTCCCCTAATGTTGTAAGGCGAGGTTTTGAAATTCTTTATATGCCATTTGTATTTTTGCAGTTTAGGTCCAAATTATGAATTCAAACTTATCTCCTGCCATTCCCAACAACATATCCCTAAAGCAACACTCAAGCAAAAATTCTCATTATTGTCTGGTCCCTGTGATGAGCACAAAATCTTGTTTCTGTCTATAATGTGTTCTTACCAGGAATTATTCTTTATTCTTGAAATTTTACCCTAAACATGGCTTTTACCTTGCACACTTCCCCAGGTACAGTTACTTTCATTCTCCATGTGTCTTTGTTATTCTTTCTGCCCACATTTATTACAACACCTGTCAACCTCATTTTTATCATTTATCTTTCTACCCCCTTTACCGGACAGCATGTCAGCTTTTGGTAGCACAAATCCTGTGTGTTTTGATTATTTCTAGATCTCCAGAGTCCCAAATTCCTGTGGCCCCTGACACAAGGCAGGCAGGCAGGCAGTAAAATGTTGACTAAATACATGTTGAACAAAGATAACTTTGGGCAGATTCCCAAAAAGAAGCTAGAGGGATCTGAGTGAGCTCACAACAAGAAAGGTGGTGGGTTCAGACTGCATTGCGATAAATCCAATCCCCCTGTGGAGTAAGAAGTGTCCCCAGAACCTAAAAGTCGCCAAAGATGATAATAACCGCTGTTAAGCAGAAGAGAAAAATCACAGAATCCTAGTTTACTGCCTTCAAGGTGATATTTTCGATAATGTAAGGATGAAGTCCTGACAAGGACCTTGTAGTCATCACTAGAATAATCGTGTTGAAGTTCTAGCCCTCCAGGGGATTGTGACACAAATGATCAAATGTTTATTAAAAGCACCCAAACCAATGTGTCCTTCTTCTTGGGCACACAGTTAGCTGACCTGTCCCAGCCCCACTCGAGTTAGGTCTGACGATATACCTGAATTCTGGCTGATGGACTGTGGGCAGAAGATGTATTTTCTGCTTGCAAGTCTGGAACATCAGAACCTCTCATGGGGTTCCTCACAGAGCGTTTGCCCTTCATCTGTGAGACAGAAGAGGATGACAGAGGACCCCGCGGCCTGGGGGGCATGGCCCACTAGACAGCAGGAGTCAGGACCTCTGACGTCTGTCCCCCTTCCTACTGCCAACCCTCATCGGATTGTGATGAACATGATCTCAGTAGCATCACCTGTTCGAGATCGCTTATTGCAGCAGTTTGCCTACAATACTGACCAGTGCAAAACTAAACCTCGAGTGTCTCGCCTGACAAAGGGAGACCGTAATTCCCACATCCCCTCTCCACTCCAGGGGGTTAGTGCCGAGACCAGGATAACGTTTTGTCAACTGTGACCTTTTTAGTGCACGTCATCTGAGGTTATCGCTGCCTTTCTCGTAGGAAGACTGCCCTTCTCAGTGCGCATGTCTGAGAGCGTCACTGCCTTTCTCATAGGAAGACTGACATTCTCAGTGCGCATGTCTGAGAGCATCACTGCCTTTCTCGTAGGAAGACTGCCATTCTCAGTGCGCATGTCTGAGAGCATCGCTGCCTTTCTCGTAGGAAGACTGCCATTCTCAGTGCGCATGTCTGAGAGCATCACTGCCTTTCTCGTAGGAAGACTGCCATTCTCAGTGCGCATGTCTGAGAGCATCACTGCCTTTCTCGTAGGAAGACTGCCATTCTCAGTGCGCATGTCTGAGAGCATCGCTGCCTTTCTCGTAGGAAGACTGCCCTTCTCAGTGCGCATGTCTGAGAGCATCGCTGCCTTTCTCGTAGGAAGACTGCCCTTCTCAGTGCGCATGTCTGAGAGCATCGCTGCCTTTCTCGTAGGAAGACTGCCATTCCCAGTGCGCATGTCTGAGAGCATGTCTTTTCTCATAAGAGGTCGGGCAGGGAAGGGAAATCATTTCAAAGCAATTGTATTCCATTGCGAGAGATCAGTCTGGAACGTGGAGATCCTGCCCATGTGGGTTGGAGGCATCTTCTGCTTTAATGGAGTCTTGGGGTTGAATGTTCTGCGTTTTGGTAGTGTTCTCTCTCATCTGTTCAGTCCAGTGTTGGGGTCTGAATGTTCAGTCCAGTGAAGCTGTTCTAGAAAATGACCCCCAGCATCTGGGCATGCTCTCCTCAAGATGGGATCCCGGGTGACATACCCTTTCTTCGGGCCTCATCATCCTTAGGCTGAGTGTTGAATCAGGGGCCCTCTGTGCTTCTTCCATGGTGTTGACCACCCTGACGCCACCAGCTTTCTGTCCCTGGACATGTGCCAGAGACTACAGAACACTCGGTGGAGATGGCCGAGGCGATTCCAACCTCTGGGGGCATGGCCTGCCCTGCTGTCCTTCAGTCCTTTTTACGCCTCAGATTTCTGACATGACTCTGACTAGCAGGGTTATGAGTCACACGGCTTCCTCATTCTATTTCAGGAGAACCGTGGGCTGCAGGGTGGTGTTGTGGAAAAAATATAAGGGCACCGGAGTCACCCAGACTCGGGTTTGAAATCTGACTCTAAAATCACAGTGTAACAGAAACGTTACGCTGACTCTGAACTCTGGTCTCCTTTTCTGCGAAACGGGAGCAATGACACCCACTCCCAGGCTGCACTGAGCACTTGCAGGGGGTGGCATAAGGCAGCACCCGAGTGATGCCCAGCACAACACTCACTCTAGCACACGCTTCAGGACTATCGTGACGACTTTCTTGAGTCACCACAGATTTTGCATAGAGAGTGAGCACCATCTTTTCCTCTAACTTAGTATGCTAACGTTTGTCATACTACTTAGAGCACACCCAGATGTTTATCTTTATGGTTCAAAGCCACCAAAGTTGTTATTCAGAAACATACTGTTCAAGTATGCCAACACAACCTTGGTTTCCTCCTGCACGTGACAAATGTATCTATCATCGGTGTCGTGGGAGAGTTAAATAAAGTAGTACATGAAATACCAAGTCCATGGACTGTCAATGGGATTAATCCACTCATTCTTCTAGGGATTCAGTACTTATTATGCACATATTGTATGTCCCACCATGTGCTGTATGATGAGAGTCAGTGAGATATGTATCAAAGCCATAACTATCAGACATCAGAACTAGCATTGATTGAGCACTCAGTGTGTACAGGCACTGTGCTAAGTGCCTTATGTATGTTTTCTTATTTTCTAAAAAAAAATAATGAATAGGTATTATTTTGAAGATGAGAAAATTGCTATTTAGGCAGCTGAAGAAACTTTCCAGTTTACTAATTGCTAGAACCCAGTTCCAACCAGGGATCTGCAGCTCCAGGGTCTACTCAGTCACTATTATGTTCATCCTGCCTCCTGTCTTTCCAAATTGCATAGCTGAGCAATTCCCATGTCGAGAAATCCTATCCTCGAGATGGGAGCTCCGGGTGCAGCTGGCTTGGTGGCAATGAATTCAGTTCACCCCATGATACAGATAGAAGGCCAATGGGGTGTCCAGGGGGAGACGTCCTCTTACTAGTTTGTTGGGTTTCTCAGATCAGAGGCCTGAAGGCAGAGATTCAATGGTAAATTCCACATGACCTCACTTACTTGTGGAATCTAATGAACACAATAAGCTGATGAACAAAATAGATCCAGAGACATGGAAGCAGGGGACAGACTGACCAGCCCCAGGAAGGGGGTGGCAGGGGCAGGAAGAGATAAACCAGGGAACCTATATACATGTATGCACAGCCCATGGACACAGACAACGTGTAGTGAAGGCAGGAGAAACAGGAGTGGGGAGGAGGAAGTCAGTGGGGGAGGGGAGGAGATCCGTAATACAACAGTAAAGGTAATTTAAAAATAAATAAAGTCAAGCTCCCGGGTGAAAAAAAAAATCAATGTTAAATACCTTTCACTTCTGTAAACTAATTACTTCACAGGAATGGGGAAAACACATCATTAATAACAGGCAGGACGGGCGCTGAATGCCAGTTCGGTTAGAGCCGGGGCGGTTCTGTATCTGCACCAGCTCTCAGCGGTTACAGCCGGTTCCCCTAAGGTTCCAGGAGGTGGGGACCATCGCCCACCGCAAGAGCAGGAGACGGCTGCCACACTATCTATTCTCGTCACGTCCTTATAGGGAACCACCGGCTAGAGGACACAATGGAAATAGTTTAAACCCAAGTCACGTGTTTCCTTTTCCCTGGATTTTCGGGTGATTCTTTTGACAAGTCTGGGTACCACTGGCTTAGACTTGTGGTTTTGGGGCCATCCTTGGTGAACCTCAAACCAGATGTCTCGCATGGGAAGTAGCCACTGAGGGGAGGTGAGGGTGGCACTTAGGTGCGGAGGCAGAAGGGCTGAATCGGCAGTGATTCGGGGACGTGCCCCCGTGTGCAGACGCCAGGCCAGGAGGGGTAGGATGAGACGTGGGCCAGGAACCAGGAAATTGGGCCTCATACCTCGGGTTCTGGGGCTGGCTCGGCGCCACGAGGCTTCGGGCTGGCCAGTGACTTCCTCCGTCTCCAGCTCTGACTTTCATTTTAAAGCTTTTCACTCTCTGCCAGTTGTTGAACTTGTTTTTCAATTCCAAATTTTCTGATCTCAACTCTGTGTCCCATGTACCCCCTCCCAGAATATTCTTACACCCGCTGAAGTCTGCCAACACGCATCGGGAACTCCTGAGTCTGTGGGTTTGTATGTCATGGTCTGCGCATCAGAAGCCTTTCTCCCAACCTTGCCGAGCCCACCCACCGTAGTCAAGGCTCAGTGATCCCTTCTCTCAGGGAGAGAGGGCTCATGATCTCATTCGCCATTCTGAATCTGAATCTCCAAGAAATTAGGATTGAGCACATGCTAGAATCATGCAGGGTCCTCAGAAATCCCCCTGTTCTCCACACGGAGTAGCTGAGGGCTGCAGAGATTTGACCCAGAGACTCCAGAATGTTTTCAGGCGTGTTGAGTATTTTCAGAACTTAGCAGAAACCATCTGTTTAGAATTTCCCTCCAACAGACAACTTTGCTCCCTTTCTAGACTGCCTCTTTACCCTCAGAGCTCATGGTAACCCTGAAAACCCCAAAGGCTGCTAGAACCACGGCCTCACTTCCATGTGGACCGTAGTATCGCGATGGGGTGATGCTATGGAGATGAAGGCCCACACTCTCTCTGCCCCTCATTCGCGAGTGACCTTCGGAAAGTCAATTCTCTGGGAGGGACAAGGCTTTTGTTTCCTTACATGTATTTTCCTGCTCAACTGGTAAGTGAGGAACCACAGAGAAGGGCTTACGAAAGCTCCGTGAGGGGTTCTACAAAGGCAAGGGGCTCGCTGTTCCGTGAAGCCGGGTCCCTGCCTATGGTGTGCCAGGTGTGCGTGCTGGGGACAGGGGGGGGGGGGGGTGACGGGAGGTCTATTTTTTTAGAGCAGCTAGTTGAGATAGAATTTGCATGCCACACAACTCCTCCATCTACAGTGTATTTTTAATGACCAGATGTGCGTTTCTGCCAATGTCACATGCCTCTACGAGGTCCTTTTCATTTACTCTACTGGGATCTGTGCAGTGGGTTTGAACCGAGGCTTCGAGAAGCAGAAGGCCTGCCAGGTGACCTTAATTTGCAAGGCCCTGGGCTCCCTTGGCTTCGGTATGAGTCGTTCTGACCTTGTCTGGCTTGTTCAAGCCCTGGAGGGGCAGGAAGGGGAAGGGTGGAGGGGGCTCCCGCCCTTTCCTGCGCTGCAGCAGGGACCTCAAACCTGCACCGGCAGCGCGACCAGCAAACAAAGGGCCAGGGCTGTGGTGCAGTGCATGTCCTTTTGTGCCTCGTGGCCAACTCGAGACTATCTTTTCATCTCCTGAAATCGTCCTTCTATTTTGTCATTTTTTTTTAACGGGTTAAAAGTGCCGGATCCTTGCAAAGACACATGAGTAATAGACGCGCACCCCCGGAGAAGAGAGCTGTCGGGAAATACCGGCATCCTATCCGGCTTGCCGCCGTGATTGTTGAAATGACCCATTTTCACTCATTTCACGTGTCATCGCTTTCGTGAAGGATCTCTCTCCCTCTTGACACAAAAAGTACCCCAATTGGTCTTGACAGTCTGTGAGACATTCTTATTTGGACATCGTATGATTATTATTATTATTTTTAAATAACCAGGTTTATCACATTTAAAGTGGCTCCGGAGAAAAGAACAAAAAGATAAGGGACCTGCCAGTGGATGGATCAGCGACAGTGTCTGCTGCAAAGGGGCTGAGAATGGCAGCCGCTCTGGGGACCAGGGCAGGACGGGATCAGGGGTGGCAGGCGGGGTCAGGGGTCAGGGGTGGCAGGCGGGGTCAGGGGTCAGGGGTGGCGAGCGGGGTCGGGGGTCAGGGGTGGCGGGCGGGGTGGGGTCAGGGGTGGCGGGCGGGGTCGGGGGCAGGGGTGGCGGGCGGGGGCAGAGGGAGCTTGGGGTAGGAGCTGGGAGCCCACACTTCTGGTCTTATTCTCCCCCGAATTCTCTCTGGCCTGGACTACTTAGGGCCCTAGTGTCCTCCATGGAGGGAGTTGGGGTCTCTTCGGTGCCCCCGGGACTATGGGAATGGACACAGTCAATAACATGTGATTTCACTCTTCTGTGATACATGAAATGAAAGCAGCAATTGAACAAACAGACAAACAAAAGCTCCTAGACACAGACAACAGTGTGGTGGTCACCAGAGGGGGTGGGAGGGGAGTTTATAAAGGGTAAAGGGGGCCCCGCATATGGCGATGGGAGATTTGACCTTGGGTGGTGGGCACACAGTGCATGTACAGAGCATGTATCATGGAACTTTGCACTTGAAACCTATTTGATCTTTTTAACCAAAATCACCCCACTACATTTAATTAAAAATAATAAAAGAATAGAATAAAAAAAGTTTTTTTAAACATGAGCTTCCCATGTTTCTATAGATGGATGAATTTCTGCTCGGTAGGACGTGTCAGGTAGTCAGACTCCTCCTGTTCCTTCTCCTGGAGACACGAGGAAAATCCCAAATTTCTGCTTGTCAATAAAGCCACATACCTTGTCTTTTAGCCTGGTTGGGCCTCACTTCTGCTTCTCTCCTGGGCCCCGCCCCTCAGATCGCACTCACCCAATGGGGTGGCAGGTCTCCGCCAGCAGCCGCCCCGCCCACTTTGCTGTTTGCAGGTGCCGCTGACTCAGAAAACTGTGTCACCATGAAGAAGACACTTGCAGATGAATTCTTTTATTAGGTTCTCACCGCAACTGTGTGATGTTGCCCATGAATGACAACAAGGAGGCCAAAACATGAGGTGACTAAAGGGGGCCAGGTTCATGGACCCCTGAACCCAGTTCTTTCCAGAATGCCCTCCCTCCTTCTGAGGGTCAGGAGAGCCAGCGCGACGCAGGGCGGATGGCGGGTACAAAGCAAGGGTGCTGGGAGCCCGAGAAGGGGGTTGATTTCAAGCATACAGCGCAGTGATTCAACGTGTTAGCCGTATGATGGGATCACCACAGGGGGTCTAGTAACCATCTGTCATCACGCAGCGTTATGATGATGATACCGACTATTTTCTCTGCGCTTGCACCCTCTCCCACGACTTACTCATTTCTTTACAGCTGTAGGTTTCAACTCTTATTCCCTTCCAACTTTGGCCCCTCCTTCCCCCCTTCCCTTATGCAACCATCAGTTTATTCTGTCTATTTTTTTTAAAAAATGGTAGGTCGATATATATATATGGTTTTTAAAAGCTAGGGGAGCATGCGCACTGGGACACAGGTTAGCTCTCCTTGAAGCCTGTTATATGCATTGCACATGAACAACAAAAGCCTCAAGTTGGAGAATATTAAGTCTTAGGACTTCAAGAATCACTCTCAAAAATTAAAAAGTATCTCTATGTTATTAAGAATAGAACTAAACACAAAAAAGTAAGAGGGTAAATTATGTGGATTTCACCACAATTTTATAAAAAAAAAAAAAATCATTTGACTGTGGGTGGTGGGCACACCATGCAATATGCAGATCACGTATCATAGAAACATACCCTTGACACCTACCCACATGATCTTATTAACCGATGTCACCCCATTACATTTAATAGGAGAAAAAAGGAAGACACAGTCGAAGGGAGGTTACACTCAGGGAGTTCCGTCTCTCCAGGGCACGCCTGTCCTGTTCTTATCTGCAGACCTTCGCAGAGCCTGGAGCTGGGCGCCATGAGCACCGGCTGGGTGAGCAGAGGCCGGGAAACAGCAGCAGGAACCTGACTGTGAGCACCGCAGGGGCAGGGAGGGCCTCGTTCCCGGGGGCATTGTGCACCGGAAATGGATCCTCCCCGGGTGGAAAGTGATCCTGTGTGGTTAGAGCACTGAGTTTCAAAAGGAAAAACGAAGGAGCAAGGGTCAGGTTATCACTGAGGAGAAACGGGAGTGTTTGAGGGATTCGCACACTGCTCGCCAGGCAGTGCAGCCCCGAATCTCTGTTCTGAGCAAAGAGATGACTTGCCGGTGTGAACAAGCGAGAGAGGACCTGCAACAGTCAGGTGGGCGTGGACAGTGCTGCCTGGAATCTCCAGCCACGCCCACTGGAGCCACTACCCACTTTCCTTTGCCAGCTCATCTTTGAGACTAGCCTGTCTCCTAGTCTAACACATTTGTTATGAGAGGGCTGACCGGCCCCTGTTGGTTTGCCGGAAAGGTGCCTGGTGTTAGCCTGGGAGTCCTGCTTCCCAGGGACCTTCTCACCCCTGGGTCCCTGTGCTGACCACCATCTCTGCTGTCCAGACAGCTCCTCGGCCCTGGAAACACAGGAGCATCACGGACTCTCCCTCAGACTCACCCCACCCCATCCAGTCTCCTTGTGAGGACCCCTGAGACTTAGAACCCCTGTCCCCTTCCCACTGCCGCTCTCCCAGGCCAAGCCACGGTCACCCCTTCCTAAATTTGTGTAATAGCATCTTAATTTGGCCTCTTGCTCCTTTGACAAGTAATTTTTATCATAATCAGAGTGATGACTTAAAAATACCAATCTGACCCTGAGCTATGCCGTTCAGTAAGCCCAGTAGTTATATGCAAACTCCTTGCCCCAACGCAAAAGACTCATCGTCGCCGAGCCACGCCTGCGTGTCCAGGGCATCCACGGAGGTTCTCGCTCTCTCGTGGAGGGAACGGGCCAGGGGACAGTGTAGGAGGGCGAAGGCTTTTCCATCTCGTCATGAATAATGGGAACCCTAGAAAATAACTTTCCCTTCTTCTCCTTGAAGGTTATGACTTAAGGTACGCTAGCATCTCCCATGTGGCGAAGGGAGAGGACTTATTAATGGTGAGAAGCTGAATCTGTTAGTTCATGCCTTCCCGGTGGGCAGGGTCCCCTTGTTCAAGAGTCCTCACTGGGCGTTCTGTCACCTCTCGTCACCCATTCTTTTGCATCAGGTTTTTTCTCTCTTTTCCTTTCTCCCTTTCCAGACCTGGGGGTACCTGAGTACACACATCTACAGCTTTGGATCCAGAGACCAAAGTCCAAGTTGAACCTGAAGCCTAAAACGCAATTTCTACTCCTGGTTTTACCACGGTTTTGCTGCGGGCTATCAGATGCTTGTCTGGTTACAAATGAAACGTGGTTTCTCCAGTTGGCTAGTGGTCTGTTTGTTCAATCCACGTGTCCCAGGGCCTGTTTGTGGGGGAAGAAGGGGGGGCTAGAAGGGACTCAGCATAGTGAGGAACTCACATGTTAGAGGCACCCAGAGCTCACACCCATAAAGACAGATGAGAGTATTCAGTTCCCACCTCGCCTCTCACCTCACCCTGGACATTCGCTGAGTAAAGTAGTCTCTCTCTCTCTCTCTCTTTCTCCCCCCCCTCTCTCTTCCCCTCTCCTTCTCTCTCCCCCACTCCCCCTCTCTCTCTTCTCAGCTTCTCTCCAGGTACCTCAAGAATAACAGTGTCTTTAGAAAGAAAAGGGCTTGGCTTAGGAGCCAGAGAACCTCGGTCTAACTGAATGACTTGAGACCAACTATTTTCTCTGCAAACTTCTGCTTCCTTATTTGTTAAAAAAAAAAAAAAAAAAAGGAGAGGGGGGTTGGGGCCTAAACTCTCTCGTGTTTGGTATTGACGCTAGTTGTTCAGATAAACTGCATGATTGGGACAGAAAGTGGCAAGGCAGCCGCAGCGGTGTACCCTGGCTGGGGTGACAGAGGGCGGCCAGGCCAGGCCAGCGGCGCCAGAGTGGGCGGGAGCTGCGCTGGTCAGCAGAGCAGGTGCACAGGGAGGCGACGTGGATGGGAGGTGGCCCTCCTGACACGCCCCAGGGGAAGGCATCACCGGCAGAGGCAGCAGCTTGTGAAAAGCATCCAGGCCACAACGCTGGCTCCGTGCGGCCACCATAAGGCAGGAGAGAGGAGTGTGGCCCCTTCTGACTCGCCGAGGGAACCAGACCCGCGTGGGGCAGGAGTCTACGGTCTTCAGACCACAGCAGTGACGCGGTCAGCTCCGCGCCCCGAGTTGGGCCAGCGGGGAGGCAGGGAGGCGGCCGGCCGGGCCGGGGGACGCTCCACGGTAATGAGAGGAAATAGGAAATGTAATTAACATGTCTGCCACCAGAAATGAGAGCTAAATCCATTACCCTCCTCCTCCAGTTTCTATGATGAATCACTGTGTTCCAATTATGATTTTGCAAGTATTTCCTTGAGGAAATATGTCAGGGTTCCGCCATGGGAAAGAAGGAAATGGAGTCATGAAAGGTTAATTTATTGCAGTGACTGAATTTTCTTTAAAGGAAGAAGAAAATAAAGACAGCAGAAAGGCAGGGACGTGGGCAGCCGCTCTCCCTGGCCTTTGTGGCTCAGTGGGTTGAGCATCATCCTGTGCGCCGAAAGGTCGCCGGTTCAGTTCCCACCCAGGGCACGTACACCCAGGTTTCTGGCTCGATCCTCAATCAGGGTGCATGCAGGAGGCAGCGACTGATGTTTCTCTCTCTCTCCCTCGCTCACCCTCCCTTCCTCTCTCTCTCTAAAATCAATAAAAACATATCAAAAGGTTTTTGAAAGCAGCTCTGACTGGATCACCTGCTCGGAGCAGGGAGCATGGGCAAAGGGAGCCCGAGGTATCCGAATCCTTCCAGAGTCACATCGGGGCCTATGATGAGGGACGGCAGGGAGCACCCTCCGTGCCGGTCAGTGCACCTTGCATCCCCGGCCCCTGTCACTCTGTTGTGCCCTGAAGGCACTTTAAGGAAGGTGGCACCCCTGGTCTGGGGGGTGCTCGTCTGGCTCTAGCACATGCTGCACACCGGGGTGGGGCTGCATGACCTGCCCCTGCCCTCCTGAAGCTTGATGCCAGAGGTGAGGAGGCTCGGGCTTATGTAATGGGAAAGGAAGGCTGGACAGAAGGTTTCTCTTCGGGCTGAAGAGCAGGCCCACCCTGCCGAGGGCGGGGATCCAAGCCAGTGAAAGGAAGTGGTTACCAGCCCTACCTCACATCAGCCAATGATTCTCTCCGGGAAGCCGACCCCTCAGTGGGTGCAGAAAGGATGGGTGCATTCACGGGGCATTCATCTATTCATCCACACCCTTACCATGTAACTGGGGATTCGAGGAAGGATGAGCCAGGCCCTGCCCCTGCGGACTGCACAGGAATGTCAGGAGAGCATCGCCACACGAGGGGAACAGACCTCAGCCAGTGCCATGCATGCGGCGTCATAGGCTCCCGGACCCAGAGCGGTGAATCCCGCCGGGGGAACCAGAAGTTCTCCAAGAGGAAGAAAGCTCTGCAGTGAGCCTGAACCGACAGGGGAAGCTTTTCTGGTGGCCGGATGGACTGGGGGGGCCAGAGAAGGTCCCAGCAGAAGCCCCAGCCCATGCCAAGCAAAGCGAGGAGACCGAGAGCAGAGTGGTGAGTGTAGGGAGCCCAGTGCAGGTGTCCGAATGACAGGAGAGGAAGTTGGGGAGTCACACTTCACAGACGCCATGTCCACCACAGCATGGGTTGTGCCAGGGAGTTTGGGTTTAATCCTGATGACATCAGGGGACTGTCATCATGGGTGACTGTTCAGCATGAGGTGCTTTTCAGCATGAGGGTGACATTTGGGTTCTAGAAAGACCACTTGGGAAGCGCGGTGGAGGGTGGCCAGGAAGAAGGAAGCCTGAAACCCACAGCACTCATCCTAGGAAAATTCTGGGGCCTGAATAATGGTGGGGACAGTGAAGGCAAAGAGAGGTCACCCTGGCGGCTCTGACGGGCATCGGAGATAAGCCAACAGAGGCCGAACGCAGATCAGTGGACACTTCTGTCTGGAGACATGTTCTACCACAGTCATCACTTCGGGGGTACAGTCTAGGAAATGATAGTGTTCTGGGGGGCGGGACACATTATTTCTTAATTGGAAGCTGCTTTGTAATGACTGCAATCCAATCTGTTTTTATTCCAGGTGTGGATTTTATTCGATCCCCAAGACAACCCTGCAAGACAGGCAGCGTGCCTCTTCTTTAGAGACGGAGAAGTTCAGGAGTTGGGTGGGGGCTTGGCAGGAAGCTGGAGTCGGCAGCAGAACCCACTCTGGAACCAGAGCAGATGGCCTCCATCCCTTCCTCCGTCTTCTCTGTTGGCCTCGTCACCATCAGACTGGTCCCAGGCCTTGCAGACACGGAGTTCCATTAGGCACGTGAAAATCACTGTCCAGCGGAGCAGAGATCTGCCTAGGCTGCTATGGAAGGAGGCTGAGCCCGGGCTCTGTTCCCACGTCCACCCACAAAGGAAGGAACCTCTACCTCCAGGACTCAGGAGGCTTTGGAAATGAGGTGACATTCGCCCTGAGGGTGAATGCAAACTCTCCAGATGCAGAGCACCCCCTAGGCTCGGAGCTTTGCCCCTGAAGTTAACTAGTGGGAGAATCTACCTTGACCCGTGTCGAGTCAGCCTGGAGCTGCCTTTTGCCTGTGACCGTCGCTGGTTTTCTGGGTAAACCTTCTCAGTGTCCTCTGCTTCTCTGTGGGGGCCTGTCCTTCTGTCCCCTTGGCCTCGCCCACAAAGGCCACGTGGGGGTCTCTGGGAGCAGCTGGGGCGCTGACGGTGGGTCCTGGAAACGCTGAGCTGTTCTGCACTTCGCCTTGGGCGGAGGCAGTGACCTTCACCTTCGTTCAGAGCGGTCACGTCACCCACGCCAACCCCGTCCTCCCCTGAGCAGCGGCGGGAACGCGACTCCCTGTCCTCGGGGCCTCGGTCCAGCGGGGCCAGCGGCTGCAGATGAATAATGAAGTCACTGTTGACAAGAAATCGTAATCTTAGGGCAGTTCAAGGTAAAGACAGACACCAGCCAGGAACAGCCAAGAACAACACGGCCGGGACACGCGGAGACAGGGGCCTCCAGCCAGACGCTGCTTTTTCTCCAAACGCTGTCGCCAAAAACTCGGTCAGAAAATCTCTCCGTCTCCTGGGTACCCTCCGCGTATCCGTAGTCACGGTAGTGAAAATAATTAACTGTGATAGCTGAGTGCCTACTGTGTCCCCAACTCTTGTTTATACTATTTATTTTAAACCTAACCTTCCCCCCGCAGCCCCCTGCAAACGATCTGAGTAGGTGTTATTACGGAAAAGGAAACAGAGAGGTTGAGTAATCTGTTGAAGTCACACAGTTAATTAGTAATAGAGTAAGTTGGGTCCAGGATGTGAACCTAAGTCTATCTACTCTTCAGATTTTCACTTTGGTTCGCCAAGTGCGGACACCGGTTCTGAAGAGAAGGTTTTATTCATTTCTGAGTCTCTGCATTTGGCTCAATGCGTCTTAGTATTTGAGGGTAAGGGGGATCCTTTCTAAACACGTGAAGGATAAAGCCCGACTCCCCCTGAAACCGCACCTGTGCCCATGAAAAGTTTTGCATCAAGTTTAAAGGTATTCACAGGCTTTTCTGGAAAAACCACCTGTGAACTTCATTCAGTCAGACATCTTGATGAAACTCCTTTCTGTGGACAGATTTAGGGTTACAGTTGCCGACCTGAGGCTGTCATTCGGGGCAGGGCTCTCTGACGGCCTCTGCCCTCCCTGCCTGGGAGGACCTGCTGGTCAACCCCTGCTGTGCAGGGCCCAGGAGAGTCGGAGGGGACCGAGCCAGCGTCCCTGCATCGCGTCTCATTGATAGCTGGGCTCGTTGGCACCGCTTTCTTCACACAGTGAGTGTCACAGCTAGGACATAATAATTATCCTTCTCCCCACTTTAATGGTGAGACAATAGCAAGTCAACAGGGGCTTCATCTAGAATGGGGTTGGATGGAAATAACAGGAAACCCAATTCCGGCTGATGTAAATGACAGAAGGACCTAAAAAGGCAGAAATGGGCCAGGCTGCTAGAGAAAGCTCACCTGGGGCTCTTCAAAGTCACCAGGGACCCAGATGCTGTCTCTCTATCGATATGCTGCCTTTTATCAGTTTCACCTTAACAGTGGCTGCCCTTCAGAAAGGCTTGCTAACGGTGCCCACCTGCAGAGGCAGCGCCCACAAGGGCCTTGGGGTCACTCTGATGGACCTCCGTTGGTCAGCACCTGCCCCGAGCTAACCACGGCTCCCTTCCCCATTCCACCTCGTGTTCTTTAGGGACAGTCTTCTGTGCCAGGAGCTTTTCTACGTGGTGGGGACACATTGTTGAACGAAGCCGACCGACCACTGTCCACTGGAGGTACATAGTCTGCACTGTACATAATCATAAGACACACAGATGAGGGTGATAGGCAGCTAGGCAGTTACATAGACAGAAACGTAACAATGGCCATGATTTATGGAGAAATCAATGCCCACAGGCACTGCACCAAATGTTTTGTGTGGTTTTTTAAGTTCTTTTTTTCCCCTTATTGATTTTAGAGAGAGAGGAAGGGAGAGGGAGAGAGAGATAGAAACATTGATGAGAGAGAACATCAACTGGCCGCCTCCTGCATGCCCCCCACTGGGGATTGGGCCCATAACCTGGGCATGTGCCCTGACCGGGAATCGAACCGGCGACCTCTTGGTGCCTGGGTTGACACTCAACCCCTGAGCCACACCGGCCGGACTGTACCCGATGTTCTTAACGTGCATTATAATTCAAGCCTCAGAATATCCTTGTGTTATTGTCCACAGTTTACTAAGCTCATGCAGTCAGCAGGGTGGAAGGATCCATGCGTAAGTTTCTTTGTGGGGTGAACCGCGCCCCCCTGCAAGGAAATGTCTACCCCTCTTCGGATGAACTACAAGTCACATGCCAAGTAATGTGCCAACATGGACTCAACTGGCCTCTTATTAATTTAGGTACAGGGGTGGAGTTCAACCCTTGCATTACTCTTTGGCTAATACAAAGTACTTAGAGCACCGCATAGAAACTGGTTTTCCCAGATAAACAGTTGTCTGTATCCATGTATACGTCCCATGTGTCCCTGTTGACACTGTCACCTGGATGGTTTTTAACTCTTCCCATATAATGTTGTAGTTATCATCATCCTTTTTGACTTTTTAGGAAATTGACAATTTCTTATCCTAAAAAAAATGTGAAAAGAACTGAAAATTATGAAAGCGTAGGGAAAAGACCATTCATACTGAAGCAACCCAGAAGCAACCACAAACACTTGGCATAGTTTTTCCTAGTTTTTTTTTCTTCGTTTGTATTTTCACAGAAGATTATATTCGCTGTACCATCTTGCACGGGGCTCATTCTAGTTACCATCGCATCTCCCGGTCTCGTGTCATTACAACTTCATTACCCTTATTTTCAGTGTGATAACTCCAGTGTGTCCCTTGTGCCCATTTGATTAGTCCTTCTTTTGCTGTGGGACATTTAGATTCCCTATGAAGACATAAAGTACTTGTATTTATTCAAGTTCCATGTACTTTGGCAATGGCGAGTTATGTTGAGACATGCCTAGATACTTTTTACTGTCTACATGTACAAAATGAACCCCTCATCTTCTCCCAGATAACAAATCAAAGGAAAATCATTGTTTCTCCTACATCCCCTCACTTGCACAGTTCACGGCGCCCTGTTGCCAGGTTGGCCTGGCTCAGAAACGTCCCACCAGCCTGGCCCCCCGTTTCTCGAGAACTCATGCAATCAGCCTCCTGCAGGGGAGAGTGACGTGACGTTGGGGCCTCCCTGCTCCCACTTTCAGAGCAAATCAGAAGCCAGGTTCTTTTATCTCAAGTTTTCTTGACGTAAGAGCCAGGGCTATGACTTGAACATCTCCACATTTGTAAGGAGTAAGTTCTTGATGAATTTCAGGTACATGGACGCTGAATGAATAAGGACATCATCACTTTTACCTTCTCTTAGTGATAAGAGAGTCTGCGTCTCTAGATTTCAAACATGAATACCACTCCGTTCCTTCACTGAGGGCTTGCCGCATGCAAGAATCATGAATTACTAACATGCCCGACTGGTGTAGCTCAGTGGTGGAGCGTCGACCCCTGCACCAAGAGGTCGCCAGTTTGATTCCCGGTGAGGGCACATGCCCAGGTTGTGGGCCCGATCCCCAGGGGGGAGTGCAAGGGGCAGCCAATCGATGTTCTCTCTCATCGATGTTTCTCTCTCTCTCTCCCTCTCCCTTCCTCTCTCTAAATTCAGTAAAGAAAAATTATTTTAAAAATAACAACAATAATAAAAATAGCAACTAGTTAAGGCCTGCTGTGTGCCGGGCACTCTCCCTAGTGCTGCCCACGGTTTTTCTTTATTGCTGACTGCCCCAGATGTGAACAGCAGCCTTTCCTTTAACAGATGAGCATAATGAAACATAGTGTGACTTGCCCATGTGTCCCTGTTCATGCTGTCACCTGATGGCTTTTAGGTATACCCCCAATACACGTTTATTAGGTTATGTCATGGGGCCCACTAAGGGAACCCCAACCATATCCCGGCTATCTGCTTCTATTCCCATCTGGGAACCGAGGAATGTTTATCGATAGAAGAGTCTGGGAAGCCAAAGGGTTCACGAAAAGAGAAATGTATTTTCGTATGTTCTATAATAAATGTCTCCCAGTAGTGTGTCATCGTGGTTTTATCCTCCGGTGTTGCCCTGAGAGGCCCGGTTTCCAACGGGGAAGTTTGCTCGGGTCTCACCTGTCTCTGGGGAGGTCTGGGGACAGCCCTGGGGGTGAGAGCTACAGGCATCGATTCCAAGGCACTTACCCCCAAGTCTCACCAATGCCATCGACGTTTAGGCACTGGGCAAATTGTGTAGACTTCATATCGGTTTCCTCTTATTTAAAATAACAATGCCTCTACCTACATACAGGAATTTTTTAGAAGAACTTTTAAAAATACTTGAAAATTACAACTACCATGCTAGCACATGTTACATATTATTATTGTTATGGTGGTGGCCCCAAAGGCTTCCTGCTTGCTAGGCGGTTATCCCCAATGGCAGGGACAAGCTGCCGGCCACCGGGAGACGCACACTGAATATTATTGGCAAAATCGAGTAGACAATAAAAAAGGGAGAGATTGCAAACAGAGGGGAGAGATGTGGAGGGATTGGGGCTAAACGCAGCGATGGGAATTGGAAGTCATTCTGTGGTCTTTCCAGCCACGCCGTGAACCATCGCTATGGTCTGGAAGGGTTGGTTAAGAGCTCATCTTCTGATAAAGGTGCACCACTGGGTACATCGCAGACATGTTCACACACCCAACGTTATGAACTTCATCACTCCCAGTCTAATAACTGACCGTCCATGAGACCTGTCTTGCTTTTAAAAACATGTTTTAGAAGACATTAATCACTTTCTGTTGCTTATAATTAGTCCGGCAAAGAAGACTAGAGACGCTTCCTGATGATCAATGACAGTGTCTGCTTCATATTGAGCTATAAAATAGTCTATATCTCTAGAGAACGCCTCTTGGTATGAAAATACATACAGTTCAGAACAAAATGTATGCAAATCATTTTTTGTATAAATGGCTGATCTAGCAAAGAGAGAGAGGGAAATTCTCAAAGTCCAGAGGTGAGGAGAAAGTTGAAACCAGAGAGGTTAGCGATCATTAGAGCTGGTATTTACCCTGGCAGTGTTTCCTGATCCCTGGCGGGCTAGTGCCTGGGTTTCAATGGCCACACACGTGTGCAAGGACAAAAGAACAAAGCCTGGGCCTCAGCATAAATAGGGCCCCCAAAAGCTAATGCTCTTAAGGGGTGAACTCTTACAGGGTGAAACACATGCACGCGCACACACACAGAAGCTTAGGGATAATTACCTGGCACCTTCTCAGCTGGGTGGAAAAAAAATCCCTGGATATTTCTTAAACCACATGCTAAGACTCACAAGAGCTCGGGACAAGTCAGTCTACACAAAATCCACATAAAAACCAGTGTTTCTAATTCAACTTTCTTCATCTGATACAGGACCTTGGTTTGGAGGCCACTCAGAGGCTTTTCAGGGCTTTGCACACAGGGGGACTGACACGCGTCTCCTCTCTACATTGTCTACTGGCCACCAGTAACCATTGGCTCGAAAATATTGATCAGGGAAGCCCAGAAATATAGGCGTGGGAGCAGAATACTACTATTGCCCATGAGCTCACATCCTGTGTTACAGTAGCAATGAATATTGTTACATTTGGATTCTTCAATTGTAAAGTCATGTGTGTAGGAAAACCACAGAAGAAAGCTTGTAGAGGGAAAGGGATAGAATGAAGGGAAATTTTGAAAATTTCAA
This sequence comes from Molossus molossus, assembly GCF_014108415.1. Taxonomy (NCBI): domain Eukaryota; kingdom Metazoa; phylum Chordata; class Mammalia; order Chiroptera; family Molossidae; genus Molossus; species Molossus molossus. The sequence continues at coordinate 5,940,725 of NW_023425350.1, read as the reverse complement.
TCAATTTAAAGAAAGGTAAAGAAAGAGCACAAAGGTACTGCGTTAAAGTGGGCCAAGGAGAAATCACAAAATAAGGTGGAACAAAATCAAACGTATAATTAAGTTGATAAATATAAATGGGCAATAGTCTCGAGTTAAAAGGCACACACGCTGGTGCATTCCAGCATCATTTGAGAAAGAGCACATGCCAAATGCTTCTGGAGAATTGAAAACAGGGAACCCACCAGCTCATTTAAAGAGATAATTGTATCCATGACACGCGTATTTGTCTCCTACGGCTACGTCATGAATTGCTGCAAACAAATGGCCTAAGAAAAGATCATTTATTAGCTCACAGTTCTGTAGCAGCTTAAAGCAACACAGATTTATTATCTTACAGTCCTGGAGGGCAGAAGTCCAAAACGAACCTCATGAGGCTAACGTCAAGGTGTTCTCACGTCTGTGTTGTTTCTGGAGTCTCCGAGGTACAACCCGATTTCTTGTCTTCCCCAGTGTCCCAGGGCCTCCTGCCTTCCTTGGTCTGTGGCCCCTTCCTTCATGTTCAAAGCGCATCAGTCCGAGCTCTGCTTCCACTATCACAACACTTTTTTTCTGACTTTGACTCTCTTTCCTCTCTCGAAGGACCCTTGTGATTTCATCGGGCCCACCTCGGTAATCAGAAAGTGTCCGTATGTCAAGATCCGGAATGTAAGCCATCTGCAAAGTCTCCCTGAGTCATGTAAGGAAACACAGTCACAGGTACTTAGGTTTAGATGAGGACATCTTTGGGGATACATTCTTCTGTCCACCCTACAACCATACAGCGGACTACTACTCAGCGGTGAAGAAGGAGCATGCTATTGATACGGTGACCGCTTGGAGGAATCTTGAGGCCATTACTCTGTATGACAGAAGCCACTCTCAAAAGCCCACACACGTATGACCGCCTTGCCACAGCGGATTTGAAAGCACAAATCTGTAGCAATAAAGAACAGATTGGGCCAGGGCTCGGGGCAGGGAAGCCGTGACCACAAAGGGATAGCAGGAAAGAATTGGTTGAGGTGACGGAAGCATTTCATACTCTGATGGTGATGACGGTTGCATGAATTGATGATACCTGTGTGACATTTCATAGAACTCTATGCCCCCAAAACTTAGAGTTAATTTTATACTATGTTAAGACAATAAAAGCGTACCGCAGGCAGGAGATGTGCAAATGTCCATCTCTCTCTGCTGGAGCATTTTGCAAAGGGCTCACCTGCTTTGTCCACCTCTAACACCCTAGTCACACATCAGTGAGGAAACACAACCTCTGGTCCTGGAGGCCTGGCGCCCGAGGGAGCCTGGAGCACGTCACGGGCACCAAGGCTGGTCCCCTGCTTGGCACCACTGACCGAGAAATCCCTCTATAGCAATGCTTTCAAACACGTTTTATTTAGTGCTTTTAAAATATATTTATATCTTTGGCCTTGTTTAACATTTTTTACTGAGTTTCCTTTTCCTTTCAAGAAGCAGAGGCCAAGAAAAACAGAACATGAGTTACGGGAGCCTCAGCCAGAAGTCTCCCGAGACGCCACGGTCTCCTGGAAAATTCTCCTCCGGAGTTTACGAGACAAATATAAATATATGCTGGATGAAGTTTTCAGTGACCTTCAAACTGTTTGCATTTCAGGAAGATTCCAAGAAGAGTTTCTATCCCTGGCAGGTTCTTGGGTTTCTGGACTTAAATTAAAAAATCTAAACCAGAGCACCCTTCAGGCAAAGTGTCGGCGAAGCAGCGTGACCGGGAGACCCAGCCATCAGAGTACCTGCTGGGTTTTTATAAAACGTGTCCAGTGCTTTTTCGATGGGGCTCATTTACTCCAAACAGCTTTAGGCAGCAGGGACTGGTATTCTCGGCAAACAGAGGAGGAAATGGGGTCTCAGGTTGCGTAGTTCAAGGTTACCTCGCCTGGAAGAGTCTCAAATTCCTTGTGGGAGAAGTGGGTTTATAGTACCTGTTTGCCAGGGTTGTTACAGGTTTAGCATTGAAGTGAAGAACATAGTAGGTGCTCAATAAATGACAAGTGTCATTACATGTGGGTGAACCAAGGGTTTGGGTCTCCACTCCGGCTCAAAAGGGCAGGTGCTCTCCATGGCCAGCCTCTGCCACCAGGCAGGCCCTCGCAGCCCTGTGTTCCTTGCCGAGGACACCGGTCTGCCTTCCTGGCTCTTAATGGGAAGAGCCGTCAGCCTCTGTGGCCCCATCTGTGAATCACGGGACCTCACTGGCATCCCTCTTCCTTCTGCCTCCAAAGACAAGGGCTCTTCTTCTGCAGGACTTTGTTGTCATTCGCTTTGGTGACCGGCTAGAGGTGTCAAAAATAGACAATATAGATTCAACCCAGAGTGTGATGTCTTCCATCTGTGATGAGGAGGATCCATTTCCAATTCCCAGCACCTTCCCAATGAAAGGTGACAGCCGTGAAGACGTTCCCTCTGTCTTTACAGGACCAGGGAGGTGCTCATCACCCCCCGGGGGCCCTTCCTCCACCGCGGCTCATCCTGCCACCATGCGGTTGAGGTCGGGGGGATTCTCGCTGTGCCACCTCCTGATACTTGAGGTGAGGAGACGCCCGGCCTTACGCCTCTAAACTGCTCATACTCGGGTACCTCCTGCGTACCCAGGTCATGGAGATGCTGGGGGTGGGGGGCAGGAGGAATGAGCAGGATCTGAGCTGCATCAGGACTGGAGCAGGGAATTGTGTTCACACCTACAACACGACGAGGCATCATTCCATCGGATCCAACGGGAGAGCCAGCCCTTGGATGCAGGAAAGTGCTCTGTCTCAGAGAACATACAGGTTTATGTTTGATGTTTTCCCCCTTGTTTTAAATATTGGGTGGCCATTTTGGAAAAGATATTTTTAAAAACTGGGCGGGGGGGGGGGGGGCAGTGAAATAATTACCTCTAACCCCTCACTGACAAAAGTTAAGAACGGTTAATATTTTGAGTATTTTCTGATATTTTTCTAGTCACATCTCTCTTTATATAGTTGAGATCATAGTATGTGTGTGTGTGCCCTGCTCTCTTCATTTAGTATAAGCCATTAATATTCTTTCTTATCATAAAGAAACCAAAGAAAGAAGGAAAACTTTTACAAATTGGAAGAGATTGCGGCGGGGAGGGGCAGCTTTAGCAAAACGGGATTCTGGATAGGGTCCTGGAGTAGAAAGGTTCATTCATGAAGAAACTCAATTGAGTGAATTCATTGAGTGAAACTCAATGACACTCTAGTTCAGCCGCCCAACTTCCTGGTTCTGGAAATCATTCACTGGACCGTTCTTCTGTGACCCTGGCTGACAGGCACTGGGACGTCTGTCCTACCTTTGCAACTTTTCTGTAAGGCTAAACTCATTCAAAATAAAATGTTTTAAGAATTGCTTCATCATAGATATAATGTGTATCTTTAAAATTTTTTTTTCTTTATTGAATTTTTGAAGAGAAAGATAGAAACATCGATGAGAAAGAACATCGATTGGCCGCCTGCATGCCCCCCACTGGGGATCAAGACCACAACCTGGGCATGTGCCCTGATCGGGAATCAAACCAGCAACCTCTTGGTGCATGGGTCGATGCTTAACCATTGAGCCATACCAGCCGGGCTATAATGTGTATCTTTTATTTTTTCTGTGCTGCAGTGAGAATTTACTTAAGATGAAGCCCTAGAATGAAAGTACTGGGTCAAGGCTTTGGATATATTTAAGCTTTCTGATACATATTATCGAAAGTCTTTCAAAAACTGGTTTACCAATGAGCATTCTGACAATCAATATTTGAATATACCTTTTATAATGAAAACACAATTTTTTACTGATGGGATAGGTGAAAATGGATTACAGATTTTTTTTCAAGATTGCATTTCTTTATGTAAAAATACAAGGCTGTGTCTTTTGATTCTTGATATTTAAGAATTTTTTAATTGACTTGAATAGTCTATAAATAAAATGTGACAATTCTTTGTCTACATTATGTTACAAATTTTGGTTGTCTTGGAAATGTTTAAAAAAGATATTTTAATTGCATCAAAGTTCATATCTTAACAGAAACAGGCATTCAAATATTTTAAGTAGCGTTAGTACTAAGATCTGCACTAATGAACTAACAGGACTTATTAGACATTATTACCATGCTTTTCGATGCTTATTCTCGTTAGTGTGTAGAGGCCTCTGAAAGGCTGCCTGCTGGATCTTTGGGTTCATAGGGCCTCAGGAAGGGGCACACCTGCTGGGATTATTAAAAACCCCTGGTCCTAGGGTCTGGTGGAGAGGGGGCTGAATCAGGGAAGTGGGGGATATTTTAAGTCAGTGAAACTTTTCTATGTGATCCTGGAACCGTGACCATCGTCAAAACCCACCCACATTTACAGCACAAAGAATAAACCTTGATCTATGAATAATTTTAAAAAATCTAGGAGAAGGTGGTTCACTGGGCCTGAACAATGAAGAGACCGCATGGTGGGTGCTGGGAGGGAGGCGGGCTCCCTCCGTGTGAGTGGGATGTGGCCGAGGAGCGAAAGAGTGGAGGCTCCGCATGGTGATGGGTGAGAGGTTCTCACAGTCCCCAGTGCAGATCCACGTTTACCTGGATGGAGTTACAGGTAAATTTTCATAGATACATCTGTGTGACTGGTTTAATACACACACACATTTCCTTGCTGTGCCAGCTGGGCAGGCCTAGAAGCAATGACAGTCCAGTTGACCAAGCACACTTAAGGCCCAGATTTTGGTTTCTAACTCTCTTCTTCAATTAAAGTAACCAGGGCTTCTTGGAGACAAAAATGGTTGATTCTCAGACTGAAGCCAGGAATATACCAAGTGAGCTGGGAGCATTTTGTAATGTCAGAAAGTAGAGAAATGCTCCACACACACACTCACACACACACACACACACTCTCACCCACTCACACACACACACTCACACATACACACACTCACACACACTCACTCAGACACTCACACGCACTCTCACACTCACTCAGACACTCACACACACTCACACACACACTCACACACACATTTGCAGTGACGGAGGGTGTAACTAGGACACAGGAACCAACTGAAAAAGCTCCCAGTGGCCAAAACTGAAACAATGTTGACAAGAAAATGAATAAAGTAGCATAAAATTAAACCCAAACTATAAAATAAATAGCAAGGAGTTCATGTTAAGATCAGAAATGATTGAATAAGTAAATTAATAAGGAGGGGACTAGACAAACTTCTCCCGAGTGTTTATGAATGACTAAGTTGTATTATTGATGAATAGCATTGTTTAATATTTTTGAATGAATAAATGAGTAAATACCCTAAAAGGATAATTATCTTACATTTATCAAAATGATCCTTTCTGTAACAACTGCACTTGAAGTGCTCAGCTTCAATTTCGAAGTCAGAAGCCAGAGCCCTTGTGTTGCTGCTGGAAACACGGTCACTAAGTTAAGCTTGAGTCAGGTGCCCGCTGGTCCTCCAAACACTGAGCTATTGGAAGGATGCCCATGATGCTCAGCTCCTAAGCCATGTCAGGTTTGTTTTCATAGAGACTTCATCTCAGGTTGATTTGTTCTATAACAATAATTTTTAAAAATATGAACTGAGCCCTGGCCAGTTTTGATCAGTGGTTAGAGCATCAGCCTGCAGACCAGAGTCCCAGGTTCGATTCCGGCCAAGGGCACATACCTCGGTTGCAGTGAGTCCCCGGCCCCAGTTATGGTCGGGCGGGTGGCAGACAGACAATCAATGTGTCTCTCTCACACAGATGTTTCTCTCTCTCTCTCCTTCTCTCTCTCTCTCTCTCTCTCTCTCCCTCTCCTTCTCTCTCTCTCTCTCCTTCTCTCTCTCTCTCTCTCTCTCTCTCTCTCTCTCTCTCTCTCTCTCTCCCTTCCTCCCTCCCAGTCTGTCTGAAAATAAATGTAAAAATATCCTCGAGTAAGAACTAAAAAATATATATGTATATATATATATATGGACTGATCTTTGAACTCACATAGAAATAAAAGAGTTCAGTCTGCAAAAATCCTCATGATTTGTTATATCCTGAGCCCTCAGGCACAATAAACCCACATCTCGTGGGGAAACGTGTCATCAGAGTGGCTTTGGCCCTTTGAGAACATGTGTGTGCATTTTTTGTACCAAAGAGAGTCCAGAGTGTGACGGAGGGGGGCTGGGTGGGGACGAGCTCGGTGGAGCGACGCACTTCAGTTCTCCTGGAAACTCCCTGGCTGGGAGTCGTCCAGGTTTCGCCCTCGACTCAGTAAAAGAGCATCCGTGTTATTCAAAGCACCAGCGTTGAATCCGCACACACCTCCAAGTCCTTTGCATAGTTAAAAGCCCACTCCTTTGCATCGGGTGTGATTTTAAGCCTGACAGACATGCTCTTTGGATTTGCCATGAAGCCTTAGCCTCCCCACCATCCCTTCCCCCACCCACCATCCCCTCAGCACACAACCAAGAAGCATGGACTGTCTGCCACATGTCACGGATGGAGGGAAGGGAAGCCCGCGGGGGGTAAATGTCACCCGAGGTCAGGGCAACACCAGGCGGACCGCACCTGTGCAAATAAATGGTGCCCTGATGTTTTGTTTTTAGGGACACAGTTCAATTTCCCCAGCAGGGCGCCTGGCTCTAGAATACTGCTAGATGCAAGCCCAGCTCTGGGCTTTCTCACTGTGGAAGAATCTCTCCACGTGTCCCCTCCCTCAACACCTCCCACTCTCCCCTGGTCCCGTGAATGTCTGTCTCGTCTGCACTGCCCAAGGCTGGCCATCCCTGTACTGTGTCTGTGTTGGTCCTGGGGTGGAATGATGTCCAGTAGTGGTGTGGCATGGAACTGATCATGGTGAGACATTTAAGGATGGCAAGGTTGAGAGCTGGATGGGAAACTCGTATGTATTGATCGCCATTCCGTGCCCGGCTGTGGCCTCACCCTTTACAGTTATTCCCGTCGGTTACTGACCGAAGGAGTAGCCGTCCCACCTTAACGATGAAGGAAATCACACTCAGGAGACCAAGTCATTTGCCCGAGGTCATCAACCAGTCAGTGTCAGCAGCAGGGTTTGAACCCAGACTGGGTAATCCCGTAACTGGTGCTCTTTGTGCTAAAAGACACAGCGCAGTGAATTAGCAGTGTTCGGGGATTCAGTTCCTCAGAGATCAAGGACTAATCCCACGTGCAGTCATCACATGAATATAATACACCAAGCACCTGAAAAAGAAACAGAACGGGGAGTTTTCTATGTGTATGTCGTATGTCCAGGGAACATAGAAGTCTATTTTCATTGGCTTTCTAGACAATAAAAAAACCAGAACAGCTGAATAGTTTCCACTTGGACGTAAACGGATGTCTAAGTTGCAAAGGTGCCCAGAGCTCAGACTTACTTGACTTGCAGTTTAGGCATCCACCCTGCATTGCACAATCAGCAAATGGGATATGATGCAATTCTTTAAAACAGACTTTGCAAAACAAGTGTTGAGTAACCCGAATCTCTCTTTACCCTTGGACGTGCCCAGCAACCTTGCAGGCTGTTCGACAGAATGAAAAACACGCCCTTGGACAGCGGTTCAGCAAGGTACTCAAAGGCTCAGAAAAGCAAGAGGCTTTGCAGGGCTGTCAGAGACTCACTGCGAAGAAGAGCCCGGCCCCTCCAGCCCTGTCCTCCCGGCGTTAGGCAGAAGCCAGAGGAAGCCAAGAGCATCTGACACGTTTCAGTGCAGACATTGTGCTTCAGGGCCCAATGCAATGGTTGAGAACGTCCCACTCTGTTTCCTCTTAGAAAATCATGTGGCATTCCAAAAAAATTGGGGAGAAAATTAATCATGTATCAACTCATCACCCCAACAAGGGTTTTCATTTCCATATTCCCTTCCAGATGTCCTCTTCCTTCCTTCGTATGTCACGCTGCGGGACACAATACAGGAAGCACACCATCTACTGAGCCCTGTTGGGTTAGACGCTAGACTCGGTGGATTACATCTATAATCAGATTTATCACTGACATAAATTCTCTGAGGTCTGTCCAAAGATGTTCTCTCTTTTTACAGGTACGAATACAAACAAAGGACCCACAGTTGGTCTACTCTACGTTTTCTCATCTACCTTTATATCTCAGCATGCTATTTTACTATATGTGTCTAAATTAATATTTTAGTATCTACCATCTAAATATCAATAGATACATCACCGTTTACCCTGGAACATTAAGTTTTGTAGCAGGTACACATCTTAAGCTACAAAAATGAAAGTTTATAAGAAATGTAGCTTCCGTTTTGCTAGGCAGTGAAGACTTTAATCTCAGCAACAAGGGACGCACAGTCCTGAATCCTGGCACATTCCAGAGTGCGGGCGTGCTCTGGGTTCTTCATCCGTGGCCCGCATGCTGGGCAAAGCTCATGTGGCCCTTAGATCTTACCCTCTGTCCACGTGAACGTCCCCGATCCTATCCAGTTTCTAATCTCTGAATTCAGCCTCAAATTCTCTCCAGGTCGGGCTTCATTCAACTCTCCCTGATGGATGGATTGATCATCAACCTCTTCGTGGCTCCCGCTGTCCGTGGCCTAGTTTCTGTTTGCAGTGGAACTTCTGGCCTTCCGAAGGAGACTTTCGGGCTGGCCTCCACTGACCCATCACGGGCACCTCCACTGACCCATCATGGCTGGGTGGATGCTGGCATGCGTCAGGGCAAGAGAGGCCAGCTGCGTGCAGCCATCTCACACGTGGCCCGTGAGCAGGCAACGTGGAGAATTCTCTTCTGCAGCCGGGAAGTCACTCTTTTTTTCTGTCAGACCTTCCACTGATTGGATGCGGCCCACCCACAAGGCAGAGGGCAATCTGCTTTAGTTCAAGTTCGCCAACTCCCATATGAACCTCATCTAAAACATCCTCACAGAATATATCCAGAATAATGTAGACCACCTATCTGGGCACCGTGACTCCGAATTAACCAGCACCCATGCTTTGTAAGAGCACACACGGTGGATCCGTAGAGCAGAAAGGGGGACCCCTCTCCAGGGCTTCCGCTTGTTATCTTGAACCAGGGTCTCAACTTTTTATGATTATTCTGAGAGAGAGCAGTTTCTGAAAAACAAACTATATTTACAGTATGTGAGTTAATTTATTTAGAAATATTAATTATTCCAGGCACTGTGTTCATCTCTACAGACTCATTGGTGCATAAAATACTGTTCTCTGTCCCAAAGAATTGCCTTTACGGAGAAGTAGGTATCTAAAAAGAAGTTGTAAAACACTGAAATCGTTGCTAAAGCTGCAAGACAGGGTGCGAAGAAACTCCTGGTCGTTGGTCTTCCGTCAGTTTTGCTCACTGGCTTGCACGTCGGTGCGATGCCTCTGCTTGCACCACAGCGTTCTGGAAGGAACAGCTGTAAGAAATGTGTCGCTGTGTTGATGGGGTGGAGGGTGATGGGGAGACCTCGTCGACAGCATCCATGGTGCCCTTTATGAAACCCCAGGCTGAGAAGTTTCAAAAGGAAACAAAAGAGCTGTGTTTTCCTTAGCAACTGGTTAGCTTTCGCCTTAAGAACATAGTCAGTTGTACAAGTGGTTATGTATGCGGTTATTCTTTGCTTTGGCTAGGACGGAGGAAAAAGTCAAAGCTGAGGACGAACCTAGCAGCCCTTCAGGACCATGCGGCGTCCAGTTTATATGCTGACTATACTCCAGCACTTTCTCTCTCTCTCATTTTCTTTCACTAGAGTAAAAAAAAAATATCTTACTATATTTAATGTTTTATTGTCAGCCAACTCAATTTCATTTTGGAGAGACATAAAAAATTAGTTTGATACATAGGCAGATGGATGGATGGATGGGTGGATGGATGGATGGATGGATGGATGGATGGATGGATAGGTGGATGGATGGATGGATGGATGGATGGATGGATGGATGGATGGATAGGTGGGTGGATGGATGGATGGATGGATGGATGGATGGATGGATGGATGGATGGATAGGTGGATGGATGGATGGATGGATATGTGGATGGATGGATGGATGGATGGATGGATGGATGGATGGATGGATGGATGGACAAATGAAGGGTGAGATCGATTCTCCTTTGAGGGAGTTAGAGGCAGTATCACTGAACAGTGGGCAAGCCAGCTGGATACCGGGGAGTGCGTGGCTGTTTGTTGGGAGGAAAAGAGGGCCTCGTCCTTCTGGGGGTAGGTGAGATAGGGGTGCAGTCTGGAGCGCAGTAAACTTTGGTGAACTAAGCGACTTAGTAATCCCATCATCTAGCTGGCGCCCTTCGGAACGGGACCCGAGACTCGGTCATCACGGAGGGAGAGCTTCCTGCAGCGTGGAGGAGCCGTGTCCCTGTGGTCAGCTGTAATTGCCCTTCTCGCCTACCTCTTGCTGTTTTTGATAAGAGCCATTAGGAAAATAATTACAGGCTCCACTAATGTATTAATAACCCTGTAGATAGCCTTGCTCATGCTTCTGTGAAAGACTGAAATGTGTTAACCTGCTAAATACCCTCAGTCACAGGGTCATGTCAGACTTTATTCCAGCTGCCCGGCCTCTGCTGGCTGCACCTCGGGGCACAGATGTGCAGAAACAAAGCCTTTTCACTTCGTTTTCACTGCGCTCCTGGTCATGTCCCTTTTTAGGAACCTGAAATGACATACTGTGTCTGTCCCAAATGTCCTAAGAATGGGTGTCAGCTGCGAAGCCTGAAATAGACATGGTTTTGCTAACTATTTGATTCTTGAGTCAAGTTATTATAATTGCTAGACATCCTTCTTTAAATATAGAAGGAGAGACGAGTCGCACATGGGAGACACTCCGCGTTCAGATGTGGCATCAGATTTTTTACAAGAGTATCCTCAGCGTGGTGAGTGCCGTGCAATGAGAGAGTCCATGCATCCAAGTCAGGCAGACGGGGAGACACTACTAAGTGGATTCTGGACGTGAGAAGGTGCTTCTCGGGGTGGAGGGGTGGAGTGAAGGCAGGACTGAAACTGGAACACGCCCTTAGAAAGCCCTTGTCAAACAGCCACGGCCCCAGCTGCTAAGTCTGCTGTTTCCACTGATAAGTGAGTAGTTTCAGATTAAACAGTGTCGGCACACACATTCACCACAGACAAAGCGCACAGTGCGGGACCCAACTGCCTTCGAACCGCGTGATAACTTATCTTCCACAACCAGGGCGTGAGGCCGGAGCTGCCAGGCTGCCTGACAGTAGTGCCACCCGGCGCACTCGGCCAGGGCCAGGGAGTGAGCTTGGGGGCCAGTCTGTGTGGTTCGGGGTGTGCTTAGAGATGCAAAATGCCCGCCGGGCATCCTTCCCGTCCCCGGGTCCTACCAGGTCCCACCTGCCTGCACACACTGCCATTTAGATTCCAATATTTTGTGTGTGTGAAGTTCTAATCCCATATTTTCTTTTTCTTTTTTCATTTGTATTCATTTATTTTTGTTGTGAGAGGAGCTTGATACAGTTTGTTTTCTTGAAACTAACCTTAAGGAGGAGACCTAAATATGACGTGTTTATCTGAAGAAGCTATAGTGAAACAGCTGTGGTTGTTTTGAAGATGATGATGAAAAATTTAAAAATGACGTTATCTGTTTATCTGTCTATGGAAAGAGAAACGAGCAGAGTGGTCGCACTTGACCGAGATTGATAATGTTATCAACTTAGCCAATACATCTAGTTCTGTGTGTTTTTTCCCATCAGTAATTAATGTAGTCAACAAATATTTCTTGAACACTTAGTACATATCTAGTGCTGGGCAAGTTGCTGGAGAAATAGAGCCAATTCCAACCATGATTTTCTGCTGGTTTGCAGAGCGGTGCAGAGAAGCCTTGAATTCTGTGATGTTGGCTCCATCATGAAGGCTCACAGGGGGGCCCGACTGCGCAGAGAATCGGCCACCCAGGCTGGCCGGGGAGGAAGGAGGGCAGCAGGGGAGCGGATGCTTCCTGCAGGGCTGTCTCTGTTCCTTTCTTTTGGTTTTGGCTACCCCTTTGGGGGTTGGGGGGAGATTGCAAAGGCACAGGCGTGAATTAACCACACTTCTCAGTTCCTGGTTTATGGTGGACAAGTATATATACGAGGACCCTTTGTTATGTGTGTGTGTGTGCATGTGTGTGTGCGTGCATGTGTTATTATTATTTTTTATTTATTTATCTATCCTGTTTTCATCATTCCTCATGGCCATGTGTCCCACCTCCACTATCAGCACGATTTTATTCTGAGTTATGTTTACTTTCGTATGTTTAGACACTGTGTATTGTTGTTTTATATACAGGCATCTTTAGTTTTGCAAGGGGCCTTGTTTTGCACCCTTCCACTTCTAACTTTCTCTCACCGTGCTCTGTGCCGTTCAGATCCGTCCACGTGCCCGTGTCTGTCAGCTCTCTTGCTGCCTGACAGCCTCTTCCACCTGCTCCCCATCCTGACCACGGGCCCGCAGGCGAGCTGCCCCGGGAGGGGGACTCGCAAACTCCAGGGCGAATGCATCTTTGTTTCCCACTGAAAACCAGTGAGCGCGTGTTTCCTGACACCCGCCTTGTGTTTAACACAAAGATGTAAAGGACGCAGTTCTTTTCCTCGATCAATTGGTTGTACAGATGGCCTGGGAAGGAGGCTGCGTGATCAAAATGCTCAGCGCTCTCTCAGAACGGACCAGTGCTGACGCAAAGATCCCAAGACGTGAGAGAAAACTATACATTTCCGTCGGTATACGCGAAAATGAACCAGAATTATTGCTCATCATTCACAAGCCCTCTGGCTATAGGTCTGCTGGGGACCTGTGGTCCCCGTGTCAACAACCGTGGTGCTAGGAAGACGGACTGTGTGGAAACACAAGGACGAACAAAGGACGTGGCAGGACCGGAGAGGACTTGGAGCCTGGCTTGAGTAAAGGCTTGTGTGCAAGCAAACCAATGGAAATGAAACGAGGTTGTGAAGACACACGAAGATGGGCTCACTGTGACGTCACCTTGTCAACATAAAAAGCCTCACAAGAACTTGAACAGGGTGTGGTAATGCCATATATGGGTTCTGAACGTCAACATGGGAATATTTTAAGCAGTTATCTGGCTCTTCTTAAAGAAACATTCGTTCGAGGATACATAGCGCCCAAGAGGGTTCATTTCATTTGCAGATGTTCTTAAATCCATTCTTTTTCTAGATGTGGCAAAGAACGTACAATGGTAAAGATAAGAGGGCATTCTAACACGGTCCATTTTTAACACCTAGGTAACCAAATCCTGGCAATTCATGGGGAAAATTAAATGATTTTAAAATATCTGGGGAACACCTTCACCTGTTTATTTAAATATTCCAAGAATGTTCTTGGACCTCCACTGGCCTTCCCTTCAATTCCCTTCTTCCATCAGGGAAAGCAAAGGGGGTTATAACGCCAAAGGCCTCTCGATTGAGAGACACACAGCAGATACCCGGAGTTCAGTGGAAAAGAACAACCTCTCCTACTATTTGTTAGGCTTTGGAAATATCTGGAAAATGAGGGCCTACATGCCCTATACCTAGGTGTTTTAAAATGATAAACCAAGCTAGAAATGTGTTCAATGAAATCACACTTCCTTGACATCACACTTTCTCCCCGACAAAGGCTCATAATGCCCTGGAAGGTTATGGAGAACCATCTCTTTCCACTCAAATCTGACTAGCCTGCTTGCCCTGCCCGCTCTCTCCTCCGACAGTTCACTCTTGACTGTCCCTGATGTCCAAGGATACCCACGTCAGCGACACGGTCAGCCTGCAGCCATGTGGACCCAGGGGAGAGACATCTGCTGTTTCTGGACAGTAGCTCTGGGTAAGGAACCACATGAGCCTAGGTCCTCAGACAATGGTAGAGGTAGGGGGTAGACTCTTCACCCCTTGGGGAAGACTGTGGTTAGAAGGCAAGAGCAAAGCTCCAAAGTAGGGAGCCCTGGACAAGGAGCCTCTTGTCAATGGTCAAGTTCAATACTGATGGTATAAAAACATGAGCTTTTAGCTTTTGACTCATTTTACTGAAAGATGAAGAAAGTTGATAGAAGTATAGTTACTACACTGACGTAGTAACAGCTTTACATATCTAATCACCAGTTTATTCTTCCCATAAAGCTATTGATCATCTATTATCACGTATTTAATATAATATATGACCCAACAGCCCCAGAGAAGGGAAATGACTTGCCCAAGAATACACAACTGCTAAACTCTAGATCCAAGATTTAGCCAAAATGTACATGAAAGCAAGGCTCTTATCCCTCATCCCGTGTTATTGAGACCCAGATGGGATACAACACTCTAAATTTCATTATTAATTTACTGTCAGAGCCTGGAAAATCAGTTTTGAATGTTCCTAAAGAGCATTCTTTATAACTTCCACACAATGTGTGGATTTGATTTCTGGAAACAGTCAAAGCATGTGTTTCCTACAAGACATTGACTGGCTGCCTATTGCGTGGCCGGCATCTTAAATTCTTAATATTATACTAATATTACTTTTCTTCCCCTCTCACAGGTGGCGAAATGAGTTTCAGGTCGTTGTCCAATGACATACAATCAGAAAAGAATAGAGACCCAAGTATTTCAAACAGCAAGTGTATTTCTCTTTCCATTAAACTTCCATATATTCTAAACTGAATCATTAAACCAGGAGACAAATAGGAAATTACTACTCTGCAAGGTTACCATGAAGCTCTGCCTGGCCACTGATTCCCACGTCTAGAAAAATCGTAATTGGGTTAGGAGTGCGAAATCAGAAAATGTCAAAGAATATTGTTTGTTTAATGAATCGATTACATTTAATCAAGTGTTACATATTAGATATTTTCTCTGGCATAATTCTTCGCATCCCCAAAGAAATTCATTTACTTAGAGATACTGTTATTTATTAAAAATACAATCCATGCATATTATGTCACAAATCAGTCGTGTATATGCGTGTGTTGATAGTCCCCATTGGGCACTAACTCATCGTTCAATTCTCCAAACACATATCACCTCTTCCTCGACTTCCCAGGTGTATCTGGTGAGCATCCATGACGCCCTCATTGTGTCTCCATGGTTTCCTTCCAGAACATCCACAGCAGCAGCCAGGAGAAGTGTTTGAATTATTTGTTTCGAGGATCGTTTCTCTCACCAGACTCAGAGGTACCTACAAATGGTAACTATGTCTTTCACTCTCTGTGCTCTCACTATGGAGCGTAGCAACAAGCTCAGGGAAAACAGACAAGCACTGTTTCAGAAGGAACTCTCAATCCAACGATCATTTCAGTTAAAACAGCCTCAATTTGCTGGTCTCATTATTATGCTGAATTAAAATCAGCTCCAAAACATAAACCAATATTTACTGAGTGTGTATGGCGTGGTAGGCACAACACTCTCCCAGGCTCCGCTGGGTTCAGTTGAGCAATTTTAGATTACTTCTTCTTCCCCAGTCAGTGTCGGTCTTCCGATTAGTGAGAAGTGTGCATGTGTGTGTGGTGTGTGCATGCATGCATGTGCACAGGTGTGTGTGTATGTACTTGTGTATGTGTGAGTTATGGTATGTGCATACACCTGTGTGCAGGGTGGGGGCTGGCACTCGTGATATGAGACGGAGGAGGTCTGTGGGCTGGAGGAACTACAGGTTTACCAGTTGGTCTGACCTTCCTCCCTTGTTCCTCTTTGCCATCATGTAGCACCTGGTACGCAAGTCAGGTCAGCCCTGCTGAGCTGCAGTTGTGGCAGAGTCTGTGCATTTGAGGGTCTGCTCATCTTCTTGTCAATCAGACTTGTTCATGGACTGGACGGGTAGCCACACACTGAGATTTTCCCTTTACGCTTCTAGATCTGCTCCCTGACCTTACTGTAACAATGCCGGGCACAGCCAGCCCTGCTCTGTCCAGGTAGAAGTGGCTCCGTGAGCCCAACAAGTGTCTGAACAGACTGGACCCACCAGGGCAAGGATTTCAGGCACTGATATGTTCAAGGCTCAATTTGTAATGATGTGTCTGCCCTTAGCCACATGTTCTTGACATGCAGAGGGTAATAAATTAGACTGGCCCCTGCCCCCCAAGAGGTGGGTGGGGAGACAGATTCAGAGGCAGGTTCTTTCGGTCCCCTTTGGTGAATCCGGTGATGGAGCCATGCACCGGGGGCTGAGGGCACGGGCAATGAGCCCAGCCCACGGGGCCCTGGGAGAACACACCTCGTGCGACTGATGACTGAGCTGAGAGCTGAAAGATAAGAAAAAAGCATCTGGTAAAAAAACAAAAAAAAAGGCAGAGGGGAGGTATGGGAGAAGCCGGATGGAACAGGTGCAGGGACAAGGAGAGCATCTGAAGCTGTGGTGTGTGGTTGGTGCTGACTGTTAGTCCGCGTCCTCTCTGTTCTGCTGCAATAACAAACAGCCTCAACATCAGCCAAGGCGAATGTTTCTCTCACGTTTTGTATTAGCTTCAGTCACTGTGTCAGCTGCAGCAGCTCCGACTGGGTTCCACACAGCGTCTTCACTCTGGGTCTGGGCCACGCAGCCGCCCCTGCGTGGAACGAGCTTCGTCTATGGCAGAGGATGAAGAGGGATGTCAGAACCACATGGCTCCGAGCTTCTGCTCAGACACAAAGCACACGCAGCTTCCTCTCATGGTCATTAGCCAGACGTGTCCTCTGCCACGCCCCACATTGACAAGGAAAGGGATTCTCTTCTCCCAGGAATGCCATGACAAAGCCTGGAGGTGTACAACCATCCTGAAGAAGAGGCAGGAAGTGCTGGGGAGCCATGGCGCACTATTCAGAGCCTGGGCGAGCAGAGACAGAAGACGGCGATTTTCCCTGGAAGGATGCCCCTGTGAGCGAAGGTCAGGGCAAAACCAAGGCTGTTCTCAGAGGTTGCTGGCACTTGGCTTTGGCTGCCATAACAGAGTGCCCTAGACTGGTGGCTTAAACAACAGAAATGTATTTTCTTACAGTTCTGGAGGTTGGAAGTCCAAGGTCAAGGTTCCAGTGGATGGGCTTCTAGTAAAGAACCTCTTTCTAGCTTTCTAGTGCTTTCTCCAAGGGTCTTTCCTTGCTGTGTGCACGAGGAGAGAGGGTGAGCACGAGGAGAGAGGGTGAGCACGTGGAGAGAGGGTGAGCACGAGGAGAGAGGGTGAGCACGTGGAGAGAGGGTGAGCACGAGGAGAGAGGGTGTACACGAGGAGAGAGGGTGAGCACGAGGAGAGAGGGTGAGCACGTGGAGAGAGGATGAGCACGTGGAGAGAGGGTGAGCACGTGGAGAGAGGGTGAGCACGAGGAGAGAGGGTGAGCACGAGGAGAGAGGGTGAGCACGTGGAGAGAGGGTGAGCACGAGGAGAGAGGGTGAGCACGAGGAGAGAGGGTGAGCACGAGGAGAGAGGGTGAGCACGTGGAGAGAGGGTGAGCACGAGGAGAGAGGGTGAGCACGAGGAGAGAGGGTGAGCACGAGGAGAGAGGGTGAGCACGTGGAGAGAGGGTGAGCACGAGGAGAGAGGGTGTACACGAGGAGAGAGGGTGAGCACGAGGAGAGAGGGTGAGCACGAGGAGAGAGGGTGAGCACGAGGAGAGAGGGTGAGCACGAGGAGAGAGGGTGAGCACGAGGAGAGAGGGTGAGCACGTGGAGAGAGGGTGAGCACGAGGAGAGAGGGTGAGCACGAGGAGAGAGGGTGAGCACGAGGAGAGAGGGTGAGCACGAGGAGAGAGGGTGAGCACCAGCTCTCTGGTTCTCTTCTTCTGAGGACACTGATCTTATTGAATCAGGGTCTCACCCTTATGACATCTTGAACCAATCCCTCCTTAGAGGGTGAGGATTTCACATATAAACTGGAGGGAGGGACATGCACAGTTAGCCTATGACAGAGTCCCTCTGAAATCATACCAAGTAGCTCCTGCCTTGGCTGGGTGCCAGGCCGAGGCTTCAGAGCCCCGTCCTGTGGTGGCCCCTGTAACAAGGAGACGTGGCGGGGACAGGCCGCTGTCTGGGCTGCCGGGGCCCTCGGCCAGCACACGTCCCCATCATTCTCAGCCACGTGCTGGTCCTTGGATACAGGGTTTTCAAGCATCTAACCTTTGTGCCTCTCATCTGATGTTCTGAAATATCCTTTCTATTTAAAAAAATAAATCCGTTCCCGCTTATCCTGCCGTTTTTGTTTGTTTTAATGTAAAACAAAAACAGTCTGTTTTCTAGTCACACACTCCTCTTCCGATGGACGCCCCCCCACACCCCATCACCCATCACACTCTAGCCACCACCTCCCTGGGGTCACTTTCCTGCTTATTTGGTGATTGTTTCTGTAGGTGAATCCCCCCTTGCTGAACGTTAAACAAGGTCATCTCTGTCTCTCAAACTTGAGCACAGATGCAAAGTAGGTCAATGTAAAAAGAAGAATAGCTCAGCCCGTGTGGCTCAGTGGTTGAGCGTCAACCCTGCACCCAGAGGTCGCCGGTTCGATTCCTGGTCAGGGCACAGCCCAGGTTGTGGGCCCGATCCCCAGTGGGGGGCGTGCAGGAGGCGGCCCGTCGATGTTCTCTCTCATCGATGTTTCTATCTCTCACTTCCTCTCTCTTCCTCTCTCTCTAAAATCAATAAAGAAAAAAACATTAGAAAAAAAAGAAGAAATGAATAAATGAATAAAAGACAGAATTGAGAGTGCAGCCCACCCTCCTCCAGGGAAACTGCATGTTTCATTCGACCGGTCCTTTCTGCTCTGAAAAATCCAAAACTGTGCCATTAGCAGGATGAGAAGCACAACTGGGAGGAAGAAGAGGAAGAGGGTGAACGGGAAGAGAAACCTTCCAATGCCTGCACTGCCCTCAGATGGCTCCGTCAGCACTATCAGCTCCGCTCTGGCTGCGGCCCCCTCAGAGGGCTCCTTCCAGCCAGCAATCTAATTAGCCAGACTGGAGGACCACAGAGGACCAGGCAGGCTCACTTCGGCTGTTAAAGGCTCCTGTGTCCTGCCAGGGAAATTGCTCTCCTGTTTTATCAGAGCCTTTTGCCTTTTGCGGCTCCCAGGGGACCGAGGGCAGTGTCGGCTGAATTCCTGGCCAAGCCACTTGGCCCAGAGCCTCCATAAAACCAGGGCCCCAGCCTTCTTGACTTGGGCTTTTCCTCATTAAACCGAGAGACAGGAGCCTGCAGGTTGGCCTGCAGAAGCCTGGGTGAGACCGACTGGTGGCCTGTCCCCGAGGGCCCAGGATGGAGACAGCCACGAGAGCTTGGCAGCCGGGAAAAGGGACCAGGCAGGGCGGAAACAGACGGGCAGATGGAAACTCTGATCTCTAAACCCAGCACGAGCCCCCGTGCTCGGAGCTCTTGGTCCCCTCTTAGGAAACCTCAACGCAGACCTCCCGTCTCCCAGCCAGAACCAGAACCGAACCCAGCCTTGCATTTGCTGACCACTGTGCCGGCGGTCCGTGCAGTACTGAGAGGTTCTTCGGGCTGTTTTACAGTAACTTCCTGCGCCGGGCACTGCTGGGCAGGGATAGAAAGGGACAATGTCATTTCAGCCTGGTATGGGAGGGGCTCTGTCCAGCCTCTAACAGCCCGCCTTGGCCTCTTGGCCACCGGAGACCCCCCAGTAGCTCTGTACTTTTGGGTAAAGCTTAGGTGTCCTTGCAGTCTGAGGTCCCTGAGAGCGGCCCGCCTCTCTCTCAGCCTCTGCTCCCGCCACCGTGCCCTGAGCTCATACCTGCGGGGAGGGACGTGGGGTGTCGCTGACTCCATTTAGGGGGTGTCACGCACTGAAGGGTGGTGTCTACAGAGGGATGAGGAAACGTGTAGGTGCAGATGTGGGCATTGCTCATCAGAGATGAGAAACAACCTCAGTGGACCTCAGTACTAGACTAGCAAGCTGAAGGCTGTCCACACCGGGGTGTTTGCGTCCACAACAGGAAATCGGTTTGTTAGATGCTGATCTGGGCCGTTCTCACAGGTACATCATTATATCTACCGTTTGTTTGTACAGGAAAAGACAGAAGTCATGCCTGTGTGTGTGCAAGACAAATACACTATATGTGTAAATCTATCATACAATAGGTGGATATTTATCATATACACACATGCATGCATGCACACATATGTATGTGCACTGCCTAACAGTCGAATAAAACCCCTCTGAGAAGACACACAAGAGTCGATAACCTTGGAGAGCTCTCAATATGACAGGGGGAGGGACAAGAAACACCCTCCCTTTATAGCTTTTCATGCCTTTTGAATTCAAAATATAAATGAATACGATTAAAATTAAAGAGAAATATTGTCAGATCTCTCTTTGAACTCACTTACTTCCCAATAGTTTCATCTCACGGATACAGATTTTGCTCTACGGTGATTTTTGCAAAGTGGATGCTTAAAACAAGCACGTTGGTGGAAGGTGGAGCCGTGGTCCATGGTGGGCGTGACCCTCAGTGGGCGTGACCCTCAGTGGGCATGACCCTCGGTGGGCGTGACCCTCGGTGGGCGTGACCCTCGGTGGGCTCCAGGGCTGCGTGGGTGTCAGGAGTTGGCATGGACATCTGACCGCGTGTCTGGCTTGAATCCAAAGAACTTCGCTGAATGAAGTTCCCTGCCATCGTTCACCAATTTGACAGTGTCCATTGAATGTTGATAAAGATGAATGGCCCCTCACTCTTGTGCGAGGGCACGAGGAAGTCAGAAAGTTTTCCTCGTTCAAGTCAACATGTTTGCAGATGGTTTTGAGAGACCGGAACAGCCCCAGTGGCATGTTACTGAGCAGCACTGAATTTTAATTTTAATCTACCTTTATCTACGAAGGCTTGTTCGAATTGGCATGTCATTCCCCAAAGGCAACATCACCCCTCCTTTATGTAAATGATTAAAATAACATGGAAGGCTTGAAAAAGAAATATATATATGCTCTTGGAAACACACTATGTCTCAGCTGCTCGGCGGTAAACAAATAACTAAAAAAAGCAGAAGCGGCCGGGCCTGGGGCGGGGGGGCTCTCCAGTACGTGGACTTTGTGCACAGATCCCAGACTCCTGCGTGCTGTTCACAGGTCTTTTCTGTCGCCTTCCGATTCCTGGCTCCGCTCCAGAGAGTTGAACTGATCTTCAGTGACGAGACTTTTCGGACATTCGTACAGCTCTAGGCCTCAGGCACCAAATGCAAACACGCTTACACTTAAGGCTTTTAACAGAGGCGGCAGCATCAATTCAATGCGGTAAACAGTTTCTTAGATTCCCTTTTCCCCTCTGTCTTCTGTGTTAGTCTCCTCAGGTGCCCTGACAGGACACCGGGGCTTAAACCACAGCCCCCTGGTTCTCACGCTTCGGAGGAGAGGAAGTCCAAGGTCGAGGTGCTGGGCCACTGGGTTCCTGGTGAGGACCCTGTTCCTGCAGGGCCGGCCTTGGCTTTCTCTGCGTCCTCACGGGGAGGGGGGGAGAGAGAGAGAGCACGTGAGCGTGGAGGGGGGTCTCCTTTACCCTTTTGATGAAGACTCTTAAGCCGTAAGGGAGGTCCCACCCTCATGACCTCATCTCACCCTGATTGCTCTCCAAAGGCTTTGCCTCCAGATACGTCACTGGCTCTCAGGGCTCCCCAACGTGTGAGTTTGGAGGTGCCACCAGCATTCAGTCCGTAGCAGCCTCCTTTCATGGGCTCCCCTTCGTTCCCGCAATGAATGCTTCTCTGTGGCTGTTCACGCTGCCAAGGTCTTCCTCTGGGCCCCGGATGAGCCAGAGCACTGCCCTCGGGTCCACAGGCTGGACGGACGAGCCCGGCGGGATGCTGCGGGGACTCAGTGTGGTGCCCTCAGAGTGTCTCCCGTGCAGCCCGGAAGGAGGGACGGGACTCGGGACAGTAAAAGCAGAGGTGGCGCTTCCAGAAGCCAGATGGAGGGCAGGCTCCACAGGGGTAAGGCAGGAAGAGCAGCTCAGAGACCTGAGCTGCAGGAGGGCGGGGTGTCCCCTCCCTGGTCGGGGTCGTGGGGGAGACAACCAGCGATGTGCCCGTCTCACATGGATGCTCTCTCTCCCCCTCCCTCCTTCCCACTCTAACTGAAGATAGATGGAAAAATATCCTCGGGTGAAGATTAAAAAAAAAAAAAAAAAAACTTTTAAAATCATGTCTCGCTTTCTTTTACATCGCTGTTCACATGTATGCCAAGAGGTTCACATGTATGTCAAGAGGTTCACACACTCACATTTTGTCACACAGTGTCTCTCCTCCTAGGAATTTGTCCTGAGAAAGTAATCGGGGTGCAATCAAAGCTATGAGTGATCCATCCAGTCAACATCCCCCAACGTAGGCAAACTAGAAAGCATCCGCCCTTCCTATCCGGCAGGGGCGCCGATGGCCTGGAGAGGGGGAGTGGGTTTCAGGGTTACCAAGGAAAAGGGGGATGCACAGACTTATATTCAAAGGCTTAACGTGGGAGGTACTCATAAAGAAAATCTGGGAAGCCTGGCTGGTGTGGCTCAATGGTTGAGCGTCGGCCCTGCACCAAGAGGTAGTCAGTTCGATTCCTGGTCAGGGCCCAGGCCCAGGCTGTGGGCCCAGTTCCCAGTGGGGGGCGTGCAGGAGGCGGCCAATCAGTGTTCTCTTCATCGATGTTTCTCTCTCTCTCCCCTCTCCCTTCCTCTCTCTCTGAAACCAAGAAGGAAAAAATAAAAGGAGATCTGTGAGGCTAAATGTCCCAGTTCCGAGATGCCGGTTTTCAAATGCCTTGGACTCTGCCTCGTGGGCCTCAGCCCCCGTTTCCACGAGTGTCGATCAAGATTCCGTTCCAGCAGCTTCGTCCCAGCGGTGCCTCTGAAACGTGATGATCCCCCAGGAAAGGAACGTTCCGACTTCACAGAGACGACGAAAGGTCAAAGGCTGGAAAATGTCACTTTGAAAGTGATCTTTGCATTCTCCTCTGGATGCTTTGCATTGTTTGAAAAAGAATGATAGAATTAAAATAATGGGAAATCTAGGTTTTGCTCTTATTATGGGCTGAGAATTGGACCTCGCAGAAAATAGTTAAGAGGGACCATTTCGATGGGACGCTGATGTTTATTGTTTTACATTCTGTGCTAAATTGAAAGAGTGTATTTCTGGTGGGAAGCGATGTATTTCCATAGCTTCAGGGAGCGTGACTTCTGTCCTAAAAATATATTTCCTTAGATATTATAAACAAAACACCTTAAACAATAAAAAAGATGGCAAAAAAAATCTACAGCAAACATAGCAAAGTTTTATGTCCTTCCCATCTAAGGACTTTAGATCTATGAGAAAAATATGAACATCTGCTCCCCACGCCCCTCAAGAAGTTACGGCAGGAACACAAAAGGCAGCTTACAAGAGCTTTGCATGTGACAAATGCATAAGAAGTAAAGACGTCAACCTGACGAGTAGTCGAAGAGACGGAGACTGTGTCAGCAATGCGGACACTGCTCCCAGCCGGTGGGGAGACTGGGCTGTGGGGCTTGTACTTTATTTTTTATTTTTTGGTGCATTTCTCTCCGTTACATGTGATCTGATGCGGGTGGCAATGACGCCCAGTGAACAGTCTCATGACCTCCTGGTGTGGCGAGTTGCTGGAGTCTTTCTGCAGGACCATTTACAATGGGTCCCAGCACACCTGTCCGAATGGCCGCCATCAACAAACCATCAAACAACAAGTGCTGGCGAGGGTGTGGAGGAAAGGGGACTCTAGTACACTGCTGGTGGGAATGCAGACTGGGGCAGCCACCGTGGAAAATGCTATGGTGTTACCTCAAAAAATTAAAAATTGAACTGCCATTTGACCCAGTGATCCCACTTCTAGGCATATACCCCAAGAAGCCTGAAACACCCATCAGAAAGAATATATGTACCCCCATGTTTGTAGCAGCACTATTTACAATAGCTAAGATCTGGAAACAGCCCAGATGTCCATCAGTGGATGAGTGGATTAAAAAGCTGTGGTACATATACACAATGGAGTACTACGCAGCTGTAAGAAAGAAAGATCTCTTATCCTTTGAGATGGCATGGAAGGGCCTGCAGAG
The DNA here is from genome assembly GCF_014108415.1 of Molossus molossus. Lineage (NCBI taxonomy): Eukaryota > Metazoa > Chordata > Mammalia > Chiroptera > Molossidae > Molossus > Molossus molossus. The sequence goes on along the minus strand of NW_023425350.1, from coordinate 5,916,753 downwards.
TATTATGCTAAGTGAAACAAGCCAAGCAGAGAAAGATAAATATCATATGATCTCACTTATTTGTGGAATATAATGAACTAAACAAACTGCTGAACAAAATTAACCCAGTGACATAGAGGGGGAGTACAAACTGACAAGCTTCAAAAGAGGGGGTTTTGTGGAGGAAGAGATAAACCACAGAACTTACATGCATGTATGCATCACCAATGAACATAGACAACAAAGCTGGGGATGGGGCAGGGGGGAGGGGAGGAAGGTGTCAATGGGGGGGAAATGAGAAACATCTGTAACAAAAACAAGTTAATAAATAAAATAAATGAATGAATGAATAAATAAATAAATAAATAAATAAATAAATAAATAAATAAATAAAATGGGTCCTGGTCCTTCCACTTAGTGAGTGAACCCTTCTCCACTGTTACTGGTAAAGCGTAGACACCGGCATATATTCAGGCATGTAGTTGCTCATAGCAGCATGTTTGTCACAACAAAAATAATTAAAAGAACCAAAGAAAGGGACAATGTTTAAATCAATCATGGTTACTTAATTGGATGGAGTTCTACTAGTCACTTCCTAAAAATCAGGCTTTTCAAAGAAGATTTAATGCCATGGGAGATTGTTTAAAGTAATAATTTGTTATAAAGCTACACACTATGTACAACATGGCCCTCGATATGTTTATAAATGTGTGTGCATAAAAATATACTTACAATGTCCTCTCTGCACGGTGACATTATCTTTTTCCTCCCTTTCTCATTTTTCCATATTCTCCCATTTCTACCAGAAATGTGTAGTATGGTACTGTTTAGTTAAAACATGTTATTTAAAAACGAAATGATATTTCTGGGAGCATAGAGAGCTGTCATTGGAAATGTATATTACAACCTAAGACATTAACACTGCAGATGACATTGTCTGATTGGCAGTGTGTCCCTGGACCTCCCAAGGCTTATATATCATAGATTGTGACTCTGAGGGGACCCAGAGGAGTGAGACATTTTGTCTGAGGTCACCTGGCCAGTGTACAGTGTCAAAGATCAACAAAGCCGGACACTAGGAAAAGTCAGAAGGACAGATTTTAATCAGCAATGTATTACTGAACCAGGGACAAGGGTCCAGTGTGAACGGAACTGAACTCCCATGGAGACAGGGGTGTGCGGGAGTTTTAAAGGCAGGATGAGGGACTAGGAACTCAGCAGAGTCGAGGCAGGAACACTACAGAAAGCAGGAAGGGGCGGGTGGTCCCTGGGAACCCCCTGGGCTCGCTAACTGTGCTCCCAGGGGCCGGGAGTCAGGAAGCGGGAGCTCCGTGCTCTCCTAGCGAGCTTGGGTTTTCTTAAGGAGGCTTTGTCAGGGGAGCTAAGATTATCCTGGGGGTGGGCCTTGTACTACAAGAAAGCATGTTAGTGTTTGTTCAGTTCTCACAGGCCAACTCTAAGGTCGAGAGGTTGAGCCAAGCAGGGCTTGTAGAAGCATGGTGGTGAGGGTTTGGTCAAGGAGACAATCCTCGTCAGTAGCAAGTGCCAGACCAGAGCTCAGGTCTCCTGACTCCCGTTCCAGTACTCCTCCCGTGACCACACTTTTTGCATATCAAGAACTTTTTTGACCTGAAGTGAGTGTCCACCAGAACCAGAAGGACAAGAAGAATGATCGAGATAAGGAGACAAAGGAGAGAGAACGTGTCTGCCTGTGATAAGGCCCCACCTCAACTCCAACTAGATCTGGGTTAAAATGCTCCAAGGCAGCCTTTCTCTTAAAGGGGATAGTCCCACCTGCTCTGTGGGACGAACCTTTCAGTCTACGTACCGGGTGGGCGGGACAAATGATGCATGGGAGTCTCACCACAGAAAGTAATCTCTTAAGTGATTGATCTAGACATATGCACGCTAGAAAGCAAACCCTGGGTGGCCTGCTCCTTCCCACAGCTGGCCAGGGAGAGGAGTTCTGGGGTACTGACTTCCTCAGCTCACCCTGAACAAACAAACGTATTCCTCTTCAATCCTGTCGGTCAAGAACCTGAAGACGCACGGCCTGTTTGTGTCTTCAAACCTGATGTTTGGAGAACTTTCTGGAAATACTGTGAAATCTGGAAGGAAGCCAACATTGGCCTCTCAAAAATGGTGTCTTTCTAGTCCAGTCACTCAGTGTTTACCCATTGCTGACAGCTTCTTTCTTGCTTCCTTCTTCTTTTTCCATTTGGTTTTCTTTCCCCTCCTTTCTCTTTTCTTTCTGTCTTCCTTCCTTCTTTCCTTCCTTCCTGTCTTTTCTTCCTTCCTTGCTTCCTCCAGCTCTCCAGTTCACCCAATAAACATTCGGCTCCCATTCATCGCTAGGCCACGTGGTCACCCACGGAAAGCCAGACTAACATGTTGCCAGAATCATGGAATTTGTGTCAGACAAGCCAAGGATCAGTTTTGGTTCAACATCAACTAGCTACCTGACTATGACCAAGTCATTCAATCCCTCCATATTCATTCCTTTTACAAGTGCATGTATTTTGTGCGTCTTGTGTCAAAAGGTCTGCTAGGTGTACCCACTGTGGTTTTTAAAAAATACTCCAAAAGTGGAAAGTGCTGGTCACCCTGCAGCTGTTGTGATGACCCAGCTAAATGGCATCTGCAGCAATGGGTAGCCAGTGGGTCACCCCACACCTGTCACATTGCAGACATTGAGTAACATTATCTTCCAGTTCTTTTTTTATATGTTTTTATTGATTTTTTTTTAGAGAGAAAGGAAGGAAGAGAGAGATAGAAACACTGGTGTGAGAGATGATAAGCATCAATCAGCCACCTTCTGCACACCCCCTACTGGGGATCGAGATCACAACCTGGGCGTGTGCCCTGACCAGGAATCAAACCAGGACCTCTCAGTCCATGGGACAAGGCTCCATCCGTTGAGTCACATCCGCCAGGCTCTCTTCCAGTTCTTTTATTCCAGCCTCCTAGATGCCAAGTATGCAAATGCAAGACCCAGTTTTTTAAAGGATCTCACAGGCTAGCCAGAAAAAAAGCAGATTTCTTAGAGGAGAAGAAACTCCACTGTATTTCATACATTCCAAATCCCGTATTTTTAATTTTCCCCCCTAGCTTTGCCATCAGACAGCATGTTGAGATCGCTGTGAGCCAGGTGGTGGCCACTGCTCTGCAGGGGCTACTGTGGTCAGAGCTGGCCACCCCCTGGGCACCCCTTTCGTTCCTTAGGTTATTATTAGTACTCGGCATGTTGACTTTAACTCCCTTGAAAACATCTTCCAGGAGATCACGTTGGGTTCGGCATGAAAACAGAAAGCCATCTGAATGCACAGAAATAGAGAAGCAGGCACTCATTGGATATGAGGGAACAAACAGTCTTCACTAGAGAAACGGCCACCAGCACCAACGCTGACAGGGACGCGTCACACACAGTGGTCAAGTAGCTATTGTAGAAGCATCACAGTATTGCATACCTGGTGCCCTGACGGAAATACAGGCGTTCTACACTGGATCCAAAAGCAATTCAAATACATAAATACTTAATAAATAAATAGATAAATAAATGATAGATCAGCAACAACAAAAGAACCCTTACTCTGCCTCTTACTAACTTGGGAGAAAGATTTCACTAGGCTGGAATGCGGCTCCTTCTGTTGAAAGAGGCTGTTAGTAACATACGCCCAGCAGGGTTGTGAGACCGATAGAGGTGGTAGAGGCTTTGAAACGAAACGGGTAAGATAAGAAAGGAGATTGTCTCTTAACCAAAGTTAAGGGGTTGGGAAAAAATGGAGCAAGGTAGCTAAGCCAGAGAAGAGGGTTCCTCCAGGCCCCCGCACCCCACCCCAAGGCAAAACCAAGAGGAGCCTGCAGTGACATTGGGAGCAGCAAGGTGAGGACGGCAGGCACCAGAGGGCCTTCAGCACAGCAAGGGTCACGACAGGTGTCACTGGCTCTCTTCCTTGCCCTGCCTGCTCGCGTCAGGGACCAGGGTCACAGCAAAGCAATCGCAAGGGATACAGCAGATTCGGTGAGTTAACACTGGGCTTTGTGTGAAATACAGGTTGGAGCTGCTCAGCCCGTCCAGGCAGGGACATGTGTCATTCACCACTTCCCATCCCGGGCTGAGGTTCCCTGTGCGACAGGCCACCAACCCACACCCTGGTGGAGGTTCAGTTAGGCACTCCCACGAAACTGTCGAGCACCCTTCAGTACTGGTAATCCGGTGATCAAACTTCATCTTTATGTTTCTAAGGGATTTTGAGTCTTTGTGTTTTTCTTAATTAGAAATGCATTGATCTTAGATCACGTGGGTCTTTCTGTTGTTTTGTTTTCTTCTGTTTTCCGTTTTCTGTGTTTATTGTTTGGTTTTGGTCTTGGCTGTTAGATTTTGAACCCAGTTGTCAAATCTCGAACCAGCACGGGCAATGGAAGGGATGGGAACTTTGCAGCCTTTGTGAACCAGTGATTTCTCACCCCCGCCCTGCCTTTGACCAGCTAAGTGATGTTGAAAAAACACTCAGGCCTTCTGACTGTACATTGATCTATAAAGTAGAAGTAAAAAACACAGCATTCCCTGTTTTAGGGGAAGAGCACGCTGCAGTCATCAACTTTGTAAATCAGAGAATTGTTTCTCCAGCTGGATTCCTGCCAATGGCAAGTTACCCTCGGAGCAGACCCGAGAGGGCTCTGGCCCAGCGTGTACGATGTGGCGCACCAGCCCGTCTTCTGCAGGGGACGGAGCCGCTCCTGCGCGCCTGGTCGTGGCAGCTGCCCGGTTCTCCCTCTGCCATGCACACGCCAGACTTCGAGCTGCCTGTCGCATCGGCTCAGTTCCTCCTTCGCGGGAGATAGTTCTCTTCTGCGGAGCTGCTAGTGCAATATTTTGAAAATAGACATCCATTTCTAAAAGACAAGACATCCAAATAAGATTTTTTTTTCTCTTTTACGTTAAAAAAAAAATGTCATGATACTATTGGCATTTTTCACGTCAGCGTGGTTTCTGGGTCTGTTCAATGGGTCACTTTTGTAGTGACCACTCACTGGTGTAGAAGGACGTGCTTTGGGGGGGCCGGTTGAGCTCCTCCTATCGTGCAAAGGGTGCAGACCAGGTCCACTGTGCAGCAGGCTTTCGGTTTCTCAACTGCCCCTCGCGCTGTGCGTTCAGGTGCATCCTTTCAAATGCATGTGTTGAAGCCTCAATCCCAGTACCTGAGACTATGAACCTATTTGGAAATAGGGTAGTTTTGGATGGAATTAGCTAAGCTAGGAAGAGGTCACACGGGAGGAGAGTCGTCCCTAATCTGATATGACTGGTGTCCTCATATAAAAGGGAAAGTGGACCCAGACGTGCCCACAGGGAGAAGGTATGTGCCCGTGCAGGCGGAGACTGGGGACATGCTGCTGCAAGGACACCAAAGACGCTCAGCAAACCACCCGCGCTGGGGAGGGGCCGGGAACTGTTCCCCCACAGCCTCACAAGGAACCAGCCCCACCGACCGCTTGGTCTTGAACTTCCAACCTTGACGCTGCGAAACAATGCATGTCTGTTTTAAGCCCCCGAGTCTGTGACACCCTGTTACAGCACCCACGGAGGATGAATACGCCCTAATATTCCTGGGAGTCAGACGTTATTAGAGGAGGAAGCTCATTTAAAAACTTCCGGTGTGGCCCGGCCGGGGTGGCTCCATGGTTGAGCGTCGACCCATGCACAGAGAGGCCGCCGCTTTGATTCCCGGTCAGGGTTGTGGGCCTGATCCCCAGCGGGGGGCATGCAGGAGGCGGCCAATTGATGTTCTCTCTCATCGATGTTTCCATCTCTCTCTCCTTCTTCCTTCCTTTCTCTCTAAAATCAATAAAGAATAAATAAATAATAGGTCAAAACGTTTAGTGTGATCACCTCATGGTCCATAAGGAAAGCATGTCCCCCTATACTTAGCGGTGATGGGGTCGACTAGAACCCCGGATTCTGGGCAACCAGGAGGGTGGTGTGTGTTTGTTCTACTACAACACACTCTGCTGAGAGGTAAAAGGGGAAAGGTTGAAGCTACTCAATATAACGTGTCCTCAAACCAGAAAGATCCACACTTCCTAGATGGCCTGCTGCTCCGTCCCCGGAGACGCCCTGCCCCTCCAGCTCCTCCAGGTGCTGATGTCCCTGTCCCTGGCTCAGAGCCGCTCAGGACATCCGCAGGTCCCGTGCCCACCGTCCCCCACACCTGGGAGCACGCTGTCCTCCGAGAACGTCACGGAACGACCAGGATGCCCCTTCCCCAGAACTTCAAATGATTGTGTCACCTGCCTTCAGTCTTGCTCAAGTGTCACTGATCTCAAGGACATTCCTTACCCTGTTCTACTTCTTTCTACATAGTCTTTCTAGTGCTTCTTATTTATTACGTTTATTTATACTCAATGTCTGGGTCGCCCTGCTGAATTGTGAGCTCCGGAAAGGCAGGGATCTTTTTTTATTTTTAATTTGGTCACTGATGTATCCTAAATGCCTAGAATAATAATGCCTGCCATAGGTGTGGCTTCTAATATTTTTCAAAAGAATGATTATTTTTAAATACCTTGATTTGAATAGTTCCAATGTTGCCAATAAACTTGTCTTCTGTCCGTTTTCGACGAAGAAGACCTCACAGCAGAGCCCTGGGCCCAGGGGACCTCTTGGCTCTGAGACCTTCCAGCCTCTTTGCTGGGCTACAGCCCCGAGCGGTGCCTCCTGAGAAGCCCCAGCGGAGGCCAGGAGGAGGTCACAGCTTGGCCTGCAGCCGCGGCCCCTCCTTTCCCTGTCACCCCCAGAGGTGTCTCTGGTGTATGCACACGTATTTTACAGGCTATGGCGGTAGGACCATCTGGACAAGCAGAGCGGTCCCTCTAGAGCTACAGTGGTAAATAACGCGGTGACCAGCAACACCCGGCTGCTGAAATTTAAGTGAAGTCGAGGTGATTAGAATTAAAATGCAGGTCCCCAGGCCCATCAGCCTTATTTTTATCTCCCCACAGCGACCCGACCCATGGCTGGTGGCGACCTGAAGGGGTGGGCGGAGGGGTGCAGGGGTGTGGTGGGCGGAGACTCTCGTCCTCACGGCAGGAGGGTTGCAGGGGTGTGGTGGGCAGAGGCTCTCGTCCTCAGGGCAGGAGGGTTGCAGGGGTGTGGTGGGCGGAGACTCTCGTCCTCAGGGGCAGGAGGTTGCAGGGGTGTAGTGGGCGGAGGCTCTCGTCCTCAGGGCAGGAGGGTTGCAGGGGTGTGGTGGGCGGAGACTCTCGTCCTCAGGGGCAGGAGGTTGCAGGGGTGTGGTGGGCGGAGGCTCTCGTCCTCAGGGCAGGAGGTTGCAGGGGTGTGGTGGGCGGAGACTCTCGTCCTCAGGGCAGGAGGTTGCAGGGGTGTGGTGGGCGGAGGCTCTCGTCCTCAGGGCAGGAGGTTGCAGGGGTGTGGTGGGCGGAGGCTCTCGTCCTCAGGGGCAGGAGGTTGCAGGGGTGTGGTGGGCGGAGGCTCTCCTCCTCAGGGCAGGAGGGTTGCAGGGGTGTGGTGGGCGGAGGCTCTCATCCTCACAGGCAGGAGGGTTGCAGGGGTGTGGTGGGCGGGACTCTCATCCTCACAGGCAGGAGGGTTGCAGGGGTGTGGTGGGCGGGACTCTCATCCTCAGGGCAGGAGGGTTGCAGGGGTGTGGTGGGCGGGGCTCTCGTCCTCAGGGGCAGGAGGGGTGCAGGGGTGTGGCCTGCTGTCTAGAGGCTCGGCGTCAAGAGCCGGAGGCAGCACAGGCAGGGCGGGCCTCCTCGCTCCTCCTCGGACCACGTGACCCGTGGGCTCCGTGGGCTCCGTGGGCTCCGGCTCTTTCTCCCACGATGATTTCACAGGCTTGTGCACAGCAGGAAATGGCGGTGTTTTAGCCGGTCTGGTGAGTTCCGACCTGTTAAATAGCTCGGACTGACTGAGATGGGGGGTCCGTGTGGGGTGCGGCTGTGTCCAGAGCTGCGGGAAGAAAGTCACGCAGCTGCGAACGGCTCAAGGTTGGGGGCGTTGGTTGATGCTGTTCACATCCTTGGCACCCAGCATAACACATACGAGGCTCTTCATATACGTCTCTTGTTGTCGAATAAATGAATCAGATCATCAACCAACGGATACATCGATCAACCAACCCACCAGCCAGCCAACGGATGTACGCCCAGAGGCGGATGTACGCCCAGAGGAGGGTGTACGCACAAAGGCGGGTGTACGCACAAAGGCGGGTGTACGCACAAAGGCGGGTGTACGCACAAAGGCAGGTATATGCCCAAATCAACAGAGGCCAAGATTCAGAGGTTTCCACTACCAGTGCTTGCTTTTCGCTTAATTTTACAGCCGTAACATAGGCTGGAGCGAGGGACAACCGTCCACGTGGTCATCAGGGCCTACTGATGCAGGGCCCACCAGCTCTTAGCTACAATATCCCAGACAAGTGGCCTGCATGGTCACCTAGGACGAGGCACAGGGAGGTGGATGAGAGAAGACGGTCATTTCTGCTCAGCGGTCATTGGCAAGACCGTGTTGCAGAAGCCACGCCCTGCAGGGAGCCTGGGGAGTGGAGGCCACACTTGTCGCATTGGGGAGTGCAGACTGCCTGCCACAGCAGGGCACACGGGCCGGGCAGGAAGCTCGCACGGATCCACTGGTGGTTCTCAGGCTATTTTTTTAGCCACCAAGTTCTCTCTTCAAATGAAATACAACATGTAAATAAGGCAAAATAGACCAGTTCTGGTTACAGTGAGGGCACAGAGAGGAGGCTCCACAAGCCTGCCCACGCCCCAAACCCTCACACGCCATCTGTACCTTCCATTCCGCCCGGGGGACCCAGCACTCGTGGGAGCCCTGCAGGGCTTTATACACAGGGGTGGGGGATCCTGTTTTTCCTCTGCAAAGGTGGAGGGTGTGCATCGGGTCAGGGGCACCGTGGCGGAGGGTGGCGGGGGAGGTGGGCACGCTGGGGGCGGTGGAGGGTGTGCATCGGGTCAGAGGCACCGTGGTGGAGGGTGGCGGGGGAGGTGGACACGCTGGGGGCTGCGGAGGGTGTGCATCGGGTCAGAGGCACCGTGGTGGAGGGTGGCGGGGGAGGTGGGCACGCTGGGGGCGGTGGAGGGTGTGCATCGGGTCAGAGGCAGCGAAGGGCCCTGAGGCTCCTGGAGCCAGTCCAGTGAGGGGGGGTGAGGGTCTGAACCTCCGTGGGCTCCATGCATTTTCCTAGTTTCTTCCTGCTCAGAGTTCTGAGTCTGTTTCTCAGTCTGACCTTGTTTCCCCTTCAGAGACGTTGGAGTCCTTTCAAATGTCCTTCCAGGACTGACAGGCCTGTGACCGAAGTCAGCCCACTGTTTCTCTAAAGGGCCAGGCAGCAGGAACGCCAGGCCACGGGCTGCTCGGTCCCCACTGCCAACACCCAACTCTGCTGTCGTTGGGAAAAAAAAAACCACAACCACAATATGCAGACAAATGGCGCGGTGGTGTTCCAATAACATTTTATTTATGAACACTGAAATTTGAATTTCATGTAATTCCCACATGTCATGAAACATTCTTCTTTTGATTTGTCTTCAAGCGTTTAAAAATGTGGAAGGCATTTTTAACTCACGGGCCATGTAGAAGCAGGCGGTGGGCCAGACTGGCCTGTGTGGTGCATTACTGACCCGTTTGGTTGGTTGGTTTTTTGTTTTCTTTTAAATACTGTGTGATTATGTCAGTGTGAAAAGGACTCATATTCATGAAGGTCATGTTTGTTGTTTTTGAAGCGGCATAGTTTCTGATGAAATAAAATTAAAGGTAGGGGACTAATGTTTTAAACGATGTTTCTATAGAACACACAGACACCCTGAAACAAGACCCACTGGAAATCATTGTTGATTTAGTTAATGACATTGTGTTCTAACTTGGCACCAACCCAGGCACCGTAACACACCCACAGGATCAGAATAAACAAGCAATAAAATAAGGCCTGCCCTGCAGTGCCGGGGTTCCTTCTTACCTCTATAATAGGAACCCCGAAACCAGGACCCTGCCCCTCAGGACACCCCCACTTTGGAGTCAACCTGTCAATGATGAAAATTCCTGGAGTCACTGAACTGAGACAAAGTTTGCATTTCTTTTATTAGGGAGAGAGAGAAACATCGATGAGAGAGAGCGCCGATCGGCCGGGCTGCCTCCTGCCTGCCCCACACCGGGGATCAGGCCCACAACCCAGGCACGTGTCCTGACTGGGAATCAAACCCGCGACCTCTTGGTGCATGGGTCGATGCTCAACCACTGAGCCACGCTGGCCGTACCAAAGTTTGCATTTCTTAAGTCCCAGAAAAGAAAACATTTTGTTCCGTGTCCCCTGATCAGAAGCCATCTGTCCCTGAAGCATCCAGATGAGTAAACATACCAAGCCAAACCTCAAGTGAAGTGATTGCTTCTTGAGGTGACATCTGCCCATTGTCAGGGGAGTGCAGAGTCATTTTAGGTAGCTGGGGGGGGGGGGTGGATGAGCTAAAGGGATAACGATGAGAACGGAAGTCACCCCAAACCTCCTAACCCAGAGACGGCCGGTGCAAAGCAGAGGCCATTTCAGCGCCATCACGGGAATCATACTGAATCTATACACTTACACCGGACTTTCTGCCACTCAACATGATACTCTGAAATCTCCCCTTGTCATTCAAACGTTCCTGGGTGTGTTTCCCATTAGCCGCAGAATTTTGTACAGGCATATTTTTATTGAATTGATTTATTGAAAATGATATTTCATGAATGATGACGTATGCAGTCAACAAATATGTACTGTGCACCCCCCTTGATGCCGGGGACTGGCCTAGACACTGCAGGCCATCGGGGCACAGTTCCTGTCCCCCTGGAGCTGACACTGGGCACCTTGGATGTGCAAGCCCAGCGCTGGGTCCTGGGGTCCTGAGAGGGGCGCAGAGGCCCCGCCCCCCGGGAGCTCTCGGGTAGTGAGGGAGACGGACAGGCCTGTGGCGAGGAAGGCACACGTCTGTGGGGCTGGCGGGAGCGGGAGGGCGTGGAGAACTGTGAAGAGCAAATATGTACTTCAAATGGCATCCTTTTGACAGATATTTTGATTCTAGTCCAGACTATCTGGAGAGAGGCCGAGCGGTGTCCAAGTGATGTCACTGTGCCCGCGAGACTCTGGCTGGTTAGACAGGGGGAGGACCTAGCACGCAAGGTGAACTTGACTCCCCGCAGCAGGAAAGATACGGATCTCTCACCCGATGACACGAAGCAGCAGCAGCACCCGTGGAAGCTACTTTGGACCAGAGTTCATCGGCCTTACGTCCTGGTCTCAGGATCTGGGGAGGTGCAGGAAAGGTTTTCCGTGACCTCAGGACAGCAGAATCTCCGCCAGGAACGGGGCCAACTCTGCCGGGCACAGGCAGGATCCTCTCCCGTTGTGTGTTGAATGCATTAGCATCATCTTGCTCATCCAGAGCCCAGACGTCTGCTTGCTTTTCACCACCTTGGTATGAGGTTTAACTAAGAGGCTTAAGAAAGCATTCTAGAAAGAAATACAAGGTTTGCAATAACCCATTTTAAAATAAAGCCTTCACGTGGTTCGTGAAGAATGCTCTAAATTTGTGTGTGTGTTTTTTTTTCTTTATTGATTTTTAGAGAGGAAAAGAGAGGCAGAGAGAGAGAGAGAAACATCGATGAGAGAAAACATCGATTGGCCGCCTCCTGCATGCCCCCCCCTGGGGGTCAGGCCCCCAACCTGGGCATGTGCCCTGACATGGAATCGAACCAGCGACCTCTTGGTGCATGGGTTGATGCTCAACCACTGAGCCACACTGGCCGGGCTCCAAGACGTTTTTACATGTGATACATTTTTATTATTTTTAACCACACGAGCAAGTTGAAGCAGACTTTTTCCGACACCTGAATCTCTTCTATGGACTGACCAGTCTCTTCTGAAACACCTTCTAGGCCAAGAACCTAATTCAAATTCCAGACTGCCCACTCTCAGGACCAGTTATGTTAAATACTCATACCACAATCTCTTCTTCTGCAAAAGTCTTTCTCATAGTGCCATGTTCAGGAATCACTGAGATCCCACGACGTTATCAGTAAAGCGCCCAGCATCATAGCCTGCTCAGATTAAAACGCAGTAGCGCCTTTATCATTATAACGGATGTCGTCACACGAACTCGCTTCCCAAAGCAACCTGGTTTCCATTCCCCGCGTGCGGGTTTCCCACTCTGCACACGCACCCGCTCAGACGTCCTCGCGCACACGGCTGTCAACTCTCCATCGTGGGTTGTTCTGGCTAAGACTTGGGATTTAAAAACTGTCAGTTTCAAAACACTTGTAACGAAAACGTGACTTTGCTCCGTCATGATTGATACATTCGGGAATCGTCCGAGCAGAACGTGAATGTGTTTGCATGTGCATCATTTCATCCGCAGGAACGGCACACAGCTGACCCGAGCTCCCGAGGAGTAGGCAACAGGCACACACCTCGTCCATCCACCAGCCCTGCAGATCGCCAGACGTGTTATGACCTCATCCATCCACGTGTGGAGTTAGACTTTCCCCTCCAACTCCTGGTCACCCTGCTTCCCGCACTTCACACGCGGTTCTCTCCTGACACGCAGCACTTGGGGAAAGTGTCAGATCCACTGCAGCGTGTGCAGTGCTTTACCATTCAACACGTGCACGCCTGCCTCCGTGTGCACGAGGTGCCCGCCTTGTGCGTGTGCCATGACGAAGCTTTCTGAGTGCGGAAGGTCAGTGCTTTTTACTGCACACTGTCACTTATAGGGACACATCGCGGTCTCCCCTATTCGATCTTCGATAAATGGGACTTGCTGTCTACTAAGATCAGTGTTTTTAATTTTATATAAAATTTGACCAGGTTCCAAACAAGTGTCTTATTCTAAGGGGTTCACCTGGGCTGCGGGGAGGGGAGAGCCTGTGTGAGGGCCACGAAGTAAGAATTAAAACCCCCGTTTCCCAGAAGGCGCGCAGGTTGCCGTGTGAACGGCATGGTCCTCGCGGTGGAAGGACATCTGGGCTCGACGTGCTGCTCGACCAAATCCTTCTCCCTCGAGTAGGCGCTTGAGGTCCGAACCTCACTCTCCTGGCGGGTAAACATCAGGAAGTGACGATGATCTAGAAATTAAGCCGCAAGACCTACGTGAAACGGCGATCTGGTGGTTTGCACAGGGCAGACGGACTGTTCCCCTTCTTTGCTTTGTCTAATGATCCCAGATAGACTTCGCTGAGCACTGTGTTGCTCCAGGAGCTGTTCTAAGTACGTATTAGCTAATTTAGTCTGTACAGCAACCCCATGCAGAGGATTCCGTGCAATCCCTGCTTTACAGGTGGGTGAATAGATGCCCAGAAAAGTCACATTTGCCTGAGACCGAACAGCAGGTGTGCCGGTTATTGGGTTGTGACCCTTCTGTCCTCTGCTTTGTGATGCTGAGGAGGGGACTTTGCCGCCTGGATTCCCAGAAGTCCCTGTTAGGCTGGAGGGACCTGCTCCTTCTTGTCGGCTGCCCACCATCTGTCCCCCATACACACGCACGCGTCCCCCCAGAAGCAGCTCCTTCCTGCTGAGGTAGCTCCCCCGACTTTGCAGTGTTCCCGCCACTCGCAGGACCAGCTCCGCTGTGTGCCTCCCAAGCCCTCCCAGAGCCTGCGTTACAGCTGCGAGGGCCTTCTGCTGCGGCTGAAGGAGCTAATCACCCCACCGCAGGCCTCGGGCTGCCAGCGGCCGCCTCCGTGGGGTTTAGGGGGCTTCCACCCTTCCGGGTACCTAGTGAACAGCAGTGTCCTTCACTGACGGCGTGTATGTTAAAGTCCTGCTTGTGGGCTCTGCGTCCTGGCTACACCCTGGCCAGTGCCCCTGGAAAGGGGCAGAGACGGAACTCGAAATCAACCAGCTGGGTGCAGGGGGACCAAGCACTATCAATACTGCAACTCCAGCATCATTACGTCATTAGGCTTCTCATACAGTGGTCATGGTCTTACACATAAACCCAGTCGTGAGGTAGTAATATTATACATACTATCAGCTCAGATGTTGTCCAGTCACGGGAAGGTACGTACTTCCATCGACCCTCCAAGGAGCCTGCCATTTGGGGACCAGTGGGAACAGCTACCAGCTTCTTCTTGTGACCCATCGACCACCAAACAAGAGAAGAAAGAGTCAAGAAAGGTCAAGGCAGCAGGTGTCCACGTCGGCCCCTGGAAGGTTGCCTCTGGAACTCTGCACAAGAGCAAGGGACACGGCGTTCTCAGTTCATTTCCTCCACAGGAGTAAATCAGCTCTTCCCTGCAACATCGCTCCCAGGAGTCATCACTGTGCCTAGTTACTCTTCCAGAATCATTCAGATTTATCTGCACACAGCTATTCAAGCTTGGTTCGAAAGACCCCTCTCTCCACCCCACCCCAAAAATAATCACTGGAAACCTTCTGAAGGAAAACATCGAAGAAGACACATTCCTTTCTGCCCCACTCAAGGCTCTGGGGTTTGGATGTGGCAGTCGGCTTCCTTCAGGTTTACAAGGGCTTCAGGAGTACCTTTTCCCGCACGTATCAACAACTATTTGAACGCTATTCCACGCACTGCTGGTGTTAAAATTGTGATCTTTATTTGAAGGCAAGGTGGGAGCGACCCCTCCTAACACAATATGGTGAGCAGGATTCTGAGATGACCCCGGAGAGTCATGCCTTTGCACAATGTCCTGCTATTGGACGTAAGTGGAACCTTTTGTCATTCAATCACAAAAAGTCCCATTTTTTTGAGACACAGAAAGGACATTATGACATAGTAAAGCTGGGTAGTTAGCACCAGTCAGGAAGGGAGACAATACTGGGGTACGCCCTCCCCACAGAACACTTATCATCTCCAGGGTTGTTCAGACTTGGGAGCCCAAGTTCCGGGGTGTGCTGATCTCCCCCTTGCCCTCCAGTATTCTGTTCTCACTCTCTTGCCTCTAATGTTACGATCAAAGAAATAGATCCATGTTGTCTACGGAGAAAAACTCAACATCTGGACTGATGAGTTTTTGTCTCCTTGCCAAAGGCAGGAAGTTAAATGTTGTGATATAGAAACATCCTACAGGGTTCATTCACTCCCGGATATATTCATCTGCCAGATTAGGAGAATGACATGGAGAATGTATGACACACTGAATATCACCCATGCAGATAAGAGCAATGGCGTCTCCATCTCAAGTCTTCCGTCTTCACTGGCAGTTGATGGACCATGGGAACCTCTAAGACCACAGTGGTGGGATGGAGACAGCAGATGAGACAGCCTGGGTCTGAGTTCAAGCCTCATCATTTCCTTTCATCCTCTCTTAACATAGCTGCATACATTTGTATGTTTGTTATTTTATTCTTAAGACTTTCTACTTTGTAACTTAGTTGTAAATTTTAAACAAAATAACATATGCAGAGGACTAGAGACCAGTGATCATGCTACTATTTATACATGCCTGGTTACCATAATAACATCACATTTTTGCATAATGGAATGGTTTTCACCAATTAAGACATATTAGAATTACCTAAGAGGTGAATATTTTCAATAAAAATACATGCCTGTTACTCTACGTACAGTTTTTTCCTGGAATTGCTCACTCTCAAAGGCAGATAATGTCAGTTTTATGCTATTAATGAAGATATCATCCTGAGATGGCGAATTCTTTCCCCTCTCGGCCCCTTACTTAGCAAACATCGGTAGGACGCTCTACGGTACACTGTAAACACTTCCCTGCTCTCTCACTTAAACTTGAACGATGATAAGGCAAAAAGGAAGTATGAGGGACGTTATTTCTATTGCAAATAGACGAGGAGACCTACACCCAGCAAGGTCTCATGCTCTTCCTACCGTCACTGCGTCAGTCCGTCAATACCAGATCCAGGTCTAAAATTCGTCTTCCCACTTTAAGATTCTTGCTTTTTCGCCTAATGTTTTTTAAAAATGTAAGACTATCGTGACAAGGGGAATAAAACAGACCATTCTTGGGCAGCTACTGTGTCCAGAAACTTTTCTCTGGGCTTCCTAAATCACACGTTTAATTTGATCCAGACACCGCGAGAGGTGTGCGCTGTCCGTCTGGCTGACAGAACAGGCCGCCGAGTCCTGAGAGGTAATAGACCAGATCACGCAACTAAACACTGGCCGAGACTGAGACTTGGACCCAGAGAGGTTGGCTGTACAATCCACGCCGTGTTTATCTGTACGAGAGACGGGCAGAGAAGGGGCTGTGAATCTAAAGAATCTACAGATGGTTGTTTCGTCCTGGGTCATCCCACACCTTAAACTGGGTTGGCACTATGTTGAATAGCACGGAGGGTCCTGCTCACCTTTGAGTCTCCGGGACAGAATGTCCCCTGCGGCCAGAGGCTGTCTGTGAAGTGTTTGCACTGCAGTGCAGACAGCTGGGAAGAAGTCGTATTTTTAGCTTGGTTTTCTAGCTCTGGGGAACAGTAGTCTCAGCAGCATGATTTGATCATGTGTGATTAATGACCTTACTCAGTTCTGACTTCTTTATGTGTTACCACTGTCGACTCCCCCAGTATTAATGGGCTTAATCTTAAAGAAGTCCTGTTGGGCGATTCCCCCGTTTTTCCTATTATTATTGACTCACTGATACCCTCTATGAAAATGCAATGCTGCTTTTTGAGAAACCCTGGATACTTTTTGATTCTTCAGGTAATTTAGAGCTCACCTTGTCTGGAGGAAAACAGTCTTCACACATATAAAGTCAGAGAGGAGACACCTCTTCTGATTTGTTCTGTATCTTACCTACGATCCGTAAGGCTTAGACAAAGCTAGACCTGGGGGTCTCTGGGATCATCAGGGTTCAGAGGGACTTCAAGGTCCATGTTCTGAGTAGTAAGAGGCCATCCCCCACCCCCAGGAGTCAGCCCCGTGCACACATTTCATGAGGAGCCTCTCTACTCTTGGACTTGAGAGAGGGACTTCAGGTGGGGTGAGAGAGGTGGTGTGCAATGAACGTGTTACATTCTGCTCGGACCGTCAGAGCAAAGCCCCACAGACTGGGCGACCGACCCGGGAGGCATGTCCCTGTTCTGGAGGCTGGAAATCCACTATCAAGGTGTCTGCAAATTCAGATTCCGGGAGGGCTCTCTCTGGTTTGCAGCCTCACCCCTGTCCTCACTGGCTGTTCTTCCCTGTGCTCTTGGGGCGAGCTCTGGTCCCCCTTCCCCTTTGTGTACCCCAGTCCCATATGCGAGGACTTCACCTCGGGACTCATCGAACCCTCCCTCCCTCCCTAGAGGCCTCTTCTCCAAACACCACCACACTGAGGGGCTGGGCTTCAACACATGCATTTGGGAGGGTACAACTCAATCACAGAAGTAATGAATGGTCATTATTACACATGAAGCACGCATAATATGGCATGCATTCTGGTATGGTTTTTCCCATTATTTTATGCAATACTCATGAAATCTTTTCAGTAGATATAAAAAAGTATGAGTTCCTAATTTCATTTTAAAGGTAAAGAAAATGAAAGAGAGGTTGAAAACTTAGCACTAATAATGAAAGTGTCTGATTCAGGACTTAATCCAGATGTGCTTGTCTCCAAAGAAACTACCCATCCCAGGTCTTACATTCAATCTCTCTCCCTCCTACCCCCCCCCCACACACACACACACACTTTTAAAATAGGTTCTTTCCATTTGGAATTTTAGCAAGCAACAAAGAATGAAGACTAGAACACTGTAGAAGAGTTAAATGTGGCTTTATCAATAATTATACATAATTATCTTCTTTTTTTTTTTTTTATCCTCACCCGAGGACATTTTTCCATTTTTTCTACAGACAGAGTGGGAGGGAGAGAGAGGAAGAGAAAGAGAGAGAAACATCGATGTGAAAGGGACACATTGAGTGGCTGCCACCCTCACGACCAACCAGGGCCGGGGACAAACCGCAACCGAGGTACGTGCCCTTAGCGGGAACCGAACCCGGGTCTCTCCGGACCGAAGGCCGATGCTCTAACCGCTGAGCCAAACCGGCCAGGGCATACATAATTATCTTCCAAAGAATTTAAAGATTCATCGAAGAAGGGTCTGCTATTGCGTGTTTCTTTTCGGTCGAGCCTGGGGGAGCCTTTAAGGAGCAGCGACGAGGAAACTACTGTGTATCTGGAGCGAGGCTTTCCCCCGTGACTTCATCCTAGTCACACATTTTCATCCACTTCTTGGGGCGTCAGCAACCCAGGTCCAGGACAATGTCAACAGCCAAGTTTTCTCTTGCATGGGAGAGGTACCTGCAGGAAAGAGCCCTCCCTGCAGACCTACACAGACCACAGCAACTGCATCTGCCTCTAGGGCGATGTCTTCCTACCTGTTAATGCACAGATGTGCGCACCGACGGAAACTTGAGACACCCCCGCCATCTTCACCCCACTCCGAGCATCTATGAAACGCCTGT